>NC_079290.1:63067069-65567069 GCF_023638135.1 Falco biarmicus
CAGGTGTATTCTAAACATTGTGAGACTGTTGTAAGCCAACTTTTAAAATTCATGGAATGATGACTACGTGCACAGTAATAATATATTGGTCTTTATATTTCTTTCTGCTCAGAGAACATGGAATAGAATTGCGATAGCATAGTATGTTTTCAGGATGATTAAAGCTTTTATTAATATCCAGCATTTTTAGATGCTACAGCAGAAAATATTATAATTGAACGTCTTAAACAATTTGTGTTTAATTATAAAGGACACTGTGTGAGCTGAATTCAATATTTTTTTGGAAGTTGAGGTTAAGGTTAAGCAGGAAGGAAAACTGGGTAATGAATTTTCTGAGGGGAAGAACAGGTAAGTGGTACATAAATATAACTTGCCCAGACACAGGGTTTATGTTGGACTATCTGACGTAAAATGAAAATTATGCAAATTTTTGGCTGTTACTGCGCAAGATCAGAAAAGCATCCTGTTCAGAATTGGCAACTGTCTAATAATTATGATGTGGTTGTTCAACACAGTCTGCTGCTGGGAAAAGGTATCACATTTGGCATTTATTTGTTCAAGTCAGTATTATTTCATCTAAATTAACATATAGACGCCTTTCTTGTTCACAGTGTTTGTACTGTTGCTGCTTTGATTTCTCCAGATCTTTAAGACCTGGGGAATGTCCTCCCTGGTGAGACGAGATGTCTTCAATAGATGACTCTATTTCAGGTCTGCAAGAGGCAAGAACTGAATAAGAAAAAGGAATAGCCCACATGATTTTCTGTTACTTGTCTGTTCAGAAAAGCAAGAAGTCATCTTGTGTATGCTTTGAAGTACAGAGACCAGACTATTGCAAAAAAGCTTGCCTTTCCCTATCAAAACGACTTTGTTACATGTCTTTAATATGAAACCAGCTAGCAAGATAGAACAATTTTAAGGTAGGTTTGGAGTTTCCCTTCAAAGACGACCCTCTGGCAGATGCTGGCATTTATAGAAGAAGAAACGTAAGGAAAAAGGGAGGGTGTCTCCATTTATTCTTAGTATATATCAATTTGTGGGAAAACTACAATTGTTAAAACATGCATTTTAGAGAAGTACAGAAAGCAAGTTCTGCAATCCAGAGGTTTCTGGTTGTTTTGTTTTGTTTTGTTTTCAGTAAAAGCATTGGCTCTACTGGTGTTTCCTGCACCTGGTTGTAAAACAATAGACAATACAGCTCAGTCTCCATAATATAACTCTCCAAAATTTTGAAGTGTGTTATAAATAACATACTAGTAAGCCAGAACAGGATTAAAATGTTCTTGCTGTTATTTTCCCCCAATTTAGACTGGGAAAAGTTGTGCAGGGGAGTAGTTTAAAAGTTGATATCCTGTCTTTGGTTTCATTAAAATGTTGATTTTTAACAATCCTTTATCAAGTGACTTCCTTCCAGGCAGAGGACTCTAGCGTATGCATTTTTCTTCTGTTTCCCCCCTCCTTCTTGGAAGCTTCAGAAACTACAGCTTTTAAACGGTTAGGGAAGCTCCCTGTTGAAACACATTGGGCACCTGAGACTTCGACATGTAGATGTGGCATTTAAGAACGTCGTTTAGTGGTGGACTTAGCTGTCCTAGGTTTATGGTTGGACTCCATGATCTTGAAGTTCTTTTCCAACATAAACAATTCCATGAGTCTGTGATTCAGGTCTGCGACACGACAGCAGCTGCAAGCAGCACCCTGCACTCATCTGTTAGCTCTTGTGGTGCTGCTCCCAGCCTGAACTGCCCAGGGCAGTAAGGGATAGGTTAAGGATCACTTTGTGCTCTCCCACAACGTTCATGACATTATGCAAACAACTACATCAAGAATTTATTTATTGATCTCACTTTTTAAAAGAGGAAATGTTAGGAAAAAACCTGACAGCACAGGGGGAAAAAAGGTAGAAGAATTTTGGGTCCTATGAGATAAGTGTTGAACACTGCTTCTTTGCAGAGAGCGCAGAAACACCAGCTGGCAAGGCATTTATTTTTGCTTCAGAATGTATTTGAGCAGTAAACAATTTAATAAACTTTCCTTTCTAGTCATTTCCAAGCCTTTTCTAGAAGACAGCTATAAATTGTGTGAAAAAGATATGTATAATTCTGTCTCTGGTATGCATCAAAATTTTTGTTTTTTAGAGACTTTGGTGGATTTTTTGTGGACCAAATAGTAGTACTGACCCCTTAAAACAAAAAAACCCAACCTTAATATCTTTGGTTGAGAAAATAGATTATATTAACCATCTCAAGTAAATCTTCACTGTTTGCTGTTTTGAAGTTGGAAAAATCTACTACTTTCAGACTAAGGAAGTGTCTTCTGAGAGAAGTGTCTTTTGCGAAGTGTCTTTTAGGGCTCCCCAGTACAGGAGATCTGGAGCTACTGGAGAGTCCAGTGAAGGTCCATGAAAATGATGGACTGGACCATCTTACCTGTGAGGAAAGGCTGGGAGAGCTGGGGATGCTTGGCCTGGAGAACAGAAGGCTCAGGGTGGATCTCGTCAATGTATATAAATATATTGAAGGAAGGGTGTACAGAAGGAGGAGCCAGGCTCTTTCCAAGTTTACCAATGACAGGGCCAGAGGCAGTGGGTACATACTGAAACACAGGAGGTTTCCTCCAAATATCAGGAAACACTTCTGTACTGTGACTGTGACTGAGCACTGGCACAGGTTGCCCAGGGAGGCTGTGGAGTCTCGGTCCTTGGGCTTATTCGGGAGCTGCCTGGGCACAGTCCAGGCCACCGGCTCTGGGTGGCCCTGCTTGAGCAGGGGCGTTGGCCCAGTTGACCTCCAGAGGTTCTTCCAACATCAACCATTCTGTCATTATGTGAAGATATGTCATAACTTTAAAGAAGTTCCTGTATACTTACTTTCCTCTCCTTTTTCACCTTCCTGTGCTGGAGCTTTGCCTTATTTGAAGCAGTTGATTGCAAGCCAATCTAAATCTTTCGTCTAGACAGATAAAACTGTTCTTTGCAGCGTATCTCACTTGCAATCATGGCAATTCCACAGGTGCATAGAGCAGGTTTGTACTGGATTTATTTTGCCTTCCATCTTAGCTTGGGCTATGCAGACTGTCCACTGATGGCTGAAACTGGTGAATCAGTGTGTTTATACAACATAACATCAGAAGATGTGTCCATGTGGATGCAGTCATGATTGCTGAGATACCCCAGCTAACTTTATGAGTATCAGAAGCATGATTGTATTAGTCTAGGACAATGCCATGCTAATGTGGATAAAGAAGTCCAAGATAATTCATTGCTCATGTTTGTTACTACACTGTGGAGTGTAAGCCAGCCCTGAAGTTGTTGTTCTGCAGCCTGGTTATCTGCCCTCATTTTATTTCAGCATAGAGTTCAGTCCCCCAGGATGTAATATAGGACATATTTGAACAATTTTGCTGTTCCTAAACTGAAATAGAAAAAAACGACAGTGTTTGTCCTGATAAATCGTATCTTAATTGGCCCTGAAGATAGGTTCCCTAAAAGGAACCTGAGTTCTGTTATATAAAGAAAAACAATTGTTTTAATGGAAATTGGAAGGAGTTTTCATTTTGTTCCAGCAGAGTTCTTAATTTTGTTGGCAAAAATAGGAGCAATTTTTCAGCTGTCAGTAACACTCCTCTCCATTCTGCCTGAATCTGGAAGTAATGGCCTTCCGCATCATCTTGTTTACTCCTCTTGGTTGAAAAATGTTGCAAATTCAATATCAGGTTAGACAGACACATTTGTTTATAAAACCTATGAGGCTGCTGGAGTACCAGTTTTCTGAGTGGTTTATAAATAGCAGTATTTTAGGCTGGGGTAGAGGCGTGAATGGGGAAGCTTCAGAGGGAGAGAGCATAGAGCTGTGACCCAGAGCAGCATTCATGCATGAAATGAGATATTGTACAGTGGACGTTCTTATTTTGGCTAATGTAGCCTCAGGCAGAAAATTCTCTTGCTGCATTCTTGAAAGATTTTTTTTTTTCTTTTCCTCTTTAACCTTGTACATTAATTATCGCTTTGCGGTTTCTGAACGATAAATTGGTCATTTTACAGAGAGGAAAGTGCATATTCATGTACTTCAGAAACAGTGAGTGAATGCGTGCTTTTTCCACGGGCATCACTGTACTCAAAATTGTTTCCTATAGACTGGCTGCATTTTCCTCAAAAATTTGTACACCTTCTAAATGTTGTCCCGATGTTCAAGGACAATCCAAAATTGTGTATTTTGGGATTTTGGTCTGTTGACTTCTTTTGTTCGTATTTTCTTCACTTTTTATTAATAGCTTGGCTTTTTCCAGTGGAATTGTGAGGAGATTCATCAGTGCATGCAGATCTTCAATGAAAATTAATGGGAGCAAAAAGTACATTTTAATTGCCAGCTAAAGCCATGTTTAGAAATTTGCTACTCTTAGAAATATTCCAACTTTTGTGTAAAAGCAGGGGAAAACCAAACATTTTGGTGAAAAACATCTGCAAGAGGGCAGGAAAATCAACCCATGATACCTGTTATTGCCAGGAATGGTTAGATTAGTTGAGTGTTGGAGAGCTGAACTGGACAGCTTCTTAGACTAAAACTTAAATAAGAATTGATTAAAATATTCTCTATATTCACTCTTGATTCTTTATGCTTACTGTTTAAAATACATGAAACAAAGACCAGTTTAGGAAAAAAAAGTCTTTGTTTCTCTTAATACTGTAAGTATCTTCTGTTGTAGAATTGAGGCTCTGGCTCAGTCTTACAAGAATACAAGTTATTTAGGTTTCACAACAAGTTAAATGAGTTTTTTCAACCCCGAGCTAGTTTTCAGTGGTATGGAAACTGTCATCTTCTGAAGAGGTAAACCAAAGATGAAAAGAACTCATAGCTGATGTGCCAAGCCAGTAATACCTGAGCTGCATTGGGTGGTCCTGGATTTTGGTTGCCTACTGGTGGTATGATGTCTGGGAGGTGGTCCTGGACTGTTATTTTGGAGGGGGCGGGGAATCAGTCCTTGGAAGCAGGCAATAAAATAGATCAGTCCATCCCAAATTGTCTAGCTAATCCTATATTGTAACTTCAGGGGACAAACCCCCGCCCCCCCCCCCCCCCCCTTATTTTTGTATGTCAGTATAGTAATGATAATGTTGCCAGTCCCTCTGAAGATCTGCAAAAAGCCACCTGATTGTGAAGTACCTGGGGTCTGTGTTGCTGTTTGTAGTACTTGTATCTCATGACAGCTGACTATACTTGGCATCCTTTGGTCATGGTAACCATTTCATATTGCAAGTGAAATTCTCTATTCTGCTGCTTTGATAGATGTTTACTAGGGCTGGCTAAAAAATAAATACTGATTTCTTATATGATAAAATGGAGATTATTGCATGTATTCACTGTATTTCAACAAAATGTTTAACTCTAATTCCACAAGAGGATGTAGCACAATTTAATTCTCTTGTTCATCCTTTTGAGTTACATATTCTGGGCCTTTTTTAAAAATTTATTTTACATACATTTTACATTTTGCATAAAGGTAGTCACTATGCAGATTACTGAAATACAAAAGTGAATTTTATAGCTGTCTAATCTGGGCCAGGAGAAAACTGATTAGTGCTGCTTAGAAATGCTGACAATTTCTATTTGTCTGAAATTAAGTCTTGTTTAAAAATGTAATTTTTCTTGGCAAGAAACTCCTACAGATTTCAGACCTCTTTTGGACAGCCTTTACTACTTTTAAATGGAACTTTTGAAATACTTTCCACTTTATTTTCCACTTTTTTGTTAAAACATGAAGATTTTCGTAGGAAAGATTATGATCTTTACTCACAACTAGTTATAAGGAAGATACTAAATACAGTGTGTAGAAATACCTACTTTGCACTGTGTATCTTCCTCACTTCAGATAGATTGGTCACAGTGTCAGCCTTGACAGCTGTTGTAATTGTTCTAGCAAAGGTAAGGAAGAAAATTTCTGATGTCACCAGATAGACAAGAAGAAAGAAGCCTGCAGGAGGGGAGAAGATTGAGGAAATCTAATAGATCTGGCTTGAAGAGCTCAATTTTTAATTTTGGTCTCTTTTTCTACTATAAAATCTATCCAATTATTGTTTCGTTTGTGATTAGGTACCTCCTTGGGGTGGATTTTGGCATGCTATTCCTCCTGTATTATAAATACTGACATCACACTAATCTATGCAGATCACTGCTCAATCAATCTGAGCATCTGTGGTTGATTAAACAAAACACGTAGGTGTGAAAGCATTTGCATCTCACATGCCCTGCTGGATCTGGCAAAGGCTGAGGGGAGTGTAAAGGCATGGAAAAGGATTTGTCACTGCGATGCCTACGTGGCAGTTTGGAGATCTAATTGTGATGGGCACAGAGATAATCTGCGTGGGCTGAGTTGCTGGTAGAAGTGGAGATTGGAGAAGCCAGGCTTCATCCCAGTTGCTTGAAGATGTGAATCCAGCTGGACTCAAACCTGTTCCTGTGGCTGCAGTGATGTTAAAGTTCAAATCCATGGGGTTAAAGCTCGCTGGGATGTGCTGGGGGATCCTGTGGTCACACCTGTAGCCATCCCTGCAGATAGCGAGCTGCTGAGGGTCACAGGCTGCCAGAAAGCTGTGGCATGGCCTTGTTCCTGTGGCTGGTGGCCAGAGAGGTGGGCAACACTTGCAGGGAACCAAGCAAGGTGGCGAGTGGGAAGTGTCCTCAAAGTGGTCTGTGGCAGACAGCAAGCACAGGGTAGCTGGACTCTGCCGGTCCTTCAGACTTTGGTATAACTCATGTGTGGCCACTCTCATCATTGCTTCTTCCCCAGGTTTGCCTGTTTATCCTCTCCTTCTGTCCTTTCTTTATCTTCCATGTAATTGTTGTGCATTTTGCCTGACCACAGAGAAAGGAGGTAGTAAAGAGCAGATGAAATAGTTTGTGTTGAGTGAGAGGAGTAGGGGGACAGGTAGACTTACCAATAACTGATCAGACATTTTATAATCCTAGTTCGGCCTTTGTTCACTGCACACTGGTAACAGTGCTCAGATAAGAATGAGGAGAACCAAACTGATCCGTCTCAGCAAATCTTGTGAATTAAGTCAATGGCATCAACAGGTGAGCAAGAGAGCCCCTGGGTCACTGCTTGGGAGCTCCTCTGCATCGGTGTGGTTCAGCAGGGAGCTTACACGAGAGCAGCTCCCACAGGGATGGTGATGATCAGCTGGGTTACAGACTTGCTGCCCACCCGCCTGCCTCTTTGTGGAAGCAGTTCTGTCTGTGTGGCGAGAAGTCACTGAGGAATAAATTGCAAAATAGTCCCTTGGCTCTGCAGTGAAGGAATGTTCCTTCAAGTAAATACACAACTTAATGAAACCAAATTTAAAGAGACACTACCCTGTGAAACTGCACGCTTCCCAATGATGAGTCACAGATGTCAAAGGTAGCAGAGTGGTAGCGCATCTTCAGTTGGGGAGAGATGTCAGCTCTCTACAGTTAGAGGATATTTAATTGAGATTTACAGGTTTTGAGTTTGTAAGACTGCAGTGTTAACAGTGGAGAATGAAGTGGTTTTGGTCCACTGAGGGAAGCTGGTGGTGTGCTCTGGGGCTGGCAGACAGAGACCTGGTGATCCCCAGAACGGTGATGTTCAGCTAGGTGTGGTGCGTTGCTTTCTGATAATTTGGTACCTTCACAAGAAATGTGTTTCCGAAACTAGAAGTCTGTTTGAGCTACAAGTCCTTTTTAAAGAGAAACACTTTTTTTCTGTCAGAGCAGGTACATGTAAATCAGTTGTGTGATTATATGCAGAACTACAATCCTCCTTCTAAACCCACAATGGCAATGTGAAATTCTAGTGTGAAAATCACATATTGTTCAGGAAGTGCAAGGAATCCACTTACTGTACAAGAGTTGAGATAGCTTTACTTAAAATGGATTATTTGCTTTGAACTCTGGACTTTGGGAAAGAAGGGTGTGCTTTATTGTCCTCTTGCCTTTCTGTGGATGATGATCTTGAAGCTGCTTATGCAAATGTATTGCTAACTTTCTGATTTTGTTCTCGTCTCATGGTATTCTCTTCTTTCCTACCGGAAAGCCTGTCTGCTAGCATGATGGCATTTCATGGGATTTCAGCTCTTGGGTTTCAGGATTGCCTTCCTAATGTTCCTGAAAAATGCTTAGGAGCTGTAAGTCCTCAGAAATTAGAAGGAAATAAAATGTTAAAGTCCATTATTGACTAAAAGAAATGCCTGCTTTTATTCCAAATGTGAAATTTTATGGTACCTGACTCATATTTTTGAGTACTTGGTGTTGGCAGTACTGTAATGAGTAGAACATATGGACACTGCTACTGCAAGCTTGCCCAGCATTACTGTCTCGGCAGCAAATACCTTTTATGTATTTGGTCTTCAGGTCAGATTGAAGTATTGACTTCTTCACTGTAACAGTAAGAGTGCCAGCTGGGCTGATGGCTTTGTGGTGTGGACACTTGCACAATACACATAGAGGTGAGATCTCATGCAGGCTGTTCAAAAGCTATCCGCTTGCAACAATTTTAACACTGTTCAAACGAATGCTGATAGAGGATATATTGAGCTTCTCACCTGTCTCTTAATTCTTATGAACATTCAGACCTTGGTGGTTCATCAATTTTATTTTTTTATTTTCCCCAGCTCTATGGTCAAACTTTTTGTTTGGTTAAATGCAGAATAATTAAGATCCTCCTATCATTATTTAGTTTCAGTTTTACTGTTCCTTAAATAAGTTTCTCCATGTTTTCTTATGATGGCAGGTACAAGATGTGCCTTGGCCACTGTGCAGCTGCAAGGTTGCCAGGGGGAATGAATGGGCCAGTGTCTCTATGGTTGGCTGGTTTACACTCCTGTTACAGGGTCACTTGTACTCTTCTTTCCTTAATGTCCTTATTCTCCTGAGACTGCTATGCAGAGAATATTACTTAATCTATAATAGATTATAAAGACCCAGAATCACCTCTGTTATGAACGCTGGCAATTTGGGGTGGGTGATGGAAGTTCTAAGTTGGCAGTCAAGGCACTTGCACCCTTTTCTTTTTCTTTGCGATCAGGAGAGTTGCATGTGTGTGTACATGTGTTTATACTCATACGCTCCTGTATGTAGTGAACGATGACTTTTTGTTTAATCGTATTGTTCTGCATTATTCAGCCATTACTTAACAGCTCTTTCACACAGAGGTGATGGGGTTTTGTCCTCCTCTTCCTTTTATAGCAAGCTTTGCCATGATTTGCAAAAATGACATGAGTGAGAATGTCATGATGTTCCTCCCTGATGCCTCTCCTGACGCCTCTTCTGACTCTTACTGACAGATATATAGTGTAAGCTCTGCTTCTTCATTTAGTATGGATCATGTTGGCAGTGAGATCAAAGAGGAGGAATCTTGGGAGATGCCAAACAGTTTTTAACTGGCTTCTTACAAAAGCCAAGGGTGTTTTTTAGTATATGTACATAAGAATAAAATACTTTTTATTCCTCCTTTCTTTCAACAGCTCCTTCAGTCTTCTTGTGTCACTGCAGAAAATTCTTGAGTTTAAAGTTTACCGTGAACCGTGTTTGTGAATATCTGTTATTACATATTTTACTAAACATTATTACTTACTTTTTTTTCCTTAGTTGAGCAAATACTTCATCATCCCGTCCTAGTTCCTCTGCCAAAAACCTTTATAGTGGTTCCCACTGGTGACAGCCAACTTGATCAATCACAGACTGCCCTGCTGCTGAACTCCACTAACAAGCCATTTATAACTACAGCATACTTTTTTCCCTGTTTATTATTTTTTATTTTATGTCTGATCTCAAATGATATTTGCCTTGCTTTGCACAGACTCCAGAGAATAATTTTCAGAAAACTGTTTGTTGAGTTTTTGCTTAGCATTTGGAAATATGTTAAGGTATGCAAAATCGCATCTTCTATTTGTAGTCCTATGCTGCGTCTGTTTGTATGCAGGCTGGCTCCTGTCAGGCCACTGGATCAAGATGGACAAGTACTGGTCAAACAATGGCCAGACAAAAATTGAAGGATGCCCAAGTGTTTTCCACTAGGAGATCAACTTCATTATCTTTTGTTCTTGTTTGTTCTCTACCACAAAACAAAGTTCCAGTGGCTGTGAATATTGGCTCTGCCGTTTTGCTTTTGTGTGTATCTGTATTTTTAGTAAAAGGAAAACAGAACTTGGTACATGAACCCTTACCAGTTCCTGACGTGTAATAGAGATTCTTCTGCCCTAATTTCACCTTAAGAATTATTAAAATGCCAGATTTTCTCAGAACTCCAGTAAAAGATGCAATTTTAGCTTCTTTAGCAAAGGTATTATCATGACCTCAACCAAACCCATACGTTACTTTCCGTGCATTTTTATATTAGAGTTCAACATGTCATTGATTTAGACTATGTTATTTCCGAGAGAACAAAATACCATTTGTTACTGCCAGGAAGCCTTGATAAAGGGTGTGGGATATAGAAGGTGTTTTTATATAAAACAGTTTATACATAGCCTGCTTACATGCCATTTCCTTGTCCTTTATTACCTCTCTTTTCCTTTTTTCCCCTGTGCGTTTACTTTCTAGGCTGATCCATATTCTGTTTTCTGTTTGCAGAAGTAACTGAGGAATATTGATTCTTGTCTATGTTGGCATGACAGATCAACCCCTTGGAAATATCACTGAAGTAAGAAATTAAATCCAAGCAGTTGGATTTTTACTCTCTTCATCCTCCACTGAGTACTTTAAAAGCCCAGACTTTTTATATAAGCAGCTGAAGAGAAGCAGAGTCACTGTTGAGTGCATTGTTGTTCTGCTGTAGCTTCCAGATGGTGAGGAAAGAAGTCCTAGGGAAAATGTAGGACCAGCATGTTCTGTCAAAGTCAAGCTTGTGTCTAGATGGAGAGGCTTATGTAAGGCAGCAGGAGAGGAAGGGTGCCTTGTGTAGCTGCTGTTCTAGCAAGTAAACACTGAGTACTTCTCATGTTTTGACCCAGAGGCTGACAGCAAAATGCACTTTTGTGCCTTTTTACTTAGCTCTCTCTGACTTGCAACTTGAGGTCATTCTCTTGCCTTGATGGTTTTTCAAATGCATGTTTATCTTCCTGTTATTATTTTTTTTTAAGGCTTTGCTTTTCCTGCTTAAGCCAAGCCACTTTTCCTAAGAACCCATATACACCTGCTCAGCTAATTTAAAACAGATATAGCATGTTACTGATTCTGAGTGGCCTTGAGAGGTTGTTGATGGCACTTGGCAAACAATGCAGACGATATGCAAATCACCAGAGGCAGCACAGAGTCTTGTTCATAAAGATAAATTCTGTTTGAAGGTAGCTTTCTAGTTTGACTTTGAAAAAGTGTGGTAGTGTAGCTTTAAGCTATTGGTATTCTCAAATGTAGTTCAGTCAGTGTATCTCAGTACCTTACGCGGACCTCTGGCTACCCCTCTAGCGCTTAACTTGCCCAACATCTGCATTTTGTTTTGATTTTCCTCTGGCTGAATTCAAATCTCTGCCAGTGAGTGCTTTCTATGTTACCCTCTTATAACTATTTCCCGTTGATTTTGGAGCTATTGTCAAAGGCAGTCTCTATTTATTTCTGCTATAAAAATGTGACTAGCAAGAAAAAATGTTTTCTCCTTTTGATTTGGATACAACTTCTTCAGCACTCACAGGTTCTGTCTTAACTTGGTTACTCGGGTGTTGCCCTTAGCTTTGCTTCTATCTATACATAGAACTTTCTCAATGCAATTTGTTGGTGCTTTGTCCTCAGATAGGCTAATCTGCTTGGAGGTAGGATTGAGAGTCAAGAGCCCATCTCCTGTTCACCAGGGCTTATATTGCAGCTACTTTGCAGTGAGGACACAGGCTACGTAACTGGAGGGTTGATGGTCCTTCAAAGCCTTCTCATGGTTTTGGCTCCCTGTCTTGAATGCCCAGAAGTACAGACAGGTTTTTTCTGCAGCTGATTGCAGAAGCATATTCTGGAAGCTTGGCTTACAAAGTTGCAGGGAGTTCTAGGACAGGTGCAATTGTGTGTAAAATTGAGAGAAAGTTGTGACTGGAGTTCGGCTTTTCAGTGGTGGTGTCTACACCTGGGAGGGAGTCATTCAGTAATGTTGACATCTGGTTTCCAAACCCAGAAGTAAGTCTGAGTGATGGTCTGCCCTTAGATAATCAGACTTTCTTTTCTTTCCTTTCCGAATGTAGCTTTAGTCCCTCCATTATTTTTCCATACTAGAAGACCATGTCATGCAGTTAATACCTTTGTAACCACTATTTTACAAACTATTTTATACAGTGCTGTGGCCTTTCTGACACCTAGCTTTTTTCCTTAGACAGAGTATATATTTGATTCTACTGCCTTTTGTTACAAACTCAAGGGAAATGTAAGAAAATTCCTTTGTGAAGCCCTGGAAAAAAAAAAAAAAACCCAAAAGATCAGTACTTTTTCCAAGCGAGGAGAAATGAAGCTTTGTACCATGGCTCAGTTTTATGAAATTAGGTTTTTTGGCTTCACTGTAAGAGCAGAAGCCTGGCTAAATTATTGTTATGCTCTCAGGTAGAGCAATTAATGCTGTGGCACTGTTCTTCCCATGCTCCTGAAGAATTATCTCTTAAACTGTAGAATGAAATTTAAATAGTCTTTATCTTGGTCTCTCCCTCTCGCCGCCGCCCCCCCCCCCCCCCCCCCCCCCCCCCCATTATTGGCCTGAAATAGTTCACAATTTTTGAAACTTCATTTAAAATAAAGTTGCAGACATCTCTGTAAAGAGTTAAAATATTGGCTTGGTCAGAGGAGGGCAATAACAGTGCCAAGACTCTTCCAAGACTCTTGGGTGAAGCTACTCTGTTGAGATATTTACTGCCCTTGTGATTGAATCAACTAGAGGAGGATAATTACTGCTTTTTCATACGTCTATTCTGGGAATGGGAGTATGCAAGTTAGAAAATAAAATGTTAACCCATCTTATGTCTATAAGTTTCAGATCAGTACTTGAGAATTATATGAATTTCTTTCTTGCGCTGAGGTCTAAGAGCAAATTAACTGTGAGAGGTCATGTCACCATTTCCTACTCTGGTAATACCCCACTCCTTTGGGAGGACTGGGTGGTTGGGGAAGGGAAGGAATAGTGATGTCTTGGTGTATTGTCTCAAATTAATTTGACGTGTATTCAGGGACTGATGTGTGTATGTATGGTGACTGTCACGCACAGTTAGCAGTTTCGTTTGGAGAGGCACAGGGGGTTACTAGCAATAGCCTTGTCTTAAGCAGAGGGGAATCTAAGGAACATACTACCTCATGCACTTTTTCATTTTGGTGAATTTGCTTTTTGAGTCGTACTCAAACAAGTAGTACTCTTGTTCCTTTGATCACGTCCTTGAGCACCTTCCCCTTGTGCATGCCTTTCTGCCCCACTGCCTTCCAAATAGTTCCTGTGACAGCAGATACCCAGACTGAAAATGTTTGCCATAACTCGTAAGTCAAAGTACTTTCAGTCCCAGAATAGAGGAGGCTGCATGCAGACTTCATTACACAGTATTCATAACATAAACAAGCTTGCAATTATGTCATAGCAACAAGCGCTGTGCTTACATGAAAGTTTGATTCAGGCCTCCAAGAGTGGAAGACCTTTGCATCCAAAATATCACAGCGACCTACTTCTCTGAAAGAGTGCCCTACATAATTTCAGAAATTAGATATGACACTAATATAGTAGGCCATATGGTGCCTTTTGCTGGTGTAGGGTGAACAGGGGGATATTCTTGGGGCCATGCAAATGTCTGTCCACTGACTAGGTGAAGTCAGCTCATTATTAGTTGGTGTAAGGTGTGACGCTTGTTTTCCTGATGTTGTGAAGGCAACGAACTCAAAAGTGCCAGTTGTTTTAAAAAGGCATTTGCTAATAGAATGGGCATGATTCTAAAAACTGGTAACCTTTTTTTTTTTTTTTTTTTTTTTTGGACTAGTACTGTCTGCCATTGATGGCCACTGACAACGCCAGAGGCTACATCTAAAATTTAGACAACTCAGAACTTACCTCTCAATAATTTATAAAGAGAGAGGGTTTCCCAGGAGCAGTTAGACATGTTTAACTGATCTGATCCTGAGCTGCCAGAGCAGGATTATTTATTTTTCTGGTGGTGTTTCCCCAGACTGGCGATGGAGGTTGTTAAATGTGTGAGAGGTGTGTTGCTGGTGCTATGTTGGGGCATTGCGAACAGTAGGAGAACTGTTATTGGGTGGTGTCTATGTCAGGGACAAATAACATTAGCCACAAATAACTTGTTCTTCAATCAAAGGCTTCTTTTGGGTTTGATGTAAACGTAAGCTCTATAGCTAGTCATCCAAAGGAAGAGAGGCCTTATAGCATCCCCTGAAGCAGGGAGGAGCTGGTGGTGGAAAAACAGGAGGGGAGAACGACCCTATATTCTTCATTATTAGTAGTAAATGTACACTTAATTGATAGTACAGCACTGTGTTGGCCTGGGTGAAGCACGTGACCATGTTAAAGACTGGGTGCGGGCAGGGTGTCCCACCTGCTAAAGCAGCCAGCAGGGATGCAGCAGGTGGGGTCAGCAGCACGGGCCATTCCCAAGGGGATGGGAAGGGATGGCAGGAGGAGCAGGTAGAGGTAACAGCAAGCTGCAAATCCTGCTCCTTGTTTGGCAGTGGAGTTACTGCCCAACAGCTGTATGTGAATTTCAGTTGTCAACACATTGGGATGGCAGAGAAGGTTTCAGGACAAGATGGTGCCTTACTCAGAAATCAGCTGGTTGTGTGGCCTGGAGTTCTTAAGCATTTGGTCCTTGCCAGAGTGCCGGATGGTTTTACCTGTGACAGTTTTACGCAGTGTGTCGTCTTTTGCTCTGTTGTACCTTGTCGAATTGCCATAAAGTAACATCCCTCCCTGGCACGGTACCCACTTGTTATTTATTTATTTATATTTGTGCATCATTGTAGAAATTATGTTTGCAGGTGAAAAAAAACCCCCACAAACCAAAGGATCTTGTTTCAGCCCTTTCCCCATAGTTTCCTTTTAGATTGATGGAAAATTTTTTGCCTCCCCCTTTTTTTTTTCCCTAAGTAATACCTTAGGTAATACCAAAGTGAGCTTTTCTGTAATGCCCCGTCCAAAAAGAATGTCCTTTTTCTGAGTACTGCCCACATTTTAGGTGTCTGCTGCATAGGTTTTCTGTGTAATAACTCTTGTGGCAATCTGCAGACCTCAGCTGAAATACCCTTCTAACAAAACTGCTTCTGAGAGACAATAAGAAGCAGCGCTGCTTTGGGCACACTGAGGCAATTCATGTGGTGCTGCTTGACATGTGTGCAGGGCAAGGCTTTAAAGAGCAAAATGCAATGCATGGGCCGTCGAGCAGGCGGTGGGGATGTCTGGAGTTCCTCCTAAAGGGGGACTGCGCAGATGTGGAAGGCTCCTTCTTCATGCTCCCCTCCTGCCAGCCAGCGCAAGCACTGCGAGTGGTTGTCAGTCCAGGAAGTTGGCATCCCTTCACAGCCTGGTGTGTGTGTTTTTATTAGGTGGCATCCATGGGGATAATCTCATTTTGGCATTTAACCATAAGGTAAATGTTCAGTGACCTTTGGGCGATTTCTGCACGTAACACCATGTGCTGTCAGCTACTTGATATTGGTGGTGATAGTGTTTCTGGCAGAGCCTCTAAGGTGGGAGCCCTCATTGTTTGGGGGCTGCCTTGTTTGCTGACAGACAGGACTGTCTTCACCTGCTGCCAGCACAGGAGGCACCTGCTGATCAGAAACTTCTTTTATCACAATGTTTAATTTGCTGTCTCACAGCTTTTTGAAAGAGAAGCATTTCATCTCTTGAATTTGGAAAGGAATGATATGGTTATATTAAGCAGATGATGCCTATCTGTGACTGAAAGGGGGTTTGTTTGTTTTGTTTTGGTTTGTTGTTTGTTTTGTTTTTTTTTTAAGATGGCAGTTACAGTGGAGTATAGTGCAAGTGTCTCAGCTGCAGACGTGAGATGAGTCAGGTCTGGCTAACTGTGCTCCTGCAGAGAGTGCCTGGATTGTCCTGAAGGTTCCCTCTCCAGAGCTGTCTGGTCTTTCTCCTTGCTTCTGTCTAGATTGGAGAGAGAGGCTGTGTAACTTGGGTGTAACTGTCATGAGTAGTAACATAGGGTGGATTGGTTTGGGTTGGGTTTTTTGGTTTTGAAGCAAAGCTGCTATTTGCACTGATGGAGCTTACGGGGGCGTGAAACCAGCCTAAACCCTGTTGGACGAATGGCACCTAAGATGTTCCTGCTGCAGTGTTCAACCAGGCTCTATGCTGATGGTGATTACCAGGCAGATGTCTGCTCTGCATAAAATTTTAGACCCAGCACTGAACTGACACAGATTTTTATTAGATTTCATAGGAGAATGGCATGCCTATGCCATTTTGGAAATGTTGCAGTCCTCTTAGACTTTTAGCTACTTTTTACGTTGTAAAATACATGCCCTAAAACTAGTGCCCGCACACTGAACTCTCCTTGAAGAATGTCTTAGGGGTGGACACATAAGTTGAGCTGATAACATGGATGGTTGTGATGATTAAAATATCCCCAAAGGTTAGAATCTGCCTTACCGATTATAGTGAGCAGCATTTCTGGGTAGTGATGCCAGTTCGAATGGCATTTGGACGCAAATGATTCTTCTCTTAATGTTTTACAAGCAGAGGATTTTTGAAGAGTGGTGGTTATGTGGGTTGTTGGGGTTTTGTTTTGTTTTTCTTTGATAGGAATAGGTTTGTTTTCTCTGTGCTTTGCATCATGTCTGGAATTCAAACGAGAATGGGAATGTAACAAAAGTCATACTCGGTCGATGACTTTCAAGCAAAGAAGGAAAAACTGCTGAATTTTGAGTGTGGTGGGTTTTCTTGGTTTTTTGAGGTTTGTTTTAACCTGAAAACACCAACTTCTCTTATCTATTTCCCTTCTTTAATCCAGGAAGGGAGTGCTTTACTCTCAAGGACAAATACATACGTACCCAAAGTCCCCTGGGTCCTAAAGGTTTTGCCCATTCCCTTTTTTCTTTGCTGTTGCCTAAGGAAATGAAGTGATTTGGCTGGCTCAACCATTCCTTGTTTTTACTATTTCCACAGCTGCTGGCCAACTACCTCAGGTTTTTAAGGTTAATTTGACTTCGCTCTTCAAGACAACTGGCAGGGATGTGGGAAGGGTGTGGGATGTGGCAAGCAGTCTGCCAGCTTTCTTAAAACTGCAATAACAAACCCCATCATAATCTTGAAGGCCTTACTGCTGCCTTCCCTCTGCTGTGATCCAGGAAGGTTTTGGGTGCCTAAAGGAGTAAAACATCTCACAGAGATTTGTATTAATCCATGAGAACACTGTTTTGAAGAAGTCCATTTTTATTTAATGCTGCTCTGCATTTCAGAGTTTGGTTAATATGGTAACTCATATGAATAATGTAGAGATGTAGCAGACTGTTTATGACCACCTGTGCACAGTGGTCTGTAATATGGCTAATAAAGGGAGAGAAGCTCCCAGACATGCAGTAGAAGAATGCTGTTCATTAAGAAGTCATTGGGGACCAGTAGTTTAATGCTTCCAAGTAGCCAAGGCAATTGTGTAGACACAGTCAGATATATAATGAAGATTAAGCTGTTCAGTATTCATTAAACTGAAAGTAACAGTTATATATGGTAGAAAAGAATGTTTTGGGTGCTCTTTGCCTATGGAGAAGCCATTATATTGACTTCACAGAATTCAGAACCTGAAGGACTTCATTAGATTGTCTTAACTTGAGGGTGCAAAAGGCCTTGGAATTTCATTCATATGCCCTTAGTAATATTGACCTCAGAGGTTTTATTTGGATTAAACTGTTGCATGCCACGTTCAGAAAAAAATTCAGAACAGAGGTCACATCAGAAGTTTAAGATGCCTGTCTGGATAAGCTAAGGTACAGGCTTAAACGCTGTGATTCAAACACTATACTAAAAAAGAAAGCAAAAGTGTCATTAGACCACTGCAGGAAAATTCCTTTGGGGTTCCGGATTTGGGGAGATGCTGCCAGTATAATTGGGTACAGCCAAGTAACACCCACCAGATTAAGCACTGAAGAAGTAAAATTCTCTGTGTTACCACTGAATATTGTTCCATCCTACCCAGTGATTCTTGCTGTGGCATAGCATTTCAGGGGACTGCTTCATTTTGTAGCAGAAAGTAACACTAGGGTGTACAGCAGGGGAGGATCTCCTTCTTGGTGTGGTTGTCATCATTGTTGCCTTGTGCAGAACGGTATTAGTAGCAACTGAGTGTGGTACTATTAATTATCTGCCTTTGGTTTAAGAGACTGAATAGGGGATTCATAGTTTAAGGGTCAGAACTGGTCACTGTAATTATTCAGCTTGAACCCTTCCTGTTAGAGTTAGCCATTTAGTTTTTCCTATAAATTATGTGGAAGCATATTTTTTAGAGAGAAATTCAGTCTTCAAGACTCCATGTGATGGTGAGTCTACCACCTGGCAACCTGTTCCTGTGTTTAATTACCCACACTGCTAGAAAATTGAGTCTTAATTCATGATAATTTATTTATTCTAGATAATAAAGCCTTTGGGGCTGTCTGTCCTTTTAGTAAGTGTTTTTACAGTGCCTAGCACAAAAGGATCTCTGACTTCTGATGGGAGCCTAGGTGCCACCAGAATGCGCAATGTTAGCTTGGAAAAGTAGACAGTGTTTCTCTTTACTCAGTCTTAAAGCATATAAGCTTAAGGAGTTAGGTTCCTCTGTGCAGTGACTTCTTTTTCTTCCCTTGTATTTCCCCTCCTTATTTTACAGACTATATGGTGGTGTTCTCAGTAAGGGAATGAGCATTGTTTTTCACTTCTGTTGTTTTCTGGGGCTAACACTAAAAAGTTCCCCTTTTTCAATTTGTCAGCTGCATTGACAAATTACTCTTTGGCAAAGAATACAGCACAGTAATCTTGGAGTATAATTTTTATGTCAGTCTGATTTCCTTTATTTCTGACAAGGGTATTGCTGGGCAACTGAAAGATATGGCTATATATTTTTGTAAATGCATTAATAAGAATGTTCATCCTTGCATAGAAAAAGTCTCTTAGAATAAATGTCCTGGTCAGACAAAGGAATAGTTAAAGTCTGGAGGAAGTATGCAGCATGACTACACATTTGCCTGATTTCGGGTTGCTGAAATATTATCTCATATAGGTTGGGACTAAAAAAGGTGTTAGGTTTTTTGAATCAGCTGCCAGTGGCTCCAACAGGCTCTCGGAAAGCCAAGGATTAGTCAGATGGAGGAATGTCTTGGCCAAAACTCTCTTTTCTCTGGCTAAACCTACTCCCTTGGCAGTGCCGCATTGTATTCTTATAAAAGCTGCTGTGGAAGCTTGAGGTCAATGCAAGATTTCTTTATGAGTATTGGATCCTCCTGGGAACACTTAAAGTAGATTGAGAGCTCCTTCTGCTCTGGAATGTAATGGTGAATATGGGCCATTTCTAGGACATTTTGTTTGTTTTATGAACCTGCTTCTCCAGATTCTCCTTTTGTTTATCCAATCACTACAAATGACTTCTTGACAAGGCAGGTGATTTTGTCTGCCGTGCATTATAGCAAAGAACTGATGGCTCCAAACAGTAGACATGTTGTTCCCATCTCAAGATGTCAAGTGCAAGCGTCTTTCAGCTGTGATTACCCACATGCCATCTTTGGTTCCATCTGAGATGTCCTAATCTTTCCTATGTTGGGAGGACGCCTTACAACAAAACATTACCTAGCAACAAAAATACCTCCGGTTGGTTCAGGGAAAGCAACAGAAGAGTTGTTATTAATCATGCTGAGATGCTGCATTGTGGTTTAACAAATTGGAAAGGAAAGGCCAGATTAAATATTGACATTTACTATATTCCAACTGTGTTAGCTTTCACTTTGGCTGACATGAAAATGTATATTCAGTGAAAATGGGAAATAAAAACCCTTGTCTGTGTTCTTTTGGATATCCTGATGTGGAGGAAAAAAACCCAAAACTAACAGTGATTTTTATTTGGGGAGGATGCAGATGTAACCTTCCAAATCTGAGAGGCTGAAGGGACTTAAATTCTGGTCCAAAGGGCTACTGGAGTTTGAGTGTCAAGATTACAGGGTAGACTGTCTTCAAAGGAAACCATTTTATTTTAAAAGAAAACTTTAATGAGCTCACTGTGTTAAAAAATGGGTTTAATGAATGGGTATCATAGCTGTGAAAGACCTGAGACTTATCAGCAGTCTACA
The DNA here is from genome assembly GCF_023638135.1 of Falco biarmicus. Lineage (NCBI taxonomy): Eukaryota > Metazoa > Chordata > Aves > Falconiformes > Falconidae > Falco > Falco biarmicus. The sequence continues at coordinate 63,087,316 of NC_079290.1, forward strand.
GTTTGCTGTATTTGAAGAGTAAATTTCAGTGCATTTCCAGCAGATTAAAGCCTGACTTTGTTTTAGCCATCTCTATTCAACAGTGATAACTTTACATGGCTAAGTTAGACCTTGGTGTAACAGATCTCCTTGACCCTAATGTCATATGCTGAGTTCCACTAAAGATTCTAGAGAAAGGATGGCATCATGAGCTGTTACTGAAAATATAAATAGTCCATAACCATATAGGAAAGAAATGTGGTTAGAAATGAGGAAGGTAGTAATGTATGCAGAGGTATTTTGATGTTAAACTGTGCTGTTCTGGAAAGGTTGGGGAACTTTCCACTCTGCTCTTTCTTTTAGAGGTGGTAATTTGGAACCAGTCCGTGTATTGCTGTGTAGGTAGTGTGAGCAAACAGTGTCACAAGTGGGCATGGGTGGGTGGTTGAAATCGTAATTCACAATTTTTCTTCATATGATCTTCACTGAGATGAAATGGTGCCAGATCAGTCAGTCTGGTTTTGCTGAAGCCACTATTTTCCTGGTGGTAGCTTTTCACTGCAGCCATTGTTTGCTACATGTGTTACCTGCAGATGGTGAGTGAGGAGGAGAACACAGATCTGTAGAAGGACGAGTGCAATTGCAGAAAGGGCTAAAATAATCTAGCATTAATTTCTATCGCACCTTTTAAATTAATCGATTAGTGCAAGGAAAAGAAATTCAAGGCATTATTGTCCAAGTCCCTTTGAAAACTAGAGCTCCATCTTGACAAAAAAAAAAAAAAAAGCAGCTACTTTTTTTTTTTTTTACTGGTTTCAGTAAAGAAATGTCTTGTATTCATCAGCCTAAGAAACAACTTTAGGTTTGCTACTTCCAATGAGTTAACTTGTTCATCTTCTGGAGAGAGTCTGGTTTTACAGCCTATGCGTGCAAACTACAAGATTTAAAAAAAAAATAAAAAAAATCTCTAGAGAGTTAAGATTGCTGGGGGATGATGTAGGCTAGTGTAAAGTTTTGAAGTGATGCATATAATGTTCTTGTCAGTTTTTTTTTAAGCTGTTGCTGTATCCTTGTAAGTAGTTGAAAAGTGTCTTTCCTCTGGTAATAGCCGTAGTTTGTAGATAATGGCTTGTCAGAAATGCTGTTGTTTCATAAAGATTAGCTATGTGAAAATGTCTGCAAATGCTTTTTCTTGCTTGTCTGCTACTGAGAGGGTACAACAGGAACACAAAAGAGGGGCTGGGAGTACATGGCAAGGAAGCAGTCAAGACTTTAAGAAGTAATAAATGGTGATTCTAGAAGTCCTGGACATCTGTGTGGTAGAGCCATGTGAAGAAGCCTTTTCAAAATCAGTGTTGCTTCTGATTCAGGAGTGTCCCAGAGAAACCAGCTCACTAGTTTGTCATCAAGGATATGTGGTGACAGATCAGGTAGTAGGGTTTTTAAGAAGGGTAGAAAATCAGATTGCTTGCCTTCACAAAACCTCACCTTTTAACAAAATGTGTGGCTTTACACAAAGTAAGTAATTGGGGAATATCTTGTGTTTGGTATTTGAAATTGCCACAAATATAGTTAACAAATTAAGAAACAATTTGTATTTTGGACTTTTTATGCTAACATCAGTGGGAATTGAACAATGTCTTGATGCTCTGAAAAGCAACAGGCCAGTCTTGATACAGGTTTTCTCATGGATCTCCAGACTTTGATGTAGTCTGACTCGCAGCTGCTGATGTGAAGTTGCTGTTGAAGACTGAGTGAGAAGGTAAGCTGTACAGGATCGTGAACCACAAAAGCAGATAAGGTGTAAGCTTGCTGAGAAACACAGTTTAGAGCCAACTCAACCTTGTCACAAATTTCTGTCAAACTTGGTAAATAATTTTTTAGGGAAGTATTTCAGTATTTGAATTTTTAAGTTGTCAAAACATTTCATTTCAGAATCTTTCTAAATTTTAAATTTCACATATTTTTTACAAGACCAACTTATGTTGGAGAAAATTTAAGTACTAAATGCACAAAAACACACAAAACAAAACCCCAGAAAAAAGCTTTGTTTGTTATTCACTTAATCACTATCCTCAACTGCCCAATTTCTGTTTGAATTGAAGGGAGAAGGGAGCCGAATATTCTTTTCAGTCCTGTGGTTATGATGCACAATTAGAACAGGGCAAATAAGAAATACTTCAATTACATAGAAGCTTTTTTGCTCTCAGGAAAAGATTAATCAACCTGGTTTTCAGTGATTGGAATTCAGGAAAGCCATGTTAGAGACTCTTTTTATTTCCTCCCCTTTTATCTTCCTCCTGCATTGCTACTGTAACAGGTTGGGGGAGGAAGGAGGTTTGGCAGCCAGCAGGAATAAGAGCACTTGTCACCACTTGAGAGGATTTGGGAGAATTTCTTCAGCAGACTGGAGGGAAGAGTAAGAAGTTCACATCAGCCTAGAGGTATGTGTGAGATTTGCTGAGTGACTTTTGTGGTAGATGCCCTTAGTACACCCTGTTGTCAAAATCCTCTTGAGTTTATTTTATTAAAAAAGAAATTCTCCTTGTGCCCTCTTTTTATCCAACAGACCTCCCTTTCCAGTTATCAAAAGCTTAGCTCAGTAATGACAAAGTGGCCTGATTCCCTTCCTCCAGCTGCAGAGTGCTGCTGTGAGTTCCTGTGTAGTGGCAAGAGAGAGACCTTTTTTTTTTCCTGCATCCTAAAGGCACCCTAATGTCTGCCACCTCATCTGATTGTCACAGCTCCTCCAGCGATCACAGACACCTCACCACGGCTTTCCTGCTCCAGATGCTTGCACCCACAATATGCCACATATTTTGTGTCACGGAGAATTTGGCATACCCAGCAATCTGCCTTGCTCTCTTTTCCCTGCTTTGGCAGGACACGCCGAGGGCAAGCGTTTTGGCTCAAACTTGGCCTGTCACAGTGTAGGGTGTTAACTCCCCACAAAACTGGTTCGTGGCTGGGACACAATTTTTCCATCTCTTTCTCCATTTTTTAAGTGATACAAATCTGTTAGCATTTTATTTAAAATAAAAATAATCAGAAACACTGAGAGAAGCATGTTCTTCTTGTTGACATAAACCTGAAAACTTACTGAAAAAGCGTGGGCATCCTTGGGAAGACCAAGTGTTCCAATAAGGAATCTCGTCGCAATTGTGGCTTCTTCTTATCTTGTCATTGGACTTTGTCTCCAGGGTAGAAACTGAACGTGGCTAAATCTCTGCTAAGAACCTCTTGAAGGAGCTTTCCTGCAGGAAAGAATGAGTGACTCGGGGTATAAGCCAGAGGTATCATCAACCTGTCAGAGTACTGGCACTCAAAAGCAGTTGTCCTTGATTGCTGTGTATTGGTGACATCATGGCTTGAAATTTGACTTGCTAAAAATAATTCCAGTATTTTAAAGTGAAATTGTCCCCTGTAAAAGATGCTAACTTGCGGGACCTAGAGGTGAAAACCTGTTTTGTTGGGGTTTGGCAGCAAATGGAAGCACATGAGGATATGTGTTAGCACTTTGGCATACAGTGCAATGTGGGAATGTCTAATACTTGGATGGCATTACTATTTTGCAGGGGGCATATCCAGCCTTTCTCTAAGCGGGCACATTTTTCTGCTGCAAAATACTGAAAAATATTTTAATGTGTCATTTGTCAAATCCATGTTGGTCTTTTTTTGTCAGGGCATGGCCTCAGTTGAATAGGCAGTATGAGAACATATTCCCACCAGGAAAAGCAGCATGCAGAGCACATCCATTACCATTGTCTTGTCAGTCCAAGTAGCTGAGGCTTCCTGGGCAAAGAATCTTGTTTCTTGGTCCCAGTAACACCAAGCCTACAGATTACATTTTAGCTGTGTTTTTCTTCGTAGTGAGGGAAGATATTTTTTTCCTTCCAAGTTGGATTTCTGTGCCTGCCCATTCCTCACGCTGAAAATGGGCTTGCTTCTTTATGCTCTGGCTTGTAGTCAGCTTGGGAATAGTCACCACATCCTTGCCAAAGAGAGTCACATTCCTTTCTTGTTCTGACAGAGGTCTCTGGATCATTTTTTGTCTTCATGTTTGTCAGGTATCACTAGTATCTAATGCACGTGAGATGAAAGAAGGCACACCTCACTTCGGATGAGCAATTTAGATAAGTTTCATCAATTTCGGTTATCCTTGCTGTTTGCCATGAAGAGCTGTCTGGAAGAAACCATGACACCTTCTGCCTCTCCTCTTTGTGCAGATTTTATTCTTTTTTTATATAAAATGTTCCTTTCATGTTTTTGAATCACTGGTAGTGATGAACAAGAAACAAATCTGTAATACAATTGTGATGCCTGAGCAGTTTCCTCAGCAAAAACTACAAAGAACTTGATTAAAATACGTGCATATAGTAAAAGTGGGTAAGTCTATATTATGTCTGCCCTGAATTGGTTGAACCCCAAGGAAGCTAGTGTACTACTTTCATGTGGTAGACTGTGTATTTTAAATAGTAAATCCGGTCCAAGGAGTAGTTATGGTGGAATCAAATGGAACAGCACAGATTGAAAAGACAACATGTCCTGAAACATGAAGTAAAGAAGTAAAGAGCTGGAGTGCAATCTTCAGTATATGGATGCTGATCACAAATGCTAACAGATTTTAAACTGAAATGCTCATCTATATACTTGTATCAAAGGAAAAGAATGCACTCAGATTGTATCCTCACCCTCTTTGATGCGATATGATTTAAAGTATGTGCTGACATTAAAGAGATGAAAGATGAGAGGAGGAAAAAAGTAGTTTTAATGCAAGAGATTTGCTAGCATTTTTGAAAGATTTTGTTCGTTTTTAATACGGAGAAGTTTGTTTTAAGCATGTTAGACTTTTGAACAAGAGAAAATGACCATATTTGATTTTACCCAACATTCATACAATTGTGCACAACAACTGAATATAAAGGAGTATTCTGAAAGGTGGGATGCAGACATCTGCATGTTGGACCTGAACTGGGGCCTTCCAGACAGGTTCTGACCAGGGAACTGGTCACGGTGTAAGCATGTCCCACAGCCAGGGCTGACAGACCCCCTTAGAGGAGAGGAATGTTCAGCCTGAACTCGCTGCTGTCACAGTCTTTGCAGACTGGAGCAAGTTTGCATGCAACTGTCTTCTTAGTGTGGTAGCTTCAAAAGTGCAATTGTACCCATTATGCTGAGAAACCCTAAGATTTAAAGAAATCAATATGGATAGTATTTAGGTGGTTGGAATCTGCTCTTCTGGAGAGACCTCATGAAAAAGGAGAAAAATACCAGTTCGTATTTCTGTTTGAGGCTTTTAAAATTAAATACAGGCAACATTATGACTTTGAATATTTTTATATTTGCCGAAACCAAGCTGTTGCTCTTGTCTCTGTTTCTAAGCAAATATGAGCCTACAGCAAGCACTGTTGTATCCTCAGGATTTTGTTTTCAAGTAGACAAGAGCTCAAACACAAATGATCCAGAAACAGAAAATGTAGTATATTGGGCAAAGTTTGGGGGGAATTAATTTTTTTAAAGGCACAAGTAGTTCACTTTGTTCTAACTGATAGAGAAACAAGAGAGTGATTGAGGCCAAGAATGAGTTGCTTTGGAAAATCATGGTTTGCAACCCTATTCTCAGACCATAGATCCACATCGTCTTTTGCCATGAAACTTTTCCCCCAAACTCTTTGCCCATTTTGGAGCCACCATGTCCTAGAGAATTCATTGATGATGTTGTGCCTGAATGATTGTTCCACTTCCCTCTTGCTGCTGTTCGCAGGCACTGGTACTCCTGACTTAGTCTAAACATGTGTTAAACTTAAGAACTGTGGCTGTGTTTGTGAAGCTCTGAGATGGACAGACTCACACTTCCCATTTATGTTTTCACTTTGACCTTTCAAGGTCTTTTCTGCTTGGGGAGATTAAAAAAAAAAAAAGGGTGTAAAGACCCCTCTGCATATTTGCTTGGTAGTGTTTTGAGAAAAGTTTTGTTTCTTGTTTTGGGAGTTTTATTCATTTTTGACAGTTTGATAGAAGATGGCTGTATTAATATGCAAGTAAAGCAGTGCCTGCATAACAAGCACTTGTAGATGACCACAGTATTGCAGTAGTGAGTGGAAGGTGGGTTTTGTGATATAACAAGGAGGGAAAAAATGTATGCTGTGAGTGGAAAAGGGGATCTAATAATATTACATAAGTGGAGTAGAGAAGGTAAGTGAGTAGAGGAACACCTGGTCCTTCAATAAAGAACGTGGAAGGACAAAGTGAAGGCAGCAATGTGTGTGAGGAGTGTCAAGGGGGGAGAGCAGTGCTGCAGTGCAGAGGCAGCCTCACCTGGAGCCCTGTGCCCTGTCTATCCTCAGCAATAGCAGGTAAATTCATGCATATTCATAGTGATAGAAATAATAACAATAATGAAAATTAGTAGCAAAGTCAAATTAATGTGGTCTTCTGCAGCAGAAATATTTACCCGATGTGTCCTGCCAGTTACAGAGATTGGCATTAAACCTAGACATTACCTCATCTTCCTGGGCAGACAGCCTATTTCTATGCTAAGCAAGTCTGCAGGAGTGAACAACTGAATACCTGCCTGATTAGCTGTGCAGCAGCAGATCCTGGTTAGAAGCGATTTCCCTTAGCGCTTTCTCTCTTTTGCTCGCCTGCTTGCTCTCTGCAAGGTTTGTCACCATGAGTTATCAAACTACCTTTTTTATCTTGAAGGCTGTGTTGCAGGGGAGATTGGCCAGACAGGTGGGCTGGTATAAATGCTGGACCAAATCAGAAAGGTCAAGAAGAACAGAAGGAAGAAACTGAAGTGTGTACATATGTGTATGTATTTCCCTCCCCATCTCTGCATGTGTCAGTGCCAGCTAGGTGAAACTGGATTAATGAGGAAGGGAGAGATAAGTGCTAAGAGGATTGTGCTATAAAAGGAGATTTTGGGTTTTGAGAATAGATGAGGGTTTCTTCATGAAAACTTTAATTGGCTACCTTAGATCATTTCTTTAGCTTTGTTGCTGGGTGGCAAATCATGTTTCCTGCTGGGCGTAAAATCATAGCGTAATAATGATAGTTGGCCTGTGTAGAGTGTCTTCTATCACAGACTCCCAGCATGCTGTATATTCCTTAAAAAATTAAGGCTCATAATGTATTTCAGACAAATAGTCTGACAAGTAGTAATAAAAATAGTAATAGGAGAAAAACAAAGTGGAGGGGAAAAAATCTCCAACAACAGCTGATTTTTTTTTTCAGCACCTTTAAAAGAGCACCACGCTGTTGCATCCACCTGCTTGGCTACCACTCATCTTTTTTTCCTTAACAAAGTTCAAGGAGTCCAGGATACAGTATCACTGTTACTGATTTGTTGAAGTCCTCACAGTAATGCCTTTGTGCATTTAAGAGCTGTGGATGTCTGTAGGTCACACCTCTACCTTGGTGTTGGCACACCAGTATTTTCCCACGTATACATCTGTTTCCATTTCAAGCCTGTATGAAGCTGGCCACCTGGCCACCTTTGTGCTTTTTCCCCATTTGGCTCCATCGGTTACATTACCAGGAAGACATGGTGAAAAGGCACAGCGAAATTAAGCCTCTTGTTCTTCTGTTTTGATGTTCATAAATCTGAAGTCATTCCGCACAAGGGTAGTATTTATAATCGAGTGGATTTCTTATCCGTTTTGATCAGTGGATGTATTTCTAAATCGCAGTCCACTCAGCTGTTGAAAACAGTGAGGAACTACCTCATGAAGAAAAGGCCTCAACTGATTGGCATCTTTCACCTTCTTCTGTCCTGCCAAAATACACGTGGCTTCTACTGGACCTGCTCTACCCAGTGGCCAAGCTCTGGAAGTAACTTTTTTCCTTGCAATTACTGGTCCTAATTCTGAGAAAGCGTATTACTGAAACATGCATTACTCTCCTGGAAATGGCATGGGGTCTGGAGGTGTAGAGTCCTGCACCAGTAGACCTGTAAAACAGCTGAGTTATTTCCCAGGAGGGGAGTTTTCTGTTGGTAAATGGCTGCAAGTTGCAGTCTCCTGGGTGTGTTAAAGGAGGAGAAAATCCTTTAAAAAAAAATATTCCCATGTCTTTTTAACAGCAGTGATTAAGATGCTATAGAAACACAGAAGTGGACACTGATTCTTCACTCTTAATTACTGGTAGAGCCGGACATTTTGATTTGTAAGGCTATCATTTTGGTTAAGTGGCAGTTAATATTTCTGACAGAAATGTTACAGAAGGATCACAAAGGAATAGGGATCCAGTTGCTCACTCAGCCTTGCTTATGAGGATTTTGTCGTTGTTTTCATCAAATCCGTTGAAACAGTAACACCGTCTTATGTTGAGGCTTTAAGAGGCAGTGGCATAAAAGAGATGTCATCAGCAAAAAGGGAAGCAGTGTCCTGACATTCCTCAAGGGAACAGTAGGAGCTTATGGCCTTCTGGAGCAGAGAAGGAAAAGGGTATTTGCTTGATCTTGGTAAACTATGTCAAAGTTCTGCATTTCATCAAAATATCTGAGGGAAGTCTTTGACCCAATTGGTTTTTTTCCTCAGCACTATAAAAGATAATAAAATTCTACATCATTCCTGTATTTCCAATACTTCATAGTCAAAAAAGGGTACTCTCCTGTTGCTAGTGATTTGGCCTAGTTTGACACAGACAGAAGACCTTGACACTTTTCAGGCAGATTATTTAAGTGGTGAAAGATTCACAAAGTCAGATTGTCCTCTTTATGAAAAGACAAGTAGACTACTGAGATATTTCTGGATGTTAATTTGTAGCTAAATTATAAAATTCATTGGGTTTCTTCATTTAAGAATTTAAGCTTTCGTAGTGTCGGGGCCAACTAGTGTGGTGGAACATCGAGCTGCCTGAGTTATCGAAGTATACAAGCATTAGCTTGTTAGCTAGGAGAAGTGCTAGTACTCTAAACATGAGTTTGAAGGAGTCATCTCCATAACCCTTGTGCCTGCAGGCAGGAATGACTAATGGAAGAAGAAAAAACCAGTTCATTTCTGAAACAAAGTGGCATTTTCCATTCTGTCATCTGCAGATGAGAAGAATGGACATTGGGTTATGACACTGCTCTCTAAATTTTTCTCAAGGGAAAACAGAAGCGGAACATAATCTTCATTTTTTTCAGAATGTTTCCTCACTTAAGGCAAAAGCAAGAACAGCGTTGCTTAAGACATGACAGAAAATACTATGTTGTTTCAGTGGTCATGTACAGTGCCAGCACAACCTGTGCTGCTTTATGGCCAGTGACTGTGCAAGAGTAAACATTTTTTTCAGTGTGTCTCTAATTAAATTTTCTTTTTAAATCCCCAGGACTCAGACAAAAAAATGTGCAAGCCATTGGTTACAACACTCCTCTTTAGCAAGCATTTTTGCTTCTACTCAAAAAAGAGAAGTATCTAGAAGTTGTCCTGTAGCTTATCTTTTGACCTGACAATTTACATCTTCATCTGAATTGGAAATGTAGCAGGTTGCTAACAGGGAGGTATGGTAGATCCCATAATACTTTTATCTTATCAGCAATCTCTGCCTGCGTCAACATGACAAAACAGTGCTGGCACCCTATCCCTGGTGGCAAATGAAGTTACTTCCTCTTTAATACATATTCTTAATAGGCTTGAACTCCTAGATCCATTGATGGTGTGATCTCTGCATTAAGCAGATGTATCCTTTCACTTGATGATTATAAAATACTGAGCCTCCACCCCTGCCCTGAATTGTGATCTCTCTAAATTATCTTGACTTATATTTTTGCTTTTGTTTTACCACTTCATACTGAGCCTCCACCCCTGCCCTGAATTGTGATCTCTCTAAATTATCTTGACTTATATTTTTGCTTTTGTTTTACCACTTCATACTGAGCCTCCACCCCTGCCCTGAATTGTGATCTCTCTAAATTAACTTGACTTATATTTTTGCTTTTGTTTTACCACTTCCTTACAACTGCTATGATTTTACTCCATAATGATATTTACCCTGGAATATGATGCCATTAAAATGTAACAGCTATCCTGTTTTACTTACATAAACAGGCAAAATACAGATCACTCAATAAATAAGGAACAAATAAAAGTGCAGAGCTTGCTTTTTTGTTTGTTTGTTTTTAATAGCCATATCATTAACAGTTGTCAAAAGGGTAGGCAATGTGACTTAAATTCTTTAGCTTACTGTTGTCAGCCACCAAGCAACAGTTCAGATCATATACAACTTTGGATATTGATAATCTGATTTTGCCAATTCCTTATTGTTTTAGTGATAAAATTGCAACTCCAAATAAAATGTCTTGGCTCATTACGAACACAAAACTAAAATGTTTCCTGTATGCCTTTTGTAAGAGAAGAAGTTTTATTGAATATTGTTGAATGGGATGAATTTTAAATATTGTCATGCATTTTGCACACAGAAGTGGAATAGGTGGAGCTCAGATTTGAGAAGAGACTGCTGGGTCTCTGCTTACCACACTCTGCCAGTGACATCCAGATCTCTAGGGGGGCTGCAAGTTAAGAGGCAGGATCCTCAACATCCTGTGTTTTCAGCTGATTCACAACTGAGGTATGCTGGTGTTTGGGGTAGGAGAGCACAGCATTGTCCACAGTGCACTCTGCTCAGCGGTGTTGTCTGTGGTCCAGCACAGATGGGGAACAAGTGTCAGAAGGCTCCTCTGATTGCAGGGAGAGGTGCTCAGCTGCTCTCCTGGGGGACAGGGCTACTGAGTGTGCATCTCCACTGAGCTAGGAGCTCTGGCTGACTTTCATTCTCCACAAAGCTCAAACTACATTTTCAGCAGAGTGCAGTGTATACCAGATGCTACTAAAGTGTGGATATTTTCCTCTGCTAATGTTTCAGCCACTTAGACACAAATGAGAATTACAATGTACTAAAGCCACTGCAAAACATTTCTTCCCTGTTTAAAATTCCCACAGAAATAGGGCTTCAGTGACTGCGAACATTGTGTGTGTGTGCATGGGTGTGCACACATGCATGTGCGTGTTCCTTTGCCAGTTTGCCTGCCTGCAACAACTTTGGAACCAGGAGTTCCCCAAAAAAGAAACAGGTCTTATATATGTGATGGTTTCTTCAAAAGTGAGAAGCAGGTGAAAGAGAAAAAAAGACCTTATTAGTGAGCCTACTGAAAGAAAAGCTGCAGGAAGAACCCAGTGCCTAGTCAGCACCAGGATCTTATGTGAGAAAGGGATGGTATGGATGCTTCAGCTACTGAAAGAACTTTTTCTAGTGCTTGCATCTTACTGAATGTCATCAATCCAACCAGAAAGCTCTGGGAAATCAGATATTGTTAGTTCTGCTGTTCACAGACCCATGTGTGATTTTAACATTTCTTTTGAAGAATATATAGGGTGAATACTGCTATGTAGGTATCTTCGGAGTTGTATGCTCTCCAACAGGAAAGTAATTTGTGTAATCACCATGTAGGCTTGCCTGCACATTTCATGAAAGCTCTTCAGCAAGGCAGAGTTGCTGCTGCCTGCAAAAGCTTGAGGGTGCTTCCCGTTTCTTGTCCGTTTATTTACTGTCTTTGCAAATCAACCAGTAAAGGAACTTGCCAAGTTGAATCAGTTGTCGTGGGCCATGTTGCAGTCGCCTTTGCTCCAGGAGCTAGGCCGGGGCCTCAGATTCCTTTAACATAAACCAGAAAAACTTCAAGGTGGCAATTGATTTCAGTTATTTCCAATTAAAGATGGATCTGCATTGGCAATTTAAGCATCAAAAGACTGTATTCTGGCCACTTTTGTTTTGGGGGGCAGGAGAAGGGGACAGTGATGTGAGAGTCCAAGGGTCTTTGTTTCTTACTACGGTGTTTCAGGTGTAGTTCTGGTGAACTGATTTTCAGTTCAGAAGATCTGTTGTAGATTTTTTGTTTTGTTTGTATTTCTGTATGTATGTTAAAAACAAGGAATGGATTTTTAAGTAACTCAAATACTGAATGACAGTAAGCTAAGGTTATATTAGTATCTTTTCTTCTTAAGCTTTAAAAATTGGCAGAAAGGATGGCTAGGTAAGTTACGCTGTATTACTGAATACAGTTTTATTGAAGTGGTTTTGCAATACCTTGTGTGCTAGATTCACTAAAAAGGAAACAAAAATTATGTACTAAATGCTTTAGCTTTTACTCACCATTAAGGTGGTGGTGTTAGTACATGTAAGAAATTCTATGGGTTTTTTAGGACCTGTTTTTCTTTTCAGTTCCTATATTAGAGAATTCTGAAGGCCCAGTTTAGTTACTGAAACATGAGTTAGTCTTGGCTCTATCCAAAGGTGGGCAGTGTTTTCAAAAGTAGTAGTAAGAATGTGGTGTAAAATAAGAGGCGTCGGCCTTAGGGAATTTTCCTCTGCTAAAGGGCTGCCCAAAATGTTGATTCTCTTTTTCTCACTGTGTTGTTTCAAGTCTTGTGATTCATGACGTTATTTGGGTTGTATTTTCTGTTCTTCTTGCAAGATGTTGTGGAATGTACCTTGAGAGATGCTTAAAAATAGTCTAAATTGAATTGAGGTGGATGTTGAGTGGGAGGTTAAGTAAGGAGGAGAACATACTTTTCATAAACTCCTTTGATTTATGGAAAATTAATAAGTAATAATTTGCAGAATCATAAAAGTGTTCATAATTCTCGGTCTACATACAGTGTGTATCTGTCTCCATGTACACACAACTGTGTGTGGAATGCTCCCCATCGCTATCCTTGCTCAAATAGAACAGTTTGCTTACAAGAAGATTTAATGAATTCCCCAAAGACCAGGGTCATGCGGTTTAGCATCAGTGGAAGATGAAGCTGCTTCCTATATTAGCTTTTTTTCTGAATTGTGCAGTGTTTGAAAATAGGTAAGAGAGCTTGTGTGATGCTAGGAACATTGTAAAAAGCACCTGTGAATTACCTGTTCACGTGGTGTGTGCATGTGTTTTGATGGCCATACATACTTGTAACTGTCTGTCTGTATGAACAAGAGTCACTTCCAGTCTTCTGAGATTTTTTGGGTCTTGGGCCAAAGAGCTTTTGTGCACCTTGATCTTGTGCAAGTTACTTGCTCTTTGCATGAGTAACAGAGCAGATATACAGACAGATGATGATGTGTTGAATGTGATTGTTTAACAAGTATAATCAAAACATCTTCTTACCTTGAATCTTATAATATCATTCACAAATAGCAGTTTAACTGCCACGATAACACTGTCAAAGTGGGGCTGACATCATGTCGCCCCCCTTTTTTAAATGGCAGATAGAGTGAGACATAGAGGTTTCGCATGTTTTCTTGTGTTCTGTGGGTAATCATCATTAAAGTTGGAGTCCAGATCTTTTTAACTCCAAAACCATTAGAAAATTATTATTAGACTGTTATTAATGCATGCGCTTAATTCAGCTGTGAACACTGTTACGTGTTCATACATGTTATGTAATATTGAAATTGTTGCATGAAACTTTAGTGCATGAATAGGGAATGATTGCATAGAGGGAAAGGTGAAATGCGACATCATGTTGGCATGCTACTTTCCAACGTGACTTTTGACTTAGCAAAGCTACTCAACTGAAGGGCTGCATCTTAAATTTACTCTCAAAATATCTGTGTTCCTCTTTATACAAAGACAATGGTGTGTGATCATTCATATGAAATTAAAAATGTGTGGCTGGATATGCAGTTGGGTTCACATTGCCTGCATTTCCGTAGTTTTGGGTTAGAATATTGGATCTTAACACTCCTCTGATGCTCTCTGGAACATAAAAAAGTCTCCTGGCAAAAAATAGGATATTTTTTTTGTAGAAAGGATTCACTCTATAAGTACAGTTAAAAGAGGCATCAGACTGGAGAAAAAAAAAGCAAAGACAAGTGTTCTGCTTCTGAAAGCAGAAAACTGGTGCCATTACTGTAGGGCCCAGGTGTTGGGACTGTAGCCCCAAGTGTTTGTACATGGTATTGTAAGTGTGTGGCTGCTCAGAGCATCCATGTCTTGCAAATACTTTTCTTCAGTTTGTTAAATGTATTTTAGGCTCTGAAAGTCTCAGACATGGGGAGAGAGAGCAGAGACGAGTGATTGTAACAGATATTAAAATTTGGAGGGGTTTTTTTGCTTAAAGCTGAACAAAGAGACCTTACAAATCACCAAGTGCCGAAATGTTAGAAGGAAAACATTCATGCTACCATAAGTGTAATAAAATTTGATGACTAAGGCAGTAAAATGGTGAATTATCCTTATTGCCAAAGTTCCAGGGAGGGGTGGAAGTTGTGTTTGATAGCAGACCTTTATATCCCGTGCCTTTTCCTTTTTATTCGCTCATCAAAGCGATATTCACTTAGGCACAGTATACATACTAGTCTGCAGTCACCCATGGAATGTAGGTGATACATCATTTCTCTCACTATGATGATCTATCACACTGGCATAACTATATGCGAGGTAAAAAGCATTTTAGCACTGAAAGCAATCCAGGAGGGTTAGATGCATCATGAGTGGTGAAGACAATTTCAGGTACTCTTGACTAACTGGAAGTATTTCCCTTCTTAGAAGGATAGGGAACAGAATGCTTCAGAGAGGGATTTTGCTGTCAGGTTTTGTAGTTCTAACAATGCCTAGTTTTCGAGTTGTAGTAAGATAAGGGACTTTAAGAGAGGTTGAGGGACAGCTCACCTCTCTTCATATTACCACAAAGATCATGCTACTATGTGTCCAAAGGTGTGGCATGTACACTGCAGATTAGTAAAACAGAGAGAGATACGTTGTGAGTCTATAAACAACAGGTAAGTCTAAACATTTCTTTGATATTTTCTTGGTTGAAATGTTTATTCACGTGTGCCTGGCTGTTCCCAATTTATTTCTTTTTAATTAATTAATTAATAATTTGCTGAGAAGATGGTAGTAAAAACAGCCATTAAAATTAAGTTTTGAAATCACTGAATGATGCTGCTGATACACACCAATGATATGTATGTGGGTACAGATGAACATCTCAGATTGTTGAGCCCAACAGTTACTGTATCTATACTTTACTATATCCATACATTCAGGTTTAAATTATCCAGCTTTTTCACAGAGAAAAAGAAACTTCATTATTAAGTAGATCCAAGTGTCTGTAAGACAATTCTGTCTGGATAAGTGGGTGTGCAGTCCTGGTGTTGGTAATGTCATTTCCAAATGGGTTTTGAGGACTGTTCTGGAAGTCTGAGACCTGATGTGTTATTTAGTGCAGACTTGTCAAAGCTAGTGAGAGCATAACCCTATGGCACTTCTACTGGGGACAAGGTGCTTGGTGTCTGGGTGAGTCAGGTTTAGTGGTAGGTCTCCTGCTGGCATTGAGACATTGGCAGACACAAAGTGTTGGAGAGGACACAAGGCAAAGCAGCATCATTAAAATCAAAACCAGGGTCAGCACGTCATGCAGCAGTGTATAGTCTGTGATGATGAGCATGTGAGGCATTGAGGGAGAGACTACTGCAGGTCTTGGGCTTGAAGCAGGTTCTACAATAAGTGCAGGATCTTGTGCTGGGCAGGATTTCCTCTTCCTTTGGACCTCTCATCAGCTTGTTAATTCCCCTTGCAGGAGTCAGCCAGTCAAGGGCTGTTTCCTAATAATTGCCAGGAATGGTCCAAGTTGCAGAACCTCCAAAGGAGACAGCAGGTGATAACGCCTCCCAAGTCACTGCAGGGGTAGTGCCAGTGCCTTTCTGGTTGTCTGTGAGACCAGACATTTCCTGTAAGCACCAACAAAGAGGCAGCTGCATGGTTGGTGCCTAATGTCATTGAGAGTATCTTCTTGCCAGAAAAGTGTTTGATGCCAGTTCAGGGAGATCAGCTTCTTCAGAAGTGACGTGTGTAGGTACCAGCTCTCAGATTGGCAATGGCAGCTTGATGGAAACATGCTCAGTTCCTGTGCATTTGAAATTCCTGCTAAGTTACAGGCATTTGCAAATTACATCAATAAGCAGTATGATATGGATGAGTTGTTTAGAAAAACATTTGCCAGGTTTCTTTGAAGATGTTCTTAATACCCCACGCTTTGAAGATGCAAGTTTCTGCTAGTAAATCAAGGGCTTAAATTCTTCATTATAATATTAGAAACAAATTTGCAAAAAGAGAAATAGAGCAAATTACATCAGGAACACTTCAGTAACTATTATTAAGGACCTTTCAGGTATGAATTAGCTGCGGAAGCCAAGAAGCAGTTCAGCACTGAGCTCCCTTCCAGGACGCTCTTCCCAGGAACACCCAGGGAGCTCCTGGCTATTGCCAAGTGGTAATGAAGCATCAAGCTTCACTGAACTTCCGGTGTAACTTACTGCACTGCACTTTTGTTCATATGGTGCTTGTTAGTAAACAAATGAAACATTTGTTAAACCTGTTTGGTATTAATTTGGGACATGCAAAAAGTTCCTTGGAATGTTAATTTCCTATTTTTGGTTTCCTTTCCTGTCTAGGAAGGTAATTGAAGTGCAATTCTACCCTAGTTATCCTGCATGATAAACTTCTTTTTTAAAAACTTGATGGCTTTCCAGCATCATACAGACCATTTATGTTAAAAGTCAGTACTCTAAGAAAGTGTGAGGGAGTGGCAATTACGAGCCTCCACGTTCAATTCTGAGGTGTTGCCGTTGGTCAAGGAAAGTTCTGTACTGAGAATGAATGCAGATAATTAGCGCAATTTCTTTTCTGTCATCCAGAAGAGCAGATACCAAAGTATTCATCTGGTTAACACTTTACCACCTCTTAATTGTATATGTATATGTATGGTATTCAGCCTCAGCTTTAAAGAAAGCAGGGAAATAGCATCACACAGTTTTTTAATCACTTTACCATGCCTATACACTTACCATGATATAGTTGTTTTCATGGGTGATTTCCTTCTTGACATACTCTCTTCCTATAAAGAACTCTGTGAATTTAGTATGAATAAATTAGCTTCACCACCCTGCACCCTCTATAAGCGTTTCTTGGGGTTGTGATGTTTTTGTGGGGTTTTTTGGGGAGGAGTTGGATAAATGGCATCCCTACAGAACAGAATTAAGGTGTTTCTATTCTGTCAGCTGAACAGACAGATTTAATGTCAAACTTGGTCTCTAAATTTCTGTACTTTCCAAAGGCTGCTATTTACAGTGACAGAATCTTCATCCTTTTCCCCACACCCCTACACCCCCCCACCTCCTTTCTTAAACTGTGGTTATGGTCTCTCAACCTTAAATCTAATTCAAATGTCTTCCTTTTGTTTGGAGAATGGTGCTATATTAGAAATGCATCTGATGCGGATATTATGAAAGCTAAAGGGTTGAGGAGAGGAAGGGGGGCAAAGTGTGTGTATATGTCATTACAGTCATTTACCAAATGCTTTGCTTTGAAAGTCTAAACCGTATTCAAATGTAGGTTGTGTAGTCTTCTTTTGATTTTTCCAAGATCTTATCCTCTAAGTTTTCTACTGTAGAAATAGTGACTCCCAAAAGAAGTGTAAAATAGCCTTGTGTGTGTATAGGAATTAATTTCTTTCCATTTAAACTAGTTGTCTTTAGAAGTTAGAAGTGCCCAATACACTTTATTAGATCACTGAGAAGCTAGGCACTGGTTATTCTGTATTTGAGAAGAGGAAAAAAAAAAAACTTTTATTAAAGCCCTGTCTTGTTGGCTTTGTGTGGCTTAGCAGGTAAAACTATTCTTGGTAGTATATGAAGACCTCTTGAGGAAGAAGGGATCACAGGTCTGTGTCACATGTCTGTGGGCTGTTGAGCTGCCTTTGATCTAGCAGCTAGAGCTGAATTTTGTTTGGTGGGCTTTCACAGTTCCCCAAGGATTGTGTATTTTGAAACGTTCATTGCAATAGCTTACACTGCAGTCCGTGCAGCATTTTGTGGACTCTTGAGGTGGAGGTTTGCAGAAATCACACTTAATAGCAATGGCTGCCCTGGCTGCCTGTCTGTATCTTTCCACAGTGGTTTCCAAAGTAAAGCTGAGAAATAAGCCATTGATGCCATGTTCTCCAAGGTCAATATCCCACTGGCAACCCAAACAAGGAAATAGACTCGATCTAGGAAGTCACTGAATTGCCTTTTCTACCTGATCTAGTAATCCTGTCAATTCTGTCCATGCTAGAAAAGATTCTAATTCAAGGGCTACTCTGATTAGAGGATTTGGAGCCTCCATCAACAGTAGTGTCTTCAAATGCAAAGAGTATTTCTTTCACGCATTTATGACACACGTTGTGCTGGCAGGGAAGGATCAGTGGACGGGTAAATAATTCCTTGCATACTGGGCAGATGAGCTCTCTTTCGATCCCCTTAATGGTAACCGGGCTCTTCAGCCGGCAGCCCTCCGTCCCCGCATGCTTATATCGTAATGTGCCTTACGTTTCTGTAAGAGTGTTGCTGTCTGGTTTGGGAAGTAGGAAAAGGACAAAAGATATAAAAGCTTGCACTTTCATGGTTTAAATCCGTTTTTAAATATTTTCTCGGGCAGCTACTTGCTTTATATTGAATTTAAACCACTTGAATTTTTATTTCCTAATTAATCTTGGTGCATTTCTTTCAGTTTTTAGGCTATTGCAGTGCTACTCTATAAGTACCCAAATTGCACTGCGGCATAGTTGCAGCACCACAAAATGCAGTTATTTCTGTTAATATCATTTTTGTCTGCGTGATGTATTAGGTTATTTTTTATTTGTTCATCTTTCTTGTCCTCACATCTACCTACATGGGGCTCTGCTCATATTCATCTTGGGGATTTCTTGTTCTAAGACAGTTATTCTTTACACCATTCTCACTATATCCTAGGACATGGGTATCTTCAGGTAGTGAGGTGGAGACAGGGAGAAACTGTGGTTTAAGTACTCCAGCTCTCTTTAGCTGACAGAGTATGTTTTGAAGAGTTTTTCCTTGTGCTGCATGTTGAAGCAGACATCAGGCTTGTCTGTGTTTCAAGGATGGACAAATAAGTAGGGAACTGTAGTTCTTTTTCTGACCCTTCTTCCCACTTAACCAAGCAGAAATTCTATAGCAAAGAGAATCTCACCCATTATTTTGAATAGTAATGTTAATTGTACCTCATCCATTACCTAATCAGGTCATGCTTTATTTTGCTCAGTCTGAATTATCATTCACATTTGGTTAACCCAGGAATCCAGAGTAGTGACATTAAATACTTGGTTAATTTGAAGATCTTAAGATTCAGCAAACCAGCCTTTAAATATCAATAACAGAATGTTGGAGTGGCTGCAGCATTCTTCCAGCATTGTATAATTTTTATAGACTTGATTCCTCATATTAATGCTTTTTTTGGTATATTTCTTCCCATTTGTTCCCAGCAGAAATTTCAAGTTGAAATAGAGTGAGCAATATTTCCAAGGGCTTCAAATAGTAGGGAAATAGAACCATTTCACAAGAAGGTTTTGACACACACACCCATTTGTATCCAAAAGAAAAACATATTTGCAGTTAAATAACAGTGAATATGCTTCAGTTCTGAAAAGTTCTTTCACTCTACCTGTCAAAAGCCCTTTTGGTAACCAGCAACCCTTCCATGATATACAGTGTATCTCCCACTTCCTCTGTCAAACGACATGATTTTACATTTGCATTTATTTTCTCATAGTTAATATGGTATTAAAGCTATCTACTGTACTTTAGCATGGCACTTAAATGCAAAGTGGGGTTATAAAATTAGGTGACTGTTCTTGCAGTGATTGGTCTGCCTTTTAAATCCTTCCAGTGTGTCCATTCTCTGTGGTGTCTCATTGCCTTTCTGGGAGTCTCCGTCTGTCAAAGAACTGATTGTTTTAAGAGATGGATTGCAAAAGTTTGTTTTTCTCCATTTCCTGAAATGCTGCCTGTTAGGTTGGACCTACCTGGTCTTGGTAGGCTTTACAGAACTTAGGTGGCAACCCATCATCACCTGGCATTTTGCCAGTCCCGAGGGACTTGATAGCTTCACTGGTTGTCATCTTGTGAAATGCTTTTCACTTCATTGGTCATAGCTGCTATGTCGTGTCCATTCTGGCAGATACGCTGGCAGGTTAATTATCATCAGATGTATATGATCTGGGGGGCAAAAAACCCTTGTAAACTGCTGACTGTATGAAGAGTTTCAACAAATAATTTCTAATCTGCAAGTGAAATACTTTTGCTGGCCTCGTGGGGTTTGTGCTGAGCCAACAATAATTTTCTTGCTTGCTTCTCACACTAGCTCTACTTAGTATATGTCAGAAAGTTGTGGTAAAATGATAGAGTGAGTTAATACTTGGTCCTTGCAGAGTGCTATGGTAGTGTATTTGGTGTCTCTCTTTTTTAACATTAAATGCTCTACGGATGTCTGAAATTCCCAAGTATTCTTTCTTCAGCAGTCTTAGAGCTGTCTCTTTGCAATGAATATTGTGTCCCACTTACGAACATACAAGTTGCTGAAGTTTGAACAGTGGAAGCTAGGTGGAAGTTAAAGGCCACTGTACACAAAATGTAGTCTGGATTGAAACTAGGAATCTTTAACATGGCAAACCTGCAGATCCCAATGTATATGTGAAGTAGCCCAGCCAAGTCCAGTGCGTTTTGGCACACAAGCTCATTGCCTGCCTTTCTCCTTCCTTCCAGCACTTGTTTTCTCCTCTTCAGCTGGCTGTTGGGAAGTGCTGTGGCCTGTTCAGAAGAGCTGCCACGGTGATTCAGCCATGGGGTGCACGTGAGGCGTGCATGCAGCAGGAGATGGCCCCTGTGCTGTCATTTGGCTACGTGTTACTCATAAATATCACATCTATTTCACTCCATGGTTTGTATGTGTGTGTGGAGAGAGGTAGCTGGTTAAGTAAAAAAAACTTGAGTAATTCAAATCTCTTTTGGACTCACCACCAATGTAAAATGGGTATAACTGTGCAAATTAACAAAACTATTAGCATGAGAGAGGCTGAGATCTCAATCAAGCCCTGAAGCCCACCATTTACTCGTGGCTAATGACTTTGCATGTCGTCAGTTTTGAATACCTGAGCAGTTGACAGGTGTCCTAATATTTTTGTTTAATACGGTTGGCTTGGTCCATATGTGAATGTATAGATGAAAGAGATTTTATCTATGACTACTTTATCAGGTGAGGCCATATCTGGAGTTCTGTGTCCAGTTCTTGGCTTCCCAGCACAGGAGAGACGTGGGCATACCGGAGACTCAAGTTGAGCAAAGAGCCACAAAGACAATGAGACTGGAGCATCTCTCCTATGAGGAAAGGCTGAGAGCTGGGACTTCTGAGCCTGGAGAAGAGAAGGTTCAGGGTCATAATCTTAGCAATATCTGTAAATACCTGGAGAGAGGGTGCAAAGAGGATGGAGCCAGGCTTTTTTCAGTGGTGCCCAGTGACAGGACCAGAGGCAGTGGGCACAAACTGAAACATAGGAGGTTCCCTCTGAACATTGGGAAAGACTTTTTACTGTGAGGGTGACTGAGCACTGGCACAGGTTGCTCAGGGAGGCTGTGGAGTCTCCATCCTTGGAGATTTTCAGAAGCTACATGAAAATAATCGTGGGCAACTGGCTCTGGGTGGGGGTGGCCCTGCTTGAGCAGGGCATTGGAGCAGACGACTTCTCGAGTTCCCTTCAACCTCAACCGCTCTGTAAGTCTGTGATCCATGGGATGTGACATGCTGGGATGCACAATAATTACATTATGTTTACTCAGTTAGCCAGAAATTCACATTTTTTGATTTTAAACCTGAAGTTTAAGTCCACACTTAAAAGTACTAATGTCTTCTGGTTTTTGTTTCCATGCAGTGTCTGTAGCTCATGTACTTACAGTAACACAGTCAAGTTGATACATAGTATGGGTCTGAATAAAGGTGAAGGAATGTAGAAATTAAATCAAAACAACCTTTTATTTACAATAAGTAGCCTCCTTTTAATAGGAGCAGCTTTACTGCTGCTATTAAGCTTTTGAATTCTCTGTTTTGTCTATATGATTGTTTTGCTGCCTTTCATTATAATTAATTGGGTAGATGAGTTTTCATTTAGAAAACAGTGGAATTTTTTCACATTAAGCCAATAGCAAGGGAATGCTGCAGAAAATCACTAGAGCCTCAGCATACAACCTTGTTTTGGTTTTAGGATAGAGTATGTGGAATTACACACAGCTGCAAGAAGAGTCTGAGAAGAGTCTCAGACAAATTAGAATTTTTTTGAAACATCTGCTGTTTCTATCCACCTTCTCATCTAGCTAAAATTCAGTTTCGTGTTTCAACTACTGCCATGTACTTTTCTTTTGCCCTGACAAATGCAGTCTTGCTCATATCCATGGCAAATGCTCCTGCAAAGATTGTTGTCCCAGCTTGTCACTGAAGTTGGTGATGAATGTTGGCATCACTGGTTGATCAGAGACAGGAGCTGATATTTTGGTGAGAAATGAGATATGATAGGTAGGAAATGAATAGGTCTTGAAAGCAAAGGCAAGCAATATATGTGCTAGAGATTTTGTTACAGAGGAAGGGGAATTGGTGGAAGGATTAGAAGAAGAGTGACAGGGGCAAACTTTCCTTAGCTTCTGTGCTTTCAACGCTGATGCTCTTCCCTGAAAGCTCCTGTAAACATCCTCCAGGCTCTCACGGTATCCTTCTTGGAAGTCTCCCTTGCTGTTGTGTCTGCAGAAACTTGGCAATCATGAGGTTAGGGGTTTGTTCTGACTTACACCACCCGATGGTTTCCTTGCACACTTGCTCTCTTCTAATATTCATCTGCTTGTACCTTCTTGTAGACTGCAGGGCTCATGCAGCTGGAGAAGGGAGCCTTTGCTAGCAGCCCTCTCTGCAACAAGGTTTATTCATCAGACTTTGCATACTGGAACTGTTAACCCCTATCTAAGAAGCAACCCTTCCAATCCTTTGCCTAAATGTTTACCTAGTGACCCAGCCTTAAAATTAACTAGATGGCCTCTTACATAAATCTTGCCCCAGTCCAACAGTCCCTACCAACCCTTTGCTTGGCAATTTGTTGTAAAATCTGGACCTCCTTTTCTGATTAGTCTCTGCAGCCTTGTCCTTAGCCATAACCCCTGCAGTACAGCCATCTGTCTAGCTTGATGATACTTTTTTCCTTGTAAATCCCTCTCCATCCCTAGTGGGTCATGTAAATCATTTAGCACACTGCTTGTTGTACAGTTCTTTCATAAGCATATAAAAGGAAGACAAAAGATGGAGATTCCAGTACACAGCAGAGTTAATGGATGCAGGAGGAGGGGGTATGCAATTAGGCAGTATGAATAGGTTATAGATAAGGAATACTGGTGTCTTGCACCTGGAGAAAGACAGTCAAATCTCAAATATCTCTGCAGCAGATTAAGAGGAATTGGGAATAGTAGAGCTTTCTTCCCCTTCAGAGCCACGTTTGGCTTGAAAAGATTTTTTTTAGCTCACAGGCATCACTATATAGGAATAGCTGTACTCTTTTCCAGATTATTTCAACAGTGCGGTCACTTGTCATCAGCACTGAGCTGGCTCATATGCCCTGGTGGCCATTGGGCTGACTGCATGCAGAAGGACATGGGTGTTAGTGTACTGAACTCCTTGAGCCCTGGTGCCTTGAAGGCACAGTAGCTCAGCTCAGGGCTGGCCTCCAGTGCCTGAACTGAGCCGCCCTCTCCCTCAGTTTGCACCATAGTGTCACAAAGGGCTTACACTGAGCAGGAGCTGATAAGCCCTGATAGCCCAGCATGATCTCGGTGGTGTGCCCCACCTTCCTACTATGAATTTGGTGAGGCTTTTTTTAGTGGGTGCCCGGGCCATGGGCTGTCGTGCTCCTGCTGTGAGCTTGTCCCATCACTGGATAGGTGATGAGCACTTGTTTCTCTTTCATTCAGTGCAGCTGCGACTGGTCCTGTGTTGGTCTTACAGAGATGACCAGTCTTCCTGGAACATCCTTGGCACAGCCAAATAGCTGGATGAGAGGGAAAATGCCCCCTAATTGTCTGTAAGTGAACCATTCCAGTTTTAGAGGAATGTTTAAGGGGAAAAAAAAATAAAAATTAAGTGTTCCATATTAAGTTTCAGCTTGATTGCTCATCATGATTGGCTTAAACCCAGAAGTCTAATGCTTAATATTCTTCCTGAATCTTTAACTGTTGTAACTCTGGACAACCTTCTGATCTGTACAGATGTCATCATACGCTTTGTGAAATTCTTACCCTCAGCAGTGTCTAACAGCCAATTCTACTGTCATTTGCATATTGCAGGGAATATTGGGTTTTTTTAACGAAAGTAGCCAACACTGTTTCTCAAGGCCTGGTAAGCCCCATGGTTTAGATTTGATCGAGTTGTAAATTGCTCAATGTCAGCATTTGTAGGGACCACAGAGTTGTAGAATGGCATGGCTCTGTGCATGCAGAATAAAGCTACGTGCTTACATGGTATTTTTTATGCCTGAAACAGTGAACAAATAGTAATACTCACAACATATGGAAGGGCAGGAGACTCCTTTGTTTTGAATGTGTGAAGCTGAGGAAGGGGTGGGGGGAATTAGCAGAACGTGGAAGAGAGTTCCACCTTTCAGCTAGAGTTTTGGTCTGTTAAATGATGTGGCCAGATTTCAAGTCAGAGGACTGTTCTAAATCATGCAAAACACCTGAATCAAGCTATTTCACAGAGGATTGTTGCTAATTGTTAATGACCTATTGAATATTTTAGATGAACAAAAGTACATGGTTGGAAGTAAAATTGACTGAAAGGGCTAAATCAAGAAAAAGTCCCTTACCCTGAATGCAGAAGTTCACCTAAGATGTTAGGGACATCCTATTGTTTGAAATTAATCAACACAGGAGACAGCACGCTCAGCTTTGTTATAGAAGAAAAGCATTGGTGTAGATGTTCCTCCTAACTTCCATGATTCTGTAGCAACGATGACACACTCAGTTATTTTTGGTTTAAAATGTTGCAAACACTAAGACGTGAAAGATTTTTGTTGATGGCATAACATGGAATGGAATAAAATCTGTTGCATCAGAGAGGTGCTAGTATATATAGTATGCATGGATGTTAACCTAAACTATATATGGCATAAGGTCTCCTCTTACTAGACAATTGTACCATTGTCTAGGATATGCTAAAATTCCTTTGATACTTTACTGACAAAATTGAACCTTTTGTCAACTACAGTTACAATTATGCTGAAGAATTAATTTTATACCATTATCTTTTAAGTTACGGCATGCTTAATTTTGTCTGTGTAGCTCAGAATAAAAGAAATTGCAGATGTGTTATGGGAGCTGAAGCTGTGTGCTGAGTTAGGACATGATCCATTCCTGGGAAGCATGGCTGGGTCCTGTGGGAAGTCTAGGAAACAGGATAGTCCTTAAATACTCCTTTGACTTGAGCCTAATTTTCATAGACAGCATATGTTTTACTGAGCATTTTGGAGGACTTTGCACTTGAGATACAGTTTTCCTTATTTGATACTCCGGTGAATATTGAGGAACCTTTTATCTTTTGCTTCCTGGCTGAATGCAACTTTAGATGATGCTGTGAATAGAGTGCGTGCCAATCTGTAATGAAATTTCCAAGTACAGTTTATGTCAGGCAGAGGGCTTTGACCTTCCTGTTTTGTTTTTGTAGGAGATGTGCAACAGCAGAGTCTAATCTTCCTCTTTCTAAAGTCAGAGCTTGTTTGGTGAGGTTTTCAAAATATTCCAATCTGATAAATCTATCTGACAAGATTTATGAACCCGTTAATATTCCTTAAATTAACTTAAGACATCCAATCATCTTGAGAATTATGCTTACACAATATCATGTTGGCCATTAATTTGATTTCATATCTAGCTACACACAGTCTTTGAAAAGTTTTATGCAACACATGCATTTGTATACTTTTATCTGTAGTATTGAGCTACTGAACTGAAAATTGTTCTCAGCATTATCTCTTCTTGGTAGGGCCCGACATGTCTGTACATACTGTGTGTGACTGCACTATGTTCTGTCCTACCTCTGCTTCATCTTTCCTTTTCTGTTGCACAGGACAGAACTGTGACTCTTCGGGAAATATTAAAGAGGGTAGAGCATTCCTCTGAGGACTGTTGTGCATGTAGAGATGCTGGCAACTGTCAGCTTCAAATAGTATATATACAGTCTTTTAGTAGACATATACTAACCACCAACAAACTGCAGATTCTGTAAACCAGGGAGTAATATTTATCTGGTATGTTCCAAGTAAGCTTTAATTAAAGTCCTTGAGTGAAAAATACTTTGATACACACACAGACTTACCCGTTTTGCTGTTAAATGTTTACATTTATATGCAAGGCTTCACTGTGGTAGTATATATCTCAGCAGGCACCTACAAATACATTGCATGCAGTGATTTATCAGCCTATACAGTGTTACTGCATAAGTGTACACTATGCAAGTAACACATCAGCCTGACTTAAGAGCTTAAGCCTGGCACCATCCCAGTTCTTCCAAGTGGCTACAGAGTCCAGTAAACTAACAATGTATCTGTGTCTCCACAGCAGAAAGTTCTCTGTCCTTGATCAGTGACTGACTTGAATCAGTTGCTAGTGAAGCAAAAACATCTTTCAACAGCATTACTAAGCTGCACTTGAACAGCAGATGCATCTCTGCAGCCTGGGCAAACCACCCGTCAAGTCTGCAGAAGCTGCTGCAAGCCATTGCATTTGCAACCTTCCCTCCTGCCCTGACCATCTCAGCTCTTGGAGGACGATGGTGTATGACCTGTGACAAGGATGGCCCAAAGTGAAAACGTCCACCAAAGCTTCAGAAATAGTTAGCAACAGCAGTACAAGGCAGTAGCTTTGTTTTGTAGGGGCATGAGCCCTTCTTAACTGAGCTGTCCTGCTTTGCCTGCTGCTGGACAGGCATATGGAAGGTCGGATTAAATTCCACTGCTCCTTCCTGCTCTCTTCTCCCTACTGAAGTCAGTGGACCATGCTGCTGGGTGTGGGGCTGACATCCACATACATCCATGGCCTCGTTTTAAGGACAGTATCTGTGTTTCCCTCTTAGCCATTTAAGTGTGTGGTCACTTTGATGAGGAAGACTGGGCTTGCTAACCGTCTGCTTTGTGGTCATTGTCTAGAGGTGTGCTGGGCCAGTGAAACTGGCTTTTTGAAAGCCTAATGCAGTTTTAATGACAGCTGTACTCCATTCCCTGAAGTTTTTCTGGTTTTTTTCTGTTTGTTTTTAGTGTCTGTAGAACAGATTTTAAACTAAATGAACAAAAGCGGTGCAGAGCTTAGCAGGTCTGGGAGGATCCTGGGTATATCAAAACCAAATGGGAACCAAGACTTTTACCAAAACCTAGAAAAATACGGACTGCAAGTCTCCCGTTTGTTGCCTGGCTGGCTTTCTACCTCCAAATTATTTCCATACAGCAAGTTTAGCAGGGATGGACCCAACAGGCATTGGTTGGGAGTCTCCAGGATTTCTTTGTATGATTGTAACTATTGTATTTTCCGTCTTGGGTAGAAAAAGTGTGCTTTTTATTGTTAACAGTATTTGGCATGATATCAGCTTTAAAGAGAAGCTTCTTCAGAGAGAACCAGACTATGGAAAGAATATACCTGTCTGTGTCTAACAGAGGTAGACAGGCCCCCTTCCTGCAGGAAAAACACTTGTTTCCATTTTTCTGTGGTGATTTGCCAAGTGGTCTGGATGGGAAGAACTTCTCTGCCCTGTTCTTTGCTCCCATCTCTGGTGTGGCTCTGGCCAGCAGGCTCAGCTGCTCTCTTGGCTGAAGATGCTCCGCTGCTCATGGCAATGATACCCTGACAAAACACGGTTGACTCAAATCAGACCAGCCTCCTCCCTGAAAAAGAAAACTTTCAAGTGAGAAATAAGTCTGATCACTTTAATCTCTTTATGTCTTCCTCTGTGCCTTCCCTTTTAAATTAAAGCACACAATCTTGATCTTCTGTCTTACTTGGAAATGGAAATCTGAAGGAGTGGTGGGGGGGAGTGGAGAAATAATGATGAAGGAAGAGATAAATGTAGCAAAGGTGGAAGTGATAGTTTATTCATGGTGTTACATCTCTGTTATCTTGATCTGGCCTACTTGAAGACTGGGTTTTTTCCCATCCGAGCTCCTTTGATGAGTGTTGATGGTTCTCTCCCACTGCTGTGGCTGTGGCCGTGGCCCGATCCTCTCGCCCCATTTCCCTCACAGTCAACATCCACAGGATGTATATTATAATCCGTGTGGATGGAAGTAGAAGCAGCAAAAAATAACCTTCCCTGGCATGGTAGGCAAACCATCCATCTGTTTTCCACCAGCTCCCACATCTCCTGTTTCTGAAGATACTGCACCTATTTTGCAGCTGACTGCCAGGCTCCAGCTATCATGCTGGAATCAACAACCCAGAGATTCTCTTCTACTTCTTATTACCTTTCCTTCCAGGAGCAGTTCCATAAGCCCAACATATTTCTGGAAATCTGCTGGCTTTGATTATTACCTTTGATTTAGAGAAGTATGAGATTTGTTTTATTTCATTTTGTTTTGTAGAGAGACTTTCAAAGGCAAGGCAATGTGGAGATAGCTTTCCATTCTTTTCTTGCTGCCAATTTTCTCATGCTGTTGAGGATTTATTTAGGCTTTGTTTTGAGGCAGAGTTGGTTGGGGGTTTTTTCACCTCTCTGGTATGGCTAACACCAACTATTAAAATTGTGAGCCAATCTGTTAAAATCATGATTAGTTTAAAGATCACGAGCCTTTAATAAACGGGTTATTTTCTTGAGGCTTTGCAGCCTACTTGGGCTTTTCAGGCTTTTCTGTGTAACCTGCTGGAGGCCTTCTGTAATGGAAGCAGATTCCAAGGTAATCAGTTGTTTTTAAAAGCTATGACTTTAAATAGAACTTCGTGAGACTTGAAATAAAATTGCAAGGGTTGGCAATGCTGAGTCTCTTATTCTAGAAGCTTTACAGTATTTTAAGTGCTTCTGTGAGACATTTAGAGCAGCACTTCCCCCTCCGGCCCCCAGATGCCTCATTTGAAGCAGTTCATGCAGCTTGCAACATGGCTCTGTCAGGGTTCACAGAGACTCCAGCTTCTTTCCTATGTGACCCAGACGTTCTGTCCCCTGAAATGTGCCAGACAGACAAGAGGTTACTTTGAGAAATAGTTTGCACTTTTCCCAGACTCTGCTGCTCAGCTTCTTTTACAAATATATAGCTGAGGTAATGTCACTGTAGATAGTTATTTGTACATTTTTTTCCAAAAGCTGAATGTTTAAGCTAAGAAATTCAAGAAATTTTGTTGCAAATTCATTTTTCAGGTTTCCTTCTGTCTCTGCTTTAGGAGCATTAATTAGGACTGTTTGACAGCATAAAGAGTCTTTTGACTGAAGCAGAACCAAAGGACTTCCTCGGCAGTGTACAAAAAATTTGCTTGAAGGTCTTCTGACAGCAGCAAAGCGGGGTTTTTTGTTGTTGGTTTTTTTTGGATTTTTTGGTTGGTTTGGTTTTTTTTTGCAGGTGAGCATGGTTGTGTTTCCCCTCACTTGCATTGAGAATAGTGTTAGTTACTAGGCAAATGCCGTAAAAAATCATGCTGTTCTGTTCTAAGGCACCTTTTTACCCCCCAATGGAATTGTAACATAATACTTTCTTTCCAGGTATCTTTGTCCGAGTTGCAATGTAACAATAGTGATTGCACTCTTCATTAGTCTTCACATGAGGTTTTCAGACTTAAACATTTACAGTAGTACAAGGTATTCTGTAGTTCATTATGATGTCCTTTAGGAAGCTTGGGTTTGAGTCAAGAGTAGTTGAGCCTACAGAAAACTGATGAAAACTAAGACAACATAAGAGTTGCAGTGAAGTGCCTACCAGAACATTTTTTTTTCCTAGATGGTGGTGGAACTGGAAATGAATCAGGTTATTCCCAGTTTGTTGGATCTTCTGTAACACCCACCACCACCACCACCTTCAGGAGCCTCACATGGAGAGTTGCTGCCCGTCCCAAAGTCCGTGTCTCATACTTGCTTGGTGGAGTTTCTGCTTTGCGCAGGTACTTACAGGTGTCAGCAAAGGCGAGCAGAGACTGCTCTGTAGCCTAACAGATGCACTCGGGGAGGCCCAAGGTCAAGTATTTTCTTCAAAGCTGGCAGAGGTAGTTTTCCATACTCTAGGTAAGTGTTCTCTGTTTTGGAAGGAGTTTTCATTTAGCTTTCTTTTATCATCCTTCCCCCTCCCCCCTATCATTTACTTCTGCTTAAAGGAAGAACATTTAGCATTCCTATTTCTTTCTGGGTTTGATAGTCATTTATTGTTATTGAAAATTTAGCACCTTTTACATGCTCTGCAATTAGAAATAGCAACAGAAACTCTCTGGAAACCAGAGCACTGTGCAATAGTAGAAACGGTGAAACAAGGCAAGGTTGAAGCGACAACAAGTCATAAAATGGCTGAGCAACCTGTGTGCTGTACAGCTGCACGGAAGCCTTCAGTCTGCCTCAGAGTGTTGAAATGAAAAAAAAAACCCAAAAAACCAAACCCAAAACGGAAAGTGAGGAATGTAGCAAGGGCAGGAAACAGAGATAGAAAGCGAAGTGACTTTCTCACAAACTGCCTAAGCATTAATGCCAGAACCTCCCTACCCGATCCAACCACCCTGACTTTAATCCTGCCCTAAGTCCTGTGCCATACCCAAGAGCTGTATACTTAAACTGAAAAGTATATTTGCACACAGCCAAAACCGTGATCTTCCCAGTGACACAGCACACCGCATAAACTGATGTCTCCTTTGTTAGTCATTTCTTGTGTACATTTGATGGGATGGTCCTGGCTGAAATACAGTGCTAATGCCTTCTCAGTGACTCCTGCTTACCCCAGCTGGATGTGGAGTTGAAATGGGAGGCAGATGTACACCAGCTCTTCCCCTATATATTCTGTTTTTTCAGAATTTTAATTTAAGACACATTTGGAATGAATGTGAGACATTCAGTACCAGCAACAGTAAAGACCCGACTTCAGTCTCACATAACCAGAGACTTTGGTAAACTGGTCTCAGGGGCAAGGAGGCATTGGGGCTTGCATCACCAGCTCTTTCGACTTGCATCAATTCTCTCCAGGATATGGCCCCTTAAGGACTCTTCTTCCAAGCGCTGGATTATATGTTTACCAAAGACTGTCACTTTTAGTCAAGATGGGGGAGGCTGTAATTGGTTTCATTTTATACAAATTCAGTGTAACTCTGATGAATTGCAAATTTGTTGAAGCATCAGGTACCCTGATGCTGTAACGAAACATAATTTGATTTTTAACTCAAGTTTCATTCAAGAACACATTTTTTTTAATATTTCAGGTTGATTTTTCTGTCTATTTGTTTAGCTTTTAAGTTGGAAGCTGCCTCAGCATATTATATGTCCTGCTGTAGTGGCACTTTTTGGCTAAGCTCACGGGAAGTTTTAGAGTTTGCTGCCTCCTGAGAGCGTAACTCAGTAAGACAGTGGTTTTGTTGGCAAAGTCAATGCAAGAGCCTTCTGGCTCTGTGCATCTGCCTGCCATCACCAAGGTTTTGGCAGTATGACTGTTGGCAGGGCTGAACTGCTGAGCTATCAGTGAAAATATCTCTGTGGAAAAACAACTCTACAGGAAAAAAAGGTACTAGATATTGTTACACTGGATCAATTCTGCGATGTAGGATGGTGGCACAGACAGTTGAGGTGGCTAGCTGTGGTGTGAGTCCAGGTGAGTGGGACCCTTTAAACCTCAGCTCAGTGCCGTAGCCAGCAATTTGTCAAATGTTTCAGCACTAACGGTGGGAGCGTATTATGGAAATACCATAAGCCAACCAAGACACAATTACAGGCTTCTGTGATTTCCATCAGTTGTCAAGTATTCCCCAAGTTAAAGTTTTCATGTTAAAATAAGTAAATGTTAAATTAATCAGAGTGATTACTGCATCGTTTTCAGAAAGACGGTTAGCTGCTGGTATTTGTAGATCACTGATTCATCTTGGAGATGCAATGTAGCAGGGAGTGTGGATACATCCCTTGGAAAAAGAGGCATTTCGGCTGTGTCCTTTAAAGCCTTTCTTCCCTTCAGATACACTCATGACAAAAACACTTTCTGAAAGATACTCAGTGGCGGTTGAAAGCAGAAGATGCGTTTATGCTGCAGGTTGTTAGATGTATTTACAGCCTTTTTGGGGAGCTCAGTGGGAACTGTGCTATGGTTATTTATTGGTCTGCTTCAACAGCTGCTGGTTGAAATTGAAGAAAATCTATTGCCATGATTTGCAAAAACATTATAGATTGCTTGTGTTGCGATGAGTTATGAGAGGCAATTTGAGTGAAACCCAACACATGTTGGTAGCTGTAGTATGTCAGGAGAAAACACGTAGTTTGCAATATTCAGATAATCAATATGAATGGATCTGCAGTTTCTTCACATATAAAAGTAGTCTTGTTTGCACTGATTTCTCAATTTCCTTTGTGATTTCTCAGGCCTGGCCAAAGGGACTGAAGATTCTGGTTTCAAATTTGAGTCAGTGGTGGTGACTTCAGATGGTGCCTTCCAGCCACTCTTTGCTGCCCTGAGCTGTGCAAACACAGGTGTTTCCAGGAACTTATCTGGCAGAAAAATAATTTGGAAAAAGAGCAAAGAGCATTAGAGCAAGTTACTGATCGATCCATGTACCCAGTAGTTTAAGCATGCACTTCCGCAGATTCCCATTCTTCTGGCAGCATGCAGTTCTTTGTCAATTCTTTCAGGTTCACCTTTGAAAGAAAGGGATGAAGTTGGCAAAAAAAAGATTTTTATGTGAGTCCCTCTGACTGCAGGCAGTATGCAATATGGGAAGCCCCATGAAAATAGAAAAACCTGTTCGTGAATGCCCGTTTATATTCCCTCACTGCAGCAGTGATCCTTTGGCGCTTTGTCCACAACTTTTCTGTTCACTGGGAGCATTGCCACTGGGAACCTTGCTCTCTGCTTTTTGATTTCTCTCCTGTGAAGTGGCCAGAGAGGTGACGAGCACCTTCAGGTGACTGGTTGCTTGCCCAGCACAGACTTGGTGTCTGAACTAGAAAGAGTAGTTTGCCAGTAAATCTTTCCTGTGGGTATGCTCATCTGAAAGGAGAGTCCTTGCAGTTATTGAGAGTTGCAACTGTTGTCACATCCAGGACGTTCCTACTCAGTCTGGTGACTGTAGTGCCAAGGTCATGGCGCACAGCGTTTCTGAAAAATGAAGACTGTTGAATAAATAAAAGTACATTAACAAGAAGTAGAATTTGTAGATCATACAGACAGCTAGCCAGATTACAATGTGTGTGAGAATGTGTGTGTAATTATGTTGTTTCAAAAGATGAGCTAGCTCTGTAGGGCAGGGACTTTCCTTGTATGCTATTTAATTTTATTCACCACATTAAAAAAATGTAATGTTGGAATTCAGTCAGTGTCTTCAGTGATATTTTAGTTTTCCATTGCATTTAAGGATAAAGTTGGACTACGGAAGTCTTTTTCTGCTGTGTTTGGTACTGATCCTTGTCAGCAGGATACTGTGTTTGGTTTTAGCTCCCTCACTTCATGAGAGACAGAACTGAAGCAGAAAAAGTTCTGAATGATAAGGAATTTCAAATAGGTAAGCACAAAGAAAAGATTGAAAAAATTGGCTTGCTTGGTCTACAGAAAAGGAGACCAGAAGGGACGTAAGTCTTTGATAAGCAAAGTGTCAGTATTTAAGGGACAGTGATCAATGGCTCGCCATAATTTCCAGAGGAAGCAATCAATCTTAGGTGCCACAGAGGTGATTTAGGCTAGAAGTCTGTAAGACCTTTCTGTTGCTGAGATGGTTAAACATCACCAGTGGCTACCTGAGGCTTACTCAATGCAGTGTCCTCACTAGAGGTGAGAACAGCTTAGGTAATCGTCAGTCGTAGGCAATCTGCATGCACTTGATCCTACCTTAAAGCAGGAGGTCAGACTAGTTAATCTCTAAATTCTTCAGCCCCATATTTCTGTGTTTTTATGCCTGAATAAAAACCCCTACAGCACCCTGTGGCTAAAACAGAGGAGTTTGTTAGATCACTGTCTGCTTTCCACGTCTAATTTTATCTTCGTCTGCGCTTGGTCTTGCTCTATCTCCGGCCACATGTTCTAGCGTACTTCCTTGTGACAGTTCTCCTACAGCTGTGTGGTGACCTAGACTGCAGTGCTGACCCAACAGGAAAGCAACCCAGTAAGGGAGATTAGTTTAATGTGACTTATTCAACCCATGTAGCCATTTAGTAGATACAATGCAAACATTTATAGTGGTGATAGCTTTTGTACTCTGTCAGGAATGTTGATTAATGAATAATGCAGGATACAGTATCAAGTCTTCTGGAATTTTCTTCAGCTCTTAATAATGACTTGGGGAAGTCAGTTAGCAATTTTATCTTGTTTTCTCATCTGCAAAATAAAAATACTTGTCTAACTTGCAAGAACTGTTGCACAGCTCTTAGAATTAAGTTTTAAGAGTGGGTGAAAGTCTGAAAATACAGTATTTTTTTAAAGGTCAAAACAGCATTTTCTGATAATTGTGGTACAAAATTAACTTGAGCTGACACAATTTCTTATCTCTATGCCAAAGTAATTTGTCTCCTGTGAATGTAGAAGGTAAAGTCAGGGCATCCACTCAAAGAGGTATTTCTTAGACATTTATCACATTGAATGCAGCCTGTATTTTCTCCTTTTTATTCTCATCGTGTAAGGAGAGGATTAATATTTTCCCAGCTGGTTTTGCCTACACTGGAGCACTTTATGGTCAAAATGCATTGATTACTATGGAAAGGCTGGAAAGCTTTGAACAATTCAAAAATACAAGCTGTAATCAGGGGATTGTGATCGTGCTGTCATTCTGCGCAGAGAACTGGAGAGGTCTTAGCCACATGAGCTGTAAACACACTGTGTCATCCCTGCTTAGGCTCTCACAACATGAAAGCCCTGATTGGTGGTTTTGGCACATTTTCCTGAAACGTCATTGGTGTAGATCCTACTAAGCCAAAGAAGTAAATAGGTTTTGATCCTGTGTAGCTCCAGTGGGAACAGAAGTTGGGAATACAAACACAAGTTCAAGTTGGTTTTAGGAGCAATGCTTGGCAGCCCATGCGTAAAAGTGTTGTGCTTCTCTCTGGTGGCAATGGGCTGTGTGCTGGTAGGATGTGTCCTGTAAATGTATCTGACGACGTGTAGGCTTCCTCCTGGACTGCAGCAGTATTTATATATGGATGATTGAGTATGGTCACCTAGGCGTTTTGAAACACCAAGATGTCAGTTTGACCCTCATATATAAACATTCGTGTCAAATGCAGCAGTAAATACTGAGCTATCAGTGGCTACCTGTCCTCTAACTGTATACTTGTAGGATGCTTTATCTGTGGTTTGGCCAGCATGGTGCAGACATCCTGGATTACGACTTTTAGCTGACATTGCTCAGGACTTCAGTGGAATTTCACTGTTTGATTCTTCCTGAAGTTAATATCCACTTTATGGTGCGTTGTCATTGCTGGATTGTAGTTAC
Source organism: Falco biarmicus (assembly GCF_023638135.1). NCBI lineage: Eukaryota > Metazoa > Chordata > Aves > Falconiformes > Falconidae > Falco > Falco biarmicus. Next base: position 63,122,749 of record NC_079290.1, read on the forward strand.
CAACTCTTGCCATCTTCCTCTATAGTCATACATCGATTTGCATTTTCTTTAAAACCTGTCTTCCAAGGCTACTGATTATAGAAATAGTTATGAATTTTGGTCTCACTGAAAAGAAGTTATTTTCCAGCTCTCTCAGTTGCAAAGAAAAGCTTAAACACGTGATCCCTGAAGGCTTTGAAACTAGATAAAATTCAAGAAAAAAGATGTAGGAATCTTTAAGCTCTCCTGATAGAAGCACTGCCTTAATTTCTGAATAGTTTGAGGTGGTAAGTCATGTTATGATGTTAGATTCCTTATAATAGTTATTTGTTAAATATCTGTGTGTTTGGCTGTGTTTTTAATCAGTGCCAGCTTCAAGACCTAAAATGAATGACTCCAGTCATTCACGGATATTTTTTTCCATTGATGACAGTATATTCAAACATAGACAAAAATATTAATAACAAAAAGCTTTTTTTCTTCCTGTTCTTACTGATAATGCTTCTTAAGTATATTGGTAACTTTTTTGCTGTCCTTAGATTTTCTGAATAATACCTTTAAATGTAAGTAGTAGGCTGCTTACCGCTGCTTCACATTCTCTCCTGAAAGATGCTAACCAAAATGAGTTGTTAGTGTAATCTCCCTAGCTTCACATCTGTGCTCTGTATACAGAAAGTCTTATGTCATAACTGTTCTTGAAATACAGTTGAACCCCATATGGATTTTCCGGTTAGTTGTTAGCAATTGTGATGAGCACTAGGAAATCCAGCAAGAACTCTACAGGACTGTGGTGAGAGAGGGCCAGCCCCCAGATAGACCCAATGTGCAATTTTAAGGATTTCCTATGGAATTTTGTTAATAAAAGGTTTGCTGACTTTGAACTAATGAGAAATAAATGTTGCTTCAAAAGTCGTTGACAAACCTAACTAAACTCAGCCAGAAACCTCTCAGTTTTGCTAAGCTGTAGTTCACTGGCTTGACAGCTCCTCTTCTTACCAGGAGTTCTGATTTAACACTTTTGGGAAATTTTGGGAGACAAAAGGAAATTTTATTACATGCAATGAGCTTACAAACATCAAGATGCAATATGAATTCTAAATTAGTTTAATTTAACAGCACCTTTTTGTTAGTTATTTTGTGACTCCATTACTATTCTATTAACTTGATGATTTTTATGCAAATAAACTTTCCTGTTTAAAAAAAGAAAGAAAGAAAAGGGGATTGTTCCTATGTAGCTATGTTTCTTACCAGGCAACTGCAAATGTGGTAATGCAGTGATATGGCTATCCTTTTAATGTAAGGTCTCTAGACAGTACTTCACTGAAGGGTGTAGACATGCTGTTAGAGGATCATGTTTCCATAAAACAACAGAAGCTTAAGTTAGTGCATTAGGTTTGCTAAAACACGTTTGCTTCCACATCTTAATCTTGTTTTCATTGGATACAATCAAATACTTTATCATTGAAATAACAAAGTATGTCAGCAAGTAATTGTATTTGCAAATTTCAGGCCATAATTATGAGAGCATATGCAAAATTACGGGCAAGGAAAGGGTAACCCAGTTAAGATGAGACTGAAAATTGGGCTTATTACGTATACATGCTTTTTGAAACAGACAGGGAGAGGCAACACTTTCCCTGGAAAGAAAGAAGTCAGCATGGTGCGGGCATTGCTCTTTAATGTGCTTTGCCAGTACAAAGGACTACTTTTTTGTTATTATTTTAATCCTTTTCCAATTGAAGTTTTCATTTTGGGACAGTGACAGAAATGATTTGAAAACAAATTGAGAAATAAGAGCTGTAATGATCCTAGAGCTTTTCTTCTGCTTAAAAGTTAATGTTTTAACAGCTGAAGTGAAGAGGCTGGAAAATAAGTAAAGCAAAACCTCAAAAGCAAGAAAATAACCTTACCTCTCATTAGTATTCAAGCGAATCTGCAGCATAGGACCTTTGTCATACAGCTATTTATGGGAATAGTGAGCTAGTTGCAGAGCCTTCGCACACTTCCCCAGCAGAGTAGGAAGGTACATTTTGGAGAATGCTCCAAAAGTGCAAATGGGAATAAAACTGTCTTTTCCTCTGCGTTTTGGAATGTACATGTCTGATCTGGGTGGAAAAAAAAAAAAAAGAGAAAAAAAAAAGGGTTATTTTATTTTTAGGGTGAAAGAGATCGTTTTTCTAAATGCAAACACCCCTTTGTTCCTTCAGTCCTTTCTACTCCAACTACAAGCCTCCTGACCAAAGCTGAGCTTCTGTTCAAGGTGTAGGGAAAGGGCTGCCATTCCCCCCATGGGTCTGGTCAGTGCTGCCTCAGAGCGGGTTGGAGGCAGCATTTCAGAGACTGGAAGCTGCTTTGCCCTCAGGTCTCCACATGCCAACTCCACGCTGCTCCTAGCTGGGAGCTAGCAGCTGAGCTGAAGTTTGTAACTCCAATTCCATTCTCAGTAGCACTGGCAATGTACTGGGTGGTCAGTTTGGGTCTATTTTTAGGTTATGAATAAGGATTACGTGTTTCAGCTGTCTACACCTTTTGTTTAACACCAGACTTCTTTCCTCATTTACAGTCTAGGCTGACTGGGAAATGTGAGTGGAAAAGGTTTCTGAAATCTGTGGTTTCTTAACATCAGAATAGTAAGGTTTGGTTTAGGTTGCATGGCAGTCTGACACAGAAGGCTCACTTACTGCAGAATAAGTCTCTTGAGTTTAATTTTATTTGCGTGCCACATTCCTTAGAGCAAATAAAAAGTGCGAGTTTTGAAATCGTTTAGATGGATTTTCCCCAAACCTCAACAAAATCTGTGATCTCATTGTTCGTAACTTGCTTTGTTAAATTCTATACTTGGACTATGCATGACAATGTTTGCCACTGCACTTCTTACGGCTCTGTTAAGTCTACATATGTAGTTTATTCTGTCAAGATGTTCTTCTTATCCTGGCTTGTTAGTGCAGTAAACAGTTTTCACCGTTGCGGCAAGCTGTTTTGTAAAGGGTTATCTGTTGTGACAGCCTCAATCTTTACCTGTTTCTTCAGTGAAACATCCAACAAATAGTCTTTGTATTTGAATGTGCATTTTACATATTGCACTGCACAAAAGCGATGTGTTTATTTTGATTCTAGTATAGTACATTTTGTATTCTATATGATTCCTGGATGATACTTAGCTTTATTTTCTGCTGTGCTAGCTCATGCTGCTTTAGCAGGGTCTGTTGGCTTGTGCTTTTCACCTCTAGGAACTCCTCCTATGTTACTCCTCCCTTACGAACACATCCTGAGGTTGGAGCCCGTTACAGGAGGCACAGTGCAAACATATACAGAGAGGCACTGTTTGGCCTGAAAAGGTTGCAATCTAAAAATGAGCCTGATGATGTCTAGACAAGACTGTAAGTATTTAGTACCTTTACAGTGCTTTGCATCTTCAAAGCACTCTGCAAACATTAACTGATTAACATAACTGCGCCATCTGTTTTGATGTTTACATTTTGTGCAGGCAAAATTCCTGCTTTGCTTTATTACCTCTTGCAGGTATGTGGCTGTCATTATTATGGCCCTTCAGAGGATGGTAAAGTCAGGTCCATGCACGTCTACAGTAACATTTTGCCTTAAAACTCAAGCCAGTGCCATTGGGGCCCCCCTCTCTGACCTGGCTACGGCGGCTGGGATTATTTCCCTCTGAAATTTCAGCCTCTAGTCTGTAGAAACTGTTGTTCCCATGGCTGCCGGAGGCTGCTGCCTCTCTTGTCGCTTTGCTACTTAACTGTTTTCTCCCCGGCACTGGACAGGCAGGGACGCATCCAACACAGCAGCTTCTGCATGGAACGCTCCCAGACAGGGAGCTGAAATATTGGCTCGGGCAGACAAAGTGGTAGAAACCAAAAGTGAAAAGAAGGGGAAGCCTTTACTCAGTTTTTGGCAAGAGGTTGTTTTTCTCTCCGACTTCATGCATGGCTACCAGAAATGTAATTTTCTTTCTTCTTTTTCCAACTTGATAATGGTGATTCTATGTAATGGAGGGGTTGTACTGATTGAACCAGCGTTAATTTTCCATTTCTGTTTAAATTTCTTCCTAAAGATTTAGGCAAAGTCTGGTTTAAGACTGATTTAAACCAAAACACTAGTAGCACTGACAGCCATTCAGAGCTGAAAGATCTTAAACCAAAACATACTCTTCATTTATGTCTTCTTTTTCTTTTATTTTCAACTTCTTCCCATTTCCATGTTTCAGGTGTTTCAAGTAGATGGCACAACCCAAGACTACCTTTATTTTCAAGTTACTGCAACTTTGTTTTGCAGAAGAGCTGCAAAGAAACAGCGCTTTGCTGTCAGCAGGGAGAGATGGGCAATGTTTTGATTCAGGGAAAATTGCAAAGACGCTCCATGAGAGAAGTGGATTGTGAGAGATGTGTAGTGAGGCAGTGTGCTGGCAGTCTTTTGCGTCAGTAAAGGAGTCATCATTTAAAATCTCAGATTAAGCTCAGATTAAATTGTGCCATGCCATTTTATGGGAATCAGCTGTGACCGAGAGGAGGCGAGGCGGCTGCGAAGCATCCGGGAAAGGCCTGCTGTAGTTGCACCTCACTCCTGAATTGCTTTGCACAGAGAGGCAGACATCACGCATGGTCCTGGAAGAAACTCTTTTACAAACTTGATGTCTGGCATAGTTCACACCATGGTTTTAAGTGTGACCTCAAGGCATTTGCAAAGAGTATCTTTATAAAGACTGTGATGAATGTGTAGGATACTCGCACAGACAAATTTGCAATTAATAATCCAACAAACCTGCAACATTCGAAGTATGGTGAAAAGACAGGCTTGGACGGACCTAGATGATGGGTGTGGCTTTTCTTCACACTGAATATTTTTTCAACATTTTTTTATTTGTTTGCATACTCACTTCTGGTAGAGACATTTTGCTATGCTTGCAGGGTAGGATACAGTAGTGGGAGCTTTGCTCTGACAAAATGGAAGCCACCTTTGTCAGGCAGTGGCATCAGAAAAGCTGATGCCAAATGCCACCAGGCTCTGACTGGAAGCCTTTACAGAAAGGTTCAATGTTTTATAAAAAATAGGCTGTGGTTTAGAAAAGGACTGTGTCCTGTGGGATTCCCAGGGTGAGGTGAGACAGCCATAGTTACTCCCCTTGAACAGAGCCTTTCCCTCACCAGAGCAAGGCTGGAAGGAGAGAGATGTGGCCCTGAGCAACCAGCTCTGAGCGGCCCAGCTTGAGCAGTGGGTTGGATGAGATGACCTCCAGAGGTCCCTTCCAGCCTGAACCCTTCTGTAAGCCTGTGATTCAGAGCCTTCCTCCTGTTCCTCGTATTCCCTCCTAAAGTTTCCTCCTGCCGATGTGGTTTCTTTCAGGTATATGCTGTAGTCCCTTCAGTAGGTTGCTCTGGGAAGAAAGAGTATGAAGACAGAGAATTGCAGATGTTACGAAGTTATGTGCAGCTGATTTTACAAGCTGGAGGAGCGCCTCCTATAAACCACTGAGCATCGTTCACTCAGATGGAAGGACTTGTGCTGAGAGCAGGCAGCACTCTGTAGACTCTGTAGACTATAGCTTTATGTAAAGAATCCCACAGCAATTAGTGAATTATGCATCTGACTAACTTGATGGAGATTAATTGTAAGCCTGCCTTGCCTATGATTGCCCTTATTAGTCCAAACAGTTCCCTGGCCCCCCCCACCCCCCCCCACCCCCCAAAAAAAAAAAAATTCAGCAATTTTTCTATATTCAGTAAAGGAAAATGTTTTATATAATCGATGTAGATACCTCAGTAATCTTAGATGTGGGTCTTCCAGCTTTTTACCTCCTTATTGACTCATATCGCATCTGCCTTTTTACTCCTAGTCTCTCCTCCACCCCTTATTTTTGGGGGATGAAGCTGCAGCATCAGCGTTTCTTCAGTTAGGCTGTAATGAGGTCCCACTGGGTGTGGGAACTTTAAATTTTTAGGCAATTTACAAATAATTTTGTTTTATTCTATAAAGTAATGGTGATATGCAATAGATGGCCTGACATCTCACATGAAGTAAAAGGAGGTGTCTCTTACTGCAGCAACATGACAAAGTTTCTGAAAGTCTGTATAAGATGAAAAATATTTGCATGTAGGCATAGAGGGAAGCACTGTGCAAGCATCTAATTGCAACACTCCGTGCTGACTCTTTTGAATGTGTGTTGGTTTTATTAAGCATTCTTAATAAGAAGCCAGACTTTTGCTTAGGCAAAAAATACAATAGAAACAGCGGATTCAGTTCTCAATTATTCGAGTGCATGCAGTTGGGGAAACCTGTCTGGATGCAGTAAACCAGGTGAATTTATTCCATCTGTGAAAAATTATAATAAACTGGTTTTGTGGTGCTGTACTGGCTGACTCACCATTTGTGTGTACGTGTGTGCACATGCATGTGTATGTATGGCTCTGTTACGTCTTGAAGTTGTGGTTTCATGTGTTACATTATGAATTGCATATGAGGGTAACATACACATGACAAACTGCCGATCCATATGGGATGGTGTTTTAACATCCTGTACTTTTAGGTATTTTCAGGGAACTGTGCCTGAGGAGGTAAAGGGGGGATCTGCTGGTGACTTCTCACTACAGGTGACTTTTCATGAAAATGTTGCTGTCAGACACAAAATGGCCATGGTTCATTCCTAGATCAGAATGCAATATAAAAAGGAAATAACCTTGTGTATTGTTATATGGTAGCCATGTCAGTTATCTCACTAAAGAGATTCATAGCTTTGTGGAGAAAGAGACACACTTTCTTCTAGCATGAGAAGAATCCACATTTACAAGTCTTTAATGATGCAACATTTCTGGTTGGGGAAAAGTTACTACAGATCATTATTAGCCTCTTCAGTAACTCCCCCTGACCTCTTCGCAGTTAAGCCTGACTCTGGCCATGTCTGTGGTAACCTAAAGCTGTGGCTTTACTAAGGATAGTAACTAGTAATGAAATAATTCTACACTCTTTAGCGCTTAGCTCAAATAGTTTTTAGGGGCATGCATGAAGCAAGATGTAGTACTATACAGATTTATCAGGTCTCCTATGAAATTACTTTTAAAATGCATTCTTGGATTTGTCTTTGTAGTAAGTGTTTCCATCCCTACTTTTGGCTCAGAAACCTTTATGCTGGGCTACATGATGACTGACTTGTTCTACACAAATCTCATAGTTCAGTTCTCACAACAGGCTAAATATTTTGCTTAAGGTAATTACCTGACTTCAAAGGAACTTTCATAGAAAAGTAATAATATCAAAAAGAGCCTATGTGCTATAAATAGAGTATAAAGTTCCACATTAAAGTTGTGTGTATATTACAGGAATCTTCAGAGCAGTGTGAAATATAATTAGGGCCTTCTACTGAGGCATAAACTTCTCAGTAATACGTGCTAATCTTATTTGCTTAGAATGAGGTGGGAATATACCTATCAAGACATCTTTTCAAATATTTGAATCCTTTACGTCTGAGTTTCTAGTTATACTTGTCTGGCTTGATATTTCTTCATTGTCATTTTTCTATACTGTAAAGTTTATTTGTGAATACACTTTCTCCTCTAGACAGACAAAGTCAAAAGCATGAGCTTTCAGTGGGACAATTGGAATTTTAGTGAGATGTAAAGCACATTTTAAGAAAAGAGGAAGAAGTAGTAAAATAAATAAGTTCATGTGTAGTTAAGCTATGTGCTTTTCACAGGGCGTGTTGATTGCCTGAGAGGTCACATTGTAGTTGAAGGCAAGTCAGGTCCTTTGAAGTAGTGCCATTGCTGTTAAGGCCTCTTGTCTGCAGCATCTCAGTTCTTGCTACAAATAAAAGTCTGTTGGAAAAGAATATTTTTAATTAATATACAGCTTTTCTGAGGAAAACGTGTTCTATTTATTCCTCGTTTACCTCTTCTTTCCTCACCCTACAACTGAAGTGTGTGTCCAGAGTACCTCTGCAGAAATAATGCTTTAATGGAAAGTATTGATTTGGTGCATAAGGGTTAATACATTTACCTCATGATTACTTCAGGAACACTCTGCTCCCAGTGCTGGCCATGCAAGCAGCTTAAGAATAAGGCAAAGTATTGCTTTTGTCCAGAACAGGAATATTTCGAGTCTTTGATCTCTGGAATTTAAAGCAGCACTTTTTGCTTGGAAGGTATCATTACTACTAACATTGTACAGATGGAAAAACTGAGACAGGGCCAGTGACTCATCCAGCAAATTACCGATGGAGGGAGGAAGGGACCAAGCTGTCCTGTCCCTTCAGTTTCCTGCCGGACCAATTGCTGCCGTGTCTGATTCGGCAGACTGAATGGAAGATAGTTTGGAGCAGCACTGCTTTGGGTACTGTTATGTATCAAGACTTCCAAAAAGTAGTCACTCAGCAGAATACTGCGTTTGTAAACTTGCTGTTGTTTCAGTGAGAAAGAGAGAAACAGAGTTTGGGAGGAACTTGTATGTACATGACAGTTAAATCTAGATGTTTATGCCTCTCTTGTAATTTATTACAGGACTTGCAGTAACCTAGAGCGAAACCAAAAACAAGTTACCTGAATTACTGTTTTACATTAGTTCCCAGTGTATTTTCAACTTTATATTGCTGGGCAAGCTTTTGCTGTTCCAGTAGGGTGTAAAAGGTTCTGAAATGTTCCTCAAGCTGTGCTTGCCACAGGCAGTTGCCATAAGTACTTATTTTTGTATCTCACTGCTAAAATCAAATCAAATCAAGTCAAAGTACACTTACTGTTTTCCTAATATGTTCTGTGTAAGTAATAGTTCCAGGTGTCAGTAGTGGTACACGTAGGTGACGGGGAGAGTGGCCTTACTCCAGTGGCATCTCTGTTAGGAGTTCTATGAAATATTTTTCTGTTGAAAAAAGGATTTGCAATCTAATAAACTGCCTTACTGACCGTAAAAATTTCTGGAAATCTGGAAACTTCCAGGAGGAGACTGGGCTGATTTCCTCACAGCGTGCTTGCGGACAGCATGGTGACCTCTGGGGACCTGCATTTGCAGGGCTCCCCAGGATCTTACCTGGGCACCTCACCTCGGGTGCTGTATCAGAGCAAGAGGGCTCACAAGCCTGAGGGTCTGCGGCACTTCTGGGGTGGTACCCCAGAAGCCTTGAAGGCTAGCCAAGGGAGGTGGTTATGGAAACTCAGCTTCTACATGCTCTGCCATCCCTGAAGTCAAGTAACTCAATTTATTTCGAAAACTCCAAATGGGACCCCTGTCATGAACACTTGTTTCCAGAAACATACTCCTACTACCACCAAAGATAGTTTTTAAAATCTGGGGTGACTTTAAAAAGGGGTGTGTGTGTGTGTGTGTGTTTCAGGGGGGATTTTTAAAAGATTTTTTAAAATAGAAACTTGGATTCTAGAACTGAATAGAACTGGACTGAATTTTTAGATAATGAAAGTGTATCCTTATGCTTATTATGTGGTATCATAAGATACTATTTTCAGGTTGCCCCTTATTCCAATTGACTGGACATATGAATTTAATACAAGACCATTATTTTAACTTCAGAAAATTTTCCTTAAATCTGGTGCCAGCAAGCTTAAGATGCAGAAGGAGCTTTGCAAATGAATTGTTTTTATAATTTAACTGAAAGAAAGTAGAACGATTGGGACCATTCAGGACATGTGTGTTTTCAAGTTCCTCCTAAATTTTTTCCTTCTGATTTAACAAAACAAAATCAGGAAAAGAAGTAAGAGGCTGATATCATACAGACATAATAAATTAGGTCCCATAGCTGGTTTAATTTAGACAGGTTCTTCCATCTCTGCATCACCGTTGCATTGTTTACTCGGGAAAGAAGACACAGTAATAAACAAACACAAAGACTTAGGGCCAGTGACCGCCTGCGTATCACTTAGCAACATCAATATTTTTGTGCACAAATAAAGGTCTCCTGCACAGTGCCTGCTGCCAGTATGCGTGTGTGCATGCGTGTGCGCCTCTGTAGTGCTGACCTTGTACGCAGAGAGATCAGTTTGTCGGTGATTGGTCACTCCTTAATTTGGATGTCTAGACATTTCAGTCCGCGCGAGCGAAAGGCAGACATCTAAAGACGTGAGAAGAGATTCTAAGGGACACCAGGACCTTAAAATAATTCCCCAGCAAACTGTAGATGTATTTTGTTAATTTTAAAAATATATGGTAGAAGTGATTGAATGGAACACATGACTGAAGGCTTTATTTTTTATTATCTCTATTAATTAATATGCTTCTTGGATGTTTTCGTGGCTGTGATATAAATAGGTAAAGCTTCCATAAAGGTTATCTGCAAGTGTAAGAGAGTTAATATTATGATTGCTCTGCTGGCTGGGAATGTGTTTTCTTCACTTGCTAAGAACCAGAATCTTTAGAAAATAAATGAACTCTGTTTGAATGAACTAGCAAATCTTAATTTATAATGTAAATATATAATGTTAAATCTATATTCAGTAATGTCATCTCCCAGAATGTCCAGATGAATAGAAAATTATTGTCCACCATCTGCGTTTTATTGAAAACCTTTCTGTGTGCAAGCAAATGTGTTTATATCCACACATAAGAAGGGCTCAGTTCTGCCAAATGCTGAGAGCCCTCAATTCCCACTGATGCCGTTGGGCATTTGAATATTTCCAGGGCATTAGCCCTATGTTTGCAAAACAGTGGCATGCACATACATTTGCAATGGCCCAGATTTTCAGTCCTCTTTAAATATATGTGCAAATGGAGAAAATGATCACGGAGTTACCATTGGCATGGATGGTTGTGTTTGGGATATTGAATATTTGAATAATGAATTAAAATTTACTTTTTAGAAAAAAATGTTTAAATTGAGAAAGCTGTATCTGTGACCTTAATATTTTTCTGTAGTAAGATGCAGAATGTGACAGAGCTTGAAGGAGCTATTAATATCCTTCAAAGACCTATTTTAGTTTTCTTTGGTTTTAATCCTTTCGGTCATAAATCCCAGAAAACAGCAACTGGTGATCGAAGAGCAGCCAGCACTGAGAAGCAGGCACTCTGCAGCACTGCAGCAGCAAATTCTTTTGAAAATGATGTGAAATAGTTTGATTTCAGTACTGATGTGGTGTACTCTACCCAGTATCACAGTATTCCCATGCGGGATTAACTATAGCAGCATCACAGAGAAACTTCTATACCACTGTAGATGTGTCTGTATTACAGGCTGTGCTGGTGTAAAGTGTTTGGGTAAGAATCACACCTATAACTGAACCCAGTGTACTTTTGCAGAAACAACAGACCAAATCTTGGAGCTAGTCTGTACTGGGAGGGTTCCCAGTATAGCATTAGCAGGGTGTCTACCTAGTTGTAGCTGTATTGATGTGACACTCACACCCCCCCCCCTACAATCCATGAGAGCAATTCATTTCAGCATATAAAAATCAATTTATCTTCATGTTTTTGCTTCCTTTAATTCTGGGAGGAAACTGCACATCTAGAATAGCTTCAGGTTGTTTCTTCTACAAGATCGCCCTGTTCCTTTCTATTTTTCCTTTTCTTGCCTTTCCTAATGTTTGGCACAACTACTATCAGTAAACTACATTACCTCCTGAATTCTGTATCGGATGAAGAGTTGCCTTCCCTTGGCAAACATCCCCTAGCTTTGTGTGGATGTGGTGGCAGAGAAAGAACCCACACAGACATGTGATGGCAAAGCACTAACACTGACAGGTCCCTTGATGTCCCCTCTGGTAAATCTGTCCCATTTTTAGAGGCAGGCTACAATTACTGAATATTCCTTCCCCTCTGTCTTCAGCAAAGTTTGTCTCTATGCAAATATTAAAATACATTCAGACCCTAAGCCTAGTGTAACTTGCACTGCTGATGGAGCTTCTCTTGGAGAACCAGGAGGGCATTTAAAAACAGGGAAGAAAGTGGGGTTGGTTTTTTTTTTTAGAAAATACACCTAAAACACTCTTATAGAGCAAATTGTACTTTAAAAATTGTTAACTAGGTAAAATTAACTAGGTAAAATAAACAGCAGTGGGGTTCTCCATCACCGGCTTGCCCTTTTTTATGTGCTAGCTTATGTGAAAATGTTTTATTTGCAGTATTGCCTGCTAGTTCTTGCGATTTTATTGTACATTCCATGGTTTTCTGCAAGTTTCAGCTCTGAGGTTCTAATGATTATCTGAGAATCTCAGCTTTAATCATAACACATAGCAACAAGAAAATTAATGCAAAAAAACCCCTTCAGTGAGATGTTATGGAAAGGGAAGGTGATACCTGTTGTAAACCAAACTCAATTTGTCCCACACTTGTTCTCTTACCAGTTTCATGCCTGCTCTCACACAACACCCCTATGCTTTTAAGTTCAAAGAGATGCTGTCCAAGAGTGATCTGGCCAGGATCAGTTGCATGCCCCTGGAGGACAAGGGACATCATGCATCAAGTTCTCATGTTGCTTGACTTCTGCATCTGCAGTGCCCTGTTTTTGGGGTAAATCTCTTTCCTTTGGCAGTCAGGCACGTTATTATGGTGTGTCCTTTTGCTTCCGAAGCTTGCTTAACTTAGCCTAGGTGAATCTTAGTTTGCTGCCTGTTGCCTAGGTTTGCCCTCTGTGGGTGTCTTTATGGCTGCAGTCTGCTTCCCTGCTGGGAGAGCAGGAAAAGGAATGGCATGTATAGCATGGTGCAGCCCGCTGCTATCCTCCTTCTGTCAGGGCACAGGTCTTCTGCTAATCTGCGCTGCAGGTTTCCTAAGGCACAAGCTTCCTGGTCCTAATGCGAACACCACAGTCCTTGGTGCTTACCTGTTTGATGGCTGTCAGTCCTGTCCATGGTTATCAAAATGTTTTGGGGTTTTTTTTTGTAACTTTGCTCTATTGCCTTTTGTGGTGTTTTTACTGACAGGCATTTCTGTTCATACGTTCTTCAGAACAATCTTAATATTTCTGCTGCAAACGCTACAATACAGCAAAACCAAGATTCTAGTCGGAAGTATTTTAAACTGTGACTTAAAGAAGTACAAATTAAGGTATCAGTTGAAAAATAAATTGCATCTAATGTTTTTGCAATGCTGCGATTTTATATCTGACTGTCATTTGGGTTTGGCATATCCATGATCTGGGTTGCTAGTATTACAGCTAAAATGGGCCAACAAGGACATTTTAAAACATTACATTTTCTTTAGTCTAGACATATTTTCACAAACAGTCCAGCTATGGCTAAGGGTCTTTGTAGGCCCAACACAGTTCAGAAGCTGCTACTTTTGGAACAATCTAGAGCTCACTGCCCCTGAAAACAATAGAGAATATTACTCATTTATTGGCCATATTGGCAAAACTGAGTGGTTGCTACCTTGTGCAATCACTTTGTTCCCATTCCTGTTCTGCCTCATCTGCTTTGCTGGTGCTCAGAAATCACTTACCGTTCTTCTGATCCAGTTTGCTGTGTGGCTGCTCAAAGGTTTTTATCACCACAGCAGAATGAGTATGGCAAGATAGGAAATACCTAGAAGCTGTTCAGCAGTCTATCCTGGGATTTTGCCATGTATGTCTCTGGGTGTGTTACATCAGGAAGGGAGTACGGAATGTGTACCCAGCACCCGTAATGCAATATCGTAATATTCATAAGCTTCCGTGAAGGTCACTTGGTTTTGAATCTTTGGAGTCATATTGCTAGGAATTATGCTGTCCTCTGAGATGCTAGTGCTGAAATACGAACTGATGGAAATTTGAACAAATTGTATTTTTTGAATGCTCTCCATGGTTTTATGTACGATTTGACTAGACATTTAGATGATTTAGCTTGGTTAACCTGAGCACGTAACCAATTTTATAATTGGGCAGCTTTAACATTTGCACATTCCCATTTGTTAAAATTTAATTTTATGGTAGCAGACACTTAACTTTTGCATGCATTTAGTAAATATATAATGTGTTCCTGTATCAGGTCCTTTGATAAGGTATTCTCTAACCGAGCTCCATAGAATTAATTCCAATTCCTGCCTATTTTTTGTTCTTCTTGTCTGTAGTGTTCCCAGCAGTGCAGTAGCTAGGATTTGATTTCTGTCAGAAATGATACTGCTTCAGTCTCATCTCTCTAAGTCTCCGCAGGGAGGTTAGAGGGTGGTTATCCTCTGGCTGGTCTGGACCTCGTCCAGCATTCAATGAGAATGCAAATCCCCTTGAAAGCAGATACCTTCTCTGCAGTGATACTGCCTTTATGCTGTGTGCGCTTCAGGAAGCTTATGTTAAGTTTGTATTTGCATTGAAATACTGTTATTTTTTAAAGGTACCCGATCATTTGCTCTTCTGAAAGCTTCGTAAACGTTCCTAATTCTTTCCTTTTTTTCCTTTTTAACAAGAAAAAAAAAAAAAGAGCAAATGGAACATGACTCAGGGCCTTGCCACAGCAGTGTAGGAGATTAACTGCTTTGTCAGAACAGAAGTTTGATTGTCAAGGCTTTTGCTGTAGTTCAGCACGTTAATTTTTGCAATGAGAGGATCCCACATCTTTCTTCTTTTCTAAGGCACAGTGTGGCAGCATGAGGCTTAAGCCAGCTGGGCTTCCTTGCTGGTCCTCGCCATCCAGGTACAGAGGCGTTGGCCAGAGGGCCCGATTTGAACAGGTGAAGCAGCTTTCGGAGTGGGAGTAGCGCTGGATTTCAAGAGCGGAGCTGGGAAGCCGACAGCCGGTGTCCAGCGCCTGCTCTGGCCAGAGGGCTGGCGAGCTGTGCCTGCGGGGCAGGGCCTGCCGCGTGGGAGGGCGAGGGCCGCGGGGCCAGGCGCGCTGGCTCGGGCATGGCGGGGCGGCTCTGCGGGCGGGGCCGCTGCCCGCGCTGCTCTCGCTGCTCTCGCTCCCGGAGCTGCAGCTGCTGCCCGCGGAGGGGCGTTGGGACCGGCGCGACGGGGCTGGAGGGGCGCACTGGCAGCCGGGCCGGGCTCCCCGATTCAGAATGCTCCCGTGCGCGCTAAAAAGCCTTTTTACCCTTCTGTAGCGAAGCAGATTGACCTTAAAGTGGCTGTAAATCTGCGACTCTTCCCCCGATTCAAGTTTTGTCTTGCTCAGGCCGTTCAAAAATAACCGTTCGCTGCAGGCCTGCCAACGGATTTACGGCCGCGCGTTTGCAGGGCCCAGCTATTTCCGTGCGCGGCGGCCAGCGCGGCTCGCTGACATCATGAGGCGGCTATAAAAACCCGGGGCATCACACCTCCCCGCGCACCAGCCCCTCTGTTGATCGCACTGTTGTCACTCCCTTAACAACCGTCGCCACGTCCCGCCTTCGCGTCCTGCCGCCACCCCCCCCTCCCCGGCTCCCCGAGGCCGGCTGTCATGTTTCCAGAAAAAGCCAGCGGCGGCGGGGCCGGGGCCGCGGGGCGCTCCCGCCCTGGCGGGCCGTGGCCGGCAGGTGTCCCCGGCGCCGGGGAGCGGCCTCCGCGCTGGCCGCGGGCGGGTGGAGCGCCCGGCCCCGCCGCCCTTGGGCTTCCTCGGCCGGGCGTGGGCGCCGGGCTGCTCCTGCGGGCTCCCGCCGGCTGCGCTGGCAGGCGTGCCCCATTGAGCAGGGAAGAAATAACGTTGTTTTCTGGGTTCAGGGAAAGCGGGGGGGGGGGGGGGGGGGGGGGCTGAACCATCACCTTGGTGATAAATAAACATAAACTCCCCTAATGGTTTAATTAATTAATAATTTGATTAAAACGTAGGTATTTCATAACATTTTGATTAGTCCCTTTCTCTACAACCCCACATTGAAGCCTTCTAACCAGCCCTTCAAAGCTACCCAAACCCCCGTGCTTCCCCGCTGCCCTCATAATGTGCAGGGAGAAGGTCCCCAGCAGCTGAGCCTGTGTGAGGACCCCATTTCACCAGCCGCGTTCTGTGAGGAGATCAACATCCTGTGATCCAAAGCGGGCAGGCTAAAGAGGAGCAGGTGGACATTACCTACACAAAATGCTGGAGGTGTCTTTCCTAGCTTGCCAGATTTTCTTCTTCACTCCTTGTCTGCCAGCATTGTGTTTCACCATTTCAGTCCCCGCTCAGCGAGGAGCATTCCTGCTCATCAGGTTGCCCACAGCCCCTCACCCCTGCCAAGAGCTGAGCCTCCCCACATGGGTGTCCTCCAGGGCCAGCCTTCCCCCTTCTCTTGGTGGTGCTGCGGGTGCCCCTCCAGCTAACCACCACCTCTGCAGGGCCTGCCGACACACGCTGCGGCTGAGCTGGTGGGCTGAATGCTATGTTCCTTGTCATTCATCACAGTGGCTATTTTCTTCTTGATAAACCCTTCCTAACTGCAGAACAGGTCCTTCATCTCATCAAGACGTATCTCTGTTAAGAAAATAGGCTGGGTTTTAAAATGTGTCTGCTAATATATTGAAATTAGCCAGATTTTTAGGATTTTTTTCTTTTAATGTTTTTGTGTAGACACAGTACCTCATGTTTCAGTGTTGAACGCTGTTCTTTCCCTGATCCATTGTTTGGTTTTGGAAGACTTCGACTTCCGTAACTGAGCAGAAGATGCCATCTCAGTGAGTGTCAGCTCAGCTCTAGTCATCTATGGCCTTGTTTCCAGAGATGATGAGGATCCACTGCTTCCTGAGTAGTCAACAGGAAACAGAGTGATGAGCATCTTTGAAAAGGAGCCTTGTACCATAGAAAAATTGCTATATATGTAAAAAAAGAAGTGTACATGTGTGAATGCTATACTGATAGGGTACATGGCTGTGAGCATGCCTTGAGCTAGCTATGAGGCTCAAAAGGTTAGAGACACTGTAAAAGTTAGTTATACCGAGTCAGTGGCATTCCTGTGAGGGTTTCACTGGCACTTACTGGGAAGGGGCACTTGTTTGAGCTCCAGGAAAGATGTAGGTTTTGGTTTTTAACTTTGAATTGTTATTAAAAACTAGAACAATATTTTAAGCCTCTGTTTTTCTTTTTTAACAGGAGGGGGAAGGTTTCAACAACTCTTCTTATTGTGTGCATTGATGTAACCTCCAGAGAGGTTAACAAGGTTAGATTTTTGAACAAGGCAAATCTCTAAATACGTCATTACATATTCAGGACATGCAAAGTGCTGAGCTCTTTGAAGGCTCAACATTTCTGGATGCTGAGAACTGAAAATGTGGCCCACTGTATGAAATTACCATGTGTCATTAAAAAAAAAAAAAAAAGAAAAAAAAGAGATGGCAATCCAGGTAGCTGAGACGATACTATGGCATTCTGCACGGCTTGGGAGAAAGGACAGGCAACAAGTGAGTGTTGTATATTGAAGGCAAGGAATGCATTGTCCTTATGGCTTCTCCAGAACTCAGGCTTGTACAATCACGTAGACACAGCCATGGGTTTTTTTCTTGGCTTTGCCACCTGCCTTCAGCTGGTGCTCAGGACAGTGGGTTCACCTCCCTGTGCCTATTTCTCTGCTTACCCTTTGCTTTTTACACCCACCAAAACTTTAATTAGTTATGGTCACACAACATGCGTGGGCTGCATTGTGGCACCACAGGGACTCGTAGGTGCTGCGTTGCTCCATGCAGCGGAACCTGGGGAGGTGGGGGGTGGGGCGGTCCTTACTTTGAAACACTGAATTGGAAAAACTTTTTCAGCTCCTCATGTGGCTATGTGGCTTCTGTTTGTGTAAGGAGTTATTGTAATAACCACTTTATCTCACAGCTGAAAGACTGCATCAGAAAGCCGTTAGAGAGCCGGGTTATTTGGGATACCGGCACCAGACATGTTCTGTTGGTTTGCAGTTCTTCAGTCTGAAAACTTAGGCAGTTTCTGTTCTGCTCCATCACATTTAAGTCCAAGATATTTCCCCTGTTATTCAGAACTGATTTTCAGGGGAGAAATCATTCTATCCTTTCCTTTCCCCTTGTTATTTCTGAGGATGCTGATTTGTAGCAATCCAAGATGATGGATGATGCCTCTCGTATTGAGATGATGGCATACTT
Source organism: Falco biarmicus (assembly GCF_023638135.1). NCBI lineage: Eukaryota > Metazoa > Chordata > Aves > Falconiformes > Falconidae > Falco > Falco biarmicus. The sequence goes on from NC_079290.1 coordinate 63,140,630, forward strand.
ACCAGGACCTAAACGTGTTCTTGCTGAGGGACTGTATAACATGGAGAAACTAAGACTGAAAGCCAGCTCAGGTGAAGAGTTGCTTTTAGGACATAAGAATAAGTTCTTGTACAGAATTTTTCTACAGTTGTCTGTAAGTGCTTTTACAGAGAAATAACCATCCTGGCCAATCTCATGGTGAGTGGAAAATGAAGGTATGAGGGTTGGAGTTATATATGACAGAGGTACGGAGAAGAATGGAAGAGACCGGATTGCATCCAAGCCTCTGTAGATTTTCTGTCCATTGCCATGCTGGTTGGATTACATTGCTTCTAATGTTTTTCTCCCTGGTGAGCTTTGAGTCCAAACTGGTGATGGCTTGTCGTGGGCTAGTGTCACTAGCATGTTTGTTTGAGGTGAGGGAACCCACAAAAAATGAATGAAGAACTATTATCTTGAGCCTTTCTTAAATGTCAGTATTCAATCTTAATTGAGCTTGCTTTAACTTGCTTTAGTTCTTCTTTCGAGGGGTGAAAAGAGTGTTTAAGTATATTGAATTCCATGCTGTTTGCTGTAGAGATACACATTAACACATGGTGAGGAGTAAATGTTAGTATACTGTGCTACTCTGTCTTCCATAACTAATATTATTATCTAGTCGCCCCCTTAATCTCTGTTCTTTCCAATTACTTTACTCGCAGTTACAGGGAACTCATAATATCCATATCATCTAGCCTGTATGGCAACCAAAAACCCGGTTTGCCCAATAAGCTGGTAGTATTCGTAATGGTCTTCAATACCAGGGTCAAAAAGACTCAAGCACAGAACTTGGGGGTGGTTTCTTTTTGTGCAGTACATGCTATTTAGATTAGTGCAAAAGTTCTGGAATCCTTTCTGTCTCAATTTTGTTAATATACTTGTTTTTGGTGTAATCTCATCTTTCATCCATCTGAAGCACAATATTGACTAATCTTTTCATTTGCTTAACCTGTTTACTAAACCCTGAGTTTCCCAGAGTGCTGAGGATAACACGTGAAGGTGACTCAGGTACAGTTTAAGAATATAAAGCAGCCTGGAATAAAGGGCTCAAGAATAGCAAGTAGGAGTTATTTACAGCAATTTAAGCTAATCTGTGTAACTGTGTGTGGAAGCTGAACAGAGCCCTTGCATGAAGGGGCAGTTGATACTCAGCATGGGAGAAGTTAGTGAGTTCTGCAACAAGAGATCTAACATACCTTTCCTCTGGTGGCCTTCCATTTGAAGCAGATGTCACTAAAATACAAAACACCAAACATGAAATTCCATGAAAGCTTTTGCATAGTCTTAAACATCATAAAGAGGCAAGGGCTTGCACCTTCCTCTCTTTCTTCATGGACAGTATTAATCTTTCTCTTTTTTTAATAGCTTTAGATTGCGACTCAAGTTTTCTGGTGTTCCAGTAATGACATTAGTGTACAGACTGAACATGAGGACCTGTATTTTAAGTTATTTACAGGTATCTCAAAATTGACTTTTGGGGATGAGAATGGTCTTCCCATATCCAGAAATAAATTCCTTCTGGAAGGGGAGGTAAACATCTGGTTGACTGTTTTAATCCATTGAGTTTAAATAGTGTGTCTTTCCCCTGCAGAATATTTTTTTTCAGTTATTTTTTGAGCCCAGACTACTCAGAAACATAGTTCTCTGAACAAGGGGGACCATAAAGCTTTGGCATTTATAAAAGCCATGGTTATGACATAATAAAACATGGGGGTTTTTTTAAGAGTTTTGCTCAGTTATGTTTACTGTTGATTTTCCTAGTTTCAGAAAACTCCTGCTTCATCTTCTATTGCTGCTTTTGTGTGTATGGTTGATTTTTATAATGCAGGGTGAAGGCATTAGCAATGTTTATGTGCTTTTGCATTTTTTTGTTAGTATTTTAATTACCATCAGTTTCTCTAATCAGACCATGCCGTTAACATTTCTCCTATTCCATGCTTGATTGGAATCAGAGTTGAGGTTTCACATGCAAGAACCATGTCATTCTTTGTTCCTGGTTCTGTGTCAGTGTGTATAACTCACACAGTCATCCTTTTTTAAATTTGTAACTAACAGTGTTAAATTTTTCTGGAAAAATGTTAAGAAGGTGAGAGAAAGTCCATGACAAAATGATGAGGATACAACCCACACAACTGAATGTCTTGAAACAGAGGCTTCTTTCTTTGAGCAGACACACAGCGTCCATCAGAAGTAGTATCAGCACTAGAATGGCTCATGTACATGTTGCATTTCTTTGAAAAACAGTAGTACAGTACTGAAAAGCAAACATGTTTTTGGCTTTATTTAATTACCAGTAGTTGTCTTCTTTCTTTAAATGACTTGCCTTCGGTAGCCTGACAGTACTTTTTTTTGTCCCCTCAGAATTTTCTGTGCTGTGAGCTGTGCCCTTACAAACAATTTGAACTTGTGGAAGTGGCAGGGGCAACTTTCGGAAACATGTAGCTGCCAAGTTTCCTGTGATGTGATCTTAAAATAGACCAGACTGGGAAAAGAGGGGAGGACTGTCACCAAGTGCCACTCTGTATGTCAGGACTGTTTTTACTTGATCTATATCGGCTGGTGAAGCCCTTTGTGAGCAGAAGAAAGAACCTCACCCCCACCCATTTCCTCTTTTCAGGCTATTTTGGGCTCACTGTGAAGTTCTCAGTGTACTTTCTCAGCCAGAGCAGCATTATGAGCTCCTTCTGGTAAATCACATTTTTGGGCTGGGGGGGTGGGGAGGACTGTAAGGGGAAGACAGGAATTTGTCTTTAAACAGGTTGAGGTTTTTTTTCCCTTTGTGCGTGCATGAGTGTGTGCAAGAAAATACTCGCTATGGAAGTTTCCAGTATAATTTTTTTGACCCAGTTTACCTAGATAGCTTTCATTCATGCTAGCAGGTGGTATTGACATTTTCTCTTTTCTGTTTTAAGGAGTCATTAAATTTAATGAAGAGCTAGTTGCAGGAAGAGGTATCAGGATCTTAAGGAATATGTGGAATATTCAAGCTGATTATTCTTATTAGTGCTTGGGTGAAAAATGCCACTGCCTAAACATACATCACTGATCTATTTCTGTAGTGGGGCGATAGCCTAATTCTTTTTTTTTTTTTCTTTCTCTGAAGTTTCCACCAGAATAATCTGGTTGTTTTCACTGAGATTTTCATTGAGTCCAACCACTGTGGAGAAATCAGAACAGGAGTCCAATTTTCCATGTGGATGTAAAGAGTTCTGTCCTTACTTATGTTCGTATTCCCAGAAAAACGTCTAGAGAAGAAAAAAAGTAATCTGAAAGATGATGTGAATGTGTGGGAGAACACACTCTCAGATTTCTCTGCATAAAAAATCAGGATGATATGAAACATAGCCATGTAAAAGGAGAAAAAGAGAATGGGGGGAAAGTTTGAAGGGGTTTATCACATGTTTGCTTGGGACTTTCTGCTGGTTTTAGCAGAACTGCACAGTCCTGCAGTTCTTCAAGTCCTCAAGACTGTTACTACTTGAACCTACCAAAGACTGAGCAGTTTAGAGGAGGAAGGTTTTGTACTTGCTACAAAATCTTCTCTGTGATGTTGTGAATACTAGCTTAATCCTAGGGAATGTTTGGTTGAAAGGCTACACTTGGGTTGAATGTAAGCATTTTCCAGAGAACCCTTAAAAATGTCCTCTGGGGGAATGGAAAAAATGAGTGATCTGATTTTTTTTCTGATCTCATTAAGTTTTAAATTCAAGAACAAACCAGGAAAAGATTATTCACATATTACTGCATCATAATAAGTCATCATTTAAAAAAAAAAAAGACTCACATGCAGTATCTGAAAATTCTTTGAAGTTTGTTTGCCTTTGGGAAAAATGTACCTTGTGCAGTCGTGGTGAGGTCAGTTGACAGTTCCTGATTTCTCAGCTTGGATTGATAGGTTATTTTTTTGCATTGTAAACACATCACTCTTCTGGGTCTGTGCATACCCCAAACAGGTACTTTTTGCTATCATTTTAAAAGGGAACAGGTATTCTCCACAAGAATCAGTTGGTTTTGTTTTGCCCCAAAATTCTAGTTTCACCACTGAGAAACAGTCTCAATGCCTCAGATCCCTTTTATGCTTAAATTAGGCCCAAAGTCCTTAGGGGAAAGATGAGAAGGAAAGGACTTGGTAATTTTAAATTTCTATATGACTTATTCTTGGGTTTGTTTGGTCTGTATTAAAATCCTAAGTAAAAGTCCATGCTTTACAGTTAACACAATAGAATGTGAGTCAGTCTTGACAGCGCTGTGTTCTCCTGGTACTGATATCTTGTCCCATCTTTTCCCTGAGCTGAGGCACCCTGTCTGCAACATCTTAATATTTTCATATATTATAATATTTTCATGGTTCCTTAAGCTCTCTTGCTGGTTCTTCCATCGCCTGGTGGGCTAGCACAGTGCATATTGCTATTATTTTTCTCAGAAATGTGCTCTTGAGTCTCACTCATCTGTGCACCAAAACCAAAGTATGTTTTTCCCTAAAATTCATAAAGCTTCAGCAAGAACCCAGAAGGCTGGGAGGGGTAGGCAGAACAGTTCAGCCTAAGTTTCCTGGACTTCCCCTGCATAACTTGTAGGTTTCCTATTTGGCTGGCAGGACTAGACCTGGAGTCAAATGTATTGCATCTACGTTGTCTCAAAGCTTGCTGCTACACTGTTGTGGGATTTTTTGTTAGATTGTTTTATTCCTTGCAGCTGAAAATCTCTTCTGCAACGTCCTGCCCCTCACCTCTGGCATCAAAAAATTGAAATAAATGGCATGTTCATTTTGTTACGGTGATACAGTTTGTTAGAAGCCAATCCAGAGACCTTAATGAGTGTCTTTTGAGGAGTCCAGGCTCGAATGCCTGTAAAGAAATGTGCAGTAGCTCCTTGTGAGTATTTCTCTGTGGTCAGCTTGTTTTGTGATGGCGAGTCATGGAGAAGGATGGCTATCGGGGCTGAGTACACAGAGGAAAACACATGGGATTTCGTTCCGGGGGTGGGGGAAGCAATTCCACCCTGGTGCGCCTGGCACCAACAGCCCATCCCATCATATGCTGCTTTAAGAGGAAGGTTATTGTCAGCAGCCAGAAGTGTAGAGGGTCATAAATTCTGGGATACATCGACATCTTAGTCGGTGCCAGTCTGCGAGCAGGAACTTTTCTCAGCCAGGCATGGTTCCGGGTTGCTGGGGACAAGACAGGGCTGCGGTATTTACAGCCCCAGCAGCCTGTTGCTAGAGATTGCTACCACTGCGCAGTAGCCCTCGTTTGTAGTAGCTGGGTGGTGACATTGGCATAAGATACTTTGCACAGCTGGGCCACGCCAGTGCCAGATACGAATCTGTGGTACGAGCTGACCCAGCTGCACTGAAAGTCTCATTCTTCTCTCTATCATTTTTTTTAATCGACAGTGCAAAGTGAGGGTTACAGCTAATACACTCTTGCACCCACGTGCATAAAATACGTAGACATTAAGCAAACACAGTTCTCTTTCTTTCTTTCCTTTTCTTTAAGCATTGTAAGGGTGTATTCTTAAACATCTGCAGTTGTCCAAGCTGCATGTCTTGCTCTCCTAAAGGCAGAAGGGGGGAGGGGGGGGGGGGGGCGGGGCGCCATGGACAACCAAAACCAAAAAGTGTTTGTGTATATGTGTGCATATATATATATATATATAAATTATGTCCCTTTTTTCTGTTTCAGTTTTGCTTAGAGAAGAGCAGTTTTCAGTATTGAAATAATGCAAGCTGATCATTTTTTCTGAGTTGCAAATACTGAAATAGTGCACATTACACAGGTCAGCAACTAAAGCCCAATTACACACTTATTTGTAAATTGTCCAATTGTGAAGGGGCAACAGTCAGCTTTTCTTTCCCAATCTTGAGTGTCTCATAGGTATATATTTACAGTTCCTACACAAGCTTTATAAGCATAAAATGAGATCCAAGTCTCTTAGTTGCCTTGAGGGTTTTCTAGATTGGGAATGGACTAGGTTTGTCTCTAATCCAATAAAGAAGTTTAAAGCATTACTATAAAAGAATAGATATAAAAATATAATTAATGAGTATTGGATAATGCTGACGAACAAGTGAAGAAACTTTTTTTTTTTAATCTTCATTGATGGCAGTCTGAATCAGGATTTAGCTCAGAGCAAACTGCCATTCTGAAGCATTCAAAAATAATTTGCCAAGACATTAGAAAAAAAGAGAATTGCTTAAAATAGTGATGTTAAGAAGAATCAACAAATGACATCAAACCAAGAAAAACTTCCAGTTCTTTTTATTTGTTTACTGGCTTTTTATTTCCTCCTGGGAAACTCTGAAGCCAGATTTTCAGGCTATCCTCTGCAATTATGGAACCCAGAAATAATAGTTTTTAAATGAAAGCCAAGTTTCTCAAGAAGATACATGACTCCAGGAACTGGGGCTTTAAAAAAAAAGCAAACGCCGCAATATTTGAGATGGCTTTGTTGACTTTTGACTTTCCCACAGGCCAGAAGAGCCATGGCCCTTGACAAAGACAGACGATGGTGCATGGCTTCCACTAAGATCTGCTTGCAAATAGCCTGATGCTGGCAGCTGGAGGTGTGAAATGCTGCATGTTACCAGTCTCTGGCCAAGTGGTGACAAAGAGCTTTGAGGGGCAGCTCATACTAACAATGAGAAGGCATGAGAGGGCAAACACTGCATGCTGGGCTACATCATTCCAGTCTGTCCCTGTTTTTTAAGTAGTAGAGCATGGAGTGATGTGAGAAACAAAGGGTGGAGCTGAGTACTTGCATGAGTAACATCTGCAGGACTGGGCCTGATCCTCTTCCCACTGAAATCATCTGGCATCTCGCCAGCCCTGGCACTGGGACCAGGATCTGTGCCAGCAAAGAAAAGGGAAAACTATTAGGCTCTTTCTATGGCCTGCTCAAGGAGAAATTATTGGAAAAAAAAAAAAAGGGGGGGGGGGGGGAGGGGCACAAATAGGTGAAAATAAATGATACTATTAAAATAGACACTTTTGCTAATATCCATAGGGACATGTTTTGTAAGCAGTGTCGTTAGTTCTGCCAGTCTTCCTTCAGACGTGCAGGAATCTTGGCACTTGGTTGGAGGAGTCAGTCTCTGGGTTTGGAGGTGTGGGACATGAAGAACTGGAAGAGGAGATAGGACCAGCCACTGGCATCTCTGTGGTGGGGTTGCTGTGAGGACAGGGAACGTGTTTTTCTCAGCTTGGGAATGTTGTGTTGCAGCTTTAAAAAATTTGGAAATACCATCCTCATGACCTGGATCTTTTCCATAAGCTTTTCCCTTTCTTTTCTTCTTTTTATTATAGTTAATCTTATTTCTAAATACCAATTTTCTTCCCCGCAAGCAATTTAGTAAATAATGGCATCTTTACCTCTTTCTCTACTCCAGTTCAGTTTTTGAGGTGGTTTTTCATTTCTGTGGAAGGCTTTTTGGGTTGTGTGTTTAAGTATGGTAAATTAGAGTAGAAATAGGTCAACTGATCAGTAACTGCTGGTTTGCCTTTAAAAGCAAATCACATTAAAAATTATTCTTCATGTTCCTCAGTGTGTGTGCCAGCCATGTGTAATTTTAGCTTGTGGTAGTGGCAATGGGTCATTTGGGGCAAGGGAAAACAAACCCTCTGGAATCAGAAGTAAGAGCAGAGTAAGGAAAATAACAAAAATACAATTATTTGCTAAAAAAATAATTTTTTATAATTTTAGGAGTCATGCGTGTAGGACAGTTGCAGCTTTGAACCTACTGTGTTTGGAAAATTGCTTACCTTGGTCGCGCAAGCATAACTCACGGACTGATTTGAGAACTTCTGTGTTTAACTTAAATAAAGATAAAGTTTTCCTATTCACTGTTCTGTCATTGTCAGCTTGCGGGACATAAGCAGAGCTGTTATGGTGCTGGCATATCTGCAAATATGCTTTTATATTACCTGGAGAGTTTTTAAGGTATCAAATCAGCATTCCTCAACTATAAAGCTGTATGGTTTACTCCTAAAATTTTTTCTCCCTCTTCTGGCACTGTTCGTTTTGTGTAATCTTAAATGTCACATGGTGCTTTTCCAAAATTGACCACAATGATTGCATTGAACCTTTTGAAAGACAAGTCTTATTCGTAAAGGAAAGAATATCAGGGACTTGTTTGCTGTACTTCTAAAAATTGCTTGACATGTATTTCTGAACTGGTTGGGGAGCTCCTTTAAAGTCGTCCTACTCTGAAGTTCTCTTAGTTAATGACTGCGGCTTAGTCTGCACTAGAAAATGGTTTGTCAGCGAGGGTTGTGCGTAAATCACTCTCCTAACACATTCAGCTGTGCCAGCAGAAACTGGAGGGTAGATGAAATTATTTAAAAAAAAAAAAAAGATTATTTTGCTGGTGTAGCTTGTTCCTTGCAAGAGACAGGTTTAAACTGTACTGTCTGAGGGGTTCTTTGCTCATATAGGCTGTGTCGGGATAAGAGACAGTTACCTGTGTAACTTTCTGAACTCCATTAAATGCTCTCATGCTAGGAGGAACAATGCCTGTTGCCAAGATGGCCTGTTTTCAGAAACCTTTGCCAGCCGTACTTAGACCCAAGCAATACTGATTTAATGTCTTTTTAGAAGTGGATTCGTTTAAGTTAGTGGAATTCCCTCCTTGTCTTAATGAGTTAAAGAGCATTTCTTACAGTCGATCTGATTGACAGAATGTAAGTTGCAACCTGATGTGGATTCAGTGCTGACCGGGCTTTGGGCACAGCACTGGAGGAGGCACCTCGCCTGAAGGATTCAGTGGCTCTGGACTGGACTGTCCCAGTTCATGGGTGATGGTGCAGCACGTGCTGTATGCATGAGAATGACTTCTGTAGCCTTCATAGATGCTGGCAAGGTGATGGAAAAAAATTGCCTGCGTGCACAAAAAAAGAGATCTTTTGTATCATAAGTGCTTTCTGAGTGGCTGGATCTCTCTTCTGCTTCATCTGGTGATCACTACGGTTCCTTCACACTGTGCCATCCCTGGCAAGTGTCAAAGGTGCAGGGCTAGCAGTAACAGCACTCTTAAACTCTTAAGTGTTGTTACAGTTCCTGTTGTTTTTCTAATGTTGTATCTTTGACATCCAGTGGTGCATGCCATGTAGAACATCTGTGGTCCATCTACCATCCCTGCCTTGCACTCAGTAACCCCAGTGAGCTAGCAGTGTGAAGGAAAATGGCACAAAATATCCCAGTTCCTCTTTCAGTGTTCAGAAGATTTTTTTTTTTTTTTTTTTTTTGGGGGGGGGGGGGGAATCTTTTCCTTCTCTGTGGCATGGATGTGATTGTCCACATGGATTTGTTGAGTGTAGTCATGGGAGGGTTACAGAGGAGACCTGTCACCTCCTGCTTCTTTGCCACTGTGCTGGCACCACTTACGTTCCCAATAGTGCAGTGCCTCTCTGATTTCCTGTCTCTATGTGCCAGATCACGGGAGCTAGACGGCAGTGCTGTACTGGGGCCAGAGCCAAAGAAGAGGAGCAAAAGACAAGAGCAGACTTCTTTCCTTTGGTGAAGCTGTGCGCTAGGGGTCTTAGGTTATTGACTTGGAATGACTGACCCAAGTCTTTCTAGCAATTTGAAAGTGGGGCTTATAACTGGAAGCCCTCCTATCCCCTCTGTTTTTTACACTATCCTATTCCAACAGTGTTGCTGTTTGAGCTGGATTTAAATTCTGTGGAGTCTGTAGGGCTGTAAAGAAAATCCTGGAACTCCTGTCTTGCTGTCCCAGTGCTTCACTGTGCACTCAGATTTCCCATTTTGTTTCCCAATTCATTCTAGGACTAAAACCAACGTAAAGACCCAGCATGTTCCATGTGAGCACTCAAATCCTGCAGGAAGAAGTTCTGCAAAGGAATCTGAATGGTAACAGGAATGACTTGGTTTTGGACCTCAGAGGCAGCAGTAATTTGGAGACTAAGCGTGGAATTGGTAGCCCTGAACTAGCAGTAGCCATGCAAGGTTCTCTGCAGAGTGGCAGTTCTGGTAGCTGGACCCTTGTATAAGCTGGAAAAACTACCCATGGTGTAGATGTTGCTCACAGTGCCTCACAGTGGCAGAATTTCCTTTTTGTTAATGGAATTGATTGGTTTTTTGATCCAGTGTGACTTGAAAGAGTGAGCTAGTTGTGCTGCCTACTTTTTTTGAAAATGCCTTTACAAGATCACCAGCCACTACAGGGAGCTGCTTTCCAGCTAGCATGGCACAGGCAGACTGCCCTGTTCACAGCTCTCATCCTGGATGTTTTTTCCAAATCCTGCCTATTCACCACAGGTCCCCCTTAATTGCTGACATCCTTGGTGGCCCTTTGTCCAGTGACTGGCAGACTGTCACCAGATCCCTCATCTCAAATCCATCAGAGGTGTAGCAAAACCCAGCTACTTACAGGGACTGTTCCATCCTTTCTTTTGTGACCCGACTGAAACCGGAGTTTTAGTATTGAAGATTGGTTAGCAGTTTATTTAATGGCATGCGAATGCTCGTCTGAGAATAGGTTCATAGTTACGTTCTTGTGATCCAAAACAGACAGGAACACAAGTCTGTGTGCATCTGGTTGGGATATTAGGCTGCAGGGCTTTTGGTCCATTTGGTTTTGGTGGTATGGTTGGTTTTGTTTTACTTTGAGATGTCACTTGAAAAGAGATTTGTCCTAATTTAGCAATAAGCCATGATCTGGAGGTAAATGCATATTTGATGATGTTATAGTGTTTATAGAATGCTTAGTTTTTTATTTTTGACAGGTCTTTCATGTGATAGGATCTGTGCTTTGGGGCTGTACTCTGCAAAACTGAGAATGCAGCAGCGCTACAGGGTTTAAGATAAATCAATCTGTTTTTCCTCTTGCCTCCCATGGTAAATTTGCTCCTGTGGTGGTTGCATAAAGCAACCCAGCTGAGCAAAGCCTCAATAAAAGAGAAGAGGCTTGCAACTTGCTTTCTGTCAACTTGCCACACTCCCTCTGTACATGCTGCTCTACTCCAGTTGCAGATTACCACAGTAAATAGCTTCCAAAACTCCAGCAGTCCTTTCTCCCATGTGCCTTTGCTTGTTGGCATGACCAAAACGCTCTTGTGCTACCGGAGCACAGCTCATCCGCTGATACTGCATGGTAGAAACCAGTTTATTATCAGTGTCCTTTTTGATACTTTGATAGCGCTAGTTGTTCATGCATTCCTGCTCCTGGAAAAGAAGTGAATTGGGTATCTGGAAATTCTAGCCGTCACAAGCTTGGAGTTGGCCAGCCTCACTTGAGGCATTTCCACTGAGGGCTAGACTTGGGACTTAGAAGTCTTCGGAGTGAATCTAGAAATCCTGTGGTGGAAAGGCATGTGGAAATCCAAGGCAGCATTATTTTTCCGGGATACTGGATACAAGTAGCCCATCAGAATAAAGAACTTTTCATCAATCTCATTTACCTTATGTTCAGAGCGTGCACCCTGTAAAACTGGAAATTGAGACTGTACTTTAACAGGCTGTAAATGAGCAGATTTTAGGCAGTTGGAATCAGGTGGTGTGTGAGGCTCATGGCATCGGTGGCACAGTCCCTCTTCCAAGCAGAACTGACTTGCATCTGCCCAGCACCTCCATTGCAATATGGGGTGCCGGGTTTCCTGCTGTCCCGCACTAGAGGTAGGAGGCAGGATAGCATGACAGCTCTGGCTTGCAAAGAGCTACTTTTTTGCTCTGTTTCTACACTGTTTGCACCATCTAAGTTAGTGAGGTACCTGTTTTATAGCGGTGGGTACAGCATGAGCCTACACTGGCATGCTGTAGCTACCTTCCTACATACTTGCTTTCATCCAAGTTGTACAGTATGAGGAAAGACTTGGCATTGTCTTCCTGACTTACCAAATCTTGTATTAGTCATGTCTTTGGGAGATGGTGGCAGTTCTTCACCTCCCACGCATAGCCTAGATATAGTCTTTTACCGGGCTCAATATGGATGTTAAAAAAAAAATAAAATAAAAAAATCCCAATTCTTCAACTTCTTTAACTGGAAATTGGAATAATTCATAAATGGTACAATGAGGAGAGCAGCAGCCTATGCTATCAATGGTATTTTTTGCTTCCCTTCCCCCTCTTGCTGTTGTGGTAGGGCGAATTGCATCATTTTTAATAAGATTAGAGCTATTTGCATTTTAAGGTGTTCAGGGTATTAGCTGGCAGTGTGTCAGTTTAGTCTGTCTGAGCTGGCTTTGGTCACCTCCCATAAAGGTTAGAGAGTTCAAAAATATTGTGCCTTGTTGAACTGAGAGTCTAGACATGTCTGGAGAGATCCTTAGTTTTCAGGGTTTGTCTAAGCTTTGTTTCAATAGGGGTGTGAAAGCTACCAAAAATGACAAGCTAACACAAAGGTTTGAAAGTCATTTGAGTACCGTGTGGGTGAGAAATGCCTGTATCTGTACTCTTAGTCAAAGAACAGTAAAAGGGCACACATTAAAAAAATAAAGAGCACTGTAAAGTAAATGAAAGGCCCTTTATTTGTGTGTAGAAATTGAAAAGGAGTTTGGGGTTGCTCCTGGCTGTACTGTAGAAACTTAGGTGTGCTGTTCAGACCTCTGCGTGGCAGGCTGTAGTCGTGTGCATTCGGCCTGATCCCTGCAACCTTTCCTGGATGTGAGCCAGGTGACAGCCTTCCCTAAGGCTTCAGGAATGAAAGAAAAGAGCAATAAATATTCCAAGTATTATTCCCGCGGGACTGCACACTTTGCCACTTGTGGAGCCCCAGCTGATGTTGGTGGACCTGTGCTCCATGCAGCCTTAGCCACCCCTGTCCTGCTCAGGTACCTTACCTCTGGTGCCACCTTTCTGTTCAAGAGGGCTTTCACTGATGACCCCCAGTTCTCCTCCTTGAAAAGGCTAGTTCCCTTTTCTCTTCCAATTCCCATGAGCCTCTTTAACCCTTGGTGGGGAAAAAAGCATATTGTCCAAGAACATGGCTTTCAGGGGAAGATCTCAAAACAAGCAGCAGTGCTGCTTCTGTACCATAAGCTCTCTTGAATCATGGAGAGTTTAATGGGCCTTAACAGAAGTTGGACAGTTGCCTGAGCCTTGACAGATGCTGCTGTGTATTGTGTGCTATCTGGAGGAGTCCCTGTATGCTGGGGTCGTCTTACCTTGTGTAGGTGCTTTGAAGCAGTGGTTGAACTAGGAATGCTTAAGGATATGCCACAGAGACTGCTTTTGAAGTTGCTGACAGATGGACAAAACACTAGAGTTACACACTGTTGTTTTTCCCAAAAAAGCTTGAGATTTCTTGACTAGCAGATCAAGTAGCCTGGGAAAAGGACAAAAGAACAGTAATGTATGCGAAATATCCCTGTTGAGGTTTCCTAGAGAGAAATTAATGCAGAACAGGAGCTATTTGCTTCTGCAAGTTTCTACAGGCAAATTATAATTCTTGACTGCTTTTCAGTTCTCATGGTAGTTGGAGTATTTTAAAGCTCTGATTCCTGGAACCATATAAATAAGAATGTCAAGTTTCATTATAAAGATTTTATAATAAAGCATGTTTCTAGCCTTCCAGACTGCGGCCTAAATCTTTAAGGCATGGCCTTAGTAAACTCAAATGTTTCTAAACAACAGAAAACAATGGAAACGTTTTCTTGATCTTGGGATTAACTTCAAGTGGGTAATACTAGAATTACCAAACTTTCCTGATGAGTAGTGCTGAAGGCTCTTGAGGGATTTAACCTCCTCAGCAGTTATGTTTAATTTGAAGTGTGGAGAAAGAGAGCAGACAGTTTATTTCCCTAGTTATTTAGGCACCATTGGTGATATATTTGTGGGTTTGTGTGTTTAATACTGGCTTTGATGTTTTCCCTTATGCATCTTTTTATTATATAAATAATGTCCTTGTTTCTTAGTGTTTGTTGTTAGTGTGTGCAAATACATTCATCTTTTGTTTCACCCTTCCCTAGTGACCTGTTACATTTAGTTATAGGATATGCAGAAAGGAAATAATTAGTCTAACTTTGATCTGCCCTTGAAATTGCGCTGTGCTTTTAAACCACTGTAAAAGAGGAACAGTAAGTTTGTTTCTGCTCTTCTCAGCAACAAAGCACAGAGTGAATCTAGGCATTGTAAATTACTGTCTTACGATAGCCTAAAGAGCCATTTTTTAACAAATGAGTTGTAGATGGAGACTTTTCTTTCCAGTGGGTTATGCTGCATATTAGGGCAGGGTGTGCCAGGATCTCCTGAACTGTGAAATCAGAAGAGACTGTTAAATCATCACTTCTGAGCACCTGTGTGGGTGCCTGTTTCATCCCACCTGCTTATTTTCATATAGTCCCTCACCTTAATTTAGGTGTCCCCCCTCTTTTTTAAATTGAAGCTTAGTTTGTTGTTGATTCATTTCTGCATAGCTCTATAGCTTTTCTTTTTTTCTTTTTTTTTTTTTTTCCTTTTTTCCCCTTCCTCTTTCTCTTTTGTCATTTTGCCATTCTGCTTGGCACTGCAGGAGCAAATTATTAAAGGTTCCCTGCTCCAAGGAGCTTGGGGGTGTGTGGTGGGGCGGTGTGGGGGTGGGAATCTGCCAGAAGTTATTTAAAGTAGGCTGTGAAATTTGCAAAATGTTACGGGAAAACCAGGTATAGTTTTCTGTTCCTGGTCTCCATAGTCTGGAAGCAAAGCAAAGTTTGGGTGATAGAACAAAAACATCTTGGACAGTTGTTTTTTCCAGTTGCTGGTGGTGAAGGACAGTCTTGGGTAGTATGGCCACAGCATTTGAACTGTGTGTCCATCTAGTTAATTTGCTTTTACTTAAGTTGGACCTTTCAGATTGCATTTTTGGTTTTTTTTAAACCTTTAATTATTTCCCAATGTGAGGCTTTTTTTCAGACACCAAAAATGCTATAAGGTAGGTAATAGGAAGACAGAAAGCAGCTTTATTTTTGTTAGAATCTGGTCCTTGTTTTCACAGTTTCTTTTAATGCTTAGTAAAAAGGAGAGCAGAAGGCGTTTGGAATACAGAAAACACAATGGGGCTAATTTCTCCTGCTGCTCCCCATGTTCGGGCTTTGTGGTTACTGCGTGTGGCTTGGTGGGAGATTGTCGTAGTGCAACAGAAAACTGTCTTGGTGGGTGATTCAGTAGATGGACCCTGATATAGGGGAAATAGTATTTGCTGTCAACACCCTGAAAAGGTTTCCTTCAGGATGGGTGGGTTGTTTGGTTTTTTTTGGCTAGGCAGATGTTGAGCTAAGAATGTGCAGAATTTTGTACAGTGGTTGTGAGCATTTTACTCCTTAATCTCACCTCCTGTTTTATAAGAAATTAATATTTTTTGCTGTAGTTCCAGATGTCAAGATTGTAGATATAAGGACTGTCTTTTTTTAATTATGCAGTGCTCAGGCCACTGCAGTTGTGATTCTTGATTGAAGGATCTTTGTGTTGCTGTAATACAAATAAAAGGTCAGAATGAGCTAATTTTACCATGATGCGTTTAACAAGCATGGATGAAATGTGAAACCAAGGTCTTTATAGATCCTCATAATTAAAGATCCCACTGTATAGTTCATATTATTTTTTGTTACTATTTTTATTTGGGTTAACTATTATTACTACTGAGCAATGGCTTCCAGTCCAGTTCAAGTAATTTTGTTCCTTTTATCTGTTAGCTGTATTTCCTGCCCAAAGCCATTGTGTTGTTGCTTTAAGATGACATCCCCTGTGCTGTACCCCAGAGCTAGATGCAGTAATATATGAAAGTGTCTTTACACACTTCACACTATTATGATGCTAAATTATTTAGGTTTTTCAAAAGGCATTTAGTTCTCTGCTGAAAGAGGATTCAAATGTGTACAGCAGTGGTGGTTATTACTCTATGTATGTTTGTCCATAAATGCATATGAAAGGTAGAGATGTTAATTTTAGTTTCGCTGAGTCTACCAGGCTGGAAACTGAATGTAAATCTGAGTATGTATCTCTCTCTTGCGTTTGCCTCTAGCAGCTTTTAGAGTTACGAATGCACATTTTTAATGACTAAATGTAACATTAACAGAGAGCCATTCTGCCCCAATTGTTTCCAAGAGAATGGACTTGCTAGAGACTGCTTTTAAGTAGCCACATCTGTCTAATCAAGGTTTCCCCCATCCCCCTGGAAAAAAAATAAATTAAAAAGCAGAGAAAATGAGATTATTCATTTCTGTGCAAGCTTCAGAGTGGCAGCTGGACTGCCAAGTAGAAGGAAGAGATCATGTTGTATGGCTGCATGAAAGACACTTTCCTCCAGAAGCTGGTATTTTTGTTCAGCCCTACAGCATGTGGGCGGGAGTCTGTATGGTACCACCAGGGCTGGGATGCAGTGGTGGTGTCATGATGGGTAACCTGCTGCATTCTGCAAGTGTGGGTGTGGAAAACAGCAGCAGAGGTGGAATACTGTAAAGGGTGCAGGGTCACCATTAGGTTATTATGTTTTTCTTCCAATTTTTCAACAAAACCCTGCTGCATTTTAGGAGTTTAACAGTGAAACAAAAATATTTTGGAAAGCCATCATAGCCTTTCTCTTCATTTTGCCTTTCTATGCTCCCTAAACACAAGGTGCTGCTTTGCTGGATGTTGGGGCTGGACGTGCAGGCTTGGTAGCATTACTGCTGCATGCTTGCTCTTTGCAGCTGTGACTGGGAGAGGGCCAGTGCCTACATGGTGGGACCAGCCTTGGGCTGAGACACCCAGGGGATGAGTAGCTTCCCCGTGTCAGTGGGGACAAAGTGGTCCAGCTTCTGCTCCTCTCCCCTGGCCTGCCACAACAGAGAGTTTGTGGCTTGCAGAGAGCAGGGAGGATACTTGCCTTATTCTGCCTATGCCTCCAGGCAGTTTCTGCAAAGCAGCTAGCCTCTGGCATCTTGCTCCTGTGTTGAGGAATGGGTATCTGAGTCCTGTTGGACAGGCTTTGGAGTTTGGGGGGTCTATAAGGGGAAATGGAGTTTGGCTAGCTAGAAGACTCCATCAGCTCCTGGCACCTTCCTGTTCCCTCTTGTTCCCAGTAACGTGAAACTGATAATCTTAAATGAAGTGGTTAATGTACATTACTAAAAAAAAAAGAAAGTATATCGCAAGGTTGTGTGAAAAGTCAGAGAAGGTTTTGACCAACCCAAGGACAAGAGCGATTCAGAAAGGCGTGCAGGCAGCTGGTGATGAGGTAAAGTGCAAGAGATCATCCCTTCTCTGTCCCACCTATGCCAGCAGGTTAGGAGGCCTTTGCTGGGTGAGGCATCCTGCCAGCTCCCTGAAAGGAAGGCTTTCCAGGGGGGTCAGGGCTTTCACACTGCTCTACCCTCTGACCGGGCTCATGGGGGCAGGGAAGAGACCTGGAGCAAAAGGCAGCACAACCACTTTTAAGGGTATGACCTTAAAGGAAGAGGTGCTGGAAAAGCCAAAGATAAAGACGGCCCAAAACATCCTTAAGGCTGCCAAGCCTAAAATTAGATGCAGGCTAGGCTTTGTTTTCCTTGCAGGCTCACATGCCACATGCATCTTCCCCCAGTTGGCCTACTCCGTGATGACGGCGAGTGCTGACGCCAAGGAGCACTTGACTCCCCAGGAACAAGTTTCTTGTGACTTTCTGTGCACCCCATTGTCACACGATGGGAGCAGGCAGGCGACACAGCAGAGCTGCCATCACATGCAGGCCCACACGGTGCGGCACTGCTGACAGCAGTTATCCTGGGACTGTTGCCATTGACAGCCAAAATGTTGTTGACTGCAGGGAACATTGAAATTATTATTGGTGAGCAGATGAGGTATTAAGTGCAGAGTTGACATTAGGAGTCCATGCACATGACACAATTCACCATGTCACACATTGGTTTAAAATGTGGGCAGTGGATCAGGAGCCAGTAGCAGAGAGATGCTGGATACCACACCCCACGTGCATGTTATAACCCTTTCTCAGAGGCTGTCACTTATGTTTTGGCAGGGCACCTATTAACAGTTATGCCCAAAAAATCCACTTGTGCTAGATGGACAAGAAAAATACGCATTTGGACATAGATTGGCCATTCTGGGTGGGCCAAAACATTGAAAGATTATACTTTGAGCTGCACTTCTGTGCAAATACAGTTTGATTCTCATGTCAGTGCATTAAAATGGAGTAGTGTGACCATACAGTCACTACTGTTTAAGATGGTGTATCTGTTAAGCAGACATGCTGTTAAATCAGACTTACTGTGTGAGCTCTGAAACAGGCTATCTTAATTTTATTCAGAATTCGCTTAGCACTGTTGTATCCACATTATGCAGCATAAAAGCCTGTTAGATACGTGCTCACCAGGGAGCCCTGTGACTGAGCGAGAGCCCTTCTGATCTGTTTGCCAGGTTGCTACCAACTCTGCATGAGACTTGGGCAGTTTTAGAGGGGAGGGATACAGGTAAAACTAGCTGCTGTGCAAGGGACTGATCAGCCCAGGACATTCCAGGAACACAGAATTCGGTTTTTCATTTTGCTTCTCCCTGCTTGTCCTGTTTCCTCCAGCTGCTTAGGGAAAGCAGCAGTTTTACAGCTGCCTTCTTTAATCCCCTTTCACTGGACTGCAATTTTACCCAAGCAGTACCTACATTAAAGGAAGGGAGAGGCACGGAGTATAAAGCTGCACGAAGGGTTTTACACTTGTCTCCTTGCTTGCTGTGTAGCCAGGATAAGTCATAACCGTTTTTCCAAATCCCTGTGAGTTTTTCTTCAAAATGAAGTGATTAACTTCTTCTGTAAACTTCCCCTTGTCTAGGGCATCCAGGCCTTGTGCTGAGCTTGACAGCATTCAAGATCGCCTGCCCACATAGACTATTAGGTTCTGCTTATCCTTCGTTTCCACTGCCTGGTGAAATATTAGATAACGGGGAAAGAGCTTATCTTACATGCGTCTGAACTGACAAATATGGCAGCCTTTCAGTAAAAAGGCTAATGCAGACGAGGCCTTTTTCCTGGCTAGAATAAGAATGAGGCCAGCGCTTGTCTTCTGCCACTGACAACGGTCAGATGCGTGCAGCATGATTTCCATAGCATCCAGACAGTCAGAGCACCTAAATCTACCTGTCTAGTCAATACATCAGCTTTGCTGGAGCGGGGAGCTGAAGTTTGTCATTGAGGCGGGTTTCTAATGCAGCACGAATGGATCTTTCAGCTGTACTCCAGGGTAAACATTGTAAGCCACGCAAATTTATTTACCAGCGGTGACAAATAACTGTGTCAGTCACTTTTGTTTTCTTCCCTAAATAAGACATTCTCTATAAATGCCCTTATGGATTTAATTTTTGCAGCTTTAACCAGGGGGGAGGGGAAATGGGGGGGATTTCTTGCTGTTTGAACAGGTTAATATTAGTGTTTTTTAACTCTCTGTGTTTCTGCACATGAAAAAATGAGTTTAAGTTTGGACTCGATGATCTCAAAAGTCTTTTCCAACCTAGATGATTCTATGATTCTAATAAACTTCAAAGGGACCCATTTCAGGGTTTAACAGTTTGATGGTAGCAGCTGGGAAACACTGTCCTGGTATCAGTATTGAGGTGAGTTTGGCTGAAAAGCATAGCTGAGAAGTCTTTACTGTGCCAGGGCTACCTGGAGGGGGAAGAGGAGCAGGAAGGAGGGGGCTGCTTTGCCCGCAGGGTGCTGAGCAAGGCCTGTTACTCATTTCAGAAGTTTCTTGGCTTGTCTCAGGCATAGAGCTGTGCTTGAAGTTTAACGCTTCCATTTTGAGAGAGTACTCACCATTATAATGTGGCATATTTCTACATTGCATTCATACAGATATTTTGGGAAATTGTTTTCCCAGCCGTAAATCCTAAACTGTACATTTGCTGTCAAATTCTCAGCCAACAGCTAAAACCCAAAGTGTCTGACAGCTCATAAAGCTGGGGATCTAGTGGGAGAAACCGGTAGCCTTTTCAGAAATGAAGGACTAGAAGTTAATGGGTGGCTTGCTGCAGTTCGGGGAAACACAAGTGTGCTCTGAATAGAGGAAGTGGAAAGAGTCGTTAGTTGGGCAAGCCAGACACACCTAGACAGCATCCTGAGCTGCTGCCAACCCACACGGGGTTTTTGGACCTTTTCCAGGCTTTGTTCCTGAAAATAAATTGTTCAAGATGGGAAACTTTGAAGATTGCATTGACCAGTGAGCTGTGCCTCTGGGTGTGAGCTTCAAGGGAGAGAACACAGGCTTTGAATTTGGGCTAGAGGCTCACAGAGAAAAAGCTGTGATCAAAGTTTAGCCTACATTTCATATGTTTGCAGGAGGTGATCTGCAATTTTTTTGTTGTTTCTCCTTATCAGTGAGGTTTATTCTGGCCTCAGAAATTGAGAAAGGGCTGTCAATCTGATTATTTAGTTTAGCTATTGACTTGCTTTGTAGCTGCAATTCATATAAAATGATTGCTGCTGGGTCTATTTCACAGGAGCAGCACATGAAGAAATTAACATCTATAAACCATTCAGAATATGTAAAACAATGGATATATGCTAAGTATTACGTTATTTATTTAATACTCTGATAGCCATGTTGCAAAACAAATGAAGAGGTGGGGATATCTTTTGGAACAGAATATACTGCAGTGCCTGCCCTGATCTGCATTAGACATCTGCACTGTGAAGTACAAGTGATGCTGAAAGATGCACTGAGAAAACAAATGGGTTACAATACTGTCGTGTTAGAAATGACAAAATGTGTAGGCAACAGAGAAACTAAAACTACTTCAGTTTCAGGCATAATTGTAAAGTATTAACTGAAGAAATACAGCAGGAAAGGTAAAATATGAACAGTTTGGAAACTGGGACTCACAGTTTCACTTCTTTATATGACAGAAGCTCTGTGCTAAAAAAAAAAAAAGAGCAACTTTTCTTTTAGCTGTATTTTTTTTTTTCAATTTAACACTGGAAACCACAACTCTTACCTATAAAAGTAAAAAAAAAACCCAACACCAAAAACAAAAAAAACCCCACCTTCCTGAAATTTTTTTCAGGTATTCACGTTTAAGCTGGCTTTAAGGAGGACACCTACAATGAACAGAAAGTCCTAGTTGAGCTTTCACAGCAAGAAATATGAGAGCACATGAAGCAAAAATGCCAGAGTCCTTTCAAATTCAAAGTGTCTAAGCTGTCTGCCCAAAAAAAGGATAGATTCAAGCTGGGAGCCAGTTTGAGTTGTATGACAGATTCATGTTCCTTGTATGCACAGCCTTGGCTTGAGCAGTTCCCTTCTTCCGATCTTCTGTGTGTAAAACAGAAACCAGATATATTGACAGCAAGGTAAAGTTATTTGATGTGTCTATAAAAAACAGGATAAGAGCTGGAAAGAGTGTCCCATTTTCTAATTAAATCTAATAAAACTGTGCTAATTCAGTGACATGCAGCTTCCAAGGCAGGAAACATGGCAGGTAAGGTATCAGCAGGTGAGCAACTCAGCCTCGCCATCCCTAGTGTGGTACAGAAACGTTTCTCAGACTTCATCCATGAATCATCGGTGATTAGTGCACGGAGATTTCTCTTGTGAGACCCTTTTGTGTACCTACTGCAGCCAGGGAATCAGATCCCTGAGAACAGAAGTAGGCTGGGAAGCTCTTTCCGTAGTGTGTAAACTTTGTGAGGAAAGTAATTGCAAGCTTGCACTGCATTCGGTTGCGACTACAGAAATAGGAGTGGTGCAGCATGTACAGGGAGTATATACTGCCCTTCCTGAGGGTGGGGGCTGCGTGGCCAGGTCTTTGTCACATGCCACAGGGAGTTTGTATGCGTGGTCCTTGTGGTGTGGTGTGCCCAGGCATCGTGGATGGGAGCGGAGGTGCATGGGTGCACACAGGTGTCTGATGAAGTCCAGGCGCACAGTGTGTGGGGGAGGTTGAGATGCTGTGTGCAGGTGGCCAGCACGTGCCTCTGATGTCAGACGTGTCCCAGACCCTGCACACTCACTGAGTATGCACTGCACTGGCAAAACACGTACTCTCACGAGTCATTTGTCTGGGACTTCTGAATGGCAAAAAGCCTGGTCTGAGCTGCTATGCAGATCAGGATGTCAGGCGTCCTGAAATCCTGGACAAATCCCCTTAGTGCTTTTGGTAAATGTGCAACTGGGATTTGCTGTTGTGACAGCAGATCCTGTGGTAAAAATACCTGTCTCCCAGCACTGCAAACCTGACTCGCGTCCCACAGGTAATGGGTGAGCAGTCGGTGCTGTTTCTTGAATTTTTGCGCAAATGCGTGAAGCAGTCCTGGTGGCAGGGGATCACAAAGCTGCATTGCAAAGCACTTGCCTGGCTCAGGCCAAATCTCTGCACCTGTGGCTTAAGACTCAGCAGATCAGAGGTATGGCAGAGACCCCTGACCTCAGACTGAACGGGATGATGTCTCTGCCCTTTGCTTCTCCGGAAGGCTGCATCTGCCCTGCACTTGCCAGTGCAACTTGACGGTGTGGAAGGTGTGCGGGCAGTGTCCCCTCCTAGGCTGGGCAGGAAGCACAGCCCTCTCCCTGGAGGCTGCATAACAACTTGGGTTTGTTTGCTTTTAACCCTTCACCTTAATCCTAATTTTCATTAGGTTTCATTGGGTTTTTTTATTAAGAATTAGGACTGTGCCAAATTTGAAGCATCAGTAGTTTCACTACCACAATGGGGTAGCGTAGAGTGAGAGGGAGTGAATGTGCTTTTCCTGCTCTGTGTGTGCAGGCACACATGAGAGAGCACAGTTTCTCTGTAACTCTGAAAATTAGTATCTTACTCTCCAAACTTCCTTTCCCACAAGGAGATTCACCCAGAAGGTCTCACCCCACCCAAACAGGGTGTAATGGTATCTCTTTAGTGGGCTACACAAAAATGCTACCGGTGAGTCAGTACAGTGTCGGATGTACAGTCGTACAGAGTGTGAACATAGGATGAAGTAGTTTGAAATGCAGCCTCCCATCCAAAAATACCAGCCAACCAACTGTAAGATACACTAACTGTCAGTTCCCAGTGTGTCTGTTGAGATTTCAAGCAAATTTTGGTTTTTGCTGGCACACAAAGGAAAATGCCATTGCAGCCACTTGGGGCCTGCCTTCTGCTCATCGGGAAAGGGCACCACTAGGCAGATCTTGAAAATGCACCTTTATGATTTAAGTGCTCATATGTCGTCTTCAAAAGTGGCTTAGCAGCCCAAATTTCATAGAGTACTGGTATCAGGCGGTGTGTGAAGACTGGCGCAGGTGAGGCCGTGCTCTGTGGAAGCGCTGCGTAGGTGCTGCTGTGGTATCAGGAGAGGGAAGAGTGGGGACAGGCAGGGAGAGCTGAAGGGACTTCCCTTAAGTCACTAGAAGGTCTGTGATAGAGCTGGGGAGAGAAGTTGAACCTCAGTCTGATGTAGCTAGTAGACGATGCATTCTCCTTAAACATCTTTTATGCCATATATTTGGGGCAGTCTTGTATGTGCTGTACGCAGGGCCATTTTTCCATTTCTTTCTCAGTCCCTGAAGTCCTCCTATGAAACACTTCAAGTTTAAGTATACTGTACCAAATTCAGTGTTATGCTGGTAGTACAGGGGAAGAAATGGATGGAGGAGCAGTGTTAGAAAGCACCCCTTCAGCCCTTACTGAGACCCCAGCTCTGTCCTAGAGTTTGTTCAAAAACATCCATCCCTCCTGGATTGCCTGGGCTGAGTAACATCACAGCCCACCAAGTAGTGGGACGCTGCTATTCCACGGATGAAGCAACACTGCATTGCCGGTATCATTAGGCTGCTGGTTTTGCTTCTGGCTCTTGGCTTCCACCCTGAAATGATGGTGTCACTGGAGCTGCCTAGAGGTACAACAGTTATCCCAGCCTTATGCAGGGTACAAGAGGTTGTCGGTCTTTATGGTAAATGGTCAAGCTGCCTTCCTGTCATATGTGCAATGTCTCAGAAGTGGTTTGAGCTTGTAGATACCATTAATTACGTTGAAAACAAGAATACTGTCATTGTGCTGGGTAGGATTGGCCTAATTTTATGTAAAGTCGATGCGGATTTAAGCTTCGTTTCGAGTTACTAGGGTGCTGTCCATCAAGTCATGTTTGGAAATCGTTTTTTAGAAGCTGTGCCAGTTTTAACATGCTGCTTTAATATTTTTCTGGCTGCAATAGGGCAAGACATAGAAATCGTACATTGTCATCACACAGAGCTGTGAAGCATGGGGTTTTTTGGTTTGTGTTTTTTTTTCTTTCTCTCTCTTGCACTCTGTCATATGGAAACCAGATCAAGATTATGAAATTATTGCCCACAAACTGTGATCTTTTTTCTCTTTTGTGGTGGGGACTGACAAGTCAGTGATGGCTTGGTGCTGTTGGTACTAGCTGTTCATGCTGCACGCATTTGTATGTATCAGGAAGTGCTGAACTTGGCGTGCTTCTCGGTTGGCACACAGGCTGGTAAAACGTCAGATTTTTAATTGTGATAAAGTTCATGAAAGAAAAAATTATGGCAGATGTTTCCTTTTGTCAGAGCTGAAGTGAATCATTAAAATGTGATATGATGTACTATGAACTAGTCAGTGTAAACATCATCCCTGTGAACATGTCAAAAGACTGAAGAACGTAGACGATTCATGGTAATGTCAAAAACCATGTGGTCTGAATGCTGTATTACCAAGCTCTTCTCTTTAAATGCAGAGCATGAATCTTATGAATTTTTATTGCCTTTATACAAAATGAAAAGATAACATATTCTGCTTTGGTAAAAATAGCCTGGTAGCTTCTGCAACATGGTTGTCATTTCGCTGGTGGTATACTCAGAGGTCTGCTTTTCACAAGCAGCAGTGAGGTATCCGATTCTCACTGAGCACTGAGCTTGCTTGCCTAATTCCCTCTTTTCTAGAGGATGTATTTTTGGGAAGTCTTACTCCTTTGCCAGTCTGAAGGAAGTGGCAGAAACGCCGCTGCTTGCCGAGGAATGCCTGTGATGATGCGTTAAAAGTGGCTCCCGATAAGTGGTTATGGAAAAACTGCAGGAAGCTTCTGACGGCCAACATTCTCTGTGGACTTTCTCTCCCACCTCCTCACATCCCCTGCAGGAGGATTATTGTCTACATGCTCACTTAGGCCATTAGTCAGAACAGAAGTGCATTAGAAACTTCCTGATGCTTCCCCATGAGCTGAGTACATTGTATCTGCAGTTATTCTCATTGTGGCTGGTCTAAGAAGTCTTGACTAGATTCTGATTCTTATTCCCAGTGTTGTCAGTTCTCAGTATTTTAACATAAATTAAGTGGGTTTCTTAATGCTTCAGCTGTTGGAATCAAGGGAGTTGACGAATATCTTCATTTTGACATAAAGGTCAAAGAAACACCGGAAAGATGTGATCGAAGTGTACCCAAAGTCTTGTTTTATGCCACTCTGCCACTCTTTGATCTCTGATTTGAGGGAGCTTGACTTAACAGTTTGGAATGCTGTGGATTAGGAATAAAATATTCTGTTATATCATAAAGTGGCTTATAAAGTGCAGCAAATCCAAATAATTTTGCATGTCAGAAGTCTCAGTCCCCATCTCTTTTGGGGATACACTGAAAGTGAGGTGAATGTGTTTTGCAGAGCAATTTGAATACTTCTAAACTGTGGCCCCCTTCTCCAGATCAATTACATTGATTTACTGGGGAAAATGTGTGTTTGTGTGCATGGACATACACAAATTGTATACAAACAATGTATTTTATTTTAAGCAGGGCTGCAGAAGCCAGAAGTAATGAACTTAGTACAGAGATTCAGTGATAACAGTTGTTAATGGCAAGGCATCTGTAGTTTTTGCACCATGGTGATTTGTGGAAATGCACTGTTCTTTTTTAAATCAGCATAAATTTTTACACCTCTCTTGCACCATAGGAACTTAATCCATCATGAAAACTCGGTAGAAGCTGCACCATTGTATCCTGAGGCAGATGTGAAATTTGTGTGAGTCACTGATTTGTGATCAAGCTGAAGGAAACTGAGTCTATAGTTCTTAAGAAAGAAGCCGCCCATTTGGGATGCATTTACGCAGCTCTTTTTGTATAAATCATTAGCGCTATAAACTATCCATTGTTGTTAGGAGAAGAAATTTAACAATGCAAATAAAACAAAATACTGTGGCAGAGCAATTTTATGCTTGATTGTAATGTTTAATGGCATGTTCTCATAAAGAGATTTTCCCATCCTTCAGACCTATCATGTCTGTGACTCCCTTGATTTCCAATGGTTTGGATGTCCCCCATTTTATTCCTAGAGTTGTTTTCTCTAGAGCAATTTCTGTAAACATGCTGCAGCATGGGGTTATCCAGGGTTAATTTCCCTTATGATTACACATCCAGACAGCATATATGTAAATGCGGCAAGACAAGTGATAAGAAAACTGTAGGATAAAAGAAAATGAAGAAAATTCCTTTGTTTTGCTTGTAGATCCATTTTTCAGTATCAGTGTATTTTCCTTAATTTTCAGTGTTAATGCTAGCTTACATGGGCATCCTGGTTCTTTAAAAGCTTTATTTTTCTGTCATCGCTGGCCTAAATTTTTGCATTATGTTGATTCCCTTTCTCTCCCCTATCTCTTTGGATATTTCTTCCAGGTTCCTCTCTTCATCCTTTACTTTCAGGTACTAGACGGCACCATCATTGAGGCAGAGCTTTGTATCTCTAAACCAGCTGGTTATATTAGTGTCAGAAATAAAAATACAGCGTTCACATTCTACTTGTATTTTTAGTGCTTTACTGTAATCCTGGTTCTACTTTCCCTTCTTATCTCCATTCTATATCTTGCCCTTAGGTTCCTTTTTTTAGACCAGGGTTGATGGGTTTTCTTGTGATCTTGGAAGGTTTCTGCACTGTCCAGCTTTTTGAGGTCTTCCCATACACCTTAGTCAGAAAGTACTAAAATATCTTGATAGTCTGTTAATCTGCAGTCAAGTGCCCGTTGTTTTCTTTTCCTGGCTGCCAAGGAGTTTGTTGGGAATTGAGATTTATGGAGTGAATACTCCACCTGGCAGGAGACTCTCTGTAACTCCTAAGTGTGTTCTTCAGTGGAAGAATGAACATTCCTTTTTGTGTGTAAAATACTGCTAATAGCTTATTTAGCAACCTATATTTCTACAACAGGGCTTTCAGTTTTGTGTTGGAGGTGGGTTCTTGCATATGCATAGATTCTAGCACCCATGCTAATTCCGTCTCTCATTTAACTTTCATCTGTTCCTATGGTAGGATAATGCATGATGTGATCTCTCAGCTTTTTAATGTGGTTCTTAGTGCATCTCTTCTAACTCCTGTTTGAATGGGCTAAAAAAAATACTAATAATGAGGGATGATTCTTCCCTGTACTTGCTGGGAATTGCGTGGAAAACACAGGGAGCTTAGGCAGGGTAGTCATGCTGCAACCACTGAGACTCCACAGAGTCCAGTACCAGATATTAATTGCATGTGCTGCAGGGAGAACTCTGAATAACAACAGGATTAAGAAAAATACATTGGTGATCCTTTCTTGCCTTTTCCTTAAATGGCTCATTTTTACAACTACTGGTTAGATTTGAGCTCGACGTAAGGCAAAAGCTGTGGAATGTGATCAAATGAGGGATGCAAGGGGTTGCAGTATTTTCAGCACAGCTGATTTTGTTCACGGTTTTTTAATAGAACTAAATGGAGGATTGAATTAGTCGATGATTAAAATAAGTGGAAGCCACTGTATTACAGTGTTCGACGTAATGGGTACCTGCGTGAAATTTTGGTTCTCAGTCACCCAGTTGCTTCGTCCCTTTAGGGTTATTTTCAAGGTCTGAGTAGCCTGGACTGATTATCACCCTCAGATTTACAGCTGCCTGTCCCTGCGTAGAGTTTCTTGTTCCTTACGCGTCTGCACTAAGAAATTTGTATCTGTTTTTCAGCAGTGGCAGACGAGCATCAAAGTTACCAGCAGTGTAATCTCCAGGGTAAACAGGGCCAACACATTATGCTCGCTGTACCATTTAACCCTGCTGGAGGAGATGACTGTAAATTGCCTGTGTCGAGCTGGTGCGTGAGGACTAATAGAACTGCAGTGGGGATAATTCATGAGTAGATTTTCTCACTCGCCAGTGTAAACAGAGCTAGGGCTAGTCAGGTCTGAAACGGTGATTACTTTTAAAACAGCATGTTACAATTCAGTGTCCCAGGTTGAACCCTCCTTCCAGCACAGGAAAACAAACCATCGCATGCGTGGCTACCACATGGACCACGCAGGCTGTGCAACTAACTATGCATATGAAGAACTGCTTTGTTTTTCTAGGAAATGAGGTTTGGAGGGAGGTCCTTAACTGCAGATTGCAAAGGGTGATTTAGAAAAAGAAAAAAAAGAAGAAAAAAACATCAATTTCACAATCCTTATTAATGCAGAGTAAAGAACAGCTTGAACAGGGAGTTAATTTAGAGGCCTTGAATACTGTCCTCTTCTGCATTAAATCCCTCCACCAAACTTGCGTTTTTTGGGTTGTGCTGATAATCTCTCCACACTGCTCCTGTCTGCTTGTTCCTTGCACCTGATCACATTAAATACAATGACATAATAGATATGCACCTGCTGGCAAATAAGTTACCTGAATTCACTGCCAGCGAGAATAGCACTTTTCCTTTCCCTGGGGTGGTGCCATTCCTCAGTATCTTTTTCTGACAGATTTAACCTGTAAACTCCAGACTTAATGGAAAAGGTGAAAATTTGCTCCAGGAAGTGGCAATTTGAGAGGTGGGGGCATTTGGTGTGTGTGTCTGCGGTCACTTGAAGCCCATCCAGGGTGCAGACCCTTACCCAAAAGGGAATGGTCCTGGTCTTCTGCTCTGTCTCTCACTGACCGTTTCCTGCTGCCTTTTGTTGTGTTGGCATCAGCGTTCACCCAGCAAGCAATTTGACTTTTTCTACTGTGAGCAGAGACCTGGTCCAGCTCATCTGTGCTACAGCTGTGTCGCTGTCCGCGGGTGCACTGGGGCTGGCACAAAACGGACAGCGGGAAGGACCCAGGTCCATGCTCCCATGGCTGCTAGCTTGACATGGGGCTGGGATTGCAGCAGGCGGTGATTACCTGGGTACTCCCAAGACCTGCCTGGGCTGGCTGGGGGGCTGAAAGCATAGCTCCCCCCCCAGCAGGCACGTGTCACCCCAGCCTGTCTTTGGCTGTGAAGCATCATCCTGGTGCCGCCTGGAAGAGGCACATAAGGATGCATGCCCCTGTGTGAAGCATTAATGGTTGTAGACATGTGACCGTCTCAGATGGTTTTCAGGGCTGAAGTTAGGTGCGTGGCTCTGAGCTGTATCAGGGAGGGGGAAGCACCTCCGCGCACACGCACACCCCCCCCCCACACACACACACACTGTCCAGGTTCCCCAGGTGAGTGACCACAAGGGGCTGACTGCAGGCAGGATGAAACACTCCCTTATTTTCCAGTTTAAGACGGGGGTTTTTTTTTACTTTTCAGAGTAAGGGCTGGCCAAAAGCCTGCCCACAGTCAGTAATGTCTTTAGAGAAGCAGAGAAAGAAAGAAGGAGGTAAGTAGCAGAAATGCAAAACTCCTATTGAGAAAGCAGCACCTGTCCAGTTTTGGTCACCAAAGCATAACGCTGTTTTCTTACACTTAAGAGATAATATCTTTGCTACTAGTAAAACCAAAAAATCGGCTTTCGTTCTTGTGGTTTCCAGAATGAGTCTTTTGTTTTCCCAGTCAAGACCGAGGAGACAGATCAGTAAACACATCCTTTATAAAATTTCACCTAAATGTTACCAAGTTTAATTAGCCCTTGGGTTTATCATTAATATGCTAGACTTGCAGTGGCTTGTGGAGGAGCATGATGACTCGGTGTGCCAAAGCCTGCTTAGGTAGCTTCAACCCTGTCACCAGAGCAGCCAACCTGCTCAGAGGTCATGTGGAACCTGCTGCTGGGAGGGGGATTTTAGAAGGAAGCCAGTCCCCTGTCCTTGTTGACAGAGCAGCTTTTCTGGGCTATCTGGCACTTACAACGCAGTTGTTCAGCCCCTGAAGGGGTTGATTCACATTAAAAACTTGATGATAAATTCTTAATAAATAGCCAAATATTGTTCTGAGGATGTTCTTGAGGATGCTTATCAGGTGCATTGCTTATGGATACAGCACTCTTAATGATTTTGCAGTCATTATGCCTGCGCTTGTACAGTAATACTAAACAAATTTTGGTGGGTAGGGAAGTAGTGGGCTAGAGAGGGAGTAAAGCGTATAATCTTACCAGTCTCTCTACATACCGAATTCCCAGTTTTGCCGAAGCAGTTGGCTTGTGTTAGAAGGTTAATGCCCTTCAGGAACTGAAAAGATTGAACATCCAGGCTTCAATTGTAGGAGACCGAAGTAAAGAAGCAGTGTTAATACTAATACATTAATTTTATTTTTTCTGCTTATAGTCTTTGAACTACACACATCTGAAACCAACTTCTCATGTTAAATATGAGGTTTGGGAATGATGCGTGTGGGTCAATCCTTGGCTCAGAAAATCTGTTTGACACTTCAGTCCTTGGCAACGAGAATTTGCAACAGGAAGGTAATCAGCCTCAGCAGCGACTCTGTACGCACAAAGCAGGCCATGCCCATACAACAGCCATGTTTAAAAGGCTGGTCTGTTGAATCAGTTGTTTTCAAAGTAGGCTAGGGGAGATGAGATTGTAGTTTGGAAGGTGTTCCACATCTGCTGTCTGAACTGAATTACTTCCCTTTGCTGGTAATGGTGCTGTAGTCTGTTAACACTCCGCTTGCACAAAAGCATTCCATTGACATACAACTTAAACTCATTCTGCTCTTCTAGGAACTCTCGGGATATTTATTTACAGTCCACAATCACTGTCCCCCAGCCTGACTGTACTGTTTGGTTTGGGGCCTTAGTCCATGCAGTATCGAGCTGAACATCAACAATCGTTTAATAAATCCAGACAGCAGGGATATGGCCTGTAACCCAGCAAGGGAGCCTGCTGTGTGCTGCGGATATGGGTATCAGGATGTGTCTTCTAGTATTTTCAGCACCCTGACTCTTCTGCATGCTGGCTTGGCGGATGACCGTGTGCAGGCTGGCTCCTCAGGCTCTTTCCCCTGTTGGCCTTTGCTCCTTGACTTTAGTCAGGGGATCCTTCTTTTGGGGGGGGGGGGGGGGGACTGGTCCATGAAGTTCACATATTTGAGGTGTGGGGAGCAGCAGGTCTGTCTCCATGGGCAGGCCTAGAGCATGTCTGGGGGCAGCCTGGGCCATCGCGGCGGTGCTGTGAGGGGGAGCGGTGCTGGCGTGGGGCTGTGACGAGCCAGCCAGCCCACTGGAAGCAGGACATGCTGCAGCCCAGCTCCTGTGCCTTCAGCAGCTCCCAGGAGCTGGCCGAGTACGGACCATCGGGTGAGCTCTCTTCTCCTGCTCACACAGACACGCACTGGTCTTGCCCGCTGCTTTGGGGATGCTACCCCAGAGACTTAACGAGCAACGGGAGGGGGCTTGGCCTTCCTGGTGGGGCAGGTACAGGAGGAACATCCCGGGAGCGGAGGGACACACCGCTCACGGGTAACGGGGGTCCTGGCGAGGCAGGGACCCCTGCGGGGCTGGGGGCAGCCTGCAGTTCGGCTGCCGGGCTCCGACGGTGAGTGCGGGGTGGGACGGCAGGCGGTCGGGCTGAGGCCCAGCCGGGCTGGCTCCGCCGCGGGGCAGGGGAGGGCGGGCGCTGCTGGAGCCGGGAGCCTTGGCCAAGAACCACGCGTGCGACTGGATCCCCAGGCTCGGGATCCCCAGTGCTTTCCTTTCCCCTCCCCCTCTTTATTTTTTTTTTTTAAACGCGTGTGCGTGGATCGCTGGCGGTGACAGGCGCTCTTTCCTCTGGGGGTTGGCGCGTTACCGTATTGCAGCAGGGGGCGCCTCCCCGTTATTTTACACTCCCCCCCCCGACCACGCCTGCGGTGCTGCGCGGGGAAGATTCCGCGTTTTCCGCTTCTGCCGGCTGTGTGCCTGCGGCGCGGGACGGGACGGGGGGGGTCCTCTCCGGCGCCTTTCGAAGAGCCGCGTCCCCGGTGGGGATGGCTCGGTAACGCGGGGGGCGTGCCGCTGACCCCCGCTCCCCCGCCGGGGCCGGCAGCCGACGGAGGCGGGCGCGGCGCCGGCTCCCCCGCGGGCGCGTGACGGCGGGGCGCGGGCACGTGCGGGGGGCGGGGCGGGCGGCGGCGCAGGCGCGGCGGGCCGGGGCAGGCGGAAGAGCCTGGGCGCCCCGAGCGCCCGCCGGGCCGGGCCGGGCTTAAAGAGCGGCGGGGCGGCGGCGCGGGTAAGCTACGCACCTTCCTCCCCGCGGCCCTCCCGGCCCCGCGCCGGGCTCGGCCAGGAGCGGGGCGGCCGGGGGCTTTGTCCGCCCTTTTTTTTTTTTTTTTTGCTCCCGGCGATTCACCGCGATTTTCTTTATTGTTTTCGGGGTTTTTTTACGATTTTTTTTTTAAATTCCTTCCGCACCAGGCGGGGCCCCGCAGTCCGGAGCGCCGAGCCGCCTTTCGTGTCCGTGTGTCCGTGCGAGCGCTCACACGCGCGGCCCGGGGCCCGGGGAGCGAGGGCGGCCAGTGCCGGCCCTGTCTGCCCGCTCCGGCCGGGCCGGCGCTCCGCGGCGTGCGGCAGCTGCCCGGCGGCGGCCGCGGTGTGAGCGCCGGGGCCGGGCCCCGCCGGTGCGCTGGCGGGAGGGACGGCCGGCCGGGAGACTTGTCTGTCGGTCCGTGCCCGCGTAGGGCTGAGCGGGCAGCCTGGGGACGCTGTCCCCCCGCTGGATGGAGCCCAGGGCTGCCGGTGATGCGGTGCCCCCCGCGGGGGCTGGCGGAGTGGTTTGAGCCCCCCGTCTGCCGGAGGCGAGCATGTCCAGTGAGCAGCTTAATAGGACAGCGGTGAAGGATGCGCGGTTAAAAGACCTGTTGTTGGAAAGAGGTACCCGCCTGTTCGCTGCTGCGCCCGCAGGGGCAGGGCTGCGGCGAGCCCGGGCTCCGGCTTACCGGAGCGAAGCCCAACTTCGCGGCTGGCGGAGCCGGGGGACGCCGGGGGGGCTTCCCTGGCCGGGGGGGGGGGGGGTCTGTCTGCCGAGGAGGACTGCGGGTGGCGGTCCAGGTGCTTTCGCTTGCGTGCATGTTGACGGGGTTATAAATAATTTCTCTTGTTTTCATGCTTTTCTGTGGAGGTGTCGTCATTCAGTATATAGTTGCTTTTTCCGCGCTGGGCACTTACCATAGAAAAATACTCTACTAGGAGGAGAAAAATGTATTATAAATGTGATTTCCTGCGTGTAAAGAAACAGGTATATGCAAGTGTGACAGAGAGACTTGGGGAGGTAAAAAACCGTGTCGTTTCTCTTCCCCAAGTCTCTTTGCCAGCTGACAGCGGAGGAGCCGGCTGGAGCAGGTGCCGGGGCGGGGGGCGAGGCGGGGGCCGGCGGCCGCCGGGAAGCACTCGCGGTGCCTTGAGCGGTGCCGGTGAAGAGAGACCGCTGCAGCTCTTGTTTTTTCCCTTTTTCCTGTTAATAACCTAGTGAGTAGCAGGAGGGCTAGTCAGGAGGAAGGGTGAGGTTGAAAATTACCTTCCTTTTTTCTTTCAATCCATACTTTAAGCGAGGAAATCCTCTCGAATATCAGTAGGGTGTTCTGTTGCAGTTTGCATTTGCGGTGTAAAGCTGGACTTGGAAAATCCTGTGTGTTGTGGTTTTAATTTTCTTTACTATGTGGCCATGTTTTAGTCAAACATTTCGAAATTATTCTTCCCCCCTGCTAAGGGAAATGCTCAGAGACCCAATCATTTATTTCTAAAGGAGAGGTACTGTCCCCTGCCGCTGAGATGCTGGAGCCCTGATAAATTTAGAAGACTCTGCCCTCGGCAGATAGAGAAAGTAATATGTCATTCCAGTGATCTTTGCATTCTAGGAAAGCCTAAATCAACATTGCTTGTTTTGCATGTTGCCCTTTAGCAACAGTCTCTCAGTTTCCAGTCTAAAGTATTACACGGACCCCCCAAAAAAGGTTTTGTTAAAGAAACCCTTTAGTACTCGGTAGCTGCAGAATGTGATTTGCAGCAGTCGTCAGTAGTGTTAAGTCTGTATTTTGTTTGTGCTTCTGAGGCAAAACCCCCTCAACTTTTTACTTAAACGTGGGTTTGGTGGGTTTGTTTTTTAATTAATGCTATGCTTCCTGCCTTTTGATCTTTTAGTGCTGACGACATTAGCTTCCAGTGGTGCGAGGGGGGGTGGAGGGATGTTGCTGCACTGCATATGGGATTGATAGCAAAAGTGAAGCAAAGCACTGACTAACCAAAATTTTTGAAGATGTTCTGCGTGCTGAGTGGATGGTACTTAACAGCAAAGAGAAAGTAAATGATAGATGTATTGTTGCCCTTTTACTCTTTGCTTAGCCTTAAATAGGTTTAGTTACTCCTACTGAGATGATTGCAGAACCTCAGCACTTAGATGGTGGTGTGCCTGTGCCCACTGGTAACTTGTGACAAACAGCTGGACCTCAGCACCAGCCTCCACTGGACACCAGTGCACTTGCAGCTCCTGTAATCTGAGGTTTTGTTTGGAGATCTTAGAGTCTTAGGTTTGTAAGAGATCTTAGAATAATGAAACAGTCTTGGACTTCCTTTGGTTCCACTGCAGGTCACTTTGGATTTTATGTGTGAAAAGCATTTGTCTAGCTCGGCTTTATAGTTGTGTTGTGTTTGCATACTGCTGTTACACAGAAGGCTGAGGATGACTGCAAATGAAAGAGATGGGGGGGGGGGAACTTGTTTTCTCTGATTGCTTTGTCTTCTTGTTTTTGTATTTTGTTTATCTTTCTTTCTTTATTGGCTTTTTAAAACAGAAAATTTAGTATCGCTTCCCCAAAGT
Source organism: Falco biarmicus (assembly GCF_023638135.1). Classification (NCBI taxonomy): domain Eukaryota; kingdom Metazoa; phylum Chordata; class Aves; order Falconiformes; family Falconidae; genus Falco; species Falco biarmicus. Next base: position 63,175,463 of record NC_079290.1, read on the forward strand.
CCATTTTTTGGTGTCCAAAAAAATAACAGTACTTCTGGGAAGTGCCAAAACTGAGTAACTTGCACTGCTGCTTTGCTTTTTCTGCCAGGCTAGCAACCAAAAACCTCTTCCCATGAACTGGAGTTGTCTTTCAAGATGAGAGCATCCCCTGTGAGCGATGTAGTTTCCATAGAAATATCAGCAAGTGTGTAACTCCAAAGGGCAATTCCTCCCCTTGCTCATCCCTGCTGCTCCAGTATAGCCAAAAGGGTGAAAGAGTGACTCATTTCTAAATCTACTTAATATTTGTTGTATAGGCAGGACTTCAGATAAGATGATGGGCTCTGATGGAGTTACTTGTAATTGTATCTCTTGCTACAGCCAAGGCCTTGGTTTCATTTTTAACCATAGTGGAACATAACTTGTTTTAGAATATCAGATCTCTTTTTAGATTTTTACTTGAATGGGAATGTCCTAGAACAGTTAATTTTTATCTAGTTGGAGAGAAGCAATTGAAGAAGACGTTGTATGTAGATTCAATAGGGAAAAAAAAATCCCCCTCTTGATTTAGATAGCTTTTGTGCCGTTCAGCTGGTTGAAAAATCAAGAGTAGTTTACTAGATAGTGTCCCGATTCCTTTCTCTGTGGCCTCTGCTTTGAAGCTTATGGAACCCTCTGGATTCAGTTGGCATTGCAGGTGGCTATTAAAATAGAGTGGGGTTTGAGTGTCTTTGGTTTGTTTTTTCTCCTAGTGAAATCATTTTATTCTCCAGAAGGCTTGTCTGTACTATTCATGCTGAAGAATTTGTTACTTGTGAAGGCTGCAGAGTAGTATCACCAAGAAGTTTCTTAGCTTTGATCTGCAGCCACTAATACTGAATGATGGGCACTGCCAAAAAAATATTTTCATACTACTTTGGAACAGTGTTTTCTTCACGAAACTTTGTGAAATGGACAGCAGTAACATCTTAATCAAGATCAGTCTTGATGGAATACTGAGGATTTTTCAGGTTATTGCTTTGATGGATAACTTTCTCTGTGTGATTGACATATTTTCCTTTTTTTTCTTTGTTTTAGCTGAACTGGAGTTTGTTCAAATCATCATTATAATTGTAGTTATAACTGTTATGGTGGTAGTGATCATCTGCTTGTTGAACCATTACAAACTCTCGACACGCTCCTTTATCAACCGACAGAGCCAAAGCAGAAGACAGGAAGAAACTTTGCAGACAGTGAGTATGAGCCCCTTGCACCAAATACCTTCTCTTTGCGCTGTACGGGCCTGCGGCAAAGCCTTCTGAGGAGCTCCAGTACAGGCAACTGTTGAAAAACTTCTCATGCCACTTCCAGTACTCCCTATAGTTAGGTCTTTTGCTGAGGTTGTATTTGTCAGTAGAACAAAAAATCATAACATAAATTAAGATATGATTAATTAAAGAGTTATTATTTTAGACCCTACTACGTTTTATGTAGCCTATTTTCATTTTATGTTTGGAGGCTCAGATGTGACATCCTGTTTGCTGCTGCTGTAATTCGAAGGGGAGTGGAGGGGAAATGGATGGAGACCACCTGGGGTACAAAGATTTGAAATAAATGTTGTTTGACTTTCCATGTATTTACTAATATCCTGGAGTTTTATCACTATTGCTCTTTTGTGAAGCTACAATAACTGGTTTTTTGGATTCAAACCACTGGCTCAGTAAAGGCCTGTGTTTGTTTCACTCAAATTACATCAAAATGTAACATTTGTTTTACTCAAACAACAAGAAAATGATCCCTCCAAGGACTGGAGTGGTTAAGATGTGTTGTTACAGAGCCAAACACTTAAGACAGTCTCAGCTGAGACCTCTTAAGGCTGTCTTTTGTCAACCCAGCAGTAAATGGGCCCCTAACTTGCCTTGGGACCAGGAGTTTGCTGGGTGGTATGCACTGCTCCCTTGTGAGGGTTTAACCACAGGGTGTCTGTGGCCCTGGAACATCCCCCCCCCAAGCCAGGCAGTATCCTCTGCTGTTGCAGGGAGGTCCTTTTTCTGATGTGCTTTTCAATGTCCCTGGAGTGGTGCCCCTTGGCCTCTTTGCTAACTGTGATAGCCAAGTGGCCACTGGTGGGGATAGCATTTTGGTGCATCGAACTTCTGGCAGCAGTGTTGGGTTCACACTTTCATTTCATTTTGTTGTCAAAAAAACTGACTGTAGCTGAGAGGTGTAGCCCCATAATGGTTTACACCAGTCATAAGTCCACGGTTTCACCTTTCTTTCCATCCTGGTCCTGTGTTTCCTCCTTCTTTGTGCTTAGGGAGCTACTGGGGTCATGGTGAGAGGCCTCAGGGGACTGATCTGGCTGAACACTAATCGTGTTTTTTTCAGTTAGATTTCAGCCAGATAAACGACTGAAATGCCTGGGCCAGGGAGGAGACAGGGATGCCACAGCCAGGGCTGGACCTGAGCAGCTGCTGTGGAGCTGGACCCCTGGCAACTTGAGTTCCCAAAGGTCCCGCTTAGCGCATCACCTGCGCCTTTTTGCTAGGGTGAATAGCTCATAGCTTGGAGGCTGTGCAAGGACGAAAGGAGCTGTCTCCTTGAGGGGAAGTAGCCTCATTCTCTAGTGCTTTGGTAGCACAGAAATATTTAGCTCTTAATTTGCTTACAGACAAAACTGGAACTTGTCAAACCTTGAGCCCTTGTGGACTTCAGGATTGGAAAAAATGGCTGGATTAATTTGTGTTACTCTTAAATGGATGCTGTCATTCAAGACCCACACTTCTGTCTGAAAAATGTTAGCTAAAATTGCTAAAAGTACCTAAAACTAAATAATTTGAGATAAAGGAAATGCATTTTCATCTTCACACATCTTTTTAAACTGCAGTAAGCTGTCAAATGCATGGAGTAACGCGTTCCTTCCTTTCTATGGTTTGTTAGTATTTCTGTTGTCGGAGCAAGTGATGCCTTTTTCTCTTAGATGCAAGGGAGGAAACATCACCTTCTTGTGAAGAAGAACATGCAGTTTGGTGGTGGAGACTTAGGAGCACTGTAGTATCCAGAACTGCTCTTAAATAATTTTTAAAACACTGACTCAGTTTCAGTTTGTCACCCTTTTCAGTCATGATAATCATAGGCAAGTGAGCACTTCATGGGAATTGATGATTAGTTGGCGAGAACTGGTTACTAATTCTTCTGAAAACTCTGGTATAGGTTTGTCGTCATTGACTCCTGGATTTCTGATAGGCTGAAGCTGGGTCATACTTGTGGGGAATGGGACCTAAGAGGTCTCTTAGGTCAGATGTCAAATATGTTTGAGTTCCCCAGTGCCTCAGGTGTTGGAAAGACATTATGATAGAAACTGGTTGTGCACTGCTTACAATGGAAACCTGAAAAGCGGTGTGTGTTGCGTGAGGGTCGGGAACCTAAAGCATTTGCTCTGTGATCTGAAACTGGAAATGACCAGTCTGTTATTGTCCACGGAGGAGTGAATTGTACAAGGGAAATCGCGTGAGCAGTAAGATGCAGGTTAGATTATATAATTTGAAAAGATGTTCATTTTTTTAACCAGGCAGGCCTTGTTCTGTGTGCAAATGCTATTGATAAGTGGATTCTCTTCCAAGGGAATGGTTTTGTGGGGTGTGTTTTTTAATGGTATATGGACTCTGAAAACAGGTTTAAGTGTTTAGTAGCTACTGATGTCTGAAGAAAATACCATTCTGACTCAGGCTTTCTGTTGGTGGAGGAATAGTGAATGGAAATAGAGGAAGTTTGGCCGTATTTCTTAAAAAGAAAATGGCAAAGAAAATTAATTGACTGTGGGCTAGTTCCTGTAGTGAACTATGAAGTGAACTCCCCTTCATGTAACTGAGGTAGCAGATGTGTACCAAGATGCAGAATCATGCCTTTTGTATTTGGAGGGGCTTTTTTTTTTTTGTCCTTTCGTTACCTTCATTTTTCCTTTCTTTAACCCTGTCCTATTTCTAGTAATTGTGCTATCCAACAGCTGAGCTGTGGCTGAATTGTGCAGATTTCTGGCCCCGTAAAGACCAACTATCGAACACATGATTTCTCTTATTCTGGTTCTTCTAGAAACTATAATAGAAATGAGCAGATAAATTATCTGCTGCTGTTATTGCCAACCTCACACCTGTAAAACTCATGGAGCAGTACAGCTTCCACAATAACGAAATAAAATGTATTTGTGTGTTTCTTTGTCTGGATGAACTTCCTTTTGTGTTAAAAACAAAAAAAATTCACCGAAAACCAAAACAAAAAAGGCCTTAAAGCTGAAATTCTCATTGTCTTCCAAGCCCAGAAATTAGAGTATTAAAAAGATGAAGTATCACTGGAATCACAAGTGTTGGTAACACTTGAAGGGCAGAAAAGGGACCAACCCCAGAAGCAAAAACCCTCCCCTTTGATAAGTGCATGCTGAAAAGTAGCTGTTACATTCATGTTCTGTAAATATGCTTTCCAGTGTGGCCACCAATTAATCTTTTTTTTTTTTTTCTTTTCATCCCCTCTGGAGTCTCATATTCCAGTCTTTGCCCAGGTCCTTGTTATATTAACTGGGTTAGTGTGCTGAGGCCTTAAACAGATCACAGCAGGGTCAGGACAACCTTTGAGTGCTCAGGAGTACTGGATGCTTCTGCAGCAGCACTGCCAAGGCTGCTGCCTGCCCTTCCAAGGCAAACCCTGCTGTCTCCTAGTGTAGCTATTTAGAATATTTGAACCCTGTTTTAACACCAGCAGAAATACAAATTTTGGGGTCGTTAACTGTGAAAGGTGGAAGGATGCTGAGTGTCAGCTGTGTTGTCACGAGCAGCAGTGTGTGTGACTCACTGAAGTGAGTGTACATGGTACTGAATGGTGTCCATACCGCAATGGATAAAATATGGAGGGTTTCCCACTGCTGCCCAGTCCATCAGCCATGTTTTGCTTCGCAGCCGGGAGTGAGCCACGGTTTGCAGAGCATCTGAGGGGAATGTGAAGGCTGTGGGGTGTGGAGTGCTGGGTTGTTTTGGGGCAGAGCCATGTGGCAGCCTTGGAAAGGCACATCTGTGTATGGGGTATGTATGCCTGATATCCCAGGGGAGGTATGTGTTGCTGGCTCTGCACTGGGAGGGCAGCACTGCTGGTAACCAAAACCATCCTGCTGGAGTGTAGGTAGCCGCAGCTGAGCTGCTGCTGCGGCACTGTGCTGTTTGCTGGGACAAAACAAAGATCGATCTTGTTCTCTGATGATTAACTCTTAGTGTCATCGCCAGTGATTTTCAGGGGGATGTTGAGGAGAAAGAGATTAAGTGATTTACAGAGAGGTACTTAATGAGCTTCTGGTGTTCCTAAATTTATTCCTTCTCTTTGTCCTGGTGGCTTCTGTCTCCATGTTTTTCTCTTATGAACTGGATGTTGAAGGGGTACTGAACACTTGGACTGCCTCAGGCCTGCTCCTGGCGGCAAAGTCCCTGTATCTATCACACAAGATGCTCACCCTGACTGGACCCCACCGCCCAGCACCCAGGGCAGCATTGCTGCTGGGGCTAGTCAGCTTGCATTAGGACCTGCATTGATAATGCCCATCGTGAATGCCAGGCTCCAGGAGCACAGCTGTAAAAATATTGCCCTCTTCCCCAGAACAGCATTTCAGAATAAAAGGGGAACATTAGGGGGGTGACAGAAAACACTCAATATTGACAATGCCAGGGATTTGTCAGTGATTTCAAATCTTAGTCTTGCCTCTTGGCCTTTTAAATTGTTCCCTGCCGGTGTTGGCATTATTCCTTCTGTTCCCTGCTGGTATCCCTGTATCACTCATTCTCATTTTCTTGCTGACATGTACAAAAGAAAGAAAATGCCACTGGGAACGTGAACGCAGTCTGTAGCAGGGAGAGAGCGTGAGTGCTGTAGACCACCGTGCTTTGCTAAACGTTTTGCTTTGCACCAGGCAGGCTTCAGTTGGCAGGAGCTGGACATGTGCTGTGTTCTCCTGTCTGTATGAGGGATGTGGGCTTGTCTCTTCAGGGAGTGCTGCCAGTAGGGACAGCATGGGCTGGCTGCTGCTCTTTGAAGTCTACCACAATAAAGTTCAGGACATCTTTAATAAGGGCAGGACCATCTAAGAAACCAGCAGGTAGGACTAGAAAGTGAGGAGCACCAGCTTCGGGTGGCTCCCGACTCAAATGTGTCACCTTGGGCAACTTGCTTCTTCTCCAAATAAAGGAGGAAGGATAATAGTACTTACTTCCATCGCTTGGATGAAATGAAGATTACTTGAAGTGGTAAAGCGCTGTGAAGTTGGGGAAGTAAGTTTTAAGGCATTAAGTAACAGAAATTATTGCTCTTAAGTGTAGCGAGGTGGACTACCACATGTGGGAGGTTTGGTGCTCTCCATAATTATCTCGCTGTAGTACTTCTCCCCCTTGGTACTGGGGGAAGTACCTGCCCTTGGGGAAATACAGCTTTTAAAGGGAAGAGCAGCCCTGCCGGAACCTTGTCGTCCTGTTGGGGATAACGCAGTAGTTTGTTTCGCTCGTGTTGAGCAGGGAAAACGTCGCCATCTGCAGAGCTGCGATGGTCTCTGTCACCCGAGAAGAGGCCGGGAGGGCCCCTGTGCCTTCCCGGAGCGTTTCGAGCCAGCTGCCGCTGCAGCGCGGCGTGATGTATCGCTGCCACCTAGGGCCGGAACGGGAAACGGCGCTGCTGTCCGACACGCTCACATGTGCCAGAGGGGTGTATACATGTATCTCCATTAAAAAAAAACCAAAAAAATCTGAGTTTAATCGAGAGGAAAAGAGGGACTTTTTAATACTTGTAATGCATTTCAGAAAGTGAAAAAATAACTTTTGTTTCTCAGGAGATAGTTTCAGTCAGTATTCTAATTCTCAGAGACTTAAACTTGGAGAAAAACTGAAGATCTCCTTGAGAGTCAGTAAAAAAGTTTGGATTCTGTGGTTTTGTTGTGGTTTAACCCCAGACAGCAGCTAAGCACCACAGAGGTGCTTGCTCCTGGTGGAATGGGGAGAGATTTGGAGGGATAAGAGTTACAAAACTTGTATGTTGAGACAAAGACAGTTTAATAAGTAAAAGCAAAAGCCATATACACAAGCAAAGCAAGAAATTAATTCGCTACTTCCCATCAATAGCCAGGTGTTCAACCATCCCCAGGAAAGCAGGGCTCCATAACAGTTACTTGGGAAGACAAATGCCCTCACTCCGAATGTCCCTCCCTCCCTCCCTGTTCCCCCAGCTTTTATCGCTGAGCATGATGCTGTATGGTATGGGATATCCTTTTCCTCAGCTGGGGCCAGCTGTCCTGGCTGTGCCCCCTCCCAACTTCTTGTGCCCCCCCAGCCTGCTCGCTGGTGGGGTGGGGTGAGGTGAGGAGCAGAAAAGGCCTTGGTGCTGTGTAAGCACTGCTCAGCAATAACAAAAACATTTCTGTGTTAGCAACACTGTTTCCTGAACAAATCTAAAAGATAGCCCCATTCTAGCTACTGTGAAGAAAATTAACTCTATCCTAGCTGAAACCAGCCCAGGGATGATTTTGCTTTATTGCACTTTGAGGAATTTTTCTTACTGAATGTAAATTTTCACCTGTAACTTAACCCTGAATTAAAAATTTTTCTTCAGGTACGTTTCTTCCCTGCTGTCTGTCAATGTGCTGATGCTCAGCCAAGGTAGTTTGGATGACACCACGTGGTCCAGGAAGCACAGTGTTTAAAAATGGCCTCAAAAAGTAATCTTCCTAAACTGTTTAATTCTGGAGGTTGTAAACATTTGTAAAATACGAATTAGACCAATTATCTTAGTCTTCTCCGATCTCCTAAGATCTCAATATTGAGTTAAATAATCATTACCATAAGATAAGTAATCACTCAGCTGGATTTATTAAATGATGCTGTTATTTCAAAACCTAATCACAACATTAATTTCTGTAATTTATTGTGAAACCAGCAGTCGCAAAGGTCAGCAAGTGATGTAGCTGGATCCCTAGGATTTTTCTTGTTTTGGTGTTATTTGTAGGAGCTAGGATTTACCATGGAGACTCATTCTTTTTTGTTCCCAAACCGAACAATGTTAAAGATGAATACAGTATAGGAATGAATGTATAAGCTTTCTCTTCCTGTTACTTTTAACTATGGAAGCTCATGCCTGAAGACTTTTAGTCTCTTTAAGAAGGAGAAAGTTGAAGTGGATGGCTACTGAGAACCTATAAGAAGCGGGTAAAGGATATATTGCCCACAGGAAAAAAAAAGGATAAATGGCATTTGCTGAGGCTTAGCCTTGATTGCACATACCTAAAACCTACTTGTACAACACCCTGGGCTTTTGGTGTGAGGGGGCATTGGTAGCTGGGAAGCTCCTATCCGCATGATGCCAAGCAGTGCGGTCCTGGGGCTGCCAGCTTGCGCCAGGCCTGGCAGCTGGTTAGCCGTCATGCTGAGCCGTATTGCCTGTGTCCAATTCCGTCTTGCTTACAGGATGAGAAGTCACTGAGTGAAACGAAGTTGAAAGTAGGTTTTTTTTTTATCATTAGGAAATATACCTTGCTGTTTTGAATAATAAAGAGAGAAACAATATCAGGGAATATAAATACAAATGCTCTCAGTTCTTACCTGATTTGCACTGACCTGAGCACAGCGAAGCATTTTAGTTGTGGAATGTAGGTCTGTAAGTAGAGGGGCAGGGAGAGAGCAAGAAATTAACACTTTTCCACAGTGTAGGTCACTCCAAATTGTTGATGGCAGTCCCAGCATGCTATTTCTTACATCTACATCTTGGGGAAAGAAAAGTCGTGGCGGTATTTTCCTTCTGCAACACAGGTTTTTTTCCTTTCTTCTCCTCTCATCCCCTTGTCATCACCCAACGAACATAGGGGTAGGTGGGCACCAACCCTTGGATTAGGTTGTATCTGCCCAGTTTAGGGGAGAGAGGATTTCCCTGATATGAAAGACTTGAGAAGGGTAGAGAGTAAGTTTCCTGTGGTGGATGTAGTGATTTCAGGAAGGCAGAATGACTGAAAAGACCCAAATCGGGAAGATGGTGCAGGCACCTGTTTGGACGCAGTTCTCTTGTTCCAGACAGATGTCACCTTCTGTAGAGGAGATGGGGTTTATCTATGGAAGGCAAAGTGCAGAAAACCTCCAGCATCTCAGGGTAAGACTCATCAAAGGACTTCAGTGTGTTAAATTTTTATTCATTTCCTAGCTTTTCTCTTAGCCTTGGGCTGTTAGCGGAAGCGCATGTCTAAGTAAGTGGTTGCGGACAGACCTGAGCAGTCTGCCTTTGCGCCGAGCTGGCAGCTCCCAGGCCAGCCCTGAAGCGGGAGCCACACTGCTCAGCAGCAAGCTGCGGAGTCTGGGTCGGAGGCACCTCGTGAATTACGTGCTATGTAAAAGGATAAGGGGTATCTAGTGCATGATATCAGGCATAAATTATTTTCCTGTTCTATTCTGTCCCTCAAATACATGTAAATAAAAACTTCATAGAGCCATTCACAATTAAGCCCTGGCAGGTTGTCCCTTGTCTCTTTCTGTCTCTCTCTTCTCTCTGTACTCTTTCCCATGCTGTCATACTGTTCTCCTCTTAAAGTCTAGGAAGCCCCTCTACGTGTTTATATGTGTCATTGCAGGTCACTGTACAATAAATTCATGTCCTAGAAGGGTTCAGGGGTTTCTCTATAGCTGAGTGCAGGAAACCCAGTTGCTTGCTAACGCCTTCCCTTTCTCATTGCCTCTCTTGCTGTCCGTTTCAAGACTGCCTGAAGTAAGAGCATACCGCCTTTTCCTACATTGGGCCGGTTGGTCTGGGCTTACTCTAGCGGTGATGAGAGATTCCTGTACTATGGCACTGGACCAACGAGCTATGCATGGTGAGGTTGGTCTGCACGTGGTGTGTGAGCCTGGTGTTTTCCAAGTGTGGGCGTGCTGCGCACATGCTACCCAGCCATCTGCCTGGGGAGTTCTCTGGCTCCTGGGATAGAGATCTTACTGGGGGTTGGCTGCTGCCAAATGATTTATTCAGCCTGCTGCTCTCTCCAGAGGAAACCTTAGGGAAGGGAGTAGTTACACGTGGGCTGCAGGACACACTGTGAGACAGAGTCCATGTTGTTACACATCATTGCATCCTAACCATTTCACAACCTTGCAGTTCGGCTGCATCCCAAGCTGTCTACCTCCTCAATAGTTAGCCCAGAGCTGGGAGAGCCTTGGGCTCCTTTGGTCTTGTAGTCTTGGTCTGCCTATTGCAGCACCCTGCTTGCACTCTGGGTGGTCCCTGTAGCAGCTGCAGTGCCTCCAGGCAGGGTCTTCTAGTGTACTGGAGTTAGCAGCAGTAGAAGTAACGGCCAGTGCCACTCTTCTAGCAAGTTGATTCTGTTAAGGCGTTGCTGGTACCACATCTGCATGCCTCGGCTCAGCACGCAGGTCCCGTTCCATCTCAGTGCAAGGAGATTTTCCCCATATACTGCACTGTCTCCCTCAACTCTCCTTACTCTCTCCTGCCTTAGGGGAGATGAGCCCTAGGATGGGAGCCATCATTTCCACATCAGAAACTCTCTTCCATAAGGGAGTTGAAGTAACGTGTAGTGGTGGCAAATGGAATTCCTTTCTGGGTTGGGTTTGCCTTTTTTCCTCTCTTCTGAGCTTGAACACATTAAACGTGAGACCAAGACAGTTACATAAATCATATTTTTCAGACTGTCACTTGGGAATCTGCTGTTGGGCTGTGTATGGACTGTAGTTCACGGGCAGTTAATTGAGCAGTGTAGCTTTGACTAATATATTTTACTTAACAATTGCAACAGGCTTGGAGCCTGCTGGGTTAGCTGCTGATAACCTGATAGTTTTTAATTGTGCAATTATACCCTCAGATATTTCAAAATGGGGGCATCCAGGTGATGGAGGGGTGGAAAGGAAGGTGAGTACATGTATATGTACATGTCTATATACAGTTACACAGTTACAACTTCTTCTTTTGACAAAACCTTATATAGGCACTGAAATATGTGACTACGTAAGATTTGTCTTTCGTATCAGGCCTTTGCACATGGGGATACTTTCAAAGGGAGGTTGTAAACAATTGCAGTTGTCAGCCTCCCTGCCTCTGCTCTCTAAAGTTACGTAAGAAAAGTGGTTGACCAGATTTGTTATTCAAAGCATTTCCCTTAACAGCTGAATCCTGTAGGAGATTCCTCTCAGAGCAGCTTTCCTCTGGGGTGGACTCTCCTGACCAGATCACAGGTGGCTTTTGGTCTCTGAGTGTCATGATGAACATCTAGTTAGGTCTGTTTTTACATCTGAAATATGTTGAAGGATGCTATGGTGAGAAGAAGCAGTATGGTAAGATTTGAAAGTAGTCTACACAAGGTAGTGCTTTTGGGGACAGTATGCTTTTTCCTTCCTGTTCCTGAAATTTCTTGTGTCTATAAAATCATGAAACTTGAACTGGCACCACGAAAATAGTTGTGACCATACAATGTTTGGATTTTCTCTTTCTGAACCAAGATTGAAATTCTGTGCTTTATACTTTCTGACGTGTCCTTTTCAGCTTTGAAATTTCCAGTAAAATAAACCCATTGTGGTAGTTAGTGATACTCTAAACAATTAATTAAGAAGAAAAAATTATCATATACCTTAAGCTGTTTTCCCTTATTGACATGTTGTTCTTCACTCTTATTCTGCCCTGAGTGCTGGTACAGCATCAGAACCAGGCTCTCAAGGCATGAGAGGGAAAATACTTTGGCCTGAGAAGGTGTTTGGGGAGGTGGTTGAAGAGGGGAACAGGTGGCTGAAACCCAGCCGTCTAACTACTGCTTATGGCGGGAGTTGGGCAACTGGCAGTTTTGACCAGAATATACCTGAGTTTAGAGTGACTGTCACTTCACTGAGACTACAGACGACAGGTTTCATTGCGAACTGTTTCAGCTTTGGCGTGTAATTGGGATCCTGGCTGGTAGGTCAACTTCGTTGGACCTGCCAACCTCGCTGATGTGGCCTTGTCACGAGCTGGGAGGTGACAGGTACCTGCTCAGCACAAAAGCGCTGAAGTGTCCGCAGTCGTTCCTGCATGTTGCAACATGGTCGTAGCTGCAACCAGCCGGGTGCTGTGGATGGCATCTCAGCACTTGCAAAATGGACCAATCTTGACCTGCTTGGGTGCAGAGCTGCTGTTTGCTCTAGTTTTGGAAAGAACAGGGTGGGATGTTACTTGCTTACCACCTCTGTTTGGGTGGCGAGGGCCAGTCCTTCAAAGCTGACTGCTTGTAAGAGTTTTGGCACTGAGGCAGGATGGTGATGTGATCTATTAATTTTTCCTCTTTTCTTGTTTTCTTCTACATTCCAGGAAGGGTGCTTGTGGCCTTCAGAAAGCTCGGTTTCGCGCCAGGGTGCTTCAGAGGTATGGACAGATTTCTTACTATCTTCACCATGTACTTTCCTCTTTCCTGTAATGTATATTTAATTCCTTTCAAAAACATGCATCTGTTTAGGAAATAAAGCTTTTTCAGTGTAGACTAAGAGCCAGGTTCATGTGGACATCTGAGCCTGCCTTAACTCCCATTCCATAAATGCGTAAGACTTTTTCATTAAAAGAATAAAATTCTGCCTACCTGACACGTCATCTCCATCAGCAGCTCCCTGTATCATAGCAGGCATTCACAGGTAAAGTGGTGGAGGTGTGTCTCTGTCATGCAGTGGCTCAGTAATTAAGAGTACTCAATAGAAGCGGGGAGACCAGTTGCTCTTCTTCCTGAGTTTTTCTTGGATTTACAACACATATCCTATCACCGGTGTCTCCTGTCTTCCAGCTAGCACAGATCGCTGGTCTGTGTGTGATTTGTGGGTGTATTGTTCCGAGTGGTCCAGCTCTCCTGTGACAAACGGCAAAGCTTCCTGGTGGTTGGCCCTGCATCTGTGAGGGTCAGGGGCTAAAGACTTGCTCTGTGTGGACCCAGAAATGAGAAGAGCAGTTTGATAGATCTAGATCTAAGAAGCTGATGTGTCTGTCTAGATCTGGAATAGACCAAATGAGGAGCAATAGCTTCTCACAGAGTACCTTGAACTCTTCCTTTTGTAAAGCCTGACCTTCTGTGGGGCTTAATATGCCAGGGACATTTTTTCCACTTGCAGCACAGAAGCCTTATAGGTCCTCCCCGGAGGCTGATTTCTGGCTGAGAACTGAGGAGGAGGACACCTGATACACTGTGGTAGTGAAGGCGTGAGATATGCCGGGCCTTTACAAAATGTACTAAAATGACCATCTGAATTCTTTGATGATGCGGGTATTACATTAACTCTGAGTAGGAGGGGGAGGCTCAGGCTGCAGCTGAAATTCAGTATTGGGACACTTTTGTAGAACTAGTCAATTGTCAAGACTAGAGAGAATGTCTTTCTTTGTTCAGAAGCAGAATAATTTTCCGTTGGCACTGCATGTTTTAATGTCAGAAGGAGCTGTGTGGGGTCTTGGTCGTCCTTCATGAAGCTGTTCTCAAGTATGTTGAATTCCTTCCTGCAACTCCTACCTGTTCTTATCACGTGCACGCATGTGGGAGCACGCGTCCAAGTGTGTCCTGGGTTTAACCTCCTAAGATGGGTGGCAAAGAGAATCATTTTGCATTTTATCAATTCTTTGTTAATACGGCGCCCCCACAGTGCTTTGCTCAGATATAGAGTCACGTGTGTGTCTCTTCCCATTTCAGATCATGTATGCTCCAAGGTCCAGGGACAGGTTTACCACCCCGTCTTTTATGCAGCGGGACCGTTTCAGTCGCTTCCAGCCCACTTACCCTTACATGCAGCATGAGATTGACCTCCCTCCGACCATCTCCCTCTCCGATGGGGAAGAGCCACCGCCGTACCAAGGCCCGTGCACCCTGCAGCTCCGGGACCCAGAACAGCAGATGGAGCTCAACCGGGAATCTGTCAGGGCACCGCCCAACCGAACCATTTTTGATAGCGACTTGATAGACATCTCAATGTACAATGGGGGCCCCTGCCCACCCAGCAGCAATTCGGGCATAAGTGCAACCAACTATAGCAGTAACGGAAGGATGGAAGGACCACCCCCGACATACAGTGAGGTCATGGGGCATTACCCAGGCTCCTCTTTTTTCCATCACCAGCACAACAACGTGCCTCCTTCCTCACAGAGGGGGAGCAGACTTCAGTTTCAGCAGAACAATTCAGAGAGCACAATAGTCCCCAGCAAAGGCCAAGACCGTAAACCAGGAAACCTGGTCTAAGTTACTCGCCCAGGTGCATTTGAACTGAAGAGGAGAGGTTCATGCAGGGCAGTGGAGGAAGACCCCCCCCATGCTCCAGTGCACAATGTTGTTACGTTTCACGTGGTACAACTTAGTAAAACCAAACGTGCAAACCAGTTCTTTGTTTCTGATTCCTTTCAGGGGAATTGCATGCAAAGCAGATTGAAAGAAATACAAACTTCCATTCAGTTTGTCTGCGAGCAGTGTTTCAGGGGAGAGGGGGGATATATTATTTTTTTTTAATAAACTATTTCAATTATTTAATTCTAAAAGTTAACTTAGCACAGAAATGGCTTGTACAGCCTGTTTTATACTCACTGAATGGCAGAAGGAAGAAGGTGGTTTTGCTAGATAAATGGGGGAAGAATTGGCTAGTTTGCTTTTTTTTTTCTCCCAGGGTATGGATTTTTTTTTAATATGAAACAAAATTCCTGTTTTGTGTGCCAAGGTATAAAGTTGAGAACTTAGATGAATGCAAGGAATTAATTTGTGTTGTGATAAATGTGTTCTAAAAAGTTGCACTATCTTAATGTTTTAAAAAAATATATATGAGGGAACTGTTTTATGTGAAGTTCTTCTATATGTCGTCTTTTGACCTGTGGAATAATGATAGAGCCCCAGAAGTAATCTGGAGGAGTTTGCCCCCTTCCCCCCAGGTTTGCTAGAAAAAGGGGACAGGACTTAGCCTAACATCTCTTGGCTTTTACAAATCAAGAAATTACAGGGACGCTTGTCTTTGCAATAATTTGCATTCGAATAACAGTGCATCAGTGAAGTGTCTTGGAGACTTTTGGATGGAAGAAGGCAAATATGAAATCCCAGCACTTTCCATCACTTAGGTTTTAGCTGATTTTTAGTGTAGACTATTTGTTTTGTAAATGGCAAAACAAAATCCCAGATGTGTTAATTTGTATTGATGCTAAGTGCTGCCATTCTTTTGTTTTCATAATGCAGCATCACCAGTACTTACAGTTTTAGAGACTTTTGTCCTCGCTGTAGCCTGAAATGTATTTAGACACACATATCATGACATTATGCAATAAATTGTGTAAAAATGCAAGATGGGTTTTTTCCCCTGCAGTGCTGTTCAAATACGTGAGACTCTGTTGTGCTTTTCGCTCTCTGTTTCATCCTTCAGATACTGAAGTTCAGTCCTGGAGATTCATCTTGTTGAAGTGAAGGGGCTGTTGTAGCTGTAGCCCCCCCCCCCATGCTTTCTCTGCAGCAGGACCGAGAGCGCTTGTGACAGTGGTGCTGGCTTCTGTGGCGTCCCTGGCAGTGACACGGGAGCACCAGTTATGCTCACTGCGAAGCATTTTGCTCTGGGCCCTGTTGCAGAAACCCTCCTCCATGCCCGTCATCCGGCTGACGCCAGCAGGACTACACTCATGGGTAAAGATGACTCACATAGTAACCAAGTGTCTGTAAGCCCTGGTTTTGCCGTGCTGGTCTTCAGAGTAGCTGGAAAATGTTACCTGCCTGTAAAGTGGCATGTGGGGTGTTTCTTCCCTGGCTGGTTCTGTGTGGAAGCACATGCAGTGCTGGAAGGCAGTTGACGAATGGTGGTAGTGGCATCACAAGCACATGAAAAAGCACAACTTGCACTTAAAATGCATTTCGGAAACCGACTTAAAAGTAAGAACCTTTGGAGTCTTAGCTTGAATAGTCTCTAATATATATGTGTATGAGTGTGTCATAGACCTGTTCACTTCAAGTTCTTTCACTTTTTTCTATTTTCTTAAGCCTTGTGCTTGGTTAGGGGCAGCAGCCACTGAGTGCCGTGCCCTAGCGCCTGGTCCCATGGCCGGAGGATTTCTGCAGGACTTCTGTACACCAGGGGCTCTGATAACTGAAGTGCATCTTTGATCTATGCAGAGTTTTAATGCCAAAACAGTGTGCATGTCTGTGTGTGTGTTTTATGGGCCTCAGTGTAGATTATTTTCTCCATAAGGTAGTTTGATTTTATTCTAGTTTAGAAATCGTTTATGTAACTGTTAGTCTGAATATGCAGCCCCATTTGTCTCTGTAATTGTTTTTTGGTCTGAGTCGTGCTGGTAATGCAGAGTAAAGCTGCCTTTTAATTTATGTATTATTTGAAGGGAGAGAGAGAGATTGTATGATGGGTTTTACTCCCCCCGCCCCCCTCCCTGACCCACAGGACAGGTGTTTAGGAGATGACTAGGTGGCTGTCAGTCAGCTAGGGCTCTCATCATGTCTGGTTCCTGGGAATAAAAGCTGTGAAACTAGATTTTTGCAAATAACCTATGAACATAATTCTTAGTTAAAAAGCAAACAAACAAACCCAAACAAGAGAAAACCAGCAAATGTTGGGTTTGGTCTTCAGTGACTTTTATTGTCCTTCAGAAGTGAGCTTGTAAGCCAGAGAATGCACGTGCCTATACGGATACTGTGCTTTTGCCTAAACGAGGATTATGTAGCTGAGAAGCCGTCATGTAAGAACAGCTGGAACTCGGTCGTCATGGCAGAGCACACCTGGACTGGGCCCTGGGCTTGGACCGGTTGAGTACCAACTTCTCCCCATGCACAGATCTCAGCGAAGTGAGCCTTGAAGTTGCCTTCGAAGTCACCTCTTGGGAACATGCTTTCTTTGAAGACGGCCCTTCGCCATCTTTTGCCATCTTTGCATGCCAGTAGATTTATGCATTTCCCATTAACGTTGTCTGGTATGATATGTGCATTGTTGTCTCTTAATTTTTCATGATTGAGGAAGTTTTCCTTTGCGTGGAAAACGTAACCTGTTAGAGTTCTGTGGAAGAGATTTGTTTAACAAGAACTTAGTATTTGCTCACCTAATGGTTGCGTTTCCTTGTGCATCTTCGCCTTCTCATCATATTCTGCTGTGTGCAAAGCTAATGTGCAGCCAGTGTACCTGTCAGCTCTGAAAGTGTAGTCATCTGTTGCTTGCTATAGGTGAGTTTGCAATCTGCTACTTTTGTTTCAGGGCCTCTTAAAGGAGTAAATATGGTATTTACTTTTGTTTTGGAGCCCCTTATAGGAGTAAACATGGTATTTTCTGATGAGTATTAGTCATCTCCGATGGGAGTGCCGTCCGTATGTTGCAACAGTGTGTGTTTTTCTTTTGTTGCGGTGAAAGAGAATATACCATGGCTAACAGAACAGAATGGTAAAAGAAGGAATATCAGAATTAGATAGCACTGTTGATCTTTGCGGGCTTAGAAATTGGCGATCTCTGAAGGTAGGTAATTCTATAAAGCACTTACGGAAAACTCCCTTTGAAAATAGCCAGAATTGATGAACTGTATTCCACAGCCACTCAAATGAAGCTTTTTAAATTATAAAAGATTTCTGAAAACATTGTAGATTTAATCATGTGGATTATACCTCAGTAGTGGGGTTTTGGTTTATGCATATTGTGCACAAAACCCACATAATACATGCGTGGAACTTTCTGTGCGATGGATCGTATTAGCCTGAGTTCTGGTTGCACCTCCTGACCTTTGCCCAGTAACCCATCTTCCCAAAATTCAGTCCAGTGGTGTCCCCGTTTTAGAAATATTCAGGTTAAAAGTGGAGGGTTTTTTTAAGTGTACCTTTAAGAAATAAAGCAGCGTTATTATTGTTGTTATTATCATCTTTCTGCAAAGGTTAATTTTTCCCTTATGTGGTTTGGCATGGATCCCTTCTTGGTGCTAAATATGCCCGATCTTTGGTGTTCTCCTGTGATCTTGTAGGGCTAGAAAAAAAGTTTCTCGATGGAGCACTCAGCTCTACTTCTGGATGTATGTTTAGCCTGATAGTGGTTGGGTTCATCTCAGTGCTGTACAAATAGGCTCTGTGTATGTGACACTGCTTGAAAGATGTGAGTGAGGGATATGAAGACTGGTACCCACTCTATGGAGCAGTGTTCAGATCCCTCATGGTATTTTGCGTTACAGGTGGGTTTTGTCAGGGAGGACCTACTTGAGCTACTCCTAGTGTTGTCACTGATGAACTCTGCACTTAACCCAGTCTCGGTCTGATGTGACTTTATTACAGTATACTTTCCCCTTTTGAGTATGAAAACTCAGATGCGTGCCCCATATGCGAGTT
The DNA here is from genome assembly GCF_023638135.1 of Falco biarmicus. NCBI lineage: Eukaryota > Metazoa > Chordata > Aves > Falconiformes > Falconidae > Falco > Falco biarmicus. The sequence continues at coordinate 63,193,755 of NC_079290.1, forward strand.
CTTGATCGTTAGTGAGGAAGGTATTTAGTTCCTGCTTTTATGGAATCTGCAGGAACCGTGGGTCAAGCTGTGCTTCATTTGGCTTTTTATTATTGTTTGCCCACGTCTCCCACCAGTTTGTCCCAGCTGGAAGCTGCTCCTGTTACCCCAAATCTCTGAATTTTTGTGGTGCAGAAATATATGTATATGTATATGTATATAAAAGTGTTGCTGAGATTGATGATTTTTTTTTTTTCTTCCTGTTAATGTGGTTCAGGGAAGGGCAAGGAGTAAATGACATTGTTTCTAGAAGAGTGCACTTTTGTTTGCAACAGGGAAGAAAGCCTTGTCCTGCTGGAGAGTCCTGTGCATGGGCTGTCTGGAACAGTGCTGTCTCAAGTGGTTGTTTGTAACCCTGCCAGGTAGTGAGATACTGGATCTTAAAACTGACATCCTGATCTGTAAGGAATGCTTGAATGTTTTGGAGAAGATAGATTACTAACCTTTCTCTGACTCTGAGCCCTGAACGCTTGTGGTAACTAAGGTAACCTTATTTCATAGGCAAAGGGAAAGAAAATAATGTGCTGGTGAAAATAGATATGCTCCAAAATTGTTCTTTGCTTTCCCCCCTCCCTTCCCCCAAGGCTGAACAGTAGGCTTGCTGGTACGTTTGAAGGTGTTTAGGGTTATTCACAAGTTGTCTCTGGTCATTACAGTTAAGTCATGTCCATGCACATGTGTGTATACATACCTGCATGCAAACTTCTGCCTGTATCCTACCCCTCGATCATTTATATATTAGTTACTATTCCACAGTCACCTTCTGGAAGTGCTAAATGCCTATATATTGTGCTCTCAGGAACAGTGACAGGTCATTTATCAAACAGCTGGATGCACGAGGAATATTTGCTTTTCAGTCATGTAAATGTTGTGGCCCTGCTTTTAGCAGTAGGGAGTTCCTTGCTTCGCAAATCCTTGCCCCTGACTTGGTGTGCTAGTGCATGTTCCATCCAACAGCAGTCTCCTTTTGGGTGAGCTTTGAAAAATCCTTGTGCTTTTGGGACGACCCTAACTTATTGATGTACAGGAAGGAAATGTACTTCTTGTACTCTAGATCTCAGAAGTGTGTTTTTTCAGACCTAGCTGATGCTGAGAACCTAGTGATGCATTTGTACAGTGGGTTCAGATGAAGGCTAGCTTTTGATTACATCTTTGCTTTTTAGATAAAGGCTGTTCCAAATAATTCAATTACACACATCTGGTCTTTTCCCACACTGTGTTGTGTGCTTGCCAACAAGTGTGACTAACAGCTTTTCTCCTGAAGTAGCCCCAAATGTTTCAATTTTTTAAGTCCCTGGAAGGAGGCATGCTCTTAATTGTCTGAGACCTGTTGAAGCCTTGCAGAGCATGGAAAAGTCCTTTGTGAGGGTGTGTTGAACTTGCAGAGGTTTCCCGTCTGAAGACTGTTGTGAATGTTTCTTTAGGAAATTGAAGTTTAAAGTTTTGAGTGTCCCAACTGAAAATGTGGGTTGGTAAGATTCCACCACCACCCCCGGCCCCCCTTACTTAATGTATTGTTTGCCAGCCTGTGCTCATTAATTAGGGGTGTAAATTGCCTTTTGACCCACCTCCGACTGCCGTTGCTATGCTGGCAAAAGCCCCATCGGGCACATTTGCAGCGGCAAAGAAGAGTCATTTTCTTGGTGTGGCTCCACTTGGGGAATTAGCAGAAGCTGCACCAAGTTCAGCCTCCAAAACCAGCATCAGACCTGCACTGCCCCTTCCCAGCACACTCCAGTGTGGGTGATGGCTCAGTTTCAGTTAAGTGCTTTTACCACACTACTAAGTACCACAGACATTCAGTGGAGGAGTCTGCGGGTGTTTCCTTGAAATTGCAACTGTTTGCATTAAATATATTCCAGGACTGATAATGCCGGTTTTGTAACCACTGACTACGTTTCTCCTGCTTTCGAAAGGGAAAACCAAGCACGATTTTGTATTGAGAAGTGTTGCAAACTCTCCTGGCTCGCTCTTCTGCCTTGCTGTTGTCTCTTCCATTTTTAGACCGAATACAAGCAACCCGGGTATTGCTAGCATCACTTTCCTGCTATAAGAGAGCTTACCTTTTTTGTTGGTTAACAATAAAAAAACAAACTTGTAACCTAGATATTTCCCTCTTCCCTCTGACAGCCGTGTGATTTACTGCCAGAGATGACTCTGTCATTTCTTTGCTATATTGCTGCTGCTGCTGCTGTTTTAAATGGTTTGATATACGAGCTTTCTGAAACAACGTGGTGTGTGTAGGATTTCGTGGCTGATGAAGCTGTCTCTTTTCTTCTTCCTTTCGCTCCTTGGTTTGTGCTTGTCTGTCCGCCGTGGTAGGTTTATTAATAAATTATATATGTCCGTATTAGATATAATTTTTTAGGAGGTTTGCATGTCGGTAGTTTGTAAGCAACTAAGGTGCCTCATGTTCAGGTCTGAGCAGATAGGAATCCCCTTGCACTCGAGAGGGCCTGATCCAAAGCCCGATGAAGTTGGTAGGAGGACTGTTGCCAACCTCAGGGGGCTTTGGATCAGGCCTTACGCTCCCACCTTTGTTGTGCCTCACTTAAAATGGTGCTTTTTCAGTTGTCTGTCTTTTTTTTTCTGGTTTGTTTGGGTTTTTTTTCTTTGTATGGTGCTGTGTATAACTTGAATATATTATGCACATATCCTACCCAATGGGTAGAACAAACAAACATACAAAAACAAATAGATGTTGTTAATACTGTAAGATAATGTATAGATGATACCAATTTTAACACAAAAAAGAAAATGGCATAGACTTTGTGAATGCCAACTTCTGTGCTTGGTCCTTTTTTGTAAGAAAATTTCCAAATGAATGCACACAAATGACAAAAAGTCTATGTATTTTATTTTCCTATTAAATATCAATATAATATCATAAGGGAAAAAGTTTGAACAAATCCTTTTTGAATAGCCTGTGTATAGCGATTGGTCGTTTGATGCATCTTTGCTGTGAAGGTTTGTTTTTTTTTTTTTAGATGTGTCACTTTAAGAAAAAGGAAAAAACACAAAACAAACAAAACCTCCACAGCTTTAACCTTGCAACTAGATGCTTCTCATATTGGTTGCTGCCTCACTGTTGCCGAGTTAGACCAGTATTAGTTATTACTTCTCCAGCAGATACGTTATTTATTATTATCCTTGATTAACTTTTTGTTATATTAAAAAAAAAAAAAAAACAAACAACTTAGAAATGGGCTAAAAGCTTTCAAATCTTTTTATCCGCATCCTAGATTTGAAGTGAAGCTCAGACAAGTGGGAACTGACCCAAACCATCCCTGCAAAATCAGAACTAGGCCAACGAGAGTTTTGTGACAACAGCCAGCCCTTGCTCTGTGCCCACTACTGGCGTGCAATCCTGCCACTGCAAACTGTCTTAAGGCTGGGTGTGCAGCTGGGACTCGCTGCTGACCTGTGCGGCTGCAGGGTGCAAGCCTTAAGGGTAGGCAGGAAAAGCCGCAGCTGGTAGCGAGCTGAACGCAGGGTTTGAGCGTGAGCTTTTGAGTCAGCAGCGCTGCTGCTGCGTTGGCCTCTGACAGCAATGGCTTACCCTGGGTTCGTATTGAAGATTATGGAGAAACACCTAAACCTGTTCAGACCCAACACGGGAAGCGGTGTGGAAAGTAATGAAACGCGTGAACTTTCTGCCAGGTTCCCTGGGCAGTTTGGTTCTCCCTGGTGTCTCCACGCGTTTGGCTGTCTGTCCCCGTGCCCCGCATGCCGTCGGTATGGGCTCTTTGGTAAAGCAAATACCTCAGGAAAACTCACCATGAAGTTCTAGTGTAGAGACTTGCAGATGCTGTACTTATTTTTCTAAACTGTTTGTTCTAACTATCCCAGGACGGTAGGTGATATAAAAGTTTATTGGTCCCAGACAGACTAGTCCTCTCACAGATGGATACCGACTAATCTTCCATAGATTCTCATGTCTGTATGTAGCTTTTTTATACTTGTTAGGCTTTAACCACAGATGTAAGGTAGCAGCGTGTTGGGATATGTTTGAGATGGCGTTTCGGTTTAGTTTTTCAGATGACTAGCTAAACGCTATGCTAAAACTCAGGGGGCCTTATCCAGGGCCCAGTGAAGTCAGTGGGGAGGCTTCCTCTGGTGTGAGTGGGCTTTCCATCTGGTCCGTCACGCTGGAGGATGGTGCCCTGGGAGCACAGTCCTTCACGACTTCTCTGCCGACCTGAAACTTCAGCTACTCGTTTGTAAATATCTTTTAAAAAGCCCTCACAGGAGTCCTGTACCCGAATGTTGATCATGGTTGTTTTGGGTTCTTTTGTTTTAAAGAAGTGTGTAAGTTTTTTATGGCCAGTTCTGCATCATCAAGCCCTTACAGGTAGCTTGTATCCATCCCTCTATGTATCGAGCTCTTTTATCAGTAAGCATGTACCATAGGGAAATGCGCATATTTCATGACTGTCACTCGTTAACTCATTTATTGTTTGTCAGGGCATAGGGTAATTGTTGTGGAAGTACACCTTGCCTGGCCGCCTTCGTGTTTTTGTTTGCACTGCAGTACCACTTCTGTGCATGAAGGAAGGAAAACAAACAAAAAACCGCAGGCCGTGACTAGGAAGACTGTACAGAGCAAACCTCCCACTGGAGGAATCTAGGGTAGGATTTATCACAACAAAACTTGCATATTGAGTGGACCAAACACGAGCATGTCTCCTTTTAGAGGCACTAATTTGCTTTGAAGCTGCAGTGGAAAGAGCAGACTATCTATTAAGTGTATTCACAGCTGTGTTCACGCTTTTCCGTTTACCACAAAGCACAGCAGGCAGCCAAGATTTTAAAAGAAGTGTAAGCAGAAGTTATGAGAGCCTCGGGCATCGTAGACCCGGACAGCAAAAATAATAATAATAAAAAAATCACCTTAATATTCTTTAACAAAGCTTTTCTACTTGCCGTACAAAGACTACATAAGCATTGATAGGGGTTTTATCTTTGTATAGCTATCAGCTGCCCATTGCTGCTGTGCTCAGAGCATTTCATGATGGTATGCACATCAGTCAGGCTGTTACACTTAAAATTAACCATCAAATGCCTGGTTTTAGAGTGTTGACCCTTTCTTTGTTGTTTCTTGCTAGTTATTTTACAGTGTAAAATGCTTTATTGCGCTATGGATTTTTTTGTATTTCCAACATTGTGGTTTTCGAGATCATGTTTCCAGCACCTCTTATTTTTGTCCATTTTGTTTCAAGCTATTCTGAAATATGTACAGCACTATCAACAATATTTAATCTTTCTTTTAAACTTTATTGTTGTAAAAACAAAGCTATTGAAAACAGTAAGTCTTTACAACTGTATTGGAGTTTCTCAGTAGCTGTTCACGTGATGCTATGACAAACCTGGCTTGCTTTAATTTTTTTAAAAAAAAATATTTTCCTTTTAACACGATTAATTTGTTGCTTATTTTCCACCGTAACTCCCAATTATATACATGAGAAGATTTCAGCTGTTGTGTATCTGACTTTTAATTGAGCAAATGGTGATGTCCTAGTTTTTAGACCTAAGGTCTGTTTATTGCAATACTTTTAAAGGAAGATGTTGCTCTAAGTGCTGTTGTTAGTTTTAAATACAGATTTTATGCTTGTTCTTAATATGCTGTGGTTAAACCATGGCACAAAATTATTAAAAATCATGAAATGCATTTGTCTCCTGTTGAGTTTATTTTCTCTTTGAAGCGAAAAACCAAAACCGAACAAAACAAGAAAGGTGAAACACTGGAGTGGCCTTCTGTAGAACAAGTACTTGTCGTCTTCCCTTGCTGGTTTGCTGCTGGCAACCAGGTAGGTGATTGTTAAGGAATCAGAGGGTGGATTCAATCCTTGAAGCGTATGGGAGGGCCCTGGGAAACAGATGTTTGATTAGGATTTTATATCAGTGTTCTGACCCTCAACCTTTGGTGATTAATGCTGGGGCGGTTGCAGGTGTTCCTGCCCTACCTTCTGCCGTGGGATGAGCCATAGCAGGAGGCAGCTGTGCCGGAGCACCTGCCTGTCACCCGCTGTAGTTAAGTCTAGGCACTTGTGATTTCAGTTCCCTTCAGATCAGCCCCGCCTCAGTCTCATTTAAAGCACTGGGTGCTGGTGGCTGCCTCTGGCATGCCGGTGCTGCCTGGCCAGCTAGGGATAAGCGGTGGCCCCAAATCACTGAGCTGCAAAAACTGGTTAAAAAAATGAATGTACAAGGTACGGCTTGTGGGTGGGGAAGCACAGCCTGGTTTAAGAGACCGGGGGCATGCTTTGGCAAACGTTTAACACGGGAGCAGTTGTGGTTGGGGGGGGGAGCGGCAGGAGGGGGATATATACGGTTGGTAAGAAACTAGACAGAAGGGTCCTGTGAAAGACGCTTGTCTTTTGTAATGCTGATCTTCGCAAGGTAGATCAAACTGTCCCTGCCTGGTACCTGTCACTTTGCTATACTAAAGCTCAACAAACCCAGGAAAGATTATTTTTTAACAGAGCAGTTGATTACTGTTTAATTATAAAGTGATGCTTTGTTTAGCACGATTATTAACAAAATTATTATCTTTTATTATATTTTATACCTGTCCCTGTGCTTGCTGGAGCTTGAGCTCTCTGTTGTTGATAGGCAGTGCTTAGGGGGAGGTGGTACTTCAAACCTGGGGGGGTTCTCACAGGTCTTTTCAAGACAGAGGTCTGCTGTGGGAGCCACCGTCCCAGCCCGTTCCTGACATGCTGCTTACAGAGCGGCCTTTGTATTGCCCTCAGATAGGGACCGGGAGGCATGCCCGTTGCTGCTGTTCTTTTTGAATGGCTATGCTCTTTAAATGTTACAATACTTATTTTTGGTTCAAAAGTAACCATTTTCTCTTCCTGTAGCCACCCCCAGTTAGCTGTCCTCCATCTACAGCGTTTTAATTCTTTAGTACTTGGGGAAATTGCTAGTTCCTTAGTCCTTAGAAGTGCTCCAGATCTCCAAGCTTCTGCTCCTCCTTTACAGTCTGAACCTTGAACCCCCTGGAAACTGCCTATTTTTTTTGGCCTGCTTTGATCTTTTACTTAATACGGTTTTAATTGTATTTATATTTGTTTTATAATATGCCATTCTGTTTGATTGTGTTTTAATATCTCTGCCAATGGTTGCAACTCAGAACTCGGCTATAAATGGGATGTCACATCTCAGTAGGGTTACTTTTTTCCTGTTAAAAGATTAATACAGTGGCTGCTGCAGTCCTGTGAAAGCTCTAGGTCTGGCTTCCAGGCTCCCAGCAGTATTGTGTCTCATTACAAACACCCTGTTTTTAACATCCCAAACCATTTTCTTCCGAAGACCCTTCTGTAATGAGACTTCGTTACTTAGACAAAAATTAATTAGGCTTCTCTCATTATCACTGTTTTGATCAGTTGTGCTTTAAATGAGTTCTAATTAAAATGCACATTTTAAAATCCTTACTGCTGAATCCTGTTCTAATAGCTCGCCTCTACTGCAGCAGTGCCTTGCTTTTGTGTAGTTTGCATTGTGCCGCTTTTACAGAAGTCTAGCATTGATTAGAATAAAAACTCGCACGATTTTTTCCCCCTTGTTTTCTATCTTCCCCCCCCGCCCCCCCCCCCCCCCCCCCCCGACTGACTGCCAAATGATTGCTCCCGAAAGTGGGGATTAGAGCTGAGATACCGAATTCTTTGCATGTGGTAAACTGATAAGCCGAGTTTCTCCGTATCCTGTACAGTCAGTAACGTTACTTGTCCCCAGAATGTTTCAAAACATAAGGGAGAAACTGTGGGCTTGTACTTGCTACTATTTAACTGCCTATTTCTGCTTGCCTTGGGTGTTCCAAGTTGCCCTTGATATATTATTTAAGTTGGCAGGACTGCATGATCTGTCCCAGTGATGTCCGTCACATGCTAAGCTGGGGGCAGCTTTGCTGGGATGCCAGGGGACACGCTAATTACAGCGGGGGGGGCATGGTGAAGGCTTGCTCTCCTTGAGGAAGGGACTAACATGTAAACATGCTTACTGTAAAGTATTTTGTACCCGTTAATGGTTTCCATGATGAAGCGTGTTGTGGATTAGTAGCAGAAGGGTGCTAATACTATTCTAAAGGTGAGGAAACGGGCATTAAGAAGGACATGGCAGGTCTCGGCGCGGTCGGTGGCCATGCTGGGAATAACCTTCCGGTTGCCACCATTCTCGGTCCCTCCGCCTGCGAGGTGCAGTTTCTCCCCGCTCACTTCTAACACGCTGGTACTGCTGCCTCACACAGAGCTGTTTTTCTGTGTTGGGCTGATAGTGGCAGGGCTTTAAGCCAGCAGCCGGAATGTAGCCACCCCTTGTCCAGAGGAAGAGGGTGTCTTTTCCATGGAGGCCAAAATGCCATCCTTGAGCCCCAGAAGCTCCCGTCAGTGCCAACACCAGATCACTCCAGATTAATTTAAGGTTTGCAGACATTACAGTGATTGACAGTTGAGTTGAGTGGAAAATTCCAGCTTAATCCTGCTCTGTGTGCCACAGACATGGGCTCAGACAGCTTGACCCACATTTAACCCTGGGCAGCAAGAAACTCTAGGGAGAAAAGAAAAAAAAAGTCATTTTCATCTCAAAGCAGTGAGAATGTTCCAGCTTATTACACATCCCTGTGTATATGCATACATGCCTAATTGTGTTACAATGCTGTGAATATTTCATAAGCTGAGCCATGTTTGCCCTAGTTGGCTCTGCTTGGCGAAGAAGCCATGGAAGCCAGATATAAAAGCACAAATGTGCTTGCATAGCCGTTCAGCAGGGTTTACGGCAACAGCAAAATGTATAGGAGCTAGTTCTCTCCTGACAATGGGGTGTTAGGATTGTAAGTGCTATAAAATTTGCTTACAACTGCAAAATATATAGCTCTCGGGGAAAAAGCTGATGAGCTGGTAACTTTCACTAATGTTTTGTCAGGAAAAGCCTAACAGGTAAGGCTTGAATGACTGACTGCAAAGTCGGTCTGGTTCCTTTGGTCCCCTTCGTTCTGCAGATCAAAGGCGCTGATAGTCACTTTACCTGTGTTTGTTTTGGATAGTGGCTGGTGCACTGTGAGGTGTTACAGCTCCTCAGCCAGAAGGTGCCTTGGTGCACGTTAAAAGCCCGATGGCTGAGTGCTAACTGCATTAGTTACTCAACATGCAAGCACTCTCACCTTTTAAAATGATGCTGTATATTCTGCTGATACAAGATAGATAAGAAAATATGTGTGCTAGCTCCCGCCATATGCTAGGGGAAACAGACACTTTAAAATTATGATTTGTCAGGAAAATCGGATCAAGTACGCTAAAATCGCCATCTGACAGTAACACGCAAGAAATAAAATGCCTGTCTGTGGTAAAACTGTACTCGAAAGTAAATCGTGCAGCTGTAGCTTAATTGCTGCTTGTGCATTGGCAGATTTACTTTCTGGGTTTTTTTAAGCACGTTGGCTGCATGCAGGTACGTACTGTGCAGAGATGTGCACATTGCTTAAATAGAGCACAGCAATCCAGCAATATAAAATATACTGTTAGTGACATTAGGCAGAACTTGGGAGTGCTCCTTCTGTAAGATTCTAGTGTGTTATCTTTATTTTCATATAAAAAAAGAAACCAAAAAATGCTTTTCTAATCTAATCCAGGATAAAAATGAACTGCAGGCATTTGGTGAACCGAAGCATTAGCCATCAGTCAGCCAAGGCTGAGAAATGTCTCTTCCCCCACTAAAATTCTTACGAAGTGTCTCCTGCATTAAAAGATGTCTGCTGCAATGCGGGGGGGGGGGGGGGGGGGGGGGGGGGGGGAGGGGCGGCTGAAGGCCCTAGCAGTGTGCAGGCACCTGCTTTTGAGGGAAGGGTGCCCGGAGCCAGCCCTCGCAGAGCGGTGCAGAGCCGCTTGCTTGGGCTGGTCATTGCTTGGGCTGGGACTTTGGCACTGGTGCCAAACGGAGCTGTGACTTCAACTTTAAGATAAGGAGTGAGACTTTAGCTCCTGCCCCATCTTGGGAAGCAATTCCAGCTCTGGCCCACCTCATGCTGCTGCTGGTGCTCTGGCCCAATATTGGGCCAAGATTTTTGCTTGGCCACAACTTTGGCTCCAGCCACAGCTTTGGCTCTGGCCATTGCTCAGGCCACAAATTTGGCTCCATCACCATCTTGGGCTGCCAGTTTAGCTCCAGCTTGATACCTGATTGCAGTTTTGGTTCTGGCCCCATATTGGGCTGTGACTTAATCTCTGGCCTGATATTGGCCCCTGCTCAGCCTGCGACTTTGGCTCCAGTACCATCTCAGGCAGCTGCTGGGCCACCTGCTTGATATCGGACTGCAGCTTTGGCTCTGGCCCTACTTGGGAGGCTGTTGTGGCTCTGGCCGATATTTTGGCCACTGCTTCAGCTCCAGCCCCATAATTGAGCTGTGACTTTGACTCTGGCCACCTCTGGCCACATCTCGGTCTCTGGGTTGCAGCTTTGGCTCTGGCACCTGTTCGGTTCATGACTTCTGCTCCAGCCCATTAAAGGCTGCAGCTTTGGCGCTGACCCCTTCCTGGGCAGTGATTTCAGCCCTGTTCCCCATTCAGGCCAGTAGCAGCTCTTTTCAAGCCACACCTTCAGCGCCTGTCCAATATCAGACCATGCCTTTGGTTCTGTCCCAGTAACCTCAGCTCTGGTCCCCTGTTCCTGCCTCTGTTTGGGTTGTGACTTCTTGGGCTACGACTTTAGCTCTGGCCCTGTTTCACGCCACAAGTTCAGCTCCAGCCCCGTATTGGGCTGAGATTTCAGCTCCAACCCCATCTTGAGCTGCAACATCAGTGGCAGTGCCATTTGTGCTGCATCTTTGGCTCTGGCCCAATCTCAGGCCACGTCTTTGGCTCTGGCCCCTATTCAGTTGTTAATTTGTCCCTTGCCACGTCCTGGGCTGTTACTTTGCCTCTGGCTGAAATTTTGGGCCATGGCTTCAGCTCTGGCCCCATCTCTAGGTGTGACTTCAGCTCCATTCCAATTTCAGGTTGTGATTTCAGCTCAGACCCATCCTGGGCCTCTGACTTCAGTTTGGCTGAATACTGGGTCACTGCTCCTGCTCCGGTGCCTGCTCCATCAGTGACTTTGACTACAGCTTGATAGCGTGCTGTGACTTTGGCTCTAGCCCCGTGTCGGTCTGTGGCTTCATCTCCAATGGCATCTCTGGTCGTGATTTTGGCTCTGGCCCCATATTGGGCTGTGACTTCAGCTCCTGACCTATCTTGGGCCACTACTTGCCTCCGACGCAAGTTTGGCGCTGGTCCATGCTCAGGCAGCTATCGCAGCTCTGGCTGCTGTTTGGGCAGCGATGTGGGCTCTGGCCATGGCTTTGGTTCCAGCCCATCCTGGGTTAAGACTTCGGCTCTAGCACTACCTCAGGTGGTAACCGCTGCTCTGGCCTGATACTGGGCTGTGACTTTTGCTTCAATCCCTGTTTGGGCTGTTGCTTTGACTCTGGCCCCATCGTCAGCTGCAGTTTTGGCTCTGGCCCCATCTCGAGCCACAATTTAGGCTCCAGTCACATACTGAGTTGTGATGTTGGCTCCGACCCTGCATTGGTTTGCAACTTCAGCTCCAGCCCCATCTTGAGACACCGTTTCAGATTTGGCTCCTGCTGGAGTCATGACATTAATCCAGTCCCATCTTGGGACCCCAGTTTTGGCCCAATTCCCTGCTCTCATCACAGCATGGACTCGTCTTGGGCTGCAGCTTTAGCTTTGGCTCAGTTGTGGGCCCTGGTTTTGGCTCCAGCCTGCTCAGGCTTCTACGTCAGTGCTATCCTCATTTCAGACCATGACTTCAGGTCTGGCCCCACTTCAGGTTGTGACTTTGGGGCTGCAGCTTCGGCTCTGGTGCCATCTTGGGCTGCTGCTTTGGCTGTGGTCAGTTATCAGGCTGTTACTTTGGCTCCAGTCCACTGCACAGGAGGGTCCTACAGCTCTGGTCCCTAATCTTTGGCTCCAGCCCCATCTTGAGCTGTGACTTTTGCTCGGCCCTGATATTGGGTCACTGCTTGGGCTCCAGTCCTGTACTGGGCTGTGACTTCAGCTCCGGCCACATCTATGTCTGCAAAGTTGTCTCCAGCCTGATACTGGGCCGTGACTCTGGCCTCTGCTTGGGCTCTCATGGCTGCTCTGGCTCCGCTTGGTCCTTCTGTTCTAGTGGTGTCTTGGGCTGTGACTTTAGGTCCTGCCCAGCATTAGGAAAAACTTTTGCTCTTGGCCATGCTTGGGCTGCAGCTTTGGCACTGGTGCCAGATCAAGGACTTTTGTCAGGATATTGGGATGAGACTTCAGCTTCTGTCTCACCTTGGGCAGCAGTTTTGGCTCTGGCCCCACCTCAGGCTGCTACTTGGATTCCAGCCCTGACTTGCTGTGAACAGTGCTTGGGCTGAAACTTTGGCTCCTGCCCCTGGTAGGGTCATGTCTTTGGCTCTGGTCTTCATTTGGGCATTATTTTGCTTTCATCCTCATTTCAGCCTCTTAAGTTAGCTCCAGCCAGACTTTGCCTCCAGCTCTTGCTCAGGCTGCTGTTTCAGCTCTGGCATCACCTTGGACTGTGACTTTCACTTGAACTCCTGCTAGAACAGTCACTTGGCTTGGGCCTTTACACAAGCTATGCCTTCAGCCCCATCATGTGCTGCTACTTTTCAGGTCGCTGCTTTGGCTCTGGCTCCATCCTGGGACGTGACTCTGGGTCTAGCCCTACCTTAGGCTGTAACTTTGGTCCCAGGTCCTGCTTAGACACTACTTCACCTTCTGCTTAGGCTGCAGCTTCATTTCCAGCTTCTGCTGGCAGGCACTCAGTGCCTTCCTGTGTGTACCTGCACCAGAGGCAGACAAGGTGATGCTCTGTGATGTGTGAGGCAGGGAGCAGGCAGAAGTGGGCAAAAGTCACCAAAGCAGCAATTTCTCTGCTGCTTGTGTGGCGGGCAGATGCCTTAATCCTGGTCTCACTAGATTTCTGAAGGTTTTGCAAAAAGATGGAGGTACCACCCCACCACCCCTTCTTCTAGGGCATAAAGGACACATAAAGGAACATCCCTTTCCCCTGAGGATGCTGACCTGCCAGGGGAAGATGGCAGCCCCTTGGGTCTCCATCTGGGCTTTCCACCTCACCAAAGACATGGCACTCTGCTGAGGGGAGATCAGGCAGCTCTGCCAGGCATTCCCTTGCTCCGGTCACTTGTTGGCTGCCTCAGTGCCAGCTCCAGGTGCTGTGCATGGACTGTTAGCTTTCCTAGGCCACAGCACCTGCTCCCCCATTCCTCCTGTGCTGCCAAAGGCACCCACTGGTACTGCTCCACCTCAAGGAATGCTGCTGCCATATGGCAGTGTGACATCTGTGCTGGCTTGGACACTAGTAAGTGACCCTACGTTGGTCCCAGGCACCCCTCTGCATGGTGCAACTGCCCAGCCTGTGCGCACAGCCTCACCAAAGGCACATGGGCCCTGGCTTCCAGCCACGCAGACGCACATTGTCCTACTGTCTGTAACAAAAACTGGATCCTAGTCTTGTGGCAAGAGCTACAGAAATGAAGTTATAAGTGAGATACAAAGATGAAAGCAAACTTTTAACTGTAGTTAAAACCACAGTGTAGCTGGGTACATGCTGGGCACCCAGTGGACTAACGTCGTTCATTCCCTGGGTGGCCCAGAACTCCCCAGCTGGTCTCTGCACTAATGAGGCAATGCATTGATTCCAGATGAGGCTGACTTGAGACAAGGTCACCAGTACAACCAAGCATTTGACTAACTGTCACAAAAAACTCTCCAGGTCAGATTTTCAAAGTCCTGAAGATCTCCCCACCTGCTTTGTGCAGATCAATCCACGTAATTGTGTGCCCTGTTAATGGACATGCTGGGTGGAGGGTGCAGCTGTCCCAGAAACCGCTCGAGGCTGTTCATGCTGCTAAACTGACCAAACAGTACAGAGATGATGCGCTTGCCAATACTCACTAAGAGCTGTTCCTGCAGATACAGAAATGGTCACATAAGACAGTCCTACTGTACACAGTTAAGAGATACCTTTTGTACTTGGCATTGGTAGTGAACAAATCAGTAAACACTGGAGGGGTCACAGGCCGGCTGGACAGGGGGAAGGGCAGAAGGATGGGGGTACCAAAAGGGTGCATCTGTGTAATGAACAAGTGCTAATGTGCCTGGGGGCTACAGACCCATCCTAGGAAACCAAGATGCCCCTGTGCCATCCCTGCCACATGCAAAGAAGAGACAGATCCTGTGAACTGCACCGAGAGGTTACCACGTTTGGCCTCAGACTGAGAGGATGACAATACAGTATCACCCAGGCAGGCTTAAGGCTCTGCAGGGTGCAATGCTGCCTGCAAAAATGGAAAACCAGAACAGATGCCGACATCAGAAGAATGCGAGCATGGGGACAATAAGAAAAAGTGCACTAAAATAGAAAAAAAAAGAAGCTGCATCTATTAACTCCAATCCTACAGCAGTGGTCAGCTCAGCAGCATAAGAGTTCACAGAATTATTTTTTAATATTTAACAGAAACATGGCACGTTACATCTTCAGGGCACTGAATATACAATGATTACTCCTCACAACATCCCTGTGAGGTAGGCATTAGATTGCAGTTACTATTTGACATGTGGACAGAGGCAGAGAAGTACATAATCAGCCCTGCACAATGAAGTCAATGAAGTTCAACTCACTTAAGCCTGGAGAAGCCCCCAGTGACTTGACTGAAAATGTAAGAGTGGGGCTGAGCTGATAAAGTATCAGCTACCTTCTTTTACTCTAGTTAATTACAATGCTCAGGGTCCAACTCTGTTGCTTTCCCATATCCCCCTACAAAACCCCACCTTTGTTAAACAAGACACACATGCAGAGAGTTGCTACCAAGTGAGTTCTGCAATAGAAATAGGAAAAAAAAAAATAAAAAATCACATTTCAATTTAGCCTACATTTGAATAAAACCATGAGTGAAGTTTGCCTGCCCAGTTAAATAGAACAGTTTCAACTTCAGTCCTTTTATGATATTTGAGATGGCATTTCAGCCTTCAGCTGTAAGTGTTTGCTTAACATAAGAAAATCTAGGGGAAAAAAGTTTTTGAGACAGTGATCAGTGTCTCAAAAATTATGCTTCATTTAGTTAAATTGTTCTACTGAAGTCTGAGGAATTCCTGAATAGGAGGAGGAACTTTTGGGTTTAACTCAACCCAAACTCAAACTTTTCATGTTCTTTAAAAAGCCCCTTAGTATACCAGTTTCTCAAGTAAACTCCTCTATCAGAATGTTTTTGTTCCAAAAATGAAATAGAACAGTTTTGTAAACTTCAACATAATAAAAAAATCCTAGTTTGTAATATACGATTATTGATTAATTTCATTTAATAACTTTCTTTCTACTGTAAATCAACTTTAGGAAAAAAGTATACTGACAGTATGGCTACTGTGATTAACTCATCTTCCTACAGCTTTCAGTTGAGGTTTCTGAAAAGATACACTGTCCAAGAAAGATTCATAGTCTCAACCTGTAAACTACCACAACTCAGCTGAAGTCAATGTAGCTGTTATAATTCATTCAGACTGAGTGGCTAATCCATTGATTCCTTCATGTGCAGTATCGGTGACAATGGTCTGTCTCCAAGTTGAGAGATGATCACGACTGAAGAGGCCTGGGTCCACATACTCTGAAAACCAGAATATTTTACCTTTCCCTGCAGAGAAATCTTAATTCTCATTTGATGGAAGATTCAGTCCAATGGAACAATGGCTGTGCACTACGATGGAAGAAGAACAAAGTAGTTGGAAGAAACCATCTTCATTGTGGATTGGGGGTGGGGGTGGTGATTAAAAAGAAAAAAAAAAAGAGGGAAGAGTTAATTGTTAACGATATTACCAATGGACGCACAAACTTCTAATCTGAGATTTACTTTTCCTCTGTAAATTGAAATTTTGTCACAACCTCTCCCCAGGCGACTTTTAACCTTGGTGAATACACAGAATTTTTAAATCCAGAGCAACTGCAGTCTCCAGACAAGGCAGGAAGAAACAATAAAAACAAACAAAAAAAAGCTCAGAAGTGCACTTCATATATCCTGCCTCACAAAGGGTTAAAGTGCTAAGTTTGATATATCCAAAAATTAAGCATCTCTCCTAGTCCTTTAGTTTTTTAAATGAAACTTTATCTTTGGTTTCTTGTATCTTCTCAGTAATTTTATCCTTTGTTTCCTCCATCTTCTCAGTAATTTTATCCTTTGTTTCCTCCATCTTCTCAGTAATTTTATCCTTTGTTTCCTCCATCCTATCTTGTAGATACTCCTTTACTGGTGGTGGTGTGGACATGTAGCCATTCTTACGCAAATATTTAACAGTGATGGATGTTCCTCCCAAAGTCACAGTGTATCTGGCAGGAGTTGCAATCTTAAAAAAACCCAAAGAACACTCCATGTCAATAAAACAGGACAGTATTATTTAGCAAAAGGTATTTTTAATATTGAGAATTCTTTTGGGCGAGTATCAGATACTAAAAAGGTCTTCTATTTATAAGGAAATAAGCCAATATACAGTGCATATCCCCCCCACCCCCCGCAATGCATACCCTGCTTAAAGTATCCTTTTGACAAAGCCAGCACAGGCATTAGACTTGCATTTAAAAAACCCAAACAAACCACCCACAAACCTCCCTGTGTAGCTTGTGGGACAAGCATTAGGCATCTCACAAAGCAATTCAGAACAGACAGTATGTGAACACCGAACCATATAAGCAAAGAGGAAATATTGACAATGTATGTTTTAAAATTCTAAAAATCCAAGAGTATAGGCATCTTTCAGTCCAAAACTAGGACACACACAGTCCTTAAGAGGTCAGCTAACCCAAGACACAATAAACCAGGTTTGTTATGCTAGACAGACTAAACTGTTCTTTCAGAACTTCAGAGATAAAGCCTGCACAATCTTTTTGCAACCTATTCTAGTGCTTCCGCATCTTGGAAGTTCCTTCCAACACTGCCAGATCTCACAGCTATAATAAAATCTTTGTATTTAACCACGTTTCTTTATTGGTCTCTTTTGGGCACAGGAATAATTGGCCAGAATAGTGCTTTCACATGTTGTTTAGGAAAGTAACCCTTTTAAATAACAGATAAGGAGCACATCACATTTGGAAACAAAACAGGTGAGTGGCATTCAAAGAGAATACGGTACTTTGGTTTTGCACGGTCTAACATGGTTCAAGTTTCCTCAACATGGATTGTGCACATATAAAGCAGTAGAGACCCAAACCTGAATGTAAGTAATTGAGTCAAATGGACAGTGACAGTACTTGACAATGATGGAGAGCTAAGGTAGGAAGACAAACTAGCAAATGCTCTAGGATAAAAATAACTGTACTTTTATCAGGAAGTCATGATGTGTTTAGACCTTACCTCTTTATCCCTGTTAATTACGTCAGGGTTACAAAGGAATAACTTATTTGTAATTAAATCTGAGGGCAGACAATAGTTCTGCAGCAAACAAGTTATTTTAGAAATACAGACAGACTCCTTAAAAGGAACACAGAGCCCATATCAACTTGCATATGACTATTTTTACTACAAAAATGAATGTTCAAGCATGTGTAACTATCAAAGAAAGAAAACAGCATAAATTCTTTCTGCTGTAAACAAGTAAACCCTGTTTAGTTCACCAGGCAAGATTTACAGCTTATTTACAAACTATAATTATACTTACTTTATACAATGCATATGCAGTTAGTGCATTTCCACTCTGGGAATTTTTCAGGATGTTTACTATGCTGTCTGGTAACCCAATCAACTCTAGGAATGGAACAACATTCACTCCTCTATAAAAGAAAAAAATAATAATCGATAACCTGAATTGGAATTTGAAACCTGAACACTGATTTAGAGTACCATTTCCATTCTTTTCATTTACACAAAGTCTGTAATCTTATAGCGAAGTATTTTTTCACCTAAGCAACGCGCTTACAGAATTGTATTTCTGTACCTATAGGCAAATTAATGTTCTTTTCAGGATTCCAAGAGGTGAGGCATTTATATTATCCCTGCTGAGCTGAGTAGCTACTAACTTACCTGTGCCCCAGTTTAGTATGTTTGGAGGTAAGTAGATATAATGGTGGTAAGACAGCTATTCAGGCTTAACTTCATGTTCTACTTTGCCTACTTTTTTTTTTTTCCTTTTAAAAACTTCAGACTAATCTGCAGCATGCCTGGAAGCACAGAATCCATACTTTAGGGTCCTCCATTCACTTTTAAATATATTAAACAAATGGAATGTGGCAAAAGAAAAGGAAGCGACATGTTATATGGACAAGACTTCAGGGGTTCTGGCCCAGTTGTTCTACCTTGTCAATATAAGGTGTCAAGATGGGCGGAGGGAGCTCCTATCACAGTTTCTTTCTGTTTGAAAATCAGGGAAGCTAGTATCAGCACCAAAAAACCAAAAAGACAGCCCATCTTTACATTACAGTGGAAAGCTACATGCAGTTATAGAGGACCTGACGCTCCAATATTTAGAGATGTTATATTATCATTATCCATTTCTACCTAGTATTTTAAGCATTCATTCTTCTGTGCATGTGATCACTTCAGTATCAGAAACAGTAACAGGCAGTTAATTTACTAAAGACCCTACAATCCAAAGGCCTATCTCCAGAGCAGAAAAAGTAGACCTAGTAAGATTTGAAAGACAGCATTAACAGCGTTATTTCATAAACTACCGTTGTTTAGTCTTGTATCATGAGCAGTCATTCTGAAAGTTGTTTTTCCACTTCAAGAGGGTGCTGCTCCTGTGGCATGACAAACTGAAGCTTTGTTACAGTTTCTAGTTAAATATTTCAGTTGTTTTCATCCATCAAATACCTATTTCAGCAGCTAACTTTGACTGAAGATTACTTTTTTTGGAACACTTACCTGAAATTTCTGGATGTAAGTATCAAGATGAATTAATCCAAAGCAAAATATTTTTATAGCTGAAGACCTTTATTCCTCTGACATGAGCTAAATTTAGAATGACATTTGGATCTATAGCTCCTAGAAAGGGCAATTATGCCTGCTGGTTAGAGTAACTAAAACACTTGTGCGGTAAGGCATTCTGATGTCAAAACCCCATTTTTGCCACCATGAAATATACAACACTAGCAATCCAGAAATAAACATTTATTTAGCAAACCATTTGCAGACAGATAAAACCTTTCAACTGAACTAGCAGCTCATAGATGATACAGTAGTTCTTTTTCCTAAGAAATGGCATTTTCCAGAGTAGTATCTGGCACGTGCTACAGCTGAAAACCCCAAATTAAAATACTTAATTTATCTTTTTTTTAACCACACAAATATTTAATTTCCAATTAAAAAGTCTGGCCTACAGTAGCAATTTTTTTCAGTGGAAGACAGGAAAGACAGGAAAAAAAAGGAAAAGATACACGACTTGCAAAGAGCTCAGAGTGAGGTGAACGACATGGAAGTCCAATGATGAGGGAGGACCAGGGAAGAAGGGGGGGAGAAAAATGGCAAAATACCCCTCAAGTCAAAGGGCAAAAAAACCCCAAAAAACAAAACAGGTCTACAAAGACCTCACCTAGCAATTTGTAATCAGGATTCCAAATCCCTATCTTAACCTTGTCAGAGGTTACTAATAATTTCAATGATGTTTACATCCATGCATATTTTGGGGAGATGAGCATTTCTTCAGGTATCTGGTATGCATCAATAACAGCATGATAATAGTGTGTATGTGACACTCTCAAGTCCTATACTCTTTCAATATTAATCTTATGCTTCAGTTAAAAACATAGCCTCATTTCCCTATTACATATAGAGTCATTTTAACATGTAATAATAATCTATATGTCCTTTCACCTGTGAAAGTCAGTCTCAATTCAACAGCAGTATTGGACACTGCAACAGAATATCAACTTACTTCATGGCTGCATAGTAAAAGGATCCAAACCATACAGTGGAAGTCAGAATATGCACTGGAATCATGACTTTTCCATACTGTTTAAAAGTCTTCTTGAATCTCTGAACGAGACTAATTGATTTGTCTTGTAATGGATCAGGTTCTGAAGAATCTGACTCTACAGGGCTCTGCTTGGGTGTATCAGTGGCTGAAGTCAAAGGATTTTTCTCTTCTGGTACTTTGTGAGGAGTGTCTGCTGGCTGTGATGCAAAAGGACTTTTCTTTGAGGCAAAGTGTGCTGCACCTGCATGAAGACGTCGTTTAGGAGGGTCCCGTGCCAAAATCACTTTGCACCCAGCATTAGACAACACCGACTGTCCTTTTAAGCACTGGAAGATACTAGTGCGAGGAAAAACCAAACATGTCCCACGCGCCAGCTGAGATGCAGTATGTAATAGACTCTGATGCATTTTGATGAAATGTGGCTGAGGTTTTTAGAGAGGAAACAAAAAGAAAAGAGCAAACACATTGCAATTCAATAATCTGATTTCTATTTGCTGTAATGCCACTTGAAATTCTCAAATTTTAAATTGCTTTCTATTCTTCAACTTTAAAAGGTTTTCCTTACCTTGCTTTGCAGAAATGGCTACCTTCCAGAATTAAGCAAATAATTTTAGATCTCACTTCTTTAGCATTCTGAACTAAAATGGCCCCTTCACTTAACACACACTGCTCCTTACAGCTAAAACACTCATGTTACTCTCTAAAAACACTTTTAGATGTTTAATGCTATCTGCTGCTTTTGTCTGCATAATCTGGCACAGTTGTTGAAAAGTTACCTCTGAAACTTCACTTCTAGTAGCAACTGATAGTTTGATACTTTGAGCCTACATACACATAGTATGAACTCACTTAAGTGCAATTAAAATTAATTTTTGGTGTCAATACAGTTAGTTTTGGTGTAATTTTCATATTCTATACGACTTTGAACTAAAAGTTAATACAGTAAAAAATAATCAGTAACTTATTAATAATCAATTAATAAGAAATAACCTTAATAGCAATAAACCATAACAGCCTGCTAGTATAAATCTGTTAGGAAGGGGGATGGTGCTGTTGAATGTCATGTATTAACACAAGCAACATTGAGCTGCAATTTCCAAAATATTACAATGCAAATAATATCTTCAAAATCTGGATAACCCAGTTAACTTTATGATTTTGAATACCTAACAGTTTTTTTTAACTTTCAGGAGTAACCCCATTTACAGGTTCCCCACAAAAGAGGGTAATTTTGTCTGGCATGTACAAACATCAAGAAGTCATTTTTTTCCCCAAAAAATGCATGATTTGAACTAGTGAATGAAATATTCTCCCCTTTAAACAATGACTGGAAGTTACAGAACTAGTTTTCCTTCCCTCCAAAAAAAGTGCCAGTAACCGATTTTATGTAATGAAAAAATACGCCCGTTAAGTTGTATTACAATGCTCAAATATTTCTGATGCTTTTGTATTTAATTATCATAACAATTCTTGATCCAAACTAGAAATCATTAAAGTTTAATTCAAACTCCACTGTCACCTTCATATCTGCTCCCCCTTCACTTATAGTGTTAGATACATTTGAATTGGGTGTTTCGATAGTGAATTTGTCTAGGCTGCTGAAAAATGATCAATACTTCATAACATAGGCAGAAGGTTTTAAAAAAATAAATAAAATGAAGCCATACATACATACCCTTTATTACTTTCCAGATCCGCAACAAGGACAGTATGATTAGGTTTGTATCTTCAAAAAGTTGTAACTCTTCCACTTGTTCCCCACCTTTCAAATATATCTCTTGAACATATTGATGACTCTGCTAAAGTAGAAAAAAGGCTTATTTAGAGAAACAGCAACAACAGCAAACTAATATGATGAAGATTTTTGGTGAGCCCGAAACCTTGCTTACTGAAGAAGTTATTGGTATAAATTCCCCTTTGGATACTGACACAGTAATGGGAGATCTTTTTTGCGTAACTTAGAAGTTCCTCAACTTTGAATTACCGTTTCCTTCCAAGAGACAGAAGTTTCATAACCCAAATGCATCTGTTGGAATATTCCTGCCTGTATGTTTTCTAGGTATTTTTATGTTATTGTTGTACTTGAATTAGTTGCAATTACTAGAATTACAGTGTTTGATGTGGGGAAAAGATCAGAGGAATGGTTTCAAACTCCCTGGGAACCTCTACCTTGCACATCAAGCACAGACACCCACTTCTGTTGAACTTGTATTAACACGAGGTATTGCATCAACAGGGGAAAAAGGAACACTTGTCTCTATGCAAGCAAGCAGTAACTCACTCCTGTTGAGTTATGAACTCTTGTGGGAGCCAAGAAATACTGCTGCTTATAGAGCAGTAGATCAGCTACAGGTACTGCCTCTCTCCGAGTCAGTTTTCTGCAAGAACTCACTGAAATAACTACTTGTGCTATCTCTGGTTTTATGAGAAGTGGAGATTCTTGCTGAATTCTTAGATCCAAATGCAATCGCTTCTCAAAACAAAAAGTAGTGAAAAGACTCAGCAAAATTCAAGTGTTAAGATGGCACACTGCCATATACTAACTACCTTACCAATTCACAGAAATTGTTAACAAACTGGAAGAATGCAACTACACTGCTTGCCTATGGCCACTTACGCTCCTCTCCCGAGGGATAACTCTCCACAGCAGACTGCCCCCCCCCCTCTCACTAACAGTACACAACACTAAGCATCTGCCCCAAGTAGATTTCCACAATATCCAGCCAGCAGACTCCGCAAAGGTTACCTGTCCATCTATGGGAATTTGGGAGCTCTTGAGTCAGACTACTACTGTTCACCTGTTTTCAGCGGACGGTACCCTATTGAGAAATACCTGTTCCAAACAAGCTTTGACAATTGCTACCACACAGGATGGGGACAACTATGCTCAGCGCACTGATTTTGGTTCATTAATGTTATCGACTGGACTCTGCATTCCGAACAGCCTTGGAAGGAGATCATTCTTCTGTACAGATGCAGGAAGAAACTGAACAAGTATTTCTGAATTTTTGCATTCTATATAGTGTATATATAGCAGCATTTCTCAGAACAGTTTCTAGGTTTTGCTGTTCAGCACCTACTGACAGCACAAAAATAACGCTGTACCACCACACCTCTGATTCATTGCAATGACTGCAGAACACGTGGTATTAAACGGCTGCCAGGGGGCTAGAATTCTCCTTAATGCAAAGAAGCAATGGGTCACTACACTCATCAGTCAGTAGCTAACATAGCTCTGTGATTAGTAAATGAGTTTCAAGGCCTCTGCTCACAAGTTAGCTGCACCGTGTAAAACTTAAAATGTCACCAATGGCTTTTAAAGCAGGGGAACTACCAAGGCTACTGACAAAGAGTTGCCACGCCACTTTTTTTCTTCCTGCATCCTCAGATGGACTTAGAACTCATTAACTAAAGGGTTTTTCTCCATGATGCAAGACCTGGTTGGTCAAAGGGAAGGTTCTCTGTCTAGGGTAGATCCTGAAAAGGTCCTGAACCTTGTAAGCACAGATGGTATGGTTCTAGTTAACGTTCGGCAAAACAGCTTACTTTTTGCTTCTCTACTTTAAAAAAACCTTTTTGCTAGATGCTTGATATATAAAAGGCTTAAATATGATAGTGCTATTTGAGATAATAAAACAGGTATTTTAAAACAAGGTTGGCATTTTCCTAACAAACCTACTGTGTTTCATGGGTACAAGCTTCATTTTACTTATCTAAATGAACAAAGGAGAGGCTTCTAAAGCATCAGTAAATTGAAGATTATGCTACTTTCCAGCAGCATGACAAGACTAAATGAGGCAAGTATTACAACGGTTACAGCAGGAAAGGCAACTTAATAAAACAACAGATTACTATAGCATACACTTTGTAAATTGATTTTAAATAAATGAATATTGTTAAAGGGGTAATAGGTGCAGCTACTCAACTGTAGTATTTTAATTACTTGGCTCAACGTTGCAAACAAACAGGACAGACAAAGTGCACAATAAATGTGGCTGTAGGTCCAAATGAAACTTAGTTGTTTCATCCCTCTAAAACACGAGATGAATACAGAAAATCTGTCCTTTAAGACAGTTAGTGAAAGAAAGTTCCTAGCACCCTGTGTGCTCAACAGGCAGCGGGAGAAAGTGTGCGAGCCTATGAATTTGAGACACAATTCTATTCTTTATGTATAATACTTTCATTAAAGAAATTACTGGAGCTATATAAGCTATACAATTTCCCTGTAACTTTTGGTTGTTCAAACCACTCAGATTCTAAGGAAGCCAGGACAGTAACCTAAATGTTACCCACAACTGCACCTAGTGACTTTTCAGAAGTTGTTTCTTCATTTTAGTGCGTTTTATTTTTTTCATGCTATTGCACAATGCTGCAAAGACACAGAAAGGAAAGAAGCTAGATGCTTCAGATACAAAGGTGGAAAAGCAGCTGGCCTCTGGCCAGAGAATTTTGCAGTGGGGGTGGGGCATGAACAGAAGGTATTTGAAAACATCTTAGATGTCTACATTAGCTTTCTCTTAAAAATGCCACAAGGAAAAAAAATAATATGGGGATGTCTAAGGACAAACATAGCTGTTCTCTGCTGTAAGAATACCATGCGGTCAGTGACTAAATAGATGCTAGTAGGCCAATCTATGAAACTATATACTAACACTTCTGGGAGAAGGTCTCCAATTCAGTGCTGTCATATTCTGGCTGACTACTTAGAGTATCTCTGGCTGGCTGTAAACTGAGCTGAAGGGATCTTGGCTGTTCAGGACGTACTCCTGGGTTGCAATTCTTGGCCATCCGTTTAGTTCTTGAAGGCAGCTCTTTCTCATGGCAAGCTATTAAAAAGGCCTCTGACAAAGGGAGTGCTCCAGTGCCCTCTTCAGGGAAAGTATAGATCAACTTCTTATTACAGTAGTAGAGTTTTTGTTTAGCAAACTTTTGTACTTCTGTTATAATTTAGATCAGCTTTGGCATAAACCTGATGTACTGTAGGAGTACTGTCTCTTGCATTTGCTCTGCTAAATCTTTGCCTTCCAGTGATTACTAGGAAGTACAGATTAGACCTCCTTTTGTTCCCGAGGACAACAAAAGCTCGCTAGGATCTTTTAATGTCAGAGTTCATCTATGACTACCACAAATTCATCGTTTTGGATGTGTGCCAACATTTTATGCAAAAAAAAAAAAAGAAATGGGATCAGTGGTAAAACACAGAAGTAACAAGCCAGGCCAATATAGGTACAGCAAAAGCTGCTGTCGATATCTGCTGTTGGAAAGAAAAACCATGCCAGAGATGCTGTCAGATGAAACTTTCATCAGAGTAATTTGTATTAAAAGTTACCCCATTACAGTTAACTTTTTTTGAGCTCCCAGAGAAATTAAAACACAATATGTGGTCGATATAAGATGGCAAAAACTTTAGTGTAAATTCTTTTGCAAAAGAGGTCAGAAAGCACCCGAGGGAATTGAGGGTGTAGCATATGTAGATTACAGTGGTTTATTTTCTCAGTTCTACCAGAAACACTCTGGATACAATATGTAAATATGGATGAATTTAAAACATTTTTCCCTGTTCTGTTACTGTTTAAAAAAAGAACATTAATTATACCACAGGAGAGCTCCCAATGAAAATCCATGAGTTTTTCCATTCCCAAGACACCTTTCTATGAAATCAGAGAATTAATTTACATCCTTGTCATTTTTAGTGTAAAATCAAGCAAACTTTGAGGGTTGTCTGTTGTATACACAGAAGAATTTTGAAAAGACTCTTAAGTTTTCAGAAATCCTTCCCAGCTCACTCTTCAGACTGCATAAAAGGCAAATACAGAGATCTCATCCAAACAGCTCAGTTTAATAGCCCCCCCGCTTACATTTATACTAAATACAATTAAAAAAATAAAGCAAAACTTGTTTTCAGATTTCAATAATTCTTTTCACAAACTTATTGACAGTATATTAAAAAGAAAAAAGGGCATCTTGCCAAGGTCATAAACCATAATTAAAAAAAAAAAAAACCTGAACAGAAAAAACACGTGGGTTTCCTAAAATGCTTGGAGCACATTTTAGAATTATTGTAATAATAGCGCAATACATGCAAAGCATCATTGTTTTTCCTAAACTCAATATAAGACTGTAACTATAAGCCTTAGTAACTGCAATAGTTCAGCATAAAATGCAGTCACTACCCATGGATGGGAAAACGGCAGTGTATAGGGACTTTTTATTCTTTGTATCAGTACGTTTAAAGTGTATGTATGAGCATTCACAATTTGTATTTTGACCTTTACTACTTTTGCAGTGTCCCTGATACAATCTGTTATACATTCTAGACTAAGAAATTTGGTTCTAACTTGAAGTTTGGGCATCACTAGCAGTCTAATCTTGTCTATCAGTTAGAACTGTCTAGAATACATAACACCACATTTTAGGTTAAAGGGAGTAATGCAAAATAAGTCATCGTGAGATTTATTAAAATCTTGGTTAAAAAATCATCATGTTAAAGCAAATGAAAGAGTAAACTCTTGTAGACAAATCACACACATTAGCCCCATCCCACCTCCACCACATTTAATCTCTGTAATACCTCCACTTAGCAAATGCTACGCTATAATTTTTAAATTGATCATATTACTACAGTTCAATACCGATGTAAGTGGAGACAAGCCAACAACTTTTTTACCCTTATTTTATCTGAACTACTCTTGTACTTGCTAAAACAAAGAGTGAAGTCACAAAAGTAAGATACACCCTCATAGGGTCCTTACACACAGCAATCTTCTCTACAGCAATTTTCTGATAATCAGAAGGCAAATGAAGCATGAGAACGTAATGCAATGCCTACCTGTTGATTTACAGATCTGGAATGCTAAACAGGAGGCTTAACAGCTGATTTGCACCCAGTCAATATTACAGTGGTATCCCCATTTTCCTCTGTGTTAGAAGGCATTGAATCTTAAGCTTGCATGCAGTTAAGCATTATATAAAAGTGTGAGTGTCCTTCCTCTAATTCTTCTAAAACAAAGCATCACAATCATTTGTAGTGCTTTCTGCTCTTCAGAACGATGTTTTTAATAACTGGTGCTATTCCTTCTTTTAACTGTTTTCCTGTTCCATAGTGCTGAACAGCTACCCCGGGGTTCCTTCATTCAGAAGTTTGATTCTGCCCTCTACTGAATTTTTACATAAGTACACCTCTCATACTTACACTGCAAAAGGTCTTTGCTCTCCACAATTCCTTCCAGTAAGTCTAAGTTTGCTGGACCATCTTCTATGTTGGTTTCAGAGCCTCCCAAAACAACAGACAGGCATCAAGGGAAGGAGAAAAAACCCCGCCTTTTAAAGTGCTATCTGATTTGACTTTTTGCCTGTTTGTCACTCCATAGACAGGTGTCTGCAATAAGCAAGATAGAAAAGTTATGCTTTTAAACCTTAACTAAGCTTTAAAATAGGTATATACATCTATGCTAAAAGGGTTAAAAAAGCCCTTTGTTAGTTCAAAGCAGGGATTGTACTGTCTGCTTATTATTTTGCCCTTCTGCACATTACCTTTCACTTGACACTAATGATCAAAACACGTTCTAATTCTCTCTCCCTTCTATTCCACTCTTATGTAGTAACTTTCTCAAGCAACCCCTAATAGCCTCTTTCATCTTTGTATCTCCCAATATATCATTAGATCATTCCCCTCAAGACACTTGTGTTTTTCTGTCAAGCAAGTTTTGAATCAGAGGGCTGTTAACATGGAGGTGTAGGTGTGCGGTGGTACAGTTTGCAAAGCTGTGGGAGGTTTCTACCAAGCAACTAAAAGGAGCAGCAAAAGGTAATTCACATAAGCAAGCCTCATGTCAGCGGTTTCCTGCATATGGCTTTGAACTCCCTCAGGAAAAAAACACCCCCAAGTGAACTGGCAAGTGAGTTAGATGCTAAAACACAAACAAATAAATAAATATACAGATCCATTTTCTACATTTTACTGAAACATTGCTGGAGAATTTCTTAGGATCTCCCCTCTCAATAGTTCAGTGAACCTTATTTGGCAGCTTCCTCGCCTCTTTCAATTTTCACTGAGGATCTCAGGAGTTCTGAGTGTACATTTTAACACATACGGGAACACATTAGAAACACAACTATTCTATGTTCAGCGTTCAGATATTTCTTCTATGAAGTTCTGCTACCTCTCTTCAGAATGCATAGCTGCTGTGCACATCTCTTTTCACTAACAGAGGCACCAGTAACAATCAAAAGGCTGCAGGCAAAACTGAACTCCAGCTTGCTCAAGACTTCCTGCTATTCATAATTTAGATTCTAGTAGCCAAGCTCATTTTTTAATTCATAATATTCCCACTCAGGACTTTGCTGATATAAAAATTAGATTATAATATTTAATTTAAACAGCTCTCGGAGTTATAATCAAGTATTTACTCCTGAAAGGTCTAATGAAACAACTGGAGACACTCTGTAGATACTGTGACTTTTACTAAAACAAATATTGCTAATAAAGTTCATCCTTTTTGACCAGACCATAGAATAAGAGCTTAGGTATTCAAATACTCTTTTTTTTTTGGACTAACTATAAAAGGCATTTAGTAGGGATATGCTTAATGTTAGATCTT
This sequence comes from Falco biarmicus, assembly GCF_023638135.1. Classification (NCBI taxonomy): domain Eukaryota; kingdom Metazoa; phylum Chordata; class Aves; order Falconiformes; family Falconidae; genus Falco; species Falco biarmicus. The sequence continues at coordinate 63,222,355 of NC_079290.1, forward strand.
AGCATCAACTTTACACAGCCTTCTGCCTCATCTTGCATTGGGACTCCAAAATTGTTTCTTTTCTAGCCTTGATAAATGCCATTTTTTGCCACCTTGGATCTTTGCAGGTGTTGTCTCATTGTTCTGAGTCTCTTCCCTCCATAACTCAACCATAACCAATGGTATTGGCTGTAATAATACTTCAAATGCAAGTTATAGTATGTAACAATTTTACAAAGCACTTAAAACAGCAACCTCTACCAAGTAACAAGTCTTCTACTCATCAAATTCACCAAAGCGTTTCTAAGACTTTCACAAAACATCCTCAAGGAAAAACTCTGAAGCCTTACAAATAGAAACAAAGTAGGAATAAGCACAAACCAGTCCCAAACTGAGAAAAAACCCACAGCTTCAGTAAGAACAGAATTCACAGTGGAAGCATTAGGCTCAATTTTTTTTCTTTTATATTCTCACCACATTTATTTCACATTCTCAAACACTGAAAAGCTGTCATTTTCCCCAGCAAAAAATACAGAATGTTCATCTTTCAGCAGAATTACTGTTGGCAGACATTCACTTCCAGTATAAACCTTTTCTAAATATTCAAACTAAGTGTTGAATTCTCTGTTGTGAATTCAAACTTGTCCATATGGGGAAATCTGTGTAGTATCAATCAGAGTATCTTGAAAAATTATGTGTGAAGATGCTGATCATAACATTTACAGAACACACACACGCTCAAAACCACACTCTTCATCTAATTTTTAGTAAATGCTGTTCCCCACATCTCTACAAATGAATGTGAACTGTTTTCATGAAAGTAGTATTTTTTTATTAAGGTCTTGATACTTGAGTAGATAAACTTTCCTGCCCACTATTAAATTTAATGCCTTATACAACATCTTTTGCTTACAGGACATGATTGATGATGTTACCAGACACACAAACAACAAAATGACACCATTTATAAATGCCTGAAAGAACATAAGAGACTGAGAGCTGTGTTTTTACACCAGAAGGAAAAGTCTGACAGGACTTCAGTAATAGGGCCCTAATAATGCTCCCGCTTACAGTCTGCTGTATTCAGCTTGAGAGAGAAATCCTGTGACTGCAACACTGCAGCCTTTGAGAGCACACTGCCTTCTATGAGATGTGATTAACAATGCCCAAGGCTTTTATTTCGGCACAGAAACCTTCCTCCATCAGAAAGTACTCTCCTATGGCCTGAGAGAGCAGGAAGCAAAAAATGACATCTAATTTTAACATTAGCGAAATCAACTTTTAAATTCACAAAACATTAAGAGCAAATAGCTGACTGACACGTGTGGGACTAAGCACTACCATTACGGTTGAAAGATAAATACCCTCATGTTCTACTTAACCAGCTACTTCTGGAAGAGACTTTAAGAACTGCTGTAAAGCCACCCATGTATTTTTATTTAGAATCAACAAAATCTAGCCATTTGAAAAAAAACCACATCAAACCCACCATCACTGCTGTGTTTTATTTATAATTTGATCATGAGCACCAGACTGTACTAACCCCCCACCCCCTTCCCTCATCCCACTCTGCCAGGACAGACTACAGATGTTCTAGGAGCTACAAGGGATCATCTGCTACAATGCTCTGTACGTCTGCTACAAAGCCACAATCACAGCTGCACAACTTCTTGTTTCACAGATACAAGAAATGCTACACATGGTCAAGGTCAGTTTTTGGACAAGATCCAAGCAATTAGAATTTACAGCCCAGCTAAGTGGCACCTTCATTTTCTGATGTGCACAAACAGAATACAACCTAGTTTTACCATTCAGATGTCTGTTTAGAAGGAGTAGTGCCATGTCTGGCAAGCCAATGAAAAAAAATATTCTTTTTTTTTGTTGACTCATACAATGGGTAGCTAGTTTGAAGATGTTGCGGGCAGAACTAACTGATGGAAGGCACAGGCGTAGAAAGGATTAGAGCTGTTTAGAGGACACAAAGTTCATGAGAACACAGATCGCTACCACTTGCACTGCAGAATTCTAGACATCAACAAGAGTAAAGCCCTACTGTAGAATCCCAGAGCCTTAAAGGAGAAATTACTTCTGCCCTTAACTGCTTACTTACTAGGACAGACAGAAGGTGGGAGGACTGACATAACTAGGCACACTAATCTGGCCTACCAACCTGGTTAAACTATAATTTTTCTGACAGTTTGAAGCGATATATTCTTGACTTAATATGAATAAACTACATTGGACTTAACATACCTATACTGGTACCTTCAAGACTTAAATTTAGGAAGGTATCATCACAATAGATCATACAGATTCTTTAACTGAGTAACAACTTTCTACTCTTACTGTAACTTTATTGTAATGACAGGGACATGAAGAATAATCTGTGGTGTTAAGAGGTATCATGACTCACGACTTGAAGTTCTGTAGCTTGAGCAGCATTCTTTTTTTGTTGTTGTTACTGCCATACTAAACAATCCGTTTGTCTTAAGTCAAAGAATCTACTACAAAAACTTTATAGTCACTAAGAATCCCTGACCTTGAGGTTGATCTCTGATCTAAAGTGATGGAACTAGGTAGTTACCTATCAGAACAGCAAGGTAAAATCCTTATGATCTATTGTGATGACACCTTACTGTCCAGGAATGCCTCAATCATGTTTTGGGCCCAGGCCTCAGTTCTAGTGGTTTTATGCCATTCTTAATACTGAAATATTGCTGATTGATGCTGAATTTGCTTCAGCATCTGATTTTCAAAATAAGTTCAGATTCAACTATCTGGGTTCACAGCGTATCAACACCAAGAACTTTCTTGGATCTTTTCCCCAATCTGCAAAACCAACTGATTACAAGGAATCTTATGCATTCAACTAGCAGTTTCACATTGTAAAAATCAGCCCTCTTTCTGCTTTTGTCATTGAATTTGTTGTGGCCTTATCTTCAAGACCAGTCAGAACTCCCTCCAGATCCAGAAATGTGTCAAGATGCAAACTGAGGGCTGTTATCTGAGATAAGGGGGCATCAAGAACTCAGTCTTGCAAAACCAGACTTCAGTTTCTCAGTGATGCCTATAAGCATACACAGAGAGCTAGGTCAGTTTGGAGATATCTACAGCAGGAGAATTACACAGATACTTTTAAAACCCAAAATCAGATCAAACCTTTTCTTATCAGCTGATATAGTCTGTAAGGTAGATCTGTAGACAGTCATGCTAGACAAATCCTTAACTTCTTACATGCTCTTTAGCAGTCTGAAATTTGCCTACTCAGTTTTTGCCATGTGCAAGCCACCAGATATCCACCTACTCAAATAATCAAATGATGTTCCCCCCCCAATGGAAGTGCTTCTCAAGCAGCAAGTGCAATACAATAATGCTGCCGCAGAGGCCAGTCATCCTCCTTTTACCTCAAGCAGCCCTTGAACATAAAAGGAGTTAAACATCTGCTGTCAGCCCCATAGGAGGAGATGGATGGTGGGGACACATTATCCTCTGTGCATGCATTTCCCACACAGAAGCAGCTGCAAGTCATATAAGCGAGTGGCACAGGCAGCAAAACACATTCCAGATAAGGAATCTGTTCCCTAACCCTCCCCTAAAGTAGCAAAACTGGCAAATAATTTTATGTTTATGCTCGTAACAGCAATAACATCTTGGGGTTTTGGTAAACTGAGGAACACTTTCAGTTTAAGAATTAGTTTTGGTAAAGAATTCTAGGTCACCTCATGTACTCCCGTCCACATTAACGTTGTCTCTTTTGGGCCAGCTTGTAGAAGGCATTTCAGAAACAGATGTAAATAAGGCGGAACATGTAGTTTGTAATACCTGACGTAAATCCACATTTGAATTAAGAACTTTAACAAAAATTCTCATGACTTCTCAGTCTGCCTCCCTGGATAACTCCCATAGTTAATTACCAGAAGCAGATTACTAATGAGAACCATAACTCTCCGCAACTTTGCCAAGAGGGTTGTGCCTCATTCGGCCAGCCACTGCCTCCTAAGGATTCAGACTCCTCCAAAGATGGTCCATACAAAACGTAAAGAGAAAAAACGGTGCTGAGAGCTCAAGACGAGCAAGAAAACATAGTTTTACCAGTGAACAGGTAAGAGGAGCAAAAGTCGCATTTTTGAGATTCTCCTACTGAGGGAAGCCAGCCCTTTGCTCTTATTTGTCACGTACGACACAGCTCAAAGAATTTATTAGACAAGAAAATATTTGCTCGGCCTCCTTAAATAGTATCGAAAGTCAAGAAACGCGCAGAATCGGTTGTCTCGGGACAGAAACACCATCAGGAGCGAAACCTAACTACGGCCCTATAACGGTGCAACCGCCAGAGAGCGGCGGCCGGCGTTTTCCACGCCAGACCGAACGGCCCCGCAGTTTGCAAAAGAGAAAGCAGCGGGGGGAAGGCACCGAGCTCCAGGCGGCCAGCCCGCCTCGCCGCGCCCCCGGCCACCAGCGGCCGCCGGTCGGTCAACCCAACCCCCGGGACCGCGATGGCAAAACAGCCGGGGGCGGGGGCGCCCGCGGGTCCCGCCGCCGCCCACCAGCCAGCGCGCGGCAGCGGCCACGCGCCCTCCCGCCGCCGCCGCCCGGGGGGCTCCGCGAGCCGCCCGCACCCGCCTCGGCCCGCTGCCGGGCGGCGGCCCCTCCCCCTCGGCCCCACCGAGCGGGTACCTTGTGGCCACGCCACCGCTCCTCCTCACGGGCCCCGAGCCATGGAGACGCGCCGGGCGGCGGTTGACCGACGGCCGCTGCCGCGCGCACCGCTCCCGTCACCTCCCCCTGACCCGCCCCGCGCGCGCGGCAGGACAACGTGCGGCAGCGCCCGTCCCCACCATCACCTTGAGGCCCGGCGGGGCCCGACGGCGCAGGCGCGCGCCGCGCCCCCTCGCACGGCCCTGTGGGGCCGGCAGTCCTGCCGCGGTGGGCCCGGCCCGGGCGCCGAGCCTCGTCACGTCTCCCGCGTCGCGCAGCCCCGCGTTCGCCCCGCTCCTCCCCCGGACGTGACGCCGTCGCCCTCGCCGCCGCGCGCCGGGGTCGTCACTTCCGCAAACAGGATGGCGGAGCGCTGGGCTGGGTGAGTGCCGCGCGCCGCCCGGCCGGCCGGCGACGGGGCCGCGAGGCGCGGAGCCGGCCGGGCGGCGCGGGACGCGCGAGGCGGCGGCCGGCGGGAGGTGGGCGGGGCGCGGCCCGCCGCGCGCGGGAGGCAGGCCCTGAGCCCTCGGCCTCGCGGGCGGCCGGTGGGGGGGCGGGGCCGAGGCGAGGGGGGGGGGCGGTGCGCGCGGGGGCCGCCGCGCCGCGCCACCGGCCGGCGCCAATCGCTGGGGCCGCGCCGGGGCTGCTGGGCGGGGGCGGTGGCGGTGGCGCGCGCTCTGCCCCGCTGCTGAGGCGGGCCGGGCCGCGGCGGGTGCTTGGGAAACCGCCCCGGGCAGCGGCCTGACCGCGGGGCCGGTGCCCGCCGCGGGGTCGATGCCCGCCGGCGGCGGGACGCGCTCCCTCCCGTTGCGCGGCCCCCTGTGACGCAGCTGACAGCCTTCGGGGCCCGGGCCGTTGGCGGCAGCCGCCGCTGCGGCCTGTCGCCTCTGCGCGTCCGACTCCATGGGCCGCGCGCGCAGCCCCGTCGCCGTCCCGCCGGCGCTGGGGGCTCCCCAGCTGTTCTCCCGAAGGAGCTGCCCCGGGCACCTGGCTGCCGTCGCTGTGGTGAAATTCTGAGCGTTGCTACATTTAGGCTGTAAAAGCATCTGGTAAACTGCTGGGGACAGCCGGGTGGGGATGAGGGAGGGTGCGCTGCCTCTTTGGAAGTGCCTTGGGTGCTGTACCGTGGTGGAAAAATCGTGTCCGTAAGGCATGCTTCGAGGCCATCTGTTCCGAGGAGAGCTGTTCGGCATCTCCGTATAGCGGCCTTCTTAATGAACGCGTTTTAGCCCTCATTAGGAGACCCGAGCCTGGATATGGTGGAACGTGGGTGTTTTCTGTTAGCCTGGAATAGGCCGCTGCTTTAGGAAAGGAGTTGCCAAGCTCTCCTGTCCTGTGCCTTATTAAAAAGCCTTTGCCCTGCTTCCTGATGGTGACAAGAAGGCTGTGATGTGCTGGAGACTAAATGAGCTTTGTAGCAGTGATTTGCAGTCCTTCAGGCTGCGTACGTATTTGTGAAGTGGAGATAAAAAAAAATCAGGTAGAGCTGAAGATGCCTCGTGTTAGTGAAGCTTGAGGCATAGTGGATATTCTTGGCAAACTTGAAAATCCACAACTGATAGGAAAATGTGCTCTTAAAACCACCTTGATTTTCTTGTTTTTGAGAACTTCCATTTGAAAACTTGCGTTTGAAAACATATCAGGTTAAATAATGAATTTACTAAGTCAAGGAACTCTTGTCAGCTTGTGTTTCTAAGCATAAATTGGTAGGTTACTTTTAATGGGGAGGGGGAAAGGGAGTTTATAGGCTGAAAACCAGTAACACGTTGCAGTTGAATCAATAAAGATAAATCTTTACTCTTCACATCTGAGTCTTTCTTATCTTAATTTGATCTTATTATAATGAGAGTACTTGGAAATTTTGCATATTTTATTGTGCTGTGTTTATTAAATAACTAGTCAAATTTGAAGTCTAGATGATGTTTAGGGCAAAGGCATGTTATTTTTATAATGCCACTATTAGTATTGAAAGTCAGGACTGTAACCACAAGTAAGTGAAATTGAACATTGAACATAGTTGTTTTTTGTTCCCCCCCCGCCCCCTGCAGATTTTGATTCTGATCAATGGACAAGGAGACTAACCTGTCAGAAATGGCTGATTTAACCAAGACAGAAGAACAAGAAGTAGAGAAGAGTTTGGATGAAGAAGTGGAGAAAACACCTCACACTTTAGAGGCAGATTCTGGTGTTGGTTGGGAAGGTGATAGTTCAACTTCAGGTACAGTGCACTCCACTGAAAATGAAAAAGAAGTTGTTAGTGATAATCAGGATGGCAGAGCAAAAAGGAAGAATTTAGATCCTGAAGATGAACCTCCTAAGAAAGTAAGTAGTGAGTATCGTTTATTTTGAGCTATGTTCAAATCCTTGTTTCAAAGTCTTAGCTCAAGAAAAGATTGAAAGTATTTATGGTAAACATGTGAACCAGCATGAAATGCCAATTGTCAAAGTTTGTGGCTAGCTTCCTAGCAAAATGACAGGTGCAGAAGTTATGTTGGGCTAAATGGAAGAGAAAGAGGGCTAGTAATTAGAATGTCAAGAAAACTGATCTCAGCATGTTCTTAGTCTAATGCTAAGACTTAACATTCCATCTCTATTTGGTAGCAATCTGGTAGTGTAGTGTAGGATTTACTGCTATTAGTCCAAGTCCCATATCTTGAGTTCATGTGTTTTGTATGTTGTTATCCTGTTGTGTATGTTGTTATTCCTAACCTAACTAGGTTAGGAAGAGGTTCTGCCTTAAGATGTTTGTCCTTCAATTTCCTCAACAAAGTATTATGTAATTTAGAAAACTCTACAAACTGCATCCTCTGTGATACAATTTCAGTGTGATTTGTTAGCAAAGTAAAGACTGAAAGGTTCACAGGTGTTGGTTTGTTTTTTTTAAGACTGCAAGAGTAGCAAAAAATACTTGTCCTTTTAACTGGGAGGGTGAAAAGGGTAATGTTTTATATGATGCTGTCCCTCACTGTGTATGAGCTTGCAGAATCTGATGCTAAAATCCAGTCTAATTTTGACCTTTTGGGATATTTAAGTATAGTTTGAAAATGTCTTTGACCTATTGTTTTGTTTCTCTGTTCAGAGTATTTCCAGCATGTTGATTTATGCCAAGCAATTAGGTAAAATAAAGGATGCACTTTGTTGTGATAGAAACAGTATTAACCCTTTCATCTTTTCAATAAGGTAGTTCTTCGATAAGGTTTAAGTGGACAAGAATTACATTGGTTTTGTCTAGCTTAAGGTGATTGCATTGAATGCAGCTGCCACCATTTAGATGTTATAGCTGATGGCTGTTCACAACTGTGCTTGCGGCAGTTGTGACACATTAATGGATGGCATGAATGTGTCCCCCACACTTGTCAAAGTCAGCTGTTCTAGCTTATGTCACCTTCAGTGGCCATTCAAGGAGCCATCTGTGCTTACCCTAAAAAAGCCTAGAAATGGTCAAAATATTTTTTAGTATCAGTCTGTCGAGCATGGTAATAAACAGATGAATGGGGTCATAGAGATTCCAAGCAAGTATGTCTTGTATTCATTCTGAAAGTTACCAAAATTATATGAAACACTGAAGAATTCATGTAGTGTACTGAGGTCAGTCAGACCTTTTCCCTTGAAGAACTGCTATTTGAATAGTAAGATATCGGGATTTTGACTTTTGTAGTCAGCTGTGGGGAATGCTTTTAATTACCTTGTGAATTCATACTGGCTGGGGTTTTGTGGCATGTTAGTGGGTTTTAACAGAGAATCCTTCTTTCTAGTTCATACTGTTATTTCAAACACTTCTGTACCTCACCGACTTTGTGTTGTTTCTCCATTTTCTGTTACTTTGATTTTATGTATAATTTATTTCAATTTCATGTATATAATTGAAGATTATTTTCAAAGTAAAGAAGTGTTAGGAGTGTAATATCTGGATGTAGACTGCTTCTCTGGGTCACATGGGACAGAAATCTCTTGAAGTATTTACAGTTACAGCTAAAACAGGGACATTTCTGTTGCTAACTCTTTAGCATTAAATGGGATATGTTGTCAGGTCATTACACTTATTCCTTTACCATGGTCTCTTGGCAGTGGGATCATCCACTTAGGGCTTTGTGCAACATCAGCTAGTTGGCATTTTGGTTAAACTGGCAGTTCATACACTTCTGTTAGATCTAAGCACTGAATTTCTGAAACAGGATTTTTAAAGAAGCTTAAAGTTCCTTGGGGAGGAACATCCCTCTCTTCAATCCTAGGCTTAAGGGGAATGGAACTGATTCTTTGAGAGTGGTCCAGTATTAGAGAACTGAAATTAAGTATTCTGTGAAGGAAAGATGCTGGGCATCATCTGTCAGAAATTACTTGGAACAACTGAAAAGGGGATTGACTTTTTAAGGGAGTTATCTCTGTGATAATTGAAGTACTGATATCAGTACCAGGACAGATACGGGAAATGTTTATATATACATAATAATGGTGCTCTTCATAGTATTACTTGTTTACTTTCTTAAGTCCTTAAAGTGAACACATCTTGATTAAATGAAAAAGTAACAAAAATAATTCACTGCTTGAGTCTATTCCTTCCCTTGTTTCTACAGCATGAGGTGGGCCATGGGCAAGCTGTAGCTGCACATTATAATGAACTTCAAGAAGTTGGATTGGAAAAACGTAGCCAATCTCGCATATTCTACCTCCGAAACTTTAATAACTGGACAAAGAGCGTCCTCATTGGTAAGCTTCCTTAATTGGTCACTTCAGACTTTTAACTAATTTTAAGTTTTAAAGATCAACTGACCTGAAAACTAGAAAAAGTTCATACTGGAAACTCTTCTTCTTCCTGAGATTTTTAAAGAGAAAGTTACACCTTTAAATCACGAAGAAGCAATCTGTTCTTGTTAGATTGAGCTGTTCTTGTTATTTAAATCTACCTCAAATAATTTCTTAGCCATTTTCCCAAAGCAGTTTGTCCTCAGGTCTTGATTAAGCAGTTCTGCAGGGAACTTGAAACACGTAAATATTTTCTGTATTACCCATAGTTAACAGTTTAAAAGATGAAAAACTAGAGGATGTAGTGTTTTAAGAATCAACAGCTTTTTATAAAAGGCAAAGTCTGCTGTCCACAAATCAATTCCAAAGTGCGGGTGCAAACAAAGAAAAGAATTACTGGCACAGCAGCACAGATTCATGAAGAGGGATCTGTGCCAGGACATATTGACACATTTATCTTAGCATGCTGCTTTTTATTGTGTTTTATCAGTGCAGTTAGAAGCAGTGTTTAGGTTTATATAAAGCCATTCCTGAAGCCTTTCAGTCATGATGAATCTCAGTAGTGTGGTTTACAGCAGTTGTATCAAAACTTCTTTCCTTTGTCTTACTGTGAAGAAAAGTTGCTAACATGCTGATACATGCTGATATGTTTTTCACAATATGCTAACATCAGTCAGAGCAGAAATTATGTATATTTATATGTAGGGTAAAACCACAGCAAATAAGTAGCAATGTTACTGCAAGGCCTAGGAGAGTGATTGGAAAACTATGCATTTTTGTAATGTGACTACAAAGAAGTGTTGTGGCTGATGTATTTAATTGGCTTTTACTCTTCTGCAAAAGGCTTTCTCGTACTTATAACGTCTGCCTTCATTATAAGGGTAATGAAAGGGAACTGTGGTTGTTTAGTGATGTGCAGTTTTGCCTTTGTCTGCCAGTGAAACAGTTCAGAGCTCCAGACATATTGCATGCAAAGCACATTAAGCGCAGAAAATACTAATTATCTTCTCCATAGTTTTAAAAGTTTACGGTTCCTTTTGTCATTAGTGGTTTCTAGAAAAAAGAGATTTAAGTCTGTGATGTTAAGAAGACTTATAGGTAAGGTCATTCCTGAGGTGTATTAAAATTCTCAAAATCTGGTGGTCCTTTAGGCTTCTCTGTAAAATCTAAGTGAACTACAGAGACCTGTACATGCATTCTCTTTATTTTTCTAGGTGAATTTATAGACCGAGTACGACGGAAAAAGAATGATATAACTGTTTTGGATCTAGGATGTGGCAAAGGTGGAGATCTACTGAAATGGAAAAAAGGCAGAATTAAAAAACTTGTCTGTACGGGTAAGAAGACACAACAACTTTCCAGGGAAAGTACATCAGTGTTTTGTGGGAAAGCCAAGCATGTCTCCAGTCTTATTATTTTTTCAGTAAGCCCAAGAATGTAGTGATACACCTGCCAAAAAGTCTTTGATGTCTTCAGGTTAAAGGACAAAAAACTTGATTGCCAGCATAAATATAAGAACCACTGATTTTCCATGTGATCAGCTTTCAGTTCAACTCGTGAATAAAAACTAGTATCACTGAAAAAATACACAATTGTCACAGATTGTCTTAGGCAAAATGTAGCACTGGGAAAAAGACCGACGTTTTGTATTATGTGCGTTTTCTCCCACATCTAATCTCTTGTTGTATTTTTTTAACTGTTCTAAAAGCACACAGAGAAAAGTTCCATTTAAAAAAACAAATAAACCCCACGGTGTTGTGACAAAAAATGTTCTTTGGTATTACAGTCAACTAAAGATTTTCAGACTCGGGGGAAGGAGCTGAAACTGATTAAAGAAATCTTTTGTTTAAACAGTTTGCTTAGGTGTTGGGAGGGAGATGCCATCTTCCCTTTTCCCCAAAAGTGTCCCAAGGAAAATCAGACAAAATATTACTTAACTTCAAATTTAGTTATATACTAAAATTTCATAAAATTCTTTTAGTGGGAATTATTCTGGGTGTTGTACATTTTACAGTTCTTTCTTGCCTTTTTCAGTTGGCAGTCTTCAAATGCAGTTGATTTAGTCACGAAGTTTTTACGTAAATTTATTGCATATTGTTAGTTTTAAAATTTGTGCAAACTTAGTGAAAATGTCTGAGAGGAACAGTCTTAAGAAGAAGAAACTTTAGCATGATGCAGTATAACAGCATATAGCAGAAATAATTGCGTTTCAGCATCTTGTATATTTTTAAGAAGATTAAGAGCTTTCAGTACTGTTGGAGAAACTCTGGGAACTGAATTTTACTAATGCATACTAGACACTTAATGCTGACAGCACTTAGTATCTGTCACCTAGTATCCATCACTTGTAATTTTGGAGGCTTGCTTTGTACTTTTGAGCATGGGAGCTTTCTAAAACCTTCATGTTGCAATTTTTGTATTGAAGTAAAGACTGAAAGTGGTGGAGTTATAAGCCCAAACTCTTTCTGCAAGTTAAATTCCTTTTCTGCAAATTGGCAGTAAGTGTTTGGTCTCCTCAATGTGTAATTGAAGATCAACTTTTATCCCTATCATAATGGATCTGCTGTTTTCCAGTAACCATTCAATTTTTCTTGCCTGGGGAGCATTTTAGACACTTTTTTTTAAATACTCTCTCCATATTAGATATTGCAGACATTTCTGTGCAACAGTGCAAGCAGCGATACGAAGACATGAAGGCCCGATGTCGTTATAATGAGCATATTTTTGATGCAGAATTTATACAAGCAGATAGTACTAAGGTACAGTTCCTATGCTTTCTCATATTTTTGAGATTTAACGTCCTTTTGTTAAGCAAGTACTGGAGGTGATGGTGGTGCTGTAATAGTTTGGGTGTGTATATTTTTAAGATCAGATTGTTGTACTATCAGGAGAATCAGCCGTATCAGTTACTGAAAAGATGTGTAAGACGTAAATGTATTTCGTTATTGTTTTGCAGTGTAACGTTCTTGAAGCCTGTCTTTTCCAGGTAATAAATCTGGTGCTTTCAGTTTCTTTTGCTTGACAAAGGGAAGGAAGTGACTACTTACATCTGGATTTCTGGGAGCCAGCATGGGATGTTGGAAACTATCTTGATGAATGTATTTTTATACTGGAATGAATAGGGGATGTTTTCTGATTTGATTTGTACATTTTGCTTATACCAGTATTTTTGTTCTACTGCCATTTTAATTACTGTCGTACATACCTTCAAAACTTACATGATAGAGTAGATATCTTAGACTGTCTGGAGGCAATGGTGAATACATTGCCGAAGATTTGGAGACAATTTTGTAACCAGCACTGCTTTTGCTTCCTAGAAATGCAGGCTGAGAGTGCTCTGCTGATGCAGGTTGCGGGACGGAGCCAATGTAGTTCCAGCATATCTGTTGAAAGGCTGAACCTGTTCTTCCCAGTCTTGCAGGGAGAATTGTTTGCTAGAATTATTGGTTGCCTCTTCTGAGGAATACAGCCTCATGCAGGTTCCAGGTCATCTCTTTTGGCTCAAAATTACAGTGGGAGAGAGAGTAAAGAGCCTTGGCTGGGAAAGAAAGGGATATTTTCATGTTGCTATTACAACTCAGACTTACACGCATATATATTTCCTGTTGCATGCTCTGCTCTGTCTGTCCGTGCACACAGAAGTTCATCTTCCTGACTTTGTATCTCTATCATCTATGTTGTATATAGTGCAAAATCTCATTCTCACAGCTTGTCTAATTCCACGCACCTCTGTTTCTCAGTTTCCTGTATCTTTGTCAAAAAGTGGAGGGGGAGTAATTGAACAGATAAACTTGCCATGGGTATATGAAGTGTCCATTTTTGTCTATCTGCATACAGAACGTTGACAGTATGTGGCATGAACTAGTAGAGTCTGGGAGTGAGTGGGTGGATGGGAAGTCTGGGAGAGAAGAGAAACTTGGGTAGAGCTGTTAAGCATGAAATATTTTTAAGTATGGAATGCATGTCACGGGCCTTGGGGAAAATTTGTGTGCTCCAGCGTTACTTATGGTAAGTACTAGCATTGTATAAAAGAAGCCTGATGAAGATGAGTTAGAGAACTGCTCAGTACAGGGTCAAACTGGCAAGCTTTAACCTGACAAATATCAAGGGTGCCAACTTCTTCTGAGTTACTGCTTACTTGGTCTGGGATGGGGAAGGAGTATGCTGGTACTCATGTACGTACATGTGTGAGAATACAGACAAATAAAACTTGGTGGGCAGTGCAAATTGCCATATTTAAAACAACCCATCCTCCTCTCAATTATATGTTTAATGGGTCATTTCTCATTACAGAGACTTAGTAAACTGAAAATTTGTTTTAATGCAATAATTATTGCAATTTATTGCAATAATTATTGCAATAATGCAATAATATATTTAGCTGTTTCCAGCTAAATAGTGGCCAGTTATAAACATTCAGCAGTAAAATATCTCTGGAAACTATCAGGTAACTAACTTTGGGTTCTGACCTTTCAGGTGTAGTGGTGTTAACTGATGACATGAAATGTGTCTGTGTATTCTTCTGTTCCCAGATATCGTGTAAAGTTTTTTGTGTAGCAGAGGACTTTTTTTTCCACTCTCACTTTTCGTCTTCTTGTTGAACTTCTGAAGGAATGCGAGCTGAAAGGAAAGACTTCAAAGAATTACACGTGTAGCATACTTATTGCAGGGTTTAAGTGAATCATTCTTGTTTCTGTAGCTTTTGTTACAAATTTTTTTCTTTTTAATCTATTTCAGGATCTCTTGTCTTCCAAATACAATGATTCAGATATGCGCTTTGACATTTGCAGCTGTCAATTTGTTTACCATTACTCATTTGAGACATATGAGCAGGCTGATATGATGCTTAAAAATGCTTGTGGGAACCTCTCCCCTGGAGGGTATTTCATTGGCACAACTCCAAATAGCTTTGAACTTGTGTAAGTACCTTTGTATTCTATTAGTCTTTCAAAAGTCTGTGAAGCATAGTTATGTGGTAGTCATTCTTACAGTGCTCTGATACATTTGTGCAAAAAAAAAAAGCAAATTTTTTGCAACAAGTTTGGATTCTAGTCAGGAAAATCTCACTCTTGAATGTCAAACAGGTAAATCTGTGCAGATCCTCGTCTGTTGTACCCATGGCCTTTCTGGTATTGGGTATAGATCTTCATACATAAACCCTCTGTAGTGACTTCAGTAGTGGCAAAATAGCCACAGCCTGGGGAGTAACTGTCAGGATTTTGCTGTGTTTGTTCCAGGAAGCCTGGCTTGTCCATGTACGCTGTGTCTGGGCTAACGCTTGATTTTTCTAGCTCCATTTAGTCTTTGGCATGTTGTATGGGAATGTTAAAGTGTTAAAACCTAGTATGCTGCTTCTCTTCCTTTCATTGTTTTGTTGCCTTATTAGGTAAGGGAGGTGGGAAACTACAGAGATTACTGAATGCTGTGGTACTGGGAGAAATGCTTTCAGGCCTCTTATGCATAGTTTTCTCTGCCTTTTAAATTTAAAACTGGTCGTTTACTGTTTGTTTATATCTCATTTTGTAGGAAGCGACTTGAAGCTTCAGAAACAAATTCATTTGGGAATGAGGTATACAATGTAAAATTTGAAAAGAAGGGAGAATATCCCCTGTTTGGCTGCAAGTATGATTTCCACTTAGAAGAAGTGGTTGATGTCCCTGAGTTCTTGGTTTACTTTCCATTACTGGAAGAGTAAGTTAAATTTGAGTTCATTATACAATGAAAGGTGTGAAATATAATAAGCATTTGTTTAGTTTGTGCATTATAGCATAATTCTTGCAGAAAATTATATTTTGGTTTTCTTTTTCATATGTTTCAGTCTTTTTTTGTTGTTGCTCCAAATGCAGAAGTTTCATGCATTTCCATCCACAACTGTAATCTGTCCATTGCACTCAGTTGAAGGTGCTCTGGTCAGAAGCTGGGAAGACTTAAACTAGGTCTCACAAGAATGTCTGCATCTGATATATTCAATCTGTCAGCAAACCTCTAGTGCTGTTGACTTTTTCTTCTTTGATCTTAACTTTTTTGGAGGTTTCATTCTACCTTTCTGTAGTCATTCAGCAAGCAGACTTGTGTACCCTCTTCATCATGGTGCCCCTTGTCTTCTCCAACTTTCTTTGGATGCTTGTAGGATTTTTCCTACAACTTACTTTTTTTTCCCCTCTAAATCTTCTGTGAGCATATATTTTGCTGTTACCTCTGTGTGAATTCAGATCTGCCTTTCTCAGCCTGTCTTTGGAGATGCAGACAAATGTTTCCATGTTGGGGTTTTTCCTGCTCTTCAAGCTCAGTATGGTTGTTAAACCATATTAAGCTTCCCCTTCAAACCTGTATATTTTCTCACACTTCATTTTTAGGTCTTTATGAAAAATACCAGCATCTGTCACTGACACCTGTAACTTCAGTGTTGTAGGACCAGGGTGTATACATATAATTGACATGTAATGCACTAGATCTGGTAGAAAGAGGTTCTGTAAGTATATCCATAATACCTGATGTGACAGGATGGTGATGCTGCGGGGAAAATGGTGTAGTCTGTCTGGAAGTTCAAATGGAACTTACTTCTGTGTGTTGGGAAAAAGAGACATTTTTCCTATGAAAATTTCTGTAAACTACTTGTGTAGATTGTTGTTGTCCTAATTAAAAAAAGTACAGTGTGTGGTGGTAGTGCAGGTTTTTTTCATCTGAAATGTCTTTACTAAAAGAAATGAATTCTAGAAAGAGTGTAATCCTAGTGAATACCAGAAGGTGTCACTGTGGCTTAAAATTTTTCCTTTGGAAAGAAAACTACAATAATTTTGTGGCTTCCCTAATTAAGCTTATTATTTTGACAGAATGGCAAAGAAGCACGGTATGAAATTAGTCTACAAAATGACATTTCGGGAATTCTATGAAGAAAAAATCAAGAACGAGGAGCATAAAATGCTGTTAAGGAGAATGCAGGCCTTGGAGGTAAATATGGAGTTAACTTATTTCATTTAAGTAGCATTTTACATCTTGTTAGTTATTTGTGCAATAATTGAAATTCCTGTTGTGACCATTGTGCGATTAATTAAGGCCTGCCAATAGAAGAACTAAACTCCTTTGGCTGAAAGTGCAGCTGTGGTGGGTTAACCCTGACTGGCTGGCAGACCCCCACCAACCTGCTCGCTTGTTCCCTTTTCCAAACAGGATGGAGGGAGAAAATAAGGAAAAAATATGTGTGTCAGGATAAAGATAGGGAGTATTGCTTAGCAATTACTGTTACGAACAAAACAGGCTAAACTCGGAGAAGATAAATTTATTACTGGAAAAAAAAAAGGGTAGGAAGGTGAGAAACAAAGACAACCTAGAAACACTTTTGCCCTACCCACTGCTTGTTTCTGAGCTCAACTTTACTCCCTTACGTTTGACCTTTATACCTCTTCTCCCTGCCCTACAACTCGGGGGGGGGAATGGAGGTTTGGTCAGTCCATAACACTTTGCCTCTCCTTCCTCCTCACACTTTCCCCCTCCTGCTCCAGCATGGGTCCCTTCAATGAGATACAGTCCTTTGCAAACCACTCCAGTATGCGTTCTCTCCATGTGGTACAGTCCTTCGGATGCAGACTGCTCCAGCATGGGTTGGTTCCTCACGGGGTTGCAGGACCTGCCAGGAAACCTGCTCCTGGCTGGGCTCCTCTCCATGGGCCACAGCTCTGTGCCAGGAGCTTAGTCCTGCGTGGGCTCTCCATGGGCTGCAGCTTCCTTTAGGGCATGTCCACCTGCTGCAGCACGGGGCCCTCTGTGGGCTGCAGTGTGGGTGTCAGCTCCACTGTGGTCCTCCATGGGCTGCAGCAGGACAACTTGCATTGCCATGGTCTTCTCCAGGTGCTGCCCGGGAGTCTCCTTTCTGGGGTTTGGAGCTTCCTCCCCCTCCTTCTTCTCTGGTCTTGGTGTCTGCAGGGTTGTTTCACATTTTTCCTCACTCCCCTCTCACAGCTGTTGTGCAGGTTTTGTTGAGCTTTCTTAACTATGCTTTCCCAGAGGCACTGCATTGTGGCTGAGGGGCTCAGCAGTGCACTGTGGTGGCTCTGTTGGGGTGGTGGAACTGGCTGTGTCCCACATGGGACAGCCCCAGCCCCTCCTTAGAGGCTGCCTCTGCAGCTCCCCCCCACTGCCAGCACCTAGGCACCAGCACCTAATAAAGTGATTCAATTTGGTAGATAAAATTTAAACTTTGAGGCAAGTTTTTGTTAAGTAGTAAGCAGAAACACAAGAATCCTGCCTAGTGTCACACAATGGTAACCATAATCCATTTCTCCTTCAGCAGAGAGACACTGAAAGCGCTATCTTTGTGCAAGGTATATTGATTGAAAAGACAGAAAGTAATCTTTGTAGGAATGGAAGGACAGGCTGTGTTTGTAGAAGAAAATGGTACTTAACTGTAGCTGAGCTTGTGGTTTTGCCCAATGCTTTTGCTTTCTCATACTCAGACTTTTATCCTAGATGAATTTAGCAGCTTCAGAGCAGCTTTTCAGTGCTCTCTCTGAGGCTTTGGCTTTACTTACAATTCTCTGTGCTTCCCTGCTCCCTCAAACAGTAGAACTTTTCAGCATATAACTATAAAGTCAAGTATCTGGTGACTTACTAAACAGAGTCACATGGGTGCAAGTGCACTTGATAGTCCTTGTTGACTCTGAAGGTGACAGTGTTTTTTATGGGCTCATATTGCCAGTAGCATGGTGACACAGCCTTTGACATATCAGCTTTGTCCTTAGAAAAGGGACAGTTGTCTTAAATTGGTGGCCACTTATGATGGGGACTGAATTGTTAAGTGCAGACCGTTATGAAGTAAGTGGGATCCTTAATAAGTATATATTAGTTTTGGAGAATCGGTTGTATACTTCTCTTGCAGCTTCTGTGTGTTTACTGAAGCATTTTAAGCATTCTGCTTGAAATCTTACAGTTGCTCGCTTCTTAGTATTCAGCTTAAGAGATGCTGGTTTGTTCAGTTGCTGTTGTAAAAGAGGGTATATCTAGGTAATACCCGTAATCAGCTGTACACAGAGGGTAATTTTTGTAGTTATTCTGTCTCCCCTGTTTTGGAGACGTAAAAGTTAATTTGTAAATCCTAGGTGTCAGATTTTCTGGGAAGTAGGGAATGTCAGACCTGATCCTGTAGATGCTGTAAAGGAGAGATCTAAATTTAAGGTACTCTTAATTATTACTGACCTCTGTTCTGGGCTGTCCTGTGAAAAATACTTGACTGATGTGATTAATGTATCTTACTATGCAATTAATATTTATTTTCTTGTTTTTTCTGTGTTTTCCAGCCATATTCTACATTTGGTGATTCTAGGCTTGTTTCTGATAAACCTGATGATTATGAGCACGCCAAAGAGTTCATCAAAGATGGCAAGGCAAAGTTACCATTGGTAAGTTCCTTCTTACTTTACTAGAGCAAATGGTGTCTAAAATTGAGGGTCCCGGTCTTTTAGACATGTGGTGCATTCTTCATTTCAGCTGCAATGAAATTGGTATGAATGTATCTCTGCATGTGAAAAATCATAGAGCTGCAGGGCTGAGGAATTCCTAATCAATACCCCATTCTCAAGGAATCAAATTCACTTAATGTGGTAGCTATTGAGAAATTTGTAACTATGCCAAAGGCAAGGGATATTTTGCCATCTTCCTTGGCAGCTGTTCTAACATAACTCTTTTTAATTTGGAGAGTTTTCTTAGAGTTCTGGATTTTCAGACTACCAATTTGAAGCTTCAGTTTTCTTCTTCTAATCCTCTGACAGGAGAGTTCAAAACTTTCTTCATGATACTGTATGTGTTTGAAATCTTAAATGCACTTTTTCTGTTGACTTTTTGGGTGAGGAAGATCCAGCTCCCTTCTTAGCTGACTTTATTAAAGTTCTGTAAATGCTATTTTTTAAAATATACTGTACCATCTTTATTTTAACAGAGGTCCTAGAATTAGACTAGTCCTATGTGCATAAAATTAAATCAATGTATTTTCCACCCGAGACTTTATTAAGTATGATATTCTGTTCATATTCTGAATGAAAAGAAACTATTTGCAATGATAGTAATTTTACTTTGTACAAAACTTAGTCTGCTATCCTATTGCATTATTCATTTCTCCCGTTTCGGCAGTTTGATTTATGACTTCAGAAATAGAATAATATTGAACCATCGTTAATGTAGATCATACTAGATTTTAGATCAGTGGTCCAATTAAACATGTTTTTTCTGCTTGTCTTCTAATGCACATGCTACCTTTCTGAGCTTGCAGTCTTTCTTATGTTTTTATGAAGGATTTTTTTTCTTCCGTTGTCCTAGCAGTACATGACTATGTTGGAGTTGTCTGCAGCTTTTCATTCCTTTGTATTAGTTTCAGAGTTGGGTGCATGATGGACAGGAGCCTGCACAGCTGCTGTTCCTGGGAGGCAAGCAGCAGGACAGGCAATGTCTACTGTCATTTTTCCCCAGGAACTGCTGCCGTTTGGGTCTTGCCTCTTCTGTACCCAGGCTAGCTATTCAGGGTAGCATACAGCTGTGTTTGCTTTGGTCTGTGCATTTGGAGAGTCAGGCTGGATGGAAACCTTGCAAAGGCTTAGTTTAACCTAACCATTCATGTGGAATGGTTCCTGATAAGGGATGTTGGCTCTTCCAGTCTGAACTTTAGGTCTTTTTTTGTATGTTGAGGCTCCTTGACAAGAGAGAACCAAAACTGGAGACTAGTTTGAGTAAATATTGTGGTTTTAGTAAAATCATTTGCAGTTACTGATAGATGGCATCCTATTTCATTGTCATAGATGTAGCATGAGGCTGGTCAGCTTGAAGTTTTTCCACTTGGATTTTTCTTTTTTTAATCATTAGTTTATATACCGTTCGTGTTCTGAATTCTTGAAGGTGTATTCCTTTTACTGTGTATATAAAAATCCTACATCAAGAGGGAAAATAAATTTGTTCTCTGTATTTGAAATCTAAAAATTTTAAAAATAAACCCGCTACTTTTAAGAAAAGCTTAAGAACGTGAGAATAGTCAAGTCAGACCAGAGGCATCTTTTGCTAGGTGCTTTGTAACCTGTCAGAGAAGAAAATCTGCTTGAAAAAGCCTTTTTTTCACTAGCATTTTATAAGATTAATGCTTTGGTCAGGATTGGTCAGTGGGTAACATAAGGGCTAAATCATGCCCCCATGGAAAGGGGATGGAGTGGGCAGAGCAGAAAACCAGCTTGTTGTTGCCTCACGCTTCTTAATTGGTAGGGTAAATGGTCGCAGCTTTATACTTGTGCACTGGCCCAGCTGTCATCCAAAGGCTGAACTAGGGGTAGATTTCCTAGGCCGTGAGGCACTTTTTTTTCACAGCGTGAGCTGGGTTGGCAAGTAGAATTTTTGTGGGCTGCAGGGTGGTGTCACGTGGAGGCAGGTAGTAGTATTCTTCCTGGGGATGGTGACAGCACTGCGGTATAGGGCCTGGTCTTGACTTCCACAAGTCTTGGGCATCTTGGGCTGGGCAGCGGCTTGAGCCAGGTCAAGTCACACTGATGTGTGGTAATGGGCCCAGTGTGCTCTGCATTGCAGAGGAGTCCAGCCCAACAGACTGTTGGCCTGTTCTCTTACACTTGTGTAGTTTAGGTGTGTTCCATTTGCTACCATCATAGTTATTGGAGTTATAATTATTTGTGGTCTACAGGAATGCTGCTCTTGACCCTGAATAGCCAGCTCGTGTGGGTGGTTAGATGTTGGTCTGTGAAAGATTAATTATCCTGAGTTAAATTGGTGTTTTATTGTTTCCTCACTTCTTGTTGAAACCGTGTTTTTGGGTTTTTTTTGTCCCCTTCTAGGGAACCTTGAGTAAATCTGAATGGGAAGCAACAAGTAAGTACTGTTTTGAAAACTCAGTATTGACTGAATCACTGCTATGGAAAGTGTGTAAAATAGCCTGTTCGTTATGGAAGAAAATCCACATTTTAAATATAACAAGATTTTATTATTTGTGTCATTCAGATGCCTATGTATAGGTTTTGTAGTGCACACATCTCAAGAAATTGGGAGGGAAATGCATAAAATGGCTTGAAATTTTGCTTTATGTAGCTTCTGGCGCGCAAACTTTTGGGCTAAAATAGTTTGGGAAAGCCTTACTTAAGATGTATGAAGAGAGGATGCCCAATGTTAAAGGATTACTTAGCTAGTGTTAGAGGATTAAATACTACACTTCTGTTTGGTACACTTGGATATCATACTGTTATCAGTCAATTGGAAAACAAACTCCACTTGGGACATACATTAATCAGAAATAATACAAATCTGTTTTGGGAAGACAGGGATGAAGCTTTACTCTTTGCCTATAGTGATATATTTCAGGAAGAAGCAATTAAAGCATTGATGGTGAAGAGGTGTTTGAATGTTTTACAAAGAGAGGAGAATAAATTCAGTGCCTTGCACACTGAAAAGGATACACTGTTGTTAAATATGTTCTGAAATGTTGTGAGCATGTGCCATGGAAAACTTTTACCATCTTTCTTTTCCAACGTTGAGTTTAATAAAATTCAGATACAAGGCACTGAGAATTCTAGGCGTAAAAATTCCTGGAGAGATAGTTACTTAATTCTGTGTAACTGCAGCCAACCACCCATTTTCAGTTTTGCAGACCAGTGTACTGGTTGCATTAGTGGTCTAAAAACAAATGAAAAATGCTGTTCAATTAATGAATAAAAACATCTTTAGTTAAGCTGTTTGCTTTCTTAAATTATTACCTAATTTTTAAGGGTATGAATCATAAAGCAGACATTAATTCCAGCAATGTAGAAGTATTATGTAAACTGTTGATCTAACTGAGGGGGTTTTTATACCTTTAAAAGTTCAGTGATGACTGTGCAAAGTAGTCTGTTTCTAGTAGTTCAGAGAGATACGGAGTACGGAGCAGTTAGGGTAGAAGTACAGCTTGCTTGTTACATGGAACTTCATTTTATTGCTGAGGAATGTATGATAGGCTTGTCTTGAAAGATTTGCAATGTAGCTATGGCACATCACCCGTTAAGATAAAAGTTGAGTTCAAGTGGAAAATCATAAATGTTTAATTAGACTCATGGTCTCAAGAAAGTGGTTTAACTTACCTGTCTGGTATGAAGTATAAGAACATCTGGCACAGGTGGCATTGATTACGTGCCAAATAAGAGTTTCCCAAGGGTGATGGTGTGGACTGTATGCATATCCATTTTTAGAATCGTACTGTTTTGGAGTTGAGAAAATGCCATAATTTCTTCTTTGTCTGTGATAATTTTAAGAGCAAAATTAATAACTTTGTACCATGAGTTTATTAACTTTTTAATTAAAAATGAAGTTGATAATTTTGCCCTTGATTGTCCATTACTGCATGTGTGAAGGAATCTGTAAACTTTGTTGTATATGACTTTTTATGCACCAGTAGATGTTCATTATGTGTAGAATGGATGGCAGAGTAATTTGTGAATTCCATTCACCTTTCAGTAATACTGTTAACTGAAGTTAGTGTTGCATATCAGCAACCATATCAGCAATATTTAAGATACTTTGCTTTTGTGCATTGTTAGCTCCATTGTGGAAACACGTCTAAAACCATGCTGGAATTGAATACTAGATTCACTCATTGGGAAACCGTAGCATTTCTTATGATTTCAGTAATCGGCTAACAGGTTGTTTGGGCAGAATATCAACCTGTTTACCTTTTGAAAACTTAATTGAGTCAGAGGAAGCTGAAACTTTGAATGCTCTAATTTTATTTTTTAGGTATTTACTTGGTGTTTGCATTTGAGAAGCAACTGTGAAACTTAACGGATTAAATTCTTCACTTCTGGATGCAGCAAGAAGAGATCATATCCATGTGCAAGTTGGAATGGTCAGAAATCCATTGTGGCAACTATTTTTTTATTTTTTATTTTTTAATTATCAGAAGTGTGCGGGACACTACCAAAAACTAGAGCAAGCTCATGATTCTGAGTTACATTGCCTGTCTGTGACAGATGGACTTGTGTGTGTATATATAAGAAAGATTCTGAACCAGTCTTTTTAAGCATTTGTAAGCAATCTGCATGCTCTCAAAACTCATGGTTGGAACTTGACACAACTTTGTTAGAAACAAATGCTTTGTTAGTAGAAGTATGTTTGTGATTACAAGCCTGACCCTGCACTTTCTGAAATTGATGGAAATATGACTGTTGACTTTGATGGTGCAGTATGAGGGCCTAAATATTGTACTCGGTTAACTAATTCATAATGAGATATATTCAGACATATAGGGTATGTCTACATTGCATGCAGAGCTAAGTGGCAAATAATACCTGAGTCAGTTTGAGTACCTTTGTGCTGTGCTCAAGCCTGCAGTGTAAATCTACCTTAATGGTATTCCAGGTGTAGTTTACATGGTGAAGTCCCATGATGTTCTTGTTTTTCATGCTTGCTAATATGTAGTGTCACTTTATGGTGCTTTCAAGATTAAACGAGTTTGTTCTGTACAAAACTGCTCTGAAAAAACTGAATTTCTAAAGTTTTAAATCTCTACATTGTTTTTCCAAATAAGACTGTAGTAATCAATAATAGCTGGAACAGGAACTTAGATTGCTGAGTGTTTTCTACTTTATTAAAGACTCTCCTGACTTTTTGGTAGTTTAAATGTCTCCTGAAACTTACTAGACAGATCTTAGGCTATGTTTCTTACTTGTTTCATAAAATTCCAAATAGGCTCAGCAGAAGGATGAACTGTTGGTGGTAATGGGGACCTCACTACAGTCCTTAAGGCATTAGGAACGTGGCCATGTACTGGATCATGAACCAAAAGGGGAGCCTGTATAACATCTAGGGATACCAGAAGTTCACTCGCGAACTGTGGGAGGGCTGTGACTGTGTGTATATACCCTGGTACATGTGGATAACAGTCCCCAAATTAGAGACAAATGTTTTGTTTGGGAGTGTAATCTAATGACACTAATAGGCAAAACAGTGCCTACCTACCATCTTAACTGCCCATCAGTCCCTTGGAGCTCGCTTAGGGATTTCTGACATGGTGTTTGCTCTGCTTTCCACATGATGGTAGCCACCCACTACTGAGAGGGTGTGAATACTTCATGTTTTTTCTCTCCCTTCTTGGGCTAACAGTAACTGGCGGCTGCTGGTGGCTGGTATAGTTTACGTAGAGATGATATGATGAAATGTTGATGGTACATGAGCATTATGAAAAATTACAATAGATCTGGAAAGAACACTTCTGTTACAGAGTTAAGCATTCAAAGTATTGAGTTAGTAGTTGAATTGCCTTCCCCCTATAATTAGGTCATACTCTTTCCTCCATGACTCCTGATTTTTAGTTTTATTTTATTGTATAGAACACCTGTAGCCTTTGCCAAAGCAGTAAAATGACAGTCAGTTCTGCTGCTGTATTTAAGAAAACAAAACTTTCTTGTCTGCTAGAATTAGTACTTGTGAAAGTAGCTGAAAAATGCCAACAGTTTAGAAGTGCTGAAATGTTTCATTTAAATTTGTGTGCATCAAAACTAGTTTTGTTAGTTTTCTTGTGTCAAATTTCATTTGAAAGTACATTGTTATGCTATTTTTGGAAGAAATCAGAATAATAAAAGGAGGGGAAATACAGTGGAGTGTCTTTCCTCTTTTAAGCAAATCTCAACATTTCAAAGAATCGCATAATGATTGTGGTTGGAAGTGACCTCTGGAGATCATCTGATCCAACCCCGTGCTCAAGCAGGTTCACATAGAGCTGGTGGCCCAGGACCGCGTCCAGAAGGCTTTTGAAATCCCCAAGGATGGAGATTTTCACAGCCACCCTGGGCAACCCACTGCCCTGGTTTTGGCTGGGATAGAGTTAATTTTCTTAGTAGTTGGTACAATGCTGTGTTTTGGATTTGGTGTGAGGATAATGTTGATAACACACTGATGCTTTAGTTGTTGCTAAGTAGCGCTTACTCTAAATGAAGGATTTTTAAGTTTCCCATGCTAGTGAGGAGGTGCACAAGAAACCAGGAGGGAGCAGAGCCAGGACAGCTGACCTGAACTAGCCAAAGGGGTAGTCCATACCGTAGAACATCATGCTTAGTACATGTACTGGGGGGAGTTGGCTGGGGTCTGCCAATCGCTGCTTGGGGACTGGCAGGCATTGGTCAGCAGGTGGTGAGCAATTGTACTGTGAATCAGTTAGGGTTTTTTTTCTTTGGGTTTTATTCCTCTCTCGTATCTCTTTTTCCTTACATTTGTTGTTACTATTATATTTTTATTTCAATTATTAAATTGTTCTTACCTCAACGCACAAGTTTTACCTTTTTCCCTGATTCCCCTCTCCCTATCCCGCTGGGGGCAGTGAGCTAGCAGCTGCGTGGTACTTGATTGCTGGCTGGAGTTAAACCACAACGTGCCTGCCAGTGCTTGTCACCCTCACAGTACAAAAGTGTTTCCTGATGTTCAGAGGGAACCTGCTGTGTTTCAGTGTGTGCCCTTGCCTCTGGCCCTTCACTGGACACCACAGGAAAGAGCCTGGCTCTGTCTTTATACCCTCCCTTCGTGTATTTGTACACAATGATAAGATTACCACCCTGAGCTTTTTCTTCTCCAGGTTAAACAGCCCCAGCTCTCTCAGCTTTTCTTCATATGAGAGAGGCTCCATGAGTTTGAACATGATTTGATCCAGTATTGAGCTCTGGAGTACACTGTTAGCCAGTGGCTTCCAACTAGACTTTGTTCCACTGATCACCACTCTGGGACCGGCTGCTCAGCCAGTTTGCAATCCCCCTCGCTGTCTGCTCATCCAAGATGGTGTTAAAAGCCTTCCTGAAGTCAGGGTAAGACTATATTCACTGCTCTCCCCTCATCTACCAAGCCAGTCATTTATTTCATCATGGAAGTTTATCCAATTGGTCAAGCATGACTTCCCCTCGATGAATCTGTGCCGACTACTTCTAATGGTTTTCTTGTCCTTCATGTGCCTGGAAATCATTTCCAATATCTGTTCAATCACCTCATCGAGGTGAAGTTGACCATACTGTAGTTTACTGCATCCTTCTTGCTCTTCTTCAAGATAGGAGTGGCATTTGCTTTCCTCCAGTCTTTGGGCACTTCTCCCAGTTGCCATGAATATTCAAAGATTATTGAGTGTGGCCTCATAATGGTACCTGCCAACTCCCTCTGCACTCACGGGTGCATCCCATCAGGGTCCATGATCAGGTATTCCCTGACCTGATCTTCAACCAAGAACACATTTTCCTTGTTCCAACCTTTCCCTCTGGTCTCTGGGCCTGGGATTCCTTGAAAGCCAGTCTTTTAGCAAGTAAAGCTTTACTTTAGCAAGTAAAGACAGAAGCTAAGAAGGCATTTGGGACCTCAGCCTTTTCCATGTTCTGTGTCACCAGTGCCCCTGCCTCATTCAGCACTGGGTCCACATTTTTCCCAGTCTTCTTTTTGTCACCTATGTACTTAGAGAAGCCCTTCTTGCTTTTGAAATCTCTGGCCTGATTCAATTCCAGTTGGGCTTTTGGCTTTCCTAACTGCGTATCTGCGTGCTTGCACAGTGTTGCTATATTCCTAGCAAGTTACCTGCCCATGCTTTCACCCTCTGTATGCTTCCTTCTTGTGTTTGAATTTTGCCAGGAGATCATTCATTTTTCATATATGCAGGCTCCCTGGTATTTTTGCCTGACTTCCTAATCGTTGGGGTGGGCCATTTGAGCTTGGAGGAGGTGATCCTTGAATATTAACCAGCTTTCTCAGGCCCCTCTTCGCTCCAGGGCCTTATCCCATTAGACTCTACCAAGCAGATCTTCGTGAGGCCAACATACACTTTCCTGAAGTCCAGCGTTGCACTTGCTTTTTGCCCTGCTCCATCAGCTCACGATCCCGAACTCAAATATCTCATGGCCACTTCAGCCAAGGTGGCCTTTGACCTTCATATCCCCAACAAGCCTCTTGTTGTTGGTGAGATGAGGTCCAGCAGAGCACCTCTCCTTGTTGGTTCCCAATCACTGGGGTCAGGAAGTCATCATCAGTGCTCTTCAGGAACCTCCTGAATTGTTTATATCCTGCTGTGTTGTCCCTACAGCAGATAACTGAGGACCAGGGCCTGCAAGAGTGAAGCTGCTTCTGGCTGGCTGTAGAGAGCCTCAAGTCACACACCAGCCCTTTCTATTAAGATGGATTTTTCAGTGCTCGTGAAAAATGCATTTGCGGAGGTAAGGAAGACTTGTTAAAAAAAAAAAATGGTACTTGGCTAACAGTGGTAATTTGTCCTAATGTTTTCTCTCATCTTCACTTCTGGAGGAAGCAGCTATATATTTTGTTTCCTTGTCCTGTAGCTGAGGTTATGAGGCAATGAAGTTGTGCAAGTGCTGTTAGCATAGGTAATTGTTCCTTGTGGGGTTTAGGATATTCTGCAATCTTACAGCAAAAACAATGAAATGAAATACTGTATTTGTGCAAGAAATGTGTCACGCTTCAGTACATTACTGTTACATCAGTGCTGTGTTGTATGAATTTGCTTTTGTGAAATATACACCAGTGTGGTAGAAATTGCTGCAAAGCACTTAAGCATGTGTTGTGTTCCGTGCATAAGGAGGCATGTTACCTGGTAGAATGATTTGATTGACATAAGAAGCTAAGCTGCTGCAAATCTTACATGTACTACTGTTACAACATTTGAATAGATTAATTTACATAATGAACATCTCAGTCCTTTGACTAAAAGTGTTTTCCTTTGAGTCATAGTCTATTTAATAGAGCACTCTCTCTTCTAATACCTGTTTTTATTAAACAGAGTAATTATATGCTGTATTCTAACTGCTAAACTGTGTTTGTAAAGACTTTGAAAACAGTTAATTTAGGGAACATTAAGCTGGGTAGCAGTAAATTTAAAACATCTGCAGAGTAATCAAGGGGCTGGTAATAAATCCACTTTTGCAATCCACTTATTGCCAAAGTAATAATGCTTCTGGGGGGAGCAATGTCTTGTCTCATATCAAGTAGGCTTAACAGTAGTCTTGTAATCTCAGTTCCCAGTGTTGCTTGCGTGCTACAAATGAGAGTTTCTGTCTCTACAGAAGTGAGGGAACGGACATCTGTATTGTTACTTATGAATGCAAATGAGCATCCTGATTTTTCAGAACTGTGAAGTGCAAAAATCAGGTCATTTAAGTGCCATAGGACATGGCGGCAAGTGTTTGAGTTGTTTTTGAAGAAACCTCATTTGAGATTTAAAGAAAAAGTCTGAAATCTGAATCTGTCTGCTGATGACATGAATACCATGCACTGAACTAAAAACTGTTAATGTAGTTTAGTTTTTTGCAGCCTCAGTGTGTAGTGTTTTACATGGATGTGCTAGTGCTGGTGAAATGACTTTCTCTTAACCTCCCTTCCAGCATACCATCACCATCATAGATTTATCTACTGCCTTGAATGTTTCTGTTACTTAGAGAACAGATGTAAGGCAGAACAAAGCTAACACCAGACCCTGGCAGTGTGCCCTGGGGGCCAGGAAGGCCAAAGGGATCCTGGGGGGCATGAGGAGGAACATGGCCAGCAGGTGGAGGGAGGTGATCCTGCCCCTCTGCTCTGTCCTGGTGAGGCCGCACCTGGAGCGCTGTGTCCAGTGCTGGGCTCCCCAGTTCAGGAGAGACAGGGAACCACTGGGGAGCACCCAGCGGAGGTCTGCCAAGGGGATGATGAGGGGACTGGAGCATCTCCCTTGTGAGGACAGGCTGGGAGAGCTGGGCCTGTTCCACCTGGGGAAGAGAAGACTGAGAGGGGGTCTCATCAATGTCTACAAATATTGTAAGGGCAAGTGTCAAGAGGATGGGGCCAGGCTCTTTTCAGCAGTGCCCAGTGACAGGACAAGGGACAACGGGCACAAACTGCAGCACAGGCAGCTCCATCTGAATATGAGAAAGGACTTCTTTACCCTGAGGGTGACAGAGCAGTGGCACAGGCTGCCCAGAGAGGCTGTGGAGTCTCCTTCTCTGGAGACATTCAAACCCTGCCTGGACACGATCCTGTGCAACCTGCTGTAGGTGACCCTGCTTTAGCAGGGGTTGGACTGGGTGAATTGCAGGGTTCCCTTCCAGTCCTGACCATCCTGTGATTCTGTGATAAATTAAGTTCTGAGATGTCAAAGGTTTTCCAATGGTGTATAAATGCTATTTTAATGGAAGCTGTCATTCCTCCTTCATTTTATTAAATCTGGTTCTCAACATTGTTTTTTTATTCACTTTAGTGTATCTCCCAGCAACTGAAATTAACTTTCAGGGTAAGGTGTTTGAACATTTAAGGTCTGACTGTGCTTTTAATAGTTGAAGCCCAAGGAAAGGATATTCTTTTAGTTCATAGGCCGTATTGTTTTAATAGCTTTGTAGGAGTTGTGCTCTCTGAGTCTTAACAGTCTTGTCTGAATTTATGTAAGTTGTGTTTCTGACACAATCTGATAGAATGATGTTCTTTTGCACACCCTTAATTAATCACTAATCATGATTAAACTGGAAATTTACTACTCTTAGCAGTGTAACATCGCCATGGGATACAGAGTAACAGTGTTCACATTTTCTGGAGGCATACTTTCTCACTCCTGCCTAATGTGTGGCTCTTCTTAACTTGCATGGCTTTTTCATAGTCTTGGAATGAGACTACTCAACTGATGACTTACTAGCTCCCAGCCAGTAATAGCTTCCTTCTCAGTTGTATTCACATATTCTAACTTGACAGTAATGGAATTGTTCTGACTTCAGGCACAAGAATAGTCTTTGTTGGTTTTAAAACCACAGAAAAATAAATGAGATAATAAACACAAAGCCTTGGTTTATGTGTAAAATACAGCTTTTAAATCTCTAATTTTTATAGTCCAAGGAAACTGCTCTGTGGAGTAGTAATTTTCTGATAGAAGAATTATTCTGAATTCTTTGGTCCAAATAGTTCTTTTCTTTCTTCAGTTCCCTTTGACACTTGCCACTGTACAGTTGTATAACAGACAGCTGGAACTGAAGCCTACTTATTTGTAAAAAAGCTGTGAGCTGAACAAATAAAAATAATTACAGGGTTGGAAATTGTTTGCTTCCTTGCATAATTAATTTCTTCATCTAGAAGCAAATCACTGCTTCCTCTTAACAACAGCCCTGAGGAAAAATTCGGTTGCCTTAAGAGTGTGTAGGGCCCCCTGCACTTTGAGTATAATGATATGGACTGTTGGACCTCTTAGAAACTGGGGAGTCTGGGCTGACTACTGTGAGTCTGAGCCCACAGGAGGCTTTTGGGCAAACCCATGGAAGCCCAGCTGTGATAACCAAGGGGCTGATTACATATTGTACAATTAGTCTAATGCCTGTTTAAGATGAAGTTTATATAAGATGTAACACAATCTGAAAGAAAGATGTAGTCCTAAGGCTGCTCTGAAGACATACCTCTCAGTAATTTAGTTGAATTTGTCCCTTCTGCTTGTGGGTTGTATCACTTGCTTGTGGTGTGATAGCACTTCATGCTAGATGCTGTCCAGACAAGGGAAAGAATAGTTAATCCTCCGAAGAACAGTCTTTAAAATGGAAGACAGTTGTTTTCTAAGTTGCCCTACTTGGATGGAACTTTGCCTTCAATAGTACTATGTTTTTGTGCCTGAATAGAGATAAATTTATGTTTTACTGCAAGTTTGTAAGAGTATATTGGCAATTTCATAGAATCATAGAATGGTTTAGGTTGGAAGGGACCTTACAGATCATCTAGTTCCAGCCCCCTGCCATGGACAGGGACACCTTCCACTAGACCAGGTTGCTCAAAGCCCCATCCAGCCTGGCCTTGGACACTTCCAGGGATGGGGCATCCACAGCTTCTCTGGGAAACCTGGCCCAGTGCCTCACCACCCTCACAGTAAAAAATAACTTCCTTGTATCTAACCTAAATCTACCCTGTTTTAGTTTAAAACTGTTATACCATGTCCTTTCATCGTAGGCCCTGATAAAAAGTCTCTCTCCATCTTTCTTATAAGCCCCCTTTAAGTATTGAAAGGCCTCAGTAAGGTTTCCCTGTAGCCTTCTCTTCTCCAGGTTAAAGAATTTCAAGCAAAGCAGCAATATTTTATTGTATGTTTGTAGTGGGTTGACCCTGGCTGGGTGCCAGGTGCCCACCAAAGCCGCTCTGTCACCCGGCTCCTCAGCTGGGCAGGGGAGGGAAGATGCAGTGACAGGCTCCTGGGTTGGGATAAGGACAGCGAGATCGCTCAGCAATTACCGTCACAGGCAAAACAGACCGGTCTTGGGGAAATTAGTGTAGTTTATTACCAATCAAATCAGAGTAGGATAACAAGAAATAAAACCTAAATCTTAAAACACCTTGGCCCATCTCTACCTTCTTCCCAGGTTCAATTCACTCCTGATTTCTCTACCTCCTCCCCAAAAGTGGTGCAGGGGGACAGGAAATGAAGGCTGCCATCAGTTCCTGCTCCAGCATGGGTCCCTCCCACGGGAGACAGTCCTTTGGGCACAGCCGGCTCCAGCGTGGGTCCCCCGTGGGGTCACAGGCCCTGCCAGGACCCTGCCCCAGCCTGGGCTCCTCTCCCCACGGGGTCACAGCCTCCTTTGGGCACCCACCTGCTCCGGCGTGGGGTCCTCCATGGGCTGCGGGTGGGGATCTGCTCCACCACGGACCCCCACGGGCTGCAGGTGGGGATCTGCTCCACCACGGACCCCCACGGGCTGCAGGTGGGGATCTGCTCCACCATGGACCTCCACGGGCTGAGGGGCACAGCCTGCCCCACCGTGGGCTTCACCACGGGCTGCAGGGGAATCTCTGCTCTGGCGCCTGGAGCCCCCCCTGCCCCTCCTGCACTGACCTGGGGGGCTGCGGGGATGTTGCTGTCACACACTCTCACTCCTCTCTTGAGCTCCAATGGCTGTTGTGCAGGGTTTCCCCCTTTTCTTAAATGTATTATCCCAGAGGTGGTGATGGGTTCGGCCTTGGCCAGCAGCAGGTCCATCTTGGAGACGGCTGGCATTGGCTCCATTGGACATAGGGGAGGCTTCTAGCAGCTTCTCACAGAAGGCACACTGGTAGCCCCTGCTACCGAAACCTTGCCATGCAAACCCAGTACAATGTTGGTCTTTAAAACCCTCCAAAATTAGTGTAGCAAAACCTGGCACTTTATCATACTTCTTGCCACCAGACAACTACGTCATTGCCCAACAGCCTGTTAGAACAATAAATAAATGAGTACCCGTTTATTTATTATTATTATATATAATATATATTATTATTATAGTAAATACCCATGCAGCAGCTGTTAGCCCAACATCTGAGATGGGAGGATGCACAGAAGGCAAGGAGACCCTGACAAATGGTTTAAGACCATCTATGACAATGGATGCAATAACCCATTTATTTCTGGAACATAGGTGTTTTTTTAATATATAAAGTGCATTTGCTTACATCCACTTTGCCATCGTTGAAATATATCTCTTGTTCTTGCCATACTTTCATTCCTGCCAGAATATTAATTATAAAATCACTGTTGTTCTGTGAAATTTATCTGCTGATGAAGATGAGGTTACTGTTTAACTAATCACTAACAACATATTAGAAAAAAAGAGGCAAAAAGCACAAGTTTTATATTTTTCCTTTTCAGAGCTTTATGTGGACTCCTGAGGTAAATGAAAATGAAATATGCAATTTGGCTGCTCCCTTTAGTGTTTTCATATGGCAAGCAAAGTTGTGCCCCGCTTTCATGAGGAGTGGAGAGAGGGAAGGATGTCCTACTGGTGTAAGTTCATTAATTCCACAGCATTGTAACCTGTCATTTTCACAGCACTTAGGAATCTCAAGATGAAACAATGCGAGTTTTGTAGAGAAATCACTTTTAATAGACTTTCTTTTGTTAGCTGGCTTTTACCTACAGCCGGCCTAACAGAAACTATTTTCTTCTGTTATGACTTACTTTTGTAGTACAATTTTTAACTTTAGTAATCCTTCGTGTTGTCAGTTTGTGCTAACTCCAAAGATGACTTAGGTGCTTTGACCAACAGCATCCATAGTGTTCGTGCACCTGTGCATGAGTCACAGCTGGAGCCTGCTGTGGAATTTTCGGTTCAGCAACTAATTTCATTTGGCCTTGTTTTTAGAATCATTCATACAGGGTAGGGCATAGGGCAGTACATCTTCCAATAAACAAAAAAGCAAATAAAAGGATTATTTTTTTTAATTTCCTGGATCTTCTTTCCCCTGTTGTTCTCTATTCTGTTATCAAATGCCATACTGAAAGAGTGTATTTCATGTTTCCTGTGGGAGTTGATCAATTAATTGTAACTGAGGCTTCTATAGTGAGAATATATTGGGGAGAAGAAAACATTAGTAAAATACATTTTTCATCTTTACAGGAGTTCTTTCAAACTAGTGTAGAATAATCTCTGCCTATTTCTTTGTTTTGCTTGAAATGAATCTGTCAGTGGTGGTCACTGCCTTAAATAAGCAGTTCCTGTTGTATGGAACACTTCCACTTCATGTGTGAAAGGACAGTGGGTCCTCCAGTACAAATAAGATTTTGATGGAAATATGCATTACAAAGTGATATAAACATTCTGGGTCTAGCAGGTGAGTTTTTCATAAATGGTTCACTGTGGAGGAAAACATAACATTATGCTTGTGGATTCCAGGTCAGAAGTGGTTCATGGAACGCAGGACATGCCCTCATTGTACTTTGCTTAACAATTTCTACTTTAAATTAATGGCTTAAATCAGGTGAATATTCTCTTTTGTCCTTTCCTACAGATGTGCTTGCCTCCAGACAGTATCTGTGGTTTTGCTTATCATGTTTTCTGCTCTCACAGCTGCCCTTTCTAGCAGCAATCTAGCAGTTACACACTGAAGCATGTCTTATAAAAAGAAAAATGAATCTTTCACAGATGTGTTACCTTTCAGTCATATAGTGTGCTGAACCTCCTAGGTGAGCATGAAACTAAATCTTCATGGACTTAGGGTGTTAATATCACCCACTTCACTCAGTATAAAGGTGGCTGTGTCCAGTGTGGTGAGAAAAACTAATTCATAGTCAGATTTTCTGTATTCAACTAGTGGACCTTACCATGTTTCTCCTCTGCCTAAATGGAAAATGGCTTATAGTCCCTACAGGATTTAGTATTTTTTTTTCTTTCAGTAAGAAACCAACCTAGGTAATCATGACTTTGTACTTACACAGTAAAGTATTTGTTTTACTTCTGTCTTCTTGAAACTCTTTTCAGATTTAAGCATGTTAGATCTAAAAACATACTCCAGTTTGATCAACTAAAGTCATGACATTTACGTAGATAGCAATGACAGGGTTTCTTGTAGATCATTCGCTAAGCCCACTAAGCCTAACTTATAAGACTTTATGCATCTCAATCTTGTGCTGTGAGGCAAAACTTTGTTCTGGTTTACACAAAGGGCTAGTAATACAAAGGTGTTAGGTCTCTAAAACTGGACTGAGGAGGAGTTTAAAGTATTTGGATTTGAACTTATGATTCCCCCACACTGACTCAGCAGATTCCAAATTTGTGTGGAAACCTCTTCCTTTTTTTTCCTCTCCCCTTTTTTTTTGCTTTTCACAAGTTGAGGTGTTTTGTCTCTTCTCTGGTGAAGTCCTCGACAACCCTGATCCAGTGGGTTTACTCAGACCATGTTGAGCAGAGTAAGTATCACCTGGAAGAGTCTTTTTTTCAGACTGACTTAATTGCCATCACTTTCTGCAAAGAGAAGGGGCAGCAAGAGAGCTAGGGTAGAGGGGCCAATATGGAGGCAGAGCATGTTAGTTTGTATTTGTATTAAAAACTTAAACAACCCCACCTGAAATGTAATTTTTCTTTTAGCCACTGGAATCAGCAATCAGGAGCTAAGAGGAGGAATAGCTCAGTTTAGTGGGAACATTGGCTAACAAGTCAAGTACACAATAAAAGAATTTCCCAGGCTCTTGTTTACCTCTGCCTAAGAAAGTGTGAGAAAATGAATTAGGATAGATTGCTTATTAACAGGCAACAGCTTAGTCAAGGAGATGTGTTGTCATGAACTACCAGAATGAAGTATAGATGTCTATAAAAATGTCAGGTCCAAGATGAAGCCAAAGCTTAGGGATTAGCTTATAATCACTTTTGTGTTATACAGTGAATAGTTTTTACAAGTAAGTGACATGCCGTTCAGTCCTGCTGTAATTAAAGAATGCTAATGAGTTATGTCAGGTAGTGCTTTGCTGGGCAATTATACCAATTCATATAATGACATAAGGCAGGCAGCAGAATGAATGCAGGGTAGACCTCCAGACAACCAGCAAAAGCTCAAGAGTCTGGGAAATGCTGAGCTAATACAACTACATAAATAAGTAATTGAATTCTGGTATCTATTGATATGCTGATAGACACAGAAAAATGTCAAGTGACTCAGCAAAGGCTCTGGGCGATACTGCACACAAAAAATACTTCTAGTCTGCTGGCTAGATGACTGATTTGGCCAGAAAATGGTTTGTAGAGAGCAGCAGGGATACTCTGCAGTGTTTTAGCACCATCAGAGCATCATTTAAAAGCCATTCTGTTACCTTTCAG
The DNA here is from genome assembly GCF_023638135.1 of Falco biarmicus. NCBI lineage: Eukaryota > Metazoa > Chordata > Aves > Falconiformes > Falconidae > Falco > Falco biarmicus. The sequence goes on from NC_079290.1 coordinate 63,258,318, forward strand.
CTGCTGGTTATCTTCTTCTACATATATAACACAACATTTTTTCTGCCTGTACCAAGCTTCAGTAGATGGTAGATCCGGATTGGTTCTCATCTTTCTGTCCTGCTCCTATGCATTCAGTTGCATTCGTATACAATACTGATGTGATAGTGTGTCTGTAGAATTTCATGTTAGTCTGTGGTAGAATGAGTTTCTCTCAGATCCAGTTCTCCGGGTAATATAATTATGGCATGCCTTTGTCCTCATTTCCTGAAGGCCGCAGATTTCTGACTTAGTTCTTTGGACAGTGCCCATACAGAAAGTCAGGCGAAGAAAGTCCTTCTTCAGCCCAAATGTTTCCAAATGTTTTAGCCTTTGACCAGAGTTTTCCTTGCTCAAATCTGCATTAAAAAGAGCTGGCAAACCATGTTCTGTGTGGGCAGTCAGAAACAGGAGCAGGGCAGGGCTGGGAAAAATAAATTCACAAAAATTTAATCCATACTTTTCACTAAATTTTATTTCCAATCGACCTCTAAATTCTTGTATTTATTTCTGGAGGCCAGATAAGTAAAGAGGAAATTATCAGTGATTTAAAATGAAATTTTATTTTGAATTACTAATTATTTTTATTATTTATTTGATGAACATTTTTATTCAATGAAGGACACAAAGTATTTATAATTGTTACTCTGCTTGGCAAAAATTAAATCTAGGGGAGGTGCTTCAGGGAGCACAAGCTACTCTGGGTACAAGTCAAGCTTATATGCAGATCTCCAGCTTGTTACTGAAAAGTGGAGTAGAGCAATCTTCTCTGGCTGGAGGCTTGCCGAATTTAGCAGAGTTTGATAGTAAATGTGACAGTGGTTTAACAGGATATGATGGCAAGGTACACTTGATTATTTACTGCACAGAAGACAGGGTCAGACAAAACTGTCAGGGAGACCCTCCTGTTGAGTCATGAGGTTCAGAAGGGACCCCTTACATTCCAAACTCCTCCTCAGAGGGAAGATTAGTTGTGGCTAGATCCAGACTTAGTCTCAGACTTGGTCAACAGTTTATATCTAAAGGATTGTATGTGCACAATCAATACTTTATAAAACTTAGCTAAGATTTTCACATACTCTTAATCACATCAATAGTCTGCTGAGGCAGGGAATCTCTCAGCCTCGAGGAGTAACCTTGAGAGGCATCCTGACTCAAGGGGAGATCCTGGCATGCAGCCCGCTGCGGTGCAGGAGAGCACAGTGGGCCCTGGGCTGTCCACTACTTATGGAGTAAGATAATTGACTCATAGTCATATTTATACACCCACTACAGAAGTTAGTTTTTTTAAAACTTGGCTTGAATCAGACCTTGACCAGCACCATTAGGAGGGTGCATTGTCCAATTTAGTCCTTGGCTATCGTGTTGTTTTCTGTCTCCCCCAAATCCACTTTGAGTTGCATACAGCCATCACAACCACACCCATCCATTTCGACCACCGCATGGTCGTTACCACTTGAGCATTGTCACAGAAACAAAGGTCAGGATGGGGAGGGGAGCACACTGCCACACTTGACCCTGTGACTATAGTCAATTCATCTTACCCTCATTAAGTGGTCGTGTGGTCACCTCTTGCCTCTGTGCCATAAATTGTATATTGATAATTTATACGATTACAGATGCATGCTAAGTAGATAGTCAAGCACTGATATTTGTTATGTGCTAATCGTATGTTTTGGGTGGTTCAGGTTGGGTTATTTGTTTTATGATGTACCAAATCTTTATATATAATATAATTGTAAGTGATAGACATATTAAAGTTAGAGTCAGTAAAATCACGACTGGGTGAAACATTAAATTAAAAAGTCCCGTTGCTGTTGGTGACTATCCAAGAAGAGTTTCCCAGCAATGGCGCTCTCCATTGTTCTTCACTCTTTCCAAGACATGGTGTATCAACTCTGTATCATGATGAATGGTGATTAGAGTTTCTGTGTCCATTGTTTTGGTCACGTTCTAGTAGTTGATGCAGATTACCATGTTGCAGTAGTTTTGTCACCAACGTAAGATTCATTCCAATGGGGTTATGCAATAAATCTTGACTCAATGTACGGCTAGATTGTAATAATTGATAAGTTGTAACAGGAGTGAATAATTAAAGTCACATCTCATAATTCTGGTAAAGTTACAAGCATGAGAATTTGAGTGATTACTTTTATCTACAGTAATGTTAGCTACAAATATGACATCACAAAGGGTTCTCGTACAAACACATCCTTTTCCAATATATACGAGTACATTTTCAGGTGTTTCATTGGGATGTATTTCAAAATGACAGGATTTTTCTCAGTATTAAGACAAATGTCCTGGGCCTTAATAGTATTACTGTTACAAAAAAAATCCTTGTCATTCCCATACGATGTATGTGTTAGCGTCAATAGTTAGCCATTTTGTTGAGCCCATATTCTATGTTCCAATGGATAAAGCATAGTTCCATCGTGATTTAATCCTAGCGCAGTGATTTGGTATATGGCATATACTGAAACATTGCATATTGCTAAGGCAAAAGCTGTGGCCTTATTGTTGATTGGGTCATAAGTAAAATTGCCTGGACACCACCAAGAAGTTGCTGAGTTGGACTTAGCATAGGACAGCTACTGAAGGAATGATGAACCACTGAGATATTGGCTTCAGTAGCCATTTGGTCCATTAAAACCTCTCTGCTACTTGTTACTGTGCAGGAAATATCTTCCGCTTTAAATAGTACAATGTAATTATGTACTGGCTGTGGTGATTGATTTTCTGCAGCAAGCAGTGGCCCTACAACGTATATTGAACCCTTGGATCTCTGTCAGATATAATCAGAATAAAGAAATAATACTACCTGCACAAGCCACAGGCAAAATTCTCTTATTCTCTTGCTGAAGAAGGGCAAAAAATAGCTCAAATTACAGTCAAATTTTACAGTTTTTATCACAACAGGTTAGCATGTAAGCTGTTACGTTAAAGAGAGGTTGTATACGAAGTAAGAGGTGCTATTCAGTGTGCCTGAAGATTTCACTACAAACAGATTAAACCTCTGTTAGGTGAGGGTATAATACTAAAGCCACCCACTGCTTCAAGTGTTTTTCATACAAAAAGTCCTCATATGCCTCACAGAGGCTGGAATGTTTTACCAGGAAATAAAAGTGGAAGGTGGCATACAGCTGCATGAGAATGTGAAGAGGTGAAATGTAAAGAGGGTACCTATGGAAATTGTAGAGTCTGCTGTTGCCCCTCCACTTTGAAAGAAGCATCATGGAGAGCGCAGAGGGGTTATGATTTTTTGTGTGCTTGTTACTTCCATGGTAAGACTGTTTCATTCACACGTGGCCAGCTGGATACCTCAACTGCCAGCCTTACAATGCCAGCAATGAAAGCCACATTGTCTTATAGACTCTTTACATCTATCAAGTGACAGTAAATATTATGTAAGACAAGTTAGCTGACCTGTGCTTTTGCCTCATCTTCAGAGTACATCCTCAATTATAGCATACAGAGGTATAAATAGCATTGGAAAGGCACAGTTGAAGCCATCCTCAAGATCTTATGTGACAATGCAGGAAACCAACACCTTAGTCTAAATAGATTCAATATATTAACTGGACTTCAGACTGAGTTTCCAAGTAAGAAAGCTGAGAGTGGAATCAGTAAAGCACAATGCAGAAGGCGACTGTTCTTTTTTGTTTGGTCCTGAGGAAGGAGCTTATAAGACTTGCTCTACGCTGCCAGGATCCTAACACTGAATAAGTCCTCTTTATTCACCAATAAGGCCCAGAATGTCCAATTCCCTTGACAAGGGTAGTAGCAATCAGATAGGGATAGCTTCTTTGTCTTAAATGTTTTCCAAGCCAGTACTTTGATAGAAAGCTCTTTCTTGGCTCCTTTTCAGGTATTTTTGCATATCTAATGTGTAATTGTTCCCTCTCTAGGTTGTGTGTGTGTTTCTGCCTTGGAGCAGACATGCAGTGGCAATCCAGATCTGTCTGGATATTGTCACTAGCAACCTATCTTGGAATAGAGGCTAGATTTCAGCACAGCGTGTGTAACTGGTTTTTTGTTCAACCTAAACAAAGAGTACTTCTATTGAGGCACTGCCCATTCATCAAGAGATTTCTTTCATTGCAAAAGAAATTTTTCTGTAAGTCTATGCCTACTTGCTCAGTTCTAGGAATTTTACTTGAAGACGATGATCACAGACAAGGTAAAGTTTGTTCTCTTTGCCTCTTCACATAATAAATTTTATTCTCTGAATTAAAGTGTAATAAAACCCAATAATTCCAATTTTTCTTAAGGGTAGAAATGCATTGTCTGGTTGTACAATTAGGCTGTGGTATTAAAGCATTATTATACATATTCTAGACTTGTATTAAGGTATTTTCCAAGTACAATGCTCTAATACTTTAAGTATTCTAAATTATGTTAATATAATCCCTCTTCTACATAGGCTGAACTCTGAGGGCATTAGCTTACTATTAATTATAAAAGAGTTTGCTTCATTGCCCAGTGGGCTTGCAATCAGCGTATAAGCAAAAAATAATAGATGAAATAGGATAACCCAAATAGCACCTAGAAAAGCCAGGAGTGTCAATGTCCACAGGAACATGGAGAAATCAGTTCTGGAAAGTACTTGCATGGGGTCTGGCTGGGTTAGAGTTCATAGCAGCCCATGAGGTGCTGTGCTTTGCACCTGTGGCTGAAACAGTGCTGATAACACACCAGTGTTTTGGCTATTGCTGAGCAGAGCTTGCACAGCATCAAGGCTGTCTCTGCAAACCACTCCTGCCACCAAAGGCCAGTAGGCTGGGGGTGGGCAAGAGGTTCGAGGGGTCACAGCTGGGACAGCTGGCCCCCAACAGATCAGATGGATACCCTATACCATATGATGTCGTGCTCAGCAGTAAAAGCTGGGGGAAAGGAGGAGATCGGGAGAACATTTCTGGTTGTGGTGTCTGCCTTCCCAAATAATCATTATGCATGGGCCCTGCTTTCCTGGAAAAGTCTGAACATTGACTGCCAATGGGAAGTAGTGAATGACTTCTTTTTGCTTTGCCTGTGTGCAACACTTTTGCTTTCCTTATTAAACCGTCATTATCTTGATCCATGAATCCTTTCACCTTTCTTATATTTTCTCCCAATCCCATGGCAGGGGGGAGCGCGAGTGGCAGGGTGGGTGTTTGGTTGCTGGCCAGCTGGCCAGGATCAACCCACCACAGCACAACAAAGCTGAATTTTAAGAGTGTAATGTTTTTAGAAATTATGTTTTAAAGCACCTTACTGGAAATAATATAAAAAGGTCTGATTTTTTTTAAAGATGACTTGTTCAACGGTCCTTGAAAACCAGGTTCCTCACAACTGGGCATACAAAGTCTTTCTTAAAATATCCTGCATGCAATAATGACTACATAAAGCCTCTCTCATTAGCTGCCAAAATGATTTGTGTGCTGATACTTGAACATCAATGTGTCCCACAGAACAAAAGTAATAAGATGAGCAAGTTTAAAGTCTATGATCCTCTTCCTCCTTATGGCAAAACAGTAAGTTAGAAGGCTGTAGGAAAGCTTATTACTCGTGATGACCTTCGTGTTATGCTTCTGTTCTCCATCTACGGAGTAGCAGTACAATGTGATCTTTCACAGCTTCTGCAGTCTTGTCTTCTCACAAGTGCCTGTAATCATTACATTGGTCTACATCATCACAAATACACAGAATAATTTTTTGCCTCTTTGAGCTCCGATTAAACACTTGTATTAAATATTAAAGATTCTGTTTATCATTGCAGTGTTTTAAGTTTCAAAATTTGGTGGCTACACGATTGGTATAACCAAGTGACAGAGCTGGGGTGCAGCATGATTCTGACTCTTGGTTTTGTGCAGGCAATTAGCTGTGGACGGGGAAGATGTTAATTACTGTAGTTAAGAAGAATCTAGATGTTTTTTGGCAATTTTGCAACGTGATTTCAGTGCTAGCTTCAGTGGAGCAGGCAGTTTTGTAGCAGATTTGTCCTCATACTACTTTACTCATTGCTCTTCCAACTTCAGCAAAAGAAGTACAATATTCAGTGTTCTTTATTCACTGCAAGAAACAGTTTTTTGGCCAGACTGGAATCACTTGTTATTTAATTTTGTATTTATTACATGTCCAGAAAGAAAAACAAGCAAGTAAGAGAAAAAATAAGCAACTATTATTTTTTCTTTCACATTTATATATACATTAGAAAATACTGTGCAGAAAATCATTGAATTGTTGTGCTGGTTTTGGCTGGGATTAAGTTAGTTTTCTCCATAGTAACTAGTATGGGGCTGTGTTTTGGAGATTTGTGCTCGAAACAGTGTTGATAACAGAGGGATGTTTTACTTACTGCTGAGCAGTGCTTACTGCCAAGGGCTGTTCTGCTTCTCACCCCACCCCACCAGCGAGCAGGCTGGGGGGGCACAAGAAGCTGGGAGGGGGCACAGCCAGGACAGCTGGCCCCAGCTGACCAAAGGGATGTCCCGTACCATACGGTATCATGCTCAGCATATAAAGCTGGGGGAAGAAGAAGTGGGCGGACGGACTTTTGGAGTTTGTCCTCCCAAGTAACCATAATGTGTGATGGAGCCCAGCATTCCTGGGGATGGCTGATCACCTGCCTGCCGATGGGAAGTAGTGAATGAATTCCTTGTTTTGCTGTGCTTGTGTACAGGCAGCCACTCTGTACACAATCTGAAAATTTGCAAGCACTCTCCTTTCTTGAAGGACAAGTCCATTTTGGTCCAGGACTTGTAGTCATAGAGGGCCACGAAGGTAGTGACTCCACTAGCCAGTGCCCCGGCACGCTGCGGTGAGGTGACTGTGTTGGAGGTGTTGAAGCCTCCAAAGAGCTTAGACTCAGCAGCCATGGTCCCAAAGGAGCAGCTGGGGGTGCAATGGGTGTCAGGAGTGGCTGCTTTACTTATTAAACTGTCTTTGTCTCAACCCACAAGTTTTCTCACTCTTACTCTTCCTATTCTCTCCCCTATCCCCCTGTGGAAGAAGGAGTGAGAAGCTGTGTGGGGCTTAGTTACTGACTGTGGTTAAACCATGATAATTGTATAGTCTAAAAAAGAGATGAGGAAGCAAATCTATATTACTTCTAGAACATCAGTAAGACAACCTACCATTGAAGAGAATATCTGATTTTACGCTTCTACACTGCAATAATGGCACCCACGTGTACTCAAGGATATCAAAGAAAACTTGGTAGTCTCTTTTAAAGTAAAAACATTTAAACCAGTCTGAAATAAATGAAGATTATCCTATGCAAGCCTTTTCAAAGCTATGTAAGGGAAGCATATGGAGTAGAAAGCTTGAAATCAAACTACAGTTGTGAATGCATGGGTTGTTCTTTGGTGTTAATAGTAATATTGGCTTTTTTTTTTTTGTAAACAACAAATCAAGTGCAGTTAGTACTAAAAGGAAAAGTTCACACAAAAAGGTATTTAGCTGTAGCAATTGATTTCAGGGGAAGTGCCAGAGCACAACTCCTCCAAAAATGCGGAAAGGTGGTGTATTTTAAGCAAGATTTCAGCATCAGGCCTAGAAGGTGGTTTCTGTGCCCTTTAACAACGGCAGGGAATAACAGGCTGAACAAATATGTAATTTCTCCTCTATGAGGTTGTGTGCAAGCAACCAAACGCTCAGTTTCACCCAGGGCTTCCTTATAGACAGCAGCAGTTTTGCATTAGTACCACCAGTTATGTGAAAGCGGTACAGCTTCTCACTGGAGGTGTAGTTGTATGTTACATCCAAGTATGGATGCAAAAAGGCAGATGTTCTACACAGAAACATCTCTACCCATTCAAGTACAACAAGGTGTGCAAGGCGACAGTATCCTAATAAAGATGTCTAATTGATACATCTTTTTTTAACTAGGTGAAGAAAACTGAATTGGAATTTGATCTTCCCGTCATGATTGTGTGCATTTCCAAACTTCAAGGCTTTGGAATATTATTTACAGCTTGGTGTTCCTGGTCTTGCTCCTGCCGGGCCAGCACTGCTCACTTGGGAAGCTAGAGCTTGTCTTTTTAACCATTGCACTCTGTCTGACGTATTTTCTATGATGGTTACATTGAGCTTGGGATTGTTGTAGGTGAAATAAATTTAGCACCAGGCTGAATTTGAGCCCCATAAATATGGCCTCGAGCAACGTGTTGGAAGAGATGCCTACCACTTATTGAACAGCCTCAGGGCCTGAGCCCTCAGTCAGGGCAGTGGCGCCTCCATCACAGCCCTCTAAGGGCAGGGCCTTCAGCCCCAAGCCTCCTACTTCCCAAGGGATAAGACTTGCTCATCTGACTACAGGACTGCTGTCACAGGCACTTTTTTGAACTACACCAAAGCGAACTCTTTGGAGCTGGAAAAGGACCAAACAAGAGTAAGTCATGATATCTTAATAGTAGCTGGTCATTAGGACCTCCTCTGGGAGCGGAGAAGCTGGTATTTTTGACCTTGTTCCCTGGACAAAGTGTTTTATCGTTGTTCAATTAGAAACACCAACAAACCTCAAAGTATTCAACTCTTCTTCCTCTCAAATAAGTATATGATCTTTCAGGCAGCTAATTGTTATGGTTGAGTCTGGGTCAGGAGAGTAGGAAGACAATTATCATTACCATCCTTCTGCTAAGGGCAACCACTTCATTGCCTTCATCTACTAATTGGATCCCTCACTTAAGTAAGCTTTTCCTGAGCTAGCTCACCCCCTTGTTAATTGTGCTGTGCTTCTGTAAATACAAAAAACCAAACCCATTTGCTATGCATCTGTATTCCTGTTAACCAATTTAGTTTGGTAGTGCACACATCAACAAGTGAGATCCGTCATATTTATTTTATCTGTATGTGAAAAACATTTAAATTAGCAGAACAGATCTGGTTTCTAAGGCTGTGGTTTGGCACAGGTTTCCTTTGGTGGCTGTGCCAGCTGCAACAGTTTCTGTGTCCCATTGGCCACTTTTTCTTCCTGCTTGTATTGCATGGGTCTATATGTGAATATATAGACCTAGACTTCAAATTTAGCAGAAAAATAACCATCCTTTTAAAAGGCTACTTCTTTTCAACTCAGAACGTTCCCTGATCCCATTTGCCTTATGGCTTCCAAGTGTTCCTGCTGGCATGGCCAGTGTGGAGGCCAGGCTGAGAACTGAAGGCTGCTTGAGTGACCATAAATGTGGAAATAAATGGATTTCCACTCGTGGCATACTGTGTGCATGCTTTTTTAATGGTTTCATTTTCCAGTCTTAATTTGAAAATGATAATTTTCAAATAACTTCAGATAACTTCAAATAACTTCAGATAACTTCAGCTATGCCAATTATTATTTAGATAATTATCAGATAACTTTAGTTATGGCAAAGAAATAAGAAGGTTGCAACACCCTCCCCAAACCAAACAAAATCCTAAGCCCTCTGGCCTCACCTGCCATTATATTTTCATAAGGCTGGAAAATATATAGGGCCAGGTTTTCTAAAATGTGTGCTTGGAGTTAGCCTTCAAGTCAATATTTAGTGACCCAAACATATGTCTTGAATTTTGAAAGCAATGCTTATTCTGCTGTTAATGAAAAACTATTCTGGAATGCCTTTTGGAAAAAAACAATTCAATGAATGCATAGGACAACTTCAAAACCCACAAATATTCAGAAGTAAGAATAAAATAAAAAATGGGCTGACAGAATAGGAAGAAATTTTTTTAAATGGGCTAAAATATTGAGATCTAATATATTTTGGTTTTATTGACTGTGTAGTGAACACATTTTCACATGGAAAAAAGCCTTATTATCACAACTGCAAGTAGCTGGCACATTGGCCTGCAATATTAAAATTGGCAAGGTTCTAAAAGCTAAGGGATGTAGGAGCTGTGGTTTGACATAGCAGTAAAGTTAATGTTCTGATCCTCTGTTAGAAACCTGGCTGTGATGCAAAGCTCTGATGCAACACAGACTCATTCAGCTGGTTCAGATTTCTTTAAACAATTTTGACGGGTTGACTTGATGCTGGCATGCTTTATGGCTGTGCTTGAATTGCCTGTCTACCCTGTTTTAACTTTATGTCAAGTCAGGCATTGATCATCCATCCCATTGCAGGGCATAAACTCTATGTTGTTTGCTAAATCCAGCACAAACCTTCAGGATGAAAACATGTCTTCCACTGAGGCAGGTGTTCTGAACTTTTTTTCACTGTATCCTCTGATTTATATGAGCATGTCTTCGTAAGAATTTCCCAGTGCCTTCCTGTTATTCTCTGGGACTTCACAAGCTCATAAATTTAATCTCAAAATAATGGAAAAATACATTAAAAAGAAGCATCTAGTTACTGACAATTTTACTGTCTTTTAGGAAGACTCTAATGAAGATGAAGAGGTGGACATTTCATTAGTTGATTAAATTATCTTTCTTATATTATGAATTCTATATTAATATGAAACTTTCATTTGCCTTTGTATTTTTAATCAATTGTTGTATTATCTATAACTGAGAAGCACTGCAATTTTCCCCTAGTCTTGTTTAGTCTGCTGAGAATAGACTTCTACAAACCTGAAAGAGAAGGCTGTCTTGCTGTTTCATTTTATTATTATTATTGTCACTGCATCAGTAGCAGTTAATTTTAACTCTCAGCACCAAAACCAGTACTTGGTTGCAAACCTCCAATTAACTGGACATACTTGATGAGAAACTATTTTCTCTAGTTTGCTCCTCACTGCGTATTAAAAGATCCAACTGTCCTACTGTTAAGGCTGTCTTCAAGTTGGGAAGTATACTTTGTGTTTCCTGTTTTTCAGAAGCAATGATATCACTGAACTTGATAATGTTGGTACTGCAGGTCATTATTAATTCTGTTACTAAACCTGAGATGTCTGCTAACCAAGTGCTTGTCTTTCTCATTGCTGGAAATTAGGCTTCTTCTGTTTCATCCTAGTGTTTGAGTAAAAGCTTGTGAACTTGCCCCACCAGCAAATTGATTCCCTGGAGAAAAGTCAGGAGACTTGCAATTCCTGATTCTTCTAACCTTTCTGAAACTTTGGATTAACTTGTTTGTCCCCTTCTCTTGAATAAAAAATACTTACATATATATAAGTTGACTACACTGCTACTACTTTCCCTGAAACCAAAGTTAATTCTTTGCTCCTCCTTTGTGCATTCCTAAGTAGCTGTTCAGACCATAGTTGTCCCTGCTGATTTTCAGGGAATTTTTCATATGAGCTAGTCATTGACAGACCAGGATGTATCAACAAAAATATACTTGATTTTGCTAATTAGAGCCATGTTCTATAGCTGCGTGACATAACTGACATTAACGGAGTTAGACTAATGGGGGCAATCCTTGCGGGTCAAACTTCTGTAACAACGTTGGTGGTGGCTCTGTATGTCCATGGGAGTGTACATGGAGTACAAGCGTAGCCACTAGAACTAGAACTCCATGGTATTTTTGTGGTATCAAACTGCTGCTCCATCAATGTGGAACAGCAACTCCCATCATGGTGGTGATCTGCGGTAAGGTCTGCACAACTGCATCTTCCCTCCTGACTCCCCAGTGATTTTCTTGAAGAGTGCTTGAGCTTTCTGCCTGTCAGCCCTGGAGACCTTGAAAGCTGGCCACTCAAATACAGATTCACAGGAAAAAAATAGATTTTTCCTTAAGATTAAAGCTTTAACTTTTTTTCCCAGAAGTTTGAACTGTCTGTCTTTCATCCTCCAGATGGAAGTATTTCAATCCCAGATTTCAACTAGCCATAGAGTTTGAGGTGCATTTTAGGCATTCAGCATCTTTTATAAGCATGAAGGTCACTTTTTCAAAGATGCATTTTTTCACCACTTTGAAGGCTGTGATGTTTAGCTAACATTGACCTCCATGCCGCAATAATTGAGGAGCCGAGCAAGAGGTAGTAAGAAAGATTGTAGATGCTAAGCAATTTTTGCTTTTTATTTATCAGCAATCAGAGACAGCATGAAGAAATGTAATTCAGTTGAGAAATCACAGCATAGTCCAGCTTTGCTTTTGCAGAAATTGATTTCCCAATTGATCCAATAGCAACTGATTTCTTGGAGACACAAATCTGCTAGCCCTCTTAGCCTGAAGGATTAACCCATGCCCTGGGATTTCTCGGTTATTTTAGTTAGAATCAGAGCTTGCTCTAGAGGCTTCCCTCTGTCTGAAATCATACTGGATTTCTTCTGTTTGGTATGTTTTGGGGGTTTTTTTTGTTGGTTTTTTTTTGGGGGGAAGGAGAGAAAGAAAGAAAGAAAGAGAGAAAGAAAGAAAGGAAGGAAGGAAGGAAGGAAGGGTTTTTTGGTTCATGTTTCAAAACCTGTCAAAAAGAAATTATCTTCTGGTTGTCTTCTATAATCAGGCACTTTGTAAGCCTAGGAAAACTAGAAAGCTGCAGCTTATTGGCAGCCTCACTAAACCAGTACGACAATAATTTTCTCAAGTTCTGCTTCACTTTTAATACTGGCTTAGACACTAAATACAATAGGGCTTATGGTACCTGTTTTTGTGAGGGATTAGTGGTGCTTGGAATTTTAAATGCTGTGAATCTGGGAGGCTCATGAGAGTCACTTGATTTTTGTATGTCAGCAAACAGCTTACCATCACGGACAATGCTTTAGTGTAAACTGGTTTAAGTTCTCACTGATACAACTGAATGCACTGGTTACTTCTGTATAGAAGCCAATAGTCTGGGTTCAGATGTGATACTGAACTTCTTTCCTTTCTGCAGATCTGTTTGTTTCTGGCTAACAAAATTTGTCTTTTTAATTTTGTTATCTTTGCAATCAGCCATAACAATACTCCGTATTTTCACTTCTTGTCAGGTGAATGTTAGAGAAACACTAATTTCTGTTCCTGAAATAATGTTGCTTCTTTCTTTTCTTTCAGCATACAGCGATTAAAAAAGTCCTGACATTAAAATAGGATACTGTATATTGCAAGTCTTTGTTGTAGGAAAACCGAGAAAAAGTAGTGTAGTAAGGGCTTTTAAGAAAAAAATAAGCTCTGAGCTATATGGTTATTATTTAATTCTCATTCTGGTGCATTTAGACACCTCATTAAATAGGAAGTAACTTGCATTTTTTATCAACCTAAACAGAGAGTGAGGAAAGAATCTGTATGTCAGTAGAGAGATGTCAGATTAGCACTGAAAACTATCTCTAAAGAGGGAAAACTTGATATTGTTGTCATGGTGTTCTTGCAAATTGCCTGGGTAGTATGTATATCTATGTTTAGTTGTCGTATGTATTGAATCAGAGACTTGCCTAGATAGGAACCGTATGCACACATTGCTGCATCTGCAATTTTGCATGTGTAGCGATGTTTCTTTGTGGGTATAGTGAACTAATGATTATTCTCACTGTACATCTTCTTGAGGTTGTCCTTCAGCTTCTTTGGTATCTTTTCATACCTATGCTGGGCTAAAATACCAACACCTAACTATGGAGACAGCACAGGACAGAAAGACACTGAGTTGTTAGGGCTCTTTGCTCAAGTCAAGCAGCCAGCCCAGGACTGTTATTGTAAATGCAATGATGTGCTCAGACACTCTGTGCAATGCATGTTTGTATATGAATTTGTTCACATTTGTTTCACGAGGAAGAAGCAAACTCTAAAGTGGGGAGCTCACAACTTTGATGAAAGTTAAGGAAAGGTGGAGTTAAGCTGCAAGAGAAGCCAGAGCTGGACCATGAAGGTAGACAGCAGAAAAACAAAGCCTGAATTTTATAACTGGTCTGTATCTTGGGAATGTGTGAAACTTTAGGGAAGAAGAATGGTGCTTGTGTTTCTGATCAGGCAGGGGAGGTTTAAGATTTAGTGTCTGGGGCATGTGCTAGTGATGCTGGTGAGAGGAATAGCATGGCTGGCCTGTTCAAGCCGGTCCTTTAGAAGCCTTTGCCATCAAAAGGAGACCTGTTTCCTCAGCCAAGATAAATAGTTGGTAGGCTGTCATCACAGGGCAGGCCTGTTAAAATGAGTGCGCCTCACACTGGTCCCACCTGAAACAAAACATGTCTTAGGCTGGGCTACTTCTTAGATCCTGTCAAGAAGAGTGCAAAAAGAGTCAGCTGGTTCTTCCTGGGAACATATGTTGGAGCACATCTTCAATAGTCTCTCCAGAAGTACAATCTGCTTGTGAATATGTATTGGTAAATGGGTGACTGGAAAGTCTACCTGGCAGCTAATGTACGCCTAGCACTGGTGTTACAAACAGGGCTGGAAAAATAGTGAATTGTGAATGTGAATTGGCAGTTGGACTAGATGATCATTGTAGGTCCCTTCCATCTGCACTATTCTATCAGTAACATCTAGGGCTTTTCTGCTCAATATTAGAATATAATTTACTGAAGATTGGGTATGATACATCAGCTTTCACTGAATTGCTGGTGATCAACAAAGTTAAAATGTTCAAATGTCCAAGTCTCACTGAGGAGATGAATTATACAATAAATTAGCAGCATTGGTAAACAAAAAAAAAAAGAAAAAGAAAAAGAGATGGTCATGCAGAAGCTTTTTATGAAGAAAATTAACAATGTGCCTTTAATGTTCACCTTTGCTGTACTGCAAGATCTTCTCTGTGGTCCAGCAAGACATACTTTCCTTTCTCTTGTAGAAAGTAGTATCAATAAGAACCTGCTAATTTTGGTTTTGGTTTTGGTGTCCCCCTGTCCCCAGTCTGTTTTTCCGTTATTGAATTACCCCTGCTTTCTGTCAGAAAGTTTCTGTGGTCTTTCATTGGTCATCTGTGCTTTGTGGAGTCTGCAGCTAGCACTTCTGTTTCACCAGGTCTGTTACTGCTGACCTGTGCACTAACAAATGGTTAGGGGATGATTCATTACTGGAATTAGCTTCTGTTATAAGGCACAAAAAAATGATGATTACTAAACCTCTTATTACCCTTGTGAAGTTTAGGGCCTGGCTAAAATATTGTCCAGTTTAGGTTATTAGGATATGCCTTTCTAAAATGCCTTTTATACTGTATTGCATCTTTCTCTGCTTTCTACTCTGATGTGAGAATCACCACTGCTAGGTACTAACTGGGAGCAGCCAGAGATTATCTCAAACCATTTTGAAGGGCTCGGATGAAAGGGGTGATGGTCAGACATGCCAGTGCAGTCTTATTAAGTATGGCTAATCCTACCCTTTTATTTTTTATCCCAATTAATTGCCTGTCTTTATTAAAGGCTAACTGGATGGTAATGCTGGGGAGGTAACAGTGGAGATTTTCATGGGGCTCAGCCAAAGCTACTCAGCACTGAAGTCAAAAGAAATAGTATTCTCAGTCTGAGAAGTTAGAGAACATTTATGTGATTCAAATGCAGAGAAGGCCACCATCTTCATCATTGTTGGTGATCCATGAGTTATCTCTTAGTCTGAGAGGATCCTCTGTGGCTCTGAAATACTATGCTAATGACAGCTTAGGCATAATTTCATAATTAGGCCAAGAATACCAATCCAAAGCTGCATTATGAAGGACAAATGTATTTTCATCAAATAGATAAAAATAGCTACAGAAGGACACTGGGCCTAAATTGTTTCAGTGTATTAGCCCTAGACAAGCTGGGTAGATATGTATTAGTGTCAGTAAAATTCTTCTCTGAGTCTGTTAAAATTAGCACAGATTAATACCAGAATGCATCTGAGCGTAATAAGCTCTTCTTACAGAAACTTCTTCAGAGGCATGCTGTACCACTGGCCTCATTTACACATTCATTGATAAAATCAGTCTCTTGCTGTCATGAAGCCAGCATGCAAATCCCTGACGGTTTTGACAAGATGTTAACTTGGCCTACAGGTCAGGGTAGGCATGGCCACCCTGTCCCGGTGGAGGTGCTGAGCTGCTGAGCGAGGGGAGCTGTGGTGTGACAGCTGGTGATGCTGGTGGCAGGCAGGGGCTGGGTGTTTCGTTTCTGCCAGCGGTGCTGTCACGGCTCCCAGTCTGGGCTCCCAGTCTGGCGGCTGCTGCAGCCTTCGAGGTGGGTATGCGCCTGGGGCAGCTTTCTGCTCTCTGTCACACAATAGAAAGAAACGACATGGGAACGCAACAGGCCCTGACATCTCTTTCTCTCCTGCAATCCTGTTTTACTTCTTTCTTACGTTCACTGTTGTCTTTCTTGGGGCACTCTTGATCTTTTTTGCTAGAGCCCAAAACAAACACTTGGTGAGTTCAATAGAATAGGGACGTTAAGCTGTTAGCATTTTCCTTACACCAGATAAGGTGTTACATGAAGTACCAAACAAAACACCTTTTCCTAAAGATGCATTTCAGCATCCCATCTGGGATGACCATGGACCTCAAGAGTACTCCCAAGGGCTCCAGACCCAGGCTTCTTGGTGTATGACTGAGCTATGCTTGCTCCTACGTGGCAGGGAGAACTGTGTACCCACACCCCAAGTCCCCATCCAACCTCTTTTCCACTTTTCATCTGTGGAAAGAAAATACCAATGCAGGCTTTGCAATGAATGGAGTACTGTTTGCCCACACTGGCAGTCCAGACATGATTTTTGTGGCCTCGGAAAACAGCAGGCACCAACCTCTTTGCAGAGATAATTTATTTAACTGAACAAACAAAAGAGAGGAGCACCAAGATGATGAACATCTGAAAGACCAGCCTATTTAATCAGGAGTCCTCCAGCTGTAAGATGAAGCCACTCTTGGATTCTTCCCAAGAGAATCCAAACCCCTTTACTTACATACCCCTTTACTTAAAATCCTTATAACCCACCTGCATGCCTCCACCCACTGCTAATTGGGTGTCCCTTCAGTTACTTGCTTGTCAAACTATAATGCTTGTAGGTGTTTGCTGCAGAAATATAATGATAAAAAACTTTTCTGGGGAGGAGGGAATTTTTTTTTCCATTTTATTCTCTAACATAAACAAACTACTTCTATATCACTACCCCAGCTTCTAGGCAGGTGATTTTTCTGCAGCCTTTATAATATAAGGGAGTTTCTTTGTCTAGCATAGACACTTGTATAGATGCTTTTATATACTATGAAAAAATCCCAACAACTTAATTTGCAGAAAGGTGATGATTTGGAGAAGCAGAGACTTTTTATCTCAAGTTAACTGCAAATCCTGCATGGTATTTGACTGGTTGGCTAGCGGATAACGTAAGGGGCATTTGGCAGTGTCAGGAAGGTGTGTGCTTTGCATTCCTTGGTCTTTGTACAGAAGCAGAGCCCATTTGTTAAAGAAAAGGCTCACATTGATTTTGCCACCTTTTGGGTAAGGCCCAGAATGAGCATCAGCTGCCTGACTGCTAGACCCAGAGAGGGACTTCAGCCATTGCAGTACTGAGCTCAGAGTTTACCAGCTCTTAGACCCTGTGAAACCTGGGGGAATTCACACCCATGTCGGGAAGCTCTGGCTCCCCGCACGATGCACTGTGTACTCCTTCCATGTCTATATTGAAATCTCTATTCTAGCAAGCGGACTGGAACACAAACACTTATTTGTTCTATTTTTTCACACAAATTACCCGAGTTATATCTTCTATTAGTGGTGAGACAGGCTTGACAGTATGTCCCCTGCATTTTGTAACAGTGTTGTTCTTGCAAAATTATAACTGTGAATATAAGACAATTGCTTCTAACAGTGATAAGGCTCCCACTTCAATAACAGTCTTCTGCTCTTATCTCTTTTGGAGTACTATTGCAGTATGAACTTATTGTCTGTGAGTATTAGCCACAGCACAGAAAACAAGAAAGAAATGTGTTTGGAAAGGAGCATGCCTAGTGCTTAATACTATAAAAAGCTCATAATGAATTTTAGATCAGAAACACTGTTTCCTTAGAAAGACAAAAGAAGACCACTAGATGGTGGTAAAAACCCGAGCCTTTGCTAACAAAACCTGTGAAAAGAGAAGTTCAGAGGGGCAAAGAAGGGGAGGAGGAGCTACAGTTTGGGTACTGAAGTCATTATTGCTTGGAGTCTATAAAAAGGCAGTTGCACAGTAAGTAATTTATATATGGTCAGCCTTGACTCTACGGATTTACTCATTCCTTTTTCTCTGTTTTTGTCACCTCTTCCTACCAAGGAATCCCGAGCCCCAGATGTCAGGTGAGGAGGGGGCTGAAACTTCTGCTCTGTGGAGGAAAGGTTGCAGGCGATGAAGAGCAAGAGCAGCTGAAGGAACAGCTCTGGTAAATAGGTACAGTTAATTCTTGATTACAAATAAAAGGTTACTTTTAAAAACTGAGCATTAACTTGATATGCTTTGAATTTTATTTGCAACTGTCAGCTTTAAGTGTTCCCCTTGTTAAGAATCTGATGGCTTACAGCTTTGCCCTGAACATTGCAAAAGTGCACTGAATAAAATATGATCTGAAATAGAGAACTTTTATTTTTTAATTACAGAATTCCACCCATACCAATTCTTAATTCATAACCTTAGTGTACCCTGAAATGTATGGATTTGTCTTCATTATGTCAGCATGTTAGTATTGCACAGGTAAACTGTTTATAACACAGTTCATGTGAACTTAAGAAGGACAAAGGTCAGGAAAGCATTTAAATCTTTTCCTGAAAATGTTCAATTCTTAATTGTGGCAATAATTTAAACTTTGGTATGTTGTATTCCAGTGAGCAGGTTCTGCTGAACCTAATACTATATCTTTCTGCATTTCTGGGGTCTGAGAATTGAGACTTTGAAAACTGTTTGTTGTTTGGTGTTCAGCAGAATTTCCAGGACATTGTGCTCACTTCTGCAGGACAGAATAGAATAAACAAAACTATGAATGAAGAGTGCATGAATCTCTTTGCTATCTATCCTTACTGTGAAATTAAACCACAAATTAACAAAGCTCTGAGCCAATCAGAGATTAATTTAGAATCAGTAGAGGAATATGGCATGGAAGAAATGGGATGTGTACAAGCCAAATTAAATAGAAATGGGTGATATTTGTTTTGTCAACTTCTGCCTGTTCTCGTCATGCTATATTTTTTTTGGCAGGGTCTTATGCCTTTTGGAAAATGCATTTATCACACTCCTTGGCAAGTCCCTCAGAAAGAACAGAACGTGTTTGCTTCCAGAGATGAACACGTCCTCTCAGCTGTATGTTTCTGAACTAAACCCGAGTGCCTCTGGTAGCAACTTTACTGTGCCTACTGTCAAGAGCAAGTCATCGCCATGTGAGCAAGTGGTCATTGCAGCTGAGGTGTTCCTAACTCTGGGCATTGTAAGCCTCCTTGAAAATATCTTAGTTATATGTGCAATAGTTAAGAACAAGAACTTGCATTCACCCATGTATTTTTTTGTTTGCAGTTTAGCAGTGGCTGACATGCTGGTTAGTGTGTCCAATGCTTGGGAGACCATAACGATATACTTAATAAACAATAGACACATAATTATAGAAGATACCTTTGTTCGTCATATAGACAATGTCTTTGATTCAATGATCTGCATATCTGTGGTGGCTTCCATGTGCAGTTTGCTGGCTATAGCAGTAGACAGGTATATCACTATCTTCTATGCCCTACGTTATCACAACATCATGACAGTGAAAAGATCAGGGCTTATTATTGCATGCATCTGGACCTTTTGTACGGGCTGTGGCATTATCTTCATTCTTTATTATGAATCAACTTACGTGATCATTTGTCTCATCACCATGTTTTTTACCATGTTGATCCTCATGGTCTCACTGTACATCCATATGTTCCTCCTGGCTCGTACTCATGTGAAGAAAATAGCTGCTTTGCCTGGGTACAACTCTGTCCGTCAAAGAACCAGCATGAAAGGAGCCATCACTCTGACTATGCTTCTTGGCATCTTCATTGTTTGCTGGGCTCCATTCTTCCTTCATCTCATCCTGATGATCTCCTGCCCTCAAAACCTGTACTGCGTCTGCTTCATGTCTCATTTCAACATGTACCTCATTCTCATTATGTGCAACTCAGTGATTGATCCCTTGATCTATGCCTTTCGTAGCCAGGAAATGAGGAAAACCTTCAAAGAGATAATTTGTTGCTATAGCCTGAGAATGGTCTGTGGGTTATCCAACAAGTATTAAGAAAACAAAACCAAACCAGGGAAGTGAATGGAAATGCAACATCTTGCCACATCTTGTTATTCTGCTGAAATGCCTATAGAACAACTTTCTCCGTTTAGCTGTCATGATTTCTGCAGCCATCAGAAACCATTTTTAATATGTTATTTTGCCTTTCTTTCCCTCCACACACCTCTCTCACAGTGGTAGTAGGTGTTGCTCCATGCATTTGTATTACAGGGAGAAACAATATTTTGAATCTCATTTAACCTACTGAAGAATGGATCTTACGAGAGGATTATACAGGGAAAGCCTTATTTTGCTTTCTGCTAAATGCAATGTGTGACCTGCCATGCAAATGAGCCCATCAGCCTCTCAGTGTGTATTTCTCTTTATAATCTTTGTCTCTCTAGATAAAGCATGGATTATTTTGATGCCCAGAATTAACAGGTTTTTTTGCTATTTCCTTCTGAAGACATAAAATCAGAGAAGTAGCTCCAGTTATGAGGGTTCACATACCTCGCTCAACAGTCATAACCAAAATATGCACATATCAGCAGTCTCGTATTCCAGTCATAACTGTTACTGTCATGTGTTACGTAAGAGGACAGTGTTACCACGAGATTTTCCAGGTTGGATACGGTACTTTGTCGTATCTCACTGTATGTGTTCTTGTCGCTGTGGGCTAAGATGTACCATAGGTGGATTTTCAGGCTGAATATGAAGACTGAGCTGAATCTAGTTTGTCTAGTTTTTTTATTCCCCAGGCTAGGGAAGTGAAAGGTACATTGCCTCTAGATGGTCATGTCACATTTTGTGGTGATGGAAAGACTAGGTGAGTGGCTGCCTTTATGTAGACATTAGAAAAGTGTTTCAGCTAGAAGTAGCTTTTGTTACTGAAGAAAGCTGCGCTGTAGATTGCGTCTTTCAAGCTGGGAGAGCAAAACAAGTTCGATGGTCAGAAGGCATAGCAGGCAATAGCAAAACAGGGATTTCAAAACCTCAGGCACATGTAGCAATAACAGAGTCCTGATTTTTGTTCCCCAAACAAATAATTTTTGTCTTTATTGAGAGGATTCTGAGGTGAAACCCCCATGCCTTCTGTGTGGATAATTCACATCTAATCATGCTCTTATAAACATGCTGCTCTGCAACAGCTGTGTAATGTACAAGATACTGGATTTATCACAGATAAGGAAGTGCAACTGTGGCATTGATTTCTTGATGCTAATCGATGGTACATATCTTGCACTACGATATAAGCTAAGAAAATATTTCAAGGTACCCTACTGACTAGATATCAGAAAATAGCTTGGAAAGATGAATTATTTCTTCCAAAAAGCTGAAAGAATAGCCCTTATTATACTTGGTTTAGGCATGCTCTAAAACTGTTGTTGTCAATAGAAGGACTATGATTGATTCTATGGGCCTTAGGCTATACCTTCAAGGTGGAAGTCCTGATTAGGTGTTACGAAAGTTTTTTATCATAACAGTGGTTAAACATGGGGACATGCGCCCAACACTTGTGCAATCTCCATCCTTGGAGATATTCAGAACTTGGCTGGACACAGCCCTGAACAATCTGCTGTAAGCTGACTCAA
This sequence comes from Falco biarmicus, assembly GCF_023638135.1. Classification (NCBI taxonomy): domain Eukaryota; kingdom Metazoa; phylum Chordata; class Aves; order Falconiformes; family Falconidae; genus Falco; species Falco biarmicus. The sequence goes on from NC_079290.1 coordinate 63,279,908, forward strand.
ACTTTGAAGGTGGCTCTGCTTTGGGTGATTGGGAATGGATGGCATCCAAAGGTCCCTTCCAGCCAAAGTTATTCTGTGATCTCATGAAACCGTTTGTATATTATGATAAAACTATCATTTTTTCCCCTCCTAATTTAATCTGTTTTATAAGAAGAATTGTAAAATATTCTCCTCCACACATTTAGAAAGATAGCATACATGAGTGGGAATTTTATTCTCAGTGGAGACACCATATTAAGTTGACTGTAAATATAATGGTTATATCAGTGCACTAAGTGCTGGAATCTTCCTTCAGCTGTATTTGAAAATGTGATTTCAGAGGTATTTGTGGTCAGTAGTGAGAATCTTGCCTTGTTTCAGTCCACCTCTTAACCCTATCTATAAATAGCAGCTAAGAATGGGCTCTTGCTGCTATGAATATTAATAGCAAAAGGAGACAGTTCAACTGCATAGTGAAAAGCACCAGCTGATTTTGTAAATAATTCATTAAATCTTCACTATGTATTGCAAATAAGACAGTCTTGTACATAATTGTAAATCAACAAAGAGGAAGCCAAAACTGTAATAGCTTTGGGTATTTTCTTGAATTGTACATTACTTTCTTGTTGGAATTTTATTTGGTGTATAAACACAGACATATGAAGAAACTATTAAACTGGATTGCTGGAAAACCCACTATTATTTGTTATTAATTGTAATGTGTCTACTAACTTTATAGATTATTGACAGAGGGAATATTACATTACAGGCTTTCACTTCTCAGTTTAAACAGATGCCTTATTAAGAAACACATTCCGAGAGTTACAGATTAATACAATGTATTTACATTCATACCTGTGGTCCTCTAGGTGTCAGCACGACATCCTCAGTATAAGTCTTACAGGTGGGGGAGCTAAAACAGTTTAAGGGGGAAATGAAAGTATTTTCAAGAACAGGCTAGAAAAGTTCCTGCAAAAAACATGCTGTTCACACTACAGGAATAAACATAAAATACATGCCTCTGTGGGGCTATGACATGTTTAGCTGCAGAATAAAACCACAATTTAGCATGCTTTCATTTCTGTCAGAGTTTCGAAAACACTATGTATTCTGATAGATTGGGACAAGCAAGCATTGTCTGTGTATGTATGTGTATGACTGTCAAAGGAGAGTCATGAAAAAATTAGCTGCTAGGCTGTCATTGCACCACGTCCCCACAGCTAATGATACTACTCTTGCTTATATAGCCAGTCATTTACAGTTTATTATCAGTCATTGGAAAGAGGCTTAAATCACACTATTTCTGTCCCAGAGCTCCGAACTCAACTTCTATGGCCCAGTGCTACTTTGATGACTGAACACTTCACTGCTTCTAACTTGTGTGTCACTATTTTAAAGTTTTTAATATAAAATTATTCTGAACTCACTCCTGTTTCAGGTGGGGTCAACTTCTATAAACTCATCCGCATTTTAAGTAGATTAGTAGGAGCAGGGAGAATATTAAAAAAACCCCAACCAATCCAGCATTTCTAGCTGCATCAGAACCTCACCTAGCAAAGCAGAAGACTGGATTCTTTAATCTATAATAATGCAAAGGGTGGTTGATGGTAGGCAAGTTGCTCTGCTTCCATATTACACTGAAGTACTTCATATGTTGCTCTAAGTTTTCCTTGCTTTAGTAGATTGAAGTAAAAGGTTGGCTTTTGCAAATGATGGCATTGCCTGGATAATTCTCTACCCAGCATACTCCTATACTAGCATTAGGAAAAACTGAATCTTTTTTCCAGGCCAAGGCCACAATAAAATACTTGCAAATACTAGTTTTCCAGCAGCATTAGCATCTCCTTTAACACAAAACAGTAATAACTGAATGGAACAAAGAGACAGTATGTATGATCCTGGGCTTTATGATCCTGCTTCCCAAATGGGCACAGTCTGTCACAAAGGGCTCTAACTACTGAGTACTACTACCTGCGGACCCGGGCTGCAAGCGAGGGGTGATTGCTTTCAGCTCTACAACCTATAGGCCTGCACCATCTGTGCCACCAGTGTCTCACTGCCTTTTCAGAATGGGTTGCACGTTCCCACTTCTTAGTCTTTTGCTCTTAGAAAACCTTCTCTGAGTGGTGCTCTGGAGTTTTTAGTTGTGTTTTTCAGGAAAATATGCAAAATAAGTGCAGAAACCACAGGAATTTTCTGAGCACACAGACTTTAAGAAGGCAGAAAAGGTTTATACATCGTTGGGGAAGCAACCAGCTCCCTCACACAGTCTGGTCTCTGAAATCTCAAAGGACTCTGTTCTGTCTCCAAAGTCTTGTTGGAGATTCTGCCTCTCCTTCAGTGAATCCTCCTCTTTGCTGCTGAGCTTCTTGTACAGAAGACCAGCTCATGGTGACCACTGCTGTGTTCAGGGATTGTAACTGACAGTTCCAGACTTCAGCTGTGTTCATTTGCATGCACAGTGCCCCTTCTGTTTGGCAGGGTGGGTGAATAAAGTATGGGAACATGGATGTGGAAATGGGGATCCCCACATCAGGGACAGAGTCATGCAGGCTGCGGCAGAGCTGCCTGTGTAAGTTCCATGCTAGGTTATCTCCACGTCCTTGTTTTCTAATCTTATCATGTGTTACATCCTGAGCTGTGTGCATCTCGGATACAGCTCGTTATTCATACAGGACAGAAAAGGAGAATGCGGTATGTATATGTGTGTCTATACTTACATACATGCCTACATGTGTATGAGTTCTTACAAATACAGAGTACAATCGCAAATGACATCTGCATATGAAATGTATATGAGAAGGTATAGTTTCTCTTTCTGCAACCGTTCTGTTCTTTGTCATCCAATTATTTTTTATACTACTTTCCAGTTTGCAGCTTTTTTCTCACATATTTCCTCAACCTGTGAATGAACTGGCAACAGTCTAAATCTCAAGCAGAAAAGAACCCTCAAATCCTTTTTGCATCCTGAGCTTTTGAAAATTATAGTGAATCAGTGTGACAGAACAAAGAGTTCTCCTAGCACCTGTCACACTAAACATCTAGTAAAATCTGGATTCTTATGGTCCTTAAGCACTATCCCTAGAACAGTTTCTTCTTGAGCTGCTTGCATAAAAACCCCTAAGAATGTGCACTGAGCACTGAGAGTGAAGGGTTTCCACCAAAACAGAGAGCAGCTGTTTAGGGGAATTATACAAAATTCGGACTGTATATGGTAATCGTCTGGAATGCCCTTACAAGGTACCGTTTAGGGACTTCTTGGGCAGGAGGTTGTATTTAAAGCTTTGTGACTGATAGCTCTCAATGAATGTTTCTTATACGAATTTACCTAATCACTTTTGGATCTCTTTATACTCATCTGCAATGTCGATTGCAATAAATTCTACAGTTTAGATATGCTGTGTGGAAAAATGTTGGTTTTGTGTTTTTTTTCTCTCATAAAACATCTGCTTGGAAATTTTCTTCAAGGCCTCCAAGTCCTTACATTGTAAAGAAGATAAATAACTGGTCCCCTTCCACTTTCCCTGTGCCATTCATTTTCCTACTCGCCTATATACCCTTATAAAGTTTCTCTTTTCCCACCAAGCATCCTAGCATATTTAATCTCTGCTGGTATTTTCATACCTTGTTGTCCTTACTTTGTTTTCCTAGATCTCCTATATTCTTTCTGACTCAGGGAGGACAAGATAAGCATAGAATAATCCAGATATAGGTGAAAACTAAATTTCCACAGTACCAGATGCTGCTGCATGTTTTGCTCTCTATTCTTTTCATACATATGTGACAACATACTTCCATTTAGTACAGCTTGATCCATAATTTGAAAAAAATCAAGATCTCTAGAAGAATTCCCTAACTGCAAATGCTCATAGGAACACATACTCTCTGTTCCCTAAATAGGCTTACATTTTCAATGGTGAGGGCTTTGGTCATACGCCAGCATGTAAAACATGCCAAAAATACGATGCTTAGGAGTGTTTCTGTGTTTCCAGGTCCAAGTACATGCCTTGACAATGTCCCAGCTCTGTAGCAGAACTCATCTGATGGACACAGCTTCCATTTGCCTACCTCTGATGTGAGGGAAGCCTGGCCACAGAGGCTGGAAGGGCCTTGCCATGTGTCCCAGTCATACTCTGGGTGGCTGAGGATCAGGGACCCCAAGTTCAGACACAAACTTCTCCCAGAAGCCCATCACTTCTTTGAGAGGGTTAGTAAGAATGTCATTTGCACAGCTACCTCCAGATGGGGATTTGTCACTTCTTTCAATTATACCTGATTAAACCACGGCAGGACTTGGAACTATAAGCTTTGTATGCTGGCTCAAGATGATTTTCAAAGGCATCAAATGAATATTTTTGATGCCTTGTTGCATAAATGCCCTAATTAACAGCAACAAAACAAAACACATACCCACAAAGAAAATGGGATTAATTTTTCTCTGTAGTTTGCCAGTTTTTAACACGACACCATTACTTTTGGCAAGCAGTAAGTGGTATTGCCCATGAATTACCTTTTTCACTGTCTTTTGTGTCTTGCACCAAAACTCTGTGCCTACTTCAACTACCCTGAAAAAATGACCCTACGAATACCTATCATTTTTGTATTATGCCTTTTGTTTGTCATAGCTTTGCTCTGAACTGCTGTCTGGAAAGCTTTGCATGGGTTTTGTGTAAAGACCTAAATCCCTGAATTCCTATATCCCAGCGGTTCATAGTGCTGGGATGGATTTACATAGACCTTACTATTATTTCCGCTTCACAGGTTCCTTGTGCTTTTTAAAGTCAGGGGAATCTGTCCAGGATACTTTCCTTTTGAAAGGTAGTAGAAAACACTCCTATACATTAACATTGTCTTAAAGCTATAGCAGTATAATTATTAGTTGTGCCAACATTGACCTGAGCTCAGAGATAACATCGCTGAAACCAAAAGTAGTTTTTTTTCGCAAAAGTTTTTTCTAGAGGATGTAAAGAGTCTTGGCTATAACAAGGAGAGGAAATTCCCGCTCTCTGCATGTAGAGTGGTAGATCAGTGGTGGAGCTTGAGGATGAAATCTGTTTTAAGTTCACACTTCACTCTTACAGAGGGTGAAGATGAATTGCCTTTTCCTGCTGTGAGGGCTGGGCTGTATTAAAAAATGTCCTAGTAGACAAACTGGTGCCAAATTCAGTTTTAGAAAGAGTCAGTGAGTGCTGGAAACTTGACTGAAAGTCTGTGTGAAAGACCCTCACCAGGTGTGACTGAAATCCATTCCACTGAAGTGACTTGTAAGACATATTCTCACCACAAAGACATATAGTAGGAATTCAGGATGTGGTAGCTCGCTAGCTTCTTCCTCCTTAGAAAGGAAAATAACACTATTTTAAAACATTAGTGGAAAATCAGTTTTTCAGCAAATACAGTTATTTATTTCTCATGTTTCTCATACCAAGAACCTCTTAGCTGTCCATAGCGGGCCCCTGGGATCCAGTGCTCTGAGTGGGGGTCTGTGCAATTTCAGCTTACAGGGAACCTTCTTAACTCACTGGGAAAAGGTAGGTTAAACCTTCGACTTCTCCTGGGCTTAAGGGCTCTCCTTGATAATCGCAGTTTGTAAAGCAGGTGCTTAAAAAGCCCTTCTTTCAAATGGCAGAGGAAAGAGATGAATCTCTGATGGCAGTTCATGTCCCTGCATAAAGTGCATAAAAAATGAAGAAGTAGGAGGTAAGTCCTTGAATGAAGTCCAGGTCTTTCATCTCACAATGAAGCTGATAAATATTCTGGTTTTCACTATGAAAAGGAACATCAGCACAGCCACCTCTGAATCTGGAGGTGGATTTTTAAAGGAAAACTTTGCAAAGACAAAAAGAATATTTGGTGTGTAGGCTGCTGTTTTCATTACACTCTGGAAAAGCCTGACAGTCCCTCTGGTGAAACAAGTGGAGAAATATCTTCTTGGTTAATTTTGACTGGACTTTTTTTAAGATAGTATCTGTGGTCTGTAGCCCTTGGTGCCTCTGCTGCTCAAAGCAAAGGTGCTCAGCTTCCAGAAAACTGGAAGGCGCAAGGATTTTAGGCATAACAAGTGACATGTGGATTTAGGCACGCAGATCCTCATTCAGTTCCTTGATTGTGTTGGCCACGTGTGTGGCTCCAGTCATGTGCAATTAATAACTGAACTTAGCCACGGGATTTTAAGCAACACATTAGAACTATATTTAGAGTGGGGGATATTGAAAACATGTCCAGCTTAATTGGAAGGGAATGGAAAAGAGGAAAGCTGCCCTAGAGCTACCTCATGACAGACAGCCCTGGCATACAGACAAGTGGGGGATCAAAGGCCTGTTGCACAATGTAATGAGCAAATAGATGACAAATACAATGTTAACTTTGGTGGAACCTTTAGAGAGGAAGACAGGCGATACAAGGAACACCGTGCATGTTTCAGGTGACCTTTTGTTGAAAATGTCAGTTAAAAGATTGTACCGAATTTATAAAGAAAGTAATAAATAACTGGACTGAATAATGAAGGGTTTAATGCTCAGGGATGAACCGGAGCAAAGATGCAGGCAGGCTGGACACTTGGAATTACACATACTTTAAAATTTTACTGTACTAATAATGGCCAGTGTTAGTGCTGTGAAAAAATGCGTCTAATGACAAGAATGTAGCTAATAAAAATGAAGGGAATTTGCAGTGACATCATGGAGTTGGTAGAGGAGAGGCCCTGTGGAGACTGCTCCCAGACCTCATCCTCAGCCAGCACTACCGGCAGCAGGTCCCCCTCACCCACACCTCAGCCCTGGGAGGGGGTGTCTGTGGGGTCCTGACAGACATGCACTTTGGAAGAGATTTAACAGAAGATTAACAGAGATTAACACAGAAGAACAGGGGTGACTTTAAGCATCTTCAAATTGATTTTTGTTTTGTTTTGTTTTGCTCTGCAGTTTACCTTTCTATGATATTTTTGGTCTTCTAGCTTGACTGGGTAAAATCACTTCAGAACAGAGATAATTGAGCAGATATTTAAAATTCAATAGCATCTCCCTTCTGAGTCTCAAAGTATTTTGTGAACAAATCTCAAACTATTGCTGCAAGGTTGCTTGCAGAAGCATCACCCTGAGGGTGAAGGTAGAGAGCTAAAGATGAGGTTTTGTTTCAAGAGTAGATCTCCAAAATACAGATTTCATCCCTTTGCAGTTAAGTAGCAATTCTCTGAAGTTACTACACAATCTGAAGAACTGGGCTTCAAGACACCAGAAAGACATCCGCGGTGTAACATAGGGTGGCAGGATAGTCCCAAGCTTAGCTCCGTTCTGTACCAAATCTGAGAAAAAGTGTTATGCCCTGTGCTGTGGAACCAGCCCTGACTCTGGGGGCCCCACTGGGCTGCAAGGTCAGGCAGGGCATTCCCTGCTTTCAAAAAGTTTATTTCCAGCCCTGACTCTTCCTCCTCTCCTCTGGAGCCCAGACACAGTGAGAGCACAGGACAAAGTACTCACATACCAGTGCAGTGTTTGATGATGAGGTTGCTCCCTCAGGGGATAAAGACATTTGGGTGTATTCCTTTTATTTTTCTCCTAGTCTCTGTGCTTTGGTCAATAGCCTGTGAGTGGCATCTTTGTAACAGGTCCAGAATCACTTTGCAATGTGAAAAACTCTGAAGCAACAGCTATGATCACTGCAATGAACAGAGCTCAAACAAATAAATGAATACATTGCTAAAACATAGGTTAAGGACAAGGAGTGGGACAGGATAGGAAAGTGCCTGGAGGCTTTTTCAAACTGGGAGCACTTTGCACAGTAGTAAGACCTCCTAATGCATATGCAATATGAAATACTTGTACTGCATAGGACTGTCCTCTGACAACAAACCAAATACAACACATTTTCTTTATTAATTAACTGAAACAGTCACAGTCAATAGGATTTCAAGGCTTAAGGGTGTCATTCATTGCTACTGACTTGGATGTTAGCAGTAGACTTAGCTGATAGGTAAGGTAAGGTTTTATTAGACTAGTATTGCTTTTCTAATAAGCCAAGCTACAGGGGAAGCACACTTTAAAAGTTGTGCTTGATGGGTTTCTGCATTTTCCTATGGATGTTTTAATTTAAGTTTACTTTCATTATAATATCTGCTTTCATTTAAAATTCTTTTCAAACAGGGCAACTTTGTATGGCAGAGGTGGGATATCACTAGTACAAAGATATAGCAAAGTACCTCTAGACTGAAGTGACCAATGTGATTCAACTTGACAAACTATTGATTCTTCAACTTAATCATTTTGCCACTGGAATTCCTACCAGGTAGTGATGCGAGCGTTTACAGCCACCTTCTTCCAGTGTTGCCTGTAGTGTGGGGCTGAGTAGTTCCAGAGGGAAGCGTGTTCAGACTGTATGGCTCAAGGGCTTAGAGAGGATGCTGGTACTCTAAAAATGTTATTCATTATGGAAATGTCCTGGCAAAACCTCAAATAAGGCAAAGACAGAAGCTTGTGTCAAATTTTCCCTGTTATTTTCTGAGGCAGTTAGAAAATTCTCTGTAAGAAAAGGGAATTCAGAATACAAAACACCATTTCTTACTCTTGAAATGAGCAAATACATGGAAATCAGATGGAGATTTGTTAATGACATCCATAGTTTTAAGCTAATATTTTGCTCCAGCTTGAGGTGTTTATAAAACCAATGGAAGTGATTTTTATTCTACAGAAATTATTTTTCTTGTATAGGGTAGGATTCACTTAAAAATCTTTTCTACCCTAGTAAGGCACATTTGACTGCCAGTTTGTTGAGGGCATTAGGGCTGTTGCTGGTTAGCTGTCAGTGACCCTCTGCTGCTGTTTTGTATTGCTTGTGCTGCAGGTGAGGCAGCTTTTTGTTGCACTTTAGATGCTTTTCTTTCATTTTACTCTTTCACCAGTCTGCTGCTCCAGTCTAAAGTATTATGGGTCCACTGAGAACTTCTCCTTAAGTAACCACGGACTTCTATAGCAGCTAGTGATAAGCACTGCTTGTGCCTCCTGCAGCAACACATTCCTCTGCACTGCAGAAACAGACTAAATTTAAAATTAATTTTCCCAGTGGGAAAAAGAAAATCAGTGATGGATGAAAAGTAAAGCTTTTTAAAATACCTTGGTTTAGCTAAGTCTGCTGTTTTTGATTATTTACCCTATATGTAGCCATCTGGTCTAAAATCCCCTTAGCCTATCTGCAATCAGATGGTTTGAGGGCATTTTTTTTCAGTTTGCATGTTTTCCTTCGAAAAGATCTGTAGCTGACTGGCATCTGCTGTTCATTAACTTTATGGTAGTATTCTTTATTTAGTCTCCAATTCAAGCAAATACATAAGAACAGGCTGCTCTTTCTTTACAAGTGCAAGCTGTCTTTCCGAAATCTGCAGGACTGCATACTTAATGACTCTGGGGTAAGTGGCACAGAACCTACAGCTAGACCCAATATTCCCGCAGAACAAAGGAAAATATGTCACAAGAACCAACTTGAGGCTCCCAGGTAATCTAGCTGTCTACATTTGGTGTTGTCTTTGGGCTAAGTGTAACAGCCAGCTGCTGTCACTGCCTGTTACGCTTCCCACAGCGTTAGTGCCAGCTTGTTCAGAGCTTCTTCAAAGGTCTCTGCACTGTGGCCTAAGGGGAGATGTGGCAAGGGGTAGATGTACCCTGAGTAAAATGCTTAGCTGGATCATTGTCTCCATGTTCTGTACTTGACAAATTCAAGTGCTGAATGATATTAGATTACTCATCATGCTATTTATTTTTGCAAAGTGTTGTTAATCTCTGCCCCTTCTTCATGCATGTTTCATTTTGGAGCTAGAACGAAGGAAGAAAACACAAGTAAAGGGACTGTGTGGATACTCTCAAAGGAGTAAATTTTTCACCAGACTTGAAAATGTTACTTTTCATGCCTGGTGCCACTGTTGTATTAACATAATAAACCGAGAGGCTGTGAAAGCAGTTGTGGCAAGAACTTGCTGAAACCGAGCTGTTAATGGTAAGGAATTAATATATCAACCGTCTCGATGCAGAAATCACAGGATGAGATTTTGATGGTCTTTATTATGAAAGTCAGACTGGTGGATCATGTTAATCTGTTCTGTTCTTAAAATTCTGAATTAAGTTCAATGAAAAGTTAGCAAATGTTCAGGTCTCTTTCCCAAGAAAGCTAATGAACCGTGATTACTCTGCTCTTCTTAAGGGGAAAATTAAAATGGTCTAGAAGAAGTTTGCCTGCATTTGTAAATATAGAGGTTCATGCTAGAACTTTCATGAGACCAGGCTAAGATCAGAACACCAGAACTGTATGAAATTTAACACAAGGAGTGCGTCAGAAATCACAGGATAAGTGAATAGTCTGAACTGTGAAGTAGCTTTGTACAAAATATTTCTTTAACTGAGAAATGTTGATGGAATATTTAATTCATAAAAAACCAGAAAGAATTAAGCTCATGGAAAACAATTTATGTTAAAATTAATTTATCCAGATCTAGCAGTGACATGACACATTTAATTCATCACTTAATTTCCTGGAATTGTTTAACCTTATTTAAAACAACCATGATTAACCTTATTTAGTTTTGCATTGATGTGTTAATGCCTCTCTAATCATCCAGAGCTTTGGTTATTTTGTATTTTTGCTGCCTCCAAAATGCTTAGTATAGGTAGCAATGAATTACAAAATTTGGAGAAGGTAAAATGCAAGGGAGTAATAAAAATCACCTTAAATTCATGCCAGTCATAGTTTTTAAATTCCCACAAGTAAATGGATGAGCTGTCATTTTTGACATCCATTTAACCATCAGGATGATAAACTGTGTAAATGAAATTGTAAAAGATAAATGATAGAATCATTCCTGGTTGGGATGGGTGAACTTCTTTGGGTTAATTATAGAAATAAGTAAAAGTCTTTAATTATGGGTGTAGAACAGTTTTGAGGTTTTCAAGTGTACATTTAACATTTAACTTGATTTGAGCAGAAATTCCTGTTTAATATTAACAGGATATCGTTCTAGTAGCCCCATAGTCTAGCTGGTTAAGAATTATTTTCAAACAGAAGTCTTTACATGCTAGTGCTTGTTCAGTGCAAATTTCTACCTAGATATTTTTTTTTTTTAGTGAGTCCTCTTAAAACATGTTTGGGTTCCCCTGGTGGAGACGACTTTGCCACCTTCTCTGTTTGCAGAGCAGGGATTGCAGGGCCATTAGGAGCTACCAACACCTTGACTTTTTGTGACTTTGGCACTGGGAGGAGCAGTGAGGGGTGGGGTGATAAAAGACTCTGGCTAAGGAGTTGCTTGGAAAATTAATAAATAAACATCATAAGTCTTTATTGCAGCAGGCAGGATATTTGAAAGTAAGACACATGCTCCAGATGTCCTCTGGTGGTACGTTTTTTTTTCCTCTAGGCAAGATGAAAGACAGGGAGAACTTTAAAGGGCCTGATTAATTGCCAGTTATATGAATGATATTAGGCTGACCATTTTACATACACTATTAGATAACTTACGATTAGTTGACAAAATTTAAACCACTCATTACTGGGGACTCTGTATATGATCTTCCTCCATATGACTGTTCCTTGCAAATTCTTACTACAGTGTTAAAATATTCTGATTTGGACTTTTTTTCTCCTAATGGACTTAAAAGACAATAATGAAAATATATGTCTCAGCCTTTTTTCTCAAACTAAAAGTTAGAGTAAATGCAATAAATGCAGGCTAGGAATTTCCCAAAGACAGTCTCAGCTGTAGAATGCCATTAGACATAAAATATCTGAAAATAATCATCTTAATCCAACAACAGATTTCCTGGGAATGCAAGGGGCTTTTAAAATAAACGGAGAGCTGAAGAGGCAGACTATGTGAATCATGCTGAGGGATATTTCACATTGTGTATCATTCTACTTATTTAAGTTCAACAACCTGTGGGAGAATTTTTCTATTCCTGGGATAGACTGCAAGTGGCAGCCTGGCCATAGGGAGAATGAAGGCCCCCACAAGGATTCAAAGGAAAAACCTGTGAGTTTTCTCTCTTGTTCCAGTCATCTTATATTCATGCATTCCCCTCATGTGAGGGAGAAGGGAAATGAGAAGCTTAGCCCTCTTTCTTAGTGAGGGACACTGTGGGAAGTCATTTTGCCCAGTTATGATCAAGCAAGTAATTCAAGAGCTAAACATTTCATCCCATTGCTCCCCTTTATGCATCCAGTGCCATCAGGTTAATTGACCTGGAAACTAGGATCAGGATTAGGATTGTAATAAAAATATCTTAGTAAATGCTATAACTGCAATCCTCACCCTCCTGTTTTATGTGTTATAAACACAGAATAATTCATACATGAGCCATCACCGTGTATGAGCCAATGCAGGGATAAGAATAACTGGGACTTCAAGTTTTAATACATTTCAATCAGTATTAGAGAACTTTCATGACTGTAGGAAAAACATGAACTCTGCTTCTGCCTCTTGTGTTACAGCTTATAAAGCAGGCTCACAATTTCATTAAAACAACGATACTGTTTTGCACAAACTTGCTTAGCAGCATTTTTCTCCTCTAAGGTTTATGTTTTTGTTTATGGTTTTGCCTTCTTGCTTTGGAAAGTTACATTTCAGGATTTACCAACCTCTTTATGATTCTCTGATCACTTAAACAGCAGCGGGTCTAACACACTGGAATTGCTTCCGAAAAGGTAGAACCAAGATTGTATTAAGAAGTAGATGGATTGGCTTGAGGGGGAAGAAGAATAGAGTTAATTACGTAGTCTGAGAAATAACAACTGAAGTGTGGGATTAAGGCAGTTGGGGCATAACAGTTTGTGAAAGCAGTCACTGGGTACAGGAAGGCATTACACAGGGTTGTGCATCAGCTAAATAGAGTGACAGGGCCACTGCAGGCACGGCTGTCTGCCAAAGTAACAGCTTCAGAGACTCATTCCCAGGACACAAGACCTGCTAAAAAAGGGTGGCTGCACAGGCTGTAGTGACAAGCTGTTTATGATCATAGAACTGGAGCCTGACATCCCTTGCTCCTCTTCATGGTCAGTAAACTGACCTTACTTTTCTCTAATCCTGAGAAAGGAAACACCACACTCTGCCCATCCACCAGTTTCACAGGTAAGCTGCCTATGTTTGTCTCTTGTCTGCTGCTGTGCTATTTGGGATGTCAGTGTCTTTAGGATCTTGACCACAGAGGCCTTCTTGTGAATCCTGGTAGTTTCGAGGTGAGCCCGGCCATACCTTGTGGTAGCCATGAGCCACGCTAGAGTGCTTTTTCACCTCTGATAATGTACTTAAGTTGGTTCTCTTAACCTAGATTTGCTGTGAATGCTCCTGAAGCCCTCATGGAGTCAACTGCAGTTACTTCAAAAGTAAGCATAGGCAGAATAGAGCTGATCAAAAAGAAAATGTTCCCAAGATGTAGCTACTGCTATTACCTGATAATACCTTTACTGACAATCTGGATGTGGGGATTGAGTGCATCCTCAATAAGTTTGCAGATGACTCCAAGCTGGAGGGGAGCGTTGATCTGCCTGAGGGCAGGAAGGCTCTGCAGAGGGATCTGGACAGGCTGGACCGATGGGCTGAGGCCAGCTCTGTGAGGTTCAACAAGGAGAAGTGCCGGGTCCTGCACCTGGGTCACAACAACCCCACACAACGCTACAGGCTTGGGGAAGAGTGGCTGGAAAGCTGCCTGGTGGGAAAAGACCTGGGGGTGCTGGTTGGCAGCTGGATGAAAATGAGCCAGCAGTGTGCCCAGGTGGCCAAGAAGGCCAACAGCATCCTGGCTTGTATCAGAAAGTGAGGCTAGCAGGACAAGGGAAGTGGTTTTCCCCCCATACTTGGCACTGGTGGGGCCACACCTCAAATACTATGTTCAGTTTTGGACCCCTCACTTCAAGAAAGGAATTGAGTAGGTCCAGACAAGGACAATGAAGCTGTTGAAGGGTCTGAAGCACAAGTCTTATGATGAGTAGCTGAGGGAACTGGGGTTGTGGTGGCAGGATACCTTATTACTCTCTATAACTAGCTGAAAGGAGGTTGTAGGCAGGTGGGGGGATCGGTCTCTTCTCCCAGATAACAAGCGACAGAACAAGAGGAAATGGCCTCAAACTGAGCCTGGGGAGGTTTAGATTGGATATTAAGAAAACTTTCTTCACAGAAAGGGTGGTTAAGCATTGAAACAGGCTGCCCCTGGAGGTGGTGGAATCACCAGCCCTGAAGGTGTTTAAAAAATGCGTAGATGCGTGTTTAGGGACATGTTTAATGATGGACTTGGCAGTCATGGGTTAATGGTTGGACTTGATGATCTTAAAGGTCTTTTCCAACCTAAATGATTCTCTGATTCTACGATTTACTCTGAAGAGTTTTCCCCCCAGCCTGCAGTATTTGTCTGCAGCCTGGGTTGTGATGTATAACTCATTGGAAGAGAATGTCTCCCATTCAAACCACAGCTGAATGAATGTCCAGAGGAGGACAAACACACTTCGTGAAGTTTTAAGGTTCTGAAATTTGCCGTGCTCTGTAACCCATTTTTATGAAATGTGATTGTGTTAAGGTTTCAGATTTAGATCTCAGACTCTCTCTGTCATTTTCTCTGGACTTCTGAAGTGGCCAGGGACCCCTTGACTTCAGAAGCGTTCCCATACAAAAACCATTGAAGCTAACACACTTCTATAGAATGATTTGGCTTTAGCAGTACAGAACAGTTCTGGCACTGCAAAAGCCTTTCTCAAAAAATGGTAAAAGGTGATCATTTAGTATATTTTCCACTATATTTTTTCAGGCTTAAATGTACTTTTATGAAACTTTACTATTTTTTCAAATGGAAGGAGTGATTTTTTCCTGTCTCTTCCTGCTGATGTTTAGGTTGTTTTTTCATCAAATTTCATTGGGGAAGAAAAAATGGAAAAAGAATGAAAAAGGAAAAGGAAGGGATTGTTTTATCTGGTTTCAAAGAGGGTTTTTGTTGTTGTTGTTGTTGTTTGAAAGAAAAGTCAAAATTTTGAGGGGTCTAAAAGTTCCTGATATTTTCTCTAAATGCACTTCCTGTTTTTTTCACCAGCTTTATGAGATCCAAAATTATTTCAGCTGTGGCTGGCCAAATGATTGGGTCTCATGTAACAGCTTACTCCTTCATGAGTTGAAACTATATTGCTGTAACTCATCCTATGTTGTGATAAGTACTTGCATAACTGAAAAGCTTTACTTACCTCAGAACAGTCACCAAAACATCCGAACAACAGGTACCAAAAAGAAAAAAAGCCACTGTGGATCTCTTTTTCTTACAGACTTGAACTCTGGACTTGAGTGCTCATTTTTCATACCCAGTTGAATTGATCCAAAATGCCAGAGAGAGAGGCTTACATTTGCTATGTGGCATTACTTTCTTATGGAATTACCAGGAATATAGCATTTCCATCCAGTAAACTGTCTTATACCCTGAAAGCAATATATGTGAACCCTTTGAAGATACAGAAGTTTCTCTGTGTGCATCAAAGACATCTCATCTGTATGAACACAAGTGGGGAAGTTCTATTTATCTACAAATGCATTTAAATGGATGTTACAACTGAAGGAGTAGACTCATGTTATCTTTTTCTTAGAAAAATCAATAATGACAAGACCTATGAAGCCAGTTAGGATTTAATCTTTAAATTACTCCAAACCTTTTTAGATCTATAGGAATGGATTTTTAACATTTTTATATATTCAGGATTAAAATTTTGATATGTCCTTTGACATTAGTTGAGTCATGGTGTTACTTGACTTTTCACTGCTTTCTCACTAAGAAGCAGGGAGATAGGAGATTTTTCTGGAGAGATGGATTATGCAATAAAGATCAATCTTTCTTTAAAGACTGGAAATGGTGTCAAAACATGAAACCTGCCTGTTTCTTTTGAAATGTGGTAATACTTTAGACAGCTGTAGAAATACCTGCTATGTGAGTTTCATGCTGTGGACTTCTGCCAAGGTATCTTAACCCTAATTTGCAAAAATACACTTTGTTCCAGTGTTGATCCTGCTAGATTGCCTGAACTGCATCAATGTTAAGTGTCTTAAGGGTCACAGAAAAAAAATGATAGTATTTAATTCTCTTCTGTATGAGCATTTGAGTGTCTTGCCTCAGAAACTTAATCTTTTTTTCATTTAAAGAATAAGGAAGTACAAGCCTTTGACTTCCCAATGTCTCAGCTGAAAGTGAGATACAGTGGCGGGAACCAAAACAGGAATATACATCCTTCTTCTCCAGTTCCGCTTAGTGAGGTTTCATGCAAGTTAATTTCAGGTAAGTGTTGTTTCTGTAGAGCAGGGGCAAAAGTTAGAACAAAAGAAGTGAGCAAATATTTTCCATATAAACAAAAAGGATTTTTGCTCTCTCCTGTGTAATGCATTTTTGAGAAAGCATTCATTTGTAACAATATGTTTATGTATAAAAGAACAGAAAGCACAAAAATATAAGCCTCCAAAAGTTCTCTATATAAAGTCAATCTTATTTCTCCCCCTTTCTGGTGTATTTTAAGATACTTTACTGGTGTATTTTGTAACTACTACAATTGTACTCCCTAGTAGTACAGTATATATTAAAAATACATATGAAAAGTCCATAGATGACTTAGAATTTGAAGTTCCATCTTTAAAAGCAAAGAGTGAGCCAGCTTCTGGAGGGAAAGTTAATAGCACATTTTCTTACATTTTCTCTTCCTTCAAGGTGGTTTAGGTATTTTACGAGACTAAAAATTCATCTGGTGCTACTCTTATTTTCTCATGTCAGCTTTCCTGATGGTATTTACTAAGTATTTATTTTATTTTTAATTTTTTTTTAATAAATTATTTTTAAATTTTAAATTTTAAATTGGTCATACTTCCTATAGCTGGAGCTATAGGAAGTTTATATATTAATATACATATACACTTCTTTATACTGATGTACTGGTTTGGGCTAGGTTAGAGTTAATTTTCTTTGTAGTAGCTTGTATGGTGTTATATTTTGGATTTGTGCTGAAAACAGTGTTGAATAACACACTGATGTTTAGTTATTGCTGAGCAGTGCTTACACAGAGCCAAGGGCTGTTCCGCTCCTCACCCCACCCCACCAGCGAGCAGGCTGGGGGGGCACAAGAAGCTGGGAGGGGGCACAGCTGGGACAGCTGGCCCCAACTGACCAAAGGGATATTCTATACCCTATGACATTGTGCTCAGTGATTCAAAGCTCAAGGAAAGTGGGAGGAACCAGGAACATTTAGACTGATGATGTCTGTCCTCCAAAGGAGCTGTTACATGTGATGAAGCCCGGCTTCCCTGGAGGTAACTGAACACCAGCCTGCCGATGGGAGGTAGTGAATGAATTCCTTGTGTTGCTTTGGTTGTGTGTCTGACTTTTGCTTTACCTATTAAACTGTCTTTATCAGAACCCAAAAGTTTTCATGCTTTTATCCTCTCCCATCCCACAGGGGGTGAGTGAGCTGCCTTCTGCAGCACAACAACTGACTGCTTAGAACTGGACTGGCTCATAACTGGCAGAGGTAGAAGAGTGTTTTGTAGAAGCAACGGCCTTGCCCTTCCACTCAGAAACCTGTGGTGCATGAGTTACAGGTATCACTGTTGTCCTCCGAAGGCCTTTTTTCAGACAAAAGTCTGTGAAGGAGTTATTTCCTAAGGCAAATTATGCTGCTGCAGGTCTAAATATTACAGGGCTCTGAGAGCACATCTCTGCAAAACTCTTCCAAATTATCTGGCTTTTTATGGCATTCTGTGTCAAAAAAAGTTTCTGTTCTCCTCAAAGCCTTTGTTGTGCAGTTGGAGGTGAGGGGATTATACAGGCACAGAAATAAGCAGATAAAAAACTGAATACACCTTCACTGCAACAAGGCTGAAACAGTGACAGGGGCACTTCACAGCACTCAAGTAACCCATGAAGGTATGATGCTGGATTTCATTCAGACTTTGCATTCCTGCTTGTTCTGTTGTCAGGATGAGAGAAAAGGAGGAAACTTCCCCCAAGCAGTTTTGATCTGCTTGAGTAATCCAGGTGACAGAGAGCTCTGTGACGAAAAGTGAAGTTGTCAAAGAAGATTCAAGAAGTTCAGGGAGAAGCAGAGAAGTTAATGAGCTGACTGAGATGACAACTTTCATGGAAGGATAGAGGGGCTATCACATATGAACTAGCTCCCTTTGCTCCTCCTCTCCTTTTCATTGTCCTGTTATGGTAAAGTCAATGAAGATTATACATTTTTAAATCTTCATATATATATATATGAAGATTTAAAATGTGTATATACATACATATGTACATTTACAACATCAGAACTCTCCATATTTTAGAAACTAAGTTATCTTTTTATTAAGAAATCAATGTCAAGTATAGCCGCCAGTAGCATCCCAGCACATGCAGACATATTGACTTATTTTTCCACTTTCTTTTCTATTGCAACATGTGCTGTCCTTGCCAAGTTCTCTATCCCATCTCTTTACAGTGATTATTGTTGCTGAAGTGTTGTTTTGAAAGCTATTTACAATTCAGGGGGATTAGAGGGATTTAAAAGTTATTCGCTCATCACTGAAGAAACAGTTTTATTCTCTCCTGGCTACTTTACTGCTGCAGCATGTTAGATCTTCGTTCTTTTTCAGTATGCAGTTCCCTGGGTCATTCTTGTCTGTATCTGCTGATTGCAGAGTAATGGATTCTATGCTGTTGCTACCAAACTCCCTTTGGCCACTTCAGGTTCTTTCACGGTTCATGGTTTCTTCTACATGAAGGAAACTGAAGTTTTTTCTAGGTACTGCTGGCCTTGTTTGACTCAGTGAGCCAGGTATTTTCATAAGTGTAATCACAGTTGCTGTCAGGCTACTGCCAGCACTGCCCTGACTCTGTAGCCAATCTGGACTTGAATCACTGTGCTTATTCTTCACTTGCAAATGCCACGGTTTCAGACCTTTTCTTGAAATGGAAACCAACCTTCCTAAACTAGTAAGTTTTCCCTTCCCTTCCCTTCCCTTCCCTTCCCTTCCCTTCCCTTCCCTTCCCTTCCCTTCCCTTCCCTTCCCTTCCCTTCCCTTCCCTTCCCTTCCCTTCCCTTCCCTTCCCTTCCCTTCCCTTCCCTTCCCTTCTGCCTGCTGAACCACCTTGCTTCTTACCTAACAGGTACTGTCATCACATTAGACAGGGGAAGAAGCAGGGATCCTAAATCTGCCAGTGAAGTAAAATCACCGAGATCTCAGCTTACATGGACAGAGACTTCTGAGGTCAGCATTTGTGGCAGAATCCAGCAGCAGGTTGTACTGACATGTATTAATTTGTCTGGAGGAAATGAAAAAGCATGGAGGAGTGAGCCTGTGCTTCAGCTGCAGGTGAGAGAAGATTGTTGGTGTTCCCCTTTCCATCAGTCTCGGGGGAGCTAGTATCAGGATCCTTTTTCTGATTCCCCAGTAAGCCTTGACAGGCAACTTAGCTTTAAAAAAGTGCAAAAATGCTTCAAGCAGTTTAATAGAGCACAGAATTAGTGATGGACTTCTATTAGAAGCTTAAGAGCTGTAAGTTCTGGAGGGAAATACCTAAAGCATGTGACACTTGGAATGATATAGTCATGCACTCGTAGATGACAATTTCGGGAAGAAAGTCTGCCTGGGAAGGGTTTTCCTTTCCTAGACAATATACTTCTATCTCATCATGCTCTTTTCTTCCCTGCTGTTGTGGATGGGAGAGTGCTATAATCTTTTCTGCCTGTGGACCAGGTGTTGTAGGCAAGCAATTCTGGTTTTACAGCTGAGGTACTACCTAAAAGCAGCTCTCAATCAGAGTGTAGTTAAGCAGAATGACTGGAAGTGCATCTATGGCCTATGGCATTCCACATGTGAGTGCACATGGACAACTACCACACAGAAAGCTACTCGTGATGTGAGATCCTTATGATCTAGAGGACACTGCAAAATTATCTCATGTAAGTCACTTGTCTGGAAGATTCCGACCAGCAAGTAAAAGGATCACAAAGAATTAAGATACTGTGCATTACTGTTACTTTGGGATTTACACTAAGCTTGGCTTTATGTGAATGCAAGAAAGAGTAGACCTGCATAGAAACATGCTTGCTGTATTAGGGAGATCCACTATATTGACAAGTCTGTCCACAGGCAAAGGAGACACCTCTCTTAGTGGGAAAATTTTCCCTGTTTCCCAGTGCAGAAGTGTTTGGGAATGTCAAGAAGCTTGGTTTTACCCTTGTGGCACCAACTAGGAGAAGATTCCACTGGTAACACACAGGTAAGAGGCAGAGGAATAGTACTGGTTGCGATGTAGCCTGTGTTTCACTTGGGGTTGCAATAGACATCTTACCAGGTCTTTAAATGTGGTTTCCCAGTGGCTCAAGAATGACTTCAGACATCAAAGCTGAAGTGACTGCTGAGTGGTTGCATAGGCCTGTACATTTAAATGCCACTTGTGCCAAAAGAATGTGTGCCTTTAAGATCATTAAGAGTGGGAAGAAATGTGAATGCAAACACAGACCTGAAAGCACAATACATTACCTTTATGTATGCTGTTGTGCTTAAACAAAACAAATCCTCTAATGAGAAAGCTGGTCATCAGCCAGCAGCAAGGTACCATGCCAAACGCTTTTTCAGGGTGAAATACATGACATTCCCAGCTGTCTGCCTATTTTTCCTTTGCTGCCATCTCTCTGGAGCTCACTGCATGTATTTATGCTGTTGCCTATGAACACACTGTTTGTAAATCCTCAATTACTCACTGTAATTATAATAATAATAAAAGAAGCGGAAACACGTTTCTCTGAAATACAGATATTTATCTCTGGCTGTGTAAAGGACTAATTAGTAACTAATTACTCTGGCCTTCTGCAGTTTTAGACCCTTTTTTTTTTTTTTTGGCAGTGTACTAGGTTTGTTTTTTCTACTTTCTTTCAAAATCTTTAGTTATGCAACTACTAGAGATGGAGAGGACTGTGATTACCAACCTTTGTCCCCAAGATAGCTGCCTTTACATTATCAAAATGTCCTTTCCCAGTTCCTTTTATTGTCTCAAGTAACATTTATAGCTTTCTAGTTCCTGAAAAAAAGTACAAGTTTTGGACTGGTTCTGTTTGAAACATTTTAGCTTTACCATAACCTTTTAAAAATAAAATCAATAGGTGTTTTTTGAAGGAAAAGTAATTTCCTTGCAGAATAATATTTTAATTTGCTGGGAAAAGGGTAAATTTTTACCAAGGCAATTCATCTGTGAAGTACTTTTTGAGCAATTTTAATTTGTATTAGCATTATTTGTCAAAACAGGAGTTACAGTGGCCAGGAAAGCAATGAAAAATACTATGAATATAACTGTCGTGGTAATAATGATGGTATAAGTACTTAGATTCAATCTGACATGACTAAGTAGAAAAATAGTTTTTTACTTCAATGAACATGACTAAAAATAAGAGAAAACTTACTGTTTTCTGATAGCCTTTGATTTAAGTAGATTTAATAAAACTTTCTGTGAAAGATAAAGACAATTGCTTCCCTAGGTGAGATCGCCCACTGATGTCACATGTCTGTTAATAAACCAGATTGGAATATGTCTTTTAGAAGGGGATACATTAGCCCCTTCAGTGGAGATTCCATTACTGTTCCTTAGTTAATTAGTGTAATTGCTTGATTTTTCCTTACAGATTTTCTCTTACAGATACAGGTTTGTGATCAGTGGAGGTTTCAGAGGTCAGGCAAAATAATGGCTTGTCTGCAAAATGTTCTAGGGATTTCTTTCAATAATCATTTCATTTGCTTTAAATCAACAAGTGCTGTCATGGCTGAATGCATAAAATTATACTCTGCTTAATTGCAACTGCAAAATAATTGCTTTTTCCATCCAGAGAAACCAATGCTTTTAAAACCAATGGCTGCAGTATCTGATTGTGAAACTGTCCTGTCTGTAAAAGAGATGAATAGAAGTAACAAGACATTTACATTCTGACAAAGAAAAAAACTGTGCCAAAATAAGGTGGAAATTAGAAGACATAGCTCTATACTTCCATTTTGAGACATTTTGGAGCTTTCCTTGGACTACAGTTCTGTCTTTGGCACTAACATGAAAGCCATCTTCAGTAGTATAATAATTCTTTTCATTCACAGAGTCCCTGTATATAAAAGCTACAGCTATAAATACTAGTAAGAAGACTCTGGCTCTACAGTTCCACATTAATTTTTTCCCAACATTGAATCAGTAATTCTTTAGATTTTTTGGAGGTTTCCCTTTGCCATTAAGGTTTTGAAACTCATCAGTGCTGTAGATGGCAATACTAATTGTGTTTTTTGTTTCTGCTCCATTGTATACTAAAGACAAGGTTAGTTCTTATCTCCTGTAGAAACCACCATCCCTACATGTCCATCTGTTAGTGGGAAACAGTCCTTTGTGCTTTGATCATATTGGAATCATTATTTGGGCTGTTTCTGTTAGTTCTTCCCAAAAATGTATTTTTTTCGTACCAGTCAGCTTGTGTCCCTGAGGCTTTTGTACTGCTTTATTGAGTGGCTAACTTTGCTTCTAAAGTGGTAAAATAACAATAAATAATGATATATTATTATCTATTTATCTATCTTTTTCTTTATTCATCTGACAAGTCATACATGTTGATGGTCTAAATGCTAACAGCTCATGAAACATGTCTGAACCTCCTGACTGAAGTTTTTAGGTGGTTATTGTTATTCTTATTTTTTCCACATGTACAAACAGCTCTGCAGAACTTGATCCCACATCAGAGATATGCACAGACTGCTGAGAGCCAAGAATATGTGGTTTAAAACCTCAGTCATGGAGTTAAACTCATAGAGACAAACCTCTGAGACAACTAGTGACATGTTAGTCAGACAGTATTTCTTTTCAGTTGTTTTCAGGCTAAG
This sequence comes from Falco biarmicus, assembly GCF_023638135.1. Lineage (NCBI taxonomy): Eukaryota > Metazoa > Chordata > Aves > Falconiformes > Falconidae > Falco > Falco biarmicus. Next base: position 63,302,760 of record NC_079290.1, read on the forward strand.
TAGAGCTCACTCCCTTTAAATGAGGCAAGATGACTGCTCTCTGTAATGGGCTCCTTTGAGAGCCTCTGTTTAGACCAGATTCTTCATCGGAGTGTTTCCCTCTGGCTTTTCTAACTTGTGACTGCTCTAAGGGGCCTAAAGCCGTACTGGTCTAATAGGTCAACTCTTTTATAGGAAACTTGTGCAACCAACTGGGAGCTACAGTTGGGAAATACATTTTTCCTAGAACAAAAAGGGTACTGAACGACAGGCATCTGTATACAGATCCAAAGGTCATGGGTTGCAAAGCTACGGATAGACTTAACCAAGTTGTACATCAGCATAAGAGACATGCAGTCCTTGTCACTTCTTCCTCTTTTCCTGATGGATTGCCAACTTATAATTTCCTCATGTCTTACAAAAGGGTCTACCTGCATTTCTTCTTCCTGATGTTTGCTCTAACACAAGTTATTGGTGGATGGGTGAAGTTTTTTGTTTCAGACTCTTTTTTTTCTCAGCTTTTGCCCTCTCAGCCTTGGGGGTGGGTACAATTGTATTTCAAGTATATGAAATTGTGGTTTTGGTAATGCAGTACTTGTCAAATGGTCTATAAAACATGCCAAAGATAATACATGAACTTACTTTAAGTTGGCTGAGGACAGATATCTGAATCTTGAACATGTGCACAGACATTTGAAATGTAGACTGCAAGATGTGGCCAGGGAGTGAAGAGGAAGCAACACTAGCTGAAGTGTGGGTACAGTCTTCCACATATTATTGCTAATTTTGTCCCACGGAAACATATATTTGAAAGCTTATGTCAAGTATCTGTTCTTTACTCTCACCACTATGTTTTGCTACAGCAGTTCTCCCCTGAAGGGATGCTAGTATTCCTTGAGGGAAGCTAATGTACTGCTTGTTAAATCTGGCACAGTAAATCCCCTACTTTTGCTACTTGTTTCTACTTGTAGAAACAAGAGAGTCAAACCCCAAGAATTAGAATAATCTTATTAGAAAGCCTCTGATTTAAACAGGGGCCAAAACCCCATAAAACCCCACAGTCAGTCTACACCACTAAGTACTAAAACTAATTAATTCACTGCTCTGTTTATTGTAGGGATGATTTTTCTACTTTTATCTTCTTTCCTGCAGTGATGAACTATGTTTGGGTTTTGACTAACAGTTGTTTTCTTCTCTCCCTGGAGTATCAACCTGTGGCTCACCTCCTGTTTCCTTAACCTCCTCCTCAGAAATAGAAGCTAGCTGCATTCTGGCCTCTGTTTCCAGATTCAGTCTTTCATGTTCAGCTAATTATGATATTGTCTTCCAATTTCCCAAATTCACTTAAAGAACAATTTTTTTTCAGCTGCAGAGACCTACTGGTGTGTGTGCTGATAGCACAGAGTTCATAGTTCTTGGGGTCCTTCAGCTACAGTGGTGAGGGTGGGATGAAAGGTTTTGTAGCTGTTCCCTGTAGCGGGGCTCAGACACCGCTGTTATTCTGGCCCGCCTTGGCTGTTACAGAGGAAAGCTTGAGGGAGCTTCTGTTGGAAGAACGTTGTTTCCTCCACGTGGTCAAAATATGTCCTCCCCAACTTTTCAATGTGTTTATTACTTAATCAGAGGACCTTCCCTCTAAGTAATATTGTTGTAATAAACTTGAGTGTTTTCATTCAAAGAAAATGACCTGAGGTAATTAGTCTAGCAGAGTAATACTAAGGCTTCATCTCGCAACTGGTTGAGAAATGTGGTGTGTGGGTCATGAGAAAAGGTGTGAAGATTTAGCAGCAAAGAATAGGTGTTGAAAGTGCATCCTGATTTTTGAAAAAGTGATTTTTAAAGGGCAGCAAAATGTCTCTAGTGTTGATGGATAAAAGGGATTACAGAAAATGCAGGCTGCAATATATACTAGAATATCTTTCAAAAGCCAACCATCTTGAAAATCAGTGTGCACTGATTTGCAATAACAACCAATAATTGGGGGGGAGGGGGGGTCAGCTGCATTTTCTGTTTGATATTGATGTATTGGGTGCAAGTGCTCAGGTCCTGGCAGTTGAGGGGAGCTGGCACTAATATGTCAAACAGGTAATTCACAGATTGCTCGCCTTTAAGCAGAAATCTTAGAATGAGATTATTTTTTTTCCATTACTGAATTATATACTGTTTTAAATTTACTTCCTAATATTCTAGTTTTAGTCTTTTCAAATTTCTCATTGCTTGAACATTGTGCCAAGGAAGTCTTTTGCAACCCAGGCGTCCTGGGCACAGTGGTGCTTGTCATTTTTCTCTTGATAATTATGACACTTTCTTGTACTGAAAGCTGCTAGACAGCACTACTAAGATGAAGCAGTTTCGTTGCCTTTTCTTTCTCTTGAGGTAACATTTGCTGGCAACTCCTTTGCTCTGTGTCACCTATCTTGTAACTCTGGCTGCCTACCTGCCAGCAGCTGCCACGCTTTGCTGAAGAGGTTTATGCACTTCAGAGAGCACAGCTTCTCCTATCCATACCTGCTTTCAGAACCTGGGGGCACTGTCACTCAGTGTGCTGCAGGTGCCAGCAAACATTAGATTTCTCTTTTGTGGGAAAGGCCTCTCCTCCCCACTGCTGTCCTGCTGTCTTGTATTAATGAAGCTGTGCTCTGGGCACCTAAGCTCACAGGCAAGACAATCTGCCTTGCAGTCTGATGCGGGGAAGTTGGTAACTGGTCAGGTGTACAAACCAGCCCAAGCATGCCTTTCCAGGACTTATTAAGCAGACCTGAGCAAAGATATTTGTTGAAGAGATTCACTAATGGACAGAAAAAGTGTGCCTCTGCTTGAAATCAGTGTGAGAAAAAATAAAACAGGTAAAACCACTTTCATTTCCATATAGCTTCACCTGTGACCCAAAAATATGGATATGAAAGTATCATTAACAGAACAGATGCCTTTTTGAACTGCCAGATGCTATTTCTGATTCTTATTCTAGGCATTTGTTTCAAAACATTGCCAGTTGGTAAGGCATATTCCTTGTGGGGGAAGCTTTGTCATCAATATAGCCAGAAGGGCTGGGAGAGTAGATCTGCTTAATTCAGAAGACCTTTTGTTTCCCCCTCATTTCCTATCACATTCTTTCAGGAGAATGTTTTCCAAATCCTTAAACTGAAAGTCTGGGCTTTTACAAAGCTCACTGCAGGGAATATGAGACCATTTAGTTAAGTTTATCTGCCTCTTTAGGGGAGAATTTCTCCATTACAGTCTTAGTGTAACACAAAGGGCCTCTTAACAAAAATAAGAGACTTGTAAACTGGTTCAAAACCAGGTCTTTTTTTGTAATCTGGAAGTAAGGATGGTTACTTTCACTTTTCAGAGATTTGCTTTGCAAGTGAGCTTGCATTTGGGCACTGGGGCTATGTAGTACCTTTTTCATGCTCTTTTCTGGATGGTTCATGCTCCACAGTTTGCATGGGCCAAACAGTTGCCACTCAGCTCCATTTGGAGAGTGTGTTGGGAAAGGAGCTAAACTCTTACCGTCCACTGCTTGTGCACGTATGAGAGAAGACAGTCTGGAGACCTGAGTTAAACTGTTCTAGTTCTGATGATTTTGTTACCTTCTTCAGTGCCTGGAGAGGAATTCAGAGCCCTGCTTAGGTCTAAGGTTCTCCAAACTGGGTGGTGATACAAGCAGATGTCTAAAACCAGGGTCAGAAATATTGAACACAGTGGTGGGGGAGGTGGGGTATGGAGCCACATACTGAATATCTTTTTTAAGAGTGGGTGATCATGCCCTTCCTTATTGAGGGAGCTATGTAGCTGGTACCATTCTTGTAAAATCCTGCCATTGTCTTGGTTGTAAGACTATGAGATTCATGCCATAGACTAAAGTTTAAACCACCACTCCAGAAGTACATGAGGCTGGATTCTGGTCTTTATTACCTGAGGGACTTCCAGTTCAGAAATCCTGGGGATTCAGTTTGTTACATTTTTGCTGAAGTGGAGTATGTCAGCAGTACAGGGAGGAGGCCCGGAGTCGCAGAGCTCCTTTGACCTGCAGGGGTGCTTCTGACGCACAAGTCTCTCTCTTCGCCCACTCCAGTGAATGCTGGTTTCTTCGCTGCACAGTTTCAACAGCAGGAACATCTTCAAGGCATAGCAACCAGAAATTTTCTACCTTCATAAAGCCCTATGGCCCAACAGTTGCTTTAGAAAGACTATTGATGAGGTTTTGAATTCTCTCTGTATAAGAAGAATGTGAATCTTCTTCCATTTCATGGGTGTCGCTTGTGTCACCAAGCTGGTGTGCATTTGCTTGCCAACAAAACAGAAACAGCTGTAGGTGATCCTGTTTTAGGCACCAAATTCCATGGAAGTCCTTTATTTTATTCAGTCCTACAATCTTTTCTTTCAGAGTACTGCCTTTTACTCACATTTTCTGTTACAAATGCAAGGAAACAAACATTTGAATAGGCTAATGAATGTTGGTGCAGATACTACGTTGGTAATTTTAGTCATTTAAGCTAAAATTTATCATCATGCTTTAGCTGCTGGGAGGACAATCAGCTGAGGAAAGTGTACTGTCAGGTATTTAGTTATGGAATAGATACAAAGCATTTTGCAGATATGATGCATGAAATATTTTTGAAACCTCAACATCTGAATTTCAAATGAATGTACATGCTTTAAAATTTAAATTATCGGGTTACTTTTGAAATACCAGAAACAGAACACTTAATCTGACTCTGACTGACTCCCAGACATGATACATTAACAAGGACCAGGATCGTGGCAATTTTATGACAATGATTTAAGGAAGAAACCAAATATTTTTGGAAGGTATGGGGAAGGAAATAAAAAATAAATTAATAATTAAGCCATTGTAAACCCTGTTTACATTATAGATTCTTCAGGACCTGTTTTCAATTCTTCCATGAGGTACAGTATCCCTTTATTTACACATATCCAAAGAGATAACACAGGAAATGTACTTTAAGGCTTCTTTGGTCACTAAATCAAATGGATGCAGGACTGAGAGTGAAAGCCTGTGTGAGCTGAAAGAACCTTTATGAATAAAGCAGTATGAAGAAAGTATACCTGTATGTCTGTGAAGATACGTACAAATGTTTCAATTACTTTGTGGCATGACATTGAGAAGAACCACAACAAGAGATCACGGTGAATCAGCTAGTCACAGCTTCACCATTCCTTCCAGGCACTGGGCACTCCTAGCTACTGCCACCACTGATGACTTTCCTCCTTGGCAGAAGTAATGGCAGCTGGTGGTCAAAATATTTTTTCCTTATTAGCCACCTCTTCACTGGGATTTCTGAGGCAAGTGCTCTTTTTGCCATGTGGTACTGTAGCTTTGGCACTAATATGTCAAACAGAAATAACTGCTTCACAGGCCGTGTCAGTTCTGCCTGTATCTTGCAGCAAGAGAAAGAAGATACAGCCAAGAAAGATACTTGCCTGTATCTTGCTTGAGTATTGTCAGAAAATTTTGCCTTTGACATGCTGAGACTGACATTAGTTCTGAAAGATGACAGGGTTTGAGCTTGAACAGCAGTTAAATAAACAGTAAATATATGGACCATTTTGAGAACACTCCTGACCAGCTGTCACACGATATCCTGTTATAAGAAGCTACTGGTGTGCATTTTCAATATAAAATATTATTCCTGAATGTTCAGATTTTATTGGGCACTATCAAGGCAATAATACTAAGCTCTGAGCCCAATTTTAAATCACCTCTTTATTTAATTCAGATTGTCTTCTAACAGTCAGAGGAATTTTCACCCAGTTTTCACCATCTGATGACAGAAAGCTGGCAGTTGGTACTCAGCACACAAAGCCATGTATACCTGAAAAGTTTACTCTCATCATCTGGAAAGAGATTTATTTAGTTTGTCCCAGTGCTTTGAGGTAAAAGGATGCCAAAGGTTTATTCACAGAACTAATTTTAACATTTTTATCTGTGATTTATTCATCAGTTAGTCTAAGTGTTTTCCTGTCATTGTGAGAGCACTTAAAGATGCTTCAGGTTGGGATATCCATGAAAGCTCGTGCAAGTTCAAGAAACTAGTCTACAGCACTCCATTTCCTTCGCCTGAGGTTTGCCCATACTTGCAATCCTATTGCATCTGATCTCTAGGAGAACGGTTAATCCTAATTTTTAGGATTAATTGATTGTGGTGGGTTGACCTTGGCTTGCTGCCAGATGCCCACCCAGTTGCTCTCTCACTTGCTTTCCTCAACAGGACAGGGGGAGAAAATAAGGTGAAAAAAGCTTGTGGGTCAAGATACAGACAGGTAGATTTCTTATCAGTTACTGTCATAGGCAAAACTGACTCAGCCTCAGCAAAATTAATTTATTGACAATTGAAACAGAGTATGATGGCAAGAAACAAAGACAAAACTAAAAAGACCTTCCCCCCACCCTACCCTTCTTTTCAGGCTCAACTTCATGACTCCTGTATGTCCTCCTCTGCCTTGAAATGGAATGGGGAATGGGTGCTGTGGTTGGTCCATAGCAGTTCCTCTCTGCCACTCCTTCCTACTCGTATGTATCTTCTGCTCCAGCATGTGTCCTCTTCAGTGGGCTGCAGCCCTTCAGGGTAAACCTGCTCCAGCATGGGCTTTTCACAGGTTGCAGTTCCTTCAGGAAACACCCAGCTGTTCCAGCACAGAGTCCTCCATGGACTGCATGCAGTGTGAATAGCTGCTTCTGCATGGTCACCTCCAAGGGCTTCAGGGAACTACCTGCTTCACCATGGTCTCTCCACAGGCTGCAGGGGAGTCTCCGTTCCAGTGCCTGTAGCACCTCCTCAGCCTCCTTCTTCTCTAGCTTTGGTGTCTACAGGGCTGTTTCTCTCACATTTTCCCCCAACTCTTTTCTCACATCTGCTGCACAGCGTTTTTACTCATAAGCACATTTTCACAGAGGTGCAACCATGAAGTGTGCAGCTGTGCCCTGTGTTGGATCCTTCAGACCTGGCTGGAACTGGCTATTGGGCACAGGACACCTCCAGCCTCTCTCCACATCTCCACAAAAGGCCGCTCCTGCAGCTCCCCTCAACTGCCAGGACCTGAGCACTTGCAGCCAATACATCAACATCAAACAGAAAATGCAGCTGACACCCCCCCACCCCCCCCCACCCCCCCCCCAATTATTGGTTGTTATTGCAAATCAACAACAAAAGCCCTGTTCTGGACATATCCTTGTCCTTTCACTCACATCTCAACATTCTTTTGCTTCTTCTGACTCTGAATCTTATTTTCTTCATTTCTGCTTCTCTCTCAGGTCTGCACACTTCTTTGTAGCAGTGCAAGGTGAATATGTCCTCTCCAACCATTTCTTTCTCTGTTGTGCTTACTTCCAGGCTGTCCTACCCAATCCTAGAAATTACTTGTTTCTTCTGTGCCTTCTTTCCTCCTAGCCTGACCCTGGCTTTGTTGGCAACATTTGCAGCCTGGGAGATCAGGGAACCCTCCGCCCGATGAGCTTTCTCATGCCCCTGATACTCCTGACCCACCCAGACAAAGACTTCAGTAAAGACCACTATGTGTAGAAAAAGACTAAAGAATTGATTTAGTTCATTTCACATCCTTATTTAAAAAAAAAAAAAAAAAAAAAAAAGATTAATCTTCAGTGACCCTTTTCCCTGAGCCTGTTCCCAGACTGCTAACAACCCCTAGTACTGGCTCCTCTAATGGGAAACCCTGCCAGTCTCAGCTCCTTATTAACCAGTCAGCTCTTGCTTGCAAGGCTGTGCTTCTTTCAGCTGCCTGCTCATCCAGGAGCCAGCAGCTGCATTTTATCCAAATTCCCCCTCTTCCAAAGACTCTGCTGTGATCTGAGAGGAAGCTAAGTGCAGATGAGAGACCTCAGGCCTCCATCAGTTCCTCCCAGCTTGCCCTCTGACATGGACCGCTCTGCGCCAGGCTGAAGAAAGTTTTTTTTCTCTCTCCCTTTTTTTACCTCATTGCACAGACTGGCAGTTAAGACAGATTTATCTGTCACACCAGATGACACGATTACCCAAATTTCTTGGCTGTGGTTTCATTTCTCAAGTAAATGAAAATGTAAGACTGTAAGACTGAAGTGGTACATCAGTGAAGCAGACTCTGTAGATCGTTCTTTAAAATTCAAATGAAAGCTCAAATGCATCTTTAGCATGGTGGATAATATCAATTGGTTTTGAAAGCGAGTAGCCGCAGGAGTCCCTGGGACTGGGAAACTAGTTTTGAATTGGAAGACATCTACCTTAGACTTATAATGCCACCAAGCACTGAGACCAAATTTAAATTGTCCGCAAGGGATGATTAGCCAGAATAACTTATGTGATAGGATTTTAAAGGGGCTGAAGACATTTCTTGCTGGCTTTAGAGACTGTATTAAAGTACATGGTGTTATGCTGACACTGAGGCTCCCTGCAGAGCCCAGCATTCTCATGCTATGCTACAGAGGCTCCTGTGTGGTTCCAGATTCTGTGGAAGTGGATCTTGGCTGCCTGCTTGTAACTAACAGCTTAAAGTCAGGGTGCTGTGGGGGCTGGTGGCCATGGGGCTCCTCTGGGGTCCATCAGGGCTGGACCTGCCTGGCAGCCAGGGCTTGTCCCACAACCCTAGACAGGAGCAAGGCAGCCCAGCCCTGGGCATCGGACACTTCCCTAGGGATGGGCTGAGGCTGGTCCAGGACGTAGGTCCACAGGTGGGCCTGGCTCGGCAGGACCCATGGCTGGGCAGGGCAGAGCTGTGGGGATCTGGACACCAGCCCTGCTGCAGCATTGCTGAGGCAGGGGCTGACGACTCTGGGGGGCTGAAATGGGATTCTGGGCCACGAGCAGAGTTGGGGGATCCCCAGGGGTGGGCAGGGACAGTCAGACCTGGCAGTGCCTCAAGACCATGACACTGAAACAAGTTGTTGATCTGTAAAGCTGCATGCAGTGAAGCCTGCTTTTTTGTTTTGGAAACCTTCCTATACAACAACACTGCCAAAGGGGCCGTTTGGGTATCCATGATAACCATGCACCTGCCTTACTGCAGCTGAACGGTCAATACAGCCGCCCAGCCAGGCCACATGCCTCATTTCTTCCATCCTTGGTCAGTATGTCAGAGGGTGTGAAGTTGCCAGTGGAGTAACTCCTCCTGTTAGCAAATGGTTTTTGACTAGCTCTACCTTCATGAAGTTTAGGTGTAATGGTTGAAGGAGAGAAATTGTAATAAATGGTAGTGTGAAGGTGCTGCTGAAGCAACGGAATGTGAAGTAAGAAACTTATCTCATGGCCTTAATGTAAAAAATAAATCTATATATGGAAAGCAATAAATAATTTTAATTATTCATTAAGCATTTGTACTCCAGCTTGCTTATCCAGAATTACTTGTTAAATAATGGTGGTTATTCATTAGAGTATGTGTGACAGTTCCATAGTACTAACTTTGTTACAGCAGTAATTTGAAGGGATTTGCAGACATAAGAAAACTGCTTTCAAGTGAACATGAAAAGTTTTCTGAAATGGTCACACTCATTTTCTACAGAATTGTCCTGTAAGTCCTTCTCTTTGAATCAGAAGCTCACAACGGCATTGTGTCTTCTGTAAAAGTGACACTTCAAACAAAGCCGTATGAAAGCACTATCAAACGATGAACACAAAATATCTTCGTAGACATCTATCTGCTGTAATTGTCTTGAGAGAATTCAAAACCAGATCATGTGCCTACTTGGGGAATAGATACTGTCTGAATAAATGTATCATTTGAAGAGTTTAGTTCAAATCTGACTCAAAAAGACTTTTTACAAAAAGTATTGGCTTGAAATGTTGATCTTTAGTACTGAAACAAAAGTAATGAAAGTTCCAAGCCTCCAAGGCTAAACTAAATAAAAAAAATCAGTGAAATTGAGAAGGTTGTAAACATAATCACAATTTAGTACTATTACAAGCAGCATTAGGTCTCACAATAAATAGAAACCTTAAGATCCTTTTACTCTTTTCCTGCCTGTAATTTTAGCTGACATATCTTGCTTGAGATGTTTAAAAAGAGAAGGCTAACATTTGCCCCAACTCATATTATAAACAAATATTATAAACAAATATTGCTTGCTTTTGACAGTGCTCTGCACTTCAAGTCAAATTTCTTTTCCAGTTACTTTAATATTGTTTGAAAAAACAAAATTTTGTTTAGCTAATAGAAGCCCAAGACACCTATTTTTCTGAAAGTCTTTCCCAGTACCATAATTCATAGAAACCAGATTTTTCTCACAGAAATAAACTCTAAACTATATTTTCTCACAAATGAACTATGTTTGTCTTGCTATTTTGTGAACAAAACCAAACTGCTCTGCAAGTCTCTCCCTCACTGGCATCCCGACTGCTTCAGCAGAATTATTTCCCCTGGGTGCCTTTATCAGATTTGTTCACTTTGTTCCTGAACATGAAGTTCAGTTCAAAACAACAGAAACAGAGGAGGGGCTTTTCTTCTTTGGTTTTGCAGTAATTGACTAAGAAATGTTTTGGTGCCACAGGCATGTGAAGTTCCATGGGCCCTTCCAAATGAAACAACAATTGTAGTGTTGCCTGTGATTTTCAAGGGACTGGATTTTCCTTCCAGACTTACTAGGTTCTGGTAGGATCCAAGATGAACTTATTTCTTCCAAAGATAAGGTACAAGTTCTGTCTCCCAAATACTTGTAATCTAAATCTGGGCAGAAGTCCCAAAATCTGAGAAAGGTGCCCACTATTATGCATTAATATATCAGACTATAGTTTCAAGAGTGACTTCAGTACAATACAATGAAGGTTTCACAAACCGTTGCTTAAGGAACCTGTTCGAAGAGTAACACAGGAAAATATATGGCGACATTAGTACGTGAAACAGGAAAACTTATTTGCTTGGAGACTGCACAACTGCTAAAATGCAAATGAATTTTACAGCCAATTAGAAGATAACATACAGAGATTTACCCATCTGCTGACATGCAACAAATGCTGGCAGACTTGAAAATTAAAATCTTTCTAGAAGCTTTTTTATTCAAGAATATTTTGTGCTCTTCCTCCTGCCTTCCCAGAAAGGATATATTTTTAAAAGAATGCACTATTTAATCATAACAGCTGCAAAGTGAAGAAAAACTAAAAATTTTTTATATGTGTCTTTTGAATTTTATATTGACTTCTTTATATAACCCTTAGGCTCAGTTTGAGAGCCAATATTGTGATGTAGATTTCAGCTGTATTATGAATACATAGGATCTGCATTTCTTAGAAATTTACACAGAGAACATGGCAAGTTCTGTTGTTTTGAACACAACAAAAATAGACAACAGACAGTTCTCATAATTTACAACCTTGCTATCTCTGTGCTTTGTCTTATATCCGCTTGTGTAGTGGTTTTTCCCAATCTTACTGGCTGGCTGTGCATTAAACATAGAGTTTAACTGTAACAGCCATCAAGTTTCTACCACCAGTTTAAAGATGTAACCTCAAACCCTTAGTTTAGTTGTTGCTCCGGCATCCTGACATGAACAAATGTTTTGGAGTGTTCTGACTGTATCCACAGATGAGACCAGGTAGGCTGCAAGGATTAGGCATTTAACTCCTGGTAGCATCAGGTGGGAACCAGTTCCAGACAGTTCTTGGATCTCATGGCAATTTGAGATCCAATGTCAGTAACTGCATAATACTTTCAAGTCATAGAAAACAGTGTGGGACAAAACCTGCCAAAAATTTGCTGCCTAAGTGGAGGCTCCTTGTTTTAACAAGCTACATGTTAAGAAAAATCTCACTGGGCCATAACAGACATGACCATGGCTGCTCTGTGTTTTTCAGGTGGCTGGAGGCTTGGGGATGGTGCTGAGAAAGACACTGGGACAGTATGGGAAGGAGTGGACAGATGCTGGGTTACTGGAGGACAGTTTGCTCTGCCCTTGACATAGGGCCAAGAGGAAGGGGATTAAACGTGTGCTTGTAGGATGGATTCTGTATTTTAAGTTCTTGGTGTTTTAGGCCAAGGCTGAGGCTGAGCTGTGGATAATGAAAGGGACAAAGTGAGTCCAGATGTTGGTGAGCAGTCTGTGCACCACACAGGCTGTCTGAGGGCTTCTGGTGTAGGTCTGGGACCGTGGCAGTAGAGTGCCACCACTCCCAGCCATTTCTTGAGGCTGCACCTTACATAGGGCAGTAGGGAAACCCTGAAGACCGGCTGGACATGTAGGACGAGGGTAGGAATTGTGCCTTGTCCAACACTGTTGCCTCTGGCCACTCTCCCCTGGGCATGGCCTGCAGACCAGGCTTGGTGGCAAGGTAGGAGCCCAGGTCCTTGTTGCAAAGCAAAGTGCTGGCAGTGCAGGGATGAAAGCTGGGCTGTGGCTCCTAGGGTCTGTGAGCAGCTGCTCCCCCTCCTCTTTCCCTGGGCTTGGGCATGCTGCAAGGAAGGCTAGAACCAGCCAGTTCCTGAGGCTCTTGTGTAGGTGAGGGCAGTCACTTGAGGGCTGAAGGCAGCCAGGTCCAAGTTGTCCTGTTTCCTCCAGGCCAAGCCACACTTGCCTCAGGACTACCCTGAGCTGCCACGTGGCTGGTGTGGTAGGAGAAAGCAGGCGGCTCAGTCTGGGGCCTGCTATAGCCACAGCCATGTCCATGCCCAGCCTGGGGTCTCACATTTGTCCCTTTCCCAGCCCTAACTGTCAGCATCTCCACAAGACAGGGAGTACTTTATACAGCATTTCAATGATGTGTTTTACTGCTGAATTTTAGATTTTGACATGAGTCTGTTTTGAATGTTCCTCTTTGCAGTGCTAAATGTACAGTGTTTTCTTTAAGGATTACTTCTCTGTGTTTAGAAGTTATGAGGTTAATTATTGCACATATTTTATTAAAAATTTCATTTGGAGACCTCATTCTGAACATGGAGGCCTTGCATCTGTGGAGTTAGAGTGGACTTCCTAACAAGATGCAGTGAATTGTAACATAGTGGAGACTACTTACCTCTCTTAACTATGTCTGTTTTAGTGAAGTAGGTGAAAAATAAAGTTCTGAGTTAAGGTTTATTTAGTAGGTATTTAATGTGTTGCATAGTTAACATAGGGGCTGCCTAAATCACAATTTTCTGATGAATATTTTTTAACATTTTGAAGCACATAAACTATGTGCACAGGGTATTATGGTACTGTAGGTCTTTTGTTTTGCCTTGCCTTTAGTATTGTATAATTTTTAAATTTAATTTAAAAGTAATTTCCTGCTGTGCAGCTCTATATTTGTTCTACTTTTGATGGAAATGAAAAATTCTCATTAAAGTAAAATGTGTGATTATATCTGAACTCCTTTCTGAACTTGCATTTCATAGATAAACCTTTTTTTTTTTGTAAATATGTAGGTTTGAAAAATTTTCATTTTAGTATCTCTTTTCTCATTAAAGATATTTTCTTTGCTTGGTTCTATAGAGACTTTCAGGTTTATTGTCCCTTTGTTGTATCTTTATCTGTAAGCCTAAGTCCACCTGAATATGTATGGTTTGGTAGATATTCCATATATCTTGAAATTCCTCTTGTACTTAGTGTTCCGTCAGAGTAAATTCTTCTATTTGTCTATGAATTCTAACAGGTTTTATCTTTTCCCCTCCTTGTTCTAGCTGTGCTTTGGCTTTCTTAGTTTCATGGCTGTCTCTTACTAAACATTCTCTCTGGCACAGCTGACTAACTCCACTGAGTTATTGTGAGGTTAATTTCTCACCATATGCTCTGGACTGCTTCAGGATATTTTGCCGTTGAAAACTATTCTGCCTTCAAGTTTTGTATTATTTTGCCAGAGACAATTCAAAATTTTCTCACTAGGATTTTGTAAATTACGAACTGTTTTGTAGCATCCTTCCAGACTGGCTAGCTGGCTCCTTATTCCAGTGGCTGACTTCCTTGGAGGTCTTTGAATTTTGTGTCTGGTATTTTGTTTTTTCCAGTTCTTTGTTGTAGTATGTTTAGAAATTCATGGCCGAATCAAACTTATTTTACTGTCTGCAAAGTTTATTATTTTATTAATGCAAACTGGACCAGGGACTTCCAATGGGGTCATGGCAAGCTTAGCTCTTTGCTAGTGCAGACCTGGCTTTGTCGTTTTAAAATTCAAACCACACCTTTGCTGCCACAACAACTTTATGTTGGGAAAAACTCTTAAGTCACTAAAAATAGTTTTCAAACCAAAATATCTTCTTCTCTTGGACTTACACTCAAAAAATTATTTTTGAGATGTAGAGAACACTAATTGCATGATTTTAAAGAGACTAGATGTTAAAGAGCAGTCATGAATTCACTTTTCCAGCAAAATTCAATTACATGTCTATATTTTCTACTTTATCCTAGTCTTTTATATAAATGTGCAGTTTAGAAACAAATGCTTATTTGATTGTGATTTAAATAAAAGAATTTTAAAGTATTACACACCTCAAACTGAAATTACTGATATAAAAGGAATTGGCATAAACTCATCTCTGATGTAATGCAATACTTGATGCAGAATATTTGGATTTGAATTTTTCTGAAATGACAAAAGATAGTTAAGATAGAGTTATTTTTTTACTTTCATAAAAATTATCACCAGAATTAACTTAAGCAGTATTATTTCTGGAGATCTGGTTTGCAAAGATTTATGTGCATGATTAGTTTTTATGCTTTCTTTGGTACCCTTCTGAAAGTCTCTGGCAGCATCCTACAAGCACAGTATTGCTTTGACTATAATTGCTGGTATTTTGAATTCTGCAAACTGATGTTGCACAGTACCCTATAGATGTGCTTCTATAATCTTCATTTTTCATGAAGCATCTAGCAGTTCCAGTTTGACCTGGTGCAGCAGAACATCTTCTTAAATGTACTCCATAATTCTGGGCTTCGGAATGCAAAAATCATTGGGTCAATGATCGCATTGCACATTATAAGTGTCCCATTGACATGGAAAATGGACATGTAGCAGGCACAGTATGGGTTATGAGGGCAAAACCTTGCTAAGAGGATGTGAAGAACAAAGGGAGCCCAACAGCAAAGGAAAACTCCAAGGAAAATAGTCAGTGTAATGGCTCCTTTCATGTTAGTTCTCTGATGGACTGTGCTGGTTGGCAGTGAGGCAATCTTTTTAGCATGAGATCGTGCCAGGAGGAACATATGGACATAAAGGCACAGTATAAAAAACATCATCAAAGGGAACAAGATGGTGAAGGGAATGACTGTTGCTGCTTCATAGGAGAAGAGGGCAATGGCAATGCTACTGCCAGCACAGAATGTCCAAATGATTGCCAAGATAACCAAGGCCCTTCTTAATGTCATGATATTATGGTACCGCAAAGCGTAGAAGATAGTGATGTATCTGTCTGCTGCAATAGCTAACAAGCTGAAAATTGACCCCAGTAAAGACAGAATGAACATGGAATCCATGGCATCATCCAGCTTTTTCTCAAAGTCCCCGCGACGTGTCAGGTACCCCATTTTACACAAGATGATAAAGATGTTCTCCAGAGTTTTGTACAAGCTACCTAACATGTCTGAAATGGCTAAACTACATATGAAGAAGTACATGGGCAAATGCAAATTCTTATTTCTAAAAACAGCAATAAGGACAAGCAGATTTTCCAGTATTCCAGCAGCAGCAACAGTGAAAAAAACTTCCTCTGGCACCACTACCTGGGTGCAGTCAGTAATATTTAAGGAGAAATCAGTTATGTTTTCGAGGTAAGGAATGCTTGTCTGCCCTGGATGTTTGATTAAGTTGGAAGGTCTCTCAGTGCTCATTTCTTCTGGTCGTGGAAAGATTCTGGATTGTTGTTTTTCAGGCCTGGCTTTACTCTGAAGCTGATCTCTCAGTCAGATCATTTGTCTTTTGATGAAGGCTTTCTCCATCTGAAGCAATTTTAAGACTTAGCTGAAATGTCTGGCATTTCTCCTACAATAAAACAGATAGAAACATAAATATCAAGACGAAATTTACCACACAGACATGGCAAAAATAGGCATATGAAATATTACCTGTTGCAAAGGAATGTACATATATCATCATCAGAGACAGGAAAAGTTGGTTTGAGTAAAATAAGGGCTGCTCCAGGCTTTGCTGAGCCTTAGAAGAAAACAAATTGTAAATTCTCTTTTAGCTTCAAAGCAGTTTTAAAAAGTATATGTAGTTTTCTTTACCAATAGTTTTCTCGCATTTACTGAAACTGATCTGACAGACTTCAAGAATTTGGCAACCTTTACTGGTCCAGCTGTTTGCTTTGAGAAAGTCTGGTGTTTCTCACAAGATTTGCATTATTAGACACAAATGAGACCAGTGCCAAGATAAACTGTTGTCCAGAACAGTAACATGTTTACCACCACACTGTTGATGGTGAAATGAAATGCCTTCAAGTTTAAATGTGAACATTCATAAATACTGATGTTTTTAGAGGCATGTTAGCTACTAGTGTGAGGCTTCCTTTTAATTTAAATTGAAACTGTCTTGTGATTTAATCAACATATTTCTAATGCAGATTAAGATCAAAAGTACAACTTTTCTTGGCTGTATTTTACAATGGTCTGAAAGACCAAATGTTATTTCACATCAGGATGATGTTTTCCTTTCTCCGTAATGATCCTGATCTACACTACATCAAAGCATATAGGAACCTTTCCAGGGGACTAGGCTTTTAGGTTTTTCATTAACGTATAAATGGATATGATATACATTTAGCTTGGATATTACCCATAAACAATCAGATCCACTTTTGCTTGTGAAGAAAGCCCCACTTGTGAAACACATATGCAGTTGCTGTTTGGAAGGCCACCCTTTTTAACAGAACTGAAATATTCTCCCTCTGTTTTTAAGCTTAAAACAGTTTTGTCTGACACTTTCATATGAATAAATCCTCAGATTCCTTTGGACATTTGTTGGTAGTCAGGGCCACTGAATACCATAATACGTTCTGTTACTGTTTCAAAGGAAGGAGTCAAAAGTTTTAATTATTTTGTATACAAACAATGCTTTCTGCAAGTGTCGGTGGATATCTGTAATTGGGGCAGCTGAACTGCTGCTTGAATGTGTTTAGTCTTAATGCAGATGATTGTGGTTGGCCACTTTGCAATGGAAAACAGGTGCTACTTGTGATGAAGAATGCTGAGATTTGCACCACCAGCCATCATGAATTAAATTGAAACAAGCTCACTTAAGAGAAAGCATTTGAAATTGTACCCATACTTATCTGAAAACAAAGGCCGTGTAGTGGAATGAATGAACTATTTGCACTGCAGCACACATGGACATTCCCAAAGACAATTGGGTCAACATCTGTTGGTATGTGAAGTAGGGAGTGGCTAACAAGAATAAGAGCACAGCAATGTCTTTGTAATTATATGTTTTTCCTAGTCTCACCTAAAGCTACTGCCACAGTTAAGTTTTATGATTTCTAATCTAGCATTCTGTTTAACAACTTAATCTTGACTTTTAATAGAAAGTCCACAAGGATACTTCAGACAAAGCCTCATTTCAATGGTATTTAAACAGGACAATCAGTTGGCAAAAATGCGTTTGTTCAGTCACTATTCTTTCAGAACTGTTTGTCAATAATGCTTCTTTGCTATGTAGTCATATTGCTAAGATAATCTGCATGACATTCATGAAGGTTTCTTCACTGAAAACATATAGTATTATGAATGGCATGATATATTACATCTTCTGCTTATAATTTTATAGTAACTTCATATTAAGTACAGCATTTGGTTAGAGCACTTATAAGGTTTGGGCGCATTTACCATAAACTGAATAATTACATTATACTACTTAATGTTTTTTTTCAAACACTTAACAGCCAGAAAAAGACATTCTTATTTCAGAGACTGTCATTTCATCATGTATACATGGCTATTGTACACTATTTTATTTGGGTTCCATCAAGCATCTTGCCAATTATCTGCTTTTCTTATGCTTCAGTGTGGTGCACAGTCATGTTTCTGTCTCAGACTTCCCAGGCAGAAATGTCTGTGTATGTGGTGCTGTACACAGGTAGTAAATCCAGTGCTTGATCTATGCAATACACATTATATCATACATCTTCAGTAAGTTCCACATTTACAGGATTCTTTCATTGCTGCAGATCTGTCAGGTACTGTGCATGAAGTAGTTTAACATATCTAAGTAGTGTAGAACAGACAGACTACACTCAGGATGTAAAGCTGTTGTGAACATTATGAGTAACCTCAGTGTGTTCTAAAAACTAATGGTAAAAGAAGACACCTTGGAGCTTGGATGCATATTTCCACTGGCTACAGAAATTAAGGCCAAGGTCATTTCACATGAAGTTATAAATAATCATCAGATGAAAAAAATCCTTACCCTCCTGTGTTGTTTACACTACCAGGGACAGGCTGAATGCAACAGATTTCCTCCCTGCTGTCAATAACTTGTCAGTTTGCTTCATCATTGTATTGTCTAGATAAAGGGTTCATGCCACGTACCAACACCACCCTCTGAAAGACCTCAGATTTATCATTTGCAGGTATCTGAAATCAGCCTTTCAAAACTAGTGTTTATGTGTCAGAATTGTTAAAAATAGAATACAAACATTTAAGAATAAAAAAATGCCTTATACTACAACAATTTTTTTCCTGGTAATGACTGAACTGTTTGAATTTTACATTTCTCAAGGTCATTCACAGTCTAAGAATAAGTTTGCCTGACTGTAGCAAGAAATGTAAAACAGTCAAAAGCCAATAAATGACAAAAAAACCCCATTTAAGTCTGAAACACATTTGCAATTGTATCTGTACCAGAAAAAGTGCAAAACCCTCAACCCATTCTTTTTAATGTTTAGATTAGGTCCTAGAGGGAGAAATCAACATCTAATTAATATTGTATATTCAGAAACATTATTTATCCAGAAAGAGGCAGTCTTCTGAGCTAGTATAATGAGCAATGAGTTGATGGCAATACTGAAGTTACTAAAAATGCATACATTTATAATATTATCAGCAATATCTATTCAATTTGTAGTAAATCTAAAGCAAGATGAAGCAGGAGACTTTGAGACTGGAAGCCGGTACCAGGAACTATACTGATAATATTGAACAAACTTAGGACACAAGTAGAATTCAGATTATCTGTCAGTTGTAATTGTATTCATTCACCATGATCATGGTTTGGCTCTTTACAACACTCTGACACTTGCAAAGCATGTTTGCAATAGAATATATTACACATCTAAAAGCCAACTCCAGGTGTTTCAGGTTGTGACAAAGCTAAGAATGCCTCTGTGGGTGCTGGGAGCTCCCAGCAGCATGCAGAAATAGCCTTGGACAAAAAGCATAATTCTTTCCTGTATGCCCAGTGCTTATTGATTACAAAAATTGAATTTTCTCTACAGTAGAAATGCAATGACTTAGCACCTGAAAGAAAGTAATAGGTCTGCACTTGATTTTATTTTATTTTTTTAAGTGAATGAAAACTTATTCATTAAATAAACAACACACTTCCCTCAATTCTAAAACGTTAAATAAACTGGCCTGGTCAGCTGTAATAGCAACAAAAGTAACTTCATCTTGAACACTGTATAATTTCCCAGGTTGTTTTTTTTTTTTTCATCTGCATCCATTAATTTTTTACTAGAAAACCATACCTCCCTTTATTGGAGAGACCCCAAGCTGTATTTGCTGGCAGTGAATAAAAACTGTAAGGGCATTGAGTAGGCTCTTCTGCTTTTGGAATGCACAAAATGGCTGAGATACCTAGATACTTTTGTAGATGCAGTGATTTGTTTCTAGATCCATTAAATGTATTAGTTCCCTGTCTTTCCATGTGTATATATCTATTTTTACAAAATAATTTATTAGGAATGAAAAAGAGCATTTTGTGTTTCAGACACAGGTATATATAGTATACTTTACAATCCATTCAGTGTATACAGAGGTACTTGCACTTGAAATATCGTGACCTTTTCTCAATCCGAAAAAGTCTCCAACGCATTAGCAAATGCCTTTCTGATGTCATTGTCTAGCATTTTATCCCCAAAGCTATCCAGTGTATAAACTCTCATTGGTTTAGATAAAGTAACTCAGGCATCAGGACACCTGGTAATCTGTTCAGCTTAGTTCTCCTTCTAAAACTTGGTCATAGTGGAACATTAATCTGTTGTGGAGGGTTGGACAAGCTGTGTGTGACAAGTTATGCTGCCTGGTGGTGCTTAGGATGACCTTTTTCTGAAAATGGCAGCGAAAGTCCCATGGATGGGAGCTATATACTTTTTCAGTTACTTCCATTCAACCTATTACTGTTTTGTATCAAAATACATTCGAGAAAAAATTATGGACAATTACCTTTTCCCTAGTTTCCAGCTTTTCCAGACGTACCAGGCATTTAAGAAGGAAACAAGCCACTTAAAAACATTGATGTGGCGGCTTAGTTTTTAAGGCTGTAAAACAAATGAAAAGACAACCTTTTTTTTTTTCCTTTTTATTCCCCAATTTTTTTCTTTTTTTTTTTTTTTTTTTTTTTTAGTAGGTAAACAATGTCTTTCATGGACACAAAGGGGACTGGACCTTTTTTAGGAAGTAAGCTATGAGGGCAGGATGTTCCCTTCACTTCCATTGAGCAAGTAAGGGAAAAAGGACACGAAGAGCCTGATTCAGCCTTGCCCTGCACATTGTATAGTTCTTTACAGATGTTAAAACTAACTGACTCAGAGGAATTACTCTAGAATATTTACAGATTCCTAAGGGCTCTGTTAGCTTGCAAGTTGCCTGCTTAACCTCCCCTAGGTTTTCTGTCCATAGCTAAAGTGAAGATCACTGGCTGTTTCAGAGTACTCAAAATATCCCACTGACTTCTAGGTTGACTATGATTAAGTACCTCAACATGGTCTGTATAAAAAAATCCCAGACAGAAATCTGCTTGGCAAAAAATAGCAGATCATATGTGAAACATCCTCAGCTGCAATTCTTAAACCCTTGAAGGAAATAGTTTTCCCAGATGGCCCAGATTTTAAACCCCTCACCGTTTATTAAACAGACCCCTATAGTGCAGGAGGCATCTGAGAAGTTGCTACTCAACTTTAAAGGCAGCACAGTTCTTCAATAATGTATAAATATTGCTCCTTTTTGAACCAAGCTGAGAAGCAAAACTTGGAGCATTCTTTTTTTTCTGTGTGGAGGATTGCTGACTGGTAACTTTGTAAGAGGTTATGGTTTCACAGCAAGCCCAGAGACAGTTTAGCAGCTTGCTGTGCTGAAAGGCAAATTTCTTGCTCTCTCTTTCCATCTGTGCTTCTTTCTGCTCCTGCCCTCTCACTCCTGTTATCTCCCTTGAGACTATCCAGACCTTTTCTTCCCTAAGTAACAATAGCAATTAATAGTGTGTTCATTTCACATTTTCTCCTTACACCATGGTGTACACTGAAAATGGGGTGAGCTGGTGGTGCTGGTTGGTGCTGGGGCTGCAGCACACTGTGCTGATGTGTGAGGTAGCTGCAGGCTACCATGCATAGCAGTTTACTCAGGGTAAACTAACCCTAACTTTGTGAGCTCTTTATCAATAACTACATTTCTACCAGTGCCAACACTATGCTGTTTCCATTCAGCTCAGACATCCCCACCAGTGTAACAATCTCTGTACAAACTGCAGCACGAGTAGTTCCTTGGTTGTGAAACTCAGATGCCAGGGTTCTTCCTCTGCTAGGGCTTAATAACCAGGTCCTTCCCCTTAGGAAACTATTCAAGGCCCCAAGGGCTCTTCCTTTGGGAATCATGCTGAAAGTACTGGTATTTCCCAGCAGTAACTTAGAGGGCAAAAAGTGTGTATTTGATAACTTTCTTTCATGTAAAACTAAAAAATGTCTGTACCTTAAAATAGGCATTTTATGTTACAAACTTTGCTCAGCAAACACTGAACAAAACAACAACTGTGATGATAGCAAAAGGGTGACAGCAATAATTTCCATCCTGTCCTGAATATGAACAGTCTCAGTTGCTTGCCTTTAGGTCTAACAGAAAGATCTCTTTCCAGAGAAGGTCCTTCAGAAACATGTTTCCCCCACTTACTGCTGTAGGTACATCCTAGAAAAAAGTACCATGTGTTCAGAGAACAGTGAGATTGCTGTACTCTGTGCTTATGTTTCATTGTTCAGTTGATAAAATTTCTATCTGCTCATTGAAATAAACTTATATCATAAGAAAAACTAATTTAAATTGTGGTATTAGTATAAACACAGTCAGTTTCCTTCGAAGTTTTTTTTCTTTAAAATTACAATCTAAGTAAAAGAATATCAAATAAGGGCATGTGATAACTATGATGAAAAATTAAGATACTATGATATGTGGTGTTTCATCTTATCACCAGCTGAAATTTCATAAACAATTCTGATTAATATCCATAAGCTATTAGTTAATTTATTCTTTTGCTTTGATGTCCCTCTAGTGTTCAACAAAATAGTGTTAGCTAGGTATTAATGACTGATTACAGCTATTCTAGTTCCCCACATGTGTGGACGCTATGGAACATTATGTAGCCTATTCTCAAATTCATGAACTGGCATCAGACCTAGCTAAATGTTTGTATCTTGGAGATATACTGCATCAGAATAATGAATGTATGTCCTATATGATTTCAGTGTCTATTACTTTCTTAGAAATAACTTCACACTGATACAGTACTTTTTGAAGAAAACAGCAAAGACACAGAAAAAGGAAGTGTGTGTATACAAGCTAAATACAGAAAAAATATTGTTGTATCTAAAACCATACATACGCCAGCCGGGCTAATTACTAGCAAAATATTTATCACATTATTTTAATTGTGGCTTCCTTATAAAGCAGCATTTCTAGAGTGAAATTAAGCTGCAAATCTTACTTGCTGAAATTTTAAATGTCAGATATGTGTGTATATGTTGAAGAGAATTCTATACACTAGTTTTTTGCTGGCTTTGGATATTGGATAAAAATTTTCTGACCAGATCAGAAACTGGAAAGACTGGAGGTCTTGCAAAGATGAGGAAAATCCAAAAGATGAGTTTATTTCTTATGGATAATTATTTTTCTATTCCCCTTAAGATCAGCACTGAAATACCACAGTTAAGTGTTTATTTTATGAATAAGGAAAAATGTCACTCTCAGGAAAGATATCCTCATTTGTATTTAAGGTGAGGTATATTCGATATGCCATGATTTTGTTGCCAACAACAAAAAATACAATAAAGCATCTAAGCTATGCAGAAACTTATGGGCCAGGACTACTCTCTATATGATGCTAGTGTAGCTTCCTTCAAAAGATGCACAACACTGGATATTTCAGCAAAGATACTGAAAGCAAGAAAAGTAAAAATGATTAAGAAAAGATGGGCTGAGCTCTCAATATACTTAAAAAAAGCTTTGCAATTAGAGAGGAAAAGGAATTATTTAAGATGTTTATGAATGAAATGACAAGAATCATTAAAATAACAGTAAGAAAAAGAAATTAAAGCTGAAATGTCAGGAAACATTTTGTGATTCTGATGGCAGAATCATTTTTCGCATACAATTGCTGAGACTGCAAACTATGCTGTTATCTCAAGTATCCAGAACTAAAAAAAATTGCATAAAGTGTTGGAGGTTATATAAAAATACTTGCTTTGTCATGAGGCATAAATACAAAATGCCCACAAAGTCATTAGTAAAATAACCCTCTTCATATCAAGTGTGTGAACAATTTATTGAAAATGAGCAATCTATAGAGAAAAACTAGAACCTGTAGAAAATCCAGGGCTGTAAATACATAAATGCCCTAATGACAGGTGTTTTGCTTCCTTATCCAGTGCTTGCCCTTTGGAGGGGCTTTCCCACTGGTGCAGACAGCATGCTGTGCCCTGGGGAGGGGGAACGTAGTCATTTAATACACAGCTGTCAGGGAAGGGAATGAAATTCAGTGTTTCCCCTGTCCTTGCAGCCTGACAGCATATGTGATCGTGAGAGTTGTTTTAAACACATGGAGTCTCACTCTCTGTAAAGCTGCTGTTGCTTTGCAAAGTTGTGATATATTAAGAAATAATATTATTAGTCTATTGTAATTTTTGACAACATAATTTACCTAAGGAAAATTACCTAATTTTACCTAAAATTACCTAAAATTTACCTAAGGAAAAACTCTACTGTGCCTGAGGCAGGTAAATGTTTTGGAAGTGACATACTTATACCCTTTGGACACATCCTTCACTCTAGCAGATCAGTCTCAATCCATTAGAGTGACTTGGTGACAAGGTACAATGATCAATGCCTGCTAAATACATGTTTCTTTATTAAGACTGTCGTAGGCTGATTCATATTTTTTTGAAACATTAGTTACTGTGCTCCAAACTCAACCTTCTTTTCTAACACTATTGTTTCTTGCTTTAGAATAAATTTTAAACCTATGTATAGCTGTAACTTTTTACAAGAAATGAAAAATAATAATTAATTTGAATATAGGACAAATAGTTCTCTGGGATCATTGTAAAAATCAATCAAGAGGCCTTCAAGTGACATTTCTGAGGCCACTGCTCTGTTCTTATTCTTTCCCATAAATCATTAGGTTTGCCAGTAACAGTGCCATCACTGAAAAGTTTTCAACAATCATCAAGGAAATCTGTGCAGAAAAGCATCAATCATTTCTTGAAAAAGAAGTTCTGTGTTTCTGCTCTAAAGAAAGCAGCCCTTCTAGGTGTTTTTTTTAGGTGCCACCATCTTTTTCTCTGGCTGCAGTTGCTGCAGTAGTTGCAAACAAAACAATAGTTAAAGCAGATGGAACCATTAGAATAATATTTTATATTTTTAAATGACAGAAAACAAAGTTGTGGATTTATAGCCCATCCCCCTGTTTAAAAGTGCAATCTTGTAAACCCAGGTATGTCTTATTAAATCAAAGAATGTATGAAAGATAAAGGATCTTCTTTCCTGAGAGCTACTTTAAAAATACTGTTGTGTTTTTTATGTTGCCACTGAACTAATGTATTTACATCTCTTTATACTAAAAAGTAAAAATAGTGAAAAGACAATGGTTAAAAAATGAATTCAACAGATGGTTAGTTTCTCTGGGAAACCTATAGGATGGGGGCAGGGTGAAGGAAACACCTCTTTGAGATGTACCTTTTCAGAGCCCATCTGTCTGGGAGGGAGAAATAAGGAATAAGAAAACAAATGTGGCAAAAATCAAACTTAAATTCTGCAAGCCCATAAAAATCTGCTTGCATTTAGAATAGTGGCTACATAAAGCTTTAATCTGGTTGCATGTTGGTATCCAGTGCTGGCATGGCTCCTGCAATAGGTAGAAGTAGACAAAGTCTCATTGAAAAAGGTGGGCTGTCATCCAACTCTACCTCTGGGGAAGTGTGTGGGGTTTATGAAGATACTACAAATTAGGTCATTCTAGCTTGTCTGTTCCATGCATTAGCATGTAGATCCCCATGGCAATGGTGTTGTGGTGGAACAGGTATTTCCATTTCTGCACAGTTATCACAGAACTACATGCATATATGTGTGCGTGTGTGTGTGGTGTTATTTGGCTTCTGCTTCTGGTCTAAAAATGATAACAAGGAATGTCGTAGGATAAGTGTTAGTTTAGGTATCTATAACATGTGTTAAATATAAGCATTTACTCTGCCCCAGATTTCCTTGTGGTAGTGTCCTTCAAGGAAAGGAGACCTCTGCTGTCCTCTGCCTTCCTTTGCTGTGTGCTGCGGACTAATATAGGATTAAGTATCTGAATATTGGAAGTTACAGTGCACCAAACCACACAGTCTTCTGTCAGTTATACTCCTAAAAATCTATAACAGTAACAGGCAGATTGATGGAATTACTCAATACTTACTCTAGAGAGTGAGAACAGGATTCAGTCTCTTTGCAGCAGTGACTGTTACAAAGACATACCCAGCAGGAGTAGCCCTCCTTGCATAATTCCAAGTCCAGATCCAGAAAAAGACTCATTGATGACTACTTAGAAAGTCTCTGAGAGTTATGTGACCTCTGGCTGATGCAGTGAACAACTGAGATGAAGCAGGAATAGCACTATCTGAAAGAGAAGAAACATTTCAGTGGCAGTTTTCAAGCTGTATAGCTTAACTTCTTCAGGCGGCAACGAGGAAAATCTTACTAAAACTTGACAAAAGAGGCATAAAACCCCTGCCAAAATTTTGCTATAGAGAAGAATAACTGTAAGATGAAAGATTTTAGGGAACACTAGTAATATGGCACTTAATTCCACAAATAACATTGCATCTTTCACTTTCTCCAAGCAGGCTCTCTGAGGTTTAGATATATTTAGTAAACTTCCACTTACCTGCTAGTGAAACAACTTGTGAGTCAGTGTGCTGGTAACTCTAGGAGCAAGATTGCTTATAAAGGAAATGAGGCCAACATAGTCTTTGCGTAAAGGAAAGACTGGAACATCTAAATCAAAGAGAAAGACAGTTGCCTTATTGGCATATCCTTGAATTAGGGTCACTTTAAAATAAATCATTCACTGTCTCTGAAAATATTTATAAGAAAAAAAAAAAGATGTCAAAGGGAAAATATTCTGTTTCATCAGGACTCCCTTTCAGCTACTCCTGATCTTTATAATCTCCCCCCTTAATATTTGACAGACTGTAAATCAAGAAGTCTCTTCATAAAAATACCCTGGTCCTTATTATAAAGAGTGTTTAAACACTCAGGTAGATGGTTGTAATGTCATAGGATGTTTATTGCCCATCAAAATTATTGTCACTGTGGATTTCATTCTAAGACCTGTACTAAAGACACGA
The DNA here is from genome assembly GCF_023638135.1 of Falco biarmicus. Lineage (NCBI taxonomy): Eukaryota > Metazoa > Chordata > Aves > Falconiformes > Falconidae > Falco > Falco biarmicus. The sequence continues at coordinate 63,329,448 of NC_079290.1, forward strand.
CTGGTGGCTGAACTGAATTGTTAATGAGGTAGAGAGAACTCCACAGCACTGAAGTCCAACTGGACTGGATAAATTTAAGTGATCATTATGGAGAACTATAATTCAGGTCGTGAAGGTAAAAAAAATGTATTAAGCTTTAACAATATTTCATAAAGAGGTGGTCGTCCATATTACTGAAACAAATAGGGGGCAATAGCATAAGTTAGTTACCTTAGAGAAAGACTTCACATTTGGATTTATTAAATACCAGTTATTGCAGTTAAATGCCCCAAAGCAGAATCATATTCTTAACAGTATAAACTGAGAAAATTTCTTTGCTTCCAGGGAACCAAACAAAAGCCCAACCCTGCTACAGAAAGAGTGAATTTGGGCTCAGGAACTGAGGGTTAAATAAATCTGTGTGCAGGTGGACTGGTGGAAACACAAACCTTCTGCAATTAGCAATTTGACAGCTCCAGTGAGAGCCATTTGGGTCCCTTGCACATAATTGGAAGGAAGAAGGCTTAGCAACAAATTTGAGGGGAAAAGACCTGAAGAAGAAAAAGAATTGAGAAAAAGTAAGGTGTGTTCATCATATTTGAGTGTCTTTCGGATTTGCAAGGAGGAAATACCTCACTCATAGTCTCCATTCTCAAATGCACACAGGTTTCATCTTTGCTTTTTAACTTCCTTTTTGTTAGACCAGTTGGACCCACTGAGTGCCATTATGATACACAAAGATAATTAATAGTAAAAACGTGCATGGCATGGAAGATCAGGAGATGATCTGATGTCACAGGATTGCAGAATATTTTTTTATGATTTATTTTCATCGTCCTCTTCCATCATTTGAATAACTTCCTTCACTATACCTTGTTGTTCTTGCTCTTGAGCGCTAGCTTCAAGGGCACTCATTCTGTATTGTGTCAGGCAGAACTCATCTCTTCATTAATTCAGGTTCTTTGCACTGCTTTGGACCTGAACTCACTCATTAGGTGCCTTGAAAGTTAATTGTGGAAGGCCTTCACCTCTTCTTGTGCTGTGAATTTCGGTTCTACACTGAGTACAATACAGAGCCTAACAGTGTATTGCGTGCACAAAAAAGTCTGTACCATAAGGTAACTAAATAACTAATAAGGAAAAAAGTCTGTAAATTTGTGCTTACATTTTATTTTGGTTGCAGAGAAAATAAACACACTGGAGGCACAAAGGCCTTTTCAGTCAGCCTTAGGCAACAAGTAAATTTGGATCAAGACTGAACTGAGAAAAATGTAAGGAGTCAGTTCATAATAATGTTTAGGATCATGTACAGTACAAAAATTCAATTTTCATTTTCATTTAAGTCTAGAAAGTCAGAAGGAACTTGCAGTCAACAAGAAAGTGCTATATTGATTTCATTGTATTCTGATGATTTACTAAATTATTATAAGGTTACTAAAAAGAATTGGGAAAATGATTTGCCCTATGACCATTTTATTAAGACTTTTAGGCAGAAGAGCAGAAGGCCCTCAGAGAAGCCTTCTTTAGGTTACATTAGCCTAACACTTTAGTATGTCTCTACTAATACTTCAAATATGTGTGTTCTTATGTAATGTGAATGTTACCTCTACCAGCCCAACATAGCTGGAGCTGTAGGTGTGCAAGGGACAGCACCGTGTCCTTCATTCTAACTGCAGCTCACAAAACTCTCAGCCTTCAGGAGGCACATTAAGTACGGAGCTACAGCAGTACAAGAGCTTGAGCTGTATTTACTATACTTGTGACTTGGCTGTAGAGGCTCTCTGTACATCAACTGTAGTTCATTAGCTATATTAAATACTTACTAAAGTCTCAGATTCTGGAGCCATTACCTTCAGCAAAACAAGTAAGCAAAAGCCAATGCCTTCATGAGTGGATTTAACCTGCCATTTGATTCTTGCTTAAAAATAAACCTGTTAGGTCAGATTTTCATTTCATGCCATTCTCAGCATGCTATGCAAGCTTGGAGCTTTGCAGAAAAGGCAACTATTAGGCTACAGAAAGAAAACCATAATCTTTAGGGGACAGACAGCTAGAGAAGACATTAGCAGGAGAAGAGGTTGTTCTTAAGCAGAAGACAGCCTAATTGTGATTGTCTGGTAAATCAAGAAAATGTGAATATTTACAATTTTATTACTAATAATCTGGTATTTGCACAAAGATGTTACTCGTTCTTTTCAGTGGCATGGTAAATAGGGAGCATGATAGTAAATTAAGTTTTAGGGAATTTCTGGAAGCACACTGGTAATGAATTAATCCCTGAGGCAGTGTCATACGGTCAAACAAAACTCCAACAAGAATGGGTTCAGCCAACATTTTCAGATGTTAGCATATTTTATCTTGCACAGTGAAATATAGTGCTGAAATACACAGTTATCAACAGGTATTAAAATGTTAGTAGAGATTTTTTTGGCTGAATTTGGGGTAGATAGAGAAGCCCAAGGTGCAACACTGGTCTACTTCTGTCTCCAGCCATCCCCCCTTGCTTGGTTCTCAGCACCCCGCAGCTGAACACCGTTGAACATAAATTTACAGCGCCAAACCCCTGGGAAGCTTGATTTGTCATTAACCAAAAATACTTGCAGTAATATCAAGGGTAGTGCTGTTATGTTCTTGCACTAAGTAGTTATATCCAGTCTATTGGAGTGAGGGGAAAAGAAGGAGAGCTGGAGACTTCCCAGCTGGTGTGCCCTTGCTTGATGAAGTGTGGGAATGGGCAAAGTCATGAACTAGTGGCCTGTGACAGGGCCAAGGGAGAGGGGGTGGTATGACATCTTCACCAGGGCAGGCTGGAAAGAGTAATAAAAGAAAGTAGGAGGAGGTAAGGGTGGCTATGTGACCATTGTCTCCTCCAGACTTCTCTGAAGTGGGGACCTAGTTTCCTGATCCTTGTACATCCTCTGAGGCCAAGAGCAGTCGATCTCTGGTGTCAGCCCACGTAGAGAGCTGCAGCTCATTTTGTCAGCCCAAATGTCACAAGAATGCAGTGTCAATCTAAATAGCTTTTCATTTCAGATGCCTCGTGTATATTAATGAAAATTCTTGAGATAGAACTTTTTTTGCTCATCTCAATTTTTCTAAAAGTAATTGTATATGAAATTCTGTTAAAATCCACAATAGCATAATTAAGGAGTGCTTTAGACTCAGTTCATGTAAGGGTTAACTGCAGTTGCATGGCCTACTTTAATTTTAACACTAATTTTTAAACACTTGGATTTTTGTGTTATGTTGTTACAGGTGTTCTAGTACAATGTTGCTATAATATTATATTTATATAACATTATATAATAATATACCTAGTGTTTTAGGCATAATATTGCTATTCAAGGTGAAAAATTAGAAAAATTTTAAAAGGAAAGGCTGGCATTGCTTTTTGCTCTGACATACAGTCTTCATGCACATAGTGTCGTGGTCAGGTACCATTGCTCAAATACTGGTATTCAAGGTGACCGAAAAATTTTCTATAGGTTTTCAGTACATTCAATGAACAGTATGTCAGGAGAATTTAGTAATTTTGTAAAAATTATTTGCTTTGAAAGTATGAATAAGAATGGTCAAAAGGAATATATGTTTTATTAAGTGTGATTGGCTATCTAGGATCACCCTCCTTTATTTCTTTCCTAATTGCTACTTGTTTTCCCTGAATTCCCTCTTTACAGAGCTTTTGGGAGACATGCTAAAGAAAACCTACAGGAGGCATTTTTAAAGTATTTTCCACATGATTATCCATTATCAAAATTGCTATATAATTATTTTCATCTTCAGAAAACAAGTACTGTGATGCATAAAAACAGGTTTCTCGATTCATGAATTAATATCTATAAAATACTTTATTTCCATAATTCCTTGCCATTTCTTTAAATTCCTGAACTTTATTTTTGCTTTTTTTTACTGATTTACTTTCAGAGTACTGTCAACAATATAATGAATTTTGATGTAGTTTTCAATGAAAACTATTTTCATTGATAAAATTGCCTTTAAAAAGTAGCCATATCCTTAATTCTACATTACACTTAGATGAATGACCGTATTTGCATGTAGATTGGAATCATTACATTTCTTAAAAATATCTGTAAATACAGTAAAGAACTTAAAGATATTCAGTATCATATGAACTTAAAAGTTATGAAGCCTTCAAGATATATACAGTTCAGGGTTTTTTGACAGGTCTAGTCTTTCAAAGTTTAGGAGGAGCCAATACCTTAGAAAGGAAGTATCTAGGACTTTGCAATCTCTTCTTCCAGAATTCCTACAAGGTAGAAGTACTTTCCTTTTCTCCTTCTAGCCTTGTTTATCATAAGCATTGCTAGTGGCAGGCTGTGGCACAGGTCGGGTGCCTTTTGACCTGAAGTCTTCTTTGGGATAGCTTGCTTCTCTTATCAGGCACTGCTGGGGAAGCTGTATTTTATTGCTTAATTGTAAAACATACATCACGTTAAGGACAGCAAAATGATATTTCATGTAAGGGGATAATCTGTTGACTGGGTCTTCTAGTTTGCTATTAACAAGCAGAAATTTCATGTTTAGTTAGTGCAGTTAATTTTTAAAAAAACCCTCATTAACTTCCAAAGAATTTGCATAGGTTCACCATCAATGCAACATGAGAAGCTTCTTGATTTGAAATTTAATATGATATTTGAGTTTTATTTCTCATTTAAAAAAAAAATCTCTGAAGAAGTCTGAATGTCTATATAGAGTTTTATGCCTTTGTGATTTCTCTCTAAGTAGGAGAGGAAATACTAACATCTTTTACACTAATTAAAGCTAACAAATAAATATAGACAAAGGGTATTATAAAGGTTAATGACAGGGATAAGTATTACTAAAATTCTACATTTTCAACACATTCAAACTGTTAATTTATTGAAATCTGTAGCTGATGATTCAGAGATTGAGGAGTTACTTCAGCTTTTTTACTTTTCTTATGTCTTTTCTTGCTCTCAGAAAAATCTTGAGCCTCTGGGCCTCTGGTTGGACTGTCTGAAGGCAAGAGCAGCAATAGGTCTGTCGTTGCTACTAAGCTGGAGGCAGGAAGGGAGAAAAGTGCAATCCTTTGATAAAGCAGGTTGAAGTTCTCCCTTTATTTTTCTTGCTTCCTTTTCCTTTTGTGCAGAGGGCTGGTGATGGAGTAGGTGAGGACTTCATGTCAGGATGAGGCAGCATCCCTAGCATCACTGCTGTTAACCTGGCCACCTGTACTACCTTTTGTTCTATAAAATTCTGATTTATCTTTATACTGGAAGCTTTAACAATAGAGTTAAGCTGAATGGAAGGGACAACGCTGGAGAAAGGAATACTGCAGTTTAAAATATGAACCTCTTAGAGTTAAAACACCTCTAATGCAGAGACTGGTAAGTGGAGGAGGGTTCACTGGAATGTCAAAGGCAACCCATGCAATTTTTATATCACTTAAAGACGACGAGACAGACAGGTGCTGTTACTGCTGAAATGTGTTCATTTACTTTTTCTGATGACCATTACACATCATTACCCAATAAAAACATTGTCCAAATGGATTTTTAAGAACAATTTATCTAGGTAGTTTCTAAATGCATTGATATCTGTTCAGTATCTTTTTTTAACTTGGACTTTTTAAAATTGACATATTTTTTTCCTTACATTTAATTTCTAGCTTTGTAAATCAGGTGATCTTTTTGAAGAGCTGTTTGTGTACTTTCCATATTCTGTGTAGTGTGAAATGATTACTATCTGAAATAACACACTTATCATTTTTAACATGTAAAAACCAGAGATAACCAATATAACAGCTTTGTCTATTGCTTTTCGTCTTTTAAGACTTTCATATTCAGCATTTATTTTAGGCTTATGATAGAAACTCAAGGAAAAAACATTTATCTTGGCATTTGTAGGGTTTCTTTTTTTCCTCTATTAATCAATCTATAGCATGCTTTTATTGAATGCTTCGTTAGTTTAGTGTGACAGAAAATCAACAAAGACCTGCATTTTGTTCTCAGTTGAGTTTGTATCTACCTACCTATTACTGCCACTAAACACATTTTCCATAAACAATGTCTGGTTATCTGCTATGTATAACTGAAAAGCCTCCTATATTACTCATTTTTCATTCTCACCTATGCATAGGTACTGAGACTTAGAGCAAAAATTTGAATGTGTTTGCATTGGTAAATTGAATTTTTTGTACTTGTACTAATCCTCACAAGTGGCGTTTGTGTTCAGTAGGCAATAAAAGAAAGAAAAAGGGAGAGACTCTTTTTTCCCTCCCCTTTGAAATCTTAAGTGAATTCCAAAGCCAGAGGGTAGTTGTCTTGGTAGGAAGTGGGGGCAGTGGAGCTTGTGGAAGCTTGGCTTTTACTGTTTGGTACTGACTGTTTAATTTCTGTGATATGCTCACATACCAAAATAGAAGGTATGTAAAAGAATAGATTTGCAGCACAAAGCTTCATCAAGATAAGGAGGCAGTGTAAGAAGACAATGGAAAACAAATACAGAAGACATTAGTTTGGTCTCTCTTGCTCTCTATTGCTCCAGTGTCTGAGCGTACCATCTGTGTCCCTACCCTGGAAGCCCTTAAGGTCAGGTTGGACACAGCTTTGAGATCTAGTGAAAGATGTCCCTGCCCATGGCAGGGGGGTTGGACTAAATGATCTTTAAAGGTCCCTTCCAATACAAACCATTCTGTAGTTCTGTGATTGTCTTCAGTATGCTTTATCTGCACACTACCTTTGAGGTAAAAAAAAAGTCTTAATTCCTTTTTCCTAGTTGTGTCTGCCAATGGGTAAATGAGTCATGGAGAAGCGGAAAATGGCCTGTTTACCATAAGATAAAAGCTTCTCAGAGCTAGTTTTTTTACTATCAGTACTGGCTCAGTGGTTGTGAATAGCAAAAGCTGCACAGAACTGTGCTAGAAACTGGGTTTGCGTGGGCAGCTGAACCCTTAGAACAATTCACTGTAACCCACTGCTGCTCACTCACAGATCGCTCACATGAGACTGTACTGACTTCAGTATTGGCTCCCCGTCGCTGCCAAGTCCCAGGGCAGAGCCACAGCAACAGCACTTCTTTCTGGAGTTTATTGGTTTGCTTTTCTGTCTGAGACTACAACAGGGAGGGCCACAAGAAGAAGACAGGAGGAGGATGATGAAACAGATGTTTTTGGTACTAACCACAGGTTCTTCTGATGGGGGCCATCAGCTGGTCAGGCAGAGAGTGGTCACCTCAGTGGTGGCACTGAGCTCCATGAGGGGATATAAAGACATACCTACAGTGAGCTCAGGTAAAGCCAAAGGTTCAGCTAGTGAAGGATTTTGTTTACAGCAGTAATGATTGATGGATGCTTCAAGAACAAGGTCCAACTTTTTCAGTTCACTGAATTTCACTTCTGGGTATTTAGTAAACCTGAGTTGTTTGGGTTTGTTTGTGGTTTGGTTTTTTTTTTTTAGTTTATTTTTTTTTATTATGGTTGTCTGTCCTCCTTTCCTGCTTATATAAACATTTAGCCTTCAAAGCATTCTTTTGCAATAAGTTCCTCACATTTATGACCCATGGGCTTTTCTTCTGTGGAAAGGACATCCTGCTTTTGTTGTTTAGAATATAGCTCCTCTTTCCATTTTATGAAAGGACAAGTCGTGTTTTGGTGGGTAAGGAAGACAGGGGTAATGGTATATTGAAACATACACATATGCTTTTCCTGTTGGATGATGTCCTGGATCAGGGAAATTCTCTTTCTCTACTGAACAATGAGCATTTCTGTCTTGGTGCCATGCATTGGGGTCCTGTTTGTTTGGTTTTGTGTTGTGTAGGTTTGGTTTTTTTTGTTTGTTTGGGTTTTTTTGGTTGTTTTTTTTTTGGTTTTTTTTTTTTTTTTTTTTTTTTTCTGAGACATAAGGGGCTGGGACCTGTATTCTGATTCGGGATTTATGTCAATGAATATCTTCTTCTAACTTCAGCATAACCTTTCCAAGTGTTTCACATTTTTGAGCTGCTTAAGCGTCCAGGAATTTTGTACTACTTAAACCTCCAGGAATAAATAAAACTGAAGCTTAAACCAATATAGAGCCTATAAATGGTTTCTAATCCAAATATTCTTGTCTGTAGATTGATGGTACGCAAGAAAATGCACATATCCACAGGAAACATTAAAAAATATGGGCAACATGCTCTGGCCACTTCTCCCCACAAAGAGGTCTTTGAAATTCTGTCACACACAGTTATGGAGTGCAGGATCTTTATATCTCTGTGCATAGTTTCTTTCTTGCAGCTTTAACTCTCCCTCTCCTGCAGAAAGCTGATTGCTTTTGGCTTTAACTCCTTTTTGCCAAATTACCTCCTTGCTGTGTAGTTTTCTGTATCTTTTGTCAAGGGATTCACCTTCCTACCTTGTAGTCTTATAACTTGCAGGCATTTTTCTTTGATACAATTTGGTGGTGTTAATGTATTTGGCTGCCCAAGGGGTTGCTTTGATTTAAATGCAAGATTGTCAAGGTTTAATGAATATTGTTGTTTATGGTCTCTCACTAGCCCTTGGAACTGCATTCTAAATGTAATTAAAAGCCACAAAGAAAGCAAACATTGGAAATGTGTTGATTCTTGATTTTTCTTCTGGCTGTTACATTTAATACATTGTCAATACTAAACAATTTATAAGTGGCAAATGGAAAAATTTCCCAGATCATTACAGATGTTTAACTATTTATAAACTACAGTGAAGTGAAGATCCTGTAACAGGGACAATCACTGAGATTGGTAAGAAGGTCTCAAGGAATCATTTTTGAACAGAGCCACCAATGAAAAGGTTAAGTTGCCTGTTGGGGTCTTAGGCAGCCTGCCAGGCAGGGTCAGAAAGAAAAATGGCCCTGACAGACCTGCCCTGAAACCTGCTCCAGCCAAACTCCATACATGCTGATACCTCATTGTATTTCCAGAAACAATGGGTCTGGAGATGGAATTTATTTTGTCTTTTTTTTACCCCCACTTTCCTGAACTTTCCATGAATCAGGAAGTCACATTTTGAAGACGCCTTGCTCCACAGGACAGTCCCTCATACCTATTGTCTAAGAGACAAAACCTAAAGGCTTCCTGCACCCACAGCTAGTTCCTGAGACTAAAGAGTTTGACTTTTAAAATTCTGTGGTATTTTGACTGGCTTACCACTGATATGTAACAGAAGAAGAGATGAGGACTTCGTATTTCTCAGCAGGACACCATTACTGCTGCAGTCTTTTTCTTCTCAGAATCTCTCCATGTTTTCAGCCACCAAGTTGAATAAATGGGCCAGAAGGGAGACCAGACTGATCTCAGCCTCCCTCTCTTCTGGAAGAGTGGGCAGTGCAAAAGAATGACCCTAAGGGAACATAAGCACTTGGGGTTTTCTCCACATTCTTTGCAATACAATTTGTAGACAGTGTGAACACAGAATGGGTCTGTGAGATGGGTCCACACCATACACATGATCTAGCTAGGGAAGCATTGGCACAGGTTGGCTGTGATCTGAATGCTGTTGAGTCAAACGCTTTTTATAAAAATCAATTGAAAAGATATTTTTCCCACTGGGATTATTATGTGCAACAGCTAAAATGAAAATAGCTTGAAATATTTCTAAGAAGCAGAAGAATGAAAATATCTGTAATGATCACATTGATCTGGAGAGCTAACACAGAATTCCTGCACTTTGACTGTAGTTCTTTATCTTGGATGTTTTGTATGATAGTTAAAAATGCTACTGCCTTCATCATTTTAATCAGAAAATGTTTTTCTTCAGCAAGCAATGTGCGCCTTAACTTTTAATCTTGTCCTGTTACAGTTCAGGGCTGCCAAAGAGCTATATTTGCTCTCAGCAGAGGTCAAAATGACTTGCTTTTTATTCTGAAAGGTGCATAATTACATTAAGCCTGAAAGATGGAATGGCTCAGAAAGTGAAATAAAAAAAAAAAGTTTTGTCCAGTTTGACACATCCAGGATACAGATTATGAATATTATTTCTATCTAGAGTTATTAACAATAATTCAGTCATACTAATTTGCTTATGGAATACAAGGCTAATGAGAGAAATTTCAAAATAGAGCAGTAATGGATAGTCCATAATTAATCAAAATGTTATTTAAATCTGAACTTTGAAATAATTTTAATTACCACCTTTTAAGATAATGATATGGCAAAAAGAAGAGTGACTACGTTTTGTCATGTGAGAGATTCATGTTCCTGCAAATGCTTATGCCCAGCTACAAATACATCTCTGTGTAATTGTGGTACCGGAGCCTTGCTAACAACTGGAATTGAAGGGGTTATTTTATTTTCCCATGAAAAGGATTATTTTCCCACTAAAAGGAGTCTGCACTAGATGAGGAAATACAGGATGCTCAGCAAGAAAGAGCTCAAGAAAAAAATGAAATAGGCAGTCATTATGCTAACAAAATGAAGAGTGTCTTAAAAAAACCATTCCTGTAGACTAGGCCCATTTTCTTTTCTATTTATAAACCTCCCTAATTTGTAAAAGCAGCATTGCAAAGGGCATGATTGTGCATGCACAATATTGAATGAATACAATAGTTTTCATAAGCTGTCCATGCTTTATGGATTTTTTTATAAAAACTGGCGTATGCAAACTCTAAGGCATCAGCACTTAAACTGGAAAACAGGGAGATAAGTCTTGTCACACCTGCAGAATATCGACAGTTAGGTTCTCTCATAAAAGCAGTTGAATGTTCAGAACACTTGCTGTCTCTGAATTAGACACTCACTCACCTGAAAGCTATAGTTTGCAAATATGATTGACTGAAAATTTGGCACACAGTGCTACAAATAGGCATCGCTTTCCAAACTGTCCTGTGTCAAGTACTTGCTGAAATGTGCAATTTCTAAAGAGATACATAAAATATTTTTTAAATTTTAGGGTACTTAGAAAGAATTGAGCCTATAGCAGAATGTTACACTGGATTCTAGTTAATTTATTAAGATTACAAGAGAGAGGGGCGATCTGAATACAGCTTACAGAATCTGAAGTAGCAGCTTCCAAATAGAGGGTTTTTTTACATTTAATGAAAGTACAAAGGCCTAAAGTTGAAGATGGATGTATTCAATTCTCATTTGTTTTTTGTAGTTAACAGCAGGGACAATGTGTGAAGGGTAAAATAGTGATAATTTAATCAAGATGCTGTTCAAAAATTCTTGTTCAAGCACAGATTCTAGACTTGAAACAACACTTAACGCATAGCACATTTATGGTCTGTATTATGCAGGATGCCAGAACTCGTGGTTGTTGCAACACAGCTTAATTGCTAGCTCTTGCTCCAATCAGTGCGATTAACCATGAACACCATATTCACAGAGGTATTTAGCCACTGATTTCAATGGAAATGAGAGCCTGGATGCATCCCACTCGACCCAGAGTCCAGTGTTAGTGTGCTCTGGGAGCACTGCTTGTAACGGGCATTTCTCCAAGAGCAACCACTTCTGCAATATACAGAACTAGAAGGGTATCGCTCTGCAGCAGTGACATCTAGGAACCACCTACCATCTCACAGTATTTTAAAAACATGTTTTCAAAACCAGCTGCAATTGTTTTAATGTGATATAGCAAAACAGATACTTACAGGCACATTTCAAAATGGCACATTATGACATGAATCTTTTGGCTTTTCTCTGGGGAAATCTATTTGTATAGCAACTCCAAGTAGGGTTTTTTTTCCTCCTCAAGTGCAGGAAAAAGAGCAGTTCAAATAAACATTGTCTGCAAGGGGCCCTTTATGTGTAATAAACTTTCAGTTGACTACTTCTACCACTATAGGCAGTTTTACACATTTCACTTCAGTTATTAAAGAAAGACCAATTAGTATTGTGCTTATTCCCTAAATCTCTGCTTTAGGTAAAGGTTAACAAATTATATTAGTATTCACTTTACAAACATTCTAGATGTTTCCAATCCAGTGGAATTTGAGGTTTGGGGTTTTTTTTCCTTTTTATCTATCTGTCTAAGAAATTAGTTCTTTATAGACCTTTAAAGGTAGATCTCTGAGGGATTTTTTTTTTCATGTTATGTTAATGTTTGCTTTTACAAAATTTGCAGTAAGGTACTGCAAAAATGTACTAATTTGCAAACAGGTAATCATTTATGCTTTTGATATTGTTACTTTAATGAATACTTGTATGTCAGTTTTACATTAATTATCTTATTTTGACTTAGCTAGTCTCTAAACTGTTGAGCAATTCAGTAGCATTTGTGAACAGTGGTGAGGCTGGATTGCAACTGATAGTGAAGTGCAGTGACTTTGTTCTGTCATGAATTGAGATGCATGTATGTAGCACTTGATGTGTGAAATGTGTTTTTTAAGCTTTTTGATACTTAAGTACTTCTACTGCAAGTAAACTACCTCTAGCCCTTCTTGGGATTGATTACTAATTACTTTATGGGACAAAGTCACAGTACTATTGGTGGGAGACTGCACAGGTCAACTCTAAAAGATTCAGCAAGAAAAGAAGATTGCACTTCACATATTAGTTCTTATGCAGATCTGGAGAGCTAGGGAATTTTTCTGTGCTGCAGTAAATGAGGACAACTAAGTTACTACAGGGCAGTGGTTACTGATAATACTGGTTTTCTTCCTCCTCCACTACACTCTTGCTTCTTTATCAACCAGGTTTTTATTACATATGTCAGAATTTCCCTGCTGGACTGTGCCTTTGAATTGCAGTATTTGTTTTATCAAACCCTGTGTCTAAATGGATTAATGTGGTGATTAAAGAGACAACCCCTTTGATTACTTTCTATTGTTGCAGGGGGAGGCATACACAAAAATGACTATACAATGTTGTGGATAATATGGACAGAGGAGGCACATGCTTGCTTTTAAATGCAGTTGTTTTTCAGACATCCTTTTAGTGTTCAGTGCAATTCTGTTTTCCATCCATTTTGCCTTCTGCTATTCCTTTTTTCCCCTTCAAAATTTGAAAGCCACAATGGTCCAATCCCCCATATCAGGCTGTAGCTGGTATGTGAGGTATGATCACAGGCAGAAACAGGTTCACCCTCTCTGTGTTTAGATCTGGTTCTTGATTGGAAGCAACAGAGATACATTAGCTGCGTGCAGAATCTAATAGCCTCAGTCTGGAGTTGATTTGCAGCTGGTTGAACAGAAGAACAGGGAAAAGTGGCCTGTGTCTGTCTGTAAGAGGCTGTGCACACACATTCCCCATGATTCTTGCTCAAGATTCATTCCTCCTTGCTAGGCTAGAGCTTTTCTTTTAGAAAGATGTCCAGGCTTGATTAAAAAAACAAAACAAAAAAACAACAACTCAAATCTCTAAGTAATGGAGGATTGCTGGTTGTTTTCTACTTTTATACTTTTTATGTGTGCAACTATATACAAGGCAGTATCCTGCTGAAGTCAATGAATGCAGGTTAGAGCTGTGGAGCACAAACAAAATCTAAGTGGAATGTGCAAACTGAAAACTGTTGCTTCTTCTGTTTGTTTCTCCTTCCTGCTGAAACCTGTCATACCCTCATTAGCTTCCAGTGAAATTGTTGCCTTTAAACAATATCATAGATAATTACTTTGTATATAGAATCTTTTTTTTTAAGGTGTAATTATAGCAAGTCAGTTCAGAATGGCTGAGATGCACAGTGAGTGTAATGAAAAACACCCCTTTTTCCTAATGTCTCTTAGATTTGGTAGTCAAGGTGTGATATTTTGATAAGTGCCATTGTAAATGTATAAAAATAATTAAAAAAAAAAGAAAAAAAATGTTGAGGTAGCATCACAATAGCTAAGTATGAAAAATACCAAACCTCTAGCAAATTAATATAATTAGATAATTGCTGAGTTTTTGATTTGCGTAAGTCCTCTTTCATTTGCCCTCACACTGCATTAATTCTTTATTGCATTATAAGAGGGTGACAGATTATAAATCTATTCTTACAACACTTATAGCCTTAGGCCTTTCACAGACATCTTTTGTGGACTCTGCTGTCTTTAATTAAGTCTAGAATAATTAATACCGACTTGCACTGAAAGTTGGTGTTGTTAGCTGCAGTAAAACTACAAAAAATGGTAAGAAAATGGGGCTGAACTAGTCTGTTCCCTGTCCCCAAGGCAGAAACGTCTATTCTGATTCACACAGGTTGCTTTTCTAACCTCTTATTAGAAACCGTAACTTCTGGGTATGTCACAACAGTGAAAAGTAACAAGTGTTACTTTTCACTATTGCGATTATGAGAAAGTGTCATGTATGAGTTAAATTTTCCACATTCCAATTAAAGTCAGAGTGATATGGAAAATAGCATGAGCTGAAAATTCTCTGTTGAAATTGTATTTTGCAGATTAGGTTTCTACTAGAACAATTTCTTTTTTCCCCCATAATAATTGCATAATTTTCCCTTTCATAAAAGTAAAATGAAAAAGAATGTAAGGGCAAACAATGAACTATGAACTATTTTGATCTGGAGAGATTTGCAGCATCCTGTGAGAGCTTTGGATCAGCCTTTCCCTGATTCTCTTTCTTGTATGGAACAGGCTTTTCTGGCAGATAGTATTTTGTAATTCCATGTAACTAATTGAATACCTGTTGTGGTTTAACCCCAGCTGGCAACTAAGCCCCACACAGCCACTTGCTTACTCGCCCTGCAATGGGACAGGGGAGAGAATCAGAAAGGTAAAAGTGAGAAAACTCTTGTGTTGAGGTAAAGACAGTTTAATAGGTAAAGCAAAAGCTTCACGTGTGAACAAAACAAAACAAGCAATTCATTCACTGCTTCCCATGGGCAGGCAGGTGCTCAGCCATCCCCAGGAAAGCAGGGCACCATCATGTAATAGTTACTTGGGAAGAAAAACACCCTCACTTCAAATGTTCCCCCTTCCTTCTTCCCCCAGCCTTTATAGCTGACCATGCCATCATATAGCATGGGATATCCCTTTGGTCAGTTGGGGCCAGCTGTCCCAGCTGTGTCCCCTCCCAGCTTCTTGTGCCCCGCCCCCCCCCCCCCCCCCCCCCCCCAGCCTGCTTGCTGGTGGGGTGAGGAGCAGAAAAGCCCCTGGCTCTGGGTAAGCACTGCTCAGCAATAACAAAATCATCTCTGTGTTACCAACACTCTTTCCAGCAGAAAACCAAAACACAGCCCCATACTAGCTACTATGAAGAAAATTAACTCTATCCCAGCCCAAACCAGCACACTGTTTCTAACTACTTTACCTCTGCAAACCCACTCCTTTTGAAACAGAACAAGGTTTTAAAATAGAAAGATTAGTCAGGATGAGTTTGGTACAATGCTCTGGGTGATGCTCTGTTTGTGTTGAGAAAGGAATGTACTCTGAATAATTAGAAAAGATAAGGCAGGCACCTGAAGGAGATAAGGAGACCATCAAGTCAGGAAATCGTTGAACAAAGAAAATTGGAAGGTCTACTCCACCTAGATCCCACCTATTGTGAATGGAATGACTGGGTGTCAAAATCAAATGAGTATGTATGTAAAGATGTTGTAACCTCTCACAAAAACTGTATAAAATACCTAACTTTTCACTGAAAACTTCGGAGCTAGTTTGTCCAGTGTGAATTGGCTAGCTCCCCAACATTGCACAAAATAAATACCTTTGCTGCTTAAAGACAAAATTCAACTCTGAGCAGTTACTCTGTGCTGTTTTGGCATCACTGTAATTATCCAGGGATACTGGAAGCCATCTAGAAACAGAGGACCAAAGAAGACCAGCTATGTCATGTTCACTCCCCTGCAGTAGCATGAAATCAAGCAGAAGAGTACATCAGAAAGTCACATGTCAATTCTCTTTCTTCTCAGATCACAGGACACATTTTTCTGACAGAGGGGATTTTACTTCTATGACTGAGAACATGACCACTGAAAAATCTACCATCAAAGAGAGCATGAGAGCTCAAGGGGCATGGTCAGTGTGATAGCACTAGCATACTGCCAGCAGAGTGACAGTCCCAGAAAGTGGTTTACAGTCACAGCTGTCAAAAATAAGGTGGTAAACTAGACCATCCAATCCAATAGCCATCCTCCACCCAACCTGGAGAAGTTAGATGTTTCATCTGAGAGCTGATGTTATCTGTGTGTGTGGGGGCAAGCTGGGCACACACAGAGGTGATTTCTCAATACCCCTAGGAGCATTAGAATGGCACAGAATCATAGAGTGGTTGAGGTTGGAAGGGACCTCTGGAGATCATCTGCTCCAAGCCCACTGACACAAACAGGGCCACCTACAGCCACTTGCCACGATCATGTCCAAAGGGCTTTTGAACGTTGCCAAGGATGGAGACTCCACACTTCTCTGCACCGCCTCTGCCAGTGCTTGATCACCCTCATAGTGAAAAAAGTGTTTCCTGATATTCAGGGGGAACCTCCTGCATTTCAGGTTGTGCCCACTGCCTCTGGCCCTGTCACTGGGCACCACTGAGCAGAGCCTGGCTCTGTCTCCTTTGCACCCTCCCGTCAGGTATTTATATATGTTGATGAGATCCCTGTGAGCCTTCCCTTCTCCAGGCTGAACATTCCAGCTCTCTCTGCCTTTCCTCATAGGAGAAATGCTCCAGTCCCTTCATGATCTTCCTGGCCCTTGTTGGACTCTTTCCAACATGTCCATGTCTCCCTCGTCTGGGGGAGCCCAGAACTGGGTACAGTACTGCAGTTATGGCCTCACCAGAGCTGAGCAGAGGGGAAGGATCACCTCCCTCCACCTGCTGGCGACGCTACTGCAAGCCTCCTAATAGGAGGCTGTTGCAGCTGAGGACACCACTGGCCTCCTCTGGGGCAAGGGCACACTGCTGGTTCATGATCAGCTTGGTATCCACTAGGACCCTCAGGGCTTTTCTGCAAAGCTGCTCTCCAGCTGGTCACCCCCCAGCATGTACTGGTGCCTGGGTTTGCTCTTACCCAGGTGCAGGACTTGGTTGGCACTTTCTCTTGTTGAACTGTTTGAGGTTCCTGTCAGCCTGCTTCTCCAGCCTGTTGAGGTTCCTCTGAGTGGCAGCATGACCCTCTGTGATCCCAAGATTCTATCTGCACAGATTTCTAACTCCTCATGTTTAATCCCTGTTCTGAGTACAATACTATACAGGTACTTCAGAGAGGCATCTCAGAATGTTGGCTACCTAGAAAGATTTCTGTAAGTTTCCTGTTAGTATTTTACAATTCTATTGTTCAAATAATTTGGCATTACACAGCTCTCATTTGAAATGATGGGCTTTTGATTTCACCAGCATCAACTATTCCTGCATTTTTTTTTGCATATAAGCCACCTGGACTGCAGAAATGAGCTGGCATTTCTGGTTTAGTGATATGTCCCAAGGCAACTGAGTGTTATTCACTAAGAAATCATGTTCCAATGTGGTGCTAAACTGAGGGGCAATCTGATGTTGTTGAACAAGTCTTCAGTAATTTGAAAATGATCACTTTTCCCTCTGCTTATAGAAAGATGGTTAGGAGATTTAGAGCTCCTGCAGAAACAAATAGTTTCTGTTATGTTCTACATTTATTGCAAAATTTCAGTTCAAGAGATAATTTGGGAAATACATCTCTTGCAAAAAAAGCTAAGATATTAATTAGCTGACATGAAATCTAAACTTCAGGTAGAACTGCTTTTTCTGTAAACTGTGAGACGCATCATTGGTGATGTGAAATCTATACAGGACAAAACACCTTGTTTATATGGCATTATTATGCCATCAAAACACTTTGATAATGTGCTGTGATTCATCATAGCATTTTTTTCTTCCTTTCATGCAGAAATGCTCAGCTGAGTCCCCCCACTTCCAAATCTAAATCCATACACACGCCCACACCCAGAGTCATATATCATTACTAAATCAGTTTTCTGTGGTCTCACTAAAAGTTCATGCCTAGAACCTTAAAATCCAAGGACATTTTCCCAACATCACTCGCAGCAATATGTGCTCTACAACAGTAACAGTGCTACAACAGGTAAGGTTATACTTGCTGAATAGCAGTAGTAAAAAGACAATAATAAAATTAAGTATGTTTAAAGGCAGTCAATAACTCTTAAAATTTTGTAGTTTAAAAGGTACAGATTGTGGATAGACAGCTAGTGAGCATTTGTGCCTATGAAACAACAAAAAATATATTCAACTTTGTGCTTTGAAAGAAGAAGGAAAGAAGAATGAAATGTAAAAATAAAAGATGAAATGAAATGTTTATATGCTTGAGCTGTATGCAAGAGAATATTACTGCTGACAGCTAGTGCATGAGTTATGTAAAGCAACCTTCATTAAAAACTCATTCACTTTCTCTGTATCTAGTAGTTGTTATCATGGCAAAGGCAAAGGCAGAAGTCTGATACAACAGAACTGGAGTAAGAAAGAATATCTCATTGGATTATTTGGGTTTTTTCTTCTGTGTGACACACCTGATGCTGGCTAGCTGGCAGATGCTGAAGGAAATTAGTTCTGTGCCAGCTATATGTGGGTGTTTGCATATGCAAGGCTGTATTGCTCATGCTGTCTATGCTTCAGCAGCACAAGTGACTCCTATGCTTCATGAGGGGAGTTTCACACAATTTGTTTCCATTGGGCTACGTTTTGCGGTAAGTTTTGTAGCGTAAGTGGCACGCATGAAAAATAAGACAGCAGAATGCAGTGCAATGGCTACAAAATGTCTTGATTTTTTCCAGTTCATTTTAGCTCTTATTTTTCCTTTCCTTTTAATCCTTTACCTTGTGTTCTTAGACTGGTGGTGAATACTGATTATTTGCAGTGATGACAGTCATTGCATTTTATTTGGGCTGGGTAATGTTTTTTTTTCTCCACAGCCCTGAGTTGGAAAGCATAGAAAGATATTTTCACTCTGACACTAATAATAAAAGAACCATTACTAATGATCATGAATACCTGTTTAATTCTTCCTCTGTGATGCAGGCTGACAGCTCCATGCAAACATAGCTCTGTAATCCTGAATGGCTTGGAAAATGACCAGAGGGCATGCAGGAGGTCTGAATTTGAGATTCATCTCAGGGAATTAACAATTTAGTCCTTGATGAAAGAGAAACATTGACATCAAAAATAAAGATGAAGTCTATATGAAAGTAAATGAATGGCCTCTGTAACACTCTTTGGTCTTGCTTGGGTTAAAGACTTTAGTTTAATACAGAACTTGTGTGATGGCAATTATTGTACATATTCCATATAAAACATATTAAATGTCTTAGAATTTTGCAAAAACTGTTGGACTGTCCTGAAATGAGGGGTTTCCTGGCACAAATACCTCATTTTCTTGAGTGACAAAAGTTGTGTTAAAGGAAGGCTTTAAAAATAAGAGCAGATTTATATTTCCTAAGAATCTATTTAGAGCATTTCAGTTGTTGACTGTGGCATGTGACAATTCATGAACATATAGAATGTGAAAATGCACTTAACTAATACTGTGCACAAGTAGCATTATGTAAGAGTACTGGATTAATCTGCCTTTTATGATTAATAATAGTAGCACATAATTTAGACATTAGGAGACCTGTGGCATTCAGTACAGGTGTGAGATATATAAATGCCACTCAGTACTCAGAGAGTATGACTCTCATATAACTGTTTTACTTGTTTATTGTGATTTCTTCTTCTTCTTCTGATTATTGCATTAATTATTCTGCCTGGGGAACCTAAATCTGAATTATTGATTAAAAAAAATTGGAAATTTTAAATGTTGCCAACACTGTCAAAATGGGACCAACTTGGTAAACTTATGATCCATCTGCAATTATTTCCTGCAGGATGAGACACTTTTCTTGAGCTACAGGCCACAAAATAGAGTAAAATATGACTTGCTTGTTTCAGTTTTCAGCGACATGAGAACTATTGCCATCAGAGATTAATTCTTCAAGGATCAATGTGTTTGAATGAACATCATGATTCCTCCTTACCTTCTCTAACATCTTCTCTTTGCTGAGTTGGATTTTTTTTTTGGATGATCTGTTTTAGTCACAAGATTTTTAATAAAGATTGTTTTGAGTGAGAAATATTTCATCTCTTTGCCACTGTTGTGGAATTGGCAATTGCTGCTAAAAGAGACATAGTAGTCTTCCAATTATTAACACTTGCACTGTTGATAATGTGCCCCTTGGTATAATAACTCTTTCAAACCCACTTATTTAAGGGTGGGTAAATATTTGTCTGGAGGAATTTCTCTCTTCCTGTTTAGAGAAGCACTAGGTTAATTACTTACACTAGATCACTAACTTAACCCCTACCCCAGTGAATCACAAGATGTAGAATTGAATTGATTGACATATAATGTGAAGCATTTTGAATTATTACAATTATTAATTATCCATAGTCCCTGAGGCATTTCCAGCTAAATGATTTACTGAATCACTGAAGAATCTGTATGTGTCTGGACTTCCAAACCAGCATTCAGTCCATTTGGCAGACTTCATAGAAAAGCCATTTAAAAATAGTTTTTCTAGATAGAATGAATCACTGTATTTCATAGTTTACTGGTTTTGAGATACTGTGGGCCAAGCTCAGTCATCAGCACTGCTGATAAAATTGGGAAAATGTATTAGCTGTTGTGTTGTGTTTGGTGAGTTCTTCACTGTTTACACTATTTCATATAAGAACTATTTGCCCTGTCAGTTGTGTAAGCTCCAGTCTGTGTTTCTAGAAATGCACACCCAACAGCGCCACAGATTTTCCATTATTGCTTCTTTTTAAAGAACTTGATCTGGTTATCACTTTGATTCTTATGCATATTTCCTAATTACAGCTCCTAGCACTTTACTGAAAAATGATGGAAGTTGTATTTACCATATTTAAATTATCTCTTTTTTAAGCCCTTTTAAGTGTATATTTTTCTCTGTCAATTTTGCAGCCCCTGTAACTTTCCAAAACCATCTCTCAATGATTATTATAAAAGTGCATCCTGATACCACTACACTCAAAATCTTGGTATGGACAAAAGGGAGCAAGCCTTGTTTATGGAGTTCAGATGTCATTGTTAGTCTAACTTTAACAGTGTAATCAAAACAAAATAAAGAGATATCACGAGTCCAGTTACAATGATACTAACATAGTCCAAATTAACCCAGAAAAGTCTCATTGGTATTATAGTGTAAAATCTTATTCCAGAACTTCCTAGCATCTTTACCTTCTCTTTGACTGAAGGCACAATTGGCCTTCCAGTGTTGCTCTGATGATGTCCCAAAGCTGGTGTTTCAGAATTCCCCAGGAAAACTAGGAGGGATGCATTACAAAGAGCTATCAGCATCCTGGCATCTTCACAGGAGAAGTGTGATGTTCATGTCTTCTTTGTATCTTCTCCCTGCTTAAAACTGGAACCTCACATGCTCTCTCCTTTCATTGGTTTCCGGTCAATCTGTTTTCCATTCTCCTTGTTATCTCTGAAACCAAATTAAGTGATTCACAAGGCTGCCCTCCTGTAGTGACTGCGGTGTGACCACTGTGATTTGTATTTGCACACTGGGACCTCCTGCCATCACGTGTGTCTGCAGTTTTCCCCACCATGTGGTATTCTAGAATCATGGTTCCAGTCACTGCTTCTTATTGATGTTGGTTCAACCTAAATTAATACAAATTTTGGCAAAAGTTACTTGACTGGTAGAACATTGCTATCGCAGCTAAACAAATGTAATGTTCTCAGGTCAAGACCACTCCAAACAAATTCTGAGACCTTGAGGCATCAAGTCACTACAAAGCATATAGGTCTTTATTCACAGAATCACAGAATGGTGAGAGTTGGAAGGTACCTCTGGAGATCACCCAGTCCACCCCCCTGCTAAAGCAGGGTCACCTACACAGCAGGTTGCATTGGACTGCGTTCAGGTGGGCTTTGAATGTCTTCAGAGAAGTAAACTCCGTGGCCTCTCAGGGCAGCCAGCAATGGCAGTTAGCAATGGCAAAGTTGTATTTGCCTGGCTGTAAAGTTAAGTCTGATGAGCACTGCGTACCATATCCTGCTGTTTCAAGGTGCACATTTAAAAGCAGATGCTTTGGTAGAAAAAACAAGTTTCCAAATTTCTGTTCATATTTTCCTGTTTCATGAATCAATTTAAACCCGTGTAATAGAAAAGCCTGAAGTACCAGTCTCATTTCTTCTCCTTTTTTAATAAGGCATTTTTAAATTGAGTATTTATTTATATGTACAGATAAGTCTGAATACTTTTCCCACTTCTCTGAAAATGTTTTTCAAATATTAACTAATTTTTTTCTGTAGCTTTATTTCTACTGCCGTTTTTAGGTACCATCTACTACTATCTAAACCAAAGGTTAATTTAAAAAATGAAATAAAGCTTAGGATTATTTAAGCTTAAGTTTTTATGTCTGTACAGTACTGGATTTTTTTAATAAAAGTCTGAAATGCAATGCTTTTTCACTGCATTTAATAAACACACATTCTGCTTTCTCATTTAATGTTAACAACACACAAATTTATCCTCTTTTTTCTCATTAAGAATGTTACAAATGATGGTATTGCACAGTGCCATTTTTCAAGCACTGAAGGTAACCTTTCTGACTGATTCAAAGTTTGTATTTTCTGTGAATAGCTCACAGTTCCCCAGGCTAGCTGGAAACCCTTAAAATGCACAATAGGACATGCTAATGTTTATTCAGTGTTTTCTCAAGCAGTGGCAGCGGTCCCAGTAGATTCCTATGACTAATGGCATTATTAATAATAATTGAAAATCTCGGGAAGGATTTGCTGTCCTATAAGAAAGCGATGGGAAAATTAGCCTTCTAAATCAAACTCTGCGCATGAATGAGTGGTGCTGGTGTTGCAGACCTGTCGTTCCCGATGTTGCCACTGGAAAGCCTGAGCAGAAGGCAGTGAGGAGGGGTCCCTCTTGTCCTGAGTAATGTCTCCTGGGATGACAAGAACTGCTTCATTTTCCCAAAAACAGTGATATATGTCTTGGCAGAGCTGTTCCTTGTAATCATCAGGTAACTGCATAAAACTAGGTATGAGCTGCATTTCCAGAATTTCTTTAGCCTAACTAAGAGAAGTAAAAACCAAAAAAAAGTGTGTAAAATTCTGCTTGTGCTCAATCTTTTGGTAACTGAGATGATTTTATAAGATCACTTCTTGGTCTAACTATGTCTGGGGACCTCTAACGCTGTACGAGGAGGAGTAGCAGAGGAGGACAGAATTGTCATCACTGTGTGGCCTCTGTAGGAGAGGCGGGCGCTGCCCTGTGCTGGATATGGCTAGTTCTCCTGGCTCCAGCTGCTGACCGAAGCCCCAGGCACCCACCCCGTGCCCTGCTGTAGGAGGGAGGTAGAGAGGTTGGGAACAAAGAGTATAGGATTTAGACGCTAATCTGAACCTTAAAATACGCTGCAGCTCAAATCCCCATTGTGGACATACCACATGGTGTTAATGAAGATCATCCTCAGAGTCTTCCTTAAGTCCATCAGCCTGTGTCTGGGCTAGCAAATTAAATAGGTGTACAACTGCTCTCTGGTTTGAACACCAAGTGGCATTGAATAACCTGCAATTAATTAATGCTATTAATTAAGC
Organism: Falco biarmicus; assembly: GCF_023638135.1. Lineage (NCBI taxonomy): Eukaryota > Metazoa > Chordata > Aves > Falconiformes > Falconidae > Falco > Falco biarmicus. Next base: position 63,352,906 of record NC_079290.1, read on the forward strand.
TTTTTAACCCTGCAAACCAGGGCATTTAACTGGCAATTGTGACCTTTGCTACCTCACAGACTGTGCCCGTGAACGGTTTGGGAGGGTGCAGATTTGCATGGTCCAAAGTGAGCCAGACACTGCAATAAAAATTTCAACATAGATGACTTGGTTGCAGCATCTAGAGAGGTTTCTTGCCCCCCTTTACTTATGCATATAGAAGTAATTTTGTACTTCATAATTTTATTATTCATATTCTATAGAAGTACTTTAAAGGCACTGACAGTCCTTTTTAAGCTTTTCCTATAGTACTGTGTGTTTACCTGTCTGCTTTTGGTAAAGCTCCAGAGTCCACGAATATTCCCAGGTCTTTCAAATACAAGCGTCAAGTTTCAGGACCTCTCTCCTAGTTTTGAGCACTGTAATTATTGTACGCTTGATTCTTCAGTTCTTGTCATCTCAGCAGTGGTGTAGGTTGTAAAATATCAGTCTTAAGGTAGCAGCAGACAGAAAGGTCCAATTTAGCTGTCAATCTTCATCTCTTTTTTGACAGGATTAATCTTACAATTCACACATTTATTCCAAATAAATTACATTTTTCTCTGTGTAATTGCATGTTGCTAACTTCCCAAGGGGTGTTTGATGAAAAGCCTTCTTCTGTTTTTGAAAGCACTCCTGTTTACAATTCCTTGTCTGTGCTAGTTGCAATCAAATAAGAAAACTGCTAGGAACTGAACGTCTCATTATCTGGCAGGTATTTAAACTGCACAGTGCACAAAAATATACCCACTTATGTACTTCAAATTTTTTCCTAGTCCTCTATTAAGTGAAGGAAGCTCTGACTTTCTGATTCTACTGCTTATTCTGTGTAACTTTATCATTGCTTCCTTGTATGGCTCCTCTGTAATCTAGATAATACTAAGCTTTTTTATTTTTTACTACATAGAAATCCTGCCAGTCTAATTCTCTGTGGTAGAAATGTGAATATCAGGTGAACAATTTTTCCTTTTGAACATCTGACTTCATAGTAAATTCAAAGGTCAGACGCTCTCCTGACATTGCAAAATGCCATTAGGTAAAAATGATTGAGATTATATAGCATCATCTTTTTAGATAACGTCTGTATTGTACCAGACAATTATGAGTTTCACAGTGTTAACAGAAAAATGAAGATATGCAGGGAGATGGGTATTTAAACTGCATAGTGCACAACAGCTTATTTTGCTCAGTACAAGTACCCAGACTCATACAGGTGAAACCTAAAGTATTTAAAAGGCAAGTGAGCTCTTTTGTTTTCACCCTTATGAAATGTGTTAATAAAGAATATGCTAAAGATGACAGAAACTTTTCATAGCTAAAATTTATAACAGTTTTATTTCCAAGGAAACATGGTGGGCCAAAATCCTTTAACTGACCAAAAGCATTAAATAAACCAGTTTGCTGGTGGAAATGGAATTTAAGAGCACATGTTCAAAAAAATAATGCAATAAAATACCTAACTGGTGCTTACAAAGTCATAAATGCCTAAAGTTTTGTGCAGAGATTTTCCAGAGTATCCGCAGTTGTGTGTTGGACCTTTGGAACCTGTGGAGCCTCCTCAGAAGGCTTGTTCAGACCAAGCTAACTGGTTTGGGGTCTTTCTTTGGTGGATTCTTGCAACCTGAGAAGTAAGATCAGTTGGCTGAGGCCAGAGAGTCCATAGATTATTTCTGGTTTTTCACTGATATTGTTAAAGGTAAAAGATATGCATTACCTTTGTGAGGATATGGCATCTTGGCTTGCAAAGACTGCAAAGTCTGAAAAAAAAAAGACTGCAAAGTCTGCTATACAGACTCTAGCTTTAAGCTCTAGTTTTGCAAGTACCTACATGAACAGTGAGGTGAGCAGATCATACAAGAAACGTTAGCAGAAACTGGCTTGTTTATAACATTTCCTATGGGCATGGTTTGCTGGTGTAGAGCACTGGCATTCTGAATCCCTAACTGCCTCTTCCACAATATAAGGGGAACTTCAGCACCTAACTGAACTGCCTAGTTCACTTCTAGCTGCTGCCTGTGTGCTCCCCTCACTGAGTGCTGGCCTTGATGTGAGCACGGGATGTCATCAGAGAACTGGTCTTTACCTGTTCCCCTTTGTAGGCTTTAATCACTGTGGTAAAATGTACTGAAAAAAGCCATCACAGCGCCCAAGTAGGTAGAAGACAGGATAAAGAGATGAGAGCATGGTTCTTTGCTTACCCAAACCCTTGCTGCTTCAACTGTCAGGCTGCTTGAACAATTCTTTACTCTTTCCAGGAGGGTGTTTATTTGAATTTAAAACTTTTACTTCCTTTATGATGTTTATCATCCTATTGGCACTACTCTCTACTCCTGTGCTGCTTCCTCATGTGTTTCATTGCTACAAAATAGTTAAGATATTAATGAATTTGGAAAACTTTTTAATAATTATTCTATCATATTATGACACTCTTGGTTAAGAGAGAGTGTAATTTAGGCACTCTAGATTTTGAGGAAATTATTTTGGAAGAACTAGAAATTCTGCATCCAACAAAATAATTGTTTCAATGTAAGGAAGAATATATATTGATTTTGATAATTTCTTTTTCTTTTGCCATTCTTTTCCTGTATTACACTCTCATCACTTTGTGGTTGTTTATTATCAGTTCATCCACTTGCACTACCAGTGTGCTACCCACTAACTTAACCCCTACTAGGAAGCCCTTCCCTCTACATTTATTAATTCACTACAGAATACTGTAAAAGATACTTCCATGCCTGTATCTGTTCTTCTCTCATGTAGTCCTGCAGGGCATGGGGAAGCTGTCAGCATGGAGTTGGTAATGGAATCCCTTTCCTAGCATATCTGTTCCGTTACTGGGCAGATCTACGAGGCAGATTTATTTTCATACTGATCTGTCAAGCAGCACCAGTAAAGTTTGATCTTTAGAAGTATAATTCATTCAGCATAGCTTCTGTTTGCAAGTTTTGATCTTCCTGCATTTTACCTCATGCCGAAACTTTTATTATTGCAGTCTGCAATCACAAATACCTTGCAGTTTTGCAGGCTGTGTAGACTATCAGAAATGACCACTCTAATTTGCATGCAATGATGGCAAGGTGCAAGGAAAGAGAGTCTGTTCCTTGCAGATACAGCTTGCTTTTAACAGCAGAGCATGCTTTCCTGTCACCGCTCCACTTCTCAAGTCAAAAGCTGTGTTAATGTGTGCCACAATTAATTGTTTGGAGATAAATGGATTTATCCAGCTGTAGAGCGAAATTTGGCTCAGTGCTGTTACCGTGTGTATTCTTCTACTGTATGGCAAAGAGACCCAGTCAGACAAAAGATTTACTGCCATAAATTTTAGAGCTCATTTGGAAAGTTTGGTCCATATACTACATTTATAAGTGTCAAATCAGAAACCTTAAACGTATCAGCTCCTTGTTATGAATATTTTAAAGAAATTAGGTAACTACACTGTTTTATGCAGTTCCTAATGCTAACTTAATTAAGTCTTAAAAGAATTTAGAGAGCTTAACCAGTCCCTCTGGAGGCTGAAAACCAGATTGTTTCAGCACAGAAACCTTCCTGAAAACAGAGGTGGTAGAATATTTGAGGCTTCCCTTAGAGAAAAATATGCAAACGGGCCTTTTAAAGCCAGGATAAACAGGATATCCCTTTTCTCCCACTGAAGATATCAGACATTAAAACATTTTTTTGTTAAGTCATTAAGTGATTTTACTCCTATCAGTGGTTGCTGGCTCAGTAGCACTGGTAGGTAAAATAAACAGTCTCTGTTTCTGCAGTGAAGTAAGCATGAAGATGGAGAGTTAGAATAGCATTGGTGGACCAGCATGCAAATAAATTATGTGAGTGCTTAATTTCACTCTCTTAGTTCCATGAACTCACAAGTTATTCCAATTACCTACAGCAGGTTTCAAAATGCAGATTAAGCCAAGCTGTATTAAAAGACCTTTCAAACAAATGAAAATATAAGAGATTAAAACAATAGGCAGGTTACATAGAAAGCTATTCAATGCATTGTGTTAAAAAAGAAGGGGGACCTAAGAGACAAGAAACTGTGATGAGAACAGGAATACTGAAAGTAACCTATGAGAGAAAGTTTTACATATTTGTGCAAAATGGTGCATCACTGAAAGGGAATATTCAAAGTCGCTTTCCATAATGCTGTTGGCTTTTGTCTAACAAGGAACATGCCTGAAAGAAAAACATTAAATTTAGCATGTGAATAAGGACACCAGCTCCGTTCTCAATTCTGCAGGTCTACCAAGGAGCAGCAATAACTTGCATTTCATTATCAGCTTAATCCTCAGTCTAAATTCAAACCAGGGAACCTTTTCTGATATGAAAATAGAATATAGTCACTGAAAATTGTATTTGTACTCTAACGTTGGCTTGGTTTATAGTTCTTGCCAACAATTGTAATTACGTTGGCTTGGTTTATAGTTCTTGCCAACATTTGTAATTATGGCATTGCTTTACTGTTATCTTTCCACTTTTTGTTTGCCCCCCCCCAACAATCACAATGAGCCAACCCTACCCCAAAGGTTTTTGGCTTTGCTTCTGCTTTTGAAAATAAGAAAGTAAGAAAAAAAAATCCATCCTCCTGCAATTACCTTTTCCCTGTTCTTCAAATGCATAATAAAGAATATTTATGCAAAGCAAATAGTCAGTGCTCAAGAACAAGTTAATTGGAGTCTTTTCATAATTGGTAGTTTATTGCACATTTGTATTCAAAACCAGTCCCACTGTACCAGAACCTCCTGAGTTGTGGAAAAGAGATTCAGTGCTTTTATATTATATGCTTTTCTTAGCTGTCAAACCTAACTAAAGAATCCTCTACTTCTGTTTAGAAAAGATCTTCAGCAACCAGGAATAGGCTTTTACAGGTTAATGCAGGAAGTGGTGCTGTGTCAATATTACTGTCCCTTTCAGAAAGAGTGCAAGAGCTTCCCTCTCAGGCTTTAGGTTCATCCCTCCCAACTGAGTATCTTATTGAGAAGTATGACTTGGAGCTAAGCCTTTTTTTTTGGGTGGTAGCCTACTCCCCACTGTCTTCTCTTTTTAGATCCCTTAGGCTGTACTTCCAAAGCAGGGTCAGAACAATTTCTTTGCTCCTATTTTCAAGAGCTGCATGTGTATCAGAGTACTATAATAGTATTGTCCTATTTCTGTGTAAAGATTAGGCACACTTTGGTCTTCAGTAAAATCCTTAGTTCTTACATGCTCCCTGCCAACGACAATGAAGAGAAAGAAAAACAACCACCATCAACTCGTGTAGTTATTCTGTTGGCTATATGCATATCCACAAACAGCTGGATACAGGCTACTCTTCCTGCAACAGCTAATATGTGCTGCTGGGTAATTTGGCCTTGGATATTTCCCAAGTACAGTAGATGTAAAGGTTAAGTAAAAAGAAATCTATTTGTTCACAGATGTCAAACTGACAATGAAAACTGCTGAAACCTGGAATGCAACTCTTCCCATTTAATACAATCCATGTATCTAGCAAAAGTCTGTAGATCTTTAGGTACAGAAAGAATTTAAAACTAAGAAATTACTATATCCAAAGGGTACTTTCCCTCCCGGCTGCTCACCTCTGCACTCTAAATGTCTTGGTGTTGTCTCTGTAGTGCTTTTTTTAATGAATTAATCTTCACAAACTAATAATCTTTTCCTAAATTCCAATTTGCTGCTGCATGGACAGAGCTTGTTTTGCAAAGCACACTGTTTTTTGGCATCTTTGTTAGATGCAGCTGTGTGACAGGAGTAGCCATCCATACTGCAGTTTACTCAGTAGGAGAATACGTATGTACAGGCTTTAATTAGAGATACTGTGGGGAAATGCATTGCTAGATAGAAAATTCTTGTTAACAGCCTTTATTGCAGATAGAATCAAACCAAGGTGAATGTAACTATCAAAAAGGTATTTATGGTTGCAGGATAAAGTCAACATTTTGAGTAGCTAAAATGCATTTTTCAGGCTCAATGGATCTTAATGAAGAGAGAATTGCCTTCTCAGATGTATGATATAAATAAACACTTCAGTAGCACAGGAACTGTGTTTTCATCCCTGAGAGTTTACAAAAGACAAGGTGGGTTCCATTTAGTTATGTTTACTCCATAAGCTGTAGTTTGGCAATTGTTTCCATCAATATTATCTATCAGTCCTGGCTCTTTTTAAAAAACTTTGCCCTGTAAACCTTTGCCCTGTAAACCTTTGCACAGACCTCTGTCAGTCTGTTATTCCATCTTCCCTTCCACAAAATTATCTACCTACCTTGTTTATGTGCACCACAAATGCAACTCATGTTGACCATCTCCAGTTATCACAAGACCATCATCTGGTGAATGTGTGGAGGAGCAACAGGGTAGTGGATACTGTGTATCTACTCTCTGCTGTACAGAAGGTTAAAGGAAAATCTTTAAGTGTGACTGTATTTCTTTTGGATGTGGTCTTAATTTCATTCTTCACAGAGTCTCTATTCTGTTGAATGTTTTGGTTTAGTTTGATGAGCACTGTTGGCTCTGTTTTCTGACCTCAGTAGCTCAAATACTAAAACTGAGAAAAAAAGTAATTATAAAAAAACTTTTTCCCGTTCGAAACCAGAATCCTCTCTGCCTCTGGGTAATGCATCCATTAGAAAGACCCACGTATCCACCCTTTCTTTATGGACTCATTAGTTCAAACTTACTGCCATGGCAACTTATGAAAGTGATTTTATATGTTATCATGCGTAATGCCAGGACACTGGACTTGATGTTTGAGATCTTCTAGTTTTATAATATGCTTTTATTCACTCAAGAACCAAACTCAGTTTCAAGAATAAAGTGAAGAAAAAGTGTACTGCAAAGCCTGGGCTCTGTGGAAATAAGACACAGGCTGCACAAATTCTTCTGAATATCAGCATAAATGACTTTGCCTGAAGAGCAAAACTGGCAATGCTACAGGTGAAACATGAAACTGGAGACTACGCAGGATCAGATGCAATCCTGTGGTCTCTTCTTCATCAACAGTTCAGCAGTCACCTGAAAGGGACAGAATAAGGATCTCAAAATCTGGCCTTCTGCTGTGAAAACAGCTAAGCAAACTGGGAATATTGCCAAAATGAAAGAAGGTAGGATAGCGGTGGGCTAGCCCATTGTTTGTCACTTGCATGTCTTATAAAACTAATGATTTTAATGATTCTATCTGTGAGTAGTCTTCCATCTCATAACTTACAGAAAAAGAAGAGTCTGGAAAAAAAGATCTTGCAAACTATTTCCAGTACAATTATAGGTGTTATTTCAGTAGTTGCTATGATAGAGAATGACATCTAGGTGGGAAAGCTCAGTATTGCCTGGCTGATTAAGCATTATTAGCACTTTTCAACTTAGAAAAAATGACAGAGCTGATGAAAGAGAGAAAGAAACAGATGCATCTTGCTGCTAAACCTTGTAGTGGGAAAAACATATGCAGTTTATTAAGCTGAGGTTTTGAAGTGAATCTAGAAGAAAGTCAAAAGACTGGCACCCTACGGAGATGAATAAGCATTTGTACAAAGCAGAAGGACTAAGTAAATCGCTTGGAAAAACAGCAGTGCGCATGCTTGGTGAGAAGAAAAAGCAAAAATAGGGTTACACAGGTACATTGAAGTAAATATAAAGGTACACCTCTAGACTCTGAAGTAAGCCTGGGTCTTGAGTGTGTTTTCACACTGAGACATCTCTGATCCATATCATTTATCCTCAGGTGGTTCAGAGGAGCTTTAAACCTCTTTTGAAAGGGTTTCACACAAACAGATGCAAGTTTCTTTTAACTCCAGTAACAAGCTGATGGCTTAGCTAGATTCTTTCTGATCAAAATCTGCATAATGTGACCCTGGCAGCAGCCAGGCTAGCAGTCAGCAAGGTGGCTGGAAAACATGGACCTCTGAGCACAATGTAGGATTTCAGCAAGCTCCCCACTTTGCAGCCTCAATCTAGCTAGAATATCATAAAGATGAATTAAAAGCACTAATAAAGCAGCCCTGCTCCAGTGTCTGATATGTTTAATCTCTAATTGTAGTAGAGAGAGAGAGAGGCAGAGTGAAGGAAAAAAATCTCAATGCTGTTGTCCATGAATGAACTAAAGCATTATTGACACTTAACCTTGTCAACGCAGATGTCTGCAATGCGTTAGAACAGCTCACTTAACAATGACTGCTAGTTTTCATCTTTGTAACAAAATTGAAATTCTCCATATGAAATGATGAGAATTTGAACTCAATTATTGATTTCAACTACAAGAACATGATTTGTACCTTGACAGTAAAATATTTAAGTTATACTTTAGAAATGAAGAAATATAGTGGCCTCGTTCCTTTAAAAATCTGAAAGGTAGCTTCAAGTTGGATTTAAGAAAGTAAACTTGTGAAGTATAGAACCATCACATCCCTGTGATACCAAGTCCATGTATGGAATGTCTGCCAGTACTGTGTTGTTTGGTGGAAGGATATGAGAACTGGTTGTGCTATGGCCTGTCAAAAGATACCAGCATTGATGTAAACTGTGTCTGTTCAGGACACACTGGACAACTTTCAGTGATTGCTCATGGGATGTGGAGCTCTTTCACTGCTGACAGTCCATAAACACCTCTCCTGCACTACTTCAACATAAAAATGACAAATAAGAATTTGAACATTTTCAAGTGTAAAAACCGGAATGGAAGCCATCTATTTCTCAAGATTTTCTGAATCTTGACTGTGAAGTATGTTTTGATACCAGACTGACTTTCCTATTGGAATTTTGTCCTTTTTTCTGTCTTCTCTGTCAGTGTTCATTCTGTCTGCTGCAATCACTGTCTTCTGCTATGAGCTATCAGGCTGCTGCATTTTTGTGTGCACAAGCCCTTACTTCCAAAGAGAATCCAGGCTTTGTTTTACATTGTTAATAAATGAAAATTTACCTGCTATAAGAGATGTCTTGGCAAAGGCCATACTGGTGTTAAGGCAAAGCATTCTGCATTTACTCACCCTGCATGTTTTCACAGTCAAGAGTGCTAAATATGAGTCTGGACTAACAAGCTGCTCCTCTCTGGATTGCTGTTGCTACAGTCCCTCTTGAGTGCCCTTTCCATCTAGTTCATCCACATCTTAACTAAATATTAGCCCAAGTCTTAGTTTTCAGATCCACTGTCTCCTTTATATATTACTGCCATTCTCTCTTTCTCTGCAACTACATAAGCTGATTTCATTGAAGGAATTATCAACTATATAATCTTCAAGTGGTATTATAGGTGTATTTTACCAGTAAGTGTAAAAACTAGGTATCTCTTAGTATGACAGCAACAGAGAGGCTCATTGACTCTAAATATTTTGAAATTGGGCTCCAATTTTGAGTTATAAATTAAATTTTATAAAAGCTTAGGATTTTCACATTTGTTCTTGAGATTCAGCTGTGTAGAAATACATTGGACTCACAGATATACAATGACGCAGATCAAGGTTTTCAGTTTAAGCCTGCCTTTAAAATGTGCAAATGAAAATTTGCAGAACAGCATAATTACAATGCAACAAGACATACCAATTACCTCCCATTACAGAACAGGCAGACAGCTGGGATGGTGCTGTTTGTTATGTGTGAAGAGTGTGCTTGGGATCCTGTGGAGCACAGATGTGAATTGTCCCTGTCCCTGAGAGCTTACAGTGAAATAAAACAAACTGAGAAAGCCATATGTGAAAACATTTAGAATAAGAGGTTTATTAAAGATGTCATTGTGGGGGAGGGAATAAGGAAAACCTAGCATGCCAGATTTGCACTGCATTTTATAAATAATCTCTCTCTCTCTCTCTCTCTCTCTCTCTGGAAGATCTAGTGTTGTGTTTCTGTCTCATTCAGAAGTCCTACTGAGATATAATCAAAACAGTGGTAAGTCATGGCCATCTATTGTCTTGCTGCTTGGAAAATTCTGCACGCACATTAGCACTAGAAAATTATTCTTTGAGAACCACTCCTGATGTTTTACTTTTGAATGTGCAGTATCTAATGTAAGAGCTTTCAACAGAAGTCTCCTGTCCTTCAGGAAAAAAGAAAAATAAAGTTCACTGATGACTGAACAACGTCATCAGCTTAGCCTATTCTGTGGTATAACATTGTGTGGATAATAAGTGTGCTGGCTTTTGCACTATCAGAGAGAGACTTTCCGGAAACTACAAAGATTGGTATTAAATACAAGGTATTAAATATCATTAAATAGATGGCTTTCATTGAAGTATGATTGAATGAGTAAGATACTTGTAATTGTCCTACCAGGAGGGCTTGATTCCAACTCTTACATGTAATTCAGATCCAGAGGAAGACAGATATTTTTTCTCCTTCTGAAAGAAACTTGGAATTTGGTAGCAGTACAATATAAAAACTCTTAATAAAAGCTTCTAAAGGGACATTTTGAGTTACTATAGCCCTGCCATAGTCATTCCTTGGGTACAGTGTCTCCTGTCCAGTACTAACCAGTCAGATCCATGTTAGTCTTTGGTCTGCCTTAAGGACCTATGTTCAGGTCAGGGATGATCTGTAGTCTGTTGGGCAGACACAGGTCTACCTTTTCACTCTCTGTGGAACAAACATTTTCCTTAAATGTTTAATGAGCACTTTATAAAAAAAAAAGAAAAAAAAAAATTTTTCAGTGAAGTTAAGCGCAAGACCAAAAACTGTAGAGGGAGGCAAGAGCTAATAAAAGCCAGCAGAAAAATAATCCGTGGCTAACCAGCAACTGAAAGCATGGGGCAAAGATTGAACCCCTAGCTTATCTCCCCGCCATACTGGATCTTCATGCACTACTGGGAATGGTAATGTCAATCTCCCCCCATATCAATTTATGATACCCTACAAGTTTAAGAATTTGTGGTAAAAGCAATTTTAGTTAGGATGGTACACTGACAACCAAACATGTATTACAGATATTCAAGCATTAATGCTTAATTAAAAAAAAAAGAAAAATATAATATCTCACCCATATTATATTATATCATTTCATATTATATCATATTATATTATATCATATTATGTTATACTATATTACATTGTATTGCATTATATTAGATCATATTTCATAATATAACATAACACAATATAATATAATATGATGTGGTATGATATGATATTATGCTTATTATATTATTATATTATTATATTTATAATGACAATATGATGATAATTGTATGGAATTATGAAAAGATTTAAAATTATGATGTGTCTGTTATTATGGCTAACAACATTTACTTGACATTGAGTACCTGAGGCTTTATGATTAGGAGATTTTCACATCAATAGAAACCTGCAGGAGCAAAATCACGGACTCAACGACATATCAATATGATCCTGGTTGAAGCCACTATACTTAAGTTTCTGCAAACTTATATACAATATTAATATTCATACACGCATCACACCTTAATTCTATGGGTTACGTACACTGTTCAAACGCTGCTATACAGATACTAATTGATTAAAAGCATACAAACAGTTAGTCTCATCATTAAAATTGTTGACATTCTTGCGGTCATCACTTCCCAGCTCAGCTCCTGTTCTTCTGCCTGCTTAACTGCCAAAGATCCTGTTTTCTTCGTTCCAGGTGTCTTTCTCACACAACATGCAGCCTTGCTGAGCAGATAAAACTTTTAATCATATCAAGCTGCTAAAGCAAGAGTGACTTTTGATAGGCCAGGTGTCCCTTTTTCTTCCAAATACATTGCCACAAAACCTCACTTAATTTTACAGATTTAAAATTCTTAGATATTATGTACACATGAACACATCCATACACACCCATATATATACACCATTGCTGAAACAGTCTTTAAAAGTCACTTTCATTATAATGTATCTCTGCAAGAACCTATTTTGGATCATATCTTTTTTGAGATTTAATATATTTGCTGCAAGCAAACTGCTAAGGAAATAATTGAAACACCACAGTGCCAGATGGCTGGATTTGCAATGGCTGCTGACTTTTTCATACCAAGAAAAAATTTGTTTGTTTTATGAAAGCTCTATGTAAAACCTCTTCCAGTTTAGTCAGAAGGTCAAATCCTGTGCATATAAATGGTGTGGTCTCCTACAACAAAGAATTCAGGTGGTGGGTTTCCCTGCATGCTGTAATTCTGAATTGCTTACTTGGAATAGCCTAATGAGAACGGTTTTAATCTGAGTTCACTACAAGTACTATATAAGAAAAAAATGGATAAAGAATTGAACAAAACAGCTTATGCTTAAAATAGTTAATGGATACTAGCATATTTTTTTTCAGCTAGAAAGGAACACATTTATAAAATGTATGGGAGTAACAAATTATCTTTCAGACTTAGCAGAAGGAGCAATTAAGCTTCTTGATTTAGTAAAGGCAATGGGAAAGATGCGGGGAGGAAAGGGCCTGAGGCATTTGGTGATATGACAAATAAGACCTAAATAATGCAGTGTTTTCTCAGCTGTAAATGCAGATGTTTGCAGAAGTGGCACAGATGCTCATACTTTTACATGTAGGATTCCCTGTACTGACATTTCTGAATACAGACTCTTTTACTAGCTATTTATCTCTAATGTGCCCAGAGAAGCAGGGCTTTCTATACATTTCCACATCCCCTTCCCCAATAAGCAAGGATATTTAAGAATGAATCAGTTGTCTACTGTCTGATAGGGAAAATCCTCCAAAGGAAAGAAAGTTTTGTTTAAATCGTATCCTTCATGACAGTGTCTATCTACATGTCACCTTGTTCAGCCTGTGTAAATTGGCATGCTAAAAGTAAGGCTCACTTCTCTACAGATGTGGATGAAATTTTAGTGCATGTGTGCACACACTGGGGAAGTTTTGATAATGTACATGGAAATATCACTGGGGAAGCATTTGTTTCTGTCTTCACTCCTACTTTCAAACACTGTTCTCTTTTCCCTTTCTGTCAGGGACATAGTGGTATTGCATACTGGCTACTCTCATAGCTCTTATTCCTAATTGTCACCTGTCATTAAAAACACAGGGAAAACCAAACCAAAACAAGAAACCCCACAAGAGACTGAAGAAATACTGCTTTGTCACAATTGTATAGAAAACCTTGAAAACATCACTAAAGGCAACTGCATGTTACCATTCATTTGATAATGTTGCTCGAGGTCTGAAAATAACTGGTTTGAGTCACGTAAAGTGACCTGTGCAGTTTGTTGTGTACCAGCTTTGGCACCAGTAATGATGCATTCAGCATCAGCATTGTTTCTTTTTTTCCTGATTACTAGAACATTTAGGAAAAGAGGAGGAACATTTTTATTTTTACTAGTTTATTTTTGGTTAGTTCCTCCAGCACCTTTGTTTGCAAGACTGTGGGAATTCCTCTTTCCCAGTTTAAAGAATTTAAGTGAAGAGCACAAGGGCTGCAAATCACAGCAGCCCAGGAGGCCATGCACACGAACTCCAGTGCCCTAAATGGTGGTGTTTGAGAGATGATGTAGGACTTCTGATGGGTTCAAAATCACTAAAGAAGAAACAGCTGAATTAATTCCTCACATAAGTATTCCAAACATGCAGAAAGCATAACAGGTGGTTGAGCCTTCTAGCTGCAATTAGAGCAGCACACAAAAACTTGTTAGACTATTTTCAGGGAAATAGAACATCACTGAAACACTCTGTTCCAAAACAGATTTTTCAGAGAAATTGTTTTGGAGTAAACTCTTCTTCAGGACTGAAGAGGATCTTTGTACTCTATGGTGTGGGAGTTAGATTACTTTAGGACGTTTGGGCTGTCTTGTTTTACCCATAATAATGCTAGAATAATAGAATGAACGGGGCTGAAAAGTTGTAGGCATCTGCCTGGAGGGTCATGGGTCCCTAGGAAGCAGAGGTACATGCTAGCAGCTCACCACCATTGCAGCAGGCACTGTTGGAAACATGTTCATTGCCATCATTTCCCAACAGATCACTCTGGATTCTGAAAGCAGAATATAGCATCTTCAAGGAAACTTAGGTCTTGTACAGGGCCACTGTTTTCAGTCTCTTTGAGAGAGCCTGTGACTTCTTTCTAAAACTGGTGCTCCATGCATCTTCTGTCATTCTGTGAAGGCACTGGCCTAGAAGTATTAGCTTGCAGTAGGAATTACATCATCTGAGCATGGATGCAATGTGTGCTGCACATCTACTTAGCATGAATGCTATTTGTTTGGGTGGAAAGAAGAAATGTCTAATAGGTAGCGCAAAGATGGAATACACTCCTAGAAAATGGCAAAGCCATTTGCTAGCCTCTGGAAGAGGCTATACTGCTCCCAGCTCTTCTGTTGCACTAGATCTCTTACTCAGAGAGCCTCAGGAGTGCACTCAGGTCAGAAATGTCAAACTCATTACTCAAACCCTCTTCTACTCATTTATTGAGCAGATGAGTGCTCAACTGGTCTAAGGGAAGTAGTTGGCTTAGCAGAAACTGAGACAGAAATTTGACTTTTGGAGGGTGAGGCTCCTACCTCATCAACAATGAACTGAAAGATCTTTTCAACCCTTTTCAGATATGTTGTGGTTACATCATGGTAAATTACCCATATGCTTCTGCAATGTCAACTGCAGCCAGCAAGGCTGATTTAAGACAGTTTTAGGGATGTTGTAATCTATCACTACAAGAAGATGGTGTTCCATCTGCCTATCATCTATCTGTAATGGACAGCACTGTCTGCCATAGTTTTCCACCATTCTTGCCTGGCTTCTTTCCTTGTTCTAGCACAGCTGATGCATGAGAACCGCCCTTTTTTATACATATATAAAAAAATCCCAGCAAAAACAACTGGATCAGTTTTAATCAAGGTGTTTCACTACGTGTTTGTACCTCCATCTGGTATGGCAGAAATGAAATGTGATGGAAGAGTAAGATATGGGGTGTGTGTAAGAATAGGGTCTAATGTGGCAGAGGCTGATTAAGCAGCTTAAACTAAGGTTTTTTGCTTCAGTGGGGTTTCAGTGGTGTTCAGCATCTACAAATGTTACTTATGGGAATTTGCATATCTCAGCAGCTCTGAAAATGACATGACAATGACATGACAATACTCTCAAATTTTAGTGAGGCAATAGTTTTTGTCCTGGACACCTTCCAGGGACCAGTGTCCAACTTCTCACCTATATCTTACAATAGGGCTTCAAACAAATTACCCTGCTGACGTTAACATGGAGAAAATTCCAGACTGCTATCTACTTGTGCTCCTTGGAATAAAATCTTAGTCATATCTTTTGTTTTTTCTGCAAATTTTCTTTCCAATGAAGGGTCCTCTTATTTCATGGTATTGTTTCATCACTTCTTTTGTTCCTGTCTGTTTCATGGCCTAGGTGTATGGATGGCATTTTCTGTAATCAAGGTTTTTTTTCATATCTAAATAGTCTAAATCTCCTATGTGGGCCTTTATAAATTTATTTTTTAAACTATATTTTTGCCTGCTGTTCTTTCTTTTATTTTCTTTGTTCATTTCCTACCTTTTGTCTCTCTTTATCTTCTATAATTGACTGGTCCATTAACAGATCTTTATTCTTTTTAACATTTAAATGCAGAATAGAAGTATTCTGTGGTGTTCACCACTGTAAGATAAGCTCCGGTTTTAATATTCTTGTCCTGGGTACAAAGACTTGCTTACACAAGCGAAGGACTCATTCTCCACTGCACTCAAATATACCAAGTTTAAATTACACTGATAGCTGTGCAGGAGATCAACTATTCATAAAGGAATTCGATTGGGTGCCTAGTGGCTTTTCAAAATTACTTTCTGAGATCCTATGCATTTCTACTTCAGATCAGATAGAAGTACCTTCACAGAAAGGTAGTATATCTAGTCCTGTACTATGATTGATGCCTAAATCTCTGAAGTTTAATTGTGCTTATCAAATTGCCTTGAATACTGAAAGTGTTAATAAAACAGTCAAGCTTTATCAATTCCAGAGCTGCCAGGCATATCATGCATTGAAGAAGCACAGCTTTTTCTCTAACTTCTTCGCTCCTTGCCATTACCCCCCTCCCACCCCTGATTGGTATGTATACACATTGATAAGATCCCCCTGAGACTTTCCTTCTGCAGGCTAAGCAGCCCCAGCTCTCTCAGCTTCTCCTCACGAGACAAATGCTTTAAACCCTTATTTTACTCTTCTTTGTGGCCATTCACTGGGCTGTCCCCAGGCAACTTGTTCTCTCCACCTGTCTCTCATTCTGGGGAGCTCAGAAATGGACCCAGAACTCCAGATGTATCTCATCAGTTGTGAGCAGAGGGGAAGGACCACAACCCTCAATCAAAGGTGCACTGCTGGCTGGTTGTAAACTTGTTCATCAGGACCCTCTGGTCCGTCTCTGCAAAGGTGCTTTCTATGAGATCACACTTTTCTTAACATAGTAGTACAATTTATTAAGTGGAAGCTTATTGTGCATGAATGCAGCTCAGATGTTGCCTAAGCAAGGTAGGTGTAGTTTACTAGAATGTATTTATGATCCTTTTTTGGGATAAGGATTCTAGAGCAAAACCTTCCAACAGATAGTTAAAAAATCTTTAGACATGTCTGGACTCTCATAGCTGCAGCAAAACATTGTTACATCAAATGGTCTGATGTCTATAAAGCTGCCTACAAAAGTAAAATAAATCTTTATCATGAGGGAAAGAAAATGGGCCCATCGGGGTTCTGCTATTTTATTTCTTTTTTACTCGAAATGAATTAATTAATTTTAAACAAATGAGCCTAGGAATTTTATGTCTGGAAATATCATACTGAAAAAAATTCTTTAGTAAGTTGCTAATTTTTCTTTAGTGAATTGAATGAAACCATTCTGCAATGAGTCTGTTGTATTATGGAGTGCATCTAATTGGTCTCATTACAGCTCCAACTGAGCTTAAGAAAATAGTTTTAAAATTTGAATGGATAATTTTTCACTTTGAGGTTACCATTGTAATCTTCCATCTATGTTTTTAAGACAACGAGGTGGCAGTTACATTTTTCTTGCTAAAACATTTCTACACATTGCATTTTAGTATCTCCACTTATCTTATGTGATTCTTAAGTGGATAGAGGCACCTCAGGAAGAAGCTGTAACATTCTTAAAAATGTTTCTCATTGGGAATTGGTGAGTATGCTGCCTACCCATTTTGAAATACAAATGGAAAGTGACTCACACAAAAAATGTGTTCAGAGGGATGGATGTACGTGACAAGCATGAAATGTCATGCAGACCCTTGTTCTCACTTACCAGAGATTTCCTTTGGGTACTGCTCAGGGCATAAACTCTCAAGCCTGGAAGGACCAAACCACCCATACAACAGGTCAGGGAATGCTGAAGAAGCCCAGATGTGCTTCTGATGGTGAAGAATTGCTTAAGTCTCTTCTTGATTTTCTGTGAGGAGGTGGCTGGCATCAACTCAGTTGTCTTTCACATAACTGACTTTAATCCCTCTGTGTTGTCATGGTAACATGAGCCTCTGATCAAATGAGCCTTAATCACTTCCTTAGAAGTCAACCTCTCTTCCTTGTAGGAAAGAACATGGGACAAGACCAGGATTCCACCACCCCAACCCCCGAAAAGTTCATACAATTCTCTTGAGCACTCCATGTCAATTTTCAAACATCCTCTATGCAGTTTGGGGTTGTAATATTACAAATGTATGTGTGTATGCAGGGGAAAAATATCGGAAGAGTATTTGTGATACAGGAAAATGCACAGCAGTAAACACATAAAAGCCTCTAGCTGAATTGTGTAAATAGCACTATTGCATACGGATGTATGTTCTTTGGAGTGCAATGCTTATCAGATTTGCAATGGGTTTAAGATATCAAATAATTGCATAGCAGTCATGAGTATGCTATATTCTTCTGGATACAAGGAGGTTACAGGGGCATGTATAAAGTGCTACTACGGAGCAAAGGACTAATGGGTTTTGTCAAGGCAATGCTACATCAGCATTTTTTTTCACAAAACTGCATTATTAAAAAGGTGTTTGGTTTTTTTATAGTCTAAAACAACCTTGCTACAGTGGGCTGAATACCATAATGTTTTTCGACATTATAAATTACCTCATGCAGAGCTCTGTTCTGGGATGGCAAAATTACTTCTGGTTTCTAAGCTATTATATTTGAAGGTAGTTCTTCTCTCCATAATAACACCACAGTGTGCATGTAAACATATCTTCAAGGAGGAGCTTCATAAAAAAGAAAATATTAGCCAACCACTGGGAATGACTGAAAAGACGAGTTTTCAGGAATAATTCTGGGATATTATTATTTTTTTTTAAGATATCATAGTAAAATTAATATGGGGGTGCAGAACAACTTGATGGAAACCTACTTAATGAAGGAAATTTGGGTATCACGGTGGTGAGTTAACCTGATGCTAGCCGAATCTATGTGTAAAATAAAAATTTGGGGAAACACTACACTGAGAGAGAGAGACAATTCCTCATATTAAAAATGATGACCCCCTTATCTAAGCAATAGAAAGACAACAGAAGAAATAACCAAAGAGTTTAAGTGTACTCCAAAAGACAGTGAGCCTCTGCAGAAGAGATGTGAAGGATCAATAATTCAGATAGGAACGTTTCTTCTTTTTAAGGTAGAAATAAAGGAGAAATCACAGAGGTTGCAGTCACAATACTTGTTCATTTAAAAGATAAAATAGAATAAAAAAATCAGTAGAACCTATCCTTCTATCCAAGCCAAACTGTTTAGTAAATCAAAACAAGGGGGACTGTTTTTAACGCATTCTTGGTCAAAAATCTCACACAAAATTGTGGAACATAGGCAGTTGCCTATATAAAACTAGAATATATCTTTGGCAAATATACCATCTCCTTTACTATATTTCTGTCAACTATCATACAAAATCAAAGGCATTTCAGTCTCCAGCAGAGCATGTTTCAATGGTGCATTGCTGCTAGAGCCTTTTTGGAAAAAAATCCACATGGCATTTTCTGCTTATTACTTGTTGGTTACAGAATAAAGGAAGGAAAGAGGCAAAATATGATAAATAAAATATTTAGGAAACTAATGCAACAATTGTGAAATCAAGATTTTCTTGATGTGGTTATAGTTGCTTTCTGAAAAATGGAATACTTTAAATTGTTTAATTAAACCTATGGATAAATAAAATGTTAATGAACCCCTTGTAGACATAACTTTTATGCAAGTTTGTTGGTCATAGTGTGAAGCTTGTGTGTGAAAGGTTAACACAGGATCTTGCTGTGGATTCTTTCTTTTGATGTTTTTGTCATTAAGGTGTGAGGAGGAGGGGAAGACTCTCACAAGAAAGCTGCCACAAATGGTAACAACACACTTACTGCTTTATTTCTTAATCTAAATCAGAAGATGGAGAGTTTCCATTTCTTCCTTAATTTTTCTTCATTTCTTTAAGTCCAGGGTTACCTAAACATAACTCACTTAGCAGTACTTCTTCCTTAGAATATTTATCATTTTTATTGTTAGGTAGTGGGTCAAGGAAAAATAACTTTTTCTATCAAACAGCAATATCCAAATCTGTTCTGAAAAGCAAGAACACAACTGCTCATTTTCTAACAGTTTTTGCCTATTTAATTTATTGTATTATCATTTACTATTCTTGAGAAAGATGAGGAAATGTCACAACATTCATCAATTTCTCTTTGACTTCACAAGCCCACTACTTTTCACTGAAGGCTTCATCATGTTTTTACTCACTTTGAAGATGTTATTTTCTAAAGCAAACTTTCCCTCAGGTAGGAAGCTATCTGCCATTCAACATAATTTTGCTCTCTACTAAGTATTTATGAAATTGAAATGGAGCCATTCTGTGTTGCAAACATTTCACAACTGTATTGCTTCTTTGGCTTAAAGTTCTAACACTGCAATTATTTTCTGCAGATTGATATTTCAGTACTTGGTGATAATAAACAAATTAGTTGAGAACTCAGCCTGGATACAATTTCAAGACAAATATAACTTGGTGATTTTCATTTGAAAAGCATTGACAGTTATGTTGCTTCCTTACTTTTAGGTGGCTAGGTTCAACATATTCTTAAATGAAACAAAAAAAAAAAGGAATAAAAAAAAGGCAGGCAGGAAAAATGGTTAAGTATAAATGAATAAACCAATAAACCAATATAATAATAATAATAATAGTAATAATAATAGTAATAATAACAATAATAGGTCTCTAGTTAGACAGATTTCAAAGCCCTGCGTTTGTATTTTAGCATTAATTTAACACTGGATATGTTGTGTGAGAATGCAATACTGACAGGATGTTTTTTATTCACAATCATGTAACAAATGTACAAAATTTTAACTAGTTTTTATCTTTGATGCCCCCCACCCCCCCCCCCCCACCCCCCCCTTTATCTTTTTGCATGTTTGCCTGGTTGGGAACCAACAAGGTGTGGAAGAGAAGAGAAAGGAATACATTCATTGTGAGCTTTCTAAACAGATTTTTTCTCAGATTGCTCAATATATTGTGGATCATCTGTGGCCCATGCACTACAAATGGGGTAACACTAGTATAGGGAGTAGTAAGAATTGCATCAGAAATGTTTTGAGGAAAGGAAAAAACAGCTGGAGTCTCTTGGAAGCCTTGGAGAGTCAGAACTGTTTGGTTAAATCTAAAACAACAAACTAAAAAAAGAAGACAGATGATGTAGTTAAAAGGTAAGTTAAGAGAAGAGAATGTGTAGAAAGACCATGTTAGGAACAAGGTCATCATTCCTGCTGTTTTCACAAGAGATAAAGGCTATGAAAATATTTGTGTCTGATCCAGCTGCCAGTCTGAACAGCTTGTAAACACTGAGGTGGGAAACAGGATACAAATCTTCAGGAAAGGAGGAGCTGAATGAGCCCTGCATTGCTGGCAAAAACAGTATGCAAGCGCATTGTCCAAGGAGATCTCAGAGCTGGAGGTGGTTTGTGCATCCTAAGAGCCATCACCAGATGTGAGTGCAGGGTCCATGTGTGAAAATAAATGCTCTGATATTGCCTGTGTTAAGATTGTTTCACTGTTTATGGGAGGTCAGAGTAAGCAATAACCAGTCAAAAGGCATTGATTATAACTGGAAATGCTTCTTACCCTTATTTGCATCCTAGAATAGAGACCTCGTTTTGCCTTTCTCCTGTTACTACTGTCTGATTTTCAAACTGGAAGTAAAACAGTTTTTGTCACAAGTGCTCTCAAGAACAATCTTGTCTAGGTGGTAGTCTGATTCAAAAAAGAAGCAAACAACAAAAGCTTTGTCTGTTCTGAGAAAAAAAAGTAGGTTTGCACTGCCAGCATTACTGCTGTAGATGAGACTCAAGGTCCCCATGGCTGCAGAGCATGTTTCCAAGAGATGTTAAACATCACTAGCTCATTTAGTTCCAGCTCTCTGAAACACGGTATTCATCTAGAAGTCGCGGCTATTTGGCTGAAAAGTAAGACAACTCTTACATTTAAAAGCATTTGCTGTAAGCCAGCTGAAGCCAGCATCAGCGCATAGAAGGCTGGTCTGCTGTAGTGATCGTCTGTTTGAACTCAGGCACTGGAAGAGATGGACCTTTGGACATACCTGTCACTGGCAGTGGTGGCTAACAGTGGGAATGAATCACCTCTGCCCCAGTAGAGTCCCAGCATTTAATTATAGTAGAAACAAAGTAGCTGAGAACTCATCCTGGATACAATTTCAAGACAAATATAACTCTTTTGTGACTGAAAATGTGAAGCATGGAATCTGTGAAATGCAACCCTTTCAGGAACTTAGTGTGGCCACTGCAAAGACTGGAAGAACAGTGAGGCTTTTTCTGTGTCCTCTAAAATATGGGAAATAGATATAATATATTCTTTTGGTAATTAATCTTTTAAATATCTGTATAAACAATGATATAATTACAGCAATAAAAAAGTTCAGTTCTGACAACCTTCTTTGTGAACAGTTTGTTGTCTGCTTTGATATATAACTCTAGGGATGAAAGCACTTTCCAGAGCAAAAAACCACCATTATAGCAACAATAAAAAGGAACTTGAAGATTGTGACATTCTATATGACAGTTTTCATCATAATATGATATTAAATCCCATAACTACATACATGTAATTATTATAGACGATATGACTTCTTTATTTCACAGTAACAGTATAATTGCACAGTCATAAACAAACTTTCAGGGAAGGCTTGTCTGCTGCCATCTGAAGTGATGGTTTGCTGGGGCATAGAGCCAGCCTAGCTGCTAACTGGCCCTACAAGATGAAGTTGCAGCCTTCCTCCTCCTCCCTTTTCACCTGTACTTTACAATTCTGGCTCTCACCTTTCTTCCCAGAGGGAGCTGCTTCAGTCTCTGCCCAGACAGGAATCTAGGCTTGTTTTTCCACTGGGTGAGTTGCTAAGAGGGCAGGAGCTGGCTGCTAGCCCAGCTCAGGACATTTTTTCTTCTTACCTCTTCAAAGCAGGCACAGGGAACCAGTCCCAGTGTATGCTTGCTTGCAGATTGGTGAGAACAGGTATGTAGGTCCACAAGAAACTATAGCTATCTGAAGCTTCTTCTTTTCTAGGGAGTGAAAGGACATGAACATATGAAGCTCAAGGATTACTTTCCAATTCAAGACATAAGACTTACAGAGCTCCCCTAAAATATTTAGATCTTTGAACACAGAGATCTCAAAGATACAAAATTTCCTTATGAGCCTTTTTTTTTCTTGTGCAGTGGCTAGGATGAACCAGAAGAGCTATATTTTGATTGCTCCCATGTATGGCATTAGCAGGGTCCAAATTACAGAGAGGCTTTGAAGATAATATCAGTTTCTTAGTTATTATTATCCTGGTAATTTGATACATGTATATTTAAACAAAAATTCATATTTTCCCTTTTTATATCAGGTTTACAATTACCAAAATTCTGAATTATAACTCCACAAAATTACATTTGAGGGATTGACATTATGGGGAATTGATGGACAGGTGAAGAGCTGCTATACTGCTGAGGAACTCTGCATCCCCAAGTCACATTGAATTCATATCATATTATATAATTTACATTATATTGAATTATTTTAATCCATACATGTATACTCTATAGTTTAATTTACATTATTTTAGATTTGTATATAATATAATTTTGGTTATACTAAAATTACATTAAAATTATAAGAGTATGGTACAATGGCAGTGCTTCAGAGCTCAGAATGTGCTGCATTATCAACAGAGTTTTAGTTTTAATTAATATTTATAAGGCACAATGAACTTCAATGCAGTTGCAAATGCACTTGAGAGCATCAATTTTAGGGTAATTTTATTATGGGTTAAATGCTAACATCTCTACCAACTGTTAAGAGAACCTTGCTCAGTAATTAGTACATTTACTGTATGGCTCACTAGTATTTCCAGAAGCTGGGCTGAAAGCAGGCAAGAATGGCAGAATCCGACCTAACCTTTCAAAACTGGCACACGATGCTTGAAATACAGAATGGAAAGTGAACTCATAAGTTTCACTCAGTTTCAGTCAAAATGCTTAATAAGGGATATCCTCTGAAAGCAGAAGGAAATGTGGCATCCTTATCAAACAGCTTTCTGGGGATCTTTTGAAAGCAGCAAGTTTAATTGCAAGAGGTCATTCATTCTTTACACCCCCATCTCCCAGCGTGATACGAAGAGGGGAGGTACAACTCCAGATGCATCGAAAGAGGGATCACAGTGTATGTAGATATACTTACGCTCAGTGTGATTGAGCTAATTTGGATAACCATTGAGTTCAGACATCTGTGTCAGCCACTTGAGTCCATGCTGGCATCTCCAGTGGCTAAGGAGGTTGGCAGGCTGTGTTGGAAGTGGTTTGCAGCTATAATATGAGCCAGTTCAATTAAAGCCTGTAAAATCACACATCCTGTTGTGGTGCACAGCTAGCCAGGGACACAGGCAGCTGAGACCTGAAAGGGGTTGGGTGGCAAGAACTGGATCTGTATGTGCATACATTGTGCCCAGAGACTGGACCAAAGTCTTGTCAAGAAAAACAAATATTTGATAAAACATAAAAGACAGCTTTTCTGAGTACAGAAAAAATATTTTGAGTGTGAATAGTCTATGTTGCAATTGCTCATTTCTGCTCTTTCTGCCCTGGTTTTCAGTCAATAAAATCCTTAATGAGGAAGTCTTTAACAATACCGAGTCTTTTTAATGAGAATCTCATTTGCTCGTGTATCAGAAAGCTGCCTTAATAGTGTGACTGAGATTACTTTATCTAATTTACCCTTTATAGACATTCCTTTCATTCACGGTAGGACTGAAAAAATTCTGAATGTAATTTGACTCCATTGTTCATAACACTCAGTCCTTTGATGGAGGCATGGATATACCCAGGAATATCAAGTGATTCATTGGAAATGTAAACTCAGACTTAATTAGGTAGAGATGCATTATAGAACTGTGTCTACTTTAGAACCTGCAAAGATCTTTTTAGTCTGTCCTTTCCTGCCAAGTTTGAGTATAGTATCTCTGATAATATCACTTAAAATAAACCTTGTAAAGAGTAATATTTTTATGGTTAATACTGTTACAAACCTGAGTGCAAAGGCTCAATGATAAGTTAAAATGTCTTTGAAAGGAGAGAAAAAATTACTATTCATTAACTGTTTCTAATTTTGTAGGAAGATTTTGCTTCAGTGAATGTATTTATCTAATACAAACTTCATGCAATCATAGCTAGAGGACAGAACACTTCTACATGCTATATGGAATCTCTACAAATGAGCACTCCTGAAATTTGAGTCACGTTTTGCTGTTTTTGTCATTTACCACTAATTCATGGAAGCAGTATATGACATCAGCTTACAAGCTATACTGTTAAGGATGGGAGGTAGGAGAGTTTCCACTGACACTTGTTTAAAACACTTACTATCTGATGGATAAGCACATTGTAAAATATGATTCTGTGTCTTTAGAGTGCCTAAGGGAAATATTATTTAAACAGCTGATAACCACCAAAATGGAAAGTCTAGTAGTCAGTCAGACAAATACACATTCCTCTTCCCACTGCCTTCATCCTGCTGTATCTTTCAGGAAGATGATAACTATTCTGTAACTGGACTTTACTATTTTGGATAGTGAGAATATGAGTCAAAAGAGGTTGTAGAGAAAAAATTAGGACCTTGCAGGAGTTAAAGCAGTGGTAATTGCAGGGCTTAAAATAGTGGTAATTTTTAGCTGCACAAAATAATTTCATCTTTCTCTACAGAATATTATACCTTGTATAAGAATAAATTAATAGGGTTTTTTTTGCTATAAGAGCCTGAGTACACCCTCTTCCTCAGTGGCTCTGGGCCTAATTGAGCGTAACGGTTACACATGACAACCAGCAGGAAATCTCTCAGCTACTTCAGGAGCTTAGTGCCCTATGGGGAGGACAATGGGTCATGTTGCTGTTGAGAAGCCAACAGAAACAACGGCCTCCTCCTTCAAGCATAGTCTAAAATGTTAACGTGAGGTGTTTTGCCGCTTGCTTTCTTGTCTGATTGAAAGAAATCTGAGAGGAGTTCAGTTACAAAGTCTAGTTCACGGCTAGAAAAGTCAGAGCTTTCTGACTGAGACAGCTTTTAGGAACAAAGTGCATTCCTCAAAATACCTTTTCCCATCCATTTTTAGTACAAAACTTCCCTCCTGTCTGATTGAGCTCTCAGGCTTCTGAAATAAATCATCACCAATGCTAAAGAACTTAAGTGTGTGTACACAGTAAGCCTGTCTTTATCTTAAAAGCTGCTTGTAGTGCCAGCCCCTGTGATGAACCACCTTGGCTTCACCATCCATCAGCCCTCATCACAGCTCCAGTCCACTGGACTACTAAAGCTATCAGCTTTGCAAGAGGTAATTGCTAGAAACTATGATCCGCTGGATGTTACATTTGAAAGTTGATCCCAAATGATAAGTTGCACTGTTATTTTGAGGTTAATGCCTTTAAACCAAAATGCACTTCATTCAGGCTATCCCTCAGGAACATTTTCAAAACTAGATTTTGCTCAAAAATTTTAGCTTCATCGGGTGAAGTCTAGCAGAAAAGGAAGGAAATATTTGTGTTTGGAGAGAAAGAGAAAAGCTGATATTTAGATATTATTGAAGGATTCTGCTAAGATCTCAACAAAACTCAGTAAAGGATCAAGAACAATCAATAGAAGTTTTTTTGAGGACTCAGATTAGTTTTTTAACCTTTATAAAAGTAAATATTGTGATCACTTTGAAAAAGACCAGTTTTCTAGGATGACCAAAATGATTGCAGATATTACTGTGTTTTGTTTTATATTACAGTATTATGCTAGTGTTTCTGTAATATCATGGTAAAATTTCTTCCACCAGTTTCAAAATGTCATTAAATTTGTTTCATAAAGCATTTGGAAGTGCAGAAAAATCAATGCAATGACACTCATGGGGCTTTGAAACACACATTTGTGGTATTGGTCATACAAGCTGCTTCAGTATGACTTAGTGAAAACATAGTATTATTTGTTCAATCCACATTAGCAGAAGGCCTGCTGCTGACAGACCAGAATCAAACATCCTGGGCTCCCTTCGTGTCTCAGCCTTGATCTCATTATGTCAAAGAGCTAAAAAGCAATGTACGACCAAGTCCAGCCCCAAAGCTGCTTTACTTCTAAAGATGTAAATTTCTGCAGGCATGCTATGTCTCCCAAGGGACCTGAAGACACCACTTCCCCCCCCATTTTTCTATTCTGATGTTAATTTAGTTGTATTCAGTTTTCCTAGCAAGTATCTCTGTCAGAGAATAGTCCCAGAGGGAACAGCAAAAACAAATGAGATTGACAGGATTAGAAACAACAAGTTCTGTTACTTTGTCTTCTGCAGAAGAACAACATTTTCATGACAGCCTTCATCGTAATATAGTGATAAAAGATATTTTCACCATATCCTTTCTCTTTTTTGGTAAAGACTCTTTCCTGAAAGATTATGGGTTACTTCCACAGAATATTTCTGAATTAAACAAAAAGTTAAATTTGTTTTACTCTTGCAGGAAAACCTTGGAAAAGTCACCACCTTGTTAACTCCAAAACCGAGAGACGAATTTAGAAGCTTTGACAGAAAATCCAAAGCTGTAAATGGAAAGCAGAAAGGGTGCCTTTTTCCAAAGATGGAAGAGTCTGAAGTTGAAATGTCATGGCTTGACATTTGGAAAAAAAAATAATATTTTTTTCATGTAGAGTCCATCAAGTGAAAAAAAGGAGACAGTTTTCTGAAGAGAATTAACCATTCTGACAAAAACATTTTCCAGAATTTTTTTTTTTTTGGTCTGGTTCCAGTCAAAACTGGCGTGAAAGTTTTCCTGCATTATACAATCATAGTGCAAATAGCAGGAGGCAAAGTACACGGAATCTGTTAGTAATGGAGAATCAAATCACATTTCTCTTTTCAGACATATTTGCACATGGTAAAATGAAAAAATATTCAGGTCACAAAGTAGTTATTTGGGAGATAGTCTGTTCACCAGAAATTAGTTGCAATAGTATCAATTAAAGTATGTTTACCAGCTTTTCTGCATTTTTCTGCCATTAATGAAGTTGTTGATTTAGAAATAGACAGTTGCTTCTTAAAAAAAAAAGTAAATGTATGACATCATACAGGTTTCTCTTGTTTTAACTGATGTTGTATGGAAAGGTTAATTTCATCTTTATGTAATTAATAAATAAATCATAAAAATGTCTTTAAAGATTTTCTTACATCTGCCAATGTAGTTAGTTCATATTTGTGATGACTGTAACCATCTCTGTCACATTGCTATAAGCAAAGGTCTTGTTGCCTCCATCAGCTGAAGTATATACACACAGAAATTACCAGATGATACTGGTAGTTGACCTGTGGGGTCATTATTTCTCTTCTAGTGTCCCAATGTATATCTTGGTCATGTTGTCTATCCAAGCTACTTGAGGACTAGTTCCTGGCTAACCCAGCTTGTGCTGCTTTGCTTTCCCAGTTTTGCACATGAATGCTGGATGCCTAAAACAACCTGTATCCATCAAGACACCAAATATGCGGGACAGTGTTTCAGTGCTTGTTGACAGGGATGAAGACAGTTTGGAAGCTACCTCATCTTCACAGTCACTGAAATAAAAAGCAAGAGAAACGGAGTGTATTTAGAAATATGTACCCTTTCTCTCCAAACCCCCTTCAGGAAAGAATAAAATTTCTTCACATTCTCATATTTAAAGGAAAAGTACTGATTGCAATTTGGAGAAATTTTCAGTTGAAGCATTTTCTTAATTTGAACTTTTTTTGTTCAAATTCTATTTAAACTATTGATTTTGAACTATTTATTCTATATAAAAGTCTATTTAGGTCTTACATGCATTTTTTTTTCTTTAATTGTAGTAAACAATGTAAATGCTTTTTTAAATAAGAAAAGGAAAAAAAAATATCAGAAGTCAGGCACACCCATCTTCCATGAAAGATTAGATAATTTTCTGGTGGCTGGAGTATTCATTCAGCATTTTGGAGGGGTGAACGTTGGTCATTGGTTCAACTCTTTTTGTGTTATTCCATGTTAATATAAAATTGAAAAGGTCCTGCAAGATGACCAAGGATGACTGCAATAACCATTTGGGTATTTGTTGTTTTGATGAGGGAAGACCTCTTTCCAGGTTACACCGAACTTCCCTGTCTTTCCTGCACAGCTTTCCTACGGTTAAACTTTTGTCCTGATAGAAACCAAACTTTTTAGAAATCATTCTAGGTTTTGTGGGGTAAGAACTCTTTTTCTACTTATCTGTAGTTACTGTATTCTCAATAACAGTATGTTATCGTGTGTATCTTGTTCATAGTGGGTTATAACAGTACCAACTTTGTTGACAGAATAGCCCCCTTTTATTAAAGTTTAATTGGCCTGATGACCCTCTGCTTCACAAATTGTATTTCATACCTATATGATGAGGGTTAGGATGCTGACAATGGTTTCTGTGAGAGGGGAAACTGGATTTAATCGTGTACCTTACACAAAATGTGGCATTTGCAGGATGGCTGGAGAACTCTGAGGTCAAGAATGGTCGGTGGCATGTCAAAAGTATGTTTTTCAAAAGAATATCATGCTTTGTCTCTCCAAAATACTGGGCACCAGCTATTAGCACACATTCCTGTAGAAAACTATGTAATTTCACAGAAACAAATAAAATCCTACATGGCTTACATGATTCTACAGCACACATGAATACTTGATTCATGAATCAGCATTGTGCTTTTTGGCACTTTCCCCCTTGATTTTGGAATTGTTGCACTGCAACTATTTATGTATGGAAAAAATAAAGCTGACATTATTTTGTAAAGGACCACGTGTCTTTCTCCTGCATACCCCCTTTCAAGTGCAGCCTGAGTTGCCACATGCCCAAGGGGGTAAGTCAGTGAAACCCCTCTGGAGAGCTACTGCAGAGATGCAAATGCATAAGAGCTCGGCAACACATTTATTGAACTCAGTTTTGAACACAAAAGGGTTCAACTTCATCACAAATGCAGGGGCTGATGGACACTGTTATCAAATTCTTGTCACTCACATTACAAATGACATCACAGGAGTGCTGCAGTGTTGGGACTTTAGCTTCCCTATGCATTTCTTTTCATGCTTATCTCAGGCTGCCACATGCCTGTCACCTTGACTTTGAGATAGTTAAGGGAATACCCACTGATGACTACGCACAGGCACAATAATCTACCTTTTCTGGTGTATTTCCTGATATGTTGTTGTGCTAAACTTAATACTAGCATTTGCATTCACTGCATTTAGTCCAAGAGTAAGACAAGGATTAGAAGATTTTACCAAGGGTTATCAAGTTCTGGTGCAGATGGAGACGCCGTTGTCCTCAAGGTAAGAGCCAATGTTTTTGCTGTTGTTGAGCAGTGATTGTACAGTACAAACATTTCTTTTTCCCACTCTGCCCCTCCAAAATGAGTTAGCTGGGGCTGCACACGAAGGTGGGAGGCAACAGAGCTAGGGCAGCTGACCCCAACTGATCAAAGGGATGTCCCAATCTATATGTTGTTGTGCTCAGCAATAAAAGCTGGGGGAGGAGGAGGAAGGAGGAGGCAGGGGGATGTTTGCAGCTATGACATTTGTTTTCCCAAGTAACTATTATATTTGATTGAAGCCCTACTTTCCTGTAAATGCCTGCCAATGGGAAGTAGTGAAAGAATTCCCTACATTACATTGCTTATATGCACAGCTTTACCTTCACTTATTAAACCGTCTTATTTTGACTCATGAGTTTTCTCACTTTTGCCCTCTGATTATCTCCCCCATCCCTCTGCACAGGAATGAGGGCTGCTGGTGGGGGGGTTGTTGTTACAGTACTGTTATTTGCTACAGTATTGTTATTATGAAGTATATAAAGTTGTTAGTGTCTGTTATTGTATCCCAAGCTTACAAGTTGTTGAGGCTGCCTTAAGCCTTTACAAAAAATTCAATAGGTCTTTGAAGACTGTGATCTGTCCTCCACGTTATACTGCTCATTTTTTTTTTAAACTAGAAAAACACATAAAACTGAAAACAAACACATGGAATTGTTCTTGTATCCATTCCAAAATGATAATGGAATTGAGGGTATTGTTTATATCCAGCCACTCAAGTGAAGATTTTATTCTAGTAATATTGGTCTTTGCTCTTGTGGTTGTAATATGCTCTGCATGAACACAAGTAGCTCTGAGGCCAGTTCAAGAATTCTGAATGGTGTTGTTTTGGCACCTCTGCTGTCCTTGACAGATAAATCATACAGCTGTGATAATAACCATCATTTGAACACAGCAACCAAGTCTGGCTGGACTCCTTTGTGTATTCAGTAGAGTTTCCCAGACTGCACATAATTGAAAGAGTCTGTACAGTTGCAGTAGATTGGTTGATATGAACATACAGAAAATGTTGTGTTTCATATGCTTTCCATATGGGATATAAAATTTGAATATATAGTTTGGGGTCATATGGTCTCTGGACCTGGCTAGTGACTCTGCTGGTTGATGGCTTAAGATGTCACAGACAACTGTCACTCAAGAATTTTTGTTGGGCCTTGATTCACTAAAGTTCTTACATACTTCCATGTTGAGCTGCACCACTTACAATGAGATAAAGCCACATCAAAGCAGATGATACATTAATTATTTGCATTCTTCTAAGTTTCAAAGGACATATCTAAAGCTCAAGCTCTTTGTATGCTAGCCATTTATTGAAAATATAATGTGACTGTTCTAGTTGTAAAATAATTTTTTTTGGACCACTAGTTAGCAATTTTTGTGAGGTCTTTCATGTACACAATGTGAATTTCCAACTTTAAAAATTGTAATTGAAAGAAAATATTGTTCATTCCCCTAGCTTTGAAACTTTCTGACAGAAAACTCTTCACATCTTCCCCCCCTCCAATTATTTTTTTTTTTAAATCCATCTGAAACTTTTAGTGTTAGGTATTACTCACAAATAGCTGCCATACAAAAAAATCTTCGCTTTTAGCAGTATATAAACCTATTTAATTCCCTTATTCATATCTTTTATATTTGTTTTAATATAAAAAATGAGCAACTAACAAAAGCAAAATAGCAAAAATAATAACAAAAAATGAAGAAATGTAGTTCCTTTCATGAGACCTTTGATAAACTATTAATTTGGTTGACTGTTAAATGACATCCAGAACTGACCTCAATCCAAATACCTTGTTCTGGAATTAGTGAGAAGTAGAGGAGAGTTCAATAGTCCTGAACTAATAAGTCTTGTCTCTCAGTAAGTCCTGATTGGTCTCTGTCATGTTACAGAAAATGGTCAGAGAAATTACCAGCGATTGCAGTCTGAGGAGAAACATGTCAGGGAATTTGAGACCAACTCTACCTAACACATTTCACTTTGCACCCTGCTGTGATCCAGCACCTTTGAGGATGAAGTATATTTTATCTGCGTCATGGCTGGAAACGGTGTAAACCATTACTGTATTCACGTGACTCTGTTTAGCCTTCTGAATACACAGATTTGTTCCTCTTGTCCCATGGCTCATACCCAGAGTATTAATACAATTCTGACTGCAAAAAGGAGGAGTTATTGTAGACTTCTTGGTATCCATAGACACTGTGTTTAACCAGAAAAACCCTCCACATGCAGAAGAAGGTTTAAACTAACCCGTTCTCCTGTGTCAACAAATAAACATGTAGGTCACTCGTCTCCATAGCAACGTTCTTCAGAGAAAACATATTATTTAGATGATATTTCAGAATAAGATCTGAAGTACAAGCTTATGAAAGCTATAATTCTCAGATATTTATACATCTGTATAAATATGACTGATTTTGGAACGTTTTACAGTTGTGGATGAAAACTCTTGAAACAAAATCGGACATGACTAACCTTTTTCATATATGTATCATACATTGTGGATGGTGCAACCTTTGTACTAATGAATTCTGTAGCCTACTTTCCATTCCTCCTTTCTCTCCTCCAAAACCCACAGTGTTATTCACAACAGCATCTTCAGACTTGACCAAACCAGCAATGAATAGGATATATGTTGTCTGTCCCCACACCTTTTATCCAAAAGGATCTGGCTAGGATGGAATATCAGACGGGAAGCTCAGCCTTGGAGACCTCATTAATGCAAAGAAAAATCTTCCCTGCGTGGGCTCCATGAGTGGACAGTTCCCTAGCAGGATATGATCTGCTACATAAGTATTTCTACATAATAAATCTGAAGGTCTTTGTTTTCTTCATAACACGGAGAAAACCCCACCACACTGCCACACCCAAACTTTTAAAACTTCAAACTTTTCTGTGAAAAAACATTCATCCTTCTCTGCCCAGCATTCTACTGACTAAGAGCTTCTGGAATCACTGGAAGGGCTGTCTGACTTGAGTGTTGGACAAGGTTGTCTTAGTCTGAGTAGGACCAAGACTTCTGAATATAGAACTCATAATAAATCCAAAAATTCTTGCAATCCCTAAAAATGTCAGGAGGCATTGACAAGTAGGAACATAGAAAACACTGTGTGTCATTTTATTCCTAAAACTTTGATGAAAAAGAAAAAGCTTCAACTCTCTTCATATCGCAGTTAAAATTGAACAGATATTTCTACATTGCACCCTGGTGCATGAAGGGCAAAGGAACCTAGGAGAGTTCATTGATCTTCAAAGATAAATTCCTCAAAGAGCAAGAACAGTCCATTCTGATGCGGAGAGTCAGGCAGGTACAACAAAAACCAAAAGATGGAACCAGGGAGGAATTTAGTGACAGTGCTTGGATGTGCAGGGATGGAATTAGGAAAGACAAAGCTCAGCTGGAATTGAAGCTAGGAGGGATTTGAAGGGGAAAAAAGAAAAGTTTCTGTAAGTGCATTGACAGAAAAAGGAAGACCAAGGAAAAATGACCTCACTGCTCGGTGGAGTGCTAAATGGCATAGGCCATAGAGAAGGCTGGGGTACTTAATGGTTTCTTTGCCTCAGTTTTTCTTGGTCTGATCTGCCCTCAGGCATCTAAGTTCCCTAAGCTTTGGACTGTCCAAGGGAGGGAACCATGAGCCATGTTAGAGGAACACTGAGGGACTACCTGAGGAAGTCAGACATGCACATGTCCAAGGATCAGTGCCTCCAAGGTGGCTGAGGGAGCTGGATGATGTCATTGTAGATTTGCTGTCAGTCGTCTTTGAGAAGTCAAGGCGAGTTGGAAAACTTTCTGATGACTGTAAATAGGCAAATATTAAGCCAAGAAGAGAAAGAAGGAGGGCCTAGAGAACTGGAGGCTCAATCTCACCTCAGTCCCTGTGAAGGTTACCAAGCACATACTTGTAGCCACCATGTCCAAGCACAAGAAGGAGAAAAAGATGACTGGGAAGGGCCAGCCTGGATTTTCTAGGGACAATATGTACCTGGCCATTATGCTAGCTTTCTACAGATGACTGGCTCTACAGATGACTGGAGAGCAGTGGCTGTTTACCTTGACTTTAGCAAGATGTTCATCAGTCTCCTATAGTATCCTTATGGTTCAACTGGTGACATGTGGAATTGATAGGTGTGCTGTAAGGAAAGTGGAAATCCAGCTGGACTGTTGAGCTCAAAGGTTTGGGATCAGCAGTACAAAGTCTAGCTGGTAGATAGTTACTAGTAGCTTTCCTCAGGGGCCAGTACTGGGGCTGCTGCTGTTCAACTTGATTACTGACCTGGATGATGAACAAGAGTCCACCTCAAAAAGCTGAGGAAGGATATCAAATTGCAGGAAGGACTGATGTGCTTGGGAAGAGGGGTAAAGATCTTGCTCAGAGGATCCTTGGTAGACTGGAGTCATGGGCTGATAAAAACCCCATGGACTTCAAGAACGTCACTGTGCTGCACCTGGGATGGCATAACCCCATATACCAGTACAGGCTGCGTGTTAGACTGAAAGGTGCTTTGCAGAAAAAGATCTGGTTGTCTTGCTAGACAAGTTGACCATGACTAAGCAGTGGGCCCTTGCAGCAAAAAAAAAAGGACAGTTGCATCCTGGGTTGTATTACTGAAAAGTGTACATGAGATTGAGGGGAATAACTGATTTCTTCTCAGGTTATTAAATATTCAGGAGTTGCCAAAAGCAGGAGACTGTTGCAAAGCAGTCCTTGAGAAACTTGATCACCTTTCACAAAAGCAGACATCTTATTAAAAGCCTCCAGAGGTCTGAGAAAGCTATTTGCCAATAACTGCCAAATTTGCTGCTCAAGGCTTCTTATAAACAAGTGAGCTGTAAAGGAGAAGGAATTTCCTTTTACAAAATAGCCTTGTATTTGCTAAAAACTAAGAGCAGCCGTTTTGTATTTGGGTAGTCTCCTTTGGTGTTTCCACTGAATAGTGACTAGCAAAGAAAAAAAAAAATCATGGTTTCTCTACCTAGGGAACTCAAAGTTTTAATTCTCCCTGTCACTTGAGGAAGAGCAAACACACCAACATTTGATTATTGTATAAACCTTATGATTATTTCTAAGTTTTTACTAGGATTCTGATTTATTTTGAACTGGTTCTGAGTACAGGATGCATCTGGGCAATCTGCCTTTTGCTTATGCAAACAACATTGATAGGCAACTTATTCAACCTGCCAACAGGCTCTGGTCTTATTCTTCTCAGAGACTACATTTTTCAAGTGCAAGCTACTTCTTCATGCCTTTTGTTATGATGATTAATAGATCAAATTTATGAACAAAGGCACTGACTCAGCCTGCTGTAATCTCAGGTGGTAATTTCCATGGTGATATGCTATTGTTCACTGCAGCTGAATCCAAAGCCTTTGGTGTTCTATAGCATGTTTAAGAGCAATGCTGAAGTCCTTATTCAGATTGCTTCTTACTCATGTTTGAAATGTTCATCTATCTCATGAAAGTGAGACATATCACTATGAGAGGTGCTAAATGACACTTAAAGCCAAAGAGCATGAATGTTACTTACTTGAAACCTAGATGCACAAGCCACAGAGCATGCTGGAAATCTCCACCCTGTCCACCTTGCTGACATGAGCATGTGAACTTCATTTTCCCCTCCATACCTTTCTGCCAACCAGGATCACCTATTTGATGATGCAGTCTTTGGCAGTGTAATGGATGGGGCTAAATGTGACACTGTCAGGACTATCACTTGTGGTTTCAGTAAAGCATTAACATATTTTGGTCTTTCCCCAGGAAAACAAAACAAACCCCCATGCTTCCATACTTCCACCTACAATCGCATCACCTATTTCAAAAAGGCAAACATAACCTAAACAGAAAATGCTGTAGTATAGTTGCTCAGACACTTGTTACAAAAAAATCCCCAAAAACTTTGATCCTGTGATTAGTGCAGAAGATGTTTTAATTTGTGCATTGAAGAAGAGTCCTCTCCTCTCAAAACATCCCTGCAAGTCATCCTCTGCCTTCTTATAGTCTCATTCCATGATTTTTTTAACAGAAAACTAAATCTGGTGCTAAAATCCAGTTGATTCCTCCTGTTGCCTTTCATTGCAAAGGATAACAGGAACTATGTTTCTTTTGATTGCTCTGTCCTTTTCGTAATAATATATACTTTTCAGTGAGTCATTCCTGTCTGAGATCCCTGCAGGAGACTTTTCCATTAAAACAAAATAAAATAAAAATAGATACAGAAAGACATTTTAGAATGTGTCTGCAATTTCAAATTTGCCCAGTGTTAGCAAGTGCAAGTTCCCACACAGTACTTATTCCTTAGCAGCATGACCAGAGCCATAGCATATCCACTTACCAGTCCTGATTTACAGTGTGGGCCTGGAGTAGTCTATATGACTCTAGGCAGTATCTAGAGTATCACAGGTACTATGCTTACCCAGAGGGAACTTCATTTCCATGGGTGGTGGAGTTGGTGTGCCCCCAATTTGCAGGGCTTTCATAATATGTACTGCCTGTAAAGCTGCATGCAGAGATAAAAGCCTTTTCTCTGTCTGAGTAAAGGATGATGATGATGGCTGGGGTTTGCTACTGAAAGTGAGTTTTTAAAACCAGGTTTAAGAAACAGCCAACCAAGAAACTGTTGTAGTCTGAGTCCAACTCAGCCTCACACAAGGCACCAATTGTTACAGCACAGACAAGTTAGTAGGCTGCAACAAGGCTTTTACAGTCAGTCAGATTCTACTGTTTCACCTTCCTCCAGAAACAAGACCAGAGCACACTACCCCTCCTGTGTCCATCCCTTTCACCCCCACTCCTCAGGGCTATTTAACCACTTAGCAGGAATGAGCTACAGCTGCACATCATCCAGCCACCTTCCAGGCAAGGCCACAGCTGCATATTATCAATGCTAATCAACCCACTGCCTTCATTCCTCTACAAGAAACCACATAATTTGAGTGAGAGGCAGGAAAGGGCTTTTGGAGTAAGAGAGAAGTGGTGTGCACAGGCCAGGTTAGCTTTTTGAGAATCTTGCTCTTGATTTTTTATTCTATTATATTTTATTCTATTTGCAGAAATGAAGAAGAATTGACCGCTTAGTACCTGTAGCATGTGTCTGTGACCTGGGAGATCTGCTCTGAAATCCCAGCACTGGGTGATTGAGAGTCAGAGCTGAATCCATAGGGATTGATAAGCATGAAATTTAAAATTACAAGCACAGTTATTTCCTGTTATATTCTTTAAAACTTACCTCTCTGAATGTCAAAAAGCTGAGCTCATTCAAAAGACATCAGAGACATTTTTAAGCAGACATGTATTTGTCCTTGATAATTAAATGAATTTTTTGTTTGGAAGATACAAATCACTGTGCAACAACACCAGCAGTATAAGGTTTAGTTAAAAGATGAAGATTAGAAAAAGAGTCTGATGGTGAAGGAGTGTGATTATCCTTCCACTGGTCAGAAACCTGTAGCAGAAGAGAATGGAGAGGACTGTGTGAGGAAAGCTACTTTCAGTGTCTGCGTTTTCTGCACCTTTCTTCAGTTCAATGCCAGCTTTGTCTTCGAGTCTACATTAGAAGACCTTAGTTTGTTTACTTTTACTATCCTGATGGAAACAGTAAATAACACAAATTTTCTGTAGAGTGAAATAATATTTTAGCTGAAGTTTTATTCAGTTTTCTTCTGTAAATTGCATCTGTGTAGCCACATATTTTTATGGTTGTATTCTCTCCTTTTGTACCCATTTGTTGTCTCACTTATACTGTTAATCAAGTTATGTAAGTAAATAGCTCACAGAGAGAATAAACTTGCATGCTGCATGAAGGTCACATTCACTTATGTCCTATTCACTCAGGTTGTGCAAGTTCTGTATTTGAGCTACTGTCTTGTATGTCTTACATTTAACTCAATTCCATTCTTCTGTTTACTTGAAGTAGTACAGAAAAGCACAGCAAGAAATCTGCTGAAATGTATTTACAACATACATCTTTTCAGTTTATGATAAGGCATAGCACGCCAAATTCTGAAAATGTATGGTGAAGAAATGAATATTTGTATTACCTAGAATAGGAGATCAGTGATTTTTCCCAGTAATTTTTTTCTCCTCTCTGTTTTGGTGTCTGCATCTTTCTGTACTTCAGAAATACAAGGTATTTAACTCAGCCCCAAACTCAGCCCACTGTAGCCACCACATTTTTAAAAACCCAAACCATATCCACAGTCATATTTTTTAAAGATGCTACTACAGCTACTTCCAACTCCAGTAACAGTTTTATTAAACCCAAATAGGAATAGAAGAAATACAGGTTTTTCTATACAACTTCCCCTGTTCTGCTGCCACTGGACATATAGTTTCATAGGCAAACTGTCCAGAAATAGCAAATCTCTGTCTACTCAGTCCTTAATTTCTGCTGAGAATGACACTAAGACTACCAATTAGCAACAACACTGACAACAGCTTCTCAGAAGAAAGCAGCTTTGACACCAACAACCTAGTTTGCACAGGTCACTGAATAACTCATTTATTTGAAGGAGTTGTTATTAGTCTACAGTAATTTCAAACCTAGACGTGAATGTTGTTTCCTGAGTCACTTAAGTCTCTAAAATTAAGTTTGAGAAAGGTTAGAGAGCAGAGAAGTTGAAACCTCTATCTACCTGTTTGTAGGGTTTGCTGTTTGTTTGACAATTAAACTTGTATATATGGATACTAAACATTTATTTCATTAAATTTGAACGAAAGTTAAAAGCATTAAATGTCAAGTGGAACCCTATAGCCTTTTACTGTTAAAATCTATTGTGAGACATCTGTATTTAAAATGCTGCATAAGAAAGCACAGTGCTTCCCATTCTCTCGTAGCAAAAATTAGAGAGGTGGGAACTGTTTTTCAAAAGCACCAGCATGCATTAGAAGCCTAGTGTATGGAAACTCACATTCTTCTGAAAAAATACCTTACATTTTCATCTTAGAGGAAGGCTGCCAGAGTACCTTGCCAGGAAAAAGAGAGAAAAGCTTTTCCTGCGCTAACCCAATCTGGGCTTCACTCTTTTTTTTTTTTTTTTTTTCTGGGCGGGGGTCACTAGTAAACTTCGCAGGTAAACACATTTGCTGTATCGAAAATGAAACTGTTTACCCAAAATCTTTTCACTGAACTGTTTTACACTCTGCCTGAATATGAAACCAAACCCACAAAAGAATCACATCTCATTCTTAAAACTCGCTGCATGTGGCATATGCTCCTTCAGTGGTAATTGCTGTCAGCTTGAAAAAACACTAGGCTTTAAGACTTCCTGATAGTCTTTTCAATCAATATAGATAAAATGTATCTATGAATGTCATCCTACAGTACTGAGCACTTAGAAACACAGTGCTGGTAGTACGATTCTGTGCTCAAGAAGGTGAATTTGACTGACAGACCTTCGGTTTCCTTCTCCCTTCCAGACCACAGGGGAGCACTCAGTCAACCATTTCTTGACATGGTGAGAGCAAATGCTTTAAAATGGCACCCCTCACAACCCTGCCATGAGTTCAATATGACTTTTTGTGGCAAGGTATTTGAAAGAAAAGGGACACCTGGCCTATCAAAAGTCACTCTTGCTTTAGCAGCTTGATATGATTAAAAGTTTTATCTGCTCAGCAAGGCTGCATGTTGTGCGAGAAAGACACCTGGAACGAAGAAAACGGAATCTTTGGCAGTTAAGCAGGCAGAAGAACAGGAGCTGAGCTGGGAACTGATGACCGCAAGAATGTCAACAATTTTAATGATGAGACTAACCGCTTGTATGCTTTTAATCAATTAGTATCTATATAGCAGCGTGTGAACATTGTACGTAACCCATAGAATTAAGGTGTGATGCGTGTATGAATATTCATAGTGTATATAAGTTTGCAGAAACTTAAGTAAAGTGGCTTCAACCAGGATCATATTGATATGTCGTTGAGTCCGTGATTTTGCTCCTTCAACTTTGGCTGTTTTGGGGCCATCTAGCTGGCTCTTGCTGCAGTCTTATTAACTCCAGTACTTGACGTCCCATTTGGATGTGGGTATAGTCTTCATGCATCATGTCTTGAATTCCCCGGAGTACATTTCTCAGGGGAGAGATCTTAGTTTGCACTTGGTTTGCACTGGGGGTTGTTTGCATACAGCTCTGAGATGTGTTAACATATTTTGCAGTCACCAAGGTTGTGTTGATGCACCGTAGATTTATGGGAATTAAATTTTTTTTGTCTCTTAATCCACTCAAAGCAAAGCTTACCATAACACTCTGTAGAAAGAAAACCAAGAAAATTTAATTATGGGGGGCTGGAGTCTTAAGGGAAGACTCAATGGGATTACAGTTGCTAAAAAAGATGAGGAGACAGTTATGCTCCTACAAATACCAAGTGATTAAGGAACTTGCATGGAAGAAGGAGCATCAGAACATATTCCCTCCATGGTTAACTTTGATTAAGGTAACAAATGTGATTTTCTACCTTTCCACATGAATACCTTAAGTTCAAGATTGCAGGGTATATTCCCAAGCACTTCCATTTCTGTCTTCTACTCATTTCTTCCTTTAAAATGAGGTTACCTTCCCACGGATTTTAAGCTGCTACAATCATACATATACATACATGAAAACATAAAAATATGGGGGTTTAGTGCCCCATTTCCATTTTCTATCAAACGTTTTGTCAATATTTGCTGAAATTGTATTTAAATTAACAACTAGTTCTAAGTATGTTGACATAAACAGTTTTCTAGTTGTAAAAAATGTAGGTTCCATCAGATTCAGTACTGTAACTTCTAGAATAAGAGATACAAAGGAGCATGGGAGTAAGTTATAACTAATTCTTATTGCAGTATAATTTTATATAAGGTAAACAAATTACTGTTATGAGTATATTTAGGTTTAAGTTATTATAATATATTTTATATATATAATTATCCATTATTTTTCAAACAATTTTTTTTAAAATTCACTCATCCAGTAGCTCAGAAACGCTCTGCATCTGTTCAGAAGTAGGAATAATCTCCCTAGAATTCTAGCTGTAGAGTGGTCTAACAGCATATGCCCATACCTGGGAGTGTTTTGTGAGGGTGGGAATATTGCAAGGCACCTGAGTCATCTGGAGCATGTAAACATCTGAAATTGTATCAAAATCTCATCTGCTTCCTCCGATATCCCTCCTTTTCTTGTGACTTCTTCATTTGCTGTACATCTAAAAACCTCTGTCTCCCTTGTTCCTGCGTATCATTTTTGTAATTGTCACTGACTGATTCACTGTTAGTAACTTCCTTCTTTAAGGTAAGTCGAAAGTTGATATTCTGCCACGGGTAGGGTACATTTTGGAGCGTAAAGAGAGAAGGGACACACGACTGTGGTTGAAGAGGTTCTATGTTTATAACAAGGCTAGATGCATATTCTGAAACTAGGATCAGCTGTTTATAGGAATATAAACATATACACATTTATAGGAATCCTATTTAAGGAGAACAAAATCAGACCAAAATGTTAGGTAAGGTTCACATGTTTTTGTCTGACTTAGCTAGCATTAGTTGACGTGAAATTGCAGTAGAGGGCAAGACTTTTGGGACAGTGATATTCTCTGTGATGCACCAACATTTAAATGAGATGACGCTCAAACAGTGCTTTTAAAAGTTATAAAGTTTTTTTCATGGAATAATAAGTGTACTTCAGACTTCTAAACTACTTTATTTCTGTGTTAAATTCTGTCTTAAGAAGAAACTATGGTTCCCTTCATTGTTCATTGAAAATGTATTAGATACATGAAGAACTCTGCAGTTTAACTTCATGTAATTCTTCCTGGAAAGTCTATGTTTTGCAAGTGGGGAGCAGAGAAGAATTACATACAAGGTGGACTCAGCACTTTCCAGCTGGTCATTCTAAGCCGCCTTTATTCTGTTGATTTTCCCATTAAAGGTTTTGTGGTTTGTGAAAGATTAACAGCTGTTAGGGCTTGAATTCTTCCTACAGCTTGGCTGTCAGCAGCAGCAACAGATGACAGCTTCCCAATCTTAAACAGTTGCTAAGGTTTCTTTCCAGGGCACTATTCCTAATTCCATAGTTCTTTTAAAGAATTACTTCCATGTCTGTTTTCTAAAGGAAAACATCCTGCCATGTTTCTCTTCCTTCAGGACTCGAAGGCTCATTATTTTGAGGTCTCCTCCTATTATGTCTTCTTTAAAAAACACAAAACAACCCAAACCTACTGCCAAGAAGCTTAATGTCACATATCCTAACCACTGGTAAGACTATGCAAGCCAGCATCAAAAGCAGGTAATTTTTAAGCTGTGCTCCAAATACTACCTCCCTAAGGTCTGTGAAACAAAGTACATTATCATCTTTATTCACTTTGTCCTTTTTATTTTTGCCAGTTTTTTGAAGACCAGTTGCAAAACCAGCCTGATGATCTCTCTCAGTATTTAATATTCCTGTAGACAGTGATACCTAAGAGTCTATTGAGGTGTATGTGGTGGTCCTGACTTTCCTCCAAAGCAAACCCTCATACAAAACAAAAAGTCAAATTCTCCTGAAAAACAAACTGCAAAAATAACCAAAATAATAAGATGACCTGGAATGCACTGAGATGGAGCCATAATGCATTCATAAAAGCAGCTTGAACTTTCAAAACCTTTTGATGTTTGCCCAGAAGAGGTAACTCAAACCCACACATTTGGAAAAATAATAAATAAATGATTACCCAAAAGGATATGTCTGTTAGTTTCTGAGAGTAGGGCTTCAGGGAATAATTAAAAACCAAAATAAACCCCAAAACTAAATAAATGAAAGCAATTCCCAGGGCTGGAAGCCTTGTGGATAGGTGGTGAAGGCAGAGAATATTAACTAACTGTACTCTCATTGTCAGAAAGACTGTTTTGCTTAGTGAATTAATTTCTAAAGTTCTTATTTTCTACAGATCTGAGGCATACATCATCTCCATAGTCTAAGCATGGAAGTCCACATAACAGATTCTTGCATAGTGCATGAACACAAGTAATTAGATTCCCCTTCTCAAACATCATGTGTCCATCAAGCTACAACTTGCTCTGTTATATTGAATTTCCTTCCTATTCTTTTAGGTGTTAGACTCTGAGTTTGCTACGTTTTCACAAAATTTTCCATATGTGACATATTGGCATTCTCCCTTTCTCCAGCTAAAGTGAAACCTTGTATTTCTCATGATAAAGTATTCATAATTTCAGTCTAAAAATCCATGGAACTAAGTTCCACCAAAATTCTTCCATGCAGATAGATGCGAGACTTTTACAAGGTAGTGGAGTAGAATCTTCTGCTCTATATTGATAATTCTGATAATTTTTATTTTGCCTATTTACAAATTTTAGGTTGTCCAGAGACGTTGTGATGCCCCATCCCTGGAACTGTTCAAGGCCAGGCTGGATGGGGCTTTGAGCAACTTGGTCTAGTGGAAGGTGTCCTTGCCCATGGCAGCGAGGTTGGAACTAGATGATCTTTAAGGACACTTCTAACCCAAACCAGTCTATAATTCCATGATTCTATGATATTTCAACCATTTTTGCAAGGTCAATTATTGTTGGACATTTTAGACTTTTTTTTTTTTTTTGTATGTTTTTAATTTTAATAAAGGTTTTAATTGGGAAGGATTTCTCAGGCAAGGAGTTATCATGTTTCTATCTTTACGTCACCCATACTCTGTTTTACAAATGTGCCTGTTGATAAAATCAGCAAACTTTATTTTCTTAAAGGAATGCAGACAAAAAAACCCCAACATTGATGTGTTTGGAAGGCTATTTTAGAACTTCATGCCTTAAATGATTGAAACCCTTAATTTTCAATCTAAATGCCCAAATTATACCTATCTGACTTTGTACTAATACAATCCCTTAATTCTTCTTTACCTTGATCTGACCTGTGGTTACTTAAAATTCATATTTCCTCTCAGCCTTCCAAAATTAACATTTTCTTGACAAAACCAACTAATCTCAGTCTAAATTTCTTTGTCATTACTTTTCCATATACTCTCCAGTAGCCTCTTATCAGGCATACTTTCACCTTCCCAATGTTCTATTAAGCTTATTTCTGGGCAAAGAGGTGAAATCACATAAACAGTATTTTCCATCCTGTCCATATAACAGTAACATCTATTCTCCCTATTAAAAAACAAATTTTGGACCTATAGAATAAAAAAAGTAACAATTAGTGCCAGATACTTTCATAATAGTATTTACAGCTTTCAGAAAGACAATAATTATTTCTTTCATCAAAAGTGAGTTTAGACTAAATCCCTCTAAATCAAAAACTTTCTATCAGGTTATATGATTCAGCAGTTCTAATGTGTTTTTTTTAATTCTTTGGTTGATGTGAAATAGTGCAACAATAAAGTTTCCCATAGATCTACACACGGCATATGACTCCAGACAATGCTAGGACTTCATTTGTTCTTGCTGTTTTTAAAGATAATCAGGAGAATGAAAAAGAGATTGGCTGCAAGTAAAGACTGAGAACCAGCTGCTTTATAGAGACTTAAATTAACATCAGAGAAGAAAACAAAGAGTTGCATAAGTGAAAGTATAGAAATTGGTGCAAGCTTGCAAACTCTAAAGACTATAAGCTGCCTGTAATTGAAGCAGTGTAGAAAAGTGTTGACAGATCTGAAACACTTTCCTTGTGGAAGTAATAGGAACAAAATATTTGGCTTGTGTATTTGATCATCAGGAATTGGATCTACTGAGCTACGAGGTCCCCCAGTCCTAAATTCAACCATTCTTTTAAATTAGCGTAATGTTCCTTTGTAATTGAAGCATATGGACATCTGACAAAACATCTGTTATAATTTG
This sequence comes from Falco biarmicus, assembly GCF_023638135.1. Classification (NCBI taxonomy): domain Eukaryota; kingdom Metazoa; phylum Chordata; class Aves; order Falconiformes; family Falconidae; genus Falco; species Falco biarmicus. The sequence continues at coordinate 63,397,523 of NC_079290.1, forward strand.
CATCCTTCTAGAACATCTGTATCAACCCTGTTTGCTTTTATTTATATTTGCAAACATGTACCTCCAGTACACCTATCTTGATAGAACTCATATAAAGATGTAGTATTATTTCGGTGTCTTCAAGGTGTAAAACTCGTAAATCACATTTTGCCAAAACCACTAATTCTCAAATTCACAACTTACTCAAGTGTCACACACAGCTGATTAAATCTATTACTGGCACAGCTTTTCTGGACTGTGCAATACTGTGGAATAGTATGGCTTTTTACATGTTATAGAGTTCCTTTACATTTAGCTACTTGAAAGTTTCATGTTGATATACATGATTTTGCAAATTTTTCTAACAATTTAAACCAAACTAACTTCAGACTGCTGTCCTCTCATGTGCTCTCCTTCTGCCAGCAAGAGCTTCCCGTGCCCCTGACTGTGTCAGCAGTAGCACTTGTGTGAGTCTTCTTTTTTCATTTATTTTTCTACTGTCAGTTTTCAGTTCCCTGAATAAGCTTCTACACCTTCATGAAAAGTTGGCAGGAAGGGGTGTCAATATGTAGCCAGTGTCCCGGGATGAGGGGCAGGATTGGCCTAAATTGTTGTCAAATTGCATATGCTGAGAAATATGTCATCAAAGCTGTCACGCATAATATGGATGGATTGAGGTGGGTGTTTGGACACTGAGAACCAGGGCTGTGGAAGTTTTGTTTGAAGAAGGTCATCTCTATTTTCACATACAGACTTTTGAGTTGAAGTATGACCTTGGCAAACAGTTATTAAGGGAACTTGCTGTTAGACTTAGGGATTTCTGAACATTTATTATCCCACAATGTGAAGAGAGGCAGAATGGAAAGTGACCATACTAATGAAAAAATAAAATTTAAACCAGATGAAATCAAATATTCTAGGATCTCTTATGAAGCTAGATTCAGACTCTAATGCTTTTATTGTTGAATCTGTAAGTGTCACAGTCCAAGGAACTCTTCCCAGGAGTTTTTTGTCCTTAGAGAAATCATGGGGGAATTATGTGTGAATTGATTTCAAAAATCCATGTAAAAAAAAAAAAAATCCATGTCAAAACCATGATAGCAGCTGTTCCTAAAGCACTACTGGTATCATGTTGGGACCAAATAGAAGAGGTATTTTCTAGTTCTGAATCCAACATAACAAAACCCAACATTTTATATGTGAACCAGGCTGTAACTATCTAATTTTCAGGAACGTTATTTCCATACAACTGACACAAACTTGTGCTCTAAAACATGTACTAAGAAACAAATATATATTTATTATTATTTTTATGCAAATAACTTGGCAGTTTGAAAACTCTGACCTTGTGGAAGCAAAGCTTTTATTTTTCTACCAGAAGGTTGCAACATGTTACTGTAGACATAAAATCTGGCATTCAGCTTCTCGAACCCCAATTGTCAACACAAAACAGAAGCAAATTACTCTGATTTCTTCAGCTGGAGCTAGCTCCAACCCTTACTTGCATGGTGCAAGGAAGGAGTTTAACAAAACCAGTTCCACAGTGATTCCACCATGCCATGGCAACACATGGCTTCACTTCATCTTAAACAGAGAAATCAGCTTTGGAATTATTTTGTTCTTTATATTCCCAGGCAACTGATTAAGGCTACTTTACATGCATAGCTTCTTTTTGTTGATGAGCAGCTAATGTCTTTATCCCCTATTATGTGCTATCACTCATTTGTTGTTTTTGCCTTTAATGTAAGTCAATGCAAAACCTGATCCCAGAAATATGGGATCACTGAGGATGAAAGAGCCCAAGATGCAGGAGTCTTTGAATATTTAATATTAAGTGTCTTCTTGATGAAGTACAAAAAGAAAGGAAAATACATACAACGTCAACTTCAAAATTATTTGAGTATTGTTGACAAAACCAGTACAATAATTATTTCATACCCATGCTGAATATTAAGGCAGTAAGAGTGCTTGGACTGTATAACATTTTAAAGTAAAAAAAAGTAACCAGGGTTGTCAGGGAAGCACTGAAGATGACGGGTCAAAGCTCTCTGTGCTTGAAGAGAGAGAAGAAGAGAATTTACTGAGGAAGTTTTAGGAGAAAAAAAAAGGAATCATTAAAGTTCTGTAGCTACATAAAGAAAGAATCTAAACTAATAGGGACATAAGAGGAAAAATAAATAAATACAGAGTCTCATTCATTCAAGTCAGTAGGACACTGTCTCTGGACTTCAATAGAAATTTGAACAGGATGGCAAAGGCTCAGGTAATATGCGTAGGTAAACAGTGGAACTGTGACTATTGAGACTTTAAATACATTTATTGTATTATTGTTTTGAAATAAAATAAGATATAATAAAATAAAATATTCCTAGGCATACATTTAGGCATTTCTGGTTCCCCAGAAGCACATTGCAACCATTTTTTTTGTTTCAAAAAAGAATTCCTTAACTACAATATGAACACTTTTGTAAAATAATGAACTAAAAATTGAGAAAGTATATTTGCTATCAAGAATTCAGTAGAAAGTTCACCCTATTATATATTCTATTACTTTTGCAAGTCTAGCAATTCTATTGGCATGCATCATATTCTTATTCCAGACACTTCATATATTTTTATATACATAGATTATTTGGAAATAATAGCATGACATCTTGGCTATTGAGAAGTATATTTAGATTTTAAAAGCTCACTTGACAGCATATTTTTTGCAGTAAGTTGTAGTAGGTACCTGGATATGAATGTTCTAGCTGAAGCATTTGGGAAGAATATAAAATAATTTGCTAATGCTTCTTGATTGATGCAGTAACCTTTTCCATTAATGGGTGTTTGAAGGAAAAGATATTCAGGACAAAGGAGGAAGATATTCAAGAATTCAAAAGAAAAGGAACTTTTGTAAGAAAAGGAATTGAGAATAATGAATGATTCAATGTATCTATTCATGTCTTTGTGTCTAGAGCTTTGGCTTTTTTGTGTGCATGCATGGAAATACAGAAAGCATCACTTCTACTGAGGAGCTTTTAAGACTGCCTGGGGATGGTGACTCAGCTCTTCCACTGGCATCATCTTCAGCTCCTTTAACAGGTAATTAATGACCAAAATAAATTTTCAGTAGATCTGGGGCATGGTTTCAGGAGAAGAAATATACATTCAGAAAATATGGTGTTTAATCACACAAAGACAAAACTAAATTCCTGCAAGATTTTGTGTCCATTTCTTCAGGTTTTTGGGTAGAAACTAGAAAGAATCTTCAGTTTTACTTCAGAAACAGGAAACTGGCAATCTTGGTGCCCTACTTGGCAGCAAGCTTTGTGGCCAGCAGCCTGAAAAAGTGATACAGGATTGCAGGAAATCTCTATTTTGTTTCCAAGATAAAACGAAAAAATAGATGTCTCTGCTATCATTGTATTATTTTAAAGAAAAAAATTGTTGAATTGCTGCACTGTGGAAAAAAAATGTGAATTGGAACAAGAGTAATTTTGCAGTTCCTGAGGAACAGATATTCTGGATACACCTAGGACACTTTTCTGTTAGTGACATCTTTACTGTTCTAAGCCTGTAAACAGATTCACTTTTAAAGAAGGCCTATGTGTTGGGGTTTTTTATATTTCTCTTCTTCAGGACTAAGCAGTATCATTTACTCACTGTTTCAAGTAAAGATTAAGGCAGAACAGAAGAATCTTTTTCTGGAAGTGGACAGAAAAATTAATGACACCCTTGCAAATAAACTAAACAGTGTTTTTTGGGGGGGTTCAGTAGAGTCAGCCTCTTCACAGGTGAATGCGGAAAGAAAAAGACATCACAATGATGCCTTCTGCCATCATCAAACATTCCATCATTGGAAAAACACCCTCTGGAGATGGCTGCCGGCCTACCTGCCTGTCCTCCCTCTATAGATAAGTATCTGTCAGACTATGAACACCACTGGAAAAAAAATGCAAGGATTAGGAAAAAAGTATCAGTATGATATTGTAACGATTTTGTACATAATTTCTCACGTTTCTCACCTACAGAAAACTGAATGTTGCTGTTCAAGCTGTGTATCGAAAAATGGGATTATAAGGCTGCACTTGTGCCAGACTTAATGCAGGAGGGGGCCTGGAAATCAGGACTATGAAGTGGCAATCCATTAGCTGAAAGGAATGTGCTCCAGTTTGTAGGCCACAAACCCTGGGAGGACAAGGAATGTTAATAGATAACGATCAACAGGATGAGTCATGCCGGGAATGAGGAATGGATGGCGTCTAGGAGAGGTAACACCTTGCTGTTAATTGATGAAAGTGTCCTTTGTTTGTATAGTTAACCACCAATCGGGGATTGCCTAGTATGTAATGCTTAGCTTAAAGAACCAATCTGTTTAAAGCGCGCAGCTTCTGAAAACATATATAAACTCGTGATTGTGTACAATAAATCAACATCTTGCTTGCATCAAGCTACCTCCCGTCTCTTCATTCGCCGCAGTTTAAGAGATAGTTTGCACAGATGTCAGCATATATCCATGTGGTGCTTAATGAAAGTCATAGTCTGAGGCTTTGATCATAGGATTTGTTGTATGCTGCAGACTTGCTAGCCTGCATGGAATTCTGCAGACTGGTATCAATGTTAGAAGACTTTAAAAAGAAGGAAAAAATAAAATATATATTTACAAGATTTTTTTTATTCTTCCTCCCAACACCTATGTTTCTATCGTGAAACATACTATGTGAATGGACATGCGTAGTAACAGATAAGAATGCATAGTAAGACAGCTGTGCTTTACTGGCAGCAACCTTAGGTGAACTGTCATTCATTTCTCTTATACCTTTTCTTTTCTTTTTTTCTACTTGGTGCATTTATTCTGTACACTGATCATAAAGGAGTCACTAGTGCTTAGCTGTCAAATACAGCTCTTGCCTCCACTGGATAAACTTTAACTATCTTTCTGGGGCTGTTATATCACCATTAAACTGTCCTATTTCCTTTTCCTGGAGATTTTATTACCTGTGCAACAGATGTGCCTTCCATTATGCCTGGGGAAACAGAACGTTACCTCTGGACATCTTGATCCATGATTCTTATAAATCTGTTCTGCTCAGTTCTCCACAGACTGCACAGGATTTGTATTCAGTGTAATGAATGCAGAGTGGTCTCATGAAAACCTAGTGAAGGTAGAAACCGGCATTACAGACATTCTAAGTAAGGGGAGATGTACATCAGTTTCTAAAGAAATCCCCTACTGCAAAAGACACGAAAATGCTACTGAATATACTCATGAAAAACAAGACGACAAGCAGGGCTAAAGAATCGGAAAACAAAATATCTGAGAAGGTAGCAGTATCTTAGCCTTATTTTTCCTTCAATTGCATGTCCCATTCCACCTCTCTGAGGAAGTACAGTGTTCTGGGCAGTAAAAGTGAGCAAAAGACAAGGACAATGCCAGAACAATGTATGCAAATTTCACTTTGGGACAGGTTTACCGTAGCAAGCATTGAACTTATGGTTTCTTAGGAAAATACAACAAAACCAAACCAAAACAAAACTGTAAAAAGCTTGGGTTTGTATTGTACCATTGCTGAGGGAGGCAAAATTAATAGTAGCTATCCATTCAGTCTTTTATCCATCAACTCCTACGTCACGAGCAAGGTTCACCAAATGTATTACAACTTTTAGCTTATATAGATCCTTTCTTTTGGTGGTGGGAACTCAGCCATCCTCTTTCATTTATGGCTGATAGTTGTATGTACTTACTGTCTTAATTTTGATAATTAAACAAGAGTTTAACACCCCCTTATAAAATATGCTTGGAGCCTGACCCAGTAGACTTCTCTGTAGACTTTCCTGTGTGATTTGCAAGGAAGCCTGCATGAGCCAGACAGCTGAGTGCTGTGCTCCTGCTCTACCTCCCACCCCAGGAGCTGTTCTACTTCCTATAAGTATTTTGAAGTTATTGTTTCTGATGTGTTATTTTCAGTTAAAAGCTTGGCAGTGTTTCTGCAGAACTCTTGCACTAGCAGCTACGTCACTGCAGCAATGTGTTTCAAGAGCTGAACTCAGTTACCAAATATTGACTGTCATTATGTTCTGCTATCCCTGGTTTCAGCTGAATTAATACTTTCTGTTGTTACTGATGCATCTTGAAGACATAGCCAAGGTGTTGTCATGGTCCACTCAGTGAACTCATGATAGTTCATTTACTATGATCTTGAAGCACAAAAAAATCAAGGCGACCACACCAAGGGTTTATGCTTTGGTCAAACAGTGCAACTTTATTGTTTGCCCGTAAAGCAGCGTGCGATAGATAGAGTGAAGGAAGGGAAGAAAAGGTAAAGTAAAAGGAAAGAAGATTATAGCTACCACCATGAGTCCAAGGCAACCCTATGGTCCCAGGTCCAGGCAGTGTCCTGCTGGTCCTTCTGATCGTCATGGTCCTTGGTGGGGAAGATTTTCAAAGTTCAGTTGCTAAGGGGCCATCTTTTATGCCAAGCAACACACCTTGCTCCTCCTCTGGCCCATGGATTGTTGCCAGTCTCCGCCTTCTCCAGCAAGGCTACCACGCTTGCCCAAAGAGGAGTCCCCGAGGCGTGGTTTGCCTTAGAGGCGGGTAGCTTCAGACCAGGAGGTGTCTTTTTGTATTATAATGATATTATAATGAAGAAAGTTCACCTGAAGTTCAAGTTTTCTGGTGCGTTGCTATGACAGTGGTTGTGATCCATCTTCTGGACAGCAGTTATGCGGCCTTATCGTAGTTGTTCCTTTCAATCCCTGGTGGCAGAGAATGGCATAGTGCTCCTCGTACCATGCAGTTCTCCTTCCCAGGGTCTTTGTGCCTTGGTGTCCATGAGGACTGCATTCCAACTCCAGGTGTCTGTTGGCAATGGTGAGACAATATCGTTCTCTTTGGACCGACTCTTACAGGTGTGCAGTCAACCAGCAAATTAAATCAAACAATGACTATTACAGAAAGTAGCTGTATTTTTGTGTTCATTTGATGAGACAAACTTTTTTTCCCAACATACATTTTCTTTTAAAAAATGATACTATGGGATTGTTGAGTTTCTTGTCATTCTTTATTGCTGTTTTCTGTTGGGAAATATTCTCTGGCTTATTGCTGTTTCCAACAGCCTTAACTTCTGTCTAGAATTCCTTATAATCAAACAATTTGTGATTGAAAAGTCTGAGGAGAAAAAAGTGACTGGATTTTACTATTTTCTGCTAGACTGACATAACATATAAAGACTGAATCACTGAGAGGCCAAAAAACTCTTCAAAGAGAATAAGACATCAAGCCAGAAGGGCTTCCAAATAAGCAGGTACATAACTATGACGCTTGTTAAAAATGTGAAGCAAAAAATTCCTTAGAAGAAAGGTAGAAATGCTGATGCATTGCCTTCTCCCCAGAGCTATTGTCCAAAGATGAGGCAAAAATCCCATTTGTTATTAGATTGTACAAGTGTTAGAATGACAGGAAGAGGGGGTGAAAGAATAAGTGGGTTTTGATTGGGGTGATCATTGCAATGAGGTACAACATGCAGTCAGGCTGGGAGGCCATCCTGAAAGGAAGGTGCAGTAGAGCACTAGAGCATAGAAATGTCTTTTTTTAATGACAGCTCCATAACACAGCACAGTGGTCTTACCCTATCAAAGAAACCACCCAAAGCCATTAACCAGTCATCAAAAAATCTGAAAAAAACAAAACCAAACCAAAATTTCATGTAGAATGTAGTAATTTGGATGAGGTATCTGCAAAGCATTTGCATCCAAATAGGATACGTTATTCACAGGATAGTAAAATCATAGGAAAATTCAGGTTGGAGGGCCCTCTGGATGTCTCCAGTCCAAAGCACAGGGCTTTGTTTATTTAGGTTCTGAAAACCTCCACAGACAGACTGCACAGTCTTCCCAGATAGCGTGGACCAATGCCTATCTGCCCTCATAGTGAAGAAGTTTTTCCTATGTCTGGTCTGAACCTTACTTCTTTTAAGTTATGCCTGTTGTCTCCCACCCCCTTACCATGCACTATGAAGAGCCTGGCTCCATCAATTGCCTCCTCATAGCTGCTGGGGGAGCTGCTATCGAGTCCCCCTAAAGCCATCCCTTCTCCAGGCTGAAAAAAGTCCTGTTCCTCCCAGATAGGGCAAGCACTCCAGCCTCTTTGCCATCTTGGTAGTCCTATACTGAATGTGCACCAGTTTGTTGTCTTTCTCATATTGGGAGGTGGGGCATCCTATAGAAGTTATACTGCACACAGTATACGAAGTATACTGCACATAGTATAAAAGTTGCAGTCTAGTGAGTGCTCAGTAGAGGGGGATAATCCCTTCCCTGTGAACTGCTGGCCATGCTACTGTTCGCGGAGCTTGGGATGCTGCTGGCCACCTTTGCCATGAGGACACATAGCTTGTTCAGGCTCACCTTGCTGTCCACCAGGGCCTTTCCTGCAGATCTGTCCTTCCTCAGCCTGTCCACCCCCAGCCTGTGTCATCTCAGAAACTCCTTCATCCTAGGGGCAGGACTTGTCACTTGTCCTTGTTCAGTTTCACATGGTCCCTGTCGCCCCCTTCCTCCAACCTGCCTAGGTCTCTTTGAATGGCATCTCTGCCACTGAATATATTGACTGCTCCCCGTGCTCCACCAGTTTGGTGCCATCCGCAGTGTTGATGACAGTGTGCTCCATTACCTTCTCCAGCTCATTAATGTGTTAAACAGGAAAGGTCCCATTGCAGATTCCTGTGGTACTCAAGTTATTGAGCCCTACCCATAGACCTCTACTTTCTGAAGCCAACTATCTAGCCAGTTTTTTACCCATCTGGTTGTTCACCCATCCATACCATAATGTCCCAGCATGTATACAAGATGGTTAAGGGAGACTGTTAAAAGCTGTGCTAAATGCGAAGTAAATGGCACCCACTGTTCTTACCCAGCTGGTCAGGTGTGATTTGCCTTTGCTAATCTCTGTTGACTATTCCCAATCACCTTCTTCTTAATATGATGTGCTGCAGGAAGATTCACTCCACGAATGATGTGAAACTCCTGCATCAAGAAGATACACCGAACAACCACCAGAAATCCTTCGATGGCTTGGGTCCCTCCTTGTTGCACTTTCAGGAGCTGGCAGACCCCTGCAAGAACCACGGTCTGTGGTGTAGAGACTTCCATGAGTTGTTTAAAGAAGATGTCACCAATTTTGTGTCTCAGATTGGGTGATCAATCAAACTCCCACCACAATGACACCTTTACTGGCCTCTCTGCTGACCCTGACCTGCAAGCTTTTACCCAGACAGCTATCCATTATGTGCAACAGCCCCATATATCCAAGATGCTCCTGCTCATGGATGGCAACATCCTCCCTTGGGCCCTTTCCATGCTTGTTTTCTCTGGAGAGATTATGTATGACCTTAGTAGCACACTTCTGTGATGACACGCGCAGCTCTAGCTCCTCCTGCTTGTTTCCCAGCATGCATGCATTTCTGCATATCCTAGAGTCTGATGCTCCTTCACCCACTTCTACCACTCCTGAGGTCTCTCTTGTTCACATGGTCCTTCATCCTTTGTTTTCTAGCCATTCTACTGTTTCCTTTTTAACTGTGGTCTGCAATGTCCCCCCTCCCCCCATCATTCCTGGTCTAAATCTTTCCTCACCAGATTGGCCAGCCTGTTGGCAAAGATGCCCTTGCTCCACTTTGTCAGATGGATTCTATATGTTCCTAGCAGTCTTCCATCTTCAGAGAGGATCCCTTGGATGTAAAAATGAGCTCCCTGATTTTGGTACTTCCTATGTGAGGAGGTGCTGACCTGCAGAATTGCATCCTCCCTCAGATCTAGCTCTCGGTCAAAGCATCTGCTGTGCGCAGGGATAGTTGTGCCTGTGGGTGATGGCACTGTGCCCTGTGGGACATCGCCACTGAGGTAGTGGACCCTCACTACCTTCATCCATTTCCAGTCACCTTCTGTGCATCCATCTGCACATGCTGCTGTACCTGTCAGCTGTGTCCACCAGCAGAGGTCTGGCATCCCTGTGGATACAGCTCTATAATTCAATTATTTGTGAATAGGTTATCATTAATAATTTCCAATTAGGTTTGATTTAGCTTGAAGTCAAACAATTACAATTTTATGCTTTTTTGAAGTCCAACAATTAAATTTTTCTTCTTTGATCATGTGCTTAATTTTAAACTATTGCTTTTGTGATTGGAATAATGACTGGAATTAGGGCCACATTTCTGGGGGAAGAATGAATCTCTCAAAATGCACCCAATGATTGCCAAAATGTGTGCTGTATCAACAGACAACAGATTTCATTTGTGGAAGTTCTCATAATTTCTGAGATACAATCATAACAACCTGGATGTACAACAGACCATTTGAAAACACGAATTCAAGGTAATAAAAACATTCTATATATAATTCCATATACAAAGAGAAACACATTTGGCACACATTGAGTTGCAATAGAGATCTAAATTGTCTGTTTTCCTGTGAAGCTCGGTTTGAGACCGGAGTTTGGGATATTTAATTGGCAACATCAAAAGAAAAGCAGTGTGGGAATGACTTCCTAATTTTGGAATAGAGTTAAAGTAAGTGCTTCTCAAGTACAAAGAGGGAAAAAGCAAAAAATAATATATGAAGATTTTCAAGTTTATGTAAAAACATCAGTATTATGACTGTTAGTTTCTCATGCAAATAATTAACAGGATGCAGGAGGCAGTAGATGATAGAAAGATTATTATATACAGATAAATCAGTCTGAAATAATAAGATAATGTCTTGTGAAAAAGAAAGGCATGGAAGAAGCCAATTTTCATGGCTCAGTTAGGCAAATCAGCTGTTTTAGTAACTATTCCAACACTACCAATGCTGACTTTTGGACAATAATGATTTTCCTATTTTGCCAGATCTTCACATCTTTTAGCAGATCACAAAAAGAGAAGACAAGTATAGGCTTCATAGAGAATGGTTTGCTTTTCCTTTTTGCATTTTCTATAAAAGGGAAGTCTAGCTAATTTTCAGCCTTGTTCACCTTTTTTTCCTCTCAGAGCACCCTATTCTTAAACAATTAAATAGTAACAAGTTCATTAAATAAAACACTTGGTTCCAAATGTGATTGTCTTTCATAAGCCAGTTCATTTTGATCTTAGTCTTAGAACACACACAAGAATATAAGGCAAAGCAAAAATAAATCTCTGTAGGATCAGACTGTTACTACTTCTAATCACAATTGATTTTCCTCTTCAGTCATACCTACTCTATGTGATTTATGCACTAACTCACCTTTTTAAAAAAAATCTGTTAGTTTCCTTGCCAGTCAGTCAATTGCTAGCTCACTCATCTATTTTTTTCTTGTTGTTTTGAAAACACCATTTCTATTCATCAAGTTACTCAGTTTAATATAATCAAGTAGGGTTTTAATTGCTGTGACTATCATCTGTAACCAAGAAGGAGAAAATAAATATAATCTGTCAGCTAGATGACTCTGAACAGGATCATTTGAAGGCTGGAATCCCTTACCATCGTGATGCAAAAGTTCTGTTTAGAAGCTGCTGTCCATCAGAGAGTTGGGGAACATTTAATCGTGTTTGTTTTATAAGAGGAATCTGGTAGCTTCACTTTTGACCAAAATATTATTTCTTATTACTGATTCCCTTTCTTTTCTCTCTCTTAGCAAGCACATTTAGTGCTTGTTAAGCACAGTTCAGTACTTGATGAGTACAGTGCTTGTACAGTATAAGCATTTACATATGTAGTACTCAATTTTTGTCTGAGCTGTTTTGAATCACTGTGCTGTGTCAGCATTGGAGGCCTGAACTGAGCCAAGTGCCCCATTGGCATGTATGCTTTACAAAATGCATTTTAAGTGTTGATTACTGCTTCAGAGAGCTTACTGTCATCCATTATATTCTATAGGTAGTGCAACTTACTGTATCCCTCTATAATAAAACCAGATGCTGTAAACTGATAAGATTCTATAGCATCTGGGCTGAACCTTTTGTTGTTTGTGATTTCTTGTATAAAGTAGTTGAATGACCTGAAAAATACCTTATTTTTTTTAAATAACTGAACTTTTAAAAACAAAACTAAGATACATGAAAAAATAGTAATAAAGTGAAACAAATGTTACATTCAAAATATTTTTAGCAGCAAAAGGGAACATGGCACATATATGGATCCCAGAATTTATTTTTAACTTAGTTGAAATACTAGCAATCTAACCAAAGGACAACAAATAGCTGTTATCAGTCCATATTAATGCTATTACAAGTATGAAGAAATGCAAAAAAAGACTCATTAATAATAACTTTAGAATTGTTGTGCAGGAAAGCTTACTGCTATCTCCCCGTTTTCCCTGGTGTGACATTCGCCCTTTCTGTGTGCCTCTAGGATGGGAGAAAGACAGTTTCAGTCCCTTCAAGAGGAAATGGGAGGGTTGCAACAAGTTGTCACTGTCCTGGGATCTTTGCTGGGAGGGATATGATATTCAAGATGGGGTTCTCTTCCTCCACAGTCTTGGGTCTGTGTGTGGCTATTTTTATTTGGTTTTTTTTCCTCACAGCCTGATTTCCCCTTCTCAGAGGCTCCCAGCTGAAGCCAGAGAGTGGCACAGCGGCCTCCTCCAGCCCCAGCTGCCCTCAAGGGCTGCTGTTTGTCACCCCCTGAGTCCCACTGCAGTTGATCAGGCCAGTGCCACACGGGGAATCACAGGGTGAAGCTAAAACAGGAGTCCCATGGGTACCGCTCCTCTCAGGAACTGCCAAAACAGACTGTGGCCACATCAAGCCTGGACGAGTCCAGAGACCTGCCGCAGCCAGGGCTGTACAGGGTCTGCAGCTTGTTACTGGTCATGGCAAACATCACACTTACTGGGACATATGTAAAAGAATTCCTCTGCCCAATGGTAAACAGAAGCTGTGAAATAGTGACTTCTTCATAAGAGCACAAATTATATTATCATCACATTTTTTTCCCCGCAAAGAGCCCCTGAACTAATGTCTGTAAAGTTTATTATTTTCAATGAGAAATCTTTCACCTAATGATGGCTGGAAGGTTCCCATCCTGTCTTTAGATACTATTTAACCACTTAGCTATATATATATGTAGTTAAACATGATGACTAACACAAAATTAGAGGACAGGTAATAGGCAGCTTTAAGACTGGGCCTCCAACCAAGAACTGTATTTTCCCTTATATCGTTAAATTTGTAAATTAGTGTTCTCAGAACTCTAAATATGTTCTTATGTTCTCAGAAATTGACAGAAGGGAGGGTACATTGATGAGGAAGTGAGTTTTATACAATTGTAATGAACTCTTATGAGAGCTTCGCTTCATGTCAGAGAAAAACAACTTGGTTTTTACTTTGAGGCTGTGTTAACAAGCGATTTCGTATACTAGGGACAAAGACCTGACATCCCTTAAATCACATCCTTAGTTTCTCATGCATCTCATTGCAATGCATTGTTTACTCCCCTGGAAAGGGTCTGTTGCTTACACACACACACACACACACACTCACACACAGACACAGACTCACACACAGAGACACACAGAGACACACAGAGACACACACACAAACACAGACACACACACACAGACACACGCACAGACACACACAAAGACACACATACCCCCACCCCCCACCCCCACCCACCCCCACCCCCACTCTCTCCCTCCCTCTCTACCACCCCCACCTACCCATTGGCATTCACCACTATTCCTGCAGAATCTGAAATAAACCGGCTTTAAAAAAGAGATTCAGTTGTGGAAAGAATATTTTTGGTATGTAGTGTGCAACAGTAATTTCAACAGCTTCTGTGAGCTGTTTTCATGAAGGAAGAAAAGTAAGTAAGGTGCACATAGTACAGATGGTGACTGCCTCCCACTGATCTAGAGATGGTTAAAGTCATTCAAAATTCCCTACAAAAGGGGCTGATGACATTTTAGGTGGACGGAAAAACCTCAGAAATTTCAGGCTTAGGCAGAAGAAAACAGAAGGCAATATACATATATATTTAAAAGGCCAACAAAAAATATGAAGGATAGATTTCCAGAAATTAGAACATTTTTCAGAACATTAACTCAGCTAATATTTTCTGGCACTCCTCATATTTTTTTAAGCTGCAGCAGAATTTCAAAAGCACTGTGATGTTCCTTTTCTCTAGCTTTCATGTGGGTGATGTTTATAAGGTCAGCACAGAGCTCAGTGTGGTTTGCTGTATGAAACTGATTTGAAAGACAGAAGGGAGATAAATGTATTTATTCTTAAATCACTGGAAAGCTCTGGACAGATTCCTAGGAATAGCCAAGGGCCATGAGTTAGATGGCCAATGCCCTCCTACAGAACTATGTTTTGTTTGTATATATCCATATTCAAATCCATAGTTTAAGCTGAAAACACTTTTACAGTGACTCCTTTTTTTTAGTCACCACATAAATATATCCCTAGTCCCAGCTAAAGCAGGATAGACAGTCCTGCGATTTTTTGAGGCTGACTACCGACTCTAAGGACAACCTTCTTCTCCACTTTGGACAACAATTCAATGATTTTCAGGCACCCTAGGCATCCAGAAAGGTCAGAAATGGCCACTGGATATGTACAGTGTTTTAGTCAGACATGCAAAGTGAATTAAGTATGTACCAAGTACAAAACTGGTAGTCATGGAATGCTTTATTTTTTTGGGAAGAATAGTTGTAAAGTGCAAAAATTTAAAGTAGAATTATTTGAGCTAGTCAGCAGCTATTTCTGAAGCTCCTCAGACCTACACAGCACAGAGAAATGAAACCCATTTCAACAAAACCAAGGTACTGTGTGCAAGGATTGCAGGGCATTCTCCCTTGCTGTTTCCACATTAACCTCACCTATGGCTTATGTGCAATGCATAGCAGGGATTATGACAACCTAAAAACACCCCATGAAAGAACATGCTGAAAAGAACTTCAAACAATGTTAAAGTGAACTAGAATAAGCTAAAATACCATTGTTAGACTTTTATTTATTTATTAATTTTCATTATATATATAATTTATTATATATAATATATAATAAATATAAAACCAATATATATCAAACAATATAATATAAATTAATAAATGTATAAATAATATAGAAATATAAATAAATACATAAAAATTAATCTAAATATAATATATATAAATATATACATATAAAAATAAAGTATGTGAAAATATATAATAAATAAAAATAAAAAATATTTATTATTATTTATTGTTAGACATGGTGGTTCATGTTTTCTTTTCCAGCAGTCCCAGCTTCCCTTAAGAGGCTACTGTTTGACACCTGTTGAGTCCTGCCTTGGTACGCTTTTTTTACCTACACGGCATTCATGAGGCTCACGCTGAAACAAGTGGGGCAACAGTCACATCACTAATAGACAAATATTAAATCAGGACAGGCCAAGACATGTCTTGAGATCCTGCTCTGTCAGGTGAGTACAAAGCCATGGCCTTTTGCTTGTATTGACTACATCATATATTTTATGCTCAGTAAACATTATTGCTTTCTAAGGAAAGGAAAAAGCAGATGTGGCTAAAATAGAATTAATTAAAATCTGAATTATTTGACCTTTGACAGTGCCTCCCTGTAAGATACTGAATAGGTTGGGGACAGCTAGTCTAGAGACGAGAAATAGTGCTGCGTTTATTTCAAGTCTGTAGTGTAGATGAAATGAAGGAAAATTCTCTTCATTTCTTAGTTGCTATAAAAAAGCCATCTAACAAAATTTTTTGAAAATAAGGAAGTACAATATACAAACTTACCAAATTTGTTGGCCTTGCTTTAATCACAAACAGGTGACATGAAGATGTTAATGCAATTCCAATAAAATCAAATCTTACAAGACAAACATAAAGTACTAGAAGGAAATTTATCTCATGACAAGGCACGAATGAAGATGACAGGGTAGGAAAAAGCATTGTTATGTTCCATATTGGGTGAAAATTGAAAGATCAGAGGATTTCAGGGGAAGAAAAAGTACATGCACATCTTCTCATCTTTCTCAGTCTTCTCTATAAACAAAGCTTAATGCAGCTTATTGTACAGCTTGTAGGAGGCAGCCTAGCTGATATATGGTGGGTGCATGAGGATATGTAGCTCTGTCAGTCATGAGAAGAATAATTTCTGATTAATATATTTCACTTTTCATCCTACTATTTGCACAACTCCAGTTTATACTAAACAGTGCTATGAATTGGGATTTTTAGTGGAAAGCAGAAATTTTTCATAGCTACTAAGTAAAAACCAGCTGCCACATACCAGCAGGTTATTTCATAGTTCTCTGTAACAAAGACTCTTTCCTCTAAAGGTACTGCACAGCACCAGAGGATGCATACGTCAGATGTAGCACAGTAATTTCCATATGTAAATGTGCACTATTTATATCTCAATCAGCTCACAAGTCAGAATTCACAAGAGGTTTGAGGGAAGTCAGTTTTTCAATGCTACTAAAATGCAATGGGTATGGAGATCATAATTCTTTTAGACACCTGAGCTGACAGCTTTTAGTCTCCTGTGGAAGAAGCAGATACTACACTCGGCTGACTCTAGGACTTCAATTTTTTTCCTCTGTGCCAGGCTAGCAAATGTCCTGCTGGCAAAATCTTTCTTTTCTCACTGTAAACATATTAAAAATTCCTCGAGATTTTCCTTATCACTTCAGCACCTTCTTGCTGTCAAGATTTTTCATTTCTTGGTCTTGTCCACACATCTAGTCTCAATTTTCTCTTGTTTCACAGACAACATTTAGACTGCACCCAAGTGACTAAATTAAAGCAGTATCTTCCTCCTCGCTAATGATAACTTCCTGCTTCCTGTTATGCCTGTGGGAGTGGCACATAATCTATCAAGAAGCTTCACACTTCTGAAATCAGTGATGGCTTGCTCCTTATCTGCTTTAAATAGGGATGTGCCACTACTGCATGTCCTGTTCATCTGTGCCTTGATTTGAACATCTTAATTTCAGTCCTGTGCCTTGAGGCATAGGAATGACACAGTGGTTGGGATTCAGGATCCTCCACATGGGTGTCTGATGCCATTTGTGATGCCTTCTGGCTACGAACTTCCACTCAGGGAGGTCTGTGGTCTCATGTGGTCCAGTGGTGTATCTCCAAGTGGATATCTTGAATGCAAAAAGTTATCTCAAATGGTGCTAGCTACTAATATATCAGCACCTGAATCTTTCTTGTAGTATCTTAGGGAACTTGCCTGGTCATCTAACTGAAAGTATTCTTTGAGTCATGCCTGGCTCTGTGGCAGAAGGAAGAAAAATGGTAGTGTGATTACAAGAGAAGTAGACCAATGCTTCCTGACTTGAAGTGATCTTGGTGTAAAAAAAGGCCTAGCACAGACTATTTATAACCTTTAATAGAATAGCTTAGATTGCCTAAGTCCTTAAAAGGACATTTCAGGTACCTCGAGGGTCTTGTGGGAATGAGTCACAATTCAGAATCTCATGAAAACAACTTGTCAAAACCTGCATTTTTACTCATTCAGGTCCCTTATGAAGTATGTCAAAATCTCTTCTCATCCTCTTGTTAGATAATATACATCCTATATAGAATATACCTTGCCATGAGGATGTGGAGGTGACTGCTTCTTTGAAAATGAACTACTGAGTAGGAACTCCAGGATATTTTTCAACATTGGGACCCACTGTTATTTGCCTCCTCTCAGGGAGCCAAATTTGCTTTTATCCTTCACAGGTTTTCAGGCAGAGTTTCCTAAACCAACTCGAATTGCTTTGCTCAAGAATAGCTGCCAGACACATGGCCAACAGATTACAGTATTTTTATTGGATTGAATAGGTCCATGACACCAGAAGCACCCCTGTCAGCAGTCTTGATGTTTTTCTAAGCAGGTTTACTAGTGGTACAATGTCTCCACATCTCAAATTCTTTCTTATGATCTGTGGGATATCAGTCATTCACAATCTGTCAGCTTCATTTATATTATGCTGTGGGTAGGCCTCCTGTGAAGTCTAGATGTACAGCTCTTCCAAGCTATAGCTCATATCCAATGTGGAGCCAAAATCCAACTCTTCTAGGTCAGAATCCTCCACAGAGTAAATACTTTCCTCTGAAAGTCTATGCTTTCCCTCATAATATCGTCAGTATTTTTAAATGACAATCACTTTGCCCTTTCACGTGCCAGTTACACTACATCCCTCTCAACAGAGAAACTCACATCTACTGCATACTATGTGTCCTGAAGCAGGAACTCCATATCCCAGGAACTTTCTCCATCTCAGAGCCCTTTCTGAATTATTCACTGTCTACCTCCTTTCTGGTTCTTTCTATTACTTGATTTGATTTATCCAGAGTTTTTCTGGGTCTTCCTAGGATCTTGTAATCCCTATACTGATTGATGTAAGCCTGCTTGTTATATCATTTATGCTTTGCTTGCCAAAGAAACTTGAAAAAGTACTTTTCTTGCAGACTACATCTTGCTCTTTTTTTTCTGGGATATAGTCTTTTCCTGTGCCCTCATTTCATTCCTTTATCTTTTACCCAATCACAGCATAATGCTGGGAGCTTTTATGATGTTTTGGGTGATGGAAAGAACTAAAAAACTCTTGCTTGCAAAGGATTTGCACTCACTTCTTTATGTGTTTCTTTTCTCCTGCTTCTGAAAATCAGCAACTAGCTCTGACTCAGAAGGTTATAGTGTAGGGCAGTCAGTGTGGGAAGGGCACAGAACATAATCATCAGCAGTGAAGAATTAATTTAAGCACTTCACAAGCTAGTGACCAAAATGTAGTTTCACTGGTGTTAAGTAGAATAAAATTTAACCACTCAGGTCTTCATGGAGAAGTTGACTAGTCAACATCAATTCCCACAGACAATGTTGTGTCCTTTTTGGGTTGTGTACACTGACCCAGGTGCCACATGCCAGTGTGTTCCCACCTCGTGCTGAAGCCCATGACTGCTAGTGCTTTCATAGGGAGTTTGTCATCCTCATACAGGCCTCTAATTTCCGTGATGGGAGTCAAGTCTGCTCAGTTTAAATTCTTAAATCCTTTATTGGGTATGCTGTTCAATGGCAGGTAATACTACAATCAGTATCTGGATTTTGTCTTCTGGCAAACATGTCTTTCCTCAGCAATCAGAGAATGAATAGATTCCATAGTAAAGGCTAATGTCTTAAAAATTGTGTGCCTGCTTTTCTTCCCCTTATGTTGGATGCTTATTGCAGATAGAATGGAAATATAATTTAAGACATTAAAAAGCTATTTCTAGACCTGCACTGGATGGACAAAGCTTTTAATCTGATGTCACCGTTCAGGTCATCTGGGCTTATTTTGCCGTTGCATCTGTTCTCAATGATTCTAGCAGCTATAACCTTGAATGAACACTCTTGGGGGGAAGCTGTAAAATAGAATTTAACTCACCATGGATGATGATTTCCTTCACTGGTTGCAGACAATTACTACAGAAAAGTTACTTTACAAGATTTTGACATTTTTGTTTCTAGCTGTTTTCTTGTAATGGTTGCTTTTGTCATGTAATAAACTTGTCCTGCTTTTAGCAGTACAGCAAAGAATGATCATAAAATAAAACTGCTATGTAACAAACTACAAATAAGAATTAATTTTATTTCTAAGGAAGACAGCTTCATCTTGTAAAACACTGGAATATATATCTATGTATTCATATTTTTATGACATAGGTAATGTGTTGCTTCTCAATAACATCCCTATGCATGTGGTTTGTCAGGCTTCTGTATCCAGCCTTGAGGGTATTGAATCAGCACAAAATGAACACTGAGGCTCTGGGCTCTAATTGGTCTCCTTCAATGAGTTTAAGAGTGCTGGCTGCACATTTTCTTTGGAGGCCTTCTGGCATAGATGGTTTTTGTCTACCTTGCAGGGATGAATGTCTGAGTATTCAAAGAACTGTCTGAGCTGACCTTTGCTGAGTTACACAAAGATGGCGTTTCTTAGCTGAAGGAAAGGCAGTAAGTGGTTCAGAAAAATAGAAAGTTAACCAAATTTTCTTTTCTTAGTCCACTTGTTGTCTTTCACTCTTCTGAAACATATGTATATTTCCTTTGATGAGTTGCTGCTACCATAAATTCCAGTTAACTGTGGGACTAATTTATATTGACTAGGGTAGGAACTAATTGCAAATTGCAAGTTTTGTGAGTCACGTGTGGTGTAGCTAAGAGTGTAAGTGCCAGTTACTTCAATTCACCCACCTGTTATGAAAAAATCTAGCAAAATATCAATGTGCATTGCAATGCCTGTAAGAGACCCACCATTGCCACAGCAGATGTGTTGTCTCAACATTGCTATGTCAGGAAACTCATGCCATCACCACAGTGAATGATCTATACATTGTTAAGGCAGGAAGATAACACCACTGCCACCACAGAGATTTAAGGCAGGAACATAACACCACTGCCACCACAGAGATTTATCTTTACCTTGTTAAAGGAGGAAACCAGCTGACGCCATGGAGCAATGGGGGAGGCTGATCCTGCAGAACTTAACCAAACCCCTGTGCATGCACCCAGACCTGGTGTCAAGAGGATCAAGGTGCCTGGATGCCCCTGAGGACCACTTGATAATGTTGGGCACATACACCATTGCTGGGTGGAAGGTGTGGCTAAGCAGAACAGCTTGTAACAACTCTATAAAAAACAGAACCAACTAACATTGGATGGAACGTTCCCCCATTGTATTTGGAAATGAATCAGACTGTCAGTACACCGCAGCTCTGGGGTGGTAGCTATTGCTGTGAACTCTTTCCTTTTTTTCCTTCCTTCTTTCCTTCCTTTCTCTCTCTTTATCTCTCACTCTCTTTCCCTTTGCAATCGCAGATTTATTGTTGGGCAAATAAAGTTCCTTGTCTCTTGACTCTGTTTTGAGTCTTAATTCTGTTCCCGAGAATACAAACAGAACCACGCTCCGGTCTCAGACGGGCATGTGACAATGCCTCAGGTAAGACACACCTAGAGGATGCACTCAGACTGCAATTACAAAGAAAAACCTAACTTCTGAAGCAGATCACACATTGCCTAATGTTCTGAGTTTAAAAAGCAGTGGATTGCAGCCAACTTACGGTAACAGTTGCAAAGCACCTGTGTGAATTAGACTTGCCTGGATTCTGCAATTTATCTTTGTATAAACACACCACAGTCAAATTGCAATGTGATAAAATTTACACTGTTTACTTTTCAAAATATATCCCTGGAAAACCTCTAATTCATAAGATTATGGATTACGTGGATGAGCTTAATTGTAGCTGACACTAAGCTGAAATTTGTTTTTTTTTCTGAGACTTACAAAGAAACTCAAGATAAGCTTCTCTGCTTTTGGGAACTGAAGGTATAATTGCTGATGTGTTGACAATCAGTGAAAGCAACTGATAAAACAAGATGAACACAGTTATGGCATTTTCACTATTAACATGCTGATTACTTGATCTTACTCAGATGTATTTGCTAGAATTTCACATAATTGCAAGAAATGCAAACAGTGAACAATTATTTATAAAAGGTGAATATTTTCCTCAGATTTAAGTATACTACACTGTTCTCCTAGAATTTATAAAGAAGTTAAAAGCTTTCTTCTCTATTCATATGAACATGTAGCAAAAAAATGAAAAAAGAAGTGTTAAGAAAGTTGATCCCTCTCTTATATGTATTTAAATAACTTATTCCACTCTCTCACATACTGTTTTCAGCATGTTTGGATATTATTTTGGTATTTTTATTGACATTTTGTTGTGTTTTAATTGGAAGCTGCAACTGAAAGTGGTATTGACTAGGTGACAACACTGCATTTTAGAATGTTATGATTGTCATACCTTACTGGTCTTTTTTACGTATAGTACCTGCATTACAAACCAGGTTTTTGAGCAAGCATGTAAAAAGGGAAAGTTGTTGGATCAAAAGAGCTTTATAGTTTGGACAAGTTTTCATGGAGACCGAAAACTCTGAAGCTTAGGACATTTATTTTTCCCAAATGGTGATATGAAATCTGTTACATAGCTTTTTTAAAAGACCTTCACAAGAATCCCAGTTTTTCTTTAATCATTTGCACTCTTAGAAAAAAGGCTGATCATTAAAGATGCCAACTATTATCTCAGCAAGAGTAACTCCCTTAAAGCACTGATCTAGAGAACTTTGTCTTAATCAAATTTAATTAGAATTACTATGCATGTTTCGAATCATTGCCAGACATTTATATAGCTAGTATCTATTTGCATTCTTTAATTTTTAACCATTTCTAAATCAAATTGATAATCCAGATTTATTTGTATCAAAATGAGATGAGAAATAGACATAACGTAATGGAACGTTTTTATCCAGCAGACTGAACTTGCCTATCTTTCTTTTTTGTTTCCAGGTGTGGATCCACTGAATTCAGTGGAAACCTTGAATTCAGAGGATTTGCTTGTGATTTATATTGGGGTGATGGAAGAAGGCAATTTAAAGATGTGCCAAACAAAAATAAAGACAGTAATACAAGTGATTTAGAAGGGTCTGAAGACATCATTCTCTGCTTTGAATAGGAGATACAGAATTAAAATAGAAAATGCTTGCTCCGTGAAGATCTCAAAGATACTAAGATTTATCACTTCTTACTTTTCTCAGCATTAGTGTTGTCACTTCTGCTTGATAATCTGTTTTCTTTGAGATGACTGCATTATTAAAAGAGAAAAGACAATTAAGTTCAGTTCTATGGGTCTAGTCTCTGAAGTCAAAGGAATTGCATAGATTTACTGCAGGCAAGTCGTTATCCCATGCTAATTTCCTGGATTGGTATTCAGATAATTAGGTAGTTTTGAGCATACTTTAAAATTCAGTTAGGTCTCTACACTAAAATAATCAAATCTGCATTTAAAATAATAAGTCTGCATCATTTGATTCATATCTTTTCCATCAGTCACACCAACATATACCTCCAAACAGACATACTGAGACATTTGTTTCATAGGACTTGCAGTATGACTCACATTCTTCCAAATCCTTATTTTTAGCTGTTTGGTGATTAATTTTTTTGGTAATGTTCTCAGTTACAACAAGGAAAATGCATTGAACCCCAGCCTTTTGCTTTGGTGGTTATCATTGCATACATGCTTTAGAGCTTGACGTTAGGAGGGGGTAGTCTTTTTCCTCTCCCATGACAGTCCACTTGCACTCACCCAAATTAAGTTTCTGAAACACTATACTGAACATGCTCTGGCCTCTCACAGCTGCATTTATACTAGTAAATTAAAATGCCCAGGAACCTTTCTGGGTACTCCAAGGTGATCATACACGTTGTTGAACTGTGACAATGTTCTATGCTGCTCTCAGGGACTATGCCAACTATTTTCCAAACAAATCCCAGGCACAGTTAGGTTATAAAAACCACTTTTTTCCCCAAGGTGCTTATGGAAGTGTATGTGGTTAATCTGTGCCAGCTGGCTTCAGTGTCTGGGGATGATGTTGACCATATTTCATTTATGGCTGTATCATTTTCCTAGGCTGGATATATGAACATATTATCTGTTGCTCTGAATGCTTACAAACTGTTCATGTACTTCAGGCCCATTCAGCAACAGTAGACAAAATCTTCATTTTTCAAAAAGTGGGGTTGCAACTACCTGATTACGTTTTAAGCATTATAGTATTTTTACTGTGAGTATGTTTGTTCATTGCTTTCAAACGTTATTAAGGTGAATGATATTGGAAGTCTGTATTTAATATACACTGATATTTATGTATTTAAAATCTTCATTGGCACATTTAGAGGCATGTGTTCCATGTATAGCCAGAGGAAGAGGAGAAAAAATTATGTTTAATTAAATTTACATGGAAAATAACAGACAATTCAAACTAGATGTTGTACTGGTACCCACTCATGACATAGTGTTTATCTAACTAGTCTCATAATTCCTTTCACTTTAATTAATATGATAATTACCACTATGTATAGATCAGTCTGGTTATCCATGCAGTTTAGGATTTTACTTGACAGTAGAAGGTAAACTTTTCAAGGACACTTTGTAGCTGACACTTACAGAATGTAAGACAAGAGGATGTCAGGCTTATGTTGGTCACCTGGGACATGTGGACCCATTTCTTTGCTATTGAACGCAACCTTTGGGGTTTTTTTTGTGATCTCTGCAAACACTGTCTTAAAACTGGTTAGGTATTTTTTTCCCTCACGATGCCTTCTGTTTCTGAGTCTTACTCAGATCAGAAATGGAAGTCCTATATAAATACAAGTCATTGATGACCAGTTTATGACATCTTGCTCCTGTAGTAGCATTATCTTGACTATAAACAACTCTTCCTCTTCTGATATATTTGCAGGGAACTATAGTTTCTTGTGTGTTCTTCTTGCTAGATGGGAAAAACTTTTTCTAATCTTGCCATTTAGGTTTACTCTTAATACTGCTTATTTGATGACTCAAGTCTGTTCCTCAAATATGAAAATATGCACTTCTTTGCCATTTCCACTGAACGGTTTATATTTGTCTTCTTAAGATACTCTAGTATAATATTGTTGATGTAGTTCAACAGATAATATGCCCATTTCCTATGTAACTCAATGGCTGCTTCTACTGTAGGGGCCTTTCTTCCACCTTAAATATTTAATTCCCTCCTAGGAAGTCCTTCAAGAGACAAACTGTTTGTCTAGTTCTGTAATTGCATGATCTAGTCATCCTGTAGAAATTATGCACAGGTATGACAGCACACAAATTATTTCATTCCAAAGTACTTCACAAATAGCTGTTATGTCACAACTTTTCAACAGCCAGAAATTGCAGATAACATATATGACCTTGCAGGTGCCCTCTATTGTCCTTGTAAACCTTTAGTTGTCATTTTTTATTGCTAGGGTTATTTTTTAATTCTTAATGCATGCCAGAATCTGAGATCAGCCCTTTTCTAATTTAGATGACATTTCTCTTCTAAATTTGATTTCACACATAGATGAGAAGTAAATTAAAGGAAGTGCAGAGATACTGACAACATAGAAAATCATTAGTTTCCCTAAAGTTAGCCCAGCTTCAATGTCACTGGGATCAAATGGAAACTATAATTTCAAGTGTATACACCCATGATCTATTTCAAATCACTGTTCTTAGTCCAAGTTTTCTAGAATAATAGGAAACAGCACCTGGTTTGGGTGGTGGGAGTAGGTGGTGGTGGGGAAGGTAACTTTTGCTTAATTTGATGTATTACTCCTTCATTTAAAGAAAAAAATGTCAGCAAGATGAAGAAATATAAAGCAACAGAAAATGTTATAATGAATTCTAAGAAAAACAGAAAGAAATATATTCTCTCAATATACTCTGTAGAAGTGATCTTTGTCCATATGAGAAGTCTGCTGGATCTGTATCGTATCATGACACAACACGTGACATAAAGACTGACTTTATTTTAAGGCAATTTTAACTTAAATCATGTTATTGATTTAATTTTTAATTCTTATTGCTTTTTTCTCCAAAAAAGATTAAGATCTGTGTTTCTTGTGAATGTATGCTTCGTTCTCCATGTGTATCACAGCTGTTCAAACCTTACCTTCAACACAAAATTTAATGTTACTTCAGTCATGACACTGAATAGAACTTTCCATACACTGCATACTATTGAAAAGAGTTTAAACTTTAAAGTTAAAGGCTTTTTCTCTTTTGAGGCTGCTTTAAATACATACTGTTATCAATCAGTGAGTGTTCTCTTGTGAAACACTTCTATTGCTTTTGTGATTTTATTGTCTCTGAAAGACTTTGAACTGAGTACTTTTTAATTAAAGCTGAAATGCATTGATTTGGGATGATGCTGCAGTGTCCTGTAGGAACCATATTTAGGTTAGCTTGTTCTCAAGTCTCTCTGGCACAGGCTTTTTCACTAGGCTATATTCCAATGTGAGGTACTTTGACCAGTGGAGATAACTGTTTTCTCCTCAGAGGTATATTCTGACAGGTAGAATTGACCAAAAGAGAAATGGAATAAAAAGTATCTGAATGGTATTTATTCGATAAATGGAGCAGTGTTTCTCAATGACAGTATTTTGGCTCTTGAGTAATTTTCCATGGAATAATTTAACATTTACTTGGAGGGAGAGTGCACTATTCAGGCAACACTTGCTGGTAATTCCCTATGCCAACAGACAAGGTCAATTTTGGTTAAATTAAAGGCCATTCCTCTTCCTAAAGTACTTCCTTTTTATCAGAATTCCTTCCATTACCCATTATATGTGCATCCTCTTCTGGATTTTTACTTCTTACTTGTTCAGAGATGTTTATAACTACCATGTTACTTTGTGGTTTATGTAATGATTTACACAGATGCTTTCAATTTTGTTTCTGCCTCCTCTAAATTTTCACAGATCTCTTCTTTGCCTTTTTTAGTTGTCTGTACCTATATGTAAAAATTGTTGGGCCTTATCACTCATTCTTGGGCTTCATTTGTATTTCTCATCTGATATAACATCTTCACCTCTGATTTTTATCCAGGGGATCACCAAACAGTCCAACTGGCTACTGTACACTCAACAGTTAATGTTGAAAATGTCCAAGTAAATCCAGCCAGACCGACCATTTATTCTGAGTGCTACAGTCATGCCCTTGCTTGTTTTGCTCATGTCATGAAAGCAGCTTCCTAAAATGGAATGAGGCAGCCTCCTTTAAGGCTTGCTTGCTTATATGACACTGTGCTACTTCAAGTATTTTCTCTCCATGGGTAGACTGAAATATGTTTCAACTTTGCAACATGCTTTTCTTGATTCTATTGATTTTCTGTACTCTGTCCATTCATAAGTAATTTAAAAGTCTCTGTCAAATGTCAGCCACCCTGTGCTTGTCTCTCTCCCTTCACACGCTCTGAAGTGAATGACTCACAGGTGTATTCTCATGACAGCTTTCAAGTGAGCAGGGCCAGATTGTAGTGTTAGCAAGACATCTGAATGGGAGTTGAAGGACCTATAAGAGGCTCAGCTGTCAGAATCCCTCTTCCTGTGACTCCACACTTCAAAGACTTCACTTCCTTCCTCTGCATTGAGCCCTAAACTACGCAGTTCTCCTGATGCACTGTTCAAATGCTTCAGTCCTTCCAGAGGTCACCAAGACCTCCCAACACAAAGCTCAAATTTCCTCAAGCTTCTTGTTCTAAGGCCTCCTCTATTGCAAAAGTCCCTGCATACTTCCAATATACCTCCCTTGTTCTTCTTCTCTCCTCTCCCATCCCTAAGAATTTGCAAACCTTGTTGCATGACTTTAGCCTACCAACTAGAATGTGATGGCTTTTTCTTCTGATGAATGCTTGAAAGAAGTGTTAGACAAGCCAGGCCTGGAAAGCTCTGTAATCTCAGGGAAGCCATGTTGGGCAAGACAGTTGTCTTTCTTGCTTAAAAATGTTGTCCTGTGTTTAGAGGGTGTTCAAGTGCAAATTTTGGTAGTAGTAAGAAAACACATTTAGTTTCAGCTTAGATTCCAATGACTGTTTTCATATTTCATGGTTTAGTCTATGGTTAGTTCCTTGCTCATGCATGCAATGGAGAACTGAACTGTGGCAGGAGAGGGTAGAACTGACTTATATTGCAAATGTTGAAACGAGTCCTGTAAGTGTATTTTTAGGCATAAACCACTCCTGTTAATCCAGATGCTTCCATGTGCAACACATTTCACCAAAACACATGCAGGATTTTGTATGCAAATCAGTTTTAAAAAACACAGCAGGGAAATGTTTAGTACCCTTAAAAAGTGACATTGTAATCCCTTCAGAGAACTAACCTGTTTTGTTATGTACACAAAATACAAGAATTGTCTGCTGATCATTTGTCAGGTGAATAAGCAGTGCACCACTTCATAGGTTTTTGGTTTTTTTTTTACATAACAAGTATTTCAATGGATAAAAAGATCTTTGTTATTATTAAGGATACATCATCTTCAGATGATGTTTAGGTGAATTTCAGTAGGATAATACACACAGAAAACGTGGTTGCACAGCTATTCCACAAACTCCTTTCAAGTTGTCATGATTTAACACCAGGTGGCAATTAAAGCACCACCCAACTACTCACTCCCTGCCCCTGCCCTGCCGGGATGGGGAGGAGAACTGGAAAAAGGTAAAACTGTGGGCTGAGATAAGAACAGTTTAGTAATTGTAATAAAGTAAAATGTACTCCTCCTAATAATAATAATTGTAATGAAAAGGGAGATAACAAACAGCGAAAAATAAAACTCAAGAAAAACAAGTGATGCACAATACAGCTGCTCACCACCCGCTGACCGATGCCCAGCCAGTGCCCAAGCAGTGATCGGCAGGCCCCAGCCAACTCCCCCCAGTTTATATACTGAGCATGACATTCTGTGGTATGGAATATCCCTTGGGCTAGTTTGGGCCAACTGTCTTGCTATGCTACTTCCTGGCTTCTTTTGCACCTACTCACTGGCAGAGCATGGGAAACTAAATTCTTTGGTTTAGAGTAAACACTACATAAAACTAAAACATTCTTGTGTTATCAACATTATTCTTGTACTAAATCCAAAACATAAGACTTTACCAAATTAACTCTATCCCAGCCAAAACCAGGACACAAATATTCAAAAATTTAAATGTTTCTGGGCTGATGTGCACATAAGTGATGCTCTTACTCCAGGCAATCATCTTGTGTGGACAAGAATCCAAGACTACCATTGTGGGGTTTTTTTATTGCTCTTAATCATGAGCAAAAAGTCATCCTGAGACAGTGGGAAACACATAAATCTTGGTGCATGTGGCTAGATTTGCTATACTTTTTTGAACTGAAAATTTCCTGTGATAAAAATGAAGTAAACCACTAAAACCTCTGGGTTTCTAATGCTCAGAAATAAAGTGCTTGATAGAACATATCAACAAAAAAAAGGAGAAAAATTAGGCCAGCTTTGAGTAGGTGTTTCTGCTTTATAAATTAAGTTATGTTCTGCTGAGCCATGAGTTAGACATGAATTTTCAGGAATATCTTTTGAAACTACAGTATAAAACTAATTTTTTTTTAAAAGCAGATGAAATTTCAAGTGAAAGCACCATATCAAATGTATTACTCAAGGACTGCTTACTCATAGCCCTTAAACTCTCTTTCCCTTACTTTATAAAGTAGTACATTCATTTTTCCCCTTTTCATTCTTTTCCCCATATAGCTTCTCATAAATATACTGATGCCCACAGAGAGTTGCCTTTTATAATATTTAATATGTTTTATTTTCAAGGTACAGAATTCTCAAAGAGTTTGAAAGAGTTTGGCTAATTGCAAGTTCTTACAAATTTTATTTCAAATCCCAGAACTGATTTATTTTCAAAGAATACAGATTGAAGGTATGGATAGCTCCAGTTATAATGGTATTTACTAAAAAAAAAAGAGCATGAAAGCAAGAAAATTTTAACCTATTACGCAGAAATAGGTTAGCGTTATTCAGGGGCTTAAGATCCATCTAATCAGTTCTTGGAAGTAATATTAGATAAAGAATTGCCCTTCGATTTAAACAGTTTATCTAGACTCCAAGAGTAACCTGTTCCTTGTTGCATTGGGTTTGTGTGGCAACATTTTTATAGTGGGGGCCACCGGGGTGGTTTCCTTGCCAAGCTGCTGGAAGCTTCCTCTATGTGATGGAGGCAGTGCCAGCCAGGTCCAAGGTGGACCCTCCGCTGGCCAAGGTCGAGCCCATCAGTCACAGTGGTAGCACCTCTGGGATAATATATTTAAGAAGTGGGGGAGGAACCTCTGCACAACGGCAGCTGGAAACAGGAGTGAGACTATGTGAGAGCAACATCCCCGCAGCCCCCCAGGTCAGTGCAGGAGGGGCAGGGGGTCTCCAGGCGCCGGAGCAGAGATTCCCCTGCAGCCCGTGGTGAAGCCCACGGTGGGGCAGGCTGTGCCCCTCAGCCCGTGGAGGTCCATGGTGGAGCAGATCCCCACCTGCAGCCCGTGGGGGTCCATGGTGGAGCAGATCCCCACCTGCAGCCCGTGGGGGTCCATGGTGGAGCAGATCCCCACCTGCAGCCCGTGGGGGTCCGTGGTGGAGCAGATCCCCACCCGCAGCCCATGGAGGACCCCACGCCGGAGCAGGTGGGTGCCCAAAGGAGGCTGTGACCCCGTGGGAAGCCCACGCTGGGGCAGGGTCCTGCAGGGCCTGTGGAGCCCAGGCTGGCCCGGGGGCAGAGTGTGAGGAGCCTCCGTCTGCGGAGGAAGAGCAGCAGAGACAGTGTGTGATGGACTGACCGCAGCCCCCGGTCCCGTCCCCCTGCGCTGCTGGGGAGGAGAAGTCAGAGAAATTGGGAGTGAAGTTGTGCCTGGGAAGAAGGGAGGGGTAAGAGGAAGGTGTTTTTAAATGTTGGGTTTATTTCTTATTATCCTACTCTGGCTTGATTGGTATTAAATTAAATTAATTTCCCCAAGTCCGGTCTGTTTTGCCCGTGACGGTAATTGCTGAGCGATCTCGCTGTCCTTATCCCGACCCAGGAGCCTGTCACTGCATCTTCCCTCCCCTGCCCAGCTGAGGAGCGGGGTGACAGAGCGGCTTTGGTGGGCACCTGGCACCCAGCCAGGGTTAACCCCCAGACTTTAACTATAAATGCATTATAACAGATCTATGTGGGAACAGTTTTCTTGTCTTTGCTAATGTTTAAAAACAATTTTAAAAGAATGTTGCCTTTTTAAGTTGCACAGAATCTTCTTGTTCTTTTTCATGGGAGGACATGTACAGACACTTCCCCTCATATCAGTTGGTCAAGACGTACAGAAGAACCAGAAAAAAAATAGTAGGTACCTACACTGAGACAAGGAAAAAAACCAAACAAACCCAAAACAAACCAATTAAAGGAAGGCTATTGAAATTGTTCTAGAAAATACCTGGATGAAATAAATAAAAATCTTACGTAAGATAAATAGAAATTTAAAAATGAGGATTAAGTAATGGTGATAAAACATGAAACCTGACATCCAGCACAGAATAAATTACACAAGTACTGAGTTGGTAGAAATATGAGTAAACATCTTTAGTGATTAGTCTAACCTAATTTCCAGCCACTCAGGCAGAAACATGCTGAAAACTTTTCCTTCATATATAGTGCTTCTTTTGGGGTGAAAGATTTTATTACAGAGGTATGGTGTTGTTTGTGTTTTTGTTTGTTTTTTATTTTCTTTTTTAATTTTAGGGGGTAGCTTTTAATTATAGTAGTGTGACATCCGATTCTTACGGAAGAAAAATCGTTTCTATCTTATAGACGTTGAGCAAAGGAAAAATATACATTTATAGTTCACTATTGCCCTCTTGTGGAAAGGAGTAAAAACAAGAATGTGCAACATAAAATCCAAATCAAGAACTGGTTACTTAGAACCCAGCTCAGAAACCTTCATTCATCTTGTGCATCAGTTAACAAGCAGTGTTTGTGGAGCTGGGTCTTATTCAGTACAAAAACGGGGATTACCATTTAGTCCTGTATTAACAGTTTTGTTTTCGGTGCGTTATTAAAAGTTACTGTCTTTAAGCCATCTCCCATAGTACTTGGCCCTTGTAACACTTAACTTGCCAGAATACCAAGGAAGAATTCAGCTCAGTTACAGAAAGTCTGTTCTGATGAGGATGATGTATTACCACCTACAGATCTCTGAAAAATACGTTCTGCTGGTGCTCTGACATGTTCAGCAGCTCTAACAATGATCTACAACAACTGATGATAAGTAAAGCAGAAGCAAAGTTATTAGAAAAGCCATGCAGAAAAAAAGAGAAGTGTTGAGCTACCATAGAGTTGAACATAGAAATATATCTAGACATCACCTATGCACTGTGTGTCTGAAAAGACATACTTTGCAAGTGGTACAAAATTGACCAGACTTAATTTGCAATATCACTAACTTTTTAAGACTATGCAAGAATATTTAAAATGTTAGGATAGGAAAATGTTGATCTTGCTCCTGCTTACTCCTTTTTTCTTGGTTATGTACCCCTCCTGCTGATATGTGTCACGGTCCACTCAGTGGACTCGTGATGGTTCCTTTAATATGATCTTGAAGTGCAAAAAATCAAGGCGACCACACCAAGGGTTTATGCTTTGGTCAAACAGTGCAACTTTATTGTTTGCCCGTAAAGCAGCGTGCGATAGATAGAGTGAAGGAAGGGAAGAAAAGGTAAAGTAAAAGGAAAGAAGATTATAGCTACCACCATGAGTCCAAGGCAACCCTATGGTCCCAGGCCCAGGCAGTGTCCCGCTGGTCCTTCTGATCGTCATGGTCCTTGGTGGGGAAGATTTTCAAAGTTCAGTTGCTAAGGGGCCATCTTTTATGCCAAGCAACACACCTTGCTCCTCCTCTGGCCCATGGATTGTTGCCAGTCTCCGCCTTCTCCAGCAAGGCTACCACGCTTGCCCAAAGAGGAGTCCCCGAGGCGTGGTTTGCCTTAGAGGCGGATAGCTTCAGACCAGGAGGTGTCTTTTTGTATTATAATGATATTATAATGAAGAAAGTTCACCTGAAGTTCAAGTTTTCTGGTGCGTTGCTATGACAGTGGTTGTGATCCATCTTCTGGACAGCAGTTATGCGGCCTTATCGTAGTTGTTCCTTTCAATCCCTGGTGGCAGAGAATGGCATAGTGCTCCTCGTACCATGCAGTTCTCCTTCCCAGGGTCTTTGTGCCTTGGTGTCCATGAGGACTGCATTCCAACTCCAGGTGTCTGTTGGCAATGTTGAGCCAATATCGTTCTCTTTGGACCGACTCTTACAATATGTCAAGGTCTTTATAATGAGGGCAGATAGGGCTGTGCCTCTAGGACTCAGCCTGGTGTGCTGCTTTTTCACATCGCATTGAATGCCATAGAAAGCCTCTCTAGAAGGGCAATGAAATGTGATGTGCTTGGCTGGGTATCTCTTACTCTCATCTTCGTCTATGTAAATTTGGCCATTGTACATTAAGACATCACCATGCACTTAAGTTTTCTTGTGCTCTCTCTTTTCAGAGAGTGGATTTTTCATGTCTGGAACCACTGCTCTGAGAAAATAGCAATTCCTCATAAAGGTGGTACAAAGACAAGAATGATAGTGTGAGGGCTATTTTGTGGTCTATGAACTAGTCTTTTCTAGGACATCATATGTTGTCTTTGGTGAATTATTCACAGTTGTCAAAGAAACTCCACAAAGGAGGGTTTGTGTATTATTTCTCATCTTCAACCTTGGAGATAGGTCTTACACGGTACATGAATGTTGAACTGCCCTTTTGCATGAGATAAATTTTTTCTATCACTTCATTTCTTTTTCCCATTACTCACCAAAAGAGGTATTGAAGGGTCAAGTTTGGCACTGTGGTGTCAGGTATCTTCTCTAGTTTCCACAGGAGTCTGCCTTGGATGTAATATTGTAAACAGCATTTTGGTGATTATGCCAGATCCCTTTTAACCACCTGACAGTAATGCTGCTAGAAACACCCTCCTTTCTATTCTCCACTGGATGAAGAGTATAGCATAAGGCTTTGCTAGTTTCCCCAGAGATCTAGTACTCTGATGGTCAGACCTGCATATATATCACTGTAACATTTCAATCTGGAGATGAAATTTAAGCGCAAAAAAATGGAACTGC
The DNA here is from genome assembly GCF_023638135.1 of Falco biarmicus. Lineage (NCBI taxonomy): Eukaryota > Metazoa > Chordata > Aves > Falconiformes > Falconidae > Falco > Falco biarmicus. The sequence goes on from NC_079290.1 coordinate 63,431,030, forward strand.
ACACTTCTGTTTTAGGCAGACACTAGTCATGGACTGAAATTGGCCAAATATTTCACCATTTTAAAGCAAAAGAAACTGCCTTTTGTTGAGGTTTAATACAGTTGTGGGTTAGCAAGTTTTGCAGAATATAATAAATGCTTTTGCTTTGAAATTCAGTTCCTCCGGGCTGCAGCTCTATGCTATATCTTTTCTTAATGAAAGAAGTTCTGTAATAACTGATTCTGATTACAATTTTCCCATTGTCTCTCATCAATTTTTATTGTTGGAAATGTTTGGAAAATGTTTTTTCTCAGTGAAAAAGGAATGCACATACTTTGAGAAAAGACAGTTAATTTTTTTGATGAAAGATTAATTAGAAGTGTTTGAGGAGAATGAACTGAGGTATGGAAAACCTGCTCTGTGAAAAAGAGTTGATAAAACTCAGTCTCAAATATTTACTCAAGAGAAGGATAAACCCAGCTTGGTCACTGTTCCTAGGTAGGTATAGGGGAACAGATTTTGGCTTGCAGATGGATATTTAATACAGCAGAAAAAAAAGTAATGAAGTTCTATAGAAGGAAGCCGAAAAACAGGGATAAGGGGAATTCAGTCTAGAATAAAGAACAGATTTCTAGCAGTTAAGGCAACAGGAGTTAGCACTTTACCTCATGGGATTGTGGAGTCTGACTTCTAATCCTCATGAGGTAAAGTTGGCCAGGTGTTTCTATAGCATTAGTCAAAAGCTAGTAAAAATCTTCTGAACCCTCCACAGAGAATTTTATGCTCTCGCATCACTTTTATATACCACTCTTCAGTTAGTTTCCTCTAGTAACATTACGAAAAGAGGTACTTTATTCTGTCTGTTAATCACCTTTATACAACATTAATTTCTATCTCAAGTTGCTATGTTACTAATACTTAAACACAAAGAAAGAAAACCAGAGAATGTAGGTATTATCATATTGGTCAACTGACTGTGTGGGTGTCACTGGGCCCTGAACATTAACTGACTATGGCCATGTCTCCAGGCCAAGTGGCCCAGCACTGCAATCTTCAATGACGGCTGGGAGTGCTCCTTGTGGCTCGATCAACGTCTATGCTATCTGTAAGCATAAATGACTACGTTTCTTCTCTCACAGCTCCTGCTGAGACCCACAGTTCATGTGCTTTTACAAAAAGCAATTATCTCTTTACAAAAGGTTTTCTTTGGTGCCTGGATGCTGCTGAAACTGGTCTTTAACTCTCTTTTGCAAGCAGGTGACTAATTTGCAGCTCAAGCTACAACAGGAATAGCCGTGACTGTCATGCACATTGCACACAGGGTCATTTCTATACGCATTTTCACAATCAGATTGACATCCTAGCAGTGGAAACTTCCTAACGGTCTGGTCTGAGTTAAAAACCCCCAAAACAAAACAAAAAATCCAGAACAAAACCTGTGAAATTTGATTTTAATAATTACCTTTTGCTTCAACTATTTGTCCTATGTTCTTTTTCAAAAGGTGATTACAGATGGAGATGCTAAGTGCTGTAGCTGATTTCAAGCTCAATTATGCCATGCAGTATGAATTCCCAAGGATTAGATAGGGAGCATTGTGAGTGATCCCTTTTGACACTTCAAAGGGGAAAAAAATATATGCCACAGTTATGCCACACTACTGTAAGGGTAAGGCCTTTGGGAAGGGAAATATTGAGAGGATGCAGAGGTAACAGAATCACATCTGTTCTGTAAGATAAAGGCTGGACAGGTCATCTGTACAGGAAGGAGACTCCTGAAACCTAGACTATGCAATCACTACACTGCTGTGTTTGCAGGCTCCGGCTGCTATTTCTTTCCATGCCCCATGACCACTGACAGCATCCAATTTGCTACTTACAACATTGAAGCATCTGAAAAACATTTCACTTGTTTAAATGTGGGGACTTTGTGCTAGCACAGTTCATCATTTGCTGATAAGAACTAGCAAGACCAATAAAACCATCACTTGATGTAGTTTCTAGAAGCCTCAAGACTAGTATTTGATATTGGATCAAATTAGAAAAAAATAGGTTGTCCTCTTAGTACTTACTGAGGAGTAGTATACTGCTGGAGTCTGCAGAAAATGTAGTTTTAGAAGTCCTGACATTTCTGAACTTCATCATGCTGTAGCAGTGTAATAGGAAGTGCTAGTGTGAAGTGCTTGAAGCACAACTATGATATTAAACCTACATGAGCCTGTTTTGATCACTTACTGTGTTAAAATTATATAATATTTAGGATTAAAGAGACCACATAACCTCCAGAATTCTCATTTAATTCAGAGGGAAAGGAGAGACTTTCACCTATCTGAAGTGAAATACATAGCTGAATACCAGATTTTAGTTTATTCATAATAGTGTCTGGTTATGATATTGGACATAGCAGTGATAACCTCAGCAAACCATACCCTGTGATCTTTGAAGACATATGCAGTCATCCTTCTGGATGGATGGCATTTAGCATTTTCCAGTGGGTGATGCAGAACCGAAAATAAGAAGCGCTACAGATAAAGTAGAAAGTAAAAAAAAAAAAAAAAAAAAAAGAAAAAGAAAACTCATCTGCCAGTTTTATCCCTTACAAACCAAATGCAGATAGAAATAATATCCTGAGAAATTATTTTATCACCAGAGGAAAAAGCTCTGAGGAAACCTCTTTTTACATTACCACTGTGATTATTCTCCAATACAGTCAAAATTTAAATCACCACTGGATGTCACCATTGGTCTGTGCAGCTCTTCAAGAAATCTTTCTGAACATTGCAAACATATTAACTTCAATTAAAATATTTAGAGAGGTATTTTGAAATAATTCTTTATGAAGTTAAGTAATTACTGTATATTTGTTGCCCCTATTCAAAATACTGCAAGAGCAGGCTCATTGAACTTGGAGCACCATAAAATCCCTGTGAGTAGTCATTTGAAAAAGTGCTGAGTATGCATGAAATCTGTCTATTTTAATAAGCAAATTTACAATAGCCAGCAGAGTAAATCTGGTCATTACAGTATGACTTATAAGCATTACTCCCATCTAAATGCACAATGAACAGTAAAGAGAACATATGAGTAGAAGAGAGAGTACCTCTAGAAACAAAGAGATTAAGAACTACAAGGTTCTTAACAATAAATAAATAAAAATAATAAATAAAAAATAATAAAGGTACGAGAAAGATCTTTGCAATCTCTCCTGAAAAAGTTGGGATCCTTTTCCTCAATTCAAGCATAAAGAAAAATATTCTGTGTTCAGATTTCCTTGTCTTCTAATAAGCATGATAAAGTTGACTTGCAGTGTGTTAATTCTAAACATCTGTTTGTTTATTTAGGGGTCTGAAGAGGAGCTTAGCAGCTCAGGCTGAGGAATAATTTTAGAGGAAGCTCACCATTTAAAAAATCTTGCTTGCCTTTAAAAGGTTGCGTTTTGGTAGTAGTTGCCACACTGTGAAACTAGAATTGTGTCTACACTGAGTGGAACATATGCACTGTGAAATCTTTAATCTGGACAATACCATAGGTAATGAGAACATTAAGTACAAGAGACCAAGTAGCACTCAGTGGGGCTGAACTTTCCAGCAGTTTGAAATGCCAGAATGCATGCTACCGCTCTCTCTTGGCATGAGTTTTATCGGTTCTTTATACAGATACCTAGGACATGAATTCTTTTATTGATAGTTCTCCTAAACTTTGAAACTGTTAATTATTTTACCTGTAAGCTAGGCATACTCTAAGGCTCCAAGCACTAGTCAAACCATGTGTTCAGTTAATACAATACATCCTTATTGCTTTATTTGGATACTTAGCATGCTGCACATTCTCCTCTATGCAATACTGCAGCTGGCTTGTATAGACCTGTACATCAAGAGGTCTATACAAGTATGATTTTAATGCATAAATTATTTTAGGCTACATAATAAAAATAGTAATTCTAGGGTTTCAATCCATTTTCTATCTGCTCATCAGCCATAGGCTAATGCTGCCTATTTCTCCATTTGTACAGTTGCAATCACTACAGTAATTCTTTTTCAGATTTGGATAGCAATGATTTTGCTCACAGACCAAGAAAATGTTTTCCAGGGAAGTTTCCAAGCAACTCTAGAACTGGGTGCATGCTGAATATGTGAAATTTGCTTTGAAGTAAATGGAAATTTGAAGTGCTCAAGAATTACTAGTATTTCTCCTTTTGTAATGCTGAACAAATAAGCTAATTCTATCCAATTTCAAGCTCCTTTCAGCATAATAGTTTCAAAATTGCAGCTCAGAGTTTATCACTTGGCTCTCATTTCAATAAAGAGAGGCTAAAAAATCGAAATGGACAAGGGGCAGTAGGAATAAATTTAGTGAGCAAAATAAAAAAATAAAAAAATGAAGTAGCAAGTACAAAGGAAATTCAGAGACAATTTGAAAATAGAGCTGACAGAAAAATGAAATAAAGATACAGCATAATACATACACATATCATGTAGTACACAGGACACACATAAACAGTCCTTTTGGTAATAAAGTGGTTTTTTTCAGTCCAAAGTAAAATACTGTATGTCAATACATTGGCTTGTCTTTGATAAAAGAAAAAAAATGATACTTTCAAAAAAAAAGAAAAGAAAAATAATTACTATTTTATTGTATAGCTTAATATTATCTGTTATTGCATTAAATTAATAATGTTAGTGTATTCTAAATAGCTTTATAAACTCAGAAAAAATAAACATTTAAAACCCATCATACTCCATAACTTTACATGTATTTTTTTCCTACATTTTTGTCATGCCCTTACTTGACATGACTTCATAGCATAGCAGAACAGGCCCAGTAATTCAGATAAATAAACCTGGTGTTTGGGAGGCAGTATCACAGATATGTTATATACTCTCATTTTTTTTACATTGTCCCCTGACAATGTTAAAAAAATGTCTGATTCTTAGACACTTACTTTCAGTCTTTCCCCCCTGTCCCCCCGCATATTTCTTTCTCTCTATATATGTAGGTACATGTACATTTATGTATGGGTACATGTATTTATTTTTATGTATTTGTATAGACATATACAACCACATATAAAGAGTATTGGTAGTCACAGGGGGAAAGCTGCAATTCTTGTTTTTAATTCTTTTAAACAGATTTTTCATTTACTGATAATTCTTTTAGCAGGGTGAGCAAGACAGAAATTTATATCTTTTTGTCTGTGCAACAAAAGTGCACTGTGGAGAATGTGAATGTTTATGACTCTTAAGGAAAATAATTCTTCAGTGGTGAACAGGAAACAAGAACAACGACATGAAATTTGAACTAAGATTTTCCATTGTCAGCCACTCCAGCAAACACGTCATTGTGAACTTCAGAGTTACTGACTGAGACGAGCATCTTCAGGATGGGTGCTTTTCGTTGGAGATGAATCTTGTGCATCAGGGCAGCTTCCAAAGGACTCATGCCCCAAGCGTAAGCTGTGCTTAGCTGTAAAACTGGCACCCAGAACACTTCAGCATCTCCATTTGTACAGTAAAAGTATATTACACACACAAGGTGAATGCAGTATGACTTTATTTGCACTCTGAGTTGTCTGAAAATGCATGACCTCTTTCGGGTGGCACAAAGGCCACACAAACATTAGTTCACCTGATGTATCCTTCGTCTCAAAGGTGAGCTAATAGACTGATGGAAAAGGAAGTGGGGAAATTGTTCACTTCTTTCAGTATCCTGTTACAATGCAAAGGCATATAAGTGAGTGTTAGGTTTTGTTTGCTGATGATGCTTCTAAACGGATTTAGTGTTCTCCACTTCCACAGATATCCCTGACGTAACTTCCTACTATAGGGCAAGTTACACAATGATAACAGAGCCATCATCATAGGGCTGAACTGTAACTCAGATTATCCTTTTTCTAGCTATTTTCACCGTATTTACTTTTCAATTGAAAATTCTGGTGGGATCATTAAAATGAAGAGTGAAGCCAAGTGAAGAGTGAAGCCAAGTGAACTACACTACTTACTCTGTAAGCATTCATGTGAATCTAACACAGAATCTGCTTTGTCATTTGCTTTCTGTGAAGAGTCAGAAAACCTAATTTTAGTTGTACAAATGTTTGGGAAAAGCCAGAGTCATTTTCAAGAGGTGTATAAAGAAAGGAAAAAAATCCTCTTTTCTGGAGGATTTTAAAAAACTGAAATCTTGTTTCACTCTAGTTGAGAACAAGGAATGACCCAGCTCTTCTGATTCGTAGTCTGCACGAGCGTTCCACTTGCAGCATACCTGTGTATGCTGCTGGAAATAAATCAGGCCACAGAAGCATTTGAATTCGTCTTTGTCAGAGGCTGCCAAGACAGCGATAAGTTACAGAACAGCAAGGACATGCACACAGTATACTAAAGACAGAATCCAAGTGCCTAAATGGCATCCCTAACTCTTGTGAAGAAGGGATGCACTGACCCAGGAAACCTCAGGCCACACGCCAGCCCAAGCGGGTTGGCTACGTCACATGATACATCTTGTTCTTCAGGGTCCTGTTAATTAAGTACTTGTTACAGGAGCAGAGGCAGGTACTGGAAATGTAGATAGTTTTGTGAAATACGAAGTCAGGCAGGTAAGGGCATAAAAGATAAAGGTTGTTGCTATAGGCTCAGATCTTTACATGCAATCCCACAACAAACAAGTGATATGTTGGATGCAAGACTAACACATGGCAGTTTGCCATGTATTGGAAGAATAAAAGGGTTGCGTAGGCAACACATCTGACATAAAATGGGAACACCAGAGGGCTGGGATGTCAAAAGCACTCCAAATTCTACTGTCTAGTGAGAAAAAGCGTGAAATTGTATACTGAACAAAACCTGTGAATGGATATGGAAAGGAGCAAATCAAGGATTGTCAGTCCATTCCTTTACTCTTAGAACAATATTCATAGTTCTTCAGGACATATTAGAAAGGTCTGTACAAGATGATTATTAGCAGCAACCACAATTACCTTGTTCAGAACATTTTACCAACCTTATGTGAGAATATTTAATGTGTATAGGTATAAGAAAGGATATTTGACAGAAGCTGGCTGAAAGGAAGAGACGAGACATGATTACCATTCAGCTGCCAGTAAGGACAGTAATGATAAGTGAAAATGAGTAACTCGGCTTCTGTGGAACTTTGAGCAGCAAAGCATTTTCTATATACTTCAAAACACAAGGGAAGGCTTTAAACATTCTGGATAGACTTGATCAATAAATCCAGTCTAAAAAGAATCTGACATCTGATAGTCACATACCCGGTCAGGCATGCCAACAGCAAAATGAAAACCATTGATTTGTTTGTCACCAGGCTTTGCCAGCTAGCAGATTTTTCTGAGCCTTAGATGTGAACAGATGATATTATACAGGGACCAAATAACTGAAAAATGAATTTCAGCTGGGGACAATTTCTGTGAACAAGAAATGTTAGAGAATTCTCAGTGTACCACATGGGACACAATGCTATCTGCTTTTTTTGGTTTTTTCCTGTGGAGCATCCTTTGGAAATTAAGAGGAAGATAATGTAAATCACTTCTGGTTGGATACAGGCCTTCCTGAAGTGATGCAAATATTTTCGCTGATTTTAAGGAGAGTTAAATTTACACTTTAATAGAGATTGTAATTACTGGCAAAGATTGCTTTGTCTTATCAGAGTAACATTAGACATACCCTTATATGAACATCCCCAAGTGAACTTGCTGAGTATTTTAAACCATTTTTCTATTAGGAGGACGTAGCTTTTACAGTGCTAGTACTTCAGTAGAAAGGACTCTGTAGGATATGAAATACTCAGCATTTTTAATAAAGCTCAGTGCATTGTTATTAGAGGTGGTAGTTCATTTAGATCTCAAACTCTTTTTGCAGGGCTTAAGGTAGTTTTACATTTACCCATACTTTTTTTTCTTTTTTCTTTTTTTTTCTTTTATTTGCCAGATAACTGTCAAATTTACAAGCTTTGTAAAGGAGCAACGGATGACACTTCTTTTGTGTCTTTGATAACCTGAAAACAGGGTTTCTTAACATGTGGCATTAGCTTTCTTTATATGACTTCAGTCTTTACCATACAATTCATTTATCCCTTCAAGCCCATGCTAATAAACTATTTACAGAAAGCTTTCACGAGTGCATCTGAAATATCACTATTTCTTTTACCTCTGTTATCCACACACCGTGCATCACATGATCTTTGCCTTGAGTCCAATCTCTGCAAAGCAACCTAGCAGCAGTGATACTACGTAGTTGTTTCTGACTACTTATCAGCTAGGACAGCCTTTCTGGGGGTAGAAGCAAAAGGGGATAGTGTTTTAAAGGTGACCTGTGGCATAAATATGACAACTGATGAAGAACTGTGATATTGCCTGATGTAAAAGAGGACAATGTGAAGGGATCCCTCCTTTATGTAGAAGATGATAGTTGTTGGTGTTCTTTTTGCTCTTATTGGTCTCTAGTTTTTCCCAGGAGCTTTTCTTTAGCTTTGAATTGGGCATGGACTATGCAGGAATAGAGTTTATTTTGCTTTGGACCAGAATGCTGTAACAGTGAGTGGAAGGAAAATACAGAAGAGAAAGGGTAGGTGGAATTTCTGTCGCTTCAAAAAAAATTGGTCTTCAGGAGAGGTATCATTGTGAACATCAGAGGGTGAAGATATTGTAGATAATGGAAAGAAAGTAAATAGTATTGTGAACAGGAGAAGAGTCTGGGAGAGCACTTATGGTTAAGGAGCTAAGGTGGTAGCTGTTAAAAGTTACAAGCTGCTGTTGAACAAGGTTAGTCTATCCCTATGTGTATAGGGAAGGTAGGGAATGTTTCCTGCATCTTTTCCTTTTATTATCTTTTATTTTCCTTTTATTGACTTCAGAAATATAACCCCAAATGACAACCATACTTAAAAAACCCCACGTATCTAATTACTGTCTTGTAAGTAAATACGAAAAACTTTTTCAAAGTGAAATGTTAATTTTAATGCAACATGAAACAGACGATCTACATACTGGATTGCACTCCTAACTCATTATATCCAACTACATATTAAGTATTGTTTTATAGTGTTTCCTTCTCTGAATCTTAATAGTATTTGATTATAACTCTTAACAGGTGTATTTTATGGATTTGTGTCAATTTTGATCAACAACCAGAGAAACCAGTATGTCTGCTAAACTGAACTTCTGTGTAAATAGCTTGAGATTTGAGGACAGCTATCACTTCCATTCTCCCTGTCAAGCTAGAGTACTATCTTTAGTGTCAGATGAAGTACTTCAAAACATAAGAATTGGTTTCCTAGATTAACTTTTTCAATCGTTAACTACATTTCACTGGAATATTCCTCCTGCTCCTCACTTCACACTTAATATCACTTCCACTTGTTTCACTCTCCTTACATCTTGGTTTGCAAGGTACTTCCTACCATAAATCTGTTCCCTGAGTTGACTTTTAAGGACTGTGATCAAGTCCCCTATAATCCTTCTGTTGTTATGTACAATATTCTTGAACCTTTAATCCAAAGGCAAGTCCCTGAAGATCTAAATAGATCTTGCAGCTTTTTTTCTAGATGTTTTTTATTTTTGTTGAGAACAGGAGGCTGTGACCATATATCCTATTAACGATCTTTATCGTGTCCTATGTATTACATCCATGAAGTATATGTAATGTAACCATACATCCTGTGCTTGATCAGCCAAGACTCTGAGTCTTATTTGAATGTCAGCCCTAGGAAACTTAAGTATTAAACATACACTTAAGGTAATTATGGAAACCAGCCTCCCAGTTTCCTGTTGCTGTTAAATTCCTTTAAAACTAACCATGAATTTTAAACCTGTTTTATTCTGTGATCATGAAAACTTGCAATTGATACCTGAGATTCAAACGGAGTACTGAAATTCTTTTCTGCTTTGGTTTTAGTTCAGCTACATTTGAGTATCTGGTGTTAAGATTATATTTGAAGTCCAAAACTGTAATTCCTTTTAAAATTCAAGTATGTTCTAACAATGCTATAGAAAAAGATGAAATTGAGCAACTAACACTATCCTTCCTCATTGTGGGTGATTCTAAAATAGATATGAGAATGGCACTTACTCTGTAATACTTGCAAGAAATGGTATGACACCAAGAACAGTAATTAGGAAGAGGTGGTGTAGAAGTCATGTCAAGATGAGTGGACCGTATTCATTTGGAAGAATAAAATATGTTACAGAAAAAAGCAATCCAGCAAAAAGCTATAGGAACTTATTAAGGGAAAATTGCTAGAGGGATCTAAATAATGAAGAGAGGTAAAATCCAATACTAGTATAGTGCATGGTCTTCTTACAGTTTGTCTTTTAGATTCTTTGGAAACTAATGATTATACTTTCTGGAAGTGGATCAATCACCCCCAAGGCAAACTATTGTACATGAAGAAAACCATTCAGTGAGCAGCTGCAGTAGGAATATAGACTACTCTTTTCTATGCTAATCATTTTAATTGGACTATATATTTTCCTCAATATTGCATTTTCCCTCTGACTTCCCATTGCATTTACATTTTATTCATTATTTCTCGACCATCATTAGTAGGGAAAGAAATTTTTTGAAGATGTGTTCTGGCATAACTTCAGAGATAAAGTGTCCATTTTGTTTTCATAAGGATTATAAGTAAGTCAGCTCTGTAAACAAGCAAGCTTGGCAAAGCAACTTTGCTATGGCTAGGCTATGTTTTCCCTACTCCCTGAAATATCAGGATCCCACCTACACTGATAGGAATGCTGAACTGGAGCTGATGGGTTGGGAGTGCTCCATGTTGCTTGCTGATCTCTCTGGATTTTTAGCAAGGAACACATGAACAGTGGGGTCAGAAGATGATACTGTAATGGAAAAAGCAGTAATATTTCCCCAGTTAAGGTCATATTAAGGAAACCAGTTACAACTCTAAGCTAGTTAACACTGAAGAATTTCAATACATTTTCCATGGAAGCTGGTGAAACTCTTGCTCTCTTCAATTCGTGAATCAGATTTAGAATCAGGACTTTTAGCATGTAACACATTGCAGTCACACAACTCATTTTTTAGTTTACTGAGCTATGGTAAATTCCTTTAATCTTTCATCACAATTGGGTTCTCATTAAGAAATGATGCTATATTTGTTTTAACTGAAAACAATATTTTGATGTGCCTGTGGTGAGAACAGTAGTTGTATAAAATTGGTCCTTTTTAACAGCCCTGCTGTTCTGTGCTGTATCATGTAATGAAATAAAATTTCAGTTTTATTGAAAGTCACTGTATTCCTGGTTTTCTTGTTCTGACTACTTTACCTCTTTATGTTGAAAAGATAAAGAAAGAAAAACTGTATCTATATTTTAAGCAGATTATGCATTTCTTAAGATCTGTTGAAATTCAGATGGAGCTTTCTAATTCACATTAATTGCATCGATTAAAACACTTAGAAGGATCACAAATCATTAGCTACATGTACCAGACTACTCAACAAATTTCTAAGTAATGCAGATCAGCACATCTTTAGTCAAAATGTCAAGAAAAATACCAAAACTGATGTACTAAAAACAATTCTTACAAAAAATTCTTGCATAATACATCACATCTACTCTACAATAAAATCATTAACCACTGTTCTGTTCCTCTGCTCTGAAGTGTAAATCACACATAATGCTGACTTACTTTAAGTCAGTTTGCATATAAAGTGGAAAAAAAGATTTAATGAAAGTCTATTGAGAATGAAAATAAACTCCTATCTATATCATTACTCATTTGATAGAATGCATATATGTTGTAAGGCTACATAAAATGTGAAACCAAGGTGATAGATCTATCTAGGAATGACTTCTTATGATCTGCTTTTTATTTTATGTACATACTAAAATATAAGGTTTGCAAAACTCCTTGGTTTAAGATAATTTTGAAAGTATGCAATTTCTTCACTAAAATAAAACACAGCTTTCATTTATCCTGACAATGTTGGCTCAGTAATATGGAATCCTAGTTTCAGTAAGAATGCATTGGTTTCACTGTAAAAAAAGGTTTCTTTGGAACCAGCCCTGGAGAAACATATTGGTTTCAGCTAAAATATATTGCCATACTTTCACTAAAACATACAGACATTATAAAACTGTATATTGGTTTCAGTAAAATGTATTCTTTCCAATGGATTCATGAGGCTTTCTGCAATAATATATTGATTTCATTAAAATGTGTTGCTTGAGATAAACAAAAATTCAGTTAAAATGCATTGGTTTCTGTTAAAGCTCATTGACTGAAGTGAAGAATATTATACACTGGTTTTTGGGCAGCCTCAGGGTCTTTTAAACAGTGAGTGGAGAAGTACATATCAGTAATTGTGAAGGTAATTGAAAACAAAGTCTATTCTGTAGTATCTAAAGATGTAAATATGCTAAATAAATTAGATTTTTATATCTCCATCCCACTTGCATCTGTTGCTAAGCATACAGAAAAAAAGTCATACAGAAAAAGTATGACATTCTTTATTGTGATGAATACCCTTGTAATCAGGTGTGGGGTGTAGGCTGTAATATTTTTCAAACTGTTTAGTAATAATTTGTTTTCACACGGCCAGTTTTTGACCAGTTTGCTTTAAATCAAGTTCAGCATTTTCCTGCTTCATTGACAACAGGCTCTTTCTGCCTTTTCAGCATTGCCAGGCATTCAATGACAATGGCATTCATATATATTATGAAGCTCTCTTATTGCCAGGCTACTAAATTAGGAACAATATATTTGATTGCTGTGACACTTTTTTTAAGAAGGGTTGTATTTTTCAATATTTTTGAGTAACTTTACATTTTGCTTTCATGAATTTTATACAGAAGTGATCCCACTAACTTAATGAAACTGAAATATTCCTGAATATAACTGAACAATGCTTGTTACACAGAGGAGATAGCTTTGGAGCATTATGCTTTCCCTACACTGATGTAGAATTTACAGACAAAATGTGTTTAAGTATATCTGAAGTGTAAATAATACAAATAAAGTTTCAGCTACTCAAAATTACTTCTGTAATTCAGCAGAAGAACGTAGGAATGACCATATTAGGCTGAACAACTACTCTATCTTGCATTAGTTCTGTCTCCAACAGCAGGCAGTGACAAATGCTTGGACACCGCTAGAAGAACAGCCTCCAACACGTCATGCATAACAGACTTCCTAAGGGGATGATGATCTTTTTTTTGATGTTTCTTTGTGGATTTCCTCCATGATTTTGTACAAATTCTGCTGTAAAAACTGCATTCACAGCACCCAGTGGCAAAGAGTTCCACAGCTGATCTCCACCCCACGCAGGGAAGTCTCTTTTTGGATGTTGGCTTGAACTTGCAGCTTGTAGTTTTCATATTTACTCATGTGTCCTATAGCGGAAGAGATAATGAAGAATCATTATTTTTTTCCCCTGCTACTCACAGTTTTGCAGATTCCTGCCACATATGGCTTTAGCTGTCCTTTTTCTAGGAAGCAGAGAACTATTTTATTTAGACATTCCTTATATGAAGGTTATTGCATAGGTCTAGTTTTACTTGTTGCTCTGCATTTTTTGTTTCTACTACATCTTTTTTGGTGACGTGAGGACCAGAACTGCACATTGCACTTAAAAGGCATTGGCACCATAGGTTTGCCTAGTATCTTAGCAAATTCTTTCATTTTTTTCTTATGTAAACCCAGTCTCATGCTTCTTGAAAAGAGATGAACCTACCTCTCAGTTTTCCAAATGTATTTTATTTTCAAATCCTTTCTCTCATGCTGCTTCATAACACTGTAGTACTACTGTAAACATTTAGATTTTAGATATCTCTTTTCATCATTCTTGGTGGAACCAGAAAAATAAGATCTCATGCTGTGGCAAAAATGTTCCGGCTGCCTATCTGAAAGAGAATAGTTTTTGTCCTGTTCAAATCTGCTGCAGCAAAATGATGGAACTGATTGTTTCATGCATCAATTCAGTTTATCAACACTTTTATGCATTGACGTCAAGGGTCAGCAACTCACGCTGTAAGAAAGAGTCTTTTGCTAGCCTTCTCAAAAGGACGGGTGAATACTTGCTGCTCTTAATTCCCAGGACCCTGGTTTTGCATAACTTCTGAGAGGAAACCACTATATGTGTAGATGATGTCAGAAGAGATTTTCCGAGTGGTGGATCACATGAGATCCATGAAGGCAGACTGAACTGACTGAATTGACAAGCCGAACATTATTAGTAGCAGAGAAAAAGCAGTGCCTGGAAAGAGCAGTGCTGAAGGGTGGCAATTTCCGGTGCAGTATGATTGTCACCGGACCCGCTGCTTGCTGTGTCATCACCTATGCAGGCACCATCCCAGTGGTAAGCAATTCTCATTGCAAGTTTCACAGAAGCTTAACTGCTGTCAGCGTTGACCTACACAACTGTGCTGCAGTTGCCTTGTGATTATTTTACTTATTGATAAAATGTATTTCTTATATCTATTAATATATTATTGAAATGTTGATCTAAACTGCTCTGATCTAAATACTCACGGCTAACCAACAGGTTGCATCTTGTCTTAATGTCAAGATGCATACCTCTGTTTAAGAAAGTTAAAGCTTTCATCAGAACCCGGGGTTTTTCCCAATAAATAAAACATGACACTCCAATGTTTTATAGACTGTTTAGCTGAGCGGAAATTAGAGGGCTAAAGTGCGGAAATTAGAGGGCTAAAGTACAGAAATACACACAAGATATTTTCCCTATAAAAACTACTTTTGCCAGGCTGATCAGCCCTCATTCCCAAATCTTTCTTAAAACCCACCTTGCTGATCAACCCAGAATTAATAATTCCTAGAACATCAGATGCACTAAAATCTCTTGACCCAGAGCAGCTTTTCTTTTATGAAAGCTTTACAGGTAACTGCTTTCAAGTGTATCTACAATTTTACTTTGCATGAGAATACATTTATACCAGAACCTTGCTATTTTCCTAGTAGCTAAATGTTCTTAGACATTTTTTACTCTGCTTCTCATTGTTGAAGAGTATATGACACTAAATCAGCATGAGGATCTCTAAAATTGTTTGCATGGCAGGTGCTCATATAATTAGCGTAGCAGTGTCAGTGTTGATACTATCTCTGTATAGACATCCTTGAAGCTAGAATTTATATTTTACTGAGGTGAAATTATTAGCAACTGTAAAATTGTCCTTTAAAATTGATGGAAATAGAACCTCCAAAGCAAGTTCAGATAAAGCAAGTTGTAATCAAATCCATTTCTGTCTGTACAAAATTTTAAACAGCATGCTTTGAGACCCTGTTTGTATGTTGTTTCATTACTTAGAAAGTTCAGAGCTCTGTTTTTGTTGGTAGGATATGAAGAACATACAACTTTAAGGAAGGGACTGGAACTGGAAAGTAAAATTTAACAACCATGTTATTTTATGAAAGTCCTTCAGCAAATAGACAGTTGCCGGACAAGTTAAAGTATAGGAACTACTTAAAATATCAAGTTCATTCAATCCTACAGTTGTTTTTTAACATGAACTAGTTTGACAGCTTTTAATTAGTTGTGAAATCTCTTAGAAGAAAAACCCCCAAGATCTAAACAGCTGGTGGGTAGCTCAGTGGGATGTAGAATTTGTAAACTAAGACATAAAAAGAAAGGATAGAAAATTAAATACAGCAGTATACTCTTTCCTTGAACAGTCTTTCAGTTTTCAGCACCACAGCAAAATGGCCTTATAGAAATAGGGAGATTCAATAATAATCTTTAAAGGGCTGGAGGAAACAGATTCTTCAGAGAAAAGAAAGGATTAAACATATAGTAATTGAATTAGGGAAATTGGAAAAAAGAAGTTTAGAAAAGTAGGAGACACATTAAGGGTAACCAGTCATGTATGTTATATACCTTTTTGCTAACAATAAAAAATACATTCAACCAAATCAAGGAAAAGCATTAAAAAAAAAAAAAAAGCAAGCTCATTCTGGAAATATATTTAATGAATCACAGTTAATCTTATAAAATTCTGTGCTCTGAGACGTGCTGAAGGAAATAGCATTGCATGACTCAAATGATAAGTATTAATAGAGTAAGTCTGAACACAAATTTCCTTTTCCATTTGTATGCAAGGCTATAAACAGGAGGGGCTTCCTGTCCATGGTCTAGCATCAACCACACCACCAACTGAAGAAGAGAGTTTTGTCTTGTGGTATAGGATCTCACAGTGGGTCAACTGTACCTTACTTGCACGTCTCTTGCTCCCCCTCCACATGAAGCTTTCATATGACCGCTGCTATGCACAAACACACTGCAGTAGAAGTTTATAGATCAAGCCTAGTGCTTGCTAATTCTTATCTAAGAAAAATAAAAGCACACAGATGTAAAAGAGCTTTATTATTAATTGCTAAAATGTCCCCCAAAGACCAGCTTCTGTGTGTAGAACCCCACTGCAGAGAAGAAAAACCTGAAACTTCACAGGGACATTAGGTGTCTTTAGCCCTGGAGTGGGGCACTGAGAGAGAAGTTGAGCAAGAGCCACGTTGTGTAGCACAGTCAGTGATGTATGGGAAAAATGACTGTGCCAGATAAGAGTTTTTAATGACAGATACTGAGAGATAAGAAAAGTATGATAAAATTATTATTATTAATGCAATACTACTACTACTACTACTACTAATGTAGCCCTTAAAAATTGAAACAACCTCCCCTCTGTCAAGTGAGAAGCTCAGCAAAAACATTATATTTCTTCATTGAATGATCACAGATACTATTTACTGTAAAGTACTCTACTTATATTTCTCCCTGGCTACATTTAAACTTTTCCTTGGAGTCTTTGGACAGCTTTTATCTGAAGAAGTAAAACAGAATACCCCTTTTCCTGCTGAGGGGATTCCTATACTGCAGTGAAATCATTAACCATAATGCACTGTTAGTCATTTCACACCTGGATGTCTTAAACAGAGGGTGAATTAAATCATGTTTTCACATCAACTGCTGGTATTTACATTTCAGTGCTGCTGAAATATGAAGACTGAATACATTTGCACTCTCTGTTATCCACTGACTGAATGACATATATTTGCCTCAGAAAAAAACAGTCTAGATTACAATTCCACTCTCTTAAAAAGCTCTCCCACAAGCCCCTAGTCAGTGTTTCAAATGCTAGCAGTTCATCTGAAAGAACAACTGCTTACTTGGATAAACTGTAGTAGATGACTGGTCTCTGTAGTATTCCAGTGAAAAGGGCATAAACAGTTTAAGAATACCAGATAGTATTTATTGGAAAATATACTTGATTTCCCTTTTTTTCCCCACTGAAAAAGAAGATGTACTATTTTATATTAAAAAAGTTTATTTGATGATCAGTGTTTCTCATTAAATAGTAAATCATAGTATATGTAATATTATTTTTTCATCCAAAACAATATTCACAATCTCATTTTAAGAACAGTACATTTTAGCAAAGCTTTTGACACTTTCTTTCACAGTAACCTTCTGAACAATGCTGAGACAATTGGTGGAATTGTCAGACTCAAAGAGTTTTGGTAAATGGGGCAACATCTGGGTGGTGGCCAGTCACTAGTGGTGCTCCCCAGGGCCCATTGTGAGGGTTGGTTCTCTTAAATATTTTTCTGGGCAGAGGAGTTGGGTGCACATTAAGCAAGTTTGCCCATGATACTAAACTAGGAGGACCCATTTATTCCCTAGAGGGTATAGAGGCTTCACAGAGAGATGAGACCTTGATAGAGTAGAGCATGGGACAAATTTAACAAGGAAAAATGTCAGATTCTGCACCTGGGATAGTGTAATCTGATAGATGTACTTGAAGACTGTGGGGCAGGAGGACAAAGTACAGCCCTGCAGAAAGGGGTCTGGACGTTTTGATTGAAGTTCAATATGAGTCAATGATGTGCCTTGGCAGCCAAAAGGGCCAACCCTTTCCTGGGGTGCATTAAGCACAGTATAGCTAAGTGTCAAAAGAAGTGATTGTCCCACTATACTCAGCATTGGTGTGGCCTCACCTCAAGTACTGTGTGCTGTTTAGGGCTCTGCAATATAAGAAGGATATAGAAATATTAGAATATGTCCAAATGAGAGCAAGAAAGATGGTGAAAGTACTAAAGGTCAAGACTTATTAGGAGTGGATAAGAATACTTTGTTTGTTCAGTTTAGAAAAGAGGAGACTGAGAGGTGACCTTACTGCTGTCTACAACTTCTGTGTGAGGGGGAGCAGAGAATGAGGTGCTGTGGTTACCAGTGGGTGGAAAGTTGGGTATGAGTGAGGTGCTGTGGTTACCAGTGGGTGGAAAGCTGGGTATGAGCAATCAGTTTGCGCTTGCAGCCCAGAAAGCTAACTGTATCCTGGGCTGCATCAAAAGCAGCTTGGTCAGCAGGTCAAGGAAGGTGATTCTGCCCTTCTGCTCTGCTCTGGTGAGACCCCACCTGGAGTACTGTACCCAGCTCTGGAGTCCTCAGTACAGAAAAGACACAGACCTGTTGGAGTGAGTCCAGAGGAGAGCCACAAAAATGTCCAGAGGGATGGAACACCTCTCCCACAAAGAAAGACTGAGACAGTTGGGGTTGCTCAGCCTGGAGAAGAGAAGGCTCCAGGGACACATTATTGTGTCCTTTCAATACTTCAAGGGGGCTTATAAGAAAGATGACAACAGACATTTTAGTGGGGCCTGTAGTGACAGGACAAGGGGTAATGGTTTTAAACTAAAGGAGGTTTTAAACTAACTAGATTCAGACTAGACATAAGGAAGAAATTTTTCATGGTAAGGCTGGTGGAACACTAGAACAGGTTGCCCAGAGAGGTGGTAGATGCGCCATACCTGGAAACAGTCAAGGTCAGGTTGGATGGGGCTCTGAGCAACCTGATCAAGTTGAAGATGTTCCTGTTCATTGCAGGGGGGAGGACTAGGTGACCTTTAAAGGATTCTGTGTTCTCTTCTCTCTGATGTCTGCTGATAGGATATGAGGAAATGGCTTAAATCTGTGTGAAGGGAAGTTCAGGTTGAATATTAGGAAATTTCTATACTGAAAGAGTGGTTAAGCACTTGAACAAATGGTCACAGTCTTAAGCCTGCTGGTGTTCAATAATTGGACAATACTCTTAGATATATGGTTTAACTTCTAGGTTGCCCTGCGTGGAGTCAAGAGTTGAACTTGATGATCCTCATGGGTCCCTTCCAGCTCAGGGTATTCTGTGGTTCTGTGATTCTAATTTACCTGGAAATCAAGGTATGCATATGGATCTTCTTTCTTCAAGCATATAATTATAATTCAGACTTACAAAAATTTCTGAAATAATTTGCAACCTCATTTATCTTTCTCCACACAACCATTTATCTTTGGATGTGAATGAACACACAGATTCCATCCACACTTCTATGTTTTGAAGAGAGATCCGAGTTGTGAGATGCTGCTTAATGTCTTAAACGGATTGATTTTCTGAAATATTTAATATCTGCTCTTAAAATATTTACCTTAAGTTGTGAACAGTGTCACGCTGAGTAGCCAAAAATATTCACTCTTCTTTTTGATGTCAAAGAGCAACCTTTTTGTGTTGCACTGAAAAGCATGACTATTTCAGAACAAATAAAATAGGAAAGAAAACAAGTATAGCATGAAATGTTTATTTCTCTTACGACTTTTAAAAAAATGATAAGTACTCCTTTTCATGTGTATTTAGTTCAGTAATATGAAATTTTTTCTTTAAAAAGATAAAAGATCACAGTAAAATGGTTTAACTACAATAGTTTTTTTCTGCCAAAAAATATTTTATGAACATTTTTCTGATCAGTCCTAAACAAGTCTTTCATTTTACACCAAGTAATGTCTGGTAGACTTAATGAACTGAATTCTTCATGGCTATTATAAGGGCACAGCAAGGACATTTATTCTTCTGGCTGTTATATGGCTGCATAAACCTGAGTCTCTGCTCAACTGCTGTTTTTATAGTTAGTGTAGACATAAAGAAGGGGAACAAAGGGCTTAAAAGCACAGTTGTGCTCTGCACTGTGTGCTGTCCGCTGACCTGTGTTGACTCCTGGTGTATATTAGGAAGCTCTAGTGCCACCCTGCTTTACTATTTGGTCTTATGGTCTCCCTGATGGGCTTGGGAAACAGAGACTCACCCATTTAATGCATTCTGCACCTTGCAACATCTGTTCTTATTTATGTACCTCTACAGATCTCAGCCATGGGGAAACCTTCACCAGCAGCAACCTCAGAATAGCAGGTTGGGGTCCCTGGTCAATAATTTCAGTAATATTAGGCAATTCCAAACCAAAGTATTAGGGAAGAATGTATCTAGCATTTTTTAAATAGGGATTATTTTCAAATAGGAAATGAAAGCACAACAATAAAAAAGCAAAAAAAAAAAAAAATCCCATAAAACCCTGGATTGGAGCCTGCTGCTGACTTTACACTAGCGTATGCTGACTTTACACTAACGTACAAAGTGTATTGAAATATTAATGTGGGATTAGGTGATACGAATAATAGGTCATGTTGGAAAAAGATTAAAGAGATCACAGGACATGTCTATTGAATTTTTTGGCTTAATAGCTGTGGTTGTAATTTAAAAGCCTTAACTGTGAGGTACAGGCATACATGGAAGGTCTATTTATCCATTTTTGTCTTAGGCATGGCAATGACCCCTGAGGAAATTCTTATAATCTACATCTGAGTAATTTTTAATGATATATATATATATAAAATATAATTTCTTATGATATAAAAATAATATATTTATATATTTTGATTTAAAATCTAGTGTTTTCCAAGTAAATAAAAAAAGTTTGGTCAAGTAGGACATTGTGACTCATTCTACATGCATTTCACTAATAGGAGAAACATAAATGACTCAGAAATCCAAGGGAGTAATTTCTTTGTTCTGCTGAACTAACACTGCCAAGATGCTGAAAGCTGGATAGGTACAAATAATCTTCCTTATTCTTCTTTTATAAGTTAAACTAAAGCCTTTTGTGTAGGTGAGTTTCTACTTCATTTTTAAGAACATTTATTGCTAATAATTACCCCAAACCTGTTCAATTACCCACACCTTTCAAAAATCACTTCAGCATCTGTTTACTTTCTCAGACGTCCCCTCCTTCTCATTCTCATCAAGACAAACCAAACGCCGCACTAAAAATTTCTCTCTGTCATTCAGAGAAGGAACACATGGAGTTGAAAAGACTAGATAGTCAGTTGCAGTGACAATCAGTTTTATATTCCTGCCTCGGCACCCTGGCATGCAGTTGTGCTCACTGATCTGGTACTGCAATTTTGTTTCTCCTTTGCCTGCCCACAGCAGCACCAGCTGGAACTAACACAATCAGCTGCTGTGTGCAGCTCTGCTTTTGAATACACAATGCACTACGAAAATAAATGAAGTGATACTCTAAACTTTTTGGTCTATATAACCCAGAATGTGAAACCACAGCCATATTGATACATTCACCTATTATAACATTCAAGCTTTGCTGCCCCTCATCAGTCTCTGAACAGTCTATTTCCATGGCCATTCAAAAGGTTAAGAGCTGGGATGGATTCAGTGGTTTAAAATACTTATTAAGATCTAGGAACTCTATTGAAACTGCCATGCTGCCTAACTGCTATAAACTATCACAGTGTGCTCTACAAACACTTTTTGTATTTCAGTAGAACCACCAAAACTGAACTAGTCATGTAGTTTAAAAACAATGAACACCCTTGCATTCCCCTGTCTGAAGGGCCAGTCTTTAAATACCACAACAATATCTCTGTTTTTAAAATCACATTAAGGAATAAGCTTTATGGGATTCAGCAAATGTAGAATTAAGGCTTTTGGATGAGTTTATTTTAACCTGTAAACATAGACATATGAATCTTTTCACAAGATTGCACACTGTTTTTTGTATAAGACCATATTTCAGCAGGGAATAAATGGGGTAGGTAATAAACAGGTAAAATTTTGAGTTGGTTATCTAATAGCCTTCAGTGCATGGGCTGGTCTCTTCAGCACTGAGACTTTCCTGACAGCTTCTCCAAGCACATGCCTTTTGGTTGCTTTTTGATATTGATAGGTGTTTAATTCTCCACTTTCTGTCTGCATGAGCTTCATCCAAAGGTACAGTGCAACCCAAGCACCATTCAGGAAAAGTGACTACAAAATGGATTGTTCTACATTTTACCTTATGTACAACACCAAAGTCAACGTGCTCTTGTGTCCTAATAATTCTAGTCTTATGACTTCATCCCAAGTTCCTGAAATCCTCTTTACCATTGTCTTTCCTATTTATCATTCTGCCACTGTCCAATTTTGTATAACTGATTTTTTTTTTCTTTGCTTCTGTCATCTTAAATTTTCTTGTCCATTACCCTTACAGCAGCCCCATGATCTTATTCTGGTGCTTTTCACTAAGCTTTGTGTTTAGAGAGTAAGGGAGACAGCAACCTGGCTACTTCTTCTTGCATTTCTGTTGTTCCTGGAACCTGTAGAGATTTGTATGTCAGAGAAGCTCTGATCAGTTCTTGTCCTCAGGAAGGAAACTCTGCAGGACACTGAATAAAAAATTAGTTAGGTTTACCTCTAAGAGCCATAAGATGCAACTTATTTGAGGTAAACAGAATCTTATAAAAACGTAACTGCCAAATGGCTGGGTTTGTAGTAACTTTTCAGGTAATGTTTTGCAGGACATTTGCAGGACAAGATGTATCTCTGAATGGATTCCATTGCAAGGCTGTCAGTGTCTGCAGCCTAAACACGAAGGTGCTGGCACTTCTCTCTCTTTAATATTTTTAATGTGAGTAAAACATATTTTGCTTGTGATTCATTCTGAGAAATAGCCAAGTTGTCTAAGCCAAAAACCTGCTTTAATCTACTTCCAAGATCAATTAAAAATGTGTCCTCAGGCAAACACATGGCATGGAAAATGTCTGCCTTGAGGAATTAAAATTCAGTTATAAGCAATGGGAAAGAGGATTAAAAAATAGTGTATATGAGGGTAACGGTAATATCATTTCTGTCCATGATATTACAGAACTCTTTAAGTGAGACAAAGTTAGTATTGGTGCAAAAGGCCCGACTGCACTTTCTATTACCTGTAGTGAATTTAGCTTTCTCTCCCATATATGCATTTTGCACATTCAGTCATATCTGGAAACTCATACTAAACCCAGTGCCCTCTGTGAGGTTTGCCTGTGTAAGCCCCAGGTAAAGACCATTGAAAAAATTTTGTGCAGTAAGAACTTTAAATGTCAAGGTTTTGTCTCACAGTTTCTTGATTTCATACAGTTTATGTGTATGAATTAAGAACAACACAGAAAAAACTTTGCCAAAGTGCACTTCTCCACACACCGCTGTTTGATAGCCAGCCATTGCCACCAATCAAAGCGTATTATCTCTGAGTTTTTGCCTGTGACTTGTCTTGGAAGTTGCTAATCTGTCCATGTGATATGTACATGAGGACATACCTGTTCTCAACTGACTGACAGATGAAACAATTTTTATTTTTTAAAAAAATCTAAGGCAAGATTTAAATGCCTCAACAATTTACAGATAGGAAAAAAACTACTGTTGAAAAGGAACAGAAATATTTTGGATATTTTTTCAGATGAAGAAACTTCTGCTTAGCTGCTATCACCAGCACCTTGAAAATGTAGTTTTCCACTTTTAAGTGTTCTCCTCAGAAAGCTTGCATGAGGTTTACTTTTTTTGGTAACTCAAAGTGGAAATTTCTGCAGAAGTTGGCAGTAGCTTGAATGGCCATTGCCATTTCTAGCGACAGAAACCACAGCCATAGGCAGCAAAAACTACACTATAAACTACTGCTGCTGCTGCAGAAACTTCAGAGCTGAGAGAAATAAAGGACTCATTCAAAAGCATATTCTTATCCTCATATTATGTACATACCTTATCATACACCATTTAGCTGTGGAGAAAGCACAGATCCTCTATAATGTTGTACAGGTGATGTTATTTCCATGTATTCCCCTAAGAAACCAGCTTCAGTTTCACTGTGTACAAAATATATTTCTCCAGGTGATTTTTTTATCCAGATGGCTAAATATTTGACCTTATGTTTGTTGGGGCCACTGGTGTAGGTCTACATCGGTAACCTAAACATCATCATAGCAGAGCTTGAATATGGGTAGTATGCAACAATCTGTCCCCTGGCACAGCAGTCTTGTGTCAGTTAGCACCTTCCCTGGCATTGCAGAAATTTCTTTGTGGATAACTGAGGCCAGGCATCGTTTATGATAGACAGTATGAAAAAAGTCAAACTATTTGGGAAGGCAAGAGCCTTTAGCTGCCCAGGTGAGTACCATTTGCCATCAAGGCCAGCGAACAGGGGCTGCGTTGGTTTAGTGTCGGTCACAGGTGCTGCTGGGGCAGAAACTGAAGGACAGCAGGAAATAGTGCTCTAACTTGATCATGAAGAGAAACACTAAAACATCTGTTGGAAACTAGCAGATTCAGAAGTAAGATTTCTCCATGCATGCAATAATACAGCATTTGGTTCAAATCTCAAGAAGTGTAAAAAGCTAAACATGACTGTATTGCTTTAGGCTAATGGTGTAGCTGGCCCTGTGCCATGCCTCAGACAGTAACTGACAGTAGAAATGTAGGAAAGAGTGGAAGAACAGGGAGAGCAAAGTGTGAATGAGGGACTGTCTGAGCCAGAACTGGGTGTTCAAACATGACAGTCCTTCCAGCAGAGATCCCCAGTCACCTGTGTGATTCTCTTAGCAAGGTCACCACCTGGTTTTAAATAGCATGTCCTACAAAAGTAAAAACATAATATTGTCTAAAACTTCTTCCAAAAGAAAACAAACAAAGCAACCAACCAATCAAGAATAACAAGTGAATTGCTCTCCTGTCATTAATGTACCTCAAAGTACTGTATATAATTAAAGGAAATGTCTCCTAGACCCCTTTATAGGCTTAGACTGTAGGTATTTTCATAGTAGTTTCCATAACTTCCTCTGCTACATTTCAAAACTGGACACCTACTTCTGCAGTAGCTGGATTTTTATTGCACACTGGATAACCTAGTTTGTGCATAAAGAACTTCACTCAAAGTTAATCATGTTTGGAGCCATAGGATTGTCTTTCAATAACACTAACACCAACTATAGATACTCAAGTCTTTTCTTCTGCTGGATTAAGCCCATTTTCTATTGTTTAGGCTATGTGATCTGCAGCGCAAATGAGAGGTGACTTCTTATCTACAAGAAAAAGCTGTCTGATAAATCACAAAGATGAATAATGTATATCACAGGAGCAGAGCAAACAGCATTTCACACTATTTTTCATGCAAAATGTCACATGAATTCTAAATGGACCAAACAATTTGTATGAGTTTGAGACTAAATTCATTGCCAGAAGTGGAAAGAGGAGGGAGGAGAAGTCTCGTTGTTGTTGTGATTCTAGTTTACTCAAGCAAAGGGATTCTGATCCAGCTATTTTTTTTCTATACTGACTTGAATAGAGAAATAAATTAAAACTACAAAAATCAATGCAAAAGAATAATTATAAACCACATTCAAACAGCATCCCTACTGCAAATAAGGCAGGGTTTCTGTTGTTTTTTCCACACTGAATTTCAGTCTGGTTAGAGGAAGCCTGTGAGGTTATTATTGTATTGTTTCATAATCAGACATTTAAAAGTCCTGCAACTGAAAAAATGGTGATTGAATATTATTGTTATTACTACTGTGGCCTCACGTTGCCAATTGATTTACATATAACCTCACAGAATATGTCTTAAAGGCTCTTAGTAGATGACTGAAGGAGTTTAGTATGCAATGGACAGACACACAATATCTGTCTGAAATAAAAGCAGCAGAAAGCGATAGAAGGAACGTCCCCAGGGAAGACAAGCCCCACAGACTATTAATGCAACAGGGAGAGTGTCGACATTCAACCAGAGGGGCCTCCAGTGGGCTCTGGAGCACTGTGACAGGGTGTTGCACCTCCCTCCCTAACAGTAAGGGTTACAGGACTGAGCGTGATGTTGCAGTAACTCTCTGAGTGCAGAGCGTCCAAGCCAGCACAACCTAGAGTCTCTTGTGTCACCTTTATGAGTAGACTCTAGACAGTGATTTTATGTATTTACATTGAATGTCCCACTCTTTTCCTCTGTCTCTTATAGAAACACAGAATGGTTTGGATTGGAAAGGACCTTTAAAGATCATCTAGTGCAATCCTCTTTCCCTAGATCTTGTGATTTTTCACTACACCAGGTTGCTCAAAGCCCCATCCAACCTAGCTTTGAGCATTTCCACTGGTGGGACAGCCACAACTTCTATATTCAACTTGTTCTAGTGTCTCATCACCCTCACAGTAAAAAAAAACTTCTTATGTCCAGTCTAAATCTACCCTTTTTCAGTTAAAAAACATTACCCCTTTTCCTGTCGCTACAGGCCTTGGTAAAAATAATATTTCTCCAACTATTGAAAGGCCAAAACAGTATTTTATGGCCACAGTTCCTTCCCACTTGACTTCATATAAGATTACTGAAAGACAAACAGCATTCCTGATCTTGAAGCCTTCACACAGCTGAAACACAAGAAGGACCTGAAAAACAAAATTGGCCACTTTTGCAGCTTTCAGCAGACATTATTTTTGTGCATGGTATGATACATTCCTTTGATACAGTGAGAATGCTGCGTAATATTTGATTAAGCTGCTGGAAACTTGTAAATGATGGGAAAATGTTGCTTAGAAAATCTCAAGGATTTAGGAAAAACAGCCTTTGTGAATTCTATTCTTCCCAAATACTCAGGTCAATATTTTCATATATAACTGTGACTCTTACACAAGTGTAAGATACAGAAAATACAAAGTCGTATGCAATTAAATGAAAACAAGTAATAAAAAGCTATGCAGATCAGCTTGAAATTGTTACTTCTTCACGATATTTAAAATACTTATTTTAGGTCAATTAGCAGTTTTTGAAAGAAATGACATGCATGTAGAGTACAGAAATGAAATGTTTTTTCTACTCTTCACCAGTAGAGAGCGCTGTCAGACAGCCACAGCTCGCAAGACCCTCAAAGACGTAAAAACACTGAATCACTGCAGCCAGTGGTACAGCACCGTGGATAATGACAAAGTCAACTTCAAAATTAGAGAAAGAGCAAGATTAGACTTTACATCATATTTTAAAGAAGTATGAATGCATTTTTTCACAAGATAATATTATAGATGTAACATTAATAATTATGAATTCAGACGCCTAAACATCGTCTGTTCACATATGCTTCCAGGGAGGGAAAAGACAAAAACCGTTCGCAAAGAAGTGCTTAGAACAAATCTATGTCATGCAATGAAGCTGTACGATCGTCCATATCAAGACGTTATCTGAAGATTAATAAGACCAAGTTAAATTAATTAAATTAGAGTGGCAAAGGGAATTAAATGAAAGTATGAAATGCATGGCACACAATAGTCATTACTGGCCATATCTTGTGCTGGGTATGCTCCATGCCACTTAATTGATTCTCTGGGAGTTGAGGGAAAATTTGCCACCATTTATCCTACAGTTTTCATATGAGGAATGGTAAGACTATTTGGGCTAGTCAAGTCAATGAGAAATGCGCATTCTCATGGATGCGAATAACCAAACCCATTACCGGGGTTTGGCAATTGAACTACATCCAATCACCTTCAAGCACAATTTGGTCTTGATATTTTCTAAACCTTTCCTGTTGTACACACATTTTATTTAAGTGTAAACGCCTCTCAGACTTATACTAAGCTATATTTTAAACCCAAACAAACTCATTAAACACCAGATAATAGTTTTTCCCTCTCCTAAGTACATCACTATAACATATTTCTACATTCATGCAGGATACATAAGCACATGATAGTGTTCTTTCTATTTAAGGAGCTTTCTTATTTTGAAAAACAGAACTAACATAAAAAAACCCAGACTGAGGCTTTTGGATGCTTCTTAGCACTGCTGTCGATGAACTACCAGAATAATACAATGTAGAACTACTGTTTGAGTAAGAAATCGTCAATTCCGGGAGTCTGCACTGACTTGGATCCTCCCTAAGGGTACACTACAAACACCACATGCGAAAATCTACCTTATGAGAAATAGTTTCTCAATAGTTAAACACAATTGAGTAAATAATCAACATTTTCAACATTTTCATCCCTCTCTCTTCTGTGTTCTTAAGCATTTTATGCAATATGATTAGACAGATGTGCAAACAAGAGTATCTAAAAATGTGAGGAAAAAGATTAATCACTTGCTCCAACTCCTGTTTAAATCAAGGAAAAAGCCTGCAGTATTTGGAGTCTTGTAGGATCCAGTTCCCCCAGACAATCAGGAGTTTCAAACATGCAACCCCCCCCAATTAAAAGGAATTTAGGAAGAAATTTTTCCTCTTGGTGACTCATTTTCCAGCTGCTTACTCTAAAGTGCCTTCTTTGAGCTGTTTTTTATTAGGCACTGTCAGATAAAGTAGGACAGTACCATCTATCAACATATTGGTCCAACTAGTATGGCACAAACTACATTCTGATGTTAATTTTAAACACTTTGAGGCTTTACCACTTTGAGGCTAGCTCTCAGTCCCAAGTCTATCTTGCCAGAAGAGGAATGATCCATCTGCTCAGCATACATCCTTGCCCGACATCTGCCTGACAGGGCTTACGGCACAGGACAGAACCTTACCACATTGATGGTCTTGGCATTTGAACAGCATGCTCAGTGCTTCTGTTTTTCAGCTAGGAGGGGATAGCACTTAATGGGTTTGTTTGTATGTGCTGGGCACCCAGATCCAGAGTCATGGCTGTTCAGGTCAGTGGTGGTGGAATGAAGATCCCAGCAGAGCTTGACCCCAGATTCCATTCAAAGGTCTCTGGTGGTATTCTGGCAAAAGCCATGAGTGAAGCAGTCAGAGCATGTAGATTAATCTATGAGAAGCTGTGTTGCAGACAATAGAACTGTCATCATAAAATCCTCTGCAGGCATTTCAAAGAGATTTTTTCCATACTTTGTGCACAATACACCACTTGTTTAATTCACATGAGGGAACTTCTTGCATGCACATTTGAAAAGCCTTTTGCACTTGCCTGAGCTATAGAAAAACAATTAACAAAGCTGTCTTTTGTCATCAACACATGGTACTTTTACGGCATGTAAGAGGAAATGACCCTACCGGAGGGGTATGGTCCCATCACCTGTGTGTAACACAATGGTGTTCTTGTGGAAGCTGTTTATATGAGAGCAAATTTCAAAGCTGATTCCCTGATAGGGCAATTACTGTCTTTAAGAATCTCCTTAAACATCTTAGATCTAGAGGCTTTATCTGTTCCATCCACTAATATAAGGAGCAGATGCCTCCTCAAGGGCCTGCTCTAACTGCATCCCTCAGGCTTTAACAGCTGCTGCCCCACTCACCTTCCACTGACCAGTACAAGCTGCCTGCCATAGAGGTGAAAGATTGCTACCTTTCAGTCACCATTTTGCACAGTTCTGCAGAGGCATAAATCAGCTGCACAAGGTTTGGTGACAGAGTATCGTCAGCCTGGGTTTTATAATTTTCCATGCAGTTGAGCCAGACTGCCTCCCTGACCTTGCATTTCTCTCTCCCTCCTCTCCCTGCAGAGAGCCTGGTTCTTCTCTGTCCCTGCCCACAATCTTGCCACTGTTGGTGCCAGAGCCTTCCCAACTGCTGCTTCTGCCATCTGGAACAGCCTTCCTATATCTCACTGCTTCATTGCCTCTCTGTCTCTGTTCAAATCTCTATCCTTTCTTCCTCATCTATTACTACATATTTTTTCTCTTTCCCTCTGCTGTTACTTATTTTTTAACTCTGTAATGCCTCTTGGGCTCCAGCTTGAATAAAATATGCTAAAATGAGAAACAGCTTATTCAATAACTTTTGATATTTAATATGATAATTTTAGAACCTGAAAAAAAAGAAGAAAAGTAGGCAATAAATAGATGTTAGGCTGTAAATAGAAAAAAAACAATAAGAACAAATTTAATGACCACAATAGTACTCATTTTAAAGGGATTTCATCTGTTTGAGGGGCAGGTCATCATAGTACAGCTGGAAGAAGGGAACTCCAACCTTTCTGAATATCTGTGGTGCGCTAGGTCCAACTCACTCGCCATTCTCCTGGTTCGGGTGATTTGTGTTAGCACATAGTTCTCCCTTATCCCAGGCCAATGCTTAGAGCAGGGGTCCTCAAACTATGGCCCACGGGCCAGATACGGCCCCCCAGGGTCCTCAATCCAGCCCCCGGTATTTACAGACCCCCCCGCCCCGCCCCCCGCCCCCCCCCCCCCACCCCCGCCAGGGGTTGGGGGGGGAAACCAAGCAGCCGCAGATGGCTGCCTGCCACTTCATCCGTGTGCCGGCCCGCTGGTTAAAAAGTTTGAGGACCCCTGGCTTAGAGCAATGGGCTTCTGAGCAGCTACCTGACATTTATGTGCCTTGGCTGATCTTCCTGGCCAGGATTCGAGATTCTAAAACCTGACCTGCATGACAGAGAAATAAAGCTCCCGAATACATGAATACGCAGTTCCTTGCACTATGAATAGCACTAAAGCATTACAGAGCACGTTTTGGTGGAGTTCTCTCCTGCATTACGATGCAGAAGAAAATATTCTGAGAAAGTATGTTTTGATTAGACATAAGCTTCTCTGCAACAAATATAAAAATATGATGGTTTGTTTTTTTCCACAAAGCCCGTATCTGAATATGTTAAAAACATGTATTGATTATGTGATTCATTTTGTGGTTCGTTTAATCAAAAGCACCTGAAAAAAGTGTGTTCCTATAGTTACGTAGGTAGCGGTGGAATTTATTGCCCAAGGGCCCTGAGTATCAACTACCCCAGAGTTTTCCATGAACAAAGGCTTAGAAACAGTTTACAAAACTGTATGTGACACAGAATACAAGAGATTTTACTGCCTTTACAACACCTAGGTGTGGGATGACATAAAACATACAGGTACCTTATATGGTTCTCTGTATAAGTGGGCTTGCTGTATGTGTTGTGGTGTTGTAAGTGCCTTTCTGATGGCCTGGATGAGGTGACCTGTTTCAGCTGTCCTCTGGCCCACAGACCTGTATGTTCATACAAATGTTTGGATGAAAATCTGGTGCATACCATAGTCCCACCCAGTATGGAAGTATATCTTTCAGATCTCACACTGTAATCTAATTTTTTGCTACCAGTATTCACAATGAGAACATTCAGTTTTTCAAAAATTATTTCTGATTTCACATTCTCCACAAGCATGCAATATATTTTATTAGCATAGATATGTATAAAATTTCTGCCACCCCCAGTGTTCGCCTGGGTTCAGTTACAGTAAACAATTTTTTTTTGGTTTTTTGACAAGTAAATTATTTGAACAAAGTTCTGATACTTAAAGAGCATATGCCAACTTATGCCTACATTTTTTCTGATCAAATTTACATGCTCTCTAGGCCACTATAACAATTACAAACATGAATCCAGTATTTGCTCCTAATATTTGCTCCTACAATGACTATACATCATTGGTAATTCACATTAATCTTTAGAAAAAGCATGCACATGTGGATACACAGATTGGACAGATGAGTTAGGCTTCTTTTCTCACAATGTCACTATGTGTATCCTAAAATAAATAATAAATTCTAACTTTGGGGAAAGTTACACTTCAAATGTCCCATAGATCAGCTAGTCACACAGAAGTGAAAAAGTCCACTAATAAGGAAAATGAAAATTAAAAGTTAAACTTCTCTCATAAATGAAAAGTGACAATAATTTTATTTATTGACATTGCACCATTATTAGTTAGTTCATTTGGTATAATACTGGAGAATGAAGAAAAATGGAGTCAGCTTGTAGCAGAACACTGCTGACCCTGCTAATGACGATGTAACAAGTAACTGTGCTGTAAGAAAGGAATCTCAAATGCAGACACATTGTTAGTCTAAGCAGGAGACTGGATGAATCATGGTGGTCCACTCTAGGATTAAATCTTTAAGTATCCTGAGTTGGTATGCAGGGAGAAAGCAAAAAAGAAGCAGGGAGGCCATTTCTGTGATACTGGAAGACATCTGGGAGGAAGCCAAGAAGAAAACTGCAGGCTGCTCAGACAAGACTTGTAGAGGACACAGAGAATGCAGAAAACAAAGGAAGAAAAGAAAAGAGTATTATTCATAGGTAATTCAGAACAGATAAGGCATAATAACATCTCACAGGTGATTTAGTACTACATATTAACATATGTCAGATTAAATGTGATGGTAATATATCAAATGTATAATCTTAACAGTCACTAGGAATCGTGTGTGCCTTTCTGTCTTTCACTGTAGTCTCTTAATGATGTTTATACATTTATGTGGTCAGTCTTGTGTCTCAAACCTATAAGATCATCTCTCTTTTCCATATGGTCAAGATGGGAGACAAATAGCTGAGAATCATTCAGTCTTGTGCTGCATTCACTGACTCACTGCAGCTCAGTGACATCTGCAAATGTATGACACGTGCAAAAATTTAGCAGAGTAATACAAAATATTAGATCATTGAAGAAAATAAGCTTGTTTAATACTGCCTTACTCAATGTCAGTGACTAGGAAATAAAAGGATTTTTCAGGGGATTGTTGCATGCCGGTCCAAGACAGGACCAAAGTTCTGCTTGTAGTCTTGGGAACAGAATTAAGACTCAAAACGGAGTCAAGATCCAAGGAACTTTATTTGCCCAACAACAGGTTTGCAAATGCAAAGGAGAGAGTGAGAGAGAAAGGAAGGAAAGAAAGAAGGAAGGAATGAAAGAGTTCATGGCAACAGCTGCCACCCTGGAGCTACAGCATCTCGACAGTCCAATTCACTTCCAAGTCCAGTGGGGGAATATGCCGCCCGATGTTGGCTGGTTCCATTCTTTTATAGGGTTGGCATTAGCGGTTCTGCTTAACCACACCTTCCACCTGGCAGTGGTGTGCGTGCCCAATACCATCAGGTGGTCCTCAGAGGTCTTCAGGCTCCTCGATCCCTCTGACCCTGGGTCTGGGCACATGCACAGGGGTTTGGTTAAGTTTCTCAGGATTAGCCCCCCTGTTGCTCCATGGTGACAGCCGGTGAGTTTCCTGCCTTAACAATGTTGAGATAAATGTCTGCTGTGTCAATGGTGGTTCTCACTGATGCAGTCTCTTACAGGAATCAAGCCTGTATCTTTAAGCACATGTGTGTGTATGTTAGATCAAAAAAGTATACAGCAGTCTCTGCAGGTACTTTTTTGTTTTTAAATGTTGGTAAGGGTTCAGCTGCACCACTCTCTCTGTACTGGCACTTGCTCCCAGAGTTTACTTTCCATTGATTGCACTTACCTTGTTGAAAAGGCCCCAGAATGAATTGCTTCGGCTCTATCAGTAGCATAGCTCTAGAGTTTTCTAGATTTCAAGAGAGTAGTTAACTTAAAAGAGATAACCAGACATACAGAGGTAGTGATAAAAGGAAAGGATGATTCAGGAAGCAATTTAATTTCAAGCTCTGTAAAGGGATACATACCATGATGTAGAAAGATATTTGCTAGAAAATGAACCAGGTTAATTTTTCTTAAAAATATAAACATCCATGAATATCCATCAGATGGAAATATTTTCAGCCACCTTCACAGCCCAAGCTAGTCTGGAAAGACCACAACACAAAATTCTATAACACATTTGCTTGGTGTTCCCAGTACCAGCTTGATGTCACTTTCAAGTCACTAACTGAACAAAACATTACTCAAGTAAATCAGTCCTGAATTTTCAATAGAAAGTTGTTTTTTTTGGGTGGTGGTGGTTTTTGGGTTTGTTTTTGGTTTTGTTTTTGTTGTGATTTGATTCAGGAGTCTGCCTCATGAATGATGGGATATAGATACACAAACAAATTAGCACAAAGGAAGCTAATGAGTGGATTTTCAGCTTCTTAAGTGCCATGTGATATATATTCATTTGCATGATTTTATCCCACAATACACAAAACAGTTTATCCCTTGCTGAATATGGGGTAATCCACCTTGCAATTTGTTTTTCAGAAAGATCATGCCACAGTGGTTGTTTTGAGTGGCTGATTTTGTGAAAACATAACCCACAATTTGTGCTAATGGGCCACTCTGCAGCAGGCAGTGATTTCACTGATTTTTGACAAACTTTTGCTCCTGTCACTTCAGCAAGTTCTACATGTCTGAAATTTTTGCTTGTTCTGTTTTAAAAGTTAATTGACTTAATTTTTCCTGCCTTAAAAGAAAATGTTTCTCATCTATTAGAGTTGCATTCAATTTTTATTTTTATTAGGCTGGATGTCTAAAAAGTTTTCAGTTCAGAACTTTCATAGCTAAGCAAGCAAAAAAACCTTTTTGGTCCTTTGATGGCAACGAATTCTTCAGTCTAATTAGAGAGCTCCAGATTTGCTATGAAGAATGAATTGGAGGATAACCTGAAATCTTATTTTGTTTCATCATAGAGATGTATTTTACCAACATGAAATAGAGATTTAAAAGAGGAACAAAAGGTTTTCACTACAAGCATGCTGTATAAATGAGATGTTATCTACATGGAGTTCAAACTGTACAGACAAGTTAGTCTTATACAGTAATTGTGACCTTCAGCACATCCATCTGCTACGGTGTAAATTAGAAACCATCAACCAAAGGATCCAACTTTCTGCTGATGAGATCATTTAGCTATCTTCAGTTCTAAACATTTCTTCTGCAGTCTGTGGTTCTGTGTAATTAATTGGTATCAAGGAAAAAAATCACAGGCATTAGAAATGCTTCTTGCCCATCTCTGTTGCAGCACTATGACAGTTCATTACAAAATGGGAGAATTCTAACACCTCAAAAAATGGGAAGAAGTCAATAAAACCTGATGGAACATGCAGAAATGCAGGTGCCTAGCACACCCAGAGGGTGCCTGGCAACATTTCCAAAACCAAAATAAAAATTTTCAGTGCCTCTGCTTTGAGGAACATCAAGCCAAAATCTTGCGTTTCTTGCATTATCTCTTAAAGATACTCTTTCAAAGTCAGATAGAACACAAATCAGTTCCATATTGGTGGTGTTTATTGACAGCAATGGGGTTGTGCAAATTCAGGCATGATAGATATCCCTAGCTTCCTGCCCATATTTCATTTCTTCTCACAAAAAATGCCTCACCACAGCATAATATTGTAATATGATATGTAGAGATATTCAGGTGTAGTTTAAGCTACTGAAAAAGGTATGAGCATAAAACTAGGATGCTTTGTCCCCTAACAAGCTCTACTGAGAAGAACAGTTAAATCACAATTGCTTTTTTTTTTTTTCCCTATAGCAAAGGAGAGTTGGGACAAAAGTACCCAACCTCTCCAGCACATCACTGTGTACACAGAGATTATTAGCACAGGGCTTTAAATAACATTTACTTACATCACTATGGAGTCCTGAGATACACTGAGGGCTGTGGGCAGAACATCCCAGAAGAGAAATACAGATGGCATAGATGATTTAGCAGGCCATAAAGACACGTGCAAATGTTTCTTGCAGTATTTTGTCCTTTAAATAAAGAAAACAAACAAACTTCCAGTCAAGTCTGCTTTTAAGAGACTCATTCTCAGTTAGTAAAGAAACATTACTACAGCAAACAAGTGACAGTAATCAAAGCACCGCAAAAGAAGCATCCAGAACTACCGTGGAACATAATGAAAGGGAAAAATCAAACATATTGGGGGAGGCTGTTTTAGCAGAACAGATGCCCACTTGTTCAATAAATTGCCTTGATTTGTATGTTTGCTTTAAAAGACAGTCTACATTTCTGAGAGATAGTTACATTTAAAAACCACTTGTAATGAATAATACAGGAAATGTTCCCATTGCACAGTTCCAGAGTAATGATAAACTTCCATACGTGAAATTCACAATGTAGTAAAGTTAATGTGGGCTTTAAAAGGGTGATTTTGAGTACAGAGACCGTACTGAGGAGTTCTGTCTTGTCAAGAATTTGTTTGGGTGTAAGTAATTAGTTGCTCTGCTAACTCCCTAGTCATGTATAGAGAATTTCTTTTTCTTAGGTGTGTTCGACCAGCTACTCACTTACTGAAAAACTGCATATAAAGAAACAGATTATTTGGTTTGAAATATCAATTAAGAAAATGCTATTACTTCACCGTGCATTTTACTTGAGTAGAAGTACCTGATATTTGTTATTCTGTAGGGAAATGTTGGCAAGTAAAGACAACAGAGCTTGAAGACTCAATCGCAATATCATTGTAATTGCAATGTCAGTTGTTCTCAACAACATATGGTGGCATTTTTCTTCAATAAAAAAGTTTATGAAACTTAATCCATTTCTGTGATTTAGTTATTACATCAGATTATAAATTAGAATTAATGTGAACAACATACTTAATAACACTGCTTATAAATTTGAAGTGGCAATTTAGAATTAAAACATTACTTGGTAGGCTAGATCTGTGAATGCCTCTTTAGCTCATATTCGGTAATTTGGATTACAGAACATAATCAGCACTTTAATCATTTATTGGAATTACTCAATAATGAAAAAGACATGAAGAAGGAAGGAGTCCTATATTAAGCAAAAGTAGTAATGTAATTGCATTGACCCGCTAACTTTTTATTTTCTACTAGGATAAATACATTCTCTTTTATTAAATCTCTGTGCCAAAACTTATCAGCATGACTTTCATTCTCACTGTTTAATGTCATTGGTTATGAAAGATGTACATAATGGCACTTTTCATATAGCAACAGTTAACTATCTAACTGACCATTACTACCATTTTATATTCCTTACTCCACATAATCTATTTTGTTGGCATTAATGTAAAATCTCACAATAAATGTTATAGTTAGAACCATACCTGATTTTTCATAACTGGTTTGAAATGAAGTATGAAAGTCACACTTGGTACACATTTTGTCACTTACAGTAGCACACAGCCACATAGAGCTCTCACAGTTTATTGCTAACCAACAAATCCATTTTATTGCCAAATCTTTTGAATCTTAAATTCCAGTTCTTCAAGAACTGCAGGTATTGCCAAAAGAGAAAAGAGTCACTGGAAAATAAATCACTGGAATAAAAAAAAATGTGGATTTCAGAACCTCAGAGATTTGGAATGTTTAGGATCATGGTATTAATTGGTCCAGTGTAAAACATCAGCCTACAGAATTCAGAATATCTCCAAATATTTGGTGGGATTAGTGTCTAATTTACAAATATTTCCACCTCAATAAACACTGATGTACATAAGCTGAGGTGCTTAATATGAAAGTCTCGTTTTAGAAACTGCCAACTAATGAAAACATTATAGTATCACTGAATAAGATAGAAGTCCATGAAAAAGGCTTTACTCAAAATACAGTAACTCCTTCACCATTTCAGATGGCAATCTAATTAGATGCTTCCATATGCAGTAATATAAATTTAACCTGAACCTGAAATCTAGGCACATGCGACATCTGTGTTAATTATACTCTGACAATTATTCAGTTAGTAAATAGAAGCAAGCAAATTAGTTAAGAAAAATCATGACAAGGATTGCGTTTAGTGAAAGTCACTGCAAATAAAATATTTTAAATCAGATGTAAGTGCATAACTTGTATTGTAAATATGTCATGTTAAATAGATAACAATAATTTTAATGTCATAATTAGATACTTAGATTATATCAAACATGTCATAAACTGGAAGCCAAATTTTTTAAAAGGATTTCAACTGTGGTTGATTACATAGCTAATATAAATCACAATATTATTTTATTTCCTGTTTTCTTATTAATATATTTTAATAATAGTAAAAAAAGTAAATAAAATCAATGGTAGAGTTCGCATATTTCTTTTAATATGAATTTCATGCTTAATGAGAAACAAGACTGGACCTATGAACTTTTACCACCTAATTTCACAAGCCTGGGCAATGCTGTATATTTAATTCTAAAACAAACAAACAAACCAACACCATCAGCCAATCGATCAGATATCCAACCCAGATGATCTGATGCATGTCTTATATTTTAAGCTATGTCAAAACATAAAATGGAAATCAACATTTGGTGATCATTTTGTTGGAACTTTCCCAATGTATTGGAAAAACTAGACATGTTAGCAGGGAGGAGCTATGCCAACGTGAGAAAAAGGTTCTCTCTTTGTGGTTTCAGATTTTGATAAAACTTAATTTTCAAGAAACCCTAGAAAATGGTTTAAGGAAAAGCCTTAGCACTAATGGCACAAATACCCATTTGTAGTCAGTACAGAGATGGTATAGTCATTATAAAGGTGGCATGTAGGAGCCAGGGAAGAACAGAGTGCATGTGTCATGCATGTGAAACCTTCAGAGAATTCAGCTGCCAAAATTTGGCCATTATGTACTGTACATACACAAATGGTAATCTGGAGGCCTGTAACCTGTCCAAACCTGGGTGAATTTTTATGCAGTGAATTCCTTGCCAAACATGAAGCCTTTCAAAGCACAGAAGTCCTGGAGTTCTTCAACATAAATGCTTGCAATCATTCATTTTAAAAATTAATCAAAATGCAATGTTTCACTTGTATATTATTCGTAGCAGTAGCTGAATTTTCAGCTGAAAAGCAAAACAAACAATAAAAACAACCAGAAATCAGTCTGAAGCTAACACCCACTCCTGAAAAATTCATCCAAAGCATCTAAAGCCTTTCAGAAGTGTCAGACAACTACATCTATAAGTGGCGCTCAAAACAGTGCCTGTAAAACTGATTTGGTTATTGGGGTCCTTGCTGAATACAGTAGCAGTCGTAGCTGAGAATACACTAGAGCTGCACTTCTAGGAAACCTGTGACTTTCCCAGGCCTTTGTCATGGAGTTTCAAGATACATTAACATTTTGGTCAGGTGGGAAGATGCCAGTTCATCCCCTCCGTCACACTCAGTGAATGCCTCTGAATTACCCTAGCTGTAATGGCCATTATCAAGCCTGGAGAAGACTGT
This sequence comes from Falco biarmicus, assembly GCF_023638135.1. Taxonomy (NCBI): domain Eukaryota; kingdom Metazoa; phylum Chordata; class Aves; order Falconiformes; family Falconidae; genus Falco; species Falco biarmicus. The sequence continues at coordinate 63,469,909 of NC_079290.1, forward strand.
TTTGGATAAGTCAATGACAGAACATGGCTCCTGCTACTGAGAGACAAGTAAGCTTTATAGACTTTACAAAATCTGAATGGAACAAGAATAAATAAATGATAAATCCTTGCAAACCATTCACTTAATACTTTCCTCTGATGCCAGCAACACTGGATAAAGATTTCATTGCTGACCCTGAGCATACCTGATCAGCTAGGAGAGCAATCAGGAAAACTTAAGAAGTTGAACTGAACAGCTTTGCCATGCATGGAAGTTTGGGCAGAAGCTGATGCAGAAAAGCGAGAAAGGAAAGAGAGGGACTCAGTTCATCCGTCCCCAGAATGGCTGTTTCAAACTGGATGGAGATGTAGGCTTCATTTGACACTGCCTATGTACAGATGGAGGATGAGGCATGTGTTTCAGAATGACTGGAAATCCAGGTTGCTCCATCGTGAGGGACCTGATGGGAACATCTCACAGCTCCCCTCTGGACAGTACACGTGCATCCTTCCTTTGGAAAATCAAACAAGGCAAGAGTAGGTGCCTGCCAAGGTATCCCTTTGATACAGGGAGTGAATGCACCTACTGGTGAGCTCAGAGGGGCTCTGGTGTGTAACAGCTTTGTTGGCTCTACTGAGACTGGGAGGAAGATGGCTGAGAACGACAGCAGGACACAATTTGGAATGAATCTGTTTCACACACCCTAAGAACATGATGAGAAATTTCGAGTTGTGTGCATTTCCAAGTGAAATCTAATTTTCTTTGAATGAGCACGCTCTTTGTAAAATGAGTCCTTATTTATGCAAGTTGGTTTTAAATGAGAATATTTAACCAAAGGATTTGATCCTCATATAATGAAAGCTCTTATAAACGTGCAACTAGACAGCACAGGCAGCCTTACTGCCTATTCAGGCACTTATTCTGAGGGTTTCTTTTTTACTCTTTGACAAAGTTTAGACTACATGTTTCTAATTAGAATGAAAACTAGTTAGATGAAGGATATTTTCAACTCAACTATTTTTCAACTGTCCTTATGAATCTAAGAAGGGGTTACCAGACTGACAGGTGGCAGCATGGCCCAGTGGATGTTAAATTGCTTAGAAACATTTTGGGCTTTTCATGTTCTAAAAGAAAGAAAAGGTTCCAACCTTTCTTTGCTTACATGTCACTCAGAAGTGGTTGGTTGTGAAAGTTCTGACCTTGTTCTGCACCTAATACTCCAAGGGAGCTATTGCATAGGGCATATTTGAATAGATTTGGTTAAGAAAATAAAAAAATTAAATTTTGATCTCTTAATATTCAATTATGCTCAAACTATGCTGAAGGAAATTTCAAGGAGGTTGGAAGTTCTTTTGGCATGCTAATGTAACAGATGCGAAAGCATGAATTAAGAGCTACAATGGAGAGCTGCCGGCAGGTACTGATTTGTAAGCTGATCCGAACTCTTGAAGGTAATTGAGGAATGACTTAGAAATGACTTCACGCTGAAAGTAGAAGGGCCTTTTTCTACCCATAATTCTGTCCTAAACTTTCTCAGAACCCTATTTTAGGTTGGAAGCTGTTGCTGCCAAAAGAATAATTTTTCTAAAAATATTTCCAAGCCATTCCTGACTGCACGGCTGCAAAAATGCTTTGTGGTAACCCAAGGGAGGGACGGTGCACAGATTGGAACAAGTGCCTGAAGGTGGAGATGCCTGCTTTGTTGACAGTTTAGTCTGGCTTCTGCTACTTTACGGTTATTGTGAAACTAGACAGTGTTTACAGATTTTGCCAGTTTCTCTCTGTTTAGCACTACTGAACATCTTGTCATAAGAACTTTAGGCTACTCTTCAAAGCGAGCCCGAAATAACTCATTATTCTGTCACAGAATCACAGAACAGTTGAGATTAGAAGTGACTTCTGGAGGTCATCGTGTTCCAGCTCCTGCTCAAGCAGGGCCACTCAGAGCTGGTTGCCCAGGACCATGTCCAGCTCTCTTCTGAATAACTCCAGTGTGGAAAACTCCAAAACCTCTCTGGGGAAGCTATGCCAGAGCTTGGTCACCCTCACAGTGAAAAAGTGATTCCTGATCTTCAGAGGCAACCTCCTGTGTTTCAGGTTGTGTCCATTCCATTTTTACTGTCACTATGCGCCACTGAGCAGAGTGTGGCTCTGTCTTCTTTGTATCTTCCTTCAGGTATTTATATATTTTTGCCTTGTTGAGTTATCCTGTCAGGTATTTGTCTTGCTGAACCATCTTTAGTGGCACAACTAAAGACGAACCCTGTGACCATCTCTTCTGTTCTGATCTTGGTGTGCCCCTAGGATATGATGAGAGACTTCTTATAGCCTTGCTCTTTTCACCACAAAACTGTTTTATCTTGAGTGTAGACTGTTCTCTTGATACTTGCTACCCTTCAATTGAAGACGCCTGACTGACAGTGCTGGAACTGAGCTAATGTAAGACTAAAGAGGTCAGATATCCCTGGGAGATAGGAGACATTGATCTTGAATAAGTGCCAGCTCTGTACAGGTATTCTTGTGGGCCAGGTCCTAAATAAAGAGAGAGAGAGAGCATGCCTCAGTTTGGTTGCACCTACTGCATCTTCTGAACCAAGCAGTTATTCACAAGCAAATAAAAAATGTTGGAGTCTGTTCCATGATATAGGAATGAGGAGAGACCTTGATGACTAGAAGCTGCTGGAGAAGCCATTTCACATAATTTCAGACGTAAAACCCTTCAGCTCATTAGACTGATCTGATTTTCAAAGGTGTTTATCTTTTTCCTACTATTTCCTATTCTGTTCAAGCCAACAGTGAAAAAGTCTGATTTATCTAGGAGGATAGTTCAGCCTTCAGAGTGTCCTTTTTAAAATTTCTTATCCTCAAAGTCACCTTCTTTCTAGAGATTACAATGTGAGGAAAAGAATATGAAAAACCTCATTTCAGTGGCAGTAAAAACTACTTTACTAATCCCAACTTCCTTTCATTGAATCCAAATGTCATTCTGTGCCTCTAGCTTGTGTTCCTATGGAAGACTTCAGACTATCACTGTCCAAAATGAAATCCTGGTAACATATTCCATGATCCACTTTTAGCACCATTATCTGTCACTGCTGACAGTATCTTTTCTTCCTACTTGCTGTTAACCATCCTCGTCTCCCTCTAGCTCCGTTCAGCCCTCTGCCTTGCTACCTTTGTACCCAACATGTGAGGTCTTCTTCTTCATTCATTTCCCACTTCCCTGTTAGTCCATCACCTGTTGCTTTGATTACCTCTCTCACTCGCTGGTGTGCAGAGCTTTCTACAGCTCAGAACGGCAATTCTTATCTGCTGCTGCAGCATCAGATAAAAGCAGGAATGGGGTAAGCAGCTGAGCTGCGGTATGACTCCACTAAATTACTCATCATTTAATTTTCCTTTCTTGAGATATCAGAAGGGTAGGCACTGGACATGAAGTGCCACCCAGACTTCCATGGCAACCTCTAATCATTTTGGTTGCTTTTATGTTGCTTTGCATTGGATGTTGGAGGACTTTGCTGTTCTTTTATGTAGCAGAAGAAAGAAAGAGCCAGATTTTTAATTTTTTTTCTAGTACAATCCAGTGCAAGAAATTGAAGGAGAAACAAGGATTTATGCCAAACCCTAAACTCTTGAAAGCATGGATTTACAGTGAAAACATTAACAGATGCTTAGTGGTAAAAAGCAGAGGAGTGGTTGCCGTGGTATCAGATGGCAGGGAAGGTAGCTCACTTTTTAAACTCTCTGGCAGCACACATGTAGAACCACCAAGAGGACAGCAATGCTGGCAGCCATTTGTCTCCACACAGCACTTTGCAAAGCTGCATGGAGGCTGCTGCTGTGACTCAGCACTGCTGTACTGGAAATTGGGATTGCCAGGTGTTCAGCAACAAGGGGGGAAGATGGGGTAGGGAGGTGAATGACAAACAAATGTCTGGATTTCTTGCAGTTCGTGTATTTGTTGTTTGAAAAGACAAAGTCCTGCCCCTGCCTTGCCCCACATAACTAGTACTAAAGAAAGCAGGAGGATGGTTTATATTTTCTGACAGGTGGACAAAATAAGCTACCCTGTACCCAGCAGAATTGTAGTGTTAATGCAGTCAGCAAGACAGCAGTTAGAAGTCTTCACACCAAGCTGTCTTTATAAACCATCTCTGTAATAATTGTCTTTCACTAGAAAAAAGGCTGTGTCATTAAAACGATAATTTATTGACATTTTGAGAGCAAGCTACTTCCAGAATAGCTAAAAGCCTGGTGGGTAAGCTATTTCTATGGGATATGGGAAACACGGGCTCTAGCTCCTCTCTGGAAGCAGGCAGAGCAGGTATTTTAAATCTATCTTTCATATCTCAGTAGTATATCTTTTCCCAGGGGTTGAGGGTCAGCCTCTCCCACCATTGTTGTGGTATAAAAAGTATTTTCAAAATTTCAACTGCTTTATATTTACCCTTCCTGTTAAGGAATGTATCCTTGTAGGACACCCAAAATAATTCATGTGGGACACACAGTGTGAGATGATGAAATTTCACTCAAATGAAAGCTACTTTATTAAACAGAAGTGTGGGTTTTGTATGGCAAGAAATTTTGGTATAACAAGATATAGAAATTTCTGTAGATCCAGATAGTAGAAAAGGTCAGTTATTACTCACTCAGATCTTGAGACTAGAAACTGAAAACTTTTGAGCATAGCCTTTCTCATAGTGCTTTCTTATTTCTCCTTTTGGGGAAGTAGATAAATGGAGATATTAAGAAAACAGTAGGAACCTCAGAAGTATTTTAATTGAATAGAAGATTCTTATCAAATCTGATTTGGTCACTGCTGGTACAGCTCCTGAAAGATTCACACTTTGGCAGCCAATTTTCACACGGTGTTCTAGGTAGGAATTGCTCTCAGTGTTTAATAAAAAACCTGAAATCCCATACCTAAAAAATGGCTTTCCTACTGAGGTGATTATCAGCACAATACAAACTTCAGAATACATGAGTATTGGGTGATACTGTGTGGCAAATCTATATCTCAGAGACCAGAACATTTCTACCCCTGTAAAGTTGGAATTCATGAGTTAACTTTACACAGAAAATACTTATTCATGCAACTATACTTTTTTTCTGAGCAGCTCAGAAGAATTCTGCCATTTCTTACAAGCATATGGAATGCACTACAAAAAATTACCAAGAAAAGCTAAACAATTATATCTTTTATCTGTCTATAGATACCAATTCATATCTGCTTATCAATTCACTAATAAAAAAATGAAATGGCATAGAATCTGATTTATTTTCTATAAAACCCAACTGGCTTCACTTAATTGCATTCTATATAGGAGTTTTATTAAACACGAGTAACAGAGTTATGAAGTAAAAAATAGATACATCTTCTGTTAGAACCAATATTCGACGCAGGTCTTGGCCACTGACGTAAGACATTCAACAGTAATCTTATTTTACCATATTAATTTTCTTTTCATAGTGATTCCACTGTTGGTCTGTAATTTATTTTTTAATTAGTTTCTTGGCATGTATGAAAGTAAAACTTAGTTAATTTTATGCAGGATTTTTCTGCACACTTTTCTTCAGAAGTCTCTTTTTCCTGTGCCGGCTTTTAAATTATAACTCTCAACCATGACTAGTTCTTATAGTCAGTAGCTGGCAAAATCTGTGTTTATGCTCATAATATTTCAATTTGTCTTCATGTTTAGTTCTTTTTTATCTGCATAGGTGGCATAAAACTGTCAGACATGCTCACATTCTGCAGAGATTTGGATGGTAGTTCATTAGACCTACATATAATGTCAGGGCCAAATATAAGAGAGAATTTTAAAAGAATCATCAAGAGGAGAAGCCAGCATGTGGCAGACAAACCATTATAGCCTTGTTCCAGCTCACCAGCAAGGCCCTTAGTATTGGCAGACCCGGCTGAGTGGCAGCAGAACATTACCTTCCAACAGTCAGCTGTCAAAACTATCATTTTTGTGTATCTTATTGTGTATCTACCACAAGCGAATACAGGTGTTAACTATGTTTTATCTTCCAGTTTTCATTCTTTTTGTCTCACACAAAAATACAACAACATCCATGGAAGAATGACAATCTCTAAGCAGTCAGCTCTTACAAGAAAGAAAATAAAAATGGTGAAATGATATGATGCATGCAACAAAGGAGCTCATAATCTTGTTTTTAGCATGTTCCCCCTCTTTTATTACACTAATGTATTATTCTGGAATTGTAATAGGTCATCTTCAGTCCACTTCATGAATCATAGTGCATATGTGTACTTAAGGTGTCATGACTGGAGTGTCAGGCTGTCAGTCTTTGGGAGACCAAGGAAGCCACTTTTTATGCATGAAGAAAACTGGTTTTATTTGCCTTTTCTAAGAACGTAGTGGTTTTGCAATACATTGGGGTGACATACACTTTATTTAGCATGATTAATTTCCCCCTTCATCCTCTCCTCCATGCCCAGTGTTAATTACACATTGCCAGAACTTCTACCAACAGTTGCTGAAATGCTTCTGCAAAACTCATGCCTGCTAGAGGAACCTGTGAATCTGCAGCAGGACAGCCAATGACCAGAATGCAGAATTGTTAGCTGGGGTAAAAAACAGGGCTTCTTTAGCAAATACCAGACCCCTGAGACCAGAGAGAAAGTCTAGAGCAAGGAAGACCTACCCTCAATAGAGGAGGACCATGTTAGGGAGCATCTAAACAAACTGGTCAAACGGGATGTACATAAATTCATGACTGCACCTAGGAGTGCTGAGAGAGCTGGCTGATGTCGTTGAAGGGCCACTCTGTTATCTTTAAAAGGTAATGGCAGTTAGGAGAGGTTCTTGAAGACTGGAAGAGAGCAGATGCCTCTCCTATCCTGAAGAAAGGTAAGAAGAAGGATTGGGAGAATTACAAGCCAGTCAGCCTCATGTCCATCTCTGGGAAAGTGATAGAGGTCCTCCTAGAAACCATTTGCAAACATATGAAGGGCAGGAAAGTGTTTAGAAATAGTCAGGATGAATTTACACAGGGTAAATCATGCTTAACCAACCTGATAACCTTCTACAATGACAAGGTTTATGTGTGGTTTATCTTGACTTCACTAAGGTTTTTGACAGTGTCTCACTTAACGTCACATAGACTGACAAAGCATGGATCAGATAAGTGGAGAATGAGGTGTGTTGAAAACTGACTGAACAGCTGCGATCAGTGGCACAAAGTCCAGTTGCAGACAATGACACCGGTGGTGTACCACAGGGGCTGATACTGGAGGCAATACTTTTTTAACATCTTTTTAATGACCTGGACCATGGAACAGAGTGCACCCTCAGCACATTTTCAGGTGATACAAAACTGGGAGTGGTGGCTGATATGCCAGAGGGTTGTGATGTCATCCAGAGGGACCTGGACAGGCTGGAGAGTTGAGGTCAGAGGAATTGTGTTAAGTTCAACAAGGGAGGAACAATCTCATGAAACAGTGTGCTGGTTAGGGGCCAACCGACTGGAAAGCAGCTTGTCAGAAAAGGATATTTGGGTCCTGGTGAACACAAAGCAAAGCACCCTCATGGCAAAGAAGGCCTGTGATATCCTGGGCTGCATTATGGGGGGCATTGCCAGCAGGCCAAGAAAGGCGATTCTCCCTCTCCATTCAGCACTGGTGAGGCCACACCTGAAGTACTGTGTCCAGTTCTGGGCTCCTGGTACAAGAAAGATACAGACTTACTGGAACAAGTCCAGCATTGTGCCATAAAGATGATTAAGGGGCTGGTACATTTTTCTTATGAGGAGAGGCTGAGACATCAGGGATGTCAACCTGTAGAAGAGAGGACTTGGGGACCTTAGCACTGAATACAAATATCTGATGGGAGGGAATGAAGAAGAAGGTGCCAGATGCTTCCCAATAGTGTGAATTGGCTGTGCTTAAGAGGCCATGGGCACAAATTAAACCCCAGGAAATTCAATTGGCACAATAAACCCCCTTTTTTGGCTGTGAGAGTAGTCAAACACTGGTGCTGGTTGCCCAGAGAATTTGTGGAGTCCTGATCTGTGGAGCTATTTAAAACCTGACAGGATGTGACCATGAGTAACCTGCTCTAGCTGACCCTTGGAGCATGGGGGGCTCAACTACATCCTTTAGTCCAACAGGGGAAGGACCAAAAGCTCCCTTCTGACCTAAGTGATTTTGTGATCCTGTCAGATTTAGCAGGATTGCAGCCTGTATTCTTTCAAAGTCTGCTAAGAGCTTATGAAAAAAGAAAAAAGCCTCATGAATTCTACCAATGACTAAAATATAGTCCTAAAACTTCAAAGCACAAATTCCTAAAGTTTTGCTCACAGGGAGGATCTAAATGGGAAATGTATCAGAACCTGACTGTGCAATCAAGATCGTTTGTACATTTCTTCTCATTTTACAGCTTGCGTCTAACTGGCAAAATTGTGTGACAACACAGGAATGTTTTTACTCACTTCTTCCTTGCATTTTCAAGGTCTTTCTGACATAGGACATAATCACAGTGCTCCACAGTATACTCAACTATATCTTTGCCTTCTCTGGTAAAGGTCTGTCTTGAACTGCTTTTGAAAACTTCAGATGATGGAAACTGCATGACAGCCTTCAAATAACATTTTTCTGCTCTTCATAAGACTTAGTATTAGGTATTTTTTTAATCATTATTTGACCATTTTATTTTCTATATTAACTGTTCATTTTTCCCATCCATTTAATCCTGGAGAATATCTTGTTTCCTTTTCCAAAAGTCATTTATACATTTGAAGGCTTAGCATGTTTATTCTTCAGTCTTTTAGGCTAACTTACAGCCATTATTGCACTTTTTTCTGATAAGTCATTTTTTCTTGATGTCTGATCATTCCTGTTGCTTTACTTTGGACTTTCTTTGGTTGGTCCTGAAGGCTCTACCCAAACTAGATATGTAACTCCAGCAGACATACCCTGAATGCAGCATAAACAACTATTAGGTTTATAAGACCTAGAATGATGTATGTCTATGTTTTGCAATAGTGGGCACTTTGTTTCAATGCTGTACACTGCACATGTTCTTTTTCAATTGGACCTGTATGTTCCAGACTGTTTCTACTATATGTGAAGGTCATTTATGTTACATTTGAAACCATTCCTCTAGCATACTGGTGGGCTCTTGCTTCTTCTCGTTTAATCAGTATATTTGCTATGCTATGGTCTCACTCGTTGTGAAAACATTAAATCTAGCCTCATGAAACAGCCCTTGAGCTACTGATAATTACACCCTCAGTATTTTTATTCAACTGTTTTGGCACACATGTTCCAATAGTTCAATCCTGGCTGGTTTTGCCTGACTTTCTTAAGACAGTGGTTTGCAAAATCTAGGGTCTCCTTGAAGATAAGCATATAACATTTAATGTGTCATGTTTCTAAGGCTTTGCCAGCTCTGCCTGTCCCTGTTCATCCCTGTGGTTCCCCCCACCCTACCTGTAGCCCAGGACCCCACATGAGCCCCCTGGGGCTGCCAGCTTCTGCCCCAGTGACAGCACATCAAGGCTGTTCTCCAGCTCTGCACAGACCTGCTCTGCCTAGCCATGGGCTCTGCTGAGTTAAGTCCACATGCAGGCCCATGTCCTGTGCAGCTTTGGCCTGTTCCCATCCCCAGGGAGGTGCCTGATGCCTGAGACTGACCCAGAGCCCCCCAGATGCTCTGCTCCTGGTGGGGTATTGGGATGCAACCTGGATACCAGGTCCTGCCCTGATGGACCCATGAAGATCCCCCATGGCCCCCGGCCCAACATTGGCCTTCATAAGGCCTCGACGTAATGCTCTTTTTCTCCCTCTTTAAAGACTGGCACTTATTCGACAGCTCTCAGCTTCCTAGTGCTAGTTCTTCAAGACCATGCTAATGATTCTGAGGTTGCCTCAGGCAAATTTTTTAAGTATCTAGGAGTGAATTTTATCAGACACAGCTGATTGGAAAACGTTTAACTTAGCACTCCATAACATTTTCTTTCTGTTTTGTTTTTTTTTTTTTTAATGATATTTTATTCATTGCTGGTAGTTAACTATCTTCAAGTGAAAAATTTTAATGAAGACTATCACTAAAAGGCATTAGACATTTTGATCTCTGTCATTGTTTTTGAACCTTGTGTCATCTGTCAAAGGATTTCCATCTGTTCCAAGCCACAGTGGGTCAATACCATCCAGAGAGAAAAGGGCAAAGATCTCATAAAACCAAATAGAGGATCTCATGACCAGTCATTATAGAATGAAAGGATTCATCTGAATTGCTGTTTCCTAAAATTATGTAGACTATGACTTACTTCTGGTGTCTTCCCTGACATAGGTCTTCCTTCTTCCCTTTCATGTGTCTACCACTTGATGACAAGAGATACCAATGCTTAGTTTTTATTTTTTAATTCTTTTTGAATTGTTAAGAATCTGCTGAGTCACACATAAAATATCACTAGCAACTCATAGTATACATAAAACTTTCTATTAAGTGATTTAGCACTCAGCTGTATTGAATACTTTCGCAGAACAACAGTCTGAAATCAAGTCAAAGTTTGATACAAAGTGACTTTTTCATGGTTATTTGTATGAAGATCTCCATGAGGGTCTCACCGTCATCACAGAGAAAAAGATGGTACCACAAAAGCAAGAAGCAGTGTTACTGAAATGAATGATATGGATCCCCGAAGAAAAGAACAGAAAAATCTCTGAGCATTTAGTACATAAAAAAGAATACTATGTAGTTGAAATATCCACATTTCAAAGTGAAATTGATATCTCTTTCAATGATTTGAGATTCAAGTATAATCCTTGGATTGTAAATGAGTCTTTTTAACTTCTTGAGGAGGCCGCCCAGAATTTCACATAAATAAAACAAGTAAAAAGAAAAAAATTGAATTATCTTAAAACTTTAGAGATTATTTTTTGCTCAATATAGCTAAATCACATATATCTCATAAGATGCTGTGGCCAAACAGTAAAAGCTCTCATTAACATTCTGTATTTCAATGCCTTATGTGTTTGTAATGTAAGCAATTAAAATATGTTTAAATAACTTTAATGTTAGGACAGAAACCAGTGAAATCAAAGGATTTGAAAGTCAAAGCAGACCCTTTCTTTAAATTATTTTTTCTTTCTTCTTTTAAATACAACCTTAGCTCATTAAAGTGATTAATACAAGCCAGGCATATGGCATCATTTGAGACTCACAGCCTTCTCATGTCAATGAAGAGATGTGCATTTGCTTCAGTAGACTTAGGGTCAGAGTCTGTGTGCCATACAAACTTTTTGAAGACATACCTCCTTGTATACATCAATCCTGTTCTCACAGACTTTCTATCACTTAGCAGGTGTAGATTTGCAAGGATAATTATAAAATAATATATAGGCATTTCCATTAGCTCTGGTGTATTGGGTTTGCATGGCAAGGTTTTGGTAGTGGGGGCGCTACAGGGGTGGCTTCTGTGAAAAGCTGCTAGAAGCTTCCCCTGTGTCCGATAGAGCCAATGTCAGCTGTCTCCAACTGCCACTAGCCAAGGAAATGGTGGTAGTCCCTCTGGGAAGGGGGAAAAAAAAACTGTGCAGCAGAAGAGATTAGTGAGAATATGTAAGAGAGACAGCTGTGCAGACACCCAGGCCAGCGCAAATGGAGGAGCAAAGGGGCTCCAGGCGCCGGAGCAGAGATTCCCCTGCAGCCCATGGTGAAGCCCACGGTGAGGCAGGCTGTGCCTCTGCAGACCATGGAGGTCCATGATGGAGCAGTTATCCACCTGCAGCCCATGGAAGACCCCACTCCAGAACAGGTGGGTGCCCAAAGGAGGCTGTGACCCTGCGGGAAGCCCACGCTGGGACAGGGTCCTGGCAGAACCTGTGGCCCCGTGGGCAGAGGAGCCCAGGCTGGGGGATGTTTGCTGGCAGGACCTGTGACCTCATGGGGGACCCACACTGAAGCAGTCTATTCCTGAAGGGCTTCACCCTGTGGAAGGGACCCATGTTGGAGCAGTTCATGAAGAACTGCAGCCCATGGGAAGGACTCATGTTTGAGAAGTTTGTGGAGGACTGTCTCCTGTGGGAGGGACCCCAGGCTGGAGCAGGGGCAGAGTGTGAGGAACCTTGCCCTGAGGTGGAAGGAGCACCAGAAACAACGTGTGATGAACTGACCACAGCCACCGTTCCCCATCCCCCTGCAGTGCTGGTGGGGAGGAGGTCAAGAATTTGGGAGTAAAGTTAAGCCCAGGAAGAAGGGAGGGGTGGGGAAAAGGTATTTTTAAGTTTTGGTTTTATTTCTTATTATCCTACCCTGATATGATTAGTAATAACTGAAATTAATTTCTTTGAGTCAAGCCTGTTTTGCCCATGACGGTAATTGCTGAGCGACCTCCCTGGCCTTATCTCGACCCAGGAGCCTGTCATTGCATTTTCTCTCCCCTCTCTGGTTGAGGAAGGGAGTGACAGAGCAGCTTTAGTTGGCACCTGGTGTCCAGCCAGGGTCAACCCACCGCTCTCGAGTCCTGTGTGGACTTGTGTATCACATGGTGAAGTGTAGCCTTGTACATTTAGTTTGGGGCTGTATCTACTACAGGTTCCTGGTGTATATTAGCTCATGTAGCACTCATCAAAACACTGTTCAAGATAAAATATGGGTTTATGGTACTTTATTTTTTTTTTCTCTTCAGGAAGCAATTATTTTCCATTTTAAGTAATCTTGGCCTCCACTGGAGAAGCTGTTTTATTTCTGAAATAGGTTCAGTCTTGTCTATCAAGGGGAAAGATGTGACAATATGTGGTTTTCTGTGAGACAATGTGAGGAAAGTAAAGGGGCAAATAGGAGACATCTCCAAAAAATTTTAGAGCGAGAGTGTCTCCACAAATGGAGAAGAAATGGTCTACAGCTGGTCCATGGTAAGTTACGCTCCTCCAATGTTCCTCTTTTTCTGTTTGGACTATGTCTCTCATAGTTTTGAACACCTTAAATAGACAAAACATTCCAAAGTCAAGATTTCCATTTTCTTTCTGAGGACTTGAAAAGTTTTCCTTGTCCAAAACTCAACTGCCTGACATTCCCTGCCTGCATTCTGCCCAATTTACCATCCTCTCTCCCCTTGGTCTGATAACTATCTGTCAATTATTTTTATTTTGTTAAAAATTCATGTGAAGAAGGCAAACTCCTTTTGTTTAAATATTTTTGCATTAAAAAATCGACACTGCTTTGAGATGCAACCTTCTTCTGATCATCTGGTGTGTACTTGCCTTACTTCTCCAAATTAAAGTTCTCTTGCCTAAATGTTCTTTCAATAAAACTTTACCTCTCTGTCTTAGGAAAAGAAAAAAAAAAAAAAAAGAGAAAGAAATTGAGCCAATGACATTGAAATATGTGCTTTGGGAACTTTTTAAATTAGTGTTTCCAGATAGACGTTTCATTTGCTGAAGATTTACAGGGGTATTATAAAACCATAATTGTGTAATAATTAGACAGTACTATAAACTAAATAAATATCAACTGATTATTAAAAACATTCATTATAATAATAGTGGTTGATCCTCCTGAATGTGTTTTTAATAATATTTTTATATTTAATGTAGGATGAAAGTAAATTTTATGTATTTTATATTCTCCACATTTGGCATTAGGCCATTAGCACTAATGGGATTTGAATGGTACTGAGTTCAGGATAGCCCCCAAGTACAAATGTGGGAACCTTAATTAAGTTTTTATTAAAATCTTCAATTAAATGCAATACTAGATTATTAAGATATTTTTGCATATTGTTTAATGTCAGTTAGTTAAACATTTTCACAGGCTTTGGGAAATGGTCTCAGAGCAAGCTGATAGCCAAAATTTATTTGAAGAATGTTGATAAATTTTCTCATCTTATGGGAAAAATTGGGTTTTAATGGACATTTTCTAGCTGGCTGTTATTATGAACTGGAACAGAACTCAATGTGAATAGGTTAGGAAGTAACAGGCTTAACTTGGAGAGGGAAGTTTCATGTTAAGAATAATGAAAAACTTTCTGGCCTCAAGTGGAATGAGGGACCAAAGTGGCATAGACTGCAGTAGGAGTTGCGCAGCAAAAAAAGCTACTTTCTACTGTGTGTTTGTAATAGCTGGGTAAGGAACAGTGGGACAACGAGCTACTGAGGTCTAGACTGGTAAACCAGGTTGATTTGTGCTAAGGTCACCAGGCAAGTTACCATCTTACTGTTTCTGTCTTATTATTTATACATTGTGGACCATATTGACTGTACCTACATTACTAAGGAGGTGAATTAGTATTATTAAACTATTTAAAAGAGTGAACTTAGACTAAGTAACTCACAGATGAAGAATACTTTTTATGTTTCTGTATGACATGTCCAAACTGAGGGGAATCAGCTGTGCAGAGGCAAAGGACACACTCTATTACAGCCCACAGCAAAGGCATTGGAAAGGAAATTAAAGTCAAATACTAAATGCTGATATTCAGACCAATTAAGCCAGTATAACAGATACCATACTGTTGTGTCACTAAACTAAAAAAAAAAAGGAACAACTACCTGCTTTAATTAAGAGGAAGGGAAGTAGATGATGAATTACATTATTATTTCTCTGAGGTACAAATAAATATGTCACTTTTTCAAGGCTGTACTGGGAAGCTCAAGTTATCTTTATATAAATGAGTCAAGGTAAAAGGGTTAAATCCTACAAATGCTTTCCCCCGCTGAGTTCAGAAAAAGTCCCTATGGTCTATCTTTCATAGTTTTCCTCAACAAATATGTCTTTAAATGAAAGTTGATCCTAATATGAACTATCTTCTTTAATGATATGTTAAGCACACACTATTTATTTTCATTAACTGAGAGTGCTTCAGAACATCATTATTTTTCATTGTAATTACAAAGATGTTCAGCAGCCAAATCTGTTTATCTATTTATACCACACTCATTAACATGTTATCTGATTTCCCTAGGTTCTCCGAAGCAGTTTGCAAGCAGTGGCCCCTACTGAGAGGGAGTTCAGCCAGTGCTGTATAACAAATGGATCGATTCTGAAAAGCCAGTAGTCCCCATAGCTACACAGGCAAAAGGCACTGCTGCACTGAGAATTCCTTACTCTTTTGCTGGTATCAATCACAGTGCAAAGGAGGTATTTCAGCTGCTTTGCACAGTGCAATAGTTAACTGTTAGGTGTTTTCCTCTATTCCAGTTTCCAGGACACCTGCAGGCAAGCCGCAGATAATCCAGCTTTAGCTCTGAATCTGCACATGCCCTTAACATTTCTTAGTGAATAAGTGGAAATGTCTCTTGCTACAGCATTTAAAATTGTCCTTTTGAGAAATCAAACTGTTTGAAAATGCTAACATGTTGCAGCCTAGGACAAGTGTGTCCTGCAGCCTGGATGTCAGAGAGGACAGCAGTAATGAAAGTGGCTGCAGTCTGGTGTTGGAGGGGGATACTGTACATACTGTCTCAGTTGCAAGTGCAGTTTGCAAGCAGACTTTGTGTAATTAAGGAAGTCAAACTAGACTCCATCATACAGGCCAAGCTGCCCTTCTGTTTTAGTCAAAAAAACACAGGAAGAATGAAAGAAGGATTCTCAACCATCCTGAGTCCCTCATGAGATAGTTAGAAGACTGTGTTGAAAGATTAGGACCATAAAATATGACACGACACTGTGGTTTATATTAGAAAATAAAGAAAGCCCATATTACATTCCAGAAGATGCAATGGTTTGGTGAACACAGCTTTTAAGAGATGGTATTTCTTACTTATTTTTCTTATTCAATGTTAGCAAGTGTAGAGGGAGGAATAGGCAATAAGTTATCTATAAAAGGATGTAATGCATAAATTAGTTGCATTTCAGTGCCACATACATACATGGCCCCAACAATGCTGTTCTGGCAGACACAATGCTCTGCCAGAAAGAGTCACTTTTTCCTCCTACAATAAGACAGGAAAGCAAAGGATTCAGGAAAAGAAATGGATTTTTAGAAAGTGTGCCTAGCAGAAAATTTGAGATCAGCTTATCCATATACCTGTCCCCCAAAGTGTTAATGTCTACAACAGTTGTTTGTCTAGTTGAACTTAAAGACTCTATAATACCCCAGGATTCACTGTCCTTTTTATCACAGATTTTCTTCTAATGACTAACCCCCATCTTTCTTGCTGAAATTTGAATCCATTACCTCTTATTCTGTTCAGCATTGACATGGAGAAAGGATTAAAGCACCCTCTTCTCAAATACATGTGTCTGAAAACCATCGGCATACTCTCCCGTATGACCATTGACATATATTGCGCCTTTTCTTCTTTAGTCTAAACAATCCTAGTATTTTTCCTCATAAACCATCATTATTTATTTATTTATTTATTTATTTATTCAAGATTATTCTAATCTGCTGGATTGTATTTGGACTGACAGCTCAAGGAAACAAAAGGAAGTTGAAGATGTATGGTGTGGAGTTTTTTGTTTGGTTCTTGTTTTTTTGGGTTTTTTTTAAAGCATGACACTGTTGAATCATGTTTTGCTAGTCTTCTATACTAACTCATTTGGTAGATAGGAAAGTATGACACAAAAATAAAATGATGCCACATCACATAAGAAACCCATGTTGAATCTGGAAATGAAACAATGATCAGTTTTCTTGCTCTATCTCCTATACCCAAGATTCCCTTGATATATTCAAACCATAGTAGTGTAACTGTTTAACTGGCTATTCTACATTAAAAGTCAACAGAATAAATAGAATTAAATGACCATACTGAGACAAAGGGAGAGAGTTTGACTAATTGGAAAATGTTTCTTTCCTTTAGGATTTGAGATAATTCTCAGTAGTGTGTACCGTTTGGGGGAAAAGTGAACCCCTGAATTTAAATGAAAAGAATAAATTAAAGGTAGCTATCAATCCAATTTTAAGTAAAATATCCCAATAGGGTAAAAATGTGATGAAGAAAATTAAACACAAGAGGGAAATTACAGCAGAATATTAAAATGGGGAAGGGGAGAATTAATAATGAGAAAAAAAAATAACTGAGATATTTCTTCTGTGGTATTCACTTAGGTTTTCCCTATTGATCACATCTCACAAGTACTTTTAGCTCCACTGTGTCATGCGTTTGGTGAAAGAAAGGCTTGGGATATGTTATTACTACTTGCAACATCTGGTCCCTAACACATTCTTCTTTGATCAACAGTATGTCATGTGTTATAGTGAAACAGATTGCATAGTTCATCCTTACTGAACCTTCACCCTCAGGACATCATGTGAAAGGCAAACTCCATCTGCCTTAGAGAAACCAAAAATAATCTGAAATGTAGAAATTCACCATGGTCATGACAAGAATTAGTATTAAAAGACGACTTAGAAATAAACTCCTGCTGCTTTTGAAAAAGCAGATCAGGCTTCTTTTCTGTAGATGATGGTCTGAAAATCTTCCTCCAACTTGCATGACTTTGCCTCCTATTTTTTGCAAGTTTTTGATGAAGTGCATGGCTTATAGCACAGCCTGGACCCAGGCATAACATGGAGCAGGTACTGTACAATCTTGTTTCTGTGGTGAGATGGCCCCTCAATTACATACAGGTCAATCAACACTTTCACCGCAGCTTAAAAACCTGGAAGGCCAGCTTCCTCTCTCTCTTTTCAAAATTAATTCAGAGATTTTTATGTCAGAGTTGCAGAGGAAATCCAGAGATGGGTGCAGCCTTGGGGTGAACAGAAGCCCTGATGCCTCCCCACATCCTGTGTCAAGCCATATAGCGAGGGGGTGTGTGCCCCTCCACAAGACATAGGTGCCTCCTTACTCCAGGCACAAGCCAGGGGAAAGCCTGGGGCTGCCCCTCTCTTCCTTGATGTCCCAGTGCTGACACTATTCCTGTGCCTAGGGGAGCACTGCAGTCCCTCCTGCTCCTCAGAGCTTGGCGTGTTGGGTCAGGGTGCCAGAAAGGAATAACAGTGGGAAGGGGAAACAGATGGGAGCTAATGCCTTGCTTCCCCACAAAATATGTACCTAAACTGATCTGGCTTCTTTTATGTGTTAGTATGTCAAGAACACTGACAGGTAAAGCAATGGGAAACACAAAAACAAATTACCACAACATTGCGAGTTTATCCACTGAGCTGCAGCACTGATCAGTTTGAATGTTCCCAACCCATGTCAGTTCTTGGTAATTTGACTTAGATTAGTTTTTAATGAAATAGGAAAAAAAAATGCACATTAAAAATACCTGGAAATAAGCTGAAGTGATAACATGATTATGTGTCTGGGCTCATACGTACAATAAAGTGCAGTGCTGAACTCTGTTTCATACTGAGCTTGTACTCTTGTATAGAGAATTCAGACTTAGTGAAGCCCTGTGAACTCCTCCCATTAGATGGATGAGATGTTAGAAAGTTATTTGCCTTTCCCACACATTCTCGAATTGAAACCTGTTGGATTTCCAACACTTTTCATCAGGGTCCTTAAATCACATGCTTAAGTGAAATCAATTGTTCTCATCATTTATGCGAGGTCTAATTTGCACTCAGATGTTTGCACCCTCTCTCAAACCAGTCTGTGGGAACTGTTGTTAGGGAAAAGGAGGCACAGACTTACAGGATTACTCACTGCGTGTATTCCTGATATCTAAACCTCCTCTTCCTCCCCCCTTCCTCCTGCCCAGTGAATGATGCTTCAACTCCAGTGAACAAAAGCCTCATCAGAGTGAGGGGTTTCCTTCGGATGTGGGCCCCATGGAGGCCTCAAGTTAAAACTGTACTTTTCTAGTAGGAGGAGTATGTTCTATTCCAGTAAATATCATTCAGTTATGAATTATTTCCATAACAGGAAAGTGATTAAAAAACTTCAAGGGGTAACTTATGAATTTAAATGCTTTGCAAAAACTCCCATAAGAGGAAAAAAAAAAGTGATAAAATATGATACAAGGTCCATTTCACAGTGTTTTAATGCAAGACTAATGTAACCCTTTCCACTCAAGATTTTACTAATCAATACCTGCAGCAGTAATAAATGCTGTTTCACTTAAAGCTTATAAATATTTACACTACCAAAGCACAACTACAATTTAATCTCATATTGTACGCTATCTATTTTTAATATGTTAAAGGAAATAATATGATGCTTGCATACTTCAGAAATTTCAAATTAAGGTGGATAAAATGGATTAAAAATAATATTTAAGAATAATATTCATTTTTAGAAATTTCTTTAGAACTGTGGGATGAAATGGCTTCTTTAGCAGAGGTCTGGGATCCATGACATTGCATTCATTTCCACAGAGCCATGTAAGAAAAAAAGACAATACTTCATCCTGAATTCAAGTAGCTACAGTGGTAAGAAAGTTAAACAAGAGTTTTGTTACATATTGTTCACTTCAAAGACTGAACATTTGCTTCTTATGTTCAAAATGGTGTTAGCAGAAGTAGCTGAAAAGCAATCATTTTAATGATTGAATTCTGAATTAAAAAAAAAAAAATCATGTCAGGATTAAGTGACAGCCTATTCACATTAAGCTGAAATTGAGCTGTTAATAATTCCAATCAATTTCTCATTACTTTATTTGTCAATGGACCAGCAATGAGAACACTGTTTTCTCCTGTACTCAGGTCTAGTAAATTAAGTTAAACAACAGATGTTGAACAGATGCTCTCATTATTTTAGTGACTTGATTTCTGGTTAGTTCCCAGGTTGTTTTACATGACTAATTGTTGCATCACTCTTTCTGTGACAGGTAAAGTATCTGAAAGCATCAACACTCAAAAATTCATTAGCAGAAACAGTTTTATAAAATGTTGATATGGTAAATGGACACATTACTTTTTTTTTTTTTTTTTAAAAAAAAGGCATATTTAAATGGCAGTAGTAAATGCTTGCAGGACCAAAGTTTCCTCATATCGCTTTATGTGTTACACTGTAATAAACACTGAAAATATTTTTCTTCAGATTTTCCTTTTTATCAAGGTCATAGACAAATTCTGAACTCATCATCATAGTGATAATTTATTATGTAAACTACAGTACAAATTAGACACTGGCCAGGGCTGCACAGGTTTAGACACTCAATACTCCGAACACTTATGTGGTATTACCCTGTGATAAACATAATGGCAGTGCTGAGAGGTAAGCATCAGCATAGAAGTATTTAATGAAGGGTCTATGGCCCCATTAACACCTCATGCCCACCTTGTCAAATATAAATCTGCACCTCCCATTTAAGTCTGCTTTTAATTTAAACTTTCTCCCCACTAGACACCAGCAATGTCCTGTTTGGTTTGCTTTGCCTCCTCCTTGCTGGATGCCAGCTCCTGCAGCTGGTGACCTATTGATTTCCTAGAAAGTGGCTTGGCTCAGCCCTTGCTACTGCTGCACCAGCTGTGTACGTGGGCAGAGCATTTATGTCTGCTCTGGCATCTTGGAGAAGCAGTGGTATCTAACAGCTTATTCTGCAGCAGCAGTTGCCTCCAATCGCACCACCCTTGTCGTTGCAGCCCAAGAAATATGATGTTGTGAGTTGCAACAAGTCCCAGGCTTCATACTGCTCCAACAGGGCAGGGTCCCAGGCTTGTCCAGACCCTTTGTATCCACAGTTCTCAGCCTGGTTTAGCAGTTGGTGAGAGGGGCAGTGCCTGTTGGGTCTCCTGTTTTAACTTCACCCTGTGAACCCTGATATGGCATCATTCTCACTGAGGCAGGGACTCAGTGGGTGACAAATGGCAGCCCTTGAGGGGAGCTGGGGCTGGGGGAAGCAGCTATGCCACTCTATGGCTTCAGCTGGGAGCCCCTGAGACAGAATCTGGGCCTACAAGCAAAGAACATTTGAAAAGAAACACAAGCAAATCCAAAGATTGGGGAGGAAGAAAACCCCATCACAGACATTACACACCTCCCAGCAGAAATCCCAGGATGCTGACAACTTGTTAACATCTTCTTTCTAGTCTTTTTGGGAAACACTGAAACCATCAGCCTTGTGACCCAAATGAATCCTGGAAGGGTGAGCATCACAGCAGAGAAAAGGGAGAGAGACTGGTGAATGTCTTTTTTATAACAATTTTAACTGCATTACTAGTGAGGTTTTTTGTATTACTTCGGACTACGGCTGTTACTAATAACAGGAGTAATGATTGTCTATAACCTCTTAATTAGGTTGCTCATATTTTAGGCAGGGCAACAGTAAATTCTTGTCTCCATACAGTAGGATTTGTTCCTCTTTACCTGTAACAAGATTGATTTGGGGTATACAAGTACTCAGGGATACTCTATCTAGAATGCTTTCCTTGTCTAAGAGGTGTGGATACATGCAAGTTCATGTCATGACCATAGACACTGGTGCATATTTTTTTTCCCCAAGAGTGGGGATTGATTTTTGGGTCTTGCATGTCATAAATACAGCAGCTTGAGAGATCCACTTATGTATGTGGGCAGGAGAACCCTGCACATGCCAATAAATCCTTATTGAAGCCAGCTGGGGGCTTTCAAACACATGCAAAGATATACTTTTTTCATATGCAAATTCCCATTTAGACAACTTTACCCTAGGCATTTTTTTTCTAAACCCCTAACTATTGTTTAAGAATGTCCTGTAATCATTCAGCAACAATTATATCTTCTTCAACTTTTTAGCATACTGTGTATCGGCTTATGTATTTAGGATTTTCTATTTTACTTCATGACCAAATATCAACATTTCTGAAAACTCTCTGTACATTGTTCAGGAATTAATATGACAATGTACAAATATCCTTTGTTAATAAAAAGTAGAAATACCTGAAAAAGAAATTCAGCACTTCAGGCCTGAACTTTAGTTGTGGTAATACAGTTGAAAATAACAATGAGTTGCAATTACAAAATCGTAGATTGAATCTGCAGTTCTTTTAATCTGAGACTGTCCCAGACCTTGTCAGCTCTAAGTGTTACTAAGGATAAAATACTGTAAAGGTAAACCTCCTCTCAACACACAATTCCAAAACAAGCCATAGTTTTCAGAGTCAGCTGCTCTTAACTGCCCAGAGCCAAACAAAGACAGAACATAAATGATATTGTTTCGGTTTCTTAAGAGAGTTTCCTCAGTTACCTTTACCTCTTTCAGCCTCAGACCATCTGTGCCTATAATCTTCCATTTCTCCCTCTGGCCTGTGGCTGCTTTACGAGCCTTAGAAGCAAACGGAAGTTTTGGAACCGCTGTTTCTCGCTGCGGGTTAAGTGGTTCCTTTAGTTTCTCTTTCCACTTTCCTTGCCGAATTATTATGACATTTTCTGTTCAAAATATAAATTCTTAGGTTATATGAACCAGTAAATACAGAACAAAAAAGAAATCACTTTTCTATTACAAATATAATGCAAAAAGAACTCGGAAATTCAACTTAAATTAATCCCAAACACATATGTACATTTAGGAATAAATTTTTACTCCCATCTAATATTAATTAAAGAAAATATAGCTCCAATAACCACAGAAACATTCATGATCTGTGTCACTGTTTGAGCTGTGTTGTATGAACAGCTAATAGAAAAGACCATCATGTGGAAGGATCAAGTGAACTAATAGCCTTTCTTGCTGCAACAGTGCTAAGCTGGTTACTCAATTACATGAAATTCAAGAAAGCACAGTGGAGGTAACCATGGTTGCAGAGCATTAGAATCCAACTCTGCCGCTGGGCTCCAGGAGACAGGTACTTTCTCTGATGCCAAGCTGCTGTGTCACATGCAGAACTCATGCAGACAATTAAAGTAATACTTAAGAAACAAAGTTCATTTACTTGCATAAAGAAAAAGGTAGCAACTGAATTTAGTGGATGTTAACATCCAGTAGATGATCAAAATAACTGAGGACACAAACCAGAGAAAGATTTACTTATCTGACATGTACGTCACATACATGTTATTTGGCAGCAGCCATCTCCAGACTAACAGCTGAAGTGATGTCAGAAATTTTGGCAAATATCTGTGCATGGAAAATTGTTGTGGCACTCCAATTGCACATGGTATTCCTTTGTCACAGCTTAGGGTATGTACATTACCAGGGTGTCCATCAATGGTACAGCAGAGACAATTCAAGCAGAAAAAATGGAGACTTTCTTTTTCTGACAAAAGGATATCTCGAGATAAGTTAAGACCTGATACTTTTCTAAGATGAAGACACTGATTAATTTTCTGCCATTTTCATGTTGTCACTCTAGTTAAATTTCAGCTAACCTGACAGGAACATTAGCAGAGAAAATACAAGTAATGACTGATCAGAAAAAGAGAAGGTAGTAGTGCTTTGAAAGCCCTTTCAACAACCAGAGAGTGTATGGTAATGACTCTTAGAGTTGCCATTAAACTGACCTCTTCTGAGAAAGCATGTGCCAGTGAACAATTTACTGTGCCTTAGGTACCATTTTAGAGGAGGGAATTCCAGTGTGATTATTGCTCTGCTGCTCAACCAAAGGCTAAAATAGTCGATGTTTTTCAGCCAGTTTCCTTCTTGGACTGGTCATAACTATTGGGCTTATCCTTTGCCTGAGGGCATGAAAAGGCTGAAGCTGTTCTGCTAAATCAGACAGAAACAGGTGAACTAAGACCAATGAAAGCAGAACTTTTTCCTTTCCTACTCACTGGCACATCTATGTACATTAGCCAAGTGGCATATGATATGTGTATTAAGACACAAAGAGAGAAAGAGCAGAACAGCTTATCTTCCCATGTATCTCTCTTATGCATGTATTTTTCAGTATCTTTTTTGCAAAAACAAGACCCAAACCTACCTACAAGTCAGCTAGCCCTCCAGAATATAATCCAGCCCAGCCCAGGAGGCTGAGGGTGGAATATTCCTCTCCTTTGAGAAATCAATATCCCAAAGTGGGGAGAAAACCACACTGGATTATGCCTGTTCATGTAGCCCAAATCTCCAGTGCTGTGTCTCATCGGTGCCTGAAGAGTTGGCGCGATGACTCCACAGAGGCTGCAGCATCCTGATGTGTTGTTTTTAGCTACACTGCAAACTGTGGTGGAGCAAGCAGCAAAATTGTGCTGGTTTGAATACTGCATAAACTAATTTTAGAACCAAGTTGGATGGGAAGGATGAGGTTTATAGGAAGAAGGTTGTGTTGTTACACTACTCTAGCATCAACACATTATAAATATATTTCACAATTATTTTTACATGAAGTAAAACCTTATTTGTACTGACCAGGGACATGGTAGAAAAGGAGATTGCAAAAAGAATATTCAATGAAACCTGGTAATTCTGATTTGAGAGAGGCCGCTTTCACTTGTATGGAAAAATAAATTTAAATCACATAATCATCATGTCAGTAATAAACAAATATGTATTGGCATTTTCTTTGGTGCCCCCCACTTTCCTCTTGCTATAAGATGTTCCTAAGCAGTCAGCCAGAGAAGTCTGTGACCTTCTAGGTACATCCAGATCTTTCCCTTCCTTTAACCCCTTCCACTGAATGCTTCTTACAGGGCAAATGTAAGCTCACAAGGCCCTTAGAGTTTGAATGAAAAGACTTCACAGGTATTTTAACAGCTCAGAGGGCACAAGAGCTTCCCCTCCAAAACATTTAATATCTCCAAAGTACCTACAACTCATAGACTGACTGCTCAAAAATAATTCCTTACTCATTATGTATCTTGCATGACTGTTTAATTTTTCTGAAATTGTAATTTATGGAAACATCCAGAATGCATTTTAGGACAGATGAAGCAAACACAAAACATATTTATTTTTTTGCTGTTGTCTGCTTCACTGTTTATGTTTATATTTATTTAAAATATTTTATTTGGGTTTAAGGAAAAGAAGATATTTCTGATTTGACTGGCAGCAAGTTTAATTCTGCAGAAGACATATCAGAAAAATAGCATTTCCACACTTTCCATATATACTCAATATCAAATATGTAAAACATATTCTTAGTCTCATAATGACTTATGACAGTACATGCCATACATGAACCATGTCAGATGCCCTAAGTTCCTAGACTGCCCAGAAAATTGTGAAGTGATGATTATTCAAGTATTTCTTCAGGACTAAAAGCATAATTCTTTAGAGTTTACGCTGAAATCTGCAGTAGACCAAACAGCATTGTTCTGCATCCTCATCTCATGCAGTCTGGACAGACATTGCTTTCACAGTCCATGGTTATCATGACATAAATTTGGCTCTCTACAAACCGAACGTTCCCAGGCTACTGTGCTGGCAGTGTAAGCAGAAAGGTTTTGAAGATAATAAAATACCGAATCTCCATTCATGTTACCCCTTGGTCCTGATTGCTTTATGATCATATAATATATTGTACAACATAATTAACTGCTCTTACACCTCTTTCAGTGTTTTGTGTCCTGTTACTTCATTTATTCTTTGAAAACATTCTTATAATTTCATCATTATAAGATCAAATGACTGGTTCTCACACATCTAGTAAAGAGGCTTGCAGATATTTTTTTAATTAACAATAATTAGTGATGTTTGCATGGTGCTCTGCTGAAAGCATAAATTATGTAATTATTTTATTCATATTATCATATTACCAATATACTAATATTGAGATTTTTTGTGGAGAGCACTGAGAAATGTGACTCCAGATTGACTTTTTCAAAGATTAGGCATATTGGTTATAAGAGATATTTTAAACCTGCCCCAACAAGCTCCCGACATACATACAAATCTGGATTGAAGACTAAAGACAGGACATATGGCTGATTTTGAACAGAGATAAAATGCTTGAGCAACTTAATTCAGCTGCGTTTGTTGCAGGACACCAACAGAGTAACCTGGTATTTTCAGTACCCTTGGATGCCACAGCTTTGCTTATTAATCTATGTCTCATAAGAAAGAGGGGCTTTCAGAATATCAACTGAAACTATTAGCAGGCCAACAGGGACCTTCTGAGTTATACCTCTTAGGATTTATGGTCTGTAACTCTCTTTTTGTCTCTGTAAAATTATTTTCATTGGATGGCATAGATGCCCAAAGTTTTCTTTTAAGAGGTAATTAGTGCAGTGAAGAGCCTTTTATTAGCTAAGGTACTAATTATTTACGCTACTCAAATACGATGTAGAAAATTGAGACTCCTTGTCCTCTCTGCCTGAGGACAGTCAAACCCACAAATCCTTGGGAAGCGTACAGCTTCCATTCTAGCAGCTATTTTGCATGTTGATAAGACCAGTTTCTCCTGCTGGAGTTCTACTTTGGCATACTAATAAATCAGAGTCCTCTGGAAGAAGGCAAGTGGGCAGCTGAGGGAAGATCAACAAACCTAAACCTGTGTAACTAGTTTTTAGGAATTCACCAGGGAGGGAAGACAGCTGGTTGTTTTTTTTTTTTTTTAAAAAAAGGGAAAATTTTACCTACCTATCCTGCACTATGGTACTGAACACTGGCTTCTGGGGAAGAGCTGAAGTGCCACCCGTGCCTGTTCTCTGTGTTGTATAGGATGGTCATTCTGATAAACTGTGGTAAATATTTTCAGAGCAGGATTATCATGTCAAGCAGACTCCCAAGCAGAAGAGCAGCACATTGCTACCTCATCTGTGAATCCTGAAATATGGAGTGTGAGAATTCTGAGTTACTCAGCGCAGCTACAGCTGAAGCATGGCAGAATCAAAAGGGGTCTGGGCACAGTGCATGTGTGTCTGGAGCAGCTTGATTTCACCACTGCAATGAGTCTACTCTGGCTGTGGTTGTGAGGTGGTTAGGTCTTGATTGTGATCTTAGGTTCATCTTAAACTCTGTGCATATGCTTAACAAGTCTGGCTCTTTGGAGCTCCTGTGTGGTGCATTTGTAGTAGCTCGGACATGGCTAGCAGAGATCTACTGCGTTCTGACTGTGGGGCCCCTCTTGGACTGGGAGCCTGTGATTTATGGTTGCAGTGGTTTGAAATACTCCTTGGCACAACTCTAGGTAGCTCTAGGTAGTCTGGTAACTTCTAATGGTAAATATCTACGACACGTAGAGCCGGCAGTAGCTGAACAGGGTTTTTTGAGCAAGGTTGCAAATCTTGCTTGGAGCAACTGAATTTATTTCTTGGATCTGTCTTTTAGTTCTTCTCATCTAAGTTTGGTATTTTATATTTTAAGATGCTCAAAGGAGAGCTTAGATTTTCTTTCAGGTAACATAAATATCTTGCTATTATTCTGGTAAAATTATTGAAATGACAGTAGAACTGTAGGTGGCTAAATTGTGAGTCAAGAGGTATATTTGAAATGATATTTGATATCATCATTGGATATTTTATCCAGATTTCTTGTCTTTAGAAGTATTTTCCACATTACCTCATTTATTATGCTGAAAGTATTAATAGTACTGAGTTGATAATTGAAATTCAAAAAGGAATTGAAAATTAAATCCTTTCTATCAAAGAAGTGATCACTTCAGGCTTTAAAGATAAAAAGTTTAATGTTCTAATCACAGGAAAATGACATAAAACATCATGTGCAATGGTATATAAGCAAAGTTTTTGATTGTTCTACACAAAATAATCTCTGTCCTAGTTAACTTGATTATGGGCTCTATTTCTCAAATAGCTGCCTAACTTCCTGTTTCTTACAGTCTTTTAGGAAGATTCCATGGTCTTGAGATGGGTGGGATTCTTGGTTCTTAATAAAAACATGAAGGTTTTTATATTTTTTGTCTGTTGTCATGCCAGCTGTTTGGAAGTCTCATAATTAGACACTACCATGTTGGTTAATTTTGTATATGTTTCATAGATACTATAATGTACATTGCAAACTGTATACTTTTAAACAATTTATTCTGAGTGTAACATTGCCTGGTTACTTTACAAGCACATACTGATGGGTCTGTTTCAATGCGTACTCTCTCTGTAAGCAAAGCAGAAAGGAAGTTTTGTTTTCTTGATTATCCTGAAGTGAGATGCAGAGAGATTAAACGACCTTCCAAGACTGAGAGTCGTCATGTTAGCCTAAGCCTTTGCTAAACAAAATCCCTCTCTCTTTGATGTTTTCCTGAGCCGTGAAAGTAGGAGCAAGAATGACCCACATATATTCAATCTCTTACCTTTCCCAAATGAAAACTTTGCCAATGTATTTTAAACAACAGGAACTATCTCTGAAACATAGAATTGCATTCAGGGCACTAAATCATGCCATCTTCTTCAAGAATCAGCTCCAGCATCAGATCCTTGCCTCTTTGGGAGTTTGGTTCAAGACTGACATTTTTAGTGAGATGGTGCTCACAGTGCCTAGGAAAAATCAGCAGCTGAACCTACATTGCTTTTGTAGGAGAGTAAGTTGGAACAGGATGGCCCAGTAAGGTATTTATTAGTAAAAAGGAGTAGGTTATGATGTTTTATGCCTATGACAGTTACCTGCATGAATATTTCATGAACACATTTTTACAGTGATCACAGACATTATAGGTAGCTGTTGATTAGACCTCCTGCAACACAGTGATTATGTTTCAAAAGCAGCAAGGATATCTTATGCCTGTGGTGGGCAATCACTATTTCTGATTTTTATCAGCTTTCAAGAGTAATCAAGTGACAGTTACCAACTACTGTAGCTGCCTTGCTGACTCAGAGTTACCTTCTATGTATTTTAATTATGTTATGATCCTACTCACTTCCTGGGGTGCCAAAAACCCTTTTACTGAGTTTCAATGCCTGTTTTATTAGGTATGTCAGTTCAGTTTTAAGTAGTCAGACACAAACGCCTTTCACTTGCATGAACACCAACAGGTAGTAAAAGCCTTAATGAGCATAGATTTTAAGCTTTAGTCAGTAATGAGTGTAGAGTGCAAGAGAGGGCATAAAACTTTGCAGTAGTTAAGATTATTTTTACTCTGGGAATGTTTTAATTTCAGAAGTTCAAAAATGCTTTTAAATTGTCTTTTTGTGTGTGTTGTGGATTTAACTTTAATGTAGTGCTACATTTTTAAGTGGGTATAGAGGGGGTGGGCAGAAATGACATCTGAAGATGAAAATAAAAAGTAAATACCAATTATTTCAGTTTTATACCAGTCATAAAAATACAGCATAGCAGATGCTTCCATGACATCTTTTAAAAGTTGACTGTTTATTGTGTGCATATGTTCAACATCAAGCATAATTCATTTTCCTCTGTTCATCTCAAATTAAGGGAAAAGTCAAGCATCAGCAACTCTACAGACAATGACAACAACAACAAGACCTACAAAACACGAGGAAATGCAGAACGAGATGAAACAAGAAAACCAAAAGTGGTAACTATGAAAGATGTGGCAGGTTGAAAAAAAAAGAGATAAGAATAAAAAGCTATGTGAAATAAGTAAAGGAAAATGTAAGACTGACTCAGGAAATAAATTTTAAAATAAAAGAAATTCTTAAATGTGACTCACCCATCTCTGTTTTAATGGGAATAGAGCTGCTAAAGGGTGACAGTGCCTAAGACAGGTAACTGATATTTACTTTTCTTTCTCCCTGTGCTGTCAGGCAGCAGTTGTTCATATCTTGTTTTCACATGTTATTAGAATGGTTTGATCCCGAAATGATGGGATTTGCATAAGATAGAAAAAAACATCCTGGTAAAGTTTTGGCTGTGTGGTCAGAGGAGAAAAATATTTGAGCACTGCTACACAATTTGAAATGTCCAACACCTCTGGATTCTGGACACTCATTCCCCTTCTGTAAAAGTGATCATTCAAGTGTTGCTGCATCTGTGAAATTTACCACCAAAAGGTGACATCTAAGAGTAGCACAGAGCCACAGAAACAGGCCTTACATCAGGTTTTTACTGTTTCTAAGCTGCATGGATTGGTGCCATATAGAGGTATAAGAGCAGGTGTCAAAAATCTGGCTATAAAGCTAGAAAGGGTGCAGGTGCTTCCTTGATGGGACACAGACTGTGTACTGCACTGCAGTGGTGAGGTGGTTATGCTAAAGGTGATGCCTGGGGCCAACTTAACATCTCCATACCAGTGCTCTGTGCTGTGTAATGTCCCTGCTCTTACAGCTAGCAGAAAGAAAACGGTGCTGCATTGTGTTGTATGACCAGAGTTACTCTCATGGACAGTTACTCCTGCTATCTGGCACTTCTGAGTGACTAAATCTTCTCCAAGGGTGTTAGGAGCTTACACAAGTACCTGGACACTGGTGCAGTGCCCAGTTGCTTCAGGCTGTCAGAAATGACTTCAGGGCTTTTAAGCATAACTTAGCTTTTTGTCTTAACATAGAATTTCTTTCACTACTGCTTTTAGGTCCTTGCAAGAATGTCTCAGCTAGCCATAAAAAGAGAATGGAACATACGGAACCAAGTTATTTTTAGTGATTTTGATGGACAGTTCACAACAGCCCATTTTACTATTTACTTCTCAACAGGAGGAAGGCAAAGATGTGTGGGTAGATGACAGTCAAGACTGTGGGCTTATCAGCTTGGCAGACTGCAGTATGGTGCAGTGCTACTTCATATTGCCTTAGATGGGGCTTGTTCACACACTCAGGTTTTATCCAGGTTTCAGCTTGTTCACACACCCAGGTTTTAGCAGTGTGGGACCGAGTGTCAGTTGATTTTCTTCACAGAGAAGTGCAATCATTGACTAAATTGGTGCAGGTAGAGCACTGTGGCTAGATTGTGCTCACATCCAAACTGGTCTGGGAAAATTCATGCTGCACTGCCAAGTGAACACACATTATAGGCAGCAGAATATCAGTAATAAGACTCAGTGAAACTACTCAGAGTAGCAGGAACACTCAGATAATAAAGATATATTTCACTTGACCCAAGGTTTTACCTGTGTGGTCTGTTTCAAGCCTCAACAAAAACAAGTGGCATGACTGGCATACTGTTTGGTAGCACAACAAAGACTAATGACTGAATACATTTGGACACAGGATTACCCATGCTCCATTTTGCATATTAGATTCTCCCTTCTGACATAGGGTTGATGGAGCCTGGGGGATGCAGAGAATGATGCTGAAAGACTTGGGATATATTCTGTGAAGAACTAAAAAGTCTTTAGTCTGCACTGGATTGTCAGTCTCATGATGTTATGTAGCAATAAATGCACGTAAGATCAACAGAAATGAAAGAGGGAATAATCCATTATACTCAGAAGAGGCTGTGAACAAACACTGTGATACTGAAATTGTCCTACTGCATTCACACTTATTGATAATTGTATATTCAAAAGATAAATATATGCAAGACTACTGGGTCTGCCTGTATTACAAGCCATTTTTTCATTCCCTTGCTAAATGTTTTAAAGTAAGATTAAAGACTCTTTTTAAGATGGCTTTTTACCGAGCTGATGTATAATTTCTTTCAGGATATAAAGTGCCTTGGTATGCTTCCATGATGCGGGACTTTATAAATTAGATTGAATTATATACAAACACAACACAATTTGTAATAGAGAGGTAGTTTTGTCTCTTTGCTTATACTTCACACTTCAAATAAATAGAAATGTTTTATGCAAGCCAACTTCAATATCAGAAACAGGTATTTTGACACATCTTTTAAGAACATAAAGCTGGGCTTTTTATCACATTGCTTTAAAACAATTGTTGCAAAGGTACCGTTGGAAGTTTTTGACAATTAAAATTGATGTGAAAAAGCAGTTAATTTTGAGGCCTGCATATACTCATCACATTTTGTTTTGTAGAATTTATTCTTGCTTCTTATCTGCTACCACATCCATTCTTCTAGGATGGGATGGCAGCAGCAGTATGGCCTGTATGTCAGTAACACTGAGTTCTATATTTACAATTTACACACCCATTTTTGTATATTCACAATGTAACAGCATCTGATCTGATGAGACTTTCTTATTGTTCCAGTTTTTTGGAAGTCACTATGCTTGATATCTCTATGGTCCTTGGAAACATGAATCATTGTTTTCTGGTGGAAACCCCTCTCCAAAAGACAGACTTTACCACTAGCTCTGTCAATATTCTGTAAAACAAAATCAGTTTCAAAGAGCTTTCCCTTTCCTCAGGTAACTAATAAAGATTCCTAACTGCTTTTCACAAGTATTAAGCTTTCTTCTGGGTTCAGTGTTCATCAGTCTCATTGCTTTTGTGATGTCCCAATTTGCTGTCACATTCTGGAAATGCGTTTTAGTGGTACCTGTAAGTAGTACTGAGAAAGTGAATGGATGTATTTTAGAGCTGACAACACTGTTAAAATGTATTTTCCTATTTTCTGCTGGAAATGCAAAGGAGAGAGAAAAAAAAAAAAAGAGCCTTTTCAGTTTACAGACCAAAGCCTGACAATCTTAAAATCACCATATTATGGCAGTGCCATGAATTCCCATTTCCTTACTTCACCAGAGTAAAAAGCTCATATCATGTACTCAAGCAATGGCTCCTAAGGTTACAAATCTAAATACAGAACCAGTTGCTCTTTGAGCTATTTTTAAAGCAATAAACAGCCTATCTAAGGTCTAACAGGTCTATCAAAGTTAATGAAAAGAACTGCGAGGGTCTCAGCAGTTTTGAAAACCAGGATGTTTATATTTGGGTATCTTACTTTTTATATCCAAATGGATATTTTTTTTTTTTTATTTAATTTCTTGGTGAAAGGGGGAAGAGGTATTAAAACAGGAATTGCAGATACTGGTATTTCTTATGGAAAATTGTTCTATTCATGATCTTCCTTTATAATATTGGTCCTATGCAAGCCATACAAAACTCTTATTTCTACACTGTAAAAGTAATCTGAAACCATCTCTTAGCAAACAAATGCATTTCACCATTCCCAACCAATAAGCTTGATGTGCCGCATGCATCATCATCTGGTCATTTCTGCACTTAAATCTTTTCAGTCAAAACATACCAATTTATAGTGATAGAGGGTCTTTGTTTTTCTATCTGTGTTCTGATCCTTCAGCTCTGGTCAGTTTTTTCTGCCTACCACTGCTCTCCCTCAGTATATATGCATGCAAACCACATGTGTTTAGGTTTTTCTTTTGCATATGAATGGAAAAGGGACAAAGACGCTGACATTTCAGAAGAGGTTGAACAGTGGTGTTACAGCAACTACAAGATTTTTGAATCTTATACTTGAGATTGTAAGTTACTGTAATGATTGTCTATATATATATATATATACCATTAGTATTTGGTAAGACACGGTAACAATTGGAAATAATACTTGGTTATTCTTAGCCTTTCTTTGTCTCATTTGTTTAGTCAAAAATTAAGAATTATTATTAAGAATTATTACTGATAGCAAAAGCTTTGCAGCTGGTGTGTTTAGTTTTGGATGGCACAACCTGAGTGTAGGAAAAGAAAAAAAACCTTATATGTTCTTTAGGAATATTGAAAAATTTACCACTTGCTCACAAGACTGAAGAATGTGTCAATGATTGATTCTGCTAAGCTGTGAGTGTGAAATGTTTTCCTAGCTTACTTGAAATGGAGCTTTATTTTACATTCAGATCTTGAAGACCTGGACAGTCAGTTTAAAGCAATATTCTTCTTTCAGATCCTACCAAGCAGATCTCACCTTTGATAGTCTGTTCTGTATGTCTTTCATGCTCAGAGATCTGTGCACATAGGGAGAGCAGGGTAATGGAGTTAAGATCAACCAGGCGGATCTGAAAGAAAAATATTGTCTTTAACAAATGCTCCAGCCTGTTTCCTTTTTTTTTGAGGAGGCAGAATACATTTAGAAGGTCTGATTTTTTCCCAAGATGATGCATTTTCCTAAAGCCTTAGCTTGTAATTGTTGAGTTCGTGTTTAGGTAATTTTAAATGCAATAACGACAGAAACAGAAGTAAAGAGAATTAGCATACGCTGATTATGCATAGTCAATAATGAACTTTAAGCACTTTGTGAACAAATGTGAGGTAAATGTCACGCAGCACTTAGCAACGAAATGAAACGATAGGGTAAGAAAAACAACTAAATAGAAGTAAATAGAAATGATAGAGCACATGAGGTTGTAATTTAAATAATTGATTAGGGGATTCAAGATGTTCCAATTGAACATACAGAGAACCAGGTTTAATTGCGTCTTTCTTTCATAGGAAGGTTGTGAACTTAAAATAATCCCAGTGCCTTGCATTAGTAGCCTCTAATGAAACCTTAAACCAAATAGCTTTTAAATAGCTAGTTAGGAGAATGACAAAACATCTTAATGAGAATTTACACAATTCTATACTGTAGATCAACTGTGATAAAGACAGACAGCCATGGTAAATTACTTAGAATATTGCTAAACTCAAATTCAGTCATACAGTATCACACAAGTAAGGGGATACAAATCCTGACAGACCAGAGACACCCCTGGAAGATTTCACATGTTGCAAAACCCTATAGTTGTTGAAGAGTGAGAAAACTGAACAGATATACAGGAAGACTGCTGTCTATAAAGTGACCTCTGCTCTCCAGTTGTAAGTATCACAGGATTCTGACTTAGGCGAGTTGCAGCAGTACTGTGGGTCAATATGAGACAGGGTGACAGCAATGATTTTTTTTGAAAGACTGAAAGAGGGCATTTAGTCTGTCTCTGCCCATGTATAGGAGGAGCAAGTGTACTTGCCCAGAAGTTTAACTAATTTGTTCTCAAATCCTGACCAGGAAGACTTTGTTGCCTCCTTAGTAACCTATTGCAGTGCTTAGTTATCCTGAAGGTTGGAATTTTTTTCAGTGATGGAAATTAACATTTTATCTTACTGTTAATGGCCATGATGAAGAAAATGATAATTGCAATTTTTTTACACACACTTCTGAACACCTGATGAGCTATACTGGGTTTCTTTTCTTTTCTTTTCTTTTCTTTTCTTTTCTTTTCTTTTCTTTTCTTTTCTTTTCTTTTCTTTTCTTTTCTTTTCTTTTCTTTTCTTTTCTTTTCTTTTCTTTTCTTTTCTTTTCTTTTCTTTTCTTTTCTTTTCTTATTTTTGTTTTGAACTGTGCCAATAATGTCAGTTTTTCCTCATTTTTCCAACGTGTCATTTGTGTTTCTCCTCTGCCAGAGTTCTTCTGTTTACCTACAGCTTTCATGAAGGCCTAATGTTGGGTAGACTTCTCAGGCTGAGGCCCTTATATTGATATTGATTCATATAAACTAACTAAATCCATATCAAATTGTATATACATAAAAATTTAGGTATAATTTCTTTCTCTGGGCTGTCTGGCTGATGTGATACATCTGAGAATGACATTTGACTCTTTTTGGCTTGTGAGAGTCACATGGCTGATCCTTATGTGTTCTGGGATCTAGTGTACAGCTATGTACTTTTTCTGTAGGTCTGCAGTCTTTTTACATTGATTTGGCTGCCCCTCTCTCAGTTGCATTTGTATGTTAGCAGTTTCATCACATTCCACCAGACACCACATCATTTCTTCATTCATGAAGCCTCATTTCAAATTCTGACTCTTATCCAAAATATGGCTACTTCAAGCTCTATGTCATTCACAAATTTTATAGGCACACTTTGAGCAGTATAAATTAATTATGCTATTCAGAAATAATTAGATTTATCACATTGGAGCAGATGAATTTTGCATATGTTTATGATCTGGGATGAAAGAAAGTTAGAAATTTTTAAAGAATTTTACAGGACTCAAGATTAATACGTTTTCTTATATCCATTCATTCCAAGAGTACCATTTACTTGAAATTATAAGAACTTTTTCTCAACCTGCTCTGAGGAAAAAAAAAAGCACATTACATATGATTAATGTATTATTTTAATTTTCCTTCTTATATTTAAAATTACTCATTAATAGGTTTTAATTAGTTTTTGAATGGTAGCAGACTAATAGGTCATCAACAGTACATTGCTAGTCACTTACAGAAAGTGTTTGTGTCTGAGATTCAGTGTCCTAAGTAATTTTTTATTCAATTTGACACAAGGAACATGATCCACATCTCGTATAAGTGCCATAAATGTTATTAGCTATTCTGTGTGATCCCACTTGCACACACAAAACTGATTAAGTCTCCAGTGAAACAGTTTCAGCATTGTCCTAATTTTAATTGAATTTTGAAATAAGTTGTTTAATGGAGAGTGGTTTATAGGCAACAAGTGTTGAATCATTCTTTAGACTCATATCAAAAGTGTACTGAAGTGGAAAGACAATGAAATTTTGAAGTTGAAATCAAAGGAGATTTCATTTGATGAGGGCAAATAATACAAGGCATGGAACAAAAAATACTCAAGAAACCATCTTTTTAATTTAATCATATTAACATTGGTAAATGCATATTGTAACCAACGAAATTAAGGAAAGCTTATAGGAGTGAACAGTGAAAGATGTGAAAGGTAGCACAGCAAGGCTGTATTAGTTCTGGAGAAAACTATGGAATGCATTCTATTTTGTCTATTGAACTGCTACTATCCACGACAAGAATAAAAAGACGAAAGGAAATATGCTTCTGAGTATCAGAGTAGCCTTTTTCCTTATATGCATTTTTCTTATTCTTCTAACAAAAGAAAATGTGGGTAGTTTTGTCACCTTTATTTTTGTTGCATTCAAATCTTGGCTCCCAGTCTGTCCCATCTGGTAGTTCCAAGGTAGCTCAACAAAAAGGAAGGCTATACAATTATATACATATTTTTACAAATCTAATTATTATGGAAATTAATTATTACAGGAATGCTCAGGCATACTAATAAGTTTATTAAACTAAAGATAAAAATAAATATGTATAATTTGTTCCTACCTCAGTAAAAATATGGTTTTATGTGGCTTATATATAGATATAAGATATTAGATACAGGTAGAAAAAAAAAATCAGAAAAATGAGCAATGGTATCCAGAGAAGGCAACTGTAAATTCTGAGAAACAGGAAGGTGGAAACTGTGAAAATTGCATGGAGGTGCTTTTATTTTGTTCTTATGGTTTAGTAAAAACTCTCTTCCCACCCCCCCACCCCTCTTTGGTCCCCTGGCTTGTTGGTAATAAAAGTCATTCTGTATCCTAATGCTCAGGTGTTACATTCTTTGTTACAATACCCAGCATAACATCTTTTGAAGCACAGCTTGGACTGTATGACTGCACCAGGGTATACTATGTGAAGGCTAACAAATGCATACAGACGTTTTAATTGCTCAGCTCTCCTGAAATTTCATCTAGTTCAGGAGAAACTTCAGAAGAATCACCACATCTTCACTTTATGCATATTGAAGCACCAGTTCTTGGTAAATTTGTTCTTGATCACAGCAAGTGATGATTTTGTGTTCTGAAAGGAGGATGTACTTCACTTCTAAATGCTTATAGGGTCTAAAACACCTATAGAGACAGCTGTGAATGAATGTTCTAAAAAATCTGCACTGACAAACTCCCCTGCTCCAAAAAAAACAACCAGAAAGGAATATGGGTGTAAAGTTTATCTGAATAACCAAGGCTGAAAGTTTCTTATCTGACTTCAGTGTACAACATACAACGCTTGGCTCAATAAGTCACCTGAGGGTCAGTTTTTAATATTCTGTATTGTAGGTACTGCTTATATTTAAGTAAAACCAACATCTGCTGACTGCTGCTGTTCCACCAAGGATCATCCTCAAAACCTTTTCAATTTGAGTAGATATCTAAATAATGCTAATTCTGTATTTGCACTAATCTCTAAAGAGCACTGCAAATTCAGAGACGACATTGTTTTGTTATCAAAAGTAACTTAAGCTCTTAAAGGTGACCATTATAGATCACACACCAAAATGCTTTCAGTTCCTTTTTGTGTCCTTGTTCTCAGGGAAGATGTTTTCAGAAAACTAATCAATGTTAGGCCCCGTTGTCCCCACCTTCTAATTATCTAATTAGGCACAGAAACGTAACACAAACCACCAGGCTTTTTTTTTTTTTTTCTTTTCACATTTACTTATTTCAGTTCTTCCTCCTAAGTAAGGTTATCTCGCTCCCTAAATTTTAATTTATTAAGTGTTTCACCTGAAAGCAATCACCCTTGCCGTCAATTCCCAGAATAAAACATCTGCCTTTTTAATTCAGACAGCCTATAAATGAAGAAATACACCAGGGAAACAGAATTATGTTTGCTTTCAGAAGGTAGAGGTGTTTTACTCAGGCAGTATTCTGGCATCAGTCAACCTGTTCTGTATTATGAATAAGCTTGGTTTTGAACTGGGCTATGAACAACAGAATTATCACGTTTCCCCAGCTCAGTTCCTGTTTCTTGTGCTTCAGATCTTTATTAATCCTTTTTCCTATACTAATTGACCTTTACAGGGGCTACTTGAGACTTGTAAGTCCTTTGACTGATAGCACTACTGGCCTTCACATTTTCCTGAAGTATGTATTTACATGACAGTTGTGGGTTTAGTGCTGTCTGAAAAAGCACATCTTACAATTCCATGAAGATGAGCTCTTAATAAGTGATTCCTGCTGAGACCTTAAGGTTCTGTCTTGCATTTGAATGACTTCTTAATGTTTTAAGGTAAAACTGATACACAGGGAAAATTGTATCATAACAAAATAATCCAAGGAATTAATTTTCATAATATAATATGCATGAAAGATTAATTTATGTTAGATGCAGGACTGCAATTATCTCTGATTTACTAATCAATTTGCATTTGACTTTTTTTGTGTGTGTGTGCATGGATTGTGAGATGACAGGCAAATAACTTAGTACAAACACAGAAGTACATATTTGAAGAACAGACAATATCCAAAATACAGAGATTTCTAGCATTTTTTAGTCAAACCTGTTTCCAGCGTTCCTCTTCAAGTGCACAGGAGGTTCCTTATTTAAAGCAGGACATTTACAGCTCTTCATTCTTCTCTATGGAAGGCAAACCTGGACCTCTCCAACAGAAGATACTGGTCTATATATTGAGGCCAACTGACATCCACAGTAGTGACCATGCTGAGATCTAGGTTCTGCTTTATGCCAAGTGACTTCAAAATCCATGGTTGTTAGCACATGCTGAGATACTGCTATTATTTTTGTGTGTATATGATAAACTGGAAGGTATATATTAATACATGCCATGATGTTAGGATGAAAGTCTCCATTTTTCTGGGGAGTCAACCTGTTACAACCAAAGACAACGTTCTATATCAACACTGCAGATTTTGACTGTTACTTGCTGTCATCTTTGTGAAATGGTACGAGCAATAAGGACTCATTTCACCTTATTTATCACAATTGTCCTTCATGTTCTCAGTTACCCATTTTACATTTTAAAAGAAAATACATGTAAACAAGTATGAGTCTATTTTGTACTAATAAAATTTGTGAAATTTTACCCGGAGGATTCAAGTAAATAGAATAATTCTTTTTTATCAATATTATCCTCAGCTACATATATTCTGGGCTAGATATTATTGGTTATAGTTTGACAAAAGAAATGATAGAAATATTTAGATCAGTGCTTACTTGAGCAAGTTGTTCAAATGAT
The DNA here is from genome assembly GCF_023638135.1 of Falco biarmicus. NCBI lineage: Eukaryota > Metazoa > Chordata > Aves > Falconiformes > Falconidae > Falco > Falco biarmicus. Next base: position 63,509,135 of record NC_079290.1, read on the forward strand.
GAAATCACACATGTATTGCTAATCTCACACAAAGATATTTTCGTAACATTTGGTATTTGTTACCTATAGTGAAAAGCATTATGAAATAGAACAATAAGTATTTAACTGCTATTGCAGGTAACTGATTTTGTGGGGTAGATTAGTTTGTTTTGGTGGGGTTTTTTTTTTATTTTTTTTTTCTGTTTGGATGATTTCAGATCAGTTTTCCAGAGAAAAGTGAACAAATTAAATTCAGAAACCTGACTTTTATGTTACTCTTACTAAAGTAAATCTGGAATCAATGGAACTACTATATCAATTGAATGGAAAGATTAAAACCAACAGTTTGAGATTTTTTCTTCCTTTTTGTAACAGTTTCTGAGTATCTTGCTTATGCAGAAGCTCACACCAGACAGTTTTGTCTCTGTGGTGACTAGAGGATGAACTCCAGAAATATTCTGCTACTCCTGTAGATTTGACCAAAACATCATGTCTATATGTGCATGTGTCTTTTCTTCATGCTTACTTACTTACACCCCTCCTCACCCTGTCCCACAAGCATGCAAAAGCCACCTAATCCCTCTTGAAAAAGAAATTATAAAGGCAATTAAAAAGGCCTTCTATGCATTAACTTGCTGAGTAGTTTTCCTCAAGTGCAATTTGTGAGCAATACATACTATTCCTGCAGTGACGTGCAGAGAAAGGGAGAAGATGGTACATGAGCTTTATGCAAAGAAGGCTGTCATCAGTTTTGGTTTCCTCTGAGTTCCCACATTGGCAAAGTAAGCTGGCCCAGTCCAGCTGCTGCTTCTTCTAGAAACAGTGATGCAGAAGTTCAGATATATCTCTTTAACCAGTTATGAGTCACCTAGAAGTGCTTTCCATTTTTTTAATTTTAGAATCCACCCAAAACTGTTACATGCATTATTATACGTGTGCAAGTATTGACACAAAATAGCCAGAATGATGTGGAACCTCTGTGTGCCACGTGCTTCCTTTACAGTGCTGTTTCATAATGGTAAATGCAGCTGAGAAAATGTTATTGAGGTCACAGGCAAGACTTTGACATTGAAAGTAGGTGACTTAAGCCTACCAGAGCATGAACAATGCTGTTGCAAGGAAATTCACAGGATAGCTGTGCTACCCTAGAAGAAGATACTGCTGTACTGAAATTTCTGAGCTTTGATTTTCAAGGCATGTAGTATGGTGTCAAAACTTACTATTACCTAATATTGAGCACCACAATGCTTTAACCTACACAGAAGAATGATTATGCATGATGAATGCAATCCTGAGCTTCTACAGACCTCAATGGTCTGCCTTGCAGTCATGATTTAGCTAATGCCAAACAGCAACAATTTTTGTTGCAGGTGTTTGTCAGCAAGCATTAACCTAATCCTAAATAATGACTTCATTTTACAACAGGTTTTGAGGATTGCAAATCTATTATATTGCAAAGAAATTGAGGCTTTTAAAAGTGTTTCTAAGGGGAAAAAAGCCCCAAACACATAGCACAAGTACGATTACCCAAAATAGCTAATAACATTTATGACACTCTCACAGAATTTGGATCAGGGTTGATTCTGAATTCCGACTATACTCTTAAATGGTAACCCATGCATGGCGTTTTACTGCCATTCTCTGAATCTCTATTTATTAATTAATTAAACCCATACATATATGATTAAAAAGATGAAAAATGTCACAATAAATGAGTGTCTATATATAAAAATATTTCTGCAATGTGTGTGTGTGTGTGAAAATTATGATTCATTGTGTCAAAAGGTTCCATACTGAAGCTGGCATGTTGGCCCCTAGATCTGAAAAGGTATTTTATCACTCAGTAGACCAATGATTTGTCAAGCCAGCTACAGGACATAATACTTCCCCTGCCAAAAGGAAATTAACATTTTTAAAATGGAGAGGGCAGTAAACAGTCTAAGAGAAGGAAAATAAAAAGTGCTTCCTAAATAAGGTCTAGATCAATAATATTTGTAAGGTAGGGGTTGCAGAATATAATAAAGTGTCTAGGAGACCCCCAAAAGGGAACAAGTATCAAAGCTGTTATACTCTTTTATCCACGGAAGGCAGATTGATAATATCAGCATTCTAAGGGTTTTGACTATTTAGCTCAGATAAACATCTACAGCTTGCCAGTTGGTTGAGAAGAAGGTAAGACAGAGTTTTATCTTAGATTAAATGTTATTTTCTTTCTTTTCTGTTATTTGTGTCTTTATGAATTTTTCAGCTGTGTTTTCCACCTAGGATTTTATAAATAAATAAACATATTTCCTTTTACTTTAGTGTGGCCTGTTTAGCGGGCTAAGACCCAGAGAAGTGGAGATAATTTTAACTAGGTTATGGACATTTCAGCCAGAGGTGAATACTGAAGTTCAATGATCGGGGACTTTCAGAGAAGAGAACATAATTGTGTCTACAGGTGTTTGAAAACCAGTATTTCAGTGTTCTGAGGTGCCTTGATCTAAGATAGAATACTCAAAAATCATTTAAGAAGATAACTGTTTCTGAGGTTCAGCCTAGCCTCTGTCCTGACAGAATATGGATGCAATGAAAGCACAGACTGGGAAGACTTTCCTGAGCGAATGGTTGGCATCTTCTTTGGGCAGGAGTAAGTAATCATGGACTATTCCTACTTTGTAAACTTGGGGAAAAAAGGAGTGTACTGGAGGTATATCTAGAACTATAAAGGAGGTATATGCCAGCATTATTTAACATCGGAGGGAATCAAGGTCGTGACAGAGCTGTGGAGTTGCTGTAAGTGTGAAGGCCCTTATTATCATGAGGCACTACCAAGGACTGTTTCATCTCACAACCATTCTTAAAGTGAAGAAAATGTGGCTTAAGACAAATGGTAGGCTCATTTATCCTGAGCTGCAACATACGTCCCAGATTTCTTCTGTGTCATCATGAGACTCACAGAGAGCTTAGACACGCTACAGGAAAAGTCTTTGATAGTCAGAACCAGGAAAGATGCAAAGTCTGAATTTTCATTAAATGATGCAATATATTCCCGTGGGATTGAAGATACTGAAAGCTGGTATTTCTAACCTACGACTCAGTTGTGCCCATTGACAGCACTGAAGATTTTACAAACCTGTGAAATTCCTTACTTTAACATGCCTGACATATATTCAATATTAGAAAAATGATTAGAGGCATATCAGATGTCTAGAGGGGAAAGCAGAGCTCTGAGGTCAGAACCTCTTCCCCTTCACTTTTGTTTTTAATATTGTTTTCAGGGTTGACTTTTCCCTTAATAACAGAGCAGGGCTTCTGTTTCTCTGAACTCTTTCAGAGCTGTCTTTTCCGATTCATGAGTTGGCCTTTTCTCCTCCATTCCCATCTCCTTCCCCAGAAACTAACTGCCATGTCTGTAATAAGAGCAAAGTGGATGGGTTTTTGTAGGGTACCAGGGATGGGCTGTGGAGGCAGACCAGGGAATCCTCTTGAAATCTGAGGGTAACTTCAGTTTGCTTCAGAAGCAAAGCATGTCTTCTCTTCTCCTGCATAGGATAAGAGGATAATGTTTCTGTAGTTTCAGCCCCTGAGCATTCCATTTGCTTAATTTCTTTTCTTTACTGATTCTCAGTATAAGTTACTAAAAGATACCATCTAACTCGCTGAAGTCACTGCAATTTTGTGTCAGGTGAAAAGATTCCTGTGTACTCCTTTTGAGTTTCAATACATTGTTTAAGATGGTGCAAACATGTGAGATGTCATATTACTATGATATTTAAACCCATAGACTTGTAACTACAATAGTTTTGGCACTGTGTCTCTTATCTTGATTACACAGCTTAACATTAAAACTAATTTTTTTCTTGCTGTTACACCTAAATAAGATGTCTTTGAGCACCACAGGAATAAAAAAAGAAGCACATATACATATTATCCTGGATGAAAATCATTATATAGGTTAGGTGCATTGCAGTAAACACACTAGCTTTCCTTTCCACTTAGCTCCTGATCTCTCTGGTTTATTGTCTATGGTAGTAATAGTTACAGAGATTCTATTACTACAACACTTGAGCATCCTGGTGAAACAGAACAGGGCCACACAGTAGTAGGTGTTTACTACAACACTTGAGCATCCAGGTGAAACAGAACAGGGCCACACAGTAGTAGGTGTTGGGCAGACACTACAAAGACAAACTCCTGTCTCATTGCCCCCTCAGCCCCCCCCCCCCCCCCCCCCAATATCCTTGTTATCCCCCTCTGTCCTAATTGCCCTTATCAGCTCTGAGGATTATTTGCATTAAATATTTGAGAACTTCTGGTTCTAAGACACTTGTGGAGTGAACATTATGATGTCTCTAGTTTATGAACTTACACACCAGTCTAAATCACTAATCCATTTACTCCAGTATTCCACCTCTGACTATAACTGTCTTAACTAGTTCAGGACATTTCCAACACGAACCAACACATAGTTATGAAGCAATGGAGTGATGTGAAATAATGTTGTCATTATCATCAGTAATTAAAAAATTAGCTTATAAATTCAGCAGAAAGATTTCTATTCTCCCCACATTGTTCAAACCAGATCTTTTCTCGGCCAGAACACTGAATCTGACTTTGAATACCTTGTTTTCAATACACATTATTATGCACCATAACAGGTGTTCATGTATGTGCCACCTTTGATGTGAAGTTTTCACTTCTAAATCAGTGTGGGTTTTTTCCTTCCAGAATATTGCTTAGTTTGTTGATTTCTCTCTGCATACTTTGGAGAGAATTGTTTGCATTTGCAATGTGTGCGGGCATGACATCTGCCTCAGAGTCAGTTGCTGTGTTCACCACTCAATGAAGCAATGAAGCATTTGAAATGCAGGAACATCCCTCAAACATCATTGCTAGTTAATGATTCTTCATGCTCTGAATGTTGCATCTCTTGCATTCTGTGTCATTAATCTTAAAATGACACACCTTACATTATCAGTAGTCTTACTAAGAAATAAACTCAACAAAACCAACAAAAAACTGAGAGGAACCTTTCAAGAAATTTTGTGTTCAAACAATAATGTATCATCTTGATAATTAAAAAAAGAAAAAAAAAAGTTGATAATATTGTTCTCCCTGCATTCCTCTATAAACAACAGACCTTTCACTTGGAGCTAGTCATGGTTAATCAGCCTTCATACATAGAACTCAAAATTATCAAAGATCCTGCTGCTCTCTTCTGACTTATTTTTTCTTTTCTTTTCTTTTTTTTTTTCCCCAAATTCATCCTCATCCTGATGTCTGGATATGTGGCAAGCATTAGGTTAGGCTGAACAACTGAGCAGATGTGAATAAAAGTCTGTGATAAATGCAGTGTGCAGAAGGCATGGAACAAATCTAAAATGGCACACTAGCGAATTTAGACCCAATTAAGAAAGGGTTTGCAATCTGGCCAAAATGAGGGTGCAAACCAAAGAGTAACTTACCCTTTTGGAAGGGATCAGCACATTCTTACAAGGCTGTTGGGGAACATTTTAAGGACAAAATATTTAAACCCAAATTTTAAACAACAGTATGTTTGGGTTTGTTCTGGCATTGACTTAGTACTCTAGCTAAAACATTACCACTTCTCACTGATACATGCTCTCTGCAGTCAAGGTTCTTAAAAAGCAAGATATGTTTTAGTGATTAAGCTCTTTGTGTGAAACACTGTATGGTAGCCTCAAAAAAGGAAAGTGGGTGGATTTGCAGTAACCTATATAGAGTGGCATGGGAGTTATACTGTAGAGCTTCCCAATAGGATTTAGCTAACTTTCTTAGATCCTGAATGCAAACTAAATAGAGTGCTTTGCATTAAATATCACCTTAGCAAAAAAATCACCTTGAAGGCTGCCATTGAGGAAAAAGGAAAAAAGAGAAGGCAGTAGGGAAAATCTGGCAGAGTGAACTATCATCTCAGTACAAATTACTCCAATAGTTAAAGAAAAGTCAGGGTCTCACTGTTTTTTGAATGTTGTAATAACCTATTATAATATTTACTTTGAATTACAACTTTTCTCTCAGAATAATACACAAAGCTTTACCCCAGCATATTTTATAGTAACAGTAAACCTTAAAGAGATTAAATCATATAAAATTTGAAATCTTAGTTTTTTTAAAAACCCACTTATCTGTATCAAAGAGGATAATAATGAATTCTGAGTGGTGAGACTCAGAAAGTTCTTACCAAGCTAAAACCTGAATTATACTGTTTAATAAAAATAATAATTAAAATTAATTATTTTTTCCAAGGCTGTACCATACAGAAGAACTTAATGTTTGTGTGTCAGAATGCTAAAGACTATTGAGATGTACTAAATATTAAGTATTTTTGTCAAGTATTTGTAAGTTTTTTCGTTCCTCTATCTTCAGGTCTTTGAATTGGCTTAAAAACAAAAATGGCCATTTAAAAATGATTCTTTTTTTGTGGTTCTTGTTTGGAACCAAGCTGTCCCTAAAAAACATCACAGAAAAAAAGAATACTTTATTTTGAAAATTGAAGGATCACACATAATTCACAGAAATATCCTTTTCAAGCTAACAGAAATTTGAAACCTTTGGGGGTTCTCCTGGACTCATTTGGATTTCAGATTTTTAACAACTGTGATAAGACATGACACTAAGAACACCAGATTACATGAAAAGTGGTTCAGACATTCCTAAAATACACATTCCTTTAAAATATATAAGTGGAAAGTAGAAGAGAACATGGTTTATCTGGCTTCAGAGTAATAGATTGATTTCTGCATTAAAAATACCAGGTTCTAGGGTGGTTTTTATTTTCTCTTAGGAGACTGCCTTTTATTTAACGGTGCTTATTTCAACAGAAACAAAAGAAAAATCATTTGCATCCAATCCATTATGGGTCTCATCCAGAGCCTGTGGAAATCAGCCATCCAATAAACTTGCATGGGCTTTGGATCAGGCCATGTATGAAGGAAGAAAATGCTTCTGACCCCAAGAAAAACAAAATTTAGTCAATCATTAGCAGAAATCTTGCAGATCTGGAGTGACAGCAATATGATATATTGACATAATTTAATTTATATATTGAGAATATGAATCTAGCTTATCAGATATTGAACTGCAAAATGAACATAGAGGTGATAGTTAAGAAATAGCATCGTAAAGCTTTATATTGACTAACCAGATTCACAAAGTGTAAGATTGTGACCAATACCAGATTTATGATGATTCTACATTAATTCTATTTCTGCTTTTTGAAAAGTTCTTTGATGCCAATGTAATTACAGATCGTTTTACTTGGTGTGTTGCATACAGTGTTGTTAGTGCATTCTCCTACTTTCAGATGCCTACAATTATTTAAAAAAGAAATAAAATATATCTATATCATCTATATCTATATCATCTATATCTATATCTATATCTATATCTATATCTATATCTATATCTATATCTATCTATGAGGATTTTAGCATGATTCATTTCCAGTATATTCATTATCCTCTGTCCACTGCTTTAATCAACATCCTGGAAAAAAGCACTAAATGTTTTTGAACATAGCAGACATTCACCGTAATGAAGATGCAGGGAAGTATATGTTTAGTTTTCTTTCAGTTTAAATAGGAATGCCTTGATATTAAATAATGACAAAACTGTATTATTTTTTGATTTTGAAATGATTTTGAGCATTGCAATACTTTTTATTTATCACCTGTTAATTATAAGTGAATGGAATCAAGCAATTCTTCTTAAAGTGTTAGCATTAGCATCCAGGTTTGCAGAAAGCTTCCCAAATAGTTCAGAACAGAAATATGCAAACATGCACCACTTGCTATTTTGGAGTTAAAGCAGTGTAGAAAACCAACCTTCAGAATGCTGCTATCGAAATAAAGTGGGATAGAAAGCATTGTAAAAAAATTGCCAAAGGGATTAAGTTCTCAGGGCAAATCAAGCACCGTTCAAATAGTGAATCTTGTTTTGCATTCCAGCAAGCAGAAGAAAAGGGAGACGCAACAAAGAAAACAGACATCATCTTAGATTAGTCCAACATAAATGAAAGAAAGAAAGCAAGCTGAAAATTGTAGAAGAGTTGATTTCACTACATGTTTATGTTAATAGGGTATTTGACTTTTGAATGCTTCATAAACCTTGTTATGTTCAGTGCTATTTGAGGTAGTAAAACAGCTGGAACTCTGCCAGAAGCTTTAATTGGAATCAGCTTAGCAGGAGCTGACAAGGTTTCCTAGTGTTTAGTTTCAAACTTATTATAAAAATGCAAAATTATGTGCTATTTATTTTCCATTCGTCTTTGGTGTACACCCATAAAGGTGAGGCATAACTGTGCCAGAAAATGGAATAATTTTTTCTCACATGCCCCAGGCCAGTGTTTTGAAGAGGACAGTGTGGGTACTGTTGCTTATAATTAGACATTTCCTCACACAGGAGGCTGCAGAGACTCGCCAGAGAGCTCTCTTTGTTTTGCACATCTTGGCTATTGATTAGGCCAGCGTGTCAGATGGACAGAATAACACCTCTGTTAGCAATATGTGACTAGGCAATGGAATCAGAGGGCATCACGAAAGAAACATCAGCAGAGCAGTCTGATTAACAGTCTTCACCTAACAATAAAATAAGGGGCTGCAAACCAGGGCATGTTGCTCTGCAGAGGGAAGGAATGTTTTGTGGCATCAGCCAGCCCTGCGGGCTGGTCCATATAGGGGGGACCTGAAAGACAGAATTTTGTCCCAGGAAGCAACTGCAGTGTTTGAACCTTTGAAACTGATTAAAAACTTTAGCCCAGAACTATTAAAAAATTTTTGTTCATTCATTATCTATAGCTACAATTTAATAGATTAAAAAAAAATTCTTTCTCCCTTCAGATTGTCTGCATGATCTCTTGGAATTCTGTACTTCATAAATGTAGGTCATATGGATACGTAACAAATACAGATAAATGACTTCCACCAAGGCTGCTAAGACAGGAATGAATCCCAAGATAATGTTACATTGTCAAGAGGCCAAAAGTAGTCAAGAAAGTCATGTCTGGTAGACACAGCTTTCAGAGTTTTAATAGAAAATCTTCACCTTGGGAAACTTCTAGTTCACAGGAAATACTGCCCCACACTCCACCCCCATCTCATGAAGCCATTTTCAGCAGGCTATTTACCATCACCAACAAGCCTCCCCACAAATACTACTTCTGCATGAAGTGCAGTTCCTTCTCAGCCTCACTGTTTGAATAGATGAAGTGAAAGTAAGAATAGGAAATAGCAAAATTCATCTTTGTTTGCTATTTGTAATTAATTTGAAACATCATGATTGGGCAGGATAAAGGTACTGACTGAGATGCAGTGATTTCTCTGGGGCCAACGGAATAGTTTGATAGCCTTGCTCCCAGTCACAGGTTTTGCAAAGACTTGAATCAGAATGCTGCATCTGTAATCTCAGACCCAGGAAGGCTTTTGAGTCCTCTGGCCTGTGGTTCTGAGGGAAAGCCAGATCATCTGACAACTTCTCAGCAGCTCAGTGCAACAAATACAATTTTGACATTACTTGTGAAAGGACGCAAGCTTTGTACTGACCTAATAGTGCAGTGCTTCAGGACATGCCTGGGCTTGCTTTGACCTGAGCTTATTTTTAGCTAGTTTTAGGTATCATAGGAATTGTCTACCAGCCAGGTAACTACTGCCTAAATTTGCCTCAGCTAGGTTTTTCACTGTTGCACAGTGCAGTGTATAATGTTAATTAGTAGACAGTAACAATAACTAGCAATACTATGTAGACTGAATTCTTTATGATCTTAAAAGAAAATGTACTGTAAGAAAGTATAATGTAGAATTCAGAACCAAGGAAGAAAGTGGAAGAAAGCATATTCTTTTAGATAATGTAAAAAAATTAATGTCACATTGTGACAGTGTCCCCTCAATCCCAGAGGAATGGGAAGGAGATTCAGAAAAAAGGTAAAACTTGTGGGTTGAAGTAAGAACAATTTAATAATTAAAATAAAATATAATATAATAACAGTAGTAGTAATGAGAAGGAGAAAGAGAGAGAGGAATAAAATTCAAAAAGGAAAAAAACCCCCAAACCAACAAGTGATGCACAATATACAGCTGCTCACCACCCACTGACTGATGTCCAGCAAGTGCCTGAGCAGTGATTGGGAGGCTTTGGCCAACTCAGCCGAATTTATTTACTGAGCATGACGTTATCCCTTTGGCTAGTTTGGGTCAAGTGTCCTGGCTGTGTCCCCTCCCAATTTCTTGTGCCCCTCCAACCTTCTTGCTGGCAGGGCCTGAGAAACTGGAAATTCCTTGACTCAGTAGAAATATTACTTAGCAACAACTATAAACCTCATTGTGTTATCCACATTCTTATATTAAATCCAAAACACAGCACTGCACCAGCTACTAAAAAGAAAATTAACTCCATCTCAGCCAAAACCAGGACAACACCTCAGAGCCCGTTGAGCTCTCCTGCTTGGCAGCAGGCTACAAATCAGGATCTCCCCTTGAACAGGGACACCTCTCAAGGTTACTCCCAGAGGCTGAGACAAACCCTGCTCCAACCGATTTTCGGTAAGCGATTAATAGTATGCTAAACTTTGAAATCTTATCTAAGTGATATAAAGGATTGATTGTGCATATATAACCCTTTAGACATAAACCATTGACCAAGTCTTGGACTAAGTCTGGACCCAGCTGTAACTAAATTGCCCTCTGAGGAGGAGTTTAAAGTTCAAGGGGGTCCTTTCTGAACCTCATGACTCAATAGGAGGGGCTCCCCGACAGTTTTGTCTGACTCTGTCCTCTATGCAGTACTCGAGTGTACCTTGCCATCAAATGTTGTTAAACAACTGTCACATTTGCCATTGGACTTTGTTATGTCAATAAAGTATATTGTTGCTTCTTTCCTATGAGTGAAGTGCATGACTCCATCTGTGACACAAGTGGATCCAAAACCGAGAAGAGAGGTGCCCATCTCCCTGTCAGACATCTGCGTGCTGAGGAATCATTGTACCTCCCTTCCCTACCCTTCTTGAGGAAGCCAACAGGGCACTGGAAGGTGAACATAACATATCATCAGAGAAAAAGTATGTGTAAGTGTAATACCTTTAGCATATGATTAAGGAATTTTTTGAATAATAATTAGGTAATTCAGACTATGACTTTTAGTTTAATTGCAACTGTAATAATACTTGTTTATTGTGTTTTATTAGGCTGTTCAGACTTTAGAGTAGCAAAGCCATCTTGGCTCTGCATGTAAATTGTGGCTCCTTTTTGCCCAGAACAATGTTTTGAATGTATAAGTACTGCATATAGACACCTTGTTTTTTCTGGACAGGAGCACACAAGTCTATGGGAAAAGGACAATAAAGTCTGTATATGAAAACTGGTAAGATCATATGGTTATATATTTATCACTCCTTTAACATTAAAACCCATTCATTGTCTATCCCAGCAGCTGCTCACTCCAATCCCATATTTGTTAAGATTAGTAATTTTACATATTGAGTTGTTTCTCAGGAATCTCACCCTTCAGGAAAGCAATACAATCTACTGAATTAAACTCCTGCCTGCCTTGATAATTTACTATCTGAAGTAGTTGCACTGTATATAAACTACAGTCTATGTCTAAAAGTATCAGCAAATATCAGTGAGAGTGTGATTTGGTAAACTGTAGCTTATGAGAAAGTAAAACAAGTAGCAAAAAGAGATAAAGGGCTTTCCATCTCCTCAAATAGAATTAAATGAGAAGAAAATTTGCCCCAATATTCTACAGTTTCCTAAAGTTCTGTTCTCAGTTTTCTGGTTAAAATCTGAAGCTCCAAAAAGAGAAAAATAGGTGGATTTAAGTTTTCTTTTTGCAGTCCCCTGTGGATATCCTGACTGATTCTGATGGTAAAAAAAAGTGTAACAAAGCCAGATACACCAGCCTTCATGGTTCTTGTATTAGGTGAGTAAATAAGTAACAGTTAGAAGCCAGGGTTTATGCTCGATTTGTCTTGTTTGGTGCAAAGACTTTTTGTCTCCCCTTGCGAAAGGGCAGTTGAGAAAGTAGCTGACATAACTGAGCCAATTGTTTTTGGTTCTAGGGTGCTCTGTAGAGCACATGAGAGCAATCTTCTGTGTTCAGCATCTGCCTGGTAAGTTCAATATTTTCTACATATATAGTCATACTTCATTCAGGACCACTTTTCTTAGCATCGAGTAGAAATGGGAAGCAACACATTTCACATCAACAGCTAATTCCATGTTCCATCACTCCATTTTCAGAGTCTGCAAAGGTAAATGTTACTCATACAGTTTTTCTCTGCAATTCTATAACTGCATTACAGTGGGATTGAAATTTCCCTTACTGAGGTGCCAGAAAGTGGTACTTTACTTTAAAGGTAAGAAAGAGTTTATTTAAAGACCTAGAAGAATCCTTCTGCTGCAAACAAACAAAACTGAACAGTGCTGTTCAGCTGAGCAGCTGACGAGATTAGCAAAAGCTGAACATCTAGTGACTACCAGGAGACAGCAGGCAAGGTCAAACAACAAGAACTGAACGAGGGGCAAGCAAGCAGAAAACAAATTAGAGAACAAGCTTTGCACAGGGGCAGAGAAATACATCTAAAAACCTGTAAAGGTACTTCAAAACTAGATGAAATACACTTCTGAGCTCTGCATATTTGTAGTTCATATTTTTTTATTCTTTTTCTAAAGAGTGACGAATGCACAATGGATGTGCCTTCCTAAATATCTCCTCTCCTGTGATGTTTTGACAGAGTCAAGTGCACTAACAAACATATTTGAGTTGTGGTAAATCGTCTGCAGACACTATAATGTCCATCTATGCAACCACTTCTCCAGGAAGAAAAATCTTGTGAAAAAGGGAAACATGCAATTCCTTAAATTATATCAGTGTCTGAGTGCTGTACATGGTTAGCTTGCTTCATTGAAATAGTTCTGAAAGGTCTATGTATGCACCTATTGTATATTCACCTATTAAGAATCTTATTTTTTCCCCTGCATGTACAGGCAGATTACATGATACACATTCTGATCTAGTGTGTCCATCATAAAATGCAGTTGAAACAAGTTCTCCATATAATTATCAGTATCAGTTTGTGCATGTGCTCTTTGCTGATCTGTGGCAGCCCCTGTAAGAGGCTAGAAACAGAAACATTCAGAAGCTGAGTCTAGGAAGGAAAACAGTTGGTCAAAGTGGGAAATACTAGGCAACTTTGTGCTCTACAGAGATTATGCAATAGATAACACAAGGATGCCTGATCAACAGTGTATGTAAATTCCATATAATATTTTAAGAATCTAAAATTTGGTGTGTGTTCGGTAAGCGCGGGACAGAAAGAAAGGGAGAAAAGCAGTTCTTGATCAAGATTAATGAGACTAGATTCTCCTGAAGACAAATGCAGATATTTGTTGCAGGTACTGTTGCTGAATGTTGACACTCAAATGTTTACAGGCATGGGTTACAGCTGTTGACAGCCATTTTAGTGTTTATACCACTAAAAGTGGTGCTGAGACATTCACTGTATTTACCCTGTTGCTGATGATTAAATATGGCTCTATTGAGGCCACAGTACCAGCACCCTACTTTTGACACACCTTTGACTCCATCCAAAGCTTTTTGCTTGTGCAGACCCATAAAACCCTAGAAAGAAGATTACATTATCTGGATAACCAGGCTGTAGCAATTCCAGCACTTGCGCTAGGCTATAGGGTCCCATAAAAGAGAGCCCTTCATTACTTATTGGGGTTATCAGCATAGTAGACCATCTTCATACAAGCTTTCATTAGCCCCTTTGTATGTGCTATGTATGAGAAAAGCCAACTCATCCTTGCTTCTTAAATCAATCCTATCATGACTAAACAGATATTTTTTAATCTAAATCTATGGTGTTTATAACTTTCCCAAAGGCTATAAATATTCGAGTAGGAAATGTCTTGCTTACAAATACTAAAACCTGAAAAATCGATCATGTAGCCAGTATATGAGCACCTGGTCTCCCTAGCATGCCTTGCAAAGTGCTACCCTGTGAATTGCACTTTGGCTTCTGAGAAATGTCATAGAGAATTTCTTCTTTTGCCAAGGGTTTTATTACCAAACCCTACCAAACCCTACAAAAGGAAAAGTGACTGTTAGAATGGTATTACTTGTTTCTAATCTGAATGTCTCTTTATAGTATTGTGACTATATGAATAGTTATACTTATGAATAGCAAAGGAGTTGTATGGGTGGCCATGTGTGTGACAGAAATCCGATTGCTACCAGCATGTGTTAGGTATTTATTTTTGAAGTTACAAAGCTATGCCCCACTAAAAAATTCAGAAATGTAGAAGCTATACTTTACCACAGGGATGATTTTGCTAAACAAGCACATTTAAAACAACTCAAGGTGTACTTCAAAGGGATTTCTATATTTAAAATGAGTTTGTTTTCTCAGGGGGAAAAAGAAAAAAGGTAATTTACAGTCTGATGAATTTTGTGACACAGAAGTTATAGAAAGGGGATTCAGTGTATCATTTCAAGTATCACTTAGTGCTGTACATCATTTATCAACTGGACAATCGAGTTGCTTGTTCATCACTCCTGGCAGGATGAGGCAGGAAACTGCTGCCAGCTGTTGATGTTTGCTGTTCTTTTGAAACTCTCAGTGTTAAGGGAACAGCAAGAAGCCAGTCTCCTTACAGTGGGAGTTTTGGAGCCTGAAATGTTGTCTCTGGCCCTAACTCTGTAATAAGTCAGGAAATGAAGTTGTCTGAGTGAACATGTTGTTGCAGGTTGGTTAATTAAAGGAATATAAATTACTGAAGTAAAGCCCACAACAGAGACTTCTGCTTATGTGGTTTACAGATCAATTTTGTGACAACATTGCTGTACCATAACATGCACACCTATAACTTTAAATAAATTCTTGAGGAGTTAGCATAAACTATATGAGCAAAAAACAGTTCTGTACACATCCCCCACCCTCCCTATCTACAATAGAAAGGTTTTAGTCTGTGCTGTGATGTACACTAAACCTGATGTAATCTCCCTAAATTGTCGTAATCTGTGACTAGGTAGACTGGGTAACTCATTTCCTTCCTTTTACAGAAGAAATTATTATTGTTAAATAGAGAATTAGTTTGCTTCTCTTTCAGAAGAGTGAAGAAAGTAAAGTGGACAGGGGACCACCGTGTAAAAAGAGGCAGATGTGAACAGTCAGCATTGGTTCCTTTTAAGCAAGTAGAGGCAAGGTCGTGATGGACAGGAAGAAGTCTAAAGCATAGCTTTTTCGGGGAATAAATATTATCGCCATTTCCTTGTCTGGACATACAAAGCAATGAAACCAGAAAAGAAAGTTGAATGTATGTATCAGTAAGATTTCCTATATTATAAGGAAACAGTGAAAGAGGATTCCAAACCCAGTCTTTCTTTCTCTCTTTTTGCAGGGGTTATAAAAAGACTCTTTTTCTCCATTGCCCAGTTCAGCAGAGGTTTGATCTCTTTTTGCATCCTGCATGGCAGAGGTCAAAATACAAGTCACTGAAACATGTGTCATCTTTCAAAGATCCTAGACACTGTTCTCTTCATTACAGTGAGACCACTGCTCATGAACAGGTTTCCTTAAACAGATGCTACTGCACTGTTGTTGGGGGGTGTGTGTGTTGTGATTTTCTTTAGTTTGCCACAAGACTAGAAATAATTCATATTGCAACAGAACTGAACTGTTTCAAAGTATTGCTTATTTACCAGGACTATAAATAGGTAATCTTACTACAGTCACCTGATGCTAGGATTTTCAAAACAGTGTGGTCCATTATTCCTTTAGATTGCCTAGAAAATCCCAGCCTGGGATGCTGGCAGCATACAGGAAATACTAATACAGATACGTCAGGAGTTTTACATAATTATGTATAGGATTTATAAGCATTTAGCTTAAGCCCAGGAATTTTAAAGCTTAACTTGGCTTAAGTGGTTCACAGAATTTGTGAGGGATAAATTGCACTCAGAAAGTCAAGGTGTTTTTTTCCACGATTATTTTGCCCCTTGGAAAATGTTGTTAGTGCAGATGAAAACTTTTTGCATACACCACTCTTTCTTGTATCTTCCAAAAAATTTCAGACAACCCTTTCCTAAAATAATGTTGTCCCTTCATAAGGTAATTGTTATAGCCCTCTGCTGGGGCAGAATTATGTACCTTTTCTCATCAAATCTCGTTATTTTAACAGACAGAGGAGTGTTCAATTTCAGACAACCCTTTCCTAAAATAATGTTGTCCCTTCATAAGGTAATTGTTATAGCCCTCTGCTGGGGCAGAATTTTTCTCATCAAATCTCGTTATTTTAACAGACAGAGGAGTGTTCAATTGTCTCCATACTAAGGACCCTTGCTAATCAAACACTTTTTAAAGCACTTGGCTGATTCTTTGATAAAGACTTAAAAGATCAGCAAATCTCTGGGAGAAGTCATCAGGCATAACCAGTGCGCCTATCTTTCAGGTTTCTGTTGAGACTTTTCCTTTTCCTTCCTGCAAATGGATTTTATGAACATGCATGTGTGTGCTAAGTTATTTTGCTCAACATTTGTAAAGGGGAGCATAAAGATATAAAGCTGCTTGGCAATTTATGCAGGGAAAAAAAGTTTTGTTGGAGAATACCAGTTAGTTAAATTCAAGACAGTTTCGACATTCAGATTCAGGCAGGTTTCCCAGGGAACTCTTCATGGTCAACTACAGAGGCACCAAAGGAAAAAACTACAACTGTGGGGTAGGAGTTAGCTGACACTCTGGGACTCACCACCCTGCCAGTGGGGATCTTGTCTGGGTGTCAGGATTCTTTCATGGTCTGTGGCAGTTCTGCTGATCAGTGACTCCCAAACCACTCGCCATACCGCTGACATAAAACCCAACTGAAACCTGGGGTATCCTTGTATTGTCTCTGGCCCAGAGACAAAAGACTTTCAGGCTCATAACACAAACAAAGCCAGAAACCTATTACTTTTTATTAGGATGGACTATCTAGCTCCAGGCAATGCTCTTGTCTACTTCAGAGTGGTAGGTAAGTGACTCTGCAACTGCTACAAGAAACCCATGCTCTGTGTGAACAAAAAATTTCAAATAGCTCGGCACAATTTCCCCTGCTGTAAACCAGAAATCTTATTACCAACTTATGCACTTCTATCAATGCTTTGTGATCCTTGAATAAAAGGCCCTGCATGTTATTACATTATCTTTATTCCATGCAGTATGTCAAGACCTGAGTTTGGCCCTGCAGTATGCTTCCTTAAACACTGTCAATTGCATGGTGTCTGGTACTACTGAATTAACTTAGAATATCTGTCTTTAAAACCAGTGCCTCTGCACATTCATAAAAAAAAAAAAAATAGACAGGAAAAAGCCTTAGTAACAGAAATGACAAATACTTTTGGAAGTAGCACTAATCAAATTTTAGCTTTTGAATTTTATGACTGAAGAAATTTATGTAAGAAAAAATCCCTGAGGAGACTTATGGGTGATTATTGCACTGGCTTTTTTCATTCCTCCATGTGAGTTTAAGGAAAGCTATGTTTTTTGCATGCTCTTTCTAAACCTGTAGAATAGAAAGCAGTCTGCAAAGGGAAGTCTAATAAAATTGTCATTTACTACCAGTATTTTCTCTGGAGATTTTTTTTCTTTTAGTAAAGTTATCTTGGAGCTTTTTTCCCAGCCAGTGTTCTCCCAGTTCAGCTTCACAACCTCATTTTTCAGGGCTTGTCCAGTACTTTCACTTTATAATAATTTTAAATTGATAAATGTTACTGGTTCAGTCTTAAAATCATAGCCATCAAGTGTTTTACTATTATGAGTGTATCTCAACCTCACAATGTCCTTGTGAAACAGATAAATAATCTGGGTCTATATTATGGATGAGAAAGACCACATACACAATACCCATGGACCATGTTGCAAGACACTTAAGTTAGCACTGATTTCATTGTACTTCCACAGGAAACACCACATAAAGCTATTTGTGAAGGTACATTGAGTTGCAGAACAATAAGTTTATTCTGTTACCTATCATAGGGTTATCTGGTGTGGAGTCAGGGTCCAGGTTTTATTCTTTTGTTCCAGAATGTAACTGGAGTGGTCTTAATTCTAACCTAAGGTGTAGACCATAAGATGTGGAAAAAAAAAAAAAAAAAAAAAAAAAAAAAAAGGCTTAGCTGTTCAAAGGTATGTAAAAAAACTTACACCGAATCACTTAAGTGGAAGTTAAGCATCTAATAGCCTGTGAGGATCAAAGTATTTCTGATTTAGTCATGGTCCTAAAGGCCAAGCAGGGAACTGGTTCTACCACTCATGCCTGAGATTAATGCTGTTGCCACCAGATCATCCTAATGGGGTTTTTCTTCCAAGCTGTTTTGGCAAAGGAATTCATCAATGAAAGGGCTTACAGACTTTTGAAATTCTCATATTTGACTGAAGTAGTTCTTGATGCAACTGAAATCATCATATGATGTCTCATACCCTGGCCACCTGTAAAGGAAAGCTTGCACATTTTTCCTGACATCAGACTAGGGCTAGCCTGGTAGCACTTGCATGGAGAAGAGTGTTTGGATCTGAAAAATTCTGCAAAAAGATACAGAATAGTCAGTTGGACCAGTAAATAACCTGCACACACAGTTTTGCTGGGTCCATCTTCAAAATGTACAGTTATTGAATAGCAGCAAAGCAAAGAATAAAGCCTAAAATCCACCCAAAGCATATTATCTTTGATTTTTTTTGTTATCTTCAGATAACTCAGTTTTTCTGGTCTTTTTTTTTTTTTTCCCTCCAAAGCCTTTCTGCAGATTTCTCGTATTGCAGTAAAACAAAACAAATGAAACATTACTAAAAAAAAAATGACAAAATATTTCCTTTTTTTAAAAAAAATGTTACTTACTTCTTACTATAATAATTTTCCCACATAATTTGGATTTGGCAAGACTGCCAGAGGAATGACCTTGTTCAGCACTTCAATTTATGTTTTCATCTTCAAGAACTTGAGGTGGCTTATGAGCCAGCAAATATAAAATACAGGAACACATCTTAAAGCAAATGCATTTATTTTATTGAATAAATAGAAAATTGCAGCTTCTTATATGGCAGAAGCCCTAAACTATAAGAGTATAATAAAATCAAACCTGAAATTTCCAGTTTTATGTTATATATTTCTCTTGTCAGAGGGAAACCTAATAAGCACTGCCTTTGGTAGCAGGCATGTATAAGAAAAGCAAATGAAAGGGAAAATAAGTTAGAGGTTTATTTATTTATTTATTTATTACCACTGTGAAGACTTTCATTATAGACATTATTTTATTGAGGGCAAAATTTTTTTCAGTACAGCTAAAGAAAATTGCCCCTCAAAAAAACTCTTAAGCACAGTTCAATGCATTCAAAGCCTGGGCATAGGAAGATAAACAGAAAGTAACAGGCTGCCTTCTACAAAACTTGTGTTCAGAAACATTTTTTAAGGGGTTAAGGAAAACAAGAAGTAGGTGTACTGATTTAGATCTTACTAATTCTGGGTTGCCTATTTTTCTCGAAAACATAGAATTAGAGAATCATAGAATGGTTTGGGTTGGAAGGGACCTTAAAGATAGACTAGTTCCAAGCCCCCTGCCATGGACAGGGACACCTTCCACTAGACCCACTTTGCTCAAAGCCCCATCCAGCCTGGCCTTGAACACTTCCAGGGATGGGGCATCCACAGCTTCTCTGGGAAACCTGGCCCAGGGCCTCACTCATCACCCTCACAGTAAAGGATGTCTTCCTAATATCTAATCTAATCTACCCTATTTCAGCTTAAACCGTTCCTCCTTGCCCTATCCCTACAGGTCCTTGTAAGAAGTCCCTCTCCAGCTTTGTTGTAGGCCCCCTTTATGTACTGGGAAGCTGCAATAAGGTGTCCCCAGAGCCTTCTCTTCTCCAGGCTGAACAACGCCAATTCCCTCAGCCTGTCTTCACAGGAGAGGTGCTCCAGACCTCTGATCATCTTTGTGTCCCTCGTCTGGGTTTGCTCCAACAGGTCCATGTCCTTCTTATGATGAGGGCTCCAGAGCTGGATGCAGTACTCCAGGTGGGGTCTCACGAGAGTCCCCGTACTGACCTGTGAGAAACGCTGCTCTTCACTGGTCTCCACTTGGACATTGAGCTATTGACCACAATTCTTTGACTGCGACCATCCAGGTAATTCATTAACCACTGACTGGTCCACCCATTGAATCCACATCTCTCCAGTTTAGAGTCAGGGCTGTTGTATAGGACAGCGTTAAATGCTTTGCAGAAGTCCAGGCAGATGACACCAGTTGCTCTTTCCTTTTCCACCAACACTGTAACATGATTGTAGGAGGTCACCAAATTTGTCAGGCATGATTTGCCCTTAGTGAAGCCATGTTGGCTGTCACCAATCACCTCCTTATTTTCCATGTTTCTTAGCATAGTTTCCAGCATAATCTGTTCCATGATCTTGCTGGGCACAGAGGTGAGACTGACTGGTTTCCTGGGTCTTTCTTAGTTCCCTTCTTAAAAATAGGAATTATGTTTCCCTCTTTCCAGTCAGTCTAAACATATCTACTGCTTGGTGAAATCTCTGATATATGCTGAGAACATGTTAAAGTACTACACAGAAAGTGAAGACTTGGGTGAAAATCAATAACTGGTTTACCACCATTAAATTTATGCCTAACTTCAAGCAAGGTGAAGAGGCCCTTGACAAACACACTTGTGCACCTTTCTGAATGGGGACATATATAACTAAGCCAAATCTATACAGTAGATACCTTTCATGATAAGTTTCCTATTAAAAGATGTTAAAAAGGTATTTAGAATAATGTGATAAAGAGCATTTATATGTCATGAAACAGATTGTATGTATTGAAAAATGCATTTTCTGTGAACATTTTTTAAATGGGGAAAATATTTCTTCTTTCCTTTAATATTGTTTTATGGAAATGGTAAGAATGAAACACATTTACCTTTCACTGATGGTCCCAGCCTTGGTGCCTCTCCCTTCTCAGTCGCACATACTTTAGCTGAAGTATTGAATATTTTCTGGCTTTGGTTTTGATAAATGTAAGATGACATTTTTTTTGGTGTGAAAGCCAACACTTACATTTTGTCTTGTGCTACTTTCAGCAGAATTTTGGGATGATTAGCATACCTCCAGAGGAACATATTTTTTTGTCACTAGTTATGATTTTCTTCCTAGCAATTCTGTTGCAGAATTGTAAATGATATGATCATTTTAGTATAGTATATGAGGGGTTTGTTTAATTTTTTAAGTTAAACTGTGATTATATTCCACATAAATATAATACATTGGCCCATAGGGAGCCTTGACAAATGAAATTCTAATTTATATAGTTTTGCATAGAAAGCTTACCCATTTGTCAGAAAAGAAAAAGCAGTGGGGACAGCAAAAATTCGGACAGTAAACTAACAGGTCAGCAAAGCCATGCTGCAGAGTTTCTGAGTCTCCTTTCCAAGCTACATGAAAGAATGGAAGCTGAGTGGTCAGAAAAATAAATGAACAAAAAAAGAAGGAATATTTGGTGCAAATAATTATATCATTAAATGAGTAAATAAAGAAACCGCATGCATTTGAAGGAGTTTCAAGCTTTTAGGTGTTTTTAACAACACTGCCTGGGGTAGACTGAGAGGAATTGATTTGGGCACTGTGTTTTTGTGTGAATCAGAATGTGCCATGAGTGCTTTGGCAGGCACCATGCTTCCTTTGACCAGCAATATTTCATTGTTGCTTAAACAGTGATTTTCTCCATTGCGAGGCAAAGCTGGTTTAGTTAATGCTATCAGTTCTTGTGAAAAGTGGCTTTCATACACTGCTAATGCCAGTGTGGGCACTCACCTTCCACGCATCTAGGAGTTTCCATCTCTTTCAGATGTGTAAGGTATTTTTAAGATGCTGGTAGGTATAGTATTGTAGAAATGCCCAATACTCTACCAAGACTGAGGTTAATTTGTGTTTCAATAGCATCTCAACAGTGATAGCTGAGGAACAAATAAATCCCAGCCTCTCTTTCTCTTATTTTTATATCAGATTTGTATCACAATAATGACTATGTTCCCTGGGGCGGATCTGACAAAAGAGCTAAGGGAACTAGAACTGTGGGATGGTGTGAAGCAATGAGCACACTCTTTCATGCAATAAGGGAGGTAACATTTTTCCCTTGACAGCTGTTTCTGGCCCTGCATCACCCACTACATGAAATTATCTTTGTGAATATTTTATCAGATTTGTAAGGGACTTGATAATATAAGTGTAATGCCAATATGGGATAGTTTTCTTTGTTTTTTCCACAAGAATTTGTAAAACAGAGGTATGGAAGGAAGGTAATTCCTTAGCTTTGTTTGAAGCTTGTTTTAAACATGAAGAAAACTAAAGGAAAAAACAGGAAAAAATGATGCAATATTTTTAATCTGTATGAAAACCCAACTCCATTTACTATGTCAATGAAATTCCTGATGCAATCCAATTAAGTATAGGGGGTTTTAATCTGTCTATTGATATACCAAAGGTTTCTAAACATATACATTGAAAACCTCTTTCCCTGTTTTTCTTCCTACCAGACTAACATGAGATTAAAAATCTGAAATTTATTCCCCAAAATAGTCTTTGCCATGCTAGAAAGTAACCTCTAAAAGTAGCAGATGTCTTACACTTGCATGCACACTAGAGCCCTGGGAAAGTAGCAGACTGCCACAGTGGAAAACATATTCCTTGATATGACCTTGTTTTAAAGTTCAGGCATCCTTAACCTCATTGCCCACACCTCCTAGTCATCCCACCTTCACACTAGGAGATCTGCCTAGCTTTCCAGAGCAGTTTATAGAGGGACTTTTAAGCGCAACTGATTTGATACTGGAACTGTGTGTTTGTCATTCCTGGTAAAGTGAATGATCTAAGATTTCAGCCTAAAGGTGATACTGCAATAGAGGACCATACAAACCCCAAATGATAATAATTAATCAGAACAGTTTCAGAATGAAAAATAGCACTACACAGCTCCCCCAGATGCCTCTTCCTGACATGAAAAGTTCACCTTGAGGATGAATTGGCAGTTCATTCTCCATGCCCATGAAATTTCCAGTCTCCCTGAGAGGCTCTATTAGCAGCAATTGTGTTTGTAATTTGTAGACATGTCAATCACCTAATTTCATATAGGCCACTGAACAATTATTAGAATGCAACAATTTGGGTTGTTACTTACCTAGGCTGAATTTCAGCTGATAATTTACATCTGAAAGACTCCATTTGGTATTGCAAAGTCCCTAAGCCTGCAGTTCCCAACTGTTTATTTAATTCAGGTATGTTTATTAGTTTTTACACACATTCACACGGTCTACACAACTTAGTTTGTAGATCTGAATGGATAAAAGCCACTGATTTGGCATTATACGTGGAAAGCATAGTTTGCTAAATTAATTTATGTGGGCCTAGGATATGAATAAAAATTGTTGGTGATTTCAGAGCATTCAATTGCTTTCCTGGTTTTGTTGTTCCTCCTTTTCAGAGTGAGGGCTTCAGTTCTCAATCTTTGGAAGTGTTTCCATGGATGCTTTTGCCCCCAGTTTTGCTGTGCTTCCCATCCTGACTGTCTGCCCAGTCACACAAAGCCTGATGCTTGAGCTTGTGCCTGGGAGCCCTGGTGAGTCCTAGGAGACCGCTCTGCCAGCAATATGACAGTTGGGTGAATTCACCCTTCCTGTGGCTCAGGATCTGGGAGTTGCTTTCCAGCAATCATACCCAGGTTGTCCCTGGACATGACAAATGTAATAAGGTTCAGAGGCTCAATTTTGCCCCAGCAGATGCTCTAACGGTTTAGATAATTGATTTAATTGCTTGTTCTAGGTTTTAATCCTGGGAGAATTGCTGAAGTATTTGGACACCTGGGAGCCTGATGAGTACTACTGACTTCTCTAAGGCATTTACCATCAATACTTTTTCTGAGATTAACAACTTGGAATAAAAACTCACATAATATCAGATTTTACAAGAAGTCCTCGTTCTTGCCTAGCTAGAAAAACCACAAGGGAGCAGCCTTTATTAAGGCTTCTCAGTCCTTTATAGTTATTGAAGAGAAAGTAGAGAGGCACAAACATGAAATTAAAGTAAAACTTTCCACACATATCAGAGATTTCAACACTTGACAGTGGGAAATTCACTTTGTTTTATTATTACATTCAGTGCTCAGTCTTGCATGAGACAAAGTGTGTTTGGCCCAGATCTACAAGAGCTAATCAGCATGCTGGGAATTAACTAGGAAAGTAAATGCTTTACTGCATTAGCCTGGGGGCTCAGAGAGCGGGCTTCACAGAAGCGAGCCCCACAAGTACTTAGGAGGAACTTGCCTCCATCAAACCGTGAAGAGTCCAGATAGCCAGGTCTAGTTCATAAGTGTAATTCTACTTTTGGGAACTGCAATAGGCCTCCGCACTTCACTAACTTGCAGGAACAAGATGTAAACTTCCTCCTCCCTGACTTCTTTGCCTATTTAGATGCTTTGCAAGTGTTGAAAAGACAAAAGGCTCTACCAGGAGTCTTGTCCAAGCAGCCTGAACCAAATTTGTGCAGCATGGACAGCCAAAGTCAGTGAACTACTGGAATGAAAGATCCCATTCTCATGCAGATGTCTTCAGAAAGAAAGAACAAGAGAAGTTAAATATACGGAAAATATGACATATTACACTAGCTTCTAAAAAGAACATTTTTCAAAGTTTTCTTGAGCTGTCAGCAGCTGTTTAAGTTTGTTCAGAAGTGATGAGGCAAAATGAAATCCTTTCATATATGATTATTTTTATATTTTCAGGGTCTTTTTTTTTCCCCAGGTATTATCTAGTGACACACAAGATAATGCACTGTATCCAGGCAGAAGCACTACAGAAAGATCAAACATTCCACTTCATCATCTTCAAATACTTTGATGCTACCATGGACAAGAAGAATAGAGTAAAAGAAGCAAAAGGACACTTTAAAATAGGATCTAGGAAAGAAAGAGATTATACACTGAGCTGTTATAAATTACTGCTGGTAAAGCTGAGAAATCCCAAAACACTAGAGATGTAGCAATCTGGTAATGCAAGTAGAGATTTAAACTTCAGCGAACAACCCTACTTCCCCCCACGCTTACTTGAAGCATAGTCCCTGCTGTTCACCTATTAGCCTCAGGAGGAAGAGAAATGTGCAGGTGGCCTACATACAAAATATCCACGATTATACAAGCATGATCTACCCAAGTATGAATGCAGTCATGGAAGTATTGAGGGGCAAGCCTCATCTGCTTCACAAAAAATTAAAAAAAATCCCCTAAAAGCCACAAGTCACTGTTAAAATATGACACAGATGACCTCAAGTGACCTTTTCATTTGTTTATGATCTGTCTCATGAATTGAGAGTGTCATTATTTAAACAAGTGGATAATAATTTTCCCTAGTAATTTTCTTAATATTTCATCAAAGTAGTAAATGCTCATTTCTATCAGGCTGAGCACTTTCTCTGGGATAAAGCATCACTAATGTTACTTCCATCCTTCCAAGAACTGTAAGAAGCTTTAGAAGAAAACTCATTTTGTTAAAATTACTCATCCAGTTGGAACATTAAAGAAATTAAGTCTTTTTTACAACCACCTCAACTTTTGCATGCTTATCGTGACATATCAAAACTCTTCTTTGGCCTTAAGATACAGTGGTAGTGAGTGTGTGATAATTTCAGCAAGGAATGGCAGGAGACAAACTGTATCAAACCTTATCTTCAGTCACACGTAGGAAGTGTAAGAAGATCTGCATGTAAATGAGAGCTGTTTCATATGCTGTCTTAATATACCATAATATTCTTAGGCTGTTACTCTGTGGATATTCTGACTTTTAATAACACAGGCATTTTGATAGTTGTCTGTTACTTCTTCCAAATGAAATAAGAACATACAAAAGCAGTGTGTTTTAGATAGAAGAAATAGAATTTTGGTCCCCTTCTAATTCTACTGATTTTTATATCAAAGTCAATACTGTGTTTTTTCAAGTTATTTTAAGAACTGACCAAAAGATACTGTGGAGCAAGTCTGAAAATGCCCAGAGAAGAGTAAACTGCAGGGCCACTTTCATACACCATTTGGTTCCACCATCTCCTATGGGACAATGATCAGCTGGAAGGCAGAATGTATCAAATGAACACAGTGAATCTTTTTACATTTTTTTAAAGCAGTTCTTTCTTTCCTTGCACTTGTCTTAAGGAATTTTGACCCATTAAGCTTTTTATTTGTCAATTCTTTTCCTTCTATTAGGTCAAGGGAGGTGATTCTCCCCCTCTGCTCCACTGCCATGAGACCCCACCTGGAGTACTGTATTCAGTTCTGGAACCCCCAGCACAAGAAGGACATGGACCTGTTGGAGCAAACCCAGACGAGGGACACAAAGATGATCAGAGGTCTGGAGCTCCTCTCCTGCGAAGACAGGCTGAGGGAATTGGGGTTGTTCAGCCTGGAGAAGAGAAGGCTCTGGGGACACCTTATTGCAGCTTCCCAGTACATAAAGGGGGCCTACAACAAAGCTGGAGAGGGACTTCTTACAAGGACCTGTAGGGATAGGGCAAGGAGGAACGGTTTAAGCTGAAATAGAGTAGATTTAGATTAGGCATTAGGAAGACATTCTTTGTTGTGAGGGTGGTGAGACACTGGGCCAGGTTTCCCAGAGAAGCCGTGGATGCCCCATCCCTGGAAGTGCTCAAGGCCAGGCTGGATGGGGCTTTGAGAAACCTGGTGTAGTGGAAGGTGTCCCTGCCCATGATGGCAGGGGCTTGGAACTAGACAATCTTTAAGGTCCCTTCCAACTCAAATCATTCTATGAATCTATGATTTTATTACATGACAAATCTATAAGAAAAGGGGAAAGACTGGGTGGGGGAGAGCATGGCTCAGTCTCATAAGCTGCTACCACTGTTGCAGCAGGGAAGGAAGATATTAGTGACCATAATTAATGGCAGAAAAGAGAGATCCTGTGTGGGCCCTAGTACTAGAAAGGGTCCATGACCTAAACTGCTTAATTAGTGATTGTGGCTCTGCCAGTGGTCTGTTAATAGCCTTCTGTATATAATGCTTTTTTATCTTTAAATTCCAATGGAAAATTATAAGAAATTTCCAAAATGATACATAAATTGCAATGATAACAGGCCCAGATTGAACTTCTTTATGTAGCATTTTAATATTAAAAAAGAAATTAAGAATTTGATGATAGAAAGTTGTGATCCCAGCTGTATTTTCAGTTTTCATATTCAATAGTCACAAACTGCAGGATGATGTTTGTGACAAACCTGTATTTTGAGAAACCTTTCAAAGACATGACAAAAATACAGCCCTCTCTTTATAGCCTCCAGCAACACCATCTTGTGCTCTGATCTCTCTAGATTTTACATACTCTGGTAGGCAGGTTGAGTGCTTGACTGGCAAATTCCAAGGAAACCCCATATACTGCTAGTGACTGTGCTGGCTGCTGTGCAGTTACCACTATCTTTGTTCAACACTGAGCCTGTCACCTGATATATATCTAACAAGCACTGACTTCTGGAATAAAGGCTCCAAGTGAAGACACTTAATCACCCAAGGTCTCATAAGGATCCCACGTCAGGGAAAACACCAGTTTTAATGTGCTGTTGATTTACATTCTTCCTGCAGCTATATTCAGAGGCAGGATGCTTTAGTTCCTGTTTGAAGCTCTTCTCTTGTGTGGTCTGCTACATCATATTTATTTTTCTGATTTATACAGCAGCATTTGAGAAACAGGATGGCCCATATATACTTTTCAGTTTCTTCAAGTGTTTGGCTTATGATTTAATATTTATAAAGTATTTTGAAATCTCTGTGGAAGGTGCTATAGAATGCACTTCTAGGGGCAGTTTCAGATATGCAAAGTCAGGCCATGGCAGAAAAGAGTTTAAGGAGGGAGCAAATTAAATTTCAAAGGATATATCACAATTAATCGACTTTGTCAAAGGGAATCCTAGGGCAATCTGCAGATGAATAAATAGTGAAATGGTAGGGTTGTTTGGTTTGTTGTGGGTTCTTTTGAGAAAAGTGCTAAATGAAGATTAAACCCATTTTAACATGAAATAGCCATCAATACAAGGAGATCATGACATCTTGGTAAAGAAAATTGTTATTTTCAAACACAAGAGTCAATAATTATTATAATTTTCTATTACACATATCTCAAATTGACTATATCTTCAGGTGTCTTCCCATGTCATTTTATGGCTGCAGCTACAGCTTCGTGCTGCTGCTGAGCATTACAGTAAATATTGACTATTTATCTTTGAATGGCTGACAGTGTTATAGTTTTATTCAAACAGGAGCAAACAAGGATCTTTTTTACAATGGCTTTCTAAAAAGAGATGAATATAGCATGCAAATATATTAATATAAACAGGACAGCAGAGACATAATATTGAATCCACCATGGACTCTAGTGCCATCTGTCTCAGTTCTCAGGAAAGGGTCCACACAAAACCAAAAGCAATCAAACCTTACAGGCATTGATAGTCTTCTTCCTGTGGTTTCTTCTACAGGCTTTGGTCAGCAGAATTATGCTGCTATCTAAACCTGACACTGGGTGCACATTTCTGTGGTGCTTGGGATTGTGTCCTGTATGATCTGACCGGCTCTGATAGAGGCCTTGGGAGCCTTGTTTGTTAAATAGAAATGGCAGAAATTCAAGGAGTGACCTATCAGGACAGCCACCGGGTCATGCAGTAGTAAATATGCAATTCTGGTCCTCCCCATCTCAGAAAGTATATAGTTGAAAATAGTCTAGATATAGAAATAAAAAAGGCAACAAGGATTATCAAAT
Organism: Falco biarmicus; assembly: GCF_023638135.1. Classification (NCBI taxonomy): domain Eukaryota; kingdom Metazoa; phylum Chordata; class Aves; order Falconiformes; family Falconidae; genus Falco; species Falco biarmicus. The sequence continues at coordinate 63,537,942 of NC_079290.1, forward strand.
ACCATCATCCGTGTGAGAAATAGCTAAATAAAAGAGGACTATTCTGTTTGAAAAAGAGGTGAGCTGTCACGGGTATAAGCAGGTTCAGAGTAGTAGGGAGTGGGACTGGTTGCTTGCCTCATCTTCCCTTACAGGAGATCAATGGCATCAAAAGAAGCTAACATATAGGTGAGTTGAGCAGCTCACAATGTGTAGTTTAGTTGTGGTACTCCTTGCCAGAAGACGTTGCAATTATTTAAGTTTACATGGATCTCAGTGAAAGCTGGTGAAGGTAATGGAAAACAAATTGGAGGATTTCTAAATATATGGAAGCCATGACTGGCTGATGAATTGCTTGGGTTGCTGTTTGGAGTCTAGGGGGATTCTTCAGGGGGAAGTATATTCTAAATCTTGTTCTTATACTCGTCAGACACTTTTGTTCTCTCTGAGAGGTGGACACAGGGCTTAAAGGACCTTGTCAGATCAAAGATGACTCTTATGCTCTGACATGGAGGTGGGAAGAAGTCACACCTTAGGCTCTGCCTGGATTGTCCAGCATTGCCAGGCTGGTTTGAACACAAGCAGTAAGAAGCAGCTATGGTGCAAAATAGCACTGAGGCATTGAATGATCAACAGATATTGCTTGCTACCAGAGGAGAAGGAGCAACAAAGAAAGTACCCGCAATGGAAAAGCGGGCAGTTAAAAGCTGCATGGGAGTTGAAACTCCCTTGAAATAGAAGAGTTTTGAACAGCACTTCACTCTGACTTTGCTTGCAATGGATGTCAGCGAAAGGCAGATTCAGAAGGTAGTCTTCTTTCTAACAATAGCTAGCTCTGAAGCTGTTGATGTGTTTAATAGCTTCCACTTAACTCATGTAGAATAGACTGACTGTAAAACTGCTAGAAATGTTTGAATATTCCTGCATTCTACAGGAACATTAAGTTGAGGAAAAAGATTTTTTTAAACAATATGGGAAAATATAAGCCTTCAGTATGGAACTGAGGCTGAAAAGCCAGTTTTGCAATCTGGAACAGTGGGAGGAAGTGCTAAGATATTATCAAAGGAATATCCAAGCAATGACAGAGTGTGTGCAATGTACTCAAAGACCTAACAGTATGAGGTCAGATAGGTTTTCGCAGACAGAATGGCCAATGTTTCAGTGAAAGATAAAACGGTTGTAATGATGCATTCATTCATTTTAAGCTGAACATCAGCAGGTAGGAAAATAGTGCTGCTAGGCTCATCCAGTCAGGACTGGCATGAGAAAAGCATATGTATGATTAAAAAAAATAAATCTTGGTGCTTATTGCGTGTGCCTATTTCTATTAAATATATGTGTAAGCTAGATACACATGCAAATAACATGTTAGAAGAGAAAATTTGAACAATACCAGGAAATTAAAAGCATGCCCACTCAGGGGCTGAAAGGTATGAGGCAACAGACACTGAGAACCCAAATAATCTGAAACATTTAGTAGAAGAGAGCTAAATCACAATAAACTAAGAACAAAATGTAGTTGAGAATCCTTCCAAGGTGTGTATTGGTTTATCCTAATATCAGATAGTCAAAACTGTTGCCTGTTTATTAAGAACTATTAAATGCCACTATGCTTAAATACACAGGGAGACTTTAGCTTTTCAAGAAAAATCCATATTTAGTTTAAATGAATTGTAATCCCTGTAATTTAAAGATGATCAATATTGGATGAAAGTGACCATATGCAATTTATTTCCTCTACTAAAAAGAAGTCTGAACATGTGTTCTGATGAACAGAGTTCTCTCATACAGCATTTGGCAAAAAGCTTAATAGATCAAGAGACTGGCAATACCTATTGTCCATCTTGATCTGATAAAAATGCCCTGTCTAATCTGAGACAAAAATGTGTACACTGAGGGCTAGAGTTAATACTACACATGAGACCTTAAAGAAAATAACAAAAACTATCATCAAAATGTGCCTCACACAATACCATCTTCAAATCTCAGAATGCAAAATGCTTTATTGAACCAGCCATATTGCTGTAAAGTGTCTGCAAGAGATAACAATCACCTTTGCCTGCATGGCAGGCATTAAATAACAAGAACAAGTGAATTTCCTGCAATTCTGCTCGTGCTTTAACAGAATTTCATTGACTCAAGTAAAAGAACAGGTTTTCTTCAAAATGAATACTTTCAGAAAATATATTTCATATAATCAGAATGATGTCTAACTGTAAATAATATCAGAATAGTATTTAAGAGTCACCCAAATTTAGCTTTGACACAAGAATGGATTATTTTTTCAGAATTGGTAGTGAGGGGTCATAATGTCAGAGAGGGCTGTAGATGCTACCTGAGAGGGTGACAGGACATAGCCATTTGCACCAATAAATAGGCCTGTTAGCCCTACAAAAGTAGGGTTTGAATCTAGAAAAATGTGGAAACCATTGCTTTTAGGGAACAGTAGTTTTTTGTTTCTGCCCAAGAGCTATAAGTTAGAGCAGGACTAGTCTAGTATTTCTTGTATTGGTGTTGATAAAATTAAACAGTTTTCCTTTTCAAAGTAAATCCTTTTCTTAGAATTTCAGAATCCAGTCATTTATGTTTCCATTGAGAGGAACTTTTTCATGGGATAAAGGTTTAATCCCCAATACACTGTGCATTTTAATCAGTTTAAATCTTTGCCTGAGAACAGACATTTCACAATCAATGGATTTTAATAACCTTTGGGGGAAAATTGCATTAAAGGCAAGCAGTAATACTTTTCTGGTTTCCCTCTTTGCTATCAGTCTTTTATTCTGTTATTAAGTATCTTAGCATGAGACCCAGATCCTTTTTTTCTCAAACATTCATCTGCTCTTGATGATTTTTCCTCATATGAAGTTCTAATCCTCTGTTTGTGACAACATAATTATTTCCACAGCAGCTAATTGCAATATTTGTAACCACTGATTAGAACTACAGGTGGGGATATGTAGTCAAGATCTACTGAATTAAAAACAAAACAAGTTCCAGACAAGTGAAAATATACGAGAGAACATAACTATTTTCACAATTGTGTTTCCAAAGCAATTCTTTTTTTTTCTAATGTAAACAAGCACAACAGTTGATGTAAGTATTCATTGCCAGTGGAGGACCTCTCTAGACAGAGCCTTTTGGTGATTCAGTTTCCCTTATGCTTTTTTTACAGGAACAGTGTTTAGGTGATCAGATTTGTAGGGGTTTTTTTTTCTGAAGCCACAGAAAAAGAAATCATCTGCAAACTAATGTTTCTGTCAGAGTTCTCTTCCTGAAAGATTAGAAACTGGAACAAAGTGCAGAATTTTGCTTTTATCAGCCACTATACGTTTCCTTAGAGAGAGAGTGAGAAAGAAGGAAATATCAAATAGTTTTACTGGATTATTGAAGGAGTTATTAATTTATAATTTGCCCTGCAAGGGATGTGTACTGTGGCACTGTCCCAGCACCAGCACAGGAAGCAGCTCTAGCTCACCTGTATTTCCTGCTGCCTTGCCCTCCACACTGGTGTGCTTTAATCATCCTTTCACACCCAGCCAGGCAACCCTAAGTTGGATAAAGAGAAGCTGAGAGCATAGCTCATTTCATTACCCAGGTTTTTGACTCAGACATGTAGAAGCTGCTTTTCTCATTGTTCCTAAAGCTGCAGTTGCAGCACTTTTTGGATGTGTTTTATGCATCATAGCATGGAATTTTTTAATCAGAGATGGATGAGATAATTACGAGGAAAAATGTTTCAGAGGCAGCAGATCAGTAGCTGGCATTTTAGCCCTGAGCTTGAGGGTGGACTTTCCAGTGCATCTGTGAAGCTGTTCCTCCCTGCAGTGTATTTCTTCGTTCAGATTGCATACAGGCTGCTATACCCAGCAGGAAAGATTAAAAAGGGCTGTGACAGTCTATCCCTGAATGAAAAATTGAGTACAGGCATCTGAACAGTTAGACCTGGCTTAGATAAAGCAAAACTATGCTTTTACTCTTTCTTTGTCTTGAACCTAATTCAACCTATATTTCTTTGAGGACTGAAAATGATTATTCAGACCTTTATTGCAAATATCAGACAGAGAGGGCTTTTAATATCGGTTTCTGTCTTGTGAAAGAGTAGAAAATTTATTACTAACTAATATGTTTTCCTGGCTTATCACTTTCAACTAGCAGATAATGGTTTGTGTTAGGATTTTGTTATTAAATGGAAGCTTGAAAATATGAACAGGTTCATAATAAAAACAACTTGAAACTGACAAAGTAATTTTTCCTCCGACTTTTATTGAACTGGCCCTTACACCTATGAAAATCACCTCGAAGTCAATACTATTGATTATATTTCAACACTCATTATGACGACAGTTTGAAGTGAAGTGGCAGGTTATCACTTTGCTTTAGATTACATTTGTCAGCACTGTACTTTAAGATCTATTTTTTAACAGCATGGCTTTGGAGCTTAATTTGCCACAACTTTGAAAATTTCAGTGTAATGAAATATGTTCCATGGAAGGGCATTATGTTTTTTGTGGTGTAAATAAACCAGTTCTGCTCCAGACTCATAACTGCAGAAGTCTGGATATACACTATAAATACTTTTAAAAGCAAATATGCATGTACATGTATACAAATCAATTCAGATAAGTCCATGACCCATTTTTGTATTTACTTTCAGTGAAATTCATTGAGTGACTGCAATGATCAATTAAACAGGATTTTAATCCCAATTACAGACTCTTTTGAAATTGCTTGAATTTATTTTTCCACTTATATGGACTTATATTTTACTTTAATAGGAGTTGTGGACTTGTCTGATGGAAGAAATGGTCTTCAAGGGAACGGAAAAAAGTGAATATTTGGTATATAAAAGGAAGTAATTTGAAACTGTAATTCTGAAACAACTGAAATTGCTTTTGCTCCATAATAGATGAAAACAACTGTGGGTAACCAAATGTAAGAGAAAAAAAACCCCCACAACCCAAACCAGTCAAAATTGCTACAAACAAAAGCACGGACTAGGTGCTTCATTGTTTTTCTTTCTCCTTTTCAAAGAATCATCAGAAGTAATATTAGGACTACTGTTCTGCTACACTGTGGTTGTCTTCACAGAACAATAAATTAAGTGAAATAATTTGCTTAGGAAGATGGTAGCATATTCTTATGTTGAAAATTGGGGAATTGCCTGACAGTTTTCTATTCTGACCACCGTGGGTTGCCTGCCTGCCTGCAGACACAGTGATCTGCCACTGCAGTGGACTTGCCAGCAAGTCAGTCACTTCATGCCCTGTTGCTGCCTGGCCTAACCTTACCTGTTGCTTAGGTGCTTCAGAAGGCCTCCCAGTGGGACAGGGAATCCATGAGTGTGTTCATTTCTCCAGTTCCACCCCCTGGATCCCACTCCTTTTATCCTGCCAAACAGCATTGGCTTTTAGATTCCAGCCTGTTATCCAATTATTTCTCCCTTATTTAGACCCCTTCTGAAAGAAAACCTGTTTATTTGTGGAGATGTCCACTCCTGCGTCTTTTCAACCCCAAAACAATGGGGGTCTATTCGTTCAAACTGTGTGATTAGCTGAAAATGAGGGTGATGCCATATCACAGATGAGTCCCCACCTAGAATCCTCAAGGGATATCTCCTTTGTGTTCCCCTGGTGCCTTTTAAAACTTACAAGGACACACTGAACATCTGCTGGTTGGCCTAGCAGTATAGTGCTGTGTTTGTGGTCTTTATTTCTTCAGTCCATTGAACTGCAACAGCCAGCTGCTGAAGTAAAGTGCGCAAAATAGTTTGTCCTTAAGCCCAAGCAAAATACTGAGGACAGACAGCAGTGAGAGGAAATGCTGCTTGCTGCTATAAGCTTGAGATTTGTGTTACTCCCTTGTAAAATGCAAATGCCATCAAGGATGACAAGTGCAGTAGTTGCTCATCCAGCTTGGAAGAAGTGAGGGTGCCAGTTCCTGTAATTCTTCTGGCCAGTTCTCTCCCAGATCTTCCCTGTCTGTTCAGCCTCTTCCCTGACAGAATTTGCATCCTTTCCCTTCTTCAGCCTCTGCTGTTTATGAAGATAAAGGAGAGAAGAGAACTGCATGGTGCAGGTGACCTGTTGCATGCTGGAATAACAGGACTCTGTGACCACAACAGACAGCTAAAACTGAGAGCAGTCATGTTCTGAAGTGTCCGTGCCTGAAAGCTTCTGAGGCAATGTTTGAATGTGATACTAAAGTTACAATTGTTCACAGGCAATGCAAATAAAAGACCAAATTCAACTTTCAAATTGCTTGCAGTGAAAAATTTGACCAATTAAGTCCTTAAAAGTAGGTGATAAATATATAAAAGTCTATGAAAATACAACACAGCCCGTGTTCAGTTCTGTGTTCTTACCTCTGTCTTACATGATTTCACCAGACTGAACAGTGACTGGTCTGTCACAATGTCAGGGTTACTATCAATTGGTATTTGCTATACTCTGAAATACAGTGCTGGGAGATGTATTACTTACTATTAGCCTAAATAATAGTTTGATGATTGATTATGTCCCTAATTTAATCAGGCTGCTTGCTAAATGCTTCTAGGGATTAGAAGTTTGTTTTGAACACTAAAAAGTAAATATCTGAATACATATGTCCAGCTATATTTTACATTAAACAAATGCAATTATTTCTCCAATTCCTTCAAATTTTCTATGAATAGAAAAAAATTATTTATTGGACAGATTATATTATTGGGCATATTTAATTTGATTGTACAAGCAGATAAAACATCAAGGCAGAGAAGAAGAAAATGGACAGATGTAAAAGCATTTAGGCTAAGATTAATTGTTCAGAATGCTCTTGAGACACTCCATCATATCAGACAATTCATTGAACTCATAAAAGCTATACTGTCATTATGATGAGAGATGAGCAGATTACTGACAACAATTTTTTAACTAATGAATTTAGTCTCTTTGGATCAACAATTGCCTGGAAAGATTCTTGAATTTACAAGTTTAATTTTACTCAGAGGTGGTTTTTTTCCCCTCTTTCCCTCCCCCCTCCTTTCCTAATATGATCATACTGTGAAGAAAATACTATGAATATTTTGCAACCAAGATTTGAAGTTGGACCTGTATTATTAGTTCCATTTTTTGATATATGCAATCTGAGTTTGATTGGTTTTTTTGTTTTCGTTTCCCTTATGAAAAGACTTATGTCTGGGGAGACCAAAGAACAGAAAGTGTATTACAAATTTTTAGCATCTGCCTGGACAACAAGGATTTTATGTCACATGTCACTTCTAAAACCAGTAAGTTAATGTAGCATTTTCATGGCTGGGTTTCAAGATTTACACTTACTTTCTTTTTGCCACCTGGACGATCTGCTTGTGAAGGGGAAGTCAAAGCTCTGCTTTTCTAGTAGTCCTAATCTAGTCTTCCACGCTAGGGTAGTGTGGAAAGAGGATCTCCTGACGTGGAAAATAGTATGCAAAGTTTATGGCAACTGTGGTGTGACTATTTGATAGTACAACTTAACTTAAAACATGATTTTCAGCTTAAGTAAAAGCCATGCAGATTTTTTTGGCAAGCACAAAAGGAATAAAAAATGTGGAAAGAAATGTTTTTTGAAATGTGAGCCACATATCATGTGGTCTTCATTCTCCTGTACTTGAAAAATTAAATAAGAAATTAAAGACAAAAATGGATGAAAAAAAAAGCATTATTTACACCCAGAAGGACAATTTATTTGTATTTTATCCCCAGAAATCTTGCTGATAGGAGATTAGCTCACCTTTTCTGTCTCTGCTCAGTTCGAGTTTTAATCAGCATTCTGCGTCCTTGTTTGATTTCTTTTGGAACTGCAACTTGTTAAAGAGTGCTTCATTTTCTACCCTATATCAGAAAGTGTGTATACTCTTCTTTTGAATGTGTCTAATAGCATTTCAAGCATGTTTGCATTTCGCTCTGCTTCCTTTCAGCGTATTTGCAATGTGCTCTGGTTTTCTATGTTGGCTTTGAAATATATTTGTTGAACTGATTATGGGACAGACCTTTATTTTACCTGTTAATTATCATAATTAATTCATGCGTGTGTGTCTGTGCACATTTGTGAAATGGTGCTGTAAAAGAGTTTAGTATCTGTTAATTTACAGACAGTGAAGAGAGCTTATAAGTGCAATATGAGAGAATCTGTGAGGAGAGAAAGAAATACAGCTAAACAAGTGGGGATAAATGAACATGAAAGATTTCTTGAGCTTCAGAATGGGGAGCCTGGAAATGAATTGCAGCTGTGTGCATGCATACATCTGGGGGCAGATTTTCTTCTTTAGCCTCGCTCATTCTAAAGTGCTATGGGCAAGCTAGTGGAAAACGAAGAAAATTATGGATATTTGTTGGCAAGATTGCAGCAAAAGAAGACAGAAAGAGGACAACTGTAGAGAAGCAGCCAGGAAGAAGATGGATTATGTATTTTACAGCTGATACAGATACATAAGGGCCATACTAAAAAAAACAAAACAAAACAAAAACAAAAACCAAAAAGCTAATTAGAAAACTATTACTGAACAAAGGCTGGGAAAAATTATGAAATGAAGAGCCTACTCCTTTCATTTATATTTAACTAAAAAAGAAGAGGAAGAATTTCACCAAGCCAACTTCTTCATTTCTCCAGAAGATCACTATGCTGTTTTATCTGGGATTGTGCTAGAAGTTACATTTTATATTCCCTTTATATTTTGGCAGGGAGCTGACACTTTGTTATTTACATGCATTATGTGGTTATGTTTCATTACACAGTATAATAATATGACACAACTAAATGACAAAGTCCCTGGTGAACATTTTAAGCGGTACACATCCCAGGACTGCAGTAAACACGCTAAATTACAAATTCATGGACTGGTGAATATGGCCATTCAGCAATATAGGAATGGTTCATCTTAATAGACAGTACATTCTGGTAGAAGGGCATGGGCAATAGGACAGTGTTTTACTTATTTATTTACTTAAGAGATGAGGATAGAAGCTCCGAAGGAAAGAGTATACAAATTTACTTAAAGCACAAGACAAAGGAAATTTCTAGGTGAAGAGTTATCCAGACAGAGTAGGGAATCCTACAGACTTTTTTAATCAGTATTTTCTACAGTTACTAAAGAAAAAGCAATGGTACTCATAGGTTAATTGAAAATTAAAGGCAGGGCTTATGATGAGATACTGAGATTTTGTTAGTAACTGATTACTCAAAGAGCTCAGTCAATTAAAAATAACAGACCTAGGAGGCTACACATGAGTTTTGAACTTGTTCCCTCTGCCTCCAACTGTTATCCTCCTTGTCATCTCCCCATGCCCATGTCTGCATGATGTCACACCATTTTCATCTTTGGCATAAGATATGTTACTTTAATTCCTGAATTTTGCTAAAAACTGTAAAAAAAATCTGTGGCTAATGAAACAGTGAGATAAACAAAAAAGCATTATGTACCTTTTTTTTTTTTTTTTTTTTTTTTTTTTTCTTGCATGAAACAGGAGAAGGCTAAAGGAACAGAGGGAAAAAAATGTCAGCTGGAGAAGAGAAGAACAAATAATTCCCAAGCCTCTTATTTAAAATATACTTTGTTTTAAGGCTTCTAATTACTATTTGTGTGAAGCTACTATAGATTCTATATGATGATTCTATAAAAAACAAGCTTTCCCACAACAGTGGGTTTTGGTTTTGGTTTTCTGTACAGACTGTATTTTTTTAATTCCTACCAGATGCTGAATGCATCTTCACTAGTCAAGGATCGTACTTATAATGTGGCAGTCCCTCACTCTGTAAGAAGTTCAAGCTGGAGAGCATCTTGCAGCTACAATGATCCCAACCTATACATGCACATCCTCAAGCTAACAGCTTCATGGCTCACAGTTAAAATAAAAGGAGTACGAATTACTCTAGATTGACAGAGTGCAGGCTGTTGAAAATGGTGAAGTAAAAGTGATAAGACTTTCTTCAGAAAAGAAGAATCAAGAAAAGCTTTGTTTTACATTAATTCTTTGGGGTTACAAAAAGAAAGAAGACTGCAGAGCTGCAACCATGCGTTTAGACAAAAATAGCTTAATTACTGTAGGTTAACTGAGAACTGGCTCAGGATGCTAAGAAGTTATAAAAACACCATAGTAACAGGAGGGTGTATACAGGAAAAGACAATATATCTTTAAGATCAGAGAACTTATATTCTGCATGCAGAATGACTTACCAGAACAGGAGTGGTCTGGATGGAAGCATATGATAGAGAAGGTAAAAAACAAGAAATTGACAAAAACATCCAAACCAGGGCAAAAAGAGACAGGTCAGGAAATGTTTGTATGCGTAACAGATTATTTTTAAAGAGGCACATCATTAATCATGCATGCAGGCTTCAATTACCCTTGCATACACTTGAATAAAAATTGTGAAATGACTATGGAAAGTCATTTCTGGAGGTAAAAGGGAGCTATTTCCTTTTAAAACAGCTGACCAATCAAAAAGGCCAGACATGTCTTTGGATGCATCCTTAAGAAAATAAATATATGTTATTAATGAGATAAAAGTTGGTGAGGATTTGATTCTGGTGATTGTAGAGAAACAGCATCAAATTGTAGGCACTCAAAAGAATATTCGTAAGTATAGAAGTACAAAAATACTGGACTTTAAAAAGGAAGAATATGAAATTTATTGACAATAGTTTGCAGAATATTAAAAAAATGCTAAGTGCATTTTGCAGAAAGGGAAGGTACTTATGAAAAAAGAAAGGTTAAGAATTCTTGCATTTTCCCAATTGTAAAACAACATTAAACAATACCTGTGGAGATTCCCAGGTGGAGTAGATATAACTCCATTTCCTTGGCCCGTTTACACCAGCTAGAGATAGTAATGTGTTTAAGGTAAGATTAAGGTAAGAAGAAAATCCGACAAAAAGCAGATTTAAAAGTCAAATGTGTTGCACAGAGGGGATTATACTAAAAAAACCCAACTGATAGAAGAAATTAGAATAGGTACAATGGAATATACATACCTCTAAAGCAATTTCACTAACAGAAAAAGCTTTTATTTTCACAAATACACAAACCAGGTATTTTTTCTGCTTATGATTCCTGCTGTTTTTATACGTAATTCCAACACTAGTTAGAAAGCTGAGACGAATATAAGCTACATGTAGACAATTCAAAGCAATATGTTGATGTAAATTATATCAGACAGAAAAGGCTTCTATTAGTTTTTATGTCCTATGTGTCTGCTGACTAAAACAACAAAAAAAAAATCTGGTTGAACTGAACGAAGTGTATCTTACAGTTCACAAATAAAACAAGAACAGTAGGAGGTCATTAAGCTATTTAAAGAAAATCACGGACTTTAAAAGCCATTCTCTGTGAATCATGCTGTCTTTACAAACAGTCTGAAATTATTATTTTTTTTTTAGAGGTTGACAAGTTGAAAAATTCCATGATAAAACCAGTTTATTAATGCTTCTGTGATATTTTGTAGAAATACTAAGAAAAGTTTTCCATATGAGAATAGAATACAGCTTAGCACAGAGCTATACACAGAGTCCCTTGCTGTAGCGTGGAGCTCTATGCTATAGGAAAACTGCTGAGAATGGGGGTAAAAACTAGAGCAACAACTGAACATCCACTTCCTTTGAAAAGTTAGAATTGTTTGTGAGCTAAAAATATCCAAAGTGAACGAGAGAAAGTTGGATTTTAAAGTTTAAGGCTACAAAGAAACCTGATATACTGGAGTCAGTTCCACTGGAAACTAATAGACTTTGTCATGATCTAAATGGGAAAGCTGCAAGGCTGACTGAAACACAACAGTGTTTCACTTATGTTTACAGCAAAAATATTCAGGATGCTGTGGTACAAAATAAGAAAGGAACAATGTTCTAAAAGCGAGGTTATTGGGAAAAAGTGTATTTGCTATATAAAGTTGTGAAAAGCGTGAAATTGTCCACATCATCTCTAAAAATAAATTTCTAAATTGAAAGCTGTTAGGAGGCTGAAAGTCTATACATTTTGTAACATTGGTAAGAGCACTTTTTAAATGATAGACGTGTCCTGGTGTTTTTTGCCAGATTGCATCCTATGAAGGAATCATTTCTGGGCAGGCTGAGCTTATTAGTACAGCTAACAGTGAAGAGGTATGAGGAAATATAAGTAGAGGGCACACTTCAGAGGAAACTGTTGTTATGGAAGGATAATACTGCTTCCTTACGTGGAGCAGGGCTTATGAGACCAGGGAGGAGAACAGAGAGGGAGAGGAGGTATCTTCTGTGGAGGGCAGGGAAGTCTACTGACAAACTTTCTGGACACAGTGAGTTTCTCTCCAGGCTTTAAACTGGGTGAGACTACATGTCATGTACTGGCTTCTTTTCCACTGTCCCCATTATGTTATCTCACCATTTTATTCTCTTCATAAATTGTCCCATTGGCACAATAACTATAAGCTGTACTAGATAAACAGGTGAAACGTTAAAAACTGGCAAGAATCAGGGGTCTAAAAAAATCCCTTTGGGAAATGGAACTGGATTCTGAAATGCCAAAATATATTCTCCCTCAGCAATGGAAAGCCTAAGATACTTACATGGTTGCTGCCTGCTTGTAAAAGCAACGTATTGTGCTCCTAGAGAGCCTATGCATGCTGAAACCTCCATCCCGATCCAGCTGAGCAGAGGGCCCTGACTGGAGCACATCCCAGCTCTCTCCGTTTCCCTCCCCAAGTGACAACACCACAGTTAAGGTGGAAAGCTGTGCCTGCCTGTGTTGCACACACCAGGGACTGAGACGGGGTTGGGAACTACAGCCTGGCACCAATGGTATGGACATGAATTCCTGCTTGTCTAAGGAAAACTGAGTGCTTCCATTTTTGGTTTAAATTATTTACATTTAGGCTCTCTATTTTGATCTATTTTTTGATTTATGCAATGTGCTTCCATATCAAACCAGATTTAAAAAAAGTATTTCAGAAGAACAGATGAATAAAAATCTTTGCACGGGCTGCAGGTGCCCCGTCGCTGGCAGCGGGGGCTGTGGGGTGGCCCCGGCCCTGCTGCCTCCAGGAAAATGTACTTAAGAAAGGGCAAACAATGCCATTCAGGCATAAGAGAATTAAGAAAAACAGGAACAGCAGGGTGAACACAAAGGTCAGAGATGAAGGAGGAGGAGCAGGTGCTCCATGTGTCACAGCAGATATCCACACTGCAGCCCATGGACAGGACCATGCCAGACAAGATGGATATTTCCTGAAGGAACTGCAACCTGTGGAAAAGCCACACTGGAACAGAGGAAAAATGTGAGAAGGAAGGAGCAGCAGACAGAGCAAAAAACATTATACATTGACCCCAGCATCACCCACCCTCCCTGTGGTGCTGGGGCAGGGGAAGGATACAGGGGTGAAAGAGTGCCCTTGAGCCTGGGAGAGGCAGGAGGAGGGAGGCTGTTTTAACATTTGCCTTTGTTTCTCACTATCTACATCTACTATCATTGAAAATAAAGTTAATTTTCCATGTCAAGTCTGTTTTGCTCACAGTAGTAATTGGTAAGTGCTCTCCCTGTCTTTATTTTGACCTGATAGCTTGGTCTTTGATTCCTGCCCCTCCATTTTTTCTCCCTTTGTCCTGCAGTGAAAGGGAGGGAGTGAGCAGCTGGGTGGGAGCTGGGCTGTTGGCTAAGGCTAGCCACCACGAATTTGTAAAGCTTAAAGACAAAATGGAAGTTAAAAGTCAGAATGAGAGAGAAATCATTCACACAGAAACTCATCATTCACACAGAAACTGATGACAGAATTTCACATAAAAACACAGGGCTTTTCAGATCCACCCTGCTCTACTGGGCAACAGCTGGTTCTCCTACCAAGATCTGAAAATTGACTGGGAGGAGAAGGGGAGGGAGGGGTCTCCTGCCTTTCCCTCAATGACTCCTTCCCACTCTCCAGGATGAGGAAAGGTGGAGGGAACAGGCCTAATTCCTGTTACCTGGGTACTTCCCAAGCATGATGATCACTTTTTGCTTCTGTTCAACACCTTAATACATCAAATTCTCTGTAAATGTTCTGTGGCTAGTGGCAGTGAATCATATAAACATTCAAATATGGGTGGAATCATGCCTATCTTACTTAGACCGACTTTATCCTCCATTTCTAGTCTCTGATAGTGTTTCACATGAAAGTTTCCAGTTCATAAAAACCCAAGAAGAGTCCAAAGTAAGACCCTGAAAGTTTCCACTCGTCATAAACTATCATAATAAAATCAGTGACAGATCTAGAAAGGTCTACAAGAGAAATGTTGTAACTCATGTATACTAAAATTCCATACAGAAAAGAACAGAATAGGGGTTCCACAAAGATTCAGAATCAGATGATACAACATCCTTAATAAAAAAGATCTTTGAAAACTTTACTTTATAATCTGGCAGTCTGCCTAGAGTCATAATGGAGTTTCACAGAAAAGTGTCTGAATTAGGCTAGCCTATAGAATGGAATGTGATGGAAGAGAGCAGATATATGCTATATATATATATATATATATAAGCCTCAGGCACAGAGCAAAGCTGTATAAAGAGAAAGCTGGGCATACACACAAGTGCACACATACAATACAATATTCCTATATCCGTGTTTACTTTCAAGAGGTATTTTTCTGAAAAATAAATTACAGCAGTAGGTGAAAAGCCTACAAGGGAATCAGATAGATGAACAGCACTGCAGAATTCTGTCTCTTGTACAAAGGGAAAGTATACATCATAGTTACTGTCACTGTTGACTGTTATAAGGATTCAAGAGCAAGTGCAACTGCTGGGCTTAAAAAAGAGTAATAACAACTATCTTAGTGGCACTGCGGCTTGTAAGCTGCTGTGAGGTTAGGTTGGTGGACAGAAAAAGTGCTAGCATATCATCCATAAATCATTGAACCTAACCAGAGATACAGCTCCTTGGCTTTTCTGCCAATCTGGAAACCAACCTGAATTTTCAGTAGTACAGGGACAGGCACAGAATCCCAAGTTTCTACAGGACAGATTGATAGACCTTCTCCAAATTCAGTGTGCCAGTTTGTTCTTAAAATAGAGAACTCATGTTATCTTTAAGTATCAGTTCCATTGCATATGTTATCTAGGTTAAATATCTTCTGCACATTTTGGATTTTGAAAATTTATACACTTATCAAGTTATCTTTTTCTGGAATGCTATTGAATATGGTGGAAGAGGAGACTAGGATTTAGAGCAAGTTGTACATGTGTTTTGGTTTTGCTTACAGATCCTCAGTAAGTATTGACAAAAATAGAAGGGTATAAACTCACAAGTATGCAGAACCTGTGATGCAACAGGGCCTTTCAAAATGTGTTTCAAGTTTTAATTTAACAGATAAGAATTTTAAACAAGAAGATACTTAAAGAATCTCCCCAGCAAGTACCAGTATGTTAAATATATTGCATTTGTAAGTTCTAAATCAGTAGGAAATGTCAGATATGAAGCACGTTCAAAAAATGCCCAGAAAGCAGGTCAACAAAATGCAATTTTATTTTTGAAAAGCTTGTCCATCAAATCTAGAGCTTGGAAAAATGCTGTTCTGTCCAGCTTCCTGTAAACACAGTGTTGACCAGTGCAATCCTCAGAACCTTATCAGTTTTTGTATTTCACAACTTAGTATTGTACCTCACATGTCAAAGGCAAGAACAAATCACTGTCTGAAGTTCTACCTCTCTGACATTCCTAGCTTAGAATGTAATAGGTATGCTGAGCTGATGTTTCTAGAATTGAAGAAATCCTTCAGTTTTAGTTTTCCTTTTCGGTTATGCAACTAGATCATACAACACAGTTTTCTTTACCTTTGCATGTCCTGCTTTCAGGGGTTTTTTAATGCTTCATGCATAGCAAGTGGCAGCAAGAGAAGATGTAACAATTATTAGAGAATATATTCCGTAAAAGAAGAATGCAAGGGGAAAAGAAACAGTTACAAGTAATGAAGTGGCTTCATAGATCATCTCCTACACACAGCAGGCAGACACATTTCTAACCTGCCAAGGAAACTATTCACCACTGAACAAATCCTAGACTTCTTAAATTGGCAAAACTTTTTTTGACTTAGAGGCAATGAGAATTTTGCCTGATAAAGATTTTAGGATATGCCCCTATCTGAGCTAGCTAGGACATGAAAGTTAAGACTTATGACCTGATGAGGGGTTTTGTGCTTAAGGCTGTACTTCTAGCGTGTATTTATATATTCAATTTTCTACATTCAGTAGTTGTACTTTGGTAGATATATGAGCTGCACAGTAGCTGCTTCATAAGTAATGCAATCCTTCTTCCATTTGTACAGAAACAAAGAAACCTAAATTTCATGTACTGTGCATAGTGCCCATCTTATTCCTTGTGCTATACTGTATAAGAGAGTACGCCATTTCCATAGCTTTCTTGCAAACTGTTGTTTTGCAGCCTTGACACAAAACATCATTTTACTGCAGCTTGCTGCATTTGTAAAGAGCTGTACTATTAAGCCCACATGCTACATGCCTTGAAGAGGAAAGCAGTGAAAAAACATGCAAGGAAAAAAACAGTTTTCCAGCAGGGAAGTATTTTTTGCTTCATAAATGTATTTTTTGAAATTTAACTTCAGGTAAGGTAAACTTAAGTTAAAGCAAACTGGAAGTATTTTTTTTTTTGTTTACTTCTTACCACCCATCTTTCCCCAATATTCATACGCTATTTTCCGATTTTCTCTTTTTTCCAAAAGTAGATGTTTTGAAAACTATGATGTGTAAACTGTAAATGACTGACTATATCTTAAACTCCAGGTGTAGTAAAATATTGAAAAAAGCCAGTTCCTTGTTAAAACTGAATTAAAACCTTGTGTCATTGATAGGTCATAAACACTCAACATATTGTTCTTGCACCTGATGTTCCATAAGATGATATACCTTAGAATTCCTGGATAATTTACCACAGACATTTCTAAATGCTTCTAAATATATATATATCAACATTTTATTGTATCAGGTACCAACATAGTAGGATAAATAAAAGATCTTTTTATTTAGGCAGAAAAGTTCTAGGTGTTCTCCAAACATTTCCTGTGATACAGAACAGCTACACAATTCTAAAAATGCTCTTATTGGTTTAGTTTACTTCATTTCAAGAACCTGTATAAACAGCAGTACCCAAAGGTTCTTTTGTTATAGTGTATGATTTATCTGTTGCAGTTGCATCAAGATTTTCTCTGTGCAGGCAAGACATATAACATGGGTAGGATGAAGCTAATAGCCACAAGACAAAAGTTTAGAGAACAGATACAGTTCCCAAGTGCCTGGAAAGAGCTAGATGAGACTGGTGAGGCTGGGAGGTACTCTAGTTGTTGTTGTGGGGGGTGGGGAAGAGGCATTTCCTCTTCTTAAAAATAAATAAAATATTACAACATTCAAACAAGCTTCAATGCCACTTTAGCAAAGAACACTCAAAGACCGGTTAACAGTTTCAGATGTGTGTGTGTGTGTGTGTGATATGCATAAAAATACATAATATCTGTGTATTCTACCCAGCTTCTCCAAATGCCCAGGCTTTGTTAAGAAACAAGATAGGGACCTGGAGTTTAACTAGCATCTCTCATTTTTTTAGCTCTTCCAGATATAAACATGTCCCTGCAATCTGCAAACACTTACCTCTTCCCTTATCATAACTCTTTTTCTGTGCAAAAGCTTACTATCCTAACTTATCGTGTATGCAAATATGTGAACTGCAACTAATTTTTCCACTGAAGCAGTTGGGGTCAACACAGTTGAATAGCTGCCTTTATCAATCAGCTACCAGGTTGTAACTGCTTAAAAGCCTGCTAGTAGACCTTTTACAGAGCAACTCATTTTTCATTTTTTTCTTTTTCTAAAAGGGAGAATACATATGATAGTTAGCTTTGACCATCTTAAAACTGTACTATAAACTTTATGTTATTACCTGTTGTATTAAAAGGACAATTCCCTCAGACTCACAATTTACCTGAAAAATAAACTTCAACATCATAGATCCAGATTTTTTTTTTAATATTTTTTTCATAATATATCTATTAGTATATTTTCCTTCTCCCCTCCCCCCTGTTTTCAGGGCTACACATATTGAATGTATTGAACATCTTAATCTCATCTTGCTTTTAGGGATCCAGTCAAAAAATAAAACTACTATCGCACTGACACATTAAACAATCAGATGACTGCAGTAAGAAACTGAATAATTTATCATTTTCAAAGAAAAATGACAAGTCTTGTGCATAACAATGTGTATCATCAAAGAGAGCTCTTTTCAAATTGCCTCCTGATTACTTACACAAGTTTAAGAGAAATGACTATGTACTGCTTGTAAGTTATTACCTTTATTAAAAAAATAAATTAGCCAGAATAAACACTTATTGTGTGGCATAGGAATTATATAATTATCCCTCCTCCAATCGTTAACTGGGAATTCTTTCGTATGGGAAAGACATAAGATAGAAGTCTGTACAGAGAGGAGCCCGTGGTTGCCTTTCCTAAGTGCTCTTTCCAGACTGCATATCACCAATTTTATGTCGCAGCTGGGAGTTATATTAAATACAGCAAAATACATTTTGTCTGCAAAGCAGCTCATGGAATTTCCCATGTTGGCTGAAGTAGATTTGATCAGCACATGAACAGGAAAGCAAATCAAAGAAAATCTCTCAGGCTCAAGGTTGTAACCTAAGCTTTTCTTTTTAATCCCCCATGTACAGACCTGCACTGACATCTCAGATATCCACACTATTCTTGCTTAAGATAATGCAAATTATATGGGCACATCTTTGGATGGTTCCATGACCCTGTACATGTTAGCTTTAAGTCTAGTTAAAAAAAATGTTCTAAAACACTCCATGGATTAAATGGTGGCTCCAGTGAAGCAGTGAAGCCAGTAGGAAAGCCAGTAGGATCTTCAGATCTTCAACTTTGGCCTCAGCAGAACCGAGTTTTTACTCTGTCCCTTTTGAATGTGGGCTACTGCCTCTGTTGGAAGAACAGGTTCTTTTTTTTTTTTTTTTAAGATTTGCCTTGAAGTAAGTACTTGTGAAAGATGCTAACCCTATGGTCCTGGAGACTGATTTTTTTCCCTTTAGCCTGAGACTAGTTTCAGCAAGGAAGAGCTTTCTTGTACTAGCACACCAATATGCACCAGCCTACATTTGCAAGGATAGCCTCTTAAAGTTCAATCTCTATACCCCTTCAGCTTTTTTCTTTTTTTTTTTTTTTTTTTTCCCCAGTGAATCACATTTGTACAGATAACACTCTAGCTCAAAGACTGTAGCAACTTTCTGAGAAAGGATTGCTTAGGATGCTTGTCCAAATACAGATCTCATTGGATTGCTATGAGATTTATTCTATGCTGTGGTGGTTTGACCCTGGCTGAATGGCAGGTACCCACCAAAACCGCTTTATCACTCCTCTCCTCAATGGGAGAGGGGAGAGAAAATATAACTAAAGGCTTGTGGGTTGAAGTAAAGACAGGGAGGTAGCTCAGCAATTACCATCACAGTCAAAACAGACTTAATGTGGGGGAAAATAGTGTAATTTATTACCATTCAAATTGGAAAAAAAACCTTCCCCCACCCCTCCCTTCTTCCTGGGCTTAACTTAATTTCTGATTTCTCTAGTTCCTCCCCCTAAGCAGCACAGGGTAACAGGGAATGGGAGTTATGGTCAGCTCATCACACGTTGTTTCTGTTGCTCCTTCCTCCTCACACTCTTCCCCTGCTCCAGTGTAAGTGGTCCTTATCACAGGAGACAGTCCTCTACAAACCTCTCTATTGTGAGTCCTTCCCATGACATGCAGTTCTTCACACACTGTCCTAGCATGGGTACCCCACAGGGCCGCAGGTCCTGACAGCAAACCTGCTCCTTTGTTGGCTTCCCATGGGGTCACAGCCTCCTTCAGGCACCTGCCTGCTCTGGTGTGGGGTCCTCCATGGGCTGCAGGTGGATATCTGCTCCACCATAGCTCTCCACGGGCTGCAGGATGGATACCTGCTCCACTGTGGACCTCCATGGGCTGCAGGGGCACAGCCTGCCTCACTGTGGGCTTCACCATGGGCTGCAGGGGAACCTGTGCTCTGGCACCTCGAGCATCTCCTCCTCCTCCTCCTTCTTCACTGACCTTGGTGTCTGCAGAGTTGTTTGTTTCACATAGTCTCGCTCCTCTTTCTCACTGGCACAGATTTTTTTTTTTTTCTCTTCTTAATATGTTATCCCAGAGGTGCTACCACCATTGCTGATTAACTTGGTCTTGGCCAGTGACAAGTCCACCTTGGAGCTGGTTGACATTAGCTCAAATTTGACATGGGGGAAGCTTCCGACATCTCACAGAAGCCACCCCTGTGGCCCCCCTGCCACCAAATCCTTGCCATGCAAACCCACTACATATGCTTAGCACTACATAAACCGCATAGTTGTGTCATGAGTTATTGTTGTCTCCTATGGTATTTCTTTTTTTCTGTAACCAACGAGACTGAAGGCTGCTATATGTTTCTGAGTCCTTGAGCAACTTTAGTTAGGCATTAGTTTTAAAAGAAGGTGAAAGAACACATGCTTTTTTCCTTTCTCCACCTCTGTGTAATTCATGATGGTTGTATTCAAGCTTCAGTGCTCCCTAGCTTGGATATATTAATTAATGCAGGAACTATCCCTACCAAGTTTACACCAAATTGATCAACATTCAAGTTCCAAATCCAAGTCCTTTGCTGCTTTCTCAAGGCTTGTCCTGCATATAATGTTGATTTAAATGATAAAAGTTAAATCACATAGAGAAATATGACTTCTATATACTTCTTGGTATATACTTAATATACTTCTACATACTTCTCAGTGACTTAATATGAGCTCTTTATACTTCTTAGCTCCTCTTAACTTGCATTGACATACAAACTCTCTATACTCTAGCACAATTGCACTATAATACAAAAAGCATAGGCTAAGACCTGAATGGCTGTAATTCATTAGCTGGCAACATGACAATTTTATGGTACAGATGCAGCCCAGCAGTCAAGTATTACCACTCTGCCTACTGGCAACACATAAGGAGAAATCACATGGGGGACTCTGTCCTGGTACTTATTTTCCACACTGAAAATATGCAAAAAGAACCATATTTATAGACTTTGTTTCATGATGTGACAGTTACTACTTCAGTATGAAGGGATATAACCCCTGCAGGAAATATTTCTTTTTCTCTCTTGAACACTATTTCATGCTTGAAGGATCCTTGCAAATTCTTAGTCCATTTATGTGCAGATTTCCAGTGTCCTGTTTGTCACTGTACTGACCTCTGTTGCAGCTGCTGAAACAAATATTGCCAAGAAGAGCCAACGAATAATAAAACTGTATGGTACAGACAATCACATTTGTTACATGACCAATTCAGGAAACTTGACATGGTTGGCAGCCTAACAATATGAAGTACAGGTGACTTTTTCAAGGTCCTCTTCATTTATATAGCTCACCTAGACACCTTATTGCACTCTAACTATTTCAAAGAATTTAAACAATATTCAATGGAAAGAAAGCAGGACTGCAATTAGAAATGTGTGAAGTTTAAAACTGGTGTTGACCTTTTCTACAATGCAGGTTGACACGGTTCTGCATCTCTACTTAGAAAACAAGTCTAATAGATCTTTATTATGAAAGAAATAAGAGTCATAGTATGTGTCTGTTTGGCTCTGTATCTCACACTGGTCACTGTGGATGCTGTGGGAATAAGTGTTAAAATAAAGGACAGGTACGTACATTATACCAGCCACGAGAAATTTCCAACTAAAGGAGTTCCCATGCTAGACCTTTCATCCAATTCCGTGTGGTCAACAGTACCCTTCTATAAATCAGTCTACTTGCCTTTTGAATCATCTTGTGACAATGAATTCTGTAATCTCAACATCCACTGGTGATATTTTCCTACTCTTC
This sequence comes from Falco biarmicus, assembly GCF_023638135.1. Lineage (NCBI taxonomy): Eukaryota > Metazoa > Chordata > Aves > Falconiformes > Falconidae > Falco > Falco biarmicus. The sequence continues at coordinate 63,559,823 of NC_079290.1, forward strand.
TGTTAATTTTGAAACTTCTAAGTATTTCATTTAATGCCCTTAGTTTCTGCAGTATGTTAAGTAGGAAAGAATTTTCTTCCATTCAGTTTCTCCATATTGTACATGACTTAATATGACCTCTTTTATGTACTTCTCCTTTTCACTCCCTCTTTTCTAAAGGAAATAATCCTAAATACTAATTTAAAACAGTTATCTGTCCTTATATTTGCCTATTGTTCATACATGGCCTACCTGTTAGTGTACTATTAGTCCAAAATATTTTTTTCCCTTTTCTCCCATGTCAGATTAGGTCTACAAGACCCTTGATGAAGGATTTAATAATAAACTGTCAATATCCAAACGCAGTATACAAGTGTGCGCTCTCAACTCCATAACCTTTCTCCATGTTTTTATAGGCTCAAAGAACTTTCCTTGATCTGCAAGTCCATATTTCCTTCAAAGCCACATCACTGCTTCTTCATTACCTGTTTTTTTGTTCACATATCCAGTTTTCTTTGTTACAGATTGTAACAAGATTAACCCAATACAGAAGCCATGTAGACCTGTAGTTTGTCCAGTTGCTTTTAGGGCCATTCCCTCAATAATGCCATTGTTTACACAACACAACTAGTGTTTTAGCTGTTTCTTATAGGTATTCTTTTAGAAACACTAGATTAGTACCAGCTAACCCAGGCAATCTATTACTAAAGAGTTTATTTATTTTTCTTCTGAAAATTTTAAAATAGCTCTTCAATTAGAGAACTTTTCCAACTTGCACCCCATGTGAAAAAGTTCTACTACAGGAACCTCTTTGACAACTTGTGTAGAGAATACTGAAGAAAAGTAATTAGTTTTCCTGATAAGGGACTATTTTGTCTAGAAGCACCTTTAACATTTTGATCAGTTATAAGTCTTGGCTTCTTGGCAGAAGTTCTGCTTCTGATGTGCTTGAAAGGCTTTCTTAGTATTTTTAGTCCCTTAACAACTTGTATTCCAAACTACTATTTTTTTTTTAAATTGCTGCTGTTCAAGGCCATTCCTGTTTTCCTCATCAGATTTGACTTCCTCTTTTCGCTGTTTTAATGATATGTATATATATATGTAATAGCTCTTTTATTCTGCTGTTTAATGATACTGGCTTTTTCTGGTCCTGCTAAAGTCTGTTACTACAGGTGGCATAAATACTTTCTGTATTTCAAAGATGGGGTAACTAAACCATCTCTGCACTCTTCCAGATTTAGGCAAGGCATTTCACCTTGTATAGGTTCACTATTACTGGTTGAGACAGATCTTAACCACATTTGACATTAGGTTCTGATAGTAATACCATTTCTGTATTGGCCTGGTTTACTCTGTCATTTATTATACCTTCTGTCTTCTTGTAGTGCACCAATGATTATCTGACTTCCACCAGAGCCCCAAGATACTTAGCATGTCAAGTTACCTCCCAAAATCAAAACCTGATTTTTTGCCCACACTACTCAGCTCCAAGCAAATCTCATCTTCCCTTTTCTATTCCATTTTTTCAATCATAGTGATATCTGGCCTGGATCTGCAGTTATTGCAAGACTAAGGAGGTCTTAGTCTTGGGCACTTCACTTAATAGTTTGACTCCAGAATCTTTTTATGTTGTATGCACAATGCTATATTGGCTGTGGCCAGTTATCCTGCTTTTGGCTGGAATAGAGTTGTTTTTCTTCCTAGTAGCTAGTACAGTGCTGTGGTTTTGAATTTAGTATGAGAATAAAGTTACTAACACACTAATTGTTGTCACTAAGCAGTGATACTTGAAGTCAAGGACTTTTCAAGTTTCCCATGCTCTGCTAATGAGGTACACAAGATGCTGGGAGAGAGCATAACTAGGACAGCTGACCCAAAGTAGCCAAAGGGATATTTCATATGATAGAACATAACACTCTGTATACAAACTTGGAGGAGTTGGCTGGGAGGTGTTGATCGCTGCTTGGGAACTGGCTGGACATTGGTCAGCAGATGGTGAGCAATTGTGTTGTGCATCACTTGTCTTTCTTGGGTTTTATTCCTCTCTCTTTTTGTTGTCTCCCTTTTCATTATATTTATTATACTTATAATAATAATAATTATTATTGTATTATCATTATATTGTTGTTGTTATTGTTATTATTATTAAAATGTTATCTTGACCCATGGGTTTTACCTTTTTTCTGATTCTCCTCCCCATCCCACTGGGGCGGAGAGAGTGAGCAGCTGTGTGGTAATTGTTTGCTGGCTGGGATTAAACCACAACACCCGTGCATCATCTTTGTGCTTGCCAGACAAATTGTGACACTGTCCTTACTGAAATTACAAAATCCCTTTCTATAATAAACAATAATCAGAGTACTTTGCTGTATATGTCCCCCTTCGTATCTGCTACCCTACTCAGCACAACAAGGTTTTTGGTCATCACATGGTGGAAGGCTCTTTTCCAAAACATCTCTCCCAACTCCTCGGCTTCCCTGTCCATAATATCCATAGTGTAAATGACCTATTTTTCATGTCATTCAGTCATGAAACCATATCCTAACCATGAAAAGAGATGACTTGCACAATTTTAGTCATTCACACTAAGGAATATGGATAATAGACCCTTTGGTCAATGTAAAAGGGATGGCTATGAGGTGAAGGAAGTGAGTTGAATTTCAGATGTGGCTGAAGGCTTGGATTTTGAATGCCATAGTCTGTGATCTTATGCAAAAGTGGCCACGTATGAGAAAAATCTCAATAATTCTTCAGCAATGAATCTCTCCTTTCACTGCAATAGCAAAAAAAAAAAGGTAGGAACAGAAAACATCTGTTTAAATAATTAAAATGCTGATAGACTTCAGGTGTCTTAATTAGTTTCTAGTTCACCTTTGTAAAAAGTGTCTAAGGATCAGGGATGGTAGAGTCTCAAACTCTGGAAATCTTTGTAATAAAGGTTGCTGTTCAGCTGGGGCTCTACTCTTGTTTTAAATGAATTTGCAGTTTCTTATCTTTGAAAGTAAAAGACTGAATACCTACTTCACAATTGAGCTATCCATAAAACTCCTTTTCTCCACCCCAGTTCTAGTGAGTTCTACCCTGCTACCAAGCAAAAGCAGGCTAATGATCACAGAAAGACTGGGACATCCACAATAAAGCTTTCCTCTAAGGTGTGCAGCTGGGCCTATATCTTGTTTGGAATACATTTGCTCTGGCAGTGCTGGAAGAAGTCAGCATTCTGAACAAAACACCCAGAAACCTCTTTTGATGTTATCATTAATCAGGCCTGTTAGTTCAAATGCCTAAACATTTTTTTTAAATGATTGAGGACAATGGAATTTTAAATGTAATATGCCAACACTCTGCTAATGTGTTCTTAGACATCTATTTTATCACAAGTGAATTTGGCCCACATGAACAAGATCTTTTTAAAGAATAATCTAAAATTTACTATGCAGCAAGTCTGTTCTCCCTGCACTTGGTATGTATCACACATAACAAGTTCAGGTGTAAGTGCTGCTGTAACAACTCCTTGAATCTGACACCTGATTTTTTTATTATTTTTAATGCATGTTGAATGTAAAGAAGGGGTTTTATTCAAGAAACACAATGAGCTAATAGCAGTCACACAGAAATACAAGGGGGTACAAGATGTTTTTAAAGTACTATCCCAAAAAACAGTGGCCTGGAGAGAAAGCACCAAAGCCAAAGAATAACATGAAACTTGTATCCTTGTCATCAGACATAAGGTACAATTTAAAAAAAACATACCCACAGCACAGACATTTTATATGTGATCTGTTTCAATGCAGCAGTGTATGAATGACACTGAGAGGCACATTCCGCAGAGATGGAAGAAGTTTTTGATTTGTCACTAAAGCCATATTTGTTTACCCATGCAAATGACAGTGAAGACTGCCTTATCCTCAGCTGGCAATATAAGCCAGGTGGTAACCACACACTCTGCCCCTAGCCTCCTTGCTATATTCTTTGACGTGCCCTGTATACAAAAAAGGTAAAACTTGGCTGTTTTCTTTCTGTTTGCTTTAGGCTGTCCATTTAGGAATAGCATTCCTTAAATTTTGCTTAGTACTTTAATTATAAATCTACATAAAATATTACTTTAGTCCAGAATGTAAATGAAAATGCAACAATAACAGCACTGGAAAATGAAAGATACCTTTCAGAACACCGAGTTGTTCTTTTTTTCTTACTTTATATTTACATTCACTTTCTTGGATTTTAAAACTTCATAGCCTAAAACAGGTCCATAGCCAGGAACTTTGCTCTGATATCCAGATTGTTTATCCAAGTTCTTCGTCAGTTTGCTAGACTTTTACTCTCCTACCCCAGCCAACTCTTACTTAATCACCACTGTTAATTAATCATCACTGTTTCAAGTAGTTTTCAGTTCAGATAGTGTTTTTATCCACAGCCATTTGGATTAATCTGTCACAGAAAGCTTCATGAGATAGTCTCAAATGCTATAACAGATTGCATCTATCTTTGAGTTCTCTTTCCCAACATGATTATTGTCTTATATAACCATATACCTGTGTGTGTTTAATATTATCGTTGTCTGGTAACATACTTTATAAACTAATAGCACTTGTTTTTCATTCTATGACAACAAAAATGCTGAAAGAAACAACCAGAACTTTGCAAGTGAGGATTTAAACTTCAGCTGCATTACCAGAAAGAGTACGTAATATCTGGGAAGCACAAAGGTGAACAAGAACTCCTGGTGTTTAAGAGCTCATTCTATTATCAATAATAAGGCTTTTATTTATTCGTCCCTTCATTTGTCTCATGTAATCATGTGCCAGCACTCAGCTGAATTTAACGGTAGGTAAGAAGCCTATTTGCACTAAGGCATCCAGAAAGGCATTACCAGAAATTTTTTTGAATGATTAATGAGCTATTAATTATACAAGAAGCTAGTTAATTTTTGCTGGTCACTGGGCACCACTGAGAAGGACCTGGCTCCATCCTCCTTCCACTCTCCCTTCCGGTATTTACATACATTGATAAGATCTCCTGAGTCTTCTCCAGGCTGAGCAGTCCCAGCTCTCACAGCCTTTCCAGTCTTTCCATCATCATCACTAGCTTTAATTTTACCTAAAGTCAAGAAACAATAATGACTTTACATTCCTGCCAAATTTTGTGATGTGGAAGGTGCAGATGGATGCCACCCTGTTTAGACTAGGCTTTTCTTTCTTAAACCAAATGACCGTGGTAACTTGGCTTTAGGAACTGTCAGGGCCCTGAGGGCACTACCAGGCCTGACTGGCCTTGACAGACCCACTTGGTGTCTTTGCCCCTGGGCCCGGGGGGCTCACTTAAGCTTGGACTAGGATACTCAAAGCTGGTCTGAGGAATGCTATAGATAGACTGGTGCCCAGCCCTGTCTTTGCCTCCTTCCCCCACGTTGTAGCTTTGCCTCTAGCCTCCATTTTATTTTGCTGTTGACTGGAGCCACCTTGGTTGGTCCTTGGTCCTGGTCGACTGCTTGCTGTGGCTGGGTCTGCCACTGAACCCTAATACTAGCACATTGCTGTGTTTAGACCTGGCAGGAAGGTGCCTCACTGGTGGGGGATCAGCCAGCCTTGGGGTTTACCTCAGCCTCCTACTCATCTGCTTTTGGAGACCGCCTCCTGCTCCTGCTTTTAACTTTACTTCTATTTTTTACTATTTGAAACCTAATAGTTGTATTGTAGATTAGTTACCCATAGCCTAAGTGGCCCTTTGAACAATCTGATTTGTTCAAGCAGGGTTTATCAGCTATGCTCCCTATATAAAACTGGGGCACCATACTGAACAGTTACTTTCATACTTGTGAGCGATCTTTAGTTAAAAGGCATTGATGTTAGTTTGTTGTCATCGTGAATGCTTTGATCTAGAAAGCTTGGGGGCAGGAGAAGGAACAACCCAAAACCCTATAAACAAATGTCACCCCAGCACCTTCTGAAGTTGATTTTTAGGTGTCATTTGCCTGCTTTACAAGGCCATTCTCCTTAAATGGACAGTATGAAAAGCACAACAGTTTATCATTCCTAGTCAAGAGAACTAAGGGACATGTGATTGTATATGAAGGAAAGTTTAATTAAAGGGAAGTTTAATGTATTTAGGAGAATATTTTCTTGGGAATTGTGACCAGGATGTAGTATAAACACTTGAGGGCAATATTTGCAAGAGGAAAAGCTTAACACTTGTTTTTCAGGTGAGTTCTTTTTTCCCCCAAAAGAAATTAAAAATTCCCCCTAGAGATGCTTCTGGTCAGGTTCAAGTTGGCAAGACTGAAAATCTGTTGGTAATTACAGACCCTCTGTTACTTATTTAGTCTCAAAGGACACCCTTCATTTGGTGAACTTCTTGTGTTTAGCTATTTTACAAAACCTTGATCAAGACATGCTGCAAGTGCTAAAACACCAGTCTTCCCAATCCTAAGAAAAGGCACATGCAGACAACATCAAAATGACTTATACTAGTTCCATATATATGAAGCTTCTTAAAAAACTGATATCTGCTTAAAACGTGAAGCTTTTCAACAGCTCATAACCTCCCAGTCTTTGAGCTAAACTTAGAGAAGGCATAACTGAGATTAAGCAAAGCCAAAGTCAGGGCCAAATAGAAGTTAATGTGTGTGTGTGTGTTAAGCAAAAAGTTTTCATGAGATATAAGGAATTAATTTGATTGACTTCAAGTAACACCATATAAATGCCTAGGTCTTTACATAACATTTACTTTTTTCTTTAATGATTTTAGTTTGTGATGTTATTACTTATGTCCTCTTGACACAGATCTTACCATTATTAAAAATGGAGATTAGGGAAGTAGTAGCAAGGTGGATAGCCTGATGCCGAAGCAACTGATGACAGTAGTCCAATGATAGACTGTGTGCCAGGCTCTTGCATTCATGTGACTGGTCTGAAGATGCAAGTTGTCTTGGAAGCAAAGAGATCATTTGAAGAATGACAGGTGATGACTGTCAGTTGAAGGAGTGAATAATAGTCCTTGAAAATGAAAATAAAAATCTAAACATCATTTGATATTGACTGAGAATGTAGTCATTTCTGAAGACAAATATGTTTATCCATTGAATTGGTTCTTGTCTTTCTCTCTCCTTTAAAATTTGATTTCCAACTCAAATTTACTAGACATATTTAAAATTTATCCCTATGATGTTATTTTTACAAGTTCCTTTATAGACTAGAACTGCAATTTTAATGGACTCTAAAAATGAATCCTTTTATTTTTAGTACACAGAACACTGTACTAAATGCAATGCAATAGAAGTTGCACAAAAAATATGAACTTTAATACTTTTACTCTGCATTTAAGAATAGAAGCTTGTAGTTCATATTTTTCTACAAAACTGGGATGTAAAACTTTTCTTCAAGTCAATGTTTATTTTCCTTTCTTGTCCTCCACATAATGGGAATGAAATTTGAGAAACTGTTTGTGAAAACAGGAACATTTCTCACATATGCATAGTTTGAATACTAATCCTTATAGATACAGATTCCACCTAGAATGAAACAGAAGTCTACAGGGCAATAGGGAGATTATAATAATAATAGAACTCAATAATACAACTATTCTTTTTAGAAAATCATATAATGAATAATAGAAATATTATTATTTTTAAAAAAAATTGTCAGTTGGTACAGGAGAACTTCTGCTTTTAAATTATTTAACTTGGAGAAGATATTTTCCCAAATTATTTCTGAAGAAAAAGGGCAATTAAAAGTGTCATAATTAAATTATTCTGTATTTATTAATAATGCAAATAATAATTCATAATAACATAACAATGTAATCATAATGTGATTAAATTAGTATTACAGTCATTCCTTAATTTTGGGGTAGCTTACTTGGGTTGCTGATTAATTGTGCCATTAATACAAGGTATTAGGGAGTAGTTGTCATGCACAGCTACAGTTGTTAGCCTAGAACATTATAAGCAGGACTGTACTGCTTCGAGGTTTAGGAAATTGATTTTTTGAGCTTGGAATGGACCTAAAAAACCTGTACGTATGCAAGTTGGCCTAACGCAAAGTCATTTAGTGCATTTTTTCACTGCATTCCCCAGAGGTCGAAGTTCTAGATGCAGGTATCATGCATTACTATCTCCTGTTTTGGACTGCCACAGAAAGTCTGTTCTAGAAGCAGATGACTGAGTGCAAAGATGTTCATGCAGAACTGGTGAAGGCTCAGGCACCCCATCTGAAAATTTAATGTACCCATTTTTAGGCCATCCTTGAGCATGCAAGTGCTTTCTTCTCTCTCCCAGACACCTATCTCATCCTAACCAACAATGATGATAGAAATGTACTTCCAGTTCTTATGTTCTGTGCTGCCATTTGAAGTTATGCACACTAGATTTTCTTTGAGGAAGTAAAGCAGAAGTGATTTTTCTCAATTCAGATATGGTCATTGCTCCACCAAACTATTTTGGATATAATAATTTTTAAGACTTTTATTTTTTTTAAGACTTTGTCATTCACAAATTTTAGAGTTTTTAGGTGTAGGAGGTATCACCAAATTACTGAGGTTGACCTCCAATGTGTTGCAGCACAAAGATTCTCATGTAACAAATTTAAATATTGTTCACAATATTTGATTCAAAAAAGTATTTTAGTTCTCTAGTTTGAATCTACTTCAAATAATTCTAACAGTGAGTGTCCAACGCTTTTCTTTAAAACTAAAACTATGGATTAATGGCCCTACATCTAATATAATGCTTTCAAACATACAAATAAAATGAACAAGTGTCCAAGAGAGACACTAAATTGCTTCTTAGACTAGAGACTGTAGTGCAGGTAATAAATAGCTTGGACTACATCATGGAAGTTACAAAAATTCAAAGCAGTCCAATCCCATTGATCTCGCTACAGTATTAGATGGCCGTTTCTAAATGCAAAATATGTGTTAAATCTAAGTTAACGTAGCTTCCGCGTTAATTTAATTCTTTCTTGCTTCAGCAAAAAAAGTGCTTGTACTGTACAAATCCTACTGTTGCAGAGTGATTCCTTAGGTATAAACAGCTTGGGTATTCTTAATGTTCTCTATACTGCTGAGGATCTCAGAAAAGCTGCAGAGATACATCACAGCAATCATTAGCGATCAAGAGTTTCCAATTACTCAGTTACACCTGCTTGTCAAGCATTTGATACAAATGAAGCAAAACTAAAAGTATTTAGCAAGGAGTTTTCTAAGAAAAATGAAGGCCACAATTCCAGATTGTTTTACTTAAAATGCAGATACATCACCTGAGACAGTTCTACCAGACCAGTTTAGTCATATTGCCTTAGTAAACTATTTAAATGGAGCCATAGTATGATTTGGAAGTTGAGATAAGGGTTACAATGGCTACTAGTGTTTAATCCAAAGGAATAGTAACTACTTTCCTCTTTGGCTGTCCTGAACTCGGCTCTGTATAGCTATTGCCTTAGCAAATCCTTATCAGGTACAACAGTGCCCACAGATGGAAAGTTCTCTGGCAGAGAAAAAAAATAGGGATTTGGGCAATGTACAATGAAATAATTGCAATAAAATGAGTGTTTTGTTGGTTTTTTTTAAGAATGTTAAAGTCTTCATTTTTGCTTAAAACTTGCTTTTGCATAAAACTGAGCTGAAATTTTATATGATAGTTTACATAAACCCAAATATCATGTAGATATTTGATATCATGTAGAAATTCAAGAGATAATAATGATCTAAATCAAAATCTTTTTCTGGGAAAGACGGAACACATCAAATATGGAGCTAAGAATTTATTTTTAGTAACAAACATGTTTTCACAGTCTAATAGTGTAAAATAATACAGAAAAATATAATTAATAATACAGTTAAAATTGCTACACAAACCATTTCTATCCTACTCTTTTCTCTGTTGTGACATTCACCTTTCCTATGCTCTTCTAAATCCTAGGTCAACAACTGAACTTTTCTTAAATGCCACAGGGCTGGTAGAGGTGGTAGACTCACAATCACAGGTCCTGGTTCTCATGGGGGATTTCAGTCTCCCTCATATCTGCTGGAAAGACAAAACAGCTAGGCCCATGCAGTGCAGGAGGTTCCTACAGAGCATTGATAACTTTTTGATGGAGGTGGTGGAGAGCCAATGAAGCAGGATGTGCTCTTAGACCTTGTCTTCACAAAGGACTGGTTGGGGATGTGAAGGTTGGGGGCAGTCTTGGTTGCAGTTGCCATGATATTTTGAAGTTTAGGATCCTGCATGGAAGAAGCAGGGCAATAAGCAGCATTGCAACCCTGGACTTCAAAAGAGCTAACTTTGCCCTCTTCAAGGACCTACTTGTAGGAATCCCATGGGTCAGGGCTCTAGAAGGTAGCGGGATCCAAGAGAGCTGCCTAATATTCAAGCGTTGCTTCCTCCAAGCTCAAGACTGGTGCATCCCTATGAGTAAGAAGTCAAGCAAAGTGGGCAGAAGACTTGCGTGGATAAGCAAGGAGCTTCTGGCAAACCTCAAACAGAAGAAGAAAGTTTACAGGATGTGGAAAAAGGGACAGGCCACTTGGGAGGAATATGGGGATGTTGTCAGAACACGTAGGGCAGGGGTCCTCAAACTTTTTAAACAGGGGGCCGGTGCATGGATGAAGTGGCAGGCAGCCATCTGCGGCTGCTTGGTTCCCCCCCACACCCCAACCCCTGTCGTGGGGGGGGGGCAGGGAGGTTCTGTAAAAACCAGGGGCCGGATTGAGGACCCTGGGGGGCCGTATCCGGCCCACGGGCAGCAGTTTGAGGACTCCTCACGTAGGGAGACAATGAGGAAGGCCAAGGTATGTTTGGAATTAAATCTGGTGAGGGATGACAAGGACAACAAGGTCTACTTCAAGTACATCAGTAGAAGAATGACTTGGGGAAATGTGGGCTCACTGCTGAATGAGGTGGATGCCCTGTTGACAAAGGAAAAGGTGGAGTTACTGAATGCCTTCTTTGCTTTAGTCTTTACTGCCAAGGCCTGCCCTCTGGTTTCCCAGACCCTGGAGGCAAGAAAGGAAGGCTGGAGAAAGGAAGACTTTTCCTTGGTTGAGAAGGATTAGGTTAGAGATCATTTAAGCAAACCTGACACTCACAGATCTATGGACACTGATGGGATGCACCCCCTAGTTTAGAGGGAGCTGGCAGATGTTATTGCTAAGCCACTCTCCGTCATCTTCAAAAGGTCATGGAGGAGAGGAGATGTGCCTGAGGACTGGAGGAAAGCCAGTGTCACTCCAGTCTTCAAAAAGGGCAAGAAGAAGGACCCAGGCAACTAACAGGCTGGTCACCCTCCCATCCGTCCCTGGAAAGGTGATGGAACAGCTCATCCTCAAGGTTGTTTCTAAGCATGTGGAGGAGAAGAAGATTGTCAGGAGCAGTCAAAATGGACTCACCAAAGGGAAATCATGCTTGACCAACCTGATAGCCTTCTATGATGGAATGACTGGCTGGGTAGGTGAGGGGAGAGCAGTGGATGTTGTCTACCTTGACCTCAGCGAGGTTTTTGACGCCATCTCCCATAACATCCCCATAGGTTGTAAGCTCAGGCCGTGCGGGCTGGATGAGGGGACAGTGAGGCGGATCGAGAGCTGGCTGATGGCAGAGCTCAGGGGCTGTGACCAGCAGCGCAGAGCCCAGCTGGAGGCCTGTAGCTGGCGGGTTCCCCAGGGCTCAGCGCTGGGCCCAGCCCTGTCCAACGGGCTCCCCAGCGCCCTGGGTGAAGGGGCAGAGCCCTCAGCAAGGCTGGCAGTGACACAGCCCTGGCAGGAGCGGCTGGTACCCCAGCGGCTGCGCTGCCGTTCAGCGAGGCCTGGGCAGGCTGGAAAGCTGGGTGGGGGGGACCGAATGCAGTTCAGCAAAGGGGGTGCAGGGCCCTGCCCCTGGGGAGGGACAGCCCCACACACCAGCACGGGCTGGGGCTGGCCTGCTGGGGGGCAGCTCTGGGAGAAGGGCCTGGCAGTGCTGGGGGACAGCTGCCCATGGGCCAGCCGTGTGCTCTGGGGGCCAAGAAGGCCAGTGGGGTCCTGGGGGGCTTCAGGAGGAATGTGGCCAGCAAGTGGAGGGAGGTGATCCTGCCCCTCTGCTCTGCCCTGCTGAGGCCGCACCTGGAGCGCTGTGTCCAGTGCTGGGCTCCCCAGTTCAGGAGAGACAGGGAACCACTGGAGAGGGCCCAGCAGAGGCCTGTGAAGATCATTAGGGGACTGGACCTTCTCCCTTATGAGGAAAGGCTGAGACAGATGGGCCTGTTTTTAGCCTGGAGGAGAGAAGACTGAGAGAGGGTAGCTTAAGGGAGAATGTCAAGAGGATGGGGCCAGGCTCTTTTCAAGCGGTGCCCCGCAACAGGACAAGGGGCAATTGGCACAGACTGCAGCACAGGCAGTTCTGTCTGAATATGAGGAAGAATTTCTTTACCTTGAGGGTGACAGAGCACTGGAAGAGGCTGCCCAGAGAGGCTGTGGAGTCTCCTCTGGACACGTTTGAAACCCACCTAGACACAGTTCTGAGCAGCCTGCTATAGGTGACCCTGCTTTAGCAGGGGGTTGGACTGGGTGATCTTCAGGGGTCTCTTCCAACTCTCACCATTCTGTGATTCTGTGATATGAAAGCAATGCTAACATCTCCTACTATTCACAGGAACAGCTTGTTGACAATAAATATTGCAATGTTCCTTGGTCTACCCTTGACTGACACAGGGATGAGAACAGTGTTCAAACATGACTGTTTTGCACCATTATAGGTTTCACACCTTCCCAGACTGAATACAGGGAAACTATGAATTTCAGTAATTTCTTCCTAGCATGGAACTCTCCTAGTAAGCCATGGTATTGAGATTTGCCTAAAAGCGAGCGTGACACAAGATACGAAAAGGCCCTTGATTTTCTGTACTGGAATACCAACTGGCACACAGCAACTTTTGAGACTGAAAACCTGAATTGCTAGTACATAACACTAAAACAGGAGGACTCAGAATAAAATCTGCACCACATATTGTTGCAGGGTGGGGCTCTGACCTCACTCTTCCTCTTGGTTCAGCAAATCTTAGTGTTATAGGACTGTTTGTGTATTGCCTCTGGGCTTTTCTCCTACTTCAGAGGTTGCCCATTTTCTCCTGGGAAAAATCCATCTTTTCATCTCTGACAGCTACCGACACACCTTCTCCCTGCTCTTTGTTGAAGTCTTTTGAGTTTATTTGTATTACAGTCTACAGCTTGCTGTCTTATTCTTTCGAGAAGGCAGAATAAAGCAAGCAGAAATCAGATTTCTGCTTCAACTTGTTCAGTTGTTTTGGGAAAGGACCTACTTTCCCTCAGGAGAGCCTCACCTGGCCCAGACAACAGCAAATAGACTAAGGCAAAAAGGCAACCCTTTCACAGCTCTGTCCTCTAGCAGCACATAGGGTACCCGCATACCATGCTGCAGACTGGTGTTGTGATATCAGTTTTATTTACCAGTTAATCCTTGCAATTGAAAGACATGCCCTTTTCTTGTATCATTTTCCTCTCTAGCTGAGAACAACTCTCTCCTGTCACACAGATATATAAGAAGTATTTTGCTTTCAAACCTGAGAAAAGAGACAGGACTCAATTAATTTAACTAGCTAGAGTGGTATGCATTGCCCTTTGAGCAGGCTGCAATAGGTTATACTGTAGGCTGTAGGTACATGAGCAATTTCAGGGTTGGTACATGCTCTCACCGTGAAATGCCAAGTTATTCTCTTTAACCACCATCTGTGTGATTTCCCCACTGGCAGATTTAGAAAAATAAATATATAACATCTCTCAGTTATTAGGCATTTTGTCTGGGGACTAAAAAGACTGACTACAAAAAGTAACTCTGAAGTAGAATGTGAGAAACAGCACCATCTTTGATTTTGTTTAGTAACTTAATGGCATAAAACTGAACAGGTTATGCAGTATGTTGTAAAAGGATCTAATAATGCCTTAGAATCCCTTGAGTATCTTTTAAGGAACACTAAGTAAAATAATGCTGCTGCAAAGCCCCAAGCATACTACATCATGAATCTGACACCACTTTAATAATGTATTGTACAAACATGGTTTTGGTGGAGCAGGATCAAGGAAGCGGGGCAGGGAGGGTAGTTCATTAAGTGAAAAAAGGTATAGAGAAAAATCAGAGTGAAAAAGAAAAACTGTTGTGAAATGCTGTTTTCTAAATCAGGATATGTTCAAACAATAATTTTTCCTGAATTTCTCAAAGGCTAAATCAATTTATTTTAAAGTTTTTGCTTTATACAATGCTTTTGGCTTCACTCTCTTAAAAAAAAACAAAACACAAAACCAACACAAACCAACCAAAACAATACACACACGCAAAAAAACCAACAAAAAACCCTTGTGGTTCATTTCTTTAAGAAAGGTCAGGTGGTTGTGGTTTGTTGGTTTTTTGTTTTTTTTTTTTTTTAAATTGATAAAATGTGATAGATGTTGGCTTGTGTACATTCAGTTACTCTTGAAAATCCTTTTCCTTCATGTACTATCAACACGTTAGTAATTATTTTAAAGGTTCAGTTTAAAAAAACACACATCAAGTTCATGTATAACTTGTGACTAAAGAACATATCATTTATGTCTTCCTTATGATATGCCTAAGTGCTACTCAGATGTTCTATAACTTATTAATATCTTTTTTAGGTTCCCAACTGAAGGCTTAAAATCCTTGCTGCCAACATATATATGGCTTCCTTTCCTCTCCAAAAGAAGATGTAGTATAAAAATCTTACACCAGTTGTCTTCTAGAGTTGGTTAAGCATTTCCATATTAAGAACCCAATCTTTTGGGTTGCCTTTGTGAAAAAACTTACTTATGAGCAATTCTGTTATAAAATATGTCTTTAAAGTGTGTGTGGAGCTGACCCAGGTTCCATCATCATTGTGACAGAACTGTATTGAAGTCAGTGCTGTGTCACTTCCACCTGCTGCAGATTCACTCTGAAGTTGACAAGTTCTGTATCTGCAAGCTGAATTTATACACTGTGTATGTCAGATACAGTGCACTTCAGCTCCTTTCAGAAAAAAAGCTGTAGGAAAGAGACTTAAAAAGAAACAGTGAGCAAACAAAAGAAAGAAAAAGGGAAGTGTAAGATTCAAATTTACTTTATACCCTTGTAAATTAATGGCACAAATCTGCATTGCACTCATCTATCACTAGCTTATTGTTGTATTGTATGGTCAAATGTACAAGTCAGATATGACAAAACAGGGAAATGGGGGATTATTTTCAAATTTGGGTTTGATATGCTCTCTCAAACCTTCAAACTCTGAAGATTTTGCAAATGCAAGACAGGTCTCTTCTTGGTCTAATAATGCCATTCCATAAAAACACTACAAAATATTATCTGACACTTCATTAGTTTGCTTCACTAGCTTTTCTGGAAATCACTTAGCAACAAAACTCCCCAAACACACACATGCATGTCATTAAATAAAGAGAAATAGCTTTCAGCTTGAAGAAGGTCATCAAAATCGTAATTAAAGTAAAATGCATTACTATGTTGAGCTCATTTGTAATTAAAAAACAGATTTATGAAAGATGTAGCCATTCATCTCAAACATATTTCTTTTATAACTCTCTTCCCATTTTCAATAGTCTCAAACAAGATTTGGAAACAAAGCACTAAAGAGTAAACTAAGTAAGTGAGGAAAACAGCAACATGGAGATACATAGAAATTAGCATTGTTTAATTCAAAGAAATAACAACAAAACCATATGCTGGCATCTTACAGACACTGCAAGTTAATAAGGAACATTATGTTCCACATTTGACAGAAGTCAGTCTCAAAAGGAGCTTTCATAGGTTTAGTTTACTCAGCACTCAAAAATCTGAGTGAATAAGAAAACAGCTCTATTTAGAAAAAAGCTCTAGATTAGTAAGTATAAAATGGATTATGGATTACGGATTAAGGAAGTTGGCTTGTTTTTTACTATCTCCACTTTTCCAATTCTGCCTCTGAACACAGTAGCCAATGTGTGCAATTTCAAGTCTTCAGTCTAGCAAGAAAGAAAAGTTTTGTTTTCTTTCACCATGTTTCAATGCTTTCAGTTTTACACGCCAACCACTGAAATAAGTCCCTTTTCTTAACAATGTTAACTATACTGAATGTTTAAAAAAAAGTTGAAATTTTTCCTGTGAACTATCTATTCTAATAATTTTGAGGATACATTCAAGAAACACAAGTGCAATTTTGTTTCCTTTCCATTTTACCTGATGGGATGCATAAACTGAACCAGGTCCCATGAGAAGAAACTCTGTTACTGTTCGCTTTGGTGACAGCTGTAGCCCAGAAATATGATTTTCTGTTGTCACTGGTAGATGGCCACGGGCTTTTATTGACTGGCCAGTGCAAGGTCTCAGGTCTCAACCAGGCTGGTACAACCCTAGCTGGATTTAGCTTGTTGCAACAATTGTCTGGTGAATTCACACCAAGTGTGATACCTTTAACCTCTCAGAGCACCCCGTGTAGCAATAGTCCCATAGGCCTAGGGAGTCAGTGCATGATAAACAATAGTTCTTTCTGTCAAGAATAGTTGGGAATCAAAGGAAAGGAAGCTGTCTGTTGTGAGAAAGCTTATAGAAACAAATCTAGGAAGGAACCCCCCACCATAAACATTATGCATCTTACTGCAAAATCCTCAGGTTGTTGATAACTTCAAAGAATCAGAGGATGGTCAGGGTTGGAAAGGACCTCTGGAGACCAGCCAGTCCAATCCCCTGCTAAAGCAGGGTCACCTACAGCAAGTTGCACAGGGTTGCGCCCAGGCAGGTTTTGAATGTCTCCAGAGAAGAAGAATCCACACCCTCTCTGGGCAGCCCGTTCCAGTGCTCTGTCACCCTCAAGGTAAAGAAGTTCTTCCTCATATTCAGATGAATTTCCCATGTTGCTGTTTGTGCCTGTTGCCCCTTGTCCTGTCACTGGGCATTGCTGAAAAGAGCCTGGCCCTGTCCTCTTGACACTCACACATGGGATATTTGTAGACACTGATAAGATCCTCTCTCAGTCTTCTCATATCCCATATAGGCAGTTTTCATCTGTCTGCTGATACTGATATCAGTACTGGCAGTCAATACAAGCTGCAATTTTTGGATTTGAGATTCCAGTTCTTGTCTCCTGGGAGCTGAGCAGAATCAACCTAATTACTTAGCATTTGTAACAAAAATTGGATGGTTTACACAATTGCACTTTGACTGGAGCAGACTGGCCCAACTGTGCCATTTAACCTTTCCTTCTCTCCCCACACTTTAAAGTTTAGCAATCAGCATGTTGCCTCCAGCTAACATCACAAATGAGTTATAAACACAGGACTGGAGTATCAGGCATGAAACTTGAAGTAGTGAACATGTCTAACAACTGATTTGTTCTGCAATAATATATTCGGTTCTCTAATTAAAAATAAATAAATAAAACAATGTAGACATTGTTAGTCTGAGGGTAGTGGATTTATCAATTTTCCACCCAGGTCAGCTAAACACTTATTGAGTATATGAGGACTCATAACACCCACACATAATGAAAAAAAGTCAGATATTTGAAGACAGAAAATAATATAGGATGGTTAGAGTTAGCCCATTTATTGTTTTTTTTGAAGGGGGCGTAACTAGGTGACCAGTACTTTGTTGAGCTCCTCATCTTTTCTTCAACTTCATACTTCTTTCCTAAGTCATACTTACAGTAATACCTGTTCTGTAATTTATTTATAGTAATCGAGAGATATAATCCAACTAATAAAATGTGTATCACTGTGCTCTTTCCCAGTAGTATTGATGTATATATGATCTTTGTAGAGGTTTGCTACGAAACAATATTGAGATGAGTAGTAGGTAAGCATATACAAGGCTGAGTTGTATTTTAGCTCTTGTGTCTGTTGTGGGAGTGTTATGCTCTTGAATAAGATCTTCCTGTCCCTCTCTTTCCCTACAATTCAAAGAAAACTTGAAGTCCACTAGGAGAGACTCAGGTATTTAATCTCAGTTTACTTTTCTTGGCTTTCCTTCCTCAGTGAGGTATGTCACATTATATTTCAAATTTGTTTTCTTTTTTAGGTGTTCTTTTTAAAAACTGACAAAGCATTTTACCAATCACTTTTATTAAATGAAACTGCAGAAATAATTTCTGTATTTTTCAACACTAGGGGGACATTTTAGCCATGTAAGGTTTCTTTTTTGCTTAGGAGGGGATTTTTGTACTCAGAAATAAAATCACTTAATCTGAGTACAAAACGAATACCTTCTGTATAAAGGACAATGTGGAAATTGTTATTGCTGCATCATTAACAAACTTCTTGTTTAGACATTGAAAGTGCTTTTTGTAAACCTGAGCTGTTGTTCACATTACATTTAGTCATCTGAAATGTTTGTCTTTAAAAATAGATAAATAGGAGCCCAAAGGGAAGTTTTAGAACTGTATGTTTTGAAACATTGATCTAAGTATTGTTAATGGAATTGTTATCTAAATCTTGTAGAAGTAATGAATATTTCTCCAGGAGAATCTTCTGCCACTTTGATATAAGGGTTAGGTGACAAAGTGGATTGCCTTGTCTGTCAAAGTGTGGTTGGAGAGAATTTTTCTGGCTACTGAGGTAAAAGTGACAAATTACATGAAAATTGTTGTGGAATTTACAAAATTTAGAGAAACTAGATACCTAGCCAACAAGCAAGCAAACAAACAAACACAACCCCTCAAAAAAAAACCCAGAGAAAAAGCTAGTGCAAGATGATAAGTTTGCATAAATCCATTTAGCTCCAGAATAATTTTAGAAGTGGATAACAATAGTGTTTGTTAAATGAAAGAATCATCGTTTTATCTAAAAAGACACATTTAATTTTACTTGATCTAATTTCTTATCATTGGTTAAACTGAGAAGAATATAACCATGAGTTTCACAAAGAGTCTAAAGCAAAGGTGGAAAGTGTTTGTTTAAAAATGTATTTGCCTTCAGCTTTGTTCTGTAAGGCTAGTCATTATTTTGAGTTTTAAACTGAGCTATGAGGAAAAGAATAAAAAGTAGGGTGTACAGTTTTGTTTGGTAGAATGATTTTCTTAAAGGCAACACATTATTTGGCTTGGATTATTGGGTGTCACAGTAGCCAGATGGAAAACTCAATTTACACTTTATTTTAACCGATTTATCAACTATTCCATTGACAAAGAGAGGTGTTACTTTGGTGAGTGAGAAAAATGTTATTTTCTGCTTATAGTTGCATTAAAATGTTAGAGTATGTTAGAAGTTTTCACTCAAAGCCTTTTCATCACAATTGCTATCTCTCAGATTCCTCCACTTTTAGCTGTTCCCAGATGTGAGAACTCTAGTAGGTGTTACTATGGCTGACATTTTGCTGCCATTTCCTCCATCCCTCCCCATATATTGATGAATGCACAGTGTATTAAAAGGGCTACATATCCTGGGCTGCATAAAAAGAAGCAGATTCTCCCCCTCTGCTCCACTCTCATGAGACCCCACCTGGAGTACTGCATCCAGCTCTGGAGCCCTCATCATAAGAAGGACGTGGACCTGTTGGAGCAAACCCAGACGAGGGACACAAAGATGATCAGAGGTCTGGAGCACCTCTCCTGTGAAGACAGGCTGAGGGAGTTGGGGTTGTTCAGCCTGGAGAAGAGAAGGCTCTGGGGACACCTTATTGCAGCTTCCCAGTACGTAAAGGGGGCCTACAACAAAGCTGGAGAGGGACTTCTTACAAGGACCTGTAGGGATAGGGCAAGGAGGAACGGTTTAAGCTGAAATAGGGTAGATTAGATTAGATATTAGGAAGACATCCTTTACTGTGAGGGTGATGAGTGAGGCCCTGGGCCAGGTTTCCCAGAGAAGCTGTGGATGCCCCATCCCTGGAAGTGTTCAAGGCCAGGCTGGATGGGGCTTTGAGCAAAGTGGGTCTAGTGGAAGATGTCCCTGCCCATGGCAGCAGGGGTGGAACTAGATGAGCTTTAAGGTCCCTTCCAACCCAAACCACTCTATGAGTCTATGATTCTATGGATTATCAACCCACTGCAGGTCTTAATTGGTTTGCTGAGGCAGTACTGGTATTTTCTCAGTTTTCTTCAGGGAAACTGACAGCTGAAGAGAACAAGAGTTCATTCCCAGATGTCTCACCCTTGTTAAATTGTATGTTTTTTTCATGAGAACAAATCAAATACCTAAAGCCTGGGCAGACCTTCAAAAGCTAAACAGGAGCTTGTGCTCTACTGCTTGAGAGAGGGAAAGACAGCAAAGCAGTTGTTAAATTATGTTTTGATCCACTTGACCTTCCTCTCTGCTTGAACACAATGCTTACATGTTCCTCTTCTGCCTTGTTTACATTTCCCCAAAGGCAAAGAAAACATGTATTCACTGGCCACTAGCAGTATCTAACATTTTCTGTGAGCTTGTGCTTATCTCACAGATTTGGGACTACAGAACTGTGGCATCGACTGCTTTTCCTGCAATCACAGAAAAAAAAAAAATCACAGAATCACAGAATCATAAAATAGTTTGGGTTGGAAGGGAGCTGTAAAGGTCATCTAGTCCACCCCCCCTGCAATGAGCAGAGACACCTTCAACTAGATCAAATTGCTCAGAAATCCATCCAACCCGACCATGACTGTTTCCAGGATGGGGCATCTATCACCTACTGGGCAACCTGTTCTAGTGGTTCACAATTCTCATCATAAAAAAACCCTAACAAAACAAAGCAAACAAACAAAAAACCCCACCAAATTCTTCCTTATATCTAGTCTGAATCTACTCTCTTTTCTTTTAAAGCTATTACCCCTTGTCCTATTGCAACAGGCCCTGCCACATAGACAGGCCCTACTATACAGACATACATAGAAAGTCTTGGTGTCCCACCATGAAAAAAGCAACTTTGTACACGTCAAGGATTTTATGAGCATGTTTTTCTTGTTACAGCTTCTGGGACATCTGTGATCTGAGATCTATTTGCATTTTGTGCAGGTTTCCCCCCAAGTCTCTATCATCTAGAACCTTATAAAGAAACATGCATAGGGCCTGAAATGCTGATCTGGATTGCAGATTTAGAGGGTTTTATTTTGTAATGAGAAAAAGGGAATGGACAAGATTTAGAAAACATGAGAGATGGAAGAGCAGCCTATTGCTTTCAATGGTATTTCATGTGCTAGTGTTGAAAGCTTTATCAGTCCCCTGTTTCTGGCAAGAGGGTTTGTGCAAGTTCAGTTAGATGGTAACTCTTTGTACTCCTTCCACAAAATTCTGGCAAAGAAAAGTAAGAATTCTGCTTAAAACCAGAGAAAGTCTTATTGGCAGAAGCTTCATTTTCTCGTAACAGAAAATAAGCAAGGGTATATTGTAATGAAATATTAGAATCACAGTATTTTAACTGGAGACATGTTTGCAATTCATGACTGTTTGATTTCCTATGTTATTTTATTCATTATATTCTTCAATCACCCTGATTTATTATTTTCATGTGAAATGTATATTTCAGTTTGAGCAAATGAGAGTGCATTTAAAAGCCATTTTTTTGAAAAATCTCTGCTCTGATGGATGGATATTGATAATCTTGGCATGGTTGAAGCAGAAATTTTGCAGGCACCAGAAACAAGATTGGCTATTTTTATTATTTTTTTTCCCCAGGATGGTAGTAAAATGAATCTTAAGGAAAACATCAAATCTAGAGAGTGTTTCTATCCAAGAGGACCTTTCCAGGGAAACTGGAAAGAGCTCCTGTTCTGAGTTGCAGCCCCACAGGGCTAAAACTACCTCTGATTACAGTTTAAAAAGTGCCATAGATCAGGGAAAAAATAAATTAGAAAAAGTGTTTTGTATTACTTACAATTCACTGCATTTTCCCCTCAGGTAAGCAAAACATTATCTTCGGTGATGGCAAAGTCTTTAACATTATATGAAACTTCCTTATTTTACTCTAAGCCCAAGAATAATGTTTCTTTAAGATGTGTGTGAAAGAAATAAGAAATTGATAAAAGAAGTGTTCAACTTTTAATTAAGTTTATCTGAGAACAGGCAGATTAATGATTTATTTTATTTTTCCTTCAATATCAGAAATCTTGTATCAAAACCCTTGGTTCAGTAAAAATGTACTTTACTGTGCAGAGAAAATTCTATGGCTTCCTGCATTTCCATAGCTAATCTTTTTATTGTCCTAAAGCTAGCTTTTATAGTTCAGAGCAATAATTTTTATCTACTGTGGAAGTTTTAAATGGGCATCAATGTTGGGCAGTCTCCCTCCCTTTTCTTCCTGATAGTCAGAAAGCACACTGAGCAGCTAAACTATGTATAAAGATCCGTGCCCCCCCCAGTCTGTTACATTTCTCCAAGCTGTGTACGTTGGTGTGGTTCAGAAAGTTTTATTAATATGATAATTCTGCAGATTCAGACTGATTTGCATTTTCTATAATTTTGGACTGTTTGCTCTGGCTTCTTATATGCAGCACCAAAATGCTTTCAGCTAGTTTGTCTTCTAATACACATTCTTATTTTGGGGCATTTGATATTTTTTCACATATTTTAGTGATTTTTTTGTTGAATAATGAAGATGTTGCAAATGACAGGATGCTAGTTCACTCTGCTCAATAGAGAAGAAAGTGTTGTTACAGGATACATACCTTCATGATAGCCCACTTTCACTGCTGTGAAATACTGAGAACATTTGTAAGTGAATCCATGTTCACGTCCCATTTCTCTTAGGTTTGCTTATTGAAAGGAATTTTGCCTGATCTGCACTACTGGGATAGTAACCCCTGAAGTCTGTCTGAAGATTACTGTGTGTCCCAGGCTCAAAGATGAAGAGGCTAAATCTCTTTCTAAGAAGCAGAGTCACAGCATCTTGTGATTGTTACCATATCGTTTAACTGACTGAATTAAGCAATCTGATTCTAACAAAGAAGGGGGCAGACTCTGAGCTGACTATAACCATTCCAGTTACAAGAATAAAGAGACAGTTTAATGTTCAGCAGCATTAAATCCCAACAAACCAAGACATGAAGAGAAAAAAATGAAAATATTGTTCTGCTACTAGGAGCTGATCATGTACAAAAGTCTAAGATGCCTCATCCTGATAACTGCATGCATTTGTTGTCTTTATCTGCTTGCTCTCTCTCTCAAAGAAAAAAAAAAGAAAAAAAAAAGGACTTGTAAAAGTAGAAGGAAAACAAATAGAGGGAATAGAAAAGATCCATGTTTTGAATTAACTTCCATATGTAGAACCAATTAGATTTTTACTGTCCTTATTACAATCTCATTGGTTTTAAAAATGTTATGCTGTTATATGGGAATTAGTTACTTGTCCTCTTTGGTTTGTGATTCTGCAATGGTACAATTTCTTTGTATATAACTTAGTGAATGGGAAGAGCAAGAACTACTTAACATTTGGATGGAAGTCTTGATTAGGATGCCAAATTATTAGGACAGCTTAAAGGTCCAGGTTAACAATGGTGAAGTTCGTCAAATTCTATCTTATGATTACTATCTTATCTTTCCATCAAAACATATGAATGGATTTAAAAGGTTAAGATCAGGAAGACTGCTTTGTTTTACAAGACCATCTTATTGTAGACAGCACTTCTTCAGTGTCCTAAAGCTATATTTTTGCATTTAAGGTTTTTTTATAAGGAATTGGCACATTTGGCCATCATCAGGTTTGCCGCTCTTTCTGGAAAGAGGCTTTCAGGAAATCTGGCTGATATCTCCGTTTTACTACTAAGTCCTCTCTAAATAGCATAGCACTGTCTTTATTTTTATATCTTGTCAAGATGCTTATCCAGTGACTGAACTGGACCGAGCGTGAAGTTTCCACTTGTGAAATCTTCTGTACATTGGCAAAACTATACTGGTCAAACCTGTGACAGGACATTTTCCCCAAAATTCATTGACATCTTCGTCATCTTCATGCCGACACTTTATATCCGTTCCCAACAGTTAGGTCCTTCTTCCACTCATTATTGCATTAAATAGTAAATTAAGTAATGTTTAATGGTGAATTAAATAATGTTTCACATTAATGGGTTTGAAGATTCCTTCTTGAGAATCCTTCCAGGCTTTTGGCTAGATCAATCATCTTTTCCATTATGACTACCCTATTGTATTTATGTTCTGTCGTTTCTCCAGCATTCGGCAGGATATGTTTAGAAGGCTAGAGTGCTAATACACATCTTATAACGGCATGTATTTTTAGACAGGCCCCACAGCAGTTGCCCTTTCTCCACAGCAGGGGACATATATTTTTGATGTATTAATGAATAGGGTTGTCCAGCTCTCTCAGTTTGAGGCTGAAAAGCAGTTGCAGGATGTACAGACAGTACACCTACAGGGACAAGGGCCATGGCTACATGGCAGACAACTAAGAAATAATTGAGTAGTTTAAGGCTACAAGCATTTCAATATTTATCAGCATGAAAGGCTCTTCTTAAAAGCTTTTACTACTTTAAAGACTGTCTTTTGGAGCCCCAGAAGGTACAGCTATTGTTGCTAGACAGCACAGAAAAAAATGTACACATGTGAACTGTAGTACATAAAGTAGAGAAAAAGGGCATGTGCTCCTGAATGAAACTTTTCCATAGGAATAATATCTCCAATTCTGCTTTTTTAACACTTATCAAAATTAAACATAGCTGGACTTTCACAGCTTTCAAAATCTTATGTTTGCCTTTTACTTTCTAAGAAAATGAAGAAGACTTTTAAGGATCATGATGGTACTTTCAAGCTTTCAAAAAGCCAGATTTCATCCTAATTTATTTAATTATAAGAAAGGACAGAACAAAGAACTTCTCTCATCTTTTTTCTTTAAAACACTTAGCTTAGCATACCCTAGATTTAAGCTTAGTATGATCTTTATTACTTTTTAAATTGAACTTCTCAGAGTTATTTGTCTTTGAAACAAATCAAGAAGGAGACCATATGTACCGCTGCAGACTATCTCAGAATGCAGCTTCATGAGGCCTTATTTCAGTTGAGAGGGGATAAAGAGAATCATTTATTTTCATAATGGCTCTATTAGGGCAGACCATGGCTCTGCCTAGAAATGCCCTGTTAGCAAAGCTGTCATCCAACAATGATCTCTGGGAAGGTGAATGAATATAACACAGACTAGTCCTGCATTCATTTCAGAATAGTCAATAACTTCCCCCGTGCCTCCACTATTTCACAAAGCATCATGATTTCTTAAGGTTTATTTTTTGTTTAGTAATAATGCCCTCTCATGGACCACAATTCAATCCAAAGTGAAAACTTGCCTAAGCAGGGAATTAGACACTAGAGAAATATTTACAAGATCTATTGTAATTTCTCCTGCAAGCAGTCTACAGAGTAATTTTTCAGACTGCTGTGTGAAGTTGATAAACTGAATTTCTTCTCCCACTGCCTCTGGTTGTATTCCAGGGTCATATATGACTGTTCAAGGCACTAATGGGGTAAAAGCAAGGAGATCCAGTTTTAGAAGCAAGTTCTTTGTAGGACAGTTGGGAACAAGAAGTGCTAAGAATAATAGGTTGGACAGCTACTATGAGAAACTGTTACTTGGGAATACTCAAAACTTAAGAGGTTCCAGAAAAGGATAACCTTTAAATAAGAACCCAAGCCTCACTGAACTCAGGGTGTCCTTTGAGCTAAAGAGTGGATTTTGCATGTCATAGTTCACTACTGGAAAAGCAATCTAAGACGGACTTTTCATTTCCAAAACTAAAAAAAAAAAAAAAAAAAAAGTCTTTGGAATGGGTTTGCAGAAAGTTTGGATTATTGTACTAGCTAGCTTAAATATAATTCCCATTTCTTATTGGAATAATTGGTCTTGTGTTTCAAATACAACAATGTATATGCAGATTTGATTTCTCAGGACAGGAAAGGGAAAAAGTGGATTTCAATTGGAAAACATCCTAAATGGCATATATATAAATGTTGTCTGCAAGACACATGAGAAATACCACCACTGTATTTTTATATAGAAAAGAAAAATGTGAAGCAAACACAATTGTAATGATTAACTTGACACTGATCAGTGCATATGCAGAAGATTATGATATGATCTATTATGATGAGACACAGACCATTTACTTCAAAGTGTCAATAGAAAAGGTTAAAGAAAAAGTTAGACATGATGGAATTTATGCTGAGATATAAAATTGTTGGTTTACAGTATGATGTCAACAGGAGCTGATGAGTTTGAAGTTATGATGTGAAATATCCTCTTTACATTATGGTATCAATAAAAGTTGAGTAAGTTTATTATGTACTACCTTGGAAATTATCCCTTTATGGCTCACTATTGGTCAAATATTTATGCTGTGATATAGCTCAGAAGTCTTACACTCTTTGAGTATCTTGGTGTGCATACTCAACGTCTGGCAATTGTTCAGATAAAGAAACTGAAAAATTGAAGAAAAACTTAAGGTTTTAAGATGAATACACTAATTGTGCAATTTAGTTGCTGAGAGTTGCGCCTAACTGCAAAAATGTCCTGTAGAATAGTGAATTTAAAATGAACTGCTTGATCTTAGGCCTATGATCTGACCCTCAGATTTGTTAAACAAGGAAAATAGAAAGCTTGCAGGAGTTGAAGCAGCTTTTGGGAGAAGACTAAGCAATCCACTAGTCTGAAACCCCTAGTATCACTGTACTGTTATGATTTGGTTGCTCTGATTTTGAAGACTGGACTGATGTAGGAGGAATTTAAAGTGATGGCTCTGAAAGTATGGGAAAATTATTTTGGGGGAAAATTAGAGAAAATGAGGGTCCAGCAAAAGTTGTAGTATTATAGAAAACTTTTTAGAGTAAAATACAGTTGTCACTTTCAGGATGGTTGGCATGCACAGAATCTACTCCACCATGGCTCCCTAGGCAGCACAACCTTCTATCCTAGAGGAGCAGTGGAGGGTGGAGAAGAGTAGAGACACCGTGACCAGGCTCTGCTGTACTCACTGCAGGATTGGGAACTTCATGATACCACATAGCTGATAAACTGCACAGCAGCTGTCAAATGGGAGATATGAGATGTCTGATGCTGAGGCAACAACTGTGGCAAAATCATTTTCCTTAGATGAACCTTGCTCATTATAATCTCATTATAATACTAACACACACCTCTATCCCACAGTTACCCACCTCCGAGGTAAAACCACTCATCACTAAACATGCACGTTATATTTTTTATTGGCTGTATCTTTAAACAAGAAATGAGAGAATTTTACAGCAATAAATAATAAAAGAACTTATGACTAAAATAACTCAAGATCCACCTGAGAGTAAAGAAAAGTATAAAAGTGAATGAATGAGGGTAGAAGTTAGGGGAGACTCCATTGTAACTTCTGGGATCCGTCGATGGGCTGAACCTGTCTTCTCCCCCATAAGGATGCCTTTTGGGTAAGAACTTTGTCTTATGAGCGCTGAATAACTAACCCATGCTGGCTGTTATTAGTGATAATAGTTTGGTTGTATATGGTTTGGTTGTATATCACTTCAAGCTTTGTTCTTGCAGACAGTCCCTGTCACAAGCAATCAGGAACATTAATTTTTCATGATTTATATTAATAAAGAGTGTTATTCCGTAATCTGTTAGTGTTAGTCCTTCATGGGTGCTAGCAGTCACCGGCTGCAGGTAACATATTCAAAAAAAAGTGGGAAAACCCGCTGAGGGGTCCCCTTTATGCTGTCGGTGCATTTCCCTGAACAAGTCAGTCGAATTGCCCTCCGATCCAGTAAGACTGTTCAGTGAAGGGTCCCTGTAATGAGATGCTGACGGACTGGTTAGGCACAAGGGTCTTGGCTTTCCTGGGATGCTGATAGACAGATCATACAGTAGTGGTTGAGAAAATCTTTCCTCGTCTCTTCATGTGACAGAAGGGCTTTAGGTCAAACCTAGCATCACTAATCATGGATTTTTTTTGCTATGGCACAGAGACATTATTCCTTACACCCTCAACTTCTCTGATCAAGACTGGAAAACAAATGCTTACAACATCCACCACCCTCTTCTACCTCAAAAGAAAAAAAAAATTATGATAAAGATTGTGGTGACGCAAGTCGAGGCGGACTGAAAAGAAACACTACGTCTGCATGGCTGGGTTCAGACAAAATGGCCTTTATTGTTTATACAAACTATTTATAGATCTTAGACAGTGCAGGTGTCGGACCCTGAAAGGTTTTTGTGTCCTTCTTCTTGCTTGCTATTTGCTGTTGCTGTAGGTGCCCATATGCTGCTGTTCTAAGTTCCGATTCTTCACATCCTGTTTACATACCTGACAATTTGTGGCTGTCTTAAAGGTACACGGCTGTCTTTGAAGTCAACTAACTTGTCTGCAGACCCACTGCAGACCCCAACAAAAGATGACAATTCAGATGCTGGTTCAGATACCAATTCTTAGCACAATAAACCATGATAGCTGTAAAGGGTTAAAACAACTTCTGTTTTAGAATTCTGCAGATTCCAGAAACAACAAAAAAACCCCAATCCACGAGAGCCAACAACTTGGGAATTTTTCAGAAGATAATCTTTACATGTCTCTAAGTAAAATCAGTATTTTCTCTCTTTGGATATGCTAGTGTTATTTTATTAGACAACATCACATATTGCACTTAACTCACTGGCAGGAGTAAAATTGTCTTCCTCTGCTTTCCATGCTTTGATACACATTTTCCTGGGTGAAACATCCATCTACTTATTCTTGATACTAACATGAACACACTTGGTATAGAATACAAAAGAGGAATAAATGCATGGAGGTAATTACTGGCTCCTGATTAAGCACTGATGAGAGCAGTCTCAGCTTGTACTTGGATTTGTCACTTTCAGGTGACATTAGGTAAAAAACTTCAAATATCTCTTTTAGGGATGAAAGGCAACAAAGCCTTTTTTCTGGATTTGGCCTGAAGACAGTGTCAGTTTGTATCATCTGACACTGTGGCAGACTGTGAGTAAGTGAGCATAAGATATTTTGTCACCAGACAAAATGACATTAATATTGTGCCTCACCATGAGTTATCATGGCCACAAGCCATTAGTTCCAATTAAAATAATGATTTTCTCTTTCAGGATGCAATGCCAGACTTTGTATCAGGTCAGTGATTAATACGTGTTCCTTTTGTGCCTTTAATGGTGAAATATAAACAGGGTAGACTAATCATCCATCTTCTTTCTAATTGACACTTTAAAATAGGACAAGCACACACTGGATGCAGACGTTCACCTAGGATAGTGACTGTTTAGCGAACACAATAATTTGTCTCAAATATTACCTGAGTTAAAAGCCAGAAGTTCCAAGAGCTGCCTGATTCTGGTGTTGATTATCCACAAATTCTTGCATTTTTTAAAAACTCTAGACAACTTTTTTTTTTCTGTCTCCATGGTTTTCTGAGTAGAAATTCTGCAGGTGGTTTTTTTGACTTGGGTTTTTTTGGATTTTTTTTGGTGTTTTTTTTTGGGGGGGAGGGGGGTTTCCTTCTTCCTTAGAGATCTTCAGTGGACTTTACAGCCAGTTATTCCAAACAATTCATCTAGAAGAACTGAAACACGATGTTATGCTGTCACAACCTTAACTATCTATTGAATGTTTACTGTGCTGTGGTGTTAACTGTCTATACTTATTTTAGTTCAAGGCATACACAAGATAGTAAGATTTACACAGTTCTAATGGAAGAGAGTTAAGCAAACAAATTACCTAATGTTTACTGTAGGCTACAAACACAGATACAGTTATCAAATATTAGTATTAATTTGAAAGTAACAGGAACAGTATGTTCATAAAAACCAGAACAACCCACAGAGATGATTCATAATAAGTAGAAGTCATATAGCTCACAACGCACATTTCAAATAATCTCTTCTATCCGCAGCACTGAAAATCATGCAAAACGATTTTTAGGGACTACCTTTCTAAAGCTATTCTTCAACAATTGCAGCCTTCTGCCTGGAATTTTAATGCTGTTTATGCTTACAGAAGGGCTGCAGTTAGCTGCCAAAGGGCACAGTGTCTAGTGGCCCAGGAAGCCTTTCCAGCATTTGCCTAATAGTATTTGCTTTGCTCTGTAGGTACACATATTGCCTATCCATGCCCTGGAAGTCTTCTTAAGTGTAAGGGAAGTGCAGAGCAAATAAGTAAGTCAAAGTTGTTGGTTTTGGAAACTAATAAAAATACTGTGCTAGGCAGTCCCATATTTGAACTGTTCAGCAATCAAAGCCACCTGAGAGGAATGTGTTCTCAGAAGCTGCCTCTTCTCAGGTGGTTTATCCACTTGCTCAATACGTTGCAGGGGAGGGACTGTGCATGGTTTTGGGATGGATCTTAAGAGTTTGACACTTGTATTTCCACTTTAAAGACTGGTCACCTAAACTGGAAAGCCAACATCCCAGAAGCCTTCTTTTAGAGGGTTTAGCATCCTGTTACACCTTTCCTTGTCACTGAATTGTGAAATGAAGCCCAGTGTGGATAGATTTAAAAGATGTTCCACTCTTATCTCACCGTGCTTTCCTCATTGTGGCCTGACAAGCCTCCCAAATAACCAACAGGGTTTTCCTAAGTGGCTAGAAGAAAAGTGTGCCCAAATTCACTATCATAGTACTGACAATAGATACACAATTAAGAACACATGTAGATAAGATATTGATAAATGATTACTAGGCACTGTTCCTATTAAAAGGAAGGTGTAGTTTTACTGTATCTGGCAACTGCTAGCAACACCTACTTCAGTTGTAGTTCCATGAACAGACATTTCACCCTCTTTTCCATTCCATAGGATCCAAAGATTGTCACTTCACAGGAAAAGGTGGAGGATACTAAATCAATTATATGAGAGATGAAGACCCTTTGCTGCTAGAGCATATCAAAAGACTTTAAAATTTTTAGATGGAAGAGACTATTATTGGAGAAAAGATTTATTTTATTTTATTTATTTGGGATGGGTGAAGGCCTTATCAAAATTAAGTTAGCAAGGTGATTTTTTTAGGTAAGGGATTCCTCCCCCCCATAAGGAACCCAAAAGTCAAGTATTTGATTCATCTATTAATTCTCTTGGGAGACTAAAAGAAAAGGAGGAGGCAGAACATCATCAAAATCCTCAACAGACTACTAGAGAGTGAAAAATTACTGAAAGCTACACTGCAGTAGCTCCCAAAGAGACTGTTCCTATCTCTTCTACTTAAGTCACTATTACTCGTTATCAGAGAAACCAGAGACAGCTGATCAGTATGTAGTCTGCAGAGAAGCACCTGAATTTTGCTTCTTATGAGGAAAGATCTCATCTACTGAGGCTGTTACAGTAACATACAGTGTATACAGGATATGTATCAAGTTGGAGTTTTAAAACTGCTGAGTTTGTTAATAAAAGAATAAAATCCTTGCAATCTTTTAAAGAGAGGGAGGGGAAGAAGGAAGACTAAATGCCAATTATTCCGGGTTACTTCATCTGTGTCATCACAAGCAACAAAAACAAAGCCTCCTTTTCACATTTACATCATTATTCCCAGTACCCCCCATGTCTTCAAGGGTACTTGGGCATATTTGAGTCTTTGAGAGCAAATTTGTCACACCAGGACTACTAAAAATACCTGGAAATCACACAGCAGCCATGCATTGAGGAAATAAGATTTCTACATGTACCATTGTAAAATTACATTCCTCAAAAATGAATGCTTGTTCCACTTCCACTGCCAAGAAAGTTAACCTTTTTATTCACTAGACACCCAGCTACCGATTTTGCCAGTTAAAAGTATTGTTGTCACTCAGGATTAATTATAAATCTTCATAGGGAACAGCCTTTGTCTTTTTAGGACTTCTTCCATGCAATTCTTCCCCTCCCTCTTCACAATGACAGAGAAAATTGGGGTTCTGCCCAAGCCTACAATGAGAAGAAACTGCAATCCTGTTTTCAGTGTTTTCTAGTATTTTCTTCAGTCTTCTTCTAGGACTATTTCATGTTCTGTTTGTTTTCTTTTCCTCATTCCTCCAACAGATATGTTTCCTTTTCCCCAAAACAGGTTCAGTCACTTTGGCACTTGGTGTTTCCACTGAACTGCATTACTATATGTTTGCAAAGAAGTTTGTCTTCATTGCACTGTCTTCTCCTACAATGATCTGTGCATCCCTTTTACAGCTCAGAAACTGGTTTGAAACCAGCCAATATAGGCTCAGTGCCAACTTGTCTGCAACCATGCAATATCATGTTTCAGAAGAAACTGCTGTCTGTTCTCCGCAAAATCAAGTGATATTCTTTCAGGTACCAATGGCAAACACAGAAGTAATCACTTCTCTCCTCAAAATCCAGGAGATGTTATGATGCAAACCCTCCTGTGATATGCATATAGGATGTAAAATTCTTAATGGAAGTGTTGATTATTCAGGTATTTGAGTTTGGCATGGTACTGTCACCACTGACTTGAAATTCTCTCCTTACATATATGTTAGTACCATAATGGCCTGGGGATGGCAGGGGGGCAGGGGAGGAAAAAGTAGGAAAGAAGCTGCCTACGTTTCCAGAGTAGATCATAATTTAGCCCTTCCAGCAGGCTCTGTGACTTTCCAGAGCCCTCAGGGTCCATCAGCTGCCAAATATCAAAAGACTGAAGTGCTGGGACTCTGCAGGGACAAAAGCATCTCTGTTGAAAACTCAAATTCAGCTCGTAAGGCTAGTGTAGCTTAGAGAGGATTTGTAAACAGGCAGGATCAAACCAAGCAAGGACTGTGGCCACTGTAGCCAGCAGGCTGGGATGGTGGCTGCTGGGCCTGAACTGAGGAGGTCCCTCCCCCCTGCCCCCCCAACTCTTACTCCCCTCCCTTGCAGAGCTCACTCATGAGGATCCTGGGCAAACAAGCTGTTAACACCACAGTTACCTGTTTAATAAAGAGCCAATTTGCACAAGCTATCCACCTTTGTGGAAGAGCCACCCTGCATCTAGGAAGACCATATCCACTCCTGATGTGATCATACAGTTGACTTCAGTGGTATCAAGTTGCTTTCATACGTAAGACTCTGTGACACAAATTATTTCTATATTGAAAAGCAGTGAGAGACACATTAAAACCTTTACATTTATGCTTTATATGTGTCATGGTTTTTAAAAGAAAGGGGAAGCTAAAGCAATTGAAAGCAAAAAAATCCACACCTTTGAGTACTCTAAATTGATGTTGTTAAAATGATTGTTAAAGCCACCAGTAGCAAGATAATTTTGTACTGTGCATGTGCCCATGCCACATGGAATGCATCATAAAGATATTGTAGGTAATGAATGAAGATCTTCATAATCTGCTTGAATGGGTTCCTGTATGATAATGAATGCTTTTGTTTAAGGCATGACAACTGGTCATTTTTTCATGGTCACATTGTGAAAAAAAATAGACAAATGAATACAGTGAGGTGGTTGTAATGAATGTGAGTTGGAAACATTGTGGTTTTAAGGATTGCCTCCCTATGTCTGAGAAAAAGCTATTATAAATTATACATTTCATGATGTGGGTGGGACCTGCACACCTACAAATTCCTTATCTTAAGTGCTAAAATGAATGATAATGATATTATTTTTTTTCCTGAAGATCAAAGCTATATTTTATTCGTTAAGTACTTACACTGAGTTGCATTCAGTGTAGTACTTTTATCACCGTCCTCTCCATATATTTGTTGCAGATGAAACTAAAATACCATAGAATCTTAAATGCTACAGAAAAAAATTAAAATACTTTGTATTTGTGTCTGCTTTCTTGTTAGGCTCAAGTGACAGTCTTCTAAGATTGGGTAGGAGCAGGAGTCACTGTCCTTAATTTGCAGTAGCAGGGAGAAAGTTAAGGTCTTCAGTTTCTTGGCTGGCGTCTCTGTTGATAGGCTTTAAAGTGGTGCTACCTGAAGCTTGCTTGGGGTCCTCCAACATGGTACCAGCCTGTTCTGCAGTCTTAGACCAGCACTTAGTCTGCTGTTAACATTCAAAATTGTGCCAGGTAGGTCAGTTGGAACAAAATCCAGAGCCTAAAGAGTTTCATGTTCTTCCCACTGTGGGATGTTTCTTGTGCTGGAGCTTGTGCTTTCTTCAGCAGTGCAGCTGTTACAGGCTCATGCTCCAAGAAGGCCAAGGTCAAGCCAGCACCAGGTAGTATGAATTCCCAAGTGAGCTTTCTCTCATGCTTGAGCCTGCTCTGTGCAATGTTGCTAGACAAAGGTTTAGCAAGTCCCTGGACACAGAATCTAGTGCTCGCACATTTAAGCCATACTGCAGGTTTGTGTAAAATACTTTTCTCACGGAAGTAAAAGGACAGCATAAGCCTCTAATAAAAGTGCAGATTAAAACCAACATGTATCTTTGTTTTATCATCTGTTGCTGCAACAGCATCCCTATTACAATCATTAGTCTTTTCAGGGCCAAGCTTTATTTGCAGTGTGAAAGCTCAGGGAGTGGTCCATCTGGCTCCTGGCTGGGAAGAGAGCCTTTCATGCCAAAAATGCACCTCTGAGGCAAAGCACACAGGATGTGTAATGGGGCTCAAGCTAGAAATGTCAAAACATTTTGCAGATTTTTATATTTGTGGCATCAATCATGACAAAATCTGGATCTCTCTCAGTTTAAAATATTTTAAAATTGTGTCATGTAGCTATTCATGAGTTGTGTCTTATTGTTTGCTAGCAAGCAAGAAATTTCACTGCCTGAAGCCACCTCAAGCCTTTG
The DNA here is from genome assembly GCF_023638135.1 of Falco biarmicus. Taxonomy (NCBI): domain Eukaryota; kingdom Metazoa; phylum Chordata; class Aves; order Falconiformes; family Falconidae; genus Falco; species Falco biarmicus. The sequence goes on from NC_079290.1 coordinate 63,594,432, forward strand.
CATTCAAGCCTGTTGATTTCTGAGTGAAGAGACCTTTTGAAGAAAGAAAATTTTGGAATTGCAATTGACAGCTCTGTCATATTTCAGATGTCAGCACTTTTTTGGTGTGGGGTCTGTTGTCACTGCACAACCAGCCATGCTGTTGTAATAGAAAATATACATAATTGGAAAGGTGGTGGTCCCTTGGTTTACCTGGGCAAACATTAGTGGTGAAATCTCTCATGCATCTACAGTCCTGAAATCCACAAAGTGGCTCTGTTGCATCTGAGGATCTGAACCTTGGCTGGTTGGTCTGAATTTGAGCTTGGAGTTTTGTTCATCACCTGTAGGTGTTTCCCTACCTGACTTGTGTCATGACACAAAGAATGAGTAAATAAAAGTGCACCTGTGAGCAGTGGAAATGTATCCTAGTCTCCAGACCTTGTCTGTTAACTTAAATTAACCATGCTGAAAGCAAAAGCTTGTGCTATGTACCTGAGCCTGAGCAATGTTAGCTGAGGAGCAAAGAAAATTAATAGTTCAAATAAGCAAGAAGTCCCAGTGCTCTCGGCATTTAGAGGAAGGGGGCAGTGCGTAGGTGGTGCAGGACACCCAGAAGACACCTGAAGTACAAGAATTGCTAATAAGAGCTCAGCCAGAATGGTTAGTGTTAATGATCCATATGTGAGGGGCTTAAAAGTTGCCACATATGAACTGTGCTTCTTTCTTACAGAAATGAAAGGCAGGAAATGTTCCATTACTGCTCCAGCTAAACCCGTAATGACTCCTCTGCCTTTTTCTCTGCTGTAGGTAATGGTTTACCCATGCAATTACCTTCTTTTGTCTTCACAGAGTTGAGGATAAATTATTTCAATCTCTTTGTAGGGGGCATTTGAAACTAGAGTTATTTTTAGGGAGAAATAAATTCTTCCATGTAAGATGTGGGAGCTGTTGCTCCTCAGGCAGCAGAGAGAAAATGAAAGACACTTCAAGTCTTTTTAAAAGCTGCGTTCTGATGTTTAGCTTGAGATCAAAGACAGAACATGGAAAGGAGGGGAAGCTGAGTTTCTAGTAAGCTACTAGCATATACAGCCTTGTATATGTGTCCTTTGAAGGACTTGGCATTACATTTCTGATCTTTGAACTTTTTTTTTATTTTATAAAGGTGAGCTGAATTTATTTTCAGTTATTGTGAAACTAATGACTATGCCTTAGATGTCTTGAGAAGATTGTACTAACTTGAAAAAAAAGAACAGTGTCTGGAAGTTGGTTATTACAGTCACACTTTTGTTTGTGGGAAAAATGCCAAAGTGGTTTTAAAAGATTAAGATCTGAAAATAATATTTACCAGGTTTTTGAAAGCACAGTTCAAGGTTTTGATGTCATACTATAATACTTTAAGATCAGCACTGTTACTTTAGTATATTTATTTTGTTTGCAGTAAACCTATTTATTTTCTTATCAAGCTGCTTTATTTTTTGAGTGGTACATTTCAGATTTAAAATGTGTTTTGTTGTTGCTTTGACACGTACTTGCAAAGCTACAGCTGACTTGTGTGAAGAATAAGAACCACGCTAGATGAGCTACCAATAACATTTGTAACTAATACAGATGCCAGATGAGCGTCCCTAGCCCAGCAGAATAACAAAACATTCTTGTTGGTTTTGAGATAATGCTAGGTATACCACTTACTGTCTGACACTTTGAGGAAAAGCATAGCTAATGGCATGTAGCTGAGGGGCAGTACTGTCTATTTATCAATGTATGTAGCCAGAGAGATTGCTTGTGGAGTTCAGAAGCAAGCTGTATTGATCTCAGCTACAGTACACTCATATTGTTTCCTACACTTACTCAACCTGATGTTGTTCACTGGGAGCAGGAATCAATTAATGCTTACAGCTTCTGCTATGGGAAAAATAAAAGACATATTTTCCAGCACTGTGTGGGGTGACAAATTTTTGGTGTTCTGACAGGAATGGAACCAACAAAAATAAGAAATATTTTTTTTAAAATATGTTCATGTGGTGGTAACAGCCTCCATTAATACCAATCTTTTCCTTTGTAGATTTTTAAGACCTTTACTGAGATGGGGAAGGAATGTAATTCCCATTGTTTACAGCTTGTGAAATTGATATAATAGAGGGAAGAACTGCCTTGCTGCAGGGGAAAGAGATGGTTGAAGTAAGAAGAGTGGAAGCATATTTGTCAGAGTGGTTTGAGTGCTTATAAATACTGATGCGATAATGTCTTACATTGTGATGATTTCTTGTTATGTTACTACATGTTTTTGTCAATACAGAATGGTAGCTTTTAATACATTACTATACTTGCAAGCATATGGTAGAACCCCTGGAGAGGTTCTGTTTTGTTTTTTTTTTCAAATGAGCTGAGTGATAGAGGCAGAGATGATAACACGAGGAATTGTATTTTACCCAGTATGTTGAGAGCTGTTTGTTTCTGGAAAAAAGACTGAGTGCTTATTCACTTACAGCCTCTCCTGTTTCTTTGTTGTGTGCCTGTATCACACATTACAGGAATGGCATTACAGCATGCCAATGTTCAACCCACTGGCAAATCAAGTTTTCTAACTAGGTTTTGTTGTTACTGTCACTCATGAAGCCTCTATGAATGCAGGTGCAAGATTACAACAGAAGGGAGGAAAAATGGCCCTGAGCTCAGAACTGGTTGTAGCACAAGCAGACTGCTCAGGAAAAGTGGAAAACGTAGTGTGAGTTTCTGGGAAATTCAGGTTTACTGCCCAGCTGATGCAGGTTTCTGTGGGATATTTTGATGCATCCTTGACATGTGTTGAGTGGTAAAGGGAGAGGGAGAAGCTTCAACGATCCTTGGAAAAGCAGCCACCCAGCTTTCCCCCTTCTCAAATATCCCTTCTTTGCAAGGGTTACTCTTCCCTGGGGAAGGAGCCTGGTTTGTGAAGCCCTGTGGGCACACACCTGGGATTTCTGGATACATTGAGAATGTGATGGGAACACCATGGCTGCCTGTGGTTATGTCCTTCAAAGGTTTTACAATGCATAGTTTGTCGTAGCTATGGCAACAATAATCACCTTAACTCAGAAGTGGCAAGAAGTTAAAAGGCACAGCCACTGGAAATTGAACGCCTTGTCATAGAGGTACCTGCTGACATTGCAGATACACATTGGAAGAGGGTAGAAGTCAGTAATGATATGGGTGGATGAACTGTGGAAAAAACAACAATTGCATCTTCATCTCGTCCACCCTCCCAAAGCTCCTGCCTGTTATTACAGTATTCTGGGACCTTGCCTACCTAGCAAGCTGACATATATTTCTAGCAGGCTGACATATATTTGCCAAGCAAAACAAAGCTTAAAACCTACCAACTTCGCTATATCTCATTTCTACTGCACAGTGTGTCCCCGTGCTCCTGAACTGTCAGATGAGACCATCATCATGGCAGATGTGATGTGGGCCTTTCTGACTAAAAGGCTGGAAAGGTGCTGTCTTTGGTTCTTACCAGCTAAGAATGATGAAAACAGTAATCCCTAGAATTGCTTACTTCCTCCCATTTTTCCTTTCCAACACTCCCAGGCTGTCAGGGCTCCCAAGGCTCCTTCTGGTCCCTGTGTCCAGGAGAAGGCCATGTAAACCCATGGATCCAAGAAAAGGCAGAAGAACATTTTGGCTAGCCCCTCCCTGCACAGGCACCTCAGGTAATGATAATGGCAGGCTTTGCAGCATGCTGGAGGGTTGTTTTTTTTCCCACCTGACCTTCATCTTTTAGCTCTCCCACTAGGTGAGTTGAGGTGAAGCATCTCAGGTGAAAACACTGGATGCTCTCCACCATGGCTGGATCTTTTCCTAACCCTTTGCCCAAGACCTACTCAGATTAAGTGTAGTTCCCAAACTTGTGTCTGTCATAAAAAAGAAACATACTGTAAGCTCTGATGGCATTAATCTCTGTCTTCTCTATTCTACTAGTTACTCTACGGCATCTTAAAGTTCTGGAAAGAGTCCTGCTCCTACAAATTACCTGCTCATACTTGTTGCTAACCCTAAGGCTGGGATGTGTGTATGGGGGTTGATAATCAAACCCCATAGATAATTCTGGAGATTTTGCGGTAAATTGCTAAGTCAGCTAATCATGAACTAGGTATAAATAGGGCTGAGGGGAAGGGAGGGCAAGTTTAGGTTTCTGAGAAGTGGGGCTTGATCAAAATAGTTTGTGCATGGGTAAGACACACCTGCGTTGTCAGGGATATGCATACTGTACATGTGTCCTGGGGTATCCTGGTTGAAAAGGACCATATTTAGATGCCAAAACTGTAACAGGCACTTGTGGGTGAGATGCTAGCTAGCTGTTAGTAGAAAGAAACTGCACCCAGACTTTTAGATCTAAAATATCCCCATACATCGAAATAGTGATAAATAATTCCCACTGACATAATGTGAACATTTTATGGGAAGCAAATTAAACAGCTTGAAGTCTTCATTATATTGTCATAGCAAAGTTAGATCCTGAAGCATAGAAGGGTCTGTCCATAATGGGGAGAAGTGAATGGGGAGATAGGAGAGGCCACAACTGGTCCGAAAAAGAAAACAACATGTTCAACCTGATGAATACTATGTCCTACCAAGCAGGAGAGTTAAGGGAGGAAGATCAGCTAAAGAAGGCCAAAGTTGCATATTTTAATCTTGACAATGGTTTTCATTGTATAAAAAAGAAAGGCACACTTCATGAATTCTATAAAAGCAGCAAATATCTCAGTAGCTTAAAGAAAAATATGTTGTATATAGCTTTTCTATTTTCAAATCTGATTTTATCTTTCAAATTTTCTTACATGCCAAAGTTTTTTCATGATCACAGAAACAGAAGAGGCAGTAAATATGTTTGTCCTTCAAACAGTTGAAAACAGAGTATGCAGATAGTAAAGGGCACAAGTATAAGCAGTAAGTAATTTTGGAAATCTACAGAGGGGAAAATTCTCATTTTTTCATACCAGCGGCCTGGAAATATATTAGACATAGACAAAATCACCAGTTGCTTGGGGCAAAAAACATCATGAAGTCATGACCCTGGTGCCTATTCTGTCTGCAACAGAACCCTGGAAAGCCTGGCTTGTTACTCCTGCAAGTGTCTTTACAAGAAGAAATAGTATTGTAGTCACTGCTCCTATAGGGTCTATAGCTGGTGTCAAATTTTTAATCCCCCGATATTTTATGCTTCAGGATACAACTATTCAAGGTAGTAACCTAATCTAAGTGCATGGGTTTATTAAAATGGATGGCTGTGTGGATAAAAGCCATCCTCAGTCTCAGCCCAGATCTCTTACACTGAATAAGTCACTGCGTTTTTTTATATCTTGGATTTTCACCTGCAAAATGGAGTAAAACATATCTGTCTGATATAATCAGGAAAACTATGTCAAATATCATTGGGCACTCAAGCATCACAGTAAGAGTAGGTGTGATTACATGAGATGTCACATAGCCTCTCATATCCCTCTCTGCCCATACTGCTGGTTTCACTAGAAAGATGCTGCTGTGACTGCTCTGCAGGGGAGCTGCAGGATTTGCCTAGAAAGTCCACACTGGAATTTGCAGGAGTATAGGACCAAACTGATTGCTTTTTAACATGCATATATGTGATTCATGTGGAATTTGTGAGTAAAGTTATTCACTCATCCATGTATAAATAAAAAAAAAAATGTCCAGGTTCTGAACACTTTTTTTTCACTATAATTCTCCTGTTACACAGCATGCACTCAGATTTCCAGAGGACCATAAGTTTCTAATCTGTGTAAAAAATTCAGATTGATTTAACCAGAGAAGACCTTCTTACCAACCCTGCAAGCCTCTGAGGTGTTGAAAAGGCTAAAGACTTTATTCAGTACTGGAAACCTAAAATACTAAGTGATCACAAAAATGGCCTACTCTGCATTTTTTCAAGTATGTCTCCAAAAAGAAAATTCTACATGTGTTGCCAGAAAATCCAATGCTGCTTCAACTGCAGTGCATCTTCCAGACCAAAATACAACTTACATATCCAATATAATTTACTATTTTTGAGTATTTCTTCAAATTCAATCTTAGATTATTCCTCATGCCATTTTCTTTTTTCAGTTTAAGATCTTTCAGACAGTTTGGATTTTCACTTTCACGTACTTGTAGCTATGGATTTGAAGGAGACTATTTTGTGTCTAAGATTCAAAACCAAGTGCCAGTGGCTATAAAGCAGGTGGCAGGCAGGCAGAATACACCAGGTTTTATTTTTTTTAATTTCACTAAGTTCATGGATATTTTTCTGCCTGGCCTTATTTGACAAAGTTTACATACAGTAGATATGCGAAACATTTTAATGCCAGCTACCCTTGGAACTGCTGTTGGTAAATGATAGTGTCTATTTCCAAACATGAGCATATCTAATTGCAGATAGGCACCATCACCAAGTAATTTTCCTTAGGTAATCTCTTTTTATTACAAATTCAGTAAGAAACAATAGATGAGATTATCCTGCAAGCATGCATATTATTATTAGAACAGCAGTGGCCCAAAGAGCTGTTTCTGGGCATTAATTTTCTGAGAAGCACAACAAAGACTGCATTTTTCTTGATGTCATCGTCATAATTTTTAACTGCAGCATTTCTGGTTTCTCTTCTGTCTTCCATTCTGTACTTCTTCTGGAGATGGTCCCTCAGTGTTTCAGGAATGCCAGTGTTAAAATGGTTAGGCCAAGTCTTCTCATAATAACATCCCCTTGAAATGAAAATTTGGGATGGACAGGCTGACTCCTGCTTTGCTCTGATGATTTCAATCATATTGTCCCCGCAGAATGTATGATTTCTTTGACTAAACCACAGAGAAGCTGAGCTACAAGCTACAGCTATAACGAGAGGTCAAACAATTAGAGCTTCCATGAAATGCTTAAAATGTTCTCTCCTTTCCACAATATGTTTTCTACTACTTTGCAATTTCCCACTTGCTACTTAGACTAATGGAGAGCTACATCCTTGTGAAATAACTCACAAACTTTCCTTTATCAGCTGTAGATGTTACTGAGGAGGTTGAAGGTTAATTTGGGTAATTTTCATGACTTGTTCCATTGCTCACCTTCCTCCAGTCCTTTTCCTGTCAAAGCTTATTAAGCTCACAACTGAATTTATTCATACAATCATATCTACTCTCAGGAAAATAAAGTAGGTTTGAGGCTAGTACTCAAGTTTGTTCAGAGGGTAACATGAGGGTTTTTAATTTTTTAAAGAAGACACACAACATCAAAGAGAAAAGCAAGCAAACCTGCAGCCTTTTAGTTTACATTTTTCAAGAAAACAGTGCAGTTCAGAGGGTATTTAGGTTTTCCTCCTTTGCATATTGAAAGTATAAGTTTTGGTTTTAATTGCTGATTTCTTTGTGGTACCTGTAATGTATCAGATGAAGGCTTTGAAGGAAGGAGTCTGATGTCACCTTTGTGACTCAAATACTGAACTGATCAAAAGCTCTTCAATCTTGTCACTTAAACTGATTAAATCTCATTTAAAAGATGTGTGCAAAAAACGTGCAGAATGTAGCTATCAGGGCAGATAACTGCACTGAATGGTCAAAAATATGTTGTAATATCTGTAGGTTGCACCAATTTTACATGGCTGTGTTTGTAGACACTCAATGGATAAAAAATAAACCCCATGCTGGGATAACATCCTCTTTATTTGCTTCCATTTGTCTGTATTTTCCAGGGCAATGGCTCACCAGGTTTTCTTTTTGCACTTTAGCACATCCTCAGCTGAAGAACTATTGGATATCAACTGTACTTTATTGCCCTGTTGCTTCTCAAAGAATTGATATCTGAATCTTGCGGTAAAAAGGTCCGAGTTTCAGGGTAAGCAAAAAAAACAACTAAGTTTTTCTTCCATGTGACTTTGTGTTGTGGGAAGGGGGGTGTAGAGGAATGAAGCTGGGTTAATCAGCATTGATATCATACAGCTGTGGCTGGCTTCAGGGGTGGGGGGTTGGCTGATGTAGATAAGGTGCAGCTGTGGCTGGTTCTGTTAAGTGGTTGAGAGCCAATGAAGAGAGCGCAGCTGAGGAAGAAGAGGAGGGAGGAAGAAGTAAGAGGAGAGACAACACATGTCCTGGGTGAGGTGAGGAGAGGAGAGGAGAAGGCAGCAGAGGGACTGGTATGAAGATTATGCTGGATGAGATGTTAAAAGACCTTGTTGCAGCTTGATAGTTTGGAGTGTGCTGTGATAATTGGTGCCTCATGTGAGGCTTGAACTCATGACCCTTAGATTATGAGACTGAGTGTAATGATAGTTTGGAGAGTGCTGTGACAGTGGGGTTGTATTTTTCTTTTTCTACTTATATTTTAAAATGAAAAGAATGAGTTGGCCAAGTCCTTGAAGAAAATCTGCCTTAGAGAAGACTGATCACAAGTGCAGAGTGGCATCACTCCAGAGGCCAGGGTAGAGGACCAGAAGAAGATTGCTACATGTGTGGCTGTGTTGGCAGCTTGTGGTGGGAGTCCTGCCTCTGCTCGGCTGCTACGCAGGGACAGTAGGTGCTGGAGTAGGAGGCTAGATTGCATGCAGCAGAAGGCAAGAAGATGAGCAGGTGAGTTGAGTAAGATTTAGGTACTGCAGCATCTGTCTTAAAAGCTAAATTTTAGCTTTGATCCACACAATTACTCAGCATGCTTCATATTTCTGCAGCACAAAGCAGAGCTGAATTCACGACTGTGGAAACCATAGTAGCAGCCTGTGCACTGAAATCCCCTTCCTACAGATACAGAAAGCACACGCCTCTTCTCTCCCTTCCCCTTCAGCATAAAATAAGTGGGAGAATGAAGTTCCTACTTTTCATCTAAGGTTAAGGTGAAGATTAGTGAGGCTGTGAAGATGGAGAACCCCATTAAAACTTTTTCTTTTTTCTTTGAGTGCATAGATAATTTTTGCTCTGCTTGTACATTATTAAAACTATGAGGCCAGATTCTCAGCAGGGGCAAAGGATGTAACTGTGGAAATCAATTAAGTTATGTGGATTTAAACAACAGAGGATTTTACCCCTCTGGCACTTGCATCTTAGGCCCTAGTAGGCCTTTTTTTCAGTTGTGATTATGCATGTATTTGCTAAGAGCCACAGCTTAGGGAAAATTTGAAGTGATAGGAAGCATTGCCACAAGAAGGAAAAGCAGCAGAAGAAAGGATTTCCTAGCAGTAATTCCTCAGTGTTTTGGTTTTCCAGCTTAATGATACATAATTTTAGGTTCTTTAAAAACAAATCATGGTAATGGAGCCTCTGGTTTGTGTTTTTTTAATCTTTTTTTTAAATAAAATGTTTAAATATTTATTGCAAATAAGGGAATTTATCTGTCATGTTCTGCAACAGCCCTTCGCTAACGAATCGTTTCTTGCATGACGTTTGTTGCCGTAGAGTTGCCACTGCCACCATTCACTGAGATGTATCATAAACATCAGACTTTAACATCATTACATTTTCTGCCTTTTGAATAGGATTTGTGTTCTGTTTCCAGAATCTATTACTGGATGAGTTTCCTTGGCTTGAAGGGAAAAAAAAGGGGGGTGGGGGGAGAAGGGAAAAAAGTAGAAGCAATGCTTTTATTAAACCTTTCTCTTAGTTTACAAAGGCTTTTTTTTCCCCCTTTTGTAGACTCCATGTATTTTTAATGATTTCTCTGTTGCTTGTAGAAAGTTGAGAGGATGACAGAAGGAAAGAGAGAGCACTCATAGAATAATTCAATTTTTTACTTTGTGAAGAGAAAAACCTGTCTCTGGGCTACATATAAAAAAATCATAAAAAATGATGTCTTCCCTTTGTAACTTCTAATACATTTTATTTAAAGAAAAAAAGCCCTTTAAAATCTCTGCTTCTTTTTTGGAAAACGAAGTCATGTGCTTTGCAAAATCACAGAAGCAGGTGATGCACGTACTTGAATTTGCAAGGAAACAGGAGAATTTTACAATGGAACAGAAGATAACTTACAAGAAAAAACAAGCCTCTGACAAAGCAAAGTCACACAGCCAGCATACCAAGCCTTCTTTTGTGTCACATAAGGGAAGTGGGGATGGATGGAAGGGGAGGAGAAAATATAATCTGTTTTATGTTATAATTAGATGGCTTAGTAATTGTATTTGCTTAATGACAATTACATTGGTGAATTCTTGAGCACTATCAATTTTTGCAATCTATTTCTGTGTCTGCCAAAGGCAACATTTTACACAAAGGAGCTGGGGTTTGTATCCACAAGTATTTCCAGGTACTAGCTTTTGGTGGGAGTTTGGTGGTGAGGAAACAGTACAAACTGCTACTGCAGGTGAAACCAGTGCTCCCCTCAACATGTTTGGGAAGGAAAACCTGGTGCTGCTGGTGGTTGCAGAGATCCTGTGTTGCCTATGATCCATGATAAATAGAAGCCCACCACTGCCAGTGTGAAAGTGTATGTAGGAGGGATGATTGGCGCACCTGCTGAAAGCTCCAGGCTGTGGTTCTTCCAGCACAGGTGCTGCATCCAAAGTGGTGGAAGTTTGACATCCTGAGGGTCAGAGCAATGCAGGCAATTTTTACAAATTTAGTATGCCTTTACTTTTTACAGTTATAGGCCAAAGGATTTATATTCATATTTTTACTAATACAGAAACATAGGGTGGGAGAGCAATTTCCAAGCTCTTCTCCTTTCTCAGACTTGGGAGGAAAAGGAAGAGGTCACATAACAAGGTATAGGATTGTCTGTGCTCCCCATTCTGTTTTTTCACACCTTTTAGGCTAAGTTACATGGAGAACTGACTCATTGCACTCACATGAAAAAATGGGTGCTGGAAATTGATTCCAGCATCTGCCTATGTTTATATCTGGCTTTTGCAACAGAAAGTCTAGACATCATGTACTTGTGTCTAGAAGTCTGCACTGGTGTCTGTCAAACGGGTGACAGCTCACCTTGTGGAACTCTCATGACTGAGAGGAGAATTAGGGGCAAATCATGGACAGCTTTATTAAATTACTACATAAAAAAGTCTAAGCTTGATGAAGTATACCATCTTACATCTTTGTGTCAGATCTTCCACTATACACAATCCCTTATTCTGATGTTGTAATGTTTGAAATGTGTTCCTTTCTTTCTTTTCACTGGGAGTGGAAGATAACAAATATCAACATTTTCCAAAACACATAGTTTTTATATTTCACAACTTGCTTGATGCAGCTCAATGTTATTCTTATTACCATTGCAAGTCACTCTGTCTGAACCATTATGTGGTAGAAAAGCTGTTGTTGTACTGCACAACATTATTTCTCAGTGTTAACGCTGAACACACTTTTTACTTAGGTTGGATCACAAACTGAGTACTCACAGACATCAGTGGGATTTGACCTAGGTGTAAAAGTAAGTCTGTGCCTGACATTTGGCATATTTATCCACTATTTGCTGTTACAAGGAACGCCCTGCTCAACTCGTGGTTTAAATCAAATCAGGTTTCAAGCAGTTTATTTGTTTATTGACATCATGTAAGTGACTGGAGAACAAGCATACTATACATTTAGCATCAATATCAACAATATTGCAGATAAACCACAATATAGTCATTTCTAAGATGTTAAGCACTTAAAATTTCTGAATGCCCTTCTGTAACTAATCTCCAAAAGTTTTAACCCTACAAAGATACACGAACACATTCTAGTCCTCTTCTACCTACTCTGCCTCAGTGACCCCCAGCACACATGCATTGGTGAAAAAGCCCCTGCAAGGTCCCCTCTGCACCTTCTGGTGTGGTTCTTCCCATACTTTAGTCACACGAGCAGGGTGCAGGCCGGTTCCAGCACCTGTCCCATAGCAGGGGATTCTGCCTCTCCCAGGGGGAGGTGTTGATGCTGGCAGAGCAGCTGCGGGCAATGCCTAACCTGGATACCTGTGGCTCTGTCTTCCTTCCCTAAGGTCTCTCCCTTCCTGTTGCAAATTATCATGGTTCTTAAACTTCTTTCCAAACTGACTTTTCTTAAAAAAAAAAAAAAAAAAAAAAAAAAAAAAAAGCAAATAGCAAATCCTGGTAATTCTGTGGTTACTCCTTAATTGTGTTGATGGTGGTTTTGATATAAGAATTATTTACTTTAATAAAGAAAAAGTGAGGGGGGGAAAAGTAAATAGCTGTAGTGAAAAACAAGAAAGAATTTGAAAAACAGAGGATGTTAAATCCTTGCAAACTGTTAATAAAACATGGCCTTGGGAGAAGGAACTGGCACAATAAATATGTCAGTCTGGGTCAGAACAAGATAAGCTCAAGGACAATCAAATGTTTAGTGAGATTTAACAGAAAATTACTGAATTACTGGAATTATGTGTGAACTATCCTAATTAACATACTAAAAGATCTATCTTCGAATAAAGAGAGCCCCTTACTAACAAAACCACCTTCCCACAGAACAGCCATGGTGGAAAAAAAGCATTGTACCTTTAAATGGAGATGAGACTTGTAAGAAGCAATGGGAAATAACTGTGACTAAACATAATTGTAAAAAAATGTTCAAATTGTATAAAAAGTTCTGCTATGTGTTAAGAGCCATGCTGGCTTTGTGGATTACCACCTAGCACCCATCTCACGCAGACTGGCAATAAGGAAATATCTCCATGCTGTGTGTGGATCGGCTCTTGCACACCGGGTGAAGAACCCAGATTTGAGGTAACAGTTTTGTGCAAACTTGATCACTGGTAATTCCTTCTTAGAGTTACCGGTTTTAGGACACCTAAACATTGTCACACCATATTTTCCATACTCATTAGGTGTGCTTAGCCAGCTCAAGGAAGCTCCTGGCAATGCTGAAAGAGTTTTGATGAAGTGGATCACCAACATTACGGCAGCCCACGTTTTGGAGAGCTGCAGCAGAGACCTGTTCGGGACTAGCTCTGCTTTATGACTCTGGCTGAGAAATGAAAACTCCCTATCTTCTAACAACTGTATTTTAGAGAGGGTGAATAGTAATTATTGACACTTAAAATTACTAACAATTTACTGGTAAAGACCATTTTGAGACTCCAGTTAGCCCCACTTAATGTTAATCAGGGGTACAAGTAAGAAGGTGTATTTTAATAGTAATACTCAAGGACTGATGCATTTAACTGCCGTTAGTGTTAATAGGACTTATTCACATGAATCCATGCATACCGAGAAGTAATGTATACCTTGTGCATAGGCAATTCAAGCTGTCATATTTAGAGCAAAGAAGAACAGTTTACTGAGAAATGGCTGATTTGTTACAGGATGGCAATTCTGGCTCGGGAGGCACTTTTCCAGCTGCGAACTCCTCACTTCTCAAAATATCTGCTGTTTGCTGCTGTCTGCAAAGAACAGCTAAAGAATTTTTTCAGGCACTCTGATTTATTTGAGTCTGGCTTCTCAGTCAGGAAACAATCCTTTTGGTGCTGCACTGCTACTGGCAAATCTACCTGGTGTCACATACAGGAGGAATTCCTGCAACATTGTAGACTTGTGTGGTGGTGGGCTGCTACTTACAGGAAATTAAGGTACATTCCATGAATTAGAAATAAGCTAAAAAATTTTAAAAATTCTGTAAGCATTTTGGAGGCCTAGCACAGTCTTTTAAAGAAGACTGTTCTATCATTTTATTAATTTTGATTAACCCAAAGCAGTAAAGGCTGATTTTAAATTCTGATTTCCACAGCAGATGGATAAATAAATAAATAAATAAATAAAAATCCCTAAAGTTGGAGGTTTTAGGATGGAAAACTACAAATCTATGGCAGACCTAAGATCCCTCTCTTGTTTGCTGCTCAAGTTGTTTAATGGAATTAAGAAAGGTGTCAAATGGGGGAAACCAAACTCCAAGTTCATTATCTGAAATGATGGGGATTACCCATGCTTCTTGTTCAATTGAGTATTCTTCATTACTTAAGGCTAATAATATTCCTGTAAAAGCTTCGCTGTCATGGTGAAGAGAAAAAAATCCCTCAGGAGAGCAATTCAGAGTGTTTAAACTGGGCTTTAGCTCTGAATTGCCATTTTGAGAACATCTCTGTCCTCTCTGCTGACTACAGATGGAGCCCATGGAGAGCTGTCATCTCCCCAGGCGAAAGTGAGTTATGGAAATACCCACCCCTGTGTCATACTGGCTCCCTAAAGGCCTGCACAACACCACCATCCAAGGGAACTATTTTTTAACTGCTCTTGCCTAAAGGCTTTAGATTTTCTATTAAGATCTAGGATTTGCCGTGCTGGTTTATGTTGGTTTTGCTGTCCAAAGTATTTCAATGTACTTTTCTTGGTAAATCCGGTTTGCTGTGAGATAGAGCGCTTCTCTTGAAAAGCAGAGCTCCTGTATTCTGCCAGATACGTTGTTGGGGTTTGTTTCTTATTTTTTAGTGTTTTGGGTAGATATTGATATTTAGCTGTAGTTTTGTTAGGAAACATTCTTGGCGCTGAGCATAGGAGAATGTGATACAATTTGTAGCTAGCATTGTTGCCTACATGACTTTGAGTACAGGAACCTTTGGAATTATGTACTAAACAAATATATTAAAATTACAGGACCTGTTTCATCAAGTTTGTGTTCTGAAAGACAAGGTGAAATAGGAAATTCAGCAAGCAGGTAGGATGAAGTAAATAATTTGAGGAGAGTCCCAGCTGATATAATAGCTTAAATCCACCAAAATCAATACCAACCCATGAGCCCTTCAAGAGACCAAATAACTGACTGAAAACTTCATAAACTCTGTTTCTTTCTTTGAGAGCTTCTATTCTTAGAACACTTTCAACTACAGCACTAAAACCATATGTTACATAGCAAGAAGTAATCTTCTGGTTTTGATAGACTACCTAGTTATCTTTATTAATTTTACTGGATGAGCCTGCCTTGTTTGATACTATTGACCATGAACATAAAACTTTTAAATTATGATTAAGGCAATGTTTTCTTCTTTCTGGCACTGCATATTCTTCAATGTCCCATTTATTTTTAATTAGGATGCCGGCACTTTCCAGTCTGCCAGCCAAATGAACAACATTAATAACTACTGGTATGGACATAGGACTTTGCTGAGAAAGGGAAAGATGACCCTTATAATTTAAAAAAGAGTGGATCAGGACATCTCCATGATGCTCCAAAGTGCAGTGAGGGAAGTCCCTATCGAATGCACAAATCAGATTTCTTCTGTGTCAGGGTGCCTGTAAGATGTTACATGATAGTTCATCTTTCAACCACGTGTAAGTCTGGGGCATTTCTGACTTGTTTAGAGAGGAAGCCCAGGTGTATCCAGGCAGATAGTAAATGCAGAATAACTGACTGGATAATTCTAGTATATCTGGTAGGATAATAAATGGCTGAAAGCATTCAGGATTAGCTTAATTCTGTTTCTACTCAAACTAGTAAAAAAGTCTTCCCTCTTTTCAGCATTGAAATAAGGGTTAAGTCAATGGTAAGCCTATTTTGAAAATCCTACCCTTAGCGCATAATATATAATAATTTCTTGCATTCAGTCTGTTTCACTTGTTAATTCACACCTGCCTTTGGTAAAATGGTATAGCATAGCTAGCTAGATCAAATACAAAATACCTTCTTTGATAAGTAGTCAGCATTAGCGATTATTCAGCTGCTATTTCAGAATATTGTTCTTAGCAACCCAAGTCCTCTACAATTTGATGTGAAATTTTGCTAATTTGTAGACTTTTATGAATTCAATTCTGCAAGACATTTTAAAGTGATGGCAGGTCTGCAGGTGTACAGCTTAACTGTTGTGGCTATAATGTCCCTAACATTCTAACTTCGAATGTGCTAAAAGTTTTAATAATTCTCTAGTTAATATTTAGCTGGCAAGCTGCTAGAGGTTTGGGGAATCTATTCAAATAAACATCTCAAATTTATCCAAATTCAGAAATTACAACAGAAGTCAGTTAGTACTATGATCAAAAGATCTCTGAAACTCATTAGCCTTCTGCTTGATAGGAAGTGATACAGAAACAGCATTTCTACATCTTCAGTGCTTCCTGGGTAAAGGAATAGTTAAAGTACAGCAGCACATAAATGGAGAAAACCTTTTCTAACTTTAAAACATTGCCTTTGGTCTGACTTGTGTACAAACAATTAATACTCCGAAGTATTCCTCTGACCCCCAAATTGTGCCACCAGTATGCCTTAGAAAAAATCTTTTGTTTGCTCAAGTGTCAGGGATCTTTGATTTTTGAGTAGGAGGTTGCAAATTCTATTACACAAGGTATTGGCTGATAGTGATAATTTGCTATCAGATATTTTTTCTCTCTGTGCTGCTCTGCTTCATTATAATGTGTGCATATATTCCACACCAGCAAAATGGACTATTGTACAATTGTCTTTCAGTGTGTCGTCCCAATATTCACATTTAGAAACAGAGAAATATTACTGGTTTGATCCATAAAGACTCTTTCAAGCTTTTTATTGTATCCTAAATATAAGGCGTTATTTCTGAAGTGGAATGAAAGTCTCTTATTTTCATATTACAGTTTTTATTAATGATCTTTGCTATAATAACCTTTATTAATACCCTTTGCTGTGTTCTTATAAGCAGCTTACGTATTTTCAGTTTCAAAATTATATTGATATTTGATCAGAGCTTTAGTCAAGGAGCAGGAGATCTCAGGACTGTAAGTCTTTAGGAAGTGCTCATGTCTTTAATATGCTTCAGATGATTGATATTGATGGTTCTGATGCTGTGGAGACTGTGTGGATGCAACTCACAGAGTCTGTGCAGGAAGGAGATGAGGGCATGGATCTGCAATGTCTCCCAGCCACTGTGCCAAGCTTCCACCCAGTCAGAAAGGAGAGAATAATATCTTTTTAGTTCCTCAGCATTGCTTTTATTGCTTGTTATGAAAGCTATCTAAAAATAATGACTGTGCACTCAAAGTCAGTTACCTATGTATATATTTAGACTCCTGAAAAACTTTATTAATTCTTTGTAGATCCTGACTCTTTTTCAAAGGTGTCTGTTGTTACAGTCCCTTATTATGCATTTAGGATAACTAAATCTAGAGTCTGCATTTGTATATGTTGCCTTAATTATTTTCACAAAGTGCAATTGAAGTGGGAGTGCTTGTGTTTGTATATTGTCCGTTTAGTAAGTAGGTCATACCAGTGGCATGCAATTGTGCTTATCAACACCGGCACAGCACAATGGTTTCCTGCTGCTGTGCAAATTCTAAAGCAAAGTCAGGGGAGTTTATTTTCAAAGCAAAAGACACTGATGCCACAATGACACTATTTCATTACATTAACACGATGTCTGTATCTTCGTTGCACGACATGCGTGTCTACATGGATGGGTGTGGACAATCGAGCATCCAGCTTGCCCCTGCTCAGAGCTAGCTGGATGCAGGTCAGCTCTGGCCTGGAAGCTGTAGCTGATAGCACCTCGCTCAAAGCTGTGACCTCATAAATAACCTCTGCTGAGATTACTTTGTCATATTAATTATGTCCTGCACCACATTAGTACATTTCTGTGGCTTCTAGACTGAGCTGGGGTCTCTCCAGCCAGCTACAAGCATGAGCAGCACAGGCATATGCCTTGACCCATCTCTAGACACATCTTGAGTAACTGAATGATGTTGTTGCCCTGGAAGACCTCATGTGCAAAAGTTTTTGTTCACTCTGCCATTGTCCACAGTAGTGGATAAGCTCAGATAGTGGGGAAATGTTCTAATTTGCCTAAAAAGAATCGGTCAGAGTGAGCTGCTTGCATCCCTGTGTTTTTGTTTTATAATGCAACAGCATCTAGCAGTCACAGGAATGGTTTAGCAGTCCACTATGTTAGAAGCTGGAATGAAACAGAAGTTCCTTGGTAAACAGAATTCTGACTTAAATTTGGTGTATTTATGATTTTGAGTGAGTAAAGCTCTGATGTGAACAGCTGGTCCAGATATGACTTCAATTCTGTCGACAACCTGCCCATTTCTGAAAAGTATTTGAGTACTTCAGAGTTTTTGGCATACCAAAGTTATTTAGCTGCATTCTGGAGTATGAACTAATTAATCTCAGTTTAAGTTCCATTTCATTTTGACAGAAATAGATCTTATTTAGTAAACTCCAATTATTGTGGGTGAAAAGAATATGGGACAATGATTCATATAGCTTAATGTAAAAGTTGCTGCCTGATGCCTAGTTAGGACATGAAAAAGCCAATGCACCATTTAAAGCATATCAGAAGCAAAAAGACAATATAGGTCAGAAACTCTACAAGAGAGAGGAAACTTTTTTTTATTGAAGAAGGAATAATTTATATATTTTCATCACATGGAAACTGCAGAACACATCAAATTCAAATGTTTTACATTCTAAATTAGAAAGAGATACAGTTCAGGCTGATTGTTGCCTGCAGGAAGTCTTCCAGGCTGTATTCTGACATTCTAAATACAAAATATAGTGAGAAATGTTTGATTCATTCTGAAGCTTGTGATGAATGTTTGCCAGGAACCATTGACCATTGCCTCATCTCAGGTGGAATCAAATTGGAGCTTTCCCAGAGAAAGCAGAGATAGACTTCTGAAGTTCAGTATTTAATCTAAGTTCCTTGTAAACCTTTAATCTTGCCTGAAAAGATAAAGCAAACTTTTCTTCACAGCATGTTGAGAAATGACCACCTTTAGCTGCACAGTGAATCTGTAACTGTGGAAATGTAATTGTTGGTAAACAAGGACAGTGGATTGATAGGAAAGTTGCTTAACATTTTTTTAAAATTCTCTTTCTTCTTCAAACTTTTTTTTTTTTTAATTCAAAAAAATGGAAAAGACCTATCCCAACCCTTTCTTCATTCAAAAGGCAGAAGGATCCTGTCTCTTGCAAATGGTCTTTGGAGATCTGCCTCTTTTCCTGGTTTTTTTTTGGTGGTTTTTTGTTGTTTTTTTTTTTCAGCAGGACATTCAGATAGAAGTCGAAGGTGTGCTATTGAATGCCAGAATACAACACATGAAAGGACACGTACAAAAGTCCATAAACATACTTTCTTTATAGACTGTGTGCCCAGAAAACACACATACAATCTTAAAGTATTTTGAATATTACATAGTACAAAGATAACTGGTCTGGAATCCTTACTAGAATGAAACTTTCCTAAGTATGGAAGCATTAACAACCTGTGCTGTGAGATTTAAAACACAGTTTGTGTGAAGTTTAAGGAATAATAATAGACAAAAGTAACATCTCAATGTCTGATGCTTTTGCAGAATTGTGACCTGGCATTCATACTAATATGAAGTGTTAAAACTTATTAACATTTTCTCATACATTTTTTGTTCTTTTGAGAAACTCCTGGGTTGATTACTGCTCATTTTATTTTTCTCAAACCTCTCTTCCTTCCAGAAAAATGAAAACATGGGAATTTCAATTTAAAAGGTCAAGTCAGTATTTGTTGCCTTTTAGCTACAGCTTTCTATTATAAATTGTTGCTGAGAAATTAATTGGAAAAAGCCAAGAGGGTGTTCTTCATGACATTATTCCAGGGCGTAGTTCTCAAGCTGTTTACTACAGAGACAACACATTACAAGTTCTGCCCACATGTAAGATAGCATGCACTGGGGCATAATGATAAGCAGATGGCATTATTTGCAGTGGAAGTAATAGCAACCAGAAGCATTTCTGCCTACAGTATTTTGCAAGTGTTTTTATATTATGTTGTGTTAAGGTGTGGAACTTTGTGTGCTTTCCCTATGCAAGGCATAGGTATTGATAGCAACTGGTGAGAGAGCTGACGGTGACAGTGTAAACAGAGAGTAGTTATTTGAAAGTAGGTGGTATTTAAAAACAACACAACCACAGCAGTCACTAACAAGAGACAGAACAAATACTAGTGAAATATTCCAGGAAATGGAGGGAAGATGAAATTGGATGTTGGTTCCGTCATTAAAGATGTTGTTTCTGAAAGTCTTTATATGAATATGCTATTCTGAAAATCTGAAGCTTCTAACTTTTATTACCAATAATACTGCCTAATTTACCACCACCATCTGCCTGGCAATTATTGCTGGAAGTAGTGCATCCAAGGCAGATTATTTCAGAGAATGGCATTATAAGACATGACTGCGTTGTGAGATGGAGTGCGATAGGGAGATCCCCAGGCTAACAGAGACGTAAGTTACACATTTTACATACACATATGCACACACAAATATATGCAGGTGTGTGCATAGATGCACAATATGTCTCTATGTACGGACAAATATATAATAGTGTAGAAATGAGACACCATTTTATTATGACAGAGGTTTGCCAGGTTAATGCAGTGTTCCCCGCTTGAGACTTATATAAAGCTCTGTGTTTGAAGAACATAAAGTAAACAATTTAGAATTTTATTCAATTTTTCCCTTTGGAATGACATTTTTGCATGAACTTGGAGTTATATTTCCACTATATATATGGCCTCATTGCCTTCTGCACTTGGAGCGAGACTGTAACTTTTTAAAAGTTGCTGATACATTGAAAGAGATGGTGCAGAAGGGACTTACGTCTGTGGCAAGTCCCAAAGGCATTCAGTCTCCAAAGGCACAAAGGACCATATGCAACAGTGGCAACGGTACCTGCTGGAAGACTGCCGCACGTCCTCCCTCTAGCACTGGGTTGAAACAGCTGGTGTGGAAAAAGGATGGCCAACGACCACAAGTCAGACTGTTCCCTGCTGTGCTGTAGGCACAGCTACCTGCATTTCTTCCTTCTTATCTCTGCAATGAGGAACAGCATGTTGTGTCATTGTGGACTGCAATGGGAGGAGAACTCCAGGCACTGCAAATCCACTGCAGCTGCTAGTATGGAGGAAGGACAGAGCCAAGAAGCTACTGTGTGTTGTGCATACTGCTGTACTCCACAGAGGAGAACCACCACGCTTTTGGGAACTGAGGCTTCTGGAGTGAAAGGAAGTCTGTGAATCCAATCAGAGGAAAAATGAATTATTCTGAGATCAGCTGTGGGAAACGTGTTGTCTTTGTAAACTCTTCTGGTAAAAAATTCAATATAGAGTAACAATATATACATACTCAATTCATTTATGTTCTCATGTTTTGGACATCGTTCCAGGGATTCTACCACTCAGGTGTGATAACCTGATAAGAAGGATAACTGAAGTAATTCAGTATTCTCATTTATTTGTATCGTGGTAACAGCAGGAGATCTGAGAACGTAGAGCAGTCGCTTATGTTATGCCGTGTAGGGTGCAGTTCTTGCACTAAAGAGTTTATAGTCTAAGCTGGTGAAACAGTCAAGAGACAGTTCACCTTAGTTTTGTGCATGAGAAATAGAGACTCTGCCTCAAACCTGGGATTTCCTCATGTGTGTGGAGGCTGGATTGCATCCTGGAAAGACACACAGGCATGTGCTAAGAGTTATGCAGGAAGCTCTCCAGCACTAAAAGCAAGGGAAACTGCACCCCAAAACTTTAGGATCTTTGTTCCTATGAGTTGCTCAAGGGTGTAAAGCGCCAAATTAGAAATTAAACTAGGATCTACCATATGATTTAGCCACAAGACTGATTTCTGAAACATGAGTTCTTTTCTAGGGTTCAGCTAACACCACTGTGACTGTAAAATGACATACACAAATATGGGAGCTCTACATTTAGCTACGTTGAGTACTTTTATCTAGTTATCCATGTCATCATGGACACCAGCAAAGGTAGCATTTAGCTTTTCATGCTGACCATCTCTGCTGTTCAAAGCTAGTTTTTTTAGCTGAGCTAGCTAGTGTGAAACTAGCTTGGCTATGTCTGCAGCACACATCTGCCACAACTTCAGCAGACAGACTCTAAGATCTGAAAAGCAACATCATAGTCAGAAAATTTATGTTACTTAGAAATACTAGCAAAGATCCTGAGGAAACCTGCAATCATTCACACCTCCTAAGCTTACAAGAAGTATTTCCTATGTCAATGTGAACTGAGCTGTTGCAATCATAAAAAAGCTGTAACAATGAAAAGAGAGTGATTCTGTTGTATCCAGAAGAAAAAAGAAATCAATGTGGGGAGAAAAAAACCCCCACCAACTGTAAGGTGTAAAAGCTGTACCAATTAGTTCTGTAATGCATGGCCTTTTGAAGTGCCAAAGAGCACTTTTAAATGGGACTTTTCTCCTTATATTTGAATAGATGGATTGTTTAATTGTACAGAAGCAATTATGTAAAGCTGAAAAACTGTATTCCTTTTAAAAAAAAATTCTTTTTAACATCTGACAAAAATGTGTTATAAATTTGAGGTACTCTATTTTCATGAAAGATCTTGTGCATCCCAGCATTGTACGCTAACCTAAACATTGCTGTTGCTTTGAGCTTGAAATCAATGAAGGTGCTTCACTGTAAAGGAGGGAACAATTTAACCCAGTGAGCATAAAATTTCTTTTAGGCTGACATATGAAGTGAAGTCTGTGTGAAAATGACCTCCTCACAAAGCTTCAAACTATAGTACATTTGTTTCTCTCACCCAGCTTACATGGTTCTGAGTAGCAAAGTATTAGCTAGCAAAAAACCAGGAATGTTTAACACCTGCTATGCTTCCATGCAATAAAAAAGATAAATACAATTTTTAACAAACTGGTATCTAGCTACTGATCTACAGTATGTGACAATGAATAAACTTAAAATAGAAAGTATTAATTCTATTATGTATCTACATGCAAATATATAAGAAATCTACTGCACTGAAGATGTAGATTTTGTCATATAATTCAGAAAATGTATTAATAACTTTGAATGTAACTGCACATATGATGGCACATATGACTGTAAGTCAGAAGAACAGAGCAGGAGCAATATGCATAGTTCCAAACACCATCACCATTTTGATTCTTCAGGTCTCTCCCTTGACATGTAATAGTGATGCCCAGAAAATTCTTGGTTACCTTTGTTTTTTTGCAGCAATTCTCATGACTTTCAGGGGATCAAGGTTGTATCCATATGTTCTTGAAATTTTCACTGCAGTGGTTTCTGCAGTCGTAAGTGGAAAATGAATTGAAGTGGGTTTTATAGGAGCATGTGGGTTAAAACTGGCTGAAAGACAATAAACAAAAGATTATGATAGTGACTAGGGGAAAAATATCTAGTAGGGTAATGAAGGGTGCAGTTTCAGGATTGTTCCTATTCAACATCTTCATTAGCAATCTGGAAGAAAGAATAAACAGCATGTTAATGAAATGCACAAACGATACTAAATTAGGAAGAGTCTCAAATACTAGTGAGGACAGAAGCATAATGCAAAGGCCCTAGAGAGAAATGTGGGCAGGAAATAACAAGCCACCACTCAGAAAAAGGCATACTAATACATTAAAGCTAAGGCAGCATGAATCAATGTGAGGGAAAATCCACAGAAGTAGTAACACTGGGAGAGAGTCAGTGAGCAACATATTAGATATATGTTATAATGCAATATGCTGGCAATAAAAGCCAATATACTCTGGGCCATATATGCAAAGGCATAAAGTCGTGGATTGAGGAGGCCATAGTTCCTCTAAATGGCTCTCTGCTTACTGAAAATGGAATATTCTGTTATGAGAAGAGTATTGATACTGAAGGAGACTGCAAGTCAACATGGCTATGCTCAGTTGTAGTGGTAGGTGTTTTGGTTAAAAAAAAATTTGCAAGAAGGAACAGGGAAGGAGTGATACATGAATTCATGGAAAAACTCTGATGAGGAGGAACTGGAAGAAGGGTTAATAGCAGGAAAATTAACTGGCTGACCTCTGAAAGTTTTTTTTTTAACCTTTATCAGATCAACGTCTTTTTCTTCTTTGATGAAAGCAGATGACAAGACGGCATGGAACTTGCAAAAGGAAAGCAGTGCTGACTCTTCTGTTGGTAAAATATTTATCCTCCCCACTCATCACCTACATATAAATCTAATGAAAGGACTATAACTTGGGATCAATACAGTTCCTCACACTGTGAGAAAGTTATTCTAGGAATCGGCTGAAAGTTGCTTGCTTTTTTTTTTCTTTTCTTTTTTTTCTTTTTCATTAATGAGAAAGTCTGTAAGATAACTAGGCACAGGAAAAGGGAGAGAAAGAGGAGGTAAAGTGTGTCCTCATTTTTCTGTTTTTTGAACAGGACCCAATTTAAGTCTGTATGTCATGTGAATAGACATATTCTGCCGAACAAGAAAACTGTCTCTTTTTTGGCAAGATGGAGGAATACAAAGAAAAAGAAGAAAGGACAGAAAACAACAACAAAACCAGTTGTGTCATTGAAGTAATCTGTGCTACATTTGTGGTTTTGACACTGCATGCATTCTAATTCTACCTTTTTTTTTTTTTTCTGTTGCTCACCTAGAATACAGTAAAACTGTAACTGAGTAAACTCGGTTAAACCATACAGTAAACAGTACAATTATAGTAAAACTGTAACTGCATAAAACTCTCTGATCCTGGGAGTGATGCTGCTTCTATAAAAGGAGAGACTGAATAGATTAATATGCTTCAGTTTGTAAAAAAGGGAAGGCATGGTCAACATTTATTATTATGCACGTTCATATAAATATGCTCATTAATATGAACAATATGGAAGAGTGAATAATCGCCCCTCATTCTTTTTCTTCACACAATAAAAGAACGCAAGATTAGAAAATGAAAAGATCAGCCAGCTGGTGTAAAACAGAAAGAAGTGCTATTCCACACCGTGTATAATTAAACCCAAAACTCATTGCCAGATGATGGATGCAAAAGGAGGTCAGAGAGATCATGGAAGATGAGAGTTTGGAGGGGTACTGAGAAGAAAATTTCACATACAACTTGTTGCCCTGCAGGTCCTCAAACTTTAGTTTACCAAAAGCTAGAAATATATAAAAAACATGGGGGGTCACTGCGTGCATACTTCCTTACTCTCTTCTACATGTGTTTCTACCCATACACCAGGTATGGTGTAGGCCTTGTACCATTAATCAGATCCAGTGAAGCTTTCTTTATGGTAAAAATTACAATAATGATCATAAAGAATACACACACACACAGACACACAGACACACAAACCCCTCAAGGATTTGAAAGCAGCAGAACTAGGAATTATGAATGCTTTTGGGGGTTAAGTGCAATATTAATTGGATGTTGTCTTGCCAGCTGCTATTTTGCTGTCAGGATCTGCATTATGGTGCAAACACTAAGGTCTATGAGTGACTAAGAAACAGTTCACTACTTTGGAAAACTACCTACATGCCAAAGTACTTTAAATTTTTTAGTCTTCAGGGGCTTCTCTCTGCAGCATGAATGTATAGAATATAAATTGTTAATAAAAATTTTGTGGTCAACAAAACATTTTTGTGAGTTTTAAGGGTATTGTATAGTGACACATTTGTTCAGTACACACTAGATCTAATCCAGGGTAAAGTTAAGCTTTTTTTAAAGAGATGCTACAGAGCTGGGCTGTACCAAGAGTAGAGTGGTGGGAAGGATCTTGCCAGGCAAAGTGAAATCCAGCAGATGTTCTTGGGTGTGCATGATTGCTTCTATAACTTACTGTGGGTTTACTAGATTTATGCATCTGTCTATTGTGGTAGATGGAGGTGAATGTGTTTCTTACACTGCATCAGTGGAAAAGCATGAAACATTGGTTGCAGACCTTATATTTAAAGTGTCAGACTCCCTTGTCTACAACAACTTGTTCAGGTCTTCTTGTCCCACCTTCCAACACTCCACAGATGTTGAAAGCTTTATTGAAAATGTTACCTGTTTTTGGTAGGTTAAATATGTATTTCAGCTTTCTTTGTCAGGTGAGGAGAACAATTTTAGGTTTAGAATAGCAGACATATAAAAATAAATAAAAGGCTTACTTTATTCACAACATACAGTGTGTTGTAAGTGTGATCCCAGAGGGAAGATTATGAAAAAAAACATAAATCCCAGACTCTATCTTAATAATAAAAGGCTAGAGATATTACTGTGGTGTGAGAGACAGTTTATTTAATAATTAAACATATTTGCATTGTCAAAACTTTTGAAAGCTAAATGTATTGATTAAATATTTGGCTTCTTTGAGATAATGATCTTCTCTTAGGTGAAGCCTGTTAACTTAGTTGAATTACTTTCTCATAATATTTTCATAATGTATTTAGCTAGAGACCTCTGTAATTACGTTTATTATTCTTATCCTATTAAGGATGAAGAATGGTATCAGGGAGAAAAGTCGGCAATCATTTTGTTATCAGAGTTACTGCAGCCTTTTGAGGGCCTATATCCCTTCATCTTCCCGCACAGGTCTTTCCTAAAGGGTTTTGGTCTTTGATCAAGAGTGTATTTCAGATGGCAAGTATACAATAGCACTTTGTGTATGGGTAGACTAACTCATTTTGGTGCCCATTCTAGAAAAAATGCCCATGAAGTCTGGCTGTGGGTTGACACTTGTCACAAACACCTACTAATAAAGACCAGAGCCACAGTCAATAAAAAAATGTGCTTATCACTGAAGCCAGAGACAGGCATGTTTGGGGAATAGAGAATGAAAATTCCTAAGTGTGCAAGTTCATCCATTAAGTAAATAAAACTAATTTACATTAAACATCTTTGATTCTGAACAAGGATATTTATTAACCAATCAGCTTTTAAAGTTCATTAAAAGTTTATTAAAAAAATATCAGGTGTGGACAAGTCCTGCTCTTTATGGTAAGACATTGCAGTTTGGTATTCTTCTACCATTTTGTGGCTGAACCTCATCACTTTATTATTTCCAGTTCCTCTGCTCCAAATGGCTGATTCCACTTTCTAGGCTTCACCTGACTCCAGCTGTGTTCCACTGGAAAAAGAGGTGCAGAGAGCTGGTGCTTGTCTTCACAGGGGTGGCATAAAGCTGGCAGACTGGTAGTTAATGTGACTCCTGAATGAAGCATACCTCACCCTACCCACACTGGTGTTGGGAATGGAAAGCTAAATAACTGTTCTCCATTTTCTGAGCCTGAACTGGCCCATAATATTTACTCTGTTCACAGCCAGTGGACAGCTTCGACATGTGGCCCAACTATAAAGAACATCTCTAATGCAGTATTTATTTTCCTCTGTGGCTGAGATTGCTGTAACCATCCTTTCTTGGCTTAAGCCAAATTATTAATATAGTAATAAAGAATATTTTGTGGTTACCAGTTTTTTTAATCTTTTTTCTGTATTCTAAGCATATTTCTTGGCTGACAAGTCTTGGTACCAGCCACAAACTGTAGATCAAAGCAGATCTTGATTTCTTAGCTTCCTGAAATGTTAAGAATTATGGCAAAAATAGATGAATGCCTATGTACTGCATCTCCATGTCCTTTTCCACTGTAGTAAGGAGCAGAAGATGGGCACACTTGCGTACTCTGTATTTATCACTAGGTTGCAATTATTGCAGTACAGTATACCTCTTTAACCATGCCAACAGTGATGGCTGTTTTAAATATAATGAAATTCTGGAGTACATCTACGTTATACTTAACAGGTAGATGGAATGAAAAAAACAGTCTGGGAATTAACAGCAGATCAAATTCCTGCTATACTAGCTGTATGTCTGTTGTTTATTCTTCTGGCACCTGGTGTTTCACTACAATTTCTTGGTATTCATCACAGCTCTCCAGAGTACCAAAGTCCAGCTTTTGATACTTGCCTGGTAAAATCCAAATGATGCTGAAGTATAAATACTTCTATGCAGATTTATAGCTCTGTAAATCTTTCAGTGAAATTAACAGTTATATTTAAACCATTCCAGCCTGCTCAATAAATTAGTTATAGAAGATTTCCTTACTTGTAGTGCTGTTTTTACAGTGCCATAATTGTGTAAAGTAGCCATATTGTAAATGCAAATCCCATGTTTTGTGTCCAGCTGCTGAAACTGAATTTGTGTATTAAGTTTCACAGTAGCAGAAGATTCAATACATCACCGTTTCTTAAGGTTCAACACAGTAGTTGGCATTCCTTTGTATACCTTTGGTAAACACATATTCATTACCCCTTATTGTCCTTGGGAATTATGCATAGCTATGAATGAGAGAGTTGATAAGCACAAGTATTAGAAGCACATTATCTTGAAGTTTTGCATATGTTTTGGAAATTTAAATTCTACTGCATGTGTGAAATAACAGATTTGTTTTTAGATAGCTTATCAGTAAAAATACAGTAGTCCATAGACAAAGAATTATGTTTAATAGTTTTCAAGCATTTTAGTTTGTCTAAAGTGATGATATGAGAATATCTCTGAATTTCTGAAAATGCACCCTGCCAGGAAGCAGACACACTAAAGTGTTCAGATAACTGCATCCTATAGCTATGTTTATGAGTAAAGAAACACAAGCATGTCATTGCTGGACTAGAAATACATAATATTGATAAATTATATATACATTACTGATTTGTAGCAAAATTATTCTACCAGCTACCAATATTCAGAAGTGTAAAACCCCAAATTGTTCTTCTGAATTATATCTAGGCATGTCCAGTATTTATTGAGGATTAATAAAAATTTAGTAAAAAATAATTAGTTCAACAAGCTTTCTGTTCCAGTAGATGAAGATTGTTATTCTGTATAAACTGAATTTGACTCAGCAAAAGACTGTACTTCACTACTCATTTAGAGGGCAGTACCAAAGCAGACTTGGCACTGGCTTCTAAGGGTGTAAGCACATGCTTTAAAATAAGCATGTTTCAGCAATGAACAGAGTATCATCTTTTCTCTAAAAAGAAATTAATTATTTTAAATCTGTTAAGTGATGTAGGTACATTGTAAACTATATCCTGATGTGTATATAGTTTAATGAAATGTAATATGTTGCATATATACAGTTAAAGAAACTGAAAGTTGATGGATCATATTACACTGAATAATAACAATTATATCAAGAAATTTAGTTTGCAATCCTGCATTAGATATGGTCGTGTCAGCAGTCATATGACACTATGTCCTATCAAAGGATGTAAGAGTTCATTCTGGTGTGTATACTTGTGAAATAAGGTTCATTGTTATATATACTTAAAGTACATAGAGCCAAAATCAGGTCTCCAGAAAACAGCTTTGGAAAAAAACCCCTTATTGTCTCTCATCTTTACAACTTTGAGTTCAGTTTACAAATACAGAATTTTTCCAGAAGGTAATGCTTTGTTTCTAATGCTCTAGTATTACTAAAGACAGTCATTATGAAGATACAGAGATAACCTCTGTTTATTATTGTATATCAGGGAAATATCCTGCTTATCCTTTTTGAATAATAGATAATATGAAATAGTCACTTAGGAAGAATCCTCATTAGGAATGAATTGCATGCCCTCCTGCAATTCATTTGACCAAATCCTCTTTTGTAGTAGGGAAAGCATCTTTCAATGGATTCAATAAGGATCACTTATATACTGGTGTCCAATATTCATGTAAGTACAGAGGGAGTTGGAAATACATGATCTTTAAGGTCCTTTCTGATCCAAACCATTCTATGATCTATTCTATGATCTAAGTGCATAAAGAAATTGTGAAACACATAATCCAAAAGTTTTTTCCAAAGACACCACATGAAAAATATGAAATAGCTACTCAGGCATTTTCTATGTGGAAAGGCAGAGTTAAAAATGAACAGAAAGATCCTATCTGATAGACCAGAGACACTAAGAATGGCTGTTGATTGTGTTAAATAGCAACTAATATAAAACCGTAGATTGAGATTCACAGATTACACACAAATGAGAGATGAATAGGTCTTATTTGAAAGATGTGAGAGGCTCTGATGGGGTAGCAATGAGTAGGGCTGGTTGACCCCGTCAGTGTACAAGGACCAGATGAATGTGAAAGGGTGGGTTGTATTTGAGCAAAACTATAAATCTCTTTGACCAGCTGTTTGCTTGGGAAAAGGAATAGTAGGAGAGGAAGGACCGAAGACCCATTTTGTTGCTGATGAACAGCTGAGCCAGGAGGAGAGGAGGCCTTGGTGCTACTGCCACAATATACCTGGTAATATGTGCACACACACATTTTGGGGAGGCTACTCTGCACTGTGCTCAGTGATTCTCCAGACTAATGGGGAGAGATGGAGGAAGTTTCAATTTCTCTATTTTCTCTGGCTGCTTCAGGACAATATGATGACCTTCTACTTAATGCTGAGAAGAAGGTAATTTGATGGCTTTAGAGCTTAGAGAAATGTTGGATGAAATCTCAGTGACAAGTCCAGCTTCTTCCTATTGCTCCAGAGACACAAATTATCTCTAAAAGCAAGTACCTGAAGTCTCTTCAAATACTATGGAAAATTCTAAGCTGAATGTGTATGGCAGATATCCACACACACAGAAACCAAACAGATAATTCTGTTTGTAATGGAGACAGAGGTATCTCTGAAATACAACCAGATGAATATTAATCTTATTAAATAGAAGTGAAATATGGTAATAGGGAGGAATTTGTATTAAAAAGAAACTGAAAAAAATTAAAAACATTAAGGAGAAAAGGAGAAATTAATATAGGTTCTTAATAGTGGGGGTTTATTAATGTTAATACTTGTGGAATCTCAGATCTGGAAACCACTTCGGTCAGTAAATGTAACATTACTGAATTCCTTTAAGCTGACTGAGACAGTTTGGCCTGGCTACAGTTATTCCTGTGAATACGTGTAAACTGGATGAGGATGCAATCTGTACTAAAATCATTAAGAAGGCCATTGCTGACAGCAAAACTGCTGTAGGCGAAACGAATTAAAAAATATTTCACATGCAATAATTAATATCAAAAACATGAAATAGAGCAGATTGGATTATGTGTAGCACAACTCTGTAGAGAATTAAAACTCTTTAGAGATAACGTTGAATGGTGGGATCTTTAAAGTATAAATTTTAGCTCACAAGACCAAATCTGGTTAATGGAAAATGGCACTACAAGGTGTCATATGATAGCATCTGATGTATTACAATAGGAAATGAATTAAATGGTGATTAATTAATTACAAGCATAACAGATGATAGCAATATCTGTAATCAAAAGTGATTACATTATTCCAAGATCAAATAACATAGTGAAGATAAGTATTTGAACAAATACTAGCTAACATGCACCATTTAATTTATCTGCTTAATAAGTCAGTGCAGTGACTGATGAAATATCTTTTTTTTTATTTTTTCTTTTTACATGGAGAAATAAGAAAAAATGGGTAAGTAATAAAGAAGCATAGGCTGACTGTCTGAATTTCCATTTTCATCATGACTGCTCTCTTCTTCAGTTACTCTTTTTTTTTTTCTAGTTATGTTAGGGTATAAATCTCTGTCTTTTTTCACTCCAAAGGTGTTTTGTTTGGTTAGTTTTAAGTTCTAACTCAAGTTGTTTCCATGCAATTCAAACAGAGAAAAATACATTCTTAAGAAAACATATTTTACTAAAATTTGATGTGCACTAGATGTAGGAAGCAATAAGTATAACTACAATTCTCACAGGGGACAAAAAAACACAAATGAAGGAGTTTGGTTTTGTGGTTACCTGTTTTGTGAGATATTTAATTGCTATTATTTTGGAGTTTGTTGTATTCCTTTTCCCTACCCAGATGTGTAAAATTCCTTCAGCTGGAAATGTAAGTGTATCCCTTAGCACTTTGCAATCACAGATGCTTTCTTGCCTTTTGCAGTTCAGCCCAATTACTGCCTTCAGTACCAGACTTCCTCTAGAACTTTGCCCCAGATGACATTTATAAGAAATTAGGGATGACTTCCAGCCACTACAAATTTCAGAATGCTATGCCTAAGTAAATCCTTAATCCTAATTTTTCTTGAAAGGTCCAGATAATTACATACAAAGGTAATTTTTAACCTATAAAGATTTGGTCTCTTTAAAAGATCCTCAAATTGTGCATCCCAAGAGAAACACCTAATATAACTTTTGAAAAATTTAGGTCAGTGTATAAATTTAGAGCCCCATGTTACCTGAGAGTATCAAGTTTGAGCTGTATAATGTTAGACACATGCATTGACAGTTTGGCTAAATTTAGTGGCAGTTTGAACTTTCAAATGCATGCCTGTGAAAACAGCAGAAAAAATAAACTAAAAATCACAGAAGACTTTTTCTGATTTTTTTTCCCTTTGTGCTTTTACAGCAGTTTTTACCAAATATATTTAGTGGATATTTATAGAAAATTTTGTGATCCTGACACTTTCATGCCAAAGTACAAACTTGTCATAGTATCTTCCAAGTGTGAAACTGTAAGTGAGAAACTAAAGAGTAAGGTACTTCTCTACTAATGTTTCTGTTTAGAATTCACAGAAAAAGCAGAAGAACAGACAAAAAACATGAAAAAATTCTCTTTCAGTCTCTGGAGATATATCTGCTGTTTGTTTGAACTGGAGAAGGGCTGCAGCACTGTTCTGTGCTAATGCCACCCCTAAGACCTGGGGGCTCTGGGAATTGCTGTGCCTAGAAGACAAAGATCATTGAGAAATGGCTTTGGCCAGACACACAAGGATGTCATCCTTCAAGTTCAGATGAAAGAAGAAAGGCTGACTGTCTACCTGTCCAGCCATCTTACTCCTGTGACCATACCTCAAGCATATGCTCATTGTGTATAGCTAGCATATAGTTAGCTAAACCTGACAGTTTAAACTCTTTTTTTAAGCCTACCCGGGATTTCTGTGAAGACCTAAGGAACCACTGCCAACTCAGTCTAATAGGTATGTTGTTAATCTGCAGTGCAAGAGATGTAATTTCTAATTCTCTCTCTGCTGTGTATTACAAAATTTTCAAGAAGGTCAATAGCATCCTGGCCTGTATCCAAAAAAGTGTGGCCAGCAGAACAAGGGAAGTGATTGTCCCCCTGGATTGGGCACTGGTGAGGCTGCACCTCGAATACCGTGTTTAGTTTTGGTCCCCTCACTTCAAGAGGGACATTGAGGTGCTGGAGTGTGTCCAGGGAAGGGCAACGAAGCTGGTGAAGGGTCTGGAGTACAAGTCTTATGAGGAGTAGCTGAGGGAACTGAGGTTGTTTAGTCTGGAAAAAAGAGGCTTATGGGAGACCCTGTTGCTCTCTACAGCTACCTGAAAGGGGGCTGTAGGCAGGTGGGCGTAGGTGTCTTCTCCCAGATAGCAAGTGACAGGAAAAGAGGAAATGGCCTCAAGTTACGCTGCGGGGGTGTGTGTGTGTGTGTGTTAGACTGGTTATTAAAAAAACTTTTTTTTCACTGCAAGGGTGGCCAAATATTGGAAGAGGCTGCCCAGGGAGGTGGTGGAATCACCGTCCCTGAAGGTATTTAAAAAACACATAGCTGCAGTGCTTAGGGACATGGTTTAGTGATGGACTTAGCAGTCCTGTGTTAACAGTTGGACTTAATGATCTTAAAGCTCTTTTCCAATCTAAATGATTCCATGATTCTGATTCTGGTTTTGCAAGAATGGAAGACAGCAAAACGGATTTACTCCTTACAGCACTGCCATTTTATCAATGAGATGCGTAATAGAAATGAAGAAGTTCCGTGATCAGATTAATAGAGTGGGTTTCCTATCGATAGGATATCCACTGGAATGAGGTTTGGTTTTGTTTAACAGGAAGCAAATGTCAAATAAACTTTTATTTCACTAGAATGCAGTTATAACAGCTCTCTCAAGTGTAAATCTAATCAGGGTTAAATTAACACTTTAGCTTTTCCTTAATATGGGCACCAATAGACTCTCTCCACTATGCTAGCTGTCAATATCTACGCTACTGGTAGAAGTGAGTTATCTGTGACATATTTGTTCCTCTGCAAAAAAGTGGGGGAATGTGGCCAACCAGTTTCAAATCTTCTAGAAGGACTCACATAAACATATGCACTCAGTGTAGGATCACTCTCTCTTCTGTTAGGAACTGCGCAAAACATACAGAGAAAACACCATCCCTGATACGTAACCATTCCTGAACCTAATATCCAGGCTGGCTATACAATTCAGGTTATCCCATTTTACTGTAAATTTTATGTTGGCCTTCATTACCTTAACAAAAAGACCTGAACCAACTATCTCCAGTCTACTTTAAGTGTATTGTGAAGCAGAAAATTACTGCTATTTGCTACTTATTGTAGTTTCCCGTCACGGTAGATTTTTCACACTTGGGATGCTAGATGTGTATATTACACAGCTGTGTCAGTGTCACACAAGCCAGCCATCTTTCTTTCTTCATGTCCCTATTCCTTTAGAGAGAAAGCCTTTTACACTTCAGGTATGATTCAAGGAATGACCTCCTAACCTGGAGCTTAAGTTGTGGTGAAATATCGCCTGACAGGTTTCTGAAGGGAGGAGGTACAGTAGACAAAGTTTCCTCTGGTATAATGCTTTAGAAAAAATAAAAATGAAGGCTATTTTAGGTCAGATGTACTTGCATTGTGCTGGGAAGGGTAAGGAGAAACCTTCTGCATTAGATGAGCTCTCTCTTTGGTAGGTGGCTCCAGTCCTGGTGGATAACAGTGAATGCTAGCTAGCTGCCAAGCACTCTGCCGATAGCATAATTGAAGCAGGTTCAGATTTATTCAAAACTCATCTTTGAATAGCCTTTATATGCCCCTGACAGATTCCCCATAGAGTTTACTTTTCCAGTGAGATTTTATATATAGTCACATGCGTATATGAAATTGTACCTTATATCACTCAAACACACATATATATCGCTAGCAGAAAGCAACTGTCTCTATAATTAATGTCCCATTCCTCCCAGCAGCCTAAATCCTTTACAGGAACCTCTTCTATAACACTTGTACCTTCAGATCTGATGCAAAACTGTGTTTAATACACGTTTGAGGATTCTCCCTTGGCATGGGTCATAATCCTGACTTGTCAAATCAACTTTAAGAGGAATTCCTAGATGTAAAACTGTCTTTGTCCACTCTGTGAGGCTATGAATACTCATGAAAACTGCTTTGAGTAGAACAATAAATTGCTAACTTTAGTATCTAGGAAAAGTGCATTCCTTAATTATAAGAATCCTCTGGTAAACTTCATTATAGTGGTCTTAAAAAGGGACACTGAATTCATATGAAAATTACTTAATGAAATCAGTTCAGTGCATCCAGACCAAAATCGATAGGATTAATAGATTTTAAAACAGAGTGATATACAGCACTCTCTAATTTTAATAGCCTGAAGATCTGTTTAAAAGCTGTTTTATTCCTAATTTCCTAATTTCTCTTCTATTACTAACCTATTTTACAACTCTCTACATTAAACTCTTTGAGAAAGCTGATCAAAGTAAATTTCAAAGACCACCACTACTAAACAAACAAATGCTCTGTGTTGCCAGGTTGCTGGGAAAAATATGTGAATGACAGCCAAAGGAACTGGATACTTCTAGTTTCCAAAGCAAATTTTAAAAACTGCCTTGTGCTAAAATCTTCTGTTTAAAATATTTTCTTTTGGAACTGGAACTTAGACTGCTTTCAGTTTGTCAGTCACTTAGGCTTCAAGTTAAGTATGCAAGCACACAGAGCACAACAAAAGAACACACTAATTTTATTCTGTCAAAAGCAGTTTCTGTTTCTTATTCCCCAAGGCCAGCGAAACCAAAGCTGGGCTAAAACATTAAATACAGTGAAGCAAACACACATATATACTTATCTCTTGTTAAAATACAGAACTGAAATGTAGGAAAAAGTATTCTACATAATTTTTATCTTTCTCACAGCTTCAACTGATGGCAAAAACAAACAAGTAAACACATTCCCTTAAAATCATGAGCAAATTTTCAGTCACTTCAACACAACCCCTAATTTCGCTCAAGTGGGTAGAGCCACCTGCCATTCTGCTGTACACTTGGCTATAATTTGTGCATTGCAGTCTTATGGAAATCTATGAAATGGTGCGGTCAGTTCTGAATCTAATCATGTTCTCCCCTTGGTAAATAAACTCCTTTGTTAAATTCAGGTGCTCTGGACCTTCAGCCTGTTCGCTCACTTCATCTACACTCACATAGACAGTTGTAGGTAGAACTTGGGATATCTTTCT
Organism: Falco biarmicus; assembly: GCF_023638135.1. NCBI lineage: Eukaryota > Metazoa > Chordata > Aves > Falconiformes > Falconidae > Falco > Falco biarmicus. The sequence continues at coordinate 63,630,273 of NC_079290.1, forward strand.
AAAGGAAAACCGTTTTCTGTTAAATATTGCACATAATACATCTTTTTAAACCATATTGCTTTTTCTTTGATATATTTACACTGGCTAAGTGCAGCCTTGAACATTGTGGCCTGCTGGACAAATTTTCTAGGAACTATAACTGAAAAACTGGAGTTCTTAAAAACCCATTATCTGCAGAGAGGCACAAGGGTAAAGGAGAAACTCATCATTTCACCTGAAGCTCTGTAACTCTTTTATTGTTCTTATTGACCTTTCAGTGTATCAAATTAACACTGTATCCTTCTGTTGTTTGTTTATTTATTTATCTATTTTAAAGACACAGTCCTGTGCTAACACACCTAGGAAAACAATTCTTCCATTCTAGCAAGATGGAAGTGACAACATATAGTGTAATGGATGAATAGTGCTAGTAAGATGAATTTACTGGTTTTCTTTGGGGAAAAAAAAATAAATCAAGAGAGAGTGAAGCCATGGCAGAACAATTATATGCTAGCTCAGCCTTCAAAATGGAGTTCTCTGAACTGAAGGAAGACCTTTCTTGCAATAGAAACCAAACTAGCAGTACTATTTTGAAGAAGCTGTTTTATGCCCTCATTTATCATGGAAGTGCTTTTGATGCAGATGTTTCCACAGGATTAATAAGACATGTTTTTCCCTCATCTACGCCAAAACAGTAACATCAGGCCTCAAGAGAGAAAGGTTAACATTTACTATACTACACAGATAACTCAGTGTGAAAGCGTAAACCAGTTTTCCAAATTAGCCACATAAAAATATTCTGAGAGGCTTCTGTCAGAAACACAGATAATATGGAAAGAAATGGACAGACTTCTTTGGAATGACGTTTCTTGCTACAGCTTATGTAGGTATGTGTGTATGGAGCAACACATACATGCATTTGTGCACACATCTAAATAGGTAAAGCAGTTTGAGGAGTGTTTCTCACTTATATAATGTGGCTTCTCAGCAGAAAGAGGAAAGAGTAAGTAATATGTGCCGTTGCTTTTTCTGCATGAATAAGGTCATATTTCCACCATTCTTTACCCTCTTCTTGCCTGAAATATTCAGTGCTGTCATTTCAATACCCAGACCATTAAATCTAATAATTAGAAATTACTAAAGACATTTTTGTCTGAGACACAGACAGTGTTTGAGTGATTGTCACATCAAATCCCTAATTATTGTCCAAGTACACATCACCAGTATATTGCTACTCCAACATAACTCAAAATTGAAGGAGTGTAAAGTGACAATATTTTTTTTGTCAGTTGAGGAAGATATGGAAAAAAAGCTTGCATCAAGATGCAAACAGAACAGTGCTTCATTCACAAAACACCTGATGATATGCTGAAGTCCCTCCAGTTTGTGCATCTTTGATGAAAATTAAAACACAACATTTAAATACTGTTTCTCAATACATATCACTGAAAATCTGATGACATTGAAATCCTTACAACTATGAGAATACAGACTGAAAAGTTGTCTGAATTTATTTAGCTAGAGCTAAATCTTTAAAATTTTACCAACCAAGATGTTCAGCAACAAATTTAAAGTGCCTGAGCTTTCTGGAAAAAAAAGTATTCAAAAAATGCATACCATAATTGTAGGCAGATTTAATGTCATTGGAAAGATTATTCATTTCTCTGCCAGAGAAAATAAAACATTGAGATACCAATAATTAAAGTTTATGTCTGTATCCACAGTACTAGAAATTGTTCAGGAAAACCAAAAATAATAAAAAAATCAAAGTGAATATAACAGTAAAGAAAAACAAGATTCACATAACAATGGTTGCAGTTTTGGCATGCTCATGTAGGACAGAAAGATCTGAAACCCACTCTTCATTTGAGCACTCATGACACAGGTTGTTTTGGATACTGAAGGTGATTGTATAAACCTGTAAACTAGTAAGAATTGTGGGATCATGGAGTAGACTTAGACTAATATCTAAGGAATAAGGGTATCTGAAAGTAAGATATTCTCAGAACAACTGCCTGAATAACCTTGGCTCAGGACTACAGCTAAAATTCATGGACAGCACAGAAGAGGAAATAAACATTAACAATATTGCTTTCCTCTGGTCTGGAATCTTCTATCAAACCAAGGCCTTTCTCCTTTGAAGCTGTTAATGGATGAATGCACGAAGTGGTCATAAACAATTAAACAGATTTTCATCATAAATGCTGCAGATTTACAAAGCAAGTGTATCTCTCTGGAGGTAAATTAAAACTCTACTTAAAACTGTAAGCTCAAGTCAGTGAGTTTTGAAATAACCCGGGTAATAAGAGATAAAAGAGCTACAGTCCTTAGGTTGCAGCCTATATACCATTGATAGTGGTCTGCAGAGAATTCATAGGTCAGGTTGCAGCCTTTCCTCCGTGCTCCCGGTTCATGGAAGGGAAGAGGCGATGAAAGAATCAGGTGGCAAAGAAGCATGTAGAGGATGCAGCAGAGGAACTGAACAGATGGATGTGGGAGACAAAATGAGGAGCAAAAGTGACAGCACAATCATTGCACTCTAGACAACTAAAAATACACAAATACTTTTATATTTGTTTCCTTCACTGCAGTTGCCAGAAAGATGTTGCATAATGACAAGTAAGAAGGGATGCAGCACAAGGAAATAGAAGTCACAGTGAAGGAGATGCATTAGTCGCTTTCTACTTTAAATGATGCTCCCGCATCTGAAAGTCAGAGGGCCTGTAGCTTAAAAAATTTGTAACCCCATACAGGAAAGTAATTTCTTCCAGTTCTTCTGTAATGCCTGAGAGTGATAGCAGAGTTGCCTTGGACAAGCTCAGCTGTTATAACGCACATAAGGAAAAAATAGTTTCTAAGTTGTGAGCTATTTAAGATCTTCAAGATGAAATGTTACACTTCAGGAATTGTAAAGTATCAAATTCAAAGTTTTATTTTATGAACAGAATTATTGCAAATGCCAAAAATTAAGGCTTATTTATAGCTACATGAATAGTTATTAGAAAACAGTTCAGATGCATTTTGTGTGGCTAATACAGTCTTTTTAGTTAGCTATTTCCTGATCTAGTTGGCGCTGTTAGAAAAGGGCACTGAGTGGAGAAACTAGAAGACAAGAAAAGCATCTTTCTTTTATTCGGTGGTTAAAAGGTCCATCTGATAAACAGGAAATGTACCTGTGCTTTCAAGGTTGTTTTGGTGTGTGTAGTAAATAGATACTGGATAAAATCTACAAGCATTCTTGAGAGTAAGGACCAGCACCTATGTTTCTTAGTCCTCATCTAAGCCACACCATGACTCAATACAGAGTTGTAGCCTCCTTCCTATCGCTTACTGAGTTAAATCCTCTGGAAAGCACCACTGCTTCAACATGCTCTGAAGGAAACACCCTTCTTTACTAACTCCTTTATAAATGGGGTGGACTAACCCACCACAGAACAAATTGGGTGTATAGCTGGGGATAAATTTGCATCAGCTGAAATTAATCACAGACTACACCCTCAGTTTGCTGACCATGAAGAGAAACAAGTTCAAGTACACTTATGTGCTTTGTATTCTCCCTGAACCAGCTCAAAATATTTTCCTTGTTAGTATGTTGCACTAGCTGCCTGCTTCTCAGTTCAGGGTCAGAAGTTCTTCACCTTTGCTCTATATTCCCTTTTCTTTAGAAATAATAAAAAAAATAAGGACAGCAACAGTGAAATCATCCATAATAATTTAATGATAGTTTTATTATAGTCAAGGCTCTTTAAGGACATAAACAAGATAAGCTCCACAGGAAGATATACCATTTTTTACTGGATCAACTAATACAGCTGGAAAAGTACATGGATCTGGGGACACATGACCTCCTGCAAGTTTAAAATGGAAACAGGGAGCTTGTCTAAGATACTTATTTACAAGTTGAATATACATATCAAAAAGTATTACATTATAGAAAGTTTGACTTTTAACAAAAGAATTATCTCTTTCTTTAAAATAAGAACCAAAATTCTGGAGGTCTTGGTAGCCAAAGGGTTCATCACCTAATAAGTAAGTTTAAGTCTGTTACTTTTATTGTGTTTACATGATTTTTGATTTCTGATGTTTCACTTGACAAGATTAAGCTGCCTCATTGAACTGAAGCATACTGGGTGTCCTCTCAGCTATATGTCTGCAATACTGCTGTCTAACTTAGATAAAAGATGCCAATAACATTTCTCTTTTGAAGTTTAGAGTAACATGGGCATTTAAGTTAATGATTTTGCTAATTAACTGAGTTTATACATCTTTGTTAAGGCATTTCATTGTTTACATACTCAATAGAATTGGCTAAAAATAGTTTCAGGCTAAGTGAAATTTTTACCACCAAATAGCCATTTCATGTAAATTGTGCAGCCAGACCACTTTTATACCACAGCTTGTGTTGTGTCTGATTTATTGTGACATCACTTTACTAGACTGGTGGCTTGAAGAGGCAAAGTGTAGGCTTAATGTCAATTCAGAAAAGAGGAACAAGAACAAAGTGCTTTCTTCCTGATGATAACTTAAGTCAGAATAATAATAACAGAGTCAGAATAATAAAATGAGAGATGTTCATAATCCATAGCTGTTCCCATGGAAAACGTTCTCTCCCAAATATCTTTGGTGAGGGGATCTTGTGGCTTTCTTATCACACATTTTTGAAGTGCTATATGCTACTTTGTTTTGGTGTCAAATTAATTAGCATTTCTTTCCTTTTCCTTTGCCCTCATTATCGTAGGCATTTCTTAGGAGAACATGTATGTTTTCCACAGGTTATTATTTACCCAGATTGTAGTAATATCTAAAAATGGGTCAGGCATAATCTTAATGCAGAAGACACAATCTCTTCTCTCAAGAGACAGCAAACGATTGTAGCCTCATAAATGTGATTTTTGCCATGACTAGTAAAAAGCTGCAGACCTTTTGCTGCTGTGGCAGTGCAGGGTCTTAGGGCTCATCCAGGCTTGCTGTGGCCACAGCTGGGTTCAACCTGGTTTAGCAGTTGTTTAGAGGAGCAGTGCTTATGGGAGGCAACTGTGCCACGCTGGCTTTAGAGAGCTTCTGAGAGGGAAACAGGTGCTATGAGAAAAAAAACATGTAAGTAGCCTTAAGTGGAAGATCAGAAAGAAAGAAATTGCTACACTGCTCCCAGCAAAGACTTCAACTTCCTTGTTGCTGTCCCCTCCTATTTCCCCCAATTTCTCTAGGAAGACTGAAACCATCAACCTTGGGAATGCAAAGGGACACAGGACAGGTGAGCACCACATCACAAAAAAAGTAAATACTAGGAAAGTGGTGGGGTTTTTCTGGTAATCTTTTTTTTTTTTTTTTTTTTTTTCCTTTTTTGTGTGTGTTTGTGTATATATATGTATAGCAATTTAAATGGTAATATTAGACTTTTCTGGATTAATTAAATAGGTTATGCTGTTAGTCTCTTAAAATATTTATTAAACTAACAACAACATTTTAGCCTATATATGTATGTAGTTTGTCCCATTTTGCACACAAGATTTTGAGCCTACAAAAGTAAAGCATATTCAGTTACATAATAGAATCACATACGTCTTTTGCATTCTGCATAGTTAGAAAATAATTCCTTGATTTGATCATTTCTTGGAGGTGTGATAACAAAACAGGTTTTCAAAGACGAGAAGGTAGAAAAGGGTTCCTGAGTAGGACTTAAGAACTAAACAGTGTGGTGGAATATCTGTGGGTCCTTATTTGGCCCTTAACCTGACATCGGCTCTACCCTTATTTTCTGGGCATGTGGTTGGAACATGTATGCCACACTTTGGTTCTCTACCTATTAAACAGAAGTAGGTATAATCCAGCACAGTGGGATTTCTTCATAAAGATAATAATAATAAGAAGATACCTTGTAATGGGGATAAAGTAAAGGCATGCTATTCTGCTTTGCTGGTGTTTTTTTCCAGTTCAGGAAGGATTTTTCCATTAATTTTCAACAGATGCTGAGGGGGAAAAAATCTTATAGATAAAAATGAGAAAATAAGAAAGATAAAATTATGAAGGCATAGTTAAGAATGCACTATGTGCTTAAGTATCATCTTGCGCACTTCCCAAATGTGAGGGCAATCTTGTTTTTTCCATGCAGCACTTTCATGCAGCTAAAGCCAAAGACTTGCAGACTGTGCTGACAAGTTGGGTAATATTGGCCTGGCAAACAACAACTTTGAAACGAATTTGAATGTTCACAGTGGATAACTAGATACATGTGAGTTCCCAAAAGAGATAGAAGTATAAAGCAGGAAATCTTGTGTAAAATTAGGGGGCAATATCATCTTAGTATAGGTGCAAGAACTACTGGAATGCCGTGCTCTTGGTGGCAGTTGAAACTGGTGAAAGTTTGTACGAAATACAGGAGAATGATTAAAAGATTTGGAAACAGCCCCCCTTGAGGGTTTTAATCTGTTTATCAAAGAGATAAAAGAGATAAATTTAAGGGGGGTGGTGTATGTGTTTGTGTGTGTGGGTGAGTGACTGTCTTGCGTACTGGAAGTATTTCCTGGCAAACAAAACTTTGATCAAGGGTTCTCTAATATAGTAGACAAAAGTGTAACAAAATTCAATGGCTGGAAGCTGAAGCAAGACAAATTTGGAACGACAGAATAAGGCTCCAATTTTTAACAGTGAAGATAATTAACTAGTGAGTACCTTGATGAAATTGTGGTTGGTTTTCCCTGGAAATTTTAATTAAGACTCAGGAGATTTTTCTTAGCAAACTCTCTTTTAATTCTGCTGGAATTACTTCTGGTAAATACTATAACCTTTGTTATTTAAAAGGTCAGATTAGATTATCATAATGACAGTAATTTCTGATTTTGCTATCTGTGTTCAGTAATGATTTATCTCATGTTCTTGTTGTTGTCTCATACATGTTTCTCTTAAGTCCCCTTTCCCTGGATATAGACCCTACTTTCTAACTTCCCTGTCCACTGGCCTCTGCTCTCTTCTTGTGTCCCTTGTTCACATGTGCATTTTGATTCGACTCACAGCCTGAACATGATCAAGTCAGTAGACTGAAGCTATAAGAAACCAATAATATTTTGCTAAAAATATTGCCTCCCCAAAGAGCTAATGGCTACCTTGCATTAATATAGATATTAGGGGTCTGAGAACAGGCTGGAAGTGGTTAGAAAAATTATTTCAGTTTGCAAAGCTTTTATAACTTTGATTTTATGAATAGCCATATTTTTTTTAGAAGGAAAGTATCTCTCAACCTCTGTCTCCAGTGGTCCCCAGTGAGACAGAAAATGTCAATGAATTAGTTTTTTCATTTAGAGCTCAGAATGGTCTGGATTTAAAAAGAAAGGAAACCTTTACTACAGCAGAAATGCCGCTCTGATATAAGTTTTCTGAACAGTAAATGGATCAAGGTCCAAATTAGGTCTTCATTGTGTCAGGTGCAATGGTAGCAGCCAAACAAAAGCAACCCATAGCCTTAGGTCTGACAGTCTGTTAAATGAATTTGTATGCACACAAGAAAGTGTCTCTGAAACCTGAAGATGCCCAAGAGAGAGACTCTGGAAAGGTTTTACAGACATTTAATAGTTCAAGACATTATTTGTTCAATAATGAAAGAAAAAGGTTTAGAGAGCAATCAGATTTTCATGGACAAAAGCTAGGCTTTTGTCCTAAGGGGGAAAAGGGATCATAGGCAGTGATTTTTGTATGTGTCAGGATGAGATGCAAAAAAAGGGTTTGACAGCTGGAGAAGCAAGAGAAGAGAAAGGGCTGCTCATTCTATCTCATCTGTTTTGTAGGCTTTTATATTCCATTTTGTCCAAGTGTGATTTCTAGCTCTTTCCTCCTCTCTCTATTAGTGTTTCATTCTCTTTTTACACTTTTTAGCACAAAAAAGAATTGGTTTTCATGTTCCTGCTCAGTGCTTTTCCTGTCCCACTGTCCTACATCACTCTCAATATTGAACCACATTTCCCTAACGTTTTGCAAATGCATCTCCATTTTGGTCACATCTGTGTTCACATGACTGCTGTAGCCTCCTCTGAAGTCAGCTGCATGTGTTTTACTGGCTGTGCAGAAGCTAGTGAGCACTGACTGCAAGCATGAGTATCCACACCTCTGCCCTGGAAGAATTAGGTACTTGCCAGCAAATAAAAGTAGGTAACTGTTCCCCAAGTAGCATGAATACTTCTTGAAACCCCCAAAGTATTTGAAGTGCACTTGGTTGTCCAGTTTGGTTCTCTCATACTTCCACATTGTTTCCACTCTTCAAAAGTACACTAAGAAATCTACCCTAAGACTGGGTAGCCCAGTAACCAAGTGTTAATATATGGCCAAAGAGCTGGTTGTGCATTGGGAAGAATGCCTTGAACTGAGAACTCCAAGAACTATAACAGTGCCAAATACAAGGGGGCAGATACTAATCTCCAAGGCCTCTTGCAGTTTCTCTATTTCTTCCACCTTAATGTACTACTGTTTCTGAATGAAAATGAAGAGACAAGCTAATGAAATTCTGCTGGTTTAGAATGAGACAAAACAACCTTATTTATCTATTCAACCAGGAGGTTGTGATACGCACTTGGGCTAAAAGATGTTACTAGTTTACTTATGCCTCTTAGGACTGTGAAAAAACTCCCGTACCCCTAATCAGAACAGTGATTCTCCCCAGAAAAAAGAACATAGATGCAACTGTTGTTTTGTTTTCTTGTTTGTTTGTTGTTTTTTTGTTGGGGTTTTTTTTGTTTAGTTCAGTCTCTTCAGGAGTTGGTTTAAATGAAACAGTTGAACTGAATCTCAGCTACTGCCCTGGAGTTGCTGTATACCAGCAAAATATTCTGAGTATAAACAAATGATTTTTTTGTATGTGGGAGGATGATGGAACCAAAACGTGTAGTTTACTTTTGACAGGGATTGGGATCATGCTTGTGGCATAATGTTTTGTTGGCCTGGCAAAAAATTCTGAGCATCGGCCTCTTAAATGTCATGGAGTTTTCGTAGGAGAGATTTTTATTAGGAAATGTCAAAACAAATATCTAAGCATGGGATGGCTCAAAGCTGCCTGTCATACATACAGTATTGATAGATTTTTGGCTGTGTCTTTTGTTAAGTAAATGAGAACACTGGCTTTATGAATTCTGGTTACATGTCTAAATGCCAGAGCTGCCCACACAAAACCTGTGTTGGAACTTTCTAAGCTGACATGGTCGGTAGAAGTGAGAAGTTCTGATTCAAAATAAAGAATCGGGACATCTGTTTCAAGTTTCATGCTTTTGGGGGGATATGATGGAAGGGGAACACATTACTTTAATGTGACAAATACTGATCAATTTATTTCAAACTTTACTTTGATAAATATACAAAATGAAGATACTAAAATATTTGCCACTTTTCCACGAATGCAAATGATAGATATATCTTAACCCTTTCTTTCAAATTTAGTGTTTACCATTCATCAGTATGATTCAGGCATACAAAGCAGAACAAGGGAATAAGAAGCATCAATTCTTCTGAAAGGTTATATCAAGAATATATACTTGGACTCTGTCTTTTCCAATTGGAATATTCTAAGAAGGAGTATTTACATAATTAGATATGTAATGGACGACTTGTTGGTGATACAAAAAAAAGAAAAATACAGCTGAGTACCAGCATGAGTGTTGATGCAACTGCTTAACTGTGCAGGGTTTCTGATGACAGAAGTATATTTCTTAAGCCTATTTTCCATTTGACCCATGTTTAGGTGGCATGTACCCCGCCAGTGATATGAATTACTGAAGTAATCCTTTGAATATTGGCTCTTATACTACTAAGCTACAAGGCCGGCTAATGAGCATTTCTATTATTGGGCTGCCATTCTCCTAATTATTATCTTCCAAGGCATGCTTAAGAAAGATTTCAAATAACACAGCAGAGATTTTTTGTACAATATTTTTCATAAAGCAAACTATGAACAAAATTGTATGTAGAAAATAATAGTTATGCTTTTCAAAATAAGGATGTAACCCACAAAAAACCACACTTAAAATCCAAGAGACAAGCCTAGGATGATATTCTCAGTGCTGATTGAGATTCTTCTTGACTAACCTTAGTTTAACCTGTTACAGCTAGTTATCTATTTTTCCTAAATGGAAAAGTGCCTATCTCTTAATTACCTATATTTATGTTAGCAAAAATGCTTCTACAGTCCCTCAGAACAAAGGTAGGAAGCAAAACCTAGCTTTGCCCATGTTAAAACTTTTTACCAGCTCTTTTTCTGAGAATTTCTGCTGAACAAATTCTGATAGGTTGGAATTGTAGTTCAAAATTTTGTATCAGCAGAATATGGTAAAACTTCGTGAGCATGTTCATCGGCTATAAATACCTGCTTAGTTAGTAAGCAATACTCAATCTACATTGTAAATAAAGGAAACAGTCATTTGACTCAGGTAGCATGCAGTACTGTAATTAAAAGCTGTGTCCACTGATTATATGTATGACAAAAGGAATGGCTAAGAAGCACCTTCTAACTTTCCCAGCTAACTGTTGCACTGACATGTTACTCATTACCTGTACTTTGCCCTTATTTCTGTAGGTGTATTTTTTTTTTTTTTAGATATATAACTGATTTTTTTAAAAAAGTGATCTTTTATTTAACTTAGGTGCTGTGGTGGGTTGACCTGGTATAGCTGCTGGATACCCACCCAGCCACTCAGTCCCTTTCCTCAACAGGACGGGGAGAGAAAGTAAGATGAAAAAACTGATGGGTCAAGATAATGACAGGGAGATCACACACCAAGTGTTGTCAATGCCAAAATTAATTTAATTTATTGCCAACTAAAATAGATTTGGATAGTGAGAATCAAAGAAAAATCAAAACACCTTCCCACCACCTTTTCCCAGGCTCAGTTTTACTCCTTCATTCCCATTTCCCCTCTCCATGTAGCACGGGTGGGATGAGGATTGGGGTGTTTTTGACACTCCATAACTGTTCCTTTCTGCTGCTTCATCCTCTTCACACTCTTCCCCTTTTCCAGCATATGTCCTTCCCATGGGCTGCAGTCCTTCAGGATAAGCCTGCTCCTGCTTGATTGTTATGGTTTAAACCAGCAGGTAGCGAAACACCACCCAGGTCCTTGCTCCGATGCCCACCCCCCCCAGTCCTCACCCCACCGAGATTGGGGAGAGAATAAGGGGGGGCAGGGGGGGAAGTTAATTTCATGGACTGAGATAAAGACAGTTTAACATGACAGCAAATAAAGGGGAAATAATGTTAGTAATAACAATAATAAAAAAAATAGAATATATGAAAGAAATGAGGCACAATGCAATTGCTCACCACCCGCTGACTGATGCCCAGCCAGTTTCCAGGCAGTGGCCCATGGCCAGCTTTCCCACAAGTTTATATACTGAGCATGACATCATATGGTATGGAATATCCCTTTGGGTAGTCTGGGTCAGTTGTCCTGGCTTCATGTGCCTCCCAGCTTGCTCACTGGCAGGGTGATGTGAGAAGCTGAGAAGTCCTTGACATAGTGTAAACTCTACTTAGCACTGTACCCACTACTGGGAAGAAAATTAACTCTATCCCAGCTGAATCCAGGACAGTGGTCTTCTCTACAGGCTGAAGTTCCTTCAGGAAATATCCACCTGCTCCAGCGTGGGGTCCTCCATGTGCGCAGTGTAGATGCCTGCTCCAGCTGGTCTCTCCATGGGCTGCAAGGCAGTCTCTGCCCCAGTGCCTGGAACATCCCTTCACCCTTCTTCTCTCATCTTGGTGTCTGCAGAATTATCTCATGGGGTTTTTTTCCCATTCCTCACTACCACAGCTGCTAGGCAGGGTTTTACGCTGTCTGACACACTTTTTCCCAGAGGCAGCAGCAGGGTGGCTGCAGGGCCCAGCCCTGCCCCGCACTGGAGCGGGCTGGAACCGGCTGTGCCCGGCTCGGGCGGCCCCGGCCTCTCCTCAGAGGCCACCCCGCAGCCCCTCTGCTGCCAACACTTTGACACCATTACATCATAGAGGTAGAAAGTTTCAGTAAACTGTCACCTTTGTCCAAAAATATATGATTTTATAGTGTTAATAAATATCTTAATCTTACTAGAGGGGAAAGTTAATTTTTAAAGAAGTTGCATTGAGAAATTGCTAGAAACAAACATCAATTTTAAGTATCAAAAGACAAATCATAGTAACAGGCACTGATGAACCTAAATAATGTTTCTGGTTTGGCATATTTAAAGTTAATTAAACCTATGATTTCTTGAAAAAGGTCAAATCTTTCCCTTCTCTCTCTGTACTCAGTTTAAACTCTAATTTGGTACATATCAGTCTTAAGCAAAAGCTCTAGGTGAGTGGCATAAGAAATCTCACATTCCCTCCAGCATTCATTTATCATTCAGGTAAGTTTAAATAAAGGCAAACAACAATTCCAGCAAAAACCCTAACATGTATGAATATTTCTAAGCTGGGAAATGCTTTGAGATGTCGTAAGTCTGAGTTTTTTTCTAGTTACATGTTATATGTTGTCTCTCCTCCTTTTGGATTTGTGATTTTATTGGGGATTTTGTTCTGCCCAAAATGTGTAGTTAAGTTGGAGATGACACTGTCTGGGCCATGGAAACAAAACACACTTTTAAAGAGACTTCATCATTTTTTCTTTGCTGCACTGTATACACAGTGAGCTGAAAGCATGTGTTTGTGTGGTTGCAAAGGATACACTACATTGAGCTGGCTTATCTGTTTCACACCCCTACTGATGATTTGTTAAATTGATGTAACTTGCTTGCATTTAATTTAGAACCATTAGTGTAAAAGTAGTATCAGTTCCGATGGGTCTTTGTACTCTTCACCTTATGAAATAGACTTGGGCAAACTCATAAGTGATAAAATGTTTCTCTAGTGCCAGGCAGAATACACAGATACAGTGGTTTTAAAGGGTTTTTTACATACAGATATGAATTCTCCTGAGCCATCCTAATTCCAAAACTTGAAAATTATGTCTGAATAGGGCTCAAGAAGCACACACAACTCGGAAACATGTTACTGCAGTGCTATTTTCTTTGGCAGTGGCATGGTACTTTGCAGTGTGTTGGTTGGGCAGAGCAATGAAAATTATGGGAGCTTGTCTGATCTTTTCATCTTCTGAGATTCCTCTGAAAGAATGAAAAAGAAGAAAACCTTAATATTAATTCAAAATGGGCATTGCTATTGTCATTCTGTCTCTCACTGAAGGAGTTTTTCTTGGGAGCAGTCATTAACAGGTCAGGAGATTTTAAATTGCCCCCTCAGATCTGTATCACAACTTTAAAAAGCTTTCTGTAATTTGGGATTATTGTGGTGAAAATCCTCTAGCAGGTATCCATCTACTGTGAGGAAACTTTGTAAAGTTGTACAGTTGTATTTTATAAATGTACAGTAGGGAAGGAATTCAAGAATACTTCAGACAGAAGCCTTTAAATAATAAACATAAAAATTCAATTTCCAATATTAATAGTTTATTTAAAGCTTTGTATTTTAAGATTACATTTATTTAGTTTTGGTCTGCTGCATGACTTTTGTAACTCCCACACTTATGCAAATCTTATCCATGGGATGCAAAATGCAGCTGTCATACATATGTTACCCATTGTTCCTGACATACAACTGTGTTAAATGCATTAGCTAAACAATAGGACAAACTTTAGTATAATGATGTTAATCAAGTCATGATTCCTAAGTACAAAATGAAATGTGACACTATACAATGGTGTTTGATTTGAAATATGTCCAAACTGGTATTGTCAGCTAAAGGCAGAAGTTTGTATGAGGGTAAAGTTCCTTTTTAACTGCAGCATAAAAAAAATAAGTACTTTATCTATGGAAATAATAACATAAAATTATTTTACACAAAGAAAAACGAGCCCTCTACAAAAATCCACTACTACCATGAGGTATCACTTATCCAGCTATAAAGTATTGTCCACCATCCCAAAAATTCATCTTTTCATTAATGCTCTGCCCTTTTGCCCTAGTAAGACTACATTTTGTACATGGCCTAGGGAAAGAAAATGTCAATAATTATCTTTTAAAATGTAAGATATTTAAATGTTATAAGTATGAAATGTATAACTGTAATGTATAACAGAATTATAGGAAGTGTTATAACTTCATTTTTTAAGACCCTGAGAAATAAGAATGCCACTCAGAAAGCGTTCTTTTTTTTTTCCAAATTAAATTTATTCTAATTAATATGTTTTAAAAATGATTTATTATTATTAAATTTCTGCCAAGTTAAATTTAAATAAGTAATTTTAAAATATTTTTTAAAAAATATTTACTTTAAACACAAGCATGATTTATTAGTTTTTTAATTCAAGTCATCTTATCTCAAGCGATCACCTTTTACCATAGAAATTAATACTCCTCAGTTTGCGGGATTATACAAGATATCAAATGGTTAAGCTTTTCAGTCTTAGTTTGTTTGGACTGTTAGTAGGGTTTCTGTAAAGGAGAGGTTTGGTAATTGTTAATTTATGATTAGAACTATTGTTTCATGATCAATATTTGTGTACTTGAAGTGGTAACATTTTATCCAATTCCCATCAAGCCTGTGTGACCACGTACACAAAATGTGAAAGAGTACTTGATTAAATATGATTGCCTGGCTTTTTCCTCTAAGGAAAGAGACACTGTACATTCATGTGAGAACCATAACTCATGAGCTGATTAGAAATTTCTTTTAGAGTTCTAAAGTCTGATATATGTTTGAGCCTCTGAAGTCTGTGCTTTGGTGGGATCCCAGGAAGGATACCACAGGGCAAGAAAATGGCATTTTAGATAGCAAAGGTTTCATGCCTCAGAAATTAAAGTATTAATTCTGCAAGGTACTATATATTAACCTGGCTCTCACCTCCACTATTTGACAGAGGCAAAATACAGATAACAATTCAGAGATACGCTTTAAATGACAAATCATTCATAGAGAATGGTTTGAGATTCTTGGAGAAAAAACATAAAAATACCTTGCACTGCTTGATTTATTAATTAAGTTATTCTGAAGTGTTGCATGAAGATTTCAATACACTCCCTAAATAAGGGTATTTTATTTCATAAACACCAATAGAATTTGTGGTGTTGCTGCAAACAGGAGTGGGGTTTCCCAGCTGGCAGATGATCCACCACAACTGAAAACTCATGAGCAGAGCAATGTGAAAAGAATCTCTCACATTGCTGAATGTTGTGATTTAGAGTCTTGCTTATCAGAATTAGATACCTAATATTCAAGTTGTTTGGATGTTTAGGTTTTGAAATTGCTTAAAGGAGTAAAAATATACTAAGATTTCGTTGAAAAGAATGGCCTCTACTGATCTATATGCCTCGGACCAAATCCAGTTCTTAGTTATATCAGCAGAATGCTATTAATGTCAATGGGTACTTGTCAAACATAGCTGAGAGACTAGCTGAGTGATTTTTAAATAGCCAAAGTCAAATGAGAGGTAGTTTATAAAAAATTAGAACTAAACAGCTTTTTATTTGGCTGAAGAGTATCTTTCACTTTTTGATCAGGTTGTTTTCACAGACAAACAATTTTGTCTTTGCTAAGTAGAAAAGTTATTCTTGTTGGACAGAAAGGATATGGCTGGAATTTTTAATGAAAAGAATGTAAGTGATTTCATTCTACTTACACAGGCAAATTTACTCACAAAATTTCAGAGGGCACTGAACAAACAAAAGTTCGTAAGAGGAAATTAGTATAGTAGAAGAAATAGTCAAACAAAGCAGAAGTCAAATTGGTGTCTCATGTGTGCCCTGGATAGATATCAGGAAGTCAGACATAAGTAAGAGTAGAATTTAGCCAAAGCCACAGTGTTTTTAATATGGTTATCATGACTAAAGCTCCATTTTCTATTCTGTTTTTTGGTTTTGTTTTTTTGGGGGTTTTTTTGTTTGTTTGTTTTGTTGTGTAGTTTGGGTTTTTTTTTTTAAGAGTTAAGAATATATGTAATTCTGAAATAGGATCTGTCCTGGTTTCAGCTGGAATAGAGATAATTTTCTCTTTAGTAGCTGGTGCCATGCTGTGTTTTGGATTTGGTGTGAGAAACAATGTTGATAGCACACTGATGTTTTCTTTTGTTGCTGGGTCATGTTTATACTAAAGCAAGGACTTTTTAGTTTCTTGGGCCCTGCCAGCAAGAGGGCTTGAGGAGCATGGGAAAATAGGAGGAGACACAGCCAGGACAGTTGACCCAAAGTAGCCAAAGGGATATTCCCTTATCATATGGAGTCCTGCTGAGTGTATAAAATGGGGGAAGAAGAATGAAGTTGTGGGACATCTGGCATGGTGTTTGTCATCCTGAGTAACTGCCACGTGTGATGGAGCCTGGCTTTCCTGGAGATGGCTGAACACCTGCCTGCCAGTGGTAAGTAGTGAATGAATTCCTCGTTTTGCTTTGCTTGGATGTGCTTTACCTATTAAATTGTTTTTATCTTAATCCTCGAGTTTTGCATTCCTTTCTGATTTTCCTCCCCATTCCTCTGGGTGAATGTGAGTGAGTGAGTGACTGTGTGGTGCTTGGTTGCTGGCCGATGCTAAACCATGACAGGATCAAATCAAGTCCCATCAAAGTGAAACCCCAGAAAAAAATCAAATGCACATCCCAAATATCTGAGGCATAGTTAGAGCACTTGGGTGGCACATGAGAAAGATTCCACTTGGGAATGTTAGATCAAGATTCATTAAATTAATAGGAGTTAATTCATGCCAAGGGTGTAAATTCCTGAATGACTGGGATATCGGTTACTCCAACACAAGACACTTCAGCTGTTTCCTGTTGGAGCCATTCCATTTTAGGTAATTAATATATATTCCTTGGTAGAGAGATTTTTATGTTGTTCTCCAGCATCCCTATTTGTTAAACTATGAATTTACTCTCTCTTTTACTGGCCCAATGCAGTTATACTGTCTTATATAATATGTAAAACCTCTAACTGGGGAGGAGTGGTGGTGGTGAAGAGAGAGAGATTGTCCCCACATCTAGATCACCTAAAGCTTTCAAGGTGGAAGTTGAAGCTGCTGATCTGATTAAATTTTCCAAATCTCAGAAGTGCTTTCTGTATGGAGTTAGCTTAGGTCCTGCAGACATTTCTCACTTTGTTTCTGTTTTATTAGTGCCATTAAGTGTTTTTTTTCAGGACAGAGGAGTGTGGTGGGGAAAGCATTCACTCCTGATAATTTCTGGTTTTCATGTAACTTTATTTTCAGGTGGAAAGGTGTTGTGTTGGAAAATTCCCAGCAAGTTCTAATTACATACTTAGTCTGAGGTTAGATGTCTTCTTATCCCTGATGAGGTATTGCAAAATCTTGCCGCTTCATTCAGGCAGATAAATAAGGCTTTTGAACCAACAAAGTGATTATCTTGGGTCTTAACCCTTCCTCTGAATCTTAAATTCTTCTGAATTCTGAATTACGTATAAATTTATGCCACCTCAGCTTCATGAGGCAAAAGAAGCTCAGTACTCCTGAATTATTTTTCCTACAGCTAAACACAGAAAATTTTAGTCTGGTTATTTTGAAAATGTAATTTTTAACCTTTCATCTTGGTTTCCACAATGGTATGTCATGCTGATATATTACAGATTAATTGGGGAATTCTTGTATGGTTTTGGAAAACCAGCGCTCTTCACCAAAATAAATACAGTGCCTTCCATATCCAGGGTTCATTATCTTGGCAGACTGATCTCTTGGTACTTAAAAAAATAATGATGGTTCTTTAAATAAGGTACTTTGTTCTATTAGAACATTTGTGATTTTTATGGTGCAGCTATTCCAGTGCTGTGTAGTATAGAACATATCCCCCATAAATATATAAATAAATCAAAAGTAGTGGGATGAGAACAGAGACTTAAATTGCTGTGCTTTGCCTTAGTCTCCAGGTTATTCAAGTACTTTTCCCATAATAGATTACAGGGTTTTTTTAAGTTTCAGGCACTGTGAATTAAATGACTTACTAAGTTAACCTGTTTTCTTGGACATATCTGATATATTCACAAAGATTAAACCTTATCTGATTAAGAGATTTAGCCAGTCACAACATATTCCAGTATTTCCACAATATGGAATGTGAACTCATGTTTCTACACCACCAGAAAATTGAAAATCCTAAGAAAATCTGCTTTCTAAAATGTGTACATCTATAAAGAGTTTTCTATTTTAGATGAAGTATTTCTATTAAGCATCTTCTTAAAAAAAAAGCAAAAAAAAAAACTTTTAATTAAGAGTTGTTCTAATTTAGTTGCCCAAGGGCAAGTAGGATTGTATATGAAGGGATTTTTTTTTTCTAGTTAAGAAAATGATTTATTAATTTCAATGTTAACTTCCTATGTTGTCCCTAGAAAGCTGGAAATGTTATTTGGTTTATGGCATTTTATCAGGAGCTGGGAATTGAGCTTGGATGCTCCCTGGTGAATGCTATGTTTTTCTAGTTGACTATAGTACTGGACTAATGCAAAAGCAATTGCTAAGAGGGATCTTAAAGAAGGAAGTCTTTATTTTATGTCCCTTTATTTGAACCATCACCACTTATAAATGCATCTAGCCTCAAAGTGAAAATTTCTGGTTTATGTAAATGATTGGTGTTTTGGGAGTATGTTAAAAGAAACTGAGGTGTTGTTGCCTGTTTCTGCTGTGAGTTGTGCTTGTTTCAGAAAGAGCAGGCCTTGCCTTAATTTTTCAAACACCAGAATTCTAGTTTGACTTTTAAACCTGTAAAGTCCAGGTTAATTTCTTTGAAAACTTATTTCTCTATATTTTAACATTGAAGTTCAATTTCTCAGTTACTTTATTCTTTATCACGGGTGGAGTCTTGCCAAACAACTTCTACATTCCACGTATGCAGAACTGACATTGATAGATGTCGTGTGTGTTGTCCCCCCGCCCCAATCTTTTTCTCTCACCTGCCTACTGTAGCACACAAAACAAAGCTGGGGTAGCTTTTCAAGGACGCAAGTCTTTAAAATTTAAAGAAAAACTTAAAAAGACAATCAAGGAAAAAACGACCAACAGTGGACCACTGAAGCTTGAAGAACAATGAGATCCTCTGTTTCAGCTGTTATTTAAGATATCACATCTGGCAAACTGATATAAAAACACAGTCTCATGTTTTTTAATTACTTTTGTTTCCTTTGCCTTCTTTTCTTTTGTAGGGACTAAGCTGAACTATGTTGTATTTTGCAGTCTGCCATTACCTACATGCAGCTGCAAAATTTACCAGAAAAAGAAGGATGCATGTTGGAGGTGTAGAGAAGAAAGGACTTTGACTCCAAATTATGCAAATAAAATACCATGACCACCACTACAAAACCAAAGCAACACCTGCTACCTTCCTACACTGCTTTCAGATGAGTGTCACATTATATATGCAGTGATGTCTTGAAAGCCAGAGCTGGTATTGCTACAGCAGTGCTTTTTAAACTGTCTACACAGTACAAAGCACTTTATGGAAGCCGAGACATTGTCCTGAGAGTGTCAAATTATTTTAAGGTGCTTTTTTATTTATTTTTTTTTAACTGACAAGATCATCTCAGCCTAGTATTTGGTGTCTGTAGAACAGGAAGAATTGCAACTTCTTTGGACTCACTGATTGTGCTTAATCTTAGTTACAAACCAGAATAGTCTATTGCAGCTAGAAGAGTGCCCATACTGTCATTGTAGCAGTATTCAGTATGAGTAGTAATAAAAATAGTTTTTATAGTGGCCTAAGTTCTCTAGGTCTTTGTCATTCAAATGTTTGGCCTTGGGGAAAAAAAAAATTAAAAATAAAAACTGAGGCATCTAAAGCTCCTAAACTGAACTCTGAGATGGAGAGAGGGGATTGACATGAGATTCAACAGAGCATGGCTAAGGAAACAAGGAATAAGGCCATTTGAGTCTGAAAGGATCAAAGTACTGAAAGTCTTTTGCATGAGATGTGCAGTCTTGTAATCAATATGATGTTTAACACAATGAACAAATACTTCAATAGTGGCAAAATATGTTTTGATTAGTTCAACTGATAAGACATTATTACATTCTGAAACTGCTGGACCTTGCACGATTGTTTTATCAACAAAAGCTGCAAACACAACAGTGCATTAGTCTGATTTCCCGTATATGAGTAAGGATGTGCAAACCTTTGCTTAAATGAACTACAAAAGGTAACAGTGTCTTAAGCAGTGTGTAAAATCCTGGCCATTAAAAGAAAGTCTGCTAGAGAAGCTATTTCTGTACTCACAGTAATATCTACTAATTTCAGCTGGCTTAGTCAGTAGAATTTCTCTCTGTGTTTTTCTTACTATTTTCCTAAATTCCAACTTAAATTTCTTATTAGGAGAAGGAAATAAAAACAGTGATACAGAAGCACAAATTATTCCGGTTATTTTGTGCTGCTGTATTGACAAAAAAGTAACACAGTGGGGCTAGCAAAATGCAAGCTGTCTTGAATTTTAGGTGGAAAATATATAGGGTGAGCATAAAAGTACAGGAAATAAGCTTGAAAGATAGCTGAGTAGATAATGATGTTATTGAGCAGTATAGTGACATGACTTGCTGTTTCTCTGCCTCCGTATTTTCTTGATGGTCAGCCCAGATTATTAGAGTATAGTGTAAACTATACAGCTGAAAAGGAATAATTCAACCTAGGACTCTGCAGCCATTGCTAGCCTTAATGCATTTTGCCTTGCTAAGAAGGATGAAAATATAGCGTGGAGATATGCAATGAGGTAAATGTTCTATGCTAAATGCGTTTTACAAAGCAGCCACACAAAGCCAATGCTTCATGCAATGCTTTGAGTAAATACTATATTATTACCTGTTATGCTCAATTTTGTGTATTCAAGTAGAAAAGGGATCTCAAGGTCTAAAGTGGGGGGTAGATAAGTGGAAGGGAACAGATGAAAGGAATTATTATTCTTCTATAGATGGGGAATTTTGGCAGGCTGAAAGTATGTGGTTTAGTGCCAAAACATAAAATAAATCCAGATTACCATGTCATTTCCCCAAATTAAAGCCCACTTTTACTTCCAGTGAAGAAACATCTTTGAGTCATATGGATACTGTTGGATGTTGGCAACGTCAGGCTTTGTGGGATAGGCGCAGGGTATTTGATTAAGTTTTAGTATCGTGGTTCCCAAAGCTGCTTTTGCTATACACTAATTCAATTCAAGTGTTTCTTGAATGTAAAATACACTTCAGAGCCTGATTAAGACTTTTTCAGTCATGTCAGCTGGCAACTTCTCCACTATATCTAGTAACAATCCATCCCCCCAGCATATTTCCCAAATGCTTGTAGAATGAGCAACAGCCTACTGAACAGCAAAATTTTACTGAGGAAACTAAGCCCACGGAGTGGGCTCATGAATAGCTTCAGTCTGGAAGCTGGTTGGGTTGTACAAAGTTTGCACAGACTTTGGTCAGCTGGAATACACCACTTTTCAGAGAGCATCCTGATTCACTTTTCTGGGCTTACTGGTCTGGATTTTCTACTCACTGAATCAGCAAGACTCATGAAGACATCTTACACATATGGAAAGCAATATTTGGACATAGGCACCCAAGATAGTATGGACTGATTTGTGCATGTATAATTCCATTTCTATATTGTGAAACATGTTTGAGAAAAGGTACAGAGAAGAGGATGCAGAGGATACATGATATTTGACGACATTTTTATATTAAGAAATCATTCTGGTTTGCTGAAACCAGAAAACAAAGATACAAAATGCATGTGTTGCTCACTATATCACTAACTCATTTAATCTAGGATTAGAACTGAGTAATAAAATATTCAGCATAGAGAGATATACTATTTTCCAGAAGAACCAAGAATGCTACAGAGAGACAACGATGCAGTTTAACAAGCAGTTTTTTAGAATTTAGAGAAGACATAGGACTGTCTGCATTAAAGGTATAGAACTCCTCTGGGGCCCTCAGAAGAAAATGTAAAGGAGAGAATGAATTAGAAAGTTGCAGCAAAAATAATTATTAGACAGCTATTAAAGGTTACAGTGAAGACCAGGGGCTAAGCCCAGCCATCTTTAGAACTGGGATGAATGGCTGTAAGTCATGGTGTCTTCACTTCATCTGTCTAGGGACCATTGTGTAAACACTTTTAGATGGAGGAGCATTACAGAAGTATTTTTTTCTTGATAAGACTGGATAATGACAAATTGATCTACAAGTACCTAAGGTGACTGAGCTCTACCTGAGCCGTGGAACTTCACATCTGAAGTACTTAAGAGGGAACAAGAAAAAACTCCAGAGCACCATTCATTTAACTGTTATTTTCAGAACCATTATGAATTTTTATTCCTTGTGAGTGGGATGTGCCTTTCTCACCAGAAGTGTCCAATAAGTGGATATGGAGACACTGCAGTATTGCTTTTTACTTTGGTTTTCCACAGCTTAAAACCCAGTGAATAGATTTGCTGCTTGAGGAAATTTAAGTAAGTGAATATCATTACAGAAGATGACCATCAGGTTGCCAAGCTGAGGTACATGCAAAGAGATCATGTGAAAAGAATAAACTTAGTGAACTAAAGAAAGAAGTGCTTTCTTAAGCAGAAAAAATATTTCTCAGTGAAGTACATATTTCAGCTCACTGCCTCTGATGATCAATGAATATGTGATACAGACTTCAGTAGCAATGACTTTTCCATTAGCGTACAGGTGGTCAACTTTAGGTGAATTCCTATTTGCAGAAAATGAAAACATCTACAGGGACATAAGTAAGAAGTGGGAAAAATTTTATTATACCTCTGGATGGTATTGGATATATTTAGGATTTTCTTGGTGGAGATGGGAGATTATGGTTCAAATTCCCGTGGGCAGAAGGGGAAATTCAAAGTCAATTGCTCATAGCTTAAGCAAACCATAAGCTATTCAAGTCAAAAAGAGTCAATTTCTCTTTGAACTTTGCTCTGAATATTTTGTTGCACTTTTGCAAATTTAGCTATTGAGGAATTAGGTTCATATTTTCTCATTTTTAGTGCATTTTGACTAATATATTGTTCATAAAAAATTTTTTGATTGAAAGTTTGTGGTTTGATGAAGGGGAGGGGAGAAACATATTGCTGTGAAAAAAAATATTGAAAATACACAATTTTCAGAGTGAAAATAAGCTACCATCATTCCGGAGCCATCTTGCAGTTTTTAAGTATTGGTTTGAATAATGCTTGAAATAGAGGATGTAATGATTTCTAAAAAGAAGTAATAATTTCTAGTTAAGTTTTTTCACTTTTTTTTTTTTAACAAATACTCAGCAGTTTTATTTGAATACTTAGAGGGGAGATAAGTTATGTCATCTTGCTCTGCACAGTGCTGTAAGAGATATTTATGATTTATTACAATGGAAAGCTATGGATGGAGCAGGGGGGAATAAAAAGTGATGGAAACAAGGCAAAGAAAAAAAAAAAACAGAAGAGAGGCTCATGCTTTTACTTTTTACTGAAATACCTTGGGCTGTGAAATCACATATTGCAGCATGAATTTCAATCAAATTTCTTGAAAGTAAGTGACTCCTTTAAAACACTGAAAGGCTCAAGGAGTTTATTTCAGGTGCCAGTTACTGATCTTATTTACATTTTCAAAAGCAAGAGTTCCAATTGACTGAATTGTAAAATTGAAACTCCCAGAGCAAACACTTCACTAAGGATGGATCCATGTACTCTTTCTACTTCCAAGAACACAGGCTGTATTATTTTTAAACCAGACAGAAATGAAAATATTTCTTACCAGGGAAATTTCAGGAGGCAGAAGGCAGATTGAACTACTGAGCTTGTATATGTGTCAAAAACAAACATTAAAGTAAAAGTTGCTTTCAGACTCTGAATTGTCTCTGGAAGAAGCCAGACATAAGCAGAGTCAAAGTGGGTTACCACTGATTTAATGGAACACCAGATACTGTGAATTTATTGTTGAAAGCCTAGGTAGGTCAATGGTGAAACATTTGTGGATGAAATGAGCTCAAGAAATGTGCATCCTTTGCAACTTGGGGCTGTTCAATAAACATTCTCATGCACTTATGAGCAAACTGTGCTGCTTTTTCTCTTTGAGGAATCTCTATGAATGGACCAATATTTTCTTGAATTGGATAATGAGTACAGAATACTGGCTGACTGCCGCAAAAATACTTTCCAGTTAGTTTGACAGCTATTCTTTATCATTTCTTTATCAGTATTCAAAATTTTCAGCTGTTTTAACTGAAAATTTAGGACAGGTGGGTTTCCTGATTAAGTAAGATAAATAGTGTCATTTAGACCAGCCTGGTGCTAGAACATGAATCATTATGTAGTTGAATACACCTGCGTAAAGAAAACCGGCACAAATATTACACACTGTTTAAATTCCTGTCTGAAAAGAAAAACGTATAGATGACTTCTAGGCCTTAAACTGTCTCAATACAGAACTCCCTTGCACTGTAAAATGCTTTTCACTTTTTGGTTAACACAACTGAGTTGTGACTGGCTCTTCGTGCCTGTGTTTCTTAGGAAAAATCACTAAAAGCAAAGAGATCACAAAATTCAAAATGTTCCCACTCCCAGGATTTCAGCTTTGGTCTAACATTGACTACTATGCAGAGGTCTGCTGTGTGCCAAGTTAATCTTTACATTCTCAACTAGTAGTAGTCTGATGACCTATAGCATAGTGGCAAAAATTTCCACTGTATCCAGCATACACTTCAGCACATTTAATATGTTAGTCATCTTTCTTTCAGTCATTGTTGTGCCAAGGAGTTGCAGAGGTTGTAGAAACAGGTTTTTAGGTTGTTCTGTTTTGTGTTTTTGTTTGTTTTGGGGTTTTTTTGGTTTGTTTTTTTTTTTTTTTAATTTAGAGTCAAATAGGGAAACAGTACTCAAGACTGCAATATGAAATCTTAAATTATGATAATGTCAACTTTCTTCTGGAAAGAAATTATAGCATTGTTAAGAAACTCATCTGAAGAGACAAGACTCAATATCTTCCAGCTTCCCAACAGCACACAACAATGAGCTGCAGTGTTTCTGAGGGCGATGGCACTCACGCTTTTTCCCTGTTCGGCCCTTCCGTTGCCCTTCAACACCATTCTTTAATCCTGTATTTCCTGAGGTATGAACTGTAATTTATTGCTCCTTATTTCCACATGCTGACTCCTTCCTTTCCCCTCTAGAGTTATGAAAAATCACTTCTTGGGGTAACTAGGTATCTTTACATTTCTTGACCTGGACACCCTCAGCGTTAAGACCTATTTTAGTCTCTTGAAACCTCCACACAGGTATTCCACAGCTTTGATCTTGTCATCAGGCTTTAGGCAACACTCCATGCACACCATGACTTGCCTGACTACTAGTGACCGTTCAAGTTTAATCATCACTGACTTGGCTTTCCCAAAGTCTTTGACTCCTTTAAAAACCCAACTTAGCCAGAGCAGACTTTCTGAAGTAAGAATGCCTACTGCTGAGCTAAAAAGACTAGGTAAAAAAAAGAAAAGAAAAGAAAAAAGTACAGAGAACCAAAACACCATAAGGTTTGCCTGTAAATATCACAGTCTTGAAGTTATTTTAAATACTGAGGCCTTAAAACCCTTAAAGATCTTCAAGTCTGGGCTAAAAAAAAAAAATGTATACATGTATTTTCATTTGAACACAAGCTGCTGCTGCATCTTTGATTTATCTTTGAAACAGATGTGTTTTGAGTTGAAGTTAGACTTCAAAGAAGAAAGTAAATGTTCAGTAGAAAATATTTTTCTTATTCAGAGTAGAGACTGATAGTATAAATTTTGCTCTGAAAAGATAAAACTGTATTCTAAATGTTCCATTCAGAAGTTCAGAAATTTAACTCAGAAGTACAAGAAAATTACAGTTGTGAACTTTAGGCACATTTCTTCAACAGCTCAAATCCACAGCGTTAAGCAGGAACATATACTATCTGGCTGTTGGGATGATTACGTATATTCATGCTTTAAATGCTTGAACACCCTGCAAAGTTTTTCAGCTGGTTTGACTTAATTTCTGTGGTGCAGAGGCCAGGAATTGTCTGATCCTCCTCCCTTGTTCTTCAGCTTGAGCATTTAACATCCATGCTCAATTCCCGGATGTTTTTGTCTTTGCGTCTAGTCACCTACCCTGACACATACCCAGATGCATACATTATTTCGGTACCTTGCTGAAACATTCTCTCTTCAGTTAAACCCTAGGCTAAATCCTACAGAGTTTTCCTCTTGTCCTCCCCAGCAAGTTTGAGACACTACTCGCCTTTCAGCTTTGTCCAAATGCTCCATGCCTGCAGCTTTGTTAGTGCTTCTTTCTGCTTCCTTTCTCTGCTTGGGCTTTTGTTGTGGTTTAACCCCGGCTGGCAACCAAGCACCACGCAGCCACTCACTCACTCCCGCTCACCCAGAGGGATGGAGGAGAATCAGAAAAGAATGCAAAACGCAAGGGCTGAGAGATAAGAACAATTTAATAGGTAAAGCAAAAGCCGCACATCCAAGCAAAGCAAAACAATCAGCAGGCAGGTGTTCAGCCATCTCCAGGACAGCAGAGCTCCATCACGCATAGCAGTTACTTGGGAAGACAAACACCATAACACCAAATGTCCCCTGCTTCATTCTTCTTCCCCCAGTTTACATACTCAGCAGGACGCCATATGATAGGGAATATCCCTTTGGCTGCTTTGGGTCAGTTGTCCTGGCTGTGTCCCCTCCCAGTTTCCCATGCCCCCCCAGCCCTCTCACTGGCAGGGACCAGGAAACTGAAAAGTCCTTGACTTAGTATAAACGTCACCCAGCAACAAAAGAAAACATCAGTGTGCTATCAGTGTTATTTCTCACACCAAATCCAAAACACAGCACTGCACCAGCTACTAAGAAGAAAATTATCTCTATCCCAGCTGACACCAGGACTTCTGTTTACAAACCTCTCTCTTGATTTCCCTTTATACTTCCTCAGCTTCTGAGCTGGTTTCTCCTATGCTCAGCCTTGCATTAGGATCTCCTGTTTTGCTCTTTTCTGCCTGCCGTGGTTTAACCCCGGCTGGCAACCAAGCACCACGCAGCCGCTTGCTCACTCCCCGCCACCCAGATGGATGGGAAGGAGGATGGGAAAGGAATGTAAAACTCAAGAGTCGAGATAAGAACAATGTAATAGGTAAAGCAAAAGCTGCACATGCAAGCAAAGCAAAGCAAAGCAAAGAATTCATTCACCACTTCCCTGGGCAGGCAGGTGTTCTGCCATGCCCATGGAAGCAGGGCTCCATCACGCATAACAGTTACTCAGAAAGACAAACACCATAATGCCAAATATACCCACCTCCCTTCTTCTTCCCCCGGTTTATATACTCAGCAGGATATCACATGGTATGGAATACCTCTTTGGCTAGCTTGGGTCAGCTGTCCTGGCTGTGTCCTGTCCCAATTTTCTGTGCCCCTCCAGCCCTCTCTGGCAAGGCCCAAGGAACTGAAAAGTCCTTGATTTAGTACAAACATCACCCAGCAACAACTAGAAACATCAGTGTGCTGTCAGCATTGTTCTCACATCACAGCCAAAACACAGCACTGCACCAGCTACTAAGAAGAAAATTAACTCTATCCCAGCTGAAATCGGGACACTGCCAAATTACTTCAAAGTCTTCCACCTGATAGAAGACACACTTCACCCAGAAGCTGCTTTTACCAATAAACCAGTTCTTTGTTTACAAAAAGAAATTAACATTTCTCCTAGATTGTGGTTTCCAGGCACACATCCTGTTTCCTATTAATAGACCAATATTTTGTGTAGGCAATGAGCAGGGTCAGGGCTATGATCGTCAATGTTCTGTTCCATTTTAAGTGTCAAAATCTGTTAGGTTTCAGTTATGATCCAGCTGTATGATCATACATCCTGATGCAAACGGAGAATACTGGAATTTTTTCTGCATGTGAATAGTCAGCAAGAAGAGATTTATAACCATGTCCTTAATAATATCAGCTTCTTAATCCTTTTAGCGTGTAGAGAAATATTATGTCTATGTAATATTTGGAGAGACTGATCTTGAGTTATTCAAGGTCAAGCTGGTATATGTATTGTAGAAATGATTGTATGTCTTATCTTTAACTTCACATCTTATTTATAGTACATTTCCTCCTTTTTGTATCTTTAGTGTGAAGACAACAATGCTAGTGATAAAGATGATAAAGAACTGGCAGGCATCTAGGTTTAACCATTCTGTCACTTAGGGCTGCGTTCAAGGTCTATATATAAATGAGCTTTGAAGTGAATTTGACTACCTTTCCTTTAGTATGTATGAGAGGCTGCTTTACACTAAAACAGAAATGGAAAGATTTTACCTTTAGCTATATGCATATAATATTACTACATAAAATTGTAGCGTATATATATTATAAATATAAAACTAAACAAACCTATGTAAAACTATATGTGGCTATTATTTGTTTTATGTATAGCTATGTGCTATTCATCACCATTCAAAAAGTTTAACCATTTAATAATATGTCTATAAATATAGCAATAAAATTAGAATGATATTTTATCTAAATCTGTGCTTTTTGCCTTTAATATGTATAAACAGACTAAAATAATTATCTGAAAATAAATTACTTTATTGTAAGCTTTATGTATCATTTGAGGTTACAACATTGCAGCATCCCAGAGGATCATTGAATTCTTCTCCTGCCTCGTGCATCTGCTGTGCGAACCCCCCATTTTATTCAGGAATAAAGAAACAATAGCAAAACAAACAAACAAAACATCAAGCAGCGACTCCTAGATGTCTCAGAACATTTTCTTGGTTGCTGATTTCACCATCTTCCTGTGTCTGAACAGCTCAATTTCTGAACTTATGTGGAGTAGCTTAAATAGCATGACATTGTACTTGCAGGATAGACACCCACAGAATCATTTTTTCCCTCTCTGTTCTAATAAGATTTCTGAACTTACTGGATCTTCTTTACTGCTTTTCATTACTGTCATGCATGATAATATTAGGAGCAAGAAAACAGTGCAATATTCCAAAGCATCAAAATGTGTGTAGTTGTTTTGCAGTTGGCAGCAGCAGCACTGTGGCAAGTTTGAAATGTATTCTTCTCTCCCCTTCTTCCTCACCTCTTGCTTTTGTCCCATTAGCATTGATCTCCAGAACCTGGTGTGCCGGTGGCAGGGAGGAGAAGCCTGTTCATAGCCCCCTCTGGGGAGCCCTCAAAAGCCTGAGGGCTAGTTCTGTATATGTGTTTGGAAAGTGTGCTAGAACTAAGCTGTATGATCAGCTTTTGCCTTGCAACCAGGGTCTGATTCATCAGCCATTTTTCTACATGTCTAGTCCACATACTCACCTTGTTCTAGGGCCTGATGAACTGTATGTGCCTTCAAAAAGATACCAGTGGAGTTTGGGTCTTGAGTACTGAATGGTGTTCTGCCTATGTAAAATATATTGGTGGAAGGGGATTGCAGTATCTGCTCCTAGGTCGTCACGTCTGCTTACACAGTGAGAACTGAGAACAATTAAGTGACAGTTTCTGCAATAACAGTTTGTGTGCTTGGGTCTTGTTCCCTGCTCATCCTGAGGCTGAATTGGAAGCTCTGTCCTTGAAGCTCCTATATTTCCATTGGGTTAGAGGATCCCATAGTATTGTTCTTCAGACACTTCAGGTGTCACTTATTTTCTGATAGAAACTAATATGCCTTTAAAAGCATGAATCAAAGGAGTATTTTAATTTAAACCGTCTTAACTTGCTAGTCTCTTACTGACCTGAAAGATAAAGAAATGTAAATTGTATTCAAACCTCTTAATTGCTGCCAATAGCAATTCTTTTGTTACTCTGTAAGTGAAACAGTAGTATCTTTTAGAGAACAAAGCCCGAGGTAAAAAAGCAGTAAGTGCCTCATTAGCAATACTGAGCTACAAGTGTGCCTAAGACCCCACAGACTTCAAGCCAAGAGTTAAAATAGGTTACACTGAATGGATGACTAAATTGTTCCAATAACAGTCTCTCTTTGATGAAGGTGCCTAGAGCTATCGGTTCTCAGGTCTGCCTACCATACCCATCTGTCTTTTACCATTCAATACAGTTAACTTCTTTCTCAATTCAGTATCTTCAAGGTATTTGAAAATTGGGAACCAGAGATTATAAAATAATAGCTCTTGCAGTAGCCACTCACAGTTAAGAGACTGTTAAAGTGATTGGGTGTTTATTTTAGTGAGTATCACAGAGCACTAAAACAAATAAAAAATGCATTAGTTGTGAGTTACAGAAGGAGACGTTTTGAACCACTGAAGCTGGGTGAATCAAACCTAGAAAATTTAGAATATTCTTTGTGCGTTAGTAGATATATATCTATATTACATTTTGGATAGACTTTAAACCAGACTGCAGGCATTTCCCTTTCATCTTCTGTATACTTAATAACTTTGTGAAGTTTATTGAATGCTATGACAGAGAGATGCTATAAAAGAAAAGTGCCTGGCCAATTCCTGCTAGCTTTGCTCATGCAGTTAGGTAGTGCCTGCATCAGTAAATCATACAATGCTTTTTCCAGCACTAGAAGATGAACTGATTTCTCAGCTGTCTTCAGCAACCAAATGAGAACACTTTTAGGTCTCTTCCATCTCAAAAATGCTCTAAAGTGAAGAAAAAAAAAAAAAAGCTCAAGCAAAAGCACTTGCTGAAAGAAGCCATGTTCTTTTTTAATAGTTGTAGCAAATGGGACAAATGGCACATGGGTGGTAGACAGAAAGGTAACTTGCCAGTCGAGTACAGATTTCACTGAAGCCAGGTAGATTCCCAGTTCTGATAGTAAGTTTCAGAATAATTCAAGACACAGGTTTGAGTTTGTGTCAAAAAGTGCATAAGGTTGATTCATACATGTATATTTTAAATAGATCATTAAATAAAATTGAATGCAACTAAGTAAAATCCAAGAGCTGGTTTATAAATAAAACAAAAAAAATCTACTGTTTCTCCCAGCAGAAAGGAATGAAGAAAAAGTTAATGTTTGATTCCAGGCACATATTGTAGCACTCAGTTACTGGGATGCGGAATGTGGCATAGAAATCTAATTAGAAGAAAGTTTATTTGTCTTGCTAATTCTTTGCTTTACTGCAGTCGTTCACAAGGAAGAGCATTCACTGAAGTCATTCAGTGTAAAGTAAGTGGTATTTAAAGACAGACACCTATTCAAAATGTGCATGTGCTTCATACAGTTGCATGAGCAGAAGAGTTTGCTTAAAACATTTTACTGCCCATTCCCAAAACATACTTAGCATGGTCTTTCTGGAAGGACACTGCAGGCTAAATACATCATAGCCTACATCTACCCCAGCTCCCTCAGCAGAGCTGAGGAATGCTCCCGGGCACAGGGACTCTGTCCCCTCTGCTATTAAGTGATAGCACAGTCCTGGCACCACCTATAGCTCAGGTCAACTATAACTGTCTCCCTGTCCCCTTCTGGTGACAGTCCAAGGACCAAAAGAATAAAAGAATTTATGGACACGCACATGAGCTTTCCACACCAGCCGGACTCGTCTGTAGAGACCAGCTCAGAGTGTATTTTTGGTACTGGTATATATATAACCCATGGGGTACCGCAATGCACAGTGAATGCTGCCCTCTCTCATGGCCCCAGGACAGGTTTGCCCAAGGGGAATGATGCTTCTGGCTCATCTAGGGTGAGGGTTTTAGGAGTGAGTTTGCTACATGTGAAGAGCATCCCAATTAAGAAACATTCAAGGTGTAGTCCTTGGCTTCTAAGCCCAGATGTGTCCTAAAACTTGCCTTCCCTTGGCCAGACTTCTCCTGGGCTGTTGGCTTGCCCTGTTGCTACAGCACCAGCTTAACTGCACTTAGCATTCAGGTGACAGCAATCTGCGTAACTAGCTCGGGCAGTGATGTGAGAAATCCCTCACTAGTGTTCCTCATTCCCTGTTGCCTTCTTGCTCCTCTCTCACCCAGGGCACCACAGCTTACCAGCTGGCCAAGTGCTGGCATGGTCTCGAGTCACTTACCATATGTCTGTGCTTATTAGTAGAAAATCTGGGAGCAGGGAGTATCTTCATGCCCTCCTATGAGTACTGTGGATTTAAGTACTACTCAATTCTAGCTGCAGCCTGTCCTAGGTGGGCTTGCAAAGAAATCCTTCAGCAATAAAATTCCTCCCACAGACACAAACTTTTTTTAACAAGAAGTGGTTTTCTGGTAGAACCAATATCTGGTCCCTGCATGAAGAACATGATAGAAGAATGTCAGTGGGCATTTTGAAATTAAATGTTTGACGCCACTGTTTAAGCTGCTGCCAACTTGAGAACTATGCCAAGAAAACTGCAATCTTAAAAGTTAGTGAAAGCACCTGGAACACATCTGGCTTTTGGGACACTCTTTCACTTATACCTGTGATAGCCATTATAAGTCACTGAAATGGCCTTTAATCACTGTGCCTGATGCATTTCTCTAAATATGGCCCATGTACAAACTTCCAAAGAAATGTATAACTGGCCTGTGTTGATAACAGGAAGGGAAACAGATGAGGTTGTTAAAAAGTCAAAAAAAGAGTGTTGTTGAAGAAGCTCAAAATTTCATATTGTCAGTTTGGTAAATGCCTTGTTAGAGATAAACCTTTTGCGACAATTTTCTTCAAGTTCTGCAGAGAATAGGGTTTTTAGTCATCTGGAAAAACTTGGTATGATTAACTCTGATGAAAAATGGATTAAAACCAATCAGTATTTAATTAACTTGGTTGTAATCATCATATAAATAAATTGTTGCCTTACTGTTAAATCTAAACTGATTTCTTTTTTTCACTTTTCTACATTATAAATTTTGGTGAAAGTTTCTAAGAGCTTTCATTATTTTCAATCATAATGAACTATATGACATCAATCAGCAAATTAACCCAGTAATTTATATGTGGAAAAATAAGTAGACAACTTATGCAAAACAATTAATAAGTGATCAATAATTACTTTCTCATTAAGACACGAAATAATTTCCTCTTTAACATCACACAAGCATGGCATTTTTAAAAGACTTATCAGAGTCAAAATCTTAGCTGTACAAAAATACTATACACTTCTGAGACAATTAATTTTAAAAAAAAACACCCAGACCCATGAATTACACATGACCTGAAATTAGATCTTAAAATCTGAACTTCTGTACATCTTTATTTGGTATAATATGAGTAGATTATATTCAATACAATGTCATTTGGATGCATACAGCTTTTTTTTTATATTTCATAACAGCAGTTTATCTATTCAGTGCTTGGCCAAGAAATATACTGACTGATAAATAGATGTTTGCAATATTTTTATCCTGTGCATGGTAAATTGGTCCTAATTAAGCAGGATTAGAGTGGCATTGATGCTTCCATATGAAATAAAAAAACCTCACCACCAAGGGCTAATTTACATTCTTATTATTCACCACATGTGAAAACATAATAGCTTTGGCAAGATAAATGAGGATTCTTTGTCAGCAATCCAGTGTCTACAATGCATTTGGAACTGGTTTCTTTGCTCAAATTGATAACAAAAATCTGATCTGAAGAAAATGCTCTCTTTTGGTTTTTCGATATGCTATGCTAGTTCACACTGAATTATGTTGCATTAGATCATGAGCCAAGCAGTGGGGGAGGAGGGAGGGGGAAAGCGGGAGGTGGAGGAGAGTGAATGTGTGACATAATCTAAAGAGTGCTTTAAAATCATTGGAAGTACAGAGGAAGCAGCAGTATATCAGGAGCCCCTGTTAAGTGCTGTAACTTGAGTTCAAAAGGGCATAGATCCTGACTTTTGCTTCCTTCATCACTTGTTTACAACTTCCAGAAACACATTATTACACAAGGAGGCTGTGACAAGATACAGATGCAGAAAAGCAGCAGTTGCATAGCTGGGAGACCCTAAAATCTCAGTAACACAGAAGTTCTTAGTACATGAAGCACCAGTATAAAACAAAGAACAACATACAAAATTCCTAACAGTCCCACCTCCCAGCAGCATGCATTAGAGTAGACAGTTAATAAAGAATGATAAAAAACTACTACCTGACACTTAATAATTTGCCAGCGGTTTATTATGCTGTTACATGATATGACACTTCTGTAATTTATTTTTCTTTAAAGTCATGTAATGAAACACTACATTGTAAATCTAAGTTGTTTTCTTACTGCAGAAAGGAAAAAGGAAAATGTCAGGCTTAAAGAGTCTAAATAGATGTTTAATGGAGGTGGCAAGAAGGAAAAGCAATAGAAATAGTTGTAGAAACAGGCTGAACACCCATCTGCATGCAGAAATCTCAATTTATTTTTATTCTAATGGCTGAAAATTTTTTTACAAAATGTTAGTGCAGATACCTATTACAGATTCAGAATATGATAGTCAACAGTAAGTGTGCAAGGCATAATTGGCATATCTTTTGGGGGAGACTGATGAGCTTGTAACGGCCTCTCTTTGTCTAGACTCTGCTGATTACATCCCATTTGCTTTCCCTTTTTACTGACAAACTTGACTTCCAAATTATGGTAATGTTATCATGTTCTTTCTCTAACTGGTTGTATTTACATTTCCTTATCTCAGGATGAGCTTAGAGAAATTCAACTGAAAACAAGTTTCCTTGTTAAGTTTTTTCAGTACCCAGCCAGTTTCCAAAACAGTCAGTTGCTGGTCACTTGTTATTCTTATGCCCTTATTTGCATCCAAACTTCTTACCATCAGTATTTAAGAAAATTTAGAAGTTTAAAACCTAGACTTTAAGTGCTATTGTATGTGAGGCAAAAGAAAAATAGATTGGAAGCTTAAGACCCACAGCTCAATTTAAATTAGTTTTGTGCATTTCATCTATTGGAAGTCTGAGATGTTTAAAACACTGGGAAGTGCTGTGCACCTGGTCTAGGGTCTGTAATGAGGAACAGCATAAGCAGAGATGGTCTTCAGACTCAAGCCTGATTTTTGGTTTCTGTAGCTTAAAGCTTGGTTTTCTGAATGTTATGAAAAATGGAAAATTTCTATACACCTTGAAAAACACACTGACCTACTGTAATATCTTTTTGCAAAATAAAATAATAAAAAAAACCCCAACAAACCAACCCTCTTCCTGCATTGCAAAGTGCTTTAAAAGACAAAGGCCATTTTGCTACCTGTACAAAATGCTGCTCTTTGCTCAGATTCTGGTGAAGTTCTGTGACACAAAGTCCATCTCACAGAAATAGCTTTGCGGCTTTTGTTAGGACAGAATGCCACAGTCTTCTCTTTGGAAAGGAAGCTGGCTAATCAGTGTGTAAATCTAATTAAGGAAATATTTTCAAATTGGCCTAAGTGACAGGAAACTCTTCTTTTTGAAATAATTTTTGAATTCATGTACCCTGAATACAGATGCTTGAAAACATAGAGGGACTCTTTCCCTTTCAAAATGCAAAGGCTAAATCAATGGTCCTGGAGAAGTAAATGACTGAAACCTTAGCTGCAAGGAAATGAGAAAGCCAGTAAACAAATCTATGCTTATGCAACAGGGAGACAGGACAGAACAGAATTTTCTTCTAGCTAACATGCATTTTAAGCTGTGGCAGCAGAATACCTCCAGCGCCCAGCTAATTCAGATCCCCTCCAGAGAAAGAATGCTGGGGACGATAGAGTGGGTAAAAAAAAAATAAAAAATTGCAACATGGAAACTTCTGTTTTTCATTTTGATTTGGAAAATCCAACCTTTTTCTATTTTAATGTTGACATTTTTCACAGCATGAATATTCTGCCTTTCAGTCAGCTATGCCAATCCTTTAGGAGACTTTCCAGAATACCCTCAAAATGCAAATGATGTCATAAAAACCATTTTGCTTGAGTATGCAAATCTGACTTACATCAAATAATCATAAGCCTGAAACATATTTTCACTGAAATGAGAAAATCTGTCAGCAATAAGCAAAGCAAAAACTCGATTTAGGTCTAGGTGGCTTTAACTGTACAAGACCAAGCTCTACACTGGGCTGGATTTGTTTGGATTCCTGTTTTGTTCTCACATGCTCTTTACTCACCCTATCTAATGTTATGCTTTTTATTCCTTTATGCTTCTGCTGTCTCTGGCTTCCTCTTATGTTGTGGATTGCATCAGGCATTTTTTACACATTGGTCTTACTTTATTAAAGCCTTCTGAAGCTACTCCATCTTCTTAACTTGCCATTAATTATCTTGTATGTACAAGCACCGATGGGCTAATTTTTACTTTTCCCCCCTCTATCCTATTAACTAATATTATCGCTCCTATTTCTTCTGAAAATAAGTAATAAGCAGTACTGAAACAATGGGCATGCTGTACTGCAGTGAAATGCAGCCTGTGAAGCCTGTGCTTTTGTGTACAACATAAATGCGTCTAGAAAAGAACATCTGGAGACTGGTATCTCTCTATCATTGTTGATCAGTGTGAATGTTATTATCTCATTGTTGACTTGAGCTCTCATCTGGTGTTATCCACTTTGTGTCTTATAATCATCTCAAGAATAGCCAGTCTTTGTTCCTAGGATCCATTTTTACCACCATTTCACTGTTTGAGGCCCAAACCAAAGCAGTCAGCTGTTTATTCTCCAAGATAAACGAGACACATAATTCTTTAAATTATAAACCATTTTGATTTGAGACCACTTTTTATTTTGTTTCTATGTAGCACTGAACTCAACACTGGCATTCTTAGGCATATGACGTACAGAAAAGTAAATGAAGGAATAACCAATGCATCTATAATCTAGGTTTTATGGTTTCAAATTATGGTGTAGAAAGTTCTCTATTACTGTCTTTTGGTGAGCAGAGAGTTCTATGACTATGTAAAGGGTTTGTGTGCTCAAATTTCATACCAGAAAAGCTCGGTACAGTGTTTTCTGGAGTTGCTGGAAGTACTCAGAGATAGATTCCAGTCTGGTGAGAGTGAAAGGGGAAAGACCTATTGTCATGCCTCCTTGGATGTGAGACGTAGACCCCCTGGGTGGCTTAGGCCCCATAGGCTGCTGATCTTCCCCACTGAGGCATGAGCAAAGTGATGCAGAAGTGAGGGATAATGCAGGACTGCCAAGGTGGATGCAGCTCTGTGGTTTGAGGGGATGCCCAGGTGACATCTGAAGGCAGGGGGCTGGGAGCAGAGCTGAGTGAGCCCCAGGACAGCTGAGCTCAGGGCAGATGAGGTGAGAAAGCTTTTTTGGAGGGCTGGGCAGAGTCCTGCCGAGACCATCCTGAGCTGGGGGTTGCCTCTACCAGTGGCATCAAATCCTGAGGGAAGCTTAATAAAGACTTTGGGGGCTGGGAATGGACAGTAACCCAAAAACTATGCCCAAGTGGGAACTCTATGAAATCTTGAAAAAAATTGTTTCTCAGGGTGAAATATTGTCATGATGCAACCATAGCGTCCAATTTATGGCAACAAGACAAAGGCAGAAGGGGGGAAGCCTGTATTGTGTATAACAGATTGCAATCAGACTTTCAGTATGATCTACCATAGCCTTTGTATTTTCATTTACTGTTATATACATCTTTCTGCACATTAGTCTGAAAAGGAACTAATAACATTTCTGTTCATTGTGTCTGCTGCCTTTCCCTATCACCACAGTTCCCTGTGAATAATTCATACAGTCTAATGCACTTCCTTTTAATTCTGTAACACCAGGACATTTAATTTATGTACAAAATAAGAACGGAGATTCCTTTCATCAGATCAATGAATTAGGTCTGAATGGAAAATCGCCTTACTGGTTGGTGGATTCTCACTGCCGCTATCTCCTTATGAAGAAGTAACAAAAGACTTTCTGTTGTTGATGTTGGAGATTTTAGGGTTTGGGGGACATTATTTTAAATTTTTTTTTAATCTGGGCTACTTTGTAATAATTTCTAATGAATAATTCAAATGTCATGGGAAACCAAAGCTGCTAGAGACTCACTTTCCTATTATTAATTGTAGATTTCCTTTTCTATTAGTAATACTGCACTGAAAGTTTGTACTGAAGAAATCTAATGAGTGTGACTTAAAGCATTTTTAATTTTTCATCCTTCACCAAAGGTGCAATGAAATTGCCTTGGGTTATGTGCACAGACTTCCCCATGAGACATAAAATTAAAAAGATTTCTTCTGTTTCTCAGGGAGATTTTATTTTACTTCAGACATGAGCAACAACACCAGGGATTTTCCTTCTTCCTCTGTAAAAACTAACTTAACTTTCTTCATATGATTGCATGATGATTAACTTCAGCAATAAAAAGGCATTAATCCCAGAACATGAATAGCACACTTTGATGTTTTTCATGGCCAAAATGCATCACCCATTCATTTAAATATCACAGAAAAATCATCTACTTTGGGGAACATTTGATTTTTTTTCTCTGAGTTATTATAACAGGTATGATAAGATTTTAATGAGCTTTAAGCTTAATTTAGTTTATTTTGCTTTATGTAAATAACTCCAAGCCTTTTGTTTTGGAAGATCAAAGTTATTTGCATACCCTCTTCTTCACATAATCTCGCAAACAAAAAATTTC
The DNA here is from genome assembly GCF_023638135.1 of Falco biarmicus. Classification (NCBI taxonomy): domain Eukaryota; kingdom Metazoa; phylum Chordata; class Aves; order Falconiformes; family Falconidae; genus Falco; species Falco biarmicus. The sequence continues at coordinate 63,668,690 of NC_079290.1, forward strand.
ATGAGAATGCTTTTTTGTTTCCTTGGGTATTTTTTTTTTCATTGGTTGTTTTTTTTTTTTTAGATCCCAGTGAAGTATTTATATATGAAAGAAATTCCAGAAGTGTTCCAGTCTTCACGCATATGAGAGGGAGCAGATCCTCACAAGCTATAAATTGCCATAATTTACTGCAATTTTGCACCAGCTGAGAACTAGGTATACAATAAATCTGCGTTTATCTGAGCTTGAACTCACCTCTTCCATTATCAATAAGGGAATGGTTAAAATTTTAACAATTATATTACATCTATACTGAAATACATGAAGGAATATAAGAATGAGATTAGATGAAGTTCCACCCTTCTCTCTGTATTTGAGTGACAGCAGAATAAAAAAGGTGGCCATATTCATGGTTGTTATGTCCCTGGTGGTCAGACCTCTGAGGTTTTGAAGGCTGAGCTACCAGCTGAATCTTTGTTCATGCAGCAGTAGCTTATGAGTTTAGGCCCAAAAATTTCAAGTTTGTAGTTGATGACTCATCCTGGAACATAATGGTATAAGTGAATTTGTACAGCCAAATCTCAATGCACAAGTTATCTCAGAGAATATAATGGACATAATTTGTAACAAAATAAGGCTACACAAGGTTCTGAATGCCCCACAGCAGGGAGCTGCAGCCCTATTCCAGTGTTAACTATTGTGAGAATAACAATAAGGCTAGGATGGGAGATATTATTAGATTTAGGTCATAACTAAAGTAGTCATGCAAAAAGCCTTCTCTGCCTGTCATGTACTCTATAAATCATCTTATACTCTAAGTCCTGTACACAAATGTAAAGATTTTCAAAACTGTGTTTTTTCAGAGCTTGTATCAGCATTAGAAGCAGTTCTTAGCACTGTACACCATAATATTTTGAATAAGAAGTTCTAGTATCGTGAATTTTTTTAAATATCCCTAACTAAGCACAAACCCGCAGGTATTTTTTTAATATATACATATAAATACAACACACACACACATATATATACTTTATTACTGCATTATTGGTATAAGATGAAGTCAACTGAATTTAAACTGTTCATAAATGGTAAAACCAAGGTCAAGAATCCTGCCTCTAGGTCTACTGCTCTAATAGAGCTGTGAAAGTGTATTATAACGAAGTAATTTACAAAAAAAAAGACATCAGGCTGAAATGATTTTTGCTGTGTACTGTCATTATGTGTCATGGAATTTACAGCTTACGTGAACTAGAAATATTGCCTATACTATGCATGAAGGAAGGGATGCAGGAAAAGGATTGCTTTCCTTAAGTAAGCTGTAAATGACATTAGAGTCTTTGTTGAAAGAAACACTATTAAACATGCTTTTAAAATATATATATATATTATATATATATATATATATACACACATTAATTGGTTGTTTTGAAATTTTCAGAAATTGTTGTTACCAGGACAACTCAAACTTTTACATATTCTCTTTTAGAGAGAATTTGCACAATAAACTCACAGGGAGGTGAACCACTGGTCTGCTACAGGATATTGTGTAATATATTCATTTAAATGGCTGGAGCTAAGAACCCTTAAGCTGATCCATCATCTAATTCACTGTCTCTAGACACAATGATGTTTATAGGCTTCACTGGATACTCTGAAATTTACCCACCAGCCATTATGGATACTTGCATCTTCTGCAGCTACCTGCTAGGATACTCAAAGGCATCCAGAATCTTTCATATGAACGTGTCCTGCACTGTAATTCCTGCCTATTGGAGGTTTAATGTGAAATGATGTGATGCCCTCAAGATCAACTGCTTTGCATTTACAGTCAGGGTTTCCAAAGGAAGTACAAGGGTCTCGAAACTCAAGTCAAATTTATGAGTTTGGCTGCAAAATTCCACTGAGATGTGCATAATAACATTGGATTAATAAAATGTTCTGGAGAGCAAAATAGATCATGGAGAAAGGTATTTTAATAGGTCACCCTCTATCCATCCCAGGCTCTGTTTAGAAAACAATACAATATTATTGGAGTTAGAAGGACAGCAAACCAGAAGCAGACTGGTTGTGTTATAACCCAGTGATGGGAAATTTAACTGTGGAGGGTTGGATGCCAGTACATTTGAAATTCATATCATTAAATTAAACTAGAAGTTGTTTTGTGAAAAGGAACTTCCAAGTCTTTTATTGTAATTCTTATAAGCCCTCTATTTGATCTGAGTCTTAAGTAATTTTTAATATTTTAAGAAACATTTTGATAAAATATATTAGAACACTGTACTGTTAGCACTGCTAACATCAGCTAATAGTAGGAAGTAATATGATCTTAACCAGCACTTCTTGAAGACTTCTGAAATATTCTAAGGTCTATTGAAAACTGATTGGTCTATTCACCATGTATTATTAAAGTGCTTATCAAAAGGTTAGATATGCCTGAAAGAATAAAGATTTAGCATTGTTACAAAATCTGTGGCTGGCATCACAGCCATGTAAGAACACTCCTACTCCAGGTCCAGGTGACAGTAATTATAAGAGACAAATTTAGACTGCAAGGGGAAATAATGGTGGATCGACAACATTAGCAATAACACACAGAAGTTAGTGCCTCTAGTAAGTTGCTCTTTTCCCAAAGTTTATTTAAATAGTCAAGTTTCCCACCAAATTAATAAAGAAGTGATTATGAGAAGTGTCTGGGAACATCCTAAGAGAAAAGCTGTATGGGCTACTGAAATTAAGCAGGGCTCATTAACACACAACCCAAACCCCTGAAAACAGCAAAAAAAATCTCTGATGCAGGGAAGAACATGCAGTTTTTTTCCATTAGTGGCAACAGGATAACTCACTTCAGAAGGCCATTTAAAACAATGTAAAACTATCACTAATTTTGCATACATTTGATAAGGTCTGAATTCATCTTTGCTAGGAATTATCAAACAAAAGTTACTTAAACTCAGAAGAACTTGGTACTGATATCTGTCCTCTGTAAAAGATGGAAGCTCTTCTGGAGCAACATTAAACATCCTTTCAAAATAAGGGTCATAAAGACAAGCAGAAGCATCAGTGTTCCCATTCTTTGTACGAAAAATCAAGAGGTGCAGGTAGCCTCTCAAGGGATACAGATAAAATGCAGATGATCATAGGCAGTCAACTGTTCCATTTTTGAAGGTCCAAAACAAAATTAATTTTGAAAATCATTGGGAAATAGTCTTCATACACTAGGCATTTAAAAACCTGATTTTCATTTGGTGGATGTAAAATGGTTCATGTGAAATCTTACAATAAATCCTAGAAATGTTAAATAATTTGCATGAGTCTCCCAAGCTGGCCTGCAGTGGGTTTTGAGTAGGTAAAAGTCTCTGTTCTGAGCAAACCTATGAGTACTATGCTAATGTTCTTCCTATTGCTACTGTACTGTGTTGGTGATTCACCTACTACTAAATAAATAAATGAAAACCTGAACCTTTTTCCCAATGAACCAGTTCCAAGGTTTCTGTAAACAAAAAGATCTCCCAGAACATCAATGTTTCCAAAGGAGGAGTTATGTCCCTCAGATCCAAGAGGGAGTTAGAAAAAAGGTGGCATAATGATCTAGCAATAATATCCCCATGCTTGGTTGCATTCTCTTTGTTAAACTTCCCTATTAGCAAACACTGCTCTATGGGGCAGGTTAACAGATATTTGTTGTCTTGTTAAACAGCTGAGGTGTTGGACCAAAAAAGCATTTAGTGCTCAGGTACAAACGTTAAAAACTCTGTCCAAAGTTATGGTTTTTCATGTTGTATTGGAAGAAAAGAAATGGAATTGTACAGAAACTAAGAAATCTACCATTTTGTCTTCCTGTGTATTCATATACTGAAAATAAACCAGCTTTATTTATGCCTACTCTGTAGCGTTTTAGTACTTAAATATAAATCCATCTAAGAGAATTAGGGAATTCTCATAGACATCATGTTCAGATATATTTTTGACAAATGACAATGCAGTAGCCATTTGAGCTTATTTGTGTAGAATGTTATGCTGTTGAAGCCATCTGCTCAGAAGTAGATCAGAGGCGAAATATATCTACATGACTTTAAATCTACAGAATGGGGCTACAAGAACTCAGGATCCATCAATCAGTAGCTTGCACTGCTACGTAAAGTATCTGTAACGTATAAAGACTTCTTGGATAATTTTTTTGGCACTAAGCCTGTCTTCAACACAATGCATCATCTGTAAACATGCAAATTACTTGGCTTCCAATAAGTCTCCTATAGAAAGTGCATTCTAATTAAATTTAAAGGCAGACTGGGGTTTTTTAATTAGGATGAATTATTAAAATGTTACTGTTTATGGTAGTGTTCTTTATGCTTTACAGTGGAAACTGCATTGTAATTTCTAAAATTACTTCAAACACTGGAAGAACGTTTTTATTTATGCCTCTGCACAGCATTAAAACCATAAATGGTTGGTACTGTCACTAGAATGAGAAAGCTATAAACAGTAGTTAAATTAGAATATAGTAGAGTGTAAGTGTGTGTGTGCACACGTGCGCATGAGAGACAGAGAGCGAAAGATCAGACAAAAGGTAGTAGATGTATGTTAAAATTATTTTCTTACATAAATGGGTTATGCCATATTACATTTATTAAAATGTGTTTATGGAACATTTACCATACTACTCATTTCTGATAATTAAAATAAATGAAAAAATGACCCAGGCTACCAATCAAGAACACTGCTTGTGCTTATGGACTGTGGAGTGAATTCTAATCCCTATTACACTCGCCAAATTGTATCAAAGCCAGTGAGTCATTTTGTATTTGAACCTGGGTAATGAAAGGCAAATGTTTAATATGGCCTTGTAACCCTTTCTAGCAGTTTATATGTATATCTAACCATTGAAGTTCACAGTATACCTCTCCCTCTTTTATTTTTTACTGTACACAGGTGCACCTATTTCAAGATGTTAAACAATGCATAGCATATTCAAAGCAGATTATCTATTTAATCACATTCCTGCAGTGAACAAAGGATAAAAAAAGGTAAAGGAAGTGGACTTTGTAGAAAACAAAACAAACCGAAACAAAGCAAAACAAAACAGAACAGAACAACCACTCTTCCCCATACTTTGGCAAAATCTGTCAATGGGAAGGCCTGCCAGGGTCTTCCCTGCCACTCAGACTCTATGGCAGAGCTGGAGGGAAACTGGTTCTGTATTCATCCCTTTAATTGTCAAGGGAAACAATGTGAGTTGGTAAGAAGTCACAGCATTGCTAGACAGTTAGCTGCAATGGCTATAACACATTCCTCCAGAGGTATGTGGTAGTTTTGTCATGAGTTTAGGTAGAAGTAAGTGGGTTTTAAGCTTAACGGCTTATATATTTAGGATGTGAGCTCATGTGCTGTATTACTTTTTCATATTGACATTTAGATCCTGCCTTTCTTGTTCTCATCTGTTACACTCAATTTCAGAAAGCACACACACTGCGAGGTTATCACTGAACAATACTGTACTTTTCTTCAAAAATAACTTTTCCTGCAGCTTGATCATCTTCTCTTTCTTGAGTCCTTTGATTCTTGCTATATTTTCAGTGTTGCTTCCATACCTTACGTCTCTGATAGGTCTCTGATGCTTAGCAACTCTGATGGGTCTCTGAAGAAAATTCACATTCCTAATCCATCTTCAAGTTTTTTCCTGGTCTGTTCCACATGTTTTCTGTCTCTTTGATGTAAATAATAACCAACAGCTTCTCCTTCCTGATGCAGCAGACCTCTACTCTCCAATGGGAGTATGTTTGTGACAGAGCTCAGTCTTCTCAGCTGTTGGTCCCAAACACAGAGCTTATTCTTCCAGAAGGTGGACTCATATACCCCACTGTTTTCTGGCCCCTACAAAATGCTTTTATCTCTGATCTTTCCCTTCCTCAAATAGCAATTTATATATTCATAACTAAAACTCCAGAAAACATGCTGCAGCAAGACACACCATGGTATGCTGGCATGCAGTTCTCCCCTGGGGCTGGAGATAAGAGAGGAACCAACATGACAGATGTGACATTTCTTATTGGAAGATTCTTGGACAGAGCACTGATAAACACTATCCAAATCTGTATAAAAGAGAGGGAATAATCCTGAACTTTAACTAATCTCTTTTTTCATCTTCTCACTAATTACTCCACATAAACTTTAACTCATTTTTATTTAAAACCTCTAATATTCAAAACAAAGCCGAACATCTGAAAAAAATATAAGGATTAAGAGCTGGTTTTGTTTTCAGTGAACTTTCTCCCTCTACTATGCTGGTCACTCTCTTTGTGATTATTATGTTTATATATTTATAATATTTCCAGTTTAGTGTGTAGTAACAAATGATTTAAAAATTGGTTTGAAATCCAAAAGGTCAGTAAAATGGAAGTGTAAACAAAATGGATGGAGGATTAGAGATAGTATCAGAGGCTATGAAATGGCATTGTTCATATTACCAGTGTCTCAGTTACCAGGGCAAGCTCACACTATCAGACTCAAGTTACCAGGGTCTTCCTTCTTACCCTTGGAAACAAGAAATTCCTAGAGTTCAATGGCTTTTATTATGACAATTTTACTCCATTAAAAAAACCAACACTATTATCAAATTATTGATGTTACAGCCTAAAAAACCCCCAGATTGTAAGGCATTGCAGAAGCACAAAGATGGGCACAGAAACTGAAAGTTTCAAGAAAGAGTCTCCTACTCAAAGACAGAGACCAGGAGGGAACACAGGAGTGCAGGCTCAGTTGCCAAAGTGACAAGACAGGACAAAAGCATTTTTACTGTTTTGCTGTTGTTTTTATCTGGTTATGAAGGTGTGGAGGCTGGGCCACTGGTAGGGAGCTAGGTGGGTGCTCTTGTGATGCTGGTGGTGTGACCTCATGCAAAGGATCCTGGATGTTCTGGGGTGCTTCCAGGTCACCCCTGTGGCAGATGGACCCACTGCCATTGATGAGTCTTCCTGAGGTGGAATCGACCTCCACGGGCTCCACGCTATTGTCTGGTGAATTAACAGCCATTGGCCCTATGGCATGCTTTAGTGGATCAGCGTCAATGGGCTCCATGTGGGCTTTGGTGGGCTGACATATCTAGGCCTCACACCATGCCTCAACAGACAGACACACCAGGGGCCCATGCTGTTCCTCTGTGTGCTGCATGCCATCATTGCATGAGTGCAGACAATTGCTGTCATGGCACCAGGGCTGGTGTTGTTCCTCCTCTGCTGATGCCCCTTCCTCCTGGGAGGTGCCTTCCTTCTCTGCAGCTAGAGATGGGGACCAGCTTTGCGCTGTCCCATGCCATGATGGGCAGCCACCCCCCTCACTGCTGCAGCTGATCTTCCTTCCCAGCATGCTTGGCATCTGAGGGCCTCAAATCTCGGCAAATTGTGAGCCAGCTGCATGGCCCTGGGTTTTAATAGGTCCCAAGTAAAAGTCAGTGAGGTGGCTGATGACAGCAGGAGGCCACTATGACAATGATTGTAACTGGCCGATGTGTGTGGCCAGATATGGAAGGCTTGGGCATAGGGGACCTGTGACCTGAAAGGGGATTTTCTGGGATATTCTTTTTTAACAGAAACTGATGGGAGCTGGTTCTGCCAGGGTTATCCTTGGCATACAGAATGCAGGAGAACATGACACAAAGGTAACAAGCCCTGCCAGAAGTCCCAGATTTCCAGGTTAACCTCTGTAAAATATGAAAACCGTTGTGTTTGCACCTGTCACTAACAGTCATGTTTATACCATCTTGGACTAAATGATCTGGTTATCGAAGACCAAATCTCCCATAACTATGAATATTTTTGTCTTTTCTTCCATTTTCTGTTTGACACTGGTATTAGGCACCATTGACTTTTCATTCAAGACTTCTTAAAAGCCATATCCTTGACTTGCAGCTAATTTATTTTTGTTGATGAATCTTCCTCTCAGTACCTCAAAAATACTGCTAAAATACCATCGCTAAATTACCTGAGTCATAACAGGCTGCTCTAAGTCCAGGATCTATTATAACAGAGAGACTTGTCAGAATAGAGCAAACTAACCCTGCCTTGACTCACGTTCCCTTTGCTTTTGTGCCTGGCAAATTCTTCTGAGCAGCTTTAAGGTCACCTCTATTCCTCATTCCTTGTGACTTTATTTGTCACATGTCTGCATCTCACAGAAAGATTATTTAATTATCTACGACACTTTGCATGTGAGTGTACACTTTTCAGTGGCTGCCAAGTGGGCAATTATTGTTAATGACAGTTTTCTTTTTGAAATTTTTTTTGTGCAGTAACACAAAATATTTATGTTTCATACCAAAATAAATTAACTGAAAGGCAAAAGTAAGTACTGCCTTCCTGTATGCTTTAAAATATTGGCTGATTCTTTATTTTGGTATATGTAATATCTAGGATGTATGGGTTAAAGATAATGTAGGAAACTTAAGGAATGGATATTCAGAGATATTTCTGTTACCATCAACAGAATGAATAAATGCATCTTTGAAAATCTAGCCTATAATCATTTATGTTCTTTGGCTTTTCAGTAAAAGCCATGAAGACTTCAGATTTTTTTCCCATTTTACATACATTCATTTTTCTCCAGTTCTAAAAATATTTTCATGTATAGAAGGAAAACAAAACTTTTTTTTGACAGTCAACACAACCTTATGTATTACTTTTTGAAATGCCAAGTTAAAATAATGTTCACTGTGGACAAACATCCCACTCGTTAGGAAGCATAAAAGGATTTTGCTGAAGTGCGATCTTCTATCATTCTGTCACTTTGAAATTGTTTGCAGGTTCACAGCTGGACTACAGCAACCCAAAGTACATTGCTAAGTGAAAGGAGAAGGCAGGTGACAATTACATGAGAATTGCAAGTATTACTGCAAGTAATTTTGTTAGGAGAAAGCTGCCAACTATAAAGCAACACTTGCATTTAAAAAGAAAAAAGAAAAAAGAAAAAAGAAAAAAGAAAAAAGAAAAAAGAAAAAAGAAAAAAGAAAAAAGAAAAAAGAAAAAAAGAAAAGATAAAGAAAAATGAAAAGAAAAAAAAAAGAAAAGAAAAGAGAAAAGAAAAAAGAAAAGAAAAGGATAAAAAAGGAAAAAAAAAAAGACAGCAACCCTCCCCTCCCTGAATTTTTCTTAATCCTTTGTAATGAAGTATTTTCCAGTGTTGGGCACAACAAGAGATATTCATAAATCAGCTTCTAAAACAAAAAACCCCAAACCTCACACCCCAAGAAAGCTGGAGTTATGAATATAGAATGATTGCCTTGAGTTATACATTTTACTGTGTCTGAACTGTCAATGTAAAAACTTGGTAGGTAAGCATAAGTTATGTCAGCCTGCATGTCTAGTACTTTAAAGCCTGCATGACATAAATGTGTCATACAACATAGTCAGAAATTTCATATTAATTGAGTGTGGTTATTCAGACACACTCAATAATTTACAAACTCCACTATTACATACAGAGGTATCCTATCTTAATTACGTTGTCAATTGTTAACAGGATTATTGAGGCTGGTTGAGGCAATCTTCATTTTAAATATTGATAGGAATTTTTCAGATTTTGTTTCCATATAACATCTGCAAGTGGTATTTTGTCTGTGTGAGCAGGATATTAATCTGAAATATACAGTATGTTAATAACCCATTTATTTTTATTTCTATGCCATGTGCTTTCAATGTGCTTTCAGAGCTGAAACAAATACTTTCCACGTAGAGATTATGCTGTATTATTACTGCTAACTCCAGCATTAATCCAAGGGAGTTACATAACTTTCTTGATAACATGATGGTAATGAACAGCAAAAGAAGGCAACCCCTCATAAATATGCTTTATTCTGGGTTTAAACTCTGCTCCTCACTTTGTACCCAAGTGCAAAGCCCAGACAACATGAGTATCAAGGCATGGTTCACATGAAGATTAGGTACCAAAACTTGCTGTTCAGAAAACCTCAGATCAAACTTTGGGTGCTATTGAATTTTACATTCCATAAACATTTTGGTTTCCCATTTTAAAGGCTTACAGATATCCAGAATTTTGGATCTCTGTCTCCCTGGACATGTCTTAGAGTTGACAGGGCTGAAGAAATGGTGTTCAGCTAATGTCTAAACTCTAAAGAAATCCAGCCACTATAAGTCTAAAAGTCACCTGAGGGGCTGGATCCTGTATGTGCTTCAGCAGCAAGTTTAACATACAGTGGCTTCCAGAACATCCTCTATACAATTCTGCTTGATCTTTCGCTGCTGTGGAGCTCTGTTTAGTTACAAGACACTGTGTACAGAAATACAGGATAAACCAGCATTTTATCATAGATTTTTTTTTTCTTTTTCTCTCTCTGATTTTTTGTTGATTTCTTTCTTTCTATATGTGTCTTCTGAAAGTGCACATATATTAAGAATTTCTGCTTAGTTTTCTCACCATCTCATTGATGCTTTGGATTGCAAAACTAAATTGTAATGCAAAGAAAATACACAGGTTCATAATATTTGGATACATTTAATTCATTCAGATTCCAGGGGATAGATTAGATTTAAAGATTTTTCAAGTTTCCTGTCCTAACTTTTCCTTATTTTTATGAGTCTTTTTAGGATCAGAAGGTACAGTTAACAGAAATAAAGCTAATCCCTCCTTGTTGTTTGTGAATAAAGGATGCTTTGAGTATACATCATTTCTGTATTAAAATGTCTACAAAATAAAAGGCTGATAAGAAATTAACAATGTTTACTTTATTAAATCAGACTTTCAATACTTCCTACAAATAGATCTATTATTAGTCTTACTGTAAGTGCAAGCATGTTAACGTTGGATATGGAAGAATTTATGACCTTATTTCTTTAAATGCTACAGACTGATGTGGATATTTCCAACAGCTAGTCTCTTTTGCTATGTGTGTTTAACAAAGGCCACTGGCTTAGCAAGGCACAATTCCAGGCACGTACCTGCACATAAAACTCCTCTGGCCCCCACTGTGGACTTATCTTTTTTCCAGCCTTTCAGTACAAAACCACCTTGAGAAACAAATTGGGATGTTTTCCATTTTTCAAGCTTAAAATCCATGAATTCGACAATGAATTATAAGTTACATAGTTTAGTATCATCACATATAACTGCATTTAGTGGATGGAAATAACTGTATATTTGGGGTGTGTATGTATATGCATATATATACATCACCACCCCCCATCTTTTCCCCCATCTTTCGGCAGTTCCTTTTCCTCAGCTGTTACTTGGTGATGGAAGGGGGTGACAGTCATTTTATCATTATGCTTATGGAATTCTGAGCATTAGAAGTCTGGATTCTGGTCGCCTAGATGCCATATGGCCTATTAGTAATGAATTTTATTAATGGTATTTTATTGAAACTTCAGAATAAGTAGAATGTTAAATAAAAATATTAATTTTTCACATCCTAATCAGGAAGGACAAAAAAGAAAATGTATCCTGATAACTTAATCTCAAAGCCATAGACTATACCTCCTGTTTAAAAAATACGTATAAGCAAACACAAAAATAGTCTAAACTACTCACATGCAGGGACAGTCTTGAGGTAAAAGAAGAAAATAGCTCCAGAACGCTATGCTCTTATAAGCATATGGCTTCCGATGTTTTCCATTTATATATATATTTGCGTGCGCGCGCGCACACACACACACACATACACACACCCCCACCCCCACACGAACATACACACACACACACACACGAACAACAAACAGTTCCATTGGAGCATATAGTCAACTTAAATTCAGTTTGCTTAAAATGAAACCAGGATGACACTTGGATTGTTAGCTGCTTGGGCACAAGGAATCTTTTTCTTAAAGGTTTGATATAAAGACTACTAAGTTAAAACTGTGTGCTCTTTCTTTTTCTTTTCTTTTTCTTTTCCTATTTGTTACTGTGAATGAACAACAGCAAAAAAACATTATTGACATTCTCTCCCTCTTTCATATCTGACCTTCTCAGAGCTTGACAGGACTCAGAGAACTCTAAAATGCATGCACTTCACCCCATCAGCTAACCTGGATTTACTTGCAATACTTGAAATCCTTGCTGTATTCATGGGTCAGTGAGTGCCTGCTGTTCATTTGCACCATGTTACTCATTTATGTTTTCCGCAGATTGTCAATATTGGGGAAAAGGAGTTTGTTTCAGGAAGTAATCAATTAAAACAACATCTTGCTCACAAAAATTCTTGACAAACTGTTAACTCAATTTTAAAAAATAAAATAAAAAAGTAGAACAAATCTGTCATTAATTGTGCAGTTTGGACCTACTACATGACTGTTCTTTCAATGCATAGAAACCAAGAACTAGATTAACTCCTGATGGTACCAGGCTGTATCCACAGAACCACTGGTATCATGACAATTTACAACACGTGGGAACAGAAGTAAGACTACCACTACTCTTTCTAAAGGACAAACACAAGTCATGTGTTTATAACCTTATAAGACTATTCTGCAGATCAACTGAAACTGCACAAATTGCTAGGTATATTTTCTGGATCTCTCTGCCAGATTTCTTTGGCTTCTCCATTTCTATCGACATCTGGGATCTGGCTAGCTCTTGGCTTTCCAGTGGGGCAGCCAGGTATGGGATGATGTGACTTGCCTCATAACATTCAGTCTTTCCAGTTTTTTGCTTCCAGGCATGGTCTTGCACCTCACTTACTCTAATCAATCTCAGTGGAATAATTTGGGCCAAAAGAATTTGTGGTGTTGCTTATTAGCTAAAGTGGACTTGAAATCAGAAAAAAATGTATATTTTACAGAATAGTGTATTTTTATTTTTAATTAAACTGCTCAGTCTATATGTCGGTTGGTCCTTTTTAAATTTGACCCCATGTGTTCTTGTGCAGTCTTGATATGCACCCATTAGTCTCTCTCCCCAATAACTTCTGAGTGCAATGGCTAACGTAACATTTGAGAGAAATAAAGATGTCTCGACAATAGTAACGCTGCTACAAACTTCAGGCACAATTGTCTGCTGTCCACAAGAGAGGAGATAGAAATGAGAGTCTCCATTGAAGGAAAGGAAGGCAGAAATCAGCTGTAACGTGCTGTCAGAAGCTGCTCCGCCAGTCTTGACTAGTAATAGCATTGTGTCTCTTTCTGAGTTAGGACATTGTGGGGGTTATCATGGGAAAAAGGAAGAAACAGGATGTTCAGAAAAAGGACCCAACCCATAGGAAATCAAGTTTCATTCTGGCCTTTCAGAACAACTATATTAGACACACACACACACACACACACATGCACACACACCCTTCAGCCCTCTGTGCTGTTGCTTTTCTAGAACTTTATCAGCCTTCTAAACTGATTCATGTTACTTAGGTTAGTGTAAGTTATGGGAATGCACTGTAAGGAACACATTTGAAATATGTAATTGACAAGCTGCCTAAGGTATACGGAGTGATCAGTCTAATATTCTTTTCAAGAATATTCTTGAACAATTAAAATTTTCATAGTATGTGACCAGATCTTCACTGATCCCATCCCTTTTCTAGTCTCATTCTTTTCCATGACATAGTCACACGCAGAAAACACAACTGCAGCAGTAAGTAAAAAAGCAATTTTAGATTACTGTGCTCCCCTTCCTGAACATGTCCTGGAAGTGTCAGTCGGTTTAGCTTATGGTATATTGAGATAAAGTCATAGTATGCTGAAAGAACAGTAGGGCATGACAGCACTGCACTGATTTCTGACTCATCTGAAAGTTGATGTCATTATTCAGTGTTGGCCTGATTATATATAGGACACAAATTCATCACCAAATGAATCAGTCTAGGCAGGCTAATCATGAAAGATCCGTGAGTTTCTTGTATTTTGGATTTTTTTGTAGTTCCACCCCACCCTCCCACCCCCCCAGACTGTGATGATCAGTCTCTAAGAATTCAAGGTTTTCCTAAAATTTATTTTGTTAGGTGTGGGTAAATATATTTACCCATGAGGCCCCAGCAGTTTTAGTCTTTGTATTGAGATCAGGCATTTAAGGATCTAAGACACATGTACAGAAAGTATAAAGCAGCTGTAGGTAGCCCAAAACAAGAACAAATTTTGAGAACATATTTTAGAATAGCTCATTGCTGGTGCACTGTGATTTTATCAGAAATTCAGTGGTGGCTATAGAACAGTTCCAGCAACTCTTGTCCACCAATGATGAAAAGGCACTACCTCTAACAGGCTGCACCCATGTTACTGATTTTTATATATTATTTTGCTTGTGCTTATTATGAATGCATATTCACTTTCTTAACGTATTCTAGCAAATTAACAGAGAAGAACATTCATACAAGGTGCAGAGTTTTGTGAATGCTGAGTATTTGCAAAAGATGTATTTTCAATTCCAATGAAGATTTTGTGTCAGATATATACATAAGTACAAACATAAGCATGTGCTTGGATGATGAGTGAATTACAGTTTTGATCCAGTAATTACATTAAATTCCTATAAGTACAAACTACCTCAGGGCAATACACTACAATCTGAACTGTGCTTCTAGGCATGGTAGCCAGCTGTAGCTGTGCCTACTTCAAATACTTAAAAATTGTCAAACGGTGAAAGTGTTAAAAGAGCTATTAAAAATGGGCATGGCCCATCTATTTGCTTTTTTACATAATCATAGTGTCTAACACTTGTACTTTTCAATGAACACCTCATAAATTCAGTATCCAGGTTTTAAGGCAAGCACCATCATGAAACTTAAGACCAAATCATTACACTTTACAATATTGCCATTAAAATAGGTATTACAATTACAATACTGTATTACAATATATCTGAAATTTGCACTTGCTCTCACTCTACTAAACATGAAAGCTATACCTTTACAAGTATGAATTTAATTGTTTCCTGAAACACAGGAAAAGGTCAATGAAGCTCCAAAGTGCCATAATTTACAGTTCTTCAGATGCAAAGAATTTTACAAATTTAGCTGTTTCCTAGCATGTTGTGTTACTTGTATACTGAATAAGATATGAAAAGGGAGATGGGATTAAAAAAAAATTCCAACAAGATAAAGCAGTGCCTTTTTCTACTGCAAAAATAATTTCATGACATTTTGAAATAAGTAAGGAAAAAAAAAAAGCCACCAAAAATGTACTTGCTTCCTAGGACTTTTATAGCTGGAGAGAAGTCAAGGAAGTAATTTTTTTGGTCTCTGATCTCCACAGCAGTCAAAGGAGCTGTACTGTCCTCATCAGCATCACAGAGAAAAAGTTTCTAAATGTTGAAATTTGTGACCTTCTCAGCAGAATGCTGTTAAGAAGCTCTTTGTTGCTTCAGGTTATTTCCAGTTCATTTCTCCTTGGATATGAGCTTTTCATGGAGTTTAATAGACTCAGTTCTAAATACAGAAGTCAGGTTACAGTTCAGCACCACATGGTCACTCTCTTGAAGGGATAATTGCTGAAGAAGGATGGTGATCCCTGTAGCACCAGATGATGAAATGGAGCTTCACCCTTCCCTAATGTAGTTGTTCTAGTCATAACTTTCAACGCCTTGCACTTGTTTTATGTTCTCTGTGACTGGAGGTCTTTTCATGCTATAAAATCCACATCACTAAAACTATTGTTCATTGATGCAATCATGAAGAAAAAGTCAAGTATAAACACCACAGAACATTGTTTCCAGCTCAGTGACCCAACATTGGTTAACTGAATATAACTTGACAAGTCCTGTTTTCAATGTGCAAACCAAATACTTTGACAGAAACTACAGTTCCACACAAAGCACTCAAAAAAATTGTTTTCTCTGTCTCAAATGTGCAATTTCAATCCTCAGCAAAATTAGATATGCATATTTCAGCCCAAATAATCATCAAAAAATGTCCCAAGGCTTTGAACATAACATTCCTAATGGAAAATACTTTCAAAAATATATTTTTTGCAGTTGCTTAATTTTAGAGAGATTCTAAAAATAACAAATATCATCAGGAAATTATTCTCTATTGAAAGGTAAGTTCCTCCATGGGAAATTCTGAGGGGCTGTTCCATTAAGCAGCACTGGCTGTAGCAATTGAGCTGCCCTTGTAGATTTAGGTGCAATATTTCAGTTATGGCTTGTAGAAAGGGTTCAGAGATATGAAGGAGGAATAACATTCCTGAAGAGAGGGAGGATGAGGGTATTTCTGCAATCTGCTTAGGTGATATTTCAGTTGAGTTCCAAATGCACTTTAGGAGAATTCATCAGGGTCTGATGTGAACAGCACAGAGAAAGTAGTTGAGTAGACTGTGGCAATTTTGTTACTAATTTTTTAGTATTCATGGATTTAAAAATCTAATGCAATAAATAATTTGGTTAACAAAACTCTTTCCCTGGTAACTTTGATGAATTTATTTATTTGCAGGGAGACCACTGTCATTCCTGTAAGGCAGTCATTCTGCAGAAGTCCAGTTTGCTAGATGCTTGCATGCCAAATTTCTAAAGAAACAAAAATCAATATTAATGTTGATTTCTCAAAAGATCCTGAAGAGCTGTGCAGCAGTGTCTGATTTATCTTTTAATGGTGCAACAATAAACAAAACATTGGACCGAATAATGAATGTTCTTAATTTACAAATAGTAAAATGTCAAATATGTCAGTAAGTTATGCTTTCTTGTAATTGCATTAATTACTTCTCAAAACACTAAAATTACTTTTAAATGGGTTATTTTAGCACACACCAAATAATTAATTACATTCCCAGTCCCATTGCCCCTTTGCACTCATTTCCCCTTCATGTTAATGGAAGCTTTGTTTAAAGAGGGAACACAGAAGCAGATAGTTAATATGCTACTTAAGTAGTGTTTTGAAATGGCACCGTGAATTCTTCTGTGGTGTGCAATGCTAACTAAATATTGTTATGACAGTCCTGGACTATCTTTAAAATAGAGACAGTCTGAGGTTTACAAGAAATGAACATTTCAGAAAAGTGAGAAAATATCCAATTATTAGGTCATTCATGCTCTTTGTTTGTTTGTTCTATTCTTGTTCATAGCTAGGAATGAACTTTGCAGCAGGAAATATACTAAGTACTTGGGCAAAATGATAGACAAGCTCTCAGTATTTAGGCAGCTTTTCTTTGAAATATGGTAGAGTATAAACTGTCTACACAAGCTTTTACATAACTTTCACAAGTAGACCAAAGATAGAAGTGATAAATTCCAGTCTTAACTGAAATCTGAAAATTAAAACTTGGGATCATCAGCTAAGTGGTGTATGTTTTGTAGGTGTAATGAAGCTATTCAAACTAAATTTGCAAAACCCCACCATGGATGTGTCAATTCTTTGTTATGGTTTTCTCTCTTGATCACTAATGCAGTATAGATTTAGCCCTTCTGTTAAATAGTTCATGCTGGAAAACACCTCATATCTGGAAGACTGTGTGTCAACCCATGACCTGTGTTAATGATGTTAAAAACAGTAATTAAACCAGTCTCCTAGGAAAAGACCCAATTTATGACTGTCTCATTCCCATACATCTTTTTCTAATGTATCTTTTATACATATATTTTCAATGGAATATAACTGGAAATAAATAATTAATTTTGAAGTACTTCTCAGCTAACAACTTTGAGTGAGACTCAATGACAGAGACACGTGGAACTATATCGAGAGTGAGAAACTTTTTATGAGGATCAGATATTGCAGAACATATCCCTCTGCGCATCTTCACAGAACAAAGTTTTACTGTGTACGTAGAATGAAAGTTTGCATGATAAACCAGTTTAGATTAATGGACTGAAAAGAGCTATTTCCCCTTGTGAAATAAGAGTTAACTTCTAATGTTCATCAATTCTTAATTCACACTAACTTTCTCAACTCCAAACACAGTGATTTACAAGGAACTATGATTCAGACAGGACAGAAGATTAAAACATCCTTTTGAAAGGTCAGGTATTACTCCCTGGATAGCATAAAGAAATTAATAGCCAACCAGTCCTACTGTCTAAGGTGAGACTGTAGCACTTCTAGGTTGTATCCACAGAGATAATTGGTGTGAAGCAAACTTCACATGCCTCATTCCATATCATCACTTCATTCTTTGCATGCCCAGTTACTAAAGTTACAGTTACAAGTCACTAGAAATGCATAATGCTGCTTGGAAATTATGTCTTCTGTTCAGCTGCCTGGAACTTCCCAGTGCTCCACCGAGAATATGTTATAAGAATATCAATGCTTGGGATGTTAAAGCATCTTAAAATAGATGCGTACTGTTGTGGCCATAAATGTGAATGTAAGGGACATGCCCACTTTGGAAGCAGGTGTATATAAAGTTTTACATTATGTCCTTCTCTATATGTGTAACAGTAAACCAGTCTCAAGACAGACAGGTTTCACCACCTGGGTGCTTATCTAGTGATTTTAGATGGATGTAGTGGGATCTATGGAAATCCTACCACTGGCGTTGATAATCTGGAAACCAAAATCAATTCAATTGCTATTTTTTTTTCCAATTTTTTTCATGAATTTCATTATTGATACTATTTTTCTTCGAGCTTTATATTTTGAAAAAACTTGAACAGCTCCCTCAAGCTCAAAAATTACCATATTGTTGTGAAAATATATATTTAAAAAGATGAAAGCACAAGACAGAAGTCAGTTTCACTGTAAGGAAAATGCAGAAACACATGCGTTTAGAGCTGAAAATTCAATAAAAATTAAATTTGAATTCAGTGTTAGATGAAATCTGGGACCCATGAAGTCATGCCAAAGAAAAGAAGCCCACAAAACCAGCACAGACTATTATTCTAATACCAGCAAACTCCAGTCATGGGGTCTAACATACCTACAAATACAATAAAACCATTCTGAGGCTGAGCCTTGGAGCTCAGTCCTGTATGAACATCTCAATAGCATGGTCCTAAACATCTTGTTCTAGTGATGTTACTAGGAGAAGAAGAGCAGTTTTGAATTTGCAATGCTGAAGCAAATGGGAGCTTTGCCTTTGAGTAAGATGGATAGACTCAGATACTGCTGCCTTGTAGGTAAGAGATGTGAGCTAAACACCAAGTGAATTCCAACCTGAGGTCTAGTACAGAGGGGAGAAGTCAGACAATGTGCATTGGATCACCACTGGTTTCTAAACAACCTAATCTCAGGAAAGAGAAAAAAAAAAAAAAAGAGCAGCTGTGAATAAAATTACAGGTATTTTAAATCTATTTAGCAAAACAGTATTTTAACTTTCTTCAAACACTGGTCCATGTGTTGAAACACCATCAATTCCATCAATATCCTGAATCCTGATTCTGTTGAAAGACTTTTACAGTACTGATTTGGTACTTTGGGATAAAGTACACTGAAAAATATCTTTGTAACACCACACTCTTTAATATGAATCCCTGCCCCCGCCACAACTTCCCAGAGGAATCAATGGATGAGAAAGGCAAAACTTTAACAAACGCCAAAATCTACTGAATCAGACTGTGTGAAATCCCAATAAACTTACTGAAATCCTTGTGTATAAAAAAGGGACGTTTTGGAAGGCGGGGATTGCTAATGAGCTAGAAGACTGGTGAAGAGTGAATCCTTGTAAATTTATGCAAAGCATCTCCTGAGGAAAATGGCAAAAGATTAATATTAGGTATGTCAGTGTTTTAGGCAAAATCCAGTTTAATATGCTCACAACAGTAGTTCTATTACTGTTCCTGACTTGAGAAAGGTTAATGAAATATTTCCCCTTAAGTGGCTCTATCCTCAATGTGGGATATAAATTTTCAGTTGAATTCAGTGGTTAGTTCTGATAATGGTCCATCAGCCTTGCCATAGGTCTAGTTCTGTGAGACATTTCTTGAAAATCATAGAATCACAGAATCACAGAATAGTTTGAGTTGGAAGGGACCTTAAAGATCATCTAGTGCCAGCCCCCCTGCCATGGGCAGGGACACCTTCCACTAGACCAGGTTGATCAAAGCCTCATCCAGCCTGGCCTTGAGCACTTCCAGGGATGCGGCATCCACAGCTTCTCTGGGAAACCTGGCCCAGTGCCTCACCACCCTCACAGCAAAGAATGTCTTCCTAATGTCTAATCTAAGTCTACCTTCTTTTAATTTAATACTATTACCCCTTGTCCTGTCACTAGAATCCCTGATAAAGTGTCTCTCTCCAGCTTTCTTGGAGTCTCCCTTTAGGTACTGGGATGCCACTATAAGGTCTCCCCGGAGCCCTCTCTTCTCCAGGCTGAACAACCCCAACTCCCTCAGCCTGTCTTCATAGGAGAGGCACTCCAGACCTCTGATCATCTTTGTGTCCCTCCTCTAGGCTTGTTCCAACAGCTCCTCTCTTGGGGACCCCAGAGTTGAATGCAGTACTCCAGGCAGGGTCTTATGGGAGCAGAGAGGGAGAATCACCTCCTTCGACCTGCTGGCCACACTTCTTTTGATGCAGCCCAGGATGCAGGTAGCTTTCTGGGCTGCAAGCACACATTGCTGGGTTGTGTTGAGCTTTTTGTCCACCAGAACCCCCAAGTCATCCTCAGGGCATCTCTGAATCCATTAAACAGTACTATTTTCTGCAGTAGTGGTCCAATGCATTATAGAGCACCTAAAGTAAGATGTAGGGCGAAATAACCAAATGCAAAAAGTAACTGCATTTTAGATCAACCCTCTCAAAGCCTTTCTGTAAAAGGTTCATTGAAATTGTGGAGAGCTGAGAATACACTGACCCTCATAAGAAGCTCTGGATATTTTGCAGAACCAACCACGGAAGATTTTGTTGGATTAATTGACTCTGAAGGTAGTTGTGTGTGTGGGAGTATAGGCAATTCTCTACTTCTATTGCAGTCTGAAATAAAAAAAAAAAAATATCTTCAGGCAATTTCATATTAAGAAAATCTGCATTGGAAAATAATATTTTTTAGTTTTGCATGACTGAGCAGATTATTTGTGATTGCTGTTGGCTTCAGTTACATGCATGCTCTTTGTAAAATTGTTTTGTTAATCTTTAGGTTTGAAAAGCACTGCAATGATTTCTTTGCTCATAGAGGCAAGATCTGTTTTACTTTTTTCCACTCACACTTGTTTTCATCTTTGCATGAGCTGTTACTTTGTGCCTTCCCTATGCAAACATTAAGCCAACTGTAGATGTGCCAGTTCAATTTTAAATGTATGCTTGTAAAACTATACCTTTGTTTGCAGATCAAGAATTTGTTATTCACAGCTCTATAGTGCTTCCACAGTGTATATTTTGTATACACAAGTTGGACATGTGGAAAGACACACAGTGTATGAACTGATCACTAATTATGATATTCCTTTGTAATTTCAACTAAATTTTTCATGTCTGGCAATAAAAAAACATAATTACATGTTGTATTTGAAAAAAGAAAATAAAACAAATGGTACCTTCCTTGATGACTACTAACCAGGGATAATGCAAATTAAAAAAATATATATTTATAGATGAGTTATGGATAGAATATCTAGTATGCCCTTACAAAAACTACTGTGAGAAGATTATATTGATTCATATCATAAGACTTTGGTGTGAATTAGGTCTAAATGTAAAAGGAACAAAGTTTATTATCATCAAAAATGTTGACATAGACCAGGTTGATATTTACATTTAAGTGTGTGAATATAATCAGAACCTCAGATTTCATTTTCTAGCCATCTGACTGTGTAACTTGACACATGACCCAGACAGAACCACAATTGCTCCCCAGCCACTGAGCTATTTATGACTCTTAATGCATGTTAATTCAGTTGAGCATTTTCCTTCTTATGCTGTTGCAGAAATTCTAGAGAAGGCCTCATTTACATGCAGTGCTTGGCAAATTGAGAGATGGAGCAGTACTAAGGAAAATAATACTTGTTTTTTCTAATATATTTATAAACTAATCACATCAAACTCCACACGATTTAGTAAGCTTTAGATCTATGATCAGAAATTGCTGGCTGCAATAACCAGGTGGCATAGGGCAGAAATAAAACTTATATACTGATTTTTTTTGATAGAATATTTAATGTAAGAATTTCAAACCTTAACCTAGATGTTTGAATAAGCAATAAAACTGGAAAATTGTGGGAAATAATCAAATTGTGGCAGCCACTGATGACAAATATTTTAGGTTCTGTCACTTAAGTTTTGAAGCACATGTGTTAAAATATATAATCCATATAAATAGGCTAGCCAAGGATGAGATGCAAAACACCAGCAGTAAATGATTGCCATGGTTGTGCAAAATGGCCATGCTCATCTTAGGGCTCCATCTTGAGCCCCAATATGTGTTTCACTAGCTAAGATCATGCTGTGTGTCACTTATCGATTTTTCCATTTTAACAAAATTTTTTTAACATTTTTTACAGAATAAATGTAGTAATTCATAAATCTTATATGTTCTGGTTTTGTATATGCTTCTTTCCTCTTTCTCTCCTCAGGTTCAATAATAAAATATAAACTGCCAGTGGAAAGCGAGTTTTTCTTGATCTGAATTGCAAAATGACTTGAAACTGTGTTAAATGAAATATAAATAAAGTGACTATTAGGAGCTTTTGGTTCCATGACTCCCATATCACCAAGGTGTGTATGCCTAGATTGCCACTAAGTCATGCTGGTTCATATATTCAGCTACACTGCTGTTCTTTAATGAAACACACACTGGCCATTTTTGAAGGATAATGGTATCCTACAGCTGTTCTACTTGCATTGAGAGAGAAGGGTGTTTTACTGTAGCTACATTATTAAGTGTGTATGTCATGATGTTGTGTTTACTCATTCTTAAATGAAACATGAAGTACAGGATAATGCAGACAAGAATGATTATACTTTTCTAATTCCATTTCACAGCCTTCAGCTCATGACTTCCAAGTCCATGTTCAACTCACTTTTGAATGTCAGCCCACACCAGTTTTAAATCATTTTTCTCTCTTCCCGTTTATAAGTGCAGGCAGCCAGAATCTAGCTGTGGAGTTTTGGTGTTGTCCCTGAACTGCATCTTGAAGGGACCTAAGCTGACATCTCTGTGTCTTCCTGACTGCTACTTGTATCGTCATGCAATGCAAATAGTTGGAAAATTGCTTTGTGAAGATGAATTTAACTGAAAGAAAAAAAAGAAAAAAAAAACCCAAACAACCACATAAGGTTACTTTGCCTCTCCAAAGGCTGAACAGAAGATTGAGTGCCACACCTCAGGTTTAATTCACACTATAAATAAAGGGACGTATAAATGACATTGCCTTGTGCCTAAAAGGAATTCACTCTAAAGAAAATACAGCTGATGTTTTTTACTGCATTGCCAATATCCACTGACTATCCTTACTTGTGTTCAGACTCTACTAAATCATTGAGAAGACCTACAGCATTTGGGAAGATTCCTACTGTCCCACTGCCCCCAGTTATATGAGTAATGTTAATTGGATTGAATGATGCACTTCTGGATTATATTGGCATCAAGCAGCTCTATGATCTGATCAGGATGGAGCTGTGGAAACTTGCCCTTCCTCTCCAATCAGTCTAGCCCTCTCATTTCCACTAATATAAATCTCATTCTAGGATACTCACTGCCTTAATATTTTCCTCTTTATCTTTGAATTTATATACATCTCATTTTTCTCATGTGCAGGAAATAAAGGCTGTATCTGCACAAGTATGCACAACTGGTTAGTACCATTACTACTCCACAAAGAGTAGGATGTCCATGCAAAGGAACCCCATGAGGTCCATTTGTGGCATTATCTGCTCTTTAGCTTAAATGAAGATTTTCCAGAACCAAGAATGTGTACAGATTTAATTTCCTCCCTAGAGATTACAGTTCTGTGATTTCAAGTGACTGAGTAGAGTAGGTACCTAGGAACCAGGAAAGTCTGAACTCTACATTCACTTTTGGTATCAAAATTCTTCTATGATATTGATGTGTCCTTTCAAACTAGATTTTGCCTCACTTTTCCTTAACTGCATGTCAAAGGAAGAGATATGATATATTGCCCTCCCACGTCATCAGTCTTCAGTTGAATATAAGATGGCTGGCTGCACATTAACCTTTATGTTGAGAAAATCATCTTTTCCCTATATTTCTGATTGGAGGAGTATGGTATTCTCACTTTGCTGCCTTTCTCTGGTTTACACCCACTGGTGGCATGGTGATGGAGTCCAGAAGGTGGTACCTCATGTGATAAGGAAGATTTGGAAATTACATCTTTCTTATCTCCAGATAACTAATCTTACCTGTGCCAGGCTAATTTACAGTACAAAACTCTCCAGCTATCTTCCTTGACTTTGCCTTTGCGAAAAAGTAAGTAAACACATGAACAGGTTATTAATAGTAATGGCAGTCATAGCAGTATTTCATGTCACAAAAATATTGGGCAAAATTAAATATTTATAAAGCGCATAGAAAGTGAAACTAAGTGCTAAGTATTCTAATTCAAGGAATTTTGTGGGTGTTTTCCCCTCTATCTTGGAATAGTTTGTAACGCTAAAAAGAAAATATTGCTGATTTTATTTACCCAAACTTTTAATCATCTTATCAATGATTTATAGACTGTTTTTAAGACCTTGTTTTAGCTTTATGAGCTATGACACCTGTCACTGTGTCACTTGGCTTCCCTGTGTCACTTCCCTATTAGGGTTTATAACACATGCCAGAAATGCTAGTGGGACCTAACAATGCACTAGGACTATGGGATCTTTTATTCAACTGACCTTAAACAAGAAAGTCTGCTTAAAAAATGACATAATGATATGGGCTGTTGTTTTGTCCTTTCTCATTACTAAAGCAATTACTCACAAATACATACTGATTCATTATGGCCACTCCATGGAGCTAAACACCAACTCTGTAATACTCAGATACAGAATCAGAGAGTGAAGTCAGGCTAATTAAATTGGCCCAGACACTTTAGCAAGCAAATTGGGCCAAGTTAATTGGCACAGAGTGAGATAAGGAAATTCAGGCACTATTCTGTGAAATACCGTTTTAATTATATCTAAAGAAGAACATTGCCCTTAATTTCAAATTTCTTAATTAGGAACATGAATAAGTAGCAATAATAATCTTTGCAGTCTACAAATATAAAAATGTTAGATGAAGTTTGTTTTGGCCAAGCCTGTTAACCGGTGAACAAAGATGACTAAAATTATTATTAGCTATATTTGTCTTGCATGTAGACCTATAGCCCCCGAGAAAAGGTTAATAGGGTGGGTATGCATCAAAAGGAAGAAAAATCTGACATAACCAGGGTAAGAAACACTGTACTGGAAGGATTCATTTACAGTAAGATTGCAGTGATATTCTTACAATCAAAGAAAATAACTTATATACCACAAGCAATGCATTCTTCAATGCAGTTCTGCTTTCAGTTGAAGTGCAAGTGAAGACTTTTGGGTTTGGTCCTGGGTTCATATTCAAACACTTCAAAATACCGTTTCAGGTTTAGCTTTGGTTTAAGAAAAAAATAGTAGTTCAGAGCAGTTTCAGTTAATCGCCTTTAATTATAACAACCATAAAAGTCTGGAGGCGCTGGTGTCAATAGTTGAGTCAATAGTTCTGTCATGGTTTTTGTCTGCTGAAGAGCTGATGAGTTTTCCTCTACTATTGATTTGTTTTGGAAGAGGCAGACTACAATAGTAGACTACAATACTGGTGCTCACAATATTCACCGTACAAATACAATTAAATAATTGACATCTCCCACTTTGGGAAAAATAGTAACTTTACAGTCCACTCTGTGGTACATACCAAGCAATCCTGAGGAACTGTATCATTTCTAGTCTGTCTGTTCATGTCATGCCCTGCACTAAGAGACTGATTTCTGTATTAATAGGTGCTAAGACTTTTCCTGTTGGGGAATCTGTGGTTTCTTGAGCTTATGCCTTTACTGAAAGCAACCAATTACAGATCTTGTGGTCCAGAAACAGGTGAGCAAAACCGGTGCTGAGTAGCTTAGCTGCAAGTGTAAGCAAGATCAAAGTATGTTCAGTACAATTCAGAGCAGTGTGCTTTTAAACTTCTCCAATAATTACTCTCAATCTCTTAAAATGAGTACTGAGAAGCTGTGCATTGAAAGGGTGTTAAGGATATGGAAGTGAACAAGAGAAGAGTGTTACAACTAATGTAAGTGTGAAAATTGTCCATATGCTCTTCCCATCCTAGAAGCTTGAAAAAATAAGACCATATTCTTCAACAGCTCCAATTAAAGGACACCCCATTGGGGAAAAAGACTGACATACCCTAATTTTTGATAAACAAAACCATATTCAGTTTGTTATGAAGCTAACTTGGTCTAAATAGATTCAAGTATGGACTATCATGGCAAATTCATGATCAGAAAAGGCACCTAACTGGTCTCACAACCCAGACTATGTATAACACATAAACACATGCAATAAATAAGTCTGTTGAAAAACACTGGGGAAATGTTAAGTAAAAAAAAAAAAAAAAAAAAAAAAAGTAATATGCAATACTGTAAACCTTAAACAAATGAACTACTTGTTTTTGTATCACATTAAGCAAGGCAAAGGAATGAATACAGCACTTGGTTGTGCTTTACATACTGCATCTTCAGACAGCTGAGTTCTGTCAGACAAACACATTTCTTACATCTTGTTCACTGGAAGAAGTACGAAACAAGAGATTGAGGAATAATGGCTCATCTCCTAGCAAAATGAATACAAAGGGTGCACTCAGCATTTTGTTAAAAAGGACATCTGAATGCAGCTGGAAACTTAGGGTCACAGTCATTTACTCATCTTCTTCATGGCTGGGTGTTGCGAAATGGGAGCAATGACAGCAGCCAGACCCATCTCCTTGAATCTTTAGCACAATGTAAGGTTTTGTAGGAACAATTTCCAGGACACAATTTCCATTAATAGCATTATCATATTCCACCTCTTCTCCTTGTTTGACTCCTTTCCCTGCTCCTTCACAAAAGCAGAACACCCGTTAAGTCTCAGAGATGACCATGCCTAGAGATTACTCCTTTGCTAAGAATACTGCTTTGCTGTTATTAGCAGCACAAAATGAGACAAGCAGAGAGGAGAAATTGCACCAAATATTTTGGAATTTTATCAACACACACATATATATATGTACGTATTCATATAGTACATATTCATATATGAGGGGCTTGCATTATATGTATATATAAAGGGAGTTTAAAATTAAGTACATAAATATAAGTATTTATATATTTATATGCATTTATACACACACACAAACCTATGCCTAAGCTTCCTTTATTTTTTGCACCCAGAATAGAAAAATATTAATATGGTGGATATTATCAGATTTTTGTGAAACAGTATAGCTTTGAATTTTCATAGCAAATCTCATTTTGGAGAGCAGTATGAAGCATGGCTACAAAATCCAGAGAAATTAGGGCTTATGATGTAAGGCTAATACAACCTTCACTATAACATTGTGAATGCAATGTTGTAATATTATTACTATATACAGGCTGATAAAAGAGGAATTATTTTTAGGTTATCTCCAAAGCCAATTTGAGAACAATGCTATGCATATAAATGCCTGCTATAAGAAAATAAACCAACTTTATTTTAGAGGAACAATGTTTTGGTGCTACAGTGAAGTCATGAAATCTGACAGTACCACAACATGGACCTTTTTAAAAATGTCTCTTCAGTGTACTCTGGAAAGTTGTTGCTATTCTTTTTAAATGTTACTAACACAGGCAGTATGAAACTGAGTGGGGAGAAGCTGTAACAATTTAAAATGTTACCGTAATATAATAGCATGTTTAGTTGTATGCTTAATTTATTAATATATTTAATAAATGTTTGTTTTAATTAAGACATGATTCTGATGCAAAATTATGCTTTTAAGGTACAATGAATAAGAGATGGATTTATATGTATTGCAATGCAAGCTATTGTTTTTTAAACTACATGTTAGCAAAAAGCCTTGCAATTTAATCTCTCAAAGAAAAGGAGGCTGAACAAGTAACTGCCAGAGGTTGTCTGGCTGTACTGCAGGCACATCCTGCCTCAGCGGAGGGGAACGGGTAGGACTGACATTTCAGGTTGCTTCTGGCTTCCTCTCATTTGTTTCTCTGAAGTGGGATCTGTAGCTTATGAACCTGTAAGAAATCGTGGACAGAAATCACCATTTTTAAATCCGAATCTGAAATGAATATAGTATTGAAACAAACATCTCTGTCCTCATCTTATTACACCCCTTAGAAAGATCTCTTTCTTAAAAAAGAGCTGCTTCTCAGGTATATAGAAAACACTCACAGATCTGAATGTAAAGTATTTTTTTTCCCCTCACTTAGTAAGCAACTCCGAGGAGCTTCTTAGGCAACACACTTTTTAAATAGCAATGTGGCACTGTTTTACAAGTACATAAACACAATTTAACACATAGTAATCTAAACTCCAGGTGTTTTGTGGTTGCCGACATTTTCTCTGAACTCAGGAAATAAGAGGCAATAAACTTGGTCACAGTGGTTAAAATGTGTACTTTTAATTTTGGGGGGGTTTTCTCCCGGTCTCATGGTTTTCCTCAGTAATGTGTCTAATGTCCTTGGATAATGTTCTAATGGCACTAACATCCACAGTAGATTTACTTTATTTCCCTGCTTTTTGCTGAGACTTTTATGGTGTAATGAAAGCATTTATTTCAGTGTCCCCAGAGACCTACTTTAAATTGACCTGCTAGCCAGAGCTTTATTATGGACAAAGGCTAAATGACTATAATCTAGAAATCTTTATTCATTACTAAGCTTTAGCTTCACTTTCAGCTGGCGAGCCACATAATTATCATAATTTATATATATATGGAACAAGGCACGGATCACGTTTTGGAGAATATTTTCTTTCTGCTCATTTTAATCTAGGCAGTACCCTGGCTCTGGGAAGCTGATTACATATGCTATGTGAGTAAAATTACTTGTGGCCCTGTCACACCACAGACAAGGCTTGCTCTTCTGAGCAGGAGGACTTAGCGGGCTCTGAACAGATCTGCGGCGTGTAGGGTCACTGGGGCAGGCAGAGAACAGGAGACCATGCGATTTCCCCCATGTTGCAGTGTGCACGAGAGTAGGGAAGAAGTTTCCTCCTGATAAGCCACAGCAGCACATTAGCATCTTCTGAAGGATAATGTTTTTCCTGCTGAGCTCCTCTTGGGATATTGTAGCTGGAAGCCAAAACTACCCAGAGCCGTGTCTGCAGACACCATTATTCATGCAAAGAGCCCCAATATTGCTGTAGATGAGGGTGCGTGGATGGAATTACTTTAAAATAAGAGTCTAACCCTCTTCTGCTTTCAGACACAGTGTGGCCCCTGGTATGTTACCTGCCTCTGCTGGCTGAAACTGTGAATTTCTGATCTGTTCTTCCCCCTTAACTATGCAATCATAGGTTTTTCAAGGCATGCTAGCAGTGCATAAAGCCATCTACCCAGTTCTGGAGTAAATTTTTTATATCCAAACCAGCTTTGTGTTTCCTTTGACGTTTCAAAATATTTGTTGGGAAAAATGGTGAAATAAACAGAATATTTCATGAAATGATAAGAACATTTGCTACATTCACCAAAACTGCAGTGCTTTCATTAAAACTTCAGTTTGTAGAAGCCAAAAAATACTGATGTCAGCATTTCCAGTTAGTTTTCTGTCGTCTCCAGTAGCCCCACCATGATATCTCCTATCTAGCCCCCTCCTGTTAATTTTTGCTGATTTTGTTTCCCCAGTATCTCCTTTACAGTTTGTCCAGTACCGTCTTTCTCATGCTGGGACTGAATAAGAGACTTCTGAACTGGGACAGGGAGGGAGCATCTCCCACCTACCCTGCCCTGCCCTGCCCTGCCCTGCCCTGCCTGGGAGCACTCCACAGGATGAGGAGGAGAAAGCTTGGCTCAACACTTGAAGCCTCGTTTAGAAGTGACATTTTAGCTGGCAGAAACAGAGACAGCAGGGGCCAACGCCTGACTGTCACTCCAGATGAACAACACTTGGTTGGTGTGTGAGTGAGAAGAGCCTCTCAAGCCTCGATTATTACAACACCCACACACAGTCCAACTGTGCTGGCAGCTCTGAAACTCTCCAGGCTAACCCTCTGGTGCCCAAACACAGACAGCAGGATATCAACAGCAAGATGAAGACCTGCTGCTCAAACACGGAGTCATTAGCCTTTTCCAGTTCAGCTGGTTTTATGTAACATATCCAGGACCTGGTTTCATTTGAGAAACCAGTATTGTTTGAGATCCTGAGGCCTGGGATCTGTTTACGGAAGGAAATGGCATGGACTGCAAGCGGTGCTCTGGGCATGAACACTTCCTAAATACAAAGGCATCCAAAACTGGCTCAACTTGTGTCTGGTAATAAAACAGTGCAATGAGAGCAAGAGTGCTGGAATTAGGTTTTTTCCCCAATTTTTTGTACTTCTGACTCGCAAAGCAGAGCTTTGAGTGGTGAGAGAGATGAACCAAACACCAAACCCCTCCTCTACCCCCAGGAATGCCTCCAGAAGAAAGCCTTACGCTGAGTTTTGAAGAGTTAATTCCCAGCTTAGGAAAACATTACCACCTGGGCAATCTTCGAGAAAATTAAGCCAATTCAGACCAAATTACTAGGAAGGAAAAAAGGTCTGCCTGAAAATAAGGCATCATAACATGAGAATGGAATGAACAGAAATTGACAATTTTGGGAAAACACATTTGGACACTACTTGTACTTTCTGCTTCTAAAACATTTGAATTTGGCATCATGCTTGTAAAGCAGATCACAGATGCAGACTTCTGTTTTGACTAAAATAAGCTCAGATTGAAACACTTGGGAAAGAGGTAGGAAAGGGTAACATTTGCCATTGTCTATTTTACTCCCTGTTAGTACCTTCCCACAGCATCTATTAGCTACCTTTAGTGCTTTGCAAAGTGTATTTGTTTAAACATTAAAAAAATACCTTATCTCCTCCAACTATATTGCAATACATGTAATAAACGTGGTTATATTTTACTAATGTACTGTAGTCTCTGCAGCAGTTTTAACCTCTGCTTTGTCCTAGTATTCATGAAAACAGAAAGTATTTAGTACCAATCACATTTCTCAGCTGGAATAACTACATTTCTCAGCTACATTCATTTTTGTTGTTGTCATTGAACTGGGAAAAAAGCTCAAGAAATATAGGAAAAGATTTCTATGATGGTGGTGTTTTCAAGGTTTTAATTTTTCTTCTTATCTTACAGAATCATAGAATCTTTGGGCTTGGAAAAGACCCTTAAGATCATAGAGCACAACCATTAACCAAACACTACCAAGCCCACCAATAAACCATGTCCCTAAGTGCCACAGAATTTGAAATACCTTTCTCTTTAAATGGGTTTATAGCAGAAACTGTGAGAGTACCTTAATGCTTAGGACATCGTTATAAAATTTACATTAATGTAATAACTGAAGTGCAGTGTTATTTTTTTCCCCCAAATGATCTTTTGTCACAGCAAGATGTCCAATTAAAAATTCTGTCTTGGCAGGTAGGAAGCAAACAGTCCTCTTCAGATCCACCTGTGTTTTCAGAGCAACAACATATTTTGCTGTTTTTTTCCTTTTTTAGAAGAAGAAAAAAAAAGATTAAAAAAAAGATATAAGGAACTTGAACGTCGTTCAACTAACAGAAAATGATAAAATACTCATGAATATAGCAGCTGATTTAGAGTTCAAAAGTATTTGGAAGAAGTGTGTATACAGATTATAGGGGAAGAAGAGTCATGTTTCTGCTACCCGTCTGCTTTTTGGGTATGCTTGTGTAGTATGGTGTCTATCACAACAGAATACCACACTGCTACAGAGAGGTGTCATTGGTCCTAAAAGAATCACAAGACCTTGTTAGTGTGAGTAGGTGTACCACTTGCTTTTTTGGGGTCTGAAGGCAGAACTGATTAAGTACCTTTATCTAATGAAATATCTGTAGGTGGTAAAAAATTGACACTGGAGGCATTAAAACGAATCGTTGGGCCTGTGCAGGTGTAATTCAGATAAAATCAAAGCATTAAAAGCATATTTTATTGAAATAGGTGAATTAGTGTGGGAAAGGCAGAAGACAGACTTATGAAAGTGATTTTGAAGGGAGAGAGAGACAGTTTCTCAAATACTGAATTTATTGTAGAGGCATACAAGACACTGCTGATTAAGAAAGTGACCATTCTGCTTGATTTCTACCATATTCAAGAAAACCAAACTTTGCCTAAAGCTTTTGTAATGAACAATACTAGACAAAAAACATTCCAGATTCTTATTTGAAGGAAACTCTGTCCACTCAGTCATAACTGATTTAGCACTTAAGTAAAATAACTACACAACTACACTTTTCTTAGAAAAACTATAGCTGTCCTAGAAACATAAACATTAGATCCAGAACCTAAGTTTGGATAATGTTTGGATCCAATTACATTTGAATAAAGTCCTTCTGTTGACTTTACATACATATGAGGGAATAAATAGGTATCTGCTCTTTTCAGACTCTTGCCTTCATCTGTGGTATTTAGCAGTGTCTCCTTTAGAGACAGTGGAAGTAAGAGAATAAAAACAAAAATATTTTGGCATTGTTTTTTATTGCACTATTTCATTGGAGAATATTTTCTCCCACAATAAATGTTCTTAAAATAAAAGTTGATTTATTGTGGTTATAAGTAGACACTTCCAATTAAGTATTTCCACCCCACCCTCCCCTTCAGGTGGGAAATTGTACCAGTTATCCCAGAGAGGTTACATTCTCAAATTATGATTTTTCTGGGAAGCTGCAGTTATGAGGAAAAAGAAACATCAAGAAGGAACCAACCCTAGGTGTAAGCGGGACGTTAGTATCCTGGACGAGACCCAGGAAGAGTCAAGCACTCCTAGTTACAGAACTGTGTAAGAACTAGCTGTTTTCTAGACGTGTGCTTTTATGAATTTCTGCTTTCTTTCCTTAGTCTTGTAACCCCGAGGGACAGAAGAGAAAAAAACCTGTCAAACAGATGAACTGGAAATGGGACAATTAGGAACAGCTTACATATTTCCACATTTCTTTTGCTGCATGCTCCCTTTCCTGTGCTGATTACTGCCTTTCTTTGAACATCAGCCAAATCCTGTCCCTTCTTACTACCTTCTGTTTTCCTTCTTTTCTTGTTGCCCTGTACCTCTTATGCTTTCTACCTTTCCCCTCCTGTCTTTGCTAGTCCAATAAACAACATCCATCATAACACAAAAAGAGAACAGAGCTTTTTATAACAAAATATGGTACTGACATAGTGCTTACCAACTATGTCTGTTCTTTCATCTTGCGTGAGTGAGTCTTTCAATAGTCTTCTGTCTTATTTATATGGCATGCTTTCTGGGACAGGGACAGCCTGACTTCTGTTAGACTAACTTTTTGAAGTACTTAGCAGATGGCTCTCTTCTCAGTTGGGTTTTTTTTTTTTTCCTTTTTTTTTCCTTGCTGAAGCACTTATCTAAGTGATATTATGTTCTACTCTATGTTCATGGCTGAACTGAAAGTTTCATTTTACTATATCTGGAGCTTAATTTAGCAAAGCACTAAAGTACTGACTTTAAGCATGACTAACTCCCCTGAATAGCATAGGAATGCTCATATATGTACATTTTTAGTTCTGTAAGAATCCTTTGGTAAACTGTGGTCCTATGGTATATATTCTTAATTTCCCCACTCTTTTCAGGAAAGACATCCTAGTCATGAGAACATTCCTAGTGATTTCGCAGCATGATATGAAAAATCAGAAAGTCATTACGATATGAAAAATCAGAAAGTCGTTATCATAGTCTGGAATGAAAAAGTAATCTGTGGTTCTATATATACACAATTTTAATTGTTATATTTAAAATTATTAATTTTAAAATTTTATTTTATGCAAAGTAAGTAATTGATGGACATAATAATGATAACAATGAATAACAGAACAAAATAATTATGCAAAATATTATCAACTGAATTGTATTCTTACCTTTTCCAGACTTGTGTTATTTCTTAGTAGCTAAGCATTGCTGAAATCAAGAACTCCCCCATTTCCACGTATTGATAAATATTTAAAGGCTAAAATTTCCTTTTTGTAAGAGAAGAACCAGACTGAAATATATATGACATATTTTCTCTGTGAATAATGCTTGTATTTTGTGGTCTTTAGAGTCCCATGAATTTTTCAGTAATTATTTGCTATTTTATCAAAATGCCTTCTATTTCCAAAGAGGTGAAAATTTTCACCAATTTTTCTATAACTGACTATCTTTAAGGAACTCATCCTGTTTATTTACTAGACAGACTTTTGCAAACAATTACCTTCTCTGAGTTTACTTACTAAACTGTTCATTTTTTTAAAGGTACGCATTTAAAATTATTTCAAAAGTTTTGTAAAAGCAAATAGTAGGGAATGCCAACTCAGTAAATCTTTCTGTTATGAAGTATAAAGAAGAAACCCATAATTTTAAAGACATTTTTGCCGTTAGTGTAAGCTAGTAGAACAATGGACATGGTTGGAATATCCAATGGAATAGCTGTACATCAGTAAGAAAAATTGGATGGTAAAATGTGAAAAGAATTGACGTGCCTTAATGTGCAACTATTTCTGAATCAGTTAATAGTTTTCATTGAATGATTCTTGAATGCCTGAACGTTTGTAAAAATTAATCAAGATACCATAGTAGTCAGTGATGGCTACAAACTACAGAGTCCTACATGAGAACAGGATCATTAGTCCCTTAAGCACCTGTCTGATATGTTTGTATTACACATTATCATCAAACAGCATAGCTGGAGTGGCAGATGGTTGCATAGTTATGCTGCAAAGCTTTCTGAACATTATCAACATTACTAAAGGAGCTATTTAATAAACTAAAAAGTGTGGCATATAATTGTAAATCTTCTCTGGACAATGAAATTGTTGATGAGGAAACTAATCAATAAATGTTTGTATGGATATCAGCAACCACTGTTTCTTATGCTTTATTATGCTTGAACAAGTAAGCCGTTTACACAACTCTGTATGTAAGCTGAAAGCTTTAATTAGTACAATGTCACAGATCTGTGAAGAATTCTGATCCAAATTAGTTATCAGTAGAAATATGAATGATAAATTAGAATAGTTTAAAAATATTTAACTAGATCCTCTCAAATCTGCTGTCTTGAGAAAGAAGTGACAAAGAAAATGGCAATCTTTCTCAGCATTCATCCACCAGTCTGGCTTTCTGTTGTATGGAGACTGCAGCAAAGCCTTAACATGTCTCAGTTGTAGTCACAATTCACTGTGGTGTGGGAAAGTTAAGGTGAAAACCAAAGAGACTTGCACAGAAGAAGGGCAGATGAGAGCTGTTGTTCTGCAGCTGAGCCTCCAGCTCAGACAGGAGAGTGCCGCAAAACTCTGCCCTGATTACTTGGGGATTAGAAGTGCTGAAAGAGTAAGCAAAAGGAGAAACAAAAGCTAGCATGTAAGAAGATTAAATTCCTGAAGCCTCCTTGCTTAGAGTTGAAACCTTTCTTGTATGGGTAAAAGCCCCGATGTTTTACAAAATGTGTGCAGAGCTGTATAGAAAGAACACTGACAGAGAAAAGGTTGGAGAGTGAGGATGGAGGGAGGGAAGCTGTCACTGCAGATGTGAGGACATATGGTCCATATGTTGAGACATGGGAAACAACTGGAACTGGGGGGTATCATATATCCAGGATTCATATACTATTCTCCTAAAATCAGCTGTAAATCTGGTTTGTTGTTTGACCAGAATCACCTTATATTCAGATAAATATGGTATATAACAAAAGGAAAACTACAACCACTATTAATAATTAATATAAATAGGACACTAAGAATGGTAGAAAGTTGATAAAGAAGGAAAAAGACATAGGGAAAAGCTCATATCTACTATACAAAAGAGATTTTAAACTACACTAAGAACAAAAGAAATCCTAATAATATTACTTTTCCCTTACTAGATTGAAACAATATATCACAAATAATACATTTTTCTCTTTTCTATTGAATAAATATTTCTGCTCCCTATTTAAAATAAATGAATAAATACAGTCGTTTCGCAGGATACCGATGAAATACTTCTCACACTAACAGTAAATCAGAAGCTGCAGCTTCTACACCTAGCTGTTTTTAAAGCAACAGATCTGGCCAATCTCCGGTCCCAAGAGAGTGAAAAATGAAAAGGGCGAGAAGCTTCCTAGTTCCTCAGTGTTGATCTCTAATACATCTTAAAACAATTAGGAAATTCCAGACAATTGAAAAGCAATTAAAAAAAAAAAAAAGAGAAAGTTAATAAAGTGTTTTAATTTAAAAAGGATACAAATGTGATGACTCCAATAGCTATACAATTATCACATTGATTCTGTGTAAAGTAATACGATACTTGAAGTGGGACTTGATTTATAGAAGTTGATAAAGAGAAAACAGTTATCTCCAGTTAGCGTTAGTTTATGAAAAACAGATACTGCCTGAAATAAAATTCTCTCAGATGAGTTCAGAAGTTAGACTGTTGGAGGAGTCAGTGTTGCTTTATTATTTAGCATTGCTGAAAACACTTTCCATGTAGACAATTCAGAAACTGACTTA
Source organism: Falco biarmicus (assembly GCF_023638135.1). Lineage (NCBI taxonomy): Eukaryota > Metazoa > Chordata > Aves > Falconiformes > Falconidae > Falco > Falco biarmicus. Next base: position 63,705,148 of record NC_079290.1, read on the forward strand.
AAATCTAGACGGGTTTGAGAGCAAAGTTATAGACAGTTTCAAAAACAGGTAGTAGTATAATATGGAGCTCTGGCCATCTAGGACATCCCAAAGAAGAATTAGGACTGACAGTCAGGGAATACATAAAGCACAGATACAAGAAAAGCAGAGGACTCTGATATAATATAAAAATATCAAATGTCTGGAAATAAAAGACTTAATTCAAGGCAATATTTGTACTGGTTTATAATGAAGTCTTGGAGTAAATGATTAAAGGCTGTGACTAATTCTCTAACACTGGAGAGAGTATTTACAGAAAACCCATAGCCTGGGATGATACACACCCTATGTGTGTGTGTATGGTAATAACAGTCTTATAAAAAAAACCAACAAAAAACTAACACACACACACACCCCAATTTAACAGACTTGTTCTCTGTAGGAACTGGACAGGTTGATCAATTAATTAGTTTTATCATGTGGTAGTAAAAATACACTTTGCTATATGTTAGTAGACCCATGTGAACCTTCTACTGGCCTCTGTAAATTCAGTATCAGACTACATTTATAACTATCTACCTACTGTGAGAAAGAAACAATTAATTGATTGTTTATGGTCTCCTTGCTGAAGGGGGAATTATTATTGTTTCCTAGACATTTAAATCAGAAGGGACTGTGAAATCGTTTAACTGTTTTCTTGCCTAGATACTGTAGATGATCAGACATCCTTCACAAAGCCTATATTATGGTTTTTCAAACTCCAATAGTCAAATAAAGATTGGCAAATAATTAACAAACAGAATTTCCATATTAATTTTTAGTCAAAGGTCTGGAAGAGTGGGGATTTAAAAATCGATATAGCAACACCATAAGCCACAGAAATTGACAGAGCCCTTCTATTTGAGAAAACTGAGCAGTTATAGCATTGTGCAGGTATTTGACTTATTTAAGACTTTATTATAATTTTAAAAAGCAAAATTATTTGGGGTTTAAGCTCAGGAATTTATAAGAATCCTTAGTCTATAAATTTAGAAGGAAAAATCTCATCATAGAAGAGAATAAGGAGATGGAGATGCCAGAAGGGAAGACAGTCACCAGCAGTAGGTTATGGCCAGACAAACCTGTGACTGAGCCATAATGGTTGAAGATGTCACTGGCTTTTAGCCCCGATCAGAAACTGACAAGTTATGGGCTTAAAGTCAACTCTAATGAGACTGAATTAGTCAGTTGGTTTAGTTCAAAACACCACTTAATGGCGCCATAAAGTATCCCATGACACCCTATCAGGAGTAAATCCTTATTAGTATTAAACACAAGTCCACTTGCCAGTTCTCATCAGAGAGGCAAGGACTTCCAGGGGCAGAGTGAAGTCCTCCAAAAGAGCCTTTTCATATGCACTCATCCATCCACACACTCAGACCACTGAAGCAAGTCTGAAATTCAGCATTCTGGTAATCATTTATTTCCAGGATGTATTAGAAGTGGTTTTGTACAGTTAGAATAGCCTTCCTGAACAATATAGATCCCATCTTGGGACATGAAAAACCATCTTAATATATCTTAGTTGGTCCAACAGTTGCTGCTGCTGGCCCTGGTGGCTTTTTTCCTCTTTCAGTACATATCAAGATCTCTATTATAAAATTTTTCACCATGATGCTGCTTTCAATTTTCCAAGATACAACACATGAATTTACAGTGGGAAGGACATCCAGTGACTTTTGTAAACTCTAGAACTGATGAAAGATTAGCTGATCTCTGCTATTTCTTATCATTTAAAATGAAACATTTCTGGAGTTAGATTTAAATTTGATATGAAAGATATATCTTAGGAAAATGATCACCTAACAGCCAGAATGTCTTACATAAGTTTAGGGATGCAGCAATTCTACACTGAATAAGCTTTTTGTGTAATAAAAAGCCAGATTTAAAATTAATTGCTTGTTTTTACCAAAACAGCACTTTATTTTATTACCAAAGGTTGTTAGTTAAGTTAACCTTTTACTGTTTACTGCTTTGCCTTCTAAACACGCTGGCTTGATTGCAGGCTGCTTTGTGCTGTCACTCTAAGACAAACACTCTGAGCTTGTTTATTCCTATTGACAACAGGTCTAAACAGGTTGGCGTAGCTATACTGTGATCAAAGAAGTAATCATTTGTGGAATGACAACGCACAGAGCGTTTGCATTATGCACTGTGCTTTTATGGGTGCTGCACATTAAAGCGAGGAGGAGATAATTTAGAATCTGAAGTCAAAAATCATAATGTAATTTGCACTCTTTGACTGGCTATCAGGAAATTATATGAATGGTAGTGGAAGCTGGCATTAAAACACTGATGTAAGCTTTAGTCATGTCATCTTTCAAGCATGCCTTTCTGATTGCATATTGAAAACTGTGGAACAGTGACCGTCCTGAAGTAGAAACAGTAGCAAAAGGAGCCCTTTATAAATCAGAGACCTTTTAAGAGTTTGGATGCCTAATTGTTTATTTCCAGCTATTGATGGTATGCTTTTTATAACTATATATATACATTAAGATAGAACAGTTTTCAGGAAGAGAATGAAATTAGAATATTTGAAATGTACACAAAATGGTTTGAATTAATATTGCAATCTAAAAGGGACTAGGAAGAAACATTAGCCAAGGGGAAAAAAAATCCCACATACAGTGGAAAAGAAACCACACCCTAAGGCTAAGTGGTTGCAAAAACTGTGGTTTTACCTTATTCAGGGGTCAACCATTCCTAATGTTTCAGTTTGCGCCACTTTTCTAATCTCAAGTTAGAATTTTAACAGTCAGGAGGCTGTTCATATCAAATGACCTTAGAGCAACTTCGAAGCAGCTTAACTGAGAACCCCGTCTCCCTGCCTGGGTAGCAGGAAGGAAGGGGCTCCTCTGGGGGCATCAGATCTAATCATTACTTCTGAAGTATCTATGCTGTAAATCTAGGAAGTCAAGTTAACTGCCTAAATTTGGGAATACTTTCCTCAGGGTGCCCAGAAGAACATGGCGTAATTTGACAGGACTTCAGCTTTACTCCTATGTGTGCCTTAGTGCATCCACTCTTTCAGACGAGAGGTCTGGATGTGACCTTCTTTCTGTCTGCTGTCCCTGAGGAGTCTGAGAGAGATGAACTGATGCTAAGGCCAGCTTTCCAAAGATGGAGGGAGTAGAAGTGTGAAAGACACTCATTTTGTGAAGCGTTGAAGTGAAAAGGACCAGTCCGCATGAAAGACCTCTGGATGCCAAAGAGTTCAGTAGTTCCTAAATTTTCCAGAGAAATTACCTAAAGAAAGAGCTAGGTCATTTGGACTGAAATGTCCTCTTCCAATCCAGTACCCCAAAGTGCATGAAACATGTTCGCCTTGGGGTTCCACAGCCAATATGCTCTAAATTTCCTCTCATGGTAAAGAGTTGCATTTGAGCAAACCCATCAGCATAATTCAAAGAGAGAAAGTGTCACATGGGATTAGACCAAGCATCAATCTAGACTGGTATCCTATAGTGGCCAACAGCATATGTTTCAGAGGGAGATATGAAACCTCTGTAGTGAGAAATTCTATAATGCCATGCAAAGGTTTCTTTCTATCCACACCATGAAATCTTGGAATATATTGCAAATTTCATATAAAAATATAATCAAATTAACATTTTTCCTGGTTTGAGGTAGGAGTGACATACACTGTGAAAAGCATTGAGTCTTCATTCCCTTCTGTCATTTAGAAGGAGATTTTAGAAAAAATTGAATGCTACTGTAAAATAAAAATTGGCTGTATATTCTTACCAGACTGGGACTTCTGTATGCTGAGTTAGGTCAGACTGGTGGACAGCTTGAAAGAAACTATCTCAGAAGGTCACAGAAAAGGATGTGAAGGTAAAATATTATGGTCTTTCTTGGGGTACTGCTAAGTCTGACACTTCATTTCTTCAAACCAGTGCAAAAAAACCCATAAGCCATAACCAATACTCCTGTTTGCCCTTTTGGATGTCATACATTAGGTCTGTCTTACTATCTGATAGCAATCTACAGAAGGAAATGATACTTGCTTTGATGAAGCTATTTACTCTTTATCATAAAAACCTTAGCTGTAATTATGAGAAGCAAGTAAGCAATATTTTCATGTGATGAAGCTTAACTCTTCAGTTTAATGGGAAATACAGAATATTTTGGCCATTTTTTTACACGCTTTTACATTGCTACATCTTAGTGTAATTTACATTACCTTGCTGCAGTAACTAGAGGTGAGCCAAACCTATGAGTTCAGCAAATCTGGGATGTATCCAAACTTGAAATAGTTGGAGGGCATTTTGCCTATCTTACAGTGAAGAAAGGGTTCTAACTCCCTTAAAATACAGTTCTTAAAATATTTGATTTAAACTCATGTAGACACTGGATTTGTTTACAGTCCTTATTAACCTTCCATTGAAATGATCAAGCAGGGTAACATGCCACCAACTTACTGTATGTCTAAAATCTGCTAGTAAAAAGTATATAAATTCTTAGATATTAAAGAAATCTCAATCCACTGTAAAATTATCAAGAGTTGTTGGTCCTGCTGCCAAAATGAAAAAAAAAAAAAAAAAATTAAGTGAGAGACATAAGGAATTTTTCTGTTCTTGCCTTCTTGGTTACACAGAGAAAAGTTTCACACACAGCACATTAGGAAAAAACAGAAGGTCTGTTCCTGCAGAAGTGTAAGGGGAACCTGAAGATCAGATGATCAGTGTATTTGCTATGACACTCTTCCCTGGACTGGATTTTGCATCCTTGACCAGTATCATTTACATATGGCATTAAGAACTCAGATACAGAAGGAAATGCATTTCAAAATAGCTTTACTCCAAGACTTTCCTATTTTGTGTTTTAAAGTCACATATGAATCAGCAATATTCCTTGCTGGACTTTGCACTCTGAAATGAGAGACTTCATTTCAAAAGCATTACAAAGAAGGAGGCCCACACTGATCTCTAATTTTTCTTGATTTTAGGCCTTTGACACCCTGGCCTTTATTAATAGAGCAGAACCTTTAGGAGATGCTCAGTCATGCACAGTCTAAAGGGAGGTGCTGGAACCATGATTCGCCAGATTTGAAAATACTTGCAAATCCATTGGCCTTCAAACTTGTACCAATTCCCTTCTGATTTGCAGCTTAAGACAAAGTATGTATTACACACTGGTTTCTAATTGTACTTCTTGAATTGCATTTGATGTGCAGGGACATCAAATAAGTGCAGATTTTTTTTCTGTTCAGCCTTAATTACCCTGCTGACTTGTACATTTCCCAGTTGTTAAATAAGCTTGGCTTGTGGCAAAAATGCCAGCTTTCTTATGCAGATGTTTTACATTGTGGCATTGAATCTTATTGGCATAAAGGGGGGGGGGGGAAATGAAATAATCTATATAAACAATAAGAAAAGGAAATGTTTACCTGAGGAACTTCAGCACACCTTCTTTTAATAATTATAGTTTACCAGACTTAAGCAAAGAAAGAAAGAAAGCGTTGAGAAGGTCCACTGATTTCTGATTTGGGTTTGAATATAAGTATAGTGTAGATGCTACTCAGAAAAGATCAGAAACCCAGAAACAAGTGTTCTAGTTATTGCATATTCCCAGTAGCCACTCCTGAATGATACATTTTTAAATGACCAAGCTATGTGTGAGGTAGCAATTTCCCCTACTTTTCCCCTTATTCCATTTCAGGCACAGATGCAGATGCAGGGACAGTCTAAGAACTAAGCTAGTCAAAGTGTAGTGAGAACAGATTATTTTAAATGTAAAGAGAAAAAAATGCCCAACCTGCAAATAATGGGTGTAGGACTGAACAGTATCTGCTGTGAAGGAGTACCTCTAATCACTGCCTCTATAATCTGAGCTGTGTATCTGACATGCCCCCAAACCTGTATCACTGAATACGTTACATATTTCTGCTTTAGCAAAACTGAGGAGTCCAGTCATCTCTAACCAAAAGTGTTAATATTACAGGCTGTGGAGACCTCAGCTAGTTCAATTACAGCACTCTGATGTATCTGGAAATGACTGCAATACTGCCAAGTTCTGAGAAGATAAGCCATTGTATATCAGGAGGTCTTCTGTAAAGGATGAGATGCCATCCTGGAACAAAGAAAAGCAAGCAACAAGTTCATAAACATGCATTAAAGTATATGGTGATGAATGTTAATTTAAAATAGTATGCATTAATAAGAAATGGGCAAGTTTGTATGACTTCCAGAAGATCTAGTTGCAATAAATTTTCTTACGACTTATCCACAGTACTTAGAAAACAAAACCCATTTATTTTAAACTATAAGTTTAGTATTCTATGTACTGAATGTATTGTTTATCAAGGAGAGTTTCATACAGTAGATTCTGCTGTCTGAGAGGACAGTTAAGTTAAAAATTTGATTCACTTGACCTCCTAAAAAGTGGAGGAGTGAATGATGAAACTAACGTTCATAACATACATATGGATATTTTTGTGTACACACACAGAGCACATGTAATCTCTAAACATATTTTAAAGAGACATTTCCTGGTAAACTGAGACTTGTTTCATTCTCAGTCTCCAAAGTGTCCAATAAAGCTACAGCAGAGTTAGTCACTTTTAATTACAAGGGAAATTAAAAACTATTGAAGAGTACAAACAGAACATTACAGTATTAAAAGAATATAAAGCTTCTGGGTATGAAACAAAGACAAGTCACATTCAGTAATTAATATAGTTAGCTGAATTACTGTGTTTTACTGGCCAAAATATGCCTGAGGATGTTACATAAGTTTTTTTTTATGTAATATCTGTTTATTTACAGGCATGTATACACATACATATACATACATATGTATAGGCCAAGTATTGTCTTTTTCCTGACCTTTTATGATCTCTGTGTTTTCATCTTTCAAATCAAGAACATAATCTTTATTTTTGCTGGAATTCATATTTTGCTGTTACTGAAGACTGCCTGGAATCTAGTGTGGACCTGGGTGAAACAGATGGAATATGTTCCATACTGCTGTGGAAATTACAGTACCTGCTGGCAACAGCTTACTGTCTTTCAGGAGGGCTGGTACAGCTCTACGTCTCTTCAGGAGCTGGGGAATATCTTCTGCCATGATGTAAGGTCAGAGGGAGTGCAGATATTTTTTTGATTCTGAGGAAAAAATCTTATGAGCAGAGGTAGAACAAAGCGTCACTGCTAAAAGATGAGAATGGACAGAGGTCACTGTATTGGATGTGTTTTCTTTAAGAGCATAGGACATGCACCCAAGCCTCATTTGAGGAACTGAAGAAAACCTCTGGTGCCTCTCAGGAATTTAGCAATAGGCGCCAAAATCTGATGACAGACCATAGTTTTAGTGGAAAATATCTACCCTCACAACTGACTACTAGGTCATATGTATTCCTTTCCCTACGCAGGACAGCAGGCTAGGGTGACAGAAGGCACTCCACCTATACCTGCTTAGTGAGAAGAAACAACTGAAGTTACACGAACTATGTTTTTTGCACTCATGAACAAAGTATCCATCCTTTCTCATTTTCCTGAACATTCAGTTTGTGCTTATTCCCCCAAAGTACCAACTAAAACAAGGTTATAGGCAGCTTTTAAGAAAAGTGTAGTTTATGTAAAACAAAAACAGTAACAAAAAAAAGGAAAGAAGGAAAACAAACAAAAGAAAAAATACAGCTAATACTGCTCCTCTAATTTTCAAAGCTGAAGGAAACCAGGCAAGCAAATACTAACAATGGTAGCTACACCCTGGCATGTAAGAGGTTATTGTCTCTGCTTTCAGGTTTGTATGTCCTCTCCTTGCACTTCATACTTCATAGATCTCATTTGCTATATGCTAATGAATCTACAGGCTTACAGAAACTGTTCAGTAAAAGTCTAGGGATAGGAAAATTTGAAATAACAGAGTAGCAGAGAGGAGACAGATTGTAAAAAAGCAAGTATTTAAACTACTGAGTCCTTTATTTGTAAAGAGTTTGCCTTAAGTCTAAAAACTTTTAAGCCACAAATACTTGTGGGGATCCATGCTTTTGTTCTCTTACCGATTTCTATCATTAAGTTACCAAATTTTTTTAATATTACTCAGAAAGTTCTACAAAACTTTGCACTGAATTTTGAAATATGTATTAATTCCAAACAAATCACAGTATATTTTGGTAGACCTATTATGCTTCTAGTGTTTTTTGAAAGATCATTTCAACAGCAAATACCTGGGTGAAAAATGTTTTAATTAAACTTATAGGGGTATGAAAAGTGGTCTTCATATTTAAGTAACATTATTCTAGGAACTTTTTTTTTCTGAGAGAAAAAATGGTATTTTTTTTGGCTATTACATTGCATAGTACTCATAGGACATCTTGTGTCCCTAAGTTCAGTAACTCCTGGATGCAGCAGAAAATGAATAGCTCCCAAATTCAATGGAAGTTCTTCACCAGCTGGTTACAATTCCTCTAAGTATGGTCAGCTGCCTATGCCTCTTCCTTCAGGACCAATGGGTCAGCCAAGAAAGAAGAGCCCCTCAGCACTTTGAACATACTGAACATACTGGTGAAAGAAGTCTCCAATTCAGTAACTCTAGATCTGTCACAATCCTGCAAAACATTTTGATCAAACAGTCTGATTGCCTGGTCATGGCTGGATGGACAGGGTACTCGTGACCCTGCCAGGAGTGTTTAGCCTAGCCATCTGTTCCTAATTTAAGACTTGTGGTCCAGAGATATCTTCCCAAAAATGTGGGTATTAAATGAAACTGATTGAACTTGCTGTACTAACCTGTGATTACACAAAATACAGGAGATGGTACTGGTGGCTGTACAGACCAAAAAATTAGGGGGGTTTGGTTGGTTTTTTTAGTAAGAGAAAAAGTGGCTGTTGCAATGATTGTCTGATGGCTATTTTTTCCTTTTCTTTATAACCGCCCATTAGGAAAAGGCCAATGATTTTCTGTTATGTCTCTTATGCTTGATGAAGATAAAATGGGATAGCTTATTTTCTGATAATCCCGTTTGAATTTTCATGGCTGCTGTATTTTCTACCTCTCTTCCAATAAGCTGATATACTTAGTAGCATAAGGTTGATTTTTCCCTAAGCACTTTGGCCTGTGTATTCAAACATGACAGCTCTTTACACCGTTTAGTCACCTAAATAACCACGTTTCAATCTTCAGAACGACTTAACATTCACAACTCATGTTGACACTGATGTGACTGGCAGAAACTCCATCATCTTAAAAAATGTTTTATATTTAGTCAAAGGTACATATATACTGCATGCATGCCCTGTTGATTTAATTTATATTTGTATATGTATAATATATTTGTGTATGTATAAATGTGTACAAATACCTGTCTGTACATGTATATCTGTACACACAATATACAAAAATGCTGTTTACTCTTAGTTTGGGAACACAGTGAATATGAAATCATGAAGTAAAACAGATCTAAGTTTTGTAGCTTTTTTTTTCCCTGTGAAAATTAAAGCAATATTTGGTCAGACAATCCATCTGTTGTGAAGCAGTTTCTTTATGTGGTAATGCTGGCTGATATCACCATGTTTGGCATGTTTGAAACTGGGGAATTGAGTCCCCACTGTGTAGTAGTCTTTTTCAGTAGTCTGCTGTGACATTTATATTACTGAAGACTATTTAAGGGATGCTAGAAGCCCTGGGAACCCAAACCTGTGTGCTATAAGGAATTCTTGCTGTAATTTTGCTTTTTGATTATGTCAGCACTTGCCAAGAGTTAGAAAAATCTCATTTATGCCTGAGGAGCAGTCCTGAATACAGAACCCTTGGGATCAGGAAAGTGATCTGTCAGTTTTGTACATCCCTTATCCCTCATACCCCAATTCGTGCCTGGTATTTCCTTCCTCCAAGATTTCTTTCTTCCTTTGTAACATATTCATAAAATATAGGGTAAGAATTTTTTTCTGTGAGAATGTGTAGACATTCAGGTATGCATAATGTACATCCAAATAATATATCCTTATATAAAACCTTTAAAAATTGTAGGCATGTAGTAAGAGTATGCTAATTGAAATATGGAGGCACTAAACACCTACTGAGAACACTTAATTTTTTAAAACATTACCGTGGTAGCAATGTGTCCCTTGTAATTCCAGATAATATGTTCCTGATTACCATTTTGCTTCTGAGCTCTATAATTTGAGAACAAATGCAAATGTAAGCCTCTATCTATTCTTATGGTCATATGTCATCCTAGCCAATTGGGCAATAAAACAGCAGGACCAGGCTGCTGTTAAATAATACAAAATGTGATGCATGAATATGGAGGTAAATGTGTGCTTATGTAAGTTATGCCTGTCCAATATTGTTTTGCATTGCATTTCTGAGGTAAAAGACAAATTTAACAAGTAGAATCAGCAGGTCCACATTTTATATAAGTCAGTATTTGCTGTGACATTTTAAATTTATGAACAGTTGCTCTGTATCCTCAAGAACTGACTTAAACGTTTGCCCAATTAGTTGTTTTAAGATAGACATTGTAGCTGACATTGATAAATCAGCAGAATGTGACAGTTATAGCTATCACAGAGTTTGTCAATATTTTATTATATATGTAGATACATAAATTAAGTACATGAACATACACGTGAAAAAATACATATGCAATCTTTCTAAAGATAGCTTGAAGGCAATTTTCCTAAATTTCACCATCATAGTGTCTACTAATACACCTATGAATGACTACAGTCTATAATAAACCAGTAAGGAATAACCTACCAATATCTAATCTAAATCTACGTATATATGTTTTATATATGTTAGTATTCCAACCTTTATATAACTAACTATAGATAACTATAAGCTCGGTTTAAATCAAGGGCACTTAAAGATGCCTTCTAATTTTCTCAATGACTCTTTAAGTCATAGAAGGATCAAGAAAAGAATCTCTTTTCACAATCTTTCAACATAAAGTCTTATGAACAACTGTCAAAAGGATATTTTAGTTAATGTTAGTATCTTGCAAAAAGTTTTAAAGAACATAGCTACAGGGGAAAGTGACATTACCTAGAATGCTTTACATAACAAATTATAAAGAAGAATGGAGGCCGATTTTCCTGTTTCTTACATGAAAGCAACTCCATTTCTCTAATTTTCTCTTGCACTAATTAATTCTTACGTGGTTGAAAAGGAAAGGACATGGTAGGTGTTAACATTCCATCCTTCCTTCCTTCCTTCCTTCCTTCTAGAACACAATATCTGAGCACACCTGAAATTCCCAGAAGGAAGCTTAGCAATGTATCCAGATTGATGTAGATAATATCTGATTCCTTTGTATACCTCTGTGTAGTTACAGCTCAGCTGTGTTCTTGCAAAACGGTCTCTAGTTTATTACAGGTCAGTGTGTATCCACAAACCAAAACATGGGGAACAATAAAGTTACAAAGTCCTCTGTAAGAAAGTGCACATTTTTTGAAAAGAAGCAGAATGCCTATTCATACAGGTAAGGTTCAAGATTACAAATACAAATCCTGTCTTGCAGTTGTGTCCGCACAGATATTAGGCAGGTATGTAATAAGCAATTCAATACTCCATTTATTGTAAGCACATATAAGAACAACTCCCGTTTCCTGACAATCTTTCAGGTATTGTCTTTCACTTTAGCTTTTTTTTTTTTTTTTTTTTTTTTTTGTGTGTGTGTGTGGAGACATTGTTTGTACCTATAGGAAAACTCTTGTACTAAACCTTTCCAAATATCCATTAATTCCCTTCTGCAGATTAAAGAAAATCACTGCTTTGCACACCAAAAGACAGGGACATCCATGAAGACTGGTAATTCTCACTTAAATAACATACATTACAAATTACATTGCACCTTTCCGGCATGGAATAGACAGGTTGGAATACTGTTTGATTCCCAAACAGAAAGGAAACTGGCGTGCTAGTATGTGTCCATATATACCTGTATATGTGTGTATACCTACATGAACAAACACTGTGAGGCCATGTGTGCCTTTATGTGGCTCTCCCTGACCCTGCAATGACTGTCTTCCACTCACACATGGCCTTTTGGCTTCTCCTGCAAGCCTACTTTGTCTCTCCTTGTATCTTGTGATAAGGCTGTGCAGCTCACCAATCTGGCAGGATACTGTTACCTTTTGTGCTTTTCCCTCAGTTTGTTTAGGGAGCTCTGCTGGCTTACAGGAGGGTTAGGCAGCCCCGAAGCTGGCAGAAGGAAGACCACAGACCACACAGTGGTATGAGGAAATCTCGCCATCTTGCGGACCATACCCTGCTGTCAAACCCACATAGCTCCAGATGCTTTATTAAAGTGCTTAAAAACCTGCTTTTTGTCAAGATATTGTAATTCTGTCGCCAGGGTCCTGTGTAGTGAGTAAATGCTCTGTCATTTACTTTGGTGAGGATAGGCCCCTGGAGCTACTAATGTGTTTAAAGATGTTTGTGCCTAGGCATGTGTTGAGCGAAGGCTTAAGTCCTCTGTTGGATAAGACTGAAAGTGCCTTAGCACCCTGCAGAATCAAGGGCTTTGAAATAATGACACTCTAAATCTTTTATATGGTAGGACTGATTTTTGGATTCTCAAAGGCCATGGCACCACCGGAGGTATGTGCAGGGGATGATGTGAAAATGGGATAAAAACAAATAGCTGGTCATCAGAGCTCAGTTCACAAAGATTTCAATTCTATTACTTTGCAGATTTTCTCACCTAAAGGTAGAAAATGTTTGCATCCAGAAACAGTCTTTATGCAGTAATATGTTTCACCTGGTGCTTGTTTTCCATGCAGCAAAATCATTTAGTGCGTCACTTTGAGTTTGAAGCCTGCAGAAGCATAATACAGGAGATGTATTGTTTCATCTCAGTACTTTGTGCAGTGCCTGAAGTCAGCAGGAATTCAGAAGACCTGAACTGCTGAACTTATCCCTAACAGGAGCCAATTGACAACATTCTTGCAGCAAAACAAAGAAAAGATGTAACCCTTGTACTCAAACAAGAATAAAGACGGAGGTGGAGATAAGAGCAGTAAGGTTATGGAAGTAAAACAAAAATAAAGGGAAATGAAGGAAAAGCAAGTCTGAGATTCTGGTTTCTGCTCCTCTGTGTGCTCTTCCATTTTACAGCTAGCCTTGTCTCCTGTGATTTGCTTCCCTCACTTAGGCATGCCAGTACTACTCTGAACACTGAGAGTAAAGCATCTCAGGATGGGTGTAATGAGAAATCTGCCAGTGTGTCACTTCTGTCTCTGCCAAAATAGAGGTCAAAATCTGCTTTCAGAATGCTTGCTCTAGACTGAATAGCTCTTCTGTCCTGCTTCAAAGCTGCATGACACCAGGAATGCCAAGCATGGCTAAGGAGCTTGGCTTCAGTACTGCTGTTGCTCTCCTGCCTGTTTGCATGCTGCCTGTGGTGGCCCAGATGCTCACCATGTTGTGGGCGTTGCTGGAGGGCTCCTGTGGGTGGTGAATAGCCCTTGAAAAGCATTAAATCCTTGAGAATGCAGCAATATGAGGCTGTAACTCTCTGGATACATGGACTTTTGCAAAGAAAAATCTAAGTATGTGTCCTTTTGATTATAGTTATTCTTTTTAACAAGTAACGAAGAATTTGAAAAAGTCTTAATCTGAAAAGATAATTAAAAAGCCCCTGTAATGTCACATTCTTCTACAAGAAAAATCTAGAAAGCTACCTTTATTGGATTTGTGTGGCAAGGTTTTGGTAGCAGGGGGACTACAGGGGTGCCTTCTGTGGCAAGCTGCTGGAAGCTTCCCCTTTGTCCAATGGAGGCAGCGCCAGCCGGCTCATAGACAGACCTGCTGCTGGTCAAGGCTGAGCCTATCACCAGTGGCGGTATCGCCTGTGTGATAGCACATTTAAGAAGGGGTAATGGCAATGCTGTGCAATGGCAACAGCAACAGAGAGAGGAGTGAGAATATGACAGCAACATCCCCGCAGCCCCCCAGGTCAGTGCAGGAGGGGCAGGGGGGCTCCAGGCACCGGAGCAGAGATTCCCCTGCAGCCCGTGGTGAAGCCCACGGTGGGGCAGGCTGTGCCCCTCAGCCCGTGGGGGTCCATGGTGGAGCAGATCCCCACCTGCAGCCCGTGGAGGGCCATGGTGGAGCAGATCCCCACCTGCAGCCCGTGGAGGACCCCAGACCAGAGCAGGTGGGTGCCCAAAGGAGTCTGTGACCCAGTGGGAAGCCCACGCTGGGGCAGGTTTGCTGGCAGGGCCTGTGACCCCGTGGGGAGAGGAGCTCAGGCTGGGGCAGGTTTGCTGGCAGCGCCTGTGACCCCACGGGGGACCCACACTGGGGCAGCCTCTTCCTGGAGGACTGCCTCCTGTGGGAGGGACACCACTGTGGAACCAGGAAAGAGTGTGAGGAGTCCTCCCTCTGTGGAGGAAGGAAAGGCAGAAACAAAGTGTGATTTACTGACCCTCATTCCGAGTCCCCCTGTGCCATGGCGGGGGGCATTCATAATTTACTGTGTTTGTCTTCCAGAGCAACTGCTATGTGTACTGAAGCCCTGCTTCCCAGGAAGTGGCTGCACATCCTCTGCTTACGGGAAGTAGTGAATAAACCTTTTGTTTTTCTTTGCTTCCAAGCACAACCTTTACTTTTGTATTATTAATCTGCTTTTATTTTGACCCATGAGTTTTTTTCCATCTTATCTTCTGACCTCTCCCCCCCCTCTCCCTCCCCCAGTGAGGAGGGGAGTGATAGAGTGGCTTGATGGGCACCTGGTGTCCAGCCAGGGTCAACCCACCACACTACCCAAACCCAAAGGAAAATGTATGTTTCAACAGATCTTTCAGGTCTAAATAACCACTAACATAATTGCAGTGTGCTGTGGCTCGAATTCTAAGAGGGAGAAATTAAATTCTGAGAGTACTGAACAGTGTTTTCTTTAGTCATATTATGAACAAAATCAAGAACCCTGAGTAGGCAGAATTATCATGGAGAAAGAGCTACATCTTTGGCCCCTACTATTTCCACTTTGTATTTTACTTCTAAGCCACTATTTGGTAAAGATATTTTCCATGTTGCTAAAAGAAAAATTGAATTAAGGTCAATTATTTTATTTTATCCATTGTTGGAGCTGTTTATTTGATTCTAAATTAGTGGAGTTAGCTTGCTCTATTTCTTATACTGATTATCTCATGAAAGTACCCTTAGTTCAACTCCATACTATTTCCATTTTCTCTTTGTCAATTTTTCATGTATGATTAGCACTACCTTCAGAAAATTCCTCCACTACAGAACATCGTATTCTGTATAAGTGAATTTTCTCGATCCACTGCTTTTTTCTCTTTGTAACTCTTTGAGTTAGATTATTAAATTATACTTCTTCTTCTTCAACTTCCAGATCACATAGCAAAGCCACAGGAGATGCTTCACAATACTGCCTATTGGATGTGCTTGAAGCTTGATATAATTTTACATAAATTATTCGCATTATTTTTAGAAAAGTGGTTCTGTGTTATATACGGGGTTTTATGGAGCTACATCTTAGAGCCAGTTCACTATTAAAAATAAAAATGTAAAAGTGAATTGTCACTTAAGCTGAAATTCTATTTTATGAAGTATAGGTCATTTCTTTTATATGACCGTATTGGCAGAATGAGTCATCCTTCTAAGAATATAACCAGATTATCCTGTGGTTAACTGAGTGTAATCTGCTTTCTGAATGTTTTGCCTCTTACATCCTCTGGTCTGAAAAGGGTTTCTCAGAAGATGTGGAGAGTTTAAATCTACAGTTCTACCAGCTGTGCCTACCAGTTATGCACATGCTACCACAATAATATGAGCAAAAAGCAATTCCCAAAACAAAATACTGAATGCAAA
Organism: Falco biarmicus; assembly: GCF_023638135.1. Classification (NCBI taxonomy): domain Eukaryota; kingdom Metazoa; phylum Chordata; class Aves; order Falconiformes; family Falconidae; genus Falco; species Falco biarmicus. The sequence goes on from NC_079290.1 coordinate 63,720,955, forward strand.
CACCTTACACTGAATTAGACAGGGCAAGAAACAAGTCAAGCTGAACAAACAGTAATAGTCCATGAATATTAGTTCAAATTCAAAAGCCAGTTTTAAAACAACTACTTTTGTGAACATCTCCTACTTTCTTTAAAAGTATTTTCAAACACTTTACCTTCAGTAGTGTGTACATTCAAATAGTGGAGGCTTACTTCAAACACTGACCCTGAAACAGAATTCTGAATTTTGTACTGTATTACACATACACAGCTTAAGTGATATGGTTTCTGTAACCTGAATGGAAGGTTTTGTAACTACCATCCCAATGTACAATGGATGGGAAAGAAATAATCAGATATTGACATCAGCTGGAAATAAACTCTGCTTACATGCTCAGCTCAGACTCTGCAGCATAAGTTCTATTCTAGAGCCCACACATATGTCACCATTTGAATAGCCTTTGCTTTGAGATCCACTGCGTTTCCCAGCAAGGCTGTTCCCATGCTATGTAAGCTATGAAGGACTACCACATGTAGCTGTGGCTCCTGTGAGTACCCGGAGACAGAAGAAACAACATTTATTCAGGTCCTCCACCTTCTTTCATTTCTATCTGCACAGTGGAATGCTTAACACTTGAAGCTTTCTGCCACACAGACAAGTGTGCAAATCAGCAAAAGAAATTATGAGGTCTCTTTTCAGATAAAAATTGTTGTTAGCAAAACCAGTAGTCACATGGATTGTTTATTCAAATGCAAAAATGTTGATTGTTCTATCAGTATTGTTTTGTATTTAATGCTCACTATGACCAGCACTGTAAAAAAAATCATTATGGAAAAATTCTTAGTGAACACAGAGTATCTTGATATTCTCTCTATTTGGTATATAAGCTCCATTTCTATTTTGCCTTTTACTCTGAAACACCTAGTGAAATGAGACTCCATTAATTTCTCATCGAGGTACAACATTATTTATCAGCAAAAACTGGGGGGGGGTGTGCAGGGTGTGTGTGTGTGTGTGTTTGTAGCAAGTTTTCAGATAGCACATGAAGAAAAAGAAGACTGGCTTCCTTAAATTCACTGAGAGATACAATTCGCTTCTAATTAGTCTACCAAAAATAGTAGTGTATGAACTTCTTAGGTCTATCCCAGAAGTGTCAGATGAATGAGAATCCCATTGAATTTGCATGCATGGAAGAATGCAGGGTAGAACCCTTAAATGAGTTATGTGTCTTTAATCATAAGGGAAGCCCCAAAGGAGATACAGTTTAAAGCAAGACAGCAAAGAAATTTATGCCAACTCCACCAGTTATTTTTGGAAGACAGACTAAGACTATAGTAAATCATAAGAAGAATTGTTTTAGTATGTCAGAGAATATTTCTATAATATGGTGCATATATTTTTGCTGTCTTCTTCATGCCATAGACTACTTCACTATCACTGAGCCCTGGGGTTCTATATTAAGGTTTTTGACAAATTTAGAATACCTTTTTGCTCATCCTTTTTCTCTGAAGCCTGGTAATGTAGATGCAGATACAAATTTCCTTCCCAAAGAAATTTAAAGGGAAGCCTGTCATCCAAAAAGAGATTTAGTTTATGGTGTTTTTATATTATCAATGAAATAAACTCAGTTATTAGTATAGTCTTTTCCCTTACACTGAATAAAACTTTAGATCACATTGCTTTTCTTCTTAATTTTTCTTCTGCACTTTTCTTCCAAATTAATTTAAAAATATTCATGTATTTTCAGTCAGAATAAGGATTTATCAAAGTGTTTTCATGTAGCTTTCATACCTCTCTCTCATTTTTCATTGACTGATAGATTTGGATTGGTACAATTAGCATATTAGAAGGTCACTCTTCCTCCCAAACCAAACGTACACAAAGAAACAAAAAGACAGAAATTGCCTTTCATGGAAACAACAGACCAACATTTCAGTTCCTAAATTTGGTGATTTTATAGCTCTAGAGAAGGAAGCGTCTGCACTGTTGACAGTAAAAGCAAAATATTCATCTAGACTTTGAGTGTCTGTTATCAATAGAAATGTCTAGAAAAAGAAGATATGACAACTCCAAAGGAAATATTATTTAACAAAGCTTACAAAGGATGCATTTGAAACCTTGACCTCCTTATTACTTACGTGACCGTATGTACTAATGAAGTGCTAGCACTGGAAGAAGTGAGTAAGAAATTATGGATAATCTTTATATCAAAGTAATATTAGGTATAACTTGGCCTAATCACAAAAAAAAGAAAAAATATACCTGTATAGACAAATTATATGAAAGGGCTATCTGTTTCATCTAATTTATGAAAGCATCAGAAAGTCATTTTTTAAGAAACTAATTTTAAGTAAGAACTCCTACCCTTCTATTCCATTTCACAGCATGCTGGGCCTGGCTGGGATGGAGTTAACTTCTTTCATAGCAGCCCATATGGTGCTGTGCTTTACATTTGGGGCTAAAACAGACTTGATAACACACCAGTGTTTTAGTTATTGCTGATTAGTGCTGGCACAGCGTCAAGGCTTTTTTTCTTCCTCTCCGAAGAGAGTAGGCAGGGGATTGGCAAGGGGTTAGGAGGGGACACAGCTGGGACAGCTGACCCCAACTGACCAAAGGGATATGCCATACCATACAACATTGCACTCAGCAATAAAAGCTCACGGAAAGGAGAAAAGGAGTAAATGCTTGTGGTTATGGTGTTTGTCTTCCAAACTGTTACACATGTTGAAGCCCTGCTTTTCTGTAAATAGCTGGATATCTGCCTGCTAATGGGAAGTAGTGAATGAATCAATTGCTTTGCTTGTGTGTGCAGCTTTTGCTTTGCTTATTAAATTGTCATTACCTAGATACACGAGTCTTCTCATCTTCCCCCGATTTCTTCCCCATCCCACAGGACAGCAGACTGAACAAGAGGATGGATGAGTGTTTGGCTGCTGGCTGAGGTCAACCCACCACACAAAAAGATGCAATTTTGTATTAAAAAATTCCAAAGGTCATATCTTCCCATCTTGGCCAGTAGGGAATTCATTAATATTAATAAGTAAGGCTGCATGAATAATGCTGTTTTCTGTAAAGTCCCAATGTCTGCATAACATTCAATGTAAGTCAGTGGGGCACTAAATTAGGCTGAAATATCAAAAAAGTGGATAGCAGAGCACAGCTTTGTGACAATTATTTCAGTCACTTACTATGAAGAATCATGTTTTTTCATAACAATTTTTTTCAACTGTTTTCCATATTAAAAATGGGTTGTTTCCTGTGGAAACATGAAATGGTATCTTCTCACAAGAACAGGGTAACCCTGAACTGAGGTGGAAATTTGAGTTTTTCCTCAATCTTATTTTATATCATCACATTGCCGTTTGAAAAATGTATGGAAAACTGCTGGTTTTGCAATGAGTTGATGTAAATGAACCATTTCAAGGAATCAGGATTAGAATTCGAAATCTTTCAAAGAATATCTTACAGATAAAATGTGGTGGAGGTCAGGTAACCTATATTTATTAAAGGAGGACTTTATCTTCTCCAACTTTAGCCTTATGAAAGAGTTAAGCATCTGCTAGAAGCTAATCATGTGGGTTTTATTTGCTGTCCATAGTGAAACATAACCACCTCTAAAAGGGGATTTATCCCTCTTATCTTTAATGGCAGTCTTAAAATGGGATGAATCAGCTCTTGGATCTGTCTTTCATTTGACTGTAAAGGAAGCTTGGACAATTTGTTTGGATTAGTTGCTTAAACTATTAAACTGAAGTGAGATGGATCCTAGCCTATCAAAATAAAAAGCCTATTGATTTCTGGCATACCCAGAAGACAACTGTCTGAAGAGGTTGGAGTTTCTTTTTACTTATAAGTTCTGTGCTTATGGTCTGGTTCTTATCTCTGCAGGTTGGGTGTTAAAACATCCATTGATTATTATTTTTTTTTAGATCCAGATGCTCATTTTGCCCACTTTCCAGTCAGCAGCTAGAAATATGGACAGGGAATGATCTGTAAAGGATCATGGGTAACCTGAATTAATGTAGCCTCTAGGACACTACAACATCTACCTGCACCTGGGTCAGGGAGAAAGGGTGGGTCTAAACACTTTAACAATATATGAGGAAAAAGCAGAGGGTCTGGGCCTAACTGGAAACATTTTGCCTTCTGCACATCCTGAATTACAGATGAAATCATGGCATGAAAAGGCAAAAACATGTCAAAAATTAAATGAATAATATGGTCACGTTAATAATTGTACACATTTGTTTTAGATATAGGCACACCAATGGAGATTTGAAGAGGACCTGTTTTCCTTCCTCATGGAGAATAAAAGAAACACCCAACAGTTTATTTTGAGATAAAAGGCAATAACAGTTAAAAAACAAGCAAAAAATGTAGCAGAATTTTCTTCATTTTATTCTGTGAAACTGTGAAAAACAATAGTCTATGCAAATACAAATTATAAACTAGAGTACAACATTTCTATGGTATCCCAATACCATCAATAATTTTACAAACACTAGTGAACTAAATCACACAGCCCAGCTGTCAGCTTTGAAAATATCATTGTTGCTTTAATGAAGAGAAGTCCTAAGGAAATTCCATAGCTGTTCTAGGTTAGAGCAAACATGATGAGGCTTCAGTTCTGTATTTATCTACAGAAGTGTCTTTACAAGATTAAAAGTTGTATTAATTTTTCTTCCGACTCTGTGTATGGGGTTTTTTGTTAATTATTCATCAAAAAGAGAAAAGGCTGCTACTCTATTATTGTCACTCATAATTTATCCTAACCAACTATTTTACAATACTTTTGTTTTGACCATATTGCTGTTGAGGCCTTATGAGGCTTCATTTACTATGCTGTTGTGGAACTCTCTTTTATTCTGATATTTCATTAATTAATTGTACTGTTTAAAGTGATTAAGGGTGTCAGAACAGAGAAAAAGAAGAAATATGTCATAAAAGTGAGATCTCTTGTCTTATAAACTAGTCTACCAGATATGACAGCTTCACTACTGGAGTTTAAAATTTTTTGAGAAATAGCTTTATCATGGTACTGATGTTTTGGAGCTTTTAAAACATTTTAACCTTTTGATGTGACAAATGTTTATGTGAGTATTCTGCTTCTTCAGATTTACTACTGCAAGTGGACCTTGTAAATAATATTTGCTTTTACAAATTTTACTAAATGACAGATGAATTAGTGAGAAATTTTCCATCTGGATTTGGAGGATCAAATTGTAATACACAGGAAGCAAGGTCCACATGAAGAAATACTGTGGTATTCACTTTTGGAGGAGAGAATCTTTTCCTAGCTGTGTATGCTTTCTAGCTGCAATCAGCCCCATTAACTCTGCAATGAGCTGTTGCAGTAGCATTATGATTGAAAAGTGCATTACAGGAGACTAATTGGGTGGCTGACATATATTACTTGTTCCAGTCTCATGAACAATAAAGTTTCATGAAGAGTGAGGTTTAGAACTTTTGCATATAAAAGCAACTCAATAAGTCTGTAAGTCAAAGCAAAGAATTGTGGGCAAGTGTTACAGGGAAATATCCTGGTCATCTCAGAAATCAGTCACAAAGCTGACAAGGGAAAAGCAGGGAAGAACAATGTTATTTACGTGTCAAGTCTTAAGTTCGTCCATAGGGAAGAGTGGGGAAAAATAGCCTCATTGAAAAAATCATCTATTTCTACTTCAACAATTGAATTTCCCCTTCAATTCTAATACACTAATACGACAACTGAATTTCCCCAATATGTCTAGATTGTTGCCTTTAAAACAGAACAGACCTCTTGGGTTATTTGGGGGTTTTAGTACTGGAGGTTTTTTTGTTGGTTTTGGTGGGGGGGTTGTGTTTGGTTTTTTTTTAGTACTATTTCCTCAAGCATTTCTAGAAGGTAGAAACTGAAAACTAGAAATAGTCAAAGACTCCAAACTTCACACATTTTTCCCAATCACATTAAGAACAATGTACCTTATAGTGAAACTAAAAATCATTAACTAATACTGTTGTCTTGTTTATATATAGAAGGAAAAGCCAAAGGAACTTAACTTTTAGTGGGAATGCTCTTTTCTAAGACTCTTTGATCAGTCTTTTAGTTTACAGATTGGTTTCTCAAATTATCCTGCTATCATAAGATCACAGGAAGCATAATAAGGCATAAAAGGTAATCACTAGACTATAGGGGATATGTGTTCTAGCTTTTTACAGCAGTACTGACATTCCTAAAATATATTTTATCTTATTAGAAATCCATCACTGCAAGCAAAACCAGTAACTATATGTGTACTCAAGCAGATAGTCAAAATACTTTACTATTTACCAGAGTAACCGATGCCATGACACATTTATTACTTCTTACCTTAAATATAGATGAAGGTCAACGTACACCATTTTTAAACCTGATAGCCAAAATATTCTGTGTGTATGTTTTATAACACTAAGCCTATTTGTACTGCTGAAATCCTGTTCTCTGTGTTCCTTTACTGTGACAGTTCAGTGACAAAAGTGTGAGTAGACAGCTGATATCCCTGATCGTCTTTCAGTACTTCTCGAGGCTGGTCCCTTCAGTTCTTACATTAAACATATCTTAGAAGGAGAAGAGATAACCTTTTAGGCAAACACCAAAATGATGGCTTTCTGATTATGTTGACTTTCATGTTGGCTTCATTTAAGTAATTTCTTTATGCTTCAGTTTCTATACATAACATTACAATGAGATATAATTAGTTCATTTTCTCAAATTTTATAAAGATGAAAAATGCTGGTGTTCATGTACATGACAACTAATATGGAAAGAACTTGCAACTGTCATACCAGGAAGGTAATCAAGGAAGCCAGACTATTCCTCTTCAGTTTGGCATGCCATCATTAGTTTGGCAACATAGTAATTATCTTACTCTATTGCCAGTTCATGAAAAAGTTTTAAACTACCTATTTGAAAAATCTATACACTTGTGTTGTTTCTTGCAAACTTCCTGATATCAATGAACTTCACAAAGAGGTCCTTACATGGCACTGAAGTCACAGGAACAGAGCAGCAGAGGAGCAATGCAGATGATATTTGATGAGTTAATACCCATGTTTTGATTCAGTTCACTTTACATCCAAAAAGCACATGAACTTAATCACAGAAACTCTCACAAGGTCAAAGAACAGTTTGTGTTGGATATATAGCCTCATGAAGCTATTTTTATTTTTATTTTTTTTTGCTGGAAGGGTTGCTAACTCTTATTGTAACTGGACTAACAATAACTTGTCTTTTGATTAGGTTTTTTGGTTGGTTTGTTGGTTGGTTTGTTTTTTTTTTTTTTATTTATGCTGACAAATAATTTCTTACCTCCATATATACACCATGCTCACTTTTCTCTGTAACAAAATATTGTGTGTAATGGAAGGGACATAAAAAGATCATCTGGGGCAAAGCCCCAGCCAAAGTAGACCCAATTTAACTCAGGTTATTCAGGAATACTTAGTTAAGGTATGAGTATTTTGAAGGGTGCACATCCACATCTCATTGGGCAGCCTGTTCCATATTGGACTACCCTGCTTGGGATTTTTTTATTTTTCATTCATTTAAGTAGAATTTTTCTTGAGGCAACTTGTGTTTTTTGTCTCGTTCTGTCACCATAAAACTCAGAGAAGCGTCTGAATCCACATTGTCTTCCAGCATTCATTACAAAATTGGAGAGTGCACATAAGCCTTTTTCCTTAGCCTTCTTTTCTTTAGACTGAACAAACTGAGCTCTTTTAATATGTCCTTGCATGTTACATGCTCCATGACAATCATCTTTGTTGCTTGTCCCTGGGCTCACTTGAGGACATCAGTTTCTTTCTTGTACTCAGGAGACCAAACCTGGACATGGTAGTCCAGATGCAATCTCACAAGTACTGAGAAGAGTACTTCAATAGCTATGCTCTAGCCAGTACAGCCCAAGTAGCAGGTGATTGTCTTTGCTACAGTCACGTGCTTCTTACATGTGTTCAGTTTGTTTATCAGGAAAGTTGAACTTCACATTTGCTGTTGTTGACCTACATGACACTTCTGTCAGCCCATTTTTCCAGCCTGCCAAGGTCTGTCTCAATGGCAGCCCTGCACTCTGATCGGACCACTTCCACCCCAGTTTGCTGTCATCTGTGGTCTTGCTGAGGGTACATCATCATGCAGGCCACTAATAAAGAAGTTAAACCTTTCCAGTCTCTGAAACAATGCCTGAGGAGTAACACTAATAACTAGTCATCAGATGAACTTTGCATCAAAGATGAGATGAGGAAGAAGATATGACTCATCAAAGGTTGCTGCCAGAAGAAACCTCTTTGGGGAGGCAATGATCATGCCTTGTTCTTTTGAAAGCAAAAGGAAGAAATAGGTGATGAAAGTCACACTGAACATAAAAATAAAATAACTCCTCCAGCTTAACACAGAATTCTTGTGGAGTTCTTTATCTGATCATTGTCTATCAATTTGTGATATTGTTAAACCCCATTTAATCAATGTCTTAATGTATCACAGCTAGCAAAATATGAAGTTAGAGTCCTGTGCTAAAGTTTAACATGAAGAATCTGATTTATTTTGTGGGGTTTGATAAATGATCAGTTTCTGTCATTTTAAAACTGAACGATGCCATGTGAGCACAGTTTTTTATATGTTACATCTGTTAAGAAGAGCTCTATAACCCATCAGTGGAATTACTGAGTTGTTTAAGGCATTGTGATTGTAATATGCCCAATGTTCAATTTTTAACAACTGCAACTTATTAAATAGCAAATTTAACCTTAAAGCCTTGAAAGTACCATGCCCAACTGCATCTGAGATCTATTCTATAACCTCTGTACAAATTTGTTGCTGCAACTACAACCCACTTGCTTGTCCTTTTGTTGACAATTAAAACTTATGAAAACTCAGGTACTAGTTCTGATCAAAGCCACAAGTACAAGAATGGAAACAGAAAGGATTTCAATATTTATTTTCTATTAGAATTGAATTTTCAGCAATCAGGATGTGATGCAATTCTTGTAGATGCTGTAAAAAAAAGCAAAGGAAAAGCTTTTTGTGTTCTCACTCAAGCAGTGATAGCTGGCAAACAATTTGAGTTGCACGTGACAATTCCTTCCCTGTCTACTAAGATTACAAGTTCCATGGCCAAGTATCTCACTGTGCTGTTGCCAAAGAAATAGATTCATGCACATGAAGATGTAGGAAACCAGTTTGATGATCTATTTTGCAGGTCAGTTCTGAACTGTTGAGTTTATACCTGATACAAAGTAACAAAATGACAAATTAATTGAGAGATCTTTCTCTTACTGCAGCCCTGGACTGTTTAGGAACAGACTCCTCTCTTTCTACAGTCACTTGCTAACCTGAACCACAAGCAAGGACAGAACTCAAAGTGGTTAAAAGGTGTTCTTAAGCCCCTCCTGCTAATTTTATTTCTCCTTTCCTTCCAAAGATCTAGAATTATTAAAGGAGATTCACTTAAAATCTCGGATCGTGTTGGTCTGTAATGAGTCTCAGTGAGCAGGAATTGAGAGCTGCTGCATGAATGGGCCTGTGTTTAGGAACTTAAGAAAAAAAAAACGGTAGCTAGAAGAAAAGAAGAAAAGAAGAAAAAACTAGACAGGAAGAGTATAAGAGACTAAACCAGATTTTAAAATTCTGGTACATAAGTGATTTCACTTTCAGTAATGCACCTAACAGTTACAGTTTTGAGGATAAGGAGATATGTTATTTCCTTTGGATCAGGGCAGATGCACCAGAATCCAGTGTTTTACTCACTAGAACAGTTTAGAATCATAGCAGATGAGCTGGGCATAGACATCATTCTAATTTATGATAGACAGAACTGGTTAATTGAAATTATCTGGCAATAATATTTAATTACAAATCTCTACACCCAGAGCAACCTGAATTTGAGGAATAAACAGGTTGTACGTAGTTAGTACAGCCATGGCAAAATTCAAGCCTTCTTGTATTTTCTGAAAAATGCAGTGTAGCACTAGTGCTTTCTTTCTCTGTAATCCCAAATTTTCTTCTGGAAGACAGCTACCTGATTTAAATGTGATTCATCACAGTTTATGTGGAAGCTCTTTTTGCATTGCAAAGGTATTGCTTGACACTTTAGGACATAAACTTTAATTACCAAAATTAACAAGGGCAACAAAAATCTAGCAGTTATTAATTAAGTTGTATTTTTAAATTGCATGCCTAAAAGTCCTCTTGTGAACAAAACAGTAACAGTACAATAAAGGTTACCTAATTCCCCATTTCAAGTTTATTACTTCAATAATTCTGTTATAGAAAAGGACAATTTATTAAATCAGGTATAAGGGTTGGCTTTTTTTTGTTATTCTGATTTTCTGAATTCAGCAGTTTAAGAAAATAGCAATTTATTTGGTTTATAGAGTGCTGTTTTCATCCATACCCAAAAGTTACTTTAATTATTTAATTATTAAAATAATTTTGCAGGACCCTAACACACCTCATGTTTGTTACTTTTGCATGTAGATTTTTAATGTTTCTCCCAAATCTTTCAGGGTTGTTTTACCAACTATGCTAGTAATAATTATTCAGTAACTAAAATCCTCATAGTTCCTTATTACCTCATCTACCCCCTCTCTCTCAGCAGTGAAAGAGCTGTAAAGGGAGGTTCCACATCATAAACAAGCTAGAGCCTTCACATCGCCTCAGACAAACTGCTTAACTACGGTATAGAATATGGGAGGAAAGGGGCCTGCAGTGAGTCAAGGGGAAAACACTACAGGAAACAAATATTAATTACTGCTGCATAACTCAGGATAGTCACTAGTGAGTTTGGAAATAATGGGAGGAATGGCTTGAAACTCAGAGTTAGTGGATTACATCTTGAATCTAGTCCTTTCCCTCCTACCTTTTGTCATGTTGATTTTCACCTTGATGGAAGTTTAACATACAACACAGAAAACAGCATTGCCTTCTAGTGAAAATATTAAGATCTATCAAGCTTTCAGAATTTACTGCATATTATTGATACTACAAGACCCCATTCACATTGATGTTAATTACTTTTTTTTCTTTTATTATATTGCAGAAGCATCTAAAGACCTCAGCTGAGATGAAGGTCCAGCTATGCTTGACATGCTATATTTCCTGCCTCAATACTTTGTAATCTAAGTTTGAATGGCAGAGAACCAAAACATGTGTATGGTTTATCTAAGTATGACAACAGATTTACAGGGAGATTAAGTTACTCGTACAAGGAAACAGTGTAGGGGTTGGGTGAAGGGGCTGGAGCCTGATTCTGGTGACCTAGTGGACCCCTCTCCACCACCTCACCTTTGCTGAAATACACATCTCTGTCCCCTTTAAGCACTTACTTTCATTCATATGGCCCTTTAGGAATCACTGGTGACACAGTGCAATGGTTCTGGTGAATTGCTCCCTTGACCATAGTTCAGAATAATGTCATGGAGACTACCATAGGGAAGAAAGCAGACCCCTCAGCTATTAAGACTCTGGCCATGAACTAAGCTGGGCCACTAATGTATATAATGCATATATATGTGCATGTGTGTGTAAGAGTGGAGGGGTCTGAAAGTTGTTTAAAACTATTTCCAGAAAAAGATGCATCTGAATTTAAAGAAGCCTTTGCAAATTCCACACAGACTAGTTAGGAAAGAAAATTACTTAGGTTTGTCAAGAGATAGGTTTCTGGAAAAGAACTAAGGTAAAAAATGACCAGTTGAATCCCCAGCATCTTCTGACAGCTTAGGGAATTATGGAAATAGTTGTTCACAAACTAGTTGTTGTGCCAGCCGCCTCATCTTTAAGAGATCATCTCTGATTTCCATTTTTCTCACAGAATTTCCACTGACTCCAAAGCACGTGTATCAAGGGGAAGAACTGGGACCTATATGTACAATATACATGCCAAAGTTTCAGGTTTGACAAAGTCATGTATTTAGTATAATTAACAACAACCTTCCAAGTCAAGGTTGAAGAAATTAATCACTTCAGATGTTGACTGCTGAGGACATTTGCTATGATCTGTCAACAATTTATAAAGACAACTCCTGGGTGACAATGAAGATTTTGCTCTAGATAACATTGGAATGCACACAAAACACGTTATGTGTGGGGATTATTATTTCAGTTTCTTATATCGTTCTTATCTGGTTAATAAAACGGTAACCAGTCATCTATCTATGTATATACAAGATAACACAGCAACAGCAACACAAATCCCTCACATTACTTAATCTTTTTTTATGTTACCCTTAATCTGATAATTAACAGCAGCTGTGATGACGATCGTTGTGTGCTGATTCCCATCTATATGAGTTACACTGAGGCCAGTAACTCACTCACAAGGTAAATGACTGTGGCGTTGAGCAGGCATTAGTCCTCTTTGGGCTAAAAGGAAAGGAAGTAGTATTGTACGAGATGGAAAAAAAATGCAACTTTTATTTATCCCAGCGTGGAATCCTCTGTATGGCCTTTATTTTTAGTATCTGCCTTTGAATGAGTTTGCTAATAGGAAGCAGTGTTAGAAAGTCATTCTTGTATCCTGAGCCAGTTTGCTACTTGGACTACTTTGGCAATTGTCTGGATCAATCATTGAATTTCAGAGTATGCCCTCAGTGTTAGAAACACAGAAATGTGTTTCAAGTTTGATTTAGTTTTAGCGGTTTTAACACCAGTAAGATTTCATTTTCTTCTTAAATACTTTCTGTAGCGGTATTCCTTTCTCTCCAGTTTATCAGATCTCACCCATCTTAGTCAATGGGAAGCCTACCTCCTTCTTTTTTTAAAAAAATCAAGTGGGTTTTGGAGAGAAAGACTTTTGTTCTATTCTTGGTTATACATCAGGTAGGCCCAGATTTTGAAATAATGTAAATATGTTAAATAATCTGTATTCCAGTCCTGGATATGACTTTGAGACAGCAGTGTAAAATTCAGAAACTCTTTTAACTTCTAGGACATGTTCCTGTATTTGAAAAATAAAAACGTCATTACTTATCAAATGGACAAAGTTTATGGAGAGAAGTATAATTCCACAGGAAGGAGTTAGAAACGGAGATCACCAGTGTTTTGGTTATTACCATCTACCAGTTTATTAGATCATAGACTGTTCACTGGAGGATGGTGGTAAATCCAGCTTCTGGTGGATTTCACATTTCTGCTTTTTCAATCAAATGTAGCTCATATTTTCAAGCGTACCAATTCTTACTTGTGAATAACTTTCTTTGAAAGTCTTCAGAAATTGAAAGATGTGATAACATCTACTTCTAAGACAGAAAAAGCAGATGAACAATTATGCAAAATTTCTGCAAATTGTCTTTCAAAATTTTTGTATGTATTGGTGATAAACTGTCAAATATAAGACGGAATATGGTGTTCCAACCATGTGTGTGGATGCCATCTTCCAATGTGTCCTTTTAGAAGACAGCAGGTGTTTGGTTTTTGTTTTTTTGTTGTTTTGTTTTTCCTTTGGTCATCTATATATATGCTTGGACTGCATTGTCGGCTGTCAAAAGTAAGAAGTAGAAACAAGTGTCACCACTTTGTTCTTTGAAGACATTCACCCAATGACCTACTCACAGCACTTCCAGTGTCTTATTTTGAAAATTCTGAAGGGAGAATGGAGGGCAGTTTGAGCCCATTTCCCCACTTCTGATGGAACTCACCATCAGCACCAGCCAGAAAGGGTGGTGGATGGAAAGGATGGGAAGGGGTGAGTATCTGGGATTTCTAGAAGAGGCAGAAAAGTTTGCTTAAACTTTCTTTTCATCTGCTTTTAAGATGTTGCTTTCAGAAGTCTTCCTGTCACAAATGACTTATCCCAGATCTAATAAAAGACTTCTGTAGAATAAAACTGTCACTTTTTGAATGGAAACAATACTATAAAATTTTATATTCTATCATTTCTCCCAGGAGTATTGTTCCTTCTTATTTGAAAACTTCCAAAAGTGTCTTCATTCTCATTTTTCCATAGAATTAGTTGACTGTGATGTTGTCTAATCAATACACTTCCAGATCCTTAGGAAATGAAGCATTTCTACAAATGTGTTCTATAAATTTCGTAAGTTCCACAAATGTTTTCTTGCCAAATGGAATTTTGTCCTATCTCAACTGCTGTAAGAAAAGGATTTAAACTAGAAGGCACATTAGAAATTCTGAAGTCTTTCATGCCCTCACACTGCCAGCTGTGGAATAGTCATTTCTGGGAATATAGTGCTGTTGAATAAGAGGTGGATGTTCTATTACAAAAATGCTAATTTCACAAGAGTTGATTTTTTTGTAGTTACATTTAATCCATAGAGATGACACAGAAAATGTAAATTTACATTTTTTAGTATGATTAGGAGATTCTGTCAAAAGTCATGAGAGCTGGGTTTCATAGATGGAAGAGGGAAAATTTATCACATGATCAGTTTACAGTATGGGGAAAATTATAAACTGCAGACCCATAAAATGTAGATTCTATGTGCAGAAGGGGTCAGGTTCTTCATAATTTTCAGTAATTTTTAAATTTGTAGCTGTAGTGACCTGCTAGCGTGAAGAAGAAATTTTTGTAACCTAACTGAAGCCAGGGTTTTCCTCTATGAGTGGTTCCATTGGCCATTGCTGTGAGTATTTGTAAAAGAATACACTATACAGTAGTGCTAAAGTCCCAAGAATGACAATGTGTCATTGGTAGTGCCTGTTAGTCATAATCTCTCTGGTGGTATATCATTGTCATTCTTTCATTGGTATGAGTAAAATGAGGTTGTTTTTTTGACCTGGCTAGTTATTATTGTTCTAAATGTAACTTTAAAGCCGAAGAAAGAAATAAGGCTGTTCATTTCCTAGTGGCAACATTGAAACTATTGAAGAAATGTTCCTCTTTCAATCATAGTATCTTCATATTTACCGGTAGATAACTGTAAGGTCCATCCTATTAAGCAATTACATGACCATTGTTGAAGTTACAATAGGAAGTATGACCATACACTGGAAGCAATCTAAGTTTAACAGTCTTGTTATTTCTAAAATAAAGTAAGAATTGACATAAAATAAAAGTTTTATTGATTGGTATGATAAACTACCTGGATTAGCAGATGAATGACAGATATTGGAAATCCAATTTTACAGTAAGAAGCCCTTCTCTGGTCATCTTTTAACATGCACTGATTATCCTCCATACATATAAATATGAATATAAATCTCAATTTTAATACTCCTGAATAACCTTATTTTCTTAGACAACACCACATTTTTATGGCTTTTATATCACACATTAAAAATGCATAATAATGTAAAAACACTGATATTAAAGTTCCCTGACAAACATAATCTCACCTGGTAAATGTCAGCAAGATTTTTGATACTAAAATACTTCCACTACATAGGCGAGAAGCACTTTACCGCACCATATTAACGCATTGCAAGATCATTTGCTTTAGTTAATTCATTAAGAGAAATAATATTCTGTCTTTTGAGTTAAAGATAGACCATAGTAATGTTATATCTAAAGCCCTACTTTTATTTTTGCTATGGCAAGTGATTTTACATCTATGACAGAAAATAACACAACTTTTAGCAAGACTTCTCAGAAGTCCTGCCATTTTATGTTTGGATAGCAAGACTGCTAGGTCCAACAAAACAACAACTACTGCAGAGTAAGAGAAACTTATATTGCTTTCATGATCTCTCAGAATTCTTTGAATGTATAGAAGAGGAGGTAATTAAGGACAACTAGCTAGCAATTCATGTTATTTTCTGAAGACTTTTACCAAAAAACCCACCCAAAATCTACTACAGAGACTAAATGGTCTTCAGAAGATAAATGTACATTTTAATCAAAACCTGACCAAGTAACATAATGCAGAGCATATGATTATACAGTCTGTATTACTGGGACCAAATCTAAAAGCAAGGGAACTTCTGGCTTTTTTTAATGCTTATATTAATAATCTGGAAAATAACTTGGATGCACGCTAGAAAAGCTCCAGATAAAGCAATGGTCTTTAGATAAGCGAGGTCAGGGAGACCTGTTAGAAAATTTGACTTAGGTATGCTAAGTTCAGTGAAAGATTTACACAATGACAAGTGAAGTAAGTGTTGACACGTAAAAGTTAAATTGGCCTGGAGTTGCGAATTACTGTGAACTATTATCTCACAGGGGTTCCCCACTGGCTGTGGCCACTGAGGAAACAGAGCCAGGTACCACACAGAGAACCCAATTAAATACTTTTAAAAATCACTGATTAAGATATCACAATGCTTAAGGATTGATGTTTAGCACAAAGAATGTCCTACTACCTTTACACAAATCACTAGTATGGCCTCAGCTGAAGTAGTGCATGCAGGCAGCCCACCTCTGAATAAGAGCTGCAAGAAAATTAGAACTTCTCTACCCATCCTGTATAAGGGAACAAAAAAGTATGGAACTAAGACATGAAAGTAAAAACCCCCTTATTATTGTTGTTGACCCTTTTCCCCCTTCCTCTCTGCCCACAGATCAGTAAATCCTAAAGCTGAGAGTTTAAGATTCAGAAAAAATTTTAGCAGCTATATGACTATCAGGCAGGCAGGCAATAGTAATTTTGGAAGAGATTATAAATATCATGCTTTCTTCCTTAAAACAATCCTGTATAACAATTTTTATGTTCCTATAACCTTTAGATTGCCCTTGTATCTGTCTGAGGAAACAACAGCAGGAAACCAAATATATAATGAAAAAATGGCCTTAGTTCTAATGTCTTTAAAATCTGATTGGGTTATTCTGAGAAAAATATCTTTTCTAAATCTAACTGCTTCATACTAATGAGATAGTTACTGGAGAAACTGAACTTCCAATGAAATATAGGCCTCCTTTCCTACTAGTTTCATTAGTGATTTGTTGAGAGAATTGAAATCATAGGGTATGTACCTCCAGGGCAACACTGCTCTGCAAAAGTGGTCAGGTGAAGGGTGCTGAGAGAGTTGAGGATTTATGACTTTGTGCAATAGGTCTCTAAGGGCAGCCATGTAATCACAAACTATGGCATTGTCCATGTCTGGGATTTTTTGGATTACCCAGGACAGGAGGGTTCAAGATCACTGCTTGCAGTTCTTAGGATTATGAAATCTGATGTCAATCTATGGCTCATTTCCCAAGTCCAAAGGAAAGAATATAGAAAATACATGAAAACCTGAGTTGAAACATTACAACCAAACTTTTGTCTTTGTCTGAAGAAGCTTGGCTATCTAGATTAGCAGTCTAGATTCAGCTGGGGCTCTTCCAAAGCTGCTTTCACAAACCAGTTTCCAGTGGTTATTTGTGGCTGCCAGAATGTCTAGTTATTCAATACCTATCAAGTCAGTACACTTGCAAATAATCAAGAAGACTAGAAACTTTGGGAAATACAGCTGAAATAAGTTTTGAAGTCAGGCCTCCAGTGTCAATTAATTTTCAAATTCTCTAAACAAACTTCTTGATTAGTTCTTTTTTACATTTCTTGTCATAAGGAATTTTAAAACACAAACTTTTCAAAGCCAGTTGAAAGTGAACTTACTATCTAATGGGCAAGAATCCTTTCTTTTTTTTTTTTTTTTTTTCCCCAAGCCAGATTTGGTCAACATTCTCTGAAGAAAATCTATTCTGATGAACTTGTAATTTCAATAAGTCTTACTTTTTCCATTCGTATTTGCAAATAGTGGATGTATTTAGGTCTGCTCAGTATTTCATCTGCTGAAGTGATGTCTTGCTCTTGGCTATTTTTAATTCTTTCCTTTGATACAAAGGTAGTGCATACTTTCATCTTTTTGTGTGTAAGATCACACACATATTTAATGAGGATACAACAAAGCCCCAGCTATGATTAAAAAGTGTTCCATATCATCAAACTGTCTTGTCCCCACACGATTTCCAAATTATAGTAAATGTACATAAAAACTTCAACTGTATTGGTGGATCAGGGGTTATATATCAGCATTTTGGTTCATCAAATTTTAAACCACAGTACAGATTCAGCACTAACATTGACTCTAAACACAGTTTAAATATTACATTGTCTGACATACCTGTGCAGAGTTTGGAGTACTTTCAAATTAGTACAGAACTTTCACTCGTTTATGTATTCCAATGCTTCAGTGTTTCCTGGTTGAAACTGGTAGAATTTGGAGCCTGCTTATAGAAAAAAAGGATACATATTTGTATATCAATAATACCATGCCTAAAAAAGATAGCCTAGTAATGCCTTCAAAGGTAATACCTTCTCCTAGTATAAAATTACTTTCAATATTTATGCTTATACTTTATAATACCTCAGAATTTCTAACTAACGTAAAACTGATTTATTATTAAAAAAAATATGAGAATTGACAGGGAGGAGGACAAAACCATATCCAGACACCAGTGAGGACAATATTTTCTATTTAATTGATTTTAGTCAGATCTACTATAGCTTAGGAAAAGCATAGATTAGTTGTAAGTGATACATAATTCACAACATTAAAATTATTTTTTTGATGCAATATATGACTAGTTTACCTAAAGGACTGAAAATAGGTCACAATGGAGGGAAAGCTGTAGATGAAAGATTGTTCAAGGCTGTACTGGGTCTGGCTGGGATGGAGTTAGCTTTCCTCATAGCAGCCCATGAGGTGCTGTGCTTTGCATCTGTGGCTGAAACAGTGCTGATAACACACCAGTGTTTTGGCTATTGCTGAGCAGAGCTTGCACAGCATCAAGGCTGTCTCTGCAAACCACTCCTGCCACCAAAGGCCAGTAGGCTGGGGGTAGGCAAGAGGTTGGGAGGGGACAGAACCAGTACACGTGACCCCAAGCGACCAAAGCGATATCCCATACCATATGATGCCATGCTCAGCAACGAAAGGTAAGAGAAAGGAGGAGGAAACAGGCAGCATTCATAGTTAAGGCATCTGTCTTCCCAAGCAACTGCTATGAGTGGTGAGGATCCACTTTCTAGGAATCAGCTGGGCATCTGCCTGCTAATGGGAAGTAGTGAATTAATTCCGCTTTGTGCTTTGCATCCACATGCAGCTTTTGCTTTACTTATTTAAAATCTCAACCCATGAGCTTTTCTATCTTACTCTCTTCCCTGGTCCCATTGAGGAGAAGGAGTGAAGCAGCAACTAAGTGGGGGTCTGGCAGCCAGACAAGATCAACCCACCACAAGGGCACATACCTTACTTTCAGGTTTTTGAGTTGGTTTTGTTGGTTTTGCAGGGATAGTGAAATCAGTAAAGGAAGTTTGTGTAATTTCAATGTGTTTTGGATTTGGGAGTTTAAATAAACTAAACTGGATTTCCAAATCTTTTGACATTCCCCTTTTGATCCTTGTAAATCAAAGCTATTATACCTTGTGGAGTTATCCCTAATTCTGTTAATTTAAGGACTGTCTGCTCCAGGTCACAAAAGAAATTGTGATTTACAAGGTTAGCTGACTAATTGGCTTGGTTCAGACAGGAATGCCAATCCTCATTTTGCTTCTAAAGATATTAAGTGTTG
Organism: Falco biarmicus; assembly: GCF_023638135.1. Taxonomy (NCBI): domain Eukaryota; kingdom Metazoa; phylum Chordata; class Aves; order Falconiformes; family Falconidae; genus Falco; species Falco biarmicus. Next base: position 63,740,397 of record NC_079290.1, read on the forward strand.
TGCTAAGATACTTAATGCAGTTCCACAGAATTTCTCATACATTCAACTAAGTCTCCAAAGTGGCATATTGTCTGTCTTCATTTCACACCCTTTGCATCTGGATTATGTAACGTGGCGAGTGGACATTGTCAATCTATTACTATTTTCTGTAGATGCTTCTCCTTCCCTCCCCTATGCTCATTGTCCCACTCATTTGTTTTTCTTTCCTCTTTCAGGAGAGAGTACTCAGAAAGCGTTACTTCTGCATTTGCACATGTAATGGCACATTTGTGTTCATGATATTGCCAAAAGGACAGTAATTTAACCCAAGAGATACTGGCATTTTCCATTTGATGGAATGATTAACGGCTAGCAATACTTTTGATACCAAAGATAATTTTCTGTATAACAAGAACAGGCATATACACTTTGAAAGTCCCAGGACAGGACTTCAGAGTTCCACTAAAACTTGTTTGCTGTGCATCAGGACCCCCAGGAACTTTTCAGCAGAGCTGCTCCCATGCAGTCAGACCCCAGCCTGTACTGCTACTTGAGGTTATTCAGTCCCAGATAAAGAACTCACATTTATCATTGTTAAACTTCATGCAATTTTTGCTGGCCCAGTCTTCTAGCCTGTCAAGGTCCACCTGTATAGTAGCTCTTTCTTCTGATATATTGGCCTATATTGGGATTACATGGCAAGGTTTTGGTAGGTGGGAAGGTGCTGCTGGACAGAGGAAGCTGTCCCTATGCCAGACAGAGCCAGTTCCAGTTGGCTTTAAGAGGGGCTTACCACTTGGTCACTGGCGAAAGCTGAGCCAGTCAACAACATTGGTATCACTTCTATAAGAATGTATGTAAGAAAGGGTGAAAATGCTGTGCAGTGGCTGTGAGAGGGGAGTGAAAAAAATAGAGAAACAGCTATGCACAGACCAAGGTCAGTGAAGTAGGACGAAGAGGGGTTCTAGGTACCAGAGCTAAGATTTCCCTGCAGCCCATGGAGAATACTGTGGTGACACAGGTTGTCCCCCTGCAGCCTATAGAGAACCACGGTAGAGCAGATATCTACATGGCAGCCCCTGCAGGACCCTGCACTGCAGCAAGTGGACAAGCTGTGAATGAAGCTGTAGCCCATGGACACCTCATGCTGTAACAGGTCCCTGGAAGGAATTGTGGCCTGTGAGGGACCCACACTGGAGCAGTCCATTCCTAAAGGCCTGTACTACATGGAAGGGACCCACATTAGGGCAGTTCTTGAAGAACTGCAGTCCATGAGAAGGGCCCATGTTGGAGAAGTTCATAAAAGACTATATCTCATGGTAGGGACCCTATGGTGGAACAGAGGAAGAGCATGAGGAGGAAGGAGTGGCAGAGATTAAGTGCTATGAACTGATTGAACCCCCCCTTTCTGTATTCCCCTGTGTCACTCACAGGGAGAGAACATATAAGAATCAGGAATGAAGTTAAGCTTGGGAACAAGGGAGGATTTGGGGAAATATATTTTCAGTTTTATTTCTTACCGTCCTACTCTGTTACAATTAATTGGCAATAAATTAAATTAATTTCCTCAAGGTGAATCTTCTTTGCCTGAGATGGCACTTAGTAAGTAATCTTCCAGTTCTTATCCTGAATTACAAACTTTTCATTGTATTTTCTCCCCCTGTCCTGCTGATGGAGATGGAATGATAGAGTGGGTTGCTGGGTACCTGGCAGCCAGCCAAGGTCAACCCTCCATGACCTCTCCTCACTGTTTGGTGTCATCTGCAAACCTGGTGAGGGTGAGTTCAATCCTTTGACCCAGAATGTTTATTGAGGACTGAACAGCATTGGACCTACCATCAACATCCAAGAAACTTTGCTTGTGATTTGCTGCCAAATTAGACTTTGAGCCTTTAACCGCTAACTTTTGAGCTTGGTAGCTTAGCCTGTTTTACACACACACTGTGGACCATCTTTCCATTCCATATCTTACCACATACAAAGTCTCTGCTAATTTGATGTATAGGAAATGGCCAGTCAATTTAAGACTTAGATTTATTTAGTTAAATTACACTGGAAGTTTCTCGCTAGATAGTCACAGAAAACCTGAAATCAAACACTCAACAGTTAAAAGCATAATTGTGCTTGCATGAAAAGAGGCAGAAGCTGACAAGCACATGTTATACCTATACATGGCAAAATCACACCAAAGACTCTATCTTATCATTAAGTGCTTTCTTACTGGAAGTAATGTTCCTGGTTCTTCTAGGTTTCAGTATTTTCTGTCTGAAAACTTATCCTATCTTTCCTATCTATCCTTATTTTCAAGGTAAACAAACATAACATTCCAAGATCGACTGAACATCCAGTTACCTTCAAATCATACAGTGCATCCTCATAAAGAGGCGGAAAATACATCACAGTCTAGAAAATAGGTTACTTCTTATTGTATTTTTTGTGAACTTGGAAGAAATTTATCATCTGTTGTTGAAGATTTAGGTTAACTGGAAGACTCAACAAAACTGCCAGACTGAAGCAAGGTTGGCTGTAACATGTATAATGCTTTAATTAAGGCACAAGTGTCCTTTTGTGACAAGAGTCATAAAATAAATAGCTTATTAAAGAATCACTTTAACATGAGCATATTTTGGATATCTAGAGGGAAATAAACTTTGACCTTTTTTAACAATCGAACTGTATTCTCAAGCAAGAACAAAATAGAGTCTTTATTCTGCTTTAGAGAAGCAAAGTAACAAAACCCAAATACTGTGAATAAAGAAGGAAATTTTGAAACACGCTGAATTATAAACTTACTGAAAGATTTATGCGGACTCAGTTTAAAAGGATTAATATTGTTAATATATATGGCTTTTCTTCTAAAATATAACATTGTTATATTACAGTTTTAATTTAATTAGTGAAGCACCTACAGTTTACTATATGAGTCCATCAACTGCAACCTCAATCACACCCCAAAGTTTTGAAAAAGGGGTATTTATTTCTGTTACATGTCATCAGGAAATAATTTTGTTACTTTCAAGAAATTGTTGCAGGAACCCGAGTCACCTCAACCTCTAAGAGGTAACTGTTTGTTCTGTCTTCTGTAATAAGCTTTTGTAAGAGGACCAAAGGTCTTCTGTCTATACAATTTCACCTCACCCAGTAACTTTTTAAAGAACTTAAGCGAATACAATAAACGTTGTCTATCATAATAATAAATACAAGTTTCCATAGACTTACATCTACTTTTATCAAATCATTTGTGTATGATGTTACAGGTCAGCCTTTGATGTTCTAATGACTGCAGTCCTGAGGATAAAACAGTGTTTTGTTTTCCTAGAAGACAGATAATAATATTTTGGGTTATACGAGGTTTATTGCCTTGTATTGAGTTACATTGAAATTAGTCTTCTCTGCTTTGTCTCTTAAATTTACTTGTTACTGTAGAGTTTCTTTGATTCAAGCAGCTGATTAGTTGCCAGGGGTGACCTGCCTAGATAAGGGAGTCAGGAGTCCTAATGTAACTCTGCATATTTACAAAGTCCTTCTTCCCTAAACAAAGAATACCACAGCTGGCAACACTTCCATTGCCTGCAGTCCTGATGGCATTTCAGACCCTGACCTAAAGGCTTTCCCTTTAAACTGTTTTCAGGGTTGCATATCATTATTATCAAGGTTGCTGCTCCCACGTATACACATGGCCTTTTGTACTCCTTTCTGGTTTCTGACCTTTCCTGGTTGTTTCACTTAAAGCCAACTCTCAAAAGAGTGACTGATCAATTCCACAGCCTTTCTAATTACACTTGCAATTTCATTTTGTCCAGTGAGTTTGTGTCTGTGTTTTGTTTTGATATCCCCCTTTTCCAATATTTTATCACAAAAAGGAAGTTCTTGCATTACCAGGACTTTTAATGCAATACAGTCTGTATAGAAACTTGATCTTTTGGTAACTATGGGTATTAACCATAGTTTTCATGCAGTAGTGATTCGTTTTTGTGGCTTTTCCAAAAGGAAAAAGCTGCAGGAGAAGAAAGAGCTGCTGGAGGAATAATTATCTGGAATTGTTTTTCTGCAGCTGAACTTACGACCCTTGCAGATGCTAAGTACCAACCGAGATACAAAACATCAGGCAAGGAACCAAAGTTATGTTGTGATACATGCAGAGAACAGGTACAGACTGGACTCCTAGCGTATCTAAACTATGATTGTTTAAGATCTACTCATACAGAATAACCCAACTATTTCTGAGGAAAAGAGTAGCTTTCAATAGTTTGAAATAAGTAAATGTATATGTATATCAACTCCAACTAGGGTGTCTAAGAAGCTGTCATACTTTATACTGTCGAATGAAGATCCAAACAAAATAGGTTGAAAAATATGAAAGTTACATAAGGTATTTACATGCTTTTCTATATGTGCTTATAAACCCTTAAAGACTGCTGGTGGTTTTATTTGCTAGTGTATTACATAACCCTCATTACATTTTTGCAGTATACGGGGTTGCCATGTTAATTATCCTTTGTATAGCGCCTACGGCCGCTGAACCTGAACACATTGTACTTCTTACTTATGAAAAACAAAACCAGAAATTGAAAGCTAACAACACAAATACAGAGTAAGTGGCTTCCGCTTTTGAGACATTAAAAAATTTTACTCGATCGAAATCAAACTCATTATTTCTCCCAGCATTTTAGAAGCATGTATGCACACACACACACACAGAGGCATAAACATACACATATATGTGTTCTATCTGTGAATAAGTTTACTTTGGATGCTTAAAAGTTTCACAACTTTTTCTTTATTTTTGGTGCTTGATCTGCTGGAAACACACAAAAGAATAGTCCACAAGGAATAGCTGGACTTGAAAGCAAACTATTGCCAAGGCACACATGAAATCCATTGGAACAGAGGAAGATGATGTTCCCACGCTTGGAGTTCAGCCCTGCAAAAGCTGCAAATGTTGAGATAACAGCTAGAAAATGAGGAACATATGGTTCTTTTTGTGGTTTTTGGGGTTTTTTTTCAGCATAAATGTCTGATATCTTGTATTATGGCTAGTATTGGTAAATGGAACAAAGTAAAGTCAAGAAATTATAGACTACCTTTCAGAAAATTAGTGTAGATGATGGAAATATGCAAATGTATTTAGAAGAAGGATGTAGTCTGTGTTCAAACTACAGTAGTTTGTGGTCATTTTGTAGTTCGGTGACCTCTGTCTTGTTTCCAGACAAGTTTTCTAATAAATTGTTCTGAATTGTTCTGAACACTTGCCAAGAAAATAATGCTATTATTGCCAGGTCCCAAGTGTCTCTGTGGTTACAATGTCATAGTGAAACTATTAGTGGAATTACTGTGTCAGAAAGGCACCTCACAAGTTAAGGACAGTCTATGGCACAAGACCTGAAAACACCTTGTGATTCTTCCTGACAATTCTGTCAAAATTGCAAGTTATTAGTTTCAACTACAACGTCTGAGCAATTGCAACATCCCAGAAAAATATTTATGTCTATGTCCACAACTTGACAGAACTCCTGGAAAACTAGGAGGGAATCACAGACACTCTCTTGTTTTCTTAGCTTGGCTACCATAGTGCCTGATGACCTCCAGGTCTAGAAAGGGGACAATAGTTTCCAGCATATCTGTATCTACTTAGCTCCACTCACAGATTACATTCTTACAGTATGTTGTGGTTTGTTTTTTTTTTCTTATAATACTAGAAGACAAGGTGGGGTAAAGAGATATGGAGGTGAATAGAGAATCCCTGGTGTGGGGAGGAGTAACTCCATGCAATAGTAGATCCTAGGGCTGGCTGACTGGAACACAGCTCTTCAGAAACAGGCCTGAGAATCCTGGTGGAAGAGTTGAACTTGAGCCAGAATTGCGTGCTTGCAGCGATGACAGCCAGCACCTTGGGCTGCATCAGGAGAAGCGTTGACAGCAGATTGAGGGACGTGGATCCTTACAGTCTGCTCAGCTCTGATGAAGCCACATCTGAAATGCCGAGTCCATTTCTAGGCCCTCCAGTACAAGAAGGAAGCCTACTTCAGGTGATCTCACTTGGGAAGTGTAGTCAGGCTAGGGGTCACACTAGGTGATCTCAAGAGGTGCCTTCCAACCTAAATGATTATGTGATTTTGTGAAGACAGATATGGATGTACTTGAGCAGGTCCAGTGGATGACCATGAAGATGACTTAAGTGGAGAATCTAACATATAAGAAGAGGCTGGGACTTTTCAGACTGGAGAGCAGAAGGTTTTTATTAATATATGTAAATACCTGCAGTGGGGTGGGATACACACACATAAAGGTGATGGAGCCAGATTTTTCTAGGTTGTAACCAGTGACAGGACAAGAGGCAGTGGACACAGATTGCTGTACAAGACATTACTTTTATATAAAAGAAAAAACTGGAAGGGTGATTGAACACTGTAACAGGTTTTCTAGAGAGGCTGTAGCATCTCCATTCCCGTTCACCTGATTGGATATGGAGCTGAACAACCTGCTTTCGTTGACTGCTTTGAGAAGAGGGGTTGGACTAGATCTGCAGAGCTGCCTCCCAGCCTCAACCATCCTGTGATTTTGTGATGCTGTGTTGGGAGTAGAATAAAAGGAAATAGAAAACCCAGGGAGTCCCGCTAAAGGTGAAAAAAAAATAAAATGGGACTATGTAATATATAGAGAAGATATGGACATACTAGGGAACTGTGGCATAGGGATACAGAAGGTTTTTGGCAAATATATAGAGAGGGGAGTGGAAATCTATTGGAGGAATGAAAAAGGACAGGTGAAAGGGTGTACAGGGGTTTAATACAGGGGCCAGAGAAAAGGTATGGAGCATACAGAGAATCTAGCACAAAGACATTAGGGGAGTATCTGCAGTTTTAGGCATGAGGAGAGGAGGTGTGCAGAGTGTTGTTCTGTTCTTAAAATGAAGGAGATAGGCAGTAAAGCAGCACATAAGTGTCTCGTAGGGTCCAGCAGAAGAACGTGGGGAATCTCTGGGGGGTGTTTTTGTTTCAGCCTCACAAAGGTAATGATATGGGTAAGCCATTTAAGTATCAGAATACTAGCTAACTTAGCCTTACTGACCCATCTTAAATAGAGGAGGATCATGACAAGAAGGAGAAAAAGTTAGGGTAGGGGTTTGCAGGCTTGGCACGATGAAGACAGCAGGCTTCATTCACAGATAGAGAACTACTGAGTGCTAGGCAAGTAAAGCACAGGATACAGGCAACAGATACAGAAACAGACCAGATGGATTAACAGGTGGTGTGAGCATAGCACAAGGAAAAAATGGGTAGAATACTGATAGAAGGAAAAAATATGACCAGATTCAGCAAAAGTCAGCTGAATTCCAGTTCAGGCCACTAAATTTCAGAAAGCAGAATACGAAATCCATATGGGACTTTTGTTGTTGATCCAGGACAGTTGCCAAAACCTGATTTAATGCAGGGCAAGCAGTATATAAGACAAGATTCAATAGTTTGGCTTATCAAAAATCTTGATGACTGCTTAGGTTTTGTCTAGACTTAGAAAGGCCCTTCAATCTGCTCTATATGAATTTAGGACAGTAGATTCCCAGAGATGCCATGTGATGAAGGACATATGATTTTAGTACAGATACAGGCCAAGAAGCTCAATGACTACTGCCTCCTCTACAGAGTTAGTAAAGTAGTAGTGCACAATATGCTTTTCATGTAGACACTGGTCTAACACCTCTAGAAAGTGAAATATAGATTAACTGTAAAGCCTCTTAATGCTATGCAGTCAAGAAATGCTGAAAGTGTTTTAGATAGCCTTCCCTCCAACACCCCAAATTAAAAATCACCAGTTCCTACAGTCCACAAAAGATAAAAGAAAGACTGAAGAGACAACTGTATGTAAATAATTAGCACAGTTTTCAATAAGAAGCTGAAGTTGGCTGCAGTTGTTTCCTTAGGGGTGAATTTTCTGCCAGCAGTGCTGTAGGACAAATCATATTCTGCTGATTCATGTGAGTAGCCATTTTAAAGTCAATATTTGTGCAGTTCTATTTAAGAAAATTTTCACCTGAGTCAGGAATATAATTCCACAGTTATCATTTCCAGCACTTTGGTTGTCTTAATGGAGGTGTACACAGAAATATGTTTTGCTTGCTGGTGGCAGTTTTGAGTTTTATTGTATGTGTTATTTATATCTTCTATTTTCCCCTATTTCTATTATAACTCAGATTATTATGTGCTACGTCAAAGCAAGAAATTCCAGACAGGAAGAGTGAAGTTAGTTTAGCTACCAACAGTGTATTTTCGTATTTCAGTATATCGGAGTGTACCATTTTTTGGTCTTATATTTGGAAAATTTTAAATATACTTTTTTTGCTTCTCTCTGTTTTTCATTTTTATATTGACCAGGGTGTTTAAGTATGTAATCTAATTTTCTAAATTTATTTATGTATAGAGGACCATGATTGTGTGAATTTTTTACCTTATGGTGTGAAACTAAAATATTTTTGTTGAGATTCTTATAAAATAAATGTAAGCCTATTAACTACAGACATATTCTTCTTAGCTATTTGTTGAAGAAACCTCAAATGATGTTCGACAGCAGCTGAGGATCCACAAACTGTGACTTGAAGACCACAAGTATAACATGATCTTTAAACTAATACGCTGACATTAGTCTAAATAGACATAAATTTTTCATACCCATATCCAAGGTGGCTGTCAAGGGTAGACCTATGGCTGTCCACAGGCACAATGATAATTTTACCTTTTGAATGCAAGCTATTTAAAATCAAGAATGTATCACCTCACTCATGCAGCATGACATCTGCTTAGAAACACTCAGATGAAACATCTTTTCCATTACAAAATACTGATTGAGTAAAATACAGTATTTCATGGGCAGAGATAGGTTTACTCCATATTTAAAAAAGAAAAGTAATAAATATTTTGTTTTGAGTTGGTCATCTTAGCTGAAACAGAGGAGTCTACACCAGTATGTTTCAGCCTTACTGAAATAAAATGTTTTCATAATTTGCCATATAAAATGTGGATGATATGGTGGTGTTACACTGAAAATATTTTTTCTAAGTTAAAAGTGAGATAGTATATGGCATATAATCATCCGAATGTTTAGTTCTATTTCCAAATAACTTTTTGAAAACAGCTTTCATTAAAATTTGGAGTTTCAAAGTTTAAAACTAACAGTTTTTTGAGGAAGAGAAACCAAATTGGTTGTGAACAATTTAAGAAATAATATATAAGGAAGAGAGACAAAAAGCATGCAGGTATCCATATTTTTTTCTCCTGATCCTTTGCTTTTCTCTGCTTTTCCTATATTAAAAGCTGTTTTATATTTCATCAGATGCTTCACTGCAGTTCCTCTTTCTTTACATCATCAGATTTTTTCCCTTTTCTTCCCTTCTGGTTTTATTTTGTCCTTATCAGGATGTTTTTTTTTCCCTATTGCCCCAGTTTTTGGTGTCTGAAACCCCAAAATCCCCATAGTACTAATTGGCCACTTTGAGATGGACAGTAACCCCATAAAGAAAGCTCTGTAGAAATGCTATGGTTAAAGCTCTAATCCTCACCTCATTTAAACAACAAGCATCTATCTAAAACTAAGGTTATTTCAAAACTGCATTAAGAATTCACAGTTTTGATCTATTTTTATATCTTCTTTATGATTGTATAGTTACCATCTTAATTATCTCACAACAATTACTCTCAAAACACTGTGTTATTTGTTTGTTGTTGTTTTTGGGTTTTTTTCTTCCAAATTGCTTGAACTATTTAAGGAGAGATTTGGCCGATCAATAAACATGCCAGCAACTTTTTTTTTTTTCCTTTCTTTTTTTTCCCACCAGAATGATTATCAGGTTTTTGGATAGCAGTTAGTGCTGCTATTTGTATTGTCCTCATGACAGTTGAGGGCAATTCACAAAACCTAATTCATAGCCCTAACAGATAATAAATACCCTTACTGTCAGGAAATAGTCTTGTTCCTGAGGGTGGTTCAGGGTTGTCTCTGCTCTAGACCTTGCTATAGCTCTCTTTTTCTCTCCTCTACCCTTTCCTCTCTGACAGTAAAGGGTGCACAGGCAGATTGTCTGTGAAGCCCTCACTGTCTGTGCTTGAATCTGCAGAAAAACAATTACATTTGCTGAAGGCACCTTTACAACTTTCTTAGGCCCTGCTAGGGTTTTGTGGGCCTATACAATTGTTTGCTGAACTACTACAGGTACAAGATGTAGTCTTATGTTTTCATGGGGCAAATGAACATCAAGTTCTTTAAGATCTGACTATATACAGTGTTTATAATTACTTACAAATGATGCCCATCTACAATCTATGCCCCACAGTGCTTTGCTATTGTCTAGATTATGTATTTTATTAGTATTATCATGTATTATTATATTAGTAACAAATGGAAGGGGTGGGGGACAAAGCAGGAACAGGTTCATTTAAGCAGTACAAGCAGCAGAATCAGCAGTAAGAGTAGCAGCGCTGTTACATGAGAAGGTCATATTTCTACATATGGAGCCTGGAGGCTGCTGCCTTGTGAGTAGGTTCAGTAGTCATATATGGGAACAAATGACTTTTTGAAGCATTGTAACTCATCACTGAAACCTGAATGCAAAGGTCTTAGATTGTACTGTATCATCACTTATGCCTGAATTATCTGTTTCATAGGGAAGACATTTGGCCCTTGGCATTCATGGTATCACACGTGTTATCCTCACCAATTTTTAGAGCTGTGCTGGCCACTCATTGCTACAGCAGAGAATTTTGGATCACAGCAAAATGTAGAAATTGAGTTATACATTTTTGTAGAAAGCTGAAATTTCCCTGTTGAAAATATATGGAGTTTAAACACAGGTATGAATAGAGATCACATCAAATGTTGTACTGCTATATTGAAAATACTCATTCACATACATTTGTTAATATTTCTTTAATACCTATTTCAGTCTATTAAGGAAAAATATTGTTTCTATTGTACATGCATATATATCTATTATAAAGACTTTTTTATATATATGATGTTATATATAACATCATATGTACGTTGACAAAATTACTGCCCCCATAATTATTAGAAACAAAGTATCTTGGAATTATTTTATTTCAGAATTTTTCATTTTTTACCAGGAAAAATAATAACATATTGTTATTATTGATAGTAAATTTTATATATATATAATATTTAATTTTAAAACAAGAGCAAATAACCAAGTGTGGCAGTCTTATCTGGGTATTTATTTTGTCAGAATTAATGATATCCAATAGGAAACCCCCAAATTTTAACAACATTTAATTCCACAGGGAAAATCTCTTTTCACTAAACATTGTGGAAACATCTATATTCTGGGATATGGTTTACATCAACTTTATAAAATCTCATTTCTTAGAAAATTAATCATTTTTTTAAAAAATATGTCATTGATAAGAGGATTAACTTTTATTGTTTACCACAAATACATGAACTAGGGGCAGTAAAACTGGTGATCAAAACACTGAAACTCCTTTCATCATTTGTTCTCCAGCTTTGTCAACACAGTAATAATTTTTTTATAAACTCCTCACTGCCAGGGTGGCTGTCCTGGCCCTGAGGCACTGCCAGCCCTGCGCGGCCCTGGGGTCCATGTGTGGCCCATGGCCTAGGACCATATTTCACGCCCCCGGGGCTGTCAGCCCTGTCCCAGCGATGTTGCAGCAAGGCTGGTCTCCTGCTCCCACAGCCCTGCCCTGCCCTACTACTGACTGCACTGAGCCAGGCCTACCCACAGGCCCATCTCCCTTCCTGGCCTTGGCCTGTCCCAGTCCCTGCAGAGGTGCCCAGTGCCGGGGGCTGGGGCTGCCCTGGTGTCCCTTGCCTGCCCTGCTGCTGGCTGGAGCAGGACTGGCCCTGGCTGCCAGGCCCTGACATGGTGGAGCTGTGGGGATCCCCCATGGTCCCCCAAGAGTGCCTTTCTCAAATCAAGAGTGCAGAGGTGAATGTTGTTTTCAAGACTATTTGCACAGAGCAAACAGAAGCAAACAAAGTGTTTGTAGCATCTTGTTAAGCTTTTTAGTTCACCAATGCTCTGCATGGGAAGGTCTTGTGCTAAGAGCCTGGTTTTACCTGTGAACACCTGTCAAGCACACATTTCAAAATGCTGCAGGCATTAGTCAAACTTTATCTTTCTGTAACTGGTTTAGCCTATTCCTATTCAACATTGGATTATGCCTTAATTATCCTTAATTTCTAAAAATAACACCTTAACATTCAAAAGAACTCCCCCCCCGGCCCGGAATATCATGGTTTCTGCCTAAGTCTCTTTTCCAAACATTTTTTCTAGTAGTGCTGTTTGGTTTAATCTGTGAATTCCTTAATGTAAACTCTGCCAGGGTAGCTTGATGAAAAGATCTTGTGTAATTTCATAACATAATAACATATACAATAATTATCTTGTGGCATATATCGTCTTTCCCTCTTCCTCTCCCACTACATATATGGCCTCCCTTTATATGTATGTTTGTATGAATATATTTATTTGGTGTACCTATGTGCTTACATATACTTATTTTTCTTTAAACTGTTGATAGTTCTGGGCCTCATAGGCATAATAGCTCCTTTCATGGAGAAGGGATACCATTTCACTGATACTGTAGGAGTGGAACAACAGCTATACGACACCTCTTCCTTTCAGATTCTGCACTAGACAAATATGTTTCCATCTAATAATGAGGATTTATGATCACTGAGTCAAAGGCAAAGCTGAAATACGCCAGTGAGTATCATGGCCAAGTAGAATACACTGAGACAGAGATTCAAGTTACAAATAGCTATTCCAGAAGCAAAACATATTGACAGGCCCTTGCAGATTCTGAGTGGTACTATCAGGGCCAATAACTGCAGGATACCTTCACTATGAATGCCACTGAAACGTTCAAAGCACTGAAGTTTTCCATAAGGCAATTACCTAAGAATGAAGTGCCTGGGGATTCCAATCCATCCCAAGTTTTTGGCTTCCTGTAGGGATTTGGGCTGTGGAGGTGACAGCTGAATTTGGATAGTATGGGGATTCCTGAAATCCCTGAAATTTGCATTGAACCTAGAAAAGCCACAGTGGCTGCTTGTCCTGGAGAAACATGTTGGGGGAGCACAGCCTGTCTGGCACAGCTTTCCCCAGCCTGCGGACCCCAGAAATCTGTGATAAATCCAGGCAGGATTGCCGTCTTCCATCTGGCTGGTTCAAAGTCTAGCCATCTGGGCAAAGAAACATTCAGCTCCCTCCTTTTTAGCTTCTTTTCTAGACAGCCCCCCCGTCCATCCCCGTCCCCCTCCCCCCCCCCCCCCCCCCCCGACCCCCCGATTTAAATGCTAGTAAAAGAAGTTTAAAATAAATGCAGTAGTATGTCCATCAAATAATATACTCAGCTCAAATTGTGGTGCTTAGGCTTATTTGTATTGCCCATTTGTTCTGACATTCACCACTGGGACTAGTAAAGTGTTTGACATTCATTGTTTCTAAAGCGGACATCAAACATGAGGTCCCTAGAAGCAGGAGGAGAGTTTCTGTCTGTTGCAGACATTCTGATTTACCTGCAGGCTTTATGCCTGGCTTTGTCTTTGTGAGGATCTGTCACTGGAGAGATCTGCCAACATGCTGCCCTTTTGCAAGTCTCCCAGGCCTCTCTCAGGTCAGAAATGTTCCTCGAAAATGGACACTTGTCTGTTTTGATGCTCTTTACATCAGAATACAGACAAGGTTGTGACATGAGGCTCACTGATGTTCTATTAGCTTTTGTGTCAAAGTGTTGGGGAGCCTAGGATGCCCACATCCATGGCTCTAGGACAGCCCGGATTAAAGGCTTGTTTGGATATCGCAGATTTCCTGCATGGAACTGTGAATGTGGCCAGCTTCGGGTTTCTGTTTGCTCAAACTGGACCCGTGAAATGTCAGGATGCTAACTGGAACAACTTGGGTATGCAATTTTGAAAGGATGAATATGCTCACTTCACAAAACTGACAACTGCATTACTTTAGAGGTTAGCTACTCTAGACATGCAAATGCTATTGTTTTAAGTAAGAACAAACATGGGTACCTCTACAGTTTAAAAGATAACTAAAAGAGGCACCAATACTCTTTTATTAAAGCAGTAGCTGCCCACAAATCTAAACTTAGGCAGTAGTGCACTGCCAAGTAGATGTGGCACTACTCAGAAATGTGGACTCCCTGCAGACAATTGTGGATGACAATTCCTGTTTTGTGAAAAGAAAGAACCACATTTACAAAGACAAAGGAGCAACACACTGGAGAGATGTTGAGAAGGGGATCATGAGACAATCATAGCAAGATATGTTCGGGGCTGACTACTGATTTAGATAGGACAGTAACTAAGAAGATAGAAGTATCCTTGGTATTAATTCTATCTGCCTTGAGAGAAAAACAGTTGCATCAGTTAACTGGTTCTTTCATCATTTTCAAACTAATGGAAGTAACTCACATATCACTAGAATTTATATAAATGCTTCTTTATTAAAGAAAGTTATGCTTACTTTTTGCCTTTGAGATATAGCAGTTCCAAGCTTGTGGACACACCTTGAAAGATGAACATTTAGTGAGTTGATTGAATCCTTTGTTATAGTCATTTCATGGTCATGAATAATCTTTCAGTCAAGAAAATTTTGAAAAGGAAAGACCTGGCATTTTCATTTTTACAAGATTCCTTTGAATGACCATTACCGATACATATTCAAAAGCATGACAGGATTGCCAATGCTGTGGACAATTTGTATCAAAGAAGCATTCTATAAACAAAAGGAAATAGCACCTCTACAGTGCATAGATGCTCATGTAAATAAACTCTGATTATAAACTCTGATTGTTGCATGTATGGCAAGACTCCTGGTAGGGTGATGACGATTTGTATAGGGGCTCTTAAAATATAGGATGAGTGACCTCATTGGCTACACTCCCCCACAAAAGCAAGGTGTAAATTCAATTTTAAGGAAAGCTAACACTTTTCATTCTGTTTTAAAGTTCTGTTTTAAAGCAATTTCTTACCTGGCAGATGGGTAGTTTTGTCATCACTTACATCTGTTGAGGTGCAAATTAGTTTTCACTCTACAGTGCAAGTCATTCCTTTTTGTAACAAAAACTGTAACAGTATGATATAAATTCATTTATTTGCTAGGACAATGCTTTCATTAAATGCAGAAATATGTTGGACTCTGCATATATGGAGTTGTTTTGAATTTGTGCTATTCTAAAACTAAATATGCCCAGAAGGATGAAAATATTTATATTTTTGCAGGTGGCTAAATGTTTAATATTTTTTATTTTTCCTTAGAAAAAAAATTATACTTTGTTACATAACTCTATTAATATCGGTCAATATAGTTACTTTTAGGTGGAAGTTAGTTGTCTCTGGGAGTAATTACGCAGTTGATAGAATGCAGAAATGCAACTTTCTGTTTGAGATGGTTGTTAGTTATGATTAAATGTATTTTTTGACATGCACTTTGATTTTTGACATTATGATTAAATGTGATGTGACTTTTTTTACATCAGGAATGTCTGCTATTGTGTAGACATTCCGAGTTATTTTCTTTCCTACTTCAAAATGTGTCCAGTCTATTTCTCAGTTAGACATTTTTGCATTAAAAAAAAAAATAATCAAATTTCAAAATTTAAACTTTCACTATTTAGAAAGGCTAAATTTTTCATTGAAATAAAAATAATAAAAATAACTTAATTTCACAAGTAATTTATTTTTATTCAAACAAAATTCTAAGAATAATTGTTTTTAATATAGCTTTTGCTTATTATCATGATTTTTTCATAGTCATATGGTGCTGAAAACTGTCTTACAAGAAATTCAAAACAAAATGAAATGATGCAAGAATGGAAAGAAACACTTTTTTATCTTTGAAAAATCTGGCCTTAAAATAACCATAAATTTAAAATGTATGAGTAGTTTTGTAGATTAACATTAATTAGAAGCATTGATATTTGATCAATTTAAAAAAAACACAAACAAACCAACTCTATTTTCAAAGTAATTTAAATACATTTGTAACTTTGTGCATAAGGAAAATAATTCAACTTATTATTTTAATTAGTTACACTAAGATACCAGAAATTACAAGTTTTCTCAGAGGAAAAATGCACTTTGTAGCCCTGACAGCACAGTTGACACAGGCAAACAATACTTCTTTATAAAGAGTCAGATTTTAGTAACACAGATGCCAATGAAAATTAGTGACAATTTTACCAAGTCAGTAAGCTTACCTCCTTTCTATGAGAATAGTTGGTAGGGATGCTGGGCTTTGCATCCATCAGAATTTTCTGTAAGCAGACATGCTATATCTTAACAGTTATTTTAATACAGTACATAGGAATGTCTTAAAATTACAAATTATGCTTAAAAAGTAATGATTGAGTCTGAAAGACGCCTAACTAATGCTTTAGATGTAGCCTATATTGTGTGTACAGTTATTAGACATATATTTCGAATATATGTAAATAGTCTACAAATCATGCTGCAAATGTATGAGGTCGTAAGACAAAATGCTGCCAGTTCTAAAGAATTACACAGTGTTACGTCTGTCTTTGATTTATTGCTTTTTGCTGTTGGAATTTGTTTTGGACTGGATCAATCCTGTCAACAGTTGTCCTATTCTTTATAGGCTTTGTAAATAATAAAATCTAAATACATTTGTAGTTACCCACCTTGTCATATATAGCTGGTGAGCAATCTATTTCAGGTGAGCAATAAAGAAAAAGGACATATTTTCAAGGACTTTGATTTGATTTGTATTTGTTGCTGCCCTTGGCTTTGCACAGCAAAATACCCAAACATGTTTCATAGCTTTCCTGAACTGAAGCCATAGAAAATAATTTTTCACTTTTGAAGAAGTCCAAGAGATAAGATTAGGAAGCTTTTGTGGTTTTTTTTTTTGGTCCCAGTCCCAAATGCAAATATTCTCTATTCATATTCACAAATTCATGCAATACAAATGTGTGCAACACATACTATAATCTCTTAAGTTTGGCCAAGTCAAAAATTAATATCTACGTTGAAAGTTACTGCTTAAAAATTCCCTTGAAATTTTAGTCATCTTGCTCATTTTTTTTGTTGACATTTTTAAAAATGGGGCATAACCATTTTTGTGACAGTGAGCTCTATTAACTCTTTCTTTGAGAAATGTTTTCTTGAGGACACTTCCATAGTAGTAGATTTTGGTTATGTTCTGCCTGAAAAAAAAAGAGTAAGCTGATTAATGAGTGCTTCAAAACCCACTAATAACTGAAAATATATTCAATTTACAATACAATTCTGAATGCAACCTTAATAACAGCAGTTGGAAATGCTTTGTCTATGATACAGAGTATCTACACCCGTTTCTGCTACTATGTTCAGAACAGTTATTACCACAATAGAGCTCTCTTTCAGAAATCTAGATTACTTCAGTGTGAATTTGTTTCACAGTGAAGCACTTTCAACTTTTTGTTGTTGTTGTTGTTGTTCATATGATGTCCTGAAACAGTTAATGTAGCTGCAGAATATATATTTACTTTGGTTATTAAGAATTAAATTTTCTTCGCAGAAAAAGTGTCATGGTAGTGCACTGGAGAGCTCCATCAACATGAATTCTGTTCTCTTCAGCCAGCCTCAGTGGTGTGTAGTAGATAATTTTTCAACCTTCCTGTGCAAACTATGGTTAGATCATATAACATTTAACAAAAGAACCAAGACCACTAGCATGGCTTATGTCTTTCATACAGTTGCATTCTATATGCTCTGAACGTGAATGTGTATTACAGACATGTATGCTGCTACAAAGCTCAGATTTTTGAGACATATTGTCAGGCTGAAGTTCCTGAAATTGATTTTGCATTAGGCTTACTTTAAAGAATCAAACAGATTCTCTCAAAATTGATTGCCGGTATGTCGGCATTTTGTACTGAAATACTTAATATTGTTAGGACTGTAAACTGGACACACCATGTCATTCCTTCACAGACTTTTTCTCATATACTACCAACGTATGAAGGAGACATTTAGACTTAGAGCACCCCTGTATATGTGGGGAGGGGAAAATGAAAAAAGCAGTGCAGTTAGTGAATGAAGTACATTTGGAGACCAATCTGCTCTAGAAACCCTGAACATCAGCTGAACCTAAAAGCAGTGGTGACAATAAGGTCAATAATCAAGATATATAGTACATGACTTGTACTATGATTGTTGTGTTAACCTGGATTGGTTTTGATATCCCTTCAGTAAAGAATGAAATCAGAAAATGAATACTTACATAATAAATTACTTACTTTTTGGTGAATTTATAATTTATGGGCAATCTGGCTCTTCCTGGAATAGAGATAAGTTCTCAGTTCAGTAACATGGTAAGTAACTTACTTAAATTGATAAAAGAGAGGGAAAAAAACTCCAACAAAAATCTGTTTCTTTTCTGCAACATTTTAAACATTTTTAAAAGAATGGTGTCTTACAGTACAGAAATCTGGAATGGAGGTTTATTGTGTACACATGCATGTACTTTTTTAGAAGTATAATTACATAACCTTTAGTCTATAAAAAGTTCTCACGGAAAAAAAAAATTGTAAAATAATATGGTTTAAATATCACTTTATGCATCCACTTCAATTTTCTTCAAGTTTTAATTGAAGACATTTCAAAACAGATTTTTTAACAATTCCTCCTGTGATTATTTGTATCAGTGTGCATTTCAAATTAAACTATGTGGCATGAAGAGCCAAAAGAGCCAAATTTGATTTATATGCATTAAAGTCAGGCAATGAGTGAAACCATATACAAACACAGGGCTTAGTGCTGAGCTGGGGTAAGCAGAATAATATTGTGTCAGCTAAAGGGGAACTTCAGTTTAGCTGTAAATCACATCTATGGCTCGAAAGGCCATAGGATTAGGCTGAGAGGCACAGGGCAGTTAAACCATTACCATTACTCAGTGTTTTCCCTTCCTGGAGCAGGGTTTATACTGTTTTGTTGTAGGACTTTCTAGCATAAGCACAAAGTAAAAGAGAATTTTTTTTCTTATTGTGTAAAATGTTTTGTATAATCATGAAATCTTCTTTCATTCTTGAGAAATCTGTTTTGCCTGAATTACAAGTATCCATTTCTCTTAGGATTGCAACACAAAAATCTGAAAAAAACCTTAAAGGTTTGGTTCCTGTTGAGTTTCACAAGCTGACACTTCTCATGTCATTTTTATGGTAAAATAAGTCAGTTGATTTGTGATTTTTGCTACTAATTGGACATTTAAAGTGATAAACTGCAGCTAACCTCTTTCTGAGATGGTGTTGCTTTCCTTAGCTGATCCCTGCTCTGTCTGAAAGAACTTGTGAAATGGAGTGGTTGTTACTGTTATGCCAAGATGTGGGTGCTCCTGCAGAGGTAAGTCCTGCCTTCTTTCAGAAAACAAAGGCAAAGAAGAATGTTGGAAGCTGTATAACACCAGTAGGTTTCTTCTGATAGGCAACATGATGTTTGAAAAAAATAATTTAGTATTAAAAAATCTAAAAAAACCTTGGTGATGATGATCATCATCATATTTTGGAAACATGGAAATTTAGAGAGGACTTGCAAGTTTTACAGCTGTATGAAACTTCTTACAAACATTTATGGTAAAAACCAAGCACTAAGTTCAAGATGGTTTTGAGTGGGATTTGAAGACTAATACAAAGATTTCACAACCTTGAATAATAACCCTCCAGAGGAAACTTAGGGCATTTTCTATGTGTGTGATACATCTCTCTGAGCACCATCCATGTGATTTCAACATTTTTTGGCTTCTCCTTTACTAGATTCTTATAGACACTTTTGAAAAAAGGCTAATAGGAATGGATCTTTTGATTGTAAATTAGTCCCTGCTTTGTCGGGAGCAAAGCAAAGCAAAGCAAACAGCATTCCCTTAAGCCTTTTGACATGTACAGTATGTTTGGACTGTGATTTAAACAATATTGAAATGTTCTACCTCTTTCTGTTAAATCAGAAATCTAAATGAAAAATCCTAGGCCACAGGGTCAACCAATATTTTTCTGGTATGCTACAGGGACGTCTGTCTGCCAGTCAACTATATTGATTATTTATGTCAGACATTTCTTTAGTATTGTAAACTATAATAAAATTCAACTATATTAGACTTTTTCTGCTTCTACAGCTTTTAAAGTCTATATTTATCTGTTCTTCTGTATTCACTATAAAGAATCAGAGAAATAGAAGTTTCTGAGGTAAAAGGTGAGAAATACTTGTGAGTGATTAGATGCATGTTCATTAAGCAAATTCTAGTGCTGAGCTATTGTTGATCTTGTTATAAAATCATAATAGTAGAATAGGATTGTATATGAAATATTTTTTTTCATCATCTTTCATCAGAGCCACACTTATTTGTGTCATCTGTGGTCTCAGTTAAAGACATACCTACTAATTATATTTTCAATAAGAATATTTATATATGATATTTTAATTCCAAATATCCTGATATAAATAATGTAGTGATACAGGCTTTCTTTCATATCCCACTTCAGCTAATTGTCTCAGGCTGTTATTTAATGTCTTCCTTAAACACAAATTATTCTATGGTTAATATGTTTACAATTATAATCAAAATTAATTTCAATCTGTTCTAAAAAATACTAGCTTATAAAATTCAACCATAGGTAAAAACTAGAATGTTGTTAAAGCTGCAGATTGCTTGATTTGTATTTTGCTTAGAGGCTGGGGGGAGAAAAAAGTTTTCTTTATCTCTGACTTAATCATTGTTTAATCCTCCTAAGATTCAGAGCTTTGCAGGCAAACTCAGATGTAAAAGGAAGAAAATATTTAGAAATCCACAGATCCTTGTAGATGATAAAAGCCACCTAACCTTGGTGAGGATTCCGCTGCTAGCACTTTAACTTTTAAGTCTCTTTAACTTCCAGATCTCATTCTGTCACTCCATCTGAGACTGGTGGTCCTGATACCCTTGCAGCAGCTGCAGCAGCAACCTGTGTCCTTGCTTGTTCACTTCTGTGTCATTTTCTTGTCATTGCTCTTGGGAAAGCTTTTAAATAGCAAGTGAACAGGAAAGCAAAAATCTCTCTTTTGTTTTCAAGGTAAATTCTTAGGGAAATATCTATTGACGCAGTCTACTGTCATTTCTGCTGGACATTTCTGCACAACTTCAAGAAGATGACTTACAGTTTTATGCTAAATTCTAGTCTCACTTGCAAGTGGACTGGGTGCAATGCTAGTTGTACAGCTTGATCTTTCTAATTCTAAGAATGCTGGTAAAAAGGAGGCCAGTGGAATGAATACTTCTGGGAATCAAAGCTAGCTGAGCTCAGCGAGCATTTATGTCTGCTGGCTTTTGACGATACTTCACACAGTTTCTTAGTGGTAATGACATCCGTTAGCATCAGAAAGACATACTGTCATTCTAATATGTATACATAAGTAGCTAGCATATGGGATGACAGTAAAACCAGAAAGCACTATATATTGCTAGAAAATCTAGAATTGCTTCCAAAGAACCCTTACCTGTATAACTAAGTGGACAAGAGAAAAAAAGCAAACAAACAAAACAAAATAAAAACCTACTGACAAAAGCCAAAACAAGAAAAGGTCTGTGGTTCATTTTTGAGACTTAAGATGCAAATTTTTGTGCTATTCAGGTGTCACAGCATCTTTATTCTTTTCTTTCTCACTGTGCTGTACTTTCACTCCAGACATACATATTGCATAAATAGCATAGTATAAAAGGAAGGATGAATGTCATAATCAAACACAGTTAACTCAAAAGTAAAAAGTAAAAAGAATGTCAACATTTTTCTGTGGT
This sequence comes from Falco biarmicus, assembly GCF_023638135.1. Taxonomy (NCBI): domain Eukaryota; kingdom Metazoa; phylum Chordata; class Aves; order Falconiformes; family Falconidae; genus Falco; species Falco biarmicus. The sequence continues at coordinate 63,762,184 of NC_079290.1, forward strand.
TTCATTACTGATATTAAGCATATTGTTTTATTTAGCTATAGAAAGGTAACTTATTGTTGGGAAATGGATCTGTTGAGGACTACTATATGTCTGTTCTCTATACACTGTACATAATACGACCTGAATTGCAAAAAAGCACCATTATATGAACTCAACCATTCTAGGCCATAGTCTTCCTTAGTTTGCATGCTAGCCTGAACAATAATACCTAGTTCTTCAGTCATCTTCATCTAACTAATCTGGAGAGAGCTTTATAAAATAAGGCAAGAAGTGTTAGTAAAGCCAAATAGAAAGGACAAAGTGGTGTATGATTGCAGTTATGATGCTGGTATCAAAAATACTGGTATATTGAAAAGTATTACTCTGCTCAAACTGAATTCCAGAAAGCAGAGGAAACTAAAATTAAATTCTTCAGTTATGGACTTGTCTGAAACAATCTTAAATGGAAAATCTAGAGAGATTTCATTTCTAAAAGGACACAGAAAGTCTTCATTTTTATTTGTCCCTCTTTTGAAGAACTTGGTAATAATTATTCAGGGCTAATCTTCAAGTTCACATAAGAACTGAATGTTCTAATCACTCTGAAGAAATATGTAAAACCTATGTTTGGGTGAAAGGATTTTGGCTTTCATAATTCATAACTCCTTATTTATGCTCCTTGTCTTCTGGAAAATGGGCAGGGCTTTGTTTCTGTTTCCCAAGAGGTTTTATTTCCTGTACTGACATGCTCTCTCAGACAATGCTTTTGGCACAGATCAAACATGCAATGATGAAACTTATCAAACAGTATTTTTCTAAGAATTTCAACTATCAGCTTGTTTGAATTCCATAACATGACATTATAAATCTATTAATTTAGGACAAAGGAATTTGGGGGATAGCTTCATTCACAATAGCTAGCTGAGTATGCATTTGCAGATAGTTTAATTTTTTGCAATTGCAATGAAGAACATTTGTAGATGAAATGATAGGATATAAATATTACCAATAAATGCTTTTTCTAGAATATCTTTATAGGACAGTAACATTTGATATCTTTGTTTAGGTGGTATGTCAGAGAGATGTGTAAGATGCCCAATTCCTTATCTATCAGTGGAGACATAAACCTTTCCTTTTTAAACAAACTTCTTTTCTGAAAACAAAACAAATTCAAGAACCCTATGCTTAGATTGTTGGCCATAGACTCAGCAGAAGTTCATTGGAAGGAATAATACAGTCATGCTGTACTCAGATGCATCCTGAATGCTACTGCAATGATAATTTTTTAACCTACTGAATTGACCATGTCTTTGTGTGCTTCTACTTTCTCTGTCAGCAAATATATGGTAATTATCTCCACTGTAAGGTTGCTTTACATCTATTTCTGTAAAAAAGAAATATTTCATGGTTTCTGTTTATTATGTGCTCATTACTTACCCTGCTTAAAAAAAACAACTGGGAGGAGAACGTGATGGATTTTTGACAAGGAGGGCTCCCATTCTTCTTCTGGGAGAAGGAGCTCACAGGGAAGATTCTTTGATATTCACTGAAAAAGCTACAAAGTCCAAAATGTTCAGGAAATTTCAAATGTGAAAGAAACTTAAGGACAGGGAAGGAAATAGGTAAAGACAAACATTACTAGCAGGGTTTTGTGGGGTTTTTAGATTAGAATGCTTCCTAATGATACCAGACGTAAAGAATAACATATGCTTGTGAGAGACTGCATCGGTGAGAACCACCATTACCACAACAGATGTTTGTCTCAACATTGCTATGGCAGGAAACTCACACCACTGCCATAGCAGACATTTATCTTAACATTGTTAAGGCAGAAAACTCACCGGCTGTCACCATGGAGCAACAGGGGGGCTAATCCTGAGAAACTTAACCAAACCCCTGTGCATGTGCCCAGACCCAGGGTCAGAGGGATCGAGGAGCCTGAAGACCTCTGAGGACCACCTGATGGTATTGGGCACGCACACCACTGCCAGGTGGAAGGTGTGGTTAAGCAGAACTGCTAATGCCAACCCTATAAAAGAATGGAACCAGCCAACATCGGGCAGCATATTCCCCCACCGGACTTGGAAGTGAATTGGACTGTCGGGATGCTGTAGCTCCAGGGTGGCAGCTGTTGCCGTGAACTCTTTCATTCCTTCCTTCCTTCTTTTTTTCCTTCCTTTCTCTCTCACTCTCTCCTTTGCATTTGCAAACCTGTTGTTGGGCAAATAAAGTTCCTTGGCTCTTGACTCCATTTTGAGTCTTAATTCTGTTCCCAGTAATACAAGCAGAACCTTGATCTGGTCTTGGACCAGCACGAAGCAGTGCTTCAACCACTTCTTATCTCTGAGCTGAAATATTAATCTGTTATCACAGAATCGTTGAGGCTGGAAATGACATCTGGAGGTCATCTTGTTCAACCTCCCTGCTCAAGCAGGGTTACCTATAGCAGCTTGCCCAGGACCAGCTTTTGAATATCTCCAAAGTGGGAGGCTCCACAACCTCCCTGAGCAACCTGTGCCAGTGCTTAGTCACTCTCACAGTAAAAACATTTCCTGGTCTGCAGAGGGAACCTCCTGTGTTTCAGTGTGTGCCCATTGCCTTTTGTCCTGTCACCAGGCATGACTGGAAAGAGCCTAGCTTCATCCTCTTGCACCCTCCCATAAGGTATTTATAGACACTGATAAAATTCCTCCTAAGCCTTCTCTTTTCCAGGCTAAACAGTTCCAGCTCTCTCAGCCTTTCCTTTTATCAGAGATGCTCCAGTCCCTTCATCATTTTCCTAGTCCTTCACTGGAATCTCCGCAGTATGACACAGAATCATATCCATGTTTCTTTTGTACTGGGGAAGCCCAGAACTGCACCTAGCACTCCAGGTGTGGCTTCACCAGAGATGAGTAGAAGTGAAGGACCATGTGGCCGTTGACCTGGCAATAGTTTGTCTAATGTGGCCCAGGATACTATCTACCTTCTTTGCAGGAAGGGCACATTGCTAACTCATGTTCGACTTGGTGCCCACCAGCATTCCCCGGACTTAGTAAGGGTACACTCGGTCCAATTATCTAGATCATTAAAGAAGATCATGAATAGGATTAGCCACTGGTTTGACCTCTGGGGTACATCACTAGTTAGCGGCCTCCAGCTAGACTTTGGACCACTGAACATCATCCTCTGGGCCAAACGTTCAGCCTGTTTTCAACCTACCCTATGTCTGACTACTCATCCAGTCCATATTTCATAGGTTTCTCTAAGAGGATCTTATGGAAGACACTGTCAAAAGCCTGAGCTTCCTGAAGCCTAGGTAGACAGTATCCACTGCTATCCTCTTGTCTACCAGGCCAGTTGTTTCATTGTAGAAGATTATCAGGTAGTTAAAGTATGATTTCCCCTTAATGAATCCATGCTGACGACTTCTTACAACTTTCTTGTCCTTCATGTAGTTGGAAATGGTATTCAGGAATTGTCACAGCCCTCTCCAAACTAGCCAGCTGCAACAAGGTCTTTTACCATCACATACCAGCATACTCTTCATGTCAGTCCTTCTGCTGCCTTCTCCTAGTCTCTCCTCATCCAGGGTGCTCGTTTTCTCTTTTTTCTTCCTGCTTTTTCCTCTCTCCACTTCTTCCTCAACTGCTGTCTCTTCCTTGGCTGCCCAATCACTTAATAGGACCAGCCACAGCTGCACCTTGTCTCCATCAGCCAACCCACCATCCCTGAAGCCAGCCCACAGCTGTATATTATCAATGTTAATTAACCCAGCCTCATTACTCTACAAGGAGTATCTGCTCCATCAACTTCCCAGAGTTTGAGGTGAGGATGGTTGGCCTGTAGTTCCATGGGTTATCCATCCTGTCCTTCTTGAAGACAGGGGTGACATTAGCTTTTCTTCAGTCCTCAGGCACCTTTCCCACTCACAATGATTGCTCAAAGATTATGAAGTGTGGCCTTGCAGCGACATCTGCCAGCTCCCTCAGCACTTGTGCATGGATCTTTTCAGGTCTCATGGACTTATGTATGTCCAGTTTTCTTAAGTATAATCTGACCTGATTCTCTTCCACCAGGATTACATCTTCCTTGCTCCAGCCTTTCCCTCTGGTCTCCGAGTCCTGGGATTCCCAAAGGCTGGTTTTGCTGCCAAACACTGGCACAAAGAAAGCATTCAGTACTTTATCTCTTTCCGTGTTATGCATCACCAGGTCCCCTGCCCCATTCAGCAGCAGACCTTCATGTTCTTTAGTTTTCCTTTTGCCACTTATGTACTTGAAGCCCTTCTTGTCATCTTTGACATCCCTTGCCAGATACAGCTACGGGTAGGCTTTGGCTTTCCTAACATTAGTGTCTGCATGCTTGGACATATATCTGTAAGTTTGAAGCTATAGGTATGGCAATCTAAGTTTATGAGTTATTTGTGGCAATCAAAGGTGTTTCAGACATACATGTTATAGAATCTTCTTTGGATAAGTAATCAGATGTAATATAAGGTATATAGAACAAGTATGTGTACTGAGATGTAAATGGACCTTGTATGGTGGGATTCAAGCATGAGAAGACAGGAAGGTTGCACAAAGTAGCACTTGATTATTTGGAGAAAAAGGGAAAACATTTGGGTAGGTCAAGCTTTTGAACTTAAGGAAATTAAAACTTTTCAGCAGCAATGAATTTTGTCTGTTTCACAGTAACTAAAAGACTTGCCGTCTAAAGGTATAGTTCTAATTTAAAAAAATATCAATGAGAAAAACAGGGGGCTGGAATTAAATGAATGGGTCAGGATGACCTATTGCATAATTGATCAGTGTTAAGAAATGATGCCAGGACAAGAATAGTCCTAGCAATACATCAGATCAAAAGGACTACCACAGAGTTTAGTAACAGCCTTCTAAGATGGGTAAGAGAACTGTATAGGGAAGCTGTCTTATAATGTTGTTGAAATTATCACCAAGTGGCTATCACCCTGGAAGAACAAAAGATGTACCTTTAGGCTGTGGTTGAAAATATTTTTTTTTCCCTTTTTTCTTATTGCATAACTGAGGTTACTTTTGTAACTGTGTGCTAACTTGTAATAAAATTCTGCGGGAAAGAGGAGAAAAGTTATTAGCAGACTTAACAGGCATAATTTATGCAAAAAGTACACACCTGAAACCCACTGTAAGAATGGGAGAAATACATAATTCAGTCTTGGGAAAGGCAGAAGATTAGAAAGTCATGCTCAGAGGCATAACGCAGTGAACAAAGATTCAGCTATCTCTGGAGTCATTGTCTTTCTAAGGGCTTCTATTAACTTCCCTTAAACATAAACTGTAAGAAAAAAGCAATACTATAGTACTGAAAGGAAACAGAGCTGAAAGAAACCACCCTTTCTCTTTATCACAGAAGCCACCCCTTTTCTGTATCACAGAATTAATGCAGTCTGGTGCAGAATATCACTAGTGGAGTTTACCTCTCCAGCAGATAATCAGCATTTGATTGTCTTGTCTTGAGAATCTTCTCTTCCCTTCTTCACTTCTCCATGTACACTGCTTTGCTGTTTCAATAACATATAGATGACTATTGTCCAAAAGGTAAATAAATTCTGATCAGGGGAAATGACTGTTACATTTCTTTCAGGATGTTACATTTTTAGCTATATTTATTCAGTACCCAAGCTATAAATAGCATTTTTCTTACCAAAACTGGGATGCTTGAGACAGAATTATTCTTATGGCATGTGGTTTAGTAGAAAACTGGTTTAACAAAGATGCAGACTGAAAACTTCCATTCAGCTGACCCATCCTGACTAGGCGGCTTCTCATCCAGGCAAAAATAATCAATTTCTTGCCTTTGTGGAGGAAAATAACAGCAAGACATCTTGGAAAATATCTATGTTCTACTCTCCATCAATTTGACCTGAATTGTTTTGGAAGAAAGAGTAAGCAGAAATGCTTAGAGATTCACCAGAGAGGCTTTTTTATTCATGAAAATTATTATGTAAATTTATGTCTTAAAGAAAGAACTACTAATAAATACTCAAGTGGTAGAAAAATGGAAATTCAATAGGGATTATAGTCACATGCTGTACTTCTTGATCCCTGGTACTCTTCTTTTGGGAACAAATAATTGGATGATTAAATGTGATCTTAAGTAATGACCTTCTGAATGGCTCCAAAAAACATGTGCCTGGGAGATTTAAGTGGTATACTAAGTACCTGTAAGAGCAAGCTGAAAGTGGTAATTACACTGAAAGCTAGTGTAATTGTTAGGGGATCAATTGTCAAATACTGGCAAACTTAAGAAAAGTTAATGAAAGATCGGTACACAGACTCATGTGACTTCAGTGATTTGCAGATAATTAAGGACTAGGTTAGAAGGTAGTGTGAGGAAAATAAAAAGCTATTTAGTTTACTTTTGTTGACTAACATCTAAAGGGCTGCAGGATGTAAATATTTTAAAAAATTCAATAAATCCTTATTTCTCCTCAGATTTAACATTTATCTTTTCAGAAGTGACACCTTTTAATTGAAATAATAACTGCTTCCCCTGTCACAGGAATAGGAAACCCCTCAGAGTAGCTTTGCCACTGGAGAAGGCATCTTGAAGGTTAAGGGAAAAGAAAACTGATTTTTTTTCTTCATTAAGTTTCTATTACAAAACTTTTTTAGCAGGATGGGGGGAGGTTTTCTGCCTTGTACAGAATGGAGGTCCCGAGTGTGCACTTCAATTAGTAGATGGCAGGGTGCCAAAGACATCTACAATAGGAGATGTTAGGAATATTCACACTGTTCTTGGTCTTTGCCCTGTGTACTGGGTTTGGCTAAGATGAATTAATTTCCTTCATAGCTGCCCATATGGTGCTGTGCTTTGCATTTGAGGCAAAAAGAGTATTGATAGCACAGCAGTGTTTCAGCTGTGGCTAATAGTACTTGCACAGCATCAAGGTTTTCTGTTCTTTCCCCACCTTGACCCCACAGTGAGCAGGTGTGGGGTGGGCAAGAAGTTGTGAGGGGACAGAGCCAAGACAGCTGACCACAGCTCACCAAAGGGTTATCCCATACCATATGACATCATGCTCAGCAACAAAAGCTGGAGGAAAGGAGGCAGAAGGGAGAATATTTGTGGTTATGGCATTTGTTTTCCCAAGCAATCATTATGCATTCCTGCTTTCCAGGAAGTGGCTGAACATTAGCCTGCTAATGGGAAGTAGTGAATAAATTCCTCATTTCACAATGCTTGCACATACAACTTTTGATTCACCTATTAAACTGTCTTTATCTTAATCCACAAGCATTCTTATGCTCTGTATTCTTCCCATCCCACAGGAAAGGGGAGTGAGTCAGTGGCAGGCTGAGTGTTCTGCCTCTGGCCATGGTCAACCCACCACACTCTCCTTTCTCTGCTCATCTAGCCATAGAGATCCTAGGAAAGGGTTTTGTGGCTTGTGTTTAATGGCATGATCTGTACATCAGAAGGAGGAATACTTTAATATTTCCTTTGGCTTGGCAATATACTGCCTTCACTACATAACTCTAGACATCCTGGTAAACTGTGGGGTTATGCATCTTTTTAGATTTCTGCCACCCTCACCCGCTGTAAGACAGAGTTTTCCTTAGAACCTGTGAAATGTTAGGGATGTCACAGAAGAAACTTTGACTGTTTCCCCTTCCCTACAAGAGGCTTATTTTCTTCAAAGCAGTGGTTTCCTGTGGATGAAGACCTGGATGACTATGTCTGTACAAATGGAAGATTTGCACAATTATTGCTGCACAAATCATCCAGGGTGAATATGAAGCTTCTAAGGAAAAAGCTAGATTTATGGATATATATTTGCAACCAAAGGTTGATACAGTAAACACAGTGCTTTGTATTGACAAAAAGATTCTCTAGCTTGTTTCCTCAGAGACCTCATCTTAGCAGTCTAATGGTCTCACCTTTCCTGTCAACTGACACCATAACAGAGCTCTCTAACATCTAGAGCAGCTGCTTATCTAAACAAGCAATGTCATGCAAGTGTCTCTAGGGCAATCTAATGTCTCTATTGTTAAATGTTTTCTTTCAGCAGAAGAATGCACCTGTTGTCTGTTTAGGAAGCTGATCTTTTTTGAAGAGCATTTGTCATATGTTTGTAGTGCTATATTGGCATTTGTATGCAGTAGCCACACAGTTTCTTGCCTGTTCCATTCTTCTCTCTCTATCAGCAGCATACCTTTATACCCACCCTGGCTTCTATTTCACTCCCTTGCTCTGCTGTCTGGGTCCTTTTTTTCTTCTCTTTAGACAAATGCATCTGGTATAATCTCCTCATTCACAAGGCTGTGCTTTTGCTCCATTCTGTTCTTAGTTACTTTGGTGGTAGCGTGTGTCAGGTTCCTCCTACAAATGATTCTACTTCTGCCTATTCATTTTCATATTCATGTTTCACACTGATTGTTGGAAACATCCAGATTAATTTGACAATAGTACAATAAAAATATCTGAATATTTGTTAGAAATTGCTGAAATCATGCTACAAAATACTTAAGGCACTACTAGAAAATTATCACAAATCTGCAAACACTATTCTGCACCAGAATGTTTTGCCAGCTTTTTCAGAAAGTCTTACCTACTAAAAGAATAATTTGTTATAGACTTGAGAAATCTCTGTAAGTTACAGCAACAGAAAAAAAATACTTTATTGATCACATTTTATATTAGTAATAACTAAAATTATTTCGATTAAGGACCTTAAAGCACAGAATAAACCATCCACTGCCACTGCTATTTTAATTTTTTTTTCTGTCTTTCATGTATTTGATTAATGATTAAATGACGGGTTTTCCTTACCTACAAGTTTTGAAACATTATATGAGCAACATTCCAAGATCACAAGACTTTGCCTTCTTTTCCACAGAAGAAAATACCTGAAGATCAACTGCACAGAAGTACATTCACCAAAATGTTTTATTAAAAAACCTAATTATAAATAAACTGTAACATTTAATCTTAATAATGAAGATTTTGTAAAACAAGAAGGGTTATATTTATTGAAAACATTATGTCTTATGAAAGTCTTGTTTTGCTTTGGGCTAATGGAGCTATGAACATAATGATGTTGAATAATGAAATAAGCCATAGACAAAAAGGGGGAAGTCAGCATTTTCTGTTTCAGTGGGAATTAAATACTAGAATTTAATTGAATTGAATTAAAATAGAGTTTAATACACAGTAACTGAAATAAAGTCTGTCCTTTTACAGAAATCAATGCTGACAACCAGAGTTCCAAGTCTCCAAAGACACTCAGTTTTCCTGTTTCTCTTGTATAAGTAATTGGACTTTCAAGATTGTTACATTATATTCATGGGGTTTTGAAAATCTGGATCTTAATGAAGCTGTAAAATGAAAGTTCCGTACTTCTGCAAACCAGTTCCTGGGTTAGTTTGATGGTGCTGAAAGCTGGAAAATCTTAACGTGAAAGTATTTACGTGATGGTCAATTTGGAAGAAGTATTTAACAAGCAGAATTCCCGCTGAAATGAAGAGACACATTTGAAACATCAGCCAGTCTATGCTACCCTAAAATAGGGTAAAATAATTTCATTCAGAAATACTGTTCTCTTGAAATTTGCAATCAACTTTTATAAAATCGTAAGTTTTCACTTAGTATTATTGAAGCCATCAGACATTTTCTATTCCATGAAAGCACTGGGGTCTTTAACAGATTTATTGGAGAAGAAATTGGTAACAGGTCATCATTATCAGCTAAAAAGTGTTCATAAACACATTGTCGAACTTACTACAAGTCAGGAAACATTGTAACAAGATTAATTTTGTTGCAGCTGTGCTTCCACAGCAAGCATCTAAGATTTCAGACTACAGACCTGAGCAATTCTGAGTCACTTTTGCACTTTTTGCTGATGGACTAAAATTCAATCCACTGCAGAATCTAAATAAACTTCATTTTTGACTCATCATGAAAAATGACCTCCCTCTCCACTCTTCATCCTTCTCAGTTACAATTTTCTTACATAATAATTACACTTTTTTGAGTATCCACAGGAGATTTTCTATATCTTTAGTAGTGAGCTAGGTTTTTAAAGGTCTCCATTTGCAATTAAATAAATTCTCCAAATAGACAATTTAAATTCTTAACTTCTGTAATTTAATAAATGGTTTCCATGGTGATGAAGTCCTAGCATTCTGAGATGGATGGAGTCAACTGATGGCTGAGGCTGACAAGTAGATTTTGGATCCATTGCGGTGACCTTTGAGGAGAACCTGCTTCTATACTGATAGAGTTCAAGTTTAGTTTTATAATCAAGACTGAATTTTTGTCTGCTACAAGCTTCTTTGCTTTCTGCACTCCATTGTGGCTATAAAACAAAAGATAATACATTCTGTCAACAGAATGAAATAAAGCTGCTAGGTAATAGAGTTTGAAATGTTTACAAACCTATAAATGAAAACTGCTCCATTAATATGAATGAATATAATCAAATTTCTTCATGATAATTGCTACATGCATAATGTTGCACAACAGAGCTATTTTTAGCACATTAGTTACAGGGTTTTTAGACTTGCAAAGGCAGTGCCTGTTCATAAGTATTATCTTGCTCTTTCACATCCTTTCATTAAGTGTTTTCATTAAGGCTTCATTCTGTAGTCGGCCAAGTCTGATTTTTAAACAATGGAATATAACAGTGTAATTGCATGTTCTAAATCATAAACATATTTGGACTACTGATTCAAAAAAGACTGTCATCTCCTTCACACTGTCCAGTGATGTAAAGTGATGGCAGGTACCTTGCTGCCTTGGAGGAAAAGCTACCAGCTCCTCTTTTTCTCAGCACTGTAAGCCAGTGGTTCAGTGTGTCCTTTCACAAAGTAGGGGTAGCTAAGGCCTATTGACTTATTAATTGTCTCAATGCACAGGTGACCACTGAGTCATTGAATGTGCATAAGTGGTGTTAGCTTTGGTTATTTCCTCTCTCAAGTGAAAGAGGCAGAAAAGGTCCCACTGGATTTCAGGTACCATAGAAATTTCCCATCTTCTCTGACGTGCTGCACCTTTAGCTCATTACTAAGAAAAGACTTGCAGAGCAACCTGGAATATTGAGATGGCAGGGAATGGACAAGGAGAATTCTGCCCTAATGCACTCATTAATGAGTGGGGAAAGACAGAAGAATCAGAACAGTGAAAGAAAACAAAGTTTTGCATGAAAGACAAGGAAAGTTAGCAATTTTTACAAGCTGCAAGCTCTTTAGGAAGTCATAAATGATGTGAATATCAACCATACAGCACCTGAGTCTGTGTGAAAGAAATAGCACAGTCCTCATCAGGCATTCCTAATGAAGGACAAACTTGGTTCCCAAGTCTAAATCATTGTATTTCTCCTACCAGGTTTAAAAAACTGGTGTCCTAGACTAGTCTCCAGCACATCAAAGAACCAAATACTATACACTGTGTTCATGCAGTGCTACGGGCAGTTTAAGATCATAAGAGGATTTAATGAGAAGCACATTTGGTCATTTATATATTTGTTGCATATGTTGCCCACATTTCCCAACTCTTCTGTACAGTTATCAGCCTAAGAGGTTAGAACAATCTGACCATGGTGGTAGGTCATGTGGACCAAAAATTATTGTAATCTGTTTCATAAATCACCACAAAAGAAAGGGCAGCACACTGTAAGAGGTCTATATCAATATAATCAGGTGAGATTTCTGGTTTTTCTCTTTTAATAAACTGCAAAATTCCTTAGTGTGCACATCTACCCTAAACAGATGTTTCTGGTAAATTTAAAATTAACAAAAATGGTAGGATATAGATCTATCAGTGCTAGTTGAAATAATTTTTTCTGCAGAAAAAAATACATGCATGAAACTATGGTGGGTTGACCATAGCTGAATGCCAGGTGCCTACCAAGCTGCTGTCACTCTCCTCCTGCGCAGGACAGTGTGGGGAGAAAATAAGGTGGAAAAAACCTCATGGATCAAGATCAAGGCAGTTTAATGAAGCAAAAGCAAAGGGTGCTCACAGAAGCAAAGGAAAACAAAAGATTCATTCTCTACATTTCCCGGGATGTAGGGTTTCAATACACTGCCGATTGCTCTGGAAGGCAAACATCACAATAATGAGTGCCCCTTCTCCTCCTCCTTTCTCGTAACTTCTGTTGCTGGGCAGACATCTTATGGTACAGAATATCCCTTCTGGTCAGTTTGGGCTCAGCTGTCCTGCCTATGTCCCCTCCCAAGATCTTGGCCACCCCCCACCCCCACCCCCACCCTCCCTACCTGCTGGCGAGGGGGGAATGTTGGAGGGACAGCCTTGGTGCTGTGCAAGCACTGCTCAGCAGCAGCCAAGTGGCTGGTGTGTTATCGGTACCTTTCTCTCACTACCTATACAAAGCACAGCGCTATGAAGGCTGCTATGGGGAAAATTCACTCCATCTCAGCCAGATCCAATACAGAAACTGTAAAAATAGAGTAAGTAAAAGGTGATAGGTCCTATCATCAGTCATTGAATACATGATCATTTATTTAAGTAAGTAGTTTTTGACAAGTATGATAGAAATTAATCATTGAATGTGTAGAGAAGATGACATCTACTTTGTGCAAGGAAAAGCACTCATTTACTCCACCACCAAAATTCAAAAAAGGAACACCTCTAGATTACCAGATGTCATTGAAGATTATGCAGCCTTTTGAGGATCAGTTCATTGTTCCTAAAGAAACATGATAATTTGTTCTGGGAATTTGAAACTACCACATGGAGCTACACAGATATTTTTAAAAAAACTGTTGCAAAATGTTCACTTGAACTTATGTGCAGCAAATCTGAGAGAAACCAAAAAAGAGACTCACAGAGAGGGAAGTAAACTGCAACTTGATCAATCTCTGAAAATTTAGTAGGAGATGTAAAAAATACATTGCTAGGAAAAAGGTTCACAATATAGTAAGTGAGCTGATGCTCCTTTTGTATGTAATCATTGTTCTGAAGAATCTAAACAGAATATTATCATTTGAAGAGGATTCACATTACAAATAAGGCTATCAAACCAGTGCCCAGATCAAATGTATGTGGGTTACAAGTAGGTTACATGAGAAAAGTGACAAAAAAGGAAAATAAAGCAGAGATATTAGAAAAGCAGTTATGATCTTCCTGGCAGGAACATAAACTGCACTACATTTTTAGAGCTTTATTTCTATATAATTATAGAACTAAACCAACACCTTTTGTTTAAACTAAACTAAACACCTTTTGGAGTGTGTGTTTGTGATGTTTTCTAGTTGGTGATTGTTTCTGACAATCAATCCATTGTATGTTTAGACAAGTTCATTTCTAAAGGCTAAAGGAAAAAAAGAAATATAATTGGTCAGAAAATTTTGTTCATACTCCTATAAATACATAAGTTATTTCAATCATAGTAATAGTTCTCATTCTAATGAAAATCTGGCACATAGGGCTCCATTTAAACTATTTTTGAAATATTAGCAGAGCTAAATTCACTACAGAGAATAGTCTGTGGTGGGCTGGAAAAGATTCATAGTCAGAAATAGAACAATGTTGCACATGTTGGATACATCTTTTGTAAGTGTAGGAGGACAGCAGGTAACTTCAAAAGCTTAACAACTATTTCCTGTGATCTTCCTTTGTAATCAGTTGAACAGGTTTCTCCCCCAACAAACCATAGGTCTTACTTTCCTTTGGTTTGGATCAGAGATAATGCGACACTTTAGGTCTACCACTTTAAATTTGTGTGAAAATATTACTATTCCACTGGAATCTACTGGAAGAACCAGCTTGTTGCTTGCTAGATTTTTCATGCTCCTGGAGGAACTTCTTAGACTACATCCTGGAAACTCAAGTACGTTTTCCTCATAAGTTTTATAAGGCCAATACAAACTTTTATTCCACTAACCTAACTTCCAGGCTGTAGAATCAAACCTCAAACTGTTTCAAGCCTCTACTCTATGTGGCTACAACATATATTCTAGAAGCATATCCAGCTTTGTTTGAAATTTGTATTAGCTGAAGACTTTCAACATATGTCTGGGTATCTTTTTCTAACAATTAACTGTACTGATGTCTCATCTTCCTGGTTTCAGTCTTCAAATACAAGATCATCTTTTTTCTTGTACTAGCCATTAAGTTTAATTCACTTCCTCACATATATTCCTGTAGACCAGGACTGAGTTAGATTGATTGATTTATTGATTGATTGGCTCATTGATTATACCAACTTTTGGGTTCACAGGAATGCTATAAAATAAGTTTGTGGGGTTTGTTTGTTTAATATTCTTTCATGTCTATCATGTAAAACTCTTGCCAATGCTTTAAGGTTTCCTGTAAAGAGAAAACACCTTAACTACACACAAGTGTTCCAGTAAAAGCATATTTCAGTGAATGCCATGAGTGAAGCAGTCTCTCCTGTTTGATACTTACTTGCTTCCGTATCCCAGGATTATGCTCACCCTTTTAGTTACAGAATTTCACTCTTCATTTCATTAACTAGTTTGACCCTTAATTCCCTCTCAATGTCACTGCAATCCAGAATGCAGCTCTTCTCATAAGTATGACCTACATTCCTATTTCCTGGTTTCTGAACCTGGTTTTGGCTACATTGAAGCTTCAGTTACTCAAGGGAATCTACATTTTAGACCAACAGCTCATCCCATCATAATTTAACATTCCACATACTTTCATGTCATTGCTAATTTTTAGCAACGTCCAGAAAACTTATTTTCTTGATAAATATTGCTAAAAGTATTTACTTCACCAAGCCAAGAATAAATCTAAAACATCACTGGTGGAGAAAAAATCCTTTGTGGATGATTATTTCTCATTTACAGTAACTTTTGTAGTCCACTGGTGAGTTAGTTCTTCATCCATTTGGCTTGATTTTATATGCATTTTTCTTCATTTTTCTTGCACAGATAATAAGGTTCAAATTTAATTGTCTTTTTTCAAAGTACTTCTAGTTTAAATGCAGTGTATTTACTTATTGTTTTTCCATTATAAGAAAAAATGTCACGCGTCATTTTGAACTAAGAGATGCACTATCACCAGCTTAACTGTTTTCAGATTCTTTTGGTAATTTTCTCACATTCACTGACCATTACTGACCAACTCAAAGACTTGATTTCATTTTATCATTTAGTTTTAACATTGTGAGTATCCAAAATTTGCCAATGAATGAGTTTATTCAGAGGGAATCATCATTCTTGAAGTGACCCATATTAGGGAGAAATGACAAAACAATGAACAAAGACCAACCACAGTTCCTTTAAGCATGACCACCTTAAAAATGTAGAATGCTGGTAGTTTGCAATGTCTCAGCCTCTTGCACGCAGGCACAGTTCAATGAATTACAGCAACAGGAAAATATTGAATGACTTATTTTTTAGTTATGGGATACAGTTCTGCAATGTGTCAAATTTTCAAACACAACTTTTTGCCATAGGCCTTAATTAAGTCAACCCTTCCAGTCTGAGTGGCACAGTGTATAGCAATATTTCCATATAAAATGTGTAAAAAGATAAAAAGATGTAACTACAGGAAGTGTAATTTTCATAGAAACACTGCACATTTTTTCTCCTTGTTTACACTTCACTTAAAACCACTATGACATATATTTACTGAAGTATTAATAGGTCTGACAGTGAATATATAAACTAAAAGAAATCATCTGGGGAAGGAGGTAGAGTGAATTACTGCCTTCTCTGTGGTATAGCATATCACCTGACCATATAATGGTGAATTGACTGTGTAAGTTAAAAAAGAAGATACATATAAATCAGAAAAATTCTTTGTCACATTGTAAATGCGTATCATGTCGTCTTACCTTTCAAACAAAACATGAAACTCTCTGCTACCATTCACATAAAATATGGTGATACTGGATTATTTAGCTTTTCAGATATTTCATCAGCAAGAAAGGTTTTTTGAGACAGAATAACCAATTGAATTAATTCACATTTACTGCTTGCTTTCTTGCACACATAAATCACAGATTCAAGGGAAAATGAAGTGCAAGCCAACTTTTTCTCTCAGCTTTAGGCACACAATCTTCAGCCTTTCAAAAGGCAATGAAAAATTTAAAGTTTAGCCATCATTTCTTTGTGCCAGTTTTAATTCTTTCCAAACACTTGTATGTCCTAATGTTTTTTTAAAAAATATATTTTTACAGCATATTTTTGTACTAAAGAAGAAGGAACAGTTTTCCCTTTTGTAAATGTAACCTCCCTTTCTTTTAAAGGTAGTGTTTTTATTAGGACATGGCAGCAACAATGAAGTAAATTGTAAACATTTATCATCTAAGCATTGCGTTTATTGATTTTCTCATATAGAGTACTTTGGGTACGTATTGATATATGTTAGTACCAATGAAAAATGAAAGGTTATAACAGTTCACTGACTCTGGATCATGCCACATGAGAGCAAGAAAACTTGGTTATAAAGTGCCCAAGTTAGGCGTGATCCATTTATTGTGTTTTAAATGCACACTTTGAACCTTAAATAATGCTAAGGGACAAGTTCATCTCCTGGTGTAGTCCCACTGAAGTGAGTGGAATTGCACCAACAATTCAGTTTGTCTCACCGGGCTTGTGCATTTCTGCTTGTACTTGTCATAGTTTATTGTTAGACTTCCTTCAATAACTATGAAGGATGTTGGCATCATAATCCAAATCATAGAATATATCATTAAAAAACATAAAGGCCATATAAATAAGAATATCACCCATCTTCTACAGCCATGAAGGGAAAGCAGTTTCTATCTATTTATCATCTTAAAGCTAAGTCTGGTAAACTCATTGTTTTTCCCATTGCAATGGGAAGATGGAAAGTTCCCAGCCATTCTGCCTGTGACTTGTCTTTACTTGAGCAATTTCTGTAAAGATCAGGCAAAATTCTGACCAGGAGGTTTCCCCTGTGAAGGGAAGAAATGGTCAGAAATTACAGACCAGGAAAGTATACAGGACTGTGATTTTTTTTTTTTGTAGAATTATGTTATCTTAGCAGAAACAGTATTCAACCTATTCTTCATGACATTTAATGCTCCAAGAGTCATGTCACTACACCGGAAAAACTCTCTAGTCCTCCCTCTTAGGAAGTGTTGCTTCACACTTTCTATAGTACATATAATAAACACAGTGTTCCCCTACAAAATTTGCACGTGGTGGGCAAGGAGAAATGCTCTGCTTACTCTCAAGAAACCACTTGAGTGAAAGCTAGCTTATCCTTCTGTTGTCCATGAATATATGTATATATCTATACAGGGACACAGACATTATTGTGATGGGAATGTTTAAAAGACAGACAAAACAGAACAGTTTTAAAAACCAAACTACTAATTCATTCATTAATAGCACACTACTTGCAAATGTTTAATTTTCACACATTATTAATTTTCATCAGTACATATACAATACTGTTGATCATAATACTTATGCATTAAATGATATACAAACACAGATATCTGATATTGTTTAGTTAGCACCAATGGCTGTGGTCCTTGGTGATCCTTGTTCATTAATTTTTCTCACTTAGGCTGGATGTTTTTACACAGCTAGCTATGCTTTTGATATTGCTTATCTCCTTTTCATTTGTCTTCCCAGCCATCTAGCTTTTTCCTTTGGAAACTTCTTGTTACTTGAATACTTTCTGTGTTCAGCTATACTAATACTCATTTTTCTCATTGGTGGTCACATCGCTCACATGTATATAAAATGACATTTGCAGTATTACAAAACAGATACATTTTTAGTTACACTATTTTTAATACACTTAGATTCATGTTCAAGTCAAGTTAATATTAATTATAATGTAATTAGTGCACTTTTATAGGTGTCATATGCCTTTGTTCTGGCTGCATCTCAGTGAAAGTAAGTTACCTCATGTCTACTGTGGGATGAGTGTAGATTTTTGGATCACTACCATGTTAATGCTAGTGTACAGCACATCTATGCTTCAGCTTGCTTTTATTCCAAGCAAAGCACACAGAATGTTGCTGGTGAAAGAAAACATACTCCAACTTCATATCTGTCTTTCTCCAGATTATAAATGGTATTTGATTATCCAGTCATATCTGATTTTTTTTCTTTAAAATTACATTAAAGTCAAACCAAATCAAGTCTTTGCTTTTCAGTTGTGTAGATCGGCAGTGTCACTGCCAATGAACCATCCTCAGACACCTCTTGTAACAAATCTCAAAACTGGTGGAAAAATGGCATCAGAGAGCAGTCAAAGCTTCTGTATTCTCTGTCACTTTTTGGTATTCAGTGCCAAATACTAGGAAAACGAAGACAGAAATCATAAATGTAGTTAACAATACACACAATTTGTTGCTATTGAGGTGAACTGATGTTTTTCAGTGGCTGTCATCCACTTATATTTTCCTTTTCTTTACCAAGTATTATGCACTTTAACACCTTTGAAATGCCTTAGGCTCTAAGCAAGTTTACCAGGAGGTATATTTAATTCCTATCTTCACATCATATTTTTCACCAGGAAGAATGAACAAGCCCCTCCAGGCGCCATGAGAAAGCTTTAATTTACCAGTGATACAAAGCATCTGGTCCTTCCTGTTAACTTCAGCTATTAGCTTCAGCTGATCACAGGAAATCTTCAGACCTAAGGTTTTTCTGTAGTTCAGTACAGTTACATTCATTTCATAAATACGTATCTGTATGTGTGTACTTTTGCTTTTCTTGCTTACATCCAGAACAAGGAAAAGACATTGAGTTTCTTACCTCAAAGAAGCTATCATCAAAGTTTCGTAGGAGATGAATGACATTAGTCACAGGCTTGTCCCTAACACATCTTTATTGAAATTTTAACAATGACAAGGTTATCTTAAAGAATCCTTGAACGTTATGGCACAAGAACTACACTTCTCCCCTCTCCTATCTAAACTGATTTTGCATTTGTTCCAGACCTATGACTGCATGTATGCACACACATAAAATTCTGAAAAAATATCTTTGAGACTCAGTAACATAACTTCCTGATGAAGCGTGCAGAATTTGTATGTTGAGTTGAGAGAAAATGCCCATTTAGAACACATCAGCTTAGACTGAAAACACAGTAGGTTGAATAATGCCTTGAACTTCTAAATTGAGATTAGATTTCATTCACCTAAAGCAGCAGTCGCAGCTATGCAGACATATTGTTTCCACCAGATTTTCTACCTTTCCCTCAGAATAGAGAAAGGAAAAAAGAATTCTGTTAGGAATTTCAATGTTTTTGTATAGGTTGGTTTGACTAACACATAATTGCTAATGCTGATTCACTATAGATTTGTTTCTAGTGCAGGGGCAAATGCTCTTGCAAGTGTGTATGGGTGTAATTTACATTGCCACTAATTTATATTTTACTCTGTAGCCCCTAGGGAAAATTCTCATTTTAAAAAAAATCTGGCAAAGATCTACTTTACTATCAGTTGTCACACAAATCTCTCCTTAGAAGCTACATTTACTAAAGACAACTGTGAAAAATAGCTTAGAGAAAAAGTTGGGGGGAAAAAAAGCACATCTTTTCTAGAGGAAGCAAAGAAAACAGAGAGAATATATCATGGCCAAAAAGACTGATTTGTCATTAAGTCTTAGCAGGTGGAACAATATACAGATTTATTATCCAAAATTAAAATTGTCAGATAAAGTACACAACATTCTAGCTCAGTGGATTATAGTAATCTCTTTGATTTCAATGTAATTTTTTTAATTAAGATGATCTAGCTCAAGCAGAACTAGATAGCACAGCCAATTAAGATTTATAGACAAAACTTTATGTACAACCACAAGGTGCACAATCAAGTATTTTGCTGTTTTAGTTCATTACCTCATTTGCCTTTGCAAGCTGTAGTTTGGCAATGCATAATTTGCTCATTGTGAAAAATTCTGACGCTTGAAATGCGAACAGTATTTTGCCTCCTTATTGAACACCCAAACAGGTTCCTTCTTTTGCTGTTTTAGTTAAAAAGACTAGAAAGCTTAGTGGGCAAAGGCATCTTGGACAATTGTCAGCAACAAAACATGTAAAAGGTAATGTACATAATATGTCTCATGCAAGAAATGACTGAAGCAAGCAAAATTACTCTCCATCATTGCTGAAGCTTATATGGTATGTACAATTTCACAGCACTAAGGTCTTGTCCTTGTTCTCTCTGTTTATCTTTCTAAGTCTCTCTCTGTCAGATAAAAATCCTAGAGGATAAGAAGTTACGTATTGGCCTGTAACTGTTAATGTTTGTTTAAAAAATTTGCAAACTCTTTTTGTTTTTCCAGGAAGTTAAAATGATATCGTTGCTGAAGTTGTAGAAAATCCTCATTTTACAAGTGAAACAGGCATCATTATTATTTTTTTTCTTTACTCTGCAAAGCAAAATGCAGGACCATACTGAATTAGCTGTTAACACTACTGGAAAACTTCACTTTTTTTAGTCAAGACAAGGCACAGGAACGACTGATATTTGCTGCCACCTACTTTCAGAGGACTCCGCAGACCTTTGCTCTTTCCCATGTCTATGTAAGGAACACAATAATAACCAAAATCAACAATAAAAAGAAAAAAACCCCCATAATTTACAGGGAACATATCTTCTGGGTTTCCTGGGAGTCTTATCATTTGTGTATGTCTTCCAGATTGTAAACCCTGTAGGAAATTGATTGCTTTGATATCTGTGTGTTGTGCAGGGTCAATGGTACAGTCAACGCTTGAGTAAACAAGCAAACAGTGGTCAAATGCAATCGTAAAAGACATACAAATAAATATATAATATGTATGTATCTCTATCTTTGTATGAATAATGTCTAGGAGCTCAAACCCCATGTTTTCTGTCCCATCAGTGGTTTGACCCTAAAATGACATTATGCTTTCTGGAGAAACTTCTTGTTTTTTTAAATGAAAGATGGCGATGAAGAATCAGTATTAATACCCCTGATCTGTTTGGGATAGCATTCAGCTTGATAAGTCTAGTTGTTTTTAATGAGGATGGTAAAATTTTAAAATCTATTTTCAAGGACACTGACATTAATATAATTTTATCCACCTACAATTCTGTATAGAGTGTTTAACAACAACAACAAAAGTCCTGTGAGAAGAGACATTTCCTTTATCATTATCTGAACATTGTATTTTTAAAACTGTAGTCAAAAGCTTTAGAAGTCATGGATAGTTTCATTGAAGAATACAATGTCCTTGGAGGTTTTTTAGTACATCATCTTGTGATATATTGCATCAAAATGTAAAAGAGACAAGTGAAATAGAAAACTGATAACTTTAAAGCATGATCATCTAACATCCACCATTATGTGTTCATTCCTCAGACAGAAGATATCTCCTGAGATCATTCTACAAGCAAGACAAGAAAAATCAGTGTAAGACTGGACTACCTGGTGTATCTTCTCCATTTTGTTATTCAAGTGTGACTGCTGTACCATTCACTACTGAGGAAGTATCAGAAAACCATTATAAACCATTTGGTTTATGTCTATCATTGAATCATATTTCAATTACTTTGTTTGAAATGTTGTATATAGGTGGACAAAACTTCAGGTTCTGTTTTCTTTGCAAAACTTCAACCAGAAAATTCAGCTTCACTCTAGTTCTCAAAAACCAAACTTGGGAAAACTAGATTTATTGATAATTTACAGGATAATGCCTACGTGTCAAATATGTATTCTGTATTTCCTCTGAATATTCCATTCACATTCTAGCACATACAAATACCTCTAAACCCCCAGTTTTCAGCTTTACGACAGCAAAGGGTTTTCAGTTTTTAGTGCCCAAATAATTTGAAGATGGTACATTCCCCCCAAACTGACAGAAGACAGAGGCTATACTTGTGAATCAATTGAATGATATGTTTTCATCCCATGGAATGTAATTGTCTTTTCTAGTAAATTCTATTTTCAGGGACTCTAAACCATGACTTCTCTCACCACTGGGAAATCTCCACCCTGCTGTCTTCTACAGGGGTACAAATGAGGAAAACGAATATGCTTGACTGAATCGAGGAAGAGCATAAATTGGTTGGGGACATGAGGGAAGTAACAATTCTTGTCCAGGCAGAAAACATGAGGGAGGTGAAGAGATTTCATTTGGAAACAGGTAGGCAGGTCAGTTGCAATGGTACAAGTCATGCCAAGCTAAAGCTGTCTTTGGGCATAAGCAATGTTAATGAAGGCTCAGAGCTCTCATTCTCCATCTGCTTGCTCATTAGGGGAACTACTGAAGTTCTACTGGCTAAAGCTTGGCTTGCAATAAGTGGTGGAGCTCCTAACCCAGTATTATGCAGCCCGTGCCAGTGCTAAATGCTTAGTACATTTGTGAGGCCCAGCTGCCCGCAGCTGGGCTAATGATCTTTGCATACAACAGGGTGCTGCTGGAATTTTTGGTGAGGCAATACCAAAATCTCAGCCTGGAGCATAAGGTGAACTTAATGTTTTTGTATTTATGTGTTGGGAAATAGCTTTTTTTTTTTACTTCAGCTGGTAGAATAAATAGTTATTAAGATTATGCCCTGGAAATCAGTGCATTTGGATGCCTTCTGTCCTTAAATCTATTTTCAGCACAAGAAGCACCACTATTGGCAATATGGAGCTCTAATAGAGATACTCCAGTTACAGTTGCTGGAATCCCCAAGACCTGCCAGTTATACGGTAAACAGCAAAAGCTTTAACCCATATGAAAACTAAAACATAGGAAAAAGTACACTCACTTTTGGAAAGAAAAAAAGGTAAAGCAGTTCTATCCCTAACTCAAGTTTTTAAAAAATGCTAGCAAAGAACTGCTTCAGCAGTGGGGTAGACTGCTTGGGGTCATACACAATGCTTGGCAAAATAAAGCTGACATTGATCTAGAGGACATTTTTGACAGATGAATTTGCTACCCTGCTTGACTCTTGCCATTTTTTTGTTGTATGGGATAATTCACCACTACTGGCTGTACAGAGCCACTAGGCTGCAGTTAAATATCATTGGCAGGACTTATCAGTCCAGAAATGTTTTTTGCACCTGTAATAAAAAGAGTAGCAGTATGAAGAAAAAGCATTGCTGAAATATTGTATCTTTTACTAAATATATATAATGGTATACATCTATATGTCGTATATTTTGTGTATGTGGAGGAATAAGGAAAAGGTTGATAACCCAGATCTTAAAGGCACTTAATGGGAATGAAAGTAGCTTCCTATAGTTGAGTTCTAAGGTTGGATTTGTCCCTTTTGGCACAGAGGGATGCAACTTCTCAGAGTAAGTTCCTGGGTTCCTTTGGGGAGTAACTTTTTGAAATTGTTTTTTTAATCCTTCATCAGTAGGTACAGGAAAGGGCAGGTAAAGACCATCTGGAGAAGCCAGCTTTAATTTATTGTGAACATTTCCTCATCAAAATCAGAGAAAGACTACCTTGAGCCTTCCCCATCACTGTGTTTTACCTCACCTGCTTTTCAGTCAGTTCAGTCTCCCCTAGGCTTCCTGGAGCAGAGATCAGCCTATACCACACTACTTTGGTCTCATTTCCCACTACGGAAATCTGCTTTATAGTAGGAACTGGGTTTAAAAAGGGAGGGGCAGACAGATGAAGACAGAGAAATATAAATCAAAAAACTTATAATAGGTAATATTTTAATGAGTATTCTTGATGTTCTGTAGACCAGCCACAGTTTGAATGTGGCTTTCAAACGTGACATTAACATTCAGAATTGCCCATAAGAAAATGCATGATGTTAATAGTTTTTGAACTGAATAGGTAAATATTTGATGCCAGAGGATAGAGATTAAGTGGTCTGCAGCATATATTAATTTGGTAACTTTTTTATATTTTCCTGTTCGTTGCTTTCTGCAGCAACCTTCAGTTTCACAGGATGTACAATGTGTTATTATAGATAAATAATGCTGTAGAAATGAATTCATAAAAATATAAATAATATACGATAACACGTATAAATTACAGTAGTACTACTTTGTGCATAAACCCTTTTTTGGCCTACAATTTAAAACACAGTTTTAAGAATAGTTCTTTAATGCATTTTTATATTTGGCTGATGCTCTTTTTCTGTTTTACATGTGTGTTGTATGTGGTACAATTACACAACAAAAAAACCCCAAACCCCAAATAGATTTGCATCTTCTGGCATCTTCTGCTGTAGAAATATTTTATTAGTCCAGCAAAGCACTTAAAAACTGTAAAAGCTAAACATTATTCAGAGTAATGTCATTGAGTAAAAATATTTGGTACATTCTTTTGAGGTATTATACATTCTATAGTTACTATCTATGAAGAATAAAAGGGTATATCTTTAGTTTGTGCAAAATAGTATGACTCTCCTGACATCCTTCAAATTGCACCTATTCACACCATCTCAGTATCTTATGTCAGATAAAACCTATCTTTGGTTAAAGAATATATGTGTGTGTGTGTCTATATATTTTACAGAAGTCCACAAGTACCTTAAATGTTCTGAAAATGCTAGAAGAAACAGATCCAGAACTCACATCTAAATATAATGAAAACAGTCTAAAATACCTCATGAAGTTCAAGTCCCAAAGTGGTAGGAAAATAATATTTCTAAGCAAAGGCTTGTGACCACCTCATGATTATAAACCTGCTGGCAATGAATTTTCTCTTTAGAACATGACCATTTTCATCTTCTCTTACAAACCCATATGCTAAGATTTTTTTTTAGTATGTTTTCTTTACTGAAGTAAGAATGTGACAGTCATCATAAAAAAAAAAAAAGAATAAAAAAGAATAAAAAATTCTCACATGTGTGAAGTCCTAAGTTCCTGTACAGCACAACTGCTCTAAAAAGAACAGCCCGCTGAGCTCTGGTATAGTGATACTAGTGTTAGGGGTTAATGAACAGCCTCAGTAAACTTTTGAAACTGCAGTGAGAAGCCACAAGAAAAATGCATTGTCTTACCGTTAGTACACATTTTTTTCTTCCATGTCTTCCACTTGAGAAGCGCAAAGTTCATCTTTCTTTGCCCACTAAATGCCATGTTCCTTTGCTGCAGTATCATGGAGAGTCAAAAAGCATGTGCAGACAGCTGGTGCTATACTCTTTCTTTGCCATAAATGGGGAACACTGGATGTCTAACCTAAAGCCTGAGCTTCAGTCTGTCACTAGAAAAATCTAGTCATGGCATGTTAGACAAAGAGCCTTTGGGATTTTCCTAATTTTGTTGGGGAAATGACCTGAGTAGAACTAATTTTCCTCCGGTGCTACTTGATCTGGATCAGGTGTCCAAGCTGTTTAGTTTTCTAACTACATGAAGAATTTTGCTGGTGCATGGGAAAGAACAGTGAGGGGCTGAGAACAAGGGACCAAGTGGAAAAATGAGGCAGCTTATTTTGATGTCAGCACTAGTCTATGGCCTCTGTTACGCTGAGTATGACACAATGCCCTGGTGTGGAGTCACACGGGGAACTGTTTGTGTATATGACAGCCTGATCTGAGAAGAAAGAGATTTCCTAAAATTGCACACAAAATTTTATATCTTGCCAGGGAAAAATTTCTGACTTGGGTCTCATTAGCTTCTTAGAGAAAACTGAAGAATTACCCCATGTACTTTAGTTTTAGTATTTTGCTCCTTCTACACTTTCTTCTACATTCTTTCCTCTGCTTTAAATTAAACAATTTTTTTCCCCCTCCTTTCTTCTTTTAGAGTTTCTGATAAAGAACTAGGCTTGCGGGTTATTGCAAGTACATTCCAACATCATGAAGATTATTTCTGTGATACATCAAGACAAGAAATCTCAACGACTACAGCATAAACCTGTGTTTGAAATTAGATTTATCTGGCCTTCTGTCAGCTTCAGAGCTCTCCACAGTAATGTTTCAGTAACTTCTACAGGGATGATGCAGCTCTGATGAATAATTGCTAGAAGACAGGTTTAAATGTGGAGTAACTCTCTCAAACCATCATCATCCCTGTAGCGTGAATTAAAGTTACTGGACAAGAAGCTCATGTGCTATCAGTAAGGATTAAGGCAGGCTATATGTATGAAAAACATGATTTTTTTTCCTGGAACACAACTGGTTGAAATCTGCTGCTGTGTATCAGTAACTGCACCACTTCAAAGCATAGGGACAGAAGGGCTCAGTAACAATATATTGTGTCACTGTCCAATTAAGAAAAGCAAAATAAAGTTCCCAAAATAGCTTTCAATTAACACTTACTACTTGCCATAGTATATTTAGTTTCTTAAAGGGCCATTAATTGTTAATATACTGCAATTAGCCCTTAAGCATGTGATTAATATTCTGTTAAATGCTTATTTAATGTTATTTGGCATTCATTACCAATGAATAGATATTTAATTGAAGGCTGCTTCCTACTTAGCAGAATGGCTGATCTCCTTTTGCCCCTTCCATGATTACTTTCTGCTATTTGTTTTTCTTCAGACCATTGCTTTTAAGGTTGTAGAATTATTATTCTCCTTGTAGTTCACTCGGTTAAGCAGAAAATAATCAGGTTTTTAGATCATAACACCTATTCAGGTAAGTGTGCTGGGATTATAGATGCATCAAAGCACACCAAAATTTGTTCAGCAAAATACGTCTTAATCCCCAATATACAGGGTTTGATGAAAGAAAGTAAAAATTTCATTGCACCTTTTTTTTCTTCTCCCTCCTCCTTTGTTCCCTTCCTCCACTCCCTTCTTCCCCAGCATCACAGCTCTAATAGATGGAAGCAGGGCAAACAAGGCAGAGAAAATACAGCAGCAAATAGATATGGTAATATGATTGCCTTATGGAGAAAACTTTTAAATTGCTTTTCAATAAGATGAGCCTGTTTCTGCTGTGTGGTACACAAAGCTAATGCAGAATAGAGAAATGGTGTGAGCTACACATCAAATCGTAGGGTCAATGGCTGGACTTGATGATCTCAAAGGTCTTTTCCACCCAAAATGATTCAATGATTCTATAACACTCTCATGAGGCTGGCACCCTATCAGTTGGCATTTACATTCACGATTGTCCTCTTTCAGTTTAAAATCAGATAGCTTAAAAGGAAATTATCAAGCCAATTGCTGCATGCCCAACTTGAGATACATAAAAGGAGACCAGTATTCAACAGCAGCAATAGCCTACACCTTGAAAATCCAGCCACCTCAGAAGCCTTTTCTGTTCTGTAGGCAAAAATGACTGATCACTAGGCATAATATAGTTTTGAAGGGCCATTAGCTGCACTCATGTTACTAGGTGGTCAATAAGCAAGCAAAATCACTAAAATATATTTCAGACTGCTGAAGTTTGAATATATTCACTTGTCTATCAGAGTTATTATTTTAATTCAGAAAGAAGATGAGTAATAAAGAACTATGTAAGGAACAACATGATGTGAAAATATTCCCATTAATATTAATTTCATTTTACAACCAGCTCCTGCAGACGAAAAAAATATCTAGGTTATATATCATAAACAGTTAAAATGTATAATGTATTTATTAAAAATGCAATTATATACATATTGTTTAAAACTTCGTGAAAGCAAAGTGGTTTTCTTCCAACCTTGGTTCTCGTGCATATTCGCTTGCACCTTGAAGGAAAATGCCTACAAGAGAGAGAAATGTTCTTTCCATTGGCATTTGAGATTACTCCATGAAGCAATCTAGTTCATTCTTGCATTTTATAACAGTTTAAATTTTTAAAAAAAGGTCTTAATTAGAGCTCTACATCTGCCAGTATGTGCTGCTTTAAAAGGGTACTGAATTAACTTTTTGCATGAGTTTCCCTGTCCATTTCCTCACTGTTTTCAGAGGATCCAATGCTTCAATATTTTAAATTTCACTAAGCTCTGCTATTCAGCTGAAGAAATCTCAGAAACATTTCTGATTATCTTTGAAGACTCATGGGATGCTAGAAGGCAAACATCATGTTAATCTTTAAAGAGGTCAAGTACTTAGGAAAAAAAGAAAAATCAGAGAACTGACAATCAGAGGAGGTTGTTTCCATTCCTCAGAAGAATCTTGAACAAGTAATTCAGCTAACTATTTGCAAGACAACAAGGAATCAAGTGAAACCAAACCAATATTTTCCTTTAAATTTTGCCTAATAAGGATAATGATGAAAACAAAAGGTGTTACACATCATGACCTTTTGCAGTCACAATCCATTCTAAAAAAAAATCTAGGGAAATATTGTTCTAATAGAAGTACTGTTGGGTAGGAGTAAATTGCACTTAAAATTGTATCTATCGATGGTTAGTTGTAAAAATGGAAGAAAGCCTTGAATAGAATTAATTCAGGGAGATTTTAAAGTTCTTCACTGTTGTTCTTACTGATTAAAACAGCATATTTGTTAACATTCAAGAGCCACATGATGATAGAGGGGGCTGTATGGTGGAGATCAATATCAGAATTCAAAATCTTAGCAAACTGATGTCCTAAAGGGTAGAATGATGCTTAGCCAGTAAACAGTTTTTCTTTTAGGCAGGAAAAATTAGTTGTATAAACACAGGATGGGAAGCAACAAGATCGCTAAACAAGATGAGCTAAAGTGGAATAGAAACTGAACTAGAATCAACAATAACACCACCCTGTGAAAAAAAAAGTGAATGCTTTACTTGGATACATAGCAGGTGTTTTGTATGTTGCAGTTTTGATATGATCTTCTCACTCTGCTCAGACTTGTGGGGCCACTGAGTGAAGTCTGGGCATTCTGTTTTGAAAAGGTTGAGGACCACAGGCTAAAAGATCAGATATGGCAGGAACATGAACACTGCCTCACTCTGCCTGTGAGGGGCAAGGGAAAAAATCAGGATTTTATAGTTTAAAGGAGAAATAAATTAAAGGTTTGTATGGTTTACAAAAAGGAAAAGGAGGAACATGTTCTCCAGATCGGTGGTGAATATTGCTTCTCATAGTAATCCCATGAGATACTGTAACTTGAGAAAAAAAACCCAAAAAAAGTCTTTGAGGAAAAATCTCTCTAATCCTAAGGGTAATGAAATAGCAATGGAATAGGTCACCTAGGGAGATTGAGGAGTCTCTAACGCTGGATGCTATTAGGAACAGTCCACTGAGTTATTACTTTAGTGGAATACCAATAAGGACATGTACAAAATAACCCCTCATAGATCCTTACACCTTTTTTTATCGAAGATCCTACATTTCGACGAAGGATTCAGGGAACTCTAGGTACTTCAGTTAGGATCTCTGAACAACTTCTTTTTTTTCCTTTACCTCTTTTTTTTCTTTTCTCTCTAGACCTGCCCCCCCCCCCCCCCCCCCCCCTTTGTATGATCAATTATACAAAGAATGCTAGTACCAGTTGTGAGGCACAGGACAAACCTGAATGAACAAGCTTGGGCAAGAAGTCCAGACTTCATTTATTCTCCTGTCTCCTGTAAAAGAACAGCCCCGCGCCCCCCCCCAAAAAAAAAAAAAAAGAAAAAAACCAACAACACCACCCCCCAAAAAAAAAAAGAAAAAAAACACCAAAACCCACAAACAAAACCAAAACCAAGTAAGAAAAAAAATATAGAAAAGAGCAAAAGCAGTATGTTACAATAACATTTGTGTTAGACTGAATCCAGGGCTTTATTTCTTGGGGGGAAAAAAAGTCAAATCAGGCTTGTAGAGGAAACCTCCTAAAGGAAGAAGCTACAGTCAGTCAGACGAAGACCCAAACCCATTTTTCAATCAGATTCACGAATCATGTGAATACATGGTTAGATGAGGTTATAGGTTGAGCTCTGAAGCTTTGAAAGCTGGTGCATGGTTCTGTCAATGCAGTCTGGCTCTATCAAGGCCAGGCAGGCTAGCACCCCATCCAACTGCTCTGTTGGTGTTTTATGCTCTGAACTATATAAAACATGAGAATTTTGACCCAGAGTTTCATATTAATTTAATCACCAACATTATTAACAGAAAACACTGCTTGTGGGCAGCTAGAGCTACCCTTTACCTGACTACATAGTCATAGCCAGTTAGTTTGTGGGAAGATCAGTTCTACAGGGTTTTAAACAGGTCACTCTCTTTGTGTTTCTGATTAATGCTTGCCTGCCAAAGCTTGACCTAAATACGTTATTTTAAGCAGTTAAAAAAAAAAAAAAAAAAAAAAAAAAAGCTTCTGTAATAATGTATCACTCACAATCGATTTGTTGTTAATTGGGATTATCCCTCATTAGTAAACAGAAGGCACTGCTGTATATATTCTGTTGATTTGTACCTGTCTACTGTGGGTTAATGGCATGATTAAAAAACATTTCACACTAAGTTTCCATCATCAGAAAAGCAATATTATTCAGTGACTGACTTTTACCTTAGGCTTAATGTTCAACTCATTCCTTTGCAGCTTACGTAGAAAGGAGAATATTAACCTTAACAAACACAAGTGATTATATTTCAGCAATGCATAGTATTATAGTGGTAATTATTAATCTCTTCACTCTCTTAGTAACTTCCTGCATCTTATCTTGGCATCTCTTTTTTAAGCTTACATCTGACATTTTGGTACATCTGAGTATTCAAAAAATGCCCCAAATGGTACTGATTTTCAGCTGGTTAGACATTTCAAACTAGGACTTCCAAATGGCTGTGTAAGCTTTGAATGATCTCATGTCACTACTTGATAGCTTCCTCTGACCCTTCTTCTATTTTTATTATATGCTTCATGGCCAAATTCAGCACAGGAATACAGCCAGCACTTAGTAGAAGTACTGAATTGGGATTTCAGCATCCTTTGACCTACCAGTGCAATGATTGTTGCCTATTACCTTTACAGGCTTCTTTCCCCTCAGAAAATTCAGTATTTGCTATGGAACTTTTTAAAATGTACCTGACCTTCATAACTGCATCCCAACACAAATAAATTTCCTGGGAAATTATCAAGCATACTGGGAGGAAAAAAAATCCTTTGAAGGCTGCAGCAGACTTAACTCCTAAATTCATAATTGTAGCTGTCTTAAGGTGAAGAAAGAGAAGCCATAGCGGTTAGCATTACTTTCTGTTATAAAATGTGGATTTTATATTAAAAGCTTTTAAAGAAAGAAAAGGAGTGTTTTGGCATGTTTGCATGTTTTTTTCCCTTTAAGCAAGAAATACCTGATTTTGAGAAGATATTTACATACAATAAACAAGATTATTCAGCACAAATCTTCAAAATACATGCAACTGCAACAAAATGAAAACTCTCTGTTTTCAGTGTAATTCCTATATGATGCCTGTGTGGGGATGTCATGGTTGCACTAGAAGACAGGAAAGAAAAAAGAAGTTTGGTGCATACCATACACTTCAGCTGAATATTAAGCCCTCCAGATTCCCATTGTGAAAGGGGAAAGGGTACACAGCAGGCAGAAGAATACATTCCTGAGCAATATACTCTTGGTTGAATATGGGGTGTTTTATTGTACATCAGCTGGTCTGTCATGTTTTCCCCATGCAAGAAAACAAGCTCAAAATAAGATAAACAAGCTCTTCCAGCCAAAGTGGCTTATTTTCCATAAATGTAGACAATAAATAAATAAAAATGTGATACTCAATGTAATATTGCTCATAGAGTTATAATAACCATGTAAGTCTTAGTTCTGTTTTTCCTGGTGCTAACAGACAACCAAGGCAGACCTCTTGCTTTTAAAAGGGTGACACTCACAACCAGCTCCCTGCTTGCTCTGTGCTCTTCTGACCAGGGCTTTTTCACCAGCTGTTGCTTTATGTCCTTCTGATTTGGAATCAGCAATCACCAGGACCCAGCAATCGGAAGAATGCCTCTTCATTTCAAAATCCAATCAACTGTTGCAGCCCACCTTCAAAGTCAAGTTTCTCATGCAGCCACAATTAGAATGGACAATGTCTGGGAGACACTAAACAGCGTTAAAACAAACACGAAGACAGAAGCTAAAATCTGTCTAATGCACCACTCCCACCCCTCATATATTTATTATATTGTCACAGGATGGAAATCTTCAGCAAACAACCCCCAATATGACCTTTGTAATAAGAGATCAGTAACACTAATGGGGGAAAAGAAATCTGTGTGTCCTTTTTGAACTTGAGGGAGTGCAGAGTCAAGCACAATTCACATTCTGTTCCGCTTCACATGCCCAGTCCCTATACTTGTCTGGCTGCCTGAGTAAACTCTCTGGATTTCATGGCAGGTGTAAAATGCAAGGTTAAGGAGACATGACCATTTGGCCTTCATTTTATTGTAGATTGTTCCTAGAATGTTTGCCTTTGTTCTGTTGTTTGCTTTTGGTTAAGAGCTGAGCTCTTGCGGTTCACCCAGATGTGCCCTGGAGTCTTTTGTCCTTCCAACTTATCACCCGACAGCAATGATTGTATAGTGTAATTAAAAGTCAGTGCTAGCTTTTGGGATATATACTATAATAAAAGAACCATCTGAAATCAGGACTTAAATTAAGAAGGGTTCAGGGACAGGTAGGCTGATATTTGTTATGCATTTTAATAGAGGAAGTTTGAAGCTAATTGGAGGCTAACTAAACCCTTTGGACACATTTCAAGTCACGTCAGTCCTTTTTTTCTCCCTAAGGATTCTGATAGGCCATGCAGCTTAGTACTGCCTTTTTCTATCTTAATTACTACATTGAGTTGTGCTAATGTAGGTTTACTTTGGAGGCATGTGTTATGATTATAATCCAGACAAGAGTTTCTACTATAGGTTTCAGAATCTAGTTTAAACTCCTCTCTATCTGTAAATCGAAGAAAAAACATTAAAGACCAATATGCTTCTCATACTAATGCATTGTAACTCGTGCACATGTATCTAGCGCAAGTAGGTCACCTGAGTTACTGTGACCCACCTCGGTAGCTCATAAACAAGGTCTTTGTTGTTCTGTGTTTGTGACATTACTAGATTTGATTTTATATAATATTACACATTCATTGGGCTGTGATAACTGTCCTTGCTGTGAACACACTTTCTCAGTGGTGGTACTAAAGAGACCCATCAGTTTTAAATATGTTAAGCTTGTGAATGGAAATCTATATTATGCAATGTGGTTTCAACTACTAACATGTGGCTAAGGGAAAAAAAAAAAACCCAACAAAACATTATGACAATCCCATTTCTTTGCTGCTTGTGGTATTTTTGCAAATCCTGGTCAATGAACCCAATAGGCTGACCTTCATAATTCAGGCTGAAGTTAGGGAGGAGAAGCACTTTAAAAGGAAAATGAAATGCAAACCTGTTGAATTTCATAAATGTCAGTAGAAAATGTTGAATAGTGTAAAAATCAAAAACAGGAAGAAAGCTTTCATACTTTATCATAATATGCACATGCATCTTTACTAAGGAATTAGCAAATATTGAGCTTAAAAAATAAAAAGAATTTCATCTTCCTTTTTGGGAGATTAGCATTTTAAAAATTGATAAAAATAATATAATTACTTCTTCTCCAGTTTTCCATGACTCTGGAAGCAAAGTGGTTTGTGTGAGTATATACAGACAGAAATCCAAGTTTTGGGGTACTTGTCTATTCTACACAGACGTTGAGACTCTTTTGGGAAAAATTCTACCAGCAGCAAACACGCATTTGTCACCAAACCCATGTTTTTCTCTCCTTTTTTCCTGCCTCCAAAAAATAGATTCTGTATTTAAACTACGCATATGCACCAAAGATTTTAATTCATAGGACTTTCATAGCTAAACAAGCTCTATTTCAGGATAAGGAAAAGACATGAGCACAAAACTTCTCTTTTTCTGCTCTCTTGATTTGTCTGTTTATTGCTCTAACAGTCCTTTGACCTTCCAACATCACTGTGCACTGTTGTGCAATTCAAGTAAGACTCAGAAAGTTCAGCTCCTCTTAGTAGATTCCACTACTGTGGACCATACAACAGTACTGAAGCTAAAAGAGTTTGGATGACCCACATCTCTTGGATTGCAAGACACGCTCACAAGTATGCTGCACTTTGGCTACTTTACATTTCTGCAAGATC
This sequence comes from Falco biarmicus, assembly GCF_023638135.1. Classification (NCBI taxonomy): domain Eukaryota; kingdom Metazoa; phylum Chordata; class Aves; order Falconiformes; family Falconidae; genus Falco; species Falco biarmicus. The sequence goes on from NC_079290.1 coordinate 63,796,012, forward strand.
CAGAGATGAGGGCCTTAACTCATTTCCCAAGAGGCTCACACCTCCTTGGCCCTTTAGGTAGTGTATATCTAAGAGATGATCTCAGGTCTTCTTGGTTGTTGCTGCAACAGGCTGCCTTTCTATTAAGGAATTGTGTTTTTTTGGAAAGTCAGAGTAAGCAATTTTTCCTTGTCATCCCTTTCCCCGTTGTCCATCTTCTCTCCCTCTTTCTTCTTTGCTTGTCAAGACCATAGCCATTCTTTCCGTTCTACTGTCAAAACTCACTCTTTTGTTTCATGGTCTCACAGTACAGCACTGAATATTTCCAGTGCTGAGACACTCCTGCTATTGATTTTTGAAAATACTTCTTCCAGGAAGAAAGTCTGCCCAAGTATAAAAAAGAAGACAAATTTACTGGAGAAATAAAAGCAAAACAAATGTGCTGTTGATATTTGAAAAAATACTGGCATATACTTCTGGCTGAATTCAAGCAATCATAACTAGCAGTAAAATATGACACTTTTAGTATTTAGTCTCAGCTCAACCACTTTTTGTGGTTAAATCTGATCTATTCTACATTATAGAGAGAACATTAGTTAGCTTCAGCAGTTCTGTAAAGAGATAAAATCCATTTTATTTCACATTTGCTATCTATTACATATAAGAACATAGGTCCTATTTTGCTATTCTTTAATTGAAATTGACATTAATAAGAGATTAATCAATGTTCCCAGTGATCAGTCCTTTTTATACTTTATTGGCTTTCTTATCTTTACGAACATTTTTTCGTAAAAATGTTTTCTTGTGTTCTGTGCAACAGAAAGATTTTTTTCTGCTTGTTTATTGAGTTCATTCACATGTTCTTTGATATGTTAAAGCAGCAAACACAGTTCTGTTCATGTGCAGTAGCTTCCGTTATTTTTACCTTTTACTATGCTTATTTTAGCCTCCTGTGCTTTGTCCTTCATAAATTGGCAGATCCATAATTCTGCAATAATTTATGCTTCCTCTATTTGCATTAGCTTACCTACTCCATTTTTGCCTTGATTGGACAATCACCATCTGCCTAGTTTTTATTTTTTATTCCATAATCCCATTTTGATTTTAACACTGACTTCTAAGATATATTTAGTTCTCCTTTTAATTTCTGACTGCAATAATTAGAAAGGTTTTACCAAGTAATGTCAATTCACTTATTCTTTTGCTGATTAAACATAATCCCATTTTCCTGGCTTCAGCTCTGTTCTCTCTTTGAAGACTAGTTAGATTTTTAACATACAGTTCCCATATTTTCTAACATTTCAGTATCTATTAACCTCTACCTCTTGACTGGGAGCTGAAACTTCAATCTAAATCCTGAAATATAACTAGTGGATAATGAAAAACAAAGGTAATGAAAATGGAAGATATGACAACATACTGTGAATATGCCTGAGCCATGCATAGAGGTCATCCTGGCAATTCTTCTTACTTAGAGTCCTTTTAACTAATTAGTTGCCTTTTCCACTTAGTACACAAAGTCCTGTGATATTCATAACTTTGGGTTTTTTTCTTGTCATAGAATGGAAATAGGGTGCTTTCTTCCTTTTCTTTTTTCCGCTCAGAAAACTCTCTTCCTCTTTAGAAAGAATGTATTTAGTTTGAGCTGAGTTCGGGTGGCAACAAAAATACTGATTGTGTGTTGCTATAAATTTATGAAGGTTTTTCACATTAATGTTTGTTGATAAGTAACAACTCCGCATTAACACATTATAACTATTAACTGGGGCTAAATTACAGAGGTCTTATTGAAAGGCTACATATATAACCTTTTGAAAATGTCCCTTCTTGAATAATTAAAAGTTTTGCATGATATTTTCCTGTATCACAGTCATTCCCACAGTTGCTTTATGTACTTCTGTTCTCTGTGCTTTGGGGTTACTTCTATTTTCATAACATAATTTGCACAATTAGGCCTGATTTAGAATGCCATCTAACTGGGATTAACAGGAATCTTTAAACAATCTTTTCTGAATTCCTTTTCTTCTAAAAAATTATTAAAATTATGAAGCCCAATTCCTGCACCCTAGGAGGTGGACAAAAAATATCAGAATATACCTCATGCTCTCTTTTCTTTATTGCTCTCCCTTTTTGTGAAGCAGCTGGCTCTATGCCAGTCACCTTGAACAGAAAGAGCAGGGCTATAGTATCTGATGATCTTTGCCCATTTTTTACCTCCCATTTACTCAGTCTCTGAGAACTGGGTAAGCAGTCTGCTTTTCCCCTCTGTTGACACACAGGCTGAATCTTGCTCTTTGTACAGCTGAGCCATGGCAATGACAATCTAATTCTTGGTGAACTTCTGAGCAATTTTTGAAATACTGCTGCTTGATATGATGTTATTTTTTCATAACTGCTATGCAAAATGATAGATGCTGTTTTAAAAGCAAATTAAACTGAATGAGATTAAGCAAGCAGAAGAATTGTCAGTAAAATATATATCACTTCCTTTTTTTTCAGACAAGGATCAAATGATCCAAACATCACACATATCTCCTTGCAGAATATTTTGAGGCACAGTAGTGTGTCACTTTGAAATCAGGTGATAGATATAGCAAGGCTTATCAAACCAATACAATTCAGTCTCAGGCTGACATGCAGAGCTTTATATAAAAACAGTAACCACAACATGCTCATGGAATAGGTCAGATACAGCTTTATATGCAAGAAGTAAGATCTGGGAAAAAAATCAATTCCATGCTTGATTGGAAGCAAGTGACAAGAGAAAGACAAAGAAAAAAGCCAAGACAGGCAGAATATGCCTGGTGTATTTGAGATGAACAATAAATCAGACTGGTTCTATTAGGCAATTCGGCACAGTGGCATTTATCTATGGTATGAACTGAATGGTCGGGTTCCCGTATATGAATAGAGATGACAACTTGGAAATACTGTTTTTGCAGAGGAGAGAAAAAGCAAACATATCGAGGAAATGAAAGGTCAACATCAAGAGCACAGGAAATTCGATTGTTGGAATAAGGACCAGTGGCATGGCATGGCATGGCATGGCCAGAAAAGGTCCTAGAAACAGAAAAGTAACCTCCCTTTTTTAGCCGCTACCAGAGCTTTCTTCTCCTTTCAGCCTGTGTGTGGAGTACCCTATGTGCTGGAGTACCCTGCCGCAGATGCTGACTATGGTACTACTCCCGCTGTTGGCGAGGCCAGCAGGATATGAATCAGGGACTAGGGGCAGAACTGCACCATTCACTTCAACATGCCAAAGCTCTAAAGGTAGAAACTACATGGAAGAATGTCCTCAAGATCCAAGGTGAGTGGCAACGACTTCACCTGTTCCCCAGGTCAGATGGCAAAATTTTGAGAGGGCACACAGTTATTCATATTCTGCAAGCATGTTCGCAAAGTGAGCACTGTAATATGGACAGCAGGGCAGTGTAAGCAGACTTTACAGCTCTGCGTAATTTAGTTCAAGGATTATGTACGGCACATATAAAAATGTGACAGATACAGCATTGAACCTTGAGGATTAAGGTTCACTACAATGAAATACATCACAATGAATATTAACCCAAGCTTTCAAAGTAACAGTTAGTTTGCTGAGGATTGCCTAGCCAAAGATATTAAACAGTGTACTAACATTTGGGGGGAAGCAGTATGATAGTTATGCCACATTATTATGTTGAGGTGATTGTTACTTAAGTATAACGTAACATTATTCTCCAGCGAGACAACCAGAACCAAAGCATAGTTATAAATATAGGGACAATTCCCAAGATAAAATTCCCAATGGAAATTCAATAAATACTCTTTAAGATGAGCAGTGAGGCAGAAGTGGGAGTACTTTTGTCAATATAATTCACTGCAGTGTGGAAAAATGACTCAGATTTGTAGACATGTAAGTAAACCTGGAGTTAGATTTTGAAAGCAATCTTTTCTCAATCCTGCTGTCATTTGGTCATGTGCACATTTAATTTTGCTATGCATTATTAAAAAAAAAAAAAAAAAGTGTGTCATTTGTGGCATTTTGGGGTTAAGAAAAGATATGCAATGGATGTCCTGAAAAATGACATGGACTAGCAATTTGTTAAATAGATACAGATAGCTGCCAAGTTTAGAAGATTTGGATCTAGAGCCTCTGGCAGAATATTCAAAAAAATTAGATAACAAATACAATTCTGTACTCTCTAAACTGCTGCCCTGAATATAAATTACTGAAAAATACTGCAATATCCTATTTATTAATGACTGACAAATAAATCCATTGGATCAAGATGAGAAGCTGCATTCCTTCAGATTTTGTATGTCATTAGGACACCTATCATTCCCATGCCCATCTACTGGGGCAGGGTGGAGAGAGACACAATTATTTACCAATAATTAGTGTTTGTATTAAGGAAATATTTCTGTGCATAGGTCTTAAATTTTTTTGTTGTGCATGGTAAACAGACATTACTTCAGTTATACAGAAAAGGAAACTGATAAACCCCCTAAGTTAAGTAGTTAAAATTAAGCCTATAAGGTAAGACATTATAAAAGAGCATAAAGAAGTTTTTTTCTTCCCTGAAAAAGACCACTTCCAAATGATGGAGTTATGCATCAATGCACTGAAAGCTGTTAACAGAGAAAATGGGAAAGACAAAGGCATTGCTAACTCCATCAGACACTCATGACAAAACAAAAAAAAAAACCAACAAACAAACCCATGTAGAGGAGAATTATCTCCAAAAGGTTTCACTTATTTTCCTTTCTAACCTCATCTCTAGATACATAGAGAATTACCTCCAAAAGGTTCCATTTATTTTCCTTTCTAGTCTCATCACAGAGCTACATAACTGTCCTGGTTTCAGCTGGGATAGAGTTGGTTTTCTTCTTAGTAGCTGGTGCAGTGCTGTGTTTTGGATTTGGTGTGAAAACAATGTTGACAGCACACTGATGGTTTTAGTTGTGGCTGGGTCATGTTTGTACTAAATCAAGGACTTTTCAGTTTCTTAGTCCCTGCCAGCAAGAGAGCTGGAGGGGCACGAGAAACTGGGAGGGGACACAGCCAGGACAGGTAACCCAAACTAGCCAAAGGGATATTCCATACCATATGGCATCATGATGAGTGTATAAACTGGGGGAATAAGAAGGAAAGGGGGAACCTCCAGCATTATGGTGTTTGCCTTCCTGAGAAAGCGCTATGCATGATGGAGCCCGGCTTTCCTGGAGATGGCTGAACACCTGCCTGCCCATGGGAGGTGGTGAATGAATTCCTTGTTTTGCTTTGCTTGCATGTGTGGCTTTTGCTTTACCTATTAAATTGGTTTTATCTCAACACTTGCGTTTTACATTCCTTTCCGATTCTCCTCGCCATCCCTCTGGGTGAGGGGGAAGTGAGTGAGCGGCTGCTGGCTGCGAGGTGCTTAGCTACCAGCTGGGGTTAAACCATGACAGTAACTGTGGATGTAGAAGGAGCAACAGATTCCTACCACTACCGTCAGCCTCTGAACAAGATTTCACTAGCATGAGACAAAAACCAATTTATAAAAAGATAATATTAAAATGTGAAATTTCCTTTATTTTCTGTACAAGCAAGAGGGACAGAAAAGGAGGAGAATTTTGCAATATGTCATGATTTTTTTTTTCTTACTGAAGTGGCACCATTATATGTCTGTGGGGCACAGCCTTGGTTTTTATTATGTGTATAAATCTCTGGATTCTGACCATTAGCCAGCCAAGCTACCGAGCTCAACTACAAACACTAATATAACCCAAACATTAGATGATAATTCATGGTACTATCCCCAATAATCAAATAAAGAACGAAGTCTGAATAAGAAGTTCTTTATCTAGAGGTTCAAATTAATTCATTCTCTCCCATATTCCTCCTCTGGGGACAAACTGTAGCTGTTGAAGAGTATTTTGAATGAATTTTCTTCTTGAAAGCCCAATCATTTAATTACATACATACTACTCTGTTTTATATTAGAGTAAATGAAGTCAGAATGGTCATTTTAAGCTTTGGAGGAAAATTATTAAGTTTTGTGACAGCCTGTAACTTCTGCTGGAGTTGTATCTATGGTCTTGAACCATCATCAGATTTGTCTTTTGCATGGACAATCGGATCTACATGTAAACATGCCACTTCAAACATCTTGAAATCAGAATTTTTCATTCCAAAACATCTGCACAGAAACGTATAAGCAGAATGTATGCATATATTTATACTGAACATGGAAAACAATTACAAGGTGCAATAAAACATGGAAGGATTGGCTTGGTGACCAAAGATTTAACTCATGTTTTGCTCTGCATAATACGATAAATACCCCAGGCCATGAGATGACATAATCACAGAATCACAGAATGGTCAGGGTTGGAAGGGACCTCTGCAGAACAGCTAGTCCAACTCCCTGCTAAAGCAGGGTCATCTACAGCAGGTTGCACAGTATCGTGTCCAGGTGGATTTTGAATGTCTCCAGAGAAGATTCCACAGCCTCTCTGGGCAGCCTGTTCCAATGCTTTGTCACCTTCAAACAAGTTCTTCCTCATATTCAGATGGAACTTCTTGTGTCACAGTTTGTGCCCAATGCTCCTTGCCCTGCTGCTTGGCACTACTGAGAAGAGCCTGGCCCCCATCTTCTTGACACTCAACCTTAAGATATTTGTAGACAGTCATAAGATCTCCTCTCAGTCTTCTCTTCATGAGGCTAAACAGGCCCAACTCTCTCAGCCTTTGCCCTGAAGGGAGAAGCTCCAGTCCCCTCATCACCTTCATAGACCTCTGCTGGGCCCTCTACAGCAGTTTCCTGTCTCTCTTGAACTGGGGAGCCCAGAACTGGACACAACACTCCAGGTGCGGACTCACCAGGGCAGAGCAGAGGGGCAGGATCACCTCCCTTGGCATGCTGGCCACACTCCTAATGTCCCCCAGGATCCCATTGGCATTCCTGGCCACAGGGCACACTGCTGGCTCATTGACCTCTTGCTGTCCACCAGGACTTGCCAGGTCCGTCTTCACAGAGCTGCATTCCAGGAGGTCATCCCCCAGCCCGTGCTGGTGCGTGGGGTTGTTTCTTCCCAGGTGCAGGACCCTACACCTGCCTTTGTTGAAGTTCATGAGGTTCCTCTCTGCCCAACTCTCCAGCCTGTCCAGGTCTCGCTGAATGGCAGCACAGGATTGTGGCGTATCAGCCACTTCTCCCAGTTTTGTATCATTAAAAAACTTGCTGAGGGTGTGCTCTGCCCCTTTATCCAGATCACTGATGAACAGGACTGGGCCCTGGGCAAAACTGCTAGCTACAGGCAATGGCAGTGGTTGCAACTGCCTAGCCACACACCACTTGCTTTTTACTAGATAGTTTGAGCTAGCAGTTCTCCACTGCTGCTGGTCTTTCTACTTCTGCTCCTGCACAGAAGGAAGGGAGAGCTACAGACGTGGTTGTCTGGATGTCTGAAGAAGCCCTTAAATTATTGTCCTTTTGAACAGCCAATGAATTATTACCAAGTATGCTTGAAGTCTGTTACTTTTCTATACACTGCAGTTTTCACCACTGATGTGGGTTTATTTTACTTGTTTCACAGTACAGAGACCCTTAAGTGAAATGCTACCAAGTAAGGAAAAATGTTCAAGAAAGATAGCACATCTGAACTCATTAAAACTGATTTGAAACAATCATTGCTGGTGCTTAAGAGAGTTCTGAAATAGTCTTCCTATCAGAATTCATTTCCCATTGTCATGTATGATGACAAATCAATACAATTAAAAACTTCCTCAAAGTTATAATGACATTTTCACAGTCTGCCATTTGGTATTGCATCCAAAAACCAAGGACACATTTTATGATTTTCAGGTTACTTAATTTATTGTTTGTAATGTACAGAAGTTCACTTAGTCTCCAAACACAATAAATTTCAAGTGTTTTGGTCATTTTTTGTTGTGATTTCATTTAAAACTTCAATGTGTGTGAAATGCTACACGTCATACCAGTGTGTGAAGAAATAACTAGCAGAGCATAGCTATTACAGATAATGCACAAATAAATCTTGTAAAGCTGTCCTTATGAAGCATATGATGTAGCTCTCAGGGGGAGGTCCAACTGTCATTGATTTCTTCAGTTATCTTTGTGGGACGTAGCATTAATCCATTTACAAATCCAGCTTTTCAGTTGTCAGGCTCTTTTCGAATGTGAGGGTAAACAGCAACAGAAAGGACAGCAAACAGTAATGAAGTGTAAGCCAGATTTTGCTAGTACAGATCCCTGATGATAAATACACACTGGCCTGCCACTTCAAGACCAGAAGGAGCTATTTGTATAGTATTTAAAAAAACTGAAAGCACTGTTGTCTTTTTTTATATGTTTTTTATAGATTTATAGCAGGGACATAAGTAAAGTCAGTGCGGAACAGTGACTACAGCTTATTTTGCATCATGGAAACAGTCTCATGTAACAGAGAGGGGAAGGAAGGCAAGTGGGAACCATAGACTCTGAGCTAGTATCATGTATTCCTCATTGTGCATCTCAGAGAGATGGTCCATAATAACATCGTTTCATTTGTTCATGGTTTGTTGGGGACATTACTCATACTGACATTAAAACGCAAGAGAAGTAACACTGAAAATAGTGAATCAGACTAATCCTGGGGCTTTTGTAGATGACTTAGTTTATGTCAGAGAGCACAAGTCTTAAATAAGGCGTATGTGAAGCTCCATTCCCCTATCATCTCCTCCTTATTTGCCAAAAATTTGTGTATAATGTACCTAATGGCTTCTGTGTCTTCTGGACTTGCAACCATTTAACTAGTACTTTGGCTACCTCTTCATCACAAAAAAAATGTCTATTTTTGTAATGAGATAAGACAGACAAACTAAGTCTTTTTGTGAAAACATAGTGGACACTCTTACAGCTTCACCACAGGCAACTAACCACAGCTCTAAGACTGCTTGGTTGTTCCATGGAAAACCAAACTGTAACTACTTCTCAGATTTGTAATGCTCTGTTGAAACAAAGAAACTAATAACATATCACTTTTGCTTGAGTAAAGATAAAGTTTTTCTAGTCCATGATTTCATTAGGCAGAAAGCAGCAAGCCTACAGTGTAGTCTGTCTGTACTGGCCTGAGATCAGGGAGCTGTGTTACTAACAACTTAGGGTTGGCTCTGAGGTTGGAAGGTGGCTCTGAGTCTGAGATCCTCTGCTCTTCCTGTCTGGTCTACAATGCCATGATGCTAGAGGTGCCGGGACCAAGTCTGCAGCTGATCAATTTACTGTTTTCAGACCGCCACTTGCACTTGGATTTTCTTTTAGGACAGCAAAATTGCACACGAAAGATGCAATGAGTTTCTCGGAAGTCTAATTTCTTTCTATTTTATGTGCTTGTACACATACATGTGTTTTTCTGCATCTGCCTGCATGTATAATTTCCATTTCATCAGTATGTGCTATGCATATTTACCAAAATGCATTTAATTTTACTGCAGGTATAACAGTATGCCTATATAGGTGGAAAAGGGTCTTAAGAATTCACACAGTACTTGTGTTAATACCAGCAGAGAATCTGCATTCTTAGTCTACTCTTTGCAGGTTTTAGCGGTTTCATTTTTAAGTGGATTCTTTCCTATTCTTTTAAGAACTGTTCACAGTTAAAAGACAGAAATTTATTCAATGGAGCTAGTTCTGCACTTCCAGAACACATGCATAGCCAGAAAGAAAGAGAGACTTCCACTGTTGATAAAGCTCTTCTTTACCTACTGGCTATCTAATACATCAGATAAAATGTGCAGACTTAGAAAGGAAGGGATAATTTACAGGAAAGAAAACTATGTTCTACTTCTGTATTGTGTCTCTAGTGGGTTCTGTTTCTGCAGGTAATAAAAACAGAGTGTAGCAAATGCACACAGATTTCCTCCACACACATGACCGTTATCGTATTTCAAATGTTTAAATGGGCTTTTTCCCCCTTAGCATTTTTTAGAATGCTCACTAAAGGCAGGAGAGGCCACCTGCTGCATGCAACTGCTCACCGATTCCCCCACCGAGACCCTGAACTATCTGCAGGCAAAAACCCTTTTACACTTAATGGGTCACTTGGGCTTGGCTGCTGAGTCTGCTGCTGCAACGCCTCTGCATCTCTCTTTAAATGTGTTCGAGTGCATAAAAATCCTTGACTCCAGACCCCATCAGAAGAGAGTATTTTGCTGTTCTGGATTATGAAATCACTGCAGATGCGGAGGATGGCTAGTGTGCAGCACTCACAGTTGTCACTTCACAGAATAAACACTTGAAGATATCAAGTGCTGTGTTTGGGGACAGGTAGCCTGAGGTGAAGCCCTATGGCTTGCTCTGGCAGGGGCATTAAGTAGTATTATACATCTCTGCATCTTTTTAGGCACAAATGTGGAAAGGTTTGAAATAAAATTAACTAGACCTTTAATTCTGTGCAGAGACAGTAGGCAAGGCAGAGGTGGGGGAAGGGAAAAGCAGGGAAGAATAGGTAGATCTATTGATTTCAGTATTCATTTACAAGGTAAACAACATGTAGGTAGTGCCTTTTTCATAGGATCTTGTCTGCTTTGTTTAATGTCCCTCTTCCACAGGGATACATGTATTAATGTAGAAATAAACCCACAAGGAAATAGTGTGAATGAAACAGCTCATTATTTAGCAAGGTGCAGGACAGGACTCCAGAAAAACTCGGAGATTTTGTGACACACTGAAAGGTAGGTCATTGCATGCTGAAAGTGAATGGTCACCCAGTTCTGGATAAAATTAAATTTAGCTGTAATTTAGGTTGAAATGAATAAGAATGCCATCAAGGTTTCCCTAATTCTGTCAGTAAAACACTCATTAGAGAGAATCACACAGCAGCACAGAGAGAAGTAATACATCATTTAGTGGTTCCAGGAAACACTCATTTTCTGTGTATTTCAACCAACTAAATCTTCTGTGGGACCCAATTCAACTGGCCTTGAAGGAAAGCTTAAAGGCATCAGTTGCCCTCATTCTTCATAGCCAGTACATTCAGGACCTATTCTTTGGGATGTTATGGGACCTTGTGTAAAACTCTAGCTTGGGTTTAAATATATTTATAAGCAGAACATAATATCAAACCTGTCCTCTTGCAAAAATGAAACCCCATTGAAGTTTGCAAATAAAGTCTGAGAAATATTCTTTCTTCATTGGGAGCGAAATGAGCTTGGCAGCATGCGTAGCTCTGTAATCTACATGTAAATCAGCAGCAGCCCCATGACCTGAAAAGCCTTCTGTGTGTCAGTAATACTGTATTATCTGAAAAGGACTGTCTTCAGCCAGGAGATGGGTAAAAAAATACATATTGATACAATTGTAGATATATTTTTCACAGTACAAATTCTTACTGGAAAATGGGAGTCTGACTCCTAGAGAATGTGGCTCAGACATCTATAGCCAGCACAAAAACTCATACAGGCTGCTCTCTCCCACCCTCTGTGTTCTCAATTAATGATTTTAAACAGAATATTGCGATTTAAAATAAAATATTCTCACCTCCCACAAGAATACACTCTTCTGTTTCCTTGTGTAAAGGTTAATGCTATTGAAGAATTTGTTCTATTTTAGAATCATAGAATGGTTTGGGTTGGAAGGGACCTTAAATATCATGTAGTTCCTACCCCATTGGTATGGGCAGGGACACCTTCCACTACACCTGGTTGCTCAAAGCACCATCCAACCTGGCCATGAACACTTCCAGAGATGGATCATCCACAACATCTCTGGGCAACCTGTTCCAGTGTCTTGTCACCCTCACAGTAAATAATTTATTTCTAATGTCTAACCTAAATCTACCCTCTTTCAATTTAAAGCCATCCCCCCTTCTCCTATCACTACATGCCTTTGTAAAAAATTCCTCTCAACCTTTCTTTTAGGCTCCCTTTTTGTACCGGAAGGCTGCTATATGGTCTCCATGGAACTTTCTTTTCTCCAGGCTCCCAACTCCAACAACCCCAGCTCCCTCAGCCTGTCTTCATAGGAGAGGTGCTCCAGCCCGCTGGTCATCTTCCTGGCCCTTCTCTGGACTCACTCCAACAGGTCGATGTCTTTGTCATGTTGGGGGCTCCAGAGCTCTATGCAGTACTCCAGGTAGGGTCTTACAAGAGTGGAGCAGAGAGGGAGAATCACCTCCCTCAAATTGTTGGTCACACTATTTTTGATGCAGGTGGCTTTCTGGGCTGCAAGCACACATTGTCAGGTCATGCTGAACTTCTTGTCCACCAACACTCCCAAGTCTTTCTCCTTAGAGCTGCTCTCAATCCATTCTCTGCCCAGCCTGTATTTCTGCTTGGGATTGCCCAAGCAGACCCACACACAGGACCTTACACTTGGCCTTGCTGAACTTCATGAAGTTTGCATAGGCCCACCTCTCAAGCCTGTCAAGGTCCCTCTGGATGGCATCCCCTCTCTCCAGTGTGTCGACCATACTGCATAGCTTGGTGTCATTGGCAAACTTGCTGAGTACAGTTCCACTGTCCATGTCTCTGAAAAAGATGTTAAAGTGCCGGTCCCAGTACAGACAACTGAGGAATGTAGTTACCCAGGTCTTCCTTATTTATTTTTTTTTTCTTTTTTTTTTCTTTTTCTTTTTTTTTTTTTAATGGGGGTAATGTTTCCCCTTCTCCAGCCAGTGGGAACTTCATAAGATTGCCACAGTTTCTCAAATATGTTGGATAGTGGCTTAGTTACTTCATACGCCAGTTCCCTCAGGACCTGTGGATGCATCTCATGAGATTCCATGCTCTTGTGTACCTTCAGATTCCTTAGATGGTTTCGAGTCTTATCTTCTCCTAGAGTGGGCGGTTCTTCATTCTCCCCTTGCTGCCTTTACATTCTGCGGCTCAAGTGGTATGGCTGGAGCACTTGCTGTTCAAGACTGAGGCAAAAAGGTTGCATACTTCAGCCTTCCCCATATCCCAGGTAACCAGGTCTCCCATTTCCTTCTGGAGAGGGCTCACATTTTCCCTAGTTTTCCTTTTGTCACCATGTACCTATAGAAGCTTTACTCTTTGCCCTTGAGTTCTGTGGCCAGAGTTAATTCTATCGTGGCTTCAGCTTTCCTAACCTGATTGCCTGGCTGTTCAGACAATTCCTCTGTATTCCTCCCAGTCTACCTGTCCTTGCTTCCATCCTCTGAAGGTTTCTTTTTTGTTTTTGAGTTTGTCCAGGGGCTCCTTGTTCGTCCATGCAGGTCTCCTGGTGTTTTTGCCCGACTTCCTCTTCATTGGGACGCATTGCTCCTGAGCTTGGAGGAGTTGATGCTTGAATATCAACCCAATTTCTTGGGTCCTTGTTCACTTCAGGATTTATCCATGGTACTCTACAAAAACAGATCCCTGAAGACACCACAGCACATGCTCAAAACATTGTTGCTTTACTCTAATTTTGTCTATTTATCAAAACACAGCTAGTTTTGAGGGTTTGGGTGTATGGTTTTTATTTTTAATTTTTAAGACAGAGGCCAAGTTTTTCTTGGAATTTTATGAGCTTGACTGAACTGTACACTATGTTAGTTTCTTCCAGTGTATGTACTGCATTATCAAGAAAGTACAATTTACCTGTTGATAGAAAAAAGTATTTTTTCATTTTTCAGTAGGGAGTATTTTTATGAAATTATTTTTTCTTTACATTGCAGCTCTGCAGTTAGCAATCCTTTTACTGTGGAATAGCACTGACACATCCTTGTTACTCACCACAGGGGATATTCACAACTGTCTGCTTCAGGCATACAAATTAGGCATCTTTAGTTTCTTGGAATTTTCTTCCTGGTTGTGTTGACCTCATTTCACAGTCTACGAAAAGGAGCTTTGGCTTTTACCTTTGGTCCTTTGACTGGAGCTTACCTTAAACATCCCAGGCAAATGGTTTGAACGCCCATTCCTCCCAAGTGAGTTAATTAATGTTACTTGCTAATGAATGGTGTTCATCCTCAGTGAAGTTACACACTGTGCAAACAGCCATCTGTAAGCCACTTATGTCTTGGGGGTCTTATTACAGCCATTACACCACACCTTACTGCCATTGCTTTCACTGTTTTAAGGGGATCAGATGTTCCCACTGTGGATTTTCAACTCCAATAGCCCTTGCCTGTCAGCACAAAGGAGAACAGGAGAGGGCTTTTTGCTACAGAGACCTGCACCATGTACATCAGCCTGTCAGATCAAGTCCGCCCCTCACCCACCATGTGAAGAATTAGCAATGGTGTGACCCAGGATCATTTTATAAACAAATTGAGCTTTGCTTATCCAAGTATTGGAAATGTCTGAATGTTATTATTCTTTCTTGCTCCTTACTTTTTGAGGCAGGAGAAGGTTTTTTCAGTCTGCCTATATTCGTAAATGGTTCAAAAATTGTGTGGTAAGTGATCATACCAAAGTTAGTATGTTTTGGATAGGCACAAAAAGACTCTTTCCTTTCTAAATTGTTGTCCACTTCAGCTTGTGCTCAAACCAGCACTTTTTCTGATTTCGTCTAATTCTGCCTGCTCTTATTCCCCTTAACAGTACCTACACTGGGCCAACTCAGGGAGAAGCAGCTGAGCTTCTGCACAGCCTGTAAATCCAGGCAACTAGTTCTGCATACTGGTTCATGACTGGCAGACACAGCTTCAAATACAGAGATGTCGAGTTAACAAACATGGTGAAGCAGTGTAGTTTTCATCCTGAGAAGAGACAAAACAAATCTGCTGCTCTATTCTTCCCTCTTCCTTTGCTCTGCTTTATAGGTCAGTATCGTAGGTGGTGTTCTGTGACCCAAATTCTTCTCTACATCTTCATATCATGGATCTGATGTGCTATAAGTGCAGTTTTTCCTCCCTAGTATTAATGAGTCTGAATGTATTTATACACAAAGATAAAAGCAAAAGAAAGTAAATTCTTCTAATCTTTCCTCACAGAAAAGTTGATACATTCCCTTACTTATTCTAAGATGTGAAAAATGTAAGTCCCTTATATGTGAGATTTCGTCTTTAGGACCTTTAATGAAAATTCCCAGATAACAATTATTTCCCAGACTATCTGAAAGGGTATTGCAAATCCAATTACATGCTTAAACTGCACTGAAATCAGTATGTATTTAAACCAAGGAATCTCCTATACCTCTTGCACTAAGAGAAAGCAAATGCCACTTTCTGGGTATCACTAGAGTTAAATTTCTGTGAAACAAGATCAAATGAGATGAGATTGGAAACCATTTTAGGAGTTACCGATAAACTGCTATGATTTTAAATTTCATAATAGGTGAATTATAAATATGCGAGCAACATGTTTGACAACTTCTACCATAAGAGTCATGTATGAGTAACACTCAGTAACGCAGCTGCAGAAACTATACGCATATCTGAATATGAGTAATTTCTAAAAATCTGACTCAATTTCGTATGGATGTGACTAAGAGGTGGCCTAAGTACTGGAAAAAATAAGGCAAATTCAGCCCTTATAAATGTTCTGGGTGACAGGAATTAGACAGAACTGGTTAGTTTGAGTCATTGAGCTAATTACGAGAGGCTTCTGAGATACCTGATGTTTATAGTCTTAAAAATAAATCTTGTCTCCTTAGAAAACACAGTTCTGATATTAAGTCCTCCAATTCATTAAGCACTGAATGGCCTGGTTATATAAGGTATTGTAAGAGAAATTTTAAAAAGGAAAAACTTCAAAGAGAAATTATGCTAAAGCTACTGTATCTGTTTCCTTATTATGCAGTTGTCACCAGGAGAAAAGAACTGAAAGGTAGATTTTCCTTCGTAATTTTACATTTAAGAGTTTGAGGTCACCAAATGCAGCTTGAGATGGCCAGTGACAGCTGTAAGTACTTTACAAGTGAACTAATTTTAGAATATTTCAGGGCAAATCAGATTTATAAAAGAGTTCTGTCTTTTTTAAGGCAAAATCAGAGTCCTACCTTTCACTTTTCTAGATATGTATACATATACAGAGGGCGAGAGGGAGAGAGATCATATATTTATATACATAGACACAATTATGTATATATTAATGGTGGCGTATTTTAAATACATACATGCACATATATATATATATTTATATATATACACAGAGATACATAATTGGAGACACAAAAAGGGAGGCAAGAAAGATTCTATTCTGGTATTATAAGTCAATACAAACTTTCCATTAAAAGTTAGTTACAATAAATATTTTTCTAAAGGAAGTAGGGGGGGATTGGGGAAAAAAGATATCTCTGATTTTCTCTATCGTCTTTGTTTAGCAGAGACAGCATATTCTTAGGGATACAAGCTGGGGGTAATGCAGATCTATTGACATCTACAATTGTTATCCTTAGGGTTGCAAACTTAATTCCTATGTGCCTTTGCAGAAGAATCTAGTACAGAACATTATCACCGTCACCAGAGAAATGGTACTGTCAACAATTGCCCATGTGATCAGGCACTTATCTTTCAACATTCAGTTACCTTCTGCTTGTTAACCTTGTCAAGGAGGGGCATAGAGGAGAACACCAACCAAATGAAACCTGTGGTAATTACTGTAATTCGGAAAGAAATATATTCACTGGAGGCAGGCAGTTCCACCCTCACAATCAACCTTTCTGCAACTCAAGGAAAACACAAACATGGCCTGGCTCAGACAAATTAGGCATGAACAAATGTTGCACATTAAATGAGTTAAAGGACCTTGCTGAAAATTACAAGGACTGCTTAGGGAAGCAATGAATCCCATTAAGGCAGAAATAAGCTTAAAAGAAAGTGGGCTTTGCAGAGAAACTTGCATACATATTTACTGTACTTGCTTATCTTACCCAAGGCAATTCTGGGCACAACACTGCAAATGTATAAAGATGATAATAGTATAGTGTTCTTTGGGAGACATTCAGGGTGAGGAAAAAAAACACACAAAAAACCACCCAGAGATCACCAGCTCAATGCTGCAAAACTGCTACTTATAATAGCAATACCTGCTTTGTCTGTAGCACTTTCCATCTAATTCCAAGCACCTTATAAAAGGATTTAGAAAGATACAAAACAGTCAGATGATTTAGAAAACTAAGAAACATTTAAAGTTAACTTGTAAAAAAAGTAATCTTTGAGCAAACACACAGTCTTCAACATAAAAGTCACATTCTGTTTTCACTTGGCTTTCCCCAAAGTGCATTCCTGTTGCACAGCATATATAAACATACATAACCGAAGGAATTTTTCCTACATTACTGTATATCTTTTAGTTCATCAGTACTGCTAAATGGTCCTGTCTGAAAGATACATTCTGTTTTAATATGCATTAGCCTTTCCTCCCACTACATTTACGGGAGGACTAGTGGAGATTATTTTACTCTACACTGTAATGGGAATGGGTTTGCTCCATTTCCCCTTTTCCTCAGCTTTTATATGACTGCTATTTATGAAGAACAATGCTATGATAGGTTTTTTTCATCTTGGTCCTTGGTCCATTCTGAAAGAAAAACAAAAAGCAGGAACGCATTAAAACCTATGGGGCTTCCAGCATTTTTTGAAGGTGGAGTTAGCAGGCGATGGCAGAATGCCGTATGAATGTTTAAAATATGCATATTTGTAAATATGTTTTGAATACAAAGGTTAAAGAGAGGACAAGCTGAGCTAAGTCACAAAAGCATTATGAAAGAATGGTGGAAATACAGATCATAAGGTGTCATGTTCAGCATAAATCATACGGCATGTAATACATAATAAAGGTTAGTCACTGAAAGCTTTGCTGCAGCCTGTAACCTCTCTGCAATCAAGACAACAATAAACTCTACAAAGTGGGAACAATTTCCGTGAGGGTGAGGGTGTCCTCTCCCCCTCCTCTTTATTTTTAAATGCATGATGATCACATGCTAATTTTGTAGACCTGTTACTGTGAATGACAAATAACCACTTCCAAAAGGACATTATGGCTAACAGCTCTTTAGGGGTTGATTTTGTTCCCCATCATTAAAATCTCCATTCTGTACAGAATTAGGAAGTATAGTCTTGCCATAGTAGCTTGTTGTCCAAAGAATAAGTAGAGCATGTTGAATTAAGGGTGAGAAAATGCTGTCATGAAAGCTATCTGCACTGCACGGATTTGAAAAGGTAGTGAGGGAAGCTGCTGCCTGGAGAAGTGGAAAGATTTGGGAAGGGAAGAGGAGGGGGTCAGCGTGGCCAGCCCACACACTGCAAGGGCAGTTTTAAGGGTTATTCCACCTCTGAATTTACTCCAGGTTCACGGTTATGTCTACACTTTTTTTTGCTCCGTGCAGAGCTCACTTTGCTGGTGCTCTGGAAAGTTGTGTGCTTATGTCACCTTAGTGCTAAGCCTCATCTCGTAAGGCAGACTCGGTGCTCTGCTAACAGTGCCAGCAAGCCAGCAGCTTGAGCAGCACAAGATTGCATCTGCTCAGTACACCAGCAGAACCTGCCTGTGTCTGCTGAGAAATGACTTGTGATCGTGACCCCAGCCTTGGTGATTACACCCTTCTTTGAGCAGTATCCGGCACATCAGAGAAGGCATCTTGGAGCTGTTCAGCACTACACAGGTCCAGTCACTGGTGGATTACCCCTTTGACATGTTCCCTGCCTCTGAGGGATATCTAAGAAATAAAAGGAAGGAATAAAACTGACTGAGAAAATAAATACCAAAGCGGAAGAAAAGTGCAGTTAAATGTCGCCGCAGAGCTGAGACTTCAGGCCAGCAGGAGACAGTGTAAGCAAGTCTCAGGCAATGGAGGGTAGCATATTAGGGGATATGAAAGCACGTTAGGAGATATAATGTCTTGCTAGCTTTTCTTGAAAATCAAGTAGCAGACTACAGGAGACTGAAACAAGAATATCATCCCCAGAGATGTTTGAATGGCAAGGTTACAAAAGGTGGTGGAAACAGAAGATGTTCTGTGACTAAAACAAGACTGAAGGACTAGTCTCACAATATATATGGCTGATGAAGGTGCAGTTTATGACAGATCTGCAACAAAATATTGCTATTTTTTCCATTAACCCATGATGAAGCAATTAGAATTGGCAAGGGCGCCAAAGTCCCCCAGTCCAGCCTGAAGCTTGCAGAGGCTGAAAAATTATTTGACACTTTGGAAATGGAGGAGAGTTTGAAATAAAGCATGAAAAGCAGCCTTCAGCAGGTGGGTGCAGAGTGCTGAGAGGTATATTCTGCAGCATGCAATGGAAGCTAAGAAAGCCCCAACAGAAGCTAAAGAAGCAGCAAATTTCGATAGCATGCAGCTACGGTGCTGGGCATGGCTTTCGTGTTTGTCCAAGGAGGGGGACGAATACCTGTTTAAGTTATTAAATGAGAGTGCCTGAACTGAGCAGTGTTCAGTTGGTGTCTGGCCTATGCTGGTTTGATAGACTCCTTTCACAGCTGATGGCAGGAGAGCAATATCTGCAAGAGCAATCCAGCCCATGCATTTATTTCTGTTCTAGTTTGTCCTATACTGGCCTTTATCAAAAAATGCGTCCAAGAAATGAACCAATTACAACCTGAGTATCAAGCAGAAGTCTGGTTTTTTTCACAGCAGCTTAGGTCCAGCTTTTTGAAGTCAACATGCTTGGACAAGGACATGTGTTTCTGGATACTTAAAAAGTATACTAAAAGTACTGCTTGACTGATTTACATGGTTAATTTCCTAGTATCATTCATCTGAATGAAAGCAATGGCAATACTGCCATTACAATGTTACATTCTTGAAGTAAGGTGTAAACCCATCAGGGATTAGGCATCAGATACAACACTGAAATGGGAGCTAAGATGACACTATTTTATTAATTTGTTAATTCTCCAAGCTCCTTTTAAATTATAACAAACTTGAGTAGTTACTGTTCTGCTGTCTTTGCCAGAGTAACTTACTTGTAGAAGTGTCTTTCTAGGGTTAATTTTTATGAGAGTTTTTAAATCTCAGGCTTTTTTAAACAGACAAACAGGATTCAATCCAACATGTTTTTCTGAAGTTTTAAATTGCTGCAGCACAGGTCTAGTGACAACGTTGAAATACTTATGTGGCAGTGGATTTGTTGCACTATTTAAAATGAAAAGTAGAGCTGTCTAATGAAGTAAAAATGCAGTCAAATGTAGACCTTGTCAATCACATAGATTAACAAGGGTAGGAACAGTGCCTTCAAAATGCTGTAAGTAATCAAAAAGACAGGATTCTTTTGAATGTTCTACTGCTCAGGAAAAGCTGTTTTTCTCCTAGGAAAAAATATTTCATTAAAGATTCTCTCACCCAAGAACAGGAACTAGTACATCTTTTATTTGCATTATCTGTAGAGCTTGTCATATTTGTATCTGTACCTTAGGAGAATTCTCTCCTGCATTCAAATTGCCAAAAGTACTAGCTGGTGTTTTTCAGCTGACATCTGGTCAATAAAACACAGACAATAGGAAATGCATATTTATATAATAATAGGTAGTAGACCTGACAAGTTAGGGTCACTGACCACTGCACCAATTTCCCTTATGCTTTCGTTGCTACTACAGCACTGTTTCATGCATTCACCTGCATGAAGTCTCTCCAGAGTGACTCAGTACAATGTTGTTGCCAGTAGCTTTAGCTCTAAAATAGTACTCTTTGCATTCAGCTCTGCTTCAACAGTGACAGCCATCAGGGATTCTCTCCTTAACATACACTTATCTTCAGTGTTTCCTCTGTGAGGAAACAGACCTGTATGTTCACTGTCTGTATTTTCAATGCTTGATATGAAAGCTGCTGGTTACTTGAGACAGTACTTCTTTTTCTAGCTCCTGACACCCTGTTCCCACAGGAAGGGTGTAAATAATGAAGAATAATAAGAGGCCAAAACTAGAGGAGACTTCCACAGCTAAATTGAGAATGTGGAGCATACACTGCTAGGAAAAGGATGAGTGTCTGTTCACCTGATGAATTCATAAGGTCTCTAGCAGAAGTAATGTAATCCATTAAAAATAAACAAACAGACAGAAACAAACAAAAGAACAGATTTTTTTGTCTTGGCAAAGATTACCATGACAGAAAAAATGAGAAGGTAATAGTGGGAAGCTACTAGATTTTTGTATTAAAATAGGTATTCTTGAGAGTGGAAAAAAGGAACATTATCATCTTGAAACAGCTGGAGATGCTCAGGTACAAAACTGAAGAAAGCCATATTTATGTAAATAAATAGACATCAACAAATTACCTTAAAAAACAGTATTTTATGTATTTTCCCAAGATAGAATTCTTTGGTGCACAAGGATAACAAAAACTCCCTATAAAAGAACAAAAACCTGGTAGCATATGTGATTCCTGATCTTTTCCAAAATGTTAGACCCCAGGATGAAAATAAACACAGAAAATCTCTCCTCAAAAGATTTTTTTTTAATTAAAAAATGGATTAGAAAGCAAATCAAACTACAACCTCTAGCTATCTGTACTAATAATGCAGGAAACTTTCCTTGGGCAGGAAAATCTAAAGCTGTGGTAATGACAAAGGAAAGAATATATGCAACATTGCATTTCCCCCTCAACCTTGTTTGGAGAATTTCTGTGAGACCACATGCTTTTAAGAGTAACAGGCAGCTTATTTCCTGTAATATTTTAGGATATTACAGATGTTTTCAAGGAGGAAGAAACTGTTATCTCTGTAGAAAGCGAAGTGTTGTAAGAAACCTTATAAACCATAGGGTTTCTTTGTTGTCAAAGAAATCAATAATGTAGCAGTGTGTTTGGCTATCAGAAAAACAGCATTCATTCCTGTGATCTCTCATTTCTGTAAAATGAGCTGTTAAGGCTAAATTGTCTTGCATGAAGAAATTTAATTGACTGAGAACATCTCTTTTTTTACCATGGTAATACTTAGAATGTTTTCAGATTTCCTACAACACAGAACAACACAGGAACTATGATTACATTCTAAAAATAAAAATAATTAGTAACCAGGCTGATCGTCTCCCTTCCTGTCATCAATGACATAATCACAAAATTCATGTTTGAAAATATGACTTTTTGAAGCTGGTCAAGGTTTAATAAATCTTTGGGGAATTATTTTTTTTTACTTATATTGGTTTAATTATGATTTTATGTTTATGTAGTGTTGGATCATGGTATTGTCTAAGTTACTGGTGTTCTTAAGTCTGAATGACTTTCAATGGTATTTAGACTTTTGGGTGACTTCGCTTTTGAAATCCTTATGCCCATTAATTAACGACATTTGTTTAGTAACATGAATGCAACCTTGGAAGCTTTTTGTCCCACTAACATAAACTTCCTCACAAAAGTCAAATAGGTGCTACTTGAGGGATGATATCTACAATCTGGACATGCGATCTTTACAGCATCTGTTACTTGCAATTGCAGAAGAGAACTTAAAGAAAAAATTGTGTATAAGGCTTTTCTTTTTTTTCCCCCTGTTAATTCCCAAAGAGGATCTGCAGGGCTGCTGTTTCATGTTTACAGTATCATCAGTTTCCACAGGCAGTTACGCCTTATCCAAACAATCACCAAGATTATTAATATGCAGAGCAAACAATGAAAGACACAGTATGAATCTCTGTAAGAGTTCTTTGGAAATGACTGAATATTCAGAGTAAATATTTGATGGTTTGATAATTTGGTAACTAACTGTCAAGATACAAAAATGTATCCAGTAGGTCTGGATCATGAAAATAAATCACAAAAGAACTTTTCAGAGATTTCTGATGATAATGGCATTTGACCACCTGTGGGGTAGACCCTAATCAGCAATTAAAAGGTTAAATGATCCATGTCATCCTCCTGAAGTGTTTATTCATGCATTTTTCAAAGTCAGTTATGATTCATATGAAAAAGACCTGTTGTCCCTGTCTGGTTAATATTCATGTCAATAAACTTCAAGTTGCTTCACGACCTTGTTCGCTGCTGATCCTATGTCATGTCAAGGTTTTGACAGAAGATCAATGGTAAGTATGTTTTCACCTTGCAAACCCAGCTTTACTTGCTTTGTTCAGTGTTTGATCTGCTGCCTACATCTCTTGATATTTTTGATCATCTCTACAGGTCTTTTTTTCCCTACACCTTCTGTATCTGTAAGTATGTTCTAACCCTGTGATTAGTCAGGACCTTTTCACAAGCAAAAGCTCATTGTGGTTGTTGTTTTCTGTGCTTTTGATGTACCCAAAACTTGACAGAAAGGAAATAGATAAATAAAATTTGTTAAATAATCAGGTTAATATTTCTTTAGCCTTGGTCAAAAAAAAGTGAAATAAATATTACTCCACATCCATTTTAAAACAATATTTCCAAAGTCTTTTAGAGGTACAGTTGTAAAGGGACGTGGTGAAAGCTTTATTAGTAGACTCAACCAAAGAAAATTTTTGGCATCCTTCAAAATCTAACAGGTACATGTGAAGCCCAAGATTGCGTGTATGTCTGCCAGTTCATATGCCTGAAATGTATGTATTCCATCAATCTTCAGATCTGTTGGCATTGATAGGCAAATGACAAAATGAACACTTTACACAAGTTTAAAATGGTAGGTTGCATCTTAATTTATTACACATATGTAATCCTATAATCAAGCATAAAGGTGTCTAAAGCATGTTTTCTCTACAGGAAATTTCCTTAAGAGATCCCTTGGTCTTCATAGGTTTGGTGTAAAGAGTTAGCAGTCCTAGCCTGCAGCATCTGAAGAAAATTACATCTTCCTTGTGAAAGTTCAGGTTCTGTTTGGGACTTAATGTTTGAAGCCAAGGATTAACTGCTAACATCTCTTTCAGCTCTTGAAAATGGAGTAGGGTTTTAGACATTCATCTGCATTTGATGGCTAAAGGGGAACTTTTAAGTGGTGAGAACACAGGAATCATGTCATGAAACCTGTATGTTTGAGAAGGGCTGTGAAGAAAGCATGCTGACTGTTTCTGGTGAAATGAGCACAAAAATATGTCTATTTTGGCTCTTAGCAAAAAATAGCAGTGTAGGGAGATTAACTTTTCCATAATGCTTCAAAATGTTACTATAACTCTCCTAATGTGTATAAAGGCATTTCTAGTCACTGCCACCCAAAGTGATGGTGAGGGAGGGAGTAGAAGGAAGCAGAGGGACTAAAACTGTATTTTAAGTTTGCCCTATTCGGATGAGACCGCTAGGAGCCAGCACTCCAGTGCAATAAACACCTGTTGTTTATTACTTAAGTGATTTAAAATAAAGAGTTGTCCCTGAAAGGACAAACGCTTTTAGAAAAAGCACTAAATAGAATGTTAAAATAAGAATAATAATTTTTTTTTTTTTAACTCCAGTGCCTGTAACTCTAAAACACAGTGCTTATAAGTCATCCAAACTGACTTTGTTGTGCTGACTGTATTCCACCTTTGGACCCTGGCAGTCAAGCCGGGTCTGGATCTTCAGAGTATGGATTAGCCCATGGGGAGGGAGTAGGTAAGGTCTTCCCTTGGGGACAGGCCATGAAATACATTAAAATTCAGCAGAAGGCATGGATTTCTGTTCCTGTGTAAGGGAATTTGGTTTCAGTGCCATAAACAAATAAACTATAGGGGAACCTGAAACAGAACAAGGTCTTAAAATAAAAAGATTAGTCAGGATGAGTTTGGGACAATGCTCTGGGTGATGCTGTTTGTGTTGAGAAAGGAATGTACTCTGAATAATTAGAAAAGATAAGGTGGGCACCTGAAGGAGATAAGGAGACCATCAAGTCAGGAAATCATTGGACAAAGAAAATTGAAAGGTCTACTCCACCTAGATCCCACCTATTGTGAATGGAATGACTGGGTGTCAAAATCAAATGAGTATGTATGTAAAGATGTTGTAACCTCTCACAAAAACTGTATAAAATACCTAACTTTTCACTGAAAACTTCGGAGCTGGTTTGTCTGGCGTGAATCGGCTAGCTCCCCAGTGTTGCACGAAATAAATACCTTTGCTGCTTAAAGACAGAATTCGTCTCTAAGCAGTTACTCTGCCATTTTGGCATCAAACCCAGTTTTGAATCAGTCAGGATTTTGTTGCCCAGAAAGCAGGAGGGCTACACTTCCTCTTTTTCTCCAGTTGTAGTACGGTGCCATTAGCCATGCATGATCTCTGCAAAATCAATGAAGCTTCACTAATTTGCATGAGCTGAGAATCTGGGCTGCCTGTTTGTGGTGCAGAAGGGAACAATGCAGTTTACAGGTGCTTGTCTTTACTATGGAAGACCATCTTGCACAGTTAGTTCAGCTAAAACATCTTACAGTATCTGAGCTTTTCTTGTCAGTTAAGGTTTCTCCCAAAATAGGTAGCATCTTTTATTATTCCCATGTAAGAGTCAGTCTAAAGAGAACAATATTGTCTCAACATTGCCAACGGAGACCTGGAGATGGAATGTGGTCCTCATAGACACCAAGACCCAAAGACCCTGGGAAAGAGAACTGCACGGTACGAGGAGTACTATGCTGCTCCCTGCAACCTGGGACTGAAAGGAACAACTACACCCTGGGAAGGAGAACTGCATGGTACAAGGAGTACTATGCTGCTCCCTGCCTCCTAGGATTGAATAAGGCAGCATAACAGCTGTCCAGAAGATGGATCACAACTGTGGTCATAACAACAAACCAGAAAACAATACAAGAATACGCCTCCTGGTCTGAAGCTACCCACCACTGGAGCAAGATAACCTGGCTCGAGAGGGCGGAGACTGGCGGAAGTCCATGGACCAGAGAAGGAGCAAGGTGTGTTGCTTGGCATAAAAAGATGCCTTCTTAGCAACTGAACTTTGGAGATCTTCCCCACCAAGGATCACGACGATCGGAAGGACTGGCGGGATGCTGCCTGGACCTGGGACCATAGGGACGCCTTGGACCCATGGTGGTAGCTATAATCCTCTTTCCTTTTCTTTTTACTTTACCTTTTATTCAGTTTCTGTCTTTCTACCTATTGCATGCCGCTTTACAGGCAAACAATGAAACTGTGCTGTTTGATTGAAGCATAACCCCTTGGCGTGGTCGCCTTGATTTTTGCGCTTTGAGATCATAGTTAACGAACCATCACGAGTCCACTGAGTAGACTGTGACATCCCAAAAGCCATTTTCCTAAAAAGTCCATTGAATTCTTCTATCTCTTATCCAAGGAAGATAGTAATTTTCAAGACACAACACAAAAAGAAATGAGCATGCAACATTTTTATACTGAATTACTTGCACTTGGCAGAGCTAAAGACATACCCCAATTTCTAACTAAGGAAAGGTTACCAGCTATTCTGGTGTGTATACAAATATACATCTGTGTATATACACAAATACATAATGTTTGGAGCAAGGTATATATTTCATATTTATTTCTTCACCCTCGTTACCCTGTTTTATGAGTATAAAATCTGGAACTCTCTTTTTCTCACACTGATTCTTTAACCATGAAATTTATATTTTTCTCTTTGCTGTTTCTAATGGATTTCTAATGGAAGTAATTTTTAATGTTTTTTTTGCTTCTATAGAACTGAAATTCTGAATTTAGATATTTACCTATTGATTAATTTCTATATACAACATCTTCTTTTCACACGGCTCTGGTATTACATAAATCAGCACCTGAATTTTTTTTGAAGACTCTTGAGTTTAGCCATAATCCCAGTAAACCTACCATAAAATATAGGTGCCATTAAAACCACAAAGTGCTTGCTAACAGTGTGTATTTTCGCACGATTTTATGAAAGAATGCCAGAAGAGTTGGGGGTTTTTTATGCATTACCCATGCTTTCTACTTTTCCTTTCCTTATCGACCCATACTATAATGCAAATCAATGATGACTATTTAGGGTAGATTTAGTAGAATTAATCTTAACAGCTACTTTATTTATACACAGTTAGTTTAAATGGAGAAGAAAATTAGGTAGGCTAAATAAATATGGGAATATTTTCCAGTCCATTTACTTGTGAGTCTCCTCCCTAGGGTACTTCAATGAGGACAATGCCTATCTCATTGTTATGGCTATTGATCTTCTGGATTTTTCTCTTTCCATCTCTACTATTGATGACATTCTGCCTTGAGTGGTTGGAAGAACCCCAGCCAAAATGGGTTGTCCTGATAAAGCTTTAATATTACGTTTTTAGTTAAGTATGCAGTAAGTATAGGAGACAGGTGAAATGTCTTGTCATTTCTCTTGTTTGAGGCTCCCTTTGAAACTTTTTTTGTGTCAGTTTATAGTATCTTGTGAACTTGGCCAAGTATTAGTTTGATTAATGGGTCATTATTCAGATGAGCACCCACCATCAACAGCAGAGACATAACTTATCTTCCCATAAGGCTGTAGGGAAGGTAGATTTAAATAGTAATAGAAGTTGCTGTAGCTCATCATTACTCCTAAACTTGTGGTATACCATAGTAAACCAGCATGCAGTCCATCTTAAAATACATTCCCAACAAAACTTGGCTCACCTTTTCAGCCCATCACTGGATTTTTCCTATATCACAAGTCAAAAAGTTCGTATTTTTTTAGCAGAAATCAAAAACATTTTCTATTTAAAAAAGTCACTTTTAAAAATTAAAACTTGTGAGAAGCAGTTTACATTAATTAATTAATATTTTATTTTGTGAGGAAGCTTAAAAGTCCTGGAACTTTTGAAACTTTTTCAAGTTTTGTAGGTGAATTATTCTGGTTTTGTTGAACAAATAAAAATTTTGTTTGGAAATTTAATTGTACTAACAAAATTAAATACAAGCTGACATAAAAATTAAATCTTTGGTTTATTATAAATTAACTTTTTCTCTGCTTTCTCAAGTTGTAAGTGGTTTCAGTTTTGGTCTTAGATTCAGATTCAGAGCAGAAAACATTTTTAATATTGCAAAAACATTCTGGATTTGAAAGAGTAATTTTCTAGCTCTACATCTTGTCCATTGAAGCCTTAAGATAGGTATAGACTTCAGGTGAACTGGGACAGAAAAATTACCTCACTTTTCCCAGTCTCAGGTGCCACCAAATTTATGATGTAGGGTTTCTGCTACTGTAGCCTAAACATCAGAAGTACAAAGGATGCTTTTCACTGTTTGTTAGGGGGTAAGGGGGATGAGGGGGATGACGAGTGAGGACTAATCATATCCATGGGTTTGGTTTGGATCTGCTCTTGCCCCTGCATACCAGAAAGATGTGGTGGATTGACCTTGGCTGGATTCCAGGTGGCCACCAAGCTGCTCTATCACTCCCCTCCTCAGCAGAACAGGTTGGGAGAATATAAAATGAGAAAAAAATGTATGGGTCAAGATAAATGCAGTTTAATGAAGCGATAGTAAAAGTCACTCACACGGAAGCAAAGGAAAATAAAAAACATTATTCTCTGCTTCCCATCAGCAGGTGATGTTCAGACACTTCCTGGGAAGCAGACCTTCAGTATGTGTAGCAGTTACTCCAGAAAATAAGCATCATAAAAAATGAATGCCTCACCCTTCCTCCTCCTTTCTCTTGGCTTTTTTATCTTAGTAGACATCATATGGTATGGAATATCCCATCGGTCACTTTGGGTCAGCTGTCCTGGCTGTGTCCCCTCCCAAGCTCTTGCCCACCCCCAGCCTACTGGTGAGAGGCAGGGGCAGGTTGGAGAGGCAGCCTTGATGCCCTGTGAGCTCTGCCCAGCAGCAGTCAGGGCACTGGTGTGTTATCACCACCTTTCCAGCCACCAGTACAAGCACAGTGCTGGGAGGGCTGCTGGGGGGCTCAGCCAGACCCAATATGAGACAAACTACTTGTGCTGCTCACTATGTTTCTGAGTTTCAGAAAAAGCTGTCTGAAAAGTCTGTGTTTGTAGCACAACCCAGTGCACAAGGATATCCTTTCAGTGAAATTAATCGCCTGAAGTGAGCAGGGTTAAGAAAGACACAATTATTTTACCAATGAAATAATGCAGGACTATAAGAAATATGAATATGTGAATTGAGCAGTATGCATTTCTAGAATGCCAACACATTTCTGTGAAACAAATGGACAACCATGTTTGTTAACAGTTAACTAAAAATAAAGTTCAGAAAAGAAACCTAAAGTTTTTCAGTCAAGGTTTTGATGAAAATGGTAACATTGTAAAGACACCACCTAGAGTTCATGAGTTACCCAACACAGAAAGACGACTGACTGCTAAGACCAGTAATCACACAGTGAAGACCACATAACACCCCCTGCATTCAAAAATAGTCCAACTACCAAAAGATGTAGAGAAAAGATCCTCTATATAAACATTATAAAAAGCTTTGAAAGTTCTGCTAATTATATCAGCTTCATGGCAACCAAAGGAAATGAGCTGAACAGCTTTCTATTTCTGTTGGCTTGTTTTAAACTTTCACCAAAAAATTTTATCTGGAATTAAAAACAATTGAGTTGGATGTTACAGAAGAAAACAAGAAGATACTTACATTCTTGAACTGCATTTTGAAGTTATAACCTTTTTGAGTTGAGCAGAGTTTTACTGATGTATTAAAAAGAAACAATTAAATAGACTATCAGATAAATTTTACTCATTAGTAACAGGTTTTGAAATACTGAACTAGAGTGATCAAGGATAAAACTATTATCTATA
Organism: Falco biarmicus; assembly: GCF_023638135.1. Taxonomy (NCBI): domain Eukaryota; kingdom Metazoa; phylum Chordata; class Aves; order Falconiformes; family Falconidae; genus Falco; species Falco biarmicus. The sequence goes on from NC_079290.1 coordinate 63,825,461, forward strand.
TCTAAATTATCATTTTAAGTTTTTTAAAAATAGATGGTTTTTAAAAACTAAACATGAGTAAGTAGCTATTAATTTTTTTATCTTTTTAGCCTTTAAAAGCCTTAGCTAAAATTATTTAGCTTGGAAATTTAAGGACGTAAAGGAAAGAAGGCCTGGATTTAGAATTGCTCATGTCACTGCCTTGCTTGTGGTGTCTCTTTCTTATGCACTGAAGGTGGTAATGTCTTACAGGAAATTTGGCTAATCATTCAGTTAAAAGCATAATATATGCACACAGGATCTTGGAAGGCTAAGTCACATTCTCACATTCTCACTTGCATTACTCCTTGCAAAAACCCTAATTCCTAAGGTGTCCTGGGGAAAAAAGGTAAAAATCCCAATTTGTTCTAAGGTAATGTTATCTAGCCTCAGCAATATCTGAATCCCTCAGCTTTCACCATTGTGTATGTCATGGTTTAACCCTGGCCAGCAACCCAGCACCACACAGCTGCTCACTCACTCCCCCCTCACCCAGAGGGATGGGGAGGAGAATCGGAAAGGAATTTAAAACTCGAGGGTTGAGAGAGAAACAATTTAATAGGTAAAGCAAAAGCCGCACATGCAAGCAAAGCAAAACAAGGAATTCATTCACCACCTCCCATGGGCAGGCAGGTGTTCAGCCATCTCCAGGAAAGCCGGGCTCCATCATGCATAGCGCTTTCTCAGGAAGGCAAACACCATAATGCTGGAGGTTCCCCCTTTCCTTCTTATTCCCCCAGTTTATACACTCATCATGATGCCATATGGTATGGAATATCCCTTTGGCTAGCTTGGGTCACCTGTCCTGGCTCTGTCCTCTCCCAGTTTCCCATGCCCCTCCAGCCCTCTTGCTGGCAGGGCCCAAGGAACTGAAAAGTCCTTGATTTAGTACAAACATGATCCAGCAACAAAAGAAAACATCAGTGTGCTGTCAACATTGTTTTCACACCAAATCCAAAACACAGCACTGCACCAGCTACTAAGAAGAAAACCAACTCTATCCCAGCTGAAACCAGCACAGGCTTCCCTCACTTGGCTCATGGTTTGCAAAACAAGTAGGTGAGGTGGCTTAACCAACCTTCTCTCCCTTTCCATCCTTCAGTCAGCTACTACAGTAGCCATTTAGTTTTTTCCCCAGTGAAAACACAGATTTGCAAAACAAAGTATTGTACTAGCAAGTAGTCTGATCAAACCACTTTCTAACGTTGACCTCCTAGAGCATGGAAAGGTGAATCACTACCCTCTAGTTACATATCTTGTAACAACTAGAAGAGTGACTCCTGTAGTGGCATGAACCCAACCTTCAACCTGTTAAGTTACTGTTGAATTAATACTGTAACTAAATGGCTACCAATGTAAGACACAAACCTCTGTTCTTGATGAAATGGTAAGTTGACTATATCTATTAGGTCCTTGTCATGACATTTTGTTCTACCCTCTACTTTTGTTCTTTTTTATAGAAAAAAGCATAAAGCAGTTTTTCATTAAGTTTTGGGAGGAGATAAATTTAGGGCAGAAATGTTTATTTTTGTAACATTTGTAGCTGTCTGATGTGATATTGTTGCCTATTGAGTTTTCAATACAGTCCATATGATAAGGAAGGGTATAATGATAGTAAAACTGTGTCATATGGAATGAATATTTAAGAGAGAAACTTATTGATTCTATATATTGTTTCAGTTTTGAATTTCAATATTTCAAAAGAAGTCTGTTTTTCCTATCAACTCTTTTCACTAAGGGAGATACAGAAGAGCTTATCCTCACCTAACATGACCAGAAAGGAAATTACTGCAGATCAAGGACCACCGTTGGATATTAATTTTGCAATGAATATTTGGATTCTTGCAAGGACAAGATTTGGATAACTTGCAAGGACAAGAACAACCTACTAGCATTCAGAAAATGATAGTGAGTCCAGAAATCACTTAAGGTCTAATCCTGTACTATTAAAGTCATTGCTTCTACTGACATTAATGTTGCAAGATAAACAATCTTGATACAACTTTCACTGTACAGAGCCCATGTTTATAGGCATCACTTATATTTAAACCAGAGGAGCTGTATTTATTTTCTTTCAATTCTCGTATATGTGACCAAATTTCGATAGTAATATAGCTTTTGAATCTTACTGGTTTGATCACCAAAGTTTTAAAAGTCCAGCAATGCTTTGGGAAAACCATATTAATGCCATTACACTTGGAAAGCACACATAAAATGTTTTAAATATCAATGTATGTGACAAACATGTCAATTAAACCATCTTGGTTTTAAAACACAGTTACATATCAAAAGAAGACTCTTTGAAAATCTAGTATAACTATTTTGCTATGGTGTAGATATAAAAACTAGAAATGTCTTATGGCTATTTTACAGTAAGGTTGGCCAAAGTAATTTCTAAGAAGAGCAGTGAAAATCACATTAGTGCATGTTCTGTGAAAAATGAAACCACTGGATCTGCTTCATATTTTTAATGCTTTCCACAGAAAGAAAATATATAGTGATTTTTTTTTTCCACTTTCCTCAAGTGAAAAATAGTCACTGGTGTGAAAATGCCAACTGTTCTCTGCAGAATTAATGACTTTTCACATGGAGAAGAAGAGTGAAAATAAGTGATTCTTCCAGCAGGGCACTGGAAATAGAGGATAGCTATTACTTGCTATGTTAAGTTATATGACATTTTGTCCAGAAATGAATCTACTGAAAAAGGAAATTTATTGAAATATAATACATTACACAGATTTACATGCTCTTCTGAACGCTTATTAAGGATAATGCCTGAAAAACAGCAATGGTGAGATCTGCAGCTCCTGCACTCTTGGTGAAGATAATTTGCTTGTTTCAGTTTTTCTTTAGTTACTTGCTTGGTTTTCCCCTAACCCCTATCCCTGAAACACAGGTATAGAGTATCTCAGGATGATCAGAGAATGCTGCATTACATTAACTGCTTGTTCTTCTAGTTAATTCTAAAACACTGAGGTTCTTCATTAAAAAAACAGCAAGAAAAAAAGGATAAACTACCAAGGTACTTTCCAACAAGCTTTTCTTGTAGTTGCCACGGAGATGCTGCACAAACATAAATGGGGTTTTGATTGAGTGGGTAGAAGGCCTGTACAATTGCAAACAGGAAAAGAAGTTCATTGTATTAGAGGTTAATTTTGACGTGGTCATTTATAATGTAACTCTTTGTACAGAAGGCATTAAACCAAGTCGTAGACATGGCAACAAATACCATCCATTTTGTAAATCAGGGCAAATAATAAAATACGATTTGGAAATTATCTTTAAATGCTTCAAAAAGTGATTAACCTTGCAAAGAAAAGACTGTAGCAAACCATTTCTAATCCAAATTGTTTAGTTCTGCATTACAGACATGTGCTTTATACCTGTAGCTCTCAGCCTGTGATTCATGCAGAGCCACATTGTTTTGTCCAGCCTAATCCCCTTTGACTGAAAGTAAAATGTAAAAATTAAAAAAAAAAAAAAAAAAAAGGAAAAGAGAAAGGAATAATTTTAGCTTTTACTTTAATCTCTTTGCTCTCTTTCACTAGTGTATGAGAACAGCAAGGAGACATAAGAAGAAACGACCTCCTGACTGCCAGACCAGTATAGAAATAAAGTTAGTTATTCTCAGCCTTACTTTTTTTTATTTCAAAGATCTCTCCGCTTCTCCATGTGCTTTCATTCATTATTTTTTTCCATTGGACAATACTATGTTATGGTTAGTTGCCTCTGAATAGCAGAAAACTATTAAAAGCACCAAGTATTTAAAACCCAGATAGCATCAGAAATAATGCTACCTTCTGTCTGTCTTCTTGCTGTCACTTTTTAACTGGTAATTCAGAGTGGTACCTTGATTAAATCTTACCTAAATATCCTCTATATTCCTTTTAAACTCTCTACACTTCCACCCAGGGCAATTTCTTTGCCTTCTTTACTCTGACATTGTTCAGAAAGCACAGAGGCCAGGACTTGTTATCGTCTTCCTCCTTCATGTCCATGTTCTCACCGATTGTCATACTGTAAAATTAATTTATGCATACCACAGCAAACAATGCCAACTGGTTTGGATAAGAACTTTTAAAGAGGCAGGTCAGGGTATTTTCTACATCATGTTGCCCAAAGATATATGTATAATATAAGCTATGTATATAATCTTTACAAATATATCTAAAAATATAAATTATAAGTTCAGATGATCAAATATAATTATTTATTTTTTAATTAATGAAAAAATATCTTTTGGGGTTATTTAGTAGACCCAGATCATAACCCCTGTGCCCACTTTATATCTTAAGAACCTAGCACAGATTGCTATCAATTCTGATTAGACTGTCTTGATATTATTGCAGCATAAAATTATTCACCTTGTAACCAATAATATTTGTTCCTGAATGTAGAGGAATTATAGAGGACTGTATGAAAATTTTATTTGGGGAAAAGTTGTGATGATTGTTAAATACATAAGGCATGAAACATTAAGAAGAAGAAAGGAGTTGAGGGACAAGTTGTCCATACTGTAAGAAAAGTTTATTTGTAAAAAGGTTGTGATGATTGTTAAAAACATAAGGTAAGAAATTATAAAAGAAAGAAAAAAAAGAAAAAAAAAAGGGGAATTGTAGAGGAATGAAGCTGGGTTAATTAACAGTGATAAAATACAGCTGTGGGCTGGCTTCAGGGGCGGTGTGTTGGTTGATGTGGATAAGGTGCAGCTGTGGCTGGTTCCTGCGAAGTAGTTAAATAGCTCCAAGGGGAGCAGCCAGTAAAAAGAGACCTGGAAAGGGAGTGAGTGAGTGAGTGAGTGAGTGAGTGAGTGAGTGAGTGAGTGAGTGAGTGAGTGAGTGAGTGAGTGAGTGAGTGAGTGAGTGAGTGAGTGAGTGAGTGAGTGAGTGAGTGAGTGAGTGAGTGAGTGAGTGAGTGAGTGCTCACGTGCACCCTGGCTGAGGACAAATAAGGAGAAGGCAGCAGGGGTGAGAAGCAGAGAGACTGGCCTGAATAGTATGAAGAAACAGCATGAGCGGTAGATGGATATTTGGGACCTTGTGGGATATTGGTGGCCGTGCTGGGGCAAGGCGCAGGAACTACTTACTGAAGTCAACGTGGTATGTGATGGTAAAAGATCTTGTTGCAGCTGGCTATTTTTGAGAGTGCTGTGACATCTGAGCTAAATATCTATTTTATTGTTGCTATGTAACTGGAGAATTCTATATCTAATTTCATACCTTGCCATTCTTTGAGACATATAATCTTTCTGGAAGCAAAGAAAAAGACAGACACGGTCTTCCTATTAGTAAATATGATGTGAAAAATGACTTGGTTATTCCTTCATGCTACAAACAATAGAAAATGAACATTTCTTCAGTTCAACTGAACATCAAGGTGAAAAAGCTCTGGTTTTTTTTTTCCTCTAGGTGTCAAGATAACTTTTTCTCTTCTCCTGGGAAACTAGAAAAAAGAAATGCAGGGGAAGATCTAGCTCAATAGAGTTCACCATATTGCCTCCAAAACTAGGAACTTATAAGGTATCAGTCATACCATAGTGGAGTATCCCCTGGAATACTGAAATCTAATGAAGTGTAACCAAAGCAGAGACTGTGCCTATGGGCATTCTGACCTGTCTCACCTGTTTCTAGGCTGTATTTGGGAAGGGGAAAGCAGGCATTATAAATAACTCTGGGATTGGTTTACCAGCTGATCTGGTCTGAGCAACAATTTTGTTCTATCTAAACTCTCTTTTTTATTCTTTTGGCCTTCTTACACCACATAAGATCCACAGGGCTACAGTGCTAAATACAAATAAATTTTGCAGGATGAATTTTGTGGTGAATGAGCCTTTTTCTTTTCCCCCCTCTCTCTTGCTTGGAGATATTATTTATAGGAAAATGGTTGTACTTTACTAAATGTGAAACTACCTGTCTTACATAAACAATATCTGAATGACAGCCCCAGCATCTGGGAAACTGGTAAGCAAGTGTCAGAAATCAGGTTGTACAGTAAATTTGTTCTGATGTGGAACAAGTTGAGCCTTGGAAGTCTAGACAGTCACTTAAATTTAACAGCACTGTGCTCTTCCTTTGACAGTAATAGTTGCAAAAAGATATCATGGTTTTACACCATATAATAATGCAATGGCTTCCCCCAAAAGTTGATTACATAGTTAAGGGAACATGCACAGCATACAGATGACCACATATGATACAGGGCATTGAACTCTTTCATAAAACTCACACATTCATGCTATCACCAATATGTGGTATTAATCAACAGAAAAAACCTTATTCAAAAAGATCTTCAAATGGTGCAATTTCATGACTGAGGTAAAAAAGAAAAATGTCAGCCTCTGTTGCTATAATTAAAGAAAGAGTTCTCTGACCCTTACTACAGTCTGTGTCCGCTCAAATTAAGAGGACTATACATGCCAGAGACAGCTTTTTATAACAGTTTCCTGTGTTATTTCAGCTAAGGTGGCAACTTTAGAAAATAAATCTTTTGCTAACTGAAGACAAGGATCACCATTTTTTTTATTGATAGCAGGCAGCTGGAAATGCAGAATGTATACCATATCGTGTTATACAATTGAACAAAACGAGAACAGAGTTTCTCAGCTGGCAGAAATCTTAAACCTCAATGCAAATGGATAAAAGGCAACTGGTGGAAAAGGGAGGGTGGAGGTTTTAGGCCAGAAAAGATCAGTGTTACACAGTAGTAGCAGATACAAAAAAAATGAGCCCTGTTTAGAGAATATATATGCAGAACTGCATGCAGAGATAAGCGTATCTCCATCAGCAGCAAGATAAGCAGGTTCATTTCCCAGCAGAGTCCCCCAGACTAGCAGAATTTCCTAGGACTAATTGGATATTAACTCTCACTGCAGCTTGCATTATATGCATAAATACAAATGCAAGTGCCTGCATATACACACAGTTTTGTATGTATGAGAGCACACATACGGATACATGGCTGAGAAAACAAAAGCAGTCTCCACTTGTTCCTGTTACTTAACTTCCTCTGTTTCTGCACAAACAACATCTTGAGAGCCTCGGAGGAAAAGTAATAATTCATATTTTCATTACCATGTCTTGTTCAGTGGCCACTAAGGTCTGGAAGAATCAATGCCAACCTGCTTTTCATTGCAAAGCTGTAGTGGAGAGGTGGGACTCCTCGGCTACAGCAAAACACAGACCCCATACGGAAAACATGCCTGGTGCAGCATGCTGGCCAGAGCTTATCTTCAGAATATTGAAAAAAATTTGTGGCCATATTCTGGAAGCAACAGCAGAAATATTTTGGTATTACTACACAGATTTTAATCCTTTTCTTTAAAAGACTTCTGGCACAGAAAGAAAACAGGTTTCATATTCAGATCAGGAAGCCAGTCTGTTAACTGGGGGAAATGGGACTTGCAGTGTAAGTCCTGTCACTTGCTTACTACACCAGTAAGTTCTGAGGATGCTAAGAAAAAACATCATTTGAACATTCATCAGGAATGAACAGCATCATTGAATCATGTAGCTCTGTAGAGGATTTAAAAGCTGTATGTATTGGTTTTAAAAGCCAGCTTTCAGACAGAGCAAATCAAGGCAAAGCTCAAACTGTTCCTTCCATTCCAGTTCAGCTCATTATGAATTTTTGTCTTGCAGACCCAATTCATACTTTGCTATAGATTCCTGTATGAATAACTTTTATATTCTTGAATTTTTTGAGATGATACATTATCTCAAACTCTGATTTTTCAAGCTTGTATGTTTTTTATTTTACTATTGAGGCCAAATCTAATGCAAACCATCATGCTCCATTAATCTCAGTTAAAATATATTGATTTGCATCAGCAGACCACCAAGCCAAAAGCATAGTGACAAAATTTATGTATTAGCACCTTAATAACAAGTGTAATAGAAAGAAAGATGTATATCAGGTGATAAATATTATGTGACACAGAATGAAGGTTAGAGGGTCTTTGCTGGAGAAGGTTGAAATCCAGTGAGAGTGTGAGATGTCAGCCTGAACAACTATTTCCCACCCAGTATGAATTTCAAGAGACATAAATGGAAATGAGAAAGAAGCTAACTTCCGACAGATGTTAGCAAGACTTTTTTCACTTAGCACATAATAAACATATGGAATGGCCTATCAGGCACTATTGCTGAGGCAAAACACAAGGATCATTCAAGAAACAATTAGATGCTGTTCTAAAGAAATGGAATACTTAACATGGATGAGCCCTGATGGGCTAATAGTCCTGATGGGTAAACCTCTCCAGCTAAAACATTTTATTCCCTTATACTCATTCAAATGCAAATATCACTTCAGCAGCATCTATCTGCTTCTTGGCTTGGTGGAGGTAGTTTCATTCCCTCTTCACTAAAAAAAAACAAAAAACAAAAAACCCCAAAAAACCAAACAAAACCTTTGTTGTGCAGTTTGAACAATAGAAAAGCAATGTCTGCAGCACATAGCCTTCCCCTCTCCTTTCGCTCACATAGAACTGCCTTATAGAAGCACAGGAGATATGAGATGGCAGCAATTGAGTTGTGTTTTCATACGGTATGATCTGTTCCGATATCTGAAGAAAGGCTAGCTGTCTCAGAGAAAGTCACACAAAGCAGCTTATATCAGAAAAGCTGGTTCTGAACACTGCCCTCAAAATTAGATGATGAAACACCTGCTCATGCTTTCTATTTCTTTCCAAATGCCTGATATCTGTTTCTCAGTAGCAAGGAAAGCAGCTTATCAGAGCACTTCTTACAGGACCATATGGAGACCACAGGTTTCTCAGCTGAATTATTCATCATGCTGGTGCTCCTGAAGAAGATTTAAGATCCATTCTCTCACTGATTTTCTTTTTTTGGTCTAAATGTAGAGTGACACCACATAATAGGTTTTGTCTTAGTTTTGCTGCATGCTTTCTGTCAGAGATGAGAAACCCAAAATGTCCAGCCAAATACCTCATTTCTATGCTTTAAACAAAACATTACTTTGTTATTGGAAAGATTTCAGTTTCGAAAAGATCTCAAACTCTCCTTGCAAAGGGTTCATAAGCCTAAAAAAGCAATAAAAAACATCACTCAACCCTCTCTTCTCAAACCCGATTATTTCAGGTTGAACAAGTTATTTCCTATCTTTTTAGAGCTACTGTTGAACCAAAAAAAAAAAAAAAAAAAAAAGATCTCAGCATTCCTCTAGTTGAAAGCAGCATGAAGTAACAAGCATTTGCAGTTTCAAAGACATTGCTACAGGTATGTTGCTGTTGCAGTGAGATACCTGCTCAGGATCATCAGGATAGCTAGGTGGTGTACCTTGTACCATCTCTTGAGTGAGTGGTGGACTCATCTACTAAAGATAACCATAATGCCAATTCAGAAATGATAAGTGTTCTGAAATACAAAAAATGTTTTCATTCTGGAAACAGTTACACAGATGGATGCTAAAATGAAAACAGAACAAAACAGCTGGTCAAATCCTTGTTACAACAAAAGGTCAGAAGAAGATAACAGTAAACTTCAGTTTCCACAGCCTTTTCTTCTACAATAGAGATTACGTTCACACATGTACTTTTGGTTAAAACCAACCCAGACCAGCCCTCCATTCCACCCCAATATGGTCCCAGTTGTAAGTTGCTCTTACTGTTCTGCTTAATAACTTGTAAGCGCTCAGTGAAATGGAAAATCTTAAAGCAAACAGATAAGAGTGCATTCTCTCTCACTAGAAGTATCCAGTCTTCATAGAGATATCTGCTGGCTAATCAGAATTAAAAATGTTTCTGTCATTTCAAAAAGGTTTTAATTTCAATCATGATTTATTTTTAAATGTATATTTAAAATGAAAGCAAGTATTTTAAAAAAATGTTCTAGTACTGAATATGCTCTTTGTAACAGAGGCACAGAAGGGAATTTATTGACAGGTGAAATATTCACAGAGGACAGAGAACAGTGCACCTAATAATTTTGTCCTTGGAGTCAGACAGTAGCAACCTAGTTTTCATATAACAGTGGAGTACATTTGTAATGAGTATGTGCCATATTTTATTTCCTTATGAAAGGAAGCAAATATGTTTTGGTATTAGCTTTTGTTCTTTTTTCTATCCTTGCTTCCCATTCGTCTTTCCCCACTATTGTCAATAGTATTTCTGATTGATAAGAATGAGAATGAAGCTTTAAAAAACCAAGGTAAAAGCAATATTTGAAAATTATGTGAATTACAGTACCATTTTCACTTCCACACGTTAAATAAGTAAAAAAAGAAAAAATACAAGTACTAACAATCTTTGTGTATTTATTTTTTTTTGGCATGAGAAGATCACCAGCTGATTAAAAAAAAAACAAAAACACCTTCCCCCATGTTGTAGTACTGCACAGCTGAGCATATGACAGAATGGTGAGCTAGGACTGATTAAATAATATTTCTTTTTGAAGCATTTGTCTGTTACACAAATCAGCAGCAGGTCTTACTTCAAGGAGCATTTTCTGTGGAAGAACTGTATGCTCTGTGTTCTGAGCCTCACTGATTGCAAAAGAGGTCACAAAACTGTAGCTTGAACCTGGCTGGAAAGTAATATAATAAATCTGACACTTTTCTTAGTTAAATTTTACAGCTTGTGAGCTTCCACCTTGAAGGTAAGATATTGCTTTGCTGTAGGTTTACAAACTCTGGTATTGGTTTGTTTTAGTACAGGCTCATAATACTCATATATTAACACCCTAGAACTGTTAGCATGTATTTAGCTTGTAAAAATATTAGAGGGAAAGTGCCTATAATAGAAAAATATTTAATTTAATACCTAAACAGTGAAGTGAGAAAGACCTGTTCCAGTGAGAAAGACATGAATAATTAGGCTACCTTTGTAGAAATTAAGAGAAACGTAATCAAGCAAAGTAATATTTTGAGTACAACTTTCCAGCATACCAGATATGGGGGTTTGGTTATACTGTGCACCATTATCACTTCTTCTAGGTTATGCCTAATGGCATATTGGACAATCTGATCACACCTCACAGGTTAAAAAATTCCTTTCTACAGATCGCCTGTAAAACGTAGCACTGAATGAACAACCTTCTTAGACATTCTTTTCTGCAACGTGTGACTGACACTGTAAGATGCAGTCAAAATAAACATCAGTGTGAACTCTACTGAAAACTTATAGAAGACAACCTGTTCACTATATATGATGACCTTAAAAACATCTATGAATTTAAGACAGGTAGAGAAATGGTATTTGGGAAGGAAAAAAGGATGGGGAAGGGGGGACATTTTTGTGGGTATAGATGTCAAAAGCAAGACTGGAAAGCTCAGAGGTTCTGCCTTCCATTGTATTGCTCTAAATATGCCTCAGCCTTTGAACAAAACATCGTTCAACAAAGCACGCAGCATTTTGTACTGTAGAAAACCACTTGGTCCGTATCCTTCTAGTTCTGGCTGCTCCTCCAGGAATTAACATCTCTTGTTGGAAGACCTATGCCAACATACTCCTTTAATAAATATTATTGGCTCATTCATTTATTTTGGTGACATTTTGAGATAAATATTGCTAGTAGTATCCAATGAAGAAAACTGTGTTTCTTCTGGGGTTTATAAAATATAAATTTGCAGTTCTGAAATATACAGTGACCTTTGTGCCATTCTTTAAGTCTTCTGTGTTAATGTGTATTAGTCATTTAGTTTTCTAAGTATGTGGTGTATGAGCACCATTCAGCAATATCATGATGAAAATAATAAAGATACCTTAGTGCAAGCCCTGCTGTATTGTAATAAAGTGTTAGAAAATATGTTCATTTTTAATTGTTTCATTTCTGGGATTATGTCTGCCCAAGGCAAGAAAGAAATTGAGTATGTATTTCTCTGGTGTGCAAAAACATTTATTCAGAATATATGCAAATCAACCAAACGTTCTCATAAACAGCAGTATTGAGCTGATAGTTAATGACAGTAAAAACTGATAACTTAATGATGAAAAAAAAAAATACCATGCCTAATTAATAGGCTGCCAGACTTTCAGAAGAACTAGATGCCTCGAAAAAAAAAATCTTAACTGTTACAAAACCATTTTCTGAGCTTGAGAAGTGGTATGTTTTTATTTTATGAGGCAGGAAAGAGTCCTGACAAAAGGGATGCACAACAGGCTATGGCAGTTACATGATTCATTCTACCTCTTGTACACAGGAGTTCCTGTTCCCAGTAGATTAAATTTTAATGATCTGCTTGTGGGGCAAAAATTTCCCGACTTAACAACAGCCAGGACCTGATAGAAGAATTGGTCAGGCTGACCATGAAGATGCAACATGGAAGAGCAAGCAATATGGTAGTAAGAATCAAATGGATGGGAAAATCACACGAGTGTAGTTTGATGCATAAAAGTGTTTAGTGACAGAGAAGAAATAGGAGAGCAATGCACTTTAAGAAAGGATAAATCCATAGATGGAAAGTGTTAGAGTTCCTTTTGAAGAGGGAGAGTATGTCTTTTAATGGAGCTTATTCTATGAAAGGGAAAAATCATTTATGGAAAATTCTATTAAGTGATTAAGTTTGCCATCGCTATTATCCTCTCTCTCTTTGCTAGCAAAATTTTTCAGAAGATATTTGTTATTTACCTGCTTTGTTGGTCACATGGAGGAAACTATGTTGGGTGTGATCTTCAAGTCGTAATAAAGCAGAGATCTCACTGCTGTCAAATCACACTTAAGTGCAGGGGCCCTCAAAACTTTTAACCAGGGGGCTGGCGCACGGATGAAGTGGCAGGCAGTCATCTGCGGCTGCTTGGTTTCCCTCCCAACCCCCGGGGTGTGTGTGTGTGTGTCTGTAAATACCGGGGGCCAGATTGAGGACCCTGGGGGGCCGTAGTTTGAGGACCTCTGCTTAAGTGTTTACTTAACAGAACCAATGGGCTCTCCAAACAGGTTCAAAATTAATGGACTTGAAGAAACACCAAAACGTAAAGTTCTACAAAAAGAAGCAGTTGAGTGGAAAGTGGTAGTTTTATGCAGCAAAGTTACAGAAGTAAATGGTCTAAAAGTAAAACAGCAAACAAAAGATCACTGCAGCTTCACAAGGAGAACACAGAGCTCCAGAACTGCTGAGAGCTGAAATAGCTTCTGCTAAATCAATTTGTACAGGTCTTGCCTCTTATTTTAATTTAGTGGAAGTGAGTGAGCTGAAGAGGTTTTAGCATATTGAATTATAATTAGTAAGGGATGATTCTCAAAAGGTTTGGAGTTTCATTGCTTGGAACTTATCAGAGCCTGTTCAGTGGTGGCATCTCAGCTAAAAGACCCATGAGAAAAAGTTTCTGAGATTTCTTGTGCTTTCTAGTTCACCTAGATTGAAAGTATCACACAAAAGCTACTTTTCTCACTTTACTCAAAACACTGCAAAGATTATTGATAGTAGTCATTAAAAGGGACAGGTGTTTTTTCTGGCTGTTGTAACAGCTGGCTGCATAATTCAATCCGATTAATATGTAAGGATTCACATATGGGTGGGTATTTTATGGATGGCTGGAACAAGTGACAGCATTTAACAAATGACCTAAAATAGGTCTCAGGGTGCTTCTGTTTCTAGCCCTGAGAAACCTGAGGGTTCTACAAGCTTGTCTGTATTTGGGAATCGACTTTCAGATGCATGTTCATGTTTGCTTAATAAACAGGTGGTACTTTTGAGCTTTGTCATGCATTGAAATCACTATTAAGAAACCTCATTTTTCCTAATTAAAAATGTTATAGAAGTTTAAAACTGTCAGGAAAAAAAAAAAAAAGACCAAAAAAAAAACCCCAACAACAACACCCAAACCCAAACCAAAACACCCCACAAAACAAAGAAACCAGTAATAAGGTCTTAATTGCAACCAAAGATAAAACATTTATTTTAGTAGATGACCACAATTACTTCTTTTCCAGAAACAGGTAGAATGCAAAATTATATATGGAATGCCCAATTGAAAGATGTATGAAAATAATGTGGAGAATTCTGTGTTTTGAATAAGCATCATGAAAGGTATTGTAGTGAGAAAGAATGGAGGACCAACCTGTGCCAGTGCATTTTAACTGTTGCATGCATCATGAAAAAGCAGAAATAAAAAGCTCCCTAAACAGTTTTCTAAATATGAGGAACTTAGTATATCACATCTACTTCTATTAAAATGCTCACAGAATTTCACACTGATATTTATTTCCACATCACAATTGCTCTGTGAGTACTCACCCACAAAAGAGGAAACAGGCTTATTTTCCTTTGCCTTTGCTTTGCACACATCAGCATTGTTTTAACCTTTAAAACTTCTGCACTCCTGGGGTCTGAGGCTTGCAGATTTTTCAGCCTTACCACTAGGATACTATAAACATGCTTGACGAAGTGACATGTACTACATGTGGAGAAGCATAAGTTACACGTTACACCCCTGAGAGTGAAGAGCAGCTGCTGTAGGCAAATATTTGTATGCACCTGAGCAGCTTCTCATTTAAGGACCTCTCCAAGTGAAGTGTGGGGCTTGGCTAAGCACTTTCCTCACAAATCCAGCTTTTTTTTTTTTTTTTTTTTTAATGTTTGGCTGGATTTACTTCTCCAGCTGCAGAATAAACTGCTTGGTTATAAATGTTAGCCATTAACTATGGCAGTTAGCACAAGGAAGATTGCTCTCACGTAACAATACAAGATAGAAACTACTACATCTCGCCTGTGTGGCATCTCTATGAGCCATTAAGAGCAGAGAGGAATTCCGCATTTAACCTCAAGGACATGGAGATTGGTTCATTTGTGTCTGAACCTTCACTAGCTCATATCTCTTATTGGTTTATATCATGTAGTATCAAAATAAATAGACATTGTTATGCCAAATGAGATTTTGAGCTTAGCCTGAACTAAAAAAGAAACAATTTTAAATTCATGCAGGCAGTAACCTGAAGCAAGATGAAACTTATATATTTAAACTTACTCAGCCAGTTCAGTTTTTTCTGAGTGCCCCCCTCCTCAAATATTTTTTTTATGTAAGCTTTGATTAATCCTCTCCAAGTATGTATTTATTTAAGTTTATTACTTTAACTTTTTCTGGT
This sequence comes from Falco biarmicus, assembly GCF_023638135.1. NCBI lineage: Eukaryota > Metazoa > Chordata > Aves > Falconiformes > Falconidae > Falco > Falco biarmicus. The sequence continues at coordinate 63,840,514 of NC_079290.1, forward strand.
CATGTTTTGTAAACATAAAGTATAGAAACCAACATAAAAAATTCTGAATTTCACAGAACCTTTTTGCCTAGCAGGTTAGGTTTTTTAATCACAAAAATCATATATAGATGCTGCAGTGGCTGACTTCCTATCAGTGAGATAAACTGACAAATGTATCACACTGAACCAAGAAGATGAAGAAAATATTGGGACAAAAAAAATAATTGCTTTGAAAGTCTAAAATGTCCTGTTATATCCAAAATATATTTTTCTCATTTGTAAAATTTAAAGAGAAAATGTAGACAAAATGAACCTAAAATTAAGAACAGCCAATAATAATAAAATGTTAAAATGAAACTACAGAACTTTCTGATTTTTTTTAATTATTTTTAAAATTCTAGAAAAGGAATTTAACAGTAATTCACAAATATTTTGGCTGACCACATTCTCAATATAATAAACTTGCAACCAAAAATATCAGTTCTACCTGCATGAATGTGTGAACTGTAAACAACCCTGACATGACCAGGTTCTAGCATCCAGAGTACTACGAAATTGTATACTATAGCTCATACACGGATGCATATCAGGGTCTGAAAACCAAGTATTATGACACCTCTTTCATATTGCTAGAGCATGAAAGAAGCTAAGACAGGTGATGTCTCTTCTTTGTGGATAGAGGAACCAGATTTGATTCTCTCATTCCCTTACTTTTACCTCTGATAGCTAAGGCAGGCTGCCAGCATTACTCCTCCTTGCACAGAATGCCTTGTTTTGACTTGGAGTGGGGTGGTGATTTTATATGTGCAGGACTCTGCTCTCCTTGCTTTAAGTAGTATGAAGTAGCTCAGGTCAAAACAGTTTAACCTCAAGGTTCATATGTGGAATCTTGAAGAACTGAAAGACAAAAGGTGGAATAACATTTTTGGGTGTTTTTTCAACAATAGTCTATTCTCTCGTGAAAACTAAACTAATTTCTGGGGATGGTATGTGTGTTTTAGGCTGATTTCTCTCTATGCAAGCCGTTTTTCTTTGTCCTTGGGGAAAAACAAACAAACAAGCCAGGCACTAAGTTTATGCTGGTATTATTCAATTCAAAATATATACCCTTATTTAGATTGTTTCATTACTAACATTAGAAGCCATTTCTCTTCAACATTTAGTTCCTTTGTTTTTATCTTTACTCAAGGATATCAGTTGAACGCCATCATGGTATGAAACAGTGATACAGTCAAATGTTTAGAGACTTTTGGAACTGAGTGATATTGACTATGGAGTACTAGGGAAAGAGACAGGAATTTCTTTTTGGAAAGGGAAAGAAGATGACAAATTAACTTTTGAATTGACTAAATTTCACAATTAGACCAAATCTGTAAGTACATATAGAGCCAAGAAAGATCTTATTGATTCAGGGATCGTTAGGAGTGTGTAAGAGATAAGTGAGAATGAGGGTTGTACTTTGTCAGTGATAATAGGGTGGCCAGTAGAGGACGGGAAAGGACAAAGCTCTTAGTGTATAGTCTGAGATGGGTCCATAACTATGTAACTACCTTCCCCAAACCATTAGGACTGGCCTCTTCTTACTGTGCCAGCATGAAAACAGATTTGCAAAGATGGGAGGATGGGGATAGGTATTGCTTTATTTAACATGCATGTGTCCCATGAGATGAGTGTAAAGAGAAGGAAGCTGCAGGTTGAGAAGTATTTCGTTGGCAAGGTTGCTTCATGTGGAAGGATGTGCCAAGAGCAAACCAAAAGGCAGAACACTGAACTTTGTGTGGTGCAGATCCAAACTTTTCCTTACTGCTTACCATGCCTCCCAGGTACAGCTGAGGCTTGTGTGAGAAATCCCGGATCTGGTCACAAAGAATTCAGAATTACTCACAGACTTGTCATAAAAAAGGCTGCTCCAATTATATGTACAAGTTTATAGTTTAAATTTAAGACTGAGATATGCAATATTTATAATTATTCTAAAACTTAAGAAAACCTATATTCTAGAGCATAATGAAAAAAACTAAACGATGCTGAAGATATCTTAATAATATGCAAAACTTTATGAGTTCAGGCAAGAGTAAAATATCCCTACATTTCAGGTTGCATTAAAGAAAAACAGTTTGCCACAGTGCTTTGTAGTTGATAATATTTTTCATTAATTTTTTGCATTCATCAGAGCAAGAGGGATCATTTATGAATTATGATGGCTAGCAAAATTAAAATAATTTGCAAATATCTCCGTTTTAAGTATGATAGGAAATTCGTAATAACCAAAAAGATTTTAAAAATCATTAAAATTTCCTTTTTCAGAAAAGGTTATTTTAAGCTGATTTTTCTTATTTGAAAAAGTTATCATGCAAAAAATAAAACCCCCCTTTAATAAAAAAAATGTTAAACTTCTCTGCTTACCTGTGTATTTAATATTAGAGAGGAATTGATTAATCTATAATACTGACAGCTGAAAAGAAAGTCTTAATAATACATTCATTAAAATACTGAGCAAGATGCGGTAAATGGCCAGGTTAAACGCTTCAGTTTTCTGACCTTCGTTAAGTGTAAGCAGATATATCACAGTAAAAATAAAGTAACGTAAGCATATATACTAAAATAACTAGAACTCTGAGCCATATTTACTGCACTACTGACTTCGGTTTCGTGTTGTAGACTGTTTGTTACAGTCAGAGATGACTGAGGTTGTCAGTTAAAAGACTGAATCAAAAATCAATAATCACTGAGATAAATATCCCATCATTTTTGTGAAGTATTTCATAAACCCCTGTGGTATTACTATATAATATGCAAATCAGATTAATATAGGACCACAGTCTCTGTGGTCTGTACAGACTGTCAGTACTGTAGTTCCCTGTAGTATTAAAGTCCGCAAAGCCTGACTTCTAATATATTCATGAACGATGAACGAAAGACATGTTGCATGCAAAAATAGCTACATCCTTTGGAAGGACAACCAACCAGATGCTTTCATTTCTAGGTTGGCAACCATGGGGATGCAATAAAAGTGAGGTGTTAGTCCTGGGACTTTACACCTAGGATTTTCAGTAATAAATGTTGCTCTGTTAGCAATACATATAAGGTTTTAAAAAAGTTTCTGCCATCAAAAAGCCATGTGTATTTCCTAGTTTAAGGGTAAGTTCTGCCTTGTACATGCCAGCTTACAGGTAAAAGTACCTATGGTGGGGGGGATTTCCAACTACCCATTGTTTTGTTTGAGACCACCTCTTAAAACATCAGGATTTTATAACTTGCTTTATGGAATGGCACTGTTAGAAAAAAGTTTTGCTTCTGTCTTACTGGGCTGAAACACTTCACAGTGTACCAGTCTGGCTATGGTTCTCTGGTACCCCACAGGGTGTCAGGCAGCTCACAAGGTTCCCCCATGGGTAGAAGATCAGGAACAGGAACAACTTGTTTCTTTTTTTCAAGTCTATATGCCAAGTAGAAACATGCTTTGGATAGTTTCTATGCTGCGGTTTTATTTATATGCAGTATAGAAATCTGTCTCAGAGCTCACTTCCACTGAAGGAATAGCATAACCAGACTTTTGCAAAGAATGGAGGTATGAGACCTTGCTCAAAAAGATTATAGCTGTCACTGAAAGAGCAAGTGGTCCATGTTCTAATGCATGTCAAAACTTAAAGGTGTATTACATTAGTTAGGTTGTCAACATGTCCTTCTCTTCCTTTACTTGAACTTTTGCTGCTGTTTGAAAAAAAGCAAACCCACAAATTAGATACAGAACTCTGACAAATTGAGAAATTAATAACACTAATCTTCTGAGATAGGAGAAATAACTGCTTTGATACAAATATTGCGAAAAAGAGTTATAAGCTATTTACCTCTAAGATGCTTGCATGTGTTCAAAATCAAATCAAAACAACAAAGCCAGAAACCCATTAGAAGTCAGAAAACATTATTTCAACATTTGTGAAGAATTTTATTTTAGTGAATGCCGCATTAAGCCTTTTGTATTCCTCAAATGAAAATTAGTGCTTTAGCAAAGCCAATGTTAGTCCTCATTTGTGAGGACTCACTTCCTTAGTGAATGGTGTCAGGGTGAGTAAAGGTAGCAGAATTAGGTTTTATTGATTTAAATATCACTTTTATCATTATAATACTCTTTTTTTCACAATACAAGGTTAAGAGAGAAAATTGTGCTGACTACGATTTCTGTTCTATTTATGCATAGGTGTATGCACACAATCACAATTGCAACTTTTTTTTGTTGTGGTTAAAAGTCTCGTAACCTGGAGCAACTGAAGGAACCTGTTGAGTTGTGTAAATTACGTGTTGTGTAAATTATTATGTTTCTTTAATGGAATTAATAGGTGATGAGAGCCTGAAGGCTGGTTGTTTGACTTCATATATGTATTTTTAAGTATAGAATTCATTCAAAGAAACAGCAGTTTCTGCTATATCCTGTTATATATGAAACAAGATGTGTTGAATGTAAGAGGTATTAAAATCTAACTAGTTTGACCATTCAACAGATACGAAACAGTGGGTGAAGTATGGTCTATGAATCAAAATGAAATAGTTATGTACCTTTAGGAGGCTTTAGCATTGATGGTAATATTGTGGTAGAGACGTTGCCATTACGTCAGACTACCTGACAATATGATCATTCTAGCATGATTTTTTATGGAAAGATTACTCTTATTTCTGTTATTAAGAACCTAACTTCATAGGGGATCCTACAATATAGGGGAGAGTGAGGAGAAGATGGCATTTCAGGCACAGATCGCTTTGTGAGCTGAAGTGCCGAACCCATATACCAGGGGAGTGCATGGAGGATTCTAGCCTAGTGAACATCCATCTGCTCCACGTACATGGGAGTTATGTGCTTCAGGTGACCTTCGCTCCCACAGGGCCATCTTTGTTATCCCCTTACAAGGCAGATTAACTTTGTTGCCCCGTTACCTCACAAACGCTTCATGAAGGTATGGTAGTGCTCCTTCTCTTTTAGGAGTACAGCCCATAAACATGTCAACTTTGCATTTATTTGTTTGTAATTTTATGGTGAAAATGTTTTCAACTAGGGCAGAGGGCAGAGATGTTTTTTCACATTTCTTCTTCCTTATTTGAGATGTTCAGTTGACCTTGAAAAGTTGTAGATTCTCTTCTGTGTATTGGGGATAACACTGAGTTCCTAGGAAAAGATGGTAATGTCAGAAATTACAGCCTCATAAAGCCCTTAATTCTCATCATAAAAATAATATATAAAGTAGAGAACTATGAGGATGCCTTACATATTGCACTGTCAGGTTTAGGAGCACTACAATAAAATTTACAATGCCTTTTTATTTTATAGTAGGTAAGAAAGAAAGAAAGTGTAGCTTAAAAATTGTCATGTTATAAACAAGTGAGCTTTTTAGGGGATGGAGGAAGGGAAGATGGGATCTCAAAATGCTGGGCTTTGGGACTTTTACTACATCTTTAAAATAATGTTGCCAAGAATGCCAGATGTTCAGTCCAGGTGAAGTTTTTAAATACATAATGGGTTAAAATTCTAAAATTCTGCTCATTATGAGCCAAATGTTTCTCTCAGAGTATTTGAGAATGTAGATAATACAAATAACTTTAGGAGCTTCTGAAAGCACAATTAGTGAGCACAGAAAGAGCTCATTTGGGCAGGAGGCAACACATGAAATCCAAGTGTGTTGTGGCCAAGGGGAGTTTTCCCAACGATACTAATGAATGCAAGATTTCACTGAGTTTCCCTAGAAAAATTCAGTCACGCCTCTTCCGAGCAGTAGTAATCGTCTTCATCATTACCGCTTTCATCCTGACTATGACTGGCTTTCATGGCTAAAAGTCTAACATGCCCCTCTGTGCTCAGTGCACAGAAGATATTAGTTCATTCCAATTCCCACCTGTAGGACTTGGTTCTCTAGCTTGAACCAGGCAAGGTTGTATTTCTGCTTCCAAATGGTGGCTGAAATGACAGTTGCTGTAAAATCACAAGCATGTCATATATGACATAGCAAGCAGGTCTGAAATTATCCATTTTTCAACTTGGCGATCAGAATATAAGAGATGTTAGCTTCATTATTTTCTTAAAAGCCTCACTGAAGATGCTTTTTGTGTAAAATGTTTTAAATAAACATATGGACATGAGTAGAGTACATAGAATATGGAAAGATATAGAAAGCAAACATAAATACAGGTATTCAAGGTCAAAAACAAGAGGTCAAGATGATTACAAAGAATAAATGAGAACAAATTTTCTTTCCTTCTTAGACACTCACCTTCAACTGAATATTTTGCCTAAGAGAGACAAGCTTAGTCTTGAAGCACTTTGCACAGCATGCTGGCCACCAGGAACTGCTGAAGAGTTAGGCATCTTGCAGAAGCACTTTTTATTCTGACCTAGCTAGTGATAGAGTTTTATTGTGAGACTTTGCTATTGGTTTCAATGAATAGATAAAAATACATGTAGAATAGAGGCCACGTATCATCTTTTGGATGGAAAAACTGAAATGCTGTAGTATGTGAGAGGTTTTGAAAGCTATCGTTCATAGTTGTTTGCTTGCAAAACTGGCTTGTAGAAATTTCTCCGTTTTCTCTTCAGAGGTTCACAGTGTTTTGGAAAATATTTTCATACATGGTTAATCTTTCATACATCATTATGTGGGCAAAAAGTAAGTCTATCAAAAATTTAAAACAACCAGTTGTTCTGGAAGGCAGCAGATGTTGAATATTTCACAGATGCCTTCCTCCCATTTGTTTGGTTTCACCACTTATGTGGAGATAACTGAAACACATTTTCCAAGCCTCAGCAGTGCACTTGATCAGCACTCTGATAGCAGATGAGCTTCCGTGTAATGGTGTCCAACAGGTGTGAAAGGGGAGAACGGGGCTTTCATTCGAGTGGTTTATAGATGTCTGCTAATTACATTCTGCTTCTCCCAACACTCACAAGGGAATCTCACACACTTGTCAGCTTCACAACATGTGGTAAGGACTGGGAGACCTACTGTCTGAAAAAAAAATGCCCTCCTCCTTCTTCAGAGCCTGACAAGTAGTTCACTCATGGTCAGATGGGTATTTTTCCAAAACTAGCAGGCAGCTATGAAACTATGGTAGAGTATGTATCTTCTTTCTGAACTGATATCTATAATACTTGTTTGTTGGGGTTTTTTTTTGGAAGAAAGCGCTAATTACTTCAGTTTGTATTTAGTATTCTAAGAAAGATAATTTGTTGCTTTTTTGTAAGGGCTAGAATTTCGATATTTTCAGTCCTCATTTTACCTCTAGTATGTTTACAAGGATTTATAGAAGGGATTTATTCATGAACTTCTGCTTTTCTCTGTGAATTACTGATACACTACTTGGTTAAAATTCTTAAGATTTTAAAGTAATTGAAATGTTAGGTTGAGTATTAGGAAGAATTAACTACTGAGATTTTAAGAAAGTAAATTAATTTTTTTCTAAATTTCAGTAGAATAGCCTTCTAGATATCCTGTAAGATTTGTATGCAGTGTCATTTTTAGAGACTGTTCTCAGCAATATCAGCCTTTTGGATTAATTCACAATATAATTTGAATGCAACATGTAAAAAAACCTCCAAAACTCAGATATAATTTTAGAGGACGATATTCTGCCATGTAGTTACGTTTTACTTAAACAGATGCACAACTTTCCTGAGTAAGTATGATGAAACATGCAGCATCTTAGTCATCCACATTTTGTGTTAGATATTGTCCCTACAAAGATCTTAAAGCCTGGTAATTTCTTTTGGTCAAGCCTAGTACTAAAATTAACATCTAGTACTAAAATTAACGTCTGACAGCTCCAAACATGTATACTGTCATAAGACTTTCTCTCTGCTCCTCCCCCCCCCCCCCCCGCAATCTGAAAGAAAAGCATCCCCAAATATTAACGATTCACCTATAGCTAGTAAGCATACTGAAATGCTGAGATATCAGCATATAGAACTATAGTTGCTGTTACTTCAAAATTAATAAAAGTGAAAAGCATTGGGAGAAAACTATACACAAACAGAAGTTCTTTTCAGCTAAAACAGGAGGGACTGCAATGAGAATCATGTATTGATTTTTGCCAAATTTAGAAGCCCACCCTGCAAATAGCATGGTCAGAGAACAAGTATTTTTTAATCATAGTAACTTCCTGTGAAAAGGTCAGAAAGTTAAGGATCATGAAACATAAAGACAACATTTTTATACTACTGTTAAGTCAGATTTTACATTTGCATGCTTTGTCAGTTAAAGAGATTAAGAAATAATCACATTTTAATGTAAAGTTGATTTACAGGAAGAGGAGTAGACAGACAGCTTGGCATCGAATGAATACTTATCTTAAGTCTTGCTGGATTATTTTGGTAGTATCTGTGTTGAATGGTAAAGTTATTCTGCAAGGTGGGAAAAAAAGAACCATCACTGTATTTTAATGAGAAACATGCCTTTTTTCTTGCTGCAAATATCTAGAATTAATATCATAATTACTAACATACTCCCTTTACTTCCCTAAAATTACCAGGTTCCCACATTTTGGGATATGCCTGTGATAAACCATGCTAAGAGGGTGTCACTCCCCAGGATGAAGACTGTCCTACAGCATCCACGCTCTGTCCCATTCACACAATGCAATTTCTTCCTGGTGATTCTTCTGATGAACACAGGTATCACAGAAAAAACATTTCTAGTCTTTTTACTTTGCTATAAAGCAAGGCTTATTTCACTTCTCCTTTGGCCATCTATGTGATTTTCACACTGCTAGGACTATTATGAGAGAATATCCCTGTCAGCTCTGTCCCTTTGAACTTCTCTTCAGAGTTCAATTCAAACTAAGAGAGTAGCAAAAATATTTCCAATCATCCTAGACGACAATATCCTGCCATACTGGGAAGTTCGATCTAAAATGGGACTTGCCAGCTTACTGAGAAGAGAGAATAGGCAATGAATTATTCAGAGTTTCTAGTCAACAACCTTTTATACCGTGTTCTATCCCAGGAGAGATGGTTCAGGCTCAAGTACTGTATTTGTCAACAGTAAACTAAACCTGCTGCCCAAATCCCACACAGACAGTGTTAAACTGCTTGTATATTGTTATGGCTGTCATTTAAGGCAGGTAAAGCACAGAAATTCAGAGCAAGGCTGTCCCTGTATTCTTAACTCACCCCCTTGTGTTTTCACTTTTCATGAACTCAGAAAAACAGCAATGCTGCAAGAATTACTGGGTCTGCAACAACACCTAGGCACAGGGGAATCCATTAAGAACAGCATCAGTGATGCAGCATTAATTCTGGGCTTCCTTTATTTGTGCTTAATTTAAAACATTTCTTGCAGACTTTTATTTCCATGAGATGGTTTTAGAAATGCAAATCCCATGGCCATGGATTGTTGATTGTAATGGAAGGAGTCTATTTCCCTGACGTGATACTTCAGGTGACCCCATTACACTTAAAGCAGCAGGAAATTTGCTCCTTGTTATCGGTTCCTATACTGACATCGTGCTTTTCTCTCATTTCTTCAGTGTGTTTGTATAAAGAGAGCATTTACAAATAAAGCAATGAAGAAGATAATACCCACTCAAATGACCTTGCAATTTTTCTCCCTAAACCATGTTTTAAATACATAAGACAGTATTTAGAGGTATCTTTTGGATGCTTTAGTAACAGGGACATGAGTGTTGTTCCACTATGTTAAATAAGGTCTGACTTACACTAGATCAAACTGGACCCTTTGATTCACACTTCAATATCGCAATCCTAAAAACACTGACCCTTTCAAGTATGTTACTAAATCTGCCACTTCTTGAAATCAGGTATTGTTTGAGGACAACCAGCCTAAATTTTTGTTCTTGCTGTTTATAAAAAGTGTCACAGACAGATGAAAAGTAAGATCAGAGTGTTGTCCTCATAAAAAAAAAAATAAATATCTTGTTGGTACCTACATTTGGCAATGCTCAAATTTCTATTCCTCTTTTGAAATGTTATTTTCTATGAATTCCTTCATTCAGAATCAAGCCCCCAGCTTTATATGTTAATAGATATTTTCCTTCTTCAGGTTTTCTTTTTATTTAAAAAATATTTATAGATCGATGTACTTTGGGAGCCAGTTACTGCACCAAACAGTTCTTAGCAGATATACTTATCTCAGGCACTTTAGTTGTTACTGGGGTAAAAATAAACAACCCACACTTATTGAGACAAAATCCAAATGTATTATCTTACCATGTTGTGGAAATAGTCATATGTCAGTTTCTGTGGTGTGAATTGTTAGAGCTGGAGAGAACACTGATCTTTTTCCTGTGAGATTCAATCTCATAAGCCTTTATCATTTCCATGAGGTGCTTGTCACACTGTCAGCAACTTGTAGTAATGGCTATGTTTCCACCTCTTTTTCTCAAAAGTGAATCTATTGTATAGATGACTTTGCTTTTTGAGAACTTATATATGACTTTTGAAAATACTTACTTCTAGATGTCAAAATTAATCCCCATTTTAACCAATACATCTTTCTCATCATTTTTCTGAAGCACCTCACATTACTTTATTAGAAAAACATCCATAAAGAATAAAATGCTCAAACGTATATTAGTCTCAGGAATATAATGTTAAATTAACCTCGGTGAAATGTGAAAAATATCCATGCCTATCTATTAAAAAGTCATGAAATTAATTCCAATAATTAGGACATGAATATTAGGAAATGTCAGAGTTGACTCTGATTTATCTTTATGTACATGTTACCCTAATTATAGCAAGACTGTACTCGATAAAAATATTTTATAAATATCAGTCAGTCTTCCATGTGCCGGTACCCCATGTCAGCAAACACAGAAGCAGCAGTTACAGACCAGATGGCCTAGCTAGGGATGTGTTGTTTACATACATTTGTGTGGTTTCATTGTGTGTTGTGAATGTGCAAACTTGATTCACATGCCTGTAGGCAACAGTTATCCATTTTTGTCTAATTTTTCCATAGTTACTTTGCACTTGTGGTACTAGTTTTGGGATTGATACCATTATTAACATGATCAGTTCCCACATTGTATGAATACAGATCAGTTTCACTTGGCAAACTTTTCTCCAAACTTGAAAAAATAGCTTTTTTAATCAAAGTAGATATCTGTTCTTGGCTATGCTTCATGCTCAGTATAAAACTAAGTCATAACCTAGATGACACTATTTTCCTGCTTTAGTTCTTATCATAGAATCACAGAATCCCAGAATTGTTGAGGCTGGAAGGCACATCTGGAGACTGTTTAGTCCAATGACCCTGCTTAGACAGGGTCAGGTAGAGCAGATTGCTCAGGACTCTGTCCAGTTGAGTTTTGAATATCTTCATGAATGGAGACTGAACAACCTCTCACAGCAACCTGTTCTAGTGTTTGACCACTTTACAGTAAAAAAGTTGCTTCCTCTTTTTAAATGATTTTTTTTTTTGTTATTTCAGTTTGTGCCCATTGCCAGCTGTCCTTTCAATGGGCAGCACTGAAAAGAGTCCTGTTCCTGCTTATTCATTTCCTCCCAGCAAGTATTACATACTTTGAAAAGATCCCCCTGAACTTTCTCTTCTCCAGGCTGAGCAGTCTTGGTTCTCTCAACTTCTCATATGACTGATGCTCCAAGCTCTTGATCATCATGGCCCATTTTGCTGGATTTGCTCCAGCATGTTCATGTCCTGCTTGTACTGGGGAGCCCAGAACTGGACCCAAAACTCCATATGTGTCTAACCAAGTCTGAGTAGAGGGGAAGGATTACTTCAACTTGCTGGCAATGCTCTTCCTAATGCAGCCTAGTATACTGTTTGCCTTCTTTACTGCAAGACACATTGCTGGCTCATGGTCAACTAGTTGTCTACCAGGACTCCAGATCCTCTTCTGCCAAGTTGTTTTCCAGCCAGTCAGACCCCAGGAAGCAACTGGTACCTGGGTTTATTCCCCTCCAGATGCAGAATTTTTGTTTCTTATTGTTAACCTTCAGGAGATTCCTGCTGGACTGTCTCTTCAACCTATTGTGATCCCTTCGAAGGGCAGCACAACCATGTAGCCTAGAAAACACTTCTCCCAGTTTTGTACCATCTGCACACTTCCGAAGATGCACTCTGCCCTATCTTCCAGGTCATTAAGGAAGATGGTAAAGAGTATTAGCTCCAGCATCAAGCCCTGGGGTGCACCCTCAGTGACTCCCTCCAACTAGACTTCATGCTGTTGATCACAAGCCAGAATTTGAGCTGATTTTCAGTCCACTTCCCTTTACATTTTCACAGTCTATACTTCATCAGTCTGTCTATGATGATGTTACAGGACACAGCGTCAAAAGCCTTGCTAAAATTAACAATATCCACTGCTTTCCCATCATCCATTGCACCAGTCTTCTATGCATCATAGAACACTATCAGGCTGGTTAAATATAATTTCCCCTTCATAAATCCATACCAACTACTGCTCCTCACCTTCTTGCCTTCACGTGTTTGGCAATGGTTTCCCAAACCATTGCAAGGTGCCTCACAATAACATCCTCTTTGTGTGCATCCTGTCAGGCCCAGGGACTTGCACCTGTCCAGTTTACTTAAATGTTGTTTATTCAAATCCTCTTTCATGTCTTCCTCGCTCCTGACTGAAGGTCAGTGTTAACAGTAAAGACAGAGGCAAAGAAGGGGTTAAGTACCTTGATTTTTTTCCATGTCCTTTGTAACAAGGTCCCAGCTCCATTCAGCAGTGGGCTTTTGTTTTGCCTTGTCTTCCAGTTGCTGCTGCTGTATATGCAGACACCCTTCTTGTTGCTTTTTGTGTTCGTCACCAGATTTGATGCCAGGTGGCTTTTGGCTTTCCTGACACCATCCCTACTTGCTCATATGTTTTTTTTCTATATTCCTCCCAGGTTAGCTGTCTTGCCTCCATGTCTTGTACACTTCCTTTTCATGTCTGAGTTTAGCCAGGAACTCTTTGCTGATGGCTGCAGGCTTCTTGCTGCCTTCGCTTGATTTCCTGCTTGTCAGGGTAGACCATTTGTCAGCTTGGAAGACATGATCCTTGAAAATCAGGCAGGTCTCCTGGACACCTCTTCTCTCAAGGGCAGTAACCCATGGGATTCTTCCAGGCAGATTCCTGAAGAGGACAGAGTCTGCTCTTCTGCCTGAAGTCCATGGTTGTATTCTGCTTTTTACCTGGCCTCCTCCTCTCAGGATCCTGAACAGCACCATCTCATGGTAACTGCAGCAAGGCTGCCTCTAATATTCACATCTGTTCTGAGTTGTGCTTTGTTTGTGAGAATCTGGTACTTCAGAGCATCTTCCTTTGCTGATTCCTTGATCACTTGTGTCAGGAAGTTGTTCCCAATGCACTCCAGAAACCTCCTGGATTGGCTGTGCTGTGCTGTACTGTCCTTCCAGCACATGCTGGAATAGTAAAAATCTCCTGTGATCACTGGGGCCTGTGGATGTAAGGTTTACTCCAGTAGTTTGAAGAAGGCCTCATCTACTCTTAGGATCAGGCAGCCCATAGAAGAAGCACATCACAACATCACCATCTTGTTGTGCCTGCTGATTGTGATCCATAAACTTTCCGCTAGCTCCTTTGATTGTGTGTTCAGATTCACATGCTGTGACTTACAAGGACAGAAACTTTCCTTAATGACTTCTTGCTTTTTTTTAATGACTTCTTGCTTTCCTTCATAACTTTTTTCAGTCTGTGAACACTCCTTCTATGAAATTGGATGTTAGTAGGACCATCTCTTCTTTAATTGCTGGGTCATTCATCAGAATGAGGACAATAAAGTGAAAAGAATCTCACTAGCCATCAGTCACATTAGAGGCTTCTTAACTGCTGTCTGCAGTGGTATATCTTCCATTTGATATACATTAACATTTTGAAGAGAATTGATTGTTTTAACTGTGTCTTAGTGTGTCTCTCAGTGAGACAGTTCAGTACCAGATCTTGCTGTTTATGTTTATTTGTGCTTCTTGTCTTTGTTCCTATTTTATCATTCAAATCAAGTAATTTTCTCTGCCTGCAGTTTGTGGGCTTTAATTAACTGGCATGAGATTGGTTTTGTATGACCTGTAAGATATTTTACCAGTAACTTTTTTGCACTTTGTGCATCCAATTACAGTATCTAGATTTTTGGTAACCATAATTAGTACTATATACTAACGATAAGATTGCAAGTTAAAAGGAAATGCACAACTGCATTCTAAAGCTACATGATTAATTAGAGATTTTAAAATTACGTTCAGTTTACATGTTGGCAAAACAGGATGTAGTGTAATATCTTCATGTCAAGGGAATGTTTGTTATCAGTAATTAACAAAAATAAAATGTGTCTTACTTGCAGGCTTCAAAATAAGAATGAAAATGAGGTACAACCATAAAGAATTTCATGCACCTGGCAAGAACAATAATTTCTTGTAGGTAAGAGCATGGCTGGGCTGGGAACAGGTTACATTCTTTTCCTTTCTAGCAGCTGCCTTTCTTATTCCATTACCAAGATCAATTTGTAAAATGTTTAAAACACATTCACGGTATGGTTATATAGCTTCAACAAATAAAACCAAGTATCTCCACTGCAACAATCAAAGACAGTGTCTCTCATCTAAGCAGTTTCCCAACACACTTAAACTGACTGCAGATATTGATGAGAATCTCTTATCCTTACCTTAAAATAAACTGATCCAGTGATTGTTTAGGGCAACATCTAGCTATCTTGGGCAGGCTGCTTCAAGTTAGCTGTCATGCAGTGTAAAATTAAAGAATACAGTAATTCAGCAATTCAGGGATGTTAAGTGGAATCCTGTGTGTTTGGAAGATAGGTGAGGTTGCACTGGTCCAAAAGGAAAAATAAATTCTCACAGTCTGAACAGTGGGTAGGACAGAGCTAACCAAAGCCAAAATGCTGACGGCTAAAGCTCGGTACATATTTCTTTTCTGAAGCACAACATTTGAGCTGATGACTTTTGGAAGCTGCCTCCAGGCTTTCCAGAGCTCCATGGTTCTCTGGAGAACTGTCCTAAGAGTAAGTTCCTGTCTCTGCATAAAGCTCAAACATAAGGCTTTGCCTCTCCCCTGATTTTTGCATTTTAGATACCAAAGTAGATACTCTGAATCTTACCCTTTGGCAACAAGGAATTAGGTGATTACCTTGGGCGTCATAGAGGAGTGATTGAGGGATGTGAGGATGTGTGTATTTTTGAGTGACTTCCTCCTTGACATAAGGAGCTATGATAGTGCAAAGAAAGGAAAAAAAAAAAGCACAGCATTCATTCTTGCACAGGCAGTGGTTAACCATGCCCTAGGAGCAATTAGACCGACCCTCTTAATCCCTAGCTGCCTAACTGTAGAATAATTTGTCTAACGTATCTGGTGACCACACTGAAACTGGACCATTGTGCTAACAGGGACTGAAGGTCTATCAGGCAGAAATAGAGCCTACAACATGCAGAGACCATTTCTCAGTAACCAAAGTATTCAGTGGAAAGAGGAAGGTACTGAGGTCAGAACATAGGTAGCTGCCTAAGCTGGTGTGTACGGAGAACCTCGTTGATATTTATGTGACCATGAAAGCAAAGGCATTCTGCATTGCCCCATTGGACTTCTGTGCCAAGCCTCTACCTATATCAGACCTGAAGCCCCAGCAGTCCATCTTTATCGTATCCTTTTACAAGAAGAAATGAGATGAATGGCTTTCTGGTGACACAGTTTAAATAAACATGTAGTGCTACTGATCTTGAACAGGCTCTTCCTCTGAAGTAGGAAGAGTCTGGGAAATAAATGGGAAAAGGAATAGAAAGAAAGAAGGAAAAAGAAAAAAAAAAATGTAAAGAAATGCCATAGACATTCCGGTCATCAGTCAAGTTGTCATCAGTCTAATCCTGGCATCTGTAAGTATTGCCAGAGGCAGGCTGTTGTCTAATTCTTTGCTTTCACTATCTACATTGATTTGTTAGTGCTACTTATTGACTGCTTGATGTTATTGTTCTTTTACATCAACCCACTTAGACTTTGTAGTTTGTTACGAAAACTGCAGCTTCTTCCTCTGTCTTCATAATCATTATTCAGCTGTATCTCCCATTGTGGCTGAAAGAAGAGAAACTTCGGAGATAGGATAGAACAGGGTTAGAAGAGTGAAGGGATGTTTAATGCAAAAGAGAGCCTGAAGCGGTCAGAGGAAGGAAAGGGCCTAAAAGAAAAGGAAAGCTCAGGATGCAGAAGACCAGCAGTAGAATAAAAGGAAAAGCCAGGAGGAGGCAGAAAATTTTGCTTTTATGGAAACAAAAAGGGATGGGGGGGTGGGGGGGGGTGGGAGGTGGGCAGAAATTGAAAGTGTAGAAAAAAAGGAAGATGGCAAAGATAGGAAAAAAAGAGAATGAACCAGGAGAATCAGGAGGAGATGATTAAAAAAATAGATCAGTTTTAAACAGAGATAAAGTGAAGAAGAGCATACATTTTTGCATTTCCTTTATGCTGGTTTGGATTTATTGGACAGAAAGTCCATACCTATGGACTATGCTTTAGCTTACAGAACAAAATATCGGTTGTAGCTCATGAGCCAGAAAAAGAATCAGTTTTCAGTCACATGAAAAAGCAGGACCACAGCTATTTAGCACAAGAAATCAAGACTGCAGTACCGCATGCTACAGTTCCCCATTAAGCTAAGAGATATAGTTCCCTGTGACGTAGGAAGAAATCTCTCCAAAAACTAACCTGCCACATTCCCTGGAACACTTTATTAGTTTCTGTCATGTAACTATTGTTCAGTCAATAAATTTTCAATCATATTGGTCATTTAAATATATTAATTAATCCAGAAAGAGATCACCTTTAAGTTATTTACTATCATATTGATGTGCTAACTTATTTTTCCTCTTATGATTTATTATCTCAGTGTTATTTTTTAGAGTCTTTTTTTTCTTTTTTCAAAATTAATTTTAAGGCCTAAAAATGTGGTTGTGTGCCAAATAGGATTTTTAAATTGTCTGAGCAGAATCCGAATATGAAAAGGAACTATGAAGTAGCTTATACAGTCACTGTTCGAGTAGTTTTCCATTTGCATTTTGGAAATCTCAGTTTAAATGTCAGTGTCAATAGGCTGTAGGTATCTTAAGGCTTTTCTTAAAATTAATGCTTATTGAAAAGTTCATCCAAAATAATGTCATACCGTGAAAAAAAAAAAAAAAGAGCAAAAATCTTTTACAAGGTTTTCAAAAGCTGAACTTGGAAAAGAAAAAAAAATGCGTTCAGATTCATTTCACCTTGACCTACATCACTTTGGAAGGCTTTTTGGGTTTGTGAAGGAACCTGTATTAGAAAAAAAAAAAAAAAAAAGAGTGAGAGAGAGAAAGAGACGGCAGGAGAAAAGAAAAAAACACGGTAACCTTCAGAAGACATTCAGCAGAACCTGACAAAGTTTTGATTGAAGAAAGATTGATTCTCTAAAGTTTGAGTGGTCAGACATGCACTGAATTTGCTAGAGGTTCATTGCTATATCCTAGAAAGTATTTTCAGCCCTTCAATCCTAATGAGCTTATTAGTAAAAGGCTGAAAGGATCACAGATTGTCTATCAAGCATGACTGTCAGTCACACGTTGTTAGCAACTCTGCTGTGATTTATATACCACCCTTACAGAAAAGAGAGGTATGAAAAAGATGAGCCTTATTGTGTCTTATGACCAGTGTGGTGGCACAAATAAAATGTACAGCATTGTGCTTAGGGGGTGGGAAGGTATGAGTTCTCCATGAGGAAGTAATAGAAAATCAGACAGAATGGTACCTTTCCCCTCTTGTTTCCTCCAGTGACAATTATATTGCATAGAACAAATTGAATTACCTGCAACAGTAATAGTTACAGTCAAAAAATATGCTATTAGATGCGATTGAAAAGAGGGGTGCGGGGTGTGGAGTGGGGAAATCTCAAACTCCACTTGGCTGCTGTTAGCAACAGGCATTTTCTAACTTTCCTGGACTCAATGCAATTAGACATGGCTGATTGTTGATGTGTTTTTACATCCAACAGAGACTATATTTCATATCCTTGTTTTATTTTTTGTGTAGCAGCAGGAACTATTGATAACTTCAGTTACAGAAGAATATAATTTAGGGGGAAAAAAAGTTGGGATAATTTGGTTATTACTGAAAGATTTTCAAATTGTTAAAAAAGAGGGGTGATTGTAACACAATGCTTCTCAGTGAGGCTTGTATCTAAAGGGAATGAAAGTAAGGCTTGAGAAAATTACAGATAGGTCAGCAATTAAAAAGAATTAAATTCACGTTGAGCTGAGCTGAGAGCTATACACACAAGTAACTACCACTTTAGAGTTGTTGGGTAACCCCAAGAAAGTCTTTGGGATACCAATTTATCTTAGATTAAAACAACCCTTCCTTGTACCCCCCTGACCGATGTTGCTTTCCCTTCTACCCGGTAAAGGTTTCTCTCTTTAAATCTTTCAAAATTTCCAAATCCAAAGCTTTCTCAATGGCTCCCTGCTCACCGCTCTTCTTCCCTCCTGGCATATCTGAGTCTTAATTATAAGGATTCCTTTGTAAGTTTGCAGGCACCTTTCATACAAAAAGGAAAATCCAGGACCCCTCTGAAAATTTTTCATGCATGGATCCAATTTTACACTGTTACTGAAACCTTGCTGCATAAAAACCAAATCCTTCCCAACATACTTGTTTGCAACAAATTAAGACTATAGTTTATAGTCATTTTTTTCTGGAAATTTTTTGTTCCTTTTTATTGGCTGGATTGTGTGTGACTGGTATTCAAGAAGATCTTTTAATAAGCTCACCTCCTGAATGCCTGCCACAGCTGGAGAATTGCTGAATAAAACAGCTGCATCCAAAAGGGGTATGGTAGGGTAATGGTATCAGTCCAGAGAGCTAGAGTTGGCAAGACTGTAGCTGATGATTTGGCTACACAATTGAAATATGCATCAGTGGAAGTATTTGGGAGTGGCTCAGCTCTGTACCACTTGTTGTAAAGCCCTATGTAAATTTTGGTAGGGAATAATCCGTGTTCATCATTTGTGTAGCTGTCCCATCATGGAAATGTTACTGTTGACAACATAAATTGCAGCCACCTTCAAAACCAGCCAATAATCTAATTCCCAAAGTATTTAAAATAGATAGCTACTTAAATTAAAGCTTCCTGCAACTGTGTGCATTTCAAGCTTTCAGTGAGAAAATAATGTGAGCCAGAAAATTTCAAACTGGCAAAGGCAGTCTGTCTGCTTCTTCAATAATGTAATGAGACCAAGGCAAATCGTAAGAGATAACAGGTTTTCATGATTTACCTGCTATGCTGTCCACTCCCACTACTACCTAAGCAAGATATTTTATTTAAAATTAACCTACTGGCTATTTTTAAATCACTGAAAGAGGAACCTCATCCTCCCTCCCTGACAACTAGAAAAGAACAAGATAAAAATTTCAGACAATCAATAAAATTACTATTTCCAGGAAACACTATTAAAAAATTATCAGGGTACCTTACCTTTCTAAGAATGTGGTCCGACACATTCACCAAGTATTCATATTCAGTCTCTGTTGCATAATAAAAAGCTATTAGTTTAATTGAACCAACTGGATTCATCAGAACCATAGCTGAAATAGACAATTTGTATCAAGAAATTCCAAGTGAATAAAAAACACTTCAAGTTAGGATTTCACGTGTGTTTGAAATCTTTTGATGAAAGGAATAGAGAATGCTTCAGGCCATGCAAAAACATGTCTTTAAGAGATCCTCTTCTACATATGAAATATGTGTTTTACTTGTGTTATCCTGCTGTCAAGACAAAACGGTCATTACTTTTTATTTGTCTCCGTATCTCTCTTACAAAGAGTTTTTTGTGTTGTTTTGTTGTGTTGATTAGCATGGAACATTTATCACAGTCATGGCTTCATGGTTCAGCTCTTCTTTTTTAAATATAAAAGAAAGAGAAGCATACATTATAGGAATGCAAAAATGCATAACCTTGTCTTAGAAAGCAAGGCTTTTAAAATGCTGTTCCAGGAGTACCACTTATGTAGATAAAGGACGTAGGCTTTGTAGAAATCAAAAATAGATAACATATAATTAAAAATACTTCACCATATACCATTGTGCCAAGTTTTGCATATCAAATAAATGTCTTCATTATAGCTATAGTTAATCATTATTTTAATCTTTATACCGGTGACATAAAAGCTACTATGTCTGACCCAGATCCCACTTTCTTCAGTATTTGCAAACAAGAAATATTTACAATTTAAGATTAAAACAGAATAGCCAAACAAACATATGCTAAAGGAAGGAATAAAGGCAAAAGACAGGTCAGGGTTCACACAAAACAAGTGCGTAAATTGATTATCAAATTGGTGTGTTGTCAAAAGGTGAGGATGGTGAGGTTGGTGAGGATGTGGTTTATCAGGACAGATGATATGGGTTTTATGCATCATAGGAAAAATGAGCTTGGATCTGCTTGAAATCTGTGGTTTCACTAGTGATACTTGATTGTAGATTACATTTTAGCTGAAGATCCCAGAATGAAATTTTTGGAAAACACATTTTAAGTTAAGGGAATCTATTGGCAAATCAGTACTGTATCTACAATAATCTCAACCTTTTTTAATTAGGAAGCCTGTAAGAGTTGTTGTTTTAATTTCAAAATGTCTTATTTAGAAATGTGCCATTTAAAATGTTCATATTTTTTATGGAGACTACAACATAGAACTTAAGGATGAGGTAGATATTTCTGTATGCAAATCCAAAACTGTCCTTTTGGTTTGGCCCCCAATTAATGTTTTTTGTCTTTTGGACTACCCAGGGACTAGAATTATATTATTTTTTTTTACCTGTTGCTTCCCAGAAGATATTCTTGAAAGTGAGATTTGCATTCAAATCAAACTATTCACCCTTCAGATCTCAAGATGTTGGATGTATACATTTACCATTTTGTTTTTCTCATATCATCTATACTTTGATAGAGTTTTTCACCTCCTCTCATCTCTGATTATTGGCATATGTATGATGTAGTTTTGTACTGTGCTGAACACTTCCAGTTCACATTGTCCTCAGTGAGATTTGATGATCAGCAGTTCTGCAGATAAAATAATTTGTGACCTTTGCTGAAAATCTACAGCCAAGGGAATCCTGCTGCTATTCATTTCCCTTTCTAGAGCCTGCACTAAAGAGTTTTTCTCTTTTACAAATAATTAAAGTGTCTTGCCTTTCATTTTGACTCCACTGATATTTCTTGAAGCACCATGATCACATAGGGAACAATGCTATATAAATCAAAAATAATAATATGTATAAAGAAAAATCACAAAGGAGAAGAAAAAGTCTCAAGCTGGTAAAACCAAATTATACTTAGATTTTGGAAAGACCTCCTATGGTTAATGAATGAGTTATAGTAATAACAGAAAATATATCTTGCAAGCAACTTTCATTTATTTTACATGATAACTGAAAAATCAAAGTGTCTGTGGAACACATAGTTTTATTGTATTAATTAATATTATTTTTTGACAGGAAATACTTAAAAAGATTGGGTGGAGGTAAATAATAGTATTTAGTGTGGCATGTCCTGGTTGAGTACTTTTTTTTTCTTTGGCATTCATTACCAAATTTTGCTTCTGCATTTGTAGCATGACTGATAGTACTTTCTCAGGGTCCTTGAACATATGCTTAACTGAAAGCACATAAGTATATTTGTTCACATGGTGCTTAATGCTTAAGAAAACCCCATTTACTCCAAAGAAAGATTAAATATACACATTACAGCACACATATAATTGATCCATGTGCAGTTTTATAAAGGAGTCTTGTCTGGAAGTTCAGCTAAAGAAAGTTAGAGCTGGCTGGATGAAAGGTTGTCCAAGAGACACTGAAACACCTGTCAAAAGCATATGCTCTTCCACATGCAGACCAAGTCATGGTGACCATTTCTTCCACTTTGTGAAGAAATAAGGCTGTTATTTGGTTTACAAAAATGAGGTTTGTTAACTGGACTTCCACTAGTGGTATTATAGGACTGATAGGATTTCTTGCTTGGGAGATCCTCAAGAGTCAATTTAGTATTAAACAGGTAGTAAATCATTGATATAGTGTAATGAAATATGAGATTGTTGTTCTATTGTATATATTAAATTAGCCCTTTGGCACTGACACTTGAGTTTTCAGACCTACTACTTAAA
Source organism: Falco biarmicus (assembly GCF_023638135.1). Classification (NCBI taxonomy): domain Eukaryota; kingdom Metazoa; phylum Chordata; class Aves; order Falconiformes; family Falconidae; genus Falco; species Falco biarmicus. Next base: position 63,862,645 of record NC_079290.1, read on the forward strand.
AATATATTGAGGAACAGTTCTGGTCTTAAAACTGCATAATCTTGGTAGAATTAAAAAAATGAAAGTGAGAGCAGAAATAGACACACATAAATACAAAAGTATTTCCCCAAGTGTAGCTGCCATGTTGATTAGGAAGACTTCCTTCTTGCAGTCCCCAGCCTAATATATTTTTTATATGAAACATCTTCCTATGTTGTCTACTTGAAGATTTCTAGACTCTTAGGATATGTACTCAGACATAGTCCTTACACTGAAAATGAGTTAATAGTTATCTGTCTGTTAACACCATAACTTCAATCATAACGTGCCTGTTAAACACCAAGTCCCTTAACTTCTCATAGGAAAATCTCTAAGAAATAGGTTTACATGGAAACCATTTCACTTGCTGATTGTTCTTGCAGAAGTCTGCAAGGTCTTGAACATGGTACAATGAGGAGAGTTGCATTTCCAGGTTACTCAGTGTGTGTTCTCTTTTGAGTATCCTAAGGAACATGCACAACTGACATGTTAGAGGAAACAAAACATATTCTTCTGTTGGTATAATTTATGCACAAACATGTACCAACATCTTAAACTGGGGTTTTCAATAAAGAGAGTGAAACTTATTGACTGTATTTGCCCGTAGTTTGTTTTCATATTGTCATAAAGCAATGGAGTATTAGGACATGAGAGAATATTCAGGAACCTTACCCAGTATTTCAGTTTGGGTGATTGGTGCACTGAGGGTGGATATTAGTAAGATCGGTTGTGACCGAACTGCATTCATGAGATTAGAACATTATTTTCTCTGGACTGTTTAAAAAATATTGTTAAAAAAGTCTGAGAACTTAAGCTTTGTTTTCAAAACAAGCAAGGTGCTGAGTACTGTGTCTGAAGTGAATTGACCGTTATACATTGCATTTTCTTTTACCAGAAAACTTTGTACAAATTGGTCCATTTTGAGGAAACAACCCTTACTCTGACAGAGCACTGTGGAGTGGTAGAACAGTACTTTACTTACTCTCCATCCAAGAGATGGATGCAGCCTGTCTTTGAGAACAGGATGTATAAAGTTTGGTTTTAGCTGATAGAAAACTAACTATAGAACATTGCTTTTGTCCCTGACAATTTTCTAATGAATTTCACTATGGAAAGTTTACTAGTTTTAGTTTCAAATGCATTTCCCATCTGCTACGGTGCAGAGCTGGTGAATGCAAGAATAGAAATTGGACTAAATGTAGCTAGTACTATATAGAATTTCTTGTCCAGTTATTTTTTCTTAGGCATGGCTGCCATTTTGTGCTGTAATAGCAGCCTCTGAGAATCTGTTTGTTGTGGTCGAGATTCTCCTCACATCTTGGATTCAAACTGATGTAAACTTCACTGAATGCAAAAGGAACAAAAATAGATTTCATGTCTTTGAAATCTGTAGTCTGTACTTCTAAGATTGATTAACAGCCTCTGATCTTAGTAGTTCTGGAAAGATCAAATGCAAAATGGAAGAGTAACCAAGAGAATGAGAATGGGAGAAAGATGGGAAGGAAAGAAAAAGATAATGCAATTTGATTAGTTCAGGTTAGAGACTTTTATGAGAAAAGAGAAAATAGAAGCAAGGAAATGCTGCAAAAAAAATCAGGAACAACTCAGTAGTCATACAAAAAACACTTTCTGAAGACTTTCCTCAGCTCCTAAAGATGGCTAGTTTGGCTTGATATCATATAATAGGTCAGTCATAATAAGTCTTCCCATCCTCAGAACTCTTAACTGTTGTGACAGCAGATGTTTATGGGCTTTGTTAAGACTGAACTCAGACCAAAAATGTTGCTGTTACAAATGTCTAGTGTTCTGTCTTGTTACTTCAACAGAATAGACCAGTTCCTCCATAGGGCTTTATGCTATCCCTGGATCACTACTAAGGAATTAGGTCAGACTATTAAAAATAACCACCTGCCCAGTGGGGATCCGTCTATAGGACCAGCTTTTTACATAGAAGAGCTTTATTCCTTGTCACATTTGGATTTTTTCTACTGCTAAAGAAATATGTCCCAAAAAAAACCCCAAACACCAAACCCAACATTTTGAGGAATTTGCAAAATGTTTTAATAAATGGTTAGACTGATTTAATGGTTTAGAGAGGGTATCTGAATAATCTGTTGTTTTATAGAAAAGTAAAAAAAAATTAAGAGTACTATATTGAACAAGCGTGATTGGTAACATGGTGAACGCTGTAAAGGTAATCTGAGGATTTGTGTTTAACAGAATTGAGTTTCAAGGAAAACCAAGGTTATGCCCATACTGATATTCCCCCCTTGCCTCCCTTGGTTTTTTTTTCTTGGGTTTTTTTTTGGTGATTTTTTTTCCCCCCAAAGAATGAGATTGAAGTTTCTGTGATAAAAATAAAAGCATAATCTGCTAGGAAGTTTGTTGTTCATTGATACCTGAGTAAATTCTTGCCTTTCCCTCTTTTATCTGTGTGAGATGACACTTTAAACATTCCTCCAGCACAGGGTAACCAAAAGATCTTTGACTTTCACTTCATAAGATTTAGTATCATTGATAACTTCAAGGTATGTAGCAGGTAGAGACTTTTTACCTAAGGGTTGATGTCGTAACTTAATGCTACATGCCAGAGTAGTTTAAGGAATGGATGTCTTTGATCAGCTCATTTTTCTGAAAAAAAGCTTCATGAAGGGAAAATAATGGATTTTTTTTGTTGTTGTTGTTGGTTTTGTTTTTGGTTTTGTTGTTTGTTTTTTTTCCCCTAAGTGAACAGCTTTCATTGACTTCACTCTCTTTGTTGTGGTAAGTAGTGACAATTAGTTTACTGGATAAGATAAAACTGGCTGTAGCATAAAGAACCTGGTTGCTACAGACTCCAGAAAACAACCGGATTAGCAACTAAATAATGTTGCAGGCCAGAAGAAAAGTCCACTGATTCCTTAATTTGGTAGCAGAAATTTCAAATTATATAAAGCCTTTTTCTCGATTGACTAAAATAGCTTAAAAGCACTGGAAAGCCCTACATATTATAAGCCCGATTTGAAAAGCAGTAAAGTTAATATATGTCTCTATTTGGATCTTTGGAGGTTAAGGATCTGACTGATGTTAGGAACTGAAATACTGCCCAGTGTCTTATTTCAGCAGTCCCATCTCCATGCAGCAAAGCATTTAATCATGTACTTAGCTCTGGAATGAGGTGGGATTTTTATGTGTCTAAGTACTTGGTTAAACAGGGACAGAAACTAGCGATACACATAGTAGGTATCATCCAGTTTCTGATAATTAATCTGATACGTCAGGCCTGTCACTGGTGAGTTATTAATATCATCCAGGAAGAATGATTTTCCCTGATGTGTATCAGAGGACATGGGCATGTAGCATACCTACTTGGGAGTATAGGCAGACTATTAATATATAGATGAGATATTTTTGTTGTCTTCTGTTTTCTGTTTTACTGAATTGATCAGGAGAATGCAATACTCATATATTTAGTTCACTGATATTTGCTTGCAGTGAGTTAATATGGTTTTCAGATTTTAAATTTAAGCATGACATCTTTCTCAGAAATCCTAAGTATGCTAAGATCAGAAACACCGGGGAGAGTTTCTGTTATTGCAGTATCTTCAATATTTTCTTCAGACAGAGAGGTTCAAGGGTTTGGGGAACTATTTACCTCACTAGGATAACAAAAGTTTTGATTCATGTAAACTAGTAAGGTATCAAGAGCACCTTGGAGAAAAAGATTTATAGAAGAGCAAAGCATCGATAACGATAATTTATTGTGGACAGATTCTTTTTGACTACAACAAAAGCAACAGAGAGAGAAAAGGCTGCACCAAGATTTTGATTCACTCACAAAATTGCCATGAATAGGTATGGTTCCCAGATGTTTCTTTTAGGGCTACTTTATTTACTTGTCTTTCTAAAGGAAAGGAAAAGCTATTAGCTCTCTTGTTAATGTTAAAATACCTTACAATCTACTATTCAGTCTTACTGAATTAATTACAACTTAGTCATGCCACATGTTCACATATAGCTTCTAATTTATGACAGAGTCAACACTAAACTTTCAAAAAACATGAACCAGGTCTTACCAGAGTAATGAAGATAGGCTTAATAAAGTGGGATTTTTGTTAAAAAAAAAAAGAAAAAAAAGGTTTTGAATTATTTTAGATTGACGTTATGTAAGCCTATTTTTTCCCCCACTCAGAACCCAAAGTTTTTATGGAAGTATGTGTTTTCAGGAACTTGCATTCTAAAAAAAGGGAAATGTCATATATTTTTGTAATAAAATTGTGGGGTTTGTGAACTTTATGGAGTCCATTTTGAAGTTAGGGATGAATGAACCTTTTTTATCAATTTTTCCTTGAAAACTAGGCTCTCGGCAAAACACCAGTTCTCACATGAAAGTTTATATTCCTCGAAAAATGTACTGATTTGTTAAAAAACCAAGCAACCAAACACAGACCTATTTAAATGAGTATCTGCCAAGGACTGATATTTCACCTGAAAGTTTTTCAGCTACATTTTCCACAAGGAATATAAACATATAAATATCTTTTATATGAATGAATCAGCACACAAAACTTCTGATTCTGAAGCTAGCAGCTTTACTAAAAATAAAGCTTTCATGTCAGTACCAAAAGGGAAAGTATCTCTCATTCCTACAGTATTGTTGTTTCTGTTGGGTGCTGTGCAGCACTTGGTGGCTGAGGCATGAACTATGATTAAGGACAAAACACGTTGTGTGGTTCAGAGGCAGACTCCTGTCTGCCAGCCTGCCTGCTTTGGGTGCCTAGGGCTGCAGTGTCTGCTAGGTGGGAGCAGGCTGTGAAACACCAATTTTGCTTGCTGTTCTGGGGAACAAGATGCAGTAGAGAGAGCAGAGAGCCAGCCCAGACCAGGGACCAGCCCAGATCAGAACAAAGTTCACTAGAAGAAATCCAGTCTGCTATTTTTTACTATTTATATATGTTTAGATAAAAGAGTTCAATCCTTTAAAGGAAGAGAGCAGCGAGGGATATGTTAATGATACCAAACTGTTCAGGCAGTGTTTCTTTAGCGTGCAGAGATATTATGTTATGCCATCCGTCATCTTCCCACAAGAGGTAGAGGAAACTGTTGCTCACCCGTAACGTATTAACTTGCTTTGAACAGATTAGTGGTTTTGGTTTTAATTACTTAGATTAAAAAAAAAAAAAAAAAGAAAAAAAAAAAGATTGCATTGTGTTTAGATGTCTATCTAGCAATGGAATGCTGTCAATGAACTGCAGCAAAATTTCAGTTTCCAAAAGGTCATTTATATTTCCACATGGTAGACTACAATAAGGAGGTATCTGAATTGAGAGAAATATTCTCCCAACTACAAATATCCTACCGACAAATTCTGATGCAAAGCTGGAGTCTAAAAGTTCAAGGTACTTAGAACTGGGGTGCTTAGACTGGACATACCTAAGTAAATTCTAACAAATACAATTCAAAGTGCCTAATCCAACACACAAATTAGGTTCATATGCAACTAGAAGGACCCATGGGCCCTGCACTGGCATTAATTACATGAGAAAACATGAGATTGAAGTGATGAATCATTGCCAAAGTGGTCAAATGTTGCAGGATTGACCTTTCTGATCCTAAAGTGGATGGGAGCATTAATTAAGTATGAGTTCAGTGAATGTGGAAGCAAGCACTCAGTTTGAAACCACCAATATAGCTACTATATTTCTGCAGTATGTATAGGAAGAAAGATATGAATGTACATAGAGCTGTTTTAGCAGTTTTGAAAATGTGTGATATGAGTTATGTCTATGCTGCTTTGATTTCATTTACTACATTCCTATGCATCCTATGCAGATAAAATGATATAACTGCATTCATTAGTAAAGAGATGGAGAAGCTTGTATTACTATCTCATTTAGAACTCATAGAAAAAATGTCAAAGTCCTATATCAAATAAATATGCTGTATTTTAGATTGATCAAAAACTCTGAGATGCTTCACAAGATTAACCTGTGTGGCACAAAAGCTGCACTGGTAGCACAGTGCAGCACATGTTTTCTTTGAATACCGCTGTCTCTTGAATAGAAGTGATCAAATAGCACCTTCCACACTGGAAGTAAAGGCACCAGAGACTGCTGAAACTGCCAAAAAGCTGCATATATGTAAAATAGTATAAGTAGGAGGATATACTAGGTAGCAATTTAGACAGCAAACACCACTATGTATCTTGATTTAATAAAAATGGCATAAACAATTAAGGTCTCTGTACAAAGCTCTTCAGAAGCCTGATATTCCTAATTGCTGTGTGTGATTCAGCTTTAACCAAGAGATCAAATCTTGGCCATTGATCATGACTACCTGAATCTACAGATTTCAGGAACAGTTTATGTTCTTTAAATGTAACAACAGCAGAAACAGTCTCCTTATTCATGTAATCCGTGAGACTGGCTTTACAAAGGGCCCAGCCTCTCCATCTGGAAGATGAAAATGAGGGGTTCAGAAGGAATGGTAGGAGAAGACAGCGATGAACAGGAAAAAGGGGTGCTGAAAAGGGTGGATGGGAGAGAGCACAGGGCAGCAGAGGAAAGTGAAGCTGCATTCCCAGTCTGTTGTGTCCAAGTTAAATTGCTTGGGGATAGAGATCTCCTGCAATGCATCCTTGGCTGCACCACTACTTGGCTTCCTGTTACAAACCAGGATTGCCAAGAGACATTAAGCAGTCATATTTGAAAACATTTTGCAGGTGCCAAGCTGTACTTTCCCTTGTGTTAATGAGAATTTGATCATCTACTGTAGATATAACATACAGAGGAGGAGCAGCAGAGCCTGTGAATCAGCCACTTTTGTACTGAGGGTGGATCAGTGGCAGAATAACAATAGGATGTCTCTGCATCTTAATAAAAAAATCACTGAATGATGGGCCAGTCTATTAAAAACTGGTACTTGTGCAATCTAATTGAGACATCTGGTCACTTTACCTTAGCCATTGATGAGAAATTAAAGATGATCAGGCCTGGAATCTGGACAAATCTGAGATCAGTTTCTACTGTTTAGCACTTTCCTTATCAGAGAGTTGGTTGATAGCTAACCTAAATATATGTTAGATTTGAAGCCACAGTTATGCAGATTCTTTTCTCTTTTGGAATGCTTTTCTTCATTCACTTTTTTACAGTCCAGCATGGGAGAAAAACCATGTTTAGTTCATTTCAAGAATCAAAAGGACTCTGTCTTTTCCTTGAGTTATTCCCACTCCTTTCCTTCCTTCATGTTTGCATCCCCCCCTGCTTTCTCCTACCCCCCCCCACACAGCCCCTTTATGTTTGTAACCCAAAAGGTTAATGAGTACAGGGCTCAGGTGCACTCCATATTCTCGCAGCATTACTAATACTGTGATCATGGGTTTGGAATAACATTCTGGCAAATTCTGTGATCTTTGCGCTGAGAGGAGCTCTGCTGTTTTCTGTGCTTCCTAACTGCATTTTTATGCTGAGCTTTTTGTCTATATAAGAATATGGTTTTTGCCCATTCAATTACCCATTCCATGCAAGCACAACAGAATTACTTCTGAGATCAACATCAACTGCAATATGGTGAATATGTCAGTGCCAAAAGACTTTGCTAAATATTCCTGTATATATAAGAGCAGCAGAAGGGCTGATGGCAAATGGGCAAGCAAAAGCTCTGAATAAGAAACTGTCCATCTGAACTCCGCTGAGCTGGGGACTCAGATGAATAAAACCCCAAGGAAAGTCTAGCAACACTTCAATCATCTTCCTTCCGGGACTGGTTGCCATATTAGACATCTATGATATTTAAACACCTCTCTACTTTATTAAAAAGTTGCCAAATACTTAAACATTTTATTCCTAAGAAAATCTGAGAAATACTCATTCTGGAGAGAACATCCATCTTCCACTAAAGTATGGCTGCAACTCAGATGTAAGGGATCAGCAAGGGCAGTCTGGTCAAGTGAAGAATTAAAATCGGCAGTTCAGGGTTCTGGATTGACTGAGTGCACAGCCAAGCACAGACAGGGCTGCAATGCTCACTGCATGGCTGCAAGCTGCAGCCTCCCTGCAGCTACCTGCTGGCAGCTGATGGAACTCCTCTGCCAGAGACTGTTCAAGGCCCTGGCATGAGGTTTGGGAAGACAGTGACTTAAAAGCATGTAGTAGCTTCATTATGTACTGATTGATGGTGACCATCATCTGTATTGTGTTTAATGGAAGTTCAAATTTGCAAGTGGTTAAGTACTAACTGAAAAGGTAAAATACAAGTGGGCATATTCTTTATAATCAGGTACTTGCTCTGATGTTCTTGACACTACTTAGATTGAGTTTACATCAAGAGAACATGCTAGCAATGACATGGTGGAGAATCTGAAGCAGGAGTGTTGTATACCAATATTCTTTAGTGGGAACAACTCCAGGAGAGCAAGACTTAGGAGCTGTGAGAAGAGTGATGAAAAAGGAGTTTGACTGCAACGCACGGAGTTCACACAGAGGAAGAGAATTTGGGGCATCTATATCTACCTGGCAAGTATTTTTAGTTTCTGCAGAAGCCTAGAAGTAAACATACGTTTCACACACATTTATCATAGCCAGATGGTGGTTGTGTGAAGGGAAGTTCCATCTGCCACTGAGGTCAGCAAGTATTTGCTGGGATTCAGTGCTGCACCCTACATTAAAGTAGCTGCTCATTTTGTGAGGGAGAGAATCACACCTGCTCAGAGCACAAAAGCTTCAGAGCATGGTAGGACTACGGGGTCACACAGATCTGGGGAAGGGGCGGGGTGTGGGGGTGCAGCAGCCTTCCAGGACAGCTTAGTGACTGACATCCAAATACACAAAGATCTGGAAAAGATGGAACCAGTGGCTTTTGTGAAGAATGCATTTGTTGCTCGAGAAACACATAAGGGATAATGAGCAGTACTTTATGTAACTATACTGCCTCAAGCTTAGCATTGTGATAGCAGCTGTGGCCTTGGTACCTCATGACCTTCTGACAGAGTGAGAAAGGAGAGATTCCCACAGTTCCTGTAGGCAAAATACCTCTTGGGTTCTGCTCACAGGAGCAGAATTTGGCCTTAAGCTTAATTACCTGGAGGCATCTGAGAAAATAAATGCATGTGTGCTTCCTTTGAGTAAATTGTCTGCAAATGTATCAGTTGCTCAGCTTTAAAGCTTTGGTGAATGTAAGGATGTATAAATACTTCAAGACATCAGAAGGAGGGACAGAGATTAGGAATAAACAAAACCAGAAATGGTGACTAGTACTGTGCAGAAGTACAAGTGTACCATGTATTGATAAGAACTTATCTGTTGGAGGAATAAGACAGCCTGCAGTCTTGCACAGTGTGATTAATGTGATCTAGGAGGAACCATGCACATGGTAACTCTAAATCTGTTGAGGCTTACAGTCAAGAAAATGAGGCATGCAAAATAAGTAGTTTAAGAAGCTTTAACAATAAGATTCATTCTTAGCATATTTTTAATACTCAGGTTCTTTAAAAGAAAAAAAAAAGTAAGCAATGTACCATATGTATAATTACAACAAGCTAACAAAAGCTGTTATAAAAATACACATCATAATTATAAAATCTACCAGTTTTTATGGTAGATCAGAATATACAGCAATAATAAAGTCTCTTAAATGACATTATTTCAGTCCTTGTCTCATCCATGAGAGTTGTAAAGGGCTTTGTAAATTGACCTGAAAATTGGCTGGTCTCATCTGACTGAACAAAGGAGAGAGAGACTTTTACAGTATATAGCCCTTTTCCATGGATATCCTGTATCTTATTCAGTCCTTATCTGGAGGAGATACTGCATGATGAGACACTGCAATCTGGCAGTCCAAAAACTAGTGCACTTCATGTCAGCTGGCTATTTGGTGTCTTGACTGGAACCGAGAGATCTTTCTGTTAAAGTAACAAGCTTCTACTGACAGCTTTTCCTACTGACCCTAAAGGTCCTGTTTGAGAAAGATTTGGGAGTCTTCTAATCCTAGATATGGAGACATCCAGCTTGGTACATTCATACAAAGCTTTAGCACTTTGCCAGGTGAAGGCTTACCAGCTCACAGGTCTGTTTAGCACCCTGCAGTGTCCTGCTTTCCATTCATGTGCTGTTTGACAGATTATTCTGAGTTTGGAAAAAATGAATTTAGATAGTATCCAAACCTTACTAAGAAAGGAAAAGATTTTGTTCCTCTGCTTTGCCATCCTAAATCAAGCTTTAAAACAGATCTGTGCAAATGTTTCTGCATCTCAGTTTTTGTGTTTGGTTGTTTCTTTTTACTTGTTCTTTTTGTGTAAATATTTAAAGATTGTTCTGGGTTTAGTGTCTATGTATGGTTAAGTCCCTCTAGCTTCTTGGGCTCCAATGTTGAGGATAAAGATGCTTGATATTTGACCTCTTTAACAGAGTTAAATCTACACCGAATAAAGGGCTCCTGTTGTAAAGGGACATAGTAGCAACTAACTGCAAGTCACAGCTAGACCAGGTAGCGTTTCTGAAATAAACTGGCCTTTAAGTGCAGTTGTAGATAGAGAAGCAAAGTTATTGAATCAGAATTTCATCTCAACAAAATCTTTTGTCAGTTAGAGCACAGAGGTGACCATCTTTCTTCCTGAAATCTTTAAAGCATTTGTCAATGTCTCTGCTTCTAATAGACTCCATCTCATTGAGCAGGTCCTGTATTCTTTCTTTCCTTGCCCTCTCCTCAAACAAGCATCATTTATTTTACACCTGTGGAAAAGTGAGAGAGAAATCATTATTAAATGTTAATGCCTGATAAATTATATTCCCTCTCCCTTTCCAGTGAACATCTTCCCGCAGGTATAAGGTCTTTTCCAGCTCTGAAGGGTCGTTATAGTGCAGTTCAAGCAATGGAAATATTCCTGACTTCTTGTGTCCCTGCGGTTTGATGTGTTCTTCCTTTGAGAAACACCACACTTACAAGTGAAGGGACTGAAGTCTCAGCAGTGAACATGAAAATACCACAAAAATTCATACATTCTCCAAAGACCTATCCAGACTTCAAATCAGGCTGACAGGGAAAGTGATTTAAGATCTCTAGATATTTTCCACTTCAAGTAATTGGTGGAGAAGAGGGTGTGAGGAATGATTAGGCCTTGACCTGTTTTGCTTTGTACTTTTCTGTTTGGTGACCCAAGCCAACCTCAGTATTGATTCCAAAGAAAATAATGCTGTGGCTGAAATAGGACTTGAAGAAGTGAAATAAGGCAATGTAATTACTAACAGTCTGTGGGAGTTTACACAAAACAAATCTTGTCTACCTAACTTAATATTTTTTATGAGATTATGGATTTTGTTGGTAAAGTTATTTCTATTGATGTAATACTCTTGCATTTCTGCAAGGCATTAGATAAAGAAACAGGACATTTCAAAACCAAACTGAAACACTTTAAATGGTCTTAACCCAGACAAATGGAGAATTCTCAAAACGAAGCAGTAAACCAGCAAAACAAGTAATTATGGTGAGACATAAAGTCATCAAGAGCAAAGATTGTATGCCAAAAGCAAATTCCCTTTTCTGGGAAATGGTGACAAGAGGTTTAGCAGTTGAACCTTTAGGCTGGATAGCCTAACTGACAGAAATCTTTGTATTCAGCTCGAAGTATCAGCATTTCTAATTATATGATTAATAAGAAGCACAGAAAAAACTGGGAAGAATTCACAAGATTTTTTTCCTTAAATGAAAGTCAAGTAGCAGTGGCTTGTATGTTCACTGACCCTCCAGCATATGGTCTGGACTAGTCCTGTTTAGCATGTTTGTTCTAGTCCAGGACAGCCTGGGCCAGGGAGATTTGATGCTACACCTGGAGTGAGATGAAGACTCAAATGAGGTCAAATGCTGCCAGTCAGGGGACTTTTATTGAAACAGAATGCTGATAAGAAAAGAGCAATAGGAAAAGGAAGAAAGGATAGAAAAGAAGGAAATCTAGCAAGCAGTCTGGACAGAGTTGGAAGAGAGAGTTACCACCATGGATCCAGCAGAATCCCATTGGTCCATAACGTCCTTGTCCATCAGTGGGGAGGTGTCTCCAGATCGTGCCCCTCACTGTTTGATGGTGCAGTCTTTTATAGGGTATTTGAGGAGACCATTTCCCTGACAACGGCACATACCACATGTCCGTGCTCACTCCCCATCTCAGCATGCTGGTTCCAAGGGGCACACGTGATGGCTGTGTGGTCCTTTGTCATGGACTGCTCATGCCTTGGCAGGTGGAAGTGGCCAGTCTTGTCTGAATATGTCCCCCAGAATAACACGGCTGCTCCTTGACCCCGGCCAATGTCTGGTTTCAGGTGGCTGTTTGCTTCTTGTCTGGTCCACAACTGCTGAGTTCAGTTAAACCACCAGGTAGCCTTGCACTGAGCCCAGCAGGGATGTAAACAAGCTTTGAGACAGTCAGCTCACAGTATGGTCTCCCACAATGTTATACACATTTCTGCAGCTCAGTAAAATCTTTCATTGCACATGCCCTATTTCACATACATTCTACCACTTATGCATTGAAACTGAAGATTAACCTCCAAATCTTACTGAGGTACAAAATTAATTCCTAACACGGTATCCATTCCCACTACTGCTCCTCTGGGCATGTAGGTAATTCCATGTCTGCTTCTGTGCCATTAGAAAAAAAGTCCTGAAAAAACCAACTTGCTCAAGAATAATTCATTTCAGAGATTTAAGTGTTTATTTGAAAGCACAGAAGGATCTGTGGCACTTCCATGGTTAAAGCTGAACTAAATTTGGAGGTAAAGGGGAACTCCTGCAATTTCCATGATCAATCTTTGACTACATAGCCAAGAAGTATCTGATGTCCAGTGCCAGAATTCACTGAGTATTCATCATGTATTTCACACAATCCTACATCCTGTTCCACACTCCTATTTCATACTACTAGCTCATGTAACGTCCTTTCCATGTAACTATTAAAAATTTTCCTCAGCTATGCAGGCTAGAAATAAAGAAAGCAATACAAGAAACATATTGGATTTAATATTTGCAGTGGAGAGCAAGGTAATAATTTGACTTATTTGTCCGGGACTGTATTCAAATAAAATTGTACGTATTTGGCTAGCTTTTTGGACAACACTGTAGTGAACTGGTTCCATAATAATAGTTCAAGAATATTCTCCCCCGCTGTCATTATTTAACTAAATTATCTGACATTACATAGCTATAGGTAGCGGTTCTCTTACCACATTGGAAAAAATAGAGCCTTTAACACAGCAGGAAAGATGAGATTTAGCGGTACTGGTATGCAAATTCAAACACATGCTTAAATCTTTGCAGAACCGAGGCGCAGGGTGGTGGTCTGGGTTTATTTCAAAGATGAACAGGCAGTCATCTTGTTGGAGAGACACCGAGTAATGGGAATGCATCATGCCATCTGTTGGCAAACCGCAGTGGTGCAGCCAGAAGCTGTACATACCGCATGTCACCACCACCAAGCAAATTAGAAAAAATCATAGGGAGTCCTCAAAAACAAGCAAGCATATAAAAAAGCAATTGGCACAAAGCTAAATTTTGTTTTCTTTTCATTTGCTCACATCTGCTAACGGAACACATTGCAATTTGATGACATAGCCAAATTACCACTTCCTCACACAGCCACTGTTGAGCAATTAGTTTCTTCCAAGTGTGAGCTTTCCTGCATCTCTGCAGATACACCAGGATAGAATGAATGGGCATAAGCAGTGCCTGCTGCCCTGATGATCTCCCTTTTTATGACAATTCTGGAGCAATATAATAAGAATTACTTTATTTTCATTTATAAAAAAAAATATTTAATGAAAGATTTTTATTAAGGTTGCCCACATTATATGTGAAAGCTGTAGGACATTTTTCTTGGATTTTGTTTATATGCAATAAGAGAATCTGCGTTTGCAATAACTAAAATACCAGCGCATGCTATCTTGTTTTGTGGCATCTACTCTACAAAGATATTTTTATGTGCACTAAGTTACAGTCAAAATATACCAAAATCAGGTATTCATATTAAAAGGTGCTATAGATTTAAACAGATTCTTTTGCCTGGTCAATAAAACCACCCATTTTAAAAAAATACATTTTCTGTGGAAGAAATAGTGTTATTAACATAGATATTTTCATATATTTTCATGTAACTTCTTATGATCTTACATGAATTTTTTTTACAAACTTCATATACATTACTATTTATATATGTAGACATTAAAAATAACTTGAATAGAAATTAATTTAACAATCTGTTATTTTAAATTTTGGTATTATATTTGAGGAAGATACTAATAGGGAATAATTAATAAATGAAGCCTTTTTCTGAGAATGCTGTAAGAAATTATACAAACAGGCTTCTTATGTATGTTTTCAGGAGCTGAAGACATGCATAGGTAAATGATGCACATAATTGATTTCACTTAATGTGTGTTTATTCATTTTGTGTGACTGGCCTCTCAATTTATGCCCTGTAGTTTCTGGATACCTGAAAACTTGACTCAACAAAGCAGAGTATTAGTTTCTAGATGGCCACTTGTACTTTTCATATTTTCCCAGGTGCTGTGACTCCCCACAGGCCTGCAGTCTTGAATTAGCTAGACAGCTCAGCCTACTATCTGTGAAGATTTAAAAAGTAATTTTTCCTCTGAGTTCACAAAGCAGCTTAATTTGATGTGTGGTCCCAGAGAATGTCACAAAAAGTAGTTGACACTTTGAAGTGTGACTTAAAGTATCAGTTGGTGATGCCATACTCCTTTTAGTAGTAAAAGATCACTAGGCACTTTCTGAGAAAAAAACCCACCCCTAGTTACTTGTGTTTTCATAAGGGAATGCTCTGCTTATGCCCTTATAGATACGATGGGCCAGAGAAGTACCTAAAACCTTAACCTGGCTGACAAGTGCATCACAGTTTCCTCATATTTTTGGAGACATGGCCCTGTGGGAACAGTCAGAGGCAGAAGACGGCAATGAATTCCTAGTGTGCTCCTACTGCAGGATGGAGTCAGCTTGGTTTGCCACCACATCTAGGGGAGACCTCAGGACATGTAGCTCAGAAGCCACAGAAAGTTACTTTCTTCCTGGAGCTGGGGGTTTGGGCTCACCAGCTGCTCCCATTGGTCTTAAGCTGATGGTAAATTACATGTAATACGTGCAGCTGTGCCTGTACTTAGACATCTCGTATTTCTGCTCCCATTTCCTAAGTATTAAAGTTATTAAGCTCTAATATGAAGGGAACACAACCAGTCCTTTCCCACATACTTTTGAAAATAGAAAGCAGCTCTATTCAATTATTTGAAAAATAACAACAGTCACCTACTTTCAGTAGGAAGCCTGAAGCTGTGGATCCCAAATGGGTGGAAGTGCTTTTCCAAATCCCTGAGAACCCTACCCAAGCCCAGAGTGACATCGTGCTCCTGCCAACCATTTCCTATTGTCTAAGTTCTGTAGCATGATCCTATGTAGAGCAACTGACTTTTCTTGTACCCGGTACAGAGTCTTGATGCCCACAGTAAAGAATTTGATTCCAGTCCTGGGATCAGCAACCCAAAAGTTTTCTAAATATTTTGCTGACCACAAAGTCCCTAAGACTGTCTGCATTTTCTTGCTACAGTTACATTCAGGGAACTTCAGGTTCCAAGTCCCTTGAGTGTTGAGACTGAGCACATGCTGCTGGCGTCATCTACACTATAAGCTTGTGCTTTCTTTCTGCACAAATGAGAATGGGATGAGATCAGGAAGTGCTGCCGCATTTGTGGATATTTTCTTGGATAGATTTGGGGTGGAGCCAGGGTGCTATATCTGGAGCCAGGAAACTGAAATTGCTCTTGAGGTCTATAATATATTCATACTCTGAACTATCTTTTCTGAATGAGAAATAGGATACCCTAAGAAGACTGATGAAAAGTGTAAAAAACATATAGGGTCCTAAGCTTTTCCCATGCCGTAAGAGAGAGTAAAAAATCTTTTTAACTCAAATGCAGCTGAAGTAGTCTTTATAGACAAGGAAATGCTTCCAAAGTGTACATAGTGTTTCCTGTGCTCTGCATTGCAAATTTACAGCTGAGCTATTCTGCAGATTCTAACAAGAATATTTAATGTTTTTGAGACATGGTAGGTTTCTTCTGGATGCAGAAAAGAAGCTGTAGATGCTTCCAGCTTTTTTCTTATAACATCTTCCTCTTTTTTGAAATACATTGTCTTTACATTTCAGGAACAGGCCTGACAGACCTTGAGCTTTATGAGATAGTAAAAGCCATGACAGCACTAGGAAATGTACCTCGTTGCAAGAATTCCATCTTCCACAAGGAAATTTATAAACAAATGAAATAGTTAATACAAATATTTCAACAATATTCCTCCGGTGGGTTGACTTTGGCTGGCTGCCAGATGCTCATGAATCTACTCTATCACTTCCCCTCCTTCACTACACATCCTCAGCAGGACAAAGGAAGAAAATAAGATTATAAGCTTGTGGGTCAAAATAAAGACAGGGATATTGCTTACCAATTACTATCGCCAGCAAACCAGGAAGATTAATTTAAACTATTGTCAATTAAAAGTACAGTAGTACAGTGAGCAACAAAGCCAAGTCTAAAAACTCACCTTCCAACCAGCCTCCCTTCTTCCCAGGCTCAGCTTCACTCCATTCCTGACTTCTCTTCCTCCTCCCCTCTGAGTGGTGCAGGGGAATTGGAAATGGGCAAT
This sequence comes from Falco biarmicus, assembly GCF_023638135.1. Lineage (NCBI taxonomy): Eukaryota > Metazoa > Chordata > Aves > Falconiformes > Falconidae > Falco > Falco biarmicus. Next base: position 63,879,334 of record NC_079290.1, read on the forward strand.
TGTGGTCAGTCTGTAACAGTTCCTTCTTGCTCCTCACACATTGACCTTGCTCCGACATCGGTCCTTCCTACGGACTGCAGTCCTTCTGAACTGCTCCAGTGTGGGTCCTTTCCACTGGGTACAGTCCTTCAGGGACAGACTGCACCACTGAAGGTCCTCCCACTGAACACATTCCTTCATGAACTGCTCCAGCATGGGTCCTTCTCTCCTTCTCACTGGTTGCAGTCTTTCAGGAACTTCTCCAGTACAGATCTTCTCGATGGCATAGAGTCCTTCAGGAACAGACTGCTCTGGTGTGGGTCTCCCACAGACCACAGGTCCTGCCAGAAAACCTGCTCCTGTGTGGGTTCCTCTCCACTGGCTGCAGCTCCTGCCAGGAACCTGCTTCAGTGTGGGCTCTCCACAGGCTGTAGCTTCTTTCAGGATGTGCCCACCTGCTGCAGCATGGAGTCCTTGATAGGCTGCATTGTGTGTGGACCTCCATGGGCTGCAGAGGGACAACCTCTGTCACCATGGTCTTCACCACAGGCTGCAGGGAAATCTCTTCTCTGGCACCTGGAGCACCTCTTTCCCATACTTCACTCACTTTGGTGCCTGCAGGGCTGTTTCACATTTTTCTTACTCCTCTCACAATTTCTGCACAGCGTTTTTCCCTTTCTTAAATATGCTTTCCCAGAGGCATCACTATATTGTCTGAGGGGCTCAGGTGTGCCCTGTGGTGGGTCCACTGGAGTGGCTGGAAATGGCTGTGTTCACCGTGGGGCAGTCCTGGTATCCTCTCCCAGAGGCTGCCTCTGCAGCCCCCTGTGGCCAACACCTGCGCACCTGCACCCGATACTATCCCGAAGATCCCTGATACAGTCCGGCCCAAGGTCCTACTGTATCTGCACCTCTATTAAGTTGCCTCAGCACCAGCAATCCCACATAGGTCAAAGTTCTTGTAGTCTCCCTGTGTTTGCTAAGAAAATGAAGAAAGTAATATCAGCATTTTATTGACACAAATTCTATATTTTCACTATCAATTTGAAAACTAGCATGCAGAAATAGCAGGCTAGGAAGACAATTTGGCATTTACAAGTTATCACTTGCACTTACGGAACTGGAATCCCTTTGAATTATTTATTGCTCCTTTACTGCAAAGGCCACTGTAAAACAGCCTGTGGAATTTGTTGCAATCCAAAGATACTATTATTTCCATCCCCTGAAATATCTGTCTCAGTGTCAACCCTACTTATCAACTAAAATGGCAGTAGACATGTAGGTGTGGGCCGCTTTGGGTTTGAAACACTGTGAGGCTGGATTTGCCATAGGGGTGTGCTATAACCTCTGTTTTCCTCACTGAACTTCTTACACCTAACTATAGACAGTCAAGTAGGGCACTCTGTTCAGTCTGAGCTGTGTTAAGATATTCAGTTGTCACTTTCCTGGATATTGACTGCTTTAAAAGGCTACATGTATAGGCCAAATGTATGTATGTTCACAAGGCTTTATGTATGATATATGTCTTGTACACTACAAGCTATCATAACCATAAACTATGTAGTTGCAAGCAGCAAAACTAGCATCCTCAAAGACAAAAGACAAATGTTGTATTTAACATTTATATTTATGTTTTACATTACCTTAAGCAGAATATTCTTTTATTCCACTGAAAAGAAATAAGAACAACTCAAAGCTCACAAAGGATTTCGTTATTTTCTGTCTGTCGTAAATGGAAAGAGTTTAGAGATTAAACTAGTACCTGGTGGAAGGGTGAATATGGCATGTATTGCTACCTAGTTTTTTATGTATAGTTTAGAACTGCTCAAAAGAGTAAAGGAAATAAATGGCTTATTTTAACATAATATAAAAATAATAATAAAAATTTATTTCTTTTACAATGCATATCAACAAAACAGTGCTTTAACATTTTGTTATTATAAACATATCAAGTCTTCTTTCATCATGCATGTCCTTGCATCTGGGTCATAATTCTACACATCCTTGTACTCCTGAGTGCCTCTTTCTTATTGACAAGTTTCTTACCAGTTACAGTGCTCTGTTGAGAGATATCCCTTTTTAAGCTTAGCACCATTTATGGCAACATATACTTAGCTAAAGTATTAATAATTATACCTTATTTGCAGAATTAATTGTAACAGTATAAGTAAGCCCACTTATTTTTCTGAGTAGTTTTAATAAAAAAGACACACACTTGTTTCTAGAGTGTTAAGTCTCTTCTAAACATAAGGGAGGTCATTGATTAGGGAAGGGGAAGCACTAAATCAGCCTGCTAGATGAAATATCTTAGTAGTCCTCCTTCAGCACTTACTCCCTCATATTACATAAGTCCATAAATAAATGATAAACCCCCCGCAGACTTCCCCCTGAGCCCTTCTTATCGTTTGTATATTCTGGCATTATCATAAAGTGATAAATGACTACTGTGGTATTGAATTTATATTGTCATTTTAGTTGCTTGAAAGTGAGCTTCCATATAATATCTTCACAAAGATTAGCAGTGTTAGAAAGACAAACACTGTTTAGCTGCTCAGAGGAAGCTGAAGTGTCTCAGTCCTGCTTTAAATTATACTTAGCATTTGAAAACTATGAGATCACAGCTAAAAGGGAGGGTGAGGAAAACCAATGAACCCATGCAGAAGCATGCCCTGCTGGCAAACCACTGGCTTGCACTGTGGGAACAGCTGCTTTCCAGCCCTCCTGGCTGAATTGCAGTGAGAAGTGCTTTGGTACAGATGGGAAGGAGACAGCAAACGAAAAAAAAAAAAACCAAAAACAAAACCAAAATCCCAACAATGACAACATCCAAGAAAACTAAACTGTTGTTAGGAGTGAGTGGAATAAATACAATAAATTAAATTATGTGTTAGGCAAGGGACTGCATTTTTATTGAAGATAAAGTATTCACTACTTCCCTGCTTTATCATGATAGTTCTCAAATTAAACTTCATATGTTTTTTCTTAGGAATACTCAAATCTCCTATCCCATATTTAATCTTGAAAAAAAAAAAAATTACAGTAGTACAAAACTAAATTCTGAATGTTAAAGTATAAAAGTTTACCCTGCACACAAAGAAGCATAAATGTGTTTCATAAAAAATACATAATCACATTATTATTCTTGTGGGACAGGTGATATCCATTCAATGCATATACACTATATATAGATGGAGATTTGCTTTCTTTGCTCCTTTCTGGATAGAATCAGATAGTCTTCCCTGTCTTCGCTCTCATAGCTAAACCTCAGCTTCCCTGTATAACAAAGTTTCAACACAGTAGTTTTCCTGATTTTGGCACCAGAAGCTTGAGTGATCTGTGTACAACAAACTAGCTAAAACACCTTATGAGGGCCTGCAATTACACTTCAATAGAGAGAACATTTATAGCTTTGGTAAGAATCAATGTTAACAGCATAGAGTAAATAAATCTTCATTTTCAGTTTCACCAAGTTCTACTCAGCTGTGGGTACCCTTCCTCAACAGCTACCTCACTAAAAGCTGACTTCAGTGTCCGAGCGCTGTACTGTAATACCTTATTGTTACACCTCCAAAGCTTTTTCAGATCAAAATTTTATTTTTATTTTGGCCTCAATGCAGGGTGCCTAAAGAGCAAAGATACAAAACAAGAAGCAAGCGTATTTCCCTCACCTATTGTTTAGTCTTTCACTGAAGGCTTTCTTAAATGCTTTCAGCTTATTTACCACAGCCAGTTCACTGGAGCAAGTCCTGAAACATGTGTCCATGACTAGACTGATTTTTGAGCATGGGCACCAGCTGATGCATTTTTGAAGGGCCAGACACATTTCTGTCCTTATTTTTTGAGCAGTGAGGAATGTCCTTTCCTGCCTGTGTGAATACTTTGCCATGTACCCCATAACACTTTCTGACAATGTGACGTGGACGACACAGGGCAGATAATCAGCGCATGCTCCTTCCCTAGAGGGGTCTGACATTAAGTGCAGGAAGGCACTGTGGGATGGGTGGGTTGCTGCATTACAGACACCCTAGGGTCAGTTTTGTGGGTGCATGGAGTACGCATTAGGAAGCATTTGACACACTGTACTATCCTCTGGCCCATATTTCAGTGATCAGTACAAAAATAATGCCAGCTCCTTCATGTCACTGTGTATCCCTTAAAACATGCTAAAGCCCTCTTAGTTTTCTTGGTTTGGCATACTTTAATCTTTATTAGCATCTTGATGGCTTGATCACTATGTATAGTTTCACACAAACATATTTCATATACACCTATAACTATACAGGTGCCTATACCATACATGTGTCTGAGTCACAGTTGTTTGGTGGGGTTTAAATCCCTATATCCATGACCGTTTCAAAGAGGTACCGGGATGGCTCACAAAAGGCCAGAAAAGCAGCAAAAAAGAAAAGTAGGAAATAGTCTCTTGGTCATTACACAGCCCACAGAACTCCACCTCTGAGAGAAAAAGGCAGAAGAAAACTTTGCGAAGGGAAACTCACAGAATTGCATGTTCCTTTTGGCACATTCCTTATGAATATCTATGCAGGAGGTAACATTTGGCACTTAAAAACTAAGCAAATGGGAAGAGCTTAAGTGATTGCTTTTCTCTTTGAGCTAATGTCAGGCTGCTTTTATTAATGATGTAAAATGGGTTCCGTGATATGACTGTACAAGCTGTAATCAAGTGCATTGATCTCTGCAGCTACCCAGCAGTAACACATATGGAAAACAACTCTTTATTACAAGTAGGATTTAGCAAAGGGTTTGTCTCAAAACCTCATAGTTGGGATTGGGATCCAGAGATACAGTTTTTCATCAAAATCATTCTCATACCACCAAGGCTGATAAAAAAGAAAGAAAAAAAAAACAAAAAACCAAACCAACCACATACCAAAGGGTGTCTGTTAGCAGATATATGTATTTTTTATCCCTTCCATATATGGAACTGCCAAAAAAACCCAAACCAAACAAAAACTCCAAACCTTGTGCTACTCCAGCATGTATATCAAAAGAACATAAATTTGAAACAAAAAATTATTTCAGCTAATTTGAATCTTAGCAAATGTGAATAGAATATAAAGATTTGGGTCAAATCCATGCCTGGAATAACTTCTACATAAACGTGTGAGTGGGAAATCTTACTGTTTTTCAGTGACAGCTGAGTTTCTGGTAAAGAGATACAGCTGCTCGGACTCTAGGCTTGCATTTCCTGTTCTGTTTCCTCGTCCTATGAAAAACATTATTGAATTCAATTAAGTTTTGAACAATTTGCTTTTATGTATTTTAAAAGTAAAAATCTGCAAAACGGTTACAAACTATACTTAGAGTTGTCAGATAATTCAGAACGTTGTAGCTCCTATATTTGAAACACCTTGGTTAGAATTTCAGCAGTTTCAAAATTGTTTTTTTTTTTTGAGTTGTTGGGTTTTCCTACCCTATATTCCCTTGTTCCAAATGTTCTGGTTTCTTTTAGTAGTCGCAACTTCTGGCTGAACCTTGACAGGGTCATAACCTTTATTTTGGGGCAGCAACAGAAACGGCTTAGAAAAATACTTTCCCAATTTGTGCTCTGACGGGCATTCCTGTTTCTTCCTCTGTATCCTTTCCTTCTCTTTACTGTTCTCTATTATAATTCTGTCATCACCCCTATGTGTGAAGCAGGACCACTATGCATATCTCTAAGGTTAGATTAACAAAAATACTACTAATAGGGAAACAAACCTCTCATAACTATCTACAGCTTTATAGCTCAGCTTCTCACTGTCTGAGGAGCATTACTGTCGTTAATGATTTCAGGGTTCATAGCCCTGGCCTGCTGATCTTGAACAGTCTAACTGCACTAGGATTTATAACCATCTTTGTAACGGCCCTTAAAACACGTCAGCTAAATGGGACTGTGACACACTTCATTTCTGTGTTTGAGAACGCTGCAAAATTCAGTTACATATACAAGTTTCCATAATAAAAGGAGTATATGCACATGCATTTAATTCCAGCCAGTTTATAATCAACATTTAAGATGTGCAGGTATCCTGTTGAAAATGTTTCTGTTGAGAAATCAGAATACCATATAGGCATGCCAGAACGATAAGCCTTTTAATAATACCCATGTAGCACACTTGTTGAAAGTTCTTTCTGGGCAGCATGCATGGCACTCAGGTATTACTCAGACTCTAAGGAAAACACCAATTCAATAAGCATTTGCCAATGTTCTGGGGGACAAAAGAAAGTGAAAAGAAAAAGAAAAGAGCTCTAAAGATCCTCCAAATTTGAAGACAGTAAGTAACTCTCTGTCCAAGTGTGGATCCAGCATTTGTCAGGGAGTTTTAAAATGCTACCCAGCAGCTTTTAACAGCAGGTCACTTCACTACAAAGGTGATAGTCAGACACAAAGCCTAAAAGGTAGGCTGCTGTTATGGAAAGCCAAAATATTGCTTTCAATTGTTTGCTTATTAAAAGTATGTCTTGATTTTTTCCCCTTTATTATTTATTGCTCAATTAATTTTTCAATGATAAAAATATTTGGACTTGTGAGACCTAACACCTCTAGTTTTCCACAGCATCTGTGGAAATATGTGTTGCAAAGAACACATATGTAGGTTTTCTTGGACAAATACATGCCTAATTACTTAAAAACAGACATTAAAGGTATTGTAGCTCTCAATCTTCAGTATCAGCACAGACATGCATTATTAGATTCCGTATGGCAGTTCTGCAGAAATTACACACCACACCAGCAGTTTCCCTCCTGTCTGGTGAATGTTTTGAGAATTATTTTTAAGGGTTAGCTTAATTAAAATACATTTATATATATTTATTCAATAGTTACAGAGTTAAAAGGCTCTGGGGAGATGAAAAATTCAGATTGATCTCAGCAGATTGCTGTTAACTGTACACTGGAGTTGAGTATCAATCACATTTGAACATAATATTTGATAATTCATAACAATTAATATTTTTTTATCAGGTAGTGAGCTAATCCTTTGAGTTACTGTAACTGACAATAATAGCAATGCTGAAAACAGAGACACTCTTACAGCAGGAGCATATTAAGATCCAGAGCTTCATATTGAAATGTAGCTTGGGGACTGGGGAAGAATGTAACAGCATCTGAACTTCCTGCAAAACAGAGAAGGTTTGTGGTTGTAATTTCAGCATCCTGAATCATATCTCTCTATATATTACTCATTAACTTGTGCCGTTACTTTGCCAGAACAAGGCATTTCAGTAACGTGTTCCTTCTAATATGCTGGTTCACTGTGGTGCCCCTTGCTGACTGCAGACCTGCCCACCCACAGCCGTTGCCCTTTGCTGTCAGCTAGAACAAGAATGGACCAAGCAAACTTAGTGCCTGTTCGGCACCCCTCTGCAGGCACCTCTGAGCGCCAGAGCCCCTTTTCTCCACCTTGCAGAGACCCGACTTTGTCCTTGTGTCTTCATTTTGCAGATGAGTAAAGTAAGGCAGAAGATGTGAAGAGCCATTCAAAAAGTTCTCCGAAGGCTGGGAGAAAAGGCTTTTCTGGAAGAAGCTCTTCTGGCTCTTAATCCATCTGTGTGTGTCTACAGATTTTCTACACTCCGTATTAGGGAGGCTCATGAGACTGGCTCTGAAATCACATGCATAATTTGTATGAAGCTATTGGGGAAACGAAACAAATGCTGAAAAATAAGAATTCATATTCAATATTATAACATGTAGCCAGGCAAACAAACACCTTCTGGTTCTTAATGGATACTGCTGTCTCATAGAAAACAAATTTAATACAGAATGTCATGTATAAAACCCCTTTCTAACATATAACAGGAGGAATTTAATTTATATGTCTCGTTACTGTGGATTCAATGTGGGATTTATTTTTTCTGTCTAAAGTCTCAGACAGGTAAATTCACATGAATCATAGATGCTCAGTCTCATTGTGCAGAAGGGACGTTGCCTTTTAGCCTGGATTCTGCTTTGTGCAAAAGAGGAATCTGTACTTTTTTTTACTTGTTCTCCTTTTAGTCTTGAAAACTAAACCACAATTTTTCTAAGTGTTATGTTCCCGAGTCCAAAGATGTAAATCAGAAACCTTCTCAGAAACCTCATTGCTCAGAAACCACCCATCTCTTGAACTTCATGCTGCCTGGTTGCTTTTAACAGAAAAGTTTTCAGGACCTGGTTATGTTTTGCATGCCCAGACTGTCTCAATCTGCACATGGCCATGCTGCTGAATTTGGACCAACCCCTCCAACAGAACAGAGCAACATCTACATCTTTAAGAGATCCTGGTATTAAAAGTATACGCAGAGCATGCATAAAACAAAGAACAGGTTGACTTCCTTACAAATGTAGCCAGATGAGGAAATAACAGTTTAATTATGATTTGCTATTATAACTTGGGAGTTAGAACACCTGCTTAGAAACCTGGATACTGGTGTTCAGTATTCTGGTCAATCAGACAAGGTTCAAGACCACCTCTCCCATTTAGGAGTAGGCTGTGGAGCAGTCTGGGGGGGAAGAAGTCTGAATGTGAGCTTGTGGGGAGAGCTGGGGGCAGGGAGGGAGTCTAAAAGAAATGGGCGAAGGAAGTGCTCTTTACTTCTCCTGCAGAAATAATGCAAAATTCAGAGCGTGCAGGAGACTAAACAGAAGAAAAAGTTTGATGGGATAAGTTAAAAATGAGGGTGCTTAGCTGGCAGCAGGAGATTTCGGTTCTAACATCTGCTCCCAAGATTCATTCTACTCTCTTTAATCCAGTGTGTCACTTGAAAAAGACTGTCAATTCTGGGAGCAGGAGTTGGCATGTAGGACTTCCCTGCTTTCTGGCAGTTCTTCATACTTTATGACATTTTACTGGTTTTGATGTGACATATTACAAAACATGTTCCTGTATAGTCAGCTTCATTCCCAAAACATCCTTCTTGATATGAAAGAAGTAAAAGCTATGCGTTTTAGCTTTCATTTTTGTCACTTATGACCAGATGTTTTCCTGGATATTTGTAGTATGGTATTGCATTGTTCACGGATGATTTCTGTCAGTGAGTCCCTGAGTTCTTGAACACACGGATTTCCAGGGAAAAGGAGGTAGCATGCTGCTTGACCTGTATGTTGTTACTTGCTTCAAATACCTTTGAGATCATTTTCAATGCAGGTGTTTTCCTCTGGAAATAGGAAGTTAATTCCTCCCAATAAGTGGTGTGTTCCTGGACTGACCAGAGAGTATGAGTTTTATGAAACAAGTTTGCTAAAAATATGAGGAAAATAAATCAATTTGCATCAATCAAGCTGAATAAATTCATACAGGAAATTATAGTGTTGCATATGCCCTGTCTTCACTTCCTTCAAAATAAGTCAAATCAACATTTGTATATTTCTAAAACATACCTGCAAATGCAACAAATTCAGCTCTGGGGACTTGATATTTATTGCCAGTATTGCAACAACATATGCTGAGACCTTCCTTCTTTGCGTTTTGAAATTAGCACCAATGTATTAAGCTAGTTTAATGGTGGCATATTCTAATGAGAAAACAGTTTACAATCTGCTTTCTCTTTAGTTATGAGGGCCAGTTTTTCAGAAATGGACACTAATGCTGTAATCATATTTGTACATACATTTATTTCCTATATAAAATTCATAGCTGTGTTTGCAAACAACCACTTAGACATACACATTACTATGGATGTTTTTACACACTAAAGTGGATTTTGAGAATTCAGCCGATTCATGGATTAATTTAGCTCATGCCACTTGGGTGCCCTTCCAAAAAAACCAAAAAAGGTTTCTTATCCATTGTGCCTTCTTCATAAGACTGATACCTACAGAGGTTGTGGTATCTTTGGTGATAACTTACATTTTTATAACTTTAAACTTGGTTTTGTTAACTCTTTCATTCTCATGATTGAAAACAATAGATCTAAGGTATGGCTGTACATTTGTCACTTATTGACTCATGTTGTGAATGACTTAGAAGGAAAAAGAAACAGGCTATACTGTATTGTCACATAATCCTGTGGATTTTAAAGGCACATTACAAGCATAGTTACACCATCCACATTACCACACTGACAACTATCTTTCACCTGATTGTCTCTGACTTGTGGGGTAGTTGCCACTTCCATATGGCCTCACACTCTTTTCTGTATCTATTCACACATGCCACTGAAAATTGCAATTTTATTAAATCCATTCTACTAATTGGGAATAGAGATGCACTAAATGTTGTAAGAGGTTGCATGGTTGGACCAATGATGGTTAGTATATCTCATTATTTTTTGTCATCATCAAAATAATGAAATATAACTGAAAAAATGTTCGGAGAAAGGTATATAGAAGGAAATTTCACAGAGGCTGATAAAATGAGAAGTGACATGGAGAGGGCAAATAAGGCTTCCTTGACCATTGTGCCTGTTGATACAGGGATGAGTAATGAGTGGAACTGGTTGAAACAAAGGGAAGCCAGATTTGGTACAAAAAACCAAAAAAAACCAACAAAAAACCCCAACTCCCCCCCAAAAAAATCCAACCAAAAAACCCCCTAGTTCTTCATGCAATGCATAAACAAGCAGCAGATGTCCTGGGTACATAATGTTGTGGATGCTTAAAGTTTACACAGATAAACAGTTACAGGGGACGGAGGGGGGAAGAATATTTGCATTGAGAGTCAGAATATCACAACGTTCTGGAAAATATTGAAAGATACAAAGTAAAGATCACTACGCACTTGCCTGGCTGCTTCTTCTTTACCATCTGCTAATGGCTGCAGTTAGAGATGCGATACTGAATGGAGAGATCTTTGGTCTGACTTGGTTTGACTGTTATCATGTTCTTTTCTGTGTGCAGGTATGTTGATACTTGCAGATCTGTGCACAAATGTTTTGACTAAAAGTCATGCTGAAGATCTGTAGCAGAGAAAGAAGTTAAATATTGAAAGGATTGAAATCTAAATCCTGAAACAACTTTGGACCATACTTCTTAGTCCTCTCCTATAAATGGAGCATGAAATCCTGTTATACTGCATTCTTTTTTCTTGTAATTCCCTCTTTTTTTCTTTTCTTTTCCACTGTTTCTTTTCAATCATTTCTCAGATTGCAATGCAATTGCCACACTTTGTCCTGTTAGAGTGGTGGTGAAGAACTACCCGAGACAAGAAAGCTTTGTGCATCCTACCCATCACAGCTGCACAATGATGCATCGTGTGTAGACTACAGAAAAGTCAATCCCTGCAGCAAAAGTTCAAAAAGAACTGATTAAGAGTAAGTGAAATTTGGTACAACTAGATAATTTATTATGGAGCTTTGTGCCATTCCCTAAGAGTGGTTTTAAAATAGAATATTTAATTCCACTTAAATTTTAAAATACACAATTTTAGTGTGAAGTATTGGCAGTTCTCCTCAAGGAAAACCTCAAAAAATTCTTTCTTATCCCCATCACATTCTTATTTTCATGAAAAATGAACACAGCTTATGGTCCTGCCTGGATTTATTTTCATTGCAAGCATTTTTAATTCTCGATTACAATTACCCCTAATATGATTAACGCCAGAGCAGACTGCAGCAGTACTAAGGGAGGTTGTGCGGTGGGTAAAAACTGGAAGGCTGGAATGAAGCCATTCTCTAGTCCTGTGCTACAAAAATAATAAAAAAAGTAGTGTGAATAGATGAGTACTTGCTGCCTATAAATAGTCAAGCAATGAGTAGTGTATGATGTATAGTTTACATCATAGGCTCACAAGGTGCTGTAGGTTTTCAGTTCTACTGATGAGACCAGAGGGAAACCATCTACCAGTAGAAGAAGGAAAGATCTCCACATCTGAAGCTCTCAAACATTGCTTGGGGCTGTGGGAAGGGGGAAGCAGAGCAGGCCTGAGCTAAGACTGAGAACTAAAAAAAAAAGAAAAATAAGATGTTCATTAATCCAAAACCTTATACACGCAGCAATCTGAACATCTCTACCAAAAGCGTACAGGTTAGTCTCAGAAGACAGAAATGCAAGGTAGAAAACTTGAGGCTTAAGCAACAGCTAGACATTAGAAGCAGAAGAAAAAATTCCCACAAACACCCAGTGCTTTGCAGGTATGCTTTTTTTTCCACATGATGCTGCAGTGGTGTTTGGTCTGTTTCAGTGTTGGCTGGGAATTTTCTCAACAAGGCTGCAGCTGGCTCAAGAGCCACAGTCACTTGGGCACTGCAAGGAGTCAGTGAGGACAGAGGCAAGCCAGACTTCTAAATACCTGGTCTTGAAGTAAAACACGTTTTGTCTCAACCTTTGACACAGGAATGGTAAAAAACATTTCAGCTTATGTGTTTATCTTCTATAACAGTTTATTTTGTGACAGACCTTCTGGAAATCAAAGGTAGATAGATGGTTGTCAGCATTCCTGCTTCAGTTACAACATGCTGTATCATATATCATAGCTTGAAAGCTATCATCAAGTGCATTGATAAAGACAATTTCATGACAATTTCTCAAATGATGGAAGACAATTCTCACTTTGTGTCTGGGTACATGTTTGTATGTTTCTTACTCTAAATGTGAAAGGCAGAAGAAGTGATTGAGAGTGATACACATTTTATAGAGGTGGTGGGGCTTTGGGAAATTTGTTCAAGAGGAAAATGCTTTTGACATATGCAGGTTCTAAAACAAAGGTGCATGATGCACGTGTTGAAAAGATAACTGAAGAATAGAGGCAATCTTTGTTCATTTTCTGAATGGTTTGTTTGCCAAGCAGATTTGTTCAACCAAAACTATTTGTTAATTTAGATTGAAATTGGCAGCTTCTCTTGGGATAAATAAATAAACTATTTGTGAGATAGAAGCTAGAAAAAAAATTATTTGTCTTTCTTTTTGAAGAGCAATATTTTTACTTTTCATAAATCACCAAAGCCAAAGTATTAAGGCTGACAAAAATAGTTTAAACTTAAAGACAATTCCTTTAAATGTGCTTTGATTTTTTAATTTTCAAGAGTTAATAACCCAAACCAAGAATATTTACATCTCTTGTATAAAATTTTTAGAGATTACATGGCAGATGAAGGATATCTCATAATAAAAGTTTCTCATATGATGACCACATCCAAGTATGAGATTAGGAATAATTTTATGTCTGTTCCAAGGTTTAGAAAAAAATGGCATTGTCACTAACACCTTAAAGCAGCGTATAATAAAAGGATAAACTTATTTCAGTAGATCATGATTTGTTAAAATTATACAAGTATATCATAATAATTTGGAAACCTTTCACACATAAACCATTGTTCATAGTCTTAGGTCGATTATTGATTCCCATGCAGAGAGAGCAAAACAAAATAAAACGGGAACTGAACAAGAGGATATGAGATATAATTTCAGTTTAGCCATTCTACTTTCACTTAAAAGAAAACACTGTATGGTCAGTTGAATTCAAAATGCTTGAATACAATGCAAGTAACAACGTATTTTATCTTTCTATCAGAACATTTTAGTCTTCAAAGCTCTTTAGCAATTATTCTGTTCACTGACTATTGATTGATAAAATTCTTTAGTTCTGTAAAGTTTATTTAATTTTTTTGCCTGTGGTCATGATAAATAAAACACAAACAAATAAGCAAATATGATATTTAAACATAGTAAATGCATTTTCCTTTCAGTATTGTTTTGCTATCTGTATTTATTAGGTAGCTGCCTGGATTTACTTCTCTCAATGGAAAATATTTCTTAGAGCAATTTTGTGTTAGAAAATACTTTCTGAAGATTACAGTATGCATTCTATAAACAGACAGAAAAATTCTTAAAATGTATCTGGGCAGCAAAATGATCTGAGATGATGAAGGAAAATTACATTGTTGTCAAAACACTATTCAGTATTTGACAGCATTCATTTTAATGGTAGAATAGAACAGCTTGTTTGACCAAAAGCTACAGAAACTTTTCAGCTATTTGACATACTATTTTTGCCATAAACCAGCTTTGAGTGAGCTGCCAATCTTTGGTACCTTGTAAGAAAAAAACAAGTATCCCAGACAACAGTGAAAGTCAATCGTTAAAGTGTTTCAAAGCAAACTCTTCAGAACACGTTTATTTGGGGAACCTGGTAGAGAGTTTATGTTCTGTAGGCATAGGGGATACAGCTATTGAAAAGAAATTTATTTCTGAATTTGAAAGAAAGAATTATTGGCTTACATATTCAGTAACCTAAACACTTAGTAGATTATGAGGAGGGCTACTTGATTTGACCCATTAGGCCTGCCATGCTCTCCTGCAGAAAAATGGGAGGGTTATTCAATTCATAAAATCAGCCAGAACAGAGTGTCCTTAGCACAGATACTGCATAAGAGCACTGCAAAATTCTCTAGGCAGCCAGACAGCTTCCTCTATGTCTTGATTTAATAAAGTTTAGTGCTACTACACCTCTCCTGCTCAGTTACATCACAGATAGGAAAACTGTAAAGAAATGCAGAAAGTACTCAACAAGTTTCTCCCTTCATTCTTTTTTTTTTTTTTTTTTTTTTTCCTCTTTTCATACCTTTGTGTCCTGGTTTCAGCTGGGATGGAGTTAATTACCTTCTCAGGAACCAGTGCAGTGCTGTGTTTTGGCTTGGACTTGAGACTTTTCAGTTCCTCAGACCTTGTTAATGAAAAGGCTGGAGGGGCACAAAGAATGGGGAGGCGATACAGCCAGGTCAGTTGACCCAAACTAGCCAAAGGGGTATTCCATACCATGGGATGTCATGCCTGGTATATATACCTAGGAGGGTGGCTGGGGTGAGTGGGCTGTTGCTCGGGGACTGTCTGGGCATTGGTTGGTGGATGGTGAGCAGCTGCATTGTTCACCACATGTTTTCTTCTCCTTTATTTCTTTATTCTTTCCCTCCCTCTTTTCATTATAACTGTTATTGACACTTTTGTTATTGTTCTTTCATTTTTATTCTATTTCAGTTATTAAATTGTTCTTATCTCAGCCCTTCAGTTTTACATTCCTTTCCAACTCTCCTCTCCACCTCTCTGGGTGAGGGGGCAGTGAGCGAGCGGCTACGTGGTGCTTAATTACCAGCCGGGGTTAAACCACGACACTCATGTTATTTAGCACTAACTATTCACAGTACAGTAATGTTCACAAAAAATCTATAGCTATGTATGTGTATCTGTGTATGTCAGTAAGTGTCTATATTGCAAAAAGAAAACAGAAAGATGTCATGATTGTGCTTTGAGAGGATAGGCAGCCAGCAGATGAGGGGAACATAAGGTAATAATTAGAAAATTAGGAGCAGCAGTGGTGATAAACAGTGGGCACAGCTGTCTAGCTACTGTCAAACTTTTTGTGAGCAGTAAGACAAAAGTATGTTTTAACAAATTACTTGGTTATGAATATTTTAAATAACTGGAAAGGAGGAAATGTCACTTGGAGGGACTACCACTTTTGAAAGATAGAAGAGGAAAGAGCAGATATTTATGGAAAGTGGTCAATCAAGACAGGTGTAAATCAGCACTAAGTCCACTAGCTCAATGATAAAGAAGTCTAGAGAAAGTATTGTTGATTTAAATTGTTTTACTGAGAAAGCAATGAAGAATGTGGCCTTTACTAGTCTGCTCATACTCAGGACAGTCAGGGAGGCATTCTGTTATGAATACATGAAGAAAGTATGGTGAAGGGCATGCAATAACGCTCCAAAAGATGCTGGCAAGAATTTGAGTAGTAGGTTAACACAGTAACACACAAATAGTATATTAGCAAAGGTAATCAACTCTCCTCTCCCTTCCCAACCCACCACCCCCAACCCCCTCCAACCTCCTCATTCTTTCTTCCTTTTTCTTTAATAAAAACCAACAAACCAAAACAAAAACCAAAAAACCCTAATACTGTGAGCAAAGCAATAAGAGGTAAACCTTTATTGTTTTTCTGAAGGGCATTGAGATAGCTAGGTAGCTAACCTGTGCATGTAGCTCCAACATCTGTGCCTCTATGCATCAGCACACCTGGCTTCTGAGGCCAGCAGACTGTAGGCATCTGGGTGGCTATCCATAGACAGTATGTGGTCTTCATGCACTGTCCCTGGAAGGGCTGGATGGGGGACAGTTCTAGACAACATGTCCTGGGCATTTCTGGAAAAACACTGTGATATTTGCTGGGAAAGAGGAATGGATTTGGTCAAAGTCACAGAGTTGCATCAGGGAGTAGAACTGGACACACACTGATAACATATACAATATGTTAGGCGGCAGCAATTCAGATAAATGTGTTCACAGAAACAAAGACAGAATTATCATTCCATTGGATATTTTAGTGTTTCAATTTTGGGTTTTAGCTAAAATTGTAGAGAAAACGTCCACATTTTCCATTGAACAGATATACTGAAACCATTGATTATTTATACTTTTGTGTTACTTTGATAAGATGAACCATAATCTAATATATAACATTAAACATAATAATGAAATATTATATCATAAAATTCAAGGTAAAGCTTTTAACTTGGAAAACTAGAACAACACATTTTGATCAAAGGTAAAATGGAATACTAAAACCTTTTATTTCAATTTTTATTAAAGCAATGTTGACACTGGAATCAACAAAAGCTTTAGATGAGTTTAAAACATAAATTTATTAAGTTTTACATTCAAAAACCAGATTCTATCCTTTGGAGAATGTTCAATCAGTAAATTAATAAAAAATTCATAAATAGGATATTTTATTGTATTCATATCTCCTGAAACTCTCAATGTTTATATATGTGCTCTGTTAGTGGCTGAGGTCAATTGGTTTAGAACAGATATTCTATAGCAGCAAAGTTTCTGTTATCCCAGTACTAAAAATTTTGAAAGAAATGAATATGAGATCTATGATATTTTCTCACATACCATCAGTAACAGCTATTCCTTTACATATGTTGGTGTAACCCTTCTTTATAGGTCTTTGGCTCTAAAGACAGAAACTTGAGGTTTGTTGCTTTAAGTAAAAGCATTTTTATGACTGTTAAGTTAGTAACTTGTTTTCATTTAATTCTGACATTTTGGTTTTGTTTTTTTTTCCCATCTCCATTTTTAACTTCCGTAGAGAATAGAAAACTAGCATGATTTGGATCTGGGAATTAAAGTGGTAGATTGCTTTTGTAGATTTGCCCTTTATAAGTTTGCAATCAGATATATATATTTTTTTTTTAAATACAAAATATTTCAGAGTTCTTACAGCATGCTCAGCTTAGGAAGATTTAACATTCTTTGAGACCAAAAATTTTCTAAAGTGCTTCATTTTATAAATGGGTGAAATGTCTTTCTATCAATTTAATACAGCTCTATCTTTACAGTACTACTTATAGCATCAGAAACATTAAGTCAATATTACTGTCATGATAGAGAAGTCTTCTTCAGAAATGTGTAACAGAGGATACAGTTCAATACTTTTAACAGAATGTATCTGGAATCATGAAAGTATGTGCTATCTTCAGTTATGAAACTGTAAAATGTTGCTAATAAATTTCAGTCCTAATCAAATGAATTGTGCCAGCTTTTACCACTGGCAAAATGTAAGTAGAACTCTTAAAGAACAGGGAGGAGACAGTGAAATCTTTCACAGATGCTAATCACTTATATTTGATTTCCATGGTTCATGACTTGTGCTAATGGTCACTATTACAAAATGCAAAAAAAAGCTACAAAAATGCTAGAATGCCTGACAGACATTATTGTTAAATAAAAGGTGTGGGAGTTTTTAACTATCTCACAACAAAAGACAGTGACTTGTTTTGAAGTATCTCCTCCTCCCCCCTCCCTTTTTTTTCTACTGTCCCTGTAATTTTCCTGTGTGAATTGTAATATTTCATGAATTTTGCAAGAATCAGTCTCCAGGGCATCAACAACAATGGACACAGGATTAGATCCCCTGGAATGATGATTGTACATTTCTGGTTGAAGCATAGGTAGGTTGATGGTGTTTTTCAGACTTGTATTTGATGCATGGATGAGACAGTGATTATTTTATCTGTGAATCCAGAAATATTTAAAATGGATCTTCAAAACATGCAACAAATATAGCAGATGAGATCTGAGTGGATGTTGTAAACAATGATGGCTTGGACAAGATACAATTTTTTGAGAACAAATGCAATAAATTATCTGTGTTTGTTTGTAAATGTAGGAATTTCTTCCCTCCTCAAGCAAAAGTTAGGGAAGGGAAGAAAACATAATATGAAATTCCCATAATCAACTGAAAACCAAATCTTGGCTTACTATATACAAAAAATGAAGGAATGTTTGATACAGACTAATAATGACTGTACAGGTTAGGCCTACATTCAGTAACAGGGCCCACCAACTTGCTACAAGTTTGTGACTTACCATGAAAAAAATTATGAAAACAAGCTTACAGTGCAGCACTATTAGCTGGAGTGATAGAGGAAGCAGGGGATTCTGCCCATACGTCCGTCCATCTGGTCTAAAAAGAAACTGCAGTTGTGTGCTGGCTTCATAGCATTGAAAGATTCCTAGCAGAAAGGACAAGGAAGGCTGGAATTGTTGCTATCAGAGGTTCTAACAAGGCGCTGAATATCAGGATGAAGGGTATCATCCCAAATACTAAAAATCCATTAGTTGTGCTAGAATCTGGGGCAAATTAACATGCTTAGGAACATCCAAATTAGTTTACACAACCATGTCTCCTAATCTGACTTCTGTAAATTGATCATGTGTATTTTTTCAACTTCTCTGCAAATACAAAGTGGTACATGCCTCTTTATACTTCCAAATCTATTCACTTTTAAGCATATGGTTTGCTGAATAAGACTGGTCTCTGTACAGGTTCAAAGCTCAGCACAAATGCTCTTTTTTTACCAATACATGGCCTAAGTTACTAGCTGGATGTTGTACAAGATGCAACATTACATTTTTAAAACTACTTCTCTCATCCAGTCAAATTTATATTTATCATTGCGTATGCATAATGAATGTGTTTTTTTCTTTGTCAGTTTTTGAAGTGTCATTATTCCCTGCTGTCTACATCAGGCTCACTGTGCCTTTGAGAGTGATAGCAATTGACACCATACACTAGTTTCATTATTGGCATAATGCTGAAGAAGTTTCTATATAGGAAACTGCCAGGATAGTTTGCTTCTTCAACTTTCTGTGTTCTATTTTTCATATATATCTATGAGAAAAAGCTAAAAGGAACAGATGATCTAGCCATTAAAGCTAAGAAAATAAACTTCTTTCATCAAGTTAAGACATGTCAAACCCACAGCAAGTGCAGGGACTAAAACCCCAAGTGAGGATAAGACATAATATATACTAAGAGAAAATACAATGTTCCTAAAGTAAAGCATTAGCTCAAAGCAACAATACCAATTAAACAGCAACTGAGTTCCTTGTCATTTGAGGTGAACATTGAGGGCTTGATCCCTTGAAGTGCTGAGCAGCCCAATCTCCTGTTGATTGGTGCTCAGCATCTTAAGAATCTGGCTCTTGGGGAAGGTTTTCAAAAGTGTCAAAGACCAGATTGGTGCCTAACAGCTACTGACTTCCAAGGAATGGGATTTGGGCTTCTGACTGACATTTGTGCCTCTGAAAACCTCCCTTCTGAGGTTAGTCAACACTAAACAACACTAGTACATCTACGAAAGGAATAAAATCCTTTCCACTTCCTGCTAATTCTTAAACTGTTTCTGGTAAGAAGGTTCCCTGCTGTAACCTACAGAAATACATACTTTTTGGCAGTCAGCTTATGCAAAATGCTTATTGTTCCTCTTGTTATTTACCAAGCCATCTGGCATTATGTTTGAAATGGTAATGAATTTAAACCCAACCAATTATTAAAACTGTTCCCACCTTTGACCTTGAAATGCTCCACAGCTCTATGACCTCACTACTTGAAATTTGTTGTTGGATATCCAGCATTTTAGAAAGCTGAATGAAGACCATCCATTGAAATTGAGTTTATAAATAATTTATTTCTATTTTAGCAGAATGTTCTTTTAATTAAAATGTAATATAAATCTAAATAAATAATAAATGATTAATAACTAAATTTAAAATTTGGATTTCTTTTATCAATTCATTTTAAAAGTGGTTTTTGTGGGTTTTTTTAAATGAAAGACAAAACTTATCTTTACCACTAGAGATACATACGTTTCAATTAAATTGTAATGCCCTTACAGTGTAATCACTGCAGAAGATAAAATTCAGATCTAGGTACCAAAGGATGGGAAATAAATGTGAACACTCCTTAATCAAAGTAGTCAGAACTGGTAGCTTAACATCTTGTTTTTATTAAGATAAAACTTTTATGGAGTCAGAATCATTTTGGCTGGAAAAGATTTTTTAAATTATCAAGTCCAACTGTTAACACAGCACTGCCAAATTCAGCACTAAATCATGTCTTTAAATACCACATCTACATGTTTTTTGAATACTTCCAAGGACGGTGATTCCACGACATCCCTGGGCAGCCTTTTCCAATGTTTGACCACCCTTTCTGTGAAGAATTTTTTCCTAATATCCAAACTAAACATCCTCTGGTGCAACTTGAGGTCTTTTTCTCTTGTCCTATTGGTCATTAACTGGTAGAAAAGACCTACCCCCACCTGCCTTCAACCTCTCTTCAGGTAGTTGTAGAGAGCAGAAAGATCTCCTCAGTTCTCCTCTTCTCCAGATTAAATAAAACCAGTTCCCTCAGCTGCTCCAGACCCTTCACCAGCTTCTTTGCCCTTCTCTGGACATGCTCCAGCACCTCTACATCCCTCTTGTAGTGAGAGGCCCAAAACTGAACACAGTATTTGAGGTGTGGCCTCACCAGTGCTGAGTACAGGGGGATAATCACTGCCCTAATCCTGCTGGCCACACTGTTTCACATACAGGCCAGGATGCTATTGGCCTTCTTGGGCACCTGGGCACACTGTTGGCTTATGTTCAGACAGCTGTCTTTCAGCATCCCCGGGTCCTTTTCCGCCAGGCAGCTTTCCAACCACTCTTCCCCAAGCCTATAGCATTGTGTGGGGTTGTGACACAAGTGCAGGACCCGAAACTTCTCCTTGTTGAAGTTCATACAATTTTCCCTGGCCTGTCAGTCCAGCCTGTCCAGATCCTTCTTTTATGACATCCTACCCTCAAGAAGATCAACACTCCCCCCAGCCTGGTGTCATCTGCAAACTTACTGAGGGTGCACTCTATCCCCTCATCCAGATTGTCAATAAAGATATTAAACAGAACTGGCCCCAGTACTGAGCCCTGGGAAACACCACTTGTCACCAGTCACCAGCTGGTTGTAACTACATTCACAACCACTGTTTGGGCTTGGTCGTCCAGACAGCCTTTTACCCAGCACAGAGTACACCCATCCAAGCCATGAGCAGCCAGTTTTTCTAGGAGAATGCTGTGAGACATGGTGTCAAAGGCCTTACTAAGTTCCAGGTAGACACCATCCACAGCCTTTCCCTTATCCCCTACATGGGTCATCTTATCATAGAAGGAGATCAGGTTTGTCAGACAGGGCCTGCCTTTCATAACTCCATGCTGGATGGGCCTGATCCTCCACTTGTCCTGCACGTGCTGTGTGATGGCACTTGGGATGATGTGTTCCGTAAATTTTTCAGGCTTGTAATTCCCTGGATTCTCCTTCCTGCCCTTCTTGTAGATGGATGTCACAATGGCTAACAATCAGTCTCCTTGGACCTCCCCAGTTAGCCAGGACTGTTGACAAATGACAGCATTTTGGTGAGCTCTTCCACCAGCTCCCTTAGTGCCCTCAGGTGGATCCCATCTGGCCCCATAGACTTGTGTGTGTCCAAGTGGGGCAGAAGGTCACTAATTGTTTCCTTCTAGACCATGAGGACTTCTTTCTGCTCCTCATCCCAGACTTCCAGAGACTTCATGAAACCTATTGTGAAAGCATATTCAAAGCTTTCCCCTTGAAAACAGGTGAATCAAACCACAGGAGCTATGATTTACTAGCCAATGCTCAATCTGCAAAAGTTCTCTGTCTCTGAGCTTTTCCTGAAGGCTATGATACAGCTTTCATTTTTTGTGCTTCACTTTTTCTTTGTCATAAACACAGCTATACTTTCTTCAGAAGTAAGGTCTGGGGAAAAAAAGGATGCTATTTGCTGACACATGCCTCTATTTTGTAGTTTAAAGTATCCCAATAACAGAGATTGAGGCTATTATTGTTTCAGCTGCAGAAACAATATATGGGATTTGAATTATTGGACATATTTTTCCTGAATGACAGGTGGGTGTTAGATCCCTTTGTTTATACAGTTTTAAGTCAACCATGTGATATGGATAAAGAAGGCCATTTAATTATCTGTAGTAAAAAATGTTGTAGGCCAAGTGGAATACATCCCTCTACAACACTGTTGTGAAAGCCAAACCTAATCCTTAGAAAGATGTCTGTCTTAATCCATTCTTTGTGAAATCAAACCTAATACAGGCTTTGTGTATATCCAGCATCATGAGATGGAGATGATGGCAGGGATTAAAGCTGTGCAAATATCTGATTCTTCAGTTTGGTGGTAAAGGGAGAAAAACAAAAAAAAAATAGACAAAACAACCCCGTTGGGTCTGTCCCAGGTGAAATTCATGGGTTTTCTCCCAAATGATTCAATTATCCTATACAACACAATTAAAGCAGGGAAGAATCCATCAACACAGTGACAATGTTCTATGTGCTTTGAACGAAGGGAAGTATTCACTTCTTTCAACGCCAGTTTTGTGATTAGGCTAAAATAGAATTAAAAAGTTGTTAGGAAATACCAAAGTAGTCTCACAGTCGGAACTTTGCCTGAGTAGACTGAACTCTTTAACCTGAAAACCACCTCCATTAAAACTGTGTTGCCAATTTGTTATTGTGTTCTGAAAATTTATTTTGGAGAAAGAACTAGAAGCAGGGTGGTTGTTTTTTTTTCTCCTACATATTATTCAGAGTCTGATATTTTCAGTAAATTCCTGCAAAAGGAACACACAAACAGACCTTCAGGCCCGCACTGACTCACAAAAGAATGCTTTGTCATGGAACAAATTACAGTAATTTGTAACTTAACAAAACACGTCACAGTAATTAGCAAGGGGAAATCCCTGGAAAGTTACTGCAGGGTAGAGTTTACTGTACGAATGTTTTTAGTAACTAATTCAGGGATCCTTGTATTGACAGGGTGACAACTTTTTATAATGCATTATTAATAACAGTAAAAGCCGAGTTGTGTCACATTTTATTCCTAGCCATTTTTCCTGTAAGTTAGTTTTAATGTTACACAACTTATTACTGTTTCCTCACAGGGGTCTCTATTTTTTAATTAGTATGTGATTATAATTAAGTGCACATTATAACACAATTTATAGCATTTAAGCAGAAAAAGGAGAAAAGGAGTAGGCCATGACTATTTACTGGTTATTTGTTTACAAAGTTTGTTGAATTTGTAATGAAGACTAAAAGCATGCATAGAAATCACGTTGGCTGGATGTTGTTGCAATTTTAGCAGCCTCAGGGAAGTATGCATTTCAACGAAAACACATGGGAAAATTTTCTTTACTTTTGTAACTGCAAGTTTTGCCTTCCAGATACGTTTTTTATAAAACTCCAATTTATAATTAGATTAAGGAGTAATAGCCATTATAAACATGCTATAGATATGAGTTGCATTTGTTATTGAGGGCTGTAGAAAATCTCAGGGGGAGATTTTGTAGATAGCTATGACTATGAGCATTGTATTGACTTTGTCTCTGCAACATTCAGCTAAACACATATTAAAACACTTATCTGTCCTATTAAACCTTTAATAATTGCAGTCATGTTTCTCAATCTTTAATACAAAGCCTAACTAGCTTTAGGAGAACAGATGTGTCACTCTGTTAGCTGGGGGGAGGTTAGGGCATTGAGGAAGATGTAAAACAGACATATTTTGATGGAACTATTACTAATAAGTAATAAAAACAAAAAAATCAAAGAACTTTTAACATAATGGTATTAATTAGAGAAAGGACTGAACTTCTCACCTACATTTTACACACATTCTTTTAAAAAATTAAAAATCAGACATGCATTTTAATTAAATTGATTTTAATGTAATTTCATCTACATCATCTTTCAGGCAAAATGGAAAATGGCACTAGTGTTACTGTAAAAATCACACAGGAAGAGTTCAATTCATGACCTGCTAGGTACCGTTTCTTCTTTGCAGAAAACTGTTGGAAAAAGCTTCCTAAGTGACTGAGAGTCCTAAATAAAACTGGCTGGTTTAGTTTTCTAAATAAATAATTGCTGAGGGTGATAAACTTACAGTTCAAGTCAAATTCAGATGACTGTTGCAGCCTTTCCAAAATTAGATAAAGCAGAGCATAAATATTCCAGATTTAGACAGATTTAATTCCTGAAGATTGTTTTGAGATAAATTGTAGTAACATTAGTTAAAAGAATTGAATGGCTAAAAATAAAACAGCAAGCCTGATCATTTTAATTGGAAACACTTTGTTTTACCTGCACTGAAAATCTGTTATTTACACAACTTTACTCACAAACATGTTACACACCACTCTTAATTAATTACTGTTCCATGCATCAAAGCATAGTGCCTATTAGCTTTTGCTTTTCATTTCTTGAGTAAAAGAACAAGAAAAGATATGTCTAATCTTTTGTGGCATGAGTTTTTCATCAAATCATAAGTGACATCATGGGTCAAGAGAAACATTGGGAATTTTTTGCTTTTATTTTTGAATTAGATATCGAGGAAATATGATTAAGGAACATTGGTTTATTTTGACATGTTATTGATATAATGGTTAGGCAATAATTGCATAGAGGTGGAGGCATAGTAACATTTCAGATAGTTCAGTGATTTCATGATTATAAATCACTAAATTTCTCTCAGTTTTAAGTAATTTTTTTTTCTCGGTGAACTATCTAAGTTTGATTTTTTTAAAATTATTTTGAACTTAAGTTTTTTTGAATGAAGATAATTATGAAAAAAAGTTTCATTTATTAATGAAGAACAGCATTGCTGTGACTGAGAATACAGAAGTAAAAGATTTAGCCTTTAGTGATCCAAAATGACTTAATCATAAGTATTCTTGCCTGAAAATTTTGACCTTTTAATAGGAGTCAATTTTTATAAGTTTAGTACATTTTTAACAGTGATAGGAAGAAGTTCACAAGTATGACGTCTAGGAAGCTTTCAGATCACATATTTACTTTGGTTACTTTCTTGATACTGAAAATACTATTAAAAGTTCATATGGGATGAAGCAGGACCCTTGAGAAACCCACAGCACTTACACAGAATATGTTTCTATACATAGTATCCCCTGCCTTAAGGATATTCAAAGCTGAGCGCTTCACTCTGTGCATCTTGAACCTGCCCGAGTTAGATCCTTACACATTACTCTGGCTGTAATTGGTTTTAAATAAATGAATGTGTTTAAGTGTTGCCCTTAATGTAGATGATTTCCAGATATTTTCTCTAATTTTAATGGGATTGATAATGACAATCTCTCAGCACTGTTTCTGGGGTTAACATCATGGAGGTTATAATCACTTTTGGGCTCAGATATAGCTACTTCTGGCTGTAAACTCTTGTCAGTAAATAAGAATGCACTAAAAATTATTAAATGCTCTGATAAAATTTGAACTGCTTCGATTTTTCTTTTCCCTGGTACCCCAGAAAAATGTAGAAATCCTGATTTTATTTTATTCTGTTTGTTTGTTTATTTTGTGTAACACGTGCAAATCCAAGTTCCAGCACGGAATAAGCATATCAGATTAAGCAACACAAGAAGACCTGAGCAGCTTACCAAAGTGTAATTACTGGGGGCAGCACAGAGATTTTTCACCAGACTGTGCTGCTTCTAAGGTAATTTCAAGCTCATTACCCTATCCCTCAAATTAAGTTCTCCACTATGGCTATATATACTTTTCAAAGACAAGCCTTGAAATTGTCATAAATACACTCAAATCTTTATGGTAAGATTGGTCCACCTGCACATTCCAATCTTTATCCTTGGGCTAAGGAAGCTTCAAAAGACCTATTTGCTCATCAGTGCTTTTCAGGATAGAGGAGCATGTGGGCTTTGTGGTGCTTGGTGTGGGTATTATTAAGAACTGACAGATCAGTGGGAGCCATCCAAACTGCACTCTTTCACCTTGAGCTGGATTATGTTGCTGCTCTTCAATTGTTGTGAAGACCTCTAAGAAAGTCCCATAGTATTAGACATGGTAAGATAACATTTTGATTATAAAGACAATAGACTGTCTTGTTAGAGAGAGGTTGTATACATCATGATATGGTAGGGCTCTCTAAAGCTATCTGAACTTCACTTATTTTATATTAATAATACTTGAAGAAGAAACTACTAGTGTTTAACTTGTTTAAGTGTAAGAGAGTAGTATCACACTAAATACCTTATGGTATTCCAGCCTGGCATCTCATTATGGCTTCAAAAAGATATAGGTTTCTTGTAAATCCAGCATCCTATTGGCCAGTTCTGCGTGGATGTTTTTCAGTTCCTAGGGTATGTGTACAATGCACTACTAAATAAGATAGCCTAAATTTGAGGGACATAAGTCCAACCTCATGGCTGTCATGTTCTGCTGGACATTATATCACAAGGCCACTGACTCTTCCTAACTCTTTAACGGCCAACTCACATTTAATATTCAACATGATGTAGGCAGTTTGAGCTAGAAGAGGTGGGAAGCACCTCACTACCTAGTAAAAGGAATACTTGTCTTTGACACAGACACGATTTCTTATCCTCCCAGGCAGAGTAGGGGACTGAGTTTCTCACATCTTTCACCAACTTCTGAATATGTTAATATTGAGCTATAGAGAAAAAAAGAACAAACATAATCTCCTCTGTGTATTTTTCTGAATCAATACAGAGATATCCAATTGGTATTCCAATTGGCTCCTAAACTCTGCTTCAATGTCACTATACCTTTTTGTGTATTTTGCCTCACATATCCTGTCGACTGTTCAGACTCCAGCTAAATTTAGGAAATTCCTAAAAAGTATGCTTTCTCCCATTCATTTTTCAAGGCACTCTAACATAAAAGACTGTAACATATATAGCATGTAAATAAGTGGATGTTGCAGAAATTCCAAGGCACTGGTTTTAGTTATGGAATGAAATGTCAAGTTCCTCAAAAGCTGCACTTCCAACAGTTTAGTTTTAGTGTTCTACAAGATCTTCATTGAAGTGTTTGGTAAGAAACTTTGGACATTAACGAGTCATGACAGCAAGCAGTATTCATAAGTAATTTATCAGTCGTGGGTCATCTGGAAATGGTAAGTCAGGCTCTGAAGAGGACAGCTGTAAGCATAGTTTTTATGGAGTGTAAAAAGATCTTTGATTTAGTGGAAGTAGAAAACATTCTTGGAAGCTTTGTACAGAACGTTTGAGGAGATGTGATGGACACAATTTTTTTGTAGCTGAAAGGTAAACCTCTTTTTGAAATACTGGCAATATCTTTCCAATGAGCAGAACCTTTTTAAGTAGCAGCTTTTTTAGAGTAGATTATGTATGAGAAACTTGAAACAGTCACAGGATTCACAAGAAGCATCATGTATTTTACTAAAACATAGATAATCCACCCTCCTATTTATTTATAATTAGAGGGAAAAAAGAAAAAAAATCTAAAAGAGAGGGTTAGGAGAAGCAGGAAAGATTATCAAGCTAAACAGAGTGTCTTATTAATTTAAGCTTTGTAGATAGTATTGTAATTTCTTCCCTTTAATTTAAAAAAAAATAAAATAATTGTAAGAGAGTACAGAGACTTGAAGAACAAAGAATGTTGACTCAGAATAAATATACAGAAGATTAGACACAATGATCAGGTTGACATGAAGGAAAGAATGAGTACATTGACAGTTAATTTCAGAAGTTATAAAACCAGATTAGCTGCCTTAATATGGCAGCCTTACCTAGCAAAACATAAAATGTGTATATTATAACTAAGAAGTGGAGGGTGAAAATCCCAGCAAACCTAAAATGCGTAAGATAGATTTATAAAACATACAATTATATAATCTCTCTCTCTCTCTCTCTCTCTCTGATCCTAAGGAATCCAAGACAGGAGCTGATAGGCAGTCTTCCACATGTATTTCTCAGTCAAGGTTACTTTGTATTTAAGAAAAGAATACATAAAATATGAAAAGATGTACTTTGGAAAAAAAAAAAAAAAAAGATCAATCTGCTATTGGTTCTTGAGCAAATACCACCCTATTTTAAAAGATGCTGAGTATTCTTAACTTTAATATAAAGATTGTCATAATAATATCAGAGAACAGAATGACAATGACATCAGAATTGGTCTCCTGGAAGAGACCTAGATTTCAACCACTTTTGGTCCATAAAATAATTTGGAATGGGTAGTAAGGGAGCATAGCAAGAGAACACTGAAGTGAAAAAGACATGGAATAATTTGCTTTCCAGATACATTTCTGGTAGTTAATTCTTTAATAATCTGAAATTCTCTCCGTAATCTATGGATAGTCAGGAAAAAGCTTTGTGATATGATAGTCAGTACTTTCTCCCCATTTGGTAGGGACTTCAAATCTATATTGATTCATAATGTAGCCGGCATTTTCAGCGAGTCTAGGCATTAATACTTATTTAGTAAATGAAAGCCTTTCAAATGTAGAAATCAATATAGATTAAAATTTTATGGAATCATATTCCTCTGTATGGATGAAATAGCAAGTAGAGCTGGGAAATATAACCTGCAACTTTGGATGAATAATATACAAAAGATCTAAGGCTGCATACTTTCAAGTGGATGAATAGGGATGGAACCATGAGGCCAGGTATAAGATCACCAATTCATACAATAATTTATGTGGGAGGGCACCTCTGGGAGTCAGCTGGTCCAGTATCCTGCTCAAAGCAGGTCCAGTTAGGCCAGGTTGCCAAATACTTTGTTCAGTCAAGCTGTGAGTATCTTGAAAGATAGAACCCATGATCTCAGTGAGCAACCTGTCCTTGTGTTTGACCACCCTCAGTGTGATTTTTTTTTTTTCTTCTTTTTATCTAATCAGATTTTCCTGTTTATAGAGGTGGAGGCAGGCTGTAACCTGACTGGCTGCCTACAGCAGCCACCCTTAGGTGACAAGAACCCACTGCAAGATAAGGATGTTTGGAAGAAAGCAATGAATAGGAAAGCCAGTAGTTGATTGCATCTGTTAAAAAATGATTAAATATTTTCTTCTCAGCCAACTTCTTTAACTCATCTTTACTTTGTGCTAATGAGTCAAAGTTAAATAATTTTCAAATGTTCTATTAGTAAATGCATTAGATTTTGATTACTCCATTCAACATAATCTACAAAAATACTATACGAGTGCTTTAAAAAAAAAAAAAAAAAAAAAGCCTTGCTCCATAAATACCTGAGACACCCCCAGAGCAGCGAATTCACAGCACACACACAGGACATTCAGATTTACTATTGCCATTCTCAGACAGGGATACATCAACAACAAAGACTTGCACACAGCTGCCTTTTCCAGCTTCATTTCCACCAGAAACCTCATGGGTGAAAATGGAACAAACCATAACTGGGGCAATCTGGGCTAGAGATGACACTGTAGTAAATGAAAGAAGATGGACACACCAATTCGGAACATGTGCTTACCTTCTATGAGTATTCAAAAAGGAAATCAAGAGAAGCTGGGGGACATTTAGTGAAGCTGAGAGTCAAGAAGTTATTTTAATGTGATTTATAAAATGTATTGATTATGTGAAATTTAATACCTCTAGATACTTCAGATTAGAAAAAATGCTCACAAATATAACAGGACCGTACATTTTATATCACAAAGGATTTTTTTCCCTATGGTTAGAGAGTGTTTCCTAACCTTTAAGGCATACTACACTCTAAATTTCCTGGTGTTAAGAATTTCTTATGCTGTCAGGTCATGTCATTTGTGATTGCTCAGAAAATTGAATTATTAAATTTTTTTTGTACTCCCATTTTTTTCTTGACTGTTATCTGAAAGAGGAGACCAGACTAGATGTGCTAGTTTTCTCATCTAATCTGGTTACCCCTGTTTCAGACTAAAGAAAACGATACAGCTTCTGCCTAAGGTTAACAGTGTCTGATCTTACAAAACAGAAGAACTTAATAGTTTCAAAAAATAGTCCCTTAGGAACCCTTAACCACATTGCTGAAGAGCCATGCAGGTCAGCACAATTTTTAGTTTTGAGTCATGGACAGATGAAAACACTGTAATGGCAGGGAAGTGAAAATAAAACTGCAACAGGAAAAATACATGTAGTATGTGGGGGATTTAACTAATACTACTGAATATTTATTTTTGCTATGCTTTAAACTAAAACTTTGTTGACGAAGTGGAACATGGAACATTCATGATAAATAATAAAAGTGCTTGATAGTATTAAGAAGTACCTCATACTGATGAGGCAGATTTTACCTTCTCTCCATTCCCTTGCCTGTGACTTCCATTACATTGTTTTTGTTTTCCAGTGTAGTACCAATCTGACTGTCCCAAGACTGGAATTTGCTTTCATCTTCATTGTAAAGGAATATAGCTTTCTAGGTCAATCTGCACACATAATTTCCCCACTCCTGAGATTTAGTTGTTTAGACTAAAATAGCACACTGTTGTAACCACGGACCTGATTTTGGTACCTTTTACTTCACAGCAACATAGCGATGTCTGAACATTAAAAGTGATGCTGGGTATTGTACTGATTGTAATAATATGACAATCAGGCACAAGACATCTGTATTTACTGTATGTACACTCTGAAACTAATTTCATTACATCATGTTTGGTGTAAAAAAAATGGCAGTCAAGAGATCAAGATACAGTGCACTTCATGACTCAATCACAAATACAAAACATTTATACAACATCCTTCACAGAAAGTCACAGGATGATTTATGGCTCCAACTAAATTAAAAGCAACATCAATCAAAAGGCTTTTCATTTTTAATTTTTAAACTGCAACACATTCAGTTTCTGATTATGAAGAGGAAGCAAATCCCCTATATTTGTTGCACAAAGGCAAAAAGCTCAATTTCAAAGGATAACGAAGACCATCACTCATCACACCTCCATGCAAAGTACGTTCTAGATACTACTTTTTGGAACCAAGCTGAAAGGGGCAGAGTTCCAAGGACATCACATTTTAATAAAATGGTTTCTCACCACCTCTGTGAAATGAGGTTGCCTTACTTACTTTGTTGCCTGTTTCTACATATTTTTCTGATATCACTTTCCAATAGAATTACTGTAAATGAGAGATGTGATTACTAGTTTAACTATATTTCAGGGAATTATGTAAAAGGCTTTGCTTTATGAGGTAAGGCAAAACAAAAAGACTCAGTGGAAATCAGCTCCCTGGGTTATGAAGCCTGCACCAGAAAAAAAAAAAAAGCCAGGTATGTTTAAGCCCACTGAATTGCAAATGTGCATCACTTACATTTTCCAATTTGGAAAAATAATTATAGTAGAATTTAATTACTCACTTACTTTATTATCATTATTATTGTTACTATTATTATTTAACAGTATATACCACAGGAAAAGCAGGAGTCTGTATAGGTTGCACATGTCCAGGTGTTGGCAGTGGAGTGCGGCTGCAGGGTGATCTCTGTAAGGAGAGGACAGGGCTGCCCCATGTGAAACACAAGCGGTTCCAGTCAGCTCCAGTGGGCACCTTGCAGGACACAGCTGAGCCCTTCAGCCAAAATAGTAGCAGCTCTAGGAGAATATATGTAAAGAAAGGGTAAAAACTTTGCACAGCAGCTGTGAGAGAAAGGGTGAGAAAAAAAACAACTTATGAGAAACAGCCTTGTAGACACCAAAGTGAGAGAAGTATGGGGAGAAGGTGCTCCAGGTGCGAGAGCAGATTCCCCTGCAGCTGGTGGAGAAGTTGATGGAGCAGGTTGTCCCCCTGCAGCCCAAGTAGGACCACACTGGAACAGATATACATGATGAAGCCCATGGAAGACCCTTCACCACAGCGAGTGGACACGGCCTGATGGAAGCAGCAGCCCATGGAGAGCCTGCTCAGGAGCAGGTTCCTAGCAGCAATCGGTGGAGAGAATGGAGAGAGCAGGTTTTCTGGCAGGACCTGTGGCCTGTGGGGGAATCACATTGGAGCAGTCCATTCCTGAAGGACTGTACCTGGTGGAGAGGAACAATCCTGGCACAGTTCGTGAAGGACTGCAGCCCATGGGAAAGACCCATGTTGGAGCAGAGAAGTGTGAGAAGGAAGTAGGAACTGTTATGGAGTGACCATATCCTCTGTTCCCCACCCCACCTCTCTGCTTGGATGGGAGAAGGACGTAGAGGAGTCATGAATGAAGAAGTAAAGCTGAGCCTGGTATGAAGTAGTGTGTGCGCATGTGTGTGTGTGTTTTGTCTGTTTCTCACTCTCTTGCTCTAGATTTAATTGACAATTAATTTATTTAATCTTCCTCAAATTCAGTCTGTTTTGCCCTTGACAGTAACTGGCAAGCAATCTATCTTTATCTCAACCCATAAGCTTTTTGGTCTTATTTTTTCCCCTATCCTGTTGAGGAGGAGTGAGAGAGCAGCTGGCTGGGCACCTGGCAGCCAGCCAGTCAACCTACTAAAGTCCTGAAAATGTTTAAGTAGTATATTTATGCAATTGAAAAATGTTAATATTTCTTTTGTAGTTCATATATTACAGTTTTTAAATGACCCTTAAACAAGACTGTCATTAAATCGCTAAGTTGAATTCCCAGCTGGTCTTTGTGTTGTCAGGTTCATCAAAATCCTTGGAACTGCATCTGTTCCCAGCAGTACAAAATTTGAGTCCTGTATTTAACATCCTCTTTCCTTATGTGTACTTACTAACAAACTTAGAGCTCTTACATCTCTGAAATAGGGTGTGACTTTAAAAAACAAATCTAGAAACTGACAACATATTCAGCTGCTATTGGAAACAAAATGCTTCTTCACACAATGTAAAATTTACAAGACTACTTATAATTTGTACATTTTTCTAAATGGTGGTTTATATTTCATGTATTTTTACTTTACTTTTTGAACACAAACTATCTATGTTAGTTTGAAGTAGAAATTACATACATTTATATGGCATATGCATAAATCACATACAATTGGTTTTTTCTAGCATTCACTACAAATTGATCTGACACTGGAAAGTATGACATACACACAATAGCAACACCAGTGTAGATTGATTTCTATTTAACTGAATACTGCAACTTTAAAATAGCATAAATACATTCCTATTACAGTTTTGTATGCACATATGACATTGTGCATAGACTTTCAGAGCTTAGAGAAAAGTAAGGGTTTTTTTGTTGTTTTTTTTTTAAGTAACAATAATAACTGATACACAGATTTGTAATATATTTTCCAGGTATTAAACAATTTAAGTTCAAAAGAACAAATTGTTCTTCAAACTTTTCAGCAATATTCACTGCTTCCAAGTCTTTCGTGTTGATAAGATCATCCTGTTTACAAAACATCTCAACATTTATAATGTATACATTTATAAATTATATTGTGATATGGAAGGGAAGAGAGACAGAGCAAGAGAAACTAGCAGTTCTCCAATGCCCTTTGATCAAACTGGTTATGGCACAATCACATTGCATATCAGTAATGCAACTACAAACCACACGGTAACTGAAAGTCACACATTTGTTTCAGCCCTTTCTAGACTGGAGTCCTTCTTCTCCCTAGACAACAATTAAAATTGCTTTTACCAAATCAATAAACTTTTAATGTCATCTAATTGGCATTTAAGAGACCTTGTAATAGGCAGGAACACAATCTTTTCTTCAATGGACTTCATGCACGCAGACACATACGTGGGCATCAAAAGAAAATCAGTTTCAAAATGATTTTCTGTAATGATCAGCACATCTTAAAAAAGAAGTGCGCACCGTATCGCCACTTCATTATTAAATGATTCCTGAACCAGATTATTCAGTTCAAATTTGGTCTTAAAGGCTTTAGAAATAGCACTCAGTCAAACAGCACTTTGATGTATTAGCAGGCAGGTGCTCTGGGTGTCCTTGCCCAGAAAAAAAAATAAAAAAGGAAATAAAGGAAAAACATCTCAAAAGTTGCCTTACAAAATATAATGGAGGCTTTATTTTCTATTCTTCCTTTACTGAACCTTTATTACTTTGTAAACAACTATATCTGAACAAAATACTAAAATGTGATTGTACCATATTTCACCTTGACAACTGATTAAAACATATTGTGGCAATGCATAGTATTTTAATATACTAATTGAGTATATTTTTCTAACTTACAATGATAAGTAACATTTACTATCTTCTTAAATGTCTGAATGTTCCCATTGGGCCATGTAGCTCTTAATTATTATAGTTAAATTGAATTGTCTCAGCCAATCACAGGACACATAATGCATAGAGACTCAGAAATACTGTACATTTTTTTTCTCATTTATGCAAATCCTTTTCTATTGATTAGCTAATGGGAGTTAATTTACATTCTCTCTGTACATTATATCCCCAAAATTATAAATTTGCAGATTTCTGTTTCACCTGCTGTTGCCCATTTGCTCCTACAAGCCTCTCTCCTATGTATTTTTATACAGTACCTGAACAACATGTATGGATGGCTACATTAGCATGTAATTTAATACCAATAAAATAGGAAAACACTGTGTAATGAAAAATAAATAAATAAAAAGAAAGAAAGAGACATTAAATTATTTGAAAGACTGCTACAAGGCTTTTCTTTATAAAATAAGTATTAAGTTCCTTCAGAACTTGTTTTCCTTGCTTTTCCTTCCCATATGATTTAGGTAAGAAACTCTCTATTTTACATATTCTTTTCATGCAATAGATCAATATTTTGAAAAAAAAAAGTTAATTAATAAATGAAAATCAGGTCAAATAAACATATTTTACAAGTATATTTTCTTTTTCAAGCATGTTTCTTTTTATCAGAATTATATTTCTCTCATAATTGATAAGCAAGGTTTTTTTCATTTTAATAATGTTAAATTAGGGTATCTTGGCATTCCTAGAAACGTTGAAACTTGATAATTCCTATGATATTATAACAAATAAGTATTTTAAATAGAGTTCTGGAAATGTAATGCTATGTAATAAAAATAAAACCTGTTTGAATCTAATATTTTTGAATGCTCAGTTACCTGCTACATATTTTGTACATATACAATGTAAATATATGTAATTATATATGTAAATATACATTTAACTCTTAGTTCCTCAAATGACTGAGCAACCAAGACATGGATGTTTAATGTAAAGACCATTCCAGAAAGATTACTTTGTTCTATTCCCTTGTGTGAAATCTAGCAGAAATATAATTAAATAAAATAAAGGTAACATTTCTGTTTAAGAATGTTGTGACAGTCCCTCATGTTATCCATGGTCATACCAGTTTTGCTTATTATTTAATGTAATTTAGGTGAAACCTTTATTTGAAATGAAGGACCATGACCCCTCAGAACAGAGACAATAAATGAGAAGGATTCTGTCAGAAGGGAAGGAAAAAGAATTATGATGTACCAGGGACCAGTGTGATGTGTAATGCTCTCAGCACAAGAGCTGTCTACCTGCTGTCTATTTGTTTTATCTTATTTTGGTATTTTATTTTATTTTATTCCTCTGGCTATGTGACAGAAGAGAAACTTAAGAAATTTAAAAGACAACAGAGAGGTGGCTTTGCTGAGGCTTACAGTGAAATTCATAAGGATGTGCGGCTGCCAGAGGAAACACACAGAAACATTTGTTAGAGTGCACTTTGAGAAGGCAAAGGCTGTTGTCACTGATAGAAACAGAAATTAAAACTTTAGCACCATACAGCAGGTGATGATGACTATTGAATGAGAAGTAAAGGGCCTTCACAAGTAGTCAGGGACTGCCCTGTAAATTGAACCATATGGATGATTGAATACCTATCCCCAAAACATTCCCTGGCACTCCCAATTTAGTGGAATAGGCATAGCCTAAGACATCTTTTGGGTCAATTTCATGGGAATTGCAGAATTTCTGTGTGCAGGCATGACTGGCTAGGAAATGGAGGACAACCAGCCCAGGTCAGAGAGTAACAATTCTGGGCTGCCATCAGAAATAAAGTACTGGAAAACAAGTATGCACAGCCAAGTTTGAACATTCAAAAGAAGAGGGTTGGAACATTATGTGTAACATAATACTGTCCAAACTCAGCAAAACACAACATGCATGCTATTGCAGTTTGCAAGCTTAACGTTCTGTAAGAGTCATTAAAGGTCTTATTAATACATACATTTTTTTTTTATTTTATTAGAATATAGGCTGAATGTCTTACATGTGTGAATGTCACTATCCTTTACAACCTAGTTTAAAAGGCACAACTCCAAACTAACTGCACTCAGCACAGTAACTGCTTTAAATTTCAGTGTGTTTGGGTGGAATTTTTAGCCTGAATATTTTGAAGCAGTGTGCTCACTTCCCAGTGTTCTCTAATGTCACCTTGAGCAAATATGCCCAAAGGAAGCAGATCATTCAGTGAGCCTAAATTAAAGCTGGGGGCAGGGGGAACCCACTTAAGAGCTGTCATTATTTCTTTTCTAAATTGAATGGCCTCCCCATGGAAATAGTGGAAGCCATGTTATACAAAGCTTTTAAAACAAAATTGAACCAAAGACTAAAAACATTACAATGAGCAATTCTGAACTGGTGGTAGATGGATCAGATAACTGTTAGTTTATTTCCTTCCCAATTTTTAAAAATTACTATTATTATGGGAGAGAGTAAGGATCTCCACAGAGAACCACTCATTATTTATTTCCCAGTAGTAAAATATCAGGATGTGTGACTGCAATGAAATACAGCTAAAGTGGCACTACGTCAATTTATACATGAAAATACTGACCCAGCCTTGGGAAAGGTGCAGACTTCAAGCAGTTTACACAATCATTTTAGCCAAGTCAAAGTTACAAACATACTATTAAGGAAAGTTACAATGCAATACAATGCAATTTGTATTATTTCTAGATGGATCAGCATGTTATGGTGCTCACTTGTTTTCTTCTTTGATTACCAGAGTGAAGATAACGTGTCTGAGAGCGAATAGCTTTCTTTTCCCATTGTTTCACATTCAGGATTACTTTACAGTTAAAAGTAGCAGTGCCAAAGACCTTAATTTTCTTGAGCTAGGAAATTCAATTAATATTATAAAAAGATTGATACTGAAAACTAGCTTCTATTATTCGTGATGTGTTAGAGAATACCCCTTTGAAACATTTCCCATTTGTTCTGGAGTGAAAACACTATTCTTGGAGGAAAAAACTGCAGCTGGTAACGGATAATAGTGTCTCACATTTAAAGACATTGTTAGGACCGCTTAGAGTCAGACAAAGCATTAACTATTTTTAGATGTATAGAAATAAGTAAAATTCACATAGCTGTCAGTTTTTCAGTTCATAAGGAAACAGTTGCTTGCATATGAAATGCTTCTGTAAGGTTTGCAGATTTCTTCCAAGCTAGTAAATCAGAATCAAATACCCCAAGGAAAAATTAAGTTAACCGGTGGAAGGAAAGGAATTTTCCTATGAAAGGAAAATCAGGACCAAGGGCGGTACTACAAAATGCAGAAAGTTATGTCTAGGTGAGAAGGAAATAAAAATAAGTAGAGGATTAAAAAGTCTATATAGATTTTTTTCAACAATCTATGTGCAAAAGGTTATAGGGAAAAGAAAATCAGATCAAAAACTTAGAGCATAAAAATGCAGAGAATTAGTTTTATACATTTTCTTTAAACCCCAGAGGAAATAAATCAAACATTAAGGGTAAGAATCACTATAGAAGACTCACTATTATATATTAAAACTATTTTCTTTGTTTATAAACACCTGCCTGATTTGTGCATCTGGTTTCTTTTAAGTCACTGCTGTTAGTAGGCTCCTGTGTAGTTCTGAGTCTTTCTCTGAATTATCTTTTGCTTCCTGGTATCTACAGTAATTAGCTGTTCATGCTTATATATATATATATATTTTTTTTTTTTTTAACGATACAATGTTTTTTATTTCAGTTCTTCTCTCCCATGTAGTTAAGATGGTGACGCCACTTTTCGCTTTGATCTGTATAGACTACAACTGGACACAAAATGTTCCATTGAGCCATCCCTTTTTAACATTTTATAAAAATATAGCCTGAACAAAGTAATGAAAAAGAAGTTTTACTTATAGGTTAACAGCTACATTCAACATCCTAAAAGACTCACCAACACAATTATTTAAATTTTATTTTCATAAAATACTTAATCATGTTTTCCTGACATTTCACCTGCTGTCTAGACATAGTAGCCTAAGTTTAAAAAACACTTCAAAGATAGTGAGCTGGATATCCTTATTTCTGTAAAAAATGATAACAGTGTATTTTATGAGCTTTTACTATAGCTCTCACAGTATGACTAAAGTGTTTACTACAGGCAAAAAACCCACACCATTTGGGGAAAGTGTTTCATTTACTGAGGGGGCAGATAGAGAAGTGCAATTTTCTGGTCCAGAAGGTACTAGTCTGAGATTTTCTATAGCCTTACACTAAAAAGCCTGTCTCTGCTCAGGGGTAAAAGCTTATTTACTTTTCTGCTTTGACTCTGGAGTCAGGAGCAGCCAGGCTGTATTATTTCTTGATTGCCCTTCCTCAGGAAGACAGTGAGCCAGGTGGATCATCTGAGGTGGGGGCCTGCAACCCTAGCTGCCTTCAGGCGTCACCCTGGTTCTCTTGATTTATTCATGGATTAGGCTGACTTTCAGTGATGAATCACTTTTGCTTAACAATTTCAAGTAGTTTGTCTGAACTTTTGGTTCTATTGTCCCAAGGTGCAGAAACATTTCAGGAAAGAAATGAAAAATACATACTACCTGGCAACTTTAGAAACAGGAAAGAAATCCATTACCTGTTTTTACAAATTTCAAGAAACTCAGCTGCTGTTGGGGAGTCTCTCCAAATGTTTTCCAAGAAAGAAAAAAAAACCCCAACAACATAAAAGCTTAAATAAATTCATATTAATTATTCACTAGGAAAATTTTAAATACTTTTCAAATAATTCTTGAAGCCAAGATCTTCATTTACAGGGGAAGAATAATAGCTATGCAATGTTCACCTTACCTGCAATGCTTTATAAGACTTTATTAATCTGTCTTTTAAGATAAAAAATCATAGTAGAAAATAACATAAGTTTAAATTCTCTGCTACCTGTCCTCTAAACCTCTCAAACCCTTATAGTCTATGCATTAGCTGAAGATTTGTTCTGCCAAAAGCAGTGCTAACATTAACAGCTGCAGGCTGACAGTTCACATTAACTGTTGCAACTTGGAAGAGCATGACCCCTGTCTTAGACGTCTCTTGTTCTGTCTTATCAGACATAATACAGAGGAAAAATTGTGCTACCAAGAAAATCCCAAGGACCAAAAAAGTCATCAGCAGTAAAAGTGCTAACCTACATTTTCGGTCAGTTTTACAGGAGGAACTGCAACTAAATATTCAAGAACTGTACAACTCCCAACTACTTCTGTAGGTTTTTCCTGACCCTCCTGGAAAAGTGCTAAAGTGGCTGTCTCGCTGCAAGGAGCTTGCCACACTTGTGCTTCCTGCTGGCCAATTCTCTCTCAAGTATTGCTTCATCAAGAGCTCACAATGTAGCCCAGTAACTATGATTTGCTGTGACTACTAACAGGTTGCAGGCTTTGCACTGCCCCAGCAATGCAGGGTCTCAGGGCTCATCACGGCTCGCTTTGGCCCCAGCTGTGTTCAGCCTGGTCTAGCAATTGCTGCAAGGAGCAGCAGAGTGCCTGTGGGCTCTCCTGTTTTAGCTTTGCCCTGTGATCCCCAGTACAGTACCAGTGTGGCAGAGGGTGGGAATCAATGGATGATAAACAGCAGCACTTCATAGCAATGACAACTGGAAACTGACAGGAAGACAGTGGGTTGTGTTAAAAGAAAGTTTAGTAGTGAAGCAAGAGTAAGGAAGAGGAAGTTCCTGTCTCCATATTCATCCCTGTATGGATCTCAGGATGCCAATCGTTTTTTGGTAACATCATGACACTTTACAGCAAACCCACCCAGCACCTTTCCCCCCTTCTTCCTGAGAAAGACTGAAACCATGAGTCTTGGGACCCAGGAGGACACTGGAAAGGTGAGCATCACATGAGAGAAAAGAGAAAGAGCCTGTAAATGTTCTTTTATAATGCTTTAAGGGGTATTGCTAATGAGGCTTTTCTGCATTAATTTGGACTGTAAGTAATAGTATTGTCATGCCGGACTGATAATAACTGTTGTGTGTTGACAATATTGTAAAGATTTTAATTAGACTTACAGTACGTGTGATAGCTCGCTCTTGCCTTTAACAGGTTTTTAAGTGTATCAATATCAGCCATCAGATGTGCCAGGTGAGAGAACATAGTAGCCAATATACCCTTGGATTTAGAGGTAACTTTTATGCTGGCTTGTTTTATTATGCTTGAAGATGAAGTAGGGCAGCAAAGGTGACTCAGAAGCACATTTGAGCCATGATGTTAATGGTTGTCGTATGGGGTACAGGCTAAAAATGTGCAAAAATATCTTATTTGCTATTTGTTTTGAAAGCTACTAGTAAGTTTTTGAGAAAAAGATGTTTAGAGTCACAATAAACTTGGCTCCATAAGCTGGCATGTTTTTACCTGAAAAATAGGAATGACATGGATCACTGTAAAAAGGATCTTTCTAATATAGATGACTCTTCTCATTGCCTTGGCTCAGGTGATATCTGATAAAAACAAGGCATGGGAGGAATGAATTCTTTTTTGGCCTCTATATTCACAAAGAATCTAAGGTGGCATGCAGACATCACCTGTACATCAACTGAAGCATCCCTTGAAGTCTGCCTACTTGGTAAAGTGGTTAAACTGTGTCATGCCTTTGTCTGATACACACCCTTCCTCACCTTGCCTTGCTTTGCCTTGCCTTTCCCTGCCCTGGGTATCAGGATGTTTGGAAAGGAAAGAATGGGGGGGACGACAACAATGTCTGCATCTCATTCTACTACAGTGAAATACATACAGTGCTGTTTACCAGACCTGGTAGCAACCTTATTATTGCAGCTCATTTTTCCACACAACTACATTTTTTACTCACTACCCCTCTTTATCCTTTTTCTTGACCTGAACTCTTCTCCTTGGTTGACCTCACATATTTGGACTTCACTGTAACCTATACAAAACACAGCATCCTACATAACTTTTCCTCTCTGACATTCTGCTCATGTGGGTCTTCATATGGAGAGGCAGACTTCATCTAAAGGGTACAGAATAACATCTCAACCAGGAACACTTTGTTTTCTTCTGCAAAACTATGTTTTTTATTGTTGTGGTGGTGGTGGAGTGGGTTTTTTTTGGGGGGGTAGGGGTTGTTTTGTTGCTGGTTTTCTTTCCAGATTTGATAGCACTTTTCAAACAGGTGGATGAAGGCATAAACAGGGATGGATAATGTGTTGTCTAAAAAATGGGGGGTTTGTAGGAGCTGAAGCTGCTTGAAAAATTGACTGGATGTAACAGCTTTCTCTGGAATAAACAGGAAATAAGCTAAGAACACAACCTAAGAAAAGGCTTTACTTGCCACTTTCTTTCCTTGGCAGTGTAGCACAAATACTTGAAGTCATGTATTGACTTTTAAGAGTGCTCCAAGGTACTCTGAGGAAGCTTGATTTCAATCTCTTCTGCTTCTCTTTTTAAAAAGAATTCTGAAATTACTTACTGGATTTCAAGGAAAGATATAAATATCATACATATTAGGTAAATACTTAAACTCCTAGTCACTGGCTATATTCAGTTATCCCATATGAATAGATTGAAAGAGGTTTATCAGAGAAGACAAGGTAACCCACAACAATATTACTTAAAGCCTTGAAGATAGCTTTATTAGGAAACAGAAAACAGAGATTCAGGTCTCTGAAATTAGCAAGGAACTGTGTGTCTATCTTCCTTATCCTGCATGAGTGCTGTTCTTATGCAATTATTGGCTAAATTAAATGAATGGATAAACTGGATTGCTCCTAGCTGGAGAGTTTAATCCAAGTCTCATCTTGCTATTTTGCTGTTTTCTCTCAAGGTGTTTGAAAGTGAAATAAAGGTTCCTTTCTTGTCAAGTAAAATTGGGGTCATCAAAAGCACTTATTCTCTTCCATTACATGATTGAAAAATGAGTACAAAAATATTACACAATGAGGAAGGAAAGAATCAAGCCATAAATAAAGCAGAGAAGGTATAACGTGCTACCAACTCAGGCAGCATTTTACATTTGCTTTGCTCTTATTTTTATGTGTGAATAGTTACATAAAATGTGAACTATTACAAAACCAAGTTTTATGTCTTAAGAGTGGTTTCAAGCAATTCTAACCTTACAAAAGTGCATGTATCAGATAGCTATCCAGGATGCTATATTAAAGAACCTGTCATCTCAGTCTATTTCTGTTTAACAATGTCTCAAACCGCACCAAGGCCCCCTTCATCATTGGTGTGAATTTTCACCCAGGCTGGAAGTGTTAGCGTGTAAGAGAAAGATTGAATGGTCAAGATGGGCTACCTTCTGAACCTGGGAGAATGTTAATAATGGATGACAGAAATGCCTGTCCAGCTGCTAGATTTGAAACATTCATCCTATGATGCAACGTAAGACTTTCTGTGATGGCCGATCTGAAACTTTTACTGGAAGTTGTGTCACTCAGTCGAAAATATATTGTCTTCTGTTTCACTGAGCAGGAGTTTCTTGGTGTGCAGGTGTCTCTTTAATCGCATGAAGTTGGTAACTTCGAACATCTAAAGCAAAGACTGAAGAACTACATTTTGTGTTGATCCTGATTTAGAAGAGTATTTCTAAGATGTTGTTGAAGTCTCCTAATCTAACTGTATTTTATGTCATTCGAATTAAGTCTGATATCTTATTCTATTTTGGAGAATGATAATAGGCTACACCAGCAAAAAGCATTTTCAACCTTAGAGTACTAGCTAGTAAAACAAACAAACAAATCTATTCTAAAGAGATGCAGCAGGGTTAGCACAGGAATACATTTATTAGGCTGAGGAGCACAAGTAGGCATGTCTGTTTATTAGCATATGTTTTCACATAAACACAAACAGAGCCTTTCAGTGAGAAAAGAAGGAATCTTTTCCACTTTGAACTGTACTGGTGCAACTTGTGTGAACTAGAACACATGACAAATGTCAACAAAGATAGTTGGAGGAATGTGGAAAAGTTAAAGTTCTGCTGTTTCCTGGAATGATAGTAAATGCTGCTATGCAAGTATTTCTTACCTGCTCATCCATTAATACTTCAATAAATATGCTACCTGTTACCACTGCCTTCACAGCGATTTCCCTCTATCCTATACTTCATACCTTTTATTTATATCTTCTTGTATATTTACAGTTGTTTTTTAACAAAGACACAAATATTCATGCAGCTTGTTGACTATCCTTTTCATAATCTGTCACTCTAAGGCATCTAGGAACAGAAGAAATTAATAGAAAAATCACTTCGCTTGCCAGCAGATTGGAGGAAGAAACTAAAGATAGAAATATTTCAATTTGTTCAAAGTCATGTAGCAATCTTCATTTCCATTATTTAAAAAGGAAGAGGGCCCCAGAGACAAGATACAAAAAGTGAAAGAGTGAGCTTTAAAGAATGTATGTCTTCCTCTTATTTTGACAACAACTAATAAACTTGAGTGAGGGAATGGGAGAAATATGTCTGATCCAGGAAAAGAGTTTTTAGACAAAGCTGGAGAGAATATGGACTCTTCTTTAATAGAATTTGTATTTACACATGAGACACTCCAGTGGGTAAAGAAGGAAACTCTAGCATATTAAACCTGTAACAAAATACACAGATGCAGTTTTGTCAATCAGAATGAAAGACAAGTTACAATGAAGGAAGTGAACCCCACACAGCTACACCCTTTTAATCCAACTAGAAGTGTATCTTGCTTATTAAACAAATATTAACTGCCATGAACTCGAATAGCATGGTCTTGCTTTTGTTTCTACTGTTACAAGTAAAACATGGAGGGTGTTCGTTGGGGTTCATGTAGTCTCCCGTCTTTGTTCGTCCATTTCAAGTTCCTTGAACTACCATATTGGTTATAAACTGGTTATTGAGTTATATAATAAAAGGTTGCGTTAGGACTCAAAGTGAAACTGCCATCACTGAAGGAATTGCTGTTTAAACATACATCAGGAAACAATCTGCCACCAGGCTGTTTTAAATAGCACTGTATAGAAACACAAGATAGCATTGTTGCTTTTCTACTTGCCTTATTGTGCCTTATAATTTCTGTATTA
The DNA here is from genome assembly GCF_023638135.1 of Falco biarmicus. Lineage (NCBI taxonomy): Eukaryota > Metazoa > Chordata > Aves > Falconiformes > Falconidae > Falco > Falco biarmicus. The sequence goes on from NC_079290.1 coordinate 63,923,573, forward strand.
CGTACCTGCATTCTCTTCCCTTCTAAAGTCTCTTGATTTAGTTCTTCTCAATCAGGTAATTTAGTTCTGAACAAAGAACTTGCGTGCATGATAATATTTCATGGCAATGGCAATGCCCTGTGAAGGACTTATTTTCCACAAGACCTCTACCAGATCTGTGGCTGATGAAAGTTAAGTACCTACAGAAGAGATATCAGGCTACTGTTCTTTGACTCAGGATCATGCAAAATCGGACCATGGAACATGCTGAGGAGTGATCTTGCTTGTTTTTCCTCCCAGGCTGCTTACAAGAGCTGGGCTGTCTAATCTTTCTCTATGTACAGTGATGGAGAACTCCTAGTCTTCTCAAGTAGATTGCCAATGCTTAGAACACTATTTTCTAATATCAAATCTAAATCTGATGAAATTTCTACCCTTGGAGTCTTCCCTTTCTTTTTGTTTTGTTTTATTCATGTCACATCTACTAAACCAGAAATGATGTATGTTGAGATCACTCCAAACTGAGATGTTAAGATTACTCCTAACTGAGACAAATTAGTCTTGCACTAAGTTGCTTTACATGCCTCCATCAAAGGGGAACCTCGGAGGTGGTTGCTCATAGATTCTTTCTCATGAACCAGCACTTTGTGAACTTTAATCCTGTGTGCTCTGGAGATCAATTTACTTGCTATTCTTGGCACACAGTATTAAGTAAGTAAATGTTAACCCTCCTATAGCAGCACTTCAGATGTATCTCTCTAATGCATGTAATGTACAGGGAGGGCACTGAAAGTTAAGAACACTCTCATCATAGGCAGCTATCTGGTAGTCAAAAATTGTCAACCCTACCTTTTCTGTCTTTTGAGGTTGTAGAGGTCAATACTGTCCTTCATAAAATATGTATACTTGTATGTGAACTTTGCTGTTCTCATGTGGTGGAAATACTTCATGCTCAAATATACAATCTGCTACATTTTCCCCAATTCAACAAACACCCAAATCTGACTAATTCAGAGTGAATCAGATTAATTCATCTTTTCTCCAGGGCAATCGTCTTAATGCAAGACTACTTTTATTCCTTATGGCTTGGTGCATTTCATCCTCAGGGTTTTGGTTAGCATTAGTGATCCTTCAGAAAGCTTCTTTTTTAAAATTAATTTGGTTGCCATAATTTTAATTTTATGAGAAAGTAGTCTAGAATTTAATAGAAAGTGATATTGTTGCTATTTTGCTTTTTGCTGTCTTTGAAACATACTAGAAAAGTATGTGCATGCAGAATATAGCAGAAGTCTATAAGCTTGGGTTTAAAAACTATAAAAAAAATATCCCCTAGTCAATTCCATATATTATCTTCAAAGTAATTCTGTAGAAATGTATTTAAACTGTCCTTTGTTCAGCCCTTGTTAAATTCTAGGGGGTGGGGAAGATAGCAGAACCCTTTAGATGGGTTATAACATGTTTCAGCATTTTCATGGGTGCAAGTCTACCTGTAAAAGTATATAAAACTTAAATGGTTAGAAGTCTTTCAGATACTTAAATGTCCTCAGCTTTCAAGCTCTTCAAAAACCTTTATTAGAAAGGAGGATACTGTGTCATTACAAAGGAATATCGTGAGTGACACTGTTAAAAGGAATCATCACTGCACTATCTGCACTGCACTCATGCGAGTGTTAAACCTTCATGACAGTAGAGCTGGGACAATGTTGAGTGCTCCAGATTTCAAAATGAGCCCTAGGCTTTTGAATCTTCAACTTTCACCCACTACAGTAAAAAAACAAACAAACAACAACAACAAAAAAAAACAGACAGGCAAACCCACCTGCATATTTACAAAAGGTGCAGCGTGATTCTTTGCCTGCATTAAATGGGATCATTAGGAAATGACTGTTCAAATGCTTCCATTAATTCCTGCAGCCAAAAGGAGAAAGGTCTACTGGAAAAGAGGTCTCTGACAGAGTCCCTTTGATGATGCTGTCTTGACCCCATTGCTCTTACTAGGCAATTTCTGATGCCTACCTGAATTCTTTCCCAAGACAGGTTTCCTCCCATTTCCTCAGTCTTAAACAGGTTAAATCTGTTTACCTTCAGGACACTGCCTGTTAGAATTTGTGGAAACGAAGTGTTACTGTGGGAGGAAATTTTACGGAGATGGAGTATTTTTCTCTTATTGGTGTAACTAGGTAATGCTGTCTGTCACTGATGCTCAGGCTCATTTTGTCTTTGGCCATACTACAGAATAACCAGCAAATAAATTTACAGAAAGATGTTTTATATCTATCTTTAAACCAAATGAATGAACTAACACTAAGGAAATTACTGGAAAATGAATTTTTTAAAAAAGAAAAAACTTAAATGGATGAATATTACTGATAGAAATAATAGAAAATAAAATTCCAGACCTCATATTTTAATTTGTTTTTTTCATAAGCTTGAAAACAGTAACTTCTGGTTTTCAATATGGTCTGGCATTGGGCCTTAGTTCATTAACTACCTATCATAGAAGAACAGAACAAACCAATTTTAGAAGTATGCATATAATGCCAGTTATTTTAATAGACTTCTATATATATTCTGCAGGTTAATGTCTACCATCAACACAGATTTTGTGCTCTCTTAAATATCACAAGAAAATAACTAGTTTTGGTGTTTTCAACACAGCCATACACAAAATTATGGAGGGAGGCACAAACACCAACTCAAATAGGTGTGAACATTGCAAGAGAATAAATCTAAAATAAAAAGAATTTTTCCTTCTATTTCTGAGATAAGCCACCCCTGCTTATATTTAAGGCAGGTCAGGAATAACTGTCACTTATACCTATGAATGTAGGTTAATTCTTCATGCGGTGTACTTGTGACCTTCAAACTGCTGCTTTGAGTGGCTTACAGAGAGCCTCAGTGCAGAATGTTCAATATGCCCCTGGGTTTGTGTTTCTGTCAGGGCAGCACTTGCCACTAAAGCCAGTCAGGTCATGTGCTTGTAGCACTTGCTTATGCATATTATTTTAAAGGCAACAACAAACATTAATTCATAAGTAATTTAAAACCTACCGTAGCATTTTTTATACCTTCCACAATATATCTATATAAATTACCATTTGTGAATGGAGTTTGAAGGAGGAAAGGTATTTTGTTGTTGTTGTTATAACAGCTATCTCATAGCCAACTTTATAACAAGCAAATATAGGAACTTATAATTGGTCGTAACAACTTTTTTTATTTTTTCTGCACTGAAATAAATCAAACTACATACAATCAGGAAATATCAGAATATTAAATTCACATACAGATTTGCTTGAGATGGTAGTGGGATTCTTCGTTTTAGCTGAGTAACTCAGGTTTTAAATCCATTATCAGTACTAAATGCTACTGTGATTCATTCAATAACCTCTCATCAGACAATCTTCTTTCACAAAGCAAATCCCAGATAATCTCTTCAAATCATATTGCTAAAGGGCCAATCTTTATCAAATTATTTAAGCACAGAATGATCTTCACTTTCTATGGCAAGAGCAGAAAGAAAATGCTGATGTCTGTTTGATTCAGAACTTGTTGCACACAAGACTGGCGATGGCTTTTCTCTCTCATAGCAGAATCCTCAAGAAAGATGCTGCATGCATAAACCTAGTGCATAGATTCATTGACCAAAAGTTAAAGATCAATGTATACTCCAAAACCCAGGAGCTGGTTTTCTATTTGTTCGTTGTGGGGTTTTTTAGAATAAAGTAAGCTGATAGATGCATTAAAAAGAGGTCCATGCTTATGTCTATACAGGCTTATTCAACACTACAAATTAACTCAACAAATGAAGTTGAGTGCATTTTCTTCTCACATGAGATGTGTTTTGTGTACTTTTTAGGTTTTTGTTGAATACAGCAGATTTTATTAAAGTTTTTAAAAAAATAATTATCTGGCCACAAATACTTATATGTCTACTCAGGCTTCTATATGCTTAAAAAATGCATTTCTTTATGATATATTTCTCATTACTTTATATATTACATTATATTATATATTCCCATTATATTACTATTAATTATTATTATTGATTATTATTAATTATTACTGTATATTCCCATTACATTATATATTACATTATATTATGTGAAATATATTTCACATTACTTAGAAAATATCTACAGTTGCGTGAAGATTACAGTCTTGACCAAAGTCAACTGGAACCTGAATCAACCTTACGCTTATGGTCTTTTAAGATCATATGTGACTGAAGGGGGTATTTTAATTTTTTCTAATAGTTTGTAGTCATGGACAAAGGAAAAAATATTTTTCACAATAATCTTAACAGAGAATAATCTAAAACAATGGCTTTAAAATGTACTCCATGGCCTACTCATAATTCCTAATGTAACAAGACAACAACAAAAAACCCCATATTATTCTGATCTTACTTTGAAATAAAAATTAATAATAACTGCTAGGTAGTTACGAAAAAGAAAAAAAAAAAAAAGAAAAATATTTTTCTTGATTCTAACAGAATGAGAACAACTCATCTGGAACCTGTATCCAATTTATGAAATTTTGAATCATCATCCAGTGAAGTGGACTGAAAATGGAGTTTAGAAAATACACCTAAGCATCTAGAAAAGCATCTCAGCTTTGTATTATGACAATGCTTCTGAGAACTAGCACTTCATCTTCCTTCTGCCTTATTATCAAGTAATATTTCCACAACCACACCTGAGTATTAGGACAGTGTTTTGTTACCTCAGAGTTTCTGCTCATTGATCTTCTTAATTTTGCTTATTAACTGTAGAATGGGAGAAACAAATAAAAGACAGTTATTCTGAAGGAGACAGACACATATGTGCACTTATATGCATGACTTTAGGGGTGCTAGAAATGAGCATTGAGAAAGAACACAAAAGATTAACTTTAATGGTCCTGCTAGTTTATTTGTGTAATTTTTATATTAAAAAAAAACCAACACCAAAAAACAAAAGAAAACAAAACAAAAAACAGCAAAAGCCCACTTTAACCAAACATTCCCATCCCCCTAATAAAGAATATGGTTATTGGATAGGTATATGCCATCAAAAATTAAGAGTTGCTATATGCTTTCCTGACTTTGTTAGTGATACTTCTAAAATTTTGTGAATAAAAGTTACTTTGCCATTTTTACCCTTATTGCTTGTTGGCATGCACAGAGAATAGCACTTCATGCAGCCCTGCCTAAGCTGTAGTTCTCTATCAGAAAAAAAACAGTGCTGGATTTTTCTCTACAGAAGCAGATTTACCTAGAAGCAGAGGGGAGGATTCAGAAGGTGGCTGAGTAAGAATGTAGTCCTTCCAGTCAGACTCCCCACAATGGCATGCACTCCTCGCTATGTAGTCCAGGGCATGCTGTAAGTTTTTGCCACCTCTCTCTTCCAGACTTCAGTGGCATGGTTATGTGCACCCTTTCCAGCAGACACACAAATAAATTAGCAATAGAAACATTCCAGATGAGTATGAGTTATCTGGCAGCTGAATTATCAGAAGCAGCTTCTGCTGGTACTTTTGTTATATTTTGAGTGATGGAGAACAGAAATCTCACACCTCTAAGGGACAATTGATTCTCTATATTCTATTTTTCCAGGTATCTTTCTGCAAGACAACTATTGATTAAGGCTTTTTTAGTATATTTATCAAAAGCTCTTTCTTTGTAGCATCAATAATATTTTACACGGTGAAATTGAAAGGAACTAATACCAAGGATGAATCAAATCCAATTTCCAACCCTTCACTACCTGTGAGCAAAGTAGTTAGTGTTTGGGAGCCTTAAGATCATCTGTTTGATGATTTCTTTTGCTACTTCTTGAGTCATTGACTGAGGCCATCTCTGAAAAGGTCATTTATGGAAGTTTTATCTTAAGCTGTTGTGTCCAAAGAAGACACCAAAATCTGAACTGATACTTATTTTTCTTGCACTGCAACATTACTCCCAGTAGTAAACTATTTGAAGAGGCTATTGATAGAAACATGCCACATGTCAATGACTACATAGGATAGAACTGCAGGCAATCTAATTTTTAATGTTACCTGTCCTTAATGCACAAGGAACCTGGACAAAATCCCCTTAAACTGCCTATCTGAGATGCAATATAGAAGTTAAAAATGTGCAATACTCTGCGTGGGCCAAAAGTCCACCAGCTGAATCAAATACATAAGGCTTGCAATTGAATAAGGTTTCTGTACTTTAAACATGTCCTGGATGGTTACTCCTTGAAGGAGGCTGGGAGAGGAAGAGGGAAAAGCAAAATACTACTCCTATGGTTGTTGTGAAATATTGAAGAAAAAAAAAAAGTTATAATGTTTCTAAAATATTTCCAACAAGCCAAAATTATTTAGAGGTTTACAGTGTTCTAATATTTGAACCATGCTGACAGGTGCACCTTGCAGAAGAAAAGCCAATTCAGCCTGATCTAGAGTCACCCTCCCAAGCATTATGATTAGCCCACCGCTGCATTATAATTTGTTGAAGTAGTGAGAGTTTGCTAAGTAAGCAACTATATCCTTTTATGAAAGTCTCAGTGTGTTGCAAGTTAGGGAGTGCATGCATACACATACACACACCCCAGTAAATTTACACTTTTTGACACCTTAAAGGCTTGTCAAAAACCATGGCAGCTTCAAAAGTGTCTGCAGTACATTTAACTGTGTAACTTTATGTCATTTTTTTTGCCTTTGTAGTTTTGCTGACTGCTACAGCTTTTATTCCTGAGACATATCAAAGAAGGTAGATAACAGAAGTCAAAAGAAGGCAAATTCATATTTTCATTCAAATGTAGTGTATAACAAAGTTTTAAAAATTATTTTTGTTATGGATGATTTCTATTTTTTCTTGCAGTATCTTTAACTTGATAGCCTAACAGTAGATCGGCATTGAGAAGGAAAAATAACCAGTGTCTCGGGGTGTTGGGGAAGGTTAAATGAAGCTTCCCTGCTGCTTCTGCAGAAGGAATCTGAGTATATGGATTAATCCATTCTCTCTCTCACTGTGTATAATATATCATATATAGAATCCAAGTCAGATGGATTAATCCATTCTTTCTCAATATCTAGTATATTTTTAATTTATTTATGAGTATTAAAGGAGAGGGGAATGTTGTCACTAGATGATGACATGATAGGTGCCCAACATGGATTACCAACTATTAAAGCTCTTCCCTTATTGAAAGGGAGAAGCTGCAAACTGAACACATATGAGAGAAATTGCTGTCACTGATGCTAAATCCTTTCTCATTTGTTTCCTACAACACCTTGTCACATTTTGTGTGACCTCCAGGATGATCTTTTGAAAGGTGTGTACTTGGGTCTCCTTGTTAACCATGAACTGTAGAAAAGGGAGCCCATTCTGAGCAGTATTTTTATATTTTTCCATTTCTAATGCATCAATCACTATAGCAAACAGCCAGCCTCCCCTGCTAGAAATCCTGATGGGTAGAGCAGGCATTTTCAGTGTCAGGTCAAAACCCCTCTATGGCTTGCTCATATTAATGTTCCTCTCAGCAGGAGCAGTACACACCTCAGGCTAATGCTCCCTGCTGCCAGCACTGGGGCTTAAGCTTAGGGTCATTAATTTCACTCATGGTGTTCATCCAAAGTCAGCATGACAACCTGGTTATAGGGACAGGTCCCTCATGGAGGTCAGGGCTGCCCACTGGGGAAAGAGGACAGAGGCCCATAAATTAACCTCTCTTCATCACATGTTGGTCAGAAAGAAAACACACAGAATGGTGCTGAAAAGACTGGGATCTACATAATGACAATTATATTGAGTTAGGTATTATGGTCAATCCTACCTGAGAACCTAGTCTATCTACAATGATCTTCTGATCAGATTGGAATTGCTCTGCATTATCATTCTAATTTTTGAGCCATCGGTTTACAAAACTTTCTTAAGAAGGAACTTACTTCATCCTTACCAGTTTCCAAATATGAAGTGAGAAAATAGATTCAATCTTGCTTGAACTGGTTTAGTAGTACTTGCCAGAGCTGATTTAGTTCCAGTAAAAGTATAAGCAACACAATTGCCTTGTACCAGCTTAGCTGGACTAGTTTTGCACTGTTTCCACAGGCAACATCTCAACATAGTTAAAAAGAAAATAGAATTTAATGTGGAAAGGAAGACTTTCCATTTTAAAGAATTAGATCTCTTTTTTTTTTTTTTTTTTTCTCCACACCCCTCACACCTACCCACCCCACCTGCCCCAAAGAGATGTAGGTCCCCAAGAATCTGCAAAACAAAAGGCAGAGAAAACATCAAGAGATTTATAGTTTGCTGCCTAAAAGTTTCAAATCTCATCATTTAAACATATTTCATTCTGATTCTCTGTAGGATTTATTTGGTATTTCCTAGGCCTTTAGTGTAGGTGGGGTTGAAGGAAAGCTGACTACAGTATGAAGCCACCTGGGCAGGAGATACTGCTGGTTTTGAAATAGGTTTTGAGGTTGTCAGAAATAACCAAAATCATCTTGTACGAAAGCCAGATTTAAAAGGCTGTTTAGCAATGAAGCAGGAGAAAAAGTATATCAGCATACTCTTCCATGAAAAAGTTTGTATAAAATGCATTTGCTGTGGCAGATATATTCACAGTAGATTTATAACTATGCTGCAGCATTTTCCAGTATGGACAGAACACCAACAAATTATAAATCATAGAATCATTTAAGTTGGGAAAGACCTTTGAGATCATCAAGTCCAACTATTAACCCAGGACTGCCAAGTCCACCACTAAACGCCCTTCATTTTTCTGAAGAATTTCAGATTCCGTTCTCTTAGAGGAGGAGCTAGATTGTTTATTAACAGATTTTATGTACAGTAGAACTGTCCTTACAGACTCTAGCTGTAGTTCAGTAAATTTCAGCCATCCCACCTTGTTCTACTTGCTCAGCTCTTTTAGGATGCCATATAAACAATGGGATTTAACTTCATCTGCTACAGCTTTTCTGTTTTGGAGCAGAAGGGAGGAAGAAATTTAGAAATTCTGTCCTCAGTGATTAGTTTCTACCAAATAATTCACCATCTAAGAGTTACAATGAAAACAGCTAGAGAAGAGAGAAACAATCTGACCCAGTATCTTCAAAACTCTGAATGAAGAGTTGCCAATCAGTTCTTACTACATACCTGTGAGACAGTTGCTTACTAATACTTTGATTTTACTTATGACAAAGCAAACTGGAAGGAAATATAAACCCCATAAACTCAAAAAAAGTTTCAGTAACACATCCAGAATTAGTTTCAGTCACTAAATAATACTTCTCATTCACACTTGAACCCTAATTTCCTATTGCTTTTATTTAAAGGATCTGACATTTTGAATACATATGCCCTCAGTGTGTAAAACCACAAAAAGCTGATGCATAATTTGGTTATGAATTTGTCAGTGCAACATATCCATAGTCACCTATTTGTTTTCTTGGTTTCAAAGTTAATGTGTGTCCATCTGTCAGTGTCCGATGTGCTCTGAAGTCTGCACAGCATGTTCTACCCCTCCATGCAGTGCTATAATCCCATGATATTGTAAAAAGAAAACAGAAGTATCATTTCAAGCCACAGCTCATTGAACCCATTTTAATTAAAACTTTTTGAAATAGATTTTGTAAACTTCCTAATCTTAGCTGCAGATTAGTTGTCTGTTTATCAGATGAATGTACCAGGCACTTTTTGTTTTGCATACTCAGAGATTACAGCCTTATTTTGTCCTGAAGGTGTTTTATTTTGAGTCCATTTTAGGCAACTTAATCCATGAATTAGCTGCCAGTGTAGGACATAACCCCAATCTAATCGGAGATACCCACATAATTTATTCTGCATGATGAAATCTCCCAAGGAAAGAGAAGAGCAGAAATACCTTCCACCAGTATAGAAGAGAAAGCCATGAATTCATAATGGCAAAAAACCCCACTCACCCCAAAATAACAACAACAACAACAAACAAACACAAACCAACAAATAAAAAACCCCCAACACATTACTAGTACACAATGCTTAACACAAATTTTTTAATCCAAGAAAAAATATGCAGAATGATGATTAATTTTTTTTCCCAAGAATACCTTAGAAATGAGTAATATCCATACAGGGTAGCATTACTGTAAATCACAAACATAATTTCTAAAACTTCCATGTAATATATGGGCAAGGAGGAACTTTGGAAGCAGCATTAATCCAATGGTAATTTGGTACAGGTAATTCCTCAGGTTTTGTGCCAAGCAAAGCTAACCAAATTTCATGTGCCATCTGATTGCTACAGCCTCTTCAGCTGGACTTGTTCCTTACTGAGTTCAACTCCAATAAATGCAGATGCATAATTGTGCATCAATTTTCTGTTTTACTTGTTTTACAATTCATCTATGGCCTCCAGTAGCTTTCAAAAGCCCTTAAGTCAAAATGGTCTGAATATGAGCATTAAAGCTTAAAGGGCTCCAGGCAATCTTCCCTCTCACTTTTTTGAAACTTTTCTAAATTTGAAGTAGAGAACAGCCTGTTACTCACTGGGACCCTCTTTCAGCTGAGAAAAATCAAAATGAAAGTTTACAGGAAGTAAATCATTGCTATCAGTAACGTGTATCTGAATATTCATCAGTGTTACAGTTTCAAATCTTGCTCTTACAGATATGTACAACATTTTTTATTTGTATATAAAGGTGAAGACCTTGTGGTTTTGGTTGAACTTGATATAGTGGGTGGTGGCATCTCACTTTCTTGTGTTTTTTTGGGGTTTGTTTCTTTTTTTAATCCTGTTTAGGATAAGGTCCAAATATATAAAACCTGCCAAGCTGGGTCAAATTCAGGTCATCCACCTAGATGATGATCTTGCAATAGGCAACACACAAAGATGGAGCTTATGAACAAAGCAAATACACAGTGATTCTCCCTTGATCTGCCCTTAAAGCCTTTGCAATTAGATGTTCATGAACTGTCTGTTCAATGCAGACTGCCATGTTCAACAGCTGTGGTTGAGTAGGCTTCTTCATGAACCTCTATTAAGGTTTTTGGAGACTCTTCATTCTTCAGAAAAAAAAAAATGGAAATCATTTCCACAGAATGAGGAATAAAATTGAGTGAAAAAAAAATAAATCTGTTAATTTATTCCACATATACTTATCATCTCAGTGGTTATTTTCAACATCTTACACTTTGAGAAATAGGGAAAAATCATTTTCTAATACTCTTTGCTCTTTTCCAAACATGATATTTTTAATCTGTCAGGTTTGTTGGTATAAAAACCATTCTGTATCCTTCTCTGTATGTTTTCTAGTTCTATTTCATCCTTTTGTTGAGGGACCAGAACTGATGGTATGCCCAAGATAGGTGTATTTTCATTTTTAGCCACAAAGATTTCAAGATCTTTTTCCTGAGAGGTCATAGCTAATTTGGAACTCATCACTGTGTTCCCATGTACAGCTGAAATGTTTTCTCCTGTGAGCGTTACTTTGCATTAATTGTCTTCAGGCTCCATCTGCCATTTTATTGCCTAACCACTTGGTATCATGGCAGATTGCTGCACCTTTTTGAGGTTAATGTCAAGTGACAAGCATAAATACATTAATTTCAACAAACTCTGTCCCCTCACTTGTAACCTGTTCTCTACAATGTTTAGTGATATGCTAGATGTCAGAGAACCTGTAAATATCATTAGGCAAACTTGCTTAGAACTGCCCTTTATTGTGAGAATTGCTACCTTTTCTTTGGCATGTTATTGATTTATGGCAGTATCAACTCCACAAAGCTGAACTATACTGTAATATGATGGAAAAGTGTCGCATGCCGGTCTGAGAACGGAGCATGGTTCTGTTCATAGTCTTCAGAACAGAATTAAGACTCAAAACAGAGTCAAGAGACAAGGAACTTTATTTGCCCAACAGTAAATCTGTGAATGCAAAGGGAGAGAGAGCAAGAGATAACAGGAGAGAAAGGAAAGAAAGAAAGAAGGAAAAAAAGGAAAGAGTTCACAGCAATAGCTACCACCCTGGAGCTGTGTCGTCCCGACAGTCCGATTCGTTTCCAAGTTCGGTGGGGGAACGTGTTCCGTCTGATGTTAGTTGGTTCTGTTTTTTTATAGAGTTGTTACAAGCTGTTCTGCTTAACCACACCTTCCACCCAGAGATGGTGTACGTGCCCAACATCAAGGGGCCTCCAGGCACCTTGACCCCCCTGACCCCAAGTCTGAGCACATGCACAGGGGTTTGGTTAAGTTTTGCAGGATCAGCCTCCCCTGTTGCTCCATGGCATCAGTCACTTTCCTCCTTTAACAAAGTATAGATAAATCTCTGTGGTGGCAGTGGTGTTATCTTCCTGCCTTAACAATGTATAAATCATTCACTGTGGTGATGGCATGAGTTTCCTGCCATAGCAATGTTGAGACAACATATCTGCTGTGGCAATGGTAGGTCTCATCGGTGCAGTTTCTCTCAAAAAGTGCTACACTTTTCAGTATTAATTCCACTTTCTCTATCAACATTCTTATAATCAATATAATCATGGAGGTGGTTAAAGTAAGACATAGGTCTGCTTTATAGAAGGGACAATCTATTTTTGGACAATTGCCTTATATAGAAGACAATGTATACATTAAATAGAAACTCTGAGACATAATATGTCCTCTTGAAAATAACCAAAATATCCATCTTAGAGAAGTTAGTTACCAGAACCTACTACAAGACCATTTCAAGTTCATGAACCAGCTGAGAGATGATTGTGTTGAAACGTACAGTGAAATTACAACTAGCACCTGGATCCAAGGAAAAAGAGTTAAACATTATTAAATAATGCTTGGCTTTGAGAAACTGTAGGAGCAGCAAGGGAGCAAATATGACCTAAGGAATCAAATAAATCTCACAGTACTTACAATGTCAAATCAAATTGTGATTTTGAAGGAGACGCAATCCTAGAACTGGGGGGTTATTTTTAAATATGATGGAATTATCATGTTATGACTACCAAGGGAGATTCTTTTTTAATAAGAGGAATTTCAGAACATTTTAAAGCAACTGCTATTTCAAAATTGCAAAATACTTGGCCCTTCATAGCACAAAGCACTGTGTCTCAGAAATTCTTATCTGTTATTAATGTATGGGTAAAGAAAATAATTAAGATTTTTGAAAGTATTGAATTTCTGGTTATGCAATAACATGTTAACACATCCAAAATTAACAGATACTCTGAAAGCACTTATGTGAATTATAAATTTAAGGTTTAGAGCTTAAGAAATGAAGAACTGGGATATTAAATACAAAAAAATAATTACTTCATCCCTCCCTCCCAGTGCACTAAATAAAAGAAGTTGGGACACTCCCACACAGTCTTTACAACACTTAATTCTTCAGTTTGATGGCAAAATATCAGGCAAAATCTGTAAGTTTTGCTCACATTGAACAAGGAAGAAAACAATTTTAACTCAGACAAGACATTTATCAGATCTGAAACAGAGAATTTTAAGTCATTTTGAGCATCTTACACAAAAGCAAAGAAAAAGAAGCAAAGAATTGGGCAAATTAAAGATTTGGCACTTTTCTTTATGATTTAAATTTTGCTAGGGACAAATAATTCTAATTATTTTTTCGCCTCCTTAGTAGAACACCTAGGTGCAAAACCTATATATCTGTGAACTGGTCACTGTGTATTTCTAAAAAAAAAAAAAAACAAACAACAAACACACACAGGAAAGGAGCGGCTGGAGCCCCTAAAACCTGGCCACATTTCATTATAGTGAACTATGCATATTCCTGGGCAGTAGGTAATGTGGATTTAAACCTCCTTGGACAAAGGGAAGGAAATTAATAATTTCATGCAACCATTGTTTAGTGCCCTGAAACTTTAAATTCTGGGGAACCACAGCACCACTACTACAGTCTCTAGCTTAATGAATAACATGAAGTGCGTATCTCATTTACATCATTTCCCCTTTGCTACAGACAGAACAATCAAATAAAAATGGTGTGCAATGGGTCAAACTGAGCTTTTTTTTGAAACAAGTATGAACAAAAATGTTAAAAGAATTTTGCTGCTGTTCAGCAGTTAAAACATGTTCACCACTAACTGTGGCATAACAAAGTAAATTGTCTCCCAGCTGTGGGATTACTACTGAAACACAGAGGCAGATTTACAGCCAGAATCCCGAAAAATCTTCAGAAATTGCTTTGCTTGAATTTAACCAGAGAGAGAGAAAAGCATTAAAGAAAGAATGTGATATCACATATTTCTCAACTCACAGGTGCACTTACTGTTTGTATCATGTGAACTTTCTGTTGTAAAGGTTCATTTTGCAGTTTCACAGCTCAGCAAAAGTAGGGACTGACTGAGGTGGATTAAGCGTCACCTATATGTTGAACTTTTAGTAAAGTATAAACTCAGAAACAGTGTATTTCTTTTCTTGATTTACAGGCTGAAAAGCAAGTACTACAAGCAAAATCTGGTCCTCGCCTGCAGTCAGCTAGCAGGGAGCTGAACAGGAGGTAGGGGCTATGCATGTGGCAAAGTCCCCTCATTGCCATCCCCAGGGGAAGTGGCTCAGAGCAGGGTGACACATGCATTTCCAGGGGCTGTGGACTACTTCCACTGGCAATGTGACACTTGCCTGTCCCTGTGGGTCCAGGGCTTCTGGTGCTCCACTGCTGCAGTCTTGTCGTGCTGGTGCTGGTTGACTAAGCCACTGGGGCAAGCTAGGGCCCAGGCAATCCTGACCTGCAATCCAGGTGAAACAGCCAATTAATGGTAGGTTTTTAGGGCTTAATGCAAACAACAAAAAGATGGAAAACGTGGTCTAAATGAACTTCGCTCAAGAACCTTAACTTGCAAAAAAAGGGAAACAAAAAATCCTTCTTACTGGCTGCCACTGGGGAGTTTTTATTCATAATTACAATTCACAATTTGCAATTCAAAATATATCACAATCCTTTAAAGTCCCTTTTCCTGAAATAGGAAGAAACGTTGTAAGTATCTGATATCATTTCTGGGAAAGAAAAAAGTGCAACAGAGTAATTAAAAGTTATTAATTCTGCAACATATTAGTATATCGGGAAAGAAATGAAGCATCTTAGTTTGTTACAGTAATATACAGTTCATAATAAGATAAAATCACCGACGAAATTGTAGCATTCAGTAAAAAGTGAACTCAGGGAGCACACGCCAACTTCTCCACACTATTTTATAGTATTTTTATAATAATTACACAGGCTAAGAAAGAATTCAATATTAAGCTATCTAAAAGGGGGAAGGAAGAGGTTTGTGATTTTTTTTTTGTTTTACTTTTTTGTGTTTGAGTTTTTTTGTTTTGAAAGGAGATGAGTATTTTCGTAGCTTATACTTGATTTAAATTTAAATTCTTAGCTCTCAGAATTCCATGTGCATCTCCCTGTACTGAATGGAATGGAATATTTCAGGCATTTAATTCACACAATGTTAAGCCAAGGCAAAGCCATGAAAATGCCATGGTGCAATTTAGTTCAATTAGAATGTGCTGGGAATAGTTCAATTAGAACTGAAATTAGGTTGGAAATAATCTTTTCTTCTAAGAAACATTGCACTGGGAAGACAATATATCTGTCTAATATCTTTCCACTTTGTTGTGGTTTAACCCTGGCTGGCAACCAAGCCTCACTCAGCCACTCACTCGCTACACCTCACAGTGGGATGGGGGAGAGGATCGGAAGAGTAAAAGTGAGAAAACTCATGGGTTGAGATAAAAACAGTTTAAGGGGTAAAGCAAAAGGTGCACACATGAGCAAAGCAAAACAAGGGAATTATTCACCCCTTTCCATCAGCAAGTGGGTGCTCAGCCATCCCCAGGACAACAGGGTTCGATCACATGTAATGGTTACTCAGGAAGACAAATGCCATAATGTTGAATGTCCTCCCCTTCCCTCTTCTTCCCCCAGTTTATATATTGAGCATGATGCCATATGGTATGGAATATCCCTTTGGCTAGTTTGGGTCAGCTGTCCTGGCTGTGTCCCCTCCCAGTTTCCCATGCCCCTCCAGCTCTCTCACTGGCAGGGCCTGAGGAAGGGAAAGTCCTTGACTTAGTATAAACATCACCCAGCCACAACTAAAACCATCAGTGTGCTATCAACATTGTTCTCTCACAGCACTGCACCAGTTACTAAGAAGAGAATTATCTCTATCCCAGCTGAAACCAGGACACTCTTCAGCATTCTGTGGTATACCTGAAACTTTTTGTTCTAGCAGTAATCACATGAGACTTCTCTCCTATTTCATTTGTAATTAGCTTAATTATTATGAATAGTTGTCAGCTATTTATTCTTATGACTATTTTTCTAACCCAAAGCTATATGTATCATGGTTAGTTTACCTTATGCCTAAATGCTTTTAACAGCAAGAGAAATTAAATTCTAGTTAATTTGAGACTAAGAGGAAAATGTCATTTTCTATTAACAAACCACTCTGTCTACTGTTCCTAAACTTTTCCAGATTGTGTTGGTTATCATTATCTTGGTAATAGAGAGGAGCTAATTTAAGAAAATTTAAAAACCCCAACAATAAACTCAACCCTTAAAATCTATGAAAAGAAGCATTGGGATTTTTTTCTCAAATTTTCAGATAACAAATATATTGTTATTCTATATTTAAGTACACAATTCTCCATTAATTAGTATTGCATGTAAATTATTACTGTTATTATACTTCACTGGTATTGTAAATAAATATAAAATCTTTAGATGACTAATTATTTTCTCATTTCCACTGGGCAATCAGCAACTCTGTGTGAACATACGAATTAGAGAATATGAATGATTGCATCTGCTGCATCTCAAAGGAGAATACTCCAATATTTTTAATTGAGCATTTATTTTGTTCCAATTTTCACTGTCATCTTGGTTTGGTCTTCTTTCCCTAAGATGTTTTCAGTGAAGAGACATCCCCAAGATGAAAGGGGTTTACCAAAGACCAAATGCAGTTTATTTCCAGAGACTTCAATACTCCTTGTGTCAGAATCAAAAGCATGGGCCAGCGTCAGCAACAATTCCTTAACTGTTGTGTACTAGGAGTGCCTGTGAAGCAAGAGCTGCATAGTGAATGAGCAGTTTCATCATTTCTCCATGCAGAGTGTTGTCCTATGTTTGTTAGAAAATACCCTAGAACAAGAAGAATAAATTATGCCAGCTATGAATACAAATTATTAGGTTGATTAATTTTAAAAGAAACTTAAATAAAAATGCAGCTTTAGAAGGAACAAAATGTACACAAATAATATAATTAATTATTTTTTCTATTAAATATATAATTTGATACCAATATTTTGCAACATTTTTTTTCTCATTCTTAGCCAAACATGATTTTCTTGTAATAAGTCAAAGTTATGAGTAGTCAGAAGTAGTCAGAGTAGTTAGTTTCATTTCAAATAATATGTGTTTAAGACAAAATACTTCTCGGGTTCAAATACTCTACTTATTATCATTCATAAAAGATCAGATTCATCAGAAGGTAGGCAGGCCAATACAGAGGCTTGGCTGGATTCCATTGGTATAACCCCAGGGTGTCCCATCAACCTATAGCACTACAACTTCTTACTGTACAATTGAACTTTGTCTTCAAGTCCATAAGACAGTCATGCTTACAGCAGTAGAATTAATATTAAGAAGGCATGGTATGAAATTTGCTGCCAGGTAGCTTCTTGGAAAATATTTATTTTACATTTTAGGCTAAGTGTTGCCAATATCTTACCTTTTAAAGAGCCAAAACCTGTATTTTTTCCGAGTCTAGTGTGCTATTTCAGAAGCTGTCTCTCATGTAAGATACACACATATGTACATATTTACATATATTCCAACTGATATTGATTTATAAAGTTTCATGAAAACTTGGAACTATTGCCAAGATATTAACCCTTTTGACTTTACAGAAAGCCAAGTTTTCATTTAGGTAAATAATTTTCATATTCTTAAAATGTCCTTGAAATTTCAGCTAATATACTTCTAAAGAGTTCCAGTCTCTCTCTTTTTTTAAATTGACCTAATTTTTTAATGTCAGATGCAAAGGCAATTTATTTGTGCTCTACAGGATTTGAGGTTAAACACATAATCACTTGATGGACCGTTGTTGTTATTCCATATGTGTGTTGATTTCCAGGAGTGAATCTACAAACAATAATATTTCCATGTGTATTAGCTCTCCAAGAAGTCTCACAGGTTTTAAACACTGTTTTTTAGACATAGTTGTTACTACACCTTTCAACTTCTGAAAAGGAGACAGAGCTCCAGTCTCCTTGGGAAAGAGAGCAGCCTCTGCAGAACACTGCCAGGGCAGACTTACACAAGATTAAAACTGTGTGATAAAATAGGGAAATATTAAGCCTTGGACAGGTAATTAACAACACATACTGCTGTGGCAAACAGGTCCCCGCTTTTGCTTCTTTTACAGAAAGGCTACTGAGAAAACCTAAATCCCATATCTATCTATCTATCTTTCCATGGGGAATAATAGGTTCAAAAAGGTTGCTTGTTTTGTTTTACAAGCAACAAAATGAGCATCAACAAAGCTGGTGTGGTGAACACGTGCCAGCTCTCACTGAAGGTAAACCAAGAATTACCAACCCCAATGGACATATTAAGTCTATGTTTCCTCTTAATCATATTTGGTTTGGCATTGAAGGATCATTCCTGATTGCTCTTGATTTACAGATAATGTACAGATACCGAAAAGGAGGAATGTGCCAGAACTACTCTGTACATTGTTCATGTATTCTACTGCTGTATAGTGTTATACTTGCCATGTAAAAGCAAAAGTCCCTAATTCTGGTTTCTAGATTTCCCAAAGTATGGAAACAATCCAAACAGAATATTACTTATTACTGTTGAGCTAAACCATGCAACACAAATACTTTTCTGAGCTTAACCCTAAAAGCTGTGACATTTCTTTCCAGGATTGAACAGTCATTTTCAGTTTGCCTAATTAGGTGAACTGAATGGCATATTTTAGAAATTACATTTCAGCTATGGCTATTTTGGAACAAAACCCCACTGAACTTTGAGATTTCTGCAATTCATTTCCCACTTGTTCTGTTATTAGTCTTAAATTTCAACTCTCTGTTTATTTAGCCTTGTTCTTTGAGGACACTCTTGCTGCTAATGACCAGCTAATCATGTATAGGCTATTTTTGGCCTGTAGATGTTGTTTTCAGACAAACTCTTCAACACATCTATATCAACTGCTTTTGTCAAGCTGGTAGGGCAGGAATAGCTGGCTACTTCAGGAACAGCATGTGTAAATTAGATCTACTAATTGTGTTCACAATAGAATAAGCTTCTCACTTACCCTTCGCCACATAGACTTTTCAGGAAATATTTCTTAATACTAATGCCAGCAAATAAGACTACTGATATACAAAGAGACTTTGATGGAGCCAGGAAGTAGCTATCTGAATGTGCTTCAGAAAAACAATAGTTTACAATTGTGCAGAATTTGAAATTAGCTTAATTTTTTTGCATCAGGCTGGAACTAATCACAGAAATATTAAACCCTAGTTACATTATGCACAGAATACTTGAAATCCCTGGAGATGAGTGTTAAAACTTGATAGTCAAAATGTTACAGCTGCCTTACTTAGTATTCCAATAAAACATTGCTGATGGGTATTTTATAAAAACAAAAGAATATTGTTAGTAGAATATTTTAAGGATAAATAACCTTAAAAATATATAACATTAGTGAAATGTGTTTAGTGTCTTCTTAAAGCCATCAGGTACTCATACGACATAAGGCTAGTTCAATTACTTCCAGTGGGTCAATTTTCTTGAGAATCAGTAACCAGACTCGACAGCATTTCCCAACCCACACTTATGATAATGGACTTAAAACCTGAGAAAAGCCAAAGAAAAAAACATCAACATACATACTGAAGTACCCGGTTGAAGGGACTTTAGGAAAATACTTCCTAACTGCAGTCCTTGTTTAAGACATTGGATTCACTGATATTTTGCCATCATGTATTCCTTGTCTATTTTTTCTGGAATCTTGCCAGATTTGTTAAAGCTTTCAAAAGTCTATATCACTTACTACCAGTACATTTTTTCCCAAAATGCATTGAATGAGCTTTTGGAATGAATGATTAAAACATGCTTTGTTTTATAAATGATCCTATCTTTCAGTAAGTAAGTAGAACAGACTTTGAAACAGCTTTCAAAAAAGACATATCTTATTGTTTATTCCTCTTGTATTTGATTCAATTCTATCTTCTAATTTTTAAAATATCTTTCTAAGAATCCTTCAAACATTGCACAGAAAGCTGTTTAACTTTGTCCTTTAGATATACTTGATAATATTATTCACCTGTGATTTCCTTTTTTCTGTTACGTTATTATGTCATACAGCTCTTTCTCATCTCTTATTATTTCCTAGAGATTGTTATTTATTTCAACTATTTTTTTGATATAGCATTGTCTTTCTTTAGGAAACAGCATTTATGTTACATTACCAGTATGTATTCCAGTACATAAACTCAGACACATATTCTACACCCACATACCTGCCATGACATTTGTTACCTTATATCTCTAGTGAAAACCGGCCACATTTGATAATGAATATTTCTGGCACAAATAACTTTTTATTTGATTGGGCCTTGTGCCTCTTTGTTCTGAAATTAAGGTTGTTTGGATCACAGGGGTGATGTGGCAAGGGATTAATGGGAGTGCAGAAGTGGAAAGTCCTTAGAAATAAGATGCTGCAAGTACCTACTTCATGGTCAACTGTTGTCTGAACAGGAGTCACAATGGGATAAACAATAACTTAGTAAAAGTTAAACAGTAGTTTAGTAGTAGCTGATAGGATAAAGTTATAACCTCTAGTTACTTTAGGTAATTATAATACCTAAACCCACATTTCCAGGAGGAGATTTTATATGAAAATGTAATATTACCTTAGTATATTAATCTAGACAGAAATTAGGACATATGCAAATGAGCTTTTATACAAGTGACCAACCAGTTATTTTAATATAATTTCTTTTATTACCATTTTGTGTAAAAGACACTGCATATTTCCTGAAAGGTGTGCTGGCTGCTTTAGATGCCTAGCACTCATTTCTGCAGAACTGAAATAAAGCAAATACCTTGAGTCTGTGTGTCGGTTGGCTTATTGCACACTGGGTGCAGAACCCAGATCTGGGACAACAGGGGGGTGTAGGTTACTCTTTACACCTGCCTGAGTCTGGTTGTCTTCAATCCAAATGAAGAAGTCAACAGAGGAAAAATAAATTTTCCAGAACCAGCAGCAGTACCTGAAAGCTCAAAGTTAGAAAACATCATCCAGTCAACATCATACAACTAAACCCTTCATTTTCTCTTCTGTGTCTTTCTACCTATTCTTTCCAAATAACCAAGGCTTTTTCTTAGCAGCCTTCTCCCTTTCTGCTGAGATGGACAGGTATATTTTAGGGGTGTTTTTGTAGGGTACCTGTTAGAGAAATGCAACTGAGAGGCAATACCAGAAGTAAAGGATCAGCAAGGAGCATTTTGTTTATGGATTGGAAGGAGAGTAAAAATGCTAGGTTAAGACTGACAGTTTCTCTCACGCTGAGCAGAATATAACCTTTCTTGATGATTTAGTCTTCTGTAAATTGCATAAACAACAATATTAAAACAGCATAAGAATCAAAATCTGAAATATAATTTTAATTATCAAGAATAATTATCAAGAAACATTTTTTTTTAACACATTTGTGTTCATCTTAATTATAGGAAGGTTTATAACACTTGTTATGGTGGATTTAATTCACGCTAAGTGACAAATGTGAATCATTCTCATAGTAAGAAAATATAAATCAGAAGCTTTTCTCTGTACTGTATTTTATGATGCTTAGTCATATCTTTATACTTTCTAATTTTCTTAGGGTAAGATATAGATGTCATTGTACAGTTTGGTTACTAGTAGTTATGGAAGTATTACTGGAATAAAGATGTGGGTCTACAACATGTTGCCAATCATAACCTTATTTTATTTAGAAAATATTCCTAATATTAACTATTATTAAACATGTTCACACTTTCCTGAACATATTAAAACTATTGATAATGGCTATATGGGGTTCTTTGATTTTTATTCACTTATAAGCATATGTGCTTGCTTGTTAGTTCTTTTTTTATGAAGTCATCATTTAGACTGGCCTTCGACACTAGGGCACACAAACCTGAGCATTTCTTTCACTGTAACCTAATCCCACAGTCTCGGCGCAGGTCAATCTTAGTCTATAGTCAACCGAGTAAAAGCATCTGCTTAATAACATAGGTAGGTGCTGAAGTTATTTCACATCTGGAATCCTACAGGTAGGACTGCACTATGCCCACTCTCCATAAGACGATACATTTAGACAAATCTTAGATACATTTCAGAGCTTTCATTTTAACTTTTATCCATATAACAGCTTGAACTCAGAAGTTTGATTTGATTCCTTAGGAATACAGTCTAATTATTCTACTTTTAAAAATATACTAACTGTTCTAATAATGTGGGAATTAATATTGCTGGAGGAAAATTGCGGATGTTTGTAGAACTATAATGGAAAGGAAGAGTGACACTATTAAGCTACTTGTTCTATCAGTGCATGCTTAGTACAGTAGCTAGCAACCTTGTTTTGGAAAATTGACAATATATGAATATTTCTGCTAAATATATTGATAGATATGTAGACTTTTATGCATATGATAAGCTGCAGGCATAGGAAGTGCTTTCAAACAGAAAAAATACAAATTGTGTGAAAATATATTTATTTTAATTTCTTTAAGGAGTATTGTTCTGAGGTGTTATGAAACTTTAGTAGACAAGTTTTCTGAAGATAAATGTGAATTTGGCATAAACCAGCTGTTCGACCTTTAATGATAAATGCTCTATTTTATTAATAGAAACATTAACATTTGAATGATCATATAGTTATATTTGAATGATCATATAGTTATATGGAATTTCAGACATTTTCTTACAGTATTGAAGTGACCCTGTGTTCACATGTCACAGAGCATTGCATAGTACAGAACAGGAGTCTTTTAACCATTGTTATTCCTGGTCCAACAGAAGTGCAGATTTGCAAGGTGGGGCCTATTGTTCCACTTCAGACAGTTTTCAGTGACACCTGTTTTCACTGTGGTGCAATTCAACTTCTCTATGCAACTGTGTCCCTCTGTTGTTGTGGCACTAATAGCTGCACAAATGGCTGCAAATGTATAATAGTACAAGCACAGATTTGCAGAAAGTAGCAAAAACTACAGATGCTGCAACATGGGGATCAGAAATTATTTCATCCACAAAAGCCTGTTTGTTCGTATGCTAAAACAACCGGCTTGCTGTTTGTCCTTTCAGTCCCTGGAGGATTAGGCTACAAATGC
Source organism: Falco biarmicus (assembly GCF_023638135.1). Lineage (NCBI taxonomy): Eukaryota > Metazoa > Chordata > Aves > Falconiformes > Falconidae > Falco > Falco biarmicus. Next base: position 63,946,895 of record NC_079290.1, read on the forward strand.
CTCCGTGCCATGTGCACAGTCTTCTGCATGAAAATGGTTCAGCGATAACACCTGTCCCTGTCAAGCTGCATTGGGAAAGTGTGCATTGGGGTGTTTAAAAATGACACCATGACAGCTGAGATCATCTAACATGCTCAAGGTAACAGGCTCCTGGCTTAATCGCAAGGGGCTGGAGTCAGGGCATAATCAGTGATGGGTCCTTAACTGCAGGATTGGCTCCTCGCCTCGGTTCATCGGAGCCTGAATCTTGCTGATTTCTCAGGCATGCCACAAGAACCATTTGTTCTCTGAGGCTTTTCCAGGACAGAAATAAAATGAGAAGAGTTTTCAGGTGATTTGACAGAATCTGGAGAGTCATTGTCAGGTTTGCTTTAAATGTAGCACATGATAGCGTCTTTAAGTATGCGAGGAGTGGCAAGGCAAGAGACACAGTTTCTAGCACAAAGAAACAGCTCACTGCAGATTGCATAAACTCTATGCAAAACATTTTATTAGGTTCTAGGGATACAAAACTTTCCCAAAACTTCAGAAACACCCTCTCGCTTTTTTCAGTTACTTAGCGCTTATACCTGGTTAACTAATACTTCAATATATGGACTCCTCATTTGAAAGATGTTGTCAAAGGCAAGGCCCGTGCAACTAAATGAGGCTCTATTGACTAACTTAGAAGTTTGCCTGAGCTGAAGAACTGAGCCTTTATGCACTTAACTTAGCTCTGGAAGAAATTGTCTTTTCTTCAAAGAATGTGTTTTTTTTCTTTAATTGTTTACTACTTTTGATTATGTCTAAATAAATATTTTCTTAACTTTGGAATATAAACATTTTTAGATACTTTACTGTGCCCAGAAGTACCCAAAAGCTTGTATACTCTGTAGAAAGTCCATCCTATGAAATAAGAAAACTTAAAATTGCTGAGAGGAGAACGATGATGAAAGTGGCCCTTACAACCTGTATAATACAGAAATATTACCTTTCACTTTTGAAGTGGGACCCAGCTCTAACCAAAAGCTTGACTTGCTGCCTGATCTTGCAATACAAGCTAGTGAATTTTTATATAAATACCTATGAGAATGCTGTGTATAAATAGAATACAGAAGACACAACACTATTAAGGATACTTTAGGAAAAAGATTTTGCAAATGTATCTCACTGGGGAAGAACATCTTTTCCTCAGAGCTGTCCTACTTATGGACAAGGCCTCTGAAAAACCTCAGAGCCCCAAAAAAGACACCTTCCACACTTAATAGATAAATGTGACTGCAGATTAATTTGTTTTCTTAGCTTGATTATAACAAGTAAAAAAATTACCGCATACTTCACAATAGAATGAGCACTGAATTGATTGCAGAGTGCATGATGAAGACCAGAGGGATTTATTTTGTGAGCTATTCTCCACTAGCTACTGTTTTCAAGTGAGGCTGTATTTAAAAATTTTAGCAAACACAGAACCCCAAATTTGTTATTCTTCAGAAGTTTGCTAGTTTTATGTCAGAGTATATTAGGAAGCAAAGCACACAGTACGGTGCTGCATGCCGCTGATCTCATTTTTGTTTTCGCATTGCTCTGACAGCAAGGTCATTTATCTTTTGGATAAGGAATAAGAAGCAAAAAGAAAATAAGAAAGCTATTTTATCTGAAAGTTATGTTGTGTAAAAAACCCACTTTTTATTATTTAATTACATGGAGAACTAAAAAGGGTGGAAAGAAAAAAAAAAGATTACTTTTGTTTGCACATTGTTGGGTAGTTAAAAAAAACCCAACATCTACTGTGGGGGGAGGGGGGTGAAGCTCACCCTTTATCTTTAAAACTCCTAACTTTCTTGAAGGAAATGCTTGTTTTGATTTGAGATACAAGTATTAGAAGGCAGTGCACTGGAGTAAGTGGAATGCACTACAATATGCTTTAAAAAATGAAAAAATGTTCGGCTTCAAAATAAAATAATAGGGTGTGCTAATAGGGTGTGCAGTGGAGCATCTTATTCAAAAACTCTCTTCAAAGTATCCTAGAGAGTTTTCCAAATAATGAAAAACTATTCTACCAGGTTCCTGCTGCTTTGTCCATGAGGAGGTTCTTGAGTTTTGAGATTCCACAAGTGTATGAGATGGAAAGTGTTCACTTCTGTCCATTCTCCATATGTCTCCTCCACAACTCTCCAGCTACTTCCATCTGGAAATCAGAAATTGACATGAAAGCAATCCTCTTTTGAGATAAGAAGGGGAGAAAGGTATTTCATTAAAGACTTTAAAATTGCAGATTTGATGCCCACCCAACCGCCCACCCCCCACCCTCCACCCCCCACCCCCCAACTTAAATGCAGGAAACTTTTCAAAAGCTTTCATCAAGAAAAGGAGAAAGAGTCCAGGATAGACCATCTGAGTTAGTGCTCTTGACTGGAATGGCAAGGGTTTAGATAAACTGTAAATATCTGTTCTAACAACTTCTAGACTTGCATTTTCTAATTAGAAATATTTTGTCTGAATATTCTCCATCAGCTTTTTTCCTGCACTGAAAAACTATACGCATGACTAACAGAAAAGTGATTGTTATTTATTGAATTCATAGGCATTTGCAAAAAAAACCCAAAAACCCCCCAAACAACCAAACAACCACCAACCAAACAAAAAAACCCACAGTAGTAAGGCTTACAGATTTTCTGAAGGAACATCTATAAGTGCAGAAAAGTGAACTTCGATCCTTGAAATCCTCCAGAGTAGTCAAAATAAGTCTTTCAAACTAGGTCCATAGCTTAATTCCTTTTGTTTCAGGCAGAAGCTCTGTACTTCTGCTTGAAAGACTTTTGAGAAAATACAGGTCAGAACTAATTTGAAATGTTTATAATGGGAAGGCAATCAGAGCTTTTCACATTGTAATTGATACTGAACATAACACAAAACTGAAATGTTATCAGTCTAATCAAATGTGATCTCTTGTTTTACTTCTGTAAAATACTCAGGGGTGTGAGGTTTTACACTCACTTTTTTTTGTTATTCCTTCAACAATAACTAGTACAAATTCACACAAATTATGTGTATTTTCTATTTTACTTTCAAAAGAGTTTGCATGCACACAGACCTATAACAGGCAAATTGTACCTTTTCTTCAGATACTGATTTCCTTGATATTCATCAGACAGTCTCTATCTCAGGTTGTTTCCCCTTCTCTGTATGTTGTTTCTCCTTTATGTTTCATGCCACACAGCCTAGAGTTTATTGATATCTGCCTCAAATATTGTTACCTCTCTTGCTGATTTCTGGACTAGTGACTTTGACCCTTGCATTTATCTCCATCTACACATTCCTTCCCGCAGCAGTTCTTCTCATCTGAAATACAATGCACTAACTACCAAGGCGTATAAGGAAAGATGTTTAAGCATGGGGAGATATACACATTCATCTCTATGTTTTCTGCATTAGTGTAGAAACATATCTGTACAAGAAATTAACATTAAAAATAGAGAATAAACAGTAAACTTTAATATGTTTGAAAATCTTTCTCATTACAGTACACATGTTTTTTGTATATACATATTACTCCTTTCAAAAATCTGAAGTGTTTAAGTTACCAAAACTGAAATTGGAAGGATTATCTGTAATCCCTAAGCATCCAAGAAGTCATCCCAAGAACTAAGGACTTGTACTCTACCTAGCAATGTAAAACTCAAGTAGGTCTAGATGATGAGTGACATAGGCGTTTGCTCATCATCATTTCAACCTTGCACTTGTGCTGTTCCACAAGTGTCATTCTGCTATTTGAAATTACTTGTCTTGCCAGTAGTTTTTAAACCAGACATGAAAAAAAAAAATTCTAGCAGAACTCTTGAAATTAACTTTTACCTTCTGAATCAGTGGGTTTTACTGTAACCATTTAAATGAGTGGGACTGATTCAAGAACTTGTTCAATCAGCAGCTCCTTTGATGAATATTCATCTTCTGCTTGTCTTAATATTGTATTTTATAGCTATCTGTTGCCTGCTTCCTGGAAACAGTCAAGCACTTAGCAGAGACTGTGTGACTTTTGTACTTTTTGAGGGGTAGATTCAGCCTTTTGTTCATGGCTACAAGGTGCTTTGCCCACAGCAAACCAGTAGTTGTCTGCTTTGAGTGGGAGGATGCAGCTTCCTCTCACAAGATGATGGAGTGCTGAAAAAGGGCTTTCTGAAGGTACAAACTTATCAATCAAATGTGAGAACCGGATCCAGTGTAACTGTCGACTGTATAAATCTGCTAATTGGCATCACCATACAATGGGAGGAAAGGTGTAACAGCCCATGCGTGGGACAGTCCCACCCCAGGTTTTGTAGCTGTTTTAGAAAAAAGCTTTGCACACATATTCTACCTCCACCTCTTCCATCCAGTGTGTGAAGGTCTAAATTCATATGACATTTGTGGTAGAGCATGTCCTAGAGCTTGGTGATGTTAGTAACCTTTTCCTAGCCAAATACAACAGCTACATTTCATTTTGTATTGCATTTCCATGTTACTAAAACAGCAACTCTGTGAAAAATGATATAGTCTTAAAGGATATACTTCCTTAGGGTACACTTTCATAATTTGCCAGATATTCCAGCTTTAACTGAAGTCCATTCAAATCCATTAATTAAAACTAATGGAGCATATGTCCCAGCTCTGCTTCCTTCTTCATAATTGTGATCCCTGTAGAACTATTAAAAGAGAGGAAGAAAAAACTTGAACTCTATATTTGTGTGGCTAAAATAAGCAGTTGTCTTGTGTCAGAATATTTATTAATGTTAATTCCCCGGACTCATATTTAGATTTCAAGCTGAATTTTAGGAGTCAGGTTTAGCTGGATCTTAAGTAATATGATTGGCAGGTTTTCAGTTAAGGACAAACAAAAACTACGGTCTGGTGTTAAACATGAAAAATCCCCATGACATATTTATTCATCAAAATTAACGAATAATGATATTCAAGACCCATCCACATCCACCCCAAACTCACTACTAATTCTCATTATTTAAAATATTATGAGGTTAGGTGGGTCCTGGTTTTATCTTGCAAGAGAATAGTACTTTACTCTCATGTATACTGCATGACTTGGACGTGCACAAGATTCAGAACTTGCATCAGTGCTGCCAGTACCACAAAAAAGAATGAGAGTAGCTGAGAAAAAAAAATAATTGAGGTGGAATGAAATCTAGACAGCTGTGCTAAGCACATTTAAGATTTGTCTCATAGATGACTGACCACCAGGTTTTTAAAATGGGGCTCATCACTTTTCTGTTCTGGGTTTTATGATCATTTTTATGTATTTTATGATTATTCCAGATGTATGCTGCTTTCTAGTTTCTCTTGATATGTGAAAGATGGAAACAATTTTACACCCTGGTATTTAAGAGATATTTGATCATGAAACATTTCATTTATTGGCCTACTGGGAAGCAAATTAGAGTACATTGGGCAAACAGAAGCAACTACGGTGATTTGGCCATGAAAATAGTCTCCAGATCTCAGCAGATTCAGGTCCCTTCTCTCCATAAAAGTTAGGTTTCCTCTGAGTACATGCAAAGATGTGACCTCATCACTCCTGAAGCCTATACATGAATTCAAGTTCATTTAAGACTATTTTTAGAGACAGAGAGAAATTAAATGTCCCAGGCCCTGAGGAATTTCAGTGTCACAAAACCTACTTTTGTCTCAGCTGGAAGTGAGAATTGTCTGAGTGATTTATTTTAAAATAGAAAGTTTTCAGTTACAATATATTGCAATGTATTATATTTTAAATTTCATTTAAGCTTAAACACACACACACACACACACACACTATTAAGTGAAACATGCCTACGTAATTCAGGTTTTTAAGAGAAAGGCAGGGGCCCAGTAATCCAAAATGCACACTTTTCTGGTAAGTATAGGATGAATGCTTTTAAGTCAATACTGACTCTGATAGTTTTAAAATAAACACTTATCAGTTTAAGCATAAGACATAAAAATCAGTAGCAATCCTAAAATGAACATACTCATAAGGAATGTTACTGTGGCCACAGTAATCAACTCAGAAAATCAAAAGCTTACTCTCAGAGTGACCAGTATGAAAAATGGTTCCAGTTAGCTTTGATCCATCATCATAATTTTCTGACTTGGAAACAATAAGTTCACCCTGTGGCCATTAAACAAACATCAGTACTTGTAGAGATCCTCAGTGCTATAAGAAAAAAGCTAATTTTCAGTTGTAGCAAGCTGTAACAGAGATAGAAGAGAAAATATTCAGGACTAATATCACATCAAAATAAACTGTGTGTCTTTATACTCAGTGACTTAATGTAATTCTAGACTATCGACGACTTCCATGGAGCAGTTTTGGATGCTATCCATCTCCACTGTCAGCTCTATGTCTGCTTTGTTGATTAGCACAAAGACATAGGCTTGTACCTGTGTTGGAAATGTACCTTGTACATTTCTCTCCAGTGGTATGGCATCTACATTTTATCACTATGGAAAAAATTAATTTTGGTAAAAACATTAAAACCACCCATTAAATCAAAAAAACTGATCTGACAAAAGATACTGGAAAGACAAAATTTCTAAAAATATAGCGAATGTTATCTGCTTTATCTGCAAAAATTATTATATTGACCAAGTGAAAAACCTTCTTTGGAATCAGCAAATTTTTGTTTCTGTACCTCAGCACGCTAGCAACAATTTAGAGTGGAAAAATACCATTTTCACATATATTGTAGGAAAAATGTATAAATCTGTGCATTTGATTTTGTCTGTTGTGCTTAGATTTTTGTCATTTAAATAATACTAGCAATTGGGAAGACTAAATATTTGTATTTTGTTTCTTAAAAATAGCTTTTTCAGTACAAAGATTCTCTTGGACACACTTTCTATTAAGGCTACATTTACAAGTAGCTTATCAATTTTCAACAATTTTTATTACCACTGGTTAATTGCATATTACAGCATCTGACTGAAGAAAGTTTGGTTATGGAACAGATTGATAACCAGTTGCAACACATTTTGCAGATGAGCTTATATGTAATTAAAGCACGAGCTCCACTCTGCCGTGTGCTTATTACAATCTATGTTAATTATTTATTAAAGTTTTTCAAATCATACTGTTATAATGAAGTACAAATTGTATCATTACTCACAGATGCTGCAAAGGCTATATGTGCAAATTTAGTTGCCATACTTTATTTTTATGAGTTTAAGGACCATAGTGTCAATTATAAGAAAAATATTGTTAAGAAATTGTTTAGCATTTGTAATTTTATATTAACATAGAATATCTGTTTTGAACATGAAAGTAATGGGATTATGCACTTAAAATTTAAAGGATTTATATTAAAACCACCTAGAACTGTATATTGAAAATGAAAGAGGGGACAGCACTTTCTCACGGCCAGTAGTTAGATTATTGTTCGAAGAAATGGGACTATAGTATTGAAATCTCTGGGCCAGAATTGCTTTCTTTCCATGAGCTTTTGCAATTCATATAAATCCATTTACTTTTCAAGATGTTCTAGTACATAACTTCTCACGTTGAAGAGTACCATCACTACTCATCTATTTCTCTGTTCTATCATATCATGTCAGTGGAATATATCTTTGCCAAAAGCTTTTGAACACACTCATTTTTGACCTGTGAAGGTAGAAGATGGAGCTGCCATGTTCTTCCTTGCTCTGTGGAGAAAATACATCTTTTCAGCCATTTTTGCAGTTCTACTCACTTCCTTGACAGATATGGTTACCATGGCTTACGTGGTAGAAGCTGATCACAAAATTAACTCGTGTGTCTTCCCAGCAGCACAAATGCAGGGTGTTGAAGTTAAGGGGAGAACTGGAACCTTTCAGTGGATCTTCATGCTAACCTTCTTTCTGCTTTCCTTACAACCATGGGGTGGTGTTGTTCATACACCAGAATGACACTCAAATGTTTTTGTAGCATCTGGAGTCTCTATTACCTTAAAGTCTGAGGAAAGCCTACAGCACAGTGATCCAATCTTCTTTCAAAATGTATTTGATGGTTTAAACAGCTTCATAAAGATAAAGGTTAGTTTTGAAATGCATGAAATAAAATGTAAATTCCCAAAATGCCTGAGTTTGTTCAGATGGGGATTATTGTTGTAGGTCCATGTCTAGTCATGTTTTAATTCCATTTTCAAATCTGAGACAAGAGGGAGGAAAACAAACAGATATTCAATCCATGACCAAGTGAAAAAATTAAAAAATACCAAAGAAAAACAGACATTCACAATTCACAAGAAACTTCGGCTTTTCACATCTTAATCCAGATCCTAAATTCACTCATATGATTTAGAGAAAAACTATAAGGCATTTTCAACTGTCACAGAAAAATGAAAGTCGAATTGACCACAACTGACTTAGATCAAACAGGTCTAAAGCTTGATTTCTTGGAACAGAAAAAGTGCAGTTATCCCAAGCTTTTTCATTTTTCCCTCCCTCTCCCTCAAGAAAGTAATTATTTTCATAGTAAGAATGATTCTCAACAGAAACTTTACACATGGCCTAAACATCACAGTAGTCATGGTAACCTGATCTTAACAGTAGGACATCTTGATAAAAAGAGATAGACATAACAGGAGGCAAGCTACAAATCTTGTCTTTAGAGCAGTTCTGAAATAACTTCTCTGAGGTAAATGATGATGAAGTCTTTGTTCCTGTTACACGGTTTGAGCTGTTTCCCACTCTGTGTGAAAGCAGTGTGCTTGCTCCAAACTAATTTCAAAGTGTTTACTTTAGCTACATATTTTTTTGAATGAAGACTAAATATTGAAACCTAGTTATCTGAGTTTAACTGCTACAATGTATAACTGACTGGAAGGAGACTAATTTTCCACTTTGCTGTTTACCTCCTTGCATCTGTGGGTTTCTCTATAAGGAAGAAAAAAAATAAATATGTAAAGTGGTGATTTCTAGAAGTATTTCCATTTCTTCCTATGATTGGCCAATTAGATGTTAAAATCCAAATTTCCGAAGTATTTAGTTGTTTCATTTCCAACAAAACTAAATGGAATAAGTCACTCAGGTATTTTTGAGTCTCTAGGTTGACTGACTTATTTAAGAAAGTCTAATTCCTAAAAGGATTTGGCTTCACTGATGCTAAGAACCTTGTCACCTCACCTGTTTGTAGACTATCTAAAGGACAACCCAGAAGTTTTCAGTTCACTGAGGTTAGGAAGTAACGTCCACTTGAATCTTTACAGTTGGTTTTCATTTCATCTACAAACCTGTATATTAATTATAAGTGGTTTTCATTAGACAGATCACTATCCCAAGGCTAGGGGGAGTAATGAAAAGACATTCAGGCAATATTTAAATGACCTTAAGCAAATATTGTTCTTTTACGTTAAAACCCATATATTATCTGGAAAACCATTGAAACATAAAGATCCACAGGTTTATCACACTGGGTTTTTTTTTATTCTTCTCTGTATTTGCAAATCTGTTTCATTTTCAGCATCGACAGTCAGAAAAGGCTGAGGATTATTTACAGCCTAACCTAGATTCTTCATCAAGTTAATAATACAAAATATATTCCCTTACTCTCAGTTGGATTAGACTATGAGCATGTGTGAAATTCTGAAAAACATTTAAAGTGCTTAATTTTACTGTGATCTTAAATAGATAATGGTGAAATTCAGAGACCAGTCCTCAGCTGGTATAAATTGCAGTAAACTGTGGAGAATGGCAATTTGATGATTAAGACCTGCTGGGCTCTAGCCCTGAAATGTCATCGCTTTAGAAATAACTATCCCTGTGCTGTCAGTAAAAGTAAATGATTTCCTTTTTCCTACTCTTAAAAAAACCCTTCTTCTTAAATAAATAAATAAATGAATGAATGAATAAATAAATAAATAAATAAATGAATGAATGAATGAATGAATGAATAAATAAATAAATAATCTTTGACCTTAATTTATTTTTTTCCCTTCTCTGAAAGCAGAAAAATTGTACAAAAATATACTTTTGACCGAGGCATCAACAATTAAATTAATTGATACTCCTGTTAAGGGAGGGTTAATGTTTAATTTTAAGAACTTAGAAGTAGTCATGCACAGTTAGTGTTAAGGTACCTTGTTCTTTTGAAACTAATCTTTGTATACGTGTAAGCAATAAATTCAGGTTCTAACAAAGGGGTAGCCCTGGAGGATGAAGGAAAACCGGCCCAAGGCCAGTGATTTCAGGCCAAGAAAGAGTAAGAGACCAAGATGACCTGGTTTAAGACCATATATGGGAACTACAAAGGAGAACTCTAGCCAGCCGAACAGAGGAGTGGGCGAATTTGCAGACCCTCAAGACCACTGAAGATCCCTGCTCTAGGCAATTGGGCATGTGTGTGTGTGTGTGGGGGCAAATACTATAATTTGTTTTGGATAATCTTATGAATATGTATGTCTTTTCCAGGAAATTTTTGGACTATGTATACATGTACTGCATAAAAAGTGCTACCTGAGAGAAGGAAACTATGCACGTTAGGTAGACCGATCCCTCTTGCATCCAGCACTGCACTAAAGGATGCGTGCCTCTTAATGCAACATTGGTGTTAAAGAGTTTCATATTCCCAATTTCAGTGACACTTTTACGGTATTAAAAGACTGGCCAAAAAGCAGCTGGGCTGTTTCCCTGGCTCAATGTCCTTTATACTGTGGATGAATGGATGGATGGATGGATGGCAAGAAATTGTGAGGAAGTATGTGCGGAAGCTGCTGAAGGAGTTTAAATAATAATAAAAAAAACCAACAACACAGCAGACAAGCTGACAAAACTACAAAGCAAAAAAAAAAAAAAAAAAAAAAAAGAAAAAACCCACAAACCTTAATAATGGGGAAAATACAACTTTTAATTGTAATCCTGAGGGAGACTGTCACCTGGCATTGGTTTGTTGGTTTTTAAAATTATTTCCTAAACTTTTGTCTTTTTTTTTTTTTGGTGTGTGTATTTTGTTTTGCTTTACATTTTTGTTCGCTAACTCAAACTAATTATTTTTGTAGCTATGATTTTCACAACTGATTGCAGAGGTTTTTACTACTTGCCTCAGATTTTCTGAGATTGCTAACACAACATTATCATGTTCATAGAAACAGATTCTCTGCTAAAGTTTCTGATTATAAGCAGTAATAACAACAGAACTGCCATGTAAATCTCTTAAAAAGTTATCCATGTGCTTGGTAGTTAGTAAGAAAATAAAAATAATTAACAGCACTAAAAATACACTAGTATAAACTATTCTCCTGTTTACTGTTTTTTTGAGATTCAGGATCACCAGAGTAACAGCAACATATATACTCTACTGAGAATGCAAATAAAAGAAGGTACTGAAGATATTTCTTCTTTTTCACTATAAAATTTCCATTTAATGTCTGAGCTTGCATTCCTAGCAACCTTGGTAATTCAGAATTTTTATGAAAACTACTGAATTTCTGCAGGGTACTGTGGTCACAAAACTAGACTAATACAGAATGAGCAGCAGTTATGAAAGCTTTCATAGCTGGTCCTTGACCCCACCACATCTTCTACCGTGGCTAGTAGTGAAACTTTTAGGCACACTCTTTCTAAAATATAACAAAGTCATTTACTAATTCTCTTCCTTTTCATGCTTTTTGGGCTGTTTATCATGACAATACAGAAGTATTTGACAGGTATTTAAATAAACACCATGTCTATAGCTGACCTGGTTTTCAGATTTTATTTCAGTTTTGGTGGTTTTCATCACGTGCGAGGCAGAAGAGGATCCTTTATAGATTGTAACAGGTGTATCGAGAGTTATGCTAAGTCTTTCCCTGGTTTACAGTCATTGTGACTCTACTAAAACCAGTGTAGCAGCTGACCCCATTATTAAGCTGTTCTTTGAGCTTCATCCTTGACAGTACCCATTGAGAGCAAAAATATGAAACAGCATCAAAGTGCCAAAGGTACTATAAATCTTTGTAGGAGTTTGATGGAATTACCATGAGACAGAAAAAAAAATAACTTAAGCCTCACTGCATACTGGAATACTGAAAAAGTCTGTTTGCTCTGACTGAAAACAGATTATTGCAGAGGAATATCCACTTACCAGAAGGAAGAAAAGCTGTGTGTGGCTTCACAATGTATACCTACAAGATTATTTGACTGAAGTCAGGCTTCATCGCCAACAGGCAAATAAACAAACCTTAGTTTCAGTGATCACTTACTTGTCTCTCACAAATGTCTGAGAAGGATGAAAACCAAACATAATCTAGGTTCTTTCCTACTCTATCAGAGCATCATTTCCCTGGTACTTGAATGTTTTATTGTCAGCGTTTGGGAGTTGTCCATGTGTTCTTTGTAATCCAAAGGCTATTTCTCACCAACAGTCCTTTCTTTCCCCCTTACCAATTGAGCTGTCATTATTCATGTTACTGAAAATGCTTTGTATCATTTTAGATTAATGTTTTCTGCAAAATGTTATTTAATTTTCATTTTATGAAACCAAGTGGAATTTGCAAGTAGAGTTTACATTGGTCCCTAGAATGGCATGGCAGACAACTAAAACAAATTTGCTTTATTTAATTCTTACAAGACTTGACATTTTTCAAGTAGCTGATGCTTGAAAATATCCATATGTATCAACTGAAAACCTGAAAAAGCTGAAAATTAATTTTCCTCAGGAAAGCAAAGAACAAAGTGAAAAAACATGCTTGTAAGCTTAAATTGCAGAGTACACACACTTGAGCTAATGATAATGCTTTGGTGTTTTGCCATGACAGCCTTTTTACCACTTTCTTTGCAATGGAAAATATCAAGTCGTTAGAAGTTGATAAACAATTCTATATATATGTGTGTGTGTATAAAAAAAGAGAGAGGGAGAGGTAAAACCAAACATGTTTTCTTCCTCCAACAGTAGAAATGAAAACAATTAAACAAATTGCACAAGCACTGTCAAACAGATAGCACCTACCCAATGATCTATCAGATGAGGGGGAAGAAAAAGGAGCATACAGAAGTTAGGCACTGACTTCAAGCAAGCAAAGACAATGTTATAGAAGCATCAGGACATAAAAAATAACCTCTTACAACCATCACTGGTTTCCTATACACGTGGCTGTAACACGTGGCCAAAGTCACAAAAGTTTCAATGAAAGATGAATGTGAGGGCAAACGGCTGGAGAATGTCTTACTTCAGTATTGGCCCACTACCAGCATCTTTTGTTTAAGGAAGAGGAAGAATGAAAAGAAAGGAGTCTTTAGTACCAGCATAGTTTTCACAGTGCTGGGATCTATTTGCTTGTGTAAATAACAAATGCCACAGAAAAAGGCTGCATAGCCTCTTACTCATGGTTTCTGAGTCAATTTTCCAAAGCCCTGTTGACTGCTGACGGTTTTCTTTTTAATTTATGTGTCAGTATCTTGACTTTCCTTCAGGACACAGGCCAAGTTGCCTAGGACCATATCTTCTTATGCCAGTGACTGAAACATGCAGCATGGCAGTATTTTGTCTTTCTATTAAAGACATTTGGAGTTGCTGAGGACCAAATGTCCATGAGTAATGAAAAGTTACTGAAATACATAGCTATGATGAATGTTAATGTAACAACCAATGCAATAACAATACAAAAATTGAAGCATTTTCATATTAAAAGAGGGATTGGTTTTACAGATAATTTTCAATTAGATTATTTCAAGGATTCCAGACTTCTTAAAGAGTTTCTGCTTGTATGTTACCATCTGAAAGCCAGTGCAGGAAGTGCACAGATACATATAGGAGACACGTGTGTGTATATATATATGTATATATATACACCTATGCATATAATATAACAGATAGACACACACACACAGAGGGGAGATGTAGTCATAATGCACAATATCTGAAAGGGGTTAGTAAATTCTGTAGTAAGCGAGTGTGTTAATGCCTGCCAGTTTAGAAGACACTTTTGAGAGTACATATGAAATGCATGCTTTGAATGGGAGCTTCGGTATGAAAAGAGTCTCAGGTAAAATCCATCTGTGACATGGCAACATTAAAACAAGGTGAACATGTATTAAATCCAAAGACTATAGAATAAATATGAAGTCTTTGCTGTTCTATACAATAGTTTTTTTAAACATCCCATTTCTGTTAATGAGGTTGGAGATACTAAAACGGACCCCCATGTCCAGCATATTCTAACACCCTTATGCAATAATGAATATACAGCTACAGCCACTGATTACTACTACCTCTGTCTTTGCTCCCTGGCACATTCCAGCTTGTATTATTTTTTTCTGGAAGAGTACAGAAATAAAAAATAACAACTCAACATGTAGAGGAATGAAGCTGGGTTAATTAGCATTGATAATATACAGCTGTGGCTGGCTTCAGGGGTGGCAGGTTGGCCAATTTAGATAAGGTGCAGCTGTGGCTGTTTCTGTTAAGTGGTTGAGAGCCAATGAACAGAAAGCAGCCAAGGAAGAAGAGGAGGGAGGAAGAAGCAAGAGGAGAGAGAGGGGGTGCTGTATGAGGTGAGATGAGGAGAAGGCAGCAGAGGGACTGGTATGAAGATTATGCTGGTATGAGATGTTAAAAGACCTTGTTGCAGCTTGATAGTTTGGAGAGTGCTGTGACATCAACAGGCAATTTTTCTCCCTGCTTTTCCCCACTTACCTGTTCTTGATCATATAAATGATTTACATTAATACCCTTATAGGTGTTCTTGGTAACTGCGTCCATGGTGCTGCTTCCATGAATGAACATGCTCTTTGATGTCAAGCATGTGCAAAGTCACTAGCTTTAGATAATAAAATATTCAGAGGATTGTTCTATTTGATGTGATTAGCAAGAAAAGAACAATGAATTATGTTCTGTATTTACTTCTCTTACAATCTAATACTCTCATTTAGAAAATGGCTCTGTACAGGTAGACCTTTAGTACTGTACACTGGACCCTTTTGGCCCCCACTACGTGTGTGTCAAGGCTTTAAAGAATCTCTTTCAAAACAGTTCAAATCAGTGAGAAAAATGGAAAGGAAACCTGACTTCTTGCATCCCTGACAATTCAATGTCAATATCAATATTTGTTAGAGAAGTAAGACAGTTATGATTTATACCAACAAAACATCAAATCCTAAGATTAGACACAATTATTTAGAGTCATCCTTTACATATCTCAGTTTCAACTTCAGAGAAATAAAGACATAAATGCCAATCAAATTAAACTTTTTCTTACAATTTATTGAAGGGCTCACTCAAGACAAGGAATTAATTTCCTTTAAATGCTAAGGACAGCAGGAACTGATTATCCATGAAGATGAGTTATCATTTCTATGATTAATTATTTTCAGTTATTGTAGTGAGTTACTTTATATACTGGATTTAAATACAATATAGCTGCCTTCTTCATCTTTCAGCTGGTCCAACTCATAAACACATAAAAATAAATTTATCTTGCAATATGTCTATTTAAAGTGATAGCTGAAACTTCAACTCAAAGCCTGAATGCTTAACATGGAAACACTTCTTTGTACTTAAATTATCCCTGGGGATGGCACAATGCACTTAACCTGAAATAAAAATCTCACAAAGAAAGCAAACTTATAACTGGGGGTGGGGTGGGGGGGAGGGGGGCAGTAAAAAGACTCTTTAGAAAATTTTTCCCCAGACTTTGAGGTAAGTAGCACAGTCTTTTACCATGCCTTTTTATTACTGAAAATCTGCTAAAGGCAGAAGGGGGGGGGGGGGGGGAGGGGAAGCTTCTAGTTTTACAATTTTTCTTGGGGAAAAAAAACTTTGCCTATATAGTATATACATTTGTGTAATGTATGTCTCCTTATAAATACATGCAAGTATTACAGTGTAGTTCAGAGAAACAATAAAATGTGGTATCAGGATGCACATTAGCATAGTTTGGAAGCAAGATGAAGAACTGAATGCTCTGCTACACTGATCTTCTAGGTACACATACTGATTTCTCTTATAAGAAAGGTGAAAGTTTTCATAGGGTGAAAGATACGCCCTGCGTTGATATGGTTGTGCTACATCTCATGCACCTACTAGGCAATTCCATGAAAGTACCGGTCCAAAAAAAATATAGATAATGAATCAATTATTTTAGTGCACTTAAGCACATAATTTCCATTGTCTTTATTGTAAATTAATAAATTCTGCCTAAATACCTTGAAATCTCTTACTTTTTAAGCAGAGGCAGAATCTGAAATATGTAAGCAAAGCTTGTACATAATGACAAGGTGTACAATCTACAAGGTTAGAGTGCCTTTTATACTTCATGTTACAAAAAGTTTGGGACATGGATTCTCTTCATTTTTAAAGCCTCAAACCTGTATTTTAACTTTTTGTTTGCAGGTCAGAAATGAGTCCAACACCTGATTACCACATTTAACACATGTTAAAATGTCCTCAGCTTCCTGAACCAGAGAAATGGAAGTCATGCTCAGATTTGACTACGTTCTGTAAAAGTAAAATACACTGTAGGCTTAAGTAACAACAAAATAAATAAACAGTTGATTTAACTTCCTCTAGCTGTCTTTAAGTCTGATTGAGCCCTTATAATATCTAGAGAAGACCTGCAGTAGGATGTCACCTCATTTAAGTGGAGTGGGCAGCAAGGGGAAAAACAGCATTGTTCTTCCTACCTAGAAACATTTGATGGCATAAGGAACTAGTCTGAACATTAACCAAGATTTCATTTTTCTCTTAGGTCTATGGGTTCATAGACCATAGGATGACTCTGTGTTTCTACAATCCATTCATCATCACCAACAAGAACTATGTCCAGAGAGCTGCAAACATGTTGAGATTCTGAAATTAGTTTTCTTGGTGATGATCTATAATGTAAGAACAGAACAGCTTGATTGCCATAATAATGGAACTGCCAAGCTTTGGCAGGGAGGGAGGCAGAAGAAGGGGGAAACATGAAACACATTGCAATTTAAATTCTGGTGTTGGTCCAAGATAGCTTTAATTTTACTCATCTACTCCCAGAACCAGGAAAACATATTTTTTCAAAGCCTCCTGATGCTATATGGCACTTTGGGGATGTAAACTGATTATTTCAATTTCTCTGTATCCTTTATGTTTTACTATGTGAGTTTTATTAGTCTTGGACTCATTACTTTTACCTTAAGAAAATATTCTTATTTTGCCCTAATTGGTTTCCCCACTACAAATGTCAGAAAATAAAAATACAATGCTTTCCTGTAACTTGACAAGTATTTAAAAAACTTTGATGGGAGAGCTAGATAGATTATAATTTTTTTTTCTTTGGGTAGCTGTCATGTTAATGGTTGTCATCTGTGAAAGTAAAGATGATGAAAAGCTTACATTTATATGTAACACACTTGATCAAATAAGGATCCTCACATGTCCTGTAATATTCATATATATATATATAAGTACATAGGAATACATACACATATACATTTATTATACATAAGCAACAGCATTTTGCATTCCAATCAAATGTACTGATTGCTCCATGGTAAAAGGAAAATGAAGAGTAATTCCTGTAGAGGCAAACTGTAGATAAAATTCTAAGTAAATAGAACACAATTTCAGTGTTGTAATTTCATTAAAACAAGGTCAATATTCCCTTGTGAAATGTTCTACTGCCTCTTTACTACTTAAATACCCAAGCTCCACTCCATGGAGTGAGACCAATTTTCAACAAACAGGTTGCAGAGCTGATTTAACTAAGCTTTATGTATCCCCCTTGCCCTTGAGTTTTCAGAGTGATTGGTGGTCGATCACTCTATCATCCAGGTCATCATGCAGCTGGACAAATTCTTGTGCTGGCAATGAAGTCGGTGGCAAATGGACTTTTCCTTCTAGCAGAAACAACAATTACTGCAAGTTTAGAGCACTTTCTGAATTATGTCCCAGGGTATTAATCCTTCGACAAGACAAGTGACAATGATATACAGGTCCCCCAAATGTGTCACTGTCTTGTTTAAATACATTTCAGATGTGATTCTGATCCAGAAAAAAAGTGTTTAAATATGTTCAGCTCAAGAACCGACATTGATAAATGAATATCCAACAGAAGAGAAAAACATATTACTGAGTGCATTCAGACTGGAAGGTCTGTACTCCTGTACAGGATGACCTGTAGCAGTCATCCCCTAAAACCATGATTCTGCTAGGCAAGTTGACTAGCTTGCTAATCACAACATGCTTTGTGTGCATTCCTGCTTTATCTCTTTGTACCTCCTGCTGGTGCTGCAGAAGTCTGATTCTGCATCATTATCTAGGAGACATCCAAGAACAAGTGTTAATGTTGGTACCCAAGAACTTTATCTCCTATATTGAATTCTAATACATCTAAAGTGAAGTTCTAATTTAAGAAGTCATCATAAGAAAGAGACTTAAATTTAGATATAATGAAAAAATAACAAATTTTATTTTCTTCAAACCATCTCCAGAATGAAGTAATTCATAAGGATTGTTAATGCCCTGCATTACTACTTCTGTTGCTTTAGCAGAATAGTGATGTCATTATTCTGTTCAATGCTGCAGCCTGCAACTGTTATGTGGCATAAATGCTGGGGGACAATAATGTGTCACCCCGTTTAAGTAGCAAAAAATGGGTTAATACCATCACAAGCAATGGCAAGCAATGTGGTCTTCTTTTCCCCATTATGATACAGGCTGTTTGAACAGTAAAAGAAACTCGATTAACTCAGTGACTACTAAATAATGTATGACAGCTGAGCCTTTCAATATTCTCTGACAAGGTTATCAGCAAGATGCCAATGAGAGATGGTGGCAGAGTGAACATGTTAAAGAAGTCAATGGCTTCCAGCCAAGAAATGATAGAGGGGAGAGTAGCAGCGATAGATGTTAAGCTATTGTATCAGTGGGGAAATTCAGAAGGAAAAAAAAAAATAATTAAAAATGTCTGAGCCCCAAGCTTGATATGAGGAAGATTTGTTAGTCACAGCAAGAAACTGATAGTTAAATCAATGAAATAGGAAGTAGCTTGTGTTTCCAATCTTCCTTGTACTGAAGCATAAAAGGAGGTATGTCATTGACTTCAAAAGCAGTAGAATTGGCTACATAGTAGCTAGAATGTCTCTTAAACAAACGAAGAAAGAAAATATCTTTCCATGGTTTGTGTATAGCTTAATTTCATAAAGAAAGTTTGCGAAGGCATGTAAGCACTCCACTTAATTTCATGGATGAAGAGATGCCTAAAAACTTTCAGTAAAATACATCCTCAAGTTCTTTGCAGTCTCTCAATAGCTTTGAGTGGTAAAGAACTGCCATTACTTCTTATTTAGAAAAAAATACAATGCACCACAAAACTAAAAGAGATTTTTTTTTAGAGATATTAAGTTGTTTGAAGATAAAAATGTGAGATTTGTCAAAAGCAGGTGACAGCTAGACATGTAACTCTTAAAGATATTTCAATCATTAGAAATCAATGGAAATTAAATGTGTAGACGCTTTAAAAAATAACCATCAGTTAGAACGTTAGTCATAGACATAAGTTTCAAAAACCTGTCATTAAGTGACTTTCTGATGTCACAGAGGAGCTCTGGAATGTAAACAGTAGCTGAAACTCATCTCTGAAAATCTGCATTTGAAACCTTTCCTGGAGCCACCAGCAGTATAACTAAATAACTAACTAAAGTCAATGCCAGCTTCATAATATTACATCACTAATTAATCTAAAGATATTTAGCTGAAAGCCTTATAGTTACAAGAAGTCTTTGCCAGAATGATGTCCCATGTCTTCATGTGCTTTGACCAAGTCTTGTGGGTTTGTGCTGTGCAAGGATTTGGCAGACTAACATTAAAAGATGTTTCATGAATGAATGGAGAGTCTCATGGAGTATTTTATTCTAAATGTTTTAAAAGTAAAGAAATCCTAAATTCTATAATTTTTCTTCATTCATTCCCATGTTCCTGAGCTGCTGCTCACAAATCTCTTGCCATCTGAACTGCTCTGCTTCATAATTGTCCCTCATCCTCTAATCTAGTTATCTGACCTATCTTCTTATCACAGTTTTCTTTTACGTTTTCTCTGCCATTTTCATTTTCTGCGTACCCCATGATTTGCTTATGGCCTCACAGTGATTCCTCTTCCCTGTTCCCTGTATTCATAATGTTTGCTACAAGCCAGGAATGACAAGGAGGCTTGAACAAGTCCAGTATGCCTCTTTTATTCTCCACAAAACGATGTGAACCAAAAATCGACTGCATTTCACAAGGACAAGGAACACAATGCCGTGTCCTCAGTGGAACAGGTTATGGTTTATTTTACTTGGAGTAAAGAATTTCATTGAGAGTGGCAGGAACTGAAGCACCTTAGAGATTACTGTTTGTTCCAGCTGAATTGTCATTGTCACTCTGCAATCTGTGACTTTTCTGTGATTCTTTACTGAAGTTGTTTCATAATTACCACAGCTACCGTGTTCTGAACCTTGTGAATACTCTCATGAAGGGCATTCCTTGGATTGTCCAGCTGGCAAATAGAGCTTGGCCCTTACAGGAGCCTTGGGTGTCCTGTTCTGCAGGTGACATTGATTAGATGTGCTGTAAAGAAAAGATGACATTTTAAAGGTTTGAATATGCAAATGACGTTTTTCCCCGCAGAAAGGATAGCCTTATGAAATGTTACAGAAATGATTCTTACAGCTAGTAGAAAAAAAAAAGGAAAAAAAAAAAAGGAAAAAAAAAAAGGAAAGACTCATGCCTTCCCACATACTCTGTCTCTGAGAGCAGGAGCAAGCAGGACTGAAAATTGGAATGACCTGTGGTAAATCTGTGTGTTGAAAAATATCTTTATCACTTACGTTTTCTTTGTTTTTAGACTGGTAGGCACTGATTAGCTTTCAGGTGTTAATTGTGTGAGTGAAAGTTTACTGAGTTGGTACTGTTATGCAGATTGGTAAGATCTCTACCTCCCCCCTGTCCCATGTCATACACTCAGCTGCTCCAGTCCTTCTTCCTACTAGGCCATCAGGTTCCTGAGATTTTTCATCTTTCACCTCTTCTTCTCACATCCTCCTGCCACTGGCAGGAGTGATTAGCAAGCCTGCTCTGTACTGCAGTTCATCTCACTGTTCCCTTTCCTCCTTGCTTGACATACCTCTAGACCTATCAAGTCTTGTTGAATGGCAGATTCACATAAGTACTTCACTCCTGGTGCTTCCCTGCTGTCAGTATTCCATGCTTTTGAATCGTAAAGCCACAGACCTTCCTCCTGTGGGAAAAGCCCATAGGCATCCTGAAATGCCTGCACAGGAAAGCTGCTGGATCTGATGCTCAGTGTTTAGGGTAGTGGAACAAAGCAGCTGCTCTGTACCTCAGGTATGGATGCACATTATAGTCAGGTCTTGCAAACAAAAGGTTTGCCTCCTACATAGCACACTCCCTAGTGGCAACATAGAACAAGGACTGCCATGTCTGGATTTACACCTGACATATGAATCTGCACTCCTGCATGGTCAGAATAAAGTTGATATTTTGAGGAGCTGGTTGAAAACCAAACAAAATCCCAGCATAAAGGCTAAACTTGTTTTCATCTCTTTGTAACAATAAATGAAAAACTGTCAATCCATTTTTTTGTCAGTATAGGTGTGAGCATTAAACAATCTACTCCCTTTTCAACCAGATGAGTCATTGCTTTCCACTATAGAAGCAGTTGGTACAAGTAATATAAGAATAGAGATGGGCAAGCAGAGACACAAAACTGAGCCAGGCAAGCAGAGACACAAAACTGAGCCCTCATGAAACTCAGCTTTAAGAAAAAATCTTTCAGATAACCATATGACCGTGAGCCAACAGGCATAACACATTTATTCTTCAAACTCAAGACTTTCTCCCAGATGCCCACTTACTATCTTGTTTCCCTTTTAGTAGTAGCCACCGTGCAGATAATTTTGCATTCTGCCAGGCATCAGACATGTAACTGTATCATTTGCTCTTTGCTAGCTGTTCAGTCACTTAGCTTTAGCACTGTGATTCCAAGAAAGCATCAAAGCATCACAGAAGTGATGAGATATGAACAGTGTCCAAACTAGACATTGTCAATCTGCTATTTTAAAATAATTTCATGAGGGATACTGACTTAAAAAGCAAGTTTTGAACTATTATTAAATAAACAGCTTAGCTCTTATATAATTCTAAAAAAAGTTAAGGAAAACAAAGCAGAAGTAGAACCAAAAACTTTTCTGCATTAGAATGCTTTACTGGGCCCTGTTATTGCAGCTTTATAGGCGCAGTCCTTACCAGATGTTAGGATGCTGTCTTCTTAATGTTAGATCCTTATTATCGTGTTTCATTTAGTGATGTCAAACATAGGATGTGATAGGATGTCAAAATGAAAACCTCGAAAACTGAGCTGTGGTCTTTGATGTAGGCATAATTTTTTATATTTTTTTTATGACTGCAATGCTGGATGGCCCATGGCTCTGTCTGAACATCCACATTTCCTACTGCCTGTCCCAGCTGGGTGTTTTGATGGGCAAATCTAGACCATGCAGACAGAATTTCAAGAAGCATTTTGGCATAAAGCAATCATGGATGCTGAGAGCTGAACAATTTTTCAAATCGTGCTCTCTGTTTGGCAGCCAGAATCAGTGAGCACTCTTGAAAATACAGGCTTAAACAATCAATGGAACAAATGCAACCAAGAAACTAAACTTCAGTGTGCCACCTTGAAGGCCTGTCTCAGATTGTAAATTGAGACATCAGACAAAGAGATAAAGAATTTTTGCTCCTCTCTTCTGGTATTGTGACCAAAGGCATCAAGGGATTTAAAACACCACATGTATTCTTCTACATCTACATCATACTCTCCAGCTGAAACAAGTATTAAAGATCATGTGTGCATTTGTATGTGCATATGTAGATAGATACAGGTTATGGGTGTATCAATAATACATAATAATATATCAATCTGCATGTTTTAATCATTTATGTACTTACATCATTATATGCATGTGCATATATCTATGAATATTTATGTATAAATATATGTGTATATATGTATGCAGATGCATAGGTATGTATGTATATAAAAATATATATACACCTAGGTTTTAATACCACTTTCATGTATATGTAAGGTTGATAGGTGGTATTTCTTTTGAGGAAACAAATCAACCTGAAACCAAAACCAGCAAAGAAAACAACTACTCAACTGGATTAGATAAACCCAATGGAAAAAAATTCCAATAATCTTTTCAGGTCACTAAAACATCAATTCCCCAACATTTCATCACCAATAGATTTAAAAATATGAATTTGGTGTACATTTAAGAGTTTACTTCAGTGAAGGTAAGGTGCTTCCAAATACAAAATGGAAATGTAATATCTTAAGTGAAGCAGAAAGAGAGAATTTATGCACGCTCATTCTCCAGAAGGAAGTAGAATATAGTCATCTTTGCACTGACTTTAAGACTTCACTTTTAACTAAAGTTCATGGTATGGTAATGAGCTGTTGATTTTTGTCTTCAGAAAATGTTTACATGCAGCACAGAGGATTTAAACATCTGGCATATGTAAGCATGGTAAAGAGTTATTGCCTAAGGGATAATAAATGAGAGGAAACCCAAAAATACACACAAAATAGATGAGGTTGGTACCCTTGAGGTCGGAAACTGTACACCATCTCTTAAAGATATCTTAAATTCCTCTCATTAGAAAACACATTAAGAATTAGTTGTCTTAAAACAAGTAATATCATTAAGCAAAGATTTTAATCATTTTTTTAGGAAAAATATATTGTGACTTTAATTCACTATGTATACCAATTCTCTACACACACCTGTTACAACAAAAAAGATTGAATTCATCTTGAAAACAGTATAGTAGGTGACCCTGGAAAACCAACAGAAACATATTTTAAAGCTTACTAAATAATCACAAAATGCCTCAGACACAGATTGCTACAGCACCGTAAAAATAGATAAAATAACTTTTTAGAACATTCATATGTAATGAAATAGGACTTCCAGTATTTAGGTCAGTGGATGAACGTCTTTGTCTTTCCAAAACAAAAGTGGGTTTGTATAACAGGATGCCATGTCCTGAAGGAAGTAGGGCAGTAAGAAGGGAGATCTCTAGGGAATACCCCAGTATAAGTCAGTCTGAACCTACACACATTCTCATAGTAGTCATTGAGCCCTCCAAATCACAGTCCATCAGTTACCTGACTTGCAGGGGTTAACACAGCATTGCATTAGTGGTGTAAAATCTAGTGATATTAACAAGCACATCTTTTCATGGGATGAGTAAATACTCAGGCTTCATTGCAATATTTTGTTTGTATTGTTTTTTTGTTTGGGGTTTTTTTGTGCTGTTTGGTTTGGTTTTGGTTTTGTTTTTTTGTGTGTCTGTGTGTGTGTGTGGATTGTTTTTTCTTTTACCTGGTAGAGAAGAGAGCAGCATGGAAAGAAGATACAGGAAACTAGTTTGATTAGAGTGGAACATCTCACAGGCTTAGGACCAACTTCAAAACCACCATTTTGAACCAACTTCTTTCCTCAAGGATCATACTGAAATATGTTAAAAGGGCACAGAGGAAAAAAACCCTCTGATTTTGAAGTGAAATATTTTAACAATTTAGTCATTATGAAGAAAAATATGTTGCTATAATTAAGTGTCATGAGTGCTGTCATCTGTAGTTACCTTTAATTCAGTTACCATCATGTCTCACTCTAGCTCTATTATATAAATAGAGGAGAACGGATAAATCCAAAAGCCATCAAAGCTGTCAGTCAGAGCAGTGATTAGAGAAATTATTTTCAGAATTGGATTCCCTTGCTTTTGATAAAGGTCTCTCTTTCTTTATATATCTTTTATCATAGAATCATAGAATCATTTAGGTAGGAAAAGACCTTTGACATCACCAAGTCCAACTGTTAAGCCAGGACTGCCAAATCCATCACTAAACCATGTCCTTAAGCATTGATTCCATGTGTTTTTTAAACACTTCCAGGGGTGGTGATTCCACCACTTCCCTGGTCAGCCTATTCCAATGCTTGACCGTCCTTTCTGTGAAGAAATTTTTCCTCATATCCAATCTAAACCTCCCTTGGCATAACTTGAGGCCATTTCCCTTTGTTCTGTCATGTGTTATTTGGAAGAAGAGATCTACCCCCACCTGCCTACAGCCTCCCTTCAGGTAGTTGAAGAGAACAATAAGATCCCCTCGAGCCTCCTTTTCTCCAGGCTAAGCAATCCCAGTTCCATCAGCTGCTCCTCATAAGACTTGTGCTCTAGACCAAGCAAACCAGCTTTGTTGCCTTCCTCTGGACACATTCCAGCATCTCTGCATCCCCAGCTATGAACCAGTACCCCTAGGTCCTTTTCCACCAGGCAAATGGATTTGAATGGATTTCATTACAGAGACATTGTCTTCAAAAATATTGAAAAGGACACCCTATTACCTTTCTGTAAACAAGTAAGTTTGAGCTTCATGGCTAAACCTGAGGTCTTCATTGGCATTATTTGGGCTTTTTTGGTTTTCTGTGTTTTTGCAAAAGACTAGTGTCGCTACAAGTAGAAAAAATGAATGGAAATATTAGAAACCCATCTTTGAAGTTGTTCTAGACATCAGGACTTCACAATCAGCCAGGACAAAAGATCCTGCTATTTATGATGATCATCAACAAATACTAGTACCAACAGGCACTGAAAAAATGAGTTAAGAGACTGTGAAACACACTTGCACTGACTGATGGAAAGCAAAGTATTCTACCAAACCAGACGGTAGGAGCAACAACAGTTATGCCTGTACTGGGATACTATAAAAGGCTTCTATATCCATATCAATCATTAACCTAAACAAGCCATTTCTAGCTTGAGGAAAGTAAGTGCCTTTTAATGTCTGTTTAGTTCTGAGAGTTTGTTCTGATGGCACAAGAGAAATATTGCCTAACAATTCCTGAAGAGGTTTATGAAAATAATACTTTTTTGTTGTTAGAAAAGATCAAATAGTCAAAGAAAAAAATGATATGTGAAAACTTATCAGTTCTCAAGAAATGGCAGAGCTATCTCCTTTGGTTTCTTTAACTCCCAGGTGAGTTCCTGTTCTTCAGATGTATTCTATAGATGATCTTTTGGTCAGGATCATATGATATGAACACCCTGCTTTCCAAATGAAGAACTAGGGAAAACCAGTTTTGATCAAGTGATATGAAAATGTTCAAGGAAAATTTCCAAGGCTTGGCAAAGCTAAGACTACAAGTTATGTGCCAGTTAACCTTGAACGATAAGGGGAATCAATTATAATTTCATTGGCTTCCAGGCCAACCCATTACTTTTGTTTTCTATGGAGAACTTCAAATACATTTTTTCAGAGGGCAATGGTATCTTAAGAAGTGATCCTTTGTGCCAGCCTCAGCTGTTCATAAATTTCAACTGCTTCCAGGATGCTATAGTTTCTTCCAAACCATGGAAGAAGAAAAAGATTTCAGAAAGAACTTAAAGGTGGATAATACATAAACCCATAGGAATAGCCAGAATGTTAGAGAAGCAAGGGTTAACACCTCAGCAGCACTAGAGAAATCTAAAGTTGGTGGCTTTTTGCTATTCAAACTATGGACTTCAAGAGATTGAAACTGATTAGACGGTGACTCTGGTTAGTTGAACTGGTCTGTGGAAATGCATGCCTTGTTTTCTCCCTCACTCTCTATGTAACAACTGGGAGGAAAACAGAGATTTTCACTGCACAAAAAAGCATTGAAGGCATTTCCCACCTTTGAAAACTTTCAGCACAATAAAGCAAGGATACAACTAGATAAAATAGATATTGTGGTATATATGAAGATAAAACAAAAGAAGCTGAATAGCAGTGAGTAGGTTCTAGGCAGTAGGAGAAGGAAGTATAAAAGGCAAGTGGCATGAGATGTTGATACAGTGAGTGGGACACTTTCGAAGCAAACCCGCACTAGTAGAAAACACTTCAAAATTATACTTTCATATCTGATGTATTCTGGACATAGAGTAGGGATCCACAAGCTCAGGCTCAGATCTGAGCTTTTCTCATGGACTTTCATGCATTGTGTGGGGGAATTTGTTACAGGAAGTTTTAATGTTTGGCCCACAGAATATCAGCAATTTCTCAAGATTTCTTTGAGGTCTGAAATGGGCAACCTTTTTTTTTTTCTTCTTCTTTCCATTCAATGCAAGAAAGTGGGTTTTTACTGAGCCATTTTATCACAGAATGTATTCAATTAACACCTTAGTAAACATGATCTGTAGTGGTAAACAATAATAAAACAACACAGTCCAGGTTTCTATCATATATAGTGCTATGATAATTACTAACATTTGTATATAAATGCTAGGGGACAGCATTACATTTTCTGTGCTGGCTAACTGCCACTGTATCTATTGCTTTCTACCCCTCTTCAACATAGAATATTTGGGAAATAATTATGGGAGATTTTTCATCAAAAACTTAGTCTTAAAACATTTTTTATTCTCTGCAGATAAGAACTGTCACTTTCACTTCATTTAAGAATATGTTTTTGTTAGAAAGTTACCTTAAAATGTATCAAAATATAGTTTATAATTAATAGATGGCAGCTTGCCCTTTGGCAAAAGCAGCATCAATGAACTTCTAGACACATTCTAGCTGAAATTTGATAAATAGAACTAGTGATCTCAGGCAGCGTCCATTTCTCTGAAGTGCAGGCTTCATCAGCTCTGACATTTATGTAAAAATAAATTTAAATGCAGTTGTCTGACATAAAGAGCAGAATGAAAACTACTGTGGCCAGTGCTTCTGCAGTGTGGTAGGTACACTGCAAAATGGACAAGAGAATAAAAACCCCTAAATTCTATCAAAAGCTGTTTTAATTTTGAGATTAAAGAAACAGATAGATGGCCAACAGCCTTTCTCAGGAGATCCAGCTTTGACCCAGCCACAAATGCATCTTCTTACTAATTCATCATCTATTTTTATTTAACTTTATGATATTTTCTTTTACTTTATGATATTTTCTTTTAAAATCAGTCTTGTTTTAGTAAAACATGTATAGCTTGAGGAGAATTGTGGCTGAAATACAATATTAATGCTCTTTCTAATAGACAATGTATTAGTTATACCAGCACACTGGAGACCAAATGCAACCTACTATAGTTCCGGGGAAAATCCACAAAATGCAACCAGAAAACATGAATTCCCACTCCCACTCAATGATGATCAATTATATCTGAAAACTAGTGATTACCCTACTAATTAACAGTAATTTTACTGTCACTAATGTAATCTCACAATCTGAGATGAAGGACAAGTCTGCAAAAGTCTTGATAAGGACTGATTACCTTGAACTCGGTATAACTCAGTATAAAAGAAAAGTTACACTGATGCATAGAATCACAAAGCCATAGAAGATACTGAGGCATATAGTAGGGCTGCTGGCTCTATCTCCTGCACAGGTCATGATCCCTCAGTCATCACACATTCTTCAGAAATTTGCAGAGGCTGACCTTCTCCAGGGCAGGACAAAACAGAGAAGAAATTGAAACCAAGTAAGCAAGTATCTTTTTTTCTCAGTGGCTTATTTCTCTCATTTATCCTCTGATTTCTGAACAACATACACAGATACTTATTGTCATATCTGTGGCCCTAAAGTCTGCACCTACTCCCTGAAGAGCATGGTAATACCTAGAAAGTGGTGTCCAGGTACTAGAGGTGAGTTAGTAAAGAGTCCTGATCAGGACCACATGGAAAGAAATCTGAAGGACGTCTGGGAGAGCATTTGCTTATGGAAAGTTTTAGGTGTTACCTAGGGAAAAAAGAAGGATAAAAGCAGATTCAATCTGTCTTATTCTTTGGCACTTGCAATAAAAGTAGCTGTGTTGGGATTGAAATGCTGAAATTCAGAAGGGAGAAACTGTTCCTTGTGCAGCAGATGAAGGTAGAGTGATCATAAGGATCAATGTGCTTCTGGGATTTTTCATGTAAACCCTGGGACTGGATTAAATTGAAGATGTAAAATCTGGGAATACTGAAAATTCAGTAACTTTCTAATATCCAAAGAAATATGACATTTTGGAAACTAAATGGAGTTTCCCTGAAAACTAGAAGGAAAAATATTTTAGAGTGGACCTAAAAACCTGCTGTTTGTAGTTATAAAATGATAGGAAACAGGTAATTTTTCACTTCTTTCTCAACGTGATTTGATGGAAGTCACTCAAAAACCTATCACTGTTTGGATTGGATTCAGTCTGCATTTCATGTTTGCATTTGAATTTAGGTCTGTCACAACCGATAAAGAGTGATAAATGTGACATTACTGCATCTAAAGATCATTAAATGTCAGCTCAGGCACTGGCAGCAAAATGGCTGGCAGAAAGTCAATGATGCAAGAACTGTATGGAGTGTGAAGAGTGGAGATGGATCTAGGGCAGCGGGGAGTCATGCAAGCTGTGAGTAATCAATCAATCATTTTATACTGAGGAAGAATAAAATGAGACATAAAGGCAGTTCTCTGTGTACAGGTAGAGAGAAAAACATCTTATTTGTAACTGTTTTGATTCATGTCTGTGTGCACCCAGTAACCATGAAGAGAAATAATAGGTCTGTAAAAAGCATACATTGTGCTCCAGCCAATTTCTTTTGATAATTCATCTAAAATTTGATGTTATTATGTGGGTTTCAAAAATAACCTATTTAGCTGTTGCTAGAGCATGGATACTTTAAGGAATTCCTGGTGAGCAATGCATAACTTGATGTTTATGCAGAATGATAAAGGCAGAACTAACTATGATTACATATGAATTTGGTACAATATAACGTCATCTCCCTTGGTTTCCTGTCTTTCTGGTTTTATAGCTTGGTTGTTAACAATTAATAAATACAATATGCACTTTACAATGGATAAAAATAATGTCCATATTTAGAATTTATTAAAATTATTTCCAGCCTAAGTTCTGTGTGGTATCATAACCTGCAAACACTTGTGTAAGTGACACTGATGGCTTCTGATTTAGAAGACGGCAAAAAACTCCAGCAAAACAAAAAATAGCACACACATATAATCCACTTCTGTAAGAGCATCTATAAGGAAATATATGCTAACTGACTTCATTTTTCTTTCATGAATGAGAACAATTTAAAAAAATGTGGCACAATTTTTAATTGTCTTTTTTTGAAGAGTAAATCAAGAACAAATCCATTTGCATTGTTTGAGTATGCTGACAGGAAAACTATAAACTTGAGGCAATGATTCTGTATACATAAAGTTTACTGGCTTTGATTCCAAGTTACTCATTGAGTAAAGATCGCTGTTAGGCTATGTGCAAAAGACTCCAGTTAACACACACAGAGGAGCACAGAAGAACAATGGTGGGGGAACCCAAATAATAGCCTGACCCTGCTACACCTATGGCCATCACAGGAGATCCATCAGGCTGTTAAAAGGCTTGTCTCCACAAACATAAGGAATAGAAGCAGAATGGCAAGTGGGGAAAGCCCTGTAACACGCTCAGAGAAAGAGTCCCAACACCTCCCAAGGGCTCTCCCAGGGGAGCGAGACATCAGCCTCACAGTCCAGATGTGAAACCGCCAGAGCGAGTCTGCTGGAGAGGGTCTCCAATCAATCACAGGGCAGACGGAGTGTCTAAGCCTTGATACTGGAGGGTTCCGCGATCTGCCAGAGAGAGGAACAGGATTTAATAACATTTAAAATGTTATTAAATTGTTTAAATTTTCCATATAGAATAAAGTCTTCTGTACACCTTACAATCTTTTTTTTAATTGGTTTATTTTCAATATATTTTATTTTTGCCTTTAAGCAAGAACTGTGATTGTCTACTAATTTATATTTACCTTTATTTTATGATCTGGCATGAGGAATCCTCACCTTCTTACTCTGCATACATGCTTTGAATATTGCTGCCATATCACATCATTCTTATTTAAAATACATCAAGATCAAAGACTGCTCTGTGAAGAAGACAATACTCCTGATCACACCTGAATTCTTCCAGCCATCAGAGGATGAAGAATTCTTCAGAAAGTCACATTTCCAGAGGCAGCAAAACCACCAGTGGAACAACATAGCCAACTTTGCTGAAATGTTTTACGTTGCATTTTGTTTAGGTTTTGTTTTTACAAAAAAGTAGCTCCTAGGTATTTGAAAAGAACACATGGCACATGGATGAGCAGCAGAAATACAAATTTTGTATGTATTTTGTGTAGCTGCAGTTTGGATTGCCTTTAACAAATTGAAGCAGTTTTCAGGTACATCTCTGCCATTGTCCATTTTTGCTTGAACAGAAAAAGTTAAATCCTGACGAACTTGAACAAGATTTTTTTCTGGTAAATTGCTTCAGTGTGCTTTCAAGTGAAATACTCTATGGTTGAAAACACAGTGCTAATACTCTCATGAAATAAAGACATTTCTGTCTTAGAACTACTTTCTACAACTCCAGTCAAAACTGAAACACTTTTGAAGCTTCTAGGAAAATACTGTTTAAACTTCTTTGAAGGAACTTCCATCATGAAATAGTACCAGGTATGAGATACTTGGTTTATGTGCGAGATGTGTTACCCTCACAAAATTCAATCACTTACATGAGACATAAAAACCAGAGTTATGTTCCTTTTCCTTTCAGTTTAGGACCCTGAGTGTGGCTCTTTAACTTCCTCCTACCTGGTGGTATTCCAGAGTGTGGTATTCTTTCATTGTAACTTCCTCAAGTAGAGCAAGAAAGAACATGTATTATAATAAATTTAAAAACCTAAACCAAACCAAAACAAAAAATCCACCACCAAACCCCAAACTTAAGTCTTTTCAAATCATTATAAACTCTGTAGCTTTTAGGGTCTCCTGTTGAATCTTTTTTTGTCATATACACATACATTATAACACTAAATACTCGTAATCACAAATGTAAAAGTTGAATTCCAAGTATTTTCTTTATGCAAAAATGGCAAAAAAGTCTTTGCTCTGTTTTCAGAACATAGAAGAGGTCATTTGAGTTCATACTCAGTGTTTAAGCAGTATTGAAATAATGCTGAATGAACATATCTAGGTCTGGGAGTATGTAGTAAATGTGAATCTACATGCTTCCCTTCATACAGGTCATTTTGAACTTATATTTTAATAAAAAGCTGTTATTAACATTCAAAGAATATTTAGATCTTACAATGTTGAGTTTATATTATCAATTTCTTATCAGTAATATAAGATGTGTTATTAGAGAAAACATTAAAACTTCCGGTTGTGCTTTCTGTAGGTTTGATTTAATTGGCAAAAGAGAGGAATCTGAGACAAACAGGCTTTCAGAGGTCATTAGTGCACCATCCTAACAACACCACAACTCCTGTCCTCCATCAAGCATGCCTCCTGCCTATGGACTGACTTCTTTCTTAGCTCCTCTTATTGAGGAAATTGTTCGAATTCAGCACTTCTTTATTTTCTCCTTCTGTCCTTAAGCAAGTCAATCCAGGCAAGCATTCTGGATGTGTCATCCTTACCTACAGAAATACTTAAAAGCCTTGGTCAACAGGCTGTTTCCTGGCTTCCCTTCCTTGCTTCGTGGTGGAAAGTAGATGCACCTTTCCAGGTGCTTGCCACAGGGACCCTTCACTGGGGATGTGCTGCTCTTCACTGGGGCCCTTCACTGGTTTCTGTGCTCCCCAGGGATTCACCCTCGTGCCAACGGGGAGCTGCTGGGTCGATTTGCAACCTGTCTCCTAGCCAAGTAAGAAAGTCAAAATTGCACTCCTTCAGGTGCCTGCTTTTCTCAGGCTGTAACGTTTGGGATTTCACGTTTCAGTCATTACATACTGTTACACAGATGTCTTTTCAGAATTCACACCTCTTTGTCAATGGAGCCATTCCTGTAGTAAAATTAAAAATGCTTGAGTACACGGAAAAAGTGACAAGGGATATGCAAATATACAGTAATTACTAAATATTTTGCTGGCCCTAGCTCTTCACTTCAAGAGTTAAGACATAGATCAACCACAGAGTTAAGATCCTACATTTCCTCCCTAAGAGAATTATAAGGAAACAATGGAAAGAAAAGTAGAAAAAGTAAGAATTTGAAGACTGAGTTATCTTTTTTTTTTTTTTTTTAAGATTTATTTTGACAGTTCCTCCCTCTCTTCACTTAATAGTTTGAAAAATCAAGAGAACATTTGTCATGTGCAAAGGTAAATTAAACAAGAAGTATGAAAAATCTGTATTAAAAGTCAAGCACCTAGAATTCATAGAGTACCAACCTGTGACTTGCTTTTACATTTAATATACAATGAATATCACAATATAAAGATAAGAAATAACCAATAAACAACTCATGAGATCTCCATTAACAAGACACTCATTACTGAAATGCACACATCAGGGAAACAAGGCTAAATTAAAATACAGAGGGAATATAGAAGGACGACATGAATATATAGGGACAAAAATCAGAAAAGTTAAGGCACAAAAATAAATGCTTATAATAAATAGACATAACAGACAATGAGTCCTCAGCGGGGCCAGTATGTTCAGCCAGGACACCATATTTCAAAAAATACGCTGACTTTCTCCAGCTTATCCACAGGAAAGGGAGGAGAGTGTTGACAAGCAAAGAAAACATGAAAGGTTTCTATGAGGAAAGCATTAATGGATGAAGGTCAATTTAATCTTAAGAAGTCTGAAGCGGAAACATGGTAAGAGTCTTCAAAGACATGAAAGTTACTTTTAAAGAGGATGGGAATACTTTTAAGAAGGATGGGGATAGAATAAGATGTAACAAGTTTAAACTTTAATGAGGGTATTTAGGTCAAATCAAGGAAAGAAACCTCCAATGGTGCAGACAGTTAAACTTGGGAACAGATTGCCTAAGAAAGTCCAGAAACTCCAATCATGTGAATTTTAGGAAAAGCTTGGACAGACAACTGCAAGAATGATTTAGACATAGTCAACACTGTTCATGGCAGGGGAATGGACTTAATAACCTCTTGGTTAAATACTTTAGCTGTGGCCACATGCAATTAAAATCTGTATCACTTGTTTGTATGTACAGGAGATAGACTAAAGGGTGATTTTTTTTTCTTTCTACCCCAAAAAGATGAATAGTATAGTGCTAGAGGAAAATGTTTTCCTTATTGGCCATGTTGTTGTAACCTTCCCTTTTCATTCTTTAAAGTCACTGAAAAAGCCAGAACATAATAAAAATCTCAACTATGTTGTCAATAGGCCTGAATACTACTGATAAATTCTCTAATACGACACACAAAGGCGGGAAAGCCTCTGAGAGTCTCAACACTCTGAGCTATAATATATTGAATGAATAACAGAAGCAGGACACATATCTATTAGAAAACTGCAGTTAGGTTTAAATCAAAACCTCATAGCAAAAACTTCTCATCAACAAAGAAATCAGGATTCAATCCATACACTTAAAGCAGAAGTCCTGTAGAAAAGTAAAGAATAAAGATGTAATAGGTGTTCTCCTACTCCACTTTTTTGTTAATATGTAATAGGAGTATGGGAAGGGAGGGGGTAGCAGAAGTAAAATTCAGCTTGGCAGTTAACTGCTTTTCACCAGTTAAATATGTTTCTCTCATGTAGAGTACCAAACCTGTTGACCTCCACAACTGTGAAAAGGTAATTTGTAAAGTTTTCATAGTCTTCAGCAAGCATGTGCTCTCTCTGTTGTCACATATGTCCCATGGTTTATTTTACCCAGTAATTTTCTTTTAGGTCTTCACTCTCAGAAATGTACACCTGTTCAACTTAACAATAACTTATTGGTGAATAGGAATATCTGTTTCTGTGTTCTCATTCCTAAATATTCTACTTAATTCATTAAGATCAATTAGTGTTTTGCTCAAGAAACCATGGTTTCCATTCCTGCTCCATTTATTTTACTGTTGTAAAATTATTTCTGTTTGTGGTGGTAGGACTTTGTCTGACGTGCTATCAAGCCTGTCATGCACAGAAGACATTAACTATGTGCCTTGTTGTTAAAAGTACTCTCAACCTATTAAGCTTAGCTGATCTGCACGATCTGGGACTTTTGTGTGTCAAACTCTCCCCCCAAACCAATCAGTATTGTTATTTGAAAAACTTGTCCCATGAGATTTCTTCATTTGCTATTGATTTAACAGTTACTCCATTGTCAGTGTACATTGTTGATTACAGCACTGCCAAGAGGGAGGGCTATTGGCTGAAGGAAGGAGAAAGAATGGCATTTTTATTCATGCTAAGTTAGATTTATGGAGTGAGGGAGTTATTTTCCTCTCTCAGGCTTATGAAGGAGGAAGCACTGCAGTCTATATAAGCCTCTTGTTCTCTGTGTTTTACAGCTACCCAGATGAATATGAATATCCAGCATGGGGGGAAAATTAGGAGTTTCCTGTGAGCCTTGGATAGTAATTATTTTTAATTTTTTTCAACATAAAAAAAAAAAAAAAGGTTTTCCAGTTTTCATTTTAAAGAAAACATATCTCTTCTCAGTACAGCAAGCAGAAAGTTTCAAAGGAAACATGCACTTCTCAACACGCACAAACTGAAATGTATTAGAAAACAAAGGGTTTAATGCCAATTATCTTTAAAAACCTTATTTTCAAAAGCATTTCACAGTTTATCCATGCTGAGAAGTGCTTCTTATCTTTGGAATTTTCAGCCTGCTACACAGAGCAAAATGGGTGCAATTTTCTCTTAATTGTTTTGAACACCATGTGTGAAGAACATGGCAGGATGCAAATTGCTTCTGCAAGATGTAAGAGGCAGAGAAGGTTGTTGAATTTTGTGGCATCTCTCTGTGAGCTCAAAGCATGAGACATACTACTTTTTTAACAGTAGGTCAGGAAGGAAAGTCTGTCTCCCTTGGTTTTGAGGTAATGCACATTTTTTCTCTGGTTTTAGTTTGCAATGCAAGATGAGAAACCAAAGGTTTCATGGTCATAGTGCACTAACAGTTCTCTCCTCAGTAGCAACAGCTTGGAGCCAGGGTTAGAACTAAACCAAACTCAGCATTTGGGGATTTTTTCAAAGCAACCTTTCTGATTCCTAGCTAGGTATATAGCGAATACATACTGCAAAACAATCTGTTTTCTTTTGTCTTTCCAATGGGTCAGGCTGAACCTGGGCAAGAAATTATTCTGGATTAAGCTGCACCAATGCAGTAGTCATGTGGCGCTATAGTATTTTACACAACAGGCCATCATCATCTCACGGGGAAGTGATCCTTCTGTGAACAATAGACACCAAGAACTAAAAAAATAATAATGAGATGTACTGACTGTCCAGCTTTTTTCCCAGAACCTCTGGAGAGCTAAGCATTTCTGTTTTACACAGCTATTAGGAACCTCCCCATACACCCATACTATAGCAAAATCAAAATAGAAAGAGGACAAAACTCAGAATGTCTATGAAATGAGACAATTAGCAACAATGAAAAAACACTTTGATACTATCTCATATGACCAATTAGGCACTGTTGATGAGGCTACCAGAAGATGTTTTCCTCTGCAGTACTTCCCTGGCTTTGCCTAGCTAGTTTGCTTTCTGTAGCACTGTGTTATAAGGCACAGAGGTCAGATTTCTCTTTGAAAGACTCTAATGATATGACAAAAGTTTTCAGTGGAGTTGGAATAGAAATTCCCCCAGGATAATCTGACATTGCATTATTATTGCAATAGTTTCTACAGATATTCCAAAGTCAAATTAATGTAATATTTTTAGGGGTAAGTGCCTTCTGCAGTGTTTTCTTTGTGAAACATGACAGAACTGTCATACTATTTTTTTATCAAACTTGTTGTGGTTTCAGACCTTTAGTCCTTTTTTTTCTTCAGAAACACAGGTATTCTGGGGCATCATCTTGCACTTTAGCTGCACAGGACAACTTTCATTTTGTGATTTTTCATTCAATTTCTGAGCCTTATCATGGATGTTCCGTGTGAATTTCTATACCTGGTCTCACTTTTATGTAGCTGACTGAAATGAACTAAATAACAAGACACACTTGTGAGAAGGATTCACTGGGCCATAACATATAGCTGAAAATCTGTGTAAGGACTACTGGAGGCATTCTGAGTGCACTATTAATCTTACAGGAAGGGGTTTTCTCAGCATAGCACAGTAGCAGGAGGCTGCTTTAAGAGGAATGAAGGGAGAGGTCACAAAGGGCTGGTCAATCAATCTTTTTGTAGAAACTTTGAGTACAAGGCTTCTGCAGGTATTCTGGGGTGCTCCTTCCCCCTTTATCTCTTCCCCCACTAAGCCAAAGAGATTAAATCTACCCTGTTTCTTGTTCTGCATACATGAAATTAGATTTGTTCTATTATGAACTTGCTCTTTGCTTATTTCAGCATGTCCATTATTCTTTGACTTGGTTTCTTCTCAGACCACATCTGCACTATGAACATTTGAAATCAGGCTAGAAGTCTAGCACACTAAACATGAAAAGGAACTCTGTTCAGCTTGGCTATATATGTCAAAGCTGGACATTTTCACAAAACTCTCAAAAGTGAAAATGTTGAGGAACTTTTTCTACAGTTGTATATCTGAGTAAGGCATAATTAAGAAACAGCATAAATACATCCTTGTGGCATAGAAATTTTCTAATATTCTGTATGGCAAAAGCAGATGAAACTTTGTTTCTTTACATGAGCTATCATAAAAGAACTGTTTTAAAAAAAAAAAAAAAGAAAAGAAAAGAAAGAAAAAGTGATCAGGTATCAAACATGCACATCCATAACTAATTTGTTTTCTGAGCAGCATAAACTGGAGAGACACATTATTGTGTACCTTGTGTTTTTTCTTGTTTTAATTCTCAATATTTCTTGAAATTCTGATTTTTCACCATTTCAAACACTATTTTTAAAGAATTTTTGAAGTATTGTAATAAAATTTGCTTACTTATCCAAATGATACTAAAGGTGTTGATGGCACAGACCACTGGGCTTTCCTTTCTTCCTTCACTCTCACAGATTTTATTTAGTTGAAACAACTGAGCAATTCTGACCATGATCTGTTTTTAAATTTTCTAAGAGGGTGAAGGGGACTATTTCATTTTAAATAAAGTTGTGTTCAAAGTAATCAGAAAGGGAAACATCCTGGAGGCACATCAAGGCAAATGACACAGGAAAGTGTACCAAGGATGAGAGCATGGCTGAGAAAGAAAGCATTTCAGGGCTTTTTGAGCCTTTTTATAACCTTGTGTACAAGGGCTATTATGTGCCTTTAGGTGTTCTTCATATGGCCTTTTTATTGCTGACTATAAGTACAGAAAGAAAGAAGCAAGTTTATGTTTTCTGTATATTTTACACTGGACTTTTCTTTTTTGGCATCTGAAGCCATATCAAGATGGTTGCTTTTAATAAGAAAAATTGTAAGATGACCTCAAAGAAGTAAGCACAATTTATTCCAAAAAAATCACCTAGTTAGATACCAATATATTACCTGGCAGAACTTTTAGCTTTGTCATAGAAGTATCAGCAGCTTTTAGCATCTTTGCTTTAAAAATAATCTGTCATAAAAATTATATTATTAATTATAACTTTAGATTATACTTAATTAATCATAATCACTTATAAAAGCATTAGTTTTATTACATATACAGCCAGAAACTAACTACAGTTTTGGTCCATCTTGATATAAAAATATGAAAAAAGGTTTACAAAACATTGTATAGATATAAATACCAGTCCCGAATACATAGCACATAGATATGCTGTTTGTTTTAGGAATGGGGACTAAACATGAGACTTGGGATTCCTAAACACTATGAAGTGAAGACCTGCTGTAAGAGTCATACAAATTCTAAGGTAGGACTAAAAAAAGGGTCTTCTACAATGCAAACCTACCTTCCTACCTTCTGTGACAGTAGTTTGCATGTGTATCAAGCTCTCCAAAAACACCATTCTCACCGGTTACCAACACATATGCAGATAAGACGACTTACAAGTGGCTCATATACTTTTTATACATTGAACAAATCATAACTATTTTAGCTTTTGTAAAGTACGTACATAATTTTATGTTCAAATCCACTAAAGCATATTCGAGAATGTGTGCTTTAAGAAGAGTGATGAGTCAGTGAAATTTTCAACATTAAAAAATGCCCTTGGTGGTAGGAAGCTGAGCAGTGTTCAATGTTTCAATTGCTTTGCACATCTTAGAGTGTCCTTCATTTCAAATACCTTCTTAGATCAGCAAAGGTCTATGCTGTAAGTGACAGCACTGAGCTTCCTATACATGCATGAATTATTCATTTCCTAAATAGATACTTTAAAAAGAAAGCTATTTAGAATTTAATGAATATTAATAAGACCATTCACCAATATGCCACATATATCTATGCTAAAGAAATCAATATGGAGGTGTAGTTTATTACCAGCATGCCTGGAAACATGCTACACAGTTCCACTAATATCAGAAAAAAAAATCACTTTCAAGACTAGAGTTACTTTATCTTCAGCCTTCTGAAAGCATACAGGGATTTTACCAAATTGAAAGTAGAATATTACAGAGAGAAGCAACAATTAAGAAAGACCCTATTTACTTAAGCCTTGTGCAAAAACTGGTCTCTAAAGAAAAAGTTAATTTCAATGTAAGTCACATTCATGAAAAGATTAGCATCCTAAACTACAGACTTCAGATACTAATACCCACACCACAGATAGTGAAAACTAGAGTTTGCTTATTTTACCACAATTCTGCATCAGTTACTCTGAAATTGTCTGTCAGACTATAAAAATGGCAAATTATTTAGCAGGAGATTGGTATACTGAAATCTACAGTGAATGAACTTGTATAATAATCCAAAACAAAACCTTTAATTTCCTAATCAAATTTCTTAAAAAAAAACTTAGTGAGGCTGAAATTTGCTTTTTCATATGTAGCAGTATTTGTGACAGTATTTCTTCCCCTGGTCATTCAACACTTTGCATTCTTAAAAAAATAAGGTGCACAAATCCACAGAGTAGCATTTTTTTTTTCTCCTGAGTCATGTGCAATATTTTGAAACATTTCTTCAAGCTGAATAGTTACAGTAATTAACATTTATGCAACTTCCCACAAGGACTATACTGCTTTTTGGTCATAAGATACAGTTACACAAGCTTGCTGGAAATTTTGTAATTGCTCCATTGGAGGTGGTTGATTTGACCACCAACAAAGTGTTCTGCTTAGCAAAAATTTCTCCTTGCTAGGTCCCTCTGTGCCACCCATGTTTTTCTCTCCCCACTGCAGTTTCAAGGCCAGTGGCAAAATTTTGTGTTTGGGGTGGCTGCCCTCTGCACTGGTACCTCAGATAGAGCTTTGTGTCTTCAGGTGTTGTAGTAGCTAACTGGCTCATTGTCAAGAGGCTAAGATATCTTTATTACTGTCATCAGGGTTAAAACAAACCTTTTTCTTGCTAGTGACCATTAGATAAGCCAAAATTAGTTGTGTAAAATTCAGATTGGCTCAGATATAATGTGCTAAACAAAGTAATTTTATTGATATGCGCACATTAAGAAATCATTTTGTTGTGATCTTAGGTGAATGAATGAAGCTGATTCATCTAGTGAAGAACAGAAATAGATGGCTGCAATAAAAGCAACTAGGATTTATATAAGTGGTATTGTGGTTTTCATAAAGTGACTCACCTGTCAAAAAAGGCTGAGATCTCAGCAAGAAAAGATCACTAAATTCATCAGAAACTCTTACCCTGTGCTTTCAAAATCTGTCACAAAGAGAAGAAAAATGATAAAATAGAAAAGCTAGCACTGCATCAAGGTCACAGGTATGTCTTTCTTGCCAAAAAATTCTGTCCAAGACCCTGCTGACATTACATGATAAATGTGAGAAGACTTCTGACAGGACCAAGAGCATTCCAGACATCATCTAGAAGAGTGTATTTATGTCCTTATTAAAGAAAATATGAGCCTTTTTTTTTTTTTTTTAATGAATTCTCAGCTTTAGTAATGTCAGGAATAAAGGTGGAGCAGGCATCCTGCAATTTGAACTCTGTTGTTTCCTAAATCTGCCCTCTTACTGCCCTTTTTATCTTTGTGCAAATTACTTTACACTGCTTTATAATCCTGCAATTGGTCTCATCAAAAAACTGCTGCTTAAGCAACCACAGTTTAAAATACCCCTCCTCTTTGCCTCATTTCAGATGAACAAAAAAAGCCCTCCACTTGCTCATTTAGGAGTTTTTACTTTCTTGCTCTACCAGCTCAGCTCCAGCTGAATACAAGGGCAGATATGGTTATGAAGTCATCTGCTGTACTCAGATCTGGCAAGGGCAATGACAGTCCCTTAGCACAGCTCTCTTCCATGCACACAGGTTTGGCCGCATGGACTAACTCTTCCTTGGCCACATGACCAGTTACACCAGAGCCTTT
This sequence comes from Falco biarmicus, assembly GCF_023638135.1. NCBI lineage: Eukaryota > Metazoa > Chordata > Aves > Falconiformes > Falconidae > Falco > Falco biarmicus. Next base: position 63,988,138 of record NC_079290.1, read on the forward strand.
GGTTCCTCCAAATCTGCTATCAGCTGTATGTAGAAGAGATGTAACAACACAGCTTTGGCCAATTAATGCCCTTAAGGTGCTGTAAAATTATAAAGTGTTAATTAAATTTCTTTTATAATACCAAAGCACTTAAACTTGAATGTAAAAAAAAAAAAAAAAATCCTCCATGGAAAACATTGCTGTTCAATTTAATCCAGAGTGCCTAGAGGAGATTCCATCTTGCTGCTCATAGTTACACTAAACACTTATTCTAGAAACCATGGGGAATTTCTGTTATACAGAATGTTGAAGTATGCACAGTTTTTCCAAGTATATTGTTTTAAATGAAACATGAAAATGTATGAATGATTTATACTAATATATATGGGGATTGTTCATTTAATAGACAGACATATGTTTTTCTGTCTCTAAATTATTTAAAAGCTCTCAGCTGAAGTAGATCTTATCTAATGTAAAGCTGAAAAAATTGTTTATTTAAAATAGTGTCTTTTGACAACAGTTCCATTTCTCCTGGCTGAAGTGGTATGAATACATATTCTTGTCTTGTAATGCCCGCTTAATAAACATCCTATATAAATTTTTATGCAGGAGTCATTAACAAGTTAATTTTATTTGGCCTAAGACATTTCCATCATTTTCATCCATTAAAAACCTGATTCCAGCTATGACCAAGATATCTGGTTCCTTGTTAGCATATTCCCACCAAACATTGCCCTTCGTCTAAACAGAATCATCAATGACTCTGGAACTCTAGTCAGATCTGGACACACTGGTTAGATTTTTCCTTTTGGAAAAATAGACAGCTCATACCATCAGCTTATAAGTTTCATGATTTTTTTCTTTTTTTTGCATTGTACTTTCAAGATAATTTGCATTTTCCATAAAGAAAAAAATATCAAAAGACCTTCTACAAACAGTTTCCTAGTATCTGACTGACTCTATAGACTAATACTTGTATAAATGATTATCGGTAGCTGCGGTGCTTCTTCCTTGACTGAATTTTCAGAGTGATCAAAGCAAGTAAATAAGAAAATCATATATTGCAGTCTAGGTAGAATACTGCAAAAGCTTCTAATCAGATGTATATTGTACAGAAGTTTATGTCACTGATTCCTCTATGTGGAACCCAAAATAATCTGTCAGATGCTCCGTTCATTGCAACACATTGCTGGCTTCCTAACTAACAGAAAGGACTTCCCCTCCATTGTGATTTTATTTGAATATTTAAAACAATTGAAAATTTATAGTATCTGAATGAGGGACAAAAGTCCCATCAGGTAAATATGTATATTGTGTCTCTGAATCTTAAAAAGTATGGAGCAGTCTTTAAGAAATCAGTTGAAAAGCAGTGAAATTGGAGTGTGGGTACGTACCATGGTATGATCTTGGTATCACCTTGTTAATGGTCATGTTGATCAAGATCACTGCTAAGGCATGCCATCTCTCTAAGGTGGCTCTCATTATAAAGTTTCCTTTCCAGGTATATCAGTATATAGAAAATAGTATTCATACAGGGCTGTGCTTTGAATGCAACTAGGATTTTGCAGGGTCCACAGTCACAATCACTCAGAAGTGTCCCTAGGTCTTGTAATTTTGCTTTGCCTCCGGTTTCTTTCTCTACCACTAAGTAACAAACTGGATCTAAATCACTGCACCCTTTATGAAACATTTTCTTTAAATCTTCCAGAAATGGTTATTTCATTGTTTCTCCAGGCAACCTAGAGAACTCTACTGTGGTCTCAGGAAGGGCTAAAATCCTGTGACGTGTCTGTTTCCTATGCATCTGAAGAAATATGGAAACTAATCTTATTTGCAGTTGCAAATCAATAGGCATGGTGTCTCTTGTGGAGTGAATAGGGCTGCTCAGAGATATGGTGAGCATTACCTCCAGTCTTGGAAGTATCTGCAAAGACTGTGTGATCCCAGTCTAGCTTTGGAAGTTATTTGACCAGGTATACTGAGCTATTTGCAGCTTTTAAGTAAACTTCTACGAAGGGAAAACTTTGCTGATAGAAACAGTATTTTGTGAAAGGACAGAACCAGATCACCAGAGTTCATTTTCATCAGAGTTCATGTTCATCAGAATTCAGGACATGGAGAACAGAAGAATGTGATACTTACCATTCAATAACCCCGGGCAGCTTCAGTACACAGTAAAAATCCTTCGTTTGCTAGCACTGTCCCTGAAAGACTGAAAAGCATCTTCTCAATTATAGCCTTATAAAACCCAAGCACTCCCAATTGGATTGATTCAAGAATTTTACCTTTGTCTGATAAATATGATCAGAAACAACAGAAAGGTAAAAATAATGCTCTGTAATGAACTCTACCTGCCCCCCCCCCCCCCCCCCCCCCCCCCATAAGAAAACACTCTAAGAAGCTTTCTTGTGTGAGACCGTTTATGTGGTGGCCTTATGATGCTTCAGTCCTTTCAGTCAGGTCCAGCAATGCTGGCAGAAAACCTCAGATGTATCATACTGTCAGGAAATAAACAGTGATTTATTTAGGCATGTTTTCGATACTGTGTTTGGTATATACTCATTTGGTATAGAGTTACATGCATATTCTGCTAAACTCCTCCAATATGGAAATGTAGCAGTGCTTGCCATGTGGCAGCAAAGTTCAGCAGTCTCCTCATGCAAGACAGGTCTGGACTAGTACTTCATATGTGACACACAGGCTGGATTTCATTCTTACTGCTTCTGCTTTTCTTCCTACTTTTTCCTGGAGGAAAATGTGACATTTTAATATCTTTTACAGAAATAAAGTATCTATACCTGGCAGTTATTAAAATATACATTTTACAGAATAAACTGTTACCTCCTTGTTAATGTGGTTTAAAACTTTCAGATCTTACTGAAAAAGCCTTTTAAACAAATCAAATATTAATGCTTAATAAGAGGTAAGAAAATACTGAAAATTACACAGTTTAATTTTTTTAAAATATGAAGTGTTAAAACCTAATTACTATTAAATATTCATGGTTAAATTATTAAAATCATTATTAAACCCCAAATGTCTAAGTCATCAATTCACAGACTTTGTGTAACACGACTTCACCAACTATAATTTTTTTTATAAAGGCCCAATGATTGCACAGCTCCTGTTGCATCAGCTCATGCACCTGCTATAAGATGAGGGCCAGGCTGGTCTCAAGTGATCTGCTGCCTAATGCATATGAAGTCACACGCAGGCTCACATTCTGCCTTGTTGAGAACAATACAGTTATGACCTTAAGGTACCAGAGAATCCATATTCCTTTCTTGAGTTGTTTCGCATGCAGCAGCGTATGGAGCATAAATGAATCCCATTTATCTGGTCAGGCCTCCTGACAGCTGCTTCCACTTTCTGGTAATCTATATTACTTTTGAAATAACTGCAATGAACCATTATCCCACAGACTGACAGCACTTTGTTTTCTGAAAGTGATATAAGAAAGCAGCAGGAAGGTTGCCTTTTGACTCTCTCCGACTGAATAATAACAAAAGCTTATAAAGCAAATTCCAAAAATACACACAGCACTTCCAACATAGCTTTCTATCGATTTTTAAGTATTGTCCAGTTCAATTTAAAACAAAGACAAGGGACCTGCAGATGCCATTTTTATATTTCAGTAGCATGGCAATCTTTTCCAATGAGAATTCAATGCATTATAGTTACATCAACCATCAGCTACTTTAATACCCAGCATATAAAGTATGCTCATTCAGTGATGCAAGAATTGGAGGTCATTAACAAGATAAGGAGATTTAACAAATGTATGATTGTGGTTTCCTTGTCTATCATAATGAAAGCTTTTGCTGAAAGGGGGATGGGGGGTTGAGGGGTGAGCAGAGTGGGAATGCTTTATCTAGTCCACAAATTTTTAGGGGGAAAAAGACAGAAGGAAATGTTATCCCTGGGCATCATTATCTTTGAGTGGTCTGGCACATGACAATTTTTACAGTGATACATTAGCACAGAGCAGTATTTGCAGTCTTCCTGCACAGTGCTCATTAAACTTTAATGAAACACAATTTCCAAAATTCACTGCCAAATGCACTTATCCTACAAATGTCACTATCAGCAATTTTACATACACTTTCAGCGGAGGAAAAAAATTGTAGGTCCAAGTATTTCCATACTTTGTCTTTAAATACCCGAGAAAGGTCAGCTACAATATAGTATTTCTCTGTGTACTTCCAGTCACTCAGAGTTGATTCTACCCTTTCTGCCCTTGATTCTGCCTAAATACTCCTCTCACTTAAGATAGTTTCATCAAATTGAAATAGAGTTTGCTGAACTTTCATGACAATTCTTAGCATACGGTCCAGTAATTACTTCAGCACACTTAGTTATGGAAGCACTGGCTTATGTTTTTCTTTTTTAGCCAAACAACAAAAGACTTGATCATTAACACCATAATTTTTTTTTTTTTTTTTTTTTTGAGTGATCCAGTGGCTTTTCATTTACAGTGCACATGCAGAAGTGTGAGCAATGAGACAGGAAACTTAACAGACAACATTCCAACCCATGTAGACACAAAAAACAGGGCTTTGCATGAAAGCAAAGAATAGGGAAATTATCCATTAGAGAATAATTAGCATATTAACTTACCCTCCATTAATAAAGTCCTTACTGACTGTTCATTTCTTAGCATCTTTCTCCTGCACATGATTTTCCCTGATGATAATTCCCTTTCTAAAGACATGAGAAATACTCCACAATGTTAGAAGTTGTTATACTTTCCTGAATTAGCATTATAACCAGATGGGACCTGCAAAGAACCCTACCAGCTCAATAAGGTAATGAAACTCATTTTTGTATTTGTTCAGATTTGCTTGCAGATTCAAAACCTGTGTTAGAAATGGTAGATATGGAAACAAAAATCAGATCTGTTCAAGTTCAATGGCACTGACTCTAACTGTATTTGGTTCCATTCCTAAGCAGATGCAGTGGCTGCAGATTTTGCTCAGATAAGAAAGACTAGTGTAGATCATGAACACTCAACAAATGCAGGGTATGGCCATTCAAGTGGTCATATTTTTATTATTGAGAATGATGTGCTATATATATTGATTTTTTTTTTCCTTTTACTGTGTCAATTTGAAGGGCAGAACTACATGATGCTCATTCATTTTTAGACTAGGTATCCAGTGTGTCCTGTATTTGCTGTAAATCTAGTTAAAACAACAAAGGTGGCAGAACGTTTTCCTCATTCTGTTAATTTTTCTCCAAGTCAGTTAAAATGACGGTGCCAAAGAGAGTATATTTTGTACAATGACCCTGCCTGTTCTCCCTACAGGTGATGTAAAAGTTTCAAGTTAAACACTAAAGAATGCTTTCTTTCCATTTCCTGATCACAATGAGTTGCAAGCAGAATTTTCTCACTAGAACTTGACATTCTTGTTCACTCAGTCTTTTTTGGTTTTAGTGCCATATATTTCACAGGGTTTGGTTTTGTCCTCATTACCTTGTAGTTTTGAACACTGAAGTGTACTCAAAGGCACTAAATGTGCTGGTTTTCCTAATTTTTCTTCCCTCTCTGAATTTAAATACTCTCTGCATTAAAATAGATGTTTATGATTCTTCAGAATTTTTCCACCATCAGTACTTTTCATTACCTTGCTCAGCATAAATTAACAGTACAAGCAGTACCGTTTTGATGAAGTCCCTAATGTCACCCACGTTGCAGGAACAATTCTTTTCCTGATTCCCTAGACAAATAAATAGAACAATCTCTTAATATCCTCTGACATTCCTTTGTAGAGCAGAATGTCTCCTATTATTGCTTCTAGATCTGCTATTCAAATCCATTTAATCACCATGAATTTAATAATTTAACCTAGTTCTTTGTATACTGTTACACATATTAGAAATACAGACTGATACCAGAAACATTTCCAAAGGGTGAACTTTTTCCTCAGAAGAAAGATATGCTTAGAGCTAACTGCTACTTACCATCTTACAGCGTTCAAAAATGATGCCAATGAAACCATAGGAAGAGATCATGTTCTTACAAAAAAATGAATTATGTTTTTGCATGCAGTGTTGTATAAGACACAAAGACACTAAAATCAAAAGATATAATTTCAAATAAGCAACTAATGTTTACCAGCCATAGTATATTTTAAGAAAATCCTACTGCTTTTTTATTTTGCAAAATGTTCCACTGCTACATTTCTTCTATTGCAAAAAATAAACACCTTTATCACTTAACGTATGCTTTTCAAACTTAACATTAATTAAAAAAAAAATAGCAAAATGAAGTAACAGTTTATGCCAAAATTGTGGCAAGAAAGGCCAGCAATTAAATGTGAACACAAATAGCATCATTTACATTCATCACTTGCTTCACAATTGGGTACAACTTAGGTTTACCCCTACATTAACATAATTTGTACAGTCTTTTAAGCTCACTAGACAAAGTTGAGAGCTGCTGCCTTAAGGCAGCAGAGTGCAAAACTAGAAGGAAATTTAAGTATTTATATATTGTATAATATAATGTACATAATTCTCTTGAAAATCAAAAGTCTCATACTTAGGTACAAGTACAGGCTTACCATCCAACTGATATAGTTCACATAGCCATAATATAGATTACTTTAAGAGAAAATAAAGCACTTCTGCCTTCATTGTAGTTTTCTTTTATAGGAATGTCAGTGTGTTATAGTCACAAATAACTCTTAATGAGATTGTTCTTATAACAAGCACTGTTGTACTTTGTACCAGTACAAGGTATTCTGAATTTCCATCAAAGCAAGAGAATATCACCAGGAAGAGTATGATATCTACTTTAGCATCCTCTAAAGATGAAGGTAAACTTTTTAAGCATCATCTTTCTTCTTAGTGATGTATTTATCGAACATTTACAGGACTTAACCTTATGACTTTCCAGTATTACAACAGAAACCTTGAGAGATCTGTGAGTTGTCTTCTACCTTTTTGACTTATACACTGGATTCTTCAGTTTCTCTTCTACTTGCCTAGAGTTTTTGAAATAATTTAATTTATCACTTTTTAATTTGGCACCATAGATGTAAATCAATTATCAGAACATTCAGACCAGGATTTTGTTCTAAAATTCCTAGAAGTATCTCCTAGGTGACAGCCTACCTCCACCTGATATATTAATATGGTGTGCTATAATTCCCTTAGTACTGCTAAACTACATAAAGGTTTAGTTATCAGAAAATCCACCTACACATTGGTATCCCTACTTTTTCCAGGTAGATGACATATCTCTTAAATCTTTCCCTTTTTGTGATGAAAACATTTTGATCCATTTCCATAAAGGAAAACAGCAGCATGAACTCATTTATTTTCAAATCAGCATGAACTCATTTATTTTCAAATCAAAGTGACTAAAGACAAACAGTCACGTTATTGGCAATACCTACGTATTTTTCTGAAGTCATTTATACTGCCTCAGTTTTGTTCATTCTGTACTTTTTGAAATAGAAAATGGTATTCATGCTGAAGCCTTAAGTCACAGGTTTCCTGAAAGCATTCAAATGTAAACATCTGCATCCTTCTACAGCTACAGTTATTTTTTAGGGCTTGTCATATTAAAAGCTGCATTAATTACTCATTTATTTTGCCATGAATCCTTAAGAAGAAGAAAACCCCGGTTACTCCTTTTAGTTTTCTTTTCATGTTGCAGACAATTCTTGAATGGTCTGAAAGGAAGAGAAAAAACTAACCTTTAACACAAAGGAAAGGATATGCTTTTTTTTTTTTTTTTCCAGCTCAAAATGCAAATTAAAGGCAGAATTCACTTCATTTCAACTATTAATAGACTGGACCCGACGTTCAGTGAATGTAAACTGACACAGCTGAATTGAAATCAATGGAATAACAATGATTCATACTAAGAAGCCACTTTTTTTTTGTTGAGAAAATGCAAGTAGATGGGAATATAAAGTGTTGAAATACACTTTTCACCATAACAGTGGAGGCAAAGCTATATCACAGCCCTTTCATTGCTATTATTTATCAATAGGCTAGAAGGGGGTATAAGTATATTCCAGGTCCCTTGTAAGAGATTTAATGACCACTAAATATATATAGCCATACAACACATAACAAGAAAGAATTTAGTTGTACTTCAAACTGTAAATTGAGCTCTACCATAACAACAAAGAACATTTCTGTATCTAGAACAACTTCATGATTATTACACTAATTTAACAATACCATGATTTTGTTTCAAATGCAGATATTGACAGGAAATATTTTTGAGTCACAGACAATACACTGGCTGCAAGTAAGGTAATAGTCAGGTTAGAGACTGCAAAATAATTCTATGCAGTAAGTTTATGTAGATGCTGACACAGAAACATACTTCTAAAATGTACAAGATGCTTGCTTTTAGATGTAAGACCTAAAAAAATAACAATAAATGCAATAATGGTTTAAATTATTGGCTTTCCTGATAAGACTCTAGAGGATCTAGGTTTCAGTCAGCAAATATCTGCTAACAAAGGTCTATCATATTCTCAGGCTGAGAGGAAGATCCTTCAATGGCTGGATGACCAGTTTATCCCTGTAACTGTGAAAAAAAATTCTCCTCTCATTGTCAGCATCCTTTCCTAACTGCTACTTGCCGTATTTTATTACCTGTGGTATATTGTGTCTAAACTAAGCAGCTGATGTACCATGATCTTTACTTAGGACCAAGTCTTTGACTTACTGAGTGTAGCATAGTCAGTGCTAAAGTCAGCAAATTCCAGGATCTTGTGCTATGAAACCCTACTGACTGTTATGATAATACAAATTACAAAACCTGAAAGAGTTTCTTGCATGTGACATATGACATGAACATAACATGAAAAAATTTCTTGAATGATAATTTGTCCTGGTTTGATGTGACCACAAGCTGGGGGGGTGGGAGAGAGTAGTGGAGACTGCTGCTGCTGGTTTACTAGAATAAATTACTCATTTTTCTGCAGGGCTGTTATTTTGACTATTATATCAACAGTAGCAATACTAAACTGTAATTAATCTCTTTCCTGTTGTTTTTTTAAGAGGTTTATAACCTTTTAAAAATAAGGTAAATCATGATGTGGTATTACAGTATTAACACTACACCACTACACAAAACAGAAATGTAAACTGTGAGATGCCAAATACAGAAGTTATGCATATTTGCTCATATTTTATCTACGATGAAGAAGTAAGAGGTAGAAAATTCAGGGATTAAAAGGAAGTAAGGCAGCTACGAAACTTCAGACTTTCGTTTGTTCTTCAAATGCATGACAGTAATAATTATGCTATGGTGATATGCTTTATGCTATTTCAGATAAACTATTGAAAATGTAGATTACATTTTAGAGAGGGAACATTAAAATGATACCTGTAGATGTGTCAGAAATGATGCTTAAGCAAAGCTCTCTTATGCCAGTTTTTCAGAGCAGTGTGAAGACTTAGTCTGAACCATGATCAGACACTAGATCTCCTTAGTACACTGCAGATTTAATAAATAGGAAAATAGAAACAGAAAGACAAGACTGCAGTAAATGAACAATACTACGATTTATTTTTTTTAAAAAAAAAAAGCCTGCCTGTCAACCCAGATTTTTAGAGACTATGAATTGTATTCTAATGATTAGCTGATGACCACATGTATTGTATATATTTATTATTGCATGTATGTATAGCATGCAAAAATGCTTTAGATTGCAATCTATTTGGAACAGAGTCTACATTTGCTTTCTGTTTCTACAGTGCCTAGCGCAACACAGTACCTGTTATGTTCTCTAGTTACATGTTTTGTGGGGTAAATATAGTGAATCATCTTGGAAACTGAAAATAAATTTGTCTGCAATTTTTAGGTATCCCAGACCTAGATAGCATTTTGCTGGGACAGACTCTCCAGCACCTCTTGCAGTATTTGACAGACTGAGTTACCCAAAAGCCTGCAGCTATTGAAAGCATTTCATAACCAGTCTGTTGAACTATTCTTCACTTTCTGCCTACAGATAAGATAAAATTTCTGATGGCTAATTCTGTCTCCTACACGTACTGCAAGATATAAGGTAAATGTACCTGTGGATACAATTTTACAATGACATTCCTTGGCATGCCTTTTGTCTCAGAGGTTTTTAATTTGACCTTTGCTGAAAAAATCCTGCAGTCAGAGCTAGCACCCATGACTACACACAGGGTAAATTTGGCAGCTACCAGATTCATAAGCATGCAGGTCAACCATTCATGGTCACACAGTAGGTGTTTAGAAGATTGCATTTACACAATTTATTCCTCAAAAAAGAGGAGAAAAAACGATTACAAAATAACATTTTCTCATTAAGGCTGTCTCTTTTTTGATGGCTAGGAGAAAGGGATGTAGGTCATTCAGCATTCAGAGCAACTGAAGCAGAGCAAAAGCCTTTGCAATCATTTCTTGTGACATGATATATAATATCTAATGGGTGTTGCTGATACTGGCAGCTACGTTCAGGATATATCTCTTCCTAAACTGTGAAGGGAAACTAAAAGGAACAGTACGATACCTTGGGGTTGAAACACCAGCTTTGTTTCTGCAGCAAGCCAGTCTGACAAGTTGACAGATGTAGAAGTACTGCTTTATGAGAAGAGGTGCAGGTAAGGAGGAGAAGTGATTTTTACAGAAAGGTGAACTCCACTAAGCACAGCCTTGAGTCCAAAGGAGAAAAAATGCAGGACCTGGAGACTCATGAGACACAGTCCATCAACATACCTCTCATAAAACCTTTCATACCAGGGCTTCTCATGTATTAAATTACCCAAGAAAACCTAAGTCTAGCTTCTTGCAATGCTGTTATGATGACTAGGCAAATCTCTTCCTTCAAATGCAATTTCTGGAATATATTAGTTTCAATCAAATCGTATATAGTATTTTCCTTCAAATTAAACTGTTATATTTATTACATTACTGCATAAAAATCAAACTGAAGACAGAACATGACTTAAAAAATGGAGTAAAAGTGAAGTTTTTCTCTAAATGTTTTAGAAATTTGAAATGTAAGCTCAGTGTTACTGTGAATTGCTGAATAACATCTCTCAAAGCCATTAATGCTGGGGCTACCTTTTTTGTTTTGACAATGTAGAGGAGCAAGGGAATTAATATGTGTACTTTTTCTTAATCTCCTTTGAACTAATTTGAAATCCATCTATTTATACTGTTCCTTAGTTGTGATAAGACCTAAAATAAAAAAAAAAAAAACCACAACTGTTTTTCATTTTAAATGGCTTAAATCTTCAAATTCCATCTCTATATTCTTACCATAAAAAATAAACAAGCTGTCTTTAAGGCATATGTATTTCACTGTGAGATGATGGCTCACCGACATAGTCAGAGTAAGCAAATGAAAGGTGACTTTTTAAAGTGTTCTCAAGCTTGACAGCTTGTGTTTTGAAAATGGATCAACAGGATTTATATGACCTAGGAATGGAAAAGCCAATTTTAACAAAACTCCCCATCTCAGATTCTCAGCTTCTTCTAAACTTTTCCAGTTCTGATTTTGGAAATTCTTTACATATCTCTTAACTTTTTCATCACCTGAGGAAACCTATCCTCCAAAGTGCAGGTCTGAATCTCAGCAATGATATGTAATAATATTATAAGGTCTTGATAGGCAAATCCTTAAAATTGTAATATATTAGGGCTCATTAAACTCATTATTAGGAAAATTTATGAAAATAAACTAGTGCTTTTATTACTCTTCTTGACTTTCATGCCAAGTTTGCTTTTGGCCAAGATATAAGCTTCTCAATTAGAGATGTACAATAAAATTGCTGAGAAAGATGTGCCACTAGTGATATGATCTATAGCAGATAAATCATTTTGCTGTTGTAGGCAGTACAGGTTCTTGTACTGAAGCTTCCTAATGCAGTCTTAGGGCTAATTCTATTCATATCTTAAAATCTAATCTGTTTAATGTAGTATGAGAAAAATCTGGGTTTTGCTGAAGTCTTTATAAATGATGAAATCATTGAAATTCTATGATATCTGATCTTCTAACTAGAAAACTCTTCCAATGATACATTTGCATGAGCTGGCAATACTTAACAATATAATTTCCGTTACTTCATGCTGGGTAAGACAAAAATTGCCTGAGGTGAATGCTTTAAGCTTTCAAACATGAGAAAAAGGCTACACTGGTTTAAATGTCTGGAATGTGGAGCACTCAGGAATATGTGTCAGTGAGCATCCTGCAGAGCTGGGAGGGCTAGGGAGGTGCTTACCAGAAATTGTTTTACCTTAGTTGTTTCTATGACCATGGGGAAAAGGCAGGGAAGAGTGTGGTGAACAGACTGTAGGATCCTCTTGCCTAGGAGATCATGTGAAATGGTTGGTAGACTGGTAGACTGCTTCTGTTTCATCAGGTAGTAGTAGTGTGAGGAGTTTTTGAATTTACTTACATTTCGATGGTCTGTATCTTGGCCGTAAACCTTTCCCCTGAGTTGCCACTTTGTCTAAAAGGAAAGAAGTTTGAAAACGCAGGGAGGCTGTTTCCCCTCCCAATGTGTGCCCCCTATGCCGCTCACACCACCCCCACCCCCCTTATCCATACTCCTAAGACTATAAACAAAGTGGTCCAATTATACTATTTCAGCAGTATTGTATTTAGCTTTTTGGGTTTGCATGACTGAAAACTGAGAGCAAAGCTGGGTAGATAGTGGCATTTATGGTCTTGGTTCCAACCACTGTGACAAGTTCTCTTCCTGTTGCAGCCTTTGATGCCTCCAGGAGAATATGACTGTATGGCTCTGTCCACCTCTGTTTTCTCTTTTTCTACCTTAAAATATCTCCTGAGTGAAAAAACATCCAGCACCCTGATCTAAACTCTGTTTAAACTCTTAAGGTCATTTTAGAAATAAATGAAATTATTATAAACTATTGAAATAGTATGGATACCATTTTAAGGTGACTCATGAAGAGCAACCTACCCTGGTGGAAAGCTCACTAAAAGGCTCACTAACACAGAAATTGCTGAAAGTAGAGATCTAATTCATTTCTGTCATGCAATCTTGACTTTTTTCTCTTTCTATTTAAAGTATATGTATATTTATTTCAATTTAAGATACTGCAGGATTGTTGATTCACAGCGAATTGAAAAGATATTTTTCCTCCTTCTTTTTTAGTTATTTGAAAGTGACTCTAACTTCAGTTGAAAGCTATACTTGTCCAATCAGTATGCGAACTAACTTCTGACAGGTTCTCTTTCACAACTCATAACCTTTTTGTGTCATATCACTATGTTGCAATTTAATTTTTATAAAGAGGCATTTAAATGTTTTTATATCTGTTAATGAAAGTGTTAAAAACATCTGTCCTGAATTTTCTATATTAAAAGTCCTCCAGAATCCGTTCTTTCTTGGATGTTACAGCTATACAGATAAATGCTTTTTGATTCGCCGGTCAAACTGGAAAATCAAAACCAATTCTATTCGATTGTAATATTTCATTGACCTGAAAAATATTATAACATTTAATTTAGAAGAAAAACAATGATAATTTTATTACTTTTTACTGTTATTGCTACATACAGGCAATTTCTGAAAGAATAGTTTTGAGATTAGAAATTTGAATGTTTTATGTCTAAAATGTAAAAATAGAACATTTTCTTTATTAATTATTTTTTCTCACTTTTTTCTCACTTGCAATATTTGATATCAACTTTTGGTCAACCTAAAACCACTTACAAATTTTCATATGATTTTTGATTTATAGATGATAGTATGGGGAAAGTCTTATAAATACATATTGTTTTTATCTACCTGATGAAGTAGGAAATCCTATCCAAGAACTTGATTTTTTCATTTGGGAAAACAGATCTATAAGGTTTCTTGTGGCTAAGTGAGAGTCACATACAATGGAAAATAAAATGGAATATAAAACGGAATATAAAACCTTACTTTCATTGTACTATTCTGGTCTTCCTGAAAATAATATATAATCAGGTCCTCAGTTTCATTTTTTTCTGTTGGTTTTGTTTGTTTTTTTTTTTTCCATTATTGTTCATGATCTCAGGAAGCATAATCCTCAAAAGAGATGAAACTTCTATTTTCCCATCTTCTTGAATTTCAAGTAAAGCAGTCACAGATGATCTATCTATTATCATCTAGGTTAGGACTGTTGAATGCAAATTACATTTTGTTTTGATTTGCTTATCTCCCAGAAAATCTTCAGAGTGTTACAGAGAGACTTGAGTCCTCATTCACAATGTTACTTATATATACAAGACAGATTTACTTTTCCAGAAAACAGTTTTCTTTTGTTTGTTTGGGTTTTTTTCCCCCAATGTACATCCATGGTTATGTATTGTTATCAATAAACATGTTCTTATTTGGCGGGAAGGTTTTTTTTTTTTTTTTTTTTTTTCTTTTAGTGTAGATGTACAAGGTGTTTAAATGGATATATCTCTACCACTGCTTAGGCTCTTATTATGAAAGTCACACTTTCCTAGACATATTTTCTGTGAAATTCTATGCCAGCATTGATTTGAAAGAGTTGACGTACATTGATCCAGTATAAGAATGACAGCAATAAATGGGAGAATAAGTCCCTTTTTTAATCTCAAATCTCTCTTTTCATGGGTAATTTTTGTTTCTAAATATATACACAAAAAGTGCTACCAATATCAAATTTCCCTATTGCAATGCACAACATAGGACTTTATAATATATTCTACAGAATAAAATCCACAGCTTGTCAGTCATTGTAAAAAGATTTAAGCATTTCCAATCTGCAATTGCATAAATTAGTTGCTTGAAGAAAGACCCTAAGGCACTACAAAGTACAGAGTGTTAGACATTGTTGTAATTCATGAGGTGGCAAAACTTCCATTTTTCTCTGCACACTGTGCTAGTTAAAAAAACCCAGAAATTCTATGTTAAAAAAATACGAAAGACAAATTTGCGGGTTTTGTTTGTTGGTTTGTTTTGGGTTTTAGATTTGTTTTTGTTTTAAACCTATTTGCTGTTGGAATATATTATGATGTTGGCATCAGTTTCAAAGGGCAGGTTTCAGAACACCTTAAATTCTATTTATAATGGTGGAACTGAGACAGTGTGTATGTCAGAAATTGAAAACACAACAAACCTTGCTTTTAGCATTCTGCTCATCACTGTGACAGAATTAGTGTACTAGAAATCTCCAGAATATTTTGCAGGATTGATACTGGGAGAAATAGCCACATGCTTTACACATGTCAACATAAATCGAGAAATAAATCCTTCTATGACAAATTCTAGCTATCATTATCTCCCTTTTCTTTTTCTCAAATAGTGTCAAGAACTAAATATGACAACACATATTTAATGCATATGCTATTATGGAAAATCATAGACTTATAGAATACTAGGTTGGAAGGTGTCTAAAGAATCATCTGGTCCTGCCTTTCTTGGCAAAAGCTTGATCTAGAAAGGATGGCCTAGTACCCTGTCCAGTTGAATCTTAAAAGTGTCCAATATTGGGCAATCCACCACTTCCCTGGGAAGAGTATTCCAATGGCTTATTTTTCTCATTGTGAAAAAAACTTCCTCTTGTGTCCAACTGCAAGCTCCCCTGTAGTAACTTGTACTCATTACCCCTTGTCTTTTCCATGTGACTCCTTGTAAAAATGGAGTCTTCATCTTCTCTGTAGCCACCTTTTAAACACTGGAATATGGTGATAAGTTCTCCCCTGTGTCTTCTTCTCTCAAGGCTGAACAAAGCCAGTTCCCTCAGCCTTTCCTCATGTGGCAGGCTTCATGGTCCTTTGATCATCTTTGTGGCCCTTTTCTGGACCATCCCCAGCCTGTCCACACCTTTTTTGCGTAGTGGGGACCAAAACAACACAGTATTCCAGGTGTGGCCTGACAAGCACTGAGTAGAGTGGGGTACTGATCTCTTTAACCCTGCTGGTGATGCCCTTGTTGATGCAGCCCAGCATCCTGTTGGCTTGCTTTGCTGCAGCAGTGCGCTGTGCAGTCATATTGACCTTGTACACTAGGATGCCCATGTCCCTTTCCACAGAGCACTCCCCAGCTGGTTAGATCCCTGTCTGTGCTGCAGCCCCCAGATTATGTCTTTTGCAGGTGCAAGACCTTAAACTTGACCTTGTTAAACTCCATAAGTTCTTGTTAGCCCACTCCCCCAGCCTATCCAGGTCTTCCTTCAGGGTGGCTCACCCTTCTGAAGTGTCCACTTCCCCACTTAATATGGTATCACTAGCAAACTTCATCAGGATACACTTGATCCCATCATCCAGATCACTTATGAGGACATTAAACAGCTCTGGGCCCAGCGCTGATCCCTGGGGGACCCCACTTTTGGCACGTTGCAGTTTGAGAAGGAGCTGTCTGCCACCACCCTGGGGTGCCACCTGCCAGCCAGCTCCCACTCACCATGCAGACTGCTTGTCTGGACCATGGGGCATCAGCTTCTCTAGGAGGAGGACACTGGAAACCATATTAAAAGCCTTGGAGAAATCCAGTTAGACAATGTCCATCGCTTGCCCCACATAAACTGAGCAGGTTACTTTGTCATAGAGGGCAATCAGGTTTGACAAGTATGATTTGTCCTTGCTGAATCCGTGTTAGCTTTTCTCAACCATGTGCTTCATTTGACTTGTGAAATTCCCCACCCAGGAGGATTCTTTACATAACTTTCCCAGGCACCAAAGTAAGACTGATGGGCCTATAATTTCCTGGATCCTCCTTTAAGGCCTTGTTATAGATGGGAGTGACATTAGCCTTCTTCCAGTCTTCTGGGTTGTCCCCCAGTCACTACAACTTCTCAAAGATTATGGAGAATAGCCTCAAAACAGCAACAGCCAGCTCTCTTAACAGCCCCAGGTGGATGTTGTCAGGGCCCATCTATTTGTTGGGGCCAAGTTCCTGTAATAGTTCATCTACCAAAAGTAGTCATAAAAATACTTTTATAAGTAATTTCATATTAAATTGACTAAAAAATTCTTATATGTCTGTAACTATTAGCTCAATAAATCAAAATACTTCCAAGCTTAAAGAAAAAAAAAACAAACACATAGATTACTTTAAAATCTACTTTCATTCTTATTTTATCTAGAAAAGAATAGATCTAATACTCAATTGCAGAAAAAAGTAATTAAGGAAATTTTGTTATGATCTGTTTGCTTTGTATGAATTCAATAAATAAAGACTGCATTTTCTGAAGCTGGAGAAATACATACCAGAATCTCAAATAAGACAAATCAAGTGGTTCATATGTATCTGTGCTGTGGACAGGGATATCTAACAGAGATTGTTCTGGAGTGTGCAATTGCATCTTATTCTGCTGTGAGTTAATGGTTCCTTTAGAACTGGATTTTCTTTGTCTCATAAAATTGTGTTATTCTATGTTTAAAATTATTTTCAGGTGTGCCTGTACATATTCTGGAGTGTGCTGGCAGAAATCTTAAATCAATATACTTACACTGGAAAACACTGCAGCAGAGATCCAGGTCCAGATGCTAAAAACCCACTTGCAGTTGATACAGTTTCTTCTTTCATTTGGGAAATTGATATTAGCTCTGCTCCCTGAAGAACCTTTTGTTGATATAATATCTGCCTTTATGAAAAGGATTTTTTGGAATGATGACACTAGTATATCTATGCTGACAGATCTTTTCAGAACAACTTTCTGAGTAATCCTGTTGATACCAGTGAGACTGTTCACAGACTAAGTTGCCATCAAGCAGGTATACAGGCAAAAGTCACAATAGAGGAGTTAACAATCAGGAGGAAAGATGGTATAAAATGTTGCTTTTTGGAACAAAGCAGACTATTCACCCAACAAATGACATAACCAAGTGACCAACTTAGAGGGAACTGAAACTGTGAGTGAAACAGCCTGGAGAGTCTGCCAAAAAGCCAGATGCTGCTACTGAAAAACTACCTCCCACAAACTGGCATTGGTATCTTACAGAGCTGGCACTCAGTAGCACCTGCTTTGCAGAACCACAGTCTGTCTCGAACACAGTATTTTACTACCCTTCCCTGTTATCAATAAATGGATAATATTCTGTTTTCACATATTAAATTCTCCTTGGCAACTGTTGTTCTTTTGACAAATGTAAGCAAAAAGAAAGTAAATGTGAACACAATGTTTTTGGTTGGAAAAGAAGGGTGATTTCTTTTAAAAATGCTGCACAGGGCATAAGATCTCTAAACCTTGTTGTTTGCTTACTAGCGTAATTTATTTCCTCAATATTTTGACATCATCTAGGGATGACTGTTGGCACAAGAACTGTCACTGCTTGGAGGAAATGAGCAGTTTAATGAATTTCTCTTCTCTGAGCCATTGACAATTAAGGTTATTGAGCCTGTTGGATGTGAAAAGGAAGTTTATGGGCATTTCCGGTGCATATAAAAGGAATAAACTCTATCTTTCTACTGTGTTTTCTGAAGAATGCTTATAGAAAGGACTTGGAAAGAAAGAAAAACAACCACATTCCCAGATTTGAAAGCACTCCTGTATTTTATTGAGAAGGGAACTTCTGCTCAAGAATTAGCTCTTGGTTATGTGAGGCTAGTTTTTATAGTCGTCGTGAAGTTCTGCTATGTGGAACAGCTCCTGTCCAGTGTGAGCTGGAAAGCTGGTGTGATGACTATAAAAGCAGAAACCAAGGAAGTGCTTATTTTGGACTGAATTGCATCCATAGAGGAATTTTATTGTCACAAGTCTACAACAGTAACATCCCATTAACAAATCTAGACATAGCTACTTAAGAAAAGAGGTTCAATAGAATCAATGGAGAAATTGTTTCTCATTAATTGATAAAAAAATAAGTAATATATCTAGACAGAAGTTTTCTGGTTTTTCTCTCGGAAGAAAATTCTCACTTGCTCATCATCAAAACAGTCAGGATGCAAATGGAGGCCATCATAAAATAATTCCAACAGAATTTCTAAGAACAAAACTGTTGACACTTTGCCACTGCTAGGACATGTGAACTACAGAAGAAAAAAAAGTGGCTGCTGCAAAAGCAGGGAAAGCACAATCTTATCAGTAGCTGTTCATATATATCAGTCACTTGTGACCGCAAATTAAACACTGTAGCTTTGGGAGAGTCATTCTTAACTCAAGCTACATAAGCTATGAATACTTCTGATCATATATTTCCCCTTATTTCCATTGGAAAAAACCCTACTAGGTTACAGATTGACTTGAAAAGATTGTGTTTTCCCCCATTATCACTGATGTCTCAACCACAGAAATGTTAACAGACTTGGTAAGAGTTCATTGTTACATAATGGAAGGGGAGTATCTGGTGACTGCCTCATTATTTTCAATACAACACTGAGATTGCATTAGGAATATCTGAAATGTAAGAAACCCATTGTAATCAAAGGGATCAGACTTTGCCAGTATGTTTTTAAATGAACTGAAGACACTTCATATATCAAGAATGCTGTGCTATTTTCTGTGTTTGAGTGGACAATCATGCACTTAGTCACCGCGGGACTTGATATTTGTGCTAAAATCCCTCTGGGCAGAATGTTTCAGGGAGCAGCGATGGCAGGTGGCTCCCTGAGGGAGGTGAGCCAGCATCTGCAGGTGGTGGCATGTGTGGCAGGGCACCGACATCACAAAGGTGGAACATGTTCCCACAGCTCCCAAGTAAGGAGGACAGAGCAGGACCAGTGCTGGGAACCAGGGTCAGACACAGACCAGGAGCAGCTAGACAGGGATGGGATGTGGGGACAAAGGTGGGGGTTTGGGTCAATGAGGGAGTGGCTCCCAGACTTTGTCCCATGTCACCACCACATTGCATCAGAGTTGGCTCCCACCACCTGCACCCCAGCCCTGGGAAGGGGAAATGTTATGCATAACTTTTCATTTGATCTTTCAGGTTGTATAACAGTTCTCTGCATCTGCCAAAGGAGTTTCAAAATTGTAGGTTACCTTTCATCTTTGCAAACTGCCAGAATTAAAGTGCTAGAGTATGTTCCTGAAGACACTTCATCAATATTATATTGCTTTTTTCAAAAGGTGTTCTAAAAGTTTTCTTTGCTCCAGTCTTGAAATTAAGTGAGTAATTCTTATATTTACTAAAGTTTATGGTACTCTCCATTAACTGAAAGATGTGTTTCCACAAAGGATTTGGTGGGTAATTAGTTGATCATAAATTTTATCTTCTCTAGAAACATATTTTGGCCAGTCATGAGAGAATATATTTAATTCAGCATCATATGCTATGTTTCAGATGCCTTACTTCATATTTTGATTTATATGAATAAAATTACTTTAATGAGATTCTCCCTAAACAAATTGGGCATCATGGACTTCTAAGAAAATGGTAAGACTTACTAAAAATGAGACTGCTATGTGATATGGAATAGTTGTTACTGCAAATGCAAATATGCTTTATGAGTCTTGTGATAGGAAATTGTTTTAAATTTGATCTTCAAATCTTCCATTCCTGAAGTTTCAAGAAAATGAGAGTATTATATACACTCATACACCTAACACACTTTGGAAAAAATATTTTCTGTATATAATTATATTCAGGTAGAAATCTATTTTGACGTGAATTCACTGAATTCAAATAAAGTTGCTTAAGTCATAAGCAGTGTTACCATTTTAATTTAAATCAGGCATACATGCAAATGTACAAAATGTAGCTGAAAAGAAGTATAATTTTAAATAATGAACTCAAAACTAAGAAAACTTTATTTTATATTTGGTGACTATGAGAAATATACAGAAGAGAAAAACAGTTGTTTTCCTAAAGTAAATGGTATTTTCTTAATGTATCCCCGAAGGAAACTGTTGTCTATTACTTTTAATGTAGATTTCCTTTACTTCCATACAAGGTGGAAAATCACTGAATTAAGAGTTAGAGGATGAAAAGAAGTATGCCAAAATCTTCATTTTGAACACTGGCAAATGGTTTGTACTCAAATGCAAAATGTATGATTACAGTTCTCCATTTCAATCTATTTATTGGAAGAATTATTCTGTAAAAACTAGAAAAGTGTTCACACAATAAAACAGTATGGGTGAAAAATCAAAAGTCTGTGTAACGTTCAATTTTATTAAAAATGTGATATTAAAAAAGGCTTCTAATACAGCTCCTCTCGAATTTTCTATTTAATTCATTTTCTCAAGAAAAAAACATAATTTTCACATTATTATCATTTTCCAGAAGATATTTTAATTTTTTTGCATATCTTAATTTCCATTGGGAATAAGAAAGTGAAATATTTACCTTCTGATAACATCAAACTCTACCATATTTTTTTAAATCCTCAATATCTATTCAAATCAATTTCACAAACATAAAAATGCATTTCCTCGTGGTTCATTGCATTATGGAAGCTGTTTTTCTGACTTTCCTTTTTTTATATACACAGATCTTTGTTCCCCAGAAAGGTGTTCCCAGATTTTTCTAATTCAGGCTATTTTGGGGATGTTTTCCCATATTACTACTGAAACTAGTATAAAATCCTAATATATTATCTCAACCTGCAAGCTTTGTAATTTTCCCGTGGTTCCTAGACGCTATGCCCACATAATTCCTCCTGCCTGCTCTATGCTGATAAGCACTTTCTCACGATGTTATGAAGCTCAGCTGAGTAACATACAGAAGGTAAAGAAGAAATCAGGTGCTTGGAGGACCAAAAGACAGAAAATAAAAGATACCTTTATATTTATCTTCTGTGACCCTTACTTCCCCAGTGGCAAGTGAGTAATTGGTGTGGACAAATAGCACATAAAATAGCTCTTTAATCTTGTGTAACTCCTCCTCTAGTTGTGGACTTTTTTCAAAACAGATAAACTGTAAATTATCCACCATGAAAGTTATAGGAACATTAACTGGCAAAATAAAACTCTAGGAGAAATTGTTTATTTGGACCAGCAATTCACACAAATTATAGCATAGAGACAGTTATCAGAAAAATATTTGTGTCATTGCTGCAGAGGAGGAGATTTTGATCTAGAAAGAGATTATTTTGCAGTTTGAAAAGTAGTTACCTGCAATATGACAGCAGATTGTGTTGATGATATTAATGGAATGAAACCCAGCACAAGAAAATTCAGAAGTCTGGGGAAAATGCACAGTAGATGTGGCTCAGTTTATTTAACTTAAATGAAAATACTCCACATATTTTGCTCGACTTCTTTACAACAACATAATATATATTATATATATCTCTATAAAATACAATGCAAATCAATAACCAAACTAATATATATTCAGTTCAGTGAGCATACACACACCTTCATTATTTAACAGATTAATACGTTAAATTGTTCTGAACATCTTTTATCCATGAAAACATATGTATGAATAATAAAACAGATGGTCAGTTCCTTCTTACACAGTAGATGAATTTGTGAATGCAGTGTCAACTCATAATTGAGTTGAAATCCTGTAACATTATTTTTTAAAGAAATCTGTCTTTTCCAATTATCATTTCCTGATTCACATTACCAGAAAGATTAGATGGATCCCTGCAATTAATAAAATAAGATATCCCAAGATAAGAAATTTCCACAGATGGAGAGGAAGCAATTGGCAATGCACTTTGACCTACAGTTAAGCAAGATATTGTCCCTTCATGCTTGGTTTGATTTCTTTTCCTCTGAGGCATCCTGTCCCCTGATTGCCAAGTACATACTTTGGGGAAGACATACTTACAGATACTTACGGACACTTTGATTTTCTTTCTATGCAAACTGCAGTAGTGATGTCCTCTAAACTGAGATCTATAGGCAAGACACTCAAGGAGACAAATTAACTCCTGTATTTTGCATTGCATATGTGGTATGTCTACAGAACTAAACAAACATTTTTTCATTGTTGTGTGTTTCTCATTTCTTGATGTCAGTCAAGGGTAAGTGGTGTATTTAGCAGGGGGGTATAGGTTAATTACGGGCATAAGCACAGTTTCTGTTGCATGTGATGTAGAGTCACAGCATCTGCTGTGCACTTGCATAAAACTGCAGTGGGCAACATGGGGGAAATGTAGTGTCATGTTGAAATAATGGCCTGAAACAATAGGAGCACCTGCTTCTTCCTAGGGATCTCCTGCATATGTTACTGTACACATTAACTGCATCTTGCTGTAGCTGGTAACTGTCCACTTAATATCCGCATAGTCAGCATGGGTCTAGTGACCACTGCTTTGGCTCAAATCAGTGGCTACAGGCTCAGCATCACTTCCAAAGTTAAATCAGTTCCTTATACAGGATACCATTTATGTCCTATGTGTTGCCATCTGTCATCCATATATCATCAGATGCAAATTTAATTAGTAAATTACTCTGTCCTTAAACTAGGTACTCCAACTTCAGTCATTATCAGAAAAATGTGTGGAGTTTAAATACTATATTTGGACAGTTCCTGGATTGAATTTCCTCACTATACTATTAATGTTTTATATATAATGCTTTTCCATTTTTATTAGACTGTATATGTCCAGCTCATTAGTCTTATGCCTCGCTTCTTGCAAACATCCAATGTAAGCACCGTTCCTCTGCAATACTTTTCACAGCTGTAATAGTTCACCTTTTTAAAATCTACAAACTTTTCTCCAGCCTCTAATGTAATGCTTATCTTACACGCACTATGACTGTTCAAAAAGGCATTTTAATTTTTGAAAGAGGTGTTGTCTTTGAGAATTGGTCTAAATGCTTGAATTGTGGCTACTAACAGTTATGCTGATGAGATCACTGAAAAAAAATAAATGAAGAAAATGGGAAAGGGAACATTCATCAGCAACTGGTTATACAACAATAGCACTCTATAAATGGGATGAATAAAAAAGAGGGTTGGTTCCTCATTTCTATCCTTGACTCAGTGAAAGGGAATATTTATTTTAAGGTACAGTTCACACAATACAGTACAATGTAATGTAGACAGGACAAGTCAGGAGATATGCTTTGGACAAATTGAGCTGAACCTCCTAATCTGCTGACATTTTTTCACAATTTGATCTATCTGCCTGCCCATTATCCTATTATCTTCATCCAGTATCACAGAGTAGAAATGTTAATGTTCTAACATATTTTACATACCAAATATTTTGTATATAATTCAAATGTACCAGTCCTGATTCAAACCTGCAGCATGCACTATAAACAGCAATAAAACCTTCTCATAGTTGCTATAAATAACCAAATAGAGGCAAAGCTAAGAAACACAAGTCCTGAGAACTGAAAAAAAAAGAAAGAATGAGAGCATAAAACAGATTTTAGACAGGTGGTTTTCTGGTTTGTTTTTTTTTCCTCTGTCCAGGAAGTATAAAATTCAAATACTAAAAGTGGTTACAAAGATGGGACTATTTGTGCATATCAGTGGTGAGGACAAGTAAAATAAAGCAAGCAAACCGAAACAATTAAGAGCAGAAAGTAAAAGATAAAGTTAAAACTAACCAAGCTCAACTATGAAAATAAATTAAAAAGAACCCTAACCCCAAGACACATCATGGGAAACCATCTACTAGTTATGCACTCTCAATCTCTTTCTCAGTTTCACATGTCTAGAAGGTGTGCTGTCATGTGTTCCTACTGCATCAACATTTAAATGAAATCAAAAGCAACAGTAAAATCCCTATTAGACTTACTGGGGCTACTCTGTTAAGTTCAGGCTCTAGCTTTTGAGGTTTTTAATGTTGTTTTTTTTCTAATATCTTTGAGGAGATATGACTAAGAAAGTGTAAATATGTATTTTTTTCATTTGAAATATCACCAACATATTTTTATTAATGTATTTAAAATATTAAGAATATCTGCCAGTCTTTAAGTCTCCACCATCTAGGGGTAGACACAGCTGTAAGAATGACATGAGCTACACTATGTTTTTTGTTGTAAAATTAACAAGTATGCTGAAGAAAATCTTACTGCTTGCTGCTGTACCAAAACGACAAACTAGCTTTCAGTTATCCTGTCCTCTGTTACTTATAGTTCTTACAGTTGCTATTACTACATAACATGTAACACATTCACCAAAATTTAGGGTAATTCTGATTTTTACCTATATATAATTATGGGTTTTGAATCTGTTTGGGTAAGACCACTAAGGGCAAATTCTTACAGGGCTACATTTTTTTGTCTTGCTCAAGATGTGATAAGATTGAAAGCAGAGGTTAAAGGAATTCAGCTTTAAAGAAGAGTAAAATTTTTTCATGGAAAAGGATTATGAGGATTCTAGCCAAGAAGAGGTGTTTTCAGCAAGGGGAAATTCTATGGAAACCATAACCGAGGTAAAAACCTTCTGCAAAAGCTTGGATGGCTTCAAGGACAGAAATCAAGGAACCCAACAGCAGTGAATACTCACCTTGTAAAGTCCATAGACAAAATTTTATATTTAGGCAGAACTTTTGAAAGTGGCTGCTGCTGTCTGATGACCCTCCTTCCCATACAATACTTTCTAGCCTAAGCTCCTCCCACAGAAATAACAATGTCTAGATAAGGAATGAGCTTTCTAGTCCCTCTTGTGAGGTCTTTTGATCTCATCACATTTGACAAGAAGGGCAATCAACTACTGGAGTAAGTTAAGCTCATGAAAAGTAGTCTGTATTTCTGAACAAATCTAACTATATTATCTCAGTGACAACTTTCAGCCTTTAAGTCTTTGGCTCAAATAATATTTTCAGGCATTCAAGCCAAATTTTCAACACAAGTGTGTGCCAAAAATCTCTTGAAAATTCAGTAATATTTCAATTCCAAATTAAAACCAAATATTTCTAGATTTTTAAGACAAAACAATGCTTTAGCATTGAAGCCATGCAAAATCGTTAACATTAAATGGTTTTTAGTTAGGCCAATAATAACTGACATCTGATTTAGCTTTAACATTTACAACACTGTTGAAGTTGTGTGTTTTGTGGTTTTTTTTCCACTTTACTGTGTGATACTGATGTCGGTATTTGCAATAAAACACGACAATTAACTGCAGGCTTGAATTTTTTAAATTAAATACTGCATGTTTTAAAGAAGTGCTCTGGTCTGGCAGACAGAGAAGGAAAATAAAGCCATACCTGCTAGAGCACCAGTGCTGGTTAGTGGGTACCCATCAGCTTGCATCATTTTGGGATGGAATGTGAATGCACCTCATTTCCTTCCGTGTTTTCTTTTTACTGCATGGAAGAATGATAGATCAAGTCTATCATAATTACTATGACCAAATATTGCTACAGTTACTACTGTGGACAACATACAGTAGGTAGACATATCCTGTGATATTGAACAAGTCCTTTCTTTTCTAAAGATGAGATAATAAAAAATATTTTCTTAGTGTGTGTGAGGAGGCTCAAGAGCTATCTCTGCAGAAACAATAGTTTCTAAAGAAAATTCAAAAGCAAGATAACCTGTTAAGTTTATATTTTGATATATATCTCTTGTGTTCACTCTGCTTTTGAGAGATTAAACATTTATACCAACTTTGTCTTACATAAGCATATCTCTAGGCAAAATATTACCGACTTCTACATTATTGCTGATCGTTTTATTGAGGGAACAAGTCAATTTTATGTTGGTGTTAGTAAATGTTTATGACAATTTTGCATGACTGATTCATATGACATAGGATTTCTGCTTCTTCTGTTGTTACAGTGTTTCAGAGAAATTGGTTAGCATCAATTTCCATGACAGTAATAGAAGAATGGCAGGACATCAGATAGGAGAATACTAACAGGCCACTGTATAGGAAACCTGTCAAAATTTTTTCAGGTCAGGAAAAAAAAAAAAAAGTCTGGTGACAGTTCCTGGAAGGACTGGCATAACCTTCATATCAAAATGGATTATTTAACTTCTTGGCAGAATATTTCACTGAAAGATGGAATGCACACTACTATATACATCTAATATTAAGCTTATACTAAGGCTGTGAATGAGAAGAAAAGCTGCAAATGAAATTCTCAGGACCTTTGTGAAGGAGAGTAAGAAAGTGGGTCTCCTGTGTGGGACATCCAATTCAGTGATTTTATTTCAGGCAAACTTCCAGTCATGTCTTCCCTTCAAAAACCTGCAAAACTGGGCTGCTCAGCTGACAGTGCCCACAAGGGTGGGATTTGTTTTCCTTTAGAATCTTTAAGAGATAAGCAATTAATTTAGACATCTTAAGATTTAAGCAATTAATTTAAACCATAAAACACTAACTCTAGAACCACTCTTGCTTTCTTGATGGGAAAATAGAGAAAAAACACTTCAGGCATGGATATAAAGTTGGAAGAAAGAGATCTTAAAATTCTTAGTGTCACTAAGCTTCTGTCCTCATGCAGTTGGATCAGGGTTTGACTTTTTGCAGGGTTATCAGGCCAGTTACTTCAGGGCATTGCTTTTCTTTTATTTTACCATACTTCTATGGTAAGATTTTTCAGATACTGTGATGCACCTCTTAAAAGCTGTCTTTAAAAGACTGGGGGGGGGGGGGGGGGGGGGTGGTGGTCCTGGCCAGCAGCCAAACTCCCACTTGCCTTTCACTCCCCCATCCTGTGGGATCAGGGAAAAATAGAAGGAAGAAAGGAAGACTTGTGGATTGAGTAAAATGGGAGTTCAATAGGGAAAGCAAAAACTGTATGTGCAAGGAAGACAAAAAGAGCAATTTATTCACTATATCACATCAATAGGCAGATGCCCAGCCACTTCCAGGACAGCAGGGCCTCAGCATGGATAGCAGTTGCTTTGGAAGAAAATATCATAACCGTGAATATCCTCACCTTCCTCCTCCTTTGCTTCATCTTTTATTGCTGAGCACAATGTCATGTAGTATGGAATATATCATTAGTCAGTTGTGGTCAGCTGTCGTGGCTGTGTCCCCTCTGAATTCACCCTTAGCCTGCTAGTGAGGGGCAGGGGTGCATGGGGCAGGAAGAGAGAAAGTCTCAATGCTGTGCAAGCACTCTTCAGCAGTAGACAAAATGTTTCTGTGTTACCAGCACTGAGCCCAGAGTGCAAAGCACAGCACTATACAGGCTGCTATGAAGAAAGATGGCTTCATCCCAACCACACCCAGTACAATCTCCACCCCTTATTCCATACCATTTCTATCATGCTCAGCTCCACGTTATCTGATACATCTATGAATCCTGACTGTCTGTCCCATTTATGCTGTTTCATTTCTATACCCTGCTCAAACCTTTCTACTTATGTAACCCATGCTGCATTATATTTGATACTTCTACCCCATACCTTTCTATTTCCTCTCCATTCTATTGTCATTCCCAAAATACCCTCTTACTACCACTCAGAACTTATACTACATACTTAAACCATCTTAGAATCCAACAGTCAGGTTTACCTAGCCTCATTAATCACTACTCCTTCTCCCTTGCTGTATACAGACAAAGATATTATCCTCCCATTCGACGCCTCTCTCAAAAGTCAATAGGAACAGTTGATTTGTTGGGGCCACACCTGTAAAGATGATCCTTTAGGGCAGAAGAAGCATCATGCTGGATTGTGAAGTGCCAAGACTGTCTCTGGTTGTGTTACTATCACACTGTGAGTGAGACTCACTCTCCACTGCTTCAATGTTCCTGCTGTATTTCTTCCTCTAACATACAACTCAAGTAATGGATTATTTTCCACCAAGGTTATATCTCCTAGAGGTACACAATGGATTTTCCCATTTTTCTGCATTACCCACCAAGTGCACCCAGGTACTTGAGCAAAGAAAAACCTATGAATGGGCTAGCCTATTCCCAAGCAAGGAGCCACCCACACTGCCTTTTCCAGCTGCTTCTCTATGCACACTATGGAGACCTTATCTTATCCTTCAGTATGCAGCAGCTTTGTCTGGACAGGACCGGGATGGGTGGCAGATCCTCTGGTGTTAACCAGCCAAGTGGCTTCTGCTAGATTTGCGTCTCAGTGTTTCCATTCCCTGGTGTACAATTCTCTCAGCATAGACTTTAGCCGTCCACTGTATCATTCATGATTTCTGGAGGTTTGTGGGTGTTAAGGTGGTGTGGTATGGTTCTACAGCAACATTTTCTACCTGGGCATCAATGTCTTGCCACAATGCGGCAACCCAGGTGGGTTTACCTCTGTGCTGCCAATTGGTCTACTTCTACTGATACAGCCACCCCCACGGGACATTTGCAACCATCTATGAGTGAGGATAGAGATAGAGTATTGGACACTTTTTTCATTCAGCGATCTCTCGGGCCAGCTGGATGCTGCCTTGACTGGAAGTTAAAACACATTTTATTCCATCTGAACAAAATCTGCTTGCTGGCTGTTCTGAACCTTGTACACTATGATGGTCTGCTTTCATTTGACATCCTTTAATTTGTTTCAAATACAAAAAAGTGGACAAGTTCCACGTTCCTGATGGGATTGCCTATACTGACTCCAGGAATTTTTACAATCTAAAATCAATGAAATACCTACTGAGCATTAAGAACTAATTTTTTGAATAGGTTACATATGTTTCTAGGGTGAAAATCTGCATTATCAGTGAAAAAATCATCATATGAGATCTAAGAAGAAACTCCCATAAACCAAAACCCTTTGCACTCAGTAAAGCTTCAGTATAAGATATTTTTAGAAGATACTTTATTTTACTTTATTTTTGAGAAGATATTTTACTTCTGTAAAAGTTAGTCTATTCAAGTAGCCTATGAATGAACAGCGTTTAAAGACAAAGAGAATCTTACTGATTTCCAAAAAAAAACACTTCACAAAAGAAAGTCACATGGAAAGAAATTTATAAATTCAAGATAAAGAAATACAAACATTTTTTGTGCTGTTAAATATTAGTTGCAGACTCTACATGACAATGGAATGGAAGTTATTTTCTATAAAGGAAAATAGGAGAAAGAGAAGAAATAAGGAAAGAAATGTTTCAAGGAGAATATCTTACTTAAGATTAATTTGGTTTTGGTTATAAATTTTAATATTTCTCCACAGCACACTAATTGAGCTGCAATGTGCATAGAACCTGACAATACAGTTTTACGTAGAAATGCATCTTGTAGACAGCAAAGAAGGAGTAAATGGTTAGATTGCAATGTAGTTTTTGATAAAAAATGTGAAAGCCTGCAAATAACAACAAATAAATAAATTACAATAATGCTACTACTAACAAAAACAATAATAAACAACATTACTCAAGCGATTTTAAATTGGAAAAGACATGACTGAGATGACATTATAAAGTTATATAAAATCCTTAATGGACAATGCTTATTCTTAAGAATTTTATTTCTCTTGTCACAAGAGTTTATGGACAATTGAAATTATTGGTTGGCAGGTTGAAAAACAGCCAAACAAGCATTTTCATACATTACAGCACTGAACTGTGGAACTGCCCCAAAGTGGTGTAAAGGCTGAAAATATTAACTGTTCAAAAAAAGGTTAAGAAATTTATGAAAGATGGTTCTATCAGACACCTTATACACAATAACTCATGTACAAACTAGTTAACACTAAGATGCCTGTTGGGTACATGGGTAGCATTGTTTTAAATGCTTAGGCAATAGTATGACAGTGCCGAGAACCAGCTACCGAGAAAGAATTTCAGTGAGACCCTTTGTTACTGGTTGTATAGTCTTACAGAATTCAACATTATTCCTGAAACAGCTATGGAAGTAATAGTCTGTATAAAATTCCTAACGGTCACACCTAACAAGAATGAACAAATTCCTTATCTTTCTTACACCCACCTGCCTGACTGATGGAGAAACTGAAGAATTCACTGGAAGAGGCTGACTTCCTACATGGCACACAGAGTACACCTGTCTCAGGCTATGTTGATTTTCATAGGAATAACTGTTGCATGTCAGTTAATCCCATGATCAAGCTTAAAGAAAGAGTGTACTCTTCAGAGAATGCAGCAGAGTCAACAGTGCACATAACAGAGTAAACAAGAGGGGGAAAACCAAGCAAAAAGCACCAAAGAATCTTACTTTTTCTTCTTTGCTCCCATCCCTTATCTCCATGATATTTATAGATTCACATATCCTTTAACTCTTAATGTCACACATTCAAGTAAGAATTCTCAGGATCTAAAATCAAAGTAAGTAAGGTAACTTGTAAGTTTAAGCTTCAAGTCTCAATCTTAAACCAGGTTTGATTACTTCTTTTAAAAGAATGTATGGTATGTACATATGTCCTATTAGTTATTCTGGGCTTTATAATAATTGACACTCTATCCATGTCTCATACATTAAAATATTGAGAGATAAAGGAAAGTATTTCAGTTATCAGACTGCTTCTTTTCAACAGTTTTTCATGTGTTTCAATTTAAGATGTGATCAGTTTGCAAAGATGTAATGCACATTTATGTAAGTCTCTGGGCAGTGACTCAGAGAAAGAAGCAGAAACCAAGAAAACAGACTTGAATGGAGGTGTTACAGACACTTTGAGGAGGAAGGAAGAACAAGATTCTGCTCCTTAGAAATGCTCCTGTGCTGAAAAGAGAAAAAGAAATGCTCCAAACAAGGTGACTGTATTAAATCAAAATGGGGGAGAATAGAAGACAGCAGTTCATATAAGACTGGAAGATACATATTAGCACTTTTGATTTTATTTTTTTTCCCCATTAACTGCACATGACTGCTTTACAGCTCACTCCTGAATTTGGCCTGTCAGTGAAAGTAAATAACATGGAGGTGTTTAAGCTCACATAGAATTTCACTGGTGACCCCACATGCAGGGCTGAGAAACTGGTATAATACAAAAGTGACCCTGTCATATCACTTACTGAAATATGCAGCTGGGATCCTTGATCTCACTGGGGACTATTTACTCTTCAATTTTCCTCAGTCAGTCATCATAAATGACAGGATGGTTAGTTATGCTAGCAGTATGGTGTGGTAGGGTAAAATGGATTATAGTCTGGATTTAGAAGTAAAAAACTAATGCTGAGTTCTAATGCTGAATTTTCTTTGGAAAATTCCAACAGAATTTGAAAGAAATACACTTGCACATGAATACCTAAAAGTATGTATTTTATTGGGAAATTATAATCTTTTTGTTGAACTTTGGAAACAGCCCACAAAATTTCATTGTAGTCACATTGTTCTAAGGTTTAGAAGGTGACTATTTTGTATTGAATTCCACAGCCATGGGAACTTACCCTAGTGGAGTTTAAGACCATATTCTCGGATGACTTGACTAAAAATCCACTGAAGCCAAGAGGAGAATTCTCATTGCACTTTGAGATAGGTCTATTATGTATCTCTCCAACAAGATTTATCATAATTGAATTCTATTAGACAATATTTACTGGCATACATACTGCATATGCAAGTGTTAAACTTTTTATTTAATTTTTTGCAGTATGTGGAACTATTCACTATTACTGTTCTAGCAGTTAATCACCCTCCACTACTTTGTATGTACCCATATCTCAAAATACTAATGCTGTCCTAAAAATCATAAATATCACCACTTGGATTCCCCACTTTTTAGAATCTTCCTGATGGAGGGGTTCATCTTGGTTGCCTATATTAGAAATTTAAATGCTCCAATCAGCAAAGAAATTTGTGGGGTGCTCTGTGTGAAAGTTGTTTGTTTCCTACATATTAATTTGCTATAATAACAGACCAGAAATTACTACTATTCCTGCAATCACTTCTTGAGCTTCTGTATTCTTAAAGCTAAAATAAGAAGTTCATCAAGCTACAGAGAGCTGAGCACAATGATGTTAGCTATATATAGTTTGTGTGAGAAGTCTAACTATTGGCTTTTCTCTGGTATGGATACTTTAATGATGTCATGCAACCAGTTCTAATCTGTAGAAGCTAGATCACTGAAGGCCATTAGGATTTAAAAAGATTTATATACCTTCTTTAGTAATTACATTGTCTTTAGGTCTTAATGTCCTAAACTTATGTTTACAATTCAGGACTTCATTTCGCAGGGTTTTCTATCCTGGACATTAGGGAAAGGTTCTTCACTGAGAGGTTGGTCAGTCGCTGGAACAGGCTCCCCAGGAAACTGGTCACAGCACCAAGCCTGTCAGAGTTCAAGGAGCTTCTAAACAATACTCTTTGTCATATGGTTAACTTTTAGGTAGTTTTGTGTGGAGCAGGGAGTTAGACTTGATGGTTCCCTTCCAACTTGAGATATTCTATGATTCTACAAAAGACATTAAATCCTGAAAATTTTGCTTAATACTGGTCTTAATAATAGTCCTCAATGTAGATCCATGCAGGCTGACCAGAAAGAGAAGAAAAAAAAAATAAAAAAGAAAGAATGAAAGAAAGAAAAAAGCAGATTAAAGGCTCTTATGGCACTCCAATACAGTTTTGTAATCTGTACAAAATACAATTTTGTTGCTGTTGGCTGTAGGTTTCTGTCTCCCATCTTCCAGGGTTTCTTATCCTGCAGTGACTAAGACTGATAGGAGAATTAGGCAGAGGGGTCATTAGAACACATGTAGGGTAGCCTAGGGCTGGAAAAAGTAAAGTTCTAATTCATTAATTTGGATGGAAATGACACCTCAGCTAAGCCAGGAGCAAAACTCCCTTGATGAATGGGAGCTGAACAAGCAGTTAGGTTTCTGTGTTTGTAATACACAATAGCTGTTTACAAAAGGTGCTGTTGATTTTTGTTTAGTATTTTTTTCTTAACGCCATAGGCTGTACTGAAAACTTTGCATGTCCTCATCATGATTCATTTTAAATACATTTTTAAAAAGGCCAGATTGAAGAGGTCATACTTTTTTATTCTACACATACTTTATTTTATGTTTGATTGTGAGAATGCATACTATGGGCAATGAGAGATATGTCTTGCATTTTTACAAGAGACTAAATTCTTTTGTTTAGATCAATAGACCAAATTCATTCTTCAATGTGTTTGCACTGGGGATGAATTTGACTCTGGTGTTTTGCAAATAAAACATAGCTGAAAATTGGAAATTGCTGCTGACTGTTCAATATCTAAAAAGCAGTACATTTTAATGTGATTTTGATTCATGACTTTTTCCCTCCCCCCACCCCCCACCCAGCTTGTATGATCCAGTGCATTAAAAAAAGGAGTAATAAAAAAGATGCTATGTAAGGTTGTATTATTCCATTATAATACTATGGTAAACAGTTGGTTGCATAAAAAAAAATTGAGAGGGGATCAATAAAAATGAAAGCAACTGAACAGTGGTGGTTTAATTTGTTTGCTCTATGAATATGAAGGAAATCCACTAGCTATTTTTCACTTCAAGAACATAAACAGTAGAAAGAAGACAGCATGATAAGAATTTACAGGTATGCTGTTTTGGTAGGAAATTGGATATTCTGTTGAATGATTGAACAATACATCTACGTCATTTTGTTTTGTATAGTTTCTTAATTGTATGTTTGGTGCATTTTGGGAACACCATTATTTTTCTGATTTTCCCCACTGAATATGTTATTGATTGACAAGTAGATTTTTCTACTTTTATTCACACTATTTAGCAGAACCTTGCTTTGTTGTCTTATGGAAACAACCAGTCAATTTCCAAAGTAAAATTGTTCCTAGTAATGTTGGCAGAGCTATGGAGACCGAGACATACTCCTCTACTCTCCTGCATAGCCTTACTTTTAACAGTCAGTTTTATCACATTTCAAGTAGCTAAGTGTTGACTAAACAACACCTAGTAAGAGAGTTAGAATAGAATAGTTTTAAATTATCTGTTTTAATAAAAATTAGATCTCTACGAAGGTTTCAAAGTTACATTTTGTCATTGGAGGAATTGGCTGAAATAGCTATTGGGCTATTGCCATTGGTGTGACTGGCTCAAAATTTCCATCTTAGGCTGCTGTGTAACAAAACGTATGCAGCTGTTTTACAATAAAAACAGGCTAAGCAAAGTTAGACAAAGGAGTAGCTCAGTCTTATTGTTTCTTGAAGGTTATTTTGTTTCCCATCAATGTATATAAAACCGCCATTCTCTCATACGCTGCTTCATTATACACAGCTACTACTGAGGTAAAGACGTCGAACACTACCAGTTTATTGATTTACTCAAATCTACAAAGATATTAGTAGTCTTACTCTTTTTATGTGTTTAAATCCTTTCTGTGCTACTTCACCTGAAAGACTGGCTTGAAGTCGTGGAAGAAATCAAAGCTGGGAACTGATTCTGCATTTACCAGGTTAGCTTCATGACCTTTGAACAGGACTCCCCTTTTGGTCTGATCTGTAGGCTGATCTCCAGTTAAGAGAACCACCTATATTTGCATCACACAAGGCTGAAGATCAAAGCATTTAAACACTTGCTTCTCATTCAGAGCTGTTAACAGAATCCAAGTCCCTAGCTAAAGTAATTCAAAAGGGTCACTAATATTGATGTATATATTTTTTTTCTGTTAACTTGAACAAATAGGCATGGACAGCTTGCTGAAGCAATAATCAGTAGTAAATGGTGTATGAAGGGATTGCCACTTGTTTTTAAAATCCGTCACTGCTTCCAGAGATTTTGCAAGCAAGCCAGTGAGGAGGCACTATAGACTGTCCTACTGCTTCCTAGGCAAAGGCACAACATGAGAATGGCTGAAGATTTGTCTTCATTGCAATCGTAATTACTGTGCATGGGTACCCTGAGATGGCAGGAAAACATAAACATTCACAATCTTGTTTAAAATGTGTTTCTTTTTAACCGTGGCTTGGAAGTGACTGTGAGAACATAGGCCTGAAAATATGAAAGGATGACTTTGCCACCTGCTATGTCACCTGCATAAAGCAAAAAGTTCCTTATGTACCTTTCAATTCCTTTTCTGTATTTGTTGGAATACTAAATGATCACTAAGCCTCTGCTACATAGAAGGTACAGCCCCTGTGAAGGTTTGGATCACTGCTTCTGTTGTGGTCCTTAATGCAGATGGTGAGAGTGTTAGATATATATATATATTTTGCATTCATTAGATTAAAAAATAAATGGTCACATAAGCCACAGATAATCAGAGAAGCATATTATACACCGTAATTTCTCATTAAGCAAACCCATATGTCTCTGCTTTTATTTTGCTTTTCTTCCAAAAAATAATTGTAACTAGGAATTTGTTTCTCGATTGGTGCTGTTTGTTAATTCATGTGGCAGCTTACTGTCAACTGGACCAGTGTCAGATTTATGTTTTTCAAAAACTGTTTTCCAGATTTCTTTAATCAAACACCTCAAAATCTATCAACTTTTTCCTTGCTAATAGAAGGCAATATGCTAATGGAAAACAGATATTTTGTGGGTGCTTAGGGATCTAGCACAGTAGATTTGAATGCCTGCACAATTTGTAAGGTAATAGTGAATAAACTATATATTTTTAAAAATTATTTTCAGTTTAAACTTACCTGTACTGACCAATTGTATATCCACTGTTAGAGAGTGTTAAGCAGCAGGGGTGAAATCCTCTGTTTTTTTGAATCAGTGGAAAAATTTCCACTGAATTGAGAAAAGCCAGGATCTTATTCTCAGGTTTCATCTCCCTTGAATTTAACTTTATGGAAGTGTTTCTGCCTACTAGATGAATCTAGTACAGACTATAACAGAGTGATGAGTTATGTGAGATTTAAAAATATGTAACAATGGCAACTCTTCTATGCTGAATATTTACAATGCTGCCTCAGTTTTCTTAAAATGCTGTGTGTGAGAAGATGGCTGCAGAGGTAGGCTGCACATCCTATTCAGGTTTTCTGAGCTAGACACTGTCCCAGTGGCAGTTATTATTCTGTTTTTCTCTTTCTGTGTTGTTTCTACATCAAATGCTTATCAGCTGCAAATGTCCTACCCAGGGAAGAAGCAGAGAGGATGAAAGGAAGCAGTGGAGAAGGCCAGTGGTAAGTGTTGCATACTTCCATTTTTTGATTTATGTGTAAGAACAACTTCAATTGATCTTTGTCTGTACTGAATGAAAATATGGTTTTAATTCTGCCCTTGAAACACTGAACAAGTAATTTTGCCAGTATGCTGTTGCTGTCAAACTTTTCATAGAGACAGACTCTGTCTGTATGCAGCTTTAAAAACTTTCTAATGATAATAAAATGACACATATTTTGCTTTCATTATCCTTTTGCATTGTTCAGGTAAGAGTTATGGAATTTTTTAGAAGTCTGTATTTAGTTTCTGTTTCTACTCAGATAAAGCTGGTAATTCTATCACACTTAATAAAATTTTGTATTGAATTAAATCTACTACGTAGTGACCTGCCTCAGGTCAGTATTGCACAAAAGTTTATCCATATGTCTTTAAAGTTTATCCTAGTCTCAAACTCTGTCTACCTGGAAATTTTGTTGCTTTTTTCCTTCTCTTTCTTCACCCAAAAATAAATGTACATAGCTAGAATTTCTGCACATTTTTAGAAAATGTACTTTCAGGAAGATAAATGTACTAAAAATAAAAGTGCTATTAGTGATGCTTTATTGTTATTTCTTTTTATATAAGTTATTTTTATCATAAATAATAAGTAAACTAGCTATTATTGTAAATGTTATTGATATTGTTACTGTTATTGTGGTGGAGAGGATTAAAAGATAGGATGCTCCCAGTATTTGCTCCGAGTATTTATTTTTTTTCATATAATCCTTTGAGCCTGGCTTTCTGTGACTGTTTCTAAATGATCACCATGCCTTTTACTTGATAACTCATCATAGTTAAGTTTATTTGAGGGACAAATCCCTCAGGTCCCTGAACCACAAGGCAAGTACTGTAGGAATGAATTCCCTCCCATCATAAGGAAGATCATGTTTGAGATGGCCCAAGGAGCCTGAACATTACACTAGTCCATGGGATCTGATGAGGTGTACCTCAGTGTCCTGGGGAAATTGACTGATGTATTTGCTAAGCCACATTCCTTCATATTTGAAAGGTCATGGCAGTCAGGTGAAATCCCCAGTGCCTGGAGAAAAGGGAATATCATACCCATTTTTAAAGAGGGTAGTAAGGCCCTGGGAACTACTGACCAGTCAGCCTCACCTCAGTGCCTGGTAATATCACAGAGTAATGTGATAACTGGAAGTCTTGTTGAAATGTATGAAAGACAGGGAGGTGGTGGGAGACAGCCAACATGGCTTCACCAAGGGCAAATCATACTGACTAACCTAGCAGCCTTCTATGATGGAGTGACTATGTGAGTCGACAAGGGAAGAGCTATAGGTGCCATCTAACTGAACTTCTGTAAGGCTTTTGCTACAGTCCCTCACAATGTCCTAGACTCTAATTTGGAGATACATGGGTTTAATGGACAGACCATTAGATGGGTAAGGGACTGGCTAAATGGCAATGCCTAAAGAGTCT
Source organism: Falco biarmicus (assembly GCF_023638135.1). Taxonomy (NCBI): domain Eukaryota; kingdom Metazoa; phylum Chordata; class Aves; order Falconiformes; family Falconidae; genus Falco; species Falco biarmicus. Next base: position 64,026,270 of record NC_079290.1, read on the forward strand.
TTTTGTCAATGGCTTGATGTCCATGTCCAGACTAGTAATGAGTGGTGGCCCTCAAGGGTCCATATTGGAACCAATATTGATGACCTAGTACAGGGGTCCTCAAACTTTTTAAACAGGGGGCCAGCGCGCAGATGAAGTGGCAGGCAGCTGCTTGGTTTCCCTCCCCAACCCCCATCGTGGGGGGGGGGCAGGGGGGTTCTGTAAATACCGGGGGCCGGATTGAGGACCCTGGGGGGGGCTGTATCCAGCCTGCAGGCCGTAGTTTGAGGACCCCTGGAGTAGTATCTTCATTGGTGACATAGACAGTGGGATTGCATGCATCCTCAGCAAGTTTACAGGTGACACCAAGCAATTGATATGATAAAAGAAAAGGGGTGCTATCCAGAGGGACCTTTACAGACTTGTGGAGTGGGCCTACACAAAACTCATGAAGTTCAACAACACCAAGTGCAAGGTCCTGCACCTGAGTCAGGCCAAACCCTAATATCAGTACCGAGTGATGAATGGATTAAGAGAAGCCATGTGATAAAGGACCTGGGGATACTGGTGGATAAAAATAGGATGTGCGTGAGCTGGCAATGTGCACTTGCAGCCCAGAAAGCCAATTGTATCATGGGCTGCATAAAAAGAAGTGTGGCCAGCAGGCTGAGGCAGGTGTTGGTTTCTCTCTACTCCGTTCTGGAGTGCTGCATCCAGCTCTAGGCTTCCCAGTACAAGACAGACGTGGACTTATTAAAGTGGGTCCAGAGGAGGGCTATGAAAATTATCAGATTGCTGGAACACTTCTATGAAGAAATGCTGAGAGATTTGGGGTTGTTTAGCCTAGAGAAAAGAACGTTCCTGGGAGACCTTACTGCAGACATTCAATATATAAAAGGGCCTCATAAGAAAGATGAAGAAGGATATTTCACCAGGACCTGTAGTGACAAGAAAACGGACAATGGTTTGAAAATGAGCGGATATATAGAAGGAAGTTTTTATGCTGAGGGCGGCGAAACACTGGAACAGGTTGCCCAGAGATGTTGTGGATGCCCCATTCCAGGAAGTGTTCAAGGTCAGGTTGTGTGGGGCTTTGAGCAGCTGATCTAATGAAAGATGCAGGGAGGTTGAACTAGATGTTCTTTAAAGGTCCTTTACCAGCCCAAACCATTCTGGGATTCTATGATTCTATGATAAAGTCTTAATCTAGTGTTTAACTGAATCACCCTACTATACACATTTCTGTAAACCTGAGGAGTAAAACACATCAGTTAAAACAAACAAACAAAAACCTCTAGGAATAACCAAAAAACTGTAAATGGCCAAAGCAAATTTTTGAAACTAAAACTTATAATTCTTAATTTTCTTTCCTGTTTTACATCAAACATAGGACAGAACATAGGACATAGATATTATGATTTATTTCACATGTACACATTTTGTGTACTAAATATGATCTCCTGAGTTCAAACTAATTTTTGCTTTTTCAGTATTTTAATTATTTTATCGTATAACGATTTAACTATTTTATTGTATATAACTAGTTGTATATTTCATAGTTTTATGTTTAGTGCAACTTTTATAACTGAATCCCAGGGAAATGCTGGGAACAGTTCAAAATGACTGGTCACTGAGTCCTGTTAATGTTGCTCAATATTCTTGAGCTTCAAGAGGACTGCACTACCTTTAGGTTCAGAAACAGAATAGGAACCTGAACCTTTTTCTGATTTGTTGCTAAGGACATAGCAGTGGCTATTCTAGGTGCTGGCAGCCTGTGGCCTGTGCTGATGGTGTCCTATAGTGAGTGCCTGTTTAACCTTTTAACGACAAAAAACCATACTTTGCTAGTCCCCCTAGAAAATCCTTCCAAACTCCAGCAAGTGGTGTCATTGCACTGAAAAGATGGCTAGATATTTCTTCTATGAACTTGTTCAGTGGACTTAACCCTTCTTACCTGAAAAGGAAAGTAATAATTCTGTACTTTTGTAGAAAGAAAATAATTCAACTGTTTTCAGCTTTTCAAAATTTTGTTAACAAAAGTAACTTATTTTCTTTAGATCTGTCATCTACAAGCATTAAGCTCATGGACTGATTCAGCAGATTAAATTACTTTGCCCTAGTATTACTTGATCTGAAGGACTCTCAAGAATCTGTGAGAGTAAAACTGCAGTAGTAAAGGATCTGGAATGTGGGAACTGGTTTATTTTTTAAGTGATGCTTACTTGTGATATTTATTTACATTTCTGTTCTTAAGTTACTGGGTTTTTTTGGGGGTGGTGTCTCCTTCCTGATTGTTTAGGATTTAAAAACTGAAATACAGGACAATTTTATTTTACACTTGATCTTCACAAGTGAGGGAGAAAGTGACTCATGAAATAGGAAATCACACTGAGAATGTTATATGCATGCATTGTGATGTGGGCAGTTTTTGGAAAACCAATTTTCTGTTTTCAGGTTCCATTTAATTCTACTTTTATTGCAAAATGAATTCAATCTGAATTCAGATACAAAAGTGATATGGAGTAATGAGAAAGGTCCTTGTCTTAATAAAGGCTTTATCAAAAGCCCATTTGCATAATTGTTGCATAAAATATGCTTTAACTATTTAATCTGTAAAGAAACAGGGAAATTAGTTTTGTTTCTAGTTGCAATTTTCAGGAATTCAAGAATAAAATCCAGAGACCCCTAAAATAAGAAGAAAGTAAGAAAAAAAAAATCGGCTAAGCACGTTATCTTTCCAGTCACTGTCAATATGAGATGGATGGGTTTTGAGAAATTGAAGCGAAACACTGTGAAGACCCACTGTCTGCATGCTTGGCTATGAAGTGTGCCTTTGTGCAAGGCAGTCACATCCCTCTAGCATCTTGGAATGGAACCCCTGATGGAGTCATAGCCAGAAGACATGTAAATCACAGGAAACAGACAAGTTTGTAATTACCTTCTGAAAGTGATTATTTCAGATATTCAAAATCACTTGCTACTCCTGCTTTGTAATGAAAGGTGAACAGTGATATCTGAATAAGTGGAAAAAGCCTCTCTGGGAATACTGGAAAACATGAGAGAGCTCTCAGCAAGCTCTCAGCAAACTTCTGTGGATGACAACAAAGTCGCCTAGATTTTCAAAGGCCTTTAACAAGGTCTATCATCAAAGGGTCCAGTACTGAAGAATTTACTATGGCATAGTCCCCACATGAATTGGATAAAGCTTCAGCTAACTAAATCATGCACCTTGAATCTTAGCTTTCTTGCTATATATCTGAGGCAATAGAAGCATGGATGTTATTTAATATTGTAGGCACAGTATGCCAAAGTATGTTTAATTTCATCAGAAAGTAGGTGAAATATTTAAGGAATACTTAAGGACTTCTTTGAGGAAATAGAGGTACATCTACTCTTCTTTTGGATTGAGTTTTCATTCACCTCAAGACTAGTAAAAACTATAAATCAGAAAGTTTGTGAGGGTGATGATTGCACTGTGGGTGTGGAGCTTTTTATCTCTGTGAAATGCTAAAATATGTAGTCAAAAATAGCATAGTGGGAAAAGCACAGAAGGTATGGTGTAGTGAAACTTTGCTCAGTGTGGGTGGTTATGTAGAACTAAAAGATATAGTTGGGAGATCATTGTAAAAGAGCTTTATGGTAGTGGGACCGAGGTGAAACCGAAAGAATAATTTGTGACAGAAGAAATAAAACCAGATATAACCCAAAGACTGATGGGAATATTTCTACTGTATCCTGGACAGAAAATAAAATGAGAAGAGCTATGGATAAGAATTCCATACTGACAGATTTATTTGCATATTCTTCAGAAAAGAATTATCAGCAATTCCTAGCAGATGACTATAGCCTTCAGTTTTCCACCAGCACAGTTTTACAGTGTTTATTTGCTACTCTTTGTAACAGACTTTTGTTCAAATAAGGAATGATGGATAAGATCTTATAGTATTATTAGAAATATTGAGAACATCACTAAAAATCATATTTTAAAAATTTACAAAAGATGATGTTAAACAATTTGCATAACAAAAGCATATAAATTTATATGAACATCATACCAGGAACTTCATTACCTCATAAATGAGCTGTAAATTAAAAACCTCTAACATTCACAAGAAGAAGAAGAAAAGGAATTTGAAACCAGCTAAAGATCCAGCTAATATGAAAGGCACTCTATTTTATATTAGCTTGAGGTTTAGTCAATGCTTCAAAATCTTTGCAGTGATAAGAATTTGAGCCAAACAAGAATTTGAGACAAAATATAATTATCACATGACAAAACTTTCTGCAAAAAAGAGACAGTCTTGTGTAAAGATTCCTTGTGTAAAAAGTGCAAAATTCTGTGATACCTTGGTTTCATTTGAAATAAAATTAGTATGACTGTTGCAATGGATATTTCAGTATGAAAAATAACCTAGAGGAATAGATGAAGATTTGTGAATTATAGTAGATGCTGAGTTAGTTTGGCGTGTGTAAGGGTTCAGATATGTGATGGTGCTTTTGACTTATCTTTGGCTTTAACATCTGCATTATCTGCATTCCTAAGACAGAGGCGTATTGCACTGTTGAGTTGGGGTTCTTTTAACTTTATAGTTATTGAGATGTTTTTATTGTGTTTGACAGATAGAACATATCATTTTTTGAACAAAGTTAAATTTGTACTGACTTGTGTATCTTTTCAATAGATAGCAAGCCTAGTTCTTAACTTCAAAGAATGTAACGTCCAGAGACTTACTTTATTAAAAATACAATAAATAAAAAGAAACACCCCCTGAGACACCTCAAATGTCCATTGAAATTAAAGTGCGTGGCTTGATATTCCATGAGTGAGAAAAGAAAAATCTGAAGTCTGAATAATATAAACTCTCACTGATAAACTCAGAATTGAGAAGTATTTTAATGCCTGAAAGTCCCCACTTTATTACCTGCATTGATGTGTGAAAAGAATTCTATTATTTACTGAGGTTCTACAAAGTCTTACTACTCTCTAGTCTGCATCATTTCATCCTTATGAAGTAACAGAATAAGATGTGCCACTCAGACTTTATCTTTGGGGGTTTGTTATTGGTGTTGTTGGGGTTTGTTTGTTTCTTTTTTTTTTTTTTACTTTTAATTGAATTTAAGCAATTTTTAACTTGCGCATTTTTGGGAACATCGACAAATGAGACAATGGTACAAACTGAATGGAACACCATGTTTATAAACCATAGTTCAGCAGATGAGTTCATCTGTGTTATGTAAAAATCATAGCCCAATGATTTTTTTCAGAAATGATAAAAAAATGTATTTTTAAAAAATCAATATTACAAAAGCAAAATCAGTACTGCTAGTAGTACTTTGTAAAAACAGTCAAGAAAGAGTTATTTTTCTTTAAAAGGAAAAATTTCTCTCCAATTGCAAAATAGTTACAGTGTTTGAAATAAAAATCATCTATATGAAACCACTTGGAAGGAAATGTTTGTTGTTAAATATGTTGAAATATCAGTAGGAAAAAGCAAAATTTATTGGTAGCAAAGTTAGAGTAAGAACCAATACATCTCTGTCTTGGTTACAGTAGACTGCAATATACAATCAAGAGATAAAAATATTTTAACACATAAAACTGTGACATCCCTCCTGATACTTTCTGAATTAAGGACTCCTTGAAAGCCTCAATGTTTTCAGTTCTTCCAGAACAGATTTATGTAGTTTAGACATTTATATAAGCTTTTCTGGCTCTCAGGTTCCTAGTCTTAATTGGGGGAAAACCTGTGTCCAGCCAGCTGTGGTCTAGGTGTACTATGTGGACCTTCCTGGCATCCCTGAGAGCTTGGTGTCTTTGTGCCCTGGAAATCTTCACCTACCACTGCAAAAAAGCACAGAAGCTCTTCCAGCAGCATGCAGAAAATCTGCTGACAGAATAGGAAAAAAGAAAGGCTTTTGTTTCCAGATGAAATCCAGACAGTAAACAGAGAAAATTAAATATGGCCAGGACATCGGCTTTCCCAAAGCACAGCTATGGAACCTTTAATGACTGTTAGTGATCAAGACCTCAATTATACACATCTTGTGAGAAATGAAAAAAATTCATTCAACAGCATGTTTCTTTTTAATGCTATGTACTGGAATTTCACCAGTACTAACAAAAAGAAAAACGTCACCTACCTAATCACAGACACCAGTAGTATGTGATGTTTTCCTAAAGGGTTTGAATTTACATGAAGTATAGATCAGATCCAAATTTTAGCTTGTGAAATCTGAAAAGGTCTGATAACTGCTATAGGTCAGAAGATGGAAATAGTCTGTTATCCACAATTCATTAGTTAAATTATTTCAGAGAGTAAAAAAGAGGATTTGTAACTCAAGATAAGTAATGCTCAATCACTCAAAAATGGCAGAATTTACTCTTTTAAGATTTGCTTTACAGCCAATCTTACCTTAAAAAATATATGTATTTTGAAATCTGATATTAGGAGGTGGTGCAAGTTACTTCCCTGTAATAGCACCCATTTTCTGTCAACAAGTTGGAGAAAAAAAATCTTTTCTGCAGAGTATGTGAATTATTAATTTTATGCATGTAAGTTCTATTCAGCAGAATTAAGCACATCTTTTATTGTTTTACTGAACTGGACTAGAGGAAGCTTCTTACAGAGAGTATAATTTAGATATATCAGAAATATTTGATATATTTGTATGCCATATTTTTGTAAACATTTTAACTAATATCTTCTTTTGTTTACATGGATCAAAGGTTTAATTTTTATAAGAAAGTTAATGTGGATTTTCACAAAAAGCATGAATGTCAAGTAATAAGAAAATGCTCATATATTTGCTTGCTTGCTTGCTTGTTTATATATATATATATTTAAAATACATTATTTTTTATTTCTCTGTTTACACATGATCAGATGGAATTAAAGGGCTATGTACATATAGGTTTTTACTTAACTGCCATTATAAAGTTCAATAAATATCTTTCATGCCCTTTCAAAAAGATCGATAAGCTACTAAAAGCCAAGAGGTGGGGTAAGGTTAAGACTTATCAAAAAAGTCTCAGTAATTATATGAAATCACTGTGGTTTGACACCTCCCCACCCCCCACCCCTCCACCCCCCGTCTAAAGTCCAAGGACTCTCAAATCAGTTCTCTGTGAGAATATGATTAGACCTGCTGTAGGTCTATAGAATATCTATATGTTGTCTGGTATTTTCACTGACTAAAAGTTATGGTAAATAATTTGCAATCAAGAGAAGCCTCAGTGGAGATCTGAGTAAGTCCATGTTTGAAAGAACTTACACATTTGACATAATACCAACAATAATGTGAAGAAATACAATATGGATGACTTTTCTAACCTTCTGAAAAAAAGGATATAAACCAGTACTTGAATTTACAACTTCATGGCATCCCACAAAATAAGATAAGCACTGCAAAAGTTATGAGGTCTTCTTTGACCTGGGAAATAAAGCATCAAGGTTAAGAATTAGCATGTAATTTTTAAACTCCCAGATTGATAAATTTCTTAGTAAAAAAGGCCTTCTGGATTTTGTGCATAAATGGACTCACAAGAGAGGCACACAAAGTTTGCCCTTTCTACTATACTTAGATGCCACCTTTTGGTTTGTACCAGCTGAGACACTCACAGGTCAGTCTTGGGTCTAACTTGACTTTAGCCTTCTAGCGGTACTGCAAAACATCACCATGACTAATTAACAGTGATCTACAGACCTGTTGAAAACTGTACTGTAGATTACTCCAGGAAATTAATAGATTATACTTGTGGGTGTTTGTTGATAAGAAAAATTACTCCTATGTTAGCCTTCTAAACTGTTAGTGATTTAGTCTTTTTTCTTAAGGCTGTAATTTGGGACTTTGGAATCAGAGAGATGTCCTGTGGGGCGAAGGAAAACAGGCATTTTCTAAAGGTACTCTTAAACCAGTGAATGTTTACAGTCTGGACACAAAAGAAATTTGCGTTCCCAGCAACACAGGGTTTTTTAAACAGCTTATGAAAAGCCCCAGATAATTTCATTGGATCAATTTTTTTGTTACTCACCCTGACATGATCTGTTTTTGAAGATTTCTGGTTTTGTGCTTCTTTTTTGCAGAGTCAGCACTGTGACCCATACCAGAGCTGGTGCTAGTGTCAGGAGTGGAGAGACAGTGGGACTTTCAGAGGTGAAGAAGAGCGCCTTAGACCAAAGTTATTGGTAAGTCCACATTGAAGTGAACATGCCTTGGCAGGTCCATCTCTATTCTCTGCCCCCTATTGTCTGCAAGCATCAAAACAACCCAGTCAAGTATTACAAGTTATTGTACATATATTATATTCTGCTTCTTGAAGTTAGTTTTGTTGCTTTTCTAAATACTCATTTTCCATGAACAACAACAAGGTTTGTTTGTGACAGTCCTGACATCCTCAGCACTTACTCTATGCAAGTGATGGGTGATGTGGTGAATGAATCTGAATTGCAATGTTCTTCTTGACTGTTTTGCTCAGTTAAAGTAGAGAGCACAGAACACATTTGCATTAAGCATAGTCTCTTTCAGAAGAAGAAATGAGCATTCGGAATCTGAAAACTGTCAAAAGACTATTTTGTTGAAAGGGAAGCCTTTTGATTTTGGCACGTTTCACTAATGGTTTTTACTGACAAAGTTTCTTTCTGAGCATCCATTTTCTACTTTTGAATATCTTGTCACTTGAGCTTTAAATCTTGCATATTGTCCTTTTCCCTGAAGAGAGAGATTTCAGCTACCCATGGCTCTGCTGTTAAATTTTACACCTCAGTGATAATAAAATATCAAAGAAGCTATTTCATGGCCTTTTAGCAATGTAGATGGATGGATTCAAATCAGAGAAATGTATTTGGTCATAGACCTCATCTAACATATGCCCTTACTTAATTGATGATAGATCTACTAAATACAAAATATGGGACTGGAAATTGGTACTATGCTTTAATCCCAGTTATGTGACACTTTTTTTCAGGTCACTGAAACTTCTAAAAGATGCTGAAGTTTAAACCACTGGTGCTCATAGTTAATAGGAAAGACTTGAATAGCAGATGGTGTGGTGAACCACAAGTGCAAAGCATGAATAGCTTGCTTATCTCCTTTAGACAGGACATTAAACATGGCTGGTCTTGTTTTATTGTAATATGGATTACATTTTTTTCCTTCCTTTTTTTTTTTTTTTTTGGGGGGGTGTGTGTGTGTGTGTATCCAGCATTCTGGGTGATAGAAGAGAACCAGGAAAGATGTTGAAATAAATGTATTGGTCACAATTAAATGACAGAATTAAGGTTACAATGGTAGCATTAGATCTAGCATCCAAGCTCATTAGTGTAGGTTTCCTGAAGAAATCATATTTACACCTACAGAAATACAGTAAAATCCATCATGAAGAGACTTGAAATTATTACATTATATTCACATTTCAGCTTTCCAGCAGAATTTTAAAGAGGCAATTAAGAATTCATTTATTTTATGCAGTACCTTTGAAGTATTAGGACATCAGAACAGATAAATATTCTACTTTTATGGGAATACATTGATTTTTTTATATTAAGCATGGTAATAAATAATAGCATAAATAAAACAACCAGGAATTGCCCTATCTCTGACATCTTCATAAAGACATGTTTGCCAATGCTACTTGTTTTTCCCTCCTAATGCCTTTTCACAAAATATTATGTATTGATTTCTTTTGGAACAATGCCTAACAATTTCACCTTTGAGGAACCAACAACTTCCAAATGAAAACATATTTCACTGCAGAAGTACACAGGTCTTCACAGCAGGTAAAATGTAATTTAAAGTACACTGTTTGTAAGGTAGCATTCTTCATGTGAGTGAATGAAAATGCCACAGGCACACTGCATAGTTCTCTTTGAGGTTCAGCTAGGGAAGTTAAGCTGACCTCTTCATTCTGTGTTAAGGAGCAATGTTTTGTTACAAAATTATTTGGTAAAACAGGAAAGAACAGTTAAAAGTGTGATGTTAATAAAGGCCGGTACTCCTCTGGAGAAAAAATAATTGATGACACCTTGGCTTTTAACAATTTCTTATCAAATACAGTGGGATTACTTAACCTGTATTAAGCAGGTTCCCTGACGTGATGATTGTTATATTTGAAACCTGGTAGAACCAGAGTATATTACAAACAAACACTAGAGAGAGAGGGAGGACAAACAATGAAAGTAAGAAATTCTCATGGCACTATTTTTGCCTTACAGATGAGTAATTTGTAAATAGATTTGTGTTTACAGTTTCTTTCTTTTTAAAATTAATTACTCTTGTGACTCTGACCACAATTGAAGAAAGGAAATAATGTTTTATTCTGTGGGACTCATGAGTTAAGATCCCAGCATGAGGTTAAAAGGGAACAAATCAACACATCTATGATTAATACTATTCACCATACTGCTCCCACACAGAAAATCAAAAGCTTTCTGACCAATGTTGCGGAGCGTATATGACTTGACTTACAGACTGGAGAGAAGTCAGCAGACAAGATGCACAAAGTGGATCTATAAATGCAATAGTATGGAAGAGATAGGTTATTAACTTGCAATGAAAATATGCCATTCCTTAAAAACTTTAGTAAGATCTCTAATTTCAGAGGTGGTGTTGCCAAACTTTCAGTGCCTTGGAAAAGATGAATTTCCACAGCTTGAGAATCCATCCTTTTAAAAAAGATCAAAATGGATGTAGAGTAAATATAGCATTCAAAATGATGGGTAGCTTTTAAGTATTTTGGCCCTTATGTCTAGGTTTATGATAGGGAATCGTTAAGTCTGGATCCTGTGCTATTTTGACAAAGGAAAAGTGTGGTTAATCTTTCATATACTTTCCTTACCTTCATTCATGTCTCAAAGTCAATATTTGTTACTCAAAATTTTGCCATGGGCACGCTATTTATATGGAACCAGGAACTCACCATTAGTCTAAATTATCTAATGACGACACGAAAGCCTCAATATTAATACAGTTTAAATGTTTATGCTAAAACTTCCTGGCTTTTTTTCTCTAGTGGGATGCTCATCCTTCCACATCTTGACTGAAAACTTCTCTGTCTTTCAAAAATGAGAGGCAGTATCGTGTTAAGCTATCAGCATTCCCAGTATCTCCCTCTGAGAAGTATATACTCTTCATCATGAGGTTTTCTTCCTTCCTGCCTTAGATCTGCTTTGGGGTCTTTCTATGTGTGTGGGAGTTTTGGGATTTTATTTTCTTCTTTTTCTCACAGCCCCAGTTCCCCTCTCAGGGACTTCCTGCTAAAGCCAAAGAGTGGCGCAGCCACCTCCCGCAGCCCCAGCTCCCATCAAAGGCTGACACTTGTCACCTGATGAGTCCCCAGCCCAGCTAGACCCTGCCACATCAGGGATCACAGGGGAGCCCACAGGCACTGTACCTCTTGGCCATTGTTAGCACTTTCAAAACCAGCTGAAACTATATCAGTCTCAGGCAAGACCAGTGAAGCCCAGAGACCCAGCACTGACAAATCAGTACAGAGCTTGTGGCCTTTGTCTAGTGATGGCAAAATTCTATCTACTGGGCTGCACAAAGCCCTTTGTAATTAAACTACTACAAATTAGATTTTATCAAGGTTTTGTTGTGTCCTCCTGTAGAACAAAGTTTGCATGTGAAACGTGAAACTCTTCATACCGTGAAATGCCACAATATATTTCTTCTTTTCTGAATCATATTTTAGCAAAGTGAAAAGCAGACAGATATTTTGACAGATGTGCTCTTTTAATTAACTGTTTCTTGGTTTATTTTATACATTTTAAAACCTAAAATTATAATTCAGTTCACAGACATCTAAACCAGCACAAGTCATAAGGAAATAACTCTGAGTCAGTTTCTCTGTCTAACACTTAAGTGTTGTCTAGACCCATATTTCTACATTCCAGATGTTTCATTCAATCATTTCAAGCTTTCAATTTCTGTATTTCCTATTCTTGATAAGTTTTCAAAAAACAGAAATAAAATCAGCTTCTCAGATAAATAAGGTAATCAAACACTCAGTCTGAGGATTTCAAAAATCAAAAGAATAAATACCAAATTTGGTAGTTTCAGAAACAGCAGACAGAGAGAAATCTTTGCTTTGCAACTGGTACCAAGTTAATTTGAAATAGCGTTGTAAGCACATTACTTTTTTGTGTCAGTCCAAATCTGTGTCTGTGCCAAAGGTTCACTGCTGCTGTTTCACAGAAAGCAGAATCCTGTGGATCCCAATTACAGGCTTTTTCCTTAGGCTGACATCACAGAAACTGAAAATTGGGAGTCACCTACTTTATCTCTGCTTTGAATCTTGTCTTTGAACTACAGTAATAAAGGCCATTTTCTGTCATTATTTCTTAACAAGTGTCTGCAGAGTGTAGGAAATTTTTGAAGACAAGTCAGTTTCCTGTAGAGTTAAATAGAATTATTCAGCTGCACAGGCTTTACTGTGAATATCGATATACACATTTTTTCCTTGGTGCAGCTTGGTGATGAATGACTCAAACTCTAAGCCTACTAACCTCATACTGGCTTAACAAGTACTCTGGGTTTCCTGCTGTTGCTTAAATTAATTAAAAGAAAGAGAAAATCAGAAAAAATGCATTGAAGACAGCAAAATAGTAAACCTTGGTAGAACTTCATCATCATAGCCATTTAGGTCTTTGCCAACATCTGAAAGACTAATATTTTTTCTCACAAATGCATTCAAGCTACAGTAATTCAGTACTGCAATGCATCTGTAACTTTTAATTATCTGTTTAATCAGGCTGTGAATAAACTAATGTAGGTTAATTTAAAAAATCCTATTTGGAGCGAGTGTTTTGACTTGCACTGAAACGTAGCCAGCACCCAGTGAGATTATATTAATGAGAAAAGATGGATATTTTATCTGGAATTGGTGATATTAATTTGGATATCCCACAACACCATTTTGCATATTTCAGCAGACTGACTACTACTATTTTTCATTAATGTGTCACAAGGTCACAAAAATGAAAGGCAGGTGAATGTCTGGAGATGACTGAGAAATATTTATGGTTATGGATTATATCTTTCCAGTCATGCCCTTTGAAACTCCCCTGCAAGACAGCCTGCTAGGTGAAAATGTGCTGTATGTCTATGTGAACAAGCACTATACTTCCCTAATCCAGTTTATAGTCCAGAGAAGCCTGTTATTCCACAGCACCTTTTGACTACTTGAAAACTGTTCTTTTGCATGTCATTAAGGTGTAATAAATCTGGTGTCTGTAACATGTATTGTTAATCTTGATGTTCATTATCTCCACTGCATGCCTCCAGGGACTTCTATTTACACTGCTATGGAAATGCTAATTAATTTCTATATTCAAAGTGTCAGCAACTAACCTTTCATTTCCACAAAAGAATTTTACTACTTATACTGTCTTGGAAGAAAACTGGGGGTGGGGGGTGGGGGGGGTGGGGGGTGTGGTGGTGGTGGGGGGGGGGGAGAGAGTTTTCTGAACTGCAGCTGCAGGTTGGAGAGAAAATTGAAGTTTAAATCACTCTGATATCTGCACTATACTGAGCATTCAGTACAGTACAAAAAGCAGTGAAGCTCTATTTTTGGATTGAAGACCATTGTTGTGTTTTCTAGTCACTGTTCAGGCTGCAGGAATTGAACGCGCTTTACTGACTATATCTGTGTGTGACTGTAAATTTACGAATACAAGAAAATGGCTGGGAATGTATATCAGCTAAATGCCTTCTTCTGGTCACAGAGACTATTCTCATATTTTCTCAGCTACCACTGGGTATATCAAATAATGATAAAAATCCACCTCAGGGTTGAGATAAATAAACCACTGAAAGTAGTGGTGTGTGCAGGTATTTGGGGAATAGGGATTTGTCATTTTCTGATATATGTATGAGTAGCCTCATTGGGCCATTATGCAAAAAAATAGTGTTCTTTTTAACCTTGAAAAGGATGGGAATTTGTTATTTCTAACATCCCTTCAGTTCTAACTCATAGCTATTGCAGAAAAAAAGGTTAGAGTAAGCAATCCAGGAAGCATACAGATATTTTTAAAACTGTAGGTTGAAAGGAGAAAAAAGTCTTAGAAAAAAAGGTCCCATCTCCCTTGATATTATACTACCACATTTGCAGAAAGGATGATCAGAAACCTTAAGAACAGACCCTTCACATATGTTGCAAAGTAATAATTTAAAAGCCAAGTAGCTCTAAACTACTGACATTTGTTACTTGTACAATACCCAAAGAAGAAACATAGAGTAACCTGTTATCTTTACAGTGTATTTTTCTAATCAGCAAATATTAGATCACCATTACATTTTTTACTCTACTAAATGTGAAGTACCTGAACTTCCTTGTTATGTATATGAAAAGCAGTATGTGAGCATGTAAGTTATAATGAACACTTCTGATCTAACTTTAATCTTTAATCCAAAACAAAAATCTATATTCCAAGCTATTATAAAACAAGACAGATAAAATTGGTTTAATTTGCATCACCAGAAGAATTGGTTTGGGATTCTTGCTGGCCAGGAGGCTGGTTTGTTTCTCATGAAAATGAAACACACTGAGGAACTGGTATGTCAGACAAGGTAAATAATAATTTACTGTCTTCTAAAATGTTCCAGTCTCTTATATGTGTAAGTAGTTGTGAAGAAAACGAATCCGATAACTATTTTTTCCTAGCTCACAAAAGTGCTTAGTAATAGAAGGGCTTGATGGAAGGCAACTACTAGGCATTTCTGAAATGGCAATTCTTTTATCATGAAGTAGATGAAGGAGGTTATTTAGAGCATAAAACAGGAAACAATTTTTGAGAACAAACTCTGATGTTACTTTACGAGCCTTTTCAAATGTGACTGTAAAATAGCTGCATAAACAGGACCACAGTCAAATGTGCTTGATTTTCAAATGCACAGAAATGCAGGTGGACACTTAGATGATACTGCTTTTCACTAAGGAACCTTGTGAACTTGAAGAAAAAACTCTGTTGTCATCTATAGAAAGCAGAAGTAAGTCACAATATTTCCTCTCTTTTAGGACAGTATAACATAGTACAATATGATATGCAAGGCAGCAGTAAGAGACAGCTTCTCTCTAGATACTGTTAGTTTTGAGATACTCTCACAGTATAGAATGAGATGCTTTGCTATGACCTTATCTGTGCAGGGAAAAATGTATGTGTGATGTTGTGAAAAATCATAAAAAGCTACAGCATGTTATACAACAGATACAAACCAGATTTGAGTTCTTTACACATAGAAGGTGCCTCATAATTTTTCTAAAAACTCAAAAACCACCAAAAAACCCAACAAACTGCCAAAACCCAACAGAAAATTAACCCTTAATTACGTAGTTTAAATGTGATTAGCATGTACTTGAAATGCAATTTGTCTAATAAGTGGGTCATCTTCTAGAATATATGATACTGGTATCTATTTTCCTGAAAAGTTAAGAATTGTGTATTTGTGCTTAGCCCTGTTTTCTTTTCTATTAGTCCATAATGGGAGCATTTTACAATCAAATTGATTAACCTAATACAGAGACCTTTGTGAAGAGATTTTGTGGAAGAAAAGCCTGACTAAATATCATCTGCAGCTTGTAGATCAGCAACTGTTTCCCTGAAGTGGTGCAGTAACAGTGATTTCTGAAAAGAAAGATTTTCCACAGGTAAAGTTAGAGGTAGATTATGATAATTGGTTTAACTAAATTGGTTTGTTGTGTATTTGAGTACTTTTTTTATGTTTGCAAGGTGGTGGTGTTATGACAAACGGGTAGGACAAAGATCATCAGGAAAAGTTAAATTCAAATAGTTATGCAATCCTCCAGGGCTTATGTGTCTCCAGAAACTAAGGTTGGCTGAAAATCATCTTAAGTGGTGGCTTTTAAGAGGACACATATATGTGGAGTTTAAAGATACAGTTTTAGTAAGATTAACTGTCTGGATAATTTGATTTAAAGATCCTGTTTTACGTTATTTTTTTCCTCTGAGAATTTGCAGTAACTTCTCTGACATTAAATTTTCATTAAAAAGCATTTAAATATCCCTTATTGAATCATACAGTTGCACTTACTTTAAAATTTCAGACCTATTATTTGAAAAGAATTGAGCATTCTGGGGAAAATGCAGACAATAGCGCATATTGCCACAAGGGAACCTGTAGCAGTTGTTTTCATACTGTCTTTTAACTTTCCAGATGAGAATGTAAGAGGAAGCACTGAGCGCTCAGTTCACTAGTTGTATGTATCTAAATCACGTTCAGCAGTTGTTGTCACACATGCAGAGCTCAAAATTAAATGCAAATGTTCATGATGAGAAATATATAGGAATACTGGTTTGATGGTGCTTTGGAGGAGCTCAGCAACTTGCCTTTATATGGCTGAGTCATAGCCTTCACAGTAAGAGGATGGAGTGAGGAAGGCAGTTTGATTTCAGAAGGGAGTTTAGGTGACACCTGAGACCAATAAATGCTAGAAAGACAGTCCTGCCTACCAATACAGTACCTAAGAATATAAGGCATAATCACTGCTTTGGCTAGCCTGAATTCTGCATTACACACCTGTAATAGAAAATGTAATTTAGGGAGAGCATGCAAGCCTGGCCATTTTTTTGTGGTCCCTTAGCACCCAGAAGTGTTGTCTTACAGATTTTAGATGGTATATGTCTTCTTTGTCATATTTGGATTTGTTTAGGGACTTGTCCAGAAATTTCTTTAATCTCTTTTTGAATCTGAAGATACTGTGTGCCTCTACAGCCTCTTGTGGCATCAAGCTCCAGAAATTAATTACCTACTTTGTAGAGATATACTTTCTTTTATTCATTTTAAACTAATCTCCAATTAGTCTTATAAAGTGCCGCTTAGATCTTGAATTCTAGGATTTGGAGAACAATCCTGCTTTCAGCTTATCTACTGTATCCTTCATTTTGTAAATCTCGGTAAATCCTGACCCCTCTGTCCACTCCTCTCCACACCGGAGTCCTGGCTTTGTCAGTCTCCTTTCACAGGACAGCTGCTCCGTCATTATGGTTGCCCTAGCTGCCCTTCTCTGCACCTCCCCTGCCTTCTCTGCAGGTTGAGGTCACCCTGAAAGAGGTTGTCATCTGCTCTTGAATGGACCAGAACTCTGTTTGTAAGTATTGTTTTTAATTAGTTGGCTTTCCTAAGTATATTTATGATATACGTTCATAGGGCTTTTATCACAGATGTCATTATTTTATAACCTTGAATACCTTTTTGAGGTAAGGCAGTACCAGCAACCCCCTTTAGATGATAGAACCCTGAGGCACAGAGAATTTGGTAGCATCTGGCATTGTTATTAATTTAATATAAGTCTCTTAAGCTTATGCCATCATCAACGGAGCACGCTGCTGTAGCCAGGTAAATATGATTTTACCCTTACTAACAG
Source organism: Falco biarmicus (assembly GCF_023638135.1). NCBI lineage: Eukaryota > Metazoa > Chordata > Aves > Falconiformes > Falconidae > Falco > Falco biarmicus. The sequence goes on from NC_079290.1 coordinate 64,043,629, forward strand.
AAGGCTATTGGTCTATGAACCTGGCATTAGAAGGTCTCAAGGATTTTCTGAACTTGCTTTGTGTGAGCTGATTCTCCCTTTTTTTGGCAATTTTCTAGTCATCAAGTTACTATTTTCTCATCTGCTTTAACTTAATGCCTCTAAATAGCTTTAATGGTAATGGTCTGGTAGACCTAGGTGATATGTGACAAAAACACCCTTTCAGAGATTTAGGACTGGAGGGGTTGTGTAATTATAAAAGTCTATCTGGGAACCAGTGAGAAGGAAACAGACTGTGCTAAAAAATGTGTATATAAATAGTCCCAAGCAGACACAATGCTGAGAAAGGTGGTACTATCATGAACATGATACTTCTCCCAGCAAAGACACTTGTTTGAATGCTTCTCTCTTTCTTTCTGAAGAAGACAAACTGTCAGCCTTGCACTGGGGACAATAGAAAGATAGGCAAAACAGTAGAGAGAAGGTGGAGGTACTAGGAATGTTTTGTATAGCAATTTAACTATGTTAATTATGAAAATTCCATATTAATTAGATAATTTAGACACGTAAATTATTAAGACATTAATTGGATTAGTAATGAATTTTAAGCTTTGCTTATATGGTTCACCCATAGCAAGATTTGGTATGTAACATTACCTTCTTCATGTTGATTCCAGCATCAAAAAGCTTTAAGCTTTAATTAGCCCTAACCGTTAAGTCCATCTAGAATCATATATCTGAAATATGTGTGTCTACTTTGATCAGAAATTCTAAATGAGTGTGACTGTAATTAACACATGAAATTTGAGTGATATGTGACTCATACAGCTAGTTCTAGCCTGTGATACAGTTTTTGCAAGCATTATTTGCTCTACTTAGATTAATTTTTTAGAGACTATTTTTTGAAATGGAGTGTTTCCTGAAAATCAATCGAATAAGGTATAAATTCTGTTAATATGATTATCCTGCTAAATAAAGGGATCAAACTTGAGACTAATTAAAATCATATGACCTACATTTTCACATTTTTGAAAAGCTCTTCCCAATATGAATTTCTATAAAGCTATCAATTTTTCAGCTACATTGCAATGCCAACTCTGTGATGAGTTAAATTAACAAATTGACAGTTATATTAACAAATTGTCTCCTGAAACAGCAGAGCTAATGTATCTCAAGCTTTCTAATTTACAGATGCTTCCTGTACTAATCTGTTATTCTGACAAGAGCATATATGCTTATAGGTCAGTGGTCAAAGATCAAGAAAAGAGACGAGAAAAGAAAAAGTATTACATTAACTTTCCGTTTCTCTTATTTATGGTTGAATAAACTTGATACAACAGTGTTCCCTTGCTGTATTGAGATTACTGGCAGAGTATTTGTACTAAACAGTAGAATAAATACCTTTTGAAATCTCTCACTTTATTAAATACTTTTTCATAGTAGCTCTACATCTTGTTTTAAGTGTCAGTCACAGGTACTGTCTTCATGGACATTGAGCACTGATCCATTTTGAGCTGATAGAGGTTGTCTGTTCACTCTGAATAAACACTAGAATAACGTAGATTTATTTTGGTAGTTATCTAGCTGAAACAATAAAAGTCATCATCAGAAGCATAGGTTACTGTCCTGGTTTCAGCTGGGATAAAGTTGATTTTCTTCTTAGTAGCTGGTGCAGTGCTGTGTTTTGGATTTGGTGTGAGAACAATGCTGATAGCACACTGATGTTTTTAGTTGTTGCTGGGTGATGTTTGTACTAAGTCAGGACTTTTCAGTTTCTCGGACCCTGCCAGCCAGAGGGCTGGGGGGGCACAGGAAACTGGGAGGGGACACAGCCAGGACAGGTGACCCAAACTAGCCAAAGAATTATTCCATACATATGGCATTCTGCTGAGTATATAAACTGGTGGAAGAAGAGGGAAGGGGAGGACATTCAACATTATGGCATTTGTCTTCCTGAGTAACTGTTAGGTGTTGATGGAGTCTGGCTTTCCTGGAGTCCTGCTTGCCGATTGGAAGCAGTGAATGAATTCCTTGTTTTGCTTTGCTTGCATGTGCAGCTTTTGCTTTACCTTTTAAACTGTCTTTATCTCAACCCACAAGTTTCTCACTTTTCTGATCCTCTCCCCCATCCCACTGTGGGGGACACTGAGTGAGTAGCTGCGTGGGATTTGGCTGCTGGCCGGGGTTAAACCATGATGGTTACCCATGTGGTCAGGCAGAAACTGAGCTGTTTGGTCTGGAAGTTTTCTGTTATTGGCAGAATTGTGTGGCTAGGAGTCCTGTGGGTGCAAACAAAGGGGAGTCACAGGAAACATTCAATAAAATCTGATAATAGCCTGGAGCAGGACCTACAGTATCACTTCCATCTTGTAACCATGTTGGCAATGGGACTTCTCACTGGGGTCTCACCTCTGACTTCCTCTGCACTTAAACACAGTTTCTGAGTAGACTTTGACAGGACATTTTGACCTAAAGAAGCTTCCAACCTATTTTGACCAAGTTGTAAAGGATCCTGCAAGGCAAGTTCAGCATTAGGTTTCAAATGAATAATTCTGGCATTTATGGCCAAAATACTGTTTTATTGTTTTATTATTTATTATTCTATAGCATTCACCTACTCTAATTATTGCTGCATTCTGAATAATATAGAAATCAATTATCATGGAATAGCCATCTCAAACAGAAATTCTGTCCTGATTCACACAAAGTCCATTAGACCTGTTTGATATGGTGGAGCCATGCTGTCAGATTACACAGATTTATAACTATCTACTACCCTATTGAACATGATGATGTCTTGACATGTGATGTGTACATATCAGATGAATTTACCTACATTGATGTCAGTGCAGCCAAGGTTATACCTTCAATAAGTTTAGTGTTTGGTTTTTTTAAGTAAAAATACACAAAATACAGTACATTGATTCTAAAAAATCAGGTTATGTCTGAAAATATTGTTTAGAATGATATAAGATTTTATTAAGATTTGGAAGCTGAATTATGTGTGTTTACTTTAGTATTGGTACATTGATCAATTTGGTAACCTGACTGCTTTTGCAAGCTTAGAATTTTTGTTCTCTGCAAGGATGATTTGTGATGGTGCATAAAACCTCCTGGTCTGGAGTGCTAAGATTTATACATAAGTACATAGGCTAAGTATTGCATGGCATATGTTGTTTCCCAGTTCATACTTTTCACAACTGAGTTTTATTCTTGTATAAATCATATCAAATGTTAGATGAACTGTTGAATCAGACTTAGACTAATAACATATTGTATATGAAACATAATTTAATCAGTGCATTTTCAATAAATATAATCTAATAAATCAAGGATTGTGCTGGCATCTGAATTAAAGAAAAAGAGGCTTCCAATCTGTAGTGACCGATATCCTGAATACTACCCTCTTCCTAATTTCAGTACTCTGCTTTATAACAGTTCTTGTGTCCCCTGAGCAAATATTGCTGTAAGTGATGCTTATCAGGCACATGTTCCTCTGGATAGTTGTTTTTACATCTTTCGAATTGTCCTACTCATAACTTGGATATAAGAATATATAGAGAGGTTTGGTTTACCTGACTTAACCTTTCTTGAAGTTCAAGCATTGAGTAGATATTCTTCTATGAATATAACAAAGACAATATGTTCTAAGATCATAGCAACTGTTACAGCAACCAACATGGAAACAGCATCTGTGTCTTGAAATCACATTTTTCAGTATTATAATTGTGTATATTTGTTAATGTTTAAAAGGAGGATTATCTAGGGAATGTAACTTGCTCATTACCATAAACATTTCCTGATAATTTTAGTTATGACTATGAAAGTTTGTAGTTTCAGTAGTTAGAATTTCTTGGTCTTCATGAATTCAAGAGAAAAAAAAAATCTGAGAAAGCTTTGTTGGTATAGATGGAATGAATGTATATTACAAAAACAAAACAAAACAAAAGGGTATTTTTCAAATTAGAATAAAACTTTATTTAATATTTTAAAAAAATACCTATGGTGAGTGCACATAAATCATAAAATACAAGACAGTTTTCAAGTTTCCCAGTTTACCTGTGTTGCACAGACGTTCATAGACAATGTCAGTCAAAAACCCTACCTGTTCATGTGAGCAACCTACTTTCTCAAACAGGGTCTATAACTGAGCTGGCCCAAAGTCCTATGTGGGAACTCCAGCAGATGCTTGAGCATTTGTCACAGATTATTTTAAGCTATGTTCAAAGCATCTCCTACATAGAAATGACTGAACTACAAGACGGTTCCTGGGGTGTCCTTGTTCTCCACCCCAGATGTTAATCAACAGTGCATGCAAGCATCAAATAGCATAATTTAGTTGGCCTTTGCACAGCAGCAACCTCCTGGGGAAATCTCTGGGACTATCCTAAACTGCTGCCTGTAGATGTCCTGTAATAATCATTAGTAAATTGCTTGTGAAGATGGATAGAAATCGAGCCACAACATTGTCTTAACTGTGCAGATACTATCTAGGGTGTTCCTGCACCACCAGGAAGCCAGTGACTGAGTGTGCAGGGTATGCACATAGGTACAGACCTGATCACAGTTGTAAATACAGGATAATCTGGAGTTTCATCCTCATATAGAAAATATGGCTTAAAATTTGCAACCCCAGGGAATTAGATTTTCCTTTTGATTAAAGTGACATATTTTCAGAAAAAAACTCTCTATTACATTCAAGTAAATTATTTACCTTGAAGCTCAGGGATTTTTTTTCTATTTATTCCATGATTTTTTATCCTTTTTATATTTGAAAGTTTGGCCAGAGAGTACATTAACAATTCTGCATGACTTAAAACATTTTAAGTTATATCTCTTATCTCTTTCTATTAAATTTTAGTTTAAAAAAAAGTCCCACAATACATCTTTACCTGCTAGGATATTGAACAAAATTCCTTTTCTTATACAAATCAACAAGAATCTTAACATAATCCTCTTCTTTTTTTTTTTTTTTAATTTTTATTTTAATGGCTTTTAATCCTTATATAGTTTAAATCCAAAAAGCTGCATTTTTCAGAAGAAAGCACTCAGAAACTGAGTAACAGACAAATCAAGACTATGAGGTACTTTTTTATAAGATCGACATAAAGCAAAATAATGCAGTGTTAGATGTCTAACTACATATTGCTCTTGTTGCATACTTTCTGTGATAAGAGATTCATTTCCCTTGCACATCTCATGACACAAACTGAATATCTGCCCACTAGAAGAACCTTCTTCTCTCAGCCTTGACCAAATACCAGCCTGGTAATCAGCTGACATATGTTAGGCAACAAGAACATTTCTGTTCCCTCCATTTCTTATCTAAGAAACCTGTTCCTGGACATTCCACTCCTTTACTCAACTGTAATTGATTACTTTACTACTACTACTACTACTACTACTACTACTTCTACTACTAAAGTATCATCATCATCATCATCATTATTATCATCAGCTGCAGCATATAGCAGACTGGACACTAGGTTAAGGGAATGCAAACTCTGGAGAATGATTGCTATACCCTAATTAAAAAAGAAGTTTGTGTTTGTGGGGTCAGAATCTTAAATGCCCTCTTCCCAGCTGCTGGTGTACAGTATCACACCACATACCATGTACTCCTGTTTTCTCTGAAATACTGAAGCAGTGAAAGCAGAGGTAAAAAACAGATTGCAATTTCATAAGATCTGTAGTCATTGAAAGGAAGGAGACCACCTGGGTAGCCCACACAGAGCTTTTTATATATTATGTGACCAAGTGACTCATGTTTAGTCTTTAGGTGGCAATAGTTCTTGCCCATTCTTTTCCGAAAAGGAAAAGGTCCAACTCTAAATGATGTTGCATACTTATCTGGTGCCTTGAAGCATCTTGTCCCAATGTAAGAGTTAAGAGTTTCTTTTCCTCATTGCACTTTATCTCTTCTGAATTTATCATTGTAACACCTTATTACTGCATGTACCCTAATTTATCATCAGGGTCTCATCATCTGCTTCATAGCAACCACTGGTAGAGCTTGATAGTAACAGGCAAGTTGTAGCAATACTTCAGGACATGAACAACATCATCATGACCAGGAGTGACAGCACTAACTCACGTCACACTGGTCAATGAAAGGTTATGTGAGATGTAACACTCATTTTACATACAACTGATGAGGATTTTGATCAGATCTACAGAGGGAATCTGGAATGAAGAGATTCCTAACTGTCCTCAATAGAAACAGGTCTGATCTAACACTATATTTCTGCTAACTGTGGTAGGTGCACACAAAACAGTGTTGTACTAAGAAGATTCTTCGCTACTCATAACTTTGTTTTTCCAAATAATCAGGATTCATTAGCTGTGCTGACTGCCATCTATTCAAAGGGTGGAGGTAACTTCCTAGTGGTACTCTAAAATGCTAATAAAGTCTACTTCAGAGGCAAGATCATTACTTTACAGAAAAAGAAAACAGACATATTGCTTAAGAACAACCTGTTACTCATGATTAACATAATAGTCCACTGAGTAAAAATTGCACGTGAGAAGTGGTGGAGTCTACTTCATTCTATACTCAGTAGCTATAAACTAGGCTGGGAGTTAAAGGTGACAATATGTAAGCAGGCATGTGAAAACACAAGTCTGGAAAGTCTAGAAGGAATGTAAATATGAGTAATGGTGTAAGTATCCCAACAACAAGTGAAAGATGGTATTTCAAAAAAATATTTCATATGAAATTAAACAACTATATCACAGTGGACATGGAAAGAGATGAATACAGCATAAGAATCATATATTAAATGAGGCTGGATTTTCTTATGCAAGTCATAAGCATATTTATTTCATATAAAGTTTCATGTTAGGATATTATAAATAACTTTGCCTTATTAAAACACATGCATAGTCTCCATAGGAACTGTGCCTGTTTTGGGTGTATTATAAATGTCAGTGTGCTGTCTCACAGTCCCAACTGATTGCTGCGTACAGTGACCTTTCGAGTTTTTATAGATCCTTACATATAGCAATCATTGCTAGTGGGAGTTTATGTGTTTACCTGAAGTCAATAACAAAAGAAAAAGAGAGATGTTGTAAAAACTACTCCTTCTAAAAGTGTTAATCTAGAAATGGCTAAAACAGTCAGAAAATATATCACAAACATGCCCAGTGATCCTCTTGCTTTTATTAGCAGAAAACCTGAGAACTAAATGCTAGCTTTGGTGAACTGATTGCAGAAGTTAATCTCTCAGACTAAATGTAAGAAACAGGTAAATAATCTATTCTTTTTGTGTAATTTCTCTCCCAGTCTGATTTGTAGTGTTTTTGTAAGTAGGAAACGTCTACGCTGCTATAGCTATCGTATCTTTTAAAAAAAAAAATGCAAAGAAATATATAATGGGACAATCTATAACATGGACTGGCAATCATATAGGATATTATAATAAAAGTCTTGTTAATGTATGGAGCATTTTGTGTCTAGCGCTCTAATACATAAAAATTGCGTCTGTATGCAGAGGGCTCATTTGAGAGTCGGAGGTTTCGTTACTGCAGCAATACTCCCAGAGCTCAGTGGGAACAGATTTTCAGCACTTGGCTCTTTATTCCCCCAGCGGTCCCTGGGGGTCGAAGAGAGGAGATGGTGGGAGGGAGGATTAATTCTCTTCCATGTTGTTTCACCTGTTTTTGCTTACATATTTTTCAAGGAGACATGACCTAACCACTTCCCACTACCTATATTAAATGGAGATTAGTGGCTTCAAGGAATAAAATTCCCCCTTTCCCATCTACACTAACAGCCACAAGTTTGAGGGTCCTATAATTGTCCTTTAAGAAAGAAAGACTCCAAATCTGGAAGTCAGTCAAAGGCGATGAATACACAATAATCAAACTGTGACTGACCAATTAGAAGAAATCTGGAATCAGTTAATTCAATATATTTGCTGGTAGGAAACATTTCACTACAGATTGCTAATACCAGCTATAGAACTGTTTAAGACTGCCATAACAGAGACCTTGGCAGGAGTCCAGTCCCATAGAACAATAAATGTAATGCTTGTGTCTGAAAACTAAGAAAATTATCCGAATATTAAACCAGTATTATATTTCCCCTCCTAAATCTGTCAGTAATCATTATAGTAACAAATTAGTCAAGTTTCTCTTCTGGACAGCTATGAACATGTGAACCTTCTTTTTAAAAATTATGACTCTGAGCCATTTTATAATTGCACTGACACTCCAAGGCATATGTCACTGTGCCTCTGAGATGTGCGTTATCTCACAGTAACACACACCTTGTCATGTACTATTTATCACACTAAAGTGTCTTGTAATTTTCATTAAGTTAGATGTCTAGCTTTAAGAAAGAGGGAGATACTTCATTTTAACTGTTTCAGTTATAAAATATTTTTCAAACTTTGTATGCAGTTATGAACTCTAGGATATTGGCAAGCACATACCATTTTCACTAACATGCTGCAAAAGACACTAAACAGGAAAACAAATAGCTAATCCTTCCTTTGCCTGGAAAGGAGAACAAATTTCCCTCTTCTCTAGGTGAACCCTGTTAACCTTCCCACCAGCTTCACATGCTGTGCTGTCCCCTGGGTCTCATTCTCATCTTTTCCTTGTGACGTGACAGATGCAATGCGTGATAGATGACTGCTGCTTAACTGTAAGCCAAGATTCACTTGGAGAAAAGCAGATGGGTGAGGGTAAATACAGGGCTGAACCTGTCCCGTATTTGAGACTAGGCTCTTGCCCTTCGGCAATTGCAAAAGTCACTCCAAGGCGCCACTGCCTATAAATTAAGCAGTGCCAGGAAATACACGTCAGCACTCAAGGTTAGTTATCACTACCAGTCATTTGTACTCTTACACTGCTGGAAAGCCTCCTGGCCTGGCACTGCCTGGGTTTGCTGTCCCAAAGAGGAGTAAGGCACTATTTGAGAGAGGGAAGGTCCTGGGGAGTGTTTCCAAGGAGCTGTTTTCTTGCAGCCACGCCACTGGGAACCAGTGAAAGTACAGTGGCATAGGTGAGGACGGTAGCATGCTGCTGGCTTGCAGTAAATGGTCTCAGTCTGTGTTGATTTTACTGTTCTTTCTGATTTTTACTCATTCATTTATAAACAAGGGCACATAGTAGGAATCATATACAGGGAAACTTTAATCTGTGTTTAGGATTTATGAGAGTTTTGTACCTTGAGTCCATTGTTATGTGAAATATTTTAACAAATGTGAATATTAAAGATCATTGATCATCCTCTGATGCTAGAGAAGCCTTTCACAGTTTCTGAGTTAAAACTAAATGAATGAGTAAGCAAACAAAACCCAGCAGTGCCCTACGACCACCACTTTTTGCCTACTTATCTGCTCTGTAGTCTCAATGCGGGAAATGAAATTAATATCATAATAAATTTATTCTGCATATCATCAAGTTCAAAAACCCCACAAACAACACCAACAACCTGAGATTATAATTTTGATCAAATTTCTGCTGATTTTCTTTAGCTAAATTGAGCGAGCAGTGCTAAAACAAATTAAAAAAAAAGACTTTTGATTCTTTTACTTGTGTTTCATCTAAACTTAATTCCCATGGCCAATATGTGATAGGAACACATTTTAGGACACTTGTAATATTAGAGTTTTGCATACCCTTCATTTTGACTAACATTTCAATCTAACACACATAATTATAAGACATTTTCCATATACTTTGAAAGAGATCTGAAAAAAATATGGATGTAAGAGAAAGAAGCTGACAAATAAACTAAAGAGAGTTCACTTTGATGATGGAATTTAGGTCATCACAGATGGTGAATAAAAAAAAACTTGAGGGAGATTCAATATTTTGATAGAGGAATATAAGAAAATGTGCCTCAAACACTATTGTATTTGAAAGTAAATGAAAGATAATTTGAGCTGTAGTCTTGTAGCCTAGGTACTAAGTGCATGGAAGACCACAGTTCTTTTGGGTTGGGTAGGCTTTTGCTTGTTTTAATGTTTTAAGACAGCCTTAATTATACTGCCATAGAATATTTTTTTGTATTCAAAGATAATAGTTACACCATCAAAGTAAAAAAGAACCTTTAAGTTTAGCTTTTGCTGCTTTTGAAACAGTGTAAAATAAAGGACCATACTTTTGGTATAAATACCATACATGTGGTATAAAAGTTTCCACATGACAAAGAAACTTAATAACTTTAGTTGCTTAATTATGTCACCACAGTAGAGAAAAGCCTCCTATACAGGTAAATTATAGAGCAATACTTTATTTTTCAGTGCAGAACAGCTTCCATCTTGCATGCAATTAAACAGATTTGTTCTCAGCCATGCAACCAAAACATGAAGCCATATTCCTGTTTTGAGCAACAGATGTTGTTTGAAAGAGTTACAGGAACAAATGTATTCTCAGAATAACTATTGGTCTGTGATATCTCCCTAGCAGCCATTTAGCTGCTAAACAGATATGGTTTATCTCCACCAAAGTGTGCCCTCAGAGATACAGTCAGAATCTATTTTATGGCAAGAGATATCTCAATCATCTAAATATTATAAAAGGGCTAGAAAATAAGCTATTCTAAGTAATCCATATTTGAAAGCTGTCTCATTGATCCTCTTACCATGGTGGCAGAAAAAAAGTTATGATATTTTGCAATAACAATATACAGAATTTAAGATTGTTTGTTCATGAAAGTATATTGATGCATATTCTTTGCTTATGCAAATGAGATTGAAGAAATATAAAACTGCTATGAAAGTAATAAAACCTTTTTTTTTTAATTTTCGTTAATAGCATAATATGTTTGGTACTTGTAAATCCTCCATCATCTTTTGCCAGTTCTCAGAGAGCTACATTAAAAGATTAAATATTAGTGACATATGTTAACATTCACACTCTTAAATGTCATCTTTCTTGAAGATTTAAATTCACATAATTCACATCGTTTTGATTTTAAATGACTCAGCTATATATGTTAAATATATAGATTGTGATCTTTTCTTCTGCCCCAGTGAAACATATTTGAATTTAACATTGCTGAACATTGCCTGTAAGCCCAGGAGGTTTATGTTTTCTGATTAAAACATGTGAGAATGAAAATAGCAATATGCAAGTTTTCCCCTGCAGCTTACACTTCATGGTGATGTCATTAGAACCTCCCTTTTGACAAAAAACACTCAAAGGTGGTAGATTTTTCTGAAGAATATTTCACCAAAGGCAGTGGAAAAGCTGTTTTTGGTTTCAATCGGGCCAAAGTGTGTATGGAGCAGTATAAGAAACTTACTATTTATGCAGTTGTACATGTTTACCACATTTTAGAAAGCCAGACTTCATTTCCAGTACTCTGTCATGGTCTACCTTCAGGATTAGTGACAGTTCATTATGGAAAATGTGTGACAACTAAGGAGTCAGGTGAAAAGAGAGAATGAGCTCATTAAGCTTCTGAACTGAAAATCTGTAAGGAGATACAAAACTAAAGGTTTGGTGGACTTGATATACCACATTTTTTTTCAATTCACTGGTGAAAGATACTTCAGTTTGCTATGAATCAATATAAAAACTAACATTTCACTTTTATTTTCTTAAGTTTTCAGTGTCGTAGAGGATGAATTTTTCCATCAAAAAATAGGAACACTCTAGGCGAAGAAGAGGAAAAATGCCCAAAATCCCTAGCAAGATATAGGATGAAATAAATTTCTGTGATTTGGTGCAGAAAGTTCCCTGAAATATATATGAACCCAATGTATGAGCTTGCTTTTAAAGCTACTTTCTCATTTAAGGACCAGATTTATCTTATGAAAGATCTGAAATATATTTGTATAAATTCTGTGTGTGAGACAAGATTCTTCCTGAAATGCTACTTTCCACAGACAGCATCTCCAGTGACACATGTAATCCAACCAGACAAAAAAACCACACCAACCCCCTCCTACAATTAATCTTGTTCTTCAAATAAGATTATGTTTGCAGGAAGTATTTGAACATTTTTTGATGTCTGTATACACTATCTGATGGAAGAGAGAAAGTGTTCTTTACTTACACAGACAGATAGATATATGAAGACTTTGAGGAAATTGAGGATGGCCTCAGAAAATACACAATTTCTTAGTCGTAATATAAAACTAATGTCACATATTATTACCCTTCAGCATATCCTGGAAAAGGGCTAACGTTAACTGTGTATCATACAAATAAGGCAGCTATGCAATTTTAAAAGGCTGTGTAAGCCACATTTTTATATTGCTTTAAGGACAAATGTAATAAAAATGTCATGAAATTTGTTGAAAGTAAAAAAGTATGCAAATATTGACCTCTGATTTCTTCAGCTAGAACTGCTGTGAAAACAGGATTTCCTGATCTTAATGAAAACTTCACAACTGAGAGGAGGATTCAAAGATGATTAAGAATAAAAATAAGATTAATGTACTTGAACTGCAGTTTTCAGTGGAACTAAGTCAGATGCTGGTTATTAATGGGGAAACAACACTGCATTGTAAAAAAAAAAAAAAAAAAAAAAAAATTAACAAGAAAGTTTCCTTAACCCTGATTTACAGTAATTCACAGGGCTGTACACTATGTACAAGGTTAAACCAATGATATTTTCTTCCATTACATACATTTCAGCCTGTGGTGGTGCATCTTGTTCCCTCCCCTGGGCCACTCTACCAGCTCAGGAATCCCTGTTAGGGCTTAGCCTCTGTGTAATGGGCTGGGCAGTTCAGCATCCCTTGACCGTACTGGAAACTCTTGCATGGCTGGGGTGGGAAACTGCACTGGCTGTACCAGGAACATCCCTTATCTGAACAACACCTGACAGCCTTGAACATCCCTGACAAGCCTGGGAGCACTCTTTATTATGACTCCAAGTTATATGATACCACCATCAATGGAATTTAAAAACAAAATTCCATTAATTACCAACTTGGATTGAGACCAGGATGGAAAATTACTGATGACTAAACTAAATAATCTCTAAACTTATAAACAGTGGTCCTAAGTGAAGCCTTTTGAGCTCTCCTGGGCTGCAGCGGGCTGTGAGCAGCATCTTCCTCTGAGTGGGATGCCTCTCAGAGCTTACAGACTTCCAAGTTTGTGATACCAAGGGTACCACCACCAAAAGCTGATGCCAGGGCCTTAACTGATTTTCCTGCTTCTTGAGACTGAAGTCTTCACTCATTGAAAAATGCAAAGGCATTAGATGTGAGCATTTCACTGAACTTGGGGGGAACATTTAACAGGTACACCTTTGTGCATATATCTCTCTGCATCTATTCCTTTATGTCTGTGTGCATGTGTGTATGAATTGATTTAGGTACCCCATAATAAGCATAGTGTAAATATCACTGTTTTGAATCTGTAGTTAAGTCACTTCTATAATTGAAGTAAATCCTATTTGATTCACTTTGTAAATGATAAATTAGTTGATGATTAAGTGCTGCTAATATCCTTTGATCAACCTTAAACTATGAACAAAGCCTTTTATATCTTTAGAAATAAACAGTTGACCAATTCTGAGAGTAGAATTGGATCTAGCTGCACCTAAACTCTGATAAGAGTTTAGAAAGCAAGGGGAACCTTTTACTTCTTCAGTCTCTGTCCAAACTATTAGATTAATTTTAATTTTATTTTTCTCTGTGTAATTTATCTATGTAATAAGTAATAGAGTGAACCTTGCCATCAAACTTTGTGAAGCAGCACTCCCAGAAATTCCTATTAAAACATTTTGCTCATGCCTTTGATGGTGATTCTTTAAGTGACTTAACCTAAACCACTCATTCATGACATAGCCCTGACATGTGCTACAAACTATAATATCATCAGATGAGAGTTGCAGGAGATGATATCTTGCTATAAAGCTTTCTAGACAGTTTTCAAATATCATTCACTTTATCCAGTAGACAGATTATTGCATTTCCCTACAGATGGAAAACAAAATTCCACTTTGAGAGAAAGTATGCAGACGGAAATTACTCGTTATTGACAAATGTGAAGAGTCAGGTATCCTCCTAGGCTTGCACCTGAGGTGTGGATGACTTTTGTGACCTTTTTACATTTTGATGTAATGAAAGTTTGAGTTCACAACAGTGTGACTGGAGCCACCAGACAATTGTCATGCTCTCTGAGTGAACGGTAGTTAAGAAATATATCTGGAAGAAAAGAATTTGCTTTGCCTTTTGTTCAGTTTGAAATCAGCATAGTTCCCATCAAGGTTTTATCTATAAAGTGGAGGGCATTCAGTCATATACTTTCTAAAAATTAAAGTTTCTCCTCGAGGATAGTTTTCCTGATATTGTAGTTCGGGGTCTCAATGGCAGAATCTTTTGAAGAATGCTGTGGAATATTTCCAAGAGATAATAAGGGAGCATGTTTTCCTATTTAAGCTTGAGAGCTATGGCAGAAAAATAGCCAAATTTGTTTCAGCTCCGGTATATTTTATTGATTTACAGATAATGTAGCTGTCAAAGAAAGATCTTCTGTGCTATCCTTTACATATCTCTTTTTCACATGTTTTCAGCCAAACAATCAGATCTTAATCCTTTAAGGCAATTCATCCTCTGGTCATGGTATTTCAAAGATCAGATTTTTATAGACTCCTTTTGAACACAACCCTAGAAAACAACAGGTAAGGAAGCTCCAGAGACCTGACAATCCTACTGATTTGGTTTTGTGAAAGTATGTATCAGCAGTACACTTTGTAACATCCATTCTGTATCACACCTAAGCCCACATGACACCACCTTAAAAATGTGTTTTGAAGCAAATACTTCAAAAATGTTATTGCATGATGAAATCAAAACGGTATTTAAAATAATTATTCTAAAAGAATGAAACTAATTTGGCCTGTTGGAAAATAATAAGGATTTGAATTTGTAAAAGAAAGGATCTTACCACTATAGGAAATTGTATAGGTGACTTCATAGGTGTTAGATAATTCTTCATTGTAAAGAAGGATGTAATAAATCAGTAAGTTAGTATATGTGACAGTATTGCCATGGGAAATATAATGTCCTCGAATAATAGGTGAAGTATCTGGGAAACCGAGAAGAAGATACTGCATGGCTACATAGTAAGGGTTGAAGTGGATGTACAGGAGTTCTCCAAATCGTCTTGGGGAGGGTAAAGTAAATCTGCATTCAAAAAATACCTTTAGGGACTGAGAGATGTCATTCCTTGTGGCAGGTTGACTTGGTCAGTTGCCAGATGCCCATGAAGTCAGTCTTTCACTCCCTGTCCTCAACAAGATGGGCAGGGGAAAATAAGATGCAAAAAATCCCTCATGGGTCAAGTACCCCTCATGGGTACTAGAACAGTTTAGTAAGAAAAACGTAGCCTGCATTACAAGGAGGGCAAAAAGTGAAATTCATTCACTACTTCCCATTGGCAAGCAGAAGTTCTGCAACTCTCTGGAAAGCAGGGCCTTAGCAAGTGTACTAACTGCATTTGGGAAGCTGTGGATCAACCATGGTAGGCAGTTCAGACTCACACAGCTGCTCACTCACCCCTACCATTGGAATGGGGAAGAGAACTGGCAGGGTAAAAGCAAGAAAACTTGTGGGTTAAGATAAAGGCAGTTTAATAGGTGAAGCAAAATCTGCATGTGCAAGTAAAGTGAAATAAGGAATTCATTCATTACGTCCCATGAGCAGGCAGGTGTTCAGCCATCTCCCAGAAAGCAGGGCTCCATCATACTTAACAGCTACTTGGGAAGACAGACACCATGATTCTGAATGTCCTTTGCTTCCTCTTTGTTTTCCCAGCTTACATTACTAAGCATGATATAATACAGTATGGCTTATCCTTTTTGTCACTTGGGGTCAGCTGTCCTGGCTGTGTCCTCTCACAGCCTCTTTCCCACTCCCAGCCTAGTGGGCTTTAGGTGGTGAGGAAGAGGTAGGGAAAGCTTTGACACTCTACAAGCATTGCTCAATAGTAGCCAAAATGCTGGTATGTTATCAACACTTTTAGCCACAGATGTAAAGCACAGCACCTTATAGGCTGTGAAGCAAGTTAACTTCATGACTTCATCCCAGACAGACCCAGTACCTTCCCTTTGCACCTATCCAGTGGCAATGGAACAGGGCTTCGCATTCTGCTTCTAACAGAAGAAGGGAACTGGAAATAAATTTGACTTAAACCTTTGGAGAATGTACTAACACCTGTTATTCATAAGAACAAGAGGTAGCTGGACACAGCTTCCAACTCCTGCTAGAAATTAAATAGGAGATCAGATGCCTTTCCCATTGTAAAGGCAAGATGCAGTTAGCTGCATCTATGCTCCAGTTCTGCTAGGCTTAGAAAAATGCCTTCCCAGTCCTTTTGTTCCAAGTCTGGCTTTCTGTGTGACACAATTGCTAAAAATCAAACATTTAATTTTTAAAAAAATAATTCAAAAGATTAAGCCTTACAACAGATGTTGTCACTTTAAAAACTCAGATGACATAAGACTGAGATGGAGGTTCCTGAAGCATGGGTTACTGTGCACTTGAAAGAGGGACAGACACTGAATATGTTTCTAAGCATTTGATACTTTGCTGGGAGGCAGAGTGAAAACATCTGCATCACTTTGCAAGAGTGCCTTTACATGTGAGTTTTGGTGTCACAGAAGAAATATTTAGTTTGAACCTGTGGGTTGAACCCCATAAATTTTTTTTCCACTTACATGATGCAAAAAGCCCATTTCTTCAGAATCAGAGTATCAGAGAATGGCTGAAATTGGAAAGAACATCTGAACGTCAACTTGTCCAACCTCCTTGTTCAATCAGAGACACCTAAAGCCAGTTGCCCAAGACCATGTCCAGGCAGCTTTCAAATATCTCCAAGGTGGGAGACTCCACAACCTCCCTGGGCAACCTGTGCCAGTGCTTAGTCACCTTCACAGTAAAAAATTGATTCCTGATTTCCAAAGGGAACCTCCTGTGTTTCAACATGTGCCCATTACCCCTAGTCCTGTCACTGGACACCACTGAAAGGAGCCTGGCTCTCTCTACTTTACACCTTCCCTTCAGATATTTATAGACATTGATAAGATTGCCCCTGAGCTTTCTTTTCTCCAGACTAAACAGTCCCACCTCTCTCAGCTTTTCCTCTTATCAGAGATGCTCCAATCTTTTCATCATCTTCCCAGCCCTTCACTGGAATCTCTGCAGTATGACACAGAATCATACCCATGCCTGTTTTTCTACTGGGGAGCCCAGAACTGCACCTAGCACTCCAGGTGTGGCCTCACCAGAGATGAATAGAAGATAAGGAGCATGCAGCCATTGACCTGGCAATAGTTTGCTTAATGCAGCCCAGAATACTATTCACCTTCTTCGCAGGAAGGGCACATTGCTGGCATGTTCAACTTGGTGCCCACTAGGACCACCAGGTCCTTTTCTGCAAAACTGCTTTCCAGCTGGGTGACCCCCAGCATATACTGGTGCATGGAATTGTTCCTTTGCAGGTGCAGGATTTTGCACTTCCCCTTGTTGAACTGTTTGAGGTTCCTGTCAGCCCATTTCTCCAGCTTGTTGAGGTCCCTCTGGATGGCAGCAGAGCCCTCTGGTGTATCAGTCGTTCTTCACAGTTTTGTGTCATGAGCAGATTTGCTGAAGGTACATTGTTGCATTTTATCTTGAACTGGATGAGTCACAGTATTGTCCTCTGGGGTACACACTAGTTATTGGTCTCAAACTAGACTTTGTACCACTGAACACCACCCTCTGGGACCAGCTGCTCACACAGTTTTCAATCCTTCTGTCTGCTTATCCAGTCAGTACTTCATCAGCTTGTCTGTCAGCATTTTATGGGGACAGTGTCAAAGGCCTTACTAAAGCCAAGGAACACAATATCACTGCTCTCTCCACTCCTAACAAGCCAGTCATTTCATTGTAGAATGGTATCAACAGACTAGTCAAGTATGACTTCCCTTCGGTGGATCTATTCTGACTTCTGATGATTTTTTAGTATTTCATGTAGCTGAAAATGGTTTCCAGGATTAGTTGTTCCACCACCATCCCAGGGACTGAGGTGAGACTGACTGGCCTGCTGACTGGCCCTGAGTCCTTCCTTCTGGCCCTTTTTGAAGATGAGTGACATTTACTTTCCTCCAGTCTTCAGGCACTTCTCCCAGTTGACATGATCATTCAGAGACTGTCAAGAGTGGCCTGACAATAACATTTTCCAACTCCCTCAGCACTCATGGGTGTATCCCATCTAAGTATTCTCTGATCGGAGAGACCGAGGGTGCTCCATACTTTCTGCCTGGTCTCTGGGGCCTTGGATTCCTGAAGACTGGCCTTGCTAGTGAGGACTGATATTGTGGAAGAAAAGAAAATTATCAGGAATAGTCAGCATGGATTCACTAAGGGGAAATCATGCCTGACTAACCTAATAGCCTTCTATGATGGAATAACCAACTGGGTAGGTGAGGGGAGAGCAGTGGGTATTGTCTCCCTTGACCTCAGCAAGACTTTTGACACTGTCTTCCATAACATCCTTATAGGTAAGCTCATGAAATGTGAATTAGATGAGTGAATGGTGAGGGGGATGGAGAACTGTCTGATGGCAGAGCTCAGAGCATTGTGATCAATGTCACAGAGCCCAGCTGGAGGTCTGTAGCTTGTGGCATTCCCCAGGGGTCAGTGCTGGGCCCCAGTCTTGTTCAACTTCTTCATCAATAACCTGGACAAAGGGACAGAGCGTACCCTCAGTAAGTCTGTGGATGATACAGATCTGGGAGGAGTGGCTGATACACCAGCAGGCTGCGCTGCCATTCAGCAGAGACATGGACAGGCTGGAGGGTGGAGTGGAGAGGAAACAAATGAAGTTCAAATAAAGGCAAGCGTAAGGTTCTGCACCTTGGGAACAGCCCCACACACCAGCAAAGGCTGGGGTTGACCTGCTGGAATGTGGCTCTGTGAAGAGGGACCTGGCGAGTCCTGGTGGACAGCAAGTTGCCAGTGAGCCAGCAGTGTGCCCTGGTGGCCAGGAATGCCAATGAGATCCTGGGGTGCATTAGGAAGAGTGTGGCCACCATTTTGAGAGAGATGATCCTGCCCCTCTGCTCTGCCCTGATGAGGCCACACCTGGAGTGCTGTGTCCAGTGCTGGGCTCCCCAGTTCAAGAGAGATGGGGAACCACTGGAGAGGGTCCAGCATAGGGCTATGAAGGTGATGAGGGGACTGGAGCTTCTCCCTTGTGAGGGCAGGCTGAGAGAGCTGGGCCTGTTTAGCATCAAGAAGAGAAGACTGAGAGGGGGACTCATCAATGTCTAGAAATATCTTAAGGTTGAGTGTCAAGAAGATGGGGGCCAGGCTCTTTTCAGTAGTGCCAAGCAGCAGGACAAGGGGCAACAGGCACAAACTGCAACACAAGAAGTTCCATCTGAATATGAGGAAGAACTTCTTTGAAGGTGACAGAGTATTAGAACAGGCTGCCCATAGAGGCTGTGGAATCTCCTTCTCTGGAGACATTCAAATCCCATCTGGATGCAATTGTGCAACACGCTCTAAGTGACCCTTCTTTAGCAGGGGGGTTGGACTAGCTGATCTCCAGAGGTCCCTTCCAATCCTGACAATTCTGTGATTACCCTGGTTTCATCTGGGATAGAGTTAATTTTCTTCTTATCTGGTGCAGTGCTGTGGTTTGGTTTTGGTATGAGAATAGTAGGGATGAGACACTGATGGTTTTAGTTGTTGCTAAGTCATGTTTATACTAAGTCAATGACTTCTCAGTTTCTGAGGCGCTGCTAGCAATAAGGCTGAAGGGGCACAAGAAATTGGGAGGGGACACAGCCAGGACAGCTGACCCAAATCAGCTAAAGGGATATTCCATACCGTACAGTATCATGCTGAGTGTATAAACTGGGGGGAGTTGAGTGGGTTCTGCTGATTGCTGCTTGGGGACTGACTGGGGATCTGTAAGTGGGTGATGAGCAACTGAATCGTGCATCACTTGGGTTTTTTTTCTCTTTTTGGATTTTATTTCTCTTTCCCCCCTCTCTATCCTTCTCACTACAATTGTTGTTGTTGTTGCCATTATTATTACTATTATTATTACTATAATTGTTATGTTTTTTTTAATTATTAAACTGTTCTTATCTGAACCCGTGAGTTTTACCTTTTTCCTGAATCTCCTCCTAATTAGTCTAGGGGTTAGGGAGTGAGCAAGTGGCTGTGTGGTACTGCCAGCTGGGGTTAAACCACAGCAGGTATGAAGAAGGCATTTAGTACCTCAACCTTTTCCATGTCTTCCATCATCAGGTCCCCTGTCCCACTCAGCAGTGGGTACAAATTCTCCCTAGTTTTCTTACACAAGTCCTTGCTGTCTTTGAAATCTCTGGCCAGATTCAATTCCAGGCAGACTTTGGGTTTCCTAACTGTATCTGTGCATGCATGGACAGCATGTCTATATTCCTACTAGTCTCCCTGTCCCTGCTTCCACCCTCTGTATGCTTCCTTCTCATGTCTGAGTTTTGCCAAGAGCCCTTTGTTCACCAACAGAGGCTGCTGGTCATTTTGGCTTGATTTCCTGCTCCTTGGGAGAGACTAATCTTGATCTTGAAGGAGGCAAACCTTGGAAATACAGCAGCTTTCTTGGGCCCTTCTTCCTTCCAGAACCTTATCTCATGGAAATCTACTGAGCAGATCCTTGAATAGGCCAAAATTTGATCTTCTGAAGTCCAGTCTTGTGATCTTGGTTTTTTTTTCCCTGCTTCCTCCTCTCAAGATCCTGAACACCATTTCATGGTCATTGCAGCCAAGGTCTTCTTCAATATTCACATCACCAATGAGCCCTTCCTTGTCTATGAGCATGAGAACCAGCAGAGCACTTCTCCTTGTTGGCTGCTCTATCACTTGGATCAGGAAGTTGTCATTGATGCTCTTCATTAACCTCCCAGATTGCTTATGTCATTCTGTGCTGTCTCTCCAGCAGATGTTGTAGTAGTTGAAGTTTCCCCTGAGGACCAGGACCTAAAAACCATGAAGTTGCTTTTAGCTGTCTCTAGAAGGCCTCGAGCTGGTTGCTCTTCCTGATCAAGTGACCTATAGCAGACCTGAACTACAATGTCACCCATGCCTGTCCTCTCTTTAATCCTTACCCATAAAACTCTTAGCTGATTAATCACCAAGGCAGAGTACTATGCATTCCAGCTGTACTTTCATGCAAATGGAACTCCAACTCCTTGTCTTCACAGCCCAGTTCTTCCTAAAGAGCTTTCCAAGAAAAGAACTGATCTGAAAATTTTTGAGATGGTTTCAGGTGATGATGGGGGTTTTTTTGGCAAATAAGTTTGAGTTGATTGATTAAGGTAATATAAAGATATTCTTACAGTTGGAACGACCTTGAGGCTATGCATGGGCACAAATTATAAAAGCACTAAAAATGGAAGCCAAGTATACTAATTTTAGATGTGCTTAGCATTTACTTTAGAAAGAGCTGTGGGTAGTTGAAAGTTTAGAATTATAAGATCTATTTTTGTACTTGTAATTTCAAAAGTCATTTTTTGTGCAACTAATTTCTATGTTAATTTTTCCTGATGAATGGTAAATACCAAACTATATGTTTCTCCTTTGTAGGAATAATGGTATGCATTTTTCATGTAGACACGAGTCATAATTCTCCATGGTTATGACAGTGCCAATATCAGAATGCATTTAAATATATATATATATATATAAAAAAGAAAAATTAGGCTCAATTTCACTGCACAAGAATCATAATTTTACTTCCTTATAAAATTAAAACCAGTTTTTCCGGTTTTGAGAAAGTTTCCTGATCCTCCTTTGAAAAAAGGAAGGAATTACATTATTTCTTTCAAAGATATGAATGAATTCATATGTTCCAGGGCAGAGAAAGATCTGAAGTATTTCACTAGTCTCAGAGGTCTCTAATTAGAATATTGAACAAGCCATCTATGAACCTATTGTGAGTACTTTTACTGTAATTATGAAAAGTACATAACTCATCTCAAGATTATGACAAACTATGGCTAAATTAACTGTGCAATTAATCAACTTTTTGCTATTTGCAGTCAATAAATGCCTTTACTATGTCAGAAAATGTATGTTGACATAACTAAAAGCAATGCTGCCACACAAGTGCAAACCTTCTTAAAAGGATATTGAAGCTAGCTCAATAGAAACTCAACCAGATTAAAACTATAGTGGTATATTTGTTTAGGAATAAATTTGTTTCAGGCATTTACATTAATGTAGCAAGATTATTTTGCATGATCATAATATGATCAATTTTAACATTGACAGTGTATTTTACCAAATGCAGAAACTGAAAGTTTCATAGATAACAAGTTTATCAGAGAAAACTGGAAGCCTAGCTATTGCAATTTATCAATAGATTATATGAATGTATAATCAAGATTTCTTAAAGTGTGAAATGACATTGTCATTAATGAATGTTCAAAACACATGTAACTATAAGATTACTTGTATTTCATTATTCAAAGTCAAATTTGGGCATACTTTGTGGTCATTGAGGGTTGTGTTTGGGGTATTTTTCTGTTTGTGAAATACAGAACAATTGTTTTAGTGAATTTATGAGGTCGTCTTGTCCTGCGGAGCATATACAAGAGTTTGAACAGAAAACAAAATAAAAATTCCATTAATAAACAAATAGTCCAAAGAGACTGATTCTTAATAGACAAAATCTTTCCAAATAATGCTGTATCTACGACTTCAGCTAGGATGTGTGCTGACAGAACGTAATTGGGTTCTTTTTATCTTGTCCATTGTGACAGTGTGTTTCTCCCCACCCCCTTTTCTGCTTAAGCAATAGTCACCAGTGGCAGTTACAATGGCTGTATCTGGCTTACATTGGACCCTGGCCAGACAGATAACAACCAACAGCAAAAGGCCATAAAATTTGCTCAGCAGTTGAGGGCTAGCTGAGCATGCATCAACCAAAATACAGCTGATATGCAAACATGAGTATAAGTCAATCGTCTTACTCCATAAATAGTGGGCAGCCCAGGGCCTGTTGAGTTCTCCTGAGTGGCAGCAGGCTGCACATCAGGCTCTCCCCTTCAATACAGATGCCTCTCAAGGTTACTTCTCGAGGTTGAGAGAATCCTTATTACATCAGATATTTGGTAAGTGAATTGGGAATAAGCACTCTGAAACTTTGAAATCTTAGCTAAGTGATATAAAAGACTGACAGTACATTTATAATCCTTTAGACAAAAAACATTGACCAAGGCTGAGAGAAAGTCTGGATCCAGACACACCTAGACTCCCCTCCGAGAGTTTAGAATGCAAGGTGGTCTTTTCTGAACCTCATGACTCAAAAGAAGGGTCTCTGTGACTGTTTTATCTCACCTTGTCCTTTTTGCAGTACCTTGTCAAGTGTACCTTGCCGCTGAATCTTGTTAAAACACAGTCACATTTACTATTAGAATTTATTAAATCACTGTTTTATATCAATAAACATATTGCTACTTCTCTCTTAGGAGTTAAGTGTGCCACTCCATCCATGAAAAATTGGCAAAGTTGGAAGGATGGCAGGTAGCATCACCAATTATTTAGAGGCATGGAATGAATGTGAGTGCCAGATTTTCAGGATAATAGGCTTGTGACAACGGGCATAATTGGGAAGCCATTGAAAAGTACCTAAAAGTAACTAGGCTGCACAAAGAATGGAAAAGGGAAAGGAGTTATTTGCAAGCTGTAATGTACCTCTTTAGAAGCTACATATCAAGAAAGGGAGAATAGACAAAGGAAGAAGCAGGACCTATAGAGGCATATAGAGGACAGGGAGGCAACAGTTATTGCTGTTAAAGAAATTTATTGCTGAACAGCTAAAAAAACAATTACATGAAGAAAGGAGAAAAGACAAAAGTTGGGAGAAAAGTTCAAAATGATGCTTATACAGGTTCCCTGCCCCCCTAACATTTTAATGATTAGAATTAATTTTACAGATTAGACTATTAGTGTCCCTTGAAGACTGGGATGGAGATATCTGGATTGACCCAAATGATAGCAAACCAGGAGATGATCCTTTGTTCACTACAAATCCTCCTGAATATTAAACCAGACCTGCTGTTAAAACAGAAGGATCTGTGTGATCTTAGGTTGGTGATCTGCAACATACTACGCAAACCACCCACTGGGATCTGTTGCAATTGACAAATTTGCAAGAGAGGTATAGCAGAAAAGCAGGTGAAACTGAAACTGAATACTTGTGGTGAGTATGCCTAAGTGGCAATGACTGAATAATGTTGAGTGAGGAAGAAGTAAATGGCTATTGGGTACCAAGAATTTTCTTAAATTTAGGACCTAACCCAGCAAATACACCCCATCCAATCACCAGCTGAGTAGTTTATTGGACTGGGGGAACAGACACCATGAAGGAAGTGAACTTTCCATAATCCTCATTAAATCTCTAAGTGAGCTCTCTACAACCATCACAAAAGCCACTTGCACACAAGCCATGCACGATCAAGGACCCCATGATATCCCACTCTCTGTTACTGTAGATTGTACAATACTAAAACCACTGATTAGAGAAGCCTCTGTGATTCTTAAACCCTTTCTAGTTGCAAAATGGGATGAAATTAAAAGAGACATTGAATACAATAAAAACCAGGGCAATAATGCTCCCAAAACAACTCCCTAAATGGGCAGTTAGTGCACAGCTTTAACTACAGTTGTGAAATGGGCTGGGATAATGCACCAACTGAAAAAAACCCCAAAACCAAAAAAAAAAAAAAAAACAAACCCCCCAAAAAAACAACACCCTGAAGACCTGGGGAGGAGATCACAAAGGAAGACCTGTGAAACTGGGAACAGAAACTAGATCAAGTGAAAACAAATTCAAAACCCCTGAAAACAAACTCTCCAGAATGGAGACATGAATTATGGAGGAATGCATTAGCCCTAGGCATTCCCAGAGCCAGGATTCAAGGTCAGCCTACTGGCATTATCTTGAGTCTGATTGGAACATTCCAGAAACAAGTGAAAGGAAGGATTTCAACTCCTCCAGTGCCAATCCTCAGAAAGGGAGACACCCACTTCTTTCCCTTTAGGGAGGAAATACAGGACAGCAATTCAAAAAACTAGTAATTACTGGAAAGCAATTGGGCCTGCCTGTCTGGAAAATTGAGGTTAATCAGTGGATAAGTGAGGATGGCCCATGCATTTCAATTCTAGCTGGTCATTAGGGACAACTGATGAAGTTTTTAATAGATAAGGCAGCACATATTTCAATTCACATAAAACACAACAAGATGCTGAGGAGTTGGGTATGCAATCCAGAAGCCAAAGAGTTAAGATTAATGGTGTGAACAGAGTGAGCGTTGTGTGTGTCAAACTGCCAGAGTCAATTTGCATCTCTGGGGAGAGAAATGCTTCTTGATTACTAGCTTTTCAATTAAAGACAATCATGAAAATACTTTAGGTTTCAATTTTTTAAATGGACGAACCCGGTGCCTGCTGAATGGCAGCATGTGGTCCTTCAGCTCAGACATCAATCCCAACCCTGGCAGAAATTGGGGTGCTGCAGTGTGTGTGTTGCGCGCAGCCCCTGCACTCCCTGACTCAAAAAAATTACTAACATCTTGCAACATGAGATTTCTGCTGTGGCACAAAATGGAATTTCTGAAGTCATAGCAAATTCTGAGAAATGACAAATCATCTCCAGAACCCACTCCCCATATAACTCACCTGTCTGGCCAGTTTGGAAACCAGACGGGAGGTAGCATTTAAGAATTGATTATTGATGCCTGAATGTTGATACAGCCCTGGTAACAGCTGCTGAACCAAACATTGCAAACTTAACAGCTACTTTGTAAGCAGCTGAACACCCATGGATAGAAGTACCAGACGTGAAACATATGTTCATTATGGTTCCCTTGAAGAAGGAGGATAAAGAGAAGTTTGTTTTCACTCAGGAGAGAATACAATATACCTTTAACAGACTCCCACAGTGGTATAAACATTCACCCACAATTGCTCCTGCTGCATTTGCTTACTTTTACAGACATTCTCACTTCCCAAAGATGTGACACCTTACCAACATATACATGGCATTCTGCTTGGAGGAACTTCCCCTGAGAAGGTGGGGGAAGCAGCAGCAGTATGGCAAGCACTAAGTGCAGAAATTAAGATTCCACCTGAAAAATGTCAGGAACCGAGTAAAGAACTAAAATTTTTAGGTACGTGGTGGATAGCAGGCAGTGCAGTGATCCCTCCAGATACCTTAGGAAAAAACAGAGCTGCAAATGCCCCAATTAAGGAAGGGCATTTACAAGAATTGATGGGAACTTGAGTATATTGGAGGAAGCATATATCTGGGTTTCCTATCATTTCCCATCCATTATACTCACTCCTACAAAAAGACAAACCCTGGGAGTGAAAATTAGAACACAAAGAGGTGGTCAAAACCTTATTAATAAATCCTATTAAATACAAATAAATCCTTATTGCATCAGATATTTAGTAACTGAATTGGGAATAAATACTCTGAAACTTTGAAATCTTAGTGAAGTGATATAAAAGACTGACAGTACATTTATAATCCTTTAGACAAAAAACATTGACCAAGGCTGAGGGAAAGTCTGCATCCAGACACACCTAGACTCCCCTCCGAGAGTTTAGAATGCAAGGTGGTCTTTTCTGAACCTCATGACTCAAAAGAAGGGTCTCTGTGACTGTTTTATCTCACCTTGTCCTTTATGCAGTAAATACTCATGTGTACCTTGGCACTGAATCTTGTTAAAACGCTGCCACATTTAATATTAGACTTTGTTACATCACTATTTTATATCGATAAACATCTTGCTACTTCTCTTTTAGGAGTGAAGTATGCCACTCCATCTGCGACACCTACCTCAGAGGCAACAGTTCTAAGAACAGAGAAATTAATGTATTAAATATTAACCTTGGGAAGCTCATGCTGTTCTAGAAGTATTAGTATCAGAAGGTTACTGGGATGAGTACCAAGTGAAATAAATCAGAATTACAGAATTCATGATCTTTGTATGACAATATTTAAGAGACCTGCAAGCTCAGCTCCATTTGTGAGTTTAAACGCTGAAATTCATTATGATATTTTACCTTACTTGGAGTATTAGAATGTGGAAGATCATGGTAAAATCTCGTTTGGGTGTACAATTTGTTCATTTGATTCTATTTTAAGTATAAGAAAGAAAATCAATGTAAATGTCTAAACTCAAAACATTCCCTACCCAAATGCAGTTTTACATCACAAAATCTGCAGCTTCAGGTATATAAAAGTAACAAACCAAAAAAAAAAAAAAATGCATACAAACATCTCAGTAGGTTGCAAGAAGAAATAGCAGGTGATCAGATTCTTTCTGAAACCTGAAGCAAACTCTCAACTACCTCTTTCTGCCGGATATATTTTCTACAGATTATTATTATTTTAATAGTGTAGAACATGCTGCTCAAAATTATATTATTACCTGCAAAATATGGATAATACTTCAGCTGATAAAATTACATGCTCTATTCTGAATCCTCTTATTTTAATTTTTCTTACTTTTTCGTGAAGATTGTTTAAACATCTTAGAATTCTAAAATTGCATTTACATTTCATCAGATTTATTGATATCCAAAGAAACAGAGGTGATCTCTTACGTCTAGTAACTACAAATTTCTTTTTACTCCAGCTGATTATATTTCAGAACGTACATAACCAACAAAATACAAGTAATGATCCATTTTAGAAAAACAGCATAGTTAAGTCATCTTATCGCACAATAACCCTTATTCATTACATATGATCAAACAAACACTAAAACAAAATAAAAAATGAGACACAACCATGAAAATATTTAATGTATTTAAATATATTAATAAAAATTCATCTCACAAAACCCTATTCCAGATTATATAAGTAATAAATAGAAAATACTGAAGTAAAAAACTGAGCAGTGCATTTTTATTTCTACTGAATCCACCACAAAAAGATCATCTGCAGAAAAACAGATTAAAGTCTTCAATATTAATTGTTATGTAAAAATGTTTATTGTGAAAATACAGTCAGGAAACTGGAGATGAATTGGTCTATGCAATGATCCAAGTTTAAATATAAATTTAATTAGGGCTTATGTTACAGGTACAGAAAAGCTTAAATTGTGAATTCTATCAGGCAGCAATAACTGAATGTAGATGTTTATGTGTGTGGAGGGGTTGAACATCTGAAAACTGAAGTTTTGAACTCCCAAACAGAAGCTTGCTACTTGCTGTCTGTGACCAGGACAGGCTGGTAGTTAATTTTGATAACAGTAAGATTAAAAACAAGTGGCACATCCTGAATCATCCAGGTAATACAGAGGCACAAGACACGATCACCAACCTGGAGCCTCATCATCTATTTTTATTCTGCATATAGACCTCTTTAGACTGGGAATAGTGGTGCCTTCAGGACCTGGAAAAAAGAGCTGGTGCCCAGGTGACAGGTTCCCCAAAAGCAGAAGTGGTCTGAGAGAGATAAAAGTGAAGCTCCCACATGAAGAAAAGGTCCTGGAAGTGGGAAAATCTCCTGAAAATGAGGGACATGCACAAAGACCAGTGCTGGGGGGTGTGCAGGGTCCATGGCTGCTAATGGCTGAGGTGGATAACGGCGGGCAGTGGTGCAGCAGGAACAAACACAGCTTTCTGCCTGGCTGTCCTGAACAGGAAGTGTTGGAGTAAATGTGTGTGTGACGATAAGATAGGGGCACATCCTTGGCTGGAAAATAGACCTCAGTATCCACATCAGCTGCAGGTTGTCATCTACTCTGTCTTGCCCATGACAGCTTCTCATTCTTCAGATTCTGTTCATTGAAAAAGTAACCTGATTCCATATGATTTTGATATGTTAAACCGGTTATCTTGTGATCAACAGATACGCAAGAACCAGATGTAATTTTGACCCCATCATTCAAAATGAACTAAAATCAGTCACATAATTTCATTTCTATGATTACCTTTAGAATTATAGTTATGGATACTGTAAACAACTCTCTTGGGTATTTTGGCCTCATATAATTATTCTAAAATAATTAACTATCATAGGCTTTGGAGCAAGTTCAGTGCAAAAATCTGATTTTGTGTTTGTAGTCCTATATTAAGTTCATAGTTCCTCCAACTTCATGTTTGGTTTTTTTTTAGAAGCACTTCTGATGATTTCATTTTGAAATGAAACGAATGAATAAAAACTGACTATGGAAGAAGAAACAGCATCTGAAGCACAGTGTAATCTTCTGTGACTTCTTGGTAGGAGCACAATCTTTTATGGAATGTAGGATATTAGGAGAAAAAAATATTTTTATCTTATTTTCCCTGTGCTTACACAGCCCAGAAGCGACTTGCCTCAGAAAGGATATCTCTTGACTGACCACTAGTTCTGTGCTAGTGTTGACCATGATATTCATGAACAATAACAGTTATCAGTCATTCAAACAAGTCTGTAATGTAAGCCCCAAATTGAAGGCAGGAGTAAAAGCATAGAATAGGATTTGTTTAAAACCCTTGAAGAGGACAGGCACTGTTTCTGCCATGTGTATTTGCTGAATCGCATGCCAGAACATGGAATGCTGAGTGCTCATACATTTCATTTCTCTTTATCACTAGAGACTTCAAACTGATTTGTCAGTTTCATTTTCACACTTTTTAATTGCTTTTGTTCTGAAACTTGTCCTTTTCACCTTCTCCAGTCCCTTGGTATATACTGTTGGTTTGTATCAAACCTGTCTTGGAACCTGAGAGATAATAAAAGGGAAAATCACAGAAGAGGAGCTTGGACAACAGCCTCTGGGAGATATTCTGTTTATGTAGGCTGTAGAGACTTTTGGGATGCCATCAGAATCAAAAGTAAAAAAGGAAATGTATTAAGCCTAATATGGCTCGTAGGTAGAACAAATTATTTTTTCTTAATATATAAAGGCAGCTCAAGGTGAGAGCAAAGAAAAAGAGTCAGGCTATTGAGCTGATTAATCTGCATGAGCAGGCAAAGGAACACTAATATATTATGACAGGTATCAAGAGTGATAGAAGGCAGCATTACTTTAAAAGACTGGAAATGACAATGTTCCCAATCTTTTTATCATCATGTCCTTCATTTAAAAAATTATTACTCTTAATTATTTGTCATTATTTTCTTCTTCATTTGTTTATAGTGTTTCCAACCTTCTTTATTGTCTCTACTTTGTATATTACACAGATAAAAGAAGACACAGCTATTAATGTCTTAATCATGTAACCCATCTCTTTTAATAATTCTTCATTGCTGTTTTTACCCTTCACCAGTTTCCTAATTTCATATTTCAGAATCTTTGAGAGACCAAATATGCTGTATATCCAAAACTCCCACTGCTACAGTTGATGGGAACTGCAGCTTATCTCAAACACAATTTATCTCAACTTCTACAGGGTACCTCAAATAGACTGTTGAATTATTAAATGTTCAGGTATGGAAATACTGATATATATTTTTATATTTTTAATCTAGTCAATATGCTAGCACTCCCCAGTGGAGTCAGTGCATACAGATGACCTGAGGTATAAGGACCTACTTTTTTGCGCTAACTTTGTCCACTCAAAAACACTCTCCTGAAGAGATTACAAAGTCTGCTAGAGGTAGGAATTACCAGAGAACATACTTTGCTTTCCTTCACAGGACTTCTGTAGTGTATGAATCATAAAGTAAGGTATGGAAGGAAACAAAACGTATATTTTACAATTTGGGATTACGAAGAATGTAGGTTCAAAACTTGACAGTGACACTACTATATAAAGTAGCACAGGTATGACAAGCTAAATAAAAAAAAGTTAAAGCAAAATCAATTGCTTTAGAACAGACTTTCTAAGCATCCTATGTGGATGTTATCTACCTAGCAAAATAGAAAGTTACTTGGCAGTTTTGCTTTTGTATTCCTAACTACTTACGCACAGGCTGTTTGGTCTGCTTTTTAGAAAAACACTCCCTGCAGAGTATCAGTGAAAAGCATATGTTCAACAAAAGATGTTTTTACAAGAAGTCTGTAATTCTTCACTTAGAAGTTGTTACCAAGGAAATAAAAAAAAAAAAAAGAAAAAGAAAACTTAGTATTGAATTTTTAAAACGCTTTAAAGTTATCAAGTGAGTGAATATAAACATGTAATGCTTTTTTTGACAGAAGTTTGCAATGACAGTTATGGTCCTTATCAATAAGTATGTTTATTGGAATTTACTTTCACCAGTCAAGACACAAATATCAAAGTGTAATGTTACATTTGTTAGCCAAACTTACCAAGCTGGGAATGGTGACTTTAATGACAACCTTTGGGCCATCACTGGTTCATAATCAGCACTACATAAGCAGGTGGGTTTAAGCCTCACAGATGTTCCCCTGAGATGAATTTCCCCTGCTGGACTCCTGGGGAATGTGGGCAAGCAGAGGTTGGTATTTCTTTTTCTGCCAGTGTAGATGGATGCATATGTCAAGTTGTCATTATGTTAGGAAATAAATGAAACAGATAACAATAATGCTTTTTAAATAATTACCAACACTGGACATGAATTAAAACTAAATTCTAAACTTTGGTCCTGGCAAGCCATTCTCTATCACCAAGCCATCTCGTAGAGCACTCTGTATTTCCATTTTAGGTGAGACTTTAATGGTGACTAATCCCACTTGCACTTTCTACAATTTAATGGCTTTTACCTTAGTGGCTTATTCTCACAGGTAATTCCCATTTAGGATAGCTATCAGTAAAAATATTTCCTTTATTTCTGTGACTCTTACTTCAGAATTTCGACATCAATTTATATTACAATGAGTTATTGTTTGGCTGCTGAAATTCAGCAATTTAATTATATTTCGGGATATATCAAGATCATTATAACTGTCATCATTCCTGATTTTTTTCAATGCAAAAAATGCATAACAAAGTTTTGACACAACATATAACTGCATAATAGGACACAAATGAGATAATGTAAAGAAAAAAGGATAAAAGAGTAGAGAAACTATAAATATGAAAAAATATTTTTTTGTAACAATTTCTATTTTAAATTTTTGTTTCTTTCTACCTTCCAGTATTTCTGAGGAATATTTCTGAGGTGATAACAATAGAAAAGAAAAGCATTTGTTTCCTGATATTTACATACAGGTAGTCGGAGGTCAGTAGTTTGTGAAGAATCTTCAGCTGTAGGTGCTCAGTAACTGAAAATAAAACATACACACATCATATGTTTTGGATACCCTTCTGTCACTTTTTTATTCTTTCAGAAAAGACACAGGTGAGGACAACAGGCTGAGACCCACAAATCCCGACAACAGGCTATATTTTCGGCAGCAGCATAATTTGCCTTCATTTTTAGCTCTGATCTGGCCAATGTACTATTTATATCACTCACCTCTTTGGGAAGTATTAAGTTAATGACAATTCTTCTGGTCTATCTTCTTTCTCACAAAGTTGGTAATTGAGACCAACTGATTTTGTAGCTCATGCATTTCTAAAAGCAGTGGAGGAAAAGGAGATTTTGTGGGTCTAATGTTCAATATTAATACCTGCATTTATATGTCTGTCTGAAGGTGCAAAACCTTCTGTTATAACACTGTTACTATTGATAGTGATCTAGAACTCTCCTTTTTTCTTTTCTTCTCTTTTTTTATGCTCACACACTATAACTAGTCTAGTTACAACATATCTGGTTGTGTCTGGCTATGATTTTTTAGTTTAAAAATTAATTGAACATTAGAATGAGCAGGGTACATGCTTATCATTCAAAGACTTACTGAATATTTTTCTAGGACTATGTGGCTATTAATATATCCTGACATTATAGTGTTGATCAGTTACTTATAGGACCACTTTTCCCAATCTCTGTTCACTTTTTATCATCTCTAATGCTGTTGGACTCTTATTTAGTTGCACGGTATCAAACGCTGTCTTTGAAAAATAAATGAGCACCTTATGAATAATTGTAAACCTATGGTCAGATTAAATTTCTCATTGAAAATTTTAGGAAAATATGGACTGCTTTTAGCTTTAAAGAAAAAAGTGGGTTTTCCATCAATTTTCTAATATTTCTTTTTCCCTAGATAGCTATACTATTTTTCTGAACAAAGTGATAAAATCCTTTTGCATCTTCCTCACCAATAGTAACGTGAGAAGGGGCATAAGAAATATACTTCAGTTTCTGGAAATAAAGACAAAAAGGGCAAAAAAGAATGCAGTTACCCAGCACAAGCTTTTCAAAGAAGCAGTCTATTTTACATCAGTTCACATGTCTGGCTCTTTCTTTTGCAGGCTATAAAATGTCAAAAAGGACTTGTAAAAGAGGGTACACCCAGCTAAAAAAATATAGAGTTGCTTCAGATCAGTGACTGTTAGGCCAAGATATTTCCCAAGAATAATGTTTATGGTTTTAGACCTGGATTATTTCAATTTTGGGTTGCAAAAATTACAGGATTCTACTCCAATGGAAGCAAATTTAAATTTTCCTACCTGCCATGCATGCTTCTGCAGTCATGAAGCTATTTGCTTCTGTTTATCACTGGGCTTCTTGGCAGGAGGCAGGGGAAAGAGAGAGGTAATACGTTCTCCAAGAAATGTGCTTTTAAAAAAATCATTTTGCAGCAGTACAGTTGGAATAATGGCATCATGGCCTGGGACTAGGACTTGAAAATAGGACAAGCTCAGATCTGTGGCCTAAAAAGCCAGAAATCACCAGGTCAAGAAACAGTGGAGAAGCCTAGTCTGAAGGTCATTTTCAAAGGCAGGAAGCCAAGGTTCAAAGTAGGATTAAAGTAAGTTTATCGCAGATCTGTGAATGAGAGTTGAATTGCATAAAGAACTACAAGATAGGAAGATCAAACAGATTTTGCATACAAAATCTGTAAAACCTAGCTGTGATTTCAAAGATAATAACTGAGAACAAAAGATGAAAATGTCTCAGTTTTATCATAGACAAGATATTTATCTGAAAATACATTTTCCTACAATCATAGAGGATTCTCATGCACTTTTGAGTGTGGACACAGTGATTAGACATGAACTTGAAAATTATGTAACTTCAGCCATAAATTACAAATCCTATGGTTTAAGCCTTTATTTGTACATAAGTGATTATTAATGGATTGTTTGGAATGTGTTTACATTGGTTCTAGTAGTAAGAATAACAGGTTTGTTAGACAGCAGTTAATGAAATTGAACAATTTAGCGCTTCATTCACATCAGTGAATACTGTGAATGCATTCCTCTCACTTTGTTGTATTGATTTCTTCTAAAGATGCTGACAAGGATGGTTTTTTTTTACAAATACTGGTATTGCAAAAGAGGCAAGCTAATAAAAATCAAAAAAGACTAAAAGAGTAGCTCATTACAGCTGCTATTTAGCTCACAGTAACATAAAAAAACATTAGAGAACTGAGCACTTCAGTATTCTATGACTTAAAAAGAATGTACGAATAAATGTCACCCCTAGTCTTCTTTTGTTAATAATGTTTCCCATAAATACTGAAACTATATTCATGAAATCATAGAAGTGTAGAATGGTGTGAGTTGGAAGGACCTTAAAGATAATCCAGGTCCAATCCCCCTGCCATGGGCAGGGACACCTTTCACTACACCAGGTTGTTCAAAGCCCCATCCAGCCTGGCCTTGAACACTTCCAGGGATGGGGCATCCACAGCTTCTCTGGGCAACTTGTTCCAGTGTCTCAGTACCCTCACAGTAAAAAATATCTTCCTTACATCGAACGTAAAGCTACCGCCATTCAGCTTAAAACCATCACCCCTTCTCTCATCACTACAAGCCATTGTAAAAAAGTCCCTCTCCAGCTCTCTTGTACGCCCCCTTTAGCTACTACAGGGGTGCTATAAGGTCTCCCCAGAGGCTTCTCTACTCCAGGCTGAACAACCCCAATGCTCTCAGCCTGCCTCCACAGGAGAGGTGCTCCAGCCCTCTGGTCATTTTCATGGGCATCCTCTGCGCTCAGTCCAACAGGTCCATGTCCTTCTTCTGTTGGGGGCCCCAGAGCTGAACAGAGTACTCCGGGTGGGGTCTCACAAGAATGGAACAGAGGGGGAGAATCACCTCCCTACACCTGCTGGCCATGCTTCTTTTGATGCAGCGCAGGGCACAGTTGGCTTTCTGGGGTGCAAGCACATGTTGTTGAGTCATAGTGAGCTTCTCAACCACCAACACCTCCAAGTCCTTCTCCTCAGGGCTGCTTTCAATCCATTCTCCACCCAGCCTGTATCTGTGCTTGGGATTGCCTTGACTCACATGCAGGATCTTGCACTTGGCTTTGTTGAACTTCATGAGGTTCACACAGGCCCACCTCTGCAGCCTGTCGAGGTCCCTGTGGGTGGTATCCTTTCCCTCCAGCATGTCAACCGCACCACACAGCTTGGTGTTGTTGGCAAAGGGTGCACTCAATCCCACTGTTCATGTCAGTGAGAAAGATGTTTAACAGTACCAAACCTTGAGAAACACTGCTCGTCAGCATTCTCCTCCCAGACATCTAGCCATTAACCACAACTCTTTAAGTGCAAACATCCAGCTAATTCCTTATTCATCAAGTGGTCCATCTGTTAAATCCATGTCTCCAATTTAGAGACAAGGATGTCATGCAGGACAGTGTGAAATGCTTTGCACAAGTCTGGGAAGATGACATCAGTTTCTCTTCTTTCATCCATTAATGCTGCAATACTGTTGTAGACCACCAGATTTGTCAGGCATGATTTGCCCTTAGTGAAACCATGTTGGCTGTCACCAATCACCTCCTTTTTTTCTATGTGCTTTTAGTATAGGTTCCAGGAGGATCCGCTCCATGATCCTGCTGGGTCTAGAGGTGGTACTTACTGGTTTATAGTTCCCATGCCTTTGTTTTTTCCCTTTTTAAAATCAGTGGTTATGTTTCCCCATTTCCAGTCAGCAGGTACTTCACTGGAGTGCTGTGACTTCTCAAATATGATGGATAGTGGCTTAGCCACTTCATTTGCCAGTTGCCTCAGGACCCATGGATGCAGCTCATCAGGTCTCATGGACTTGTGCCCCTTCAGGTTCCTTAGATGTTCTTGAATCAAGCAATTTTTCATTCTCCCAGTCACTGTCTTTGCCTTCTGAAGTTTGGGTGGTGTGGCCAGAGCATTTGTCCATGAATACTGAGGCAAAAAAACGTATGGTATTCAATGAGCTCTGCCTACACAGAATGAGCCTTGTTTTCATTTACTCTACTGCTTTCTTACTTGTCATACAATGAATAGAAGTATCTTTAAGAAGATGTAGATTACATTGAATTTTCCCTTGTGATTCATGGAGTCGGTTATAAGCTTGCATTTTGTCTAGTGTGCATGTTATATGGTCACTTACAGCAGTGTGCAGTGAGACTCAAATTTGCCTCAGTCAACAACACCCACTCGCATCAGAGAAACAGGCTTTTTGAACTGAATCTAAAAAGAGGCTGGGAAATGCAACAAACTATATGTTTATGTGGCAATAACCACATCTTGAATCAAAATATTAGCTGATGGTAGATAGACATTAAATCAATAAGGAAAATTAATTTCTCCAACAGGTTATGAACACTTAAAAATCTGGTTATAAATCTTGAACTAATCTTAGATACTGATTCTCATTAGAAAAAACACCATTACTTATAGTTGACATTCTATGTATTTAATACAATTTCTTTATGACTTTATCAGCTTTCAGCTACTGCTCCCTAACAAGCTTGTCAGTCATTCTCTCACTGACTGATGATTCAGCAGGGAAAGAACCAGGTTTCTAAACTGGCAGATTATCTCACATGTTCTTGAATCCAGTTTTCATATTTATTCACACTGGCTAGTAGTTCACTCCATCACTCATAAAAGAGTGCTTTTTGAGAGAGCTGCTCGTGAGAGGGTGACAAAATCTAGACCCCTGAAGAAATAACTACTATTTTCCTGTATTCTAATAAAAACTGCTTTGTTACATCTTTCTGTAAACAATGCAATGGAAGGAAGGGAGGGGAAATTATATGGTATAATAAATCTGTTAAGTGTACAGGTATATTTTTTTACTAACTTCTCTGGCAGACTCCCAGAGTGGCTTATAAATTAACAAGCCAAAGACAAAAAGACAAATATTGTCCAGTTTTGTGAGTTTCATAACCTTGGTTCAATCTCTGGAAACTTTTACTTTTTCTGTGAAAACTAGGGACTGCCTTTGGACAACATATAGCTCTCTGAAACAGGGCAGGTGTGAAAGGACTGCTGAGGGCATTGCTAGCTATTATACAGCATAATTTCTACAATATCTTTTTAATGTGTTGAATTTGATAGTCTGCATTTAGTTATTGTAGAGGAATTCTTCCCTACACACATATACTCTCCCCATTTAAATTGTCTTCAAATCAATGTGTCTCTTTGAAGTCAGTTTGGTTGTAGGCATTATTTATGGACGTTGATCAATAGACCTTTCTCATCAGTCTCCATCTTTTCAGAAAAGCACACTGGATTTCTGTTCAAAAATGAGAAAAGAAAGGATGAATGCGTTATTCCTTTAGAACTTTAGCTTGTTGTTCTTTTCCCAATGCAAAAGTAAATGATTGTAGTGCATCATGTAAAAGTAAAATTTCAGTTTTGAACTTCACAAAACCTTTAGCTGTATACAAAGCCAGAAAGAATACTTTCCATTATTTTTGTTCTTACAAGGAAGCTTGTAATTTACTATGCAATTAATTACTAGTTTACTTAGAAAATTCTAAAGATATCATTGGGATCCCTATACAGAAGTAATAAAGCAGAACTGTTTGGGGTTTTTTTCTCCCTTCTTAAAACAAAGTCGTAGTCCTAAAACTTAAGGCACATGCTTTATTTCCTGATTTCAGTGTCATAGAACTGAAGCATTCATGAACAAGCATGAGTATAGATAGGTATGCCAGAGATAAATCTGAGGAGGTGTTTACAAGTCAAAATTATCCAGTTGGTAATTATGGATTCATTCTCAAATTTGGCACAGTATTACAAGAACTTCATATCTTGTAATCATAGTGAAAGCATTCATGAGCAGCAATACAACATGAATTATCCTTGTGTCTTTGTCAATACTGATTGTGGAGGACTTAAGAGTTATCTTACAAATGTTATTAAAAACTTGAATTCTGTGTTGTTGGAGAAAACAGTTATCAAGCTTTGTCAGATTTCTTTTTGGCTTGGATAAACCTTAGAGAAAACTCTTTTTCTCTACAAAACAAGAGTATTATGGGTGTTTTAGAGGGTCTATATCTTCTACATAGTTTGTTTCTTCTCATGACAGCACAAACAGTAGTATATTACAAAGTTCTGTATATTGTTACAGCTGAATGTATGTAAATAAATTTCAGTCAGGGAATTAGAGATTGCTGTGATAGGAAAGCTTAGAAGACTGATAAATCAGGTCACTTTCAAAGTTAAAGAACAAAACTTTAATTTATTTATTCATCAGTATCACACTGCATGCTAATGCTTTGCTCCTATGCATTAGTAATCATTACCACTACATAGTAACTACTTATACAAAACTGTTACTCTTTAACAGTTACGTCTCATGTTAGCAGTAAGCACACCATGTCTCAGATCTGATGCCATATACGTCACAATAGTTATCATGGGCCTTGGTGGCCCTGAGCTGCCAAGGTTAGGGTGACCAGACTCAGGAGCCCCTTTTGTGAGATAAATCAGAAAGGAGACTCCTGTCTTCTCCATTGTTCCACGATCACTGTTGGTGTTTTAGCTTTCTCACTCTTCCTTTCCTCACCAAACACTGCTTATCTTGCATTTGATTTTCCCGTTCATCCTTCTGGGGTATTTGGCAGGATGTCCTGCTTATGAGCAGTCCCATCTGTTATCTTGTTCTTTACCTTGTAGCTTCTTGGGTGCCTTCTCCCTTTGGCTACATCCATCCTTCTTAGCCCTGTTGGTGGTCACAATCCTCTCATATTTACACAAAACGCTTATACATTGTGCCTGGCTATGCCAT
Organism: Falco biarmicus; assembly: GCF_023638135.1. Taxonomy (NCBI): domain Eukaryota; kingdom Metazoa; phylum Chordata; class Aves; order Falconiformes; family Falconidae; genus Falco; species Falco biarmicus. Next base: position 64,082,517 of record NC_079290.1, read on the forward strand.
CACAGGGTTACCAAACACATGCTGTTGGTGGTTAAACTATTTTACTATGTTTATAAGTGAGTTCAAGGCAATCTAGTTTTGATGGTTTCCTAATTAATGCATTTAGAAATCACAGGTGGTACAGACGGGCATCTGCTTCAGATACAGTATAAAAGAATTCAACTGACCATAGTTGCAGAATACAAGGTGCTTTATGCCCTTGAAACACACCTAAATTGCATTGTGCATCAAACTGTCATTAGCTAGAAAATTGCAAAGATTTTGTGAAATGTTTGTCACTATCTGAAAATGTGTAGTTCTGTTTTTAAATGTTCAGCTCATCAATGATTACTAATTTTAGAATGCAGTGGAAATTAGAGTTAATTTATGGCCCAAATAACTACCTAGAAAAGTACCATGATATATTAAACTATCCAAACAGCATGGACATAGACATTTAGATGAAATTAAGCAGCAGAGAAAGAAAAAACAGATGCAAAATAAAGCCTTGAATAATTAGTATGAGTAAAAAATGGTCTAACAATATAAAAAACCAAAGGATGATTAACATTACTGCAACTTTTACGAAGGATTGAGATGTGACTTTTTAAAAAAATTACATAATTAAATATGTAACGTAAAGATTAAATAATAAAAAAATATATGAGCATCTCCTTTTATTAATAATTTGTCACTTCCACACATATTTTTTCATTTAGGCTTCATCCTACTTTCTGATTTTAAGGAATATAATCTCTGTAATGAAGGATAAACGTGATATTGTTTATCTTATAACCCCAGTGAAAAGTAGGCAAGGATTATGCATATTTTACAAGATATGAACCGATATTGATACTAGTTATGTTTTTTTGCCCAGAGGAGAGGTTTTATAAAAATATGGAAAATGCAGTTTTACTGTTTGTCTAAAACATCCTGCATTTGGAACACTTTTTCATATTTGACCAGTCCTGTGCATTTTAATTAATTGTTAGCAAATGCACTTCTCTGTTCATTTCTCATGTTTGGGTTTTTTTTTTTTACTTTTCTGCAGTGTTTCCTAAAAGGAGTAAAAACATACACACACTTAAAAGAAAAAAAAAAAAAAAGTTATTACACCTTTTTATTTCAACCAGAAGATAAAGAAAACTGCCAATGGCATGACAAAGTATGTCCTACAAGAATTTCTGCAAAATCTTCAAGATTAAAAAAATGAAGAGTTCAGAAAAAATATGCATATATATAGTTCTTAATCTAGGAAGTACTATATATTTCATATGGTGATAAGAATGAGCTAAGAGAGAAATGTGATTTTTTCTATTTTCTCAGTTTATTTGTTTATTTGACAGCAGCTAGCATTAAGTGAAAAACTGTTTCACTGTTTTGATGTATTATTATTATACACTTTCCCGGAGAAGCTTTAAAGTACCAATTAAGTAAGGTTTATCATAACTAAAGAAGAATACTGTTTTGAAATAATTCAATTAAAACCCCAAAAGTAATCAATAGTATTTCTTTAAATGGTATGCACTTTAGACTAACGCTGAATTATTCATTAATAATTTGAGCTGGTTTTGTGTTAGAAAATGTGATGTAAAATTAACTCAGTCCATGTGTATATATATGTAAATCCCTGAAGCCTAAATATAGATACAGATGATATAGATATAGATGCTACAGATAGATATAAATCTTGATATAGATTATATATCTAGATCAGTTATAGATGTAAACATTATGCAGTGGTGGATCTGTTCTGCAGGAAAGGAAGAGCTTCAAGTTCAAGGTCTCACATCAGCAACATTCATGAAACATTAAATTCAGTTTAAATGTCTATTTCTGAGAAGAAGAAAACAATGGATTCATAGAACTATCTGCAACTAAATTTTGTTAAACTTCATGGAGGATCATTTTGCATAGGAATGCAAGAGAAAAGCTACCTGGGTGCAAATGCTGTTAGCATTTGTATTAGCTGGATACTTCTAACTGAAGTGTTTGTTACATGCTGAAAATGAATCAGGAAAACTGCTTATACAATAAACTTCCAACTTCTAGTACGTACCTCAGATATTATCCCAAAATGGTACTTCTAATAAGGAGCACCACAGCACTAAGACATACAAATTGCCACCTGCTGTGACATCATTACAGCAAGAACAGAGGTGGTAATTATAGGAATTATAGAAAATAAACATGGAAGTCCTGCTGTTTCCAAACACCTGCTGATAGGTAGAATGCCTGCTGATATTTTCCTTTTAACATCATTTTTTTTGTTTTTTCTTTTTTCTCCATCTTTAGAAGTAAGCAAGCATTGATGTGTTTAGCTGAAGTTCTGTTGAAGTGGTAGACCAGATTAGGAACCATATTGTAACATGTGCTTAGATCCCTAACACTTCAGTTTAACTTAAACACAGCCTTGAAGATGAGTGCACGGTGAAGTGCTATCCAGACAGGGGATACTGCCCAGGCTTAGAGAAAGTGAATGCTGATGAAACTTACCAAGGTATGAGTTAATTAAGTTCCATACAGATAGTTAAATTTAAGCTGATGGAGCAAAATTTCTATTTTGCAATGTAATTTACATGATACTTATGGTAATCCTTTATAACACGGGTTCAAAACAAGACAATTGGGAAATAGTAACATTCACTGTATATTTTTAATAGGTTTTTTCAATTGTATACACTTCAGATTAATTTGTGTGTTCAATGTTTTATTCAATTCACACAATACTAGTGAAGAGAACTCGGTATTTAACAAAGTCTGGGATTATTTTTTTTTCTGTTATATTAGCATGGGAACACATAGGCACAGGAATCTGGGAGGTGACATAGCTCAAACAAGAGGTAAGGAGAGCCCAAAATATATTTGGTTCTTGTATTCTTCTAAAAATCAACGTATATCACATACAGAAATATTTGGAGTTTGCAAATGCAAGTGACATTCCGTCTGAAGCAATGTCTTCATTTTTTAACTTAAAGGTAGCAAGAAAATTAAGAAGTAGTAAATAAATTGTTATTACTGACAATAAAATAGAATTTAAGTACTATATAAATAGATGTACTGGTCTACATAGCAAAATTTTGCTAACTGGGGGGCTACCAGGGTGGCTTCTATGAGAAGCTGCTAGAAGCCTCCCCTATGTCCAATGGAGGCAATGCGAGCTGGCTCCAAGATGTACCTGCTGCTGGCCAAGGCCAAGCCCATAAGTGATGGTGGTAACACCTCTGAATCAACATATTTAAGTTGGGGATGGGGGGTTGGGGGAAAGGGGGGAGCGGAACTGTGCAGCAGCAATAGCTGCCAGAGAAGAGAGGAGAGCAAATATGTGAGAGCAACATCCCCGCAGCCCCCCAGGTCAGTGCAGGAGGGGCAGGGGGGCTCCAGGCACCGGAGCAGAGATTCCCCTGCAGCCCGTGGTGAAGCCCACGGTGGGGCAGGCTGTGGCCCTCAGCCCGTGGAGGCCCATGGTGGAGCAGATATCCACCTGCAGCCCATGGAGGACCCCACACCAAAGCAGGTGGGTGCCCAAAGGAGGCTGTGACCCCGTGGGAAGACCACACTGGGGCAGGGTCCTGGCAGGACCTGTGGCCCTGTGGAGAGGAGTCCAGGCTGGAGCAGGTTTGCTGGCAGGACTTTTGACCCCGTGGGGGCCACACGCTGGAGCAGGTTGTGAAGAACTGCAGCCCATGGGAAGGACTGATATTGCAGAAGTTTGTGGAGGACTGTCTCCTGTGGGAGGGACCCCAGGCTGGAGCAGGGACGGAGTGTGAGGAGCCTCCCCCTGTGGAAGAAGGAGAGGCAGAGATATGTGATGAACTGACCGCAGCCCCCATTGTTCCCAGTCCCCCTGCACTGCTGGGGCAGAGGAGGGAGAGAAATCGGGAGAGAAGTTGTGCCCAGAAAGAAGGGAGGGGTGGGGGGAAAGTGTTTTCAGATTTGTTTTCTCATTATCCTACATTGATTTGATTGGTAATAAATTAAATATATTTTTCCCTAAGTCAGGTCTGGTTTTCCCCTGCCGGTAATTGCTGAGTGATCTCCCTGGCCTTACCTTGACCCAGGAGCCTTTTGTTATATTTTCTCTTCCCTGTCCAGCTGAGGAGGGGAGTGCCAGTGCTCACCTGGCATCCAGCCAGGGCCAACACACCACACTAAACTAGCAACACTTCTCCTTTAGTGACTATTTCTTATATAAGAATTATTTATATATGTAGCTCACTAAAATAATTTTAAGTTTTGATATTAATCAGTAGCTTTAAATGTCATTAAAATCTCATTGACAATTCAAATTAAATAAAATTAATTATTATGACTTATGAAACTGTTTCTGAATAGCAGAAATAATAATAAAATGTAAGAAGAAATCAATTTAAATATTAGTTTTATAATTTGTACAATTTGTCAGGAAAAGACAAGGAAAGAATCCTTTTGATATTTTATAACTATAATTTTTTTCTTTTAATTTTCTATTCATTTTCTGTGTCTCAGTACTTATTTTCTTCTGCTATGTATCCTTTCTCATCTGTTGTAATTCTCACTACATCCCTTCTAATATAGGAACACAGATACTATATTCCATCTCTGGACATGCTAAATTCAATCACATCACTGACTTCTCCTTCCTGGCCATACTGCCAAATTATTGCATCAACTTAATCTCCTGCATTTGGCTGGTCTCGATGACTTTGTTGTTTTTTAAATCCTTTTTTAAAAATTGCACTTTTTAAGATACAAAGTGTATCTTAGATGCAAAATACATCTTAGAGAAAAGTAATCTTAAAGTGCATTCCTTGTTGTGAGTTGCAGATCTCCTGTCCTCACACAAGCCTTTGAGATCTACTTTTTTTTTTTGGTACATATTTCAGATAAGAAATAATGCAACTGATACATACTCAAAAGTTTTAGCAGGTGAGTTGCAAGACTGGAAGACATAATTTTAGCCAACTTAATATTTTTATGTGTTTGTCTGGAGTTTTCAGTCATGAAAACTGAAAAAATACTGGTCCATTCAACCTTATTGAAAAAATTTTGTTTTCTTAACATAGTATGAACTTTTTTCTTTCAATTCAATTGAATGCAATAAGCAACTGTCTTGTGGAAACTACCATTCCTTACAATGGGCCTATCTCCTATGATGATAGTGTTTCATAAAATGACATATATTTCTGACAATGCAAACAATTGTTTATCACCTAAATCCCAGTGTATTCTTGGAAATCTTTTTTTCAGAACTTCCAAGAATGAAAATGCCATAAAAAGATAATGCTGAATTTGGAAGGATTCAGTGTCCGAGTTGCTAGTTACTTTGGAGATGATGGACTAATCTTTCTTGGTATGTACTCCCTGTAACTATGTTTATATTGGATTGAGAAATGCTGAAATAAATAGAAATAAAATCTTATTAAGAATATATTTAATAGTATAAACAATCAAGTACACAAAAGCAATCAACAAAACAGAAAGCAATTCAAGTATTCTTCAATACCTGAAAGAGTTCTGGCCTTAGTGACAGGCAGAGGAATGAGTGTGTTATCTTCTGCTCTCAAATGGATAATGTTTTATGTGGTTTTATTCTTTTCTTTCCTACTTAGTTGACAGGTCTCTAATCGCCCAATATGCCCCTTTAGAAATAAACTTTCTACTTCCTATAGACCATTAAGCTTCAGATTTGTCCCTGATGGCATGCCCTTATCCATCTTCTCCCCAGCATTTTCTTCAGTGTCTCAACTCTCCTGTTATGACTATGCTAGTACCAACTCATTACTTTTTTTGGCTGTTCTTTGCTCATTATATTGTTACTATTTCCCTAGAAATGTCCTTGGAATATTAGTTCTGTGTTTTCCCAGCAGAATGCTTTTATGTGTGCAGCTGGTGATCTTCCTTCAGAAAACCTCAAGCTTCCTCTCTGTTGCTGCACTACTCCAACAGTTTATTCCTTATTTTGACATGAAACAAGTACACAACATAAAGGTACTCTGCTGGGGCTGCCTGCTGCCTCTCAACTGGAGATGTAAAAACTCAGCAGGAAAGGAACACCAGCTTCAAATTTCTTTTTGTTGCCCCCAACCGTGCAGGATGTTGCCATGCTGTTAAATCCAGCTGACTTTGTGGAAGATGTAAATTTACCAAGTTCTGAGGGGGCTCTGATCTTCCAAGTTCCTGATGCTACATTCCACGGGAAGTCTTTCCTATTCTTACCACTTGTCAGTCGTCAGTCTCCTCTGGCTCATTTCCAGCCCTTCTCATTTACTCTTATGGACTGTGACCAACACTAGATGCATATTAATTCTTTCACTTTCAAAAAACAGTTACATTCCAACTTGTTCATGTATCTTCCAAAAAGGTGTCATACAAGCTTCAAAAGCGCTTGTTTTTACCAGACCATCTTTTTTGGTAAAGTTTTCATTCATATAAAACCATCCCCTAGATTTAATGTGGCTTATATGAAGCATTTTCTTCAGGACACATGTAGGTTAAGATTGTTTCTTCAGTTTCAGTTGGGCATGCTGCTTGCCGGTATTGAAAGACAGTATGCAGTTGAAGTTTTGTGTTTATTTTTATTAGATGAGTATTCTTCCTGTTATTTCTCCTCTAGTTCTTTCTATTTATGACAACTCATTCTCAAAAGAACCTCATGATGTAGCTTTGTACAACATTTCAAGCTACTCCATGTATAGCTTTCTTATTTAATAATTTCAAAACTGATTGTGCATAGAACCTAAAGGAGTGGAGGAGAATGACAATTTGCACATTGTCCATGTCTTGATGGAGCAGGCAGTAAATGGAGTTAACAGAAACAATAAGACTTATCAAATACATTCTAATACTGGACATATTTGGTAAAAACTTTAATCACCTTTTCACAAGGAGAAAGGGGGAGTAAATTCACTTAATCAGCTATGTCTCCATCACTAATGTTCCTATTTGTGATATTGTGTAAGTGTGTATCAAACTGATCTTAGACTTCTTTTAATCTAATTTCTTCTGTACTTGAGGTGATTGGGCTTTCTCTGTTTGATAAGCTGTTCCAAGAATTATTGCACTTTATATACTATAACAAAACTGAAAGCGTTTGGGATAGACATAGCACTGTCGATTGTAGGTGTTATAAGCCTAAGAGTAAGAACTATGGCCAGCTAGCTCCTTGCAACGGGAGCTGATGTAAGAAACATGTTGGAGTCCATGTTACTAACATACCTATCCAACTGGAAAATGAAAATAAACATTCTTAGTTCAAACCCCATTTTTTTCCTCTCTAATAATAAGAGAGGTAACAAATATTCTTTGTCATAGCTGTAAGCAGTGAGATTTTGTCTGTTGCTTTAATCTAGAAAATAATTTATAATAGTATTTTGGTTATACTATTGAACTATGTTTTCAATGAAATACTTGCTGATGTCATATCACTAAATCAAAGACGGAATTAAACAAGTTTGGGTCCAGCTTTGCCCACAGTAGCGAAGTGAACCTTGCAGTCAATAGCCAAGAAGGTGACTTGTGGAAGACAGCAGGTGGTACAGAGGATCTGGCAGGTGCCCTGTGCATGTTCCTGGGTCCTCCCTGGGACTAGCTCTGTTCTGTTTCCATAGAGGGGTATGCACTTAGAACATGGAGTGCACCAGGGGTGCTTTGGCAATTTATTTTCTTCCAGAATTTCATCCAGAAGGTATCCAGGTCATGTGCCCTGAAACTGCTCTAGACTGGGAACAAAAACAGAGAAGTAGGGATAACTGGGAAATTTGTTACAAAGGTCTAAACAAAGGGTGCACCTTGAATGATATGAAAGAAAGAAATTAACCACAAAATCTAACAAAATTAAAACAAATGGATAGTCTTGAGCCACTTCCTAAAAACCCCAGTCCTCAATTTGAGGAAACCGTGTTTGCAAATTACCTAAAAAATCATTGATATCTTACTGTCAATAAGATTCCTTCATTACCACATTCAGGTTGTGCTCTGCACTGAAGTGCTGAATTTACCCCTCTGATGGGAAGCATGACAGCTGAATGCCTTCTTGCTATGTGCTGTCACTGGCAGCTTTTGATAAGCCCTTGCATGAACACAGTTGAACTGTGTACTTGACAAATTGTATTTAATTTTTATTTTTCTCATTTGGACAAATCAGTATTTTTTTGCTGTATTTATTATGCTACACATCTTTTAAAGCTATATGAAATCCCCAGAACAAATGGCAACTTCCTTATCTGCAGAACCTTTACTTCCAGTGATGATGACACATTACTTTTCATATGTTATACTGTCATATACTGAGTATGTGGTGTCTGTGGTTTTTACAGATATCAGAACTGTTTACAACCAAATGATGTAGCGCTTTTTCAGATAAAGGTTTGTGAGTCTGTGTGGACTTCACAGGCCTACAGATCTAAACTAAGAATATTTTGGTGTGAGAATGAATAAATATTCTAACCATCAGCAATTGAAACAGCCTTGTTTTAGCTAAGTAATAGAGATTAAATAGTGGAATTACATCCTAAAACATTATTCTTTACTTAGTAACAAAATTTTGGATTGAGTTTTTTGGGGTTTGGTTTTGTGGGGACTTTTTAGTCTCTTCCTATTTGGTGGGCAGCCACGTCTCAGATTTGTATTCCATTTTGAGTTCAGTTTAAGTCCTATATACAATTCATTTCATTTACACATTCTACATAAGCTTTATTATGAGATCTCATCAAGCAAAGAAAAAAATGTGTGACTGCAGTACTACTGTTGTGATAAAATGCTAAATTCATAAAAAATACCCTTTGAAGTATACCATTCCACTATTTCACACTCAATAGCTTTAATCCAATGGCCAAAATTATATGTCAGATGCATCAGGATCTTCATATTCCACTGCACTGGAGGCTAGGGAAGATTCTTGTGGACTTTGGTGAAAATATTTTTTATCCCCATGCAAACAGGTTTTTTAGCCACTTGACAAAACTCTGCAACATTTTAAAAGCATTTTCTGTTAGATTACTATGCATCAGAATTTTTGTAAAAATAAGTTATTTCTGTCTTTTTTATTAGTTTGCTATATAATTTTGCTGATGTCCAATTTTCTATGGTCATTTTTAAACAGACTGTAAAACTGCACTTACTTCAGAGATATCACGTAAGGGTTAATTAATGTTTCTATAATGCTATGAAGTCTAAAATGAAAGTCACTGTAGAGGGTGGAATAATTTTATCATTATTGCCACTGTTACTTAGTTTTCACTATTTTTTCTTTGTCTTTAGCTCTCCATCCCTCTTACAAAAAAAAAAAAAAAAATCAAACCCCAACCAAAAAAATCCCCCAACCTAAAAATCACATACCAATGACGTGAACAAGATGTATATTTAGTAGCTTTTCACCCTACTCATGTGGCTCTTCATCAATTTGCCACAGGGAAACATCTGTTGCTGCATATCACCTTTCTTGCAGCTTACCCTATCCAAAGTTTTCTGGTTTTCTGGCTTCTGTATCCTCTAAGAGTATTCTTTATTTTATATGCTCCTTTATGATTTAGTTTCTAATGTCTTGCATGCACTTCCTTTAATCACTTGCTCATTTTTATTAGGTTTTTCATTTTGCTGTCATTTTGTCACTGTTTCACCAGCCATCTGGCCTGCTAATTTTCCTCTGACTTTTAGTGCTTTCCTCATCATTGCCTCATGTACATTGGAAAGAAGTGATTACAACCTGCTGTCAGGCTTGGTTTTTTAATTTTTTTCAGTAGGAGTACATTTTGTGGTTTTTTTTTTAATGCACTTTAAGTCATCAGGAAGAAAACAACCATGTTTCCATAAAACTCCATCAGTTTTATAAATAAATGAGGGAAAATGTAAGTCAAAAAGGATAGTAAAGGGTGTGATTTACCTCAAGTAAAGTTAAAAGTCTACTCTATATAATTCAGCATCTAAGGAAGTTCCTGGAAAGTAACTTTAATATTCAATAGAGATAAGCAGTGATTTTAGGGTATGATTTAGATAAATAATTTTAAACACCTACATCAGCATGAAATAAATATCAACCTATTTCTCTCTACTGGCTGTAGAAATCATGTAGACTATTAATTTAGCTGAAAAAAAACCCCTTCATTTGGCCAGATGAAACCCATACTTTGACTCTGTGTTCACCTGTGGATACCAAATTATATCATGGCTGGTATGTATTCAAAGAACCACAAGAATGGATACAAGTATGCCCAGAGGTTTTTAAAATCAAGTCAATATTTTCAAGGAGAAAGCAATTCAAGGAATTCATATGGTCTGTATGGTTTAATAATCAGTCTATACTACTATAGTAAAACCTTCAGCCTTTTATGGATTTTTAAGTTACTTATTTGTTTCAGAGATGGCAGCCAGTTGGGATGCCTCAATTTTGGCTTACTCAGGCTTGCTCAAGCACATTAGTCATGATTCGAAGAAAGCTAAAAACCCATATCTTCTGCTGATGTTCAGCACTCCTGAAAATTAATCTTCATCTGCTTCAAAGTGAGCTTCCAAATGTGAAGCAAGCAACATGTCATTCTGCTCCTATATCAGTATGTTGTTTGCTTTCATTGACAGTGAGGATCCTGGTTGATTGCTTGAGGCCATTTGGACATTTTCACACCAAGCTAATATTGTTCTAGCTAACAAATTTCTAGTTATTGCAAGATGGTACCCTTGGTCCTTTCCATTTTCTTAATGAAATCCATTTTAATTGCAGATTTTGATCTTCTCTTTTGGAGGAATTAGAAATTGGTGTATTCCTGTAAAGGTCTGTTAATGCAGAAAGCCATTAGGACTCACACTTGTTCTGGCTCAGAAAACACATATTCAGGTACTGTGATTGAGCCAGTAACTTTTACTTAACAGGCTAATTTGCTGTGCTGACTGCAGTTGTACAACAGTCTCTGGTCAGAGATAGCCTGTGGCTTGGAGCATGAAGAGATTGTCTTGTCTTGGAAAAATATGTCACTTTTCCTTTTCTCACAGTTTACCATCCCTTTCTTCACTGCAGTATGTAGCCCTATTTGTTAGGAAATAGTCACAGATATTATGCTGTGAGACACTGGCAAATATTCTCAAGCTTACCTTTTCTTTGGGGAGCAGATTGATGGGGAGGCAGAAAAGGGAGAAGCATTTCCATCTAACCAGCAATGCTACTTCTGTCCCATGGTGAGTATGGGAGTACTTAGGAGACCAAAAATGGCTTATACAGTTGAACCCATGCTGTGTCTCATGAGCAGGCCATTCTGCTTCAAATTTAAGAAAGGTTAATTAAGCAAAGGACAGGAACCCATTCCTTTCTCTAAGCACCCTTTAACTTTAAAATCCAATATACGTATTTGTTATTGGTATCTGTGGTTCCTAGGACAGAAAAAGACAGATGCTACATATTTAACTGGAATAGATCTTGGGAAGCAGGGACAGAGGGAGCCAGAAGGTTTTTGTGGACTGGCTGAAGTTTTTAGGCCATGTTACTAAAACTACCATTCAGTGTTTACCTTGGCATTAAAACTTTGTTCCTGAGACATTATTGTGATTTGAATGCCACTATATGACCAGGCCAACCCACCTCAGTACTTGTCACAAGGTTGTAGCTGACGTTCAAAACATGTATAAATGATTCTGAGCTACATCTTGCACTGTTGCCACTGATGTTTGTAACAAGACATGATGCCATTCACTCCTAACTTCAGTATCACTGACTGCAAAATGTGTTGTTCCTACTCCAAACATTCCTACAACTGTATATGTGAAATCATCTCACATGCCAGAGGCTGTTTGGCTGCTTTCAGATTATGTGATCACTGTTTGATGGGACAGCTCCTTGCTGTTAAAGTCTTTGAAGCTGGAAGTTTTTTTATCTTGGGAATATCCTATGACCGACATAGATACTTTTGTGAGAGCTGGTTTTTTTTACTTACTGCTCACCTCTTTTAAAGAAATCAATAACTTATTTGCTTTTTGTGAAATGACTTGATAGCTGACACAGTCACTACATTTAAACAGCACAGGAAAATACAAATAAATCAAACAGTAATGTAATCCCAGAGGGAAAAAATGTTATTCATAGTGTGAACAGGAACATCTTTGACACAGCAGGTAAATTCCTAGTGGAGATTACATTATATATATATATATATCATCAATGAGAATGCATGTAATGTTTTTACTGATTTCTGCAATATTGACATAGGAACTCAGATTGATACTGTGATTCTGTTGTTCTTTATCAATGTTTGGAAATAATCTAGTATTCTTTGTTGATTAGTGAAAATTTAACAAGAATGAATTGATAATATACAATTTCTTTTTAAAATTTGGAATGTATTTGCTTCCCACAGCTGTGAATCTTACAATCCAATCCTTTATGAGTGTATTTCTTAAGTAAGTACAACTCTGAAAGATATTTTCTTTAAGGATAAATTTCCTTAAATGATAGACGTATTCCTGCTAGGTAAATAATGCAAATGCATATTAGACATTGCCACTGTAACTAAAGCATGTTAATCTTTACATTGGCACCTTAATTCCACATCTCAGTATCTCCAAGAATGTCTAAATAAGCCTGCTGTCATTGATTTTTTTTTTATATGATGTCATTTCTACTGATCTTAATACTGAAAGGAAATGAGTAAGGAGGGAATATCTGTAACAGAGACTGTTAAATTAATAATAAGTTAACTTTTAAAATAATTTTCTACCTGTTTAGCAGCTTTGGATCTGCTAAAAAAGGAGACAGTCTCATTTTTGGCGGGGAGGGTTGGGTTTTGTTTGATTGAATGTTTTCATTTGTTTTTTTTTCTTTTTCTTACTACTTGCTCTTGCTTTATTTTGCAGTAGAACTGGGGAAAAGAAATCAAAAAGAGAAAGGTGAGGAATATGTGCTGAATACTTCAGCTGCCTGACTGGCAAGCCATCTGGACACACAAGGCATCTCAGATGTCTTGGTCTCACAGTTGGCGGCAACCCTTCCTTGAGCTGGAGGAAGGGAGGGAGGGAAATGCTGAAGCCTTTAGATAGTCAGGGGAATGTGGCTGAGGCCAGGATTAGGCACATTTCAAGAGGACTGCTTGGAAAGACCAGTCAAAGCTCAGTCTCTGTGTGCAAAGTAGGTAGGATTGTTTGGCTTTCATGACTTGCATCTACAAAATCAGAATGTGTGATGAATAATACCTTAAAATACAATATAGCTACTTCCTATGTTAAAGTAGGATTTTTTTTTTTTTATATAGTTTGTGACTGGATTAAACACAGTATGTCTGGACTTGCCATTTATATTAAGAAGTATGATACATGGAGATCAGAAAGAGGTGAAATATTGCAGAAGAGACTTATACCTAATGCCTGGTTGGTATAAGAGGTCTAACGAGGATGGTGGCAAGTGTGTAGACAGACCACTAAAAGTTGGATAACTGTTTCCATTAGACCAGTGGCTGCTGAATTCCTACATTATAAATTAAGAAATCTTACTTTTAAAAGTCCATTTATAATGTCTAAATAATGACAAGGTGATCTGTGTCACTGACTCACTCAGCGTGTTCTCAAAGGCCCATTCGGAGTTTTACACAAAATAGTTATTATTTTGTTTTTCACTGAGATAAACTCCTTTTGATGTTTTCTTTCTATGGAAGTGTTGTGGTTTAACCCAGCTAGCAACTAAGTACCATGCAGCCACTCACTCACTCCCCGCTGCCCCCACCCCCAGCAGGATAAGGAAGAGAATCAGGAAAAAAGTAAAACTTGTGAGTTGACATAAGAAAAATTTAATGTTATTATTATTATTATTATTATTATTATTATTATTATTATTATTATTATTATTATTATTTATTATTATTCCAATAATATAATAGTAACAGCAATAGTACTACTATTATTAACAATTTTAATGAAAATGAGAGAGAGAGAGGAATAAAACCCCAAAAGAAAAAAAAAAAACCAAACCCCAAGTAATGAACAATACAATTGCTCACTACCCAGTGACTGATGCCTAGCCAATCCCCAAGCAGTAGTTAGCCCCTCCTGGCCAATCCTCCCAGTGTATATACTGAGTATGACATTCTATTGTATGGAATAACCCTTTGGCCAGTTTGGGTCAGCTGCCCTAGCTATGCTGCCTCCCAACTTCTTGTGCACCTGCAGGTTTTCCTAGAGCAAGTAAATACCATTTCAGTGTATTTTCCTAACATATAGGCAACATTTTGCAAATAAAAACACAGCCATTTCTTACACAAGTTCTCCATTGGCTTTCTTAACTACAGTTTTATTTCTGTAAAAGTTTTGTGCTAACATTTCAATGCCTGCTGAAACAGCTACGGGATTTCAATTCAAGTTCACTGCAGTTTTTCTATTTTTAAGTATAGTTCAGTAGTCTGAGAATAATATGACTATACCAGCAAGGGAATTAAAACACATCTATCCTCTCTGAAAGAAATTTTTCTTTCTTGGGTCTCTATAATTACATTTTCATTTTCAGGCTCATCTCTGTGGCTGATAACTAAAACATTGATTTAAAAAAATTACAATTATGTTTTAAAAAACATATTGTACAAAAAAATTAAAATCACAGTAAAAATAGTTTTGGATAAAATCATAACATGGGATGTGTTTTGAAACTTTGGAATTCACCTTCTTCTAAAACAGAAGTTCATCTATTTTTAGATGTCTTAAATTTCATTTTGAATTTGCATTTCAGCAAGGAGTCATTCATTTCATTAAAAAGTCAGTTTAGCTACCATTATTCATATTAAATTTAATGCTATTTTTGGAAAAGTCACCTTGAAATTGTTGTGGCTGGTTAAATGATAAGGAATTTATATTCATTAGTGTAAAGGCAGAATCTGATGAAAAAAAATAGTAGTATGTTTATGCAGTTGTTCAATCCTTCTATGTACAGCTGGATCTGCTGTCGTTAGTATAATAATGCCTATAGTTATTCCTCAATAAAACTCTTACAGTCACTTATAAATTTGTCACCTCTATTAGCAAATTTGTCATTTTCCACACTGAGCATTTGTGGTAATTTCATAATGCAGTGATTTCATGTAATAATTTTTGTATTTTTATGCACAGCAACAAAAGCATATGAAACTATTTGTGATCAGTTCATGTGCTTCGCTTTGCTATTTTAACACCCTTTTATATACTTTTGTGTATTGTTTGTCATCATCTTTTTCTTTCCTGATGAGAAAGCATATGAAGTACAGTAGCTTGTATATTTTTCAGCCCTATTTCTTTTGCCAGTGTTTCGTATCTATTGATCCAAATGTTTAATGGTAATGGTATCACATGCTAATGTGGCACCCACATCCAAGTCCTTTACAAATAAACTGCTCAAGTTTGGAAAGACACTGGGAATCACAATAATTTCTGATACTTGAAGCCCAAATAAAAATAAGCCTCCTTAAGTTTTCTCAAAATATTACTGAAATACTTCATCATTTTTTTAAAAATAAGTATTTATATCCCCTGTATTTCACAATGCTGCTTTGATTCTTGGGTTACATGTTTGGACAGAACTCTGAACTAGCCGCCATGTGTTCTTTACCCTAAAATTGAATGATTTATTTTAGCTCCAACTAGGATAACCTACTTGCTTAGTGTGTCAAGACTTTAGCCTTTCTTTTACTTGAAATGGGATTAATTACATTTAGGTACCTGGGTAAAAGCCTAACGGGCAATAAACATTAAGCCATTACTGTAGCCAAGCCTGTTAGCATACTTGATACCTGCTTCACAACTATTTTTTGCAGTCACTTATGTTTGGACTCTAAGGTCTGAGGAGTATGCAAAGGATGTATCATCAGAGTGATGTTCTGATACAGGATAATTTGTCTCCAAGCAAATACTAAAATGTATGTCTTTTCTATATTTTGCAGTAATTTTATGGACAGCTAAACTTCTTGTCTCTATGGAGTTCAATGCTCATTCTTAATGGTGATTTCCATTTCTCTTTGGAAACTAAGGTGTATTGCAGATCTACCTGGATTTCATGCTGTGTTCTATGCTTTCTGAAGTGTCCCAAGGCAGATGATAGAAAAAAATTCTTTTTTCCCCCTTTCTCCATGACACTGTCTTAAATGTGGCTACTCAGCTGTTTTCTTTTTCTCATCAGCAGCTCAAGTCAGTATCTTTGTGTCCCAGTTATGCCTGCCAAGTCCAGAACCAGGGTGGAGAAGATTGTCAGTCAGTTACAGCATCCTAAGAGTAGCAGTAGAAGAAATGGATTTTTTGGACAGTCTTCCCAGAAATCTGAGACAGGACAACTGAAGGCAAAGGAAAACCTTTCCTAAACCCCCCGACATTATCATGTGAAAGAAATAATAATTTCTACAAAAAGGTAACCAATCTCATTTCATCCATTCTCAACAGTGCTGTAAATTACCAACAAACCTGTAAAACATTTTGTTTGTTTGGCTAGCAATAGTTTCAACTTGGACGCTTGGGGGGTGGGGGGGGGTGGGGGTGGGGCGGAAGAAAAGAAAAAAAATGTATTCAGGATTTTAAATAAATGCATGGGATGCTATTTACTGCTACCTTTGTTACTGTGGTATTGAAGAAGTCCGTACAAGACTGGTGTATCCTCTGTAATGATGAATGTGACTAGACTAATGTAGCATTGCTAGGTGAGAGTCCTTGAGATTTACATTTGATGTCTTAAATTTTCCCTTAGTTTGGTGGCTTCAAGGTTTTCTCAACTATTTCAATATTGATAAATGCTCTTCCAAGACACAGTAAATGTCATTTTGGTATTAGCACTGGAAGTTCAATCATGACAAAAACGAGCATGCTCTGTGAACAGCATTAACAATAAGAAGGTCCAACTCATTTAATTAGTTACTATTTCCCTAAAGATTTACATGTGTGAAATGTTCTATAAACAGTGGAATATTTTGTTATCACTTTACACAAGGTCCTAGCTAAGCATAATGAGGGAAATTTGGATTTTCTTACAGGGAATTGGACCAAAAAATTGCTGTCAAACAGAAATCCTGGGAATTGAGCAGCTAAAGGGATTAGAAAAACCCTAAGTCTGACAAGTTTTACTGTGGAATTATAGATTTATTTTTTAATAGACTTTGGCTCTAAATTCATTAAAAATGTTAATACAGGAAACAATTAAGAGCCAGCAGAAGGATGTGGCAAACAAAGACATTAATCAAGGGTTCTTCAAAATGAAAAATCTTTTTAGAAATTATATGGAATATCATGTGGTAGCAGAGTGGAATCCCAAATTGTTCTCAAATGTACTGCAGAATAACAAAAGTCCAGATGGAGAGGCTTGAAGTACTGCATTCGTTAGGGCTAGTAAATCATGCATTCTTTTGAGATATACTAAATTATGTTGGATCACAGTGTACATTACATTGTAAACTGAGTCTCTGAGAATATACACGCATAATCATAACTATGAGCTTGGCTACATAAAAACTGAAAAACTCAAATCTAGCATTACATTTCCTCCATTGAAAATACATAAGTGAAATGTAAAGAATAACCCATCTTCTTTCTTTTCCCCTTCTAATGAAGCTTTTTTATGAATAATTCACAATATTTTCCACAGAGACAGAGAATGAACATCATTCATTGGATTGTAACTGCGTACATTTCCTTTCTGTAATCAGCTTGGGACACTGAAGCAGAATGATGAGGTTGACTTAGGATCCCCTTTTGTATCATAGATATTAAGCAAATCACTTCTACTCAAAATCCCGGTTTGCATTCTATGACTTGGGAAAAAGAAATGTGTTCTGAATTTTCAGTCTGGGTTTACTAACGAATGCCCTTATGCCATTTTACAGAATCAGTAAGACTCAATCACTGAATCATTTTAGCCAATTTTCATTGAAGAACATGCAATATGTTGTGAACTTTGGTTATATACTTCAGTGGTTCCATTACTAAAGAAATACATCATGCAATGTTCTTACACTTCTTCCTTCCCCCAACCTCTCCTTCATGGTATGCAATTTCTACTAACATTGTTATTCTCTTTTTTTATGGTTTTACTGAATTACTTCTCTATAGTATTAAGGCGTTCCCAAACAATGCTTCCTCTACCTAGGAAGGAAATGAAGGCTCTCTTTTTCAGTTTTAGTCATATTCTATCACTACTTATTTATTTATTTTCACATTAGAATAGTACACCTTCCAAAAATAAATCAAAACTGTCTTTATTGCTTTCAACCCTCCCAGCAGATATGCATTGTGAACATCAAAGAAAGAACTTTGAGTAAACCAGTTACATGATTAATGCTATCACAGAGGTCTAAAGAAAAAAAAAAAACAAACCCTAATTTGTCATTTTAGCTTATCTTCGGGAATGCTGGCTTGATTTGATTGTTGTAACCTCAATAATTTGACAGGAGATTAAGCGCCAAGATTCTGATGTTATAACTGAAAATGGGAATGGGTCTGCTCATTTCTTATGCATTTGAGAAATGAAACCTTTGTCGCTTTCCCTGCCAACACAGCTTTGTATTTCATTGTGCATTTATTAGTGTTTTGTTTTGCTGTTTTCCATGGCACATTACTGCTTTCCCTAGCAACCCTCACCAAGCTTAAAGGATTTTATTCTGGGAAGATAATTGCGAGACTCAGCTAAATTATTTCCACTTTTAATTTAAGCTTATTTTACTGCAATTTTAAAGTCCCAAAATACAACATTGTATTTTTCAACAATATGTTATGTTATTTTATGGAAAACGTAGAATAGATCACCTGGAGAGTTACTGAGCATGTTTGGGAGAGGAAGGCTCAATAGACTATACAAATAACCATGAGAAATTCATGGGTCTACAGCTACGGCAGGGAGGAACAAGGATCCGCTAATTTATGTAGAGAAACTGCAGGGTTGAAGTGAGGCGCACAAACATTTATACTTTTGGTCTCTCTTCTTTAGTTTATTTCAATTTGCTGTATTACAAAACTAAAAGCAGTAAAAATTGAGTATCTCTTTTTTATTCACTTATTTATTTTCTTAATTTCAAAAGCTTTCCAGTCTTTTAGAACTGTTGTTTATAAAATGAAAAGGCTGGACTGAACCTTATTGAAGTAAGTCCCAGTGCAGTGTCATTTCAGGCAACAAGGTAATGGAAAAGGCTCCTTTTATATGTGGGAAAACCTGAGAGCCCCAAATACAGGGAACTGAAAAGAGATGAAGAAATGCCATAGGAGGATGATTAGTAAAATAAGAATGTGAGGCATGTGTAGTTTCAGTGAAGTCAAAGGGTGCAATATGTGGTGCATCTATTGCCTTAGTCATTACATGATTTAAGCTGTGGCTGTTGTTATTCTCCATGCCCTGCAGCACCAGAGATCAGGCGTATCAATTCCACGTATGTGGGATTATATTTGGAAGACAGAAGGCCTTGTAGCAGAGCACCGTGAGCAAGGGATCTCACACAAAATCTCACTTTATCAATCATCAGTGTTACAAATCCAGAAATAATTTTATTTCTAAAAGCACTGCTTAATGCGGTTCCCTTCTCAAGTCTTTTGCTTCTCAAGTCTATTTGCAAGCAATAGCAAAACGGAATAGACATCTTTCAAAATATTTGTTTTTAAAATGAGTATTATATATTGTCCAAGAATTTCCCAAGCTATACTTTAAAATAATAAGTGAATAAATACATAAATAAATATATTTAAATAAAAATAAGACTCTTGGAACTATTTAATTAATCAGAAGATAACTGAGAAATTACACAGGAAAGCCAAGACATAGTACATCAAAATTATCATTGAATAAATGTAATTAACAGCTTTATCAAAATCTGGAAATGTCATATACTGAGTGAAAACTATAATGTGACAATTGTTATTAATACTAGCTGACTGTAAGATCAGTTTTTAAATGGTCAGTGCTACAGATAAAAACTGAAAATTGTGTGAACAGCTGATTATTAGTATAAATATAAAATAAACATTAGAAAAACAATTCTGAAAGGCCATTGCTCAATTACTTTGTTGATTATGATTAGGAAGACTAAATGATCTCACAGCATGCTATATGCTGTGAAAACTCTGGCTGTTGCAATAGCCAGAATAAGAGAGAAGGGCTCATACATATGATTTTAAATAGTGGTATTTATACCTCAGTTCAACTTAATTACAGTTTGTAGCTGTATAGAATTACCTAATCTCCACTTGCTCCTCCAAAAGGAGTAAAAAATTATGAGGATACCCGACACATAAACTATTCCTTAATAATATCCATTTAGAACTCTTGAAAGAGAAAGTACCAGAAATGAAATAAGAACTAACTACAAAAGTCCTCATTTTCAATCCTAGTTATGAATCAGAAGAAAATTTATTATTGATCAATTACTTATTAAGTTAATTTCAATAAATATAAGAAAACTGCCTACAAATAATTAAATTATCCTAGTCATGAAAAAATGCACATATATGAGATATAAACAATGGATGCAGACTGTACTTTTAAGACCAGATACAGGATTAACAAAAGAGGAGATACTGACAAATAATAATGTTACAGATTTGTCTTTGAGGAGACACTAATGATGGAAACATGGAAAGGATGGGTAGGGAAACAAGAAAAGTAATGAATGAAATATGTGGCTAATGGATTTTATTACAACTGTCTAGAAACTATGGAGACGTGCAAGGACTCTGATGTTTTTTTTTTATTCTGATCTGTACAACTGTCATCTGTTACGTGTTGTGCATTTGCTGTGGATGAGCTTCTGTTTAGCCTAGCTGACACCAAAACAAAATTTTTTGGTTATTTATTGAAGTTTCTTTTTATAAATTGTCTAATAGTTATTTCTGTTTTCAGAAATATTGACGTATATCTTGATCTTGAATTGAATTTTGGGGACCTTATGCATAATGCCTATGAAGAATCTCTTCTCTTTTTTCTGGAACGTAACTTGTTTGGGGGAAGGAGGTGTTGTTTTTGTTTTGGGTTGTTTTTGACAGCTTACCTATTTTCCATTGGCTTTGTGAGTTTCAATTTACAAAAATACATTGATATTAGTACACTTCCTGGTCCTCCCAATAAATATCTGAAATTATGGAAATTGATTTAGAAACATTTAGCACTATCAACATGCAACGATCTCATGAAGGTATGACTATTTCCCTTGCATTTGAATGTAATGCAACCCAATTGGATTGATTTGAACTGATTAAAGCTTATTTGGTATTTTTTTAATAGGATTAAACACGTTTTCCCCCTTTTCCTGAATTACTGAATTCCAGGTAATTACAAAGGTGCAATCTAAGGTCTGTTGAAAATAAAATTAATGTTCTGAATTATCCCTAAATACATAGTAACATTTCCAATGGAAAGGTATATTATTAATGGAAAGACAAAAGTTAAGTGGGATGTAGCCTTTCTCCATTATCATTACTGCTTGGTATAACTTCCAGTTCTCATCATGGTATGCGAGAAAGGCAAACATCCATCCACTTCATTCAACTGTGGTCATCTCTGACTTTTCCTGGTTGCTATGAGCTCTTTATCTCCTTTTCCTATGTCACAAGCATTATTTTTTTTTAACTGCTGAAAAATTTGAATATGATTCTGATAACCACAAATAAAAATAATAAATGTAATTTTTTTAACAAAATTTGAAGTTATATAAAACTTTCCAGTGCCAGCTGTTTGTGTGACTCGACGTAATATTTAATATATGTCTCACTATATTATTTTGCATTATCCAGTCTTTAGGGCCCAAGACAGACTTGATTTTACTATTGATGGGGCAGTTATATATATCTGTTTTTTAAAAATTAGATCTATTTAAAAAAACCCAAACCACCCCAAAACTGAATCCAAACCCCCAGCTCCTCACCAGTAAACTGGACAGTTGCATTACGTAGTGGCTTAGCTGAATACTTATATGTATGTTTACAGGTTGCAAAAAAAATTCTAAAAGACAATTCTTTTTCCCCTCCATCTTTCCCCCTTCTTCTTTATTCTTCCTCTTCCCTCCTCTGCTCCTTGTCTTTCAAGAGAAAGGGAAAGAATAAAAACGTAAAAAAGAAATAAAACTAATTTCCTTCTTCTGTTTTAAGTGTGATTTCGACTTGATTATTTTTCTATCTCATTTTTCATAGATTTTTGGTTATTAATAAAGCCAGTGTATAAATCCAATAGTGTTTAGCTGTTGAAGTGGGTTAAATGTTGCCCTACTCACAGCAGATGAGGCATAAGATATTATCAACTTTTTTCAAAGTCCTTCATTCATCCAAAGTAGCTGTTTATTTTGTGTTAGACCCCACTACCAGAGTCATATCTTGGGTTTTCTGGAAAGTCACAACCTGCTGAATGATCATGTGGCCTGGAGACAATTCTGCCTTGATAACAAATACTTGGTCTTCTTGTGATTGATCTCTACAGTGTCAACAATATTTACTCAACTAAATCTTTGGACAGTTATGTGTCATTTTGACATCCCATCAATTTTTTTTCTGTGTCCCATTCTACAGCTTTGAAAATCTATGCTTATTCCAAATATATTGGCACAAAACATATAAGAACAAAACACAGTCCTACATGTCTAGGTCTGTAGAATGCAAATAAATGATGGCAATAGCACTTAGATTTCCTTTTAAACAGAAGTTCACATCTCATTTCATGTATGTATTTATATTGTTGTTAGAGTTAGCATTGCTACCTCAGAACAAATACCAAGATTCCATATAATTCAAAACTGTTGAAATCCAGTGCTGTGGCTACTCTTCCAGTGTCCTGTGTATTATTTTCAGGGGAAGAATTAGTGTTTAGGAGCTAAAAAAAACCCCAAACCAAACTGAAAACATTCTAAATTGGACCTGTGATGCAGTGCCTTACTACACAAATTCCCACATTTATAATGCCAAAGTTATTTTGAGTTTGCAAACACTATGCCAGTGAATTTGACATCTTTTGCTGGAGAAATCCTACCCACAGAGAAAAAATATACTATGTTTGGCCTTCAATACTTTGCAACTATTGATCTATATTTATTCACAATGATTAAACCAGACGCTTTCAGTGGAACTTATGTTTAATGTTGTCTTTCTGTACAAACAAGTAGGAATAATAATATTAGCTTTAATGGATTTTTCATTATATGAATTAAGTATACAACCCCTTAAACTATGTAAGGAACAGCTTAAAGATACAACTGTGAATTTTCAGTGTACCTGCAGACTTAAATCTCATTTTAGCAGTCTTCTTTTTTTGTTACTTACGTTTAAATTCCGTTAACAGTAATTCTAGATATGTATGCATGTGTCTGGGACAACAAAATAAAATAAAACCTTCTACTTCTTTGTAAGTCAAGAACAATGCCAGGGGAGTCTAAAGAGCTACACAAACTCCTACATGAGTAGAAAAACATACCCCAAACTACAACCCTATGCCATTTTAATTCAGTACTTGAATTGTCTGCCCTTACTTTAGATACACGTAATTCACGTAACTTCATTATTAATCAGCATTTAAAATCAAAGCAGAAAAGGGAATCTGTCCCCAACAGTCTCCATTTTTAGAATGTAAATGTAAGCATCACATTCTTAGATATGATTCTTGCTAAAAAAAAAAATATTTCTTGCAGGCTGCATATTTAATGACGAAGTCAGTAAAAAAGTATCAGACTTCGTCTATTCAGCTGTCGTCTTGTGTTAAGTTCCTGTGTTTTACTTGGTTGTCATTGTGATCTGAGTAATTACAAATAAAAGCCATAAATAAAAGAGAAAAGATGACCTTGGAAAAGGTGTTATGAATGCACTGTACAAAGACTACACTGCACATTAAAACACAGGCTACAGCCACCAATGTTTCATTGTCAGTCTTTATTTGGAGTTATGTCTACAAATAAGCTCCACTAAAATATCTGAGAGGAAAAAAGAGAGATTTACTATTTGGTCTCCATCCATTTAAATATATACTGTGTTAGACTTCCTACAATGTCCAACTCCTTTATTGATGGGAAATTAGCCTTACCAACCTTGTTACACAGCTTCAAGAAACTTGATTTCTAGCTACTGCAGGAACCACGGTTAAAATGGATGTAGTAAATTGGACTTCCATTAACTGTTTTTTAGTTTGATCCCACCTGGAGCCAAGCTTTCTCACATTTCTTTAGATACCCCTCCTTTAAATTCTTTGCAAAGGTACAGAATGATCGTCTCGAAGTGGCGCCTAGTCCCAGACTTCTTCCAAGAAGACACCAGAGAATAAGCCACAGAAGGCATTTGGAAAATAAAATAATAATAATAAAACAAGATATTGTAGCAGAAGGTCATCGATAAGACTGGAATAGGTTTATGAAAGCTGACATCTCAGCTTTTCCACCATGTCTCTGTTAAATCCCTCTGGAACTGTATGCAAAGCACTGCCACAGGAGTACAGCCTGTGTTCTCTGAGCTAATTGAGCCTGAATCTGTTGTGTACAAGGATTTCATTCAACAAAACCAATGAGAAAATATTGTATTCCATGTCCAGAATGCAAGTGGAACAGAGCAGTGTGAATCTGTGTTTTTCTAGATAAACCCTGAAATTTTGACAGTTTTATTAAACATTATTCGAAATGTCCTGGGTCTCATAGGAATTCTGCAAATCAATTGCCACACGACTTTGCATGTATTTTAAAATGCTGAGATTTTATTTGAGAGCTTTGATATTAAATGTCTTATTTAAAATCCCAGATTTTGGAAAAAAAGTAGCATAGGAGTTTGGGCTTCTATTCAGCTGCATTTTTGTAAGCAGATTTCTAAAACAAAAATATGAAGTTTGCCAACAAGGTCAGTATGCTTTTAAATGAAAGGTCTCATAACTTTTTGAACCATTGATAAAATTTTTCACATTAATATTTCCTCTTTTCTACTAAGTTCATATGAAAATATTGCTTGTTAAGGTTTCATTTCTTTGAGATGGTACATAGGCTTTATTTGTTACATTCACTTAAACTAATGTTTTCCCTGTTAACAACCAGTCAGTTCTGACGCCTGTTTGAGCAGACAGCTCGGTCTGGGGATCGCTAAGTGATACAACACTACAGATAATTAAGATATAGTCTAAATACTATCCTTATTTCTTGAGATGCAGAGACCCTGAGAGATTACAGTTTTCACTGAAGATATGTATGGGCAAGGTTTTTAGTCTTGTAGGTGACAATCTTTCTAACAATGTGCCCAAAGGGGTCACTTGCTGCTTATTGGGAGGGGGCTCACTGGATCGGGTGGGGCCTGTCCTGGCTCATGCTGTACGAGACAGTGTCCAGAGACTTTTCAGGGGGTAGCATGCAGCATGACTAAAAATTAATAATTTTGAAAAGACTGTACAAGATCACTCCTCCAAGTTCTTCCGACATTACTGGGCAAACTTTATGGTCTTGCATACTCCGACATTACACTTGAGCACACATAACTCACCCTCCCTGTTCAGTGCTATGAAAACATTTTTCTGAAGAGCTGCAACATAGTCACTGTCTTATTTCATATGTTATGAATGGGATACACACAAGATAATACAAACCAGGGACAGAAGGACATTATATAGGGTTCAGTGGAGACTCAGTACCAAGTGCTGTATATTGTAGATGATGCCGATCTATGCCACTTGGTCTTGGGACCAGAGAATAGTTCCAGGCTTGTTGCTTTTAGTAGGATATGTATAGTCTTTAAGGCCTGTGAATGCAACAGTGCTAAAAGATTTAATGGCACACGTAAAATTTAATATTTTATTATCTTAAATGAAATATTATAAATCACAAAAAATTAAAGTATTCACATTTGGCATTTTGAATGATTGGATGGTACTATCACACACTAGACCTGCTCATGGAGCTGTAAAGAGAGTATGGGGAATGAAACAGAGGAAAAAGTTTTAAATAAGAGAATCATTAACCTCAGACAATCTTCTAATAAGGTATTTGCCCTACATGAATGATGAAAGCCAAATCTATTATATCTGGGAGGAGAAACAGAAGATCATGAGAACTTGAAAGAGTTATCTGATAAAAGTTTTTTTTCCATTAAATTTGGATCCCTGGCTCCATATGCTAATGTGGCTATAATACTTGCAGCATACGATTTCCTGCAGCTTTTAAAATTAATGCTTTTATATTATATGTTTAGTGTATGTATTCAACATGCACTACACTTGTTTCTTTTACAAGTCTATTCTAAACTTTCTGTATCCTATCCTATCCTATCCTATCCTATCCTATTCATCATTTTGTCCATTTAATACCTATTTAATAAGTCCTCACTTTGTTTCATTAGAAAGCATATTTAATTTAAAAGGATAAAGAGGGAATGGGGGGAAACCAGTGAACAAAATGTGCATTGCTAACATGGAAGTGAATTGCTGCAAGACAACTGTCAGACAGTTGAAAATACATACTTTCCAGAGGTGTACTTACAGAGCCTATGGATTGGCAAGCCTTTACTGGGAGTTTGCAGAAGGTCAGTCCCAGAGGTCAATTCTTTGGAAAAGTCATCTCTGGCATAGAGCCACTATCTTCCCATTTATATGGACAAGTGATGCAATGCAGACCACAGATCATTGTATCTCCTATGGCCCCAGGTGACACAGCTAGAACAGTTTCAAATTTCTGCCCCCAAATAAATACATTTTAGAAAGACATTCTTACATTCTAAAAGAAGCACAGATTCACTTAACCTGACTAGAAAGGATGTTCTTAAGTCACTAAATGAGTTTGCCCCGTCAATTATCTTATGTAACATAGCCAATTAGCTTATGTAGTACAATCAGTTTATGTAATGGCAACATTCTGCCTTGCGAAACACTTTTTTTTTTTTTTTTTTTTTTCTATTATCCTTCCAATGATTTGGTAGTAGCATGATAGCAAAGACAAATAGTTTCTTAAAGCATAAAGTATGATTTTTGGCCGATAGAAACTTTTATTAAAATATTTTCTATTCCTTACATTATCTGTACTCCTCTCTATGTTTAAGGTTAATTAATACAGAGGAAGTAGGCTTAAAATATGGTAATACATAATAATTATAAAGGAATGCACAAAGATACAGAAACTCCTTTATACTTCTTACACTTAGCATATAAATACACAAGGCTGAATTGTCTGAGAAAAGTGATTGATGTTCCTCTTTATTGTTTCATGCACATTTATAGTCTAACAGATTTTGGGGTTTGGTTGGTTTTTCCTTTTTAAGGTAATGGATATCATGCTAGTGAAAGCAGGTCTGGAAATCCCTACCTATTCCATAGACTTCCTACCACTGCCCCTCGTTGCATGACTTAAACTTATCTGAATGGAAACGTTTCATTTTTCATTTCCCTTTATGCTTCTTATATTTTGATTCACTTTATCCCTATAAGGAACCTGCTCACCTTCCCTCATACCTGATAGACAAAACTCCCATATAGATATAAAGCTGTCATCAGTTTTAATTTGGCAGTTGAATGAGGAACTTCTATTAGCAGATACAGGCTATTATGACTCGTGATTTGGCATTCAGACATATATTCATAGCTGGTTACTTTGGTGCTGTTCTAAGTGAACACAGGTTTGAAAGCTTTCCTAAAGATGAACTAGGGATGCATTTTCAAACACATCTGTATAATCTTACTAATAGGACTGTGTCAATTAACTTGGTATCATGGAGTCAGGTCTGGAGCTGAGCTTTCAACTTTTCAGTTGTACATTGCTGAACTTTTCATTTCCTGTATGTCTTAAAAACCTGAAGACCTTTCCCATAAGCACTTAGGACGTTCTTTTTAGGGCTTTTTTAATGTTGGAGCTGGAACCAGAAGCATTTAACCAGACAGAAGAAAAAGACAAAGACATACCTGTAACTGAAATTTTGTCTCTTTTCTAGAGTTACTGTTGGGCTGCATTTAAGATCACCTGAAAAACTAAAAACTGATTCTGAAAGCTCATTGTGAACCTAGCAGCTAGACAGTCTTTTATTTTTTAAAAGCTGTGGAGATATTGCCAACTTCTGTGTAATCACTGTAGCATGACAGTGGTAACCCAGGAGGTGAAAGATCAGCTGAGGCATTAGGAATTTCATCATAGCAAGAGAGCTTGCTATTTGCCAAACTGCAGAATGTTTTATGTAGGCACTTTTAATAACGATTCATTGAATTGTCACAGAATCACAGAAAGGTTGGGGTTGGAAGGGCCCTCTGGAGATCACCTAGTCCAACCCTCTGCTAAAGCACATTCACTTACAGCAGGTTGCACAGTTACATGCAGACAGATTTTGAATGCCGTTAGAGAAACAGACTCCATAACCTCTCTGGGCAGCCTGTACTAGTGTTCCACCACCCTCAAAGTAAAAAACTTTTTCCTCGTATTAAGATAGAACTTCCTGTGTCACAGTTTGTGTCCATTGCCCCTTGTCCTGTTGCTGGGCACTGCTGAAAAGAGCCTGGATTCCGTCTTCTTGACACTGACCCTTAAGATATTTGCAGACTCATTCTCATCAAGATCCCCTTTCAGTTTTCCCCAGGCCTAACAGGCCCAGTTCTTTCAGCCTTTCCTCGTAAGGGAGATGCTCAAGTGCCCTCATCATCTTTGTAGCCCTCTGCTGGACCCTCTCCAGTGGTTCCCTGTCTCTCTGGAACTAGGGACCCCAGAAGTGGACACAGCACTCCAGGTGCAGCCAGGGCAGAGGGGCAGGATCACCTCCTTTCACCTGCTGGCCACACTCTTCCTAATGCCCACCAAGATCCCTTTGGCCTTCTTGGTCACCAGCGCACACTGCTGACTCATGGGCAGCTTGCTGTCCACCAGCACTCCCAGCTCCCTCTTCACAGAGCCACATTCCAGCAGGTCAGCCCCAGCGTGTGCTGGTGCATGGGGCTCTTCCCAAGGTGCAGAACCTTATGCTTGCCTTTATTTGAACTTCATTTGTTTCCTCTCCACTCCACTCTCCAGCCTGTCCATGTCTCTGCTGAATGGCAGCACAGCCTGCTGGTGTATCAGCCACTTCTCCCAGATTTGCATCATCAGCAAACTCGCTGAGGGTACACTCAGAGTTTGTAACTCAAGAGAATAATAAAGTGTGACAAAGGTTTTCATGTATTTGAATGAAAAATATCTATAGAATCAGAATTGTTTCTGTTAAGTCAACTATACATCTTAGTTCAGATGAAAAGAAATGGCAAACACTTAGTATTTAGTCCTAGGAAAGAGCTTCAATTTTAATGTAGAACTAAGGAAAGGTATAGTTGAGAAATCTAACAGAGAGTGAGCTAGCAAACTACAATTACATGGGAGACACTGTTTGCATTCTAGATATTTTGAATGGTGATTTTTTAGAAGTGTCCCAAAGTAATAGCTGCTACTAAGGATTTCAGGGAAAAAAATATTGCCCTGAAAAAAATAAGGGTGAAAAGACAAAAAAAGAGGGGGGGGGGGGGGGGGGGGGGGGTAGGGGGGGAGAGAGAGAGAGACAGACAATGTCCAACCAAAACAGCAAAAATAAAAAACCTTGGGAAAAGAGAGAACTGAGGTTTATTATTATAGATGTGTCACAGAAGAGAAATGCTATGCACTAGCTTCATGTAGGATGAAACTACACATATACCAAAGTACAATTTTCCTAACACTTTATAGCTGTGTTATCACTGGATTATTTGTTACCAGCTATAGTGACCACCTTTCATCCAAAGACTTCAAATATTGGCAATGAAATAGGGTCCACTGTTTATTTTTCCTTCCTTAATCTGGCTAATCACTTGCTGGTGCATCTTTATAGGCAGAATCAGATTCCTATAGGGAAGTTACACAAAAGATGTTGCACCACACAGTCAGGATCACATAAGAAACCTTAATACATTATGCTGCTTGTTTTGCTGAATCCTAGCTCCTTCCAAGGCCCCAGTTCACTCAGGTGCCTTGTTGTCTCTATTTACTATTTATTGCAGTCTAATTTTCATTGTTCTAAGGCAGTGTGAGGTTAAGAACATGCTTAGAGATCTGGCTCATTTGAGACCCTAGTAACTGACCTGAAATTACACATTTTAAGTGGTATAAGTAAGAAATTTGTAATCAGTATAGCAACATCTGCCAGGCTTCGCAATAACAAACTCAGTAGGAACACATTCAGGAGTGGATGATAACATCAGAGGAATTGCTAAACTTAATTTTTTTATTATTTATTTTATCTAGCTTAATCCACTGGCTTTGTCACTGGGACAGTAGTGCTCATTTACCAACCACCAGGTTATTATTAGACATTCTTAGGTCTACATAATTCCGAACAGAAACTTCTAAATAAATCAGCATTTTCAAGTGTCACAGATGAAAGCACTTATATTATTCAGAATATCAGGTTCAATGTGATTTTTGAAATCTAGATTTCTGCTTGAAACACACTAAAATATGTATTACATTATTCAATGAATAATTAACCAAAGAGTTAGGTTAAAGTAATAAAACCATACTAGTGCAGAATTTAAGGGAAAAGCCAGCCTTGCCCTTTCTTTTCCCTACTGCTTCTACTATGTACCTTCTGCCACTCCTTCACATTGCAGTTGAAAGCTGGCATTTCAAATTATACTGATGCAGCATCAAAAGTCAGAGTATGCAAATACAGGTGAATCAGCAAATGGTTACAGGACTGGTGCCACAGCCAGGGGTTCAGCTCTTTAGACCATGGGACTTGCTTTGAGAAATCTGGTCTACTGGGGGCTGATTTGGTCCATCTGTCAGAAAAGGGGAAGTCATTTTCAGTCATAGGTTTGCCAAGCTGGTGAAGAGGGCTTTAAACTAAAGGAGAGGGGAACCTCAATACAATCCACTCCCACCAGTTTGATGCCTGTGCTAGAAATAGATGCCCAGAGCGGGGAGAGGAATCACGACTCAGCGGGTCAGCCACTCCAGCTTCATTGAGGGCCCAGCATAAATACCTCTATGCAAATGCACATAGCATGGGGAACAAACAAAAGGAGCTAGAGATGTGCACGCATGGGCAGGGCTATCACCTTATTGTCAACATGGACACGTGGTGGGCTGGCCTCTATGACTGGAGTGTTGGAATGGAAGGATACAGACTCTTTAGGAAGGACAGGAAGGAGAGACAAGGAGGGAGTATCACCCTCTATGTCAATGACCAGCTGGAGTGCATGGAGCTCTGCCTGGGTATGGATGAGGAGCCAACCAAGAACTTATGGGTCAGAAATAAAAGGAGGGCAAAGCAAGTGACATTATAGTAGGGGTGTGCTGCAGGCTGCCTGACCAGGAGGACTGAGTGGGTGAATAGGACAAATAGGAGCAGCCTCATGTTCACAAGCTCAGGTCCTCATGGGGAGCTTCAACCACCCTGGTGTATGTCAGGGAGACAACACATCAAGGGATAAACAATTCAGGAGATTCCTGGAGTGTGTTGATGATAACTTCCCTCAGTAGGTAGTAAAGAAGCCAACAAGGGGAGGTGTTGTGCTGGACCTTGTTCCCACCAACAAGAAGGTGTTGGTGGAGAATGTGAAGCTCAAGGGCTATCTTGGCTGCAGTGACCATGAAATGATAGAGTTCAAGGTGCTTAAGGCAGCAAAGAGGGTGCACAGCAAGCTTGCTGCCCTGGATTTCAGGAAGCAGGCATCAGCCTCTTCAGGGATCTGCTTGGAAGAGGATAGGATAAAGCCCTGGAGGGAACAGGGGCCCCGTTAATCTGGTTAATATTCAAGGATCACCTCCTCCAAGCTCAGGAGCAATGCTTCCCAACAAAGAGGAAGCCAGGCAAAACCACCAGGAGGCCTGCATGGATGAATAAGGGCAAACTCAGACACAAAAAGAAACCCTACAAAAGGTGGAAGCAAGGACAGGTAGTCTGGGAGGAATACAGAGATATTGTCTGAGCAGCCAGGGATCAGTCTAGGACAGCCAAAGCCCTGACAGAATTTAATCTGGCCAGAAACATCAAGGGCAATAAAAGCTTCAATTTATACATTGGTGATAAAAAGGCTATGCAAAATGTGGGCCCTCTCTGGAAGAAAATGGGAGACCTAGTTACCTGGGATATGGAGAAGGCTGAGGTACTCAACAATTTTGCCTTGGTCTTCACCAGCAAGTGCTTCAGCCACACCACTCAAGCTGCAGAAGGCAAAGGCAGTGATGGGAGAACAAAGAACCACCCATTGTAGAAGAAGATCAAGATCAAGACCATCTAAGGAAGCTGAAGGTGCACAAGTTGATGGGACTTCATGAGATGTATCCGTGGGTCCTGAGGAAACTCGTAGAGGAAGTGGCTAAAGAGCTACCCATCATATCTGAAAAGTCATGGTAGTCTACTGAAGCTCCCACTGACTGGAAAAGGGGAAGCATAATCCCTGGTTTTAAAAAGGGAAAAAAGGAAGATATGGGAACTACAGGTTAGTCAGTCTCACCTCTATGCCCAGCAAGACCATGGAGCACATCCTCCTGGAAACTATGCTACGGCACATGGAAAATAAGGAGGTCATTAATGACAAGCAACAAGGCTTCACCAAGGGCAACTCATGCCTGAAAAATTTGGTGGTCTTCTACAATGGGGTTACAGCATTGGTGAATAAGGGAAGAGCAACAGATGCCATCTACCCAGACTTGTGCAAAGCATTTAACCCTATCCTGCATGACAACTTTGTCCCTCAATTGCAGAAATATAGATTTGACAGATGAACCACTTGGTGGATCAGGAATTAACTGGATGGTAGAGGTCTTAATGTCTCAATGGAGACCACTGATGAGTGGTGTTCCTCAGGGGTCAGTATGGAGACCAGGATTGTTCACCTTTGTCTTTCACATGGACATTGGGATTGAATGCACCCTCAGCAACTCTGCCAACAACACCAAGCTGTGTGGTGCGGTTGACATGCTGGAGGGAAGGGATACCACCCACAGGGACCTCGACAGGCTGCAGAGGTGGGTCCGTGCGAACCTCATGAAGTTCAACAAAGCCAAGTGCAAGATCCTGCATGTGAGTCAAGGCAATCCCAAGCACAGATACAGGCTGGGTGGAGAATGGATTGAAAGCAGCCCTGAGGAGAAGGACTTGGAGGTGTTGGTGGTTGAGAAGCTCACTATGACTCAACAACATGTGCTTGCACCCCAGAAAGCCAACTGTACCCTGCGCTGCATCAAAAGAAGCATGGCCAGCAGGTGTAGGGAGGTGATTCTCCCCCTCTGTTCCATTCTTGTGAGACCCCACCCGGAGTACTCTGTTCAGCTCTGGGGCCCCCAACAGAAGAAGGACATGGACCTGTTGGACTGAGCGCAGAGGATGCCCATGAAAATGACCAGAGGGCTGGAGCACCTCTCCTGTGGAGGCAGGCTGAGAGCATTGGGGTTGTTCAGCCTGGAGTAGAGAAGCCTCTGGGGAGACCTTATAGCACCCCTGTAGTAGCTAAAGGGGGCGTACAAGAGAGCTGGAGAGGGACTTTTTTACAATGGCTTGTAGTGATGAGAGAAGGGGTGATGGTTTTAAGCTGAATGGCGGTAGCTTTACGTTCGATGTAAGGAAGATATTTTTTACTGTGAGGGTACTGAGACACTGGAACAAGTTGCCCAGAGAAGCTGTGGATGCCCCATCCCTGGAAGTGTTCAAGGCCAGGCTGGATGGGGCTTTGAACAACCTGGTGTAGTGAAAGGTGTCCCTGCCCATGGCAGGGGGATTGGACCTGGATTATCTTTAAGGTCCTTCCAACTCACACCATTCTATGCTTCTATGATTTTATGCATTTAATTTAAAAGGTTTTGATAAGGTGAGACTTGGCTTCCTTAAATTAGGTTTCAGCAGCAGTTTCTTTTTAGACTGAATTGACATTTTATTGCTAAATTAGTCATTTTTCTGTCATGGTGGAACTGAAAAAGTTAATCAGAACCTGCAATTTACAGTAGAAAGTTACTTGAAGTATTGATTTTTTCCTTTTTTAAGAGACCCTGTGCTGCCTGGCAGGTGTTGTGTTTCTAAAGCACATTTGTTGAAGCTGTGTACCTATGGAGCATGTTTACCAAGGCTGTACCAGCATCAATCATAAGTACTTGTGGAGTGCTCTTAACTCTCTGTAGATGGGTAGCAGCAGCAGGGCCACCAGTCTGCTACTCGCTACCTGCATTCTGCCAGTCCTCTTTGTCTCCAAGGGAGCACATTGATAATTCTATGGAAAGGGAGGTAATTTGGGTGGAAATTACCCTCAAAAGTGACAGAAAAGCCTTCCTCCTTGTCAAATGCTGCTTCAGTGATGAGGTAGGGTAGATTAACCAGGAGTGATTAAGTCAGTGAAAAATATAAGCGTGTACACTCCAAACAAGAGTGTGTAAGACCTTTTGATGTTCACTTTTTATAGAACCCAAACTGATGCTAACATGAAATATGATGTTATTGGATAACTTTACATGCTATATTCAAAATATATGGATTGAGTATGAGTGGGGCATCTAATCTTTCTACAGAAGGCTAAGCAATATGACCAAACTAATATTTTTAACAGTAATCTCATAGTGAATTAGGAGGTAAAGCAAAATTCTGAGGATTTGATAAATGCATTCAGAATTCCCTATTCTACTAGACTCCTTCAATTTTAGTCAAACAGTGGCATAGTTTCAGAAACAAGGTATCATCAAACAGGTCAAGTGTAGAAACACCTGGATTTTAAAGTT
Organism: Falco biarmicus; assembly: GCF_023638135.1. Classification (NCBI taxonomy): domain Eukaryota; kingdom Metazoa; phylum Chordata; class Aves; order Falconiformes; family Falconidae; genus Falco; species Falco biarmicus. The sequence continues at coordinate 64,117,064 of NC_079290.1, forward strand.
TAAGTTATCTAAAGGTTTAGCGCATATCAGTTATAATATTATGGAACTTGATAGTTAGAATTACTTCAAAACAAGAAGCAGCTCAGTTTCCTGTTAAGGGTATGACTCAAGAAAGTGTTTATAGTATTTTCACTACAACCATTTGCAAGTAAGTATCTTACCTGAATAGAAGAGATTTGTTTGTTTGTTTATTTTTCTTCTTACTTGATCAGAGCCTAATCAAGTTCTCTTCATTACATATGATTATTCAGTCAGATAAGGGATAAATGTCAGTGATTAGACCAAAGAGATACTTACTAAACCCAGACCACCATCTAGTTTGAAAATAGCTTTTTCATTATTCTTCTATGATAGTCTATGGTGCTCAGGTTTCACTAGGATGGATTTTTTATGATATTTATTTTTTATATATATGTGTATGTATGTATGTATGTATGTAAGCATGTATATATCATACTATGGAGCGTATCTGTTTCTGGGTTGTTGATGCACCTGGCTATTCTATTCCCAGCTTTCAGTGCTGGGAAACGAAAGTTGCAAATGGCTGAGAAAATCACAGAAATTACATTAAAATCAACAGCCATCCAATTCAATCTTGAGTGCACTTTTTAGTTCATCTTGTGGATAAATGCTTGCAGGATCAAGGCCTAAACAATATTCTAGCTTTATGTTAAAGCTCTTTGTGCTCAGACAGGATCTCATGAATTTTTCTAACAGCACAGTTCTAAGTGTCAATATTTGACAGATTATGAACTCAGGAACAAGAAGATAAAGTAACATAAAAACCAGAAAGGGATTGGTTCCAGGACAAAATATTCTTGTTAGTTTTATGTCTGATGTATCATTTTAAATATGAAGACAGAGATCTATATGCAAGTATGCCTTTTCAACTTCACTGAGAATCTGTTCATAAAGCGAAAAGCTTAGTCTACAAATTACAGAGAAAGTATTCTAAAAACCACACATGATGTCATATTTTTGTTGTGATTTTCACTCTATGATTTTAGAACTTTGTTTTTTAAATAAAGCTCCAGATGCCTTGGTTATAATAAGCATTTACAAGTCAATATATCACAGATCATTTACTCACCCTGGAGAAAATCTAAGATATTAAACATGAGTTTTGATTGAAAAATATATGTAAAGGGAAAGAAACACAAGAAACTGGTGTTTAATTACCCTATTATTTCTACAAATATATGGGAACACAAGGGAAAGACAGGAGGTTAAAATGCTGGTTTGTAACTTTGCATTTCTGCCAGTAACAATGTGCAGGAAGGGTAAACAAAAATTGAATAATAACAAGGATTGAGATATGACAAAATGAGACACTGTTTAAGGTGCAAAATCACAGAGCACAACCAGTATTTCTTCTTGCTGTCTGTATTTAATATATATTGTACACCTTTTTTAAATGTTTTTCAACTTTATGGTTTGCTGAGGAAGTACTTATAGTGTATATTAATTTCAGCAGAAAATATATTGAACCCGACAGTGGTGTTCCATTGACAAGTATTCTGGCATCCCAAATCCATGTCTTTCAGGTCATATTGTAAGCATGCCCCTTGCATAGGTCATTTACGACTCACAAATGCATCCCTAGGAAGTTAGAAAACACATGCAAGCAACAAAATGCAGAATTGGTTCTTAGTTTAAACTTAGTTTTAAAGAAATGCAAAATAATAAAAAATGAAGGTCTCTTGGCACATGAAAAATGTTCATGAAGGATTTCCTAAAAAAAAAACCCCAGTGGTACAATGTCTTAGGGACCCCAGAGTTCTTTAGGTGTGCAAAGTGCCTACTGAAAGGGAATTTGGATTTGAGTTTTTGTTATTTTTCTTTAATTGTATGCACCTTCCTGAGATGTTTCAGTCAGAGACATAGCCACAATAAGCATGCTATAAGTTCAGTCAAAAGATTACCTTGTCCAGAAGGTGATTGAAATCTTAGGTGGGCTGAAGGTGTTTACTTGCGTCCATGGACCCTGTAGTGATACCAAGGCAATTTCAACCCTAATTTAGATTCCTCAATAGGATGTCTAACTTTCCATGAGGTTAATCCATACTTTAGTGCCGAACTTCTGAACATCTTAACTCTGAACAAACTTCCTTTTCTGCTTATCTGCTTTTGGATATTAAAAAGCAAGCTTGTATTATTTGTCAAACCCCACAGCTGGGTACTGCTCATTTATGTAAATACAGGGGACTTTCAGCCCTTAAAAAAGGATGTGCTTGAACAATTCCAGTGTGGCCCCTACTATACTCGAAGAGGGATAGAAATGCAGCAATACGCCACACAGCAGTCAGAAAGGCAGATTCTTTCAGAAAAGCAGTCTTCTCCCATGTGACATGTCAAAGATAGATCTGCTCTTTTCTTCTGTTTTGTATTAGGGGAGTCAAGGCTGACTGTATTTCCCACAGGAAAATGAGGTATGCTAAGTATGGGAGCAACTCTGCTGACTGTACATTCATGAAAACTGAACTTTCTTTATGTATAGGTTTCAGAGCTACTGTATCTAGGGAAGAAAATTCTGCTAGGAATTCAAAAGAAAAACCTTCTGACAAGCTGAATATTAGGAAATACTTTAACTCCTTGTGGATAGTGGCCTATGAAGGTTTATGATAAAAATAAGTCAATAAATAAATATATAAAGTATGCATGTACCTATATATATGTACATATGTATGACATACTTATCTGTGGAGAAGGTCAGATAAGCTCAATTTGAAAAATTCTATTTTTTGTTTTCTCTGATCAATATACCACTAATAGCAACCAAAAATCAATAATTTCTCCGGAATCAGGGTTCAGCAGACAGTTATGAAGCTGAGCATGACATGACTTGATTTCCACCTCTACTATATATTAAATTGTTAGGGCAAAAAGAATCCATTTGCTGAAAAATAAGGCACTGAGGAGTGTAACATTGAAAGGCCAAATGTTAAGATCTAGTTCTCTAAGCAGGATTGTGCTTTAGAAGTAACTTAAGAAAAACTTTACCTTTTTTTTATTATTTTTTTCTTTGTAGTTATTTTCCACATCGTTGCATCTAATGTTATGAAGAATTGAAGCACAAAAAGTCTCAGTGATGCTGACTGAGACAGTGACTCATTGGTCACACAGTGATGTCTTTCATTTAGTGAAAGCGTCAGTGATGAAGCAGAAAAACAAAGACCTATATTTGTCTCTCTGGGAGGGAGGCAGTCAAAGATGTTTCAAGAAGGTACATTTTACTAGATTTCAAGTTGAAGGCTGATTCAGGCTTAAATGCTGCCTTTAGGTATAGTCCTAAGCATGGGGGAAATGAGAATGTGTAAAGCCTCTTGAGGCATTGCTAAGGAGTACCTTTAAGGTCATTCAAAAGAGTTTACTTTTCTGCAGCACAGTTCCCTTTTATGCTGGAGTGAGAGCAAGGGCCTTATTCAGTTTACAACTGCCTAACCCTGGCTGGTTTTAAACCAGCAAAGCTTTCTCACCTTAAAGAAACTCTAAATGCACGGGTTTATGTGGGATTTAAGTTATCTGGATATAGTCTGAATATATAAAAGTATGAAAGAAGGTTTTGTAAACCTTTTCTGCAAAAAATCTGTCTTCAGTAGTGGTGTAAAAACATGGAGAGGTACTGTAGGACATAATGAGTATTTTTCTGGTCTCCCCCATACGACTAGTGTTAAAGTCCTGAAGATTTCCCCCATCAAGGTGTCAGAGAAAAAAAAAAAAATAGAAAGGAAAAAAAAAAAACGAAAGAAAAGAGTAAATAGTGAATACTGACAGGAGTCTAATAATTGAATGCGTGTGTGCTGGGGGTGACCATCTGGAACAGAACTTTTGAATTCCCTGACAAAAGCCTGCTACTTCCTGGCTGTGACCAGGACAGTCTGGTGGTAAAACAAGTGGCACATCCTGAATCCACCAGGTAATACAGAGGCATGACAGAGACTCACCAGTCTGAAGGCTTATCCCATGTTATAGTTCTGCACATAGACTATTAGATTGGGAAAACTGGGGCTTGCAGGGGCCTAGAAAGAGGAGCTGGTGCCCAAAGGGCTCCCCAAAAGCAAAACTCGTTTCAGAAAGATGAAGGTGAAGCTGCTGACTGGAGGTAGGCTCCTGGAAGTGGGGAAACTCCCTGGAGATCGGGGAGATGAGCAGAGACCAGTGCCGGGGCAGGCTTGGGGCCATGATCACTAATGCCTGAGGTGGGCCATGGTGAGCAATTCCATATCAGGAACCAACACAACTTTCTGCCCAAGTGACCCAGTGCAACTGACACTTCCCCATGGAAAGTCAAGGGAACAGGTGTGCATCTTCTTGGTTCTTAAATAAACCCTAGTCAGCCAAACAAGTTGCTAGTACTCAAAGATGCACCAACCTTCACCACATCAGCAGCTGTTGCATTAAGCAGGAGTGCATCAGTAAGAGAACAATAAAGTTTCTTTGTTTGTTTTTCCCTTCAGTGAGTTATTTCAGATTCCCAGATACATGTTTGGAAGAAGCACAGGTCTGTCTTAATCAATGCAGGACATTATCCTTGGAACTGTCAGATTCTCAATTCATTATTTTAAAGGATCCACTACCTTACTTCCTAAACAAGGAAAAGAAATAATGTTTTAGCTATTAAAAAGTACATCTTAGGCCTGATTTACTGCTGTACTGTTCTTTAGGATGTTTCCTTTCCAGCAGTCCAACAGTCCCTAATATCCCTTATCTGTCTGCACCCCTCTCTAACACACACATGCACACACAGAGATATATTTTTTCTGACTTGTTTCTTATGATTTTCCTAATTCATCTTCCTCCATAAATTTAACCACTCTTAATATTAATACCTTCACTAAAATATTTCAGGATATTAATACTTTCACTAAAATATTTCAGAATAAAGAATGAAATCTATATGTAACTCCTTTCTCTCCAAACCTATTTTCAGTTACATTAGGACAGGGAAGGGGCATCATTGTTAATACTTTTTTTGTAAACTAGCTAAACTGCGGTGGTAGATCTGAGTCTGTCTGTGTGAAATACTCTCTGAGTCTCAGCTCTCTCTTTTCCTGGCAGAGATGACTTCTCAGAAGTCCCAAGCTTTGCAATATCAGTGTGTGTTGTTAATATCTCTTCTGTAAACTCTTAAGTGAATCTGGCAGTTGGTAGCGATTATTAACCTTGCACTGAACCAGCAATTAATCTGTTCAGGCTGCAGAGAAAGAAGAAAGAGAGAGAGAAAGAATGAGAGAGCACAAACTTGCCTGCTCTGGCTCAGTGATTCTGGTGAATCCGAGTACCCTGATCTGATATTGTTTAAACCCATTAGTATTCTCTATCTAATCTGCAGATTTAATTCATTACATACATCATTTCCCCATAGCCTATACACCCATTTGTAATTTCCATGACATACTTTTCATCTGCATGCTTTAGCCTTGGCAGAGAAAACATGAGGTTAGGAAACAAAACATTTGATAAATACATATTTAGTGGTGTGTGAAGAAGTAACAGTAAAAAAACCTAAGCATTTTTCTGCCCTGCCACATTCTGCTGCATCATGCTGACTGAAGAGTGAAGCAAAATTTGGCTCCATATGCCTTTAAAATAATCTTATTGCTGTTGACATTTCATTGAACTTTAGGGAAGATGCATTACTACTTTATTGTCATGCCAGAAATGAGTAAACAAATGCATTTTCCAACATTATTTGGCTTACCTTGGGTAGAAAGGCTAATTCTAAGGTAAGTCATTTACAACTGCATCTTCACAAAGTCTGATATATTTGTTAGCTGCATGATAAGTCAGAGTTCACAGCATCTAATGCCAAGGGTGCAAACTAATCAAGAGTGTGGGAGTGGCTGCATGAAGCCAGTAAGCAAAGTGCAGAGATCTGTCTCCAACTGCCACCAGCACCAGTTGCCTACAGAAGAGCAAAAGGGAAGGGCATGTGTATGAAGAAAAATAATTTTCCTGATTACCATTATCCAGCAGTCTATCTCAGCTTTCATGATTCAAAAGATCAAGTTTTCTTCCATGAGCTTGCAGTCCTTCTCCAAACCTACGCAAACTTTTAGCATCTACAGTATCCTGTGGCTAGTTATGAAACTTCTACCTACACACTGTGTGAATATTTTCTTTGTTGTTCCTTTGTTTCAAAAATAGCACTTGCTAGTTTCATTATGGCCTCTAGTTCCTTTTGTAAGACAGAAAGAAAAATGATTCCCTCTTCTCTGACTCTATGCCAGTTCCAATATTTATACAGCTCCATCATACAACTCCTCAGTGATTTCTTTTCTTAGCTGAGAAGACTTAGTCTATTCAGTCTTTGCTTGTTCAGAAGCTGTTCCATACCTTCTATCTTTCTTGTTGCTGTCTCTGAGCTTTTTCCCATTCTGCTGCATTCTTTTTGAGATGAAGGAACCAGAACTGCATATAACATTCAAGATGCTGACACACACTGAAATTATACAGTGGATGAATGTGTAATTACATCCTTTCCTCTCCACTTACTGCAAGTTTTTCTATCATCCTCAGACACCTCTATGTAACTCACCTTGCTCTGTGAAAATAAACACCTTCCAGAGGTAATGATTTAGGTACTCCGTAGGACTACTAAAGCCATTAAGTACATATAGGTCTCATCTTACTTTGTAGGTAGTATATCTTCATAATATGCCACTGTGATCACATATGTAATTGTATTCTGTACATCTTGTGATGGCATTTTGGCTCTTTCCAAGTGTGAGACACCTTGCAGATTTCTCTTTAGTTATGAAAAGAAACATTTACATTCTTTGATCACCTCATTTCTTCTGATGTACCCTTGCTTGTTGATATTACTATCACATAATCATTTACCTGATTGGTCTTGACATTTTAGGAGAGATAAAGAAACCATCTTTTCTTCTAGATTACTGAGTCCTTTGTTGGTTTTTGTTTGTTTTCTAACGAGCTGTTGTCTGCTGGTTTTGTGATGAACTTTTTTGTTTCTAAGCCTCGGAGAATTCCACCTATAGTGAAATCTTCTACATTACAGGTCTTGTGAGAAATTTTCAAAGCTGGTCATTACCTGAAGGATTTACTAATCATAGTTTATCATACTAAAATTTTATTAAAAATACCCAGAAAACAGACAACTGAAAAAGTAGCTTAATATTCTCAGTCCATTAAAAAACCCAGATTATTTCAAAATAACTTGTTATGGTTAAATAGCATATGGGGTCTGATTTAAAAGTAGACAGAAAGGCTCATATATCTTGATGTGAAAGAAGTTTTGTTGGGAGCAGTAACATTTTGTAATTTGTTGCATTTCTATAGATCAAACAAACAAAAAGTAACCCCAAACCAACATCCCATCTCTTTTATTACTAATGACAAGGAGAAATCCATCTTGGAGGGCTTTCTTTTACCTATGTTTCTTATAAATCTGAAGTGGTATCAAAAGATGTGGCAACACTGAAGATATTTGTGCCAAACATTTCAGATAGCAGAATACATACTGAATTGTAATGGTTGCTATAGATGAGTCTCTGAACCAGCAAAACCTGACATAGACATACATGCAAGTATATATACACATTTACAAACAGCTCTTCTACTGTCTGTTATAACCCTGAAGTTAATACTTGCTTCTGGGCTCATGCATGGTTGAGTCAGTGACTTTCTAGTTATAAAAAAGTTCTCCACAGTCTTCTTTGGCCCTTGGAATGTCTGCTCCCTGTTGACTCCTGTCAGTGCTTGTATGAGCCACAGGATCCCAGCTCCTCACATGCTGCACATATGGTGATGATATGACAGAGCCAACTCTGTCACTTCCTGCAAGCTTCCTTCACTCTATAGATGCTACCTGTAAAAGTGATTCCTCAAAAGATCTTAACACATAACTAGGAAGGCATAGATAAAATTAATATCATTCACAACAGCAGTGGGTAAGGGCAATGGAAACATGGCAGAATCATACATCGGTGCAAGGGCTGGCTTATGCAGTTAATATAGCTCTTGCTTTCAGCTTCATATAGGAGGTTTTACATGTTAACTTCTAGACATACATGATACACATGCACGCATACACACACACATCCCCAGTCCAATAGGATAGGTTTTGTTACTTCTTTCCTGTACTGCTGTCTACTATTTGGCTTACCAGGTTATTCACAGCTCTGACAGAGAGTTCTCCATGAGGCTTTACAGAGGTCAGGGGTGTGACAGGAGCCTATGATTTTTGATCCTTTTTCCCTATTGTTACGAGGTGGTCCAAACACCCACAAATGCTGCTTTGGTCTTCCACACAAGGAGAATGCTATCCTTGGTCCTTGTTTGTTCCATCCAGACAGGTTTACTGGGGTAATGAACAGACTTTGCTTTCCTAGAGTAATCTAAAACATCAAATAATACTACAGAATTCAGTAGCCCTGTGCTGGTGAACAGGCTGTCCTTCTAGGAGGACATGCAGACTCTTCCACAGTGCCTTTTCAGATGATCAACACCTAAGCCATTTAATTTCTCTATGTCTTACTTCTCTAAACTGTAAAACCAAATAATAATACCCATCTTCTTATACAACTTCAAATGTGCTGTATAGGTATAAGCAACTATTACTGACTGATTCTAAAAAAATAGCTTGCTCTTCATCTGCATTTGAATAGTATTTATAGCACACAAATTTAAAACATATACATTTTTTTTGGTAACAGATTATAGTCTATATAACAGGGATTTTAGCAGCCAGTATTTGTACCAAATTGCCAGGATGTGTCAGGCAAAATTCTTCTATGAAGAGCAGGTGTCTCAAACACAGTCTGACTTGAACTCTCCAAAGCAGTGTCCCATACTTCCACTGGAAGTGGCAGCTCCTTTTCATCAGAGACACAGGACTTCAGAGACTGTTGTGTTATTAAGCTTAGATGATGAGATAGCATTAGCTTTGAGTAGAAATAGGTTATTTTTTTGGCCTGCTTTCCTATGGAAATAAGTCTTACAACTGTGATTTACTTGTGTTTGTCCATTCCCTTTGTCTTCTTTCTTATCTGTCAGTTTCTCCAGAACTACTTGTAAGCCCTTTCATCAATTCCAAACAGATGTGAAAGAGGGGTAAAAAGACCCTTATGTTCAATAAATGAATTGTTAACTATGTATTAGAGAGTGAAATTAGCACTCCTGTTGAGAAAAAAGTAGGAAGAACTCAGCCTCAAGTCTTCCATCTGGTAGTAATCAGATTGCAAACAAGTATATGTGCATTGGTCAATCAATCCATGGAGGTGTAGGTCCATACTGAACCTTTCAGAACTATTTTTTCCTCAGATGAGCTGTCAACATGAAGCACTGGGACTGCAAGAGTACAAACACATGTGAAACTAGCTTTCATTATATTTGCTTCTCGTTGAACAACTTGATAAGTGATCTCTTTCATTTCCAGGATGACTTTACTGTTTTCTACAATATTCTTTGCATCTGTTGAGGATCTGTGCACCATGATCTATGCACCAGAATGCAGTTTTTATTATTTTTTATACTGAAAAGGAAAGTTGTATGTAGTTTCCTTACCGTCTCAAGACCCTGCTCTTACAGGTGTAGGTTGCCATAAGCAAAGAAAGCTTGATTCTCTACTAGGAATTAACTTGCAAAAGACTTCAAAATCCTGGTTCTTCTTTGAGAGCCCTTATTAGGAAACATCTTGTCTTCATTGTCGATATATCAGGCCACAATGCAACAGAGATACATTTATGACAGCTGAATAGTAGTTGCAGAAAAGATCTTGGTGTAGAATGAGTTTTCAGGGAAGACTAGTATAATTCATGTTTCTATACATCCTCTCTGACGAATCTTTCCCACTGTAATTAGAATGACATTCACAATATCAGCTACCATTTTCCCTACAAGCATAAACGAACAAACCTTCCCCAACCCGTTTCACGCAATGACTGAAGAAGCAGAGCTAAAGACTCCATTAGGACCCTTGCTATGCTAATCTAATTAGCCTAGGCAACACTTGGATATCATGGAACTGGAATCAATGAAAACTCAGAAAAGTTAGATTTACATTTCACCCAAAATAAGGATTATGCAGCCATTTCACTATTCTTTTGCTTATGATTCTCATGAGCAATAAGCAGAACAAACACAATTCTTATCTAAATGGTCACAGGTAAATAAGCCTACTCTGGCCTGAATATTTGTTGTCATGAAAAAAATAGCAGAGTTAATTTATGAGCTTTATTGTAATCCATAAACAATTTACATAGTGTTGTTTTTTCAGTGAAGAGAAAATATATTCAACCTTTTAAAATAATTATGGAACTTTTACAGCTAACATTTCTTCAAGGTCTAACTTCTACGTTATGTACGTTTTGTTGGAACTTACTCATAAGTGCACTCTCAGCAGATGTCAAAGTATCTGGAGCTCGTCTTTGTGGCTTTTGCATCATTGCTTTTAGTGGGAAAAGAGAACACTACTCTTTCAGTCAGGGACAGAATTTGCAGAAAGTGGCTCTGTTGTTTTCAAGGACATTCAACCTCTCAAGCTGTGTTCCCCACAGGTCGCAAAGTCCAAGAAATTTCCCTGAACGTTTTCATGTAGAGTGAAATCTGCCTTTAGTTTACAAACTCCCACAGAACAAAATTAGGTCAATCTGCATGAATTAATATTTACTTATATACATGCACTTATAGAAAAACTCCAAATGAATCAAACAAAAAACAACCAACCAACCAACAGCAACAACAAAACCCCACCCCCAATAAAACAAAACAAAAAAGAAAAACAAAAAAACACCCAGCACTGAGAAAGCAGTATGGCAGTGTCATTGCTGAAAAGGTTTTGCTACAGTGAAATTTTATGCCAATATGCCCCTCATCATCACTTCAGCCATTCCAAATTGTTTGTCTGGACAGCAATTTTAGCTCACTTTGAAGTTTTTGTCCTATTCTTACCTATTATTTTACTATGTATCAGGAAGCTTTTAGGCAGCTTAGTTGTTTCTTCACACTATGTAAACCATTTAACTTCCCTGGCATCCTACAGAAATTAAGCTCATCAAGGAGCCAGTAGCCCAGATGACAACAGTTTTCCACAAGGTACAGCAGGGAACTATTAGTGATAAGGCTCAAAGAAAGGAATATACATTATCAATGACACATGGCTGTAATGGGAATGGATGAAAAAAGTGGTTTGTCAGATTCTACTTGTAGTGGCCAAATAATAGTGTTAAAAATACTGATTCAGAATCTATTGTCAGTAAAAATGGTAAGGGTTGTTCTTTCATTATGGTGCAAAAAATATCCCAAAGTTCTGGCACCCTAGGATATCTGAAATCCTTATCCTTTGCCCTAAATTGGAATGAAATTAATTAAATGGTAGAATAAATATAAAAGAGTAAATCAGAAAGGAAGTCTAGCCATTCGTATCCAGTAGGATTTGTTGGTCAAATAATGATCAAATTGAGTGAAAGTGGCAGAACTGTGCCCAATATTTGTTCACAAGCTAGTCTTTTTGGGTTAGCAACTGGTGTTGAATCTGAGTATTCCAAAATGTGATTCAGAACATGATTTTCTCTAAACGTACTTGCCAGAGGTAAATGTAATAATTTATGGAGTGTGCAGAAAACGTTTTCTTCAGCTATTTGTTATTCAGAAAAGGTTTTCCTTTACTGTTACTGTTAGGTTTTTATGCTGGCAGTCTTATTAAGGTCAAGCCCTATCAAAATATTACCTCTGGGGTCAAAAGGGTAGTGTAGTCCTTCCCAAGGCTATTACACATTTTGGTGATCCGCTGCTAGAGGACACTTAAGAGAGATCCAGAGCAGTACACCAGCCCCTGGAGAATGAAACAACATCTAGTTTTTGACAGCTTCCTGTTGTCATGAACTAGGAGATTTATGAGGTTAGATTTGATCTCTAGTCCTGTGTATGCTGTATGCTGCATTACTAAGCAGGCCACTAGGCAAAGCTAATATAGCTTCTTTAAAGGTGAACTTTAAAGGCTACTTTTAAATCTCTGGCTACCTAGCTAAATCCATTGTAATTCCAGCTGTGAGAATTAGGAAAATGTAATCTCACAGGTGCGTTTGATTAAAGTAATCAGCTAAACCAACTCTGTCTACTTTCTGGTTATGTTTTTTTTTAGCAGCAATGGAAGCACAAACCTAAAGAGGATGAATTTTCACCTCTGGTGTTTAATATTTCTGGTATTCTCCTGTCAGGACCCTTTATTTACCATGTTCTGTAAGCCCTAGGTAAGTATGATCTGACTGTGAACCTTAAGCTTGCTAGGAACACCTGGACTTTTATACTGGTGTTACGTTACATTATGTTAATTTAGAAAATAATAAATCAGGGTAGAAGTCTAGTAGCTTCCTGATATACTGTTTTGAAAGACAATATGTTAAATGAGACCTTAAACTTTTGTATGTTTTGTACTGTCATGAAGGTAAAGAGTAAAATCCATTTGAGTGCTTGAGATGCATCAGAATGAGCCTTGGTATTTTAGAGATGTGATAAAACTGCTGAAGTACCTATGAGCAGTTCCATGCATTTGATTGGAACATTCCTTTGAATTGACTTGTAACTATTTCTAATGTCTTAGAATTCAGTGTAGGGTACCTGTAATCCTAGACCTCAGACTCTGAATAAACCTTATGTCAGTCACATTGCTGAATAACTTCATGGAAAACAGGGATGGAGAACCCCTCTTCCACTTCAAGGGAAACAGAGTTTTTCTGCTATTTGCAAAAAGAAAAGGAGCAATTCTAGAAAGAAAAATGAAAAATATATTCCCTCCTAACCCCAAAAGATAGATCCTGTGAGGTCTGTCCAAAAGGAGGAATTATGAGGGATGTGCTCACACAGCAAAAAGAATGGGGCACAAGTCATAGTTGTTTACAGCCTAACTTAACTGGTTGTATGTTGCTATCAACCTTCATTCTTCCTGAGTAAAACTTTATTTCATGTACTAACCCTACTAAAACCAATGGACACACTAATCTGATTCTCATCAGTACTAAGCAGATTTACTTTAATTTTTACAAGACTTCCATTCATCTTTAAGTACAGACAAGTTGTTCAGACTTCCCCTTAGTGTTTTTCCTTCTCCCCATTTCTTAATTATGCTAAAATGCTAAAAGGCTTTCTGACCACACTTTTATTTACCTGCCATTAATTGATACCATTTCACAGGAGATATTATCAGCTACGAAGGTGATAAATGTCTATGTATCTTTCCAGAAGCTGCTTCAGCAAGCTGTTGGACATGATATTTACCCACATGCCTTAAGGTCAGGATTAGATTTACCATCGAAAAGCAAAACAAAACAGAAGAGTGAGAATTACTTTACTTAGAAATGGTGTAACTTGTCAAGTAGGGTACTGTGTTGTTACTTGATAATTAGCTCAAGACAAGCTTGTAGCTGCTTCAAAGTACATTTTAAATCAGACCACACTGAGGAGTCTTTGGGGATGCATCAGTAACAATTCAGTAGGAAGAACAGGATGCTGTGAATGCTTGTTATTCAAGTATTTCCTTTTTTTATGCATGAGTTTTATGGAAGCAGTAAGTGTATATTATTCTTTTTCTCTCCCTTTGATGCAGATAAAAATACAAGTCAGCCAAAACACACAGTGATCTAAGAAAGGTGAAGCAAAAATCTCTGTAGGCCTCTTATCCAATTTCTAGGTTACCAGAGATGATGACAATAAAAATAACTAATGAGAAAATCATGATTATGTATATTTCTAAACTGGCATACTTTGGAACTTTAAACAAGAACAAATGCAAGAAAAAGAATTTAAGTGTTAAATCAAAAGACCCTGGGATTTTTTTTTGCAAGTTTTTAAAGTGCCTCATGTGTTGGGTTCCTGGTCCATAAATGAGACCATGGATAAAGCAAAAAAAGCATAACAGTTAGTAAAGTCTTGGTATCATCGACAAATCAAGAAAATATTGCATTGATATAATAGAAAATAAAATAGGTTATTTTCAGTAATTTAAACATTCAGTAACTTTAAATACAAAGTTTATACTCTATCATCAGGTTTCACTTCATATCAAAGATTTATAAAAGATATTTTGAAGCTCTATTATTCATCAACAGTGAAGAGGAAAAAATATGTATTACATACTTTTTTTTTGTCTTACTATCATCTTGAAGTAATTTACCATGCCCTATATAAAAGGCAGTTTCATCAAATACTACAATCTGCCCAGTATTTTTGTGCTATGAGTGGGAAGCTGTAATCTGAATTGTGGTAGCTTACACTGACAATAACTGGTTCAAGTTTTAATTGGAGGTTAGATTTACTGAAGGATTTATGTTTCTTCGCAGTAGTCATAGAATCACAGAACCACAGAATGGTTGAGGTTAGAAGGGACTTCTGGAGATCATCTTGTCCAACCTCACTGTTCAAGCAGGGCCACTCAGAATCAGTTGCCCAAGACCATGTCCAGGCAGCTTTCAAATAGCTCCGAGGTGGAAGACTCCACAACCTCCCTGGGCAACCTGTGCTGGTGCTCAGTCACCCTCAAGTGAAAGAGTTTCCTCATGTTCAGAGGGAAACTCCTGTGTTTCAGTGTGTGCCCACTGCCTCTGGTCCTGTTACTAGGCACCACTGAAAAGAGCCTGGCTCTGCCTTCTTTACACCCTTCCTTCAGGTATTTACATAAGTTGATAAGATCCACCCTGAGCCTTCTGTTCTCTAGGCTGAACAGCCTCAATTGTCTCAGCTTTTCCTTATAGGAGAGTTGCTTCAGTCATTTTTTCATCTTTGTGGGCTTTTGCTGGAGTCTCTCTTGCACTAGGGAGCCCAGAACTGGGTGCAGCACTCTCTGTGTGGCCTCACCAGAGCTGAGCAGAGGGGAAGGATCACCTCCCTTGAGCTGCTGGCAACACTCCTCCTAATGCAGCCCATGATGCCCTTTGCCTTATATGCCACAAGGGATCATTGGTGACTCATGTTCAACTTGGTGTCCACCAGGACCCTCAGGTCCTTTCCTGTAAAACTGCTTTCCAGCTGGGTGACCCCCAGCATATACTGGTGCATGGGGTTGCTCTTGCCAGGGGTAGGAAGGCCTTTGCACTTTCCCTTGTTCAACTGCATGAGGTTGCTGTCAGCCCATTTCTCCAGCCTTTTGAGGTCCCTTTCAAGGGCAGCATGCCCTCTGGTGTATCATCCATTCCTCCCAGTGTTCTAACATAAGCAGTCTTGCTGATGGGCCTCATCCCCTTATTCTTGCTGATCAGATGGCCTATAGGAGACACCTGCTACAATGTCACCCATACATGTCTGCTGGTATGTCAAACATATCAATGATGAAGGCCTGTGTTCCTTTTCTTTTCTGAACTGCACAGAAGCCAGCCATGGAGCATTTTCAGTATTTTTTTATTTGGTAGTCCAATTCCATTTTCCCATACTTTGTTTTATTTTTCTTTGAAATTCTAAGTTGGTTCTTGTTGAATTCCGATGGCTTTACCTCAGGTTTCAAGATGTGCTACAGAAGTCTATTATAAGTGTATTCTATGTAATATAAAATTTCCCTTTCTAAATACCACAATAAAAATATTGTTTGGTACTTGCTGTCATAATCAATGTTATCAAATCCAGCTACTAAGACAATGAATCATACTTTTTGTTGGTTTTGCTCATCACAGGTTTTGCTCTTTTGAAGTGTAACACTGGGGAATGGTAAAGGAATGTATACCCACCATGCAGTTTGGCTTTGTCTAACACATGTACCATAACTACATTCTGTAGAGTACAAGGCATGATATACTAGGGACTTGGTTTGTTTTCACTGCAAGGCAAGTGATAAGTGGCATTTTCTTTATGGTTATGGCAAAAGCGATTATGATATTCATTGGGACTGCACTAAACTGTGGGGGTTTTTATGTCTGGATTCATGCCAGAGTTAGATATACAACGGTAAATTAAGTGCATTTATGACAAGAATAACTCCTTTGTGAATTCAGTAAAACCTTCATACGAAAAAGGGTACTTTATATATTTAATAGTACTTTAGGAGCATATATGTTCATGTTTAGTTGTGCAATATACAACAGGGTTCAGCAAATAGTTGGATATAGTGTTTTAGTAAATTTTATACAAAAAATAAGGCAGGAAATAAATCTTTGTACTTCTGCTCCTTTATAAAACAGTATGAATTTGTTATCTTTAAAAATAATCACACTGGCTTTATACAGGAGGAGGGAGATACTACAAAGCTTGAAATGTGAAAGCACTTTATCAGAAGTGATGTTACATTATCAGTGATTGTTAATTTGTACCATTGAGTTAATCTATGATACAAAGGTAAAAGACAAGTGGCACAAAACTGTCTATATCAAGGCTTATGCTCACAAAAAGAAAACAAAATATGAAAAAACAGATTAATAAAAACTGGAATAAATAGAGTATAGACTCCAAAGGAACATAAAAAACATTTTCTTTTTACTGACTACAATGCAAAGCAGGGAAAAAACCCAAGGTAGAAACAAAAAAGTGGAAACCTGCTACATAGAAAAATGGAAGTGGAATCAGTAACATCCTTTTAAAAATGTTACAATATATACCTGAATTAAACTAGTTATGCACAGACACACTATAGAGTTTTTGAGCAATACTAAATGCAGAAAAAGATCCAAGATATTTGGAGCAGACATGAGGCTTTGTGACATTCTTTTGTAAAGAACATGGAAGAAGATAGCATGAAGAGACACTCACAAGTACAATAAAGGGAATTTTAGAAACATGAACCAGAAATAAAATAAAACAAAATAAATAATAACAACACAGGAAATGGTATTTTTGCGTTTCCTGAAAGCATGGGAGAGGATGCGAGTACAAGAATTTCAGATCAATATAGAAAAGTAACACTTCACTGAATGAAGAATATCAGCCATGGTGTACAGCTTTCTTCAGGGAGCCAAACTCCAAAGAAATTTAAAAAACAATCTGTGTACGTGGGAACGAGGTAACACTAAGCAGTAACAAGATGTCCACTTAATTATTAGCCAGAAAAAAAGAATTTGTCAGATGTTACCACTTTATTGGGTTGTTTGGTAATTTCTGTAATTTCTTCGAAAGCAGAGATGAAATTAAATAGAGTGAAGTGTATTGTACTATTTCTTCCTGTTTATAAAGTTCCACCCCTGATAACTGTATGGAGACTCACTATGCTGCAGTCAAGGACAATCACATGTAGCCTAATAAGACCCACATAAAGTTTTATTATGAAGCAAGCATTTCTATCTCTCAGCATTCGCCTCTAAAGACACAGAAATAAAAGCTGAACTTGTCCTTTTCAAGGCAGTAAAATACAGTCTTGACATGACATCCGTATTGCAATGAAAGGTGTAACAAATCTGTGATAATGAATTAGCATTGAATTAGTGCAAAAACACACATTTCCCCGGGTATTCTTAAATGTGAGCAAAGGAAATAATGTGTTCATTAGTGTAATCCTTGAGGAGATGTGTCTTTGCAAAATTCCTGGGATGAAATAAATTGGCATACCTGAACCATTTGTTGATTAGGCATATTAATTACAAAATATGGATCCATGTGTGCCTGAAAGAATCTAGAAAGTACATTAGGTAAGTTAAACAAAACCAGCATATAGACATCTTAATGAGTTTACTGAAACATCTAGAAAAACTATACTTTCAATGGAGGAGGAAATTAAGGCAAGGGATAGACTAGCAGGCCTTTTTGTCATCTAGGAATAAACTGCAGGTGGATGTGAAGATGTTTCTTGAAGTAAATTATCAGAAGTGAGAAATAATTTCTTTGACAGAAGCAGGTTGTTATATAGTAATGACTCTACAGAAAAGGTAAGGTAGTATGTCCATCAGTATATTAAAGAATTTTTAAGAGTCACGATATCTTCCATCTCTACACATATGATAGGGCTTATTCTACACAGTGAATAAATGTCTTTTGCAGTTAGGTGTAAGGACTTCCTTTACAGTGTGAATTTACTCAAGAGAGAGAACAGCAGAATAGGAAAGGTAAGGAGAAATTTTAATCTAAGCCAAGTACAAAACAAGCAGAGTTGTGTAGATATCTGGTATGGTCATAGTATGAAAGGCACCACTCTTGTATTGGGCCATAAAGGGGACAGACACTCGCATTAGACACTTATAGTTAATTTCCATATAATTTTTACTGCTATTTCCATAACATTGGTTTTGTAGCAATCACTTTATTTTAAATGACAGTCTTAAGTTTGATTCTGGGTACAGAAATCAGTCTCTAGCACAGTCAATGTGTAGTATTTGCAACAAAACCTGAAGTGAGAGGGATTTGATCAGGATTTTTACTTTATTTCTAGGCCCTCAAAGGGAAAATATATCCTGTTGGAAAAAATAATATTTATTTTTTTCCAGAAGAGATAGCTCTGCTGCTATTATATATTGTGCATGCGTATTATATACCATTATTTTCTATTCTCTTGATAAATGAATAAGTAATGATACTTCTCTGCTTTTTTTTTATTTTTTGTGATCTTTCCTCAAGAAAGTTAGTTACTAACTATATACACTATGCAACAGTTATTAGCTATTCTATGAAATGCTCTTTCTGTTAAGTTTTTGTGCAAATCTGCTGTACAATGCTAAGGTTGTAAACCATAGTGTTTACATTAAAAGAAGGGATATTCATTTTCTGTACATATAATTTATTTCTGGACACTTCAACAAAAGGTAGCAACAGTAAGTACTGAAGATAGTTTTAAACTTTCTGTATATGAGGTTGCAGGAGACAATGAATAAACCATGGCACCTGGGAAGTAAATTTTCCTAAGAAGCTCTATGATTCATTGTTCTGATAATTGCTTATGTAAGCAACGTATGTGGTGCAAGAAATGCTGAATTCAAGGAAGCTTTAAAAAGAAAAACTTTCTTGAAATTGTTTTGTGATCAGATTGGGAAAGTGAAGGGACAGATGAACATACTCAGCATTTATGAGTGGATGAAAGAAGACAGGAGGATCTTAGATTTCACACTACATGTCAATACCAAATAAGTTGTCATTATTCTATGTTGCATTTTTATCTGTGTATGTAACAGTATGGCAACCTTTATTTTAGAAGAAAGAGCTGTGAGGATGATTCTCTTTTTCTGAGAAAACTACATTACCAACTTTCCACTACAAGCCAAAGTGGCACACTTCTAAATGCAGCAAAACAATTCAAAATATCACATCTCCTTAAGATCTCAGGTAGATCATTATACTTAAATTATACGTCTTTGGGTATTATATATGCAGATCTAGGAAAGAAAGAAGTGTCATATCTCACATGGCAAAGCATCACTTAACAGAATAAGTAGTATGTCTGCATTTATAAGCAGTTTGGTTTTGAAGGCAGAGAAACACAAAAGAAAAGTTATGCTCCTTATTAACTCATTGGAGGTGTACGCTGTTTTATTGGAGAGAAAAAAATGTAAAACTACATAAACCCAAACTTTGATTTACACAATATGATAAATCCAGAGCTATCCTGTTAAACAGATGAGTCTATCATGCGCATCGTTTCTATTTATAGCAACATAGACATTAATGCATCAACAAAACCACTAAACCCTACCAATCCCTTGCTAGTCAGCATTGCGTTCCATAAGCAGTGTTACTGTTTCCTAAACTAGATTATCATGATTTTGGACATAAATCGGTAATAAAGCCTAATTTTTACACACACATGCATGATTTTCTATTAGCAGGTCAGCTGTGGTGGTTATAGGCAAGAAAAAATATTCATAACCTTAGGATATGAGTTGATATTAAGCAGAGTTTAAATGCTTAGAAGCCAAATTATATTAACTCCAAAAGTCGTGCTCAAATACTTGCATACCGTGAAGAAAATCCTTCAGTTGTCAGATGTCTGCTGTCACATCTTCATGCTGCAGGAACATGCTGACACAGAAAGCATTGAACAATGATAGATCTAAGTCATAAGGAATAAAGGGGATTTACAAATTCCACAGATGTCAGTTTAGGGTCTGAACAGATACAAAACATATTTGATTTTATATTAACAGTAGAGCTTCAAATATTAAATAAATCCAGTTCCTTTACTGAAACAATTTAAGATCAAGGAAACACATATTTAGAGCCTTGGAGAAATCAGGTCTTCGTAATTTACCTTATGAGATTGGAACAGTGAAAGTGAACACCTTCTGCCATCATAGTAATGTCAAAACTGATTTTCTTCAGATCAAGGTTGTCTCCCTGGTCACTTCACTTTCTAGAACATTCTGATTTGGTAATGTGTCACTAGAGGGTGCTGTAAAGTTGTTTTCTAATGTGTTATACAGATAACTGATGTATTTATTTTAATGTTTGTAGAAAATGCAGAATGAAAGTTTCAGGGTATAACCTTTACTGTGTTTATGAACTACTGATGAACTGTTATCAGCTGATAGGCTTGAATGTCATAATCTGCAGAAAAGGCAGAAAAACGTTCACATTTCAATGAGAGATACAAGACATTAATTGCATGAGCTAAGCTAATCTTAATGAGTAATAGTATGTTTTGATCTTTCTTTATATGTATAAGAAAGGGTCCAGATTAGGATACCTTTGCACAACCATCTAATCGTTCAAATTTCTTTCATGTCTTCTGATAATTAGCATGCCATTACTTTGAGTCAAGAAGATTAATGAAGGAAGTAAAACCCATACCTTTCTAGAAGGACTGAAGTAAAATCTCGTGTCTTTAATATCATATGGATGACCAGGCCTTCCCCCTCCCCACCTCCCATTGTTGTTACAAAGCCTTCTAAATGAAACAACAGAGCAGCAAAAGAAATAATGTATGATATGATGTTGGCTGAATTGTGTATAAGTCACATAAATCACAGCCCACAATTTTAAGCTATGGTGTGTACTTATGATCTCTTAAAGATGGTGGAAATCATGGCGACTTCACTAAATTACTGTGAGAGGCACTTACAACACTTCAGGCATTTTAAGACACTATGAGAAATAATAAAGAAAACAGTTACCAATTAAAATCCTCATGTAAATTAATGATCATTGAAGAATGATATAGGACGATATGTGATTCAAGTACTAGTAGAGCTGGCATCATTTTCAGCCAAAAGCAGGTCAGAGGTGATAGCAGTACATGGAGGTGAAGGATTATAAAGGAAGCTCATCTTCTTCATTGACATCCTCCTTGTCTTTTTTTGACAAGCTTTGTTCCCCCAGAAAATAGGTTTCCCTTGTTTGCAATAGCTTGATTAATGTTAATTTCCAAACCATTTACAAACCACTTATGACATTGCCTAACAGCAAAGTAAGTCTGTAGATCCTGTTTCTAAATGTAAAGAGACTAGTGCAAGACACTATGACGTGTTTGGAGATCTACTGAGCCCCCACAACCTGCTGCTGGCACAGCAATGCAAGCTATTGCATCTGCTTGCAAAACTGGAGCTCTGACACATGCTGATGAAAGCATGATGCAAATGTTTCCATCTGTGGGAGCAAAGCCCCAGGCATGTCTCTTAGCCAAGAAAGATCTGCCTTGCCCACAAGAGGGCTAATGTGGTTATAAACTGCACAGATTTGACACGTTCCTTGGAAAATAATTTCAGGAACAATCTTTTTCATTTAATGGTCTTTTGCAGGCAGATGTGGGTTCACTTGGCCCATATTCTGCTATGGAGCAGATGTGACAAGGACGTGTCCATACAGTAACATGCCCAAGATGAAGAGCAGCTCTACGTGAAGCTCTGGCCCTATGAGCAGGCACCTGGCTACTACTGAGAAGCTTTCCCTTCTGCTGTGGTTTCAAAGCTGCCCTTTCTCGAGCACCACAGGTTGCTGGCAGTATTCTGGCCTTACTCAGAGGCAATTCTCTTTAACTGTTTCCATCAAGCACAGATGCTTTTTTTCCATCAGACAGCAAAAGAAGGCAGTGCAAACCTTTGCACACAATTCCACGTAACTGTTGAACTCTAGGAGTTCTTCATAATGCTTTGCAGTCCTTTGGGGCTTTGAAAACAGCATGAAAGGGCTAGAAATAGCAGTGGAGGGGAATATTCTCTGCAAGGTCAGAGAACTGATCTAGTTATTGACATTTTTTTCCTCTTACAACCACCCCTCTAAGAATAGAATAAAATCCCTGTCATTTATCTCCTTCAGTGGATCCTAACCCTGTCACAATCTGAAAATTATTTCCTTTCCACAACAGGTAGTGCTATATCTGAGCAGTAGTTAGCAGTTACTGTGTCAGTGCAAAGCAACAGGCAACTTTGATAAGTAGATTATTGACACCATAGATGGTAATTTCTCAGCTGGAACAATCATGTCAATACACACTTGGGAAGTTTGTAATTCATGGAAATACTACCAGTAAGTGATGTGTCATTATGGGAAGTCCTTTAGTCCACAGGTTCATACATGTACTGCCATGGTCTGTTTTAACAGTAAATTTGTGCATTTAAAAATGAATACACAACAATCGATGTATTCTACTTAAAATTAATGATATATATGCATCTGAAAAACAATAGAAAGAAAGAAACATAACACTAAGAAGTTTCAAAGCTTAGATCTTACTGCTACATTAATAGAAAAAAAAATACCAGTCACTGATCCTAATTACACATAAACAACCGTAACATTTGTGGATTTCTCTTTCAAAGCATTTGAGCTATCGTAGTGATGAAAAAACATTGTCTTCCTTTTTCACTGTAGTCTCCCATAACTTCATAGTAACTAAACCAATTTAAAGCTGCATTAATAAAAATGCTTTGAATTGAGACCTTACACATGTCAACTTGCAACACAATGAATTTTTACTGTCAAGTTATGATCCTCTAAATTAGGAGGTGCTTTATAATTGAAATGCTGACACAGGCTTCTAATTGTGGAGGTGTTGGCAGGTGCTGCTATGCTAGCATTATATTAGCAACTTTTGCTTGTGAACATTGTTCATTAAAGGTTATGCTTATTTCACATGCATTCAGATTACAGGCTGTAGAATGACAGCTGTGCAAAATCAGTGAAATTAGAACACAGACTATAGATGCAAACAGTCACATCATAAACAGATTAAATTAGTATCCCTCAAAGTTTCACCTTAAAAATATATATGGCAAATATTTTTATGGCTATGTGCTTAAAAATACAACAGTTTATGAAATGGTTTCTGATACAGCATTGATAATAAATGGAAAATAAAAATAAATCTTCTATTTTAACTAAGCATTAAATTAGCTCAACTACAGTACTTGCCTGTGAATGTTATAGAGCACAAATCTAATTGCTGTAGTGTTCCAACCCTCCAAGCAGTGCAGATGTTATGCAAATAGTTTGTGTTCATTTTCAGCTGTAAAATTTGGTGATTTCTGCAAAATCAGAATGGGTAACAACAAGCATGCACACACATACATTTTTAAAAAAATAAAAATTGCTGAATTACCCTATGTCTGGTTACTAGAAAAAAATTTTCAGAGCACAGTGTTCTTTTATGCAGTGTTAGAGAGTGATTCTCATCAAAACGTTTGATGAAAAGATAGTTGACTTCGATACAATTTAGATGTGAAGCTCATTGGGGCTGCTGGGTCTCACTGTGGTTTTGCATGTGTGTATATTGAGAATGTTCAGGGTATGAAGTACCAATGTGGTGTGCTGCTACAAAGGCCTTTATAATACCTTTCTATCCTGTCTCCATCCTGTAGAAAATCATGGTCCCAATGTAGAAATTGCTGATATGTTCTGCTGGTGTATGTTAGCCTATTTCTATCACTGTCTAGTGATAATTTATCTTATAAGTGCCTTAGAGATAAGACCTGTGTAGGTGTTGAAATATTTAAAATTACCCTAGTTTTGAAAATTATGAGGCTTTTTTCAGCCTTCTAATGTTTCCATATGCCTTCAGTGGGGAATTCCAGCTATTCAGGCTTACAGTACAGTAGTACACTTAGAATATTTAAAATAAAATAAAATAATAATAGTAATAATAAAAAGTTTAAGTCTTTTATTTTACTCTTTTCTTTTTTTCCCCCCCTTCCCCTCACCCTCTCCCCCAGGTTAGTTTTTTTGGTTTGGTGTTGGTTTTTTTTTTTCTTTCTTTTTATTTTTTCAGGAAGTTTGTTAATTTGATGTTAAAAGTACACATATTTGTTAAGCTAGTTCTGTGACATTTACTTCTTTTTTACATCGAAAATATATATTCAGCACGTCACCTCCCACTGGTATGTTTAAAAGCTTTGTTATTTTTAGTAGCTATTCTCTTAAGTAGATGTCATTATTATATTTCCATGTATGTTTTATTTGACAAGGAGGGGAAAGAAAAAGATGCCAAGTAAAAATGATTATTTCACAGTAACTTGTCAGTGTTATTTATTACAAGAAGTTGGATTCCCTATCAATCCCATCTATTCCTATCTTATCTATTCCTTATCTATACCTCCCTTTAACTGCTTGCCTAATTGCATAGATCTACTTTTCTTAGTTTTATGCTATGTATATGTGTCTGTGTGTTGTAGTTTATTCCTATATTTAGATATCCACATATAATTATGAATTGGACATATTTGCTTAATTCCTGATCCACCTCTTTTGTTACTTCCACCACTTGATTTTTTATGTCTAACTACTTTTTTTTTTCTTTTGTGTGATTCATCAGCATATTGGACCACAGGGACATATCTTTAACAGTGTCATGGAGAACGTGATTACCTGAAATTTTATGTTGAAAATTTTGAGAGAAATTGCTAATGACTTTGCATACATTTTCAACATTTTCATTTCAATTAAGTTTTTTATTGATATTAGTTTTTAAAAGGGCAAAATTCTGATAATGGAGTTATTTCATTTGGTAAATGCATCAAAATTCTTCTAAATAGAACTACTTGTTTGGGGATTTTTTAGGTACATTCAAAACAATCATTTTTCCTTTGAATAACTAGCACAAATTAAAGAAAATAAATTAAATAAAATTAAAGAAGGCAGCTGAATACATTCTCAATTCCTGTTCTATCTTAATTTATATTTTTACTCAATGTGTTCAGTTGGAGTGACTTAGATCCTGCAATATACCGTCTTCTCTTGCTGTGGTAAGTTCTTCACACAGCAAACTGCAGATATACAGTCAGATCTTCTCTCCAACTGAATCAGTGTAGAGAACCAACCAATAGATTTGACCTATTAGTAGCCATTACTACAGTTCAAAAATAAGGTGAATTACGATTTTTTTTTTTTGTTAAGAAATTAGGGGCGTAACACAGTTACTGAAGAGATGCCTGCATAAACTGTCAGAGAACACAGAAGACAGACACTTTTTCCTTTTTTTCTTTTTTTTTTTTAATGATTTGGGTAACAGATCTTACTTTCTCAAGCAAAATTAAATGTATATAATTGAGATTTAATTAGTATTTTCTCCTTTACCAGAAGAAATACAGGACAAAACAGGTGATGCAGTTATAATGCTTTTATCAATTGCTTAAACATCTGCTGCCTGACTGCTATAAGTAACTTTCAATTAGCTAAATAAATGAATATGTAAAGCACTTTCTTTCAAAAGCCTGTATTAACCATAAATAAATAAAATAATTGAGGTTGAAACCAAACAATAATTACATTTTTGCTTCATTTAGTATCTGGGATTGTTTTCCACTGCACTCATACTTGCAGTGCTGAGGCTTCACCTGCAGAAGTGCACAATATTTTCCTCTGTTTAATTGCCAGTGGCTTTAAAATTGTCTTTCGTTTAATAAAATAAGAGGATGAAATATAAAATTAAAAGAAACAAAAAACAAAAAACAAAAAACACAATTATCAGAACACTCACAAAACTTCTACTGTTCTGAGCATACTGAAATGCCAATTTGATTTCACCTCTGCCATCTGGAGGAAACAGAGCTCGGTTTCTTATTCTAATGCCTATCACAAAAATTCTTTGGTATACGACAGCACATTGGGAAGGGGAAATGCAGTTTGGTTAGTGCAGAAAAAAGAACTCCTAAGTTCAATCTTGATAGTGTTTTTTACTCAGGGTTTCTTTTTTGGTTTTGTTGGTTTGGTTTGGGGATTGTGTTTTTTGGGGGTGGGTTGGGGGGTGGGTTGTGAGAATTAGTTAATTTTTCAGGAGAATCCTAATACGTTGGTAGAAAGGTGCTTTTTCAAACTTAAAATTACTATTGTTACTGTTATTGTTTCTTCTTCTGCTACTACTACTGCTAGGCAGATTTGTTAAAGTGGGGTGTCATGCTGTACATACATTTGTAATACATTAAAACAAAATTTTTAAAAAAGGAAATTTGCCTCCTTTATGGACAACACAAACTTTAATCACCTGCTACTGAAACAGACCGCCTAATTCAAAGTAAAGACAAGGAAATTAAATAAAGTTAAAATATCGGTGCTTAATCCATTAAAATACCACCATCCTCTGATGCTGTTTTCTTTAACTGTGCAGCATAAATAAACAATAATCTCTGTAGCTAAGATTCAGGGGTGCTTTTATTTGATCATTTTATGGCCTCATAATAAACTGGAGAAAATTCATAAGGAAAATGCTGGTTCTTTGTGCCTTAAAAGATGTGACAAACAACACTTGGATAGTGAGTGAAATCACTGTAGAGTGCATTAAGGCAATATTGCACTTACAGGTGAATAAGACTGTTGCCACTTGTGGACTAACAGTAGATTGGCATGAGCTAAATGAGTGTATATGTATATGTATGTATGTATGTGTATAAACATACCTCTGTGTGTATATAAATATATATAAACATGAAAATACACAGATGTATTTACTCATACAGATGAGTTTGCCTATTTTCTAAAGCCAATACCATTCTTTTTATCTTGCAGCAACATTAAACACTTGGATCCATTGAAGCTATTCTTCCAGAAAAATACATAAATAATGTGTTGCGGCATGATATAAGGATGGTTTTGTTAGGAGAAAAAAAGGCTAAGTACAGCCCTTCAAGACAGGAGTGGTTTTAGTTAATCTGTTTGTGATCTGACAATAATTTATGAAGTGAAGCCTATTTATCTTTTACAAAGAAGCATACAATGGTTTGAGTTGGAAGGGAACTTAAAGATCATCTAGTTCCAACCCCCCTGCCATGGACAGGAACACCTTTCACTACACCAGGTTGCTCAAAGCACCATCCAGGGATGGGGCATCCAAAGCTTCTCTGGGCAACTTGTTCCAGTGCCTCACCATCCTCACAGTAAAGAATGCCTTCCAGTACCTAATCTAAATCTACCATCTTTTAATTTAATACAATTGCCCCTTGTAATAGTCCTATGACTATATGCCCCTGTAAAAAAGTCCCTCTCCAGCTCTCTTGTACGCCCCCTTTAGCTACTACAGGGGTGCTATAAGGTCTCCCCAGAGGCTTCTCTACTCCAGGCTGAACAACCCCAATGCTCTCAGCCTGTCTCCACAGGAGAGGTGCTCCAGCCCTCTGGTCATTTTCATGGGCATCCTCTGCGCTCAGTCCAACAGGTCCATGTCCTTCTTCTGTTGGGGGCCCCAGAGCTGAACAGAGTACTCCGGGTGGGGTCTCGCAAGAATGGAACAGAGGGGGAGAATCACCTCCCTACACCTGCTGGCCATGCTTCTTTTGATGCAGTGCAGGGTACAGTTGGCTTTCTGGGGTGCAAGCACATGTTGTTGAGTCATAGTGAGCTTCTCAACCACCAACACCTCCAAGTCCTTCTCCTCAGGGCTGCTTTCAATCCATTCTCCACCCAGCCTGTATCTGTGCTTGGGATTGCCTTGACTCACATGCAGGATCTTGCACTTGGCTTTGTTGAACTTCATGAGGTTCACACAGGCCCACCTCTGCAGCCTGTCGAGGTCCCTGTGGGTGGTATCCTTTCCCTCCAGCATGTCAACTGCACCACACAGCTTGGTATTATCAGCAAACTTGTTAAGGGTGGACTCAATCCCCCTGTCCCTGTCACCGACAAAGATGTTAAACAGTGCTAGTCCCAATACTGACAAAGAATTATTTGAAATGTCTTTTTATCTTTTGGTGGTCAGATATATTTTTAATATTCTTTTTTTGGTTTTGGCAGAAAATTAAGTCCTCTAAAGTTTAGTGGTATGCTACACCCTGAATTGACTGCCAAAGATGCAATAATTTTTCCCTTCTGCTTAACTGTATTGTGGAAGCAGTCAGTCATGCAGCAAAAGCAATTAATTTTTTGGTTTTATTCTATTTTCTTACTAATTTTGTTAGTATCAAAGTGCACATAGTGTATGAAAAGATGCTTTCTCTTGAGCACTCTGTCTCTGTAGAGGGCAAGGAAGGAAAACAAATCCAATAGTCCTGAAAAAAGTCTTGGTTTTGAGGTAGGGTACAGACTAGAAGAAAGAAATGCGTACTCAGAAACAAATCATAAAAATATTTTATCAAAACACATTTAATAGATTTAGAAAAAAAATAAAATAATTGAAAAACGGTCTGCCCTCCACAGAAAATTACATCTATCCCCCAAAAAACACCTTAATGTCAAAAACACTCAGTTGAAATGTTTTTATTCACATCTGCTGATAATAATTCCCCATGGGCATTCAGGAGTCTCATACCACTAATCTCAGTAGGTTTGGTTTATTAGCAGACATTTTTCCCCTTGATGCACTTTTGGCCACTGTGCAACATGACTTTTTTTTTTTTTTTTTTTTTTTTTTTTTTAATGTACTGAGTTTTCAGCTCCTAGGAGAAAAATACCTCTATTTGTTAAAAGTTTAAACTACTATTGAAAAAAAAATCCATGATGTTACGATTGAAATATTTTACATAGAAAACAACCTACTTCTCAGGCAGTGTTATTTGTAACTTTGGCATTACAAAGTTCCAGAGCTACAGACTAGCCAACAGGCTGAGATTCCAACCCCAGCTACTCCATGATATGGGTACGTATTTTGGAAAACTGTATGATTCTGAAGAAATTTTTCTTTGATTTTCAATAATCACAAGGAAGATGCCCACTCATTTATAACGCACAAAAAGGCTCTAGTCTATTAAATACTGCATCCAAATATACTGAAATAAATCTGTCTTCTGCCCTTTATACTCTCTGATTGTACATAATTCTTTTTCATCACTCAAAGAGTCAGAATTATTCTCAAATTAAAAGTAAGTGATGCTCTGAAATGTCTAAGCATCCAGGAAAGGTGCCACGGAGAAGATACACCACAGATTTGTTTGGATAACATTCAGTGATTTCTGCCCTTGTTCTCAGTGAATCCAACATTAATTACACTACACTTGATAAGTCTACCTTTCTCCTGGTATAACCTGATGGAAAATAGAGAGGATGGGCTAATAGAGAATTTGGCTATTGATATTTTCATACATTTGTATGGTAAATGTACTTGCTAATGCTAAGCTTATCAAACAAACAGGATGCAACACAGGGAAAGGTTGACATTTCATATTAATATCAAGTACAAAGAATTCAACCAATCCTAACCATTCTTTAATCATATATCTTGTAATTTTATGAATTTCCATATGAGCAAGTTTTAATTTAAAAAAAATGCAGCAGCAAGAGTAAAATCTAATCATTTTGATGGGGTAATTATATCATCTCTAAGCAAAGTTTACTAAAGGATTTTAAAAAAATGTTAGAATTCATCAAGTTCAAAGAAAATTAAATTAATAGACTCTTATTTAAATAACTTGAACAACAAGCAGTTGCTAAAGCTTACTTAGTAGTATCCAGAGAATGAGATAAATTCTACATTAACCATGGAAATCTAATTAGTTACAACCCATTCATATGCTATAACTCTCAATGTGCATGCAAAACAATAGCTTCTGTTGATCTCTCATTATAATTTTCATCAAACTGTAAATGTAATATATTTTCTAACATTTTGTATATAGTATTTAAAAATACCTTGTATAGATTATTTTTTGTACTGTGGGCTTGGTCAGATAATCTATGAACAATTCGTTTGATAGATTTTACTATATTTTAAAATAAGATATTGAACATTTTTTCATTGTTTCTCCAGCACTTATTATGTAAAATATTGCACATCTTAACATTATTGATTTTTTTCCCTTTAATGGAATATTTTGGCATTCAAATTAATATTAAGTAACTTTTTTTAAAGCTGTTTTGCTTGACTCTTGAGCTTAATAGGCTGAAATTCAATTTAGTGGGGCAGAGAGGAGGGTAACTGGGCAAGGAGAGCACAAGCACAGTGGGTTCAAGGTGTGCAGTACAACTGTGTGTGGCAGGACTTACATTCTAGCACCCGGGGTTCCCTTTCCCATGCTCAGTCTAGACTATTACAATACACTTTATTTTCAGGATGAAGTCAGAAAATGCCAAATATCTAAATCAGTGCACTGCAAGAGCAGTTGCCTTTTACACGGTACAATACACCGACATCAGCTCAGCTGAAAGCCAGGTGCCCACTGAAGCTGCTCTGTCACTGTCCTCCTCAGCTGGACAGGGAAGAGAAAATATAAAAGGCTCCTGGGTCAAGGTAAGGCCAGGGAGATCACTCAGCAATTACCGGCAGGGGAAAAACAGACCTGACTTAGGGAAAAATATATTTAATTTATTACCAATCAAATCAATGTAGGATAATGAGAAAACAAATCTGAAAACACTTTCCCCCCACCCCTCCCTTCTTTCTGGGCACAACTTCTCTCCCGATTTCTCTCCCTCCTCCGCCCCAGCAGTGCAGGGGGACTGGGAACAATGGGGGCTGCGGTCAGTTCATCACATATCTCTGCCTCTCCTTCTTCCACAGGGGGAGGCTCCTCACACTCCGTCCCTGCTCCAGCCTGGGGTCCCTCCCACAGGAGACAGTCCTCCACAAACTTCTGCAATATCAGTCCTTCCCATGGGCTGCAGTTCTTCACAACCTGCTCCAGCGTGTGGCCCCCACGGGGTCAAAAGTCCTGCCAGCAAACCTGCTCCAGCCTGGACTCCTCTCCACAGGGCCACAGGTCCTGCCAGGACCCTGCCCCAGTGTGGTCTTCCCACGGGGTCACAGCCTCCTTTGGGCACCCACCTGCTTTGGTGTGGGGTCCTCCATGGGCTGCAGGTGGATATCTGCTCCACCATGGGCCTCCACGGGCTGAGGGCCACAGCCTGCCCCACCGTGGGCTTCACCACGGGCTGCAGGGGAATCTCTGCTCCGGCGCCTGGAGCCCCCCTGCCCCTCCTGCACTGACCTGGGGGGCTGCAGGGATGTTGCTCTCACATAGTCCACTCCTCTCTTCTCTGGCTGCAATTGCTGCTGCACAGTCTTTTTCCCCCCTTCTTAAATGTGTTACCCCAGAGGCACTGATGGGCTCAGCCTTAGCCAGGGCAGGTCAGTCTTGGAGCCAGCTGGCACTGTGTCTTTCAAACATAGGGGAGGCTTCTAGCAGCTTCTCATGGAAGCCACCGTGATAGCTCCCCTGACTACCAAAACCTCACCACGCAAACCCAAACCATAGAGTTGTTTTTTTAAAAAAAGTAATGTTAACTGCCTGTTTCCTTAGAGAGTTAGGAAAAAAAAGACGGACTTGCGAGGCCTCCTCTCCTTCCCCATGCTGCTGCACTGCTTCTGTGGCCAGTGGCTGAGCAGGCCCGTGGTCTCACTGTGCCCAGGAAGCTGGCACTGCCTCGGCGCCCGCCAGCCTGGCCTGTTCCCAGGACCTCCCAGCCCAGGGGAGGCTGGCCTCAGCTGGAGTCTCCTCATCACCAGGAAAGGGCAGGCTTAAGAAAGCCTGGGCAGGGTACACTGGAAGGCACATTTTCAAAGCAGAAACTAGGGCCTGAAACAGGTTAGGGAAGACTTTAGATCTGGTACTAAACATCTGTTTGTAATACTCTGCTGTCTGCTAAAAATGAGGAAATAAATTACCACAGCACTTAAACGCTCTCTCTACCGTAGTGGCAGGAGCAGACCTGAGCTCTTATCTGAACCTGGAAACAAAGCCTCTCTGTGTCCATCCAAAGATTACAGAAATCTGGAAATCTCAGGTACTTGAGGCAGCGCTAAGGAATGATAACTGTATTCTTCACTGAAATGGCTTTCGTTTAGCCCCATCATTTGGAGATGATGAAAAAGGGGAAATGAAAGGTAAAAGACGAATGTATCGGCACAGAATACTGCAAGCATGCATGAAAGATGATCCTATACAGCATACCAAATACAGCTCTACAGCAAAGATCCATGAGTTAATGAGAATGTCATTGGTGGTTAATGCATTGCTCTGCATGGGATATGAATCAGGCCATACCTTCCCATGGTAAGGAAAGTGTAATTTAAATTGTCTCTGATATCAACATGCAACAACTGTGAGCAAATATTGAACTTGTAATGACAATCACTGCATTTTAATTACTGAATAAATTATGTTGCAAATACTTTGCAACTTTTCAAGTGCTAAAAATAAAATAACTACAGGCTGAAAAAAAAATTCCTGTTTTCTCAGAAGAATGCAAAAATCAAAGGAAACTAGTACTTTCATAAAGTTGATAACAATTGTATTTAAAACAAACAAGAGAATTGGAAATATCA
Source organism: Falco biarmicus (assembly GCF_023638135.1). Taxonomy (NCBI): domain Eukaryota; kingdom Metazoa; phylum Chordata; class Aves; order Falconiformes; family Falconidae; genus Falco; species Falco biarmicus. The sequence continues at coordinate 64,149,540 of NC_079290.1, forward strand.
TACCACGATAGACATGCTTTCCCCCTGCGTATCTTTACCTTCTCCTCAACTCCTAGCTCAGATAGTCACAGCAGCAGGGCAATTGGGATGACATCATCTGACCTCAGTGGAACACTCAAAGTATGAGTTGCATTGCTGAATAATCAGAATTTTTCTCCTAGAATGCCCGTTCTGTATCCTGAACTAATACACTATTCTGAAAATTGAATATCTTTGCAATCATTTTAATATAGAACAGAACAAAACTATGTTGAAAAATGCTTACATTTAAATAAATTAGAGCAAACTAGCAAATTGCAGAGGTTGAGATACAGGATGAATTGTGTGCAAGAGGCAATTTTATCTAAGAAAGTTTCAAAACATGTTTTATGTCTGAATCCTTAAGGGGTAAGAGAAAATCAGTAATAAAGGAAGCAACAGAGAAAGCTAGCTTTTTCACACAGTAACCAAACCTTTGTAAGGCCAGATATGCTGCATAATCCCTATTTATGGGACTCTAAACTCTTGTAAGCAAATGTAAATATTCAAGACAAGAATGTGTGCATGCATACATTCTTTATTCCTTCAGAGCAAGGCCTCTTCAGTACAGCTCATCCTTGATACAAGATAGCTATCTGTGTAGAGAGAAGGAAAAAAAAAACCACCACATTGTCTACTGCAAACTTAAGCCTTTTCTCTAAAACAAAGGCTATTCTAATTTGAAACATGTCTTTTCTGAGTCTTGGCATCAAGATATTTTAGGCATTAAGTTATGTATAAACAAACTTCTTGTTACAGATTCCACAAAGGGCTTTATTCAGGTCTCTAAATGAAGTTTTTAAGAAAAGCCTTTTCTCTCTGTGTGTGTTGGGCGATTTCCACATTTCTTACATTTCATAAAATTTGAAAACAAAACAGTCAGCATTTCTTTAAGTTACTGGGCCACAGAGAGACATTTAACAAATATGACCACTGAGCACACTCATCTCTGGAATATACAAAGTGTGGGAATCTTTGAAAATTAAGCATTCTTTGGTTCAGTGTGTTTGTTCTGCAAGTTGTCAGTGTGCTCTAGTGAGAGTGATTTGGTATTGTGAAGTTTTAGTTAAGCTAACAGTCATTTTACACCATGCAGCATGGACAGCTTGAATGTACCAAAAAAACCCCCAAAACCAACCAATGGGGGTGTGGTGTGGTTTTTAGAGTATTATTACTCAATCATCTAAACAGGTTGGTATGTCATATTTTGTCATTTGATAATTATTTTGCAATGTTCTTAGCAGACGTATTGCTTCCCTAGGTAGAGTTTGTCTGAAGATTTCATTACAAACAGAGGCCTTCAGGGAAGAATGTTGCCTAATGAAATGAATCATTATACAGGTTTACTCTTTAATAAGGCAGTTTATAAGAGATTATTTCTAGATAGAATACATTAGTGAAGATATGTTCTTTTGACAGTCACCACAGTATATGAGAAAGAGACACAGCAGGAGAGAAGAAGGAGGGAGAGGAGGAGGAAAGAGAGGGAGAGAAGAAAAAATAAACTCTTTGCCATCCCTTTCATTGCCCCCTTGACATGTACTGAGAATCATCTGAACTCAGCAAACCATCTGGTTGTTGATCATGTAACATACGACTGCATGGCTGCAAAGAAGATATCCTACAATATATCAGATTTGGTATGTTCTAAAGCTCTCTTTATTGTGCCCCACAAGTGTCAATGCAAATCAGATAATCAACAGAGGGGCTGGACTTGACACAGAGGAATTGGATTGTGACTCCATAAGAGATCATGTTCATGGACTAAATGAACTCAATGGACATTTTGTGAACATTTCGTGGACATTTTATAGACATTTGAAAAAACCTTTGAAGTTTTCAGGTGGGTAATTTATGCAGAAGTCTTCTGGCAATATTTTATTTCTTTTTTAGAAGAGACTCATTGGTTCACTTGTCTCTGCTTCGGGGTATAGAACTTCAATATTAAATTTCTTTTTTTATAATAGTGCACTGTTGAGCTTGATGTTACATGCAATTATGCAGTTAGGAAGACCTTAGATTTAGAAATAACAAAATATAAATCAATGAATCCAAGATGTTAGATATAATTGCTTACAAATCCTTAAGAACTATTTCTCAGTTCATTTACTGGTGATAGATTTCCCTGGAATCCATTTTGCTTATTTGCAAATGTATTTTGTTTCCCATCCAATGTATTCTTAATTGTCTTTAACTATAAGCTAATAAGAGGAAATGTGTTATAACTTTCCAGTGACCATCAGCAGTATTAGCAGATGGCTGACGCTTCATGATTTATCGTTCAAGACTTGCACAAATGGAGAGTTTAGTCCTTTTCTTTCTTATCTTTAACTTTCATAAAGATTTTGTGTTACCTCCAGAGTTAACTTTGCAGGCAAGAAAATCAGCATATTACCTTGGGCATGAAATCAGAGTTGTCCCACAAGTCAAAATCAGATTACACTGCAAACCATCCAAGGATGATGGAGGATGATGCAGGAGTCCATGCTTCAGCTTCATGTGTGTCCAGTGTCAGGTAAGTTTTTTGCAGGTCATGCTGCTGCAGGGAGACATGGCTTCTGCCTGAGTTGGAGCAAGGGGAACCTTCTTTCATGTTGAACTGTCCTGATGGAAAAGGTGTATGGTGGACTATTCCTGTCTCTCTTTCCATCCATGTATATCACATCTTAGAGATATCTATTTTTTTCTTTAGCTCAACAGTAGATTCACAGTAAAGGACATTCTGAGGTGAAAAAATGCTATACTCCAGCAAAGAGTATATTGTGAATTTAACATAAAAATAAAAATATTAAAAATAGATAGATCATATGAAAGGTCATAGCATTCTACTTGGTTTTATTGTTGTGAATTCATGTTTAATTCACAGAAATAATCTAGAGATCTATAGGCTTAGTATTTTTCTCAGATAAAGAACACAATCTGCAATAAAAAAGGAGGAAATAAGCAGTTATTTTTGTGAGCATAAACTATAAACTATCAAATTTGCTAATTTGACACTGGCTTCACTCTGAAGCTTAGCCAGCCTTTTATAATGTAACAAGTAGCCCTGATAATCTGCTGTATTGTGCACGATCATTGTGCCATTTCTAATTAAAATTGACAAACCCCCTGAAACTTCCCCTAGACAAATGTGGCAAGTTTAGAATAGCTTGAACTGGTTTAACTCTTTTGGATTATATTTTTAAGTAGGCATTTTTTAGAAGAGAAGTCACAATATATAGGAATCTATAAAAAGCTTTTACAAATGCCCAGAAAATCATCATAGACTTCTTGTAATGATGTGCCCACAAAGCTTATAAAACCTTTACCATATGAGTAAACATAGTGAAAACACCATTTTCACTCTAGGCACATTAAAGATGCTTTGTGCTTATTTGGAAGGGGAGTTTCTGAGAAAAATATTGTCTCATATACAGTATGATTAGGGCTACTGTCTGGATGGCTGCTTGTCTGTTAAACTTCAAATTCCTACTGCAAAATACGGTGTGTACTAGGACTTTTATAAATGACCTACTTAATCTTGATAGAGTCAGCATTGGACCACTTAATACAAAGGCATTGTTTGATACCTCCTTTCCTACAACGAGACGGAGTCCTTCTAGTGCAATAAAAGAGTGACTGGAGGTGATGTACAATGATTTGTGGATCAGGAAGTCAGAATCCTTCAGTCTTCATCTGTACAATCTGACACAGAAATATTTCAGTCCTCTCTTCCATACGGAACTGTGATTAAAGATGGTTGTGTATTTCAGCATATTTATAGAAAAATGTCTTTCTTTACTTCTGTGAAAATAGTGCAGGCCTTAATGACCTTAATTTATCCATGAAGCAAATGAAACAGTGGGGGAAATGCTGCTAATAAATACATGTGCTGTATACAGTCATGTAAGAGTGTATTCATTTTGCACATTTCAGAACACGAATTTTGCCTGCAGCAGTACAGTCCATTTTCGGGGTTACAAAGTAAATTCCAGATACCATGCATGGGGGAAAGGAGAAAGAGGGTGGGGAAGAAATGACACCAAAATGCAGATCTGAAACCACTCACATGTTAAAGGACTTCTGGAAATTGATGTTATTAATGTCCTTAAAGGCAGCCTACTGAAGCAGCGTTTGTAGAGACATTTCATTCTGGAAGAAAAGTACATTTTTATTGATAGTGGCTCTCTTTTGCTGTATGAATACAGAATAGATGACACTGTAGCCCCAGTCTTGGCTAAGACACTTAGCCAATGTTGTAACAGACTTGTAATATAATATATATACTCAGCAAGCATCTGATTTATAACAAGAACAGAACTATGTTCTTTGCATGTATGTCTTGCAGGCAGAGAAATCAGGACATTGGTTGAAATATGTGGGTTTGCCTTCCTACCTCTATAAACAGTGCAAAACCCAATCAAAAAAAAAGTATTGTCTAGAATCCTTGCAGTTTCTGAAAAAAGATTTATTTTTCTCTATTTTAAACTTGTGCCTTCACATGTGACAATGTGGTCCAGGAAGAGAGTTCTGTTTCCTTGAGAACATAATGACAGAGAAATTGGTTCAGGGAGAGGAAAATAGAGTTCTACATGAAAGTTCTGTGATTTAGAGAGAAGAAAATCATTAAAAGAAAAAAAAATATTTTCTCTGTCTTTATTTCCCATTTTTGTGTGTGTGTATATCTGTGGTTTGTTTTCTGTTACAAATGAGTGAAGGCAGGAACTTAGAGAAAACCAACTTCTATTTATTACTTTCATTTGTGAAAAAAGAGAAAATATAAAAGTCCATAAAAAATTATAGATTCTCAGATTTCCTAGTGCAATAAAATTAGTCTCTTTTTTATACCAGTTATTCCTTTAGATTGAGTAATGCACCTGACCTAGCCTATGCTTCCTTGTTTCCATCTTTGTTGATGAGGCACATGAACAGCCTTTATTTCCTGGCTGCCCTGTCCTTCTCTCCTTCTCTCTCTCTTCTCAAGTACTTGGATTAATGTATAGCATTTTTTGGCTTCATGCATCTTCTTGCATGATGAAGCATCTGCCTATGGTGCCGAAGCTACTGGCAGTGCCTGTGTTTGCCCCAGAGCACATTACAGATGGTAGTGTCATTGCAGATAATGATAGCCTAATATACTCATGGTAGCAACAGGGGACAGATGCTGCTTTTGTTCAGTTTTCAGTGGCAGATACACCCTGCAGACCGGGGCGGAGAGGGGAAAACTGAAAAAATAAGCAGAACTGGCAATTTTGATAACGGCCACTGGGTGGGGCAAAAGTGCACATCATAAAAAAAAAAAAAAAAACCAACCCACCCAAAACCCCAAAAAAACACCAAACCAAAAAAAAAAAAAAAGAAAAAAAAAAAACAAAAACAACCCACAAAAAACCAAACAAATAAAAAAACCCACCAACAAACAAATAAAACAAAACAAAACAAAAAAAACAAAAACAAACAAAACAAAAAAAACAGAAACCAAAACCGTGGATGATTTGTGACAAACAACAGGGGAATCAAAAGTACAACTCTTTAGGGTGGCCAGGAGATTCTCAAATATGTGAAATAACAGTTTCTACGTAGGAAACAGCAGACATTCTTCATTACTTTTATTACTTCCACAATAATCTACATTAAATTACACAGAGGATCACTTTAAGGCATCTTGTCTCTCAGGATATGAATGTGAATAAATAACACCCTATTATCTTCCATCATCCCCAGTGTTTTTTTCAGGGGGAATTTACACTCACACATAGAATAAATGCTTAAACCCCCACTGTAGAATGGCAAAGGACCTTTCTTCCAGAGACTGCAAGCATCTAAACTACATGCTGTTTAACTTTTGCCTTTGTGCAGCATAGTTGGATGAGGAAAGCCTTACCAAGTAATTATATTAAGTAGGAATTTAACTTTATCACTATTTTTATTGTGTAATGTTTTAACAAATTTCACTTGTCCAGTTTCTTAGTTTAAGAGCTTGAGATCCTAACAGAAAACTTACGTGGTTTTGATGATTTACATGCTTTTAGTGCAAAACAGCACTTTTTCCTCTTGTAGTTAGCACCACTAATGAGAGTATGGACCTCAGATTATCCCTCATCCATGTTCAGCCAGTGCCAGAAACACAGGAAAGAAGCCAGTAACTGAGCGAAGAAAATCACCCTGTACATGACTGTAACTTCTTGTATATCCTTCTACCCATACTCAGAGCTGCAGTCTGTTTTCTGCCATATGAGGTTGCTCTGCTTGAGGTCCTTAAAGACATTTCTTCCCATAGAACTGCTTTTTGTATTTTTATTTGGGAAGGAAAACTGTTGGCCTGATTTCAGCAATTCCTTAAAAAGGAAGACGAGGAAGGAAGGGCAGAAGTATTACAGATATGTCTAACAATTTTCCTCAGACCTATTCCTGAAGTGTGATCAGAAAACAAACAAACAAAATAATCCTCACTGCCTTTATAACACAACCGCTGTTTTCCAAATAAGCCAAAGGAACTGATCTGCATGTGGTTGTCCAAGGATGAAATCCAAGATAGAATATTACCTTTTCCCTTTAAAGAAGTCCTTAAGAATATGTTTGTTTTTTTCCTTTTCATCTTCCTACTTCTTTGTGACTGTATCCATGTATAACTAGTAGATCTCTCACACTTATGAACTCAGGAACTATTAGGAATTGTGTCATAGGGTCAGGGGACAGGACAGCTTGTAGTACACTACGAATTTCTGGAGGGAGAAAAGAACACCATATCTTATTTTCAGCAAAGAAACTAAAGTAAGATGATAAAAGCCATTATATTTCCTCAGTCATTTAGCTCCATTGCTGGCACCATTTTTCACTGACCTCACAACTAGCTCTCTTTCTACAAACATCCTAATTAGTGCTTCTTCTTGTGACCAAAACAGCCATCTCAGTGCTGTGAGTCCCTCTGCACCTAGAGAGGACTATTTCACCTTACTCTTTTTAGAGGAACTGACTCCCTGGACATATTTCTACTTGCAGTGGCTGGCCTATAAAAGAAACTGTTGATTTCGGCCCATTTCATGTTCATCAGGCATACCAGTCAACAAAAATCATTAGAACAGATGTTGCTATCTGTTAGTGGCTTTAAAAGAGAAGACACTGGAGAGCAGAAATTTCCAGATGTGATATACATACTGCACATCACTTCCTTAATGCTCCTAGCCTGTGGATAAATGAACTTTATTCTCCATTGTTGCCAAATTTGCATTTTTCAAAATATTAAGAATTAATGTGAGGTAAAGCAAGCACAGTCACAGATAACAGTGCTTGGACTGTGCAACTTTTCAGAGGATACCAGCACATTAAACAAAAACCCCTCTGCTAGTGTCTTAGACTACCTTTTAATTGTCCTGTTGTGGTGGTGCTAAACATAGAAACAGAAAATTTAATCTCAACAGTGTATGTAGTTTTACAGAAAGGGGAATGACTAAAATATGGAGACACTAACCCTGGCTCTCCAAGGAAGCATGTAATAAAGCTGGATACTGGATATCAAACCTGTAACCTCTGTCCTGTAAGAACAAGATCATCTTTCCACTCTGTCTTGCACTGCAAAGCTAGGATAATAAAGCTTTTTAATAATGTCATTACTGATAGTACTTCCTTTATTGACAATTACCCAGTGTTACAGTACAACTACCAGTCAAACTGTATCTGCTTATAACAGAGCTGAATTTGTTTCATAAGGCATTACAAAATTTTAAGCACTCCAAAGATGTAGGTAACCATAGCTGTATACAAATGAGGAGACTGAAATACAAGTTTTGCATTTTCCTCCCAGTAACTCTCTCTATCCACCACTACAGCACAAAGTGGCATCTTTCAAATTAATTCTGTTCTGGGGCCTAGTACTGGTTTGAGCACACTCTAACTAGGTCTTCCAAGGTGTCTTCATCTAAGCACTGGAAGTCTGTGAGTTGCTTCTCTTCCAAAAATCAGTCATTATCCCCATCTAAAGCAGTTGTAGCTTTCCAGTCTACAAAGCGAGTACACTGCAGATTTCCATTTAGATTTAGACCTCCTGACTTCCCATCCTTGTCTTTATCCACTAAGAAACTCAGCTTTTTCATAATTATGTTGGGAATTAAATGTGGCAATACATTCAATGTGGGCTTGATTGTCAATAAACAATTGTCAACAGCAACTTGAAATGCTCATTTAGGGCCTAAAGTAAATTTAATAAAAATTGCATAAGAGTTAATTAACATAAAACAGTCAAACGCAAAATGAATTAAATAAACTAAAATAAAGTTCATGTTTTAATCAGCAAAGCCTTGTTGCTTAACAGCTCCTCCAGGCTTAATGTTCAGCTTAGTTTCTGGATCACACTCTTTCAAATTGCTCCACAGAGACATAAATCTGACTGTAGCTACTGTATACTCTTGTGAGAGTGAGTACATGTGTATATTTCTGAGTGGGAATGTAAAATATAGTGTGCTGGTGCATTGCAAGTGAATTACTCTTTTCTTTAGTAGGAAAAATACATTGCAATATTTTTCTCTTACAGAACACTGTCAAATATTTTTAACTTTCTGTTGTTTGGGTGATATCAGAGAAATTCAAGAATAACGTGGGATTCAATTAGACTGTATGAAAGCAGAATAAGATTATTAACTTCACTGAACTTTCCTGAACAGATGCCAACATGTTTGAATTCTAATACTATCCCAAAGTTCTCTCCTTTTGGAGTGACTTCACTGCAATATTTTTCTTTCTTAAGATGAAATAAAGAAAACATTCCCCAATCTGTTAAACCATTGATCTAGGACAAATGTATTTCAAAATCACATCTAAACTTACACTTAACACCATGCAACTGGATAAATTATCTGGATCATACCACCTGTGTTAGCCTGCTCTGACTGATCCATTATGACTCATCATGCGATTCTCTGAACACAGTGAATGCAATGAGTGAAAACACTGCTTGAGATGTCTTTTCTCCTTCCAATTTCTTTCTGAAGTTAAGAAAAACTTGACCACAACATGCTCTAAGCAACAAGGTTGCTGTTGCTTTACAAGGTATAGCAACTAAGCAATCAATACACTAGCTGGCCACTTCTTGGTTCTAAAGCGAGCAGGCTGAACTCCCAGTATATGTCCACTGGCCCCCCTGGGACACTTCCCTGGCTGCTGTGTCCCTGTTTGGGAAGATGGAGAGAGAAATGTCATGTAGCATTATTGTAACACTGGGTCCAGGATGTATCATGTGTACTTTTTGTGTGCTCAAAGATATATCCGAATTTTCCTGACACATGTAAAAAATGTCTAAGTTTTGTTAATAACTACATGGAAATCTGCTTCTGTGGTCACCTAGCTTACACGTACATTAACAGTCTACTCCATTCTTCAGTCTATATTTCTGCCGAGGACTTCTGCTATCATATAAGTTATCTGAGTTTCTTTTCCTGATTTTCCCTATCTGTAAGATCATAATGGTACTATTCTGTATCACAAAGATTTTGAAATAAAAATGTCAGAAAGTGCTTTCTGAGCCTCAGGTGGAAACTTTTACTGAAGTGGAAAGTGTGGGTTTTATTTTCTGAAGTCTAAATGAATCTGAAGCTCAGAGCAAGTTTATGAAAAGCAATCCTCTGAGGCAAAATAGTTCACATAGTCCTACTTAAGACAAGCAGGTAATTTCTGTTGTGGAAGTTATGTGCTTCAAGTACAACTAATTGAATTTGAGATGTGGGAGGAATTACTGAATTAAATCATGCTAATATTCATAATCAATTTTAAGCACAACTTGGGTTTTTTTTAAGCAGTACTGATTTCAAATATGTTGTTAAAACGACTGGAGATCGCTGTTACAGAGGGTCCCCTCTGACAAGCTCATAGCCATCAGTACTGTATCTTAAAAGCAATGCCAGTCATCCTTTAACTATGATTTGACTTAGAGAGTCACTGCATGAAGTTTTCTTAGGCTAATTACATAATCAATGGGGAAAAAAATATTACGGGAGAACCATAACAAAATGTTTGACAGCTAGGAGAAGACAACCCTTCAGGTACATGCTTTACTTTAAACAAAGTTACTAAGATACAAGCTTTTGATGAACGTTTATCATTTGAAATGCTTTGTCTGGGATCAACAACTCTGTATCAATATCTCACTGCTAGACCCACCTGGTAAAATTGATCTGATTTTGAAGATGTGGAGGAAGGTTCTCAGGCTTCTTTAGATAAGATTTGCTACAATTTTGGTAAAACTTTCCAAAAGAATGAGGATTAGTGGGTACCCAAACTGGTTTAAAGGCATCATAAGATAGAGGAACATCATGAATTGCAAAAATAACTATTAAAACACAGGTGGGCTTTCCCTGCTTTGTAGCCAATGATGTAATGTCACTTGTTCCTGTGGAATCTCTTTTGAGGGTATGGGGAAAACTAAAGTAAATAACATTGGGCCTGGGATATCTCTATGGTAATTTTTGTTGACTGACCATTGATGTTTCCCATAGTCAAGGGTAGTCCTGGTTAAGGCATCCAAGAAATTGTGACAAGGGCCTTAAAACTATTTCAAAAGAGAGTACATGCACTTAAACAGAGCAAGTATATTAGCCCTGCACCTATACATTGTGCAGTGTCTCCACTAAGTTCAGATGCAGCACATGCTGCTGCAAAAAAGTGTCACTGTGAATTTGTCAGCAGAATGCCCCCAAATCAACACAAAACCTGAGGTCAAAACAAACGTGGAGGGCAAATCAGTTATTGAGCAATCTCTAAAGAAAACCAAGGCCAGGTTAAATGCAGCTTATGCAATCCTTTTTAAAGAGGAGATTCAATAAATTTATGGAGCTGCAGTCCTGATTCTCAGGCTCAAGCAAACGCGAGCTGAGTGGAAAATACATTTTCTTTGTATCAATCTTCACTGTTGTGCCACAGACAACTGACCCTGTGGATGACTTGAAACACAGTTCTATCAGTCATTGGATCCTTCAATTGCCTTGTTTCCTTACCTAGGATCTCTGCCCAGCAGAACATTTTATGTTTTGAGAGATTGCTCATCAGTTATAAGAACTATTCAGAGTGAAGTAGAGGATCTCTCCAGAAAGGAAAGAGAGGCTAATATACCAAAATATAACAACATCTAAAACATTCAATGTCTAAGTTTAGGTGCTTTTCAATTAAAAATATTATGATTTCAGAGTACTTGCTTTATTTGTAGAGTTGTTTCCACATACAAATTGTATATCACTCATTCATTTCAGAAACTATATATTTAGACTAATGAATGCATTTTGACTTATATAATGTATTCTAATTTAACCCTTTAACACTTATCTTCATAGGGCTTGTGTTGATTTGTCATCTGCAGTAATTCTAAATAGTGTGTGTTTAGTGATTTAACTTGTAATGTCCCAGCGGATCAGTTTGGTGCATTTCTTCCTCCAAAGAAAATGAATTGACTTGAAAAGTGTATTTACATTTTGGTTTATGATTACATCTCAAAACTTCTGGTCAATAGTAGATTAATCAAGCAACTAGATGAATTTGTCATATTCTTGTACTCCTTATTTTCAGTGCATATTTACACCCTAGGTTTTGATAGTAGTGTTCATTATATACCTCTCAGATACATAAAACCTACTTTAAGCACTAAAAGTAGAATTATTGAGGTATTTTATTTTAATAAATGAAGCACCATCTCCATCTTCACACATCTGCAAATCTTAGAGTATTGGCATTCTTACTGTGAACTAGCTCATCTAAGTATGGACAGCTGTGTTAGCAGCAGTGTATATGTTCAGGTTTGACAAAGCAGCCCAGTGTTCCACATAGTTTTAGTAATTCTGATCACTGCACATAATTTCAGGTGAGTGCTGTAATGCTCTTTCCAGCCAGCCGTGAGACTCAGAGGTGTAGTGTCTTCCCAGTTTACACATATTATTACTTTATACCCAGTGAATTAAAAATTCCCAGTAGATACTGAGGGGGTTTATTTCTACAAAATAAATAAAGAAGCATTCCCTCAGATTCTCTTTTCTTCCTTGCTTTTGTTTGTTTGTTTGATCAGTGCTTTTCTTCTTGCAAACAGATTTCTGTTGGCTATTTGTATACAGTATTAAAATATTCTTTTATCTCTCAAATGTATTACTATGCGTTTTTCCTCATGGTTTCTTCATTCCACATTACAGCAAAATAGATGAGTGCATTGAATTGCTTTTTATAGATTTCAGTGTCTGATAGATGACTACGATTTTCAAAGTATAGAGGACATTTGATATCCTGTTCAATTCCTTCATGTCTCTAGGAAAGTGGTAACCTCACCAGACATCACTTTTTTTGGGTCTATCTTCTTTTCATTTGAGAAGAAATGCTCTTTTAAAATGTACTTTCTTTTGAAGGGAGTTGTAGCAAGCAGTAGTGGAATAACCTTTGCCATTATTTCTCTAATTAGAGATCATGCTTCGGACAAAGCAACCCTGGGTATTCATGATATTTCTGAAGAATAAATTTAGTTTGTGTGCTCTTTGGGACCATTATGTGTTAAGACTGCTATATTTACTGAACATAAAACATAACAAAAATACTGTTTAGGTTTTTTAAAGCTGATTTTTTTTATCAGTGTAAAATAAAAACTGAGGTTAAAAAACTCTAGAAACATTTTATCTCTTCCTCTAGTTCATACAAAGAAATCTTCTTAATCTCTATATAAAAGACTTCAGGATGCTCATAAGTATTTCTTCGGTGACCAAACCCAAATTCAGAATTCAATTCCAGGAAAAGGAACCTGAAACTTACTTTAAATGCATTTAAATTGATATGCAAGTTTTCACGGCTTGTGTTTTACATTTGAAGACTTTTAAGTGATTGTAGTACATTTAAACCATGGCTTATTCCTGTTACCTTTTAATAGGTTTCTGCTGATACATTGTGATGTACTCTTCGCCTACTTTCTTCTGTACTCTTTCCTTCAAAAGATAAGACTGCTGTTGGACCAAATAACTGGACTGCTAAGTACCAAAAGCTTTTGGATGTGAATCTATAGCAGAGTTCTGCAGCAATTATGTAGAGTGTTTTTACTGTCTGTTGAGTATCCCTCAGCTATTCTACAAAGAGGAAAAAAATTATTTTGTTACATCAGATCAGCTAATACATTAATTAACACCATATTTCATATACTTTGTATTGTAATTTTTTGTGGGAGTTGCCTTGAAAGTGGAATTTATCTATAAATCAGTGATTTGAAACCACATTCAAACAACTTTTAATGACCTAAGTAAGAGCATAAAATGAGTTGGAGGCTTCTAAGTCAGGTATGTAGTTATATCACCTTTGTAAATGTCTCCTAATAAAAAAGCATCACAATTATAGTTGAAGTCCAGTCAAACTGAGAACAGTGTTATACTCTGAACTGAAAATAGCAAAAGCAGACCAAAATTGCATTTCAAGCATTTTAAGAAGTATGTGCTCTCAGGATGACTTAGTCTCGAGTTATCCTACAGTTCGGGTTTGGTTTGTTGGTTGGTTTGTTGTTTTTTTTTCCCCTCTCTCCTTATTTGTTTTTAACCTAAATAACACTTAAACCAGATAAGGTATGGAGGGAAGTCAAAATATACTGAATGTAAATCAATATTTTAATGAAAACTTCTGGACTGGAAGGGAGCTTGTTCTTGGGTTTTTGTGATATTCATCCCAGTGGCATATCTTCAAGCTTAAGTAGCCTGCAGGAGTTGCAGGATATAACTTCATGGAACACTTTATCTTGGAAAGACATCTGTATCCTAAATCTTCACTGTATGGCTATTACAATTCCTCTTGTCTTCGGTGAGAATTTTGTCTGAATATGTAGTGAAGTAATATCCACATGTATACATATATATATATACACACACATGCACACACACTAATGCATTAAGCATACATATATAAATATGGAATAGGCATATATCAAAATATGATAAATGAAAACTAGAGAGAAGGATAAAGAAAAAAATAAAAGTAATTTGAGTGTCAGAGTTTAGAAATGGTGAGTACCATTTCAGCTGCCAGGTAAAAACTGCAGCTAAATTCAACAACAGTGAAATCCTTTTATTTCAAGATGTTAGTGATATTATTCCATTGAACAGGAAGCTGAAGACATTAAATGTTTTTTTATAAGGAATTTTTAGCATTGGTTTGTCTTGACTGCTCAAGTAAAAGAGTAAAGGTAATTCACAAATCAAAAATAGTGTTAATTGAGGAAGTATTAATTAGTTCATTCTTATAAACTGCTTTGAGGAAGCACGTTGTTTCATAGAAGACATGTCTTTACCATAACACCATGCAACTCGTCTATCTATTTCCCACTTTCACAGTATATTATTTTAAACTATTCAGTAATTAATACAGCCCTCCTCCCTGGGAAAAAATTGCATGAGAGAGCTCATCATCAACTTGTTCTAGACAGGTAAAGAAATTACACTATGTTCACATGATATACACTTAGAAATGTTCCTGCAAATTTACAACTAGTTCTGTGCCTTGTTCTATTATTGCACAGGAATTGCAATACAGATTTAGATCCAAAGCCTACCCTGAGCAGTGTCTCTCTAGAAAATGGCTAGTCTCGGATGCTTTAAAGTTCTGGAGCACCCTCCATAGGCACTCCATATCATATAGCCTGCCCCCACTTTTAACATTTTTTGTGTTTACAAGCAGAGACTGAGCCTTCAAGCTTGAAGTGCTTCAGTATGTCTCAATATACAAAACCCTAATATTGATATCTTGTGTGCAAAAAAGAAAAGTTCTCCCAGTAGAGGTGGGTTTAGAAAAGTTTTTGGCAGTTGTATACAGAGGTAACTGAGTGAACCAGTTGGCTGCCCTAACTCTCATGATCATGTAAGGGATGTTCAAGGAATAAATGGTGTGTGCAAGCTAACTCCAACACTTAGCTGCTTTTCATTCCCTAAAACCATCATCACCTTCATTATCCATCACCTTCTTTTCAGCAAACTAACTTACATCCATGTTCCGATTTTTACTTCTCTGATGTTGTGTTTCATTATATGAGGATCATAGTACAGCATAACCTTATGTATCTATGCTAACCCTTTCACTCATAAATAATTTCTTTATTTTGGGCTTAAAACTAAACCAACATCAAAAACATTCATAATCTTTTGGTTTATGTTTCATTTGGATCATTTTTTGATAGATCTTACAGATACTATCCAAAGGCTAAAAGGATACTGCACAAGTGGGAATGTGTGAACCCCTTTTCTGTGAAAATATGACTGAAGTTGATGCTGAAGTCTTATGTTCCTAATTTGTTGGCATTTCAGTCTATATTCACTGTATCTTTTGACAGGCTCTATTCAGTTTAAAAAAGATGGAGGACAGTAGATTCCTGTACAGTAGAAGGCTTTTTACTTTGTAGAGAAGTTAATTACCTTAGGCTTCTAACTTCATTAGGAGACTAATGGCAGTCAGTGGCCTCAAAGGCCATCAGAGTGAGACCTGTGAAGTAAACTGAGATAATGAGTTATCATGGTTGTGCTCTGTAGCTGCACAGCATTACAAGTATCACCCATGCCTTCAGCATGGCCATATGCAAATGGGTGCCAGAGGTTCCAGTTAGCAAATAATCGTTATTGAAAGGAGCCCCATGAAGGGCTAGAAATGGATGGAGTGAGTGCAGTTTGGCCTGAAGGGTTCTCATGGATCCATAGAGGGCTAAATCTCTGATTTGCTGTCCAGTTGTCTTGAAGGTCCTTGGTTTACCTGAGATTGCCAACCTACCCACGTAAACACCTCATGTAAACACTAAATTAGGAAGGTGATCATCTTGCATGCCAGCTGCTGCCAGTGAAAACTGTGGTCTCTGCAGAGAAGGAAGACACTTCAGAGCTAAATGCTTCCCTTTGGTTTCCATCAGCTTGCTTCAGGTAGAAAAAGAAAGACTATGCTAATGTTGTAATTTCCTTATAACTTCTTTCTTCCAGGTAAATTGTCAAGGACAAAACTATAACACACTGTATCCTTTGGACCAGAACATCACTGTACACCCAGTCTCAGTGAAAAAGTATAGAAGAAAGATTTGAAATAGTGTTTTGATTTGTTGTTCCTTTAATTTGTAAGGATACTGGAGAGCAATGAATGCAGTTTTGTGCAAATAAGTCTTGCTCTGGCACTGCTGTGTGAAGACACTCATTTCTGGGTTGTGAGCTGGAATACATTCCTACTCTGTTTTCTGTCTTCTAATTAGTTTTTAATCCATAACATGACTGTGCATCATCCCCTCTTATTGCTTAATATCCTCAAAAGAAGAAATCTTTAAAAGACTCTTGAAATTCTAAATCAGCTATATTGCTTGCTTCTGTTATATATTTTGTTAACTAACCCTTTCATAATGTAAAAATCTCTGTAACAATAATCTTTGCAGTATTTTTTTTCCTTCTCATCTCCTTTCAGAGATTCTTATGGACCTTTGGTCAGTGATACCAATTAGGAGCTGTACATATAGAGAAGATCAGACTTAGCTCTGTACAGTTCTTGCTTGTTTCTATCAGTACTGAAAGTGCCTGGACTACAATAAATGTAATATGGATAGAACCTTTAGTAAAACATGGCATAGCAATAACCACCCACAAATTCTCTGTAACAATGAGGGGGTTTAATTTTTTTTCTTTAGTAACTTATCTGCTTAAATTTTAAGGGCTTGAGTATTTGGATTTTAGGCTATATTCTGCTGCGGCCTATATACCACCTGAATATTTAGACTTGTACCCTCAAAATGAATATATGGGAACTGATATTAATTTTTTAAATAGGATTTGCTACCCAGAAAGGGCAGGCTCAACCTTTTACACACTCAATTTTTATTTTTTTTTTCATACATAAGAAGAAACAGTGTAGAAGACCAACTGAGGACTTGCTTCCTTCAAAGCATGAATTCAGTCCATTTCTGTTCCCTGGTGCCTGGCTTATTAAAAAGCCTATCACCTCAGACTGACAACTGGCAAATGCCCATACCCTTTCTACTGTTTTCCTCAGCAGTGTTTGACACTGTCTGTCATACATTCCTGCTTACATGCTGTACAAATCTGGCAAGTGTAGGCAGAAGCATGCTGAAGTGACTCTGATCTTTCTTGTCAGATTAATCCCAGAAGGCTCCATTTCCTTTCCAGAAATTGCCATTGAAGAACTTGGAAAGGCTCAATTCCTCCCCCTTCCTCATCCAATATCTATACTTTGGGAAACTATGACTTGGCAAAGGCTTGGGCAAAGACCAGCAAGAAGAAAATATACCCCACTAGCAGAATGAGATAAAAACCAGGTAATATACCAGCAGATGTGCCCAAACACCTTTTATATTGAGCTTCCCAAAGAAGTACGTATAAAGCTTTGAAGGAAACTTAAAGTGTAAGTTTAATTTGCTTGCTTGTGCCCTCCTGTCCTATTTTTTTGTTCTGCAAAATTACATATGGACTTGTGCTGTAAAGTTGATCAGGGAAGCCATCTATGTGAAATAAAACAAATTGGAAACTTCTCTTAAAAAAGTATTTACTGCTTGATTTAATTTGAAGCACTGAACTGATCTGTTTCAAAACATAGCCTCGCACACGTGATGTTGCCCCAACTGACAGGGACCTGAGAGGCAGCCCTGGGAGTAGGAAGAAATGAGAAGGAGAATGTCTCAGCTGGGTTTGTTGTCAGTGACACTGAAACACACAAATCAACCCCTTGCCTAGCTGAAAACCACATCTTACAAATGGGAGTGAGTTTACAGATGCAGCTCTTCAAAACTTGTACACTTAGTATATCCAGTGCCTTAGAGAAAAGAAAGCTTTAAGAAACACTGTGAAGGGGATTACATGATACACATATTTATTAACTTATTTTTTAAAGGAGAAAAAGAGGTGAATTTTCTATTGAAGATACAAGCTTTTCCTGGCCTTTTGTTTTAAAACTCTTCTTTGAGCATAGAGTATTTTGTTTATTTCTTTTCTGTATTAAAACAGTAGTAAGCAGTAGGATGAAATACTAACAAAGGAATATTGAGATGTACTTCAGTGTTGTGTAAGTAATTCAAGGAGTTAAAAGATTATTGGGTTTTGGTTTTGGTTTTGGTTTTGGTTTTGGTTTTGGTTTTGGTTTGGGGTTTTTTTGTGAAGCCATGTATCAGAGGCTCTAGCATACCATTTGCACACTTTCTTTTCTACATCTCAATGTTTTTGAGTCAATGGGCAGATTTTTACCTATGTTTTCCCTTAGCTTCTGTTTCTATACCTGCTAATCGAGTAAATAGTAAGACTTTTTCCTTTCATCTGCACCTTGCTAAGCTACCTCATGGATAACTGTACTTCAAAGGTCACATGTTATACCCAGTCATTACATCTAAATGCAGAGCCAGAATAAATGCTGTAATTCCAAATTTCCCTGATCTTAAATTCATGGGTTTATGAATTAACATAAACATCCATTTTTTGACCGGTCTGGTAAAATTACCTATATATCCATAGAGATTTTGCTTTCCTTTCAGAGGCATCAAAGAGTGCTTCCTTTTGAAGTGGTAAGTGCTTGGTATCATGGCTTAATGCAGTACTGTTTTGTTTTGTTAGGCCCCAGCCTCAGAGAGCTGTTGGTCTGATACTTCACACAGCAGAAAATACTGTGATCTGATATCTGGGACTGAATCAAGTAATTGCAGGAGCTTGACTGCACCAGGGAAAGGGGGAGGGTTATGCCTTCATCTTCCCCTGCTAATGCCTGCTGTGTGGTCTTATCTCATTTGGTAGATTGGAAAGAATTTTAAAAGAAGTAAATACCAAATCTTCATTATTTTTTTTACTTTTTCTCCAGAACACCCCGCCACCCCGCCCCCCAACCCCCTTGGATAGCAGCTATGTAGCAGTTTCCAGTCACTTAAACAGGCTGATAATATTGGAGGAAACGGCAATGGTTTTTATTCTTCTCTGTAAATGAATCTCAGAAATAGTTTAGAGAACTTGCAGATGGTGTTTCAAACAATACTGGGGGCTGGGTGGTGGTGGTGGTGTACAGAGGAAGAGGGGAGCAACACAGCTGATCCTGAATCACATTTACATCAGGAATATTCTTCCAAGGGTTAAACAGCGAGATGTTCCCAAGCCTGAACTGTCAGTGTTACTATTTTAAATGTTCACCAATTAAATAATTAGGTGTAACTTAATAAATGTTTGAACACCATTTTCTCCACTCTTCTTTCAGTCCAACTGTCTCGTAGTTTATGTCACTATGGCCTACTTTTCAGCAAGAGCATGTCTTAATATTGAGTGTATCAAATCTGATCCTACGGTTTATTGTGGGCAGCCCCAGTTGGTCCTATTCTAAGGCTTTCCCTCCCTTTCTGGTGAAAAGCACTTGTACTGTGGCCCTGCTGGTGGCCTGAATCACCTCAATTTGTTCTAGCAATCAGAGGCAGCTGCTCCATGTGAAAGGAGTGTGGACCACTGAACAGAGCATTAGGAGTGACCTCAGGCTGAATGCAAAAAGCTCAGCCTTTTCTGCAAGGCCAGTCAAGCATGTGCAAACAGATTTGCTGAAGTACAAAATGGTCCAGTGATTTAAAGCAAGTTTTCTTCTCTCTTTCTCTCTTTTTCTCTTTCAGAAATGAAACAGGATAGAGGATAGCCTGGGTACAATCTTAGCAACATCTGTTGCCTTTCACTAGGGTCTCAGCCAAGGCCAATATCTATTCAAAGAGGTACTGACATTTTACTGAAAGAGAAAAAAGCCTTAAATAGCGAAGCGTTTGGACATGTTTCCCAACATGCACAGTTGGGTCTTTTTGTGGGTCAGAATGCTTTTGGAGAAACACTTCTTCCCCACAAACCCCCACCTCCCCTTTTCTAGTGAAAGTTTCAGAAAACAAATCTTCAGCAAATTACAGAGCTCAGCGGGCTTATAGCACTGAAGAACAGTTACATTTTCCCTTGATTGCTTTTATTCTCTGAACCAAGGGGTGGTTGACAACTGAAATCTTAAACACACTTAAGAAGTGTGAAGGAATTTATGCTTAAGATTGTTTCACACCTGTTACTTTCTAATTTCCACATTAATTTATCTTTTAAAACAACCAGTAATAGCAGTGGAGCAACTGCAGCATTTTAGCACTGCTGCGATGACTGATATTGTATGAAGATATATTGTGTAAAGTTATTTGTTATGTTTGTTTTCCTGTGTGCTCTCCCCCCATCCACCATAAACATTAATTTCGTCCAGCACTTAGGAAGAGGCAGTTACCTGTTTCTCTCTCCCTTTTTTCCTCACATAGCTTTTCACAGGCAATTTTGCTCTGTCCAACCATGACATGCCTTCATAAAAATGACAGATGAAGCAGCTGAGTAACTGGTGGGTATATTACCCTCCTGCAGGCATCTGCTGCTCAAAAGGCACCTATTCTTTTGTTGGCCTTGAGACTGAGGATGTATATTGCATCCCATAAGTAAAGCCATTCTTATCAATTTCAGATATTTTGAAGATAATCATGATAAATTAAATAAAAGCTACTTAAAAGAAGTCTACTAGAGTTATTCAATTATATAGATTAGCAATAAAGATTTATATAAGTACGAATTTTTAGAAATAGGAGATAGTATTAGAATCCTCAAGAAGAAATTTTGCAATGCCTCCAGTTTTACTGACTTTTGGTTGACCAGGCCATGGTCATTAAGTTCAGAGCAACATGGATATGTATAGATGAAAACAGCTCCATGACATGAGATGACTTAAAGTATCCGACTTATGTGTGTATTGTCTGCATGTGCAAATTAAATTGTTAATATTTATCTGTATGGTGATAATTTACACTGAGATCAATGTGTCTGTGCTCTGTGTATGTCCCATGATTGACCTGAAAAAGCCTTGCCTCAGAAAATTCACAACAGCATGACATAAATGACAAACCTCTGTGACTCAAAGCAAACCAAAAGCAGTGCTTTTTTTCCCAAAAAAAAACACCAGGGCATGTAAGACAGGTGACACTAAGGTCAATGTTTCTGAATGATTAGACACAGCAGCCTAGTGACCAGTGCCTGATGTCTCCAAAGGCCAGGCTGGAGGAAATACACTAAGAGTGAAGGGGATTGAATGGCTTTTTCTTCTTGTGCTAGGGCACTATACTGTTAACCTGCCAAGTATGGGAGGAAGAAGGTTCCAGAGAACTGTTATCTTTTTTTCACCTGCCCTCAGCTCTTTTGTTTTTTCCTTTATACATACAGGCATGGGTAGGAGGAAATAGGAATTAATCAAGCTCTGTTTTCATTCTTGCAACACAACCATTGGTGTAATGCCTTGGGACCTGCATCTTCATAGCAATGAACAAACATTTCCACCACCTTCTGTAGGAGTGGGACAAAGTGTTGTGTTCCATACACTGAGTTAATTTTCTAACCAACAATTACTTAGATCTTTCAAAAAACTTATTCTTCCCTCGTTGAATCAAAAGATGTTTTCCCACTGATTTTAATGAATGCAAACTCTGTCCCAAGAACAGGTAGCAGCTGGATAGGATTAAGGGATTTATAAAGTTTTTGACATTTTAATATAAAAGTAATGCCTGAGTTGTCATTCCTAAGGAATAAAAAAATTGATGGATACATTAGCTGGGTGGAAAATTGACACATCAAATTACGTCTCCTTTGGCGTTCTCACCAAGTCATTGTGAGAGTGGGCAGTTCAAGTTGATGAAGCTAGTTGAACTTTTTCTCTAGTTCACTTGGAAGGTATAGCCATATGCTTCCTATACAATTGTTTACATGTCATTTGAGAACTCTTTATCCATAAATATTCAGGTATAGGAGTTTAGCATTTAGGTTAACATTCAGACATGAAAAGTTTGATTGCCTGAAGGTGAAAAAGAAGCTTCACCAGCATGTTCCTCGTTTGTGGTGTTTCTTGTACTTATAATGCTTAGATTGTACATTTTGTAAATGTTTAGGGTTTGGGGATTATTTTTTTTTTGCTTGGTTTTTACTTTGGTTTGGGGCAAGTTTTTGTTGTTTGGGTTTTTTTTTTCTTTTTCTTTTTTTTTTTTTTAAACTGAGAGTGAGCTTGTCCAATAATTGCTGTGGTCAGGGGAAAAATATAAATAAATAAAATTTGCTTCCTTAGCTAGTGTGTTCACACAGGGAAGGTTACGAGCATCTTGAATACTAGTCATAATGCAGGAGTATACATAATTTGGGTCTATTATTCAGAAAAGTCTTCTAAAATTGCAGCTGTAATCTCTGCTTTTATTCATGCAAGTGTTCAAGCTTGTACTGACAAACTACATAGAAACACTGAAATCTGGTTTGGGTTTAGAGGTCAGTGGAGAAGTTATTCACATTAATTTTGTAAAGTTGATCCAGAGTATAGACACTGACTTGAAGTGATACATCCTGCCATGTATGGTCAGTTACTGGTTTGTGTATATATTGGCATTTTTCACAAGTAACTTAGCTGCAGATTTTTTGATGACTGCTAACAGTAGCAGCCCCCTGAAGTCTGTAAAACTCCCCACAGTCAATTTGACTTCCTATGTATAACTTTTCATAGAATCAGACAAATGTTTTGAGTCTAGATTGCTATTCCTCTGAAAAATTGACCTTAGTTGTGCCACAGTGTGAATGCCCCGCAGGACTGAGCTTAATATTTAGTAACAACTTACCTAACCTTATCTTTTTTTTTTTTTTGGCATACAGAAAAGAGAGGAATGCTTATCATAAAAATGGTGATGTTTCTCCACCAGCAGAATCATGCTGGTATGAAGCATTAATCTGAGACCCAAGTGTTTGTGAATTTCTTTATTTACAGTTGTGTTCATCAAAAGATGCTCATAGATGTTGCTGTGTGAGGTCTGTTTCTACAGACTTTCTACTATAACTTGACACCATTGCAACATTAATGCAGGTCCAAGTATACACAGGTAGTTTGCACTTTGTTTGCTTGCACTTCTCAGAAACTGAACTTCTGCTCCTGCTCTGACACTGCCTTTCCTAGCACTTTTGCTTGAACAATTTCCTTGAATGAGAAAAAAAAAAAAAAAGGCATTTTAAAGCCTTCTTCCTGCCTTTTAATTGCCTTATAATATGCCTTATCTCATTTCCTAGCTCTTGTTCTTAGCTTTTTTTTTTTTTCCTCCTCATGTTTTAAAAATAATCTTTTAATGCTTTTACTCCCAGCATCTTTCTTGGGCTGCTGCTGCTTTTTTTTTTTTTTTTTTTTTTTTTTTTTTCCGCCTTCCCCTGTTGGTAATCCATACTTCTGCAGAGCGCTCAGTGCACTACACTGCCAGCTTTGTCCT
Organism: Falco biarmicus; assembly: GCF_023638135.1. Taxonomy (NCBI): domain Eukaryota; kingdom Metazoa; phylum Chordata; class Aves; order Falconiformes; family Falconidae; genus Falco; species Falco biarmicus. Next base: position 64,172,815 of record NC_079290.1, read on the forward strand.
GCCGTATTCCATCTCACTGCTGGCCAGCTTGGTACATCCACTTATAATATGATGAATAGCATCTGGAGCCTGGCCACACAGCCTACATTCTGGTCTTAGGGCTTTTTTAAGCCATCTATCCCTGCTTGTACAAATAGCCCATTCCTGTGTGGCCATAATGAAATTCTCCATTTCACTTTTCAGTCTTCTGACAGCCTACTTGCCATTTGCCACCATCTTCTTGTGAGATTTTCAAAATTCTTTCCATGCAGTTCTTTTTCAATTGATATTTCCTGGTGCTGTTCTTACTGCTGTGTGACTAATAAATCACCAACAATAGCAGAATCTTTTTCTTTTCATTTTGGAGCCTCCTTATGATTAAAGAAGCCTGTTTTCTGTCTATTACCTTAGGCAATGGTAACTTCTTCTTACTTTTACAGTCACATTTCCTTAGATTAATGAGATTTACTTCTGAAGAAGAATACCATTCTTGCAAATATATCAGTGTCCCAAATTTGCCAGTATACGTGGGCCAAATATGTTATCAAACGATCATGGAAACTCAAAAGAAGATAAAGAGGAACCAGAGAGGAACAGGTTGAGCCATGATGGTAATATTGAATTGATAAGGTAACACTTCCTAAATGGAGTGGGTGGTTGTGGTTACATAAAGAGACCTCATAAATTCCCCAACTGAATCACCACTATTGCTACTTGCTACAATTTAGTTCATGTTTATCTTTTTAGTTGTCGTATGTTTAGAGGTTATTCTACAAATTATCTGCTAAAGAACAGGTTGCTGAATTTTGGGGGTTATTAGGTAGGTCCCCATAATTACTGTGGCCCCACAGGGGCTGGGAAAAAAGACTGGAATATAGACAACAATGTAATTGTCTCCAAAAATAAGTTTAAATAGGGAATTAAGTCATAACTAAGAGGACACAGAAAAGCAAAGACATTCCTGTGTTGAGTATCTTGTTAAAGGCGGTGAGTGTCTTCAATTTCAATAAGCCTTTTGTTTTTCCTTCTGCTATTTGTAGAAATGAGAACAAAAGAATACTGAAGACAAGCAATGCTCAGTTCTAGATTTGAATCAGAGCTAGTGTAACCACAACAATAGATAATGATTTCCCATGTGATACAAAAGGTGAAAAATTCACATCAGAATTATAGCCACCTGTAAATAATGTCCTGGACAGCAGAAGTCCTTACCTAAGAGTCATTTATAGAGGTGTAAGTACTTGTACAGGGCAACCATGTGCTAATGGTATTAAGAAGTGTTTTTCTTTAAAAAAAGATCTTAAACTGCAAGGTCTCCTACTTGTCTCATGAAAGCCTAATATCACATATACATTTTTAGGAAAAGTAAGGAAAAGTTAGCATTCTGCCTATGAGAGCAATACATTCTCATACTGAAGGAACTCTGCAAGCTGTTGCTGAGTGCATAATGGAAGTTATTTCTGCCCACACAGTCAGTGAGTTACCAGCATCCAGGTAGCAGTTAATAGACATTGCTTTTGTTCAGAATGTATATTATGAATGTACAGGTAGAAATGCTAAAGTTGAGAGACTGTCAGTAGCTCAGAGGACTAATGACAACTATAAAACTTCTCCATTTTCTGTCTCAGGTCAAAATCCTCCCTAAGCAGTGGCCACCAAAGCTGTCATTGTCTAAGGACCATTTGAGAGCATGTTTCAGAGTAGGTTTGGTGGTCCTAAATCTGCCTATGGATCCACTATACAGAACAGCAACACAACTCATACTGTGAAAAGGCACCTTTGACACTTTCAGAAGTGAAAAGATGGGAAAGGTGCCAGTACCAATATATCTTTTGATGCCTGCAGTCAGTCTTTACGGGGCCTACCTAAGAGACAGTCTAGCATTGTTCGTTTTTACAAACCGTAGAATTCCTCCAGAAGCTGTACACCCGTACATTTCAAGATGACTAAATGTACTACAAAACATATAAGAAAGAAATACAACAACACTGTAAGTATGGATTAGAGCCAAAATGATCCAGTCAGTGTATTGGAATGGACTGACTCACTGGCAAAAACTCACAATCAAGACAGTCAAGAATAAATTTTATTAAAAATATATACATTTGCTTATGTTACTAAAAATGGTAGCTTGCCAAAAGTGACTAAGAATAATTGCTTCTTTATATTTTATTCTGCGTGTGTAATGAAATTAAATTGGTCTGCTTAGTCACACTTCTTGCTTGGAGTCACTTGGCTGTTTTGCTCCCATGAAAATCAAAAGGTTTAATAAATTTTATTTTGATATGGCAGCATAAGCATTTAGAAAAATAATCTGACAAAAATATCTATCCTGTTTTCAACATAGTAAAAATAAGTTCAAATGTTTTCACAAACATATAGTTTAATGAAAGGTCTTGCTTGAGAGAATATAGAACTTTGGAACATCCTTGAGAGAAGTCTGCTAAGGTAGTAAGAACATCATGAAATACTCTGCGAAGGACTACGCATGAAAGCTTTTTAATTGGGTGATAATTGGCTATTCCAATTCTCCATTAGTAATATCTGGATCAGAATCAAAATTAATGAGAAAGAACCCTTCCTTTATAAAGATTTTCAGTGATTGTAAAACTATTTAGTCTCTATTTTGAACCTGAAGAGCAAAGAAAAAAATTCAAGATGTTAAGTAAGGTTTATGAAGCTAGCAACCCCTTGTAGATTCTTTTTTTTTGTATCAACTTATTCCCAAACAATGATTTTTTTCTCTCTCTTTTTAAACTGTTCTATTTTCACCATTGAAGTCATAGCTACTGAATTAAGTAGGAAAAGATAAGGTTTCCAAGTACTGGGTACATCTCAGAATGAAAAAAGATAAAGAAGAGGTGTTTGTGATATTTAGTGATGAAAAAAGATAATCTGTCCTTGAACCTTGTCCTCTAAGGATCAGTGCAAAGAGACTTTTTTGTCTTTTTTTGTCTATTTTTTTTTTTTTTTTAATGAACTTGTGAAAGATGAATTAGGGATTGGGGGAAGGAGTACAAAGGAAAGAAGAATCCTTAATTACAATGTTAAGCAACTGTGTGCAATCATGTTTCAGGATTTTCTTGCCTGAATAAATCTTATTAAGTTGTAACCATGCACTCAGGCACTCCATAACTTGGAGAATGAAGATAGCTTCTAGTTGTTCTCTTTAAACCACTTCTCCAGTTCACAAATGCCATGATGCTGAATTGTCTCTCCCTGATTAGAAGGGTGACATTGGAAGTCACGTGTCCGAAAATGAAGCTTAAAGACAAGGAACACATAGCAGTTACCTATTACATTTATTAAAACACCCATGCATGTTTGCATTTGTGTATTCAAAGGCTACAAACAAACACAAGAAATTAAAATTATTTTAAAAAAAATCCTTCATGATCTAAAGCAATTATTTTGTAGGGTTTTTTTAAGTGGCTTTATCTTTACATTATTATGGTTGACATCACACTTCACAGTATAATGTATAATAGGAATGAAAATTAATTATAAATGCACATGATTAGTTTGTTCATATTGTGTTGGGAATGCTTTTCCAGTAAAGTTATAAATCAAAAGACATTGGCCAAGGCTCATTTCTTACCCTTGCCCTTGGTACGATCCATTGTTCTAAAAACAGTAAGTGTTAAAAATATTTTTGCCTGTGGAAAATGTCAGTTCAGCAGCTCCGCCAACACTTGGAACCTCTGCCTGCTTTTTTTGCAGGAGGCGTCCTGACTCCTGGCCGATCACGTTTCAGCCGCAGGTCTGTTTCATTCCGCAGACCCGGAAGGCTTCAGCAGTGCTGAAATGAGGCAGAAAGTTTGCGCTGCCGCTGTCCCAACCGCGCGGCGCCCCAGCACCGCAGGTACTGACCTCCCCCAGCGGCTGGCGCGGGCGGCCGGGCTGCGGGGCTCTGCGGGGCTCTGCGGGGCTCTGCGAGCTCTGCGGGGCTCTGCGGGGCTCTGCGGGCGCTGCCCGGCACCAGCCCCGCCGGACACCGCGCCTGCTCCGCCGGCGGCGCGCACAGCCCCTCCGGGGGCACGGTCCCTCTCCCCACCATTCCTTCTATGAAAGCACTTGGTTTATTTTTTCAATGTATCATTTTTTCATCCTTTCCGCCCACCTCACGCACACACCCCCACCCCCGCCCTCCGGTTTAAACAGGGGGCGGGTAGGAGGGACGGCAGCGCTAGGGAGGGCAGGAGGCAGCCGGGGGCTCGGGGGTTCAGGTCTCCCGTCCAGGTGGGCGGCAGGTCCGTGCCTTGCCCCGGCAGAGCCGCGCCGCGGCCCCGGGACCCGGAGAGGGGACCCCCGCCCGGCCCGCTGGCTGCCCCGCGGCCCCCGGCTGGCCCCCGCCGCCCCGGGGAGGGGGCCGGGGCAGGAGGGGTGGGTTTTGCAAGTGGAAGCAGAGCAGGCTGGGGAAACAAGGCAAAACTGGAAAGCAGGGACCCCGAAAGTTCGGATTAGTTTGGCGACTTTGTCTTCACGCCTCGGGAGCTCAATTGATCGCGGCTTGGGTGGGGTGGGGGGTGGGTGGGAATAAAAACAATACATTCTTAAACTCTCTCCTTCAGCTCCGCGTTTCAAATGCAAATGGAGAGATAGATTGCTTCCCGCCCCACTCCCTAGCCCGGCTCCCAATTCTTATCCAAAGGACTCCATCTGTGTATCCTGTCAAGGAGGAGGAGGAGGAGAAGGAGGAGGAGGAGGAGGAGGAGGAGGAGGAGGAGGTGGAGAGGCGGGGAGGGCAGTGGGGCCGGGCAGGCTGCTTGCTCCCTGGATCCCTTTTCAATAGCCACCGCTGGGTCTTCGGGAGGTACAAAGAGACCCGGTGCCCCCTCCGAGCGCCCTCGGACGGAGCTGGCAGCCGGCTCCGGTCGCCGAGCGGCGATATCCCCTGCCCAGAGCAGCATCCCCACCTCCTCTGCCTTCTTCCCTCCCTCCCCGCTCCTTCCCTCCCTCCTCTTCCTCCTCCTCCCGCAGCCACGATCCGCATCCAGTCGGAGCTGGGCTTGGCACCGGCACCCACTTCTCCCGCCGTGTGCCCAGCGGCTGGCCGCGCCGTACCGTGCGGTGGAGGAGGAGCGGAGCGGCGGCGGCGATCCTGTCTCCGCGGGTGCGGGAGAGTGCGCGGGCGGGCACGCAGCCCCCATGCCAGGAAGGCGCCCCGCCGCCCGCCGCCCGGCCCCCGCCTGGGAGCATCCCGCCAGCGCTTCACAGAGCCACCGCCGGCCCTTGGGATTAAAATACTCATTGAGCTGGGCAGCCGAGGGAGAGGGGCAGCAGGTAAGTGCCGGCTGCACCTGTGCCTTTCCTCGCATCCCTCTCCCTCTGCCCCTCCCGCGCAGGCAGCGGGAGAGCGGAGTTGTTGCGGGAAGGGCTGTGCGCGGTCCGTCTCCCCGCCCCGGCCCCCGAGGTGCTCCCGCGCGGCTGCGGGGCCGCGGCTCTGCGGCGGCAGCGGGGCGGCGCGGCCGCAGGCGCAGCGGTAAGTTTCGTTTTCCCCGGGGCCGGGGCCGGGGCCGGGGGAGCCGGTGCCGCCCGGGCAGCGCGGCTGGGAACGGCTGCCGGGGCGCCGGCACCAGACGTGGCAGGGAAACCGTGGGAAGAGCGAGCGCTGATGCTGTACGCGTGTGTGCACCTTCTGAAAAACGGAAGAACAATAGCATCCCCCTGACTCTTTGGAGAAGTCTCACAGACAAGCGGGGAGGTGGGGTGGGGGAAGGGAGGACCACAGACTTCTGCAAAATATCGGCAGCACTAAGTCCTGACTACCTCGGTCCTTATCTCGGTCCTTTCTGCCAAACCAAAGCGGCTGTCTTGCTTGATCTCAGAGTCCGGCGCTGATGCTACAGAGCAAAAGATTACCGAGGCCAGGAAATTTCCCAGAGTTATTTCCCAGAGCTTTCCTGCTGTTATGTCACGGATATTCTAGAGTTAGTAAATGTTGAAATGACGGGAGCTTATTTCTTTGATTAGTATTCAGCTGGTAAGGCTAGCTCTGCAGTGCTTGGCTGTCTGATACTGACCCTTCTTCCTCCGCCCCGTCCCCCCATCTGTCTACATATCCACGCACGGGCATGTCCTGGCTTCCTGTATAATAGGTTGTGTGCACTGTGATCTGGATCCTCAGACTTCTAGTTGCTAAATGGAGGAAAAGATACGCCCTTTTGAGAGAAGATTTAGCCTTTATTGCACTCATGCTTTCAAAAGGTGAGGTAGTTCAGGTGAGCCAGGGTTCTGCAAACACCCCGGCAAATCAAGGGATTTGGGGAGGGATGGGAGACAGAGACTAGTGAACCATTCTGATTCTGGGAACTGAAATGTTGATACTTTAATCTTTTCTCATTGCAAGGATAAAATCTTGTGTTCTGATAGATAACTTCTCAAGTCAAAGCAGAGACTTGAAAGGGCAGTGTATACTTTATAGTCTCTCTAACAAGACATAGTGCCTTGCCATTTTTCAGCTAAAATATAGATGATTGTACAGCTTTGCAGAAAATAAATCTCTTTTCCAGGACAAATAAGTAAACTCTTAAGGATGCCAGTTTCTGAAACAGTCTCTTCTTGACAGTGATGTGAGACTTTACTTTTCTACCCTTATCATATTTACTAATTGTCCCTCTGTTATATTATTTGAAGTTTGCAGGGAATTGTTACTGGTGAAAAGGTAGATACTTTGTTTTTGAAAAAAGATAGGTCTGCATAATCTCAGATGAAGAGTTATACGGCTGGGCAATAGCATGAAAGTTGCGTTAAATAAATTAAGTTTGCTTAAAATATATTTTCTGAAGGTACAACAGGTCAACAGATAAGGATCAGCAGGGAAATTATGCTGATTGCTCTTAGCAATACTGTAACAGCTTTGAAGATGCAAAAGTAAAGTGAGGGCATTTAGAAATAATACAACTGTGCCTCATTAGAGCTACTTCATTGCAGCGGGTGGAGAAAAAAAGAACAAAAACCCACTAAACAAATTCAGCAGAACTACCTAGGGACCAAATGTGACATCCTGTTTAAAGTCCTTGTACACACTTTTCCAGCTTTCCAGCCCGCAACTACCAGGGGATCTAATCTAGACACACTTCTTTTTTAGGGTCATGAAGGCTAAGTAAGATTTAAAAAACCAACTGCAATGAAATCCACAGCAAGGGGAGAAAAGTAAAGGAGCTAAAGCTAACTCCGACAACTTTTAGTGTTAAGTATGTGAAACATCTTGGATTTGAGTACTCAATATAGATTAAGAACTACTTGGAATATTAGGGAAATATCAAAGGTAATAATGTGAGCTACCGTCTCATGTTAGAAGTGTGTGTCATTTAATGTGAATACAAATACAAAGTTCAGCAATGTAGACCATTTTCTTGCAAAAAGCCATTAAATATTGCAGTTTTAATCAGAGAGCATTTCACCCTTATAATGGGAGACTTTACTGTAATTAAAGGCTGATGCAGGTCATTAGAATTGCGTTGAGTCAGATGACATCCTCACAACTCTCTTAAGTCTACTTTTATTGATTTAATAACAAAGCAGTCTTGATTATTTGCTATTGATTTAATAGCAAAGCATTCTTGTACTTCCATATAAAAGGGTAATTTGTACAATTGTATAACTGCAGATTATCCATGAATTATCTGATGAGAAGAATGGATATAGCATCCATGCAGGTTTTCGCCTATCCTTTATATTTATAATTGTGTGTGTGTGCATGTTGTGTCCATTTTTTTCTATGTGTCTCCAGCAGACTTGACTGATGAAAACCATTATTAATGCAAAGCCTTAGGTTGTTCTGTTCTAAGTTAAAGTTTCACTTTGGTATAAACCTGGCTGAGCTTTTTGTCAAAGGTATTCAGCTCACAAATTGACTACAATGTGCAACGAAAATAGAAAATACATTAAATTTCAAATGGTTTTCAGATGAATATGCTGTTTGGGGAGTCCATCTTAGTGACAAATTGGCTAGTAAGTTTCTGTGTATGTTTTTGGGTATTGGCTTCAGTATCTGATGTGTTCAGTGGTTCTTCATTGAAGGCCTATCCTGAGACATTCAGTTTCCTTTAGTTTATCATGTACATTATTTTTTCATGTATGTTTTCATGCTACTACTGGATATTGTTTTGTTGTGGCAATAAAAATCATTAAATCCTAGCTGAGGAAGGGTGCATAAAATAGATGATGGTTACTTCTGTTCTGCCTGTCAAACCAGGCTCAACTCTAAGCAGCAATACAGGAGTGCCTCCTCTGGGAATTCAGCAGTTCTGCAAGAAAGTCATCCTTAGGTATTATGTGAAGTTCCTCAGCTTAAATGAGGCTGCAGAAATTGAGCTTGTTGCAATTTAAATATTTGACTTGATTGGTCACAGATATACAAATACTGCTAGCCTTTCTTTTCAATAACCGATCAAATTAACATAATCCTTTTCAGCAATTTAGATCTATAAAGTGTACCGTAACAAGGTGAAAAACCAACGAAGTACCTTCGCGTGGAGAAAATTATATTTTAAAAAACCGCAATTGTTTCTTCTGTTAATTTTTCTTGGGGGGAAAAAAGAAACCTACCAACAACCCAAACAACTTAGCACTCCAGCCACATACAATCTTATGATCAACCGCAGAACAGTATGAAAGACCAAAAGCTGTTGCCTGGTTTTCTTTATGCATTTTTTGAAGCCATATCATTTACTGAAGTGTGCCTAGCATTTTCCTGTTGTTTCATCAGGTCCTTTCACCTGAGTCAGAGGGTATTTAAGACAGTTTAGTGTAACATTAGCCATATGTTTGGAGCAGTGATAGTTTTTTACTTGATAACCAGATGCAGACTGCCGGATGTGCACTACATTTAACAGATCTCCCATGTGAATATTTAGGCCAGTTAGTGGCAAGAGGCTGTGGTCTGTAGTTGTAATGTCATCAGCACAGGGAGTTAATAGGTTTCATCATACTGCCTTCACTTACAGAGCGTCATTTCATGGAAGGGTCCCCACCTCACTTGTACCATGGCACCATCCTTTTTACTTTTTTTTTTTCCTTTCTTTCCCTGAACAAAGTGATAACCAGACATTGCAATCTACACCATAATTAGTCATATAATCTTCTCTAAACCCTTTCTTTTAAGGATCACATCGTTCCCATGCCAGTGAAGGATATCCTTCATATCCTAGATATCCTGTGATATCTAGGGTGTGTGTGACATAGAGGAGCTGCAGGGTCATAACAAAGGAACAAAATTCCATAAAAAGGAATTTTCTCTGCCACAGAAAGTGACACCCTTTCCAATAGGTAAAATTGAGTTTCAAAGCAGAAATATTTCATTGAGGTTAGTTCAGCTGGGGCTGTCAAGGGGCTCACCTGCTGATTCCACTGTGTTTAAGGGATCATGGTTCAAGATCAAGTGGCAACAGTCACCCTCAGAATTATCTCAACATGCAAGGTCTTATTTTATTGAATGACTAAAGCAGAGAAAAAACCCAGGCCCCAAACACAGGATAACTGTGCACTATTGACCAAGCTAAAATAAGATTTACCAGCAAATGTCTGGGCTGCACTTTCGGAGACACTGAGGTCCAGGTTTACACAGTAAATTTTGCAATAATATAAAAAAATTGAAGCAATCTGATGAGACAATGATGCGGGTGGTAAGAGGGAAGCAATAGGAGTGGAAAACTCTTCAGTTATACCTTCAATGAATGCTTTGCACTGTCAGCAAGATTTCAAAATAGAGAAATGTAATCCAGACTGGTGGAGTTTAGTAATGGAAAAGGTTTTGGATTTCTACTTCTTCCTGAAGAATTTTGCACATTGGAAAGACATTGGGGTAATATATGGTGAAGGACAAAATTTCCTGTGCGTGTTGAAGAGTTTGACAGGGAAATGACATGGTTCATAGATTAAGCTGGCACTGTGACACTGGTAGCAACGCGTGAGTGGAAGTCTGCAGGAATTTGCACTTTGGCTGCAAAGGTGAGGTTGTATGAAGATGATCCCAAAAGCCTTCAGCAGACTGCCCTAAAAGGCTGGGGAAATCTCAGGGGTGGGGAAAGAGGGCTTCCATGAGGGTATCTAGGAAACTGAAGACATGTTTTGTCCCTATCTACTGGTGGTGCTCACTGCTACATGCAAACAGTAAGGATTAGTCTCGATGTGTTGTTTTAGACATTATGAAGCAAAATATTCAGAGATTTTCAGTGGGTGTAAATTACCCTTAATTGCTTGCAGTGAGGGGAACTATTCCTTAAAGCTGAGGATCTTATTCATGATCTGAATGGTTTCAACAAATCAAGATTGCCCTTCAGAGACAGTGCATAATAGTGCCTTTTTGACACCAGCAGATTATTTTGGTGGAGTAGTAACATTTTTCAGGTTAGTAATGTTCACCAGAACACTTCTGCTACTAGACTGTGGCTTAAATATAGTTCAATTTCTATACAACAGATGGGAGAAAATATAAGTTTTAGCATATATATTGAATTATTTTTTATTTTTTATTATTTTTTCAAATGTATAATCTTCTCTCTGATGTTTTATATATCAACTATCTATTTAAGAACACAAACATGAAAGATTAAATTAGATATTTAGTGGACATTTTTCACGGGTTTGCTTTTTTTTTAATTTTTTTTTACTCATAATTGTTCACATAGCATGTTGCTGCTCTGGTAAGACATACTATATGCACAGTTCAGATCACATAACGTACTCTTAATTACACACCAATTTTTGTATTTTATGCATTTCATATTAGTGATTGTCAGGACTATATGCAAGGTAAATAGGGAGTACAAGTTTAGATGTGAATGGTAGAGCCTAGTACTTTTAATATACCAGTAGACAAATTAATTTCATTTTTAAAGCCTAAATTACCTTTTATGTAGGCAAAGCATGAATAAGGAGACATAACTGCATTTTGCCCCAATTTGAGGAGGGGAGTAGCATTTTGAAGATCCAGAAACAAGATGTAAAGGTGCACTTATGTCCTAAGGTAATTAATTACATCAATTACAATTGAAAATATTTCTCACTTCTCTGTACTCCAAGTCCTGTTTGTGCACAAAGTGATACCATTTTATAAAAGAATATCTTTAAAAACAAAATACAAAATGGTTGCAGGTCAATTTTGCCTTCTCTTCACACTCAAGCCTGTAAACGGAGATGACAGAGAAGGCACTGGAATCAGAACACTGCATGCCCTCAATCGCTGTCAGTGCTAGTCATATTCACCGCTGCAAGTGCAGCCCTGAACACTGAAGTTATACCTTGATGAGGAAAAAAGAAGACCCCATCACCTTTTGGTTTTCAGTTTTATGAATGCCGTGATGTTGATTATGTGGTCTTGTGGACTTCATACTTAGGGACTTTGTAGAACAGGTGACAGTGAAGTGTTAGTTATGCTTGGACAGAAATACAATATTTCATTTTTTTAATAAAAAATCCATAAAATATGTATATGCATATCTATATCAGTAAGAAAGGTAATTAAATGCAATTTAATAAATAAATATTCCCAGAACAGAGAAGATTTTAAAACACCAGACACTTTTACTTCTGCTTTAGGAAGTATCACACTCAAAAGGCAATGTGCTGAAAGAACTATAAATAAAAACCTAAAAAAAAACCAGCTCTAAGAGGAATAGGAAGACTTACCCTGAAGAAGGGGAGGAAGGGAAGGAAGAGTGTTTCAGAGCAGAAAGTGCTTCCACAAAGCTGAATAAAAAGAATTGGAATTCTGGAGACTGTGTGGTGAAAGTGTTTGAGAATGAGTAAATGACAACAATTTTTTTTTCCAGGGGGTGTGAGTACTCTGCTTTTCATCAGATTGTGCTGTCTAGCATATGGACTGTTTTTCAGTTGGTATTTTGGGTGCGTTTTTCTCTTCTGTGCTGTGGTGTGTGGCTGGGGACCATGACACTCCATATGGTGGCTTTCATATTTTCCTGCAGGTGTAAAAGAAAGGATATAAGAGAACACTGTTCAAGCTAAAGGTTAGAGCAACTCTAGGTTTGAAATGTCTGTTCAGAGCAAGAAGAAGACATTTCAAACTGCTTAGTGGAGACTCTAACATATTGTAAATGTTTTACTGACATTTCTTAAGCAAATCCATTTCGTATTTTTATCTGTTAAATAACAATCTGCTGCGTCTTTGAAATAAACTGACAGTTTATCAATATCAGATGTCTTTAACATGGTGTAACTTAGACACAGAGAGGGAAAGTAAAGGGTGCATAAACAGCCTCTACTACAAACAATGCTTATGTGAACTGAGAGGTAGGAAGCGAACACAGAATCAAGGCAGCACAGCTACTCTCCTTAACACTCATGGCAGACCTCTCAGTAATTACTATGTCATATGGTCATGATTTACCCAAAGGGCCAGATCAAAACTGAGCTATGACTAGTTGGGATTAGTCATTTTAAACTATGCTCTGCTAGCGAGCATGACACCTGTGTGTTAATCCCACTGCAAAAATAATCTTGGTATATGTAGGAGAGATGTCTTTTATAACCGTAATATCACATTTTGGAAATTAGGGTCTTTAGGAAAGCTATTGCTTGTTGTCTTTGTTTTGCCTGTAGGGAGACAGTGGATTTTCACATATGGAAGCTTTCAAATTGCTGCTGCTTAGCAAACACGCTCAGTGGGTTTGTGGTTTATCCCACCAGTCTCTAAGCAAAGCCTTTCTGGTGCAGGGCAGTACCACAGAAGGGATTATGATAAAAAGGCTTTAAATACAGTCTGTAATCAGAAGAGCTTTTTATTTGTTTCATGTTTCTGCCCTCTAGGTACCTTTGGCGGTGCGATGCATAGGCATTCTGCAGCTAAAAGGGCCTGACATACTGAAAACAGCAGAGATCACATTTCACTCCATTTTAATTGTAGTGGGTAGGGATATAATGATAATCTATCTAGAGCATTTAATGTGTATGTGACTTAATGTCTAGCCTTTTTAGTTTCATTAAACATAGAAAGGATGAAATCTTTCTTCCACAGCTTTCTAAGTAGCAGTGGTTCACTCCAAGTGAATGCCTTGTTGTCTGTTTTAATTTCATCCTCATTTTCACCTTGTGTTTGGCACTTCTGAAATACTTCTCATCTCCCTTGTTGCTCACTCTTGCTTATTTCAGAGCAAGCATTGCTTACCTGGGGTTAATGCAGGTGATTCCCCTGAAAGATAAAGCTATGTTTGGTTCTGCCTGACAGAACTTATACTTTTAAAAAACATTGCACTAAGCCTACATTGTCATTTGGCCAGAGAAGGCTCGAAATTGTAAAACACAGAAAAAACATTGAATGTTTGGGGTTTTGTTTTTTTTTTATTGATTGGCATTTTTTAAGTGAGTTGAGTTCTACCGGTTATTAAATGATCAAAATTTCAAAATCAAAACATACCAGATGCACAAAAAGATAAAAATTCTATGTGTTAGTGCTGAAAAATCATTAAATCAAGGTTTCATTGAAAACACAAAATTACATTATACTCTGATCTTTCTGAACATAATTGTGTATTGATATATGAACTAGTCTAACATGCTTCTTACTGTGCCTGATATTTGCTTTAGAAATGTAGTAAAAATTAATTGGGAGACTCTGAGTGCTTTTAACAGGTCAGGTTCAGATAAGAACAAACCATAACATCTGGTGTACCGTGACTAAGAATCAATCACATTGTTCCGATTCATCTTATACTCCTTTATTTTACTTTTCAGTTATATAGAGGAGAGTTAAGCTAACATATGTCCTTGCCATTAATATAACTTCCTGCCTGTAGCTGGTTTGGGATTATACCATTGTAATGGCAAGTAAAGCAGACTAGCAGACAGAGGAGGAAAAATCAAACCAAGTAATTGTAAATAGCTACAGTTGTTTTGATTATTTTAAAGAAAAAAAAAATAAGCATTTGTACTGGGGAAACTGGTGTGTTAAGAGAAGAGTCACAAGTAAACTTTATAGCTATGCAGATGTATCAGCAGTAGTAATGCCATCCAAACAGTGTGCTCTAAAGTCTGAGACTTATGTAAACTCAAATGTGTTGCTGACAAGAAAAATCATAAATAAACATTTTTGATGCATTATGTGAAAGCTGCAAAAAATTTGCATTCTGAAAAAAAAGTTCTGACAACTGTTCTTGTTTTTTTCCTGGATAGGTACCTGTTACACCATCTCTTTGGTGAAGGCTATTCAGCAGTGGTGACTTCTTCCAATCGACCACTCCACAAATTATTATCTCTGGATTCCCAGCTGACACCCTTCTGGAGGCTAGAGCTACCAAGACAACAGGAATTGTGCCCACCCTTGTCAAGGTTTTTTCTTTCACAGGGGAAAAAGAAAAAAAAAAAAAGATGAAGTTGGGCAAAGTGGAGTTCTGCCATTTTCTGCAGATACTAGCTCTTTTCCTGTGTCTTTCTGGGATGAATCAAGCAGAGCTCTCAAGGTCCAGGTCAAAGCCTTACATTCAATCAGGGAGGACAAGAACCAAACGCAGCTGGGTGTGGAATCAATTCTTTGTGCTGGAAGAATACATGGGTACAGACCCACTCTATGTAGGAAAGGTAGGGGATTTAAACAAACTTTGTAGGGTGGAGATGCTTGCTTTTTGATGTGTTTATATAGTGCAACCTGAGAACAGTAATTCTCTCAGCATGGTTGACTTAAGCTAGGTTGGGACAAGCTTTCAGTTTGAAAAAAACCCCAAAGTTTAGCACTTCAGAAGAGCAACACATTACATTCCTGATTCCTCTTGCAATTTTCATTAAGAAGTCTACTAGCTATGCTTCTCTAAAGGAGTATGATAATGAAATTGTTCTACCACCATTGATTGAAAGAATATATTTTATTATGAATATCAGATGTATTTTCTACATAAGAATAGAGGAATTTGATGATGAATATTCTTTTTTAAGAGCTAACAGCTAATCCCCAAAAATAAAAGTTCTGTGTTATGTTTTTGCTCCCTAAAGAACAGCACTACTGAAGGCAAGACAGAAAGAATCAGGTGTCTGGGGGTGTGACAAGTGAAAACGGGGGCATGTCTGTATTACTGCTTTGGTTTGACATGGCCTGGCTAGCAGATCGGCACCTTGGGGACCTCACTGTCTCCCGTGCATAGCACAGCCTTGTGGCTTTACCTTCCCTCTGATGGGCACCAGGCCAGTACAGAGCAAGCCCTTACATCAGGGCATCCCAAATGGCTTGTTCTGAGCGCCTGCCGCTGCACGTGGAGCACACTGAGCACAGCTGTGAATCCGGGCCTTAGCTCATTTACTGCCTTGCACTGGGGGGTAATATGCTTCCTTAAGTAATTATGACGTGGAAAATAACCCACCCAAACAAAAAAACTTCTTGTGCTTCTGTTAATTTTATGTGTAAACATCTTGTTGAAAGAAAACCCCATTTTTCTATATAATATCAGAATCAATAAATGGAGTTTCTCATTCAAATATAGCAAATGCGTAGAAAACCAGGGAGTGACCGCTTTTGACAAAATGGCATGCTTACAGAAAAGGAAGTACTTTGAAATCCTCTGCTTCAAATAGATGAGTGCGATGAATTTAATCTTACTTAATACATCCTACTGAGACAAAAGCCTTGATGTTTGTGTTAACACACTTAAGCGTTTAGAATTTAATCATGCCAACTGAATAATCAAGTTAAATGGGGAACTGCTCTCACGATTACAGCTATGGTGTGTTTAGGTGCTTTTCTGAACTGGGTCTGGTACTTTGCACAATTGAGCCCTTAAGAAAGATGTGCTAGAATCAGAAATATCATCTCATATTTCAGTGGTCTTGAAAGCTTTTGTTAAGTTTTAGGTTATGTAGTAGTTTCCATTCTGATGCCATGCAGCTCCTGTTTGGCTTTGGGATTTGTGTTTTAGGCAAATTTGTTCTCAGGTTGGAGCTTCTTTTGTGCCTCTGGAAAATGGCATATTTGGCATTCTTGCCCACTGATAAAAAATGGCTTACAAATTAGAATTTCTTTCCTGGCAAATAAGCATCTTTAAATACTCAACTGAAGACTGGTTTTGACCTGTACCAATTCTCATATACATTCAATTGCTGTATTATGGCCAAAGGTGCTGCAGAAGTGCTAGAGCACATGTTATTTGCATATATGTGGTTATTTTTAGCTTCACAGTCTGCTCTTTCCTGTCCTTTACAGGAGTCCCAGCATTCATAAGCAGACATCTTCTGAAAAACAAACCTTTTTTATTGAAACAGTCTGTGTCCAGCCTGCTTTTGTATCAGCAGTATGAATTGTTGGCTCAGGAGCTCAAACTTGTACAAGCAATTCATTTTGTAGGAAAAGCAGATAAAAATTGGTACTTGCAAAAGGAAGCCCATCTTCCTGGAAACAGAGTCCTTGCTGTTAGGTGTTAGATAAGACATGCCCAGTTCCTAACCTTCTCACTGGAGAGGCTTTTTACTCTGTGGTTCCTGAGGTGCAATCATGACTGAAGCTGTATTCACATGCAGGGGAGCAAAAAGGTGAAGAAACAGTTTTCTTTCTGTATGTTAACATATTATGTGTAGCACCACCCTGGAGTGAGCACCAGTTGCCTTCCTCCCTCTTTTTCAGGCAGGTAGGTACTAAGAATACTGAGATTTGGATAGGAAGGTTGGTTTTTTTGTTGTGCTTTTTGCTGGTGGTGGTGGTGGTGGTGTTTTTGGGGGGGTTCTTTCGGGGTTTTTTTGGGGTTTTTTTGTGGATTTGTTTTTGTTTTTGTTTTTGTTTCTGTTTCTGTTTTTTTCTTTTTCCTTTCCCCTTGGTGCTGAAGCTACAGCAAGGAAAGAGCTTGCTTAACTCACTTCTCTCATCAAGTGAAGTGGAAGCAGCAACCAGACTCTGCCTCATGTTCTGCAGAGTGCTTTGCTCCTGGGGAGTTCAGTCCTGCACTGCCTTACATTCAGGATGCTTTGCAGGGTGCCAATCTAACTGCACATCCAGGAGTGAGGAACCTTCCTCCAGATTTTAAGTGCTGTGAGATAAAAATGTCTCAGAAACACTCAGGCAAATGGAGATGCAATAAGGAATATTTTGTCCTCACCAGTTCTACAAAGCCTAGGCAGTTCTGGTTGAAAGGCAGCATTCAGGGAAGGTTAGGGTTCCACAGCAAATCATTCAAGAGTCATGATATATCATGATACCAATGATGATGATATCAATGATGATATATCAATGATAGATCAAATAACAATTCCAT
This sequence comes from Falco biarmicus, assembly GCF_023638135.1. Lineage (NCBI taxonomy): Eukaryota > Metazoa > Chordata > Aves > Falconiformes > Falconidae > Falco > Falco biarmicus. Next base: position 64,189,983 of record NC_079290.1, read on the forward strand.
GTTCAGCATTGTTGTGGTTTAACCCCAGCTGGTAGCTAAGCCCCACACAGCCACTCGCTCGCTCCCCTCCAAGGTGGGATGGGGGAGAGAATTGGAAGGGTAAAAGTGAGAAAATTCATGGGTTGAGATAAAGACAGTTTAATAGATAAAGCAAAAGCCACGCATGGAAACAAAGGAAAACAAAGAATTAGTTCAGTGGTTCCCATGGGCAGGCAGGTGTTCAGCCATCCTCAGGAAAGCAGGGCTCCATCACGCTTAACAGTTGCTTGGGAAGACAAACACTGTAACTCCAAACATCCCCCCAACCCCCACCCCCCCACCCCCTTACTTCTTCCCCCAGCTTTATAGCTGACCATGCCATCATATGGTATGGGACATCCCTTTGGTCAGTTGGGGCCAGCTGTCCTGGCTGTGTCCCCTCCCAGCCTCTTGTGCCCCCCCAGCCTGCTCACTGGTGGGGTGGGGTGAGGAGCAGAAAAGCCCCTGGCTCTGGGTAAGCACTGCTCAGCAATAACTAAAACAACCCTAGATTATAAATATTGTTTCCAGCACAAATCCAAAACATAGCAGCATACTAGCTATTGCAAATAAAATTAACTCTCTCCCAGCCAAAACCAGCCCAAGTATTAACTCTGTCCTCCTGGGTGTGCATTCTGACACCATAATTACATGATCAAGCAGGGTAAAATCCTATTCCTTTTAAATAATGTAACAGGATTCCTATTCACCTCAGTAAGCTGAGTCTTTCACTTAAAATAATTTTTCATTGTTCTCATGTTTGTTTAACAAGACTTCATATCCCTACCTGAGATATATTACATCCTTCCTTCTTGCATGCTTGACATCTACTTATTGGCAGAATGAGTTTTGTTTTGTTTTGCTTTTTAAAATATTCATTTTCTTAAGGCGGCAGGGTCCTGTTTCTCATGTCACTCAGGAGAAACCTCTGGAGGACTTCCATTAGTTTTACACTAACAGGAGTCAAAGGTGACTGAGGTTTTCTGCCTTTTTTTTTTTTTTTTTTTTTTTTTTTTTTTTTTTTAATATAGGTCTTTCCTCTCCATGGTATGAATTTTAATCATCTCAGATTCAATCCTGAGTAATTCTGAATGCCTCTTGGGAGGTGCTTAACAAGTAATCAGATTGTGGACTGAACCATATACAATTTCTTTCTGTCCGTCAGCATAGCATATGTTATATTCACTTAAAGGGCTGAATCATTTAACTGTTTAGCCCTTTTACCTGTTCAGGTAGGCACTGTTATCTTCCAGATATGCCGTGCTGGAGATGAGACAGTTAACTATGATGCTAATTTAGCTAGAAGCATAGGTGGCTTCTGTTTTCCAGAAAATGTTTACTATTGCTTGGTAATCTGTTTTGTGAAATTCCTTACTCTGTATTTTCCATATAAATGACTTTAATGGAATCTATTTGGGCATAAAAATAATAGTACAGAACAGTTTTAAATGATTCATTGCACAAACGCCTAAAATTAGGAAAAAGTGGATGCTAGTATATTGAATATTTGAAAAGCTGAATACAATCTTGTAATTAAAGTCTATATAGGTACACATTGGCAAAAAAAGGTGCAATTTAAAATGTTGATGATATCTTTTCAGGTTTTGTTATATAACTGTCAGACACCCTGTGTCTGAAAACTGTCAGGGTTTTTCTTGTTTTTGTTTTATTTTTAAATTATTTTTATATGTTCTGCTGCAAGAGCGTCATCTCCTCAAAAGCACTACAATGACAAAAAGTCTCAGCCAGTAAAACTTTTATTTTTCTTATTTAAAAAATAAAAATAAAAAATTAAGAAGCCACAAATAAACCTGAAGAAGTGAAATAAAGCTGTGAACTCCATGTGAGATGCTGATTAATGGCTGGCTTCACTGTTTTCTTTTGGATCTAAACCAAAACTCCTTTTCCAATGGCTCTAAATTTAATTATAGTTAAAGACAGGGACAGTTTCAAGCTTTCAGCACAAACCCAAGAAGTTAATATGTAGCTTTGAGAAACTCACTGGTACATCTCAAAAATAACACGTGGATTTGGTAAAGGTGCCCTGCATGTAGTTGTTATTCATAATGTATGGGGAAGGAAAGCATAAATCCTAACCTCCACTGTCTAGATGGTAAAATCACAAAAAAAAAGAATGAGTGGACTAAAAGCACATAGTTTGTTAGAGCTCACAGTCAATGCCTTCCAATGCCATTTTACCTGCCTCTTTGTTTGTCTTCTATTTTAAGTTAAAAAGGCTTGTTGGATTCAGTTTTCAAAGATGGACCAAAGTGTATAAAAGCGAATATTTACATTATTATTTTCTGGGTTAGCACAGAATAAATGAAGCTTAGAAAATAATGCAGTGAACCTAAAAATTTCCTAGAAAACTGATGCATTTAAGAGAATTTACAGGTTCACGCCAAGGCAGAGTGGGGAAGGGTTTTCCAAGCAGCAAAATACGAAGAAGTGTATGTCATTGTCAGCATAGACAGTGGGTTATTTTTTCCAGCCTCATTATTTTGGAAGAAAAGAGGTTTTTTGTGTCTGTTTTTTGTTTTTTTCAAAGGTGTTGATGAATGTGTCAACAGGGTGACAGAATTATTCACATATGATATTTATCTGTGGTGTGACCTTATATCAAGCCATACACATGTAGTCAGAGGTAGGGATATTTTTCTGGATCATAGCCTGACTTTTTCAGATGCAGCTGAAGACTTTTTGACTGACTTGGGTAATAAGTGTCTTTGCTAAAATACTTTAAGGGAGTAAGTACTGTGGAAGTGCAAGCCACTCACTCAAACTCAGACTGATATGTGGGAATATCAGCTGCTGAGAAACTGAGGGAACTTCACCTGTGATGAAAGACCTGAGGATCTCTGAATAGAAATTAATCTAAATAGCTTTTCATCTCTCTAGTAACTACACTACAGCAGTTTTATGACACTTTGGGAAACGGGGTGGAGATGGGGTGAAATCAGAAAGGCTAAATGTAGGTAGAAGGCTTGGCTGCCTCACGTGCAGATAACAGAGCAGGAGATGGGTCGGATGAAATTCCCTGGAAGTGTCTGTCCCTCCCACTACATCTGGAGGCAACTCATGGGGATCTGCACTCCCTGCCCAGCCTCAGCCTGGGGTCTTGATCCATCTATTGTGTTTCTCTCCAAGTACTTTTAGGGACAAAAAAAATATGTATCTATACAAACCAACTATTTTTCATCTGTCGTTGTGGACACTATGCAGAAAATAAAGATGGCATAATAACTCAGAGAGAAACTTCCCCTTTGATATATTTTTTGTTCCTTTTCTATTTATGTTATCTTTACTTGTAGCATATTTTTTGAGGCACCATTGTTCTATATACTCCCAAAAGAAAATTTATGAAAGTGCAAAAGCAGATCTGGTGTATTTCTGATATTTATCCATCTCAGGAACTCTGTGGTTCTGTGCTGTGAAAAATTGATAATGGTTGACCTTTGAAGTAAAATGGGACATGCCATTCCTGTCAATGCTTTTTCTACCACAAGTGCTGCAAATGAAACAAATTAACACAAAATATAGTCAAGTCCTGCTTAATGCTTTGTGGATTGAATAAGTCTTGGTGAAAGGATGCTTCAGCTGTACAGCAGTGGCATGAATTTACCGTCTCAGCTTGTATCATGCAGTCACTAGTAGCACACATTTTTCTTCACTGGATAGTCACTGTGGGCTTTGTGTTATTCCATGCTTTTCTTTATTTGGATTACCCTGAATAACTGAGAACTGACTGACAATCTGAATGCTTCCTACTTAGCAGGCAGGGCTAAAGTGTCTCCAGGGAGAATGGTGAGATTAAGGCCCACAGGAAGAATTATCCAAAGGGATAATCTAAAATCTACTGCATTTTCCTGGTTGATTTCATTAGCCTGCACAGCTATAGTGTAATTTCCTCTTTCCCTCTTTATAGGAAGTCATCTTCTCACATAGCTGAACAGATACAGAAATGGGGTTTATGCCAAGGATTTAAAGTGATGACTATTTCACATGCTCAAGCACTGAAAGACAATTTGTGTGTAATTTCATTATTAGAAGTGATAACAGAGTTGAGAGACTTATGGTTGGATACCAAACCAGAACATGCAGCTTTTTGATCTTTTAGTATAATATAAAACATTGATCCTTAACATGTGCCATTATAGAAGATGAAGGTTAGTGAAGGTGATGACAACATCTGTAAATTAAGTAGCCTTCATCGCAGCTTTTTATTCAATGGCACAGCCATGTTATTTACATAATCCTGTAATACCAGTTCTGTATTTCAGTAGACTAATAGGCTCTACCTGCAGTGCTCTGCTCTGAATTTCTTTTGGGCATTATTTAAAACTATGTTTTATGGGTCTCTGACAAAATAGAAAAGCAAGAGTAAAAGCTAATTTTGCAACTATATGTAGATGAAAGTCTCCCGTGTGCTTGGCTGGTTATCAGAAAATGCCTTCTTTTCATGAGAGCATGAGATTTACTGTTCCGATGTCAGTCAGGCTCATGCTGCTTCAGCTGACTTTTTTTTAGCCATGTTCTAACATTCCTTCTCCTTTTCATCTGCTGAATTTGTTTTCAGTCCTCTAGTTCATGCTGTTGGCTGTCATCAACATCTAGTTTTACCTCTGTCCTCTAGTCTCACAGTTGTGTATTAATGATGTTGGAAACGCAGTGCTGTAAAACTAGGGCTACCAAGAACTGTGAGTATTTGCATTATTCTAAGGCTAAGAAAGTCCAGTCATGAACCAAATTCCCACTGTGCTAGGCACAGTGCAAGCAAACACAACCCCTGCCCTGAGGCAGTGGTCTCATAATAGGCAATAGCAGATTAAGAAGAAACATCAGAATCCAGAGAAATACAGAAATGTCAGTCAACATTCCGAAAATAGCTTGAGAACAAGAGCTCACTACTGTTCTTTGCTATGAAGATAGAATATTATTTGTTCTGAAGACAAGAATCATGCAACATTTTTTAACATTATGAAGAGATATCAGGGAGTTCTTTCCTGCCTTTATTTTCCATCCTTTAAGAATGACAAGTTAGTTAAAATTCGTAACCACAGATCTATTTGATATCTGTGTTAGTACAAGGCTACTTCTTTTTTCAGACCAGTGAAGATAAAAGATACTTTTCCATTGCTTTCAAAAGATCAAACCGCATATGCTTTAAGGTTTTACATCTTGTAGCCTGCTATCACACTTCCTTTTCCATGTTGCCTTTTCTCTTATACCTGTACTGTTAGACATAAATGTCTGTCTACAGACTCACTGGGCATTCATTCCATGCATTTAGTGTTTTCCATGTGTCACAGTCTAAAAGTGCTGCCAGGACTATTGCTGCCCTATCACAAATCTGCTGAATTTCTTCTTTGCTCTGCAGTATTGGTTTTTGGGGTCTTTTGTGGTTTGGTTTTTGGTTTTGGTGTTGGTTTTTTTGTGTGGGGGGGTTTGTTTTGGTTTGTTTGTTTGTTTTGTTTGTTTTTAATATTACACTGCACTTCTCAAGTTCCTTGTAGTTTTTCTTTTTCTTTCTTTATTAATCATTTAATAGAATAGTACCTGTGTACACGTCGGTTTTCCAGTGCTAACTTTTACTAGTTAAAAGGGGTGCCTGGGACAACATATTTAGAGATCCTTAAAAAAACAAGGAATGATTCCTTCATGACCAATACATTGACTTTTACAAAAATATACTGGTGATAAGTCCTGGAAAATCTCTGCAGTGTAAGCTTTTTCTCTCAGCATTATGTTTTTCCTTGTAAGAGGTGGCTGAGCTAAGTGCTAGTGGTGGAACTGCTGAGAGAAGAAAGAAGTCAATACACTAGGTCGGGGTCCTCAAACTTTTTAAACAGGGGGCCAGCTCACAGATGAAGTGGCAGGCAGTCATCTGCGGCTGCTTGGTTTCCCCCCCAAACCCCTGGCGGGGGTGGGGTGGGGTTTCTGTAAATACGGGGGGCTGGATTGAGGACCCTGGGGGGCCGTATCTGGCCACCGGGCTGTAGTTTGAGGACCCCTGCACTAGGTTGTTCACTTGTCTTAGAATAACTATTGGCTACTTATACTACCAGCATCTTCTCTGTCACTTTTGCACTGGAAGAGACACTTACTGTCACATATATTAGAGACCAGTAGTTCTTAGAAAAAGTTGTGGAGTTTATACTGTTAGGACATTTTCTAATTCTGTCCCAGCTGTCCAAATCATGTTCATGATATGAATACCAGCCTACACCACAAGCATAAGTGTCCTGGTCTCAGCCGGGATAGAGTTAATTTTTCCTCCTAGTAGCTCATACAATACTGTGTTTCAGATTTAGTATGAGAATAATGTTGATAACACACCCATGTTTTAGATGTTTCTAAGTAGTTCTTACCCTAAGTCAAGGACTTTTCAGTTTCCTGTGCTCTGCCAGTGAGCAGGTGCACAAGAAGCCAGGAGGGAGCAGAGCCAGGACAGCTGGCCTGAACTAGCCAAAGGGATATTCCATACCATAGAATGTTGTGCTTAGTATATAAACTGGGTGAGTTGGCTAGGAGAGGCTAATTGCTGCTCAGGGACTGGCTGGGCATCAGTCAGTGGGTGCTGAGCAACTCTACTGTGCATCACTTGTTTTTCTTGAATGTTATTCCTCTATTCTTATCTATTATTACTATTATTATTATTATTCCTGTTATTATTATCCCTATTATTATTCCTATTAATAGTATTATTATTTCTATTATTATTTATTTCTATTATTATTATTAGAATTAATAATCTGTTCTTATCTGCATCCATGAGTTTTAATTTTTTCCAGAATCTCTTCCCCATCCCATCAGGGTAGGGAGGGAAGGAAGGAGGGAATGGCTTTGTGGTAGTTGTCTGCTGGGGCAGGTCATCACAACAAAAAGTTTGAGGAGATCGTAATGCTTAGTCCGTCATTGCTTCAAGGCTGTAAGAAGGAGGATCAGCCAGTTAAAAATGGTGTGTGTGTGTGTGTTTACGTGACATTAAAAATATGTTGTCAATACCTAACTATAGATCAATTGACCTCAATCTGTAAATGGGAGCCACCTCAACCTTCCCAGGCTAAGTTGTAAACTTAACTAATGAAGAAGCTCCATTGAGAATAGAAGAGCATACCGTGAAAAGATGCTGATCACTAAAATCAATAAATATGCTTATAAAATTATACAATATATTTAGGATCAGTTCTTGTAGATGTTTTTGACTCAGCTGAACCAGTAAGTCTTATTCAAGTATTTGCTGGTGCTACAGGCCTGTGCTGTTGCAATAGTAATATTGTTATTTACGTGGGTGTAAACCACATAGTATGGTAGTAGTACTCTGTAAGCCATAAACCATATAGTGAAGAATAAACATGATATTATCTTTCAGATAAATAGGAATACCAAGGCAAATATAGCTCTTTTGGTATAGTACTTGATGTGCAATGATTCATATGCCAGAAGATACAAAATATGCCTTACTGGCTCAGTCTCGGGCTGACTTTTTCAGAATGCTCCTGCAGGAGAAATAGGTAGTTCTAAACGTTCAAGAACAAGCAAAAGTTTTTTAATCTGTTGTTTATTAGGTTGTGCTGTTCATAAAGTAACTGGAGATTTAATCCAGCATCTTGACATCGGTTTTGCCAACCCTAGAAGGCCATTTCAGAACATTAATTTTGGAGTATAACTATTTGGCTATTTTAAAATTGATTTTTTAACTGACTTTATTCTGTAGGTTAGTAAAAGGGAAATACTGAGGACAGATTGATAACAAGTAGTAACATATTCTACATTTTGACATTGAAAAAATGTGCCTTCCTTTATATAGTGATATAGTATTAGAGCACTGAAGTCCTGCCTTGTGGTGTTTAATATAGATGAGTAGGGTGTATGTTGAGAACTGCTAAAGGCGGTCTGACATAATGTTCTACCTACATCATAGAAGATTCTTTGGCCCTCTCTGAGTAGAAAGAAGTAAATTTCCTGTATTTTTTCAGGTGATATAAGGAGATTTAACTGCATGAATTCCACAAAATGTTGCCGTAGTCATCCCATCCCATTTAGTTTTCCCATTTCTGTAAATCATGAGCAATTGCCTTGAGGACTATAGGGACATGCAATTTTGTTGCTGTGGACTGTGTGTAAGAAGAATCAAGACCACAAAGTTATTCTCCATTTGAAATGCTTCCAAAATATGGAAAATCTGGTTCTTGGATACATGTGTAAGGATAAGCTGCTTAAACATTTCATACTGAGGTACCAAATTGTAACCCTGCTGACTAGGCAATCAAGCAATTAATTTTCTTTACAAGGTAGCCAGTCACTGTGTTAAGCAAAGTTTAGCTTGTTATTCTAAGACAATGGAAAATTTTCAGACATGGTGGGGAAAAGCAGATGGTCAGTTCTTAAGTCTCCATAAACATGGTATAAATGCACTTCCATAACTTAGCAAAATACCTTACTTGCCTGTCTTATATGATTTACACACGTTTTATGGGCAGAGTAGGCATTTTGGGAAAGCACTTGGCATATTATTATGTTTCTTTTCTAACTTGAAGGGCTGTAATGCTGCATAGTGTTTGTAGTAAAAGCTGTTAAATAATTCCTTTTGCTCCTGCATGTTCCTAACCTTCATGCTTATCTAGACTATTGTCTCCCAACCCATCTTTTACCTTTTACCACTTAACTGTTGCTTAACCAAGCAATACATATTTCACACTTTAAAAGGTTTCCTCATTAGTCAGCATTGCAGTCCTGTGTTCACATAAAAGGCTCTTTTATTTATTCCCTCTGTTGTTTTTTTTTTTTTTAATATCTTCCTGAGAGGAAAAAGCTGTGAGCAAAGGCACTCTATTACACCTCCAGCTAAAAAGGAAATAATCCAAGTGAAACTGATATTTCCTGTCTCATTGTATGACTCAAATCACACAATTCATATTTGTTTCTTTCTTTGCAAGATCATGTCCACTACTACTCTGAGGATCTCAAAGCCTTGTTGCTTTACTGTTCTATTCTTTCTGCTGAATCAAGTGTACCTCTGAGTGCGTACCAATCCCTCCTGAAAAATTTGGAGAGCAAAGGATATATTGCTTAAAAGGTTGTTTCAATTTTTCTGTTTGACTGATAAACTGAATTAAGCCATGTCAAAGGAGAGTTTGTGGAGAAAACCAGCAGGAACTGGGGTGATAGCAGTGATAGAATGCATACATAAATGTGTATATATGTGTGTATGTGCAGGAAACAACAGAGGTAGCTTACACTGAAGTATAACTCCCACTTATACTGACACATTTATTCAATTCAGATTTACCTTAAGAAGGAAAGAAAATATAAAGATTCTAGTCTTAATGATTTTAGTATAGGAAAAAAGAGATTGGGAAGGTTTAAGAGAAGAAAAAGCATCCCAAAGAGTAAGTGTAAGAAAGCGAGAACCATGATGAACAATATGTTATGTTTCTCCTCAATACAGAGCCTGATGTAAAGCTGAAAAGAACATATCAAAGCAATCAATTAATACGTTAATTTAGATTAAGGTGTAACAATCATATGTATAGGTCTTGATTCCCTTTTCTCTTTGCTAAGGATGTTATATGTGTGATATATGTGTGTATACAGGGCATGCAATGGTTTAAATCACATCAATCCACCACACAGGGGTTCTAGAAAGAAGGCCTTGTAGGTACCAATGCTAGCTGACTTAGTTATGTTAACACAGATGGGAAAGGAGGGCAGCTAGCCAGAGATGCAGTAACACCTGGGTTTGAGAAACTTGCAGGAGGCTAGGTCTGTTAGCTAGCAGATGCAGTTGAAAGGGTCAAAAAGGTAAGTGAAGCTTATTTGTAATTGAAAGAGGAAGTTGCCATGTATAGCAAGGTAATTTGTGATACAAGAGAACAGCAAAACCAAATATCATCAGGACAAAAACTCATAGAAAAGTGATTTTGTGTTTCTTTTCTGGGAACTCTGAAGCAAATGATAGAAAAAAAAAAAGATTTAAATATTTCTTATAAAACAGTACTGGAGAGGGCTAGAGAATTTGGAAATAAACAAACAAACAAACAAACAACCACATAACAACCTAATACATGAGCGACATAGTGCCAAACAGCACAGGACAAGAAAGAAAAACCTTCCATCCATAGAAGTTCCAAGAATTACTGGGTCAAGATAGAGCGTGGATGAGCAAAAAAGCAACGTGCAAGTCTGGAGGAGACCAAGCAAGTCTGAGCTCTCAGCAGATGGATGGAAGGCTGTGAATATGTGCAGCTGTCAGGGCAGCAATTGGGCCATGTCTAGACTGTTTCCAAATTAAGAGTTGAAAATCAAAAGGATTAATGCTCTGGTCTACCACTAAGGAAGGCAGCCTGCACCTTATAAAGTAAATTTGTTTGGGAGTTAACAGGATGAAACAATAACACTCATGGGTTTTCTAGGTCTTTCTGAACCTCAGTAGACACCTTTCCTTCTAGACTGGTATTTTGACATTCACAATTCCATGTAACTTTGTTTCCTTCAATCTATTTGCAGGCTACATGAGATTTTTTTCCTGCAGACTAATTTCAATGTCCTGTCAAAATTAGATTTTGTTCCATAATATGTAAGCCACAGTATCACATTCAACAATTTCCCTTCATCTGTTAGTTTAGTAAGTAGAGCTAGGTAGAAGATAATGGTCCGTTCTGCTAGTCTGATGGCAGAACCATCTTTCCAGAACTTTTTTTTTTGCCAATTTTATTTCTAGCATCACAAATTACAATCAATGACTGCTTTTCATGTGCGATGATACAGACTGAGGACCCAGGTGCTTTGTTTTGCTTCCCAAATATCCACTAAGCAGGCAATGAGGCTACGAAGAAGACAGATTAAGATCACCTTGATGACAGGTCCTTCTGATACCTTTAGAGATGTAAGGGTCTGTATCTGCAGACTATACTAAAAATTCAAGATATTTACCTTTGCTTCTGAAATAATTTTGTCTTCTGTGTATTAAATACAGTGGCCTGCCTTCCATTTCTGACCATTTCAGGTGTGCTTTGTACTATGCTTAAACTGCAAATATCAATTTGGGACACAGTTTTGGACTGTAACAGGATGAGCTAACTGGTTGTGGATCAGATTCAATTCTCCGGAAAATTACTTTGTTAGGTAATTAGCAAGATACAGGGAGAACCTGCTGCAGCTTAGCCATCAAGGTCAGAAGAGTTAAGTTTATTACAGTGAACAAAGTGGTCCACGATATCGCAAATTTTCCTGGAGCCAGACACTCCTGCACCTGTAAATAGCCTTTACTGATATCAGAACTCTAACAGAACAGATAGGAGTGCCATTGTAGAAAGTAACAGGTGAAACCAGATCTTTTTTCCCCATAATTACTTGGACCTATTGAAAACAAAATACAACCAAAGATGAATATTACATTTAGTACTTTCCTAATGTATTTTCAAAATCAAAGTACACTTTTGGTTTTGTTGGTGCCAACAGAAATGATGCAATAAAATAAGATCGATTTTCTTAAACCCTGAAGCATTAAGATACTATTTAATAATGTTTGGTAGAGGATAACATTATTTTATGAATGATGTTTTGGAAGGCAAAGTAAGAATTTTTCTGTTCTTCATACTCCTGAAGTTGTGTATCTCATTGGTCAATAGACCTTTCCTGATGTTTTACTGTAAGGTTGGGCTCAAGGAAAACATTCAATATTTTTAGGTTTTTTACCTCAACTGAATATTTAAATGCCCTCAGGGTAAAGTGTGGGACTGTCAGAAGAAGCAACAGTTTGCCACGTGGAAAAGGCAGCTCAGGGCCACAAGTCTTCACAATGATTTAGAAACACTGGGTGTCTTCACCAAATACCATATGATGGTCTAATACATGTCAGATTGTTTACAGAGTAGCAGAAAATTTGTTCTTAAAAGTGACTGTAGAAAATTTTACTTCATTACTCAGTAGATGAATTCTACATGTGAGTCACACCTGCATGTTCTGGTGATTTATTTTTTTTTTTCTACTTATTACTGCTATTAGTCCTGCTGGGCCAACACAGCTGAGACAGCAAACTGCATTCTATTATTTCTTGAGTGTCATCCACAGACGTGTTTGCTATGTTCCGCTGACTTACACCTGCACAACCCAGTTGTGAGCTATGGGACCATACATTTTTACAAAGAGAACAGAATCTGAAAATAGCAGGGGTTTTACTTACTTATGTAACTGGAGACATAAATCGTCTCCTGGAAAGAAAAAGCTTGTCTTTACAAGACTTAGTCAAGATTGCAATATGAGCAGTTTACTTTATGACTTGTCCACTGAGGCTCTTTGAAATGCAAGTCACAGAACACCATTGCTGGTTTTTATACTACCACTTTTCAGCATGCAGCACATTAAGAGAAAGCCTGTTTACTGTCTTAATGTCTTTTTTTACGATCAAATTGTTTTACTTGGTTAATTCAGTTTGTTGTTTGCCAGTTAATATTGAATTCATTAGATTTGCCATTGAACAACCACTATCCTTCCACTTGTAGCGCTGTTTTTTGTGTACGTATGGACTCAACAACATGGCTCTATTACTGAACGGGCATGCTTTCTCTTTGATAAAAATTGCAGGATTTAATAGGGTATTCTGATTCCTTTACTCTCTTATATAGCCATTGTTTTTGCCTTCCAGTCTTTCACCTGTTTTAAAACTAGCTGCAGAGCAGACTGAAGGGTATTCCTTACCTTGTGCTGTCATGAACACTGACCACCAGTGTTTGACTACTGTGAACAGCATACTTTAGAATTACTCATGTATTTGTCACTGAAAACAGACATATTAACCACCACCCCAGACAATCTTTTTGCTTTCCTGTAAATTTTATTGAGCAAATACAAATAGAGATTAATGGGGAAAACAGAAGAGGAAGAAGCAATAAAAAGGATGTAAGTAGGAAAAGAATAAGCCAATACTAGACAACCACAAACTCCCAGAAGAACAGGGGATCTGTGGGATCATTAGGATGACAAAAGTTTCACTAGTTAAGAATGTGAGGAATAGAATGTGGTTGAAGAAACACAATAGCCTTTGAAGATGTATATAAACTAGAGACAGGTGGGGGATAAAAATTCCAGCTATGAACTACAAATGAGATTATTAAGTAGAATTTTCTGTCACTTCAGAAAGTTTGACCTTAGTATTTGAAATTCATATATCCTTGATCTTCATTAGTTTGACTAATCTGCTTGTGACTTTTATTTGTGTTATTTTCACAAGCTAGATTTCACCTGTTCATAAGTAATGTAACTTTTTCCTGAACTGTCATTGTATTTAAATGAAATTTTGCACATTTTTGAAGGGGAAAAGTACAGAAAAGTAACATAAATAAGAGATTTCTACTTTGTGTGCAGAAACAGTTACTCTTTGGAAAAATATTTAATGAATTTAACATTTTCCTTTTAAAAGAGATAACATTTTTTGCCAGTACCTATTACGTACAAGGGTCAGAACTTTATGAATGGGAATATAATTCATTATTTGTTTTTCTTTAAAAGTATAGGAGCAGATCCTCAGTGAATGGAAATTGCTCTCTCCTTTCAGTGCACAGAGCTGTGCTGATTTACACCAAGTCATATAGAACTTCCCTAAGGGGGGGATATTTAGCACAGTTTGTTAAATTAAGTGATCATTTTAATGGACCACACAGAAGGTGTGAGACAAAAGTGAAAATGCCTTGAGTATAAAGTTCTGAACATTACAACTGGTGACAGAAGGCCTATCAATGAGACAGTAATCCTATAAAAATACAGAAAGATCAGATTGCTTGTTGAATTAGAATTGCTTTAATATGGATGCATGCAACTGGATAGCAAAGGAGCTGGAAACTTTCCATCTGCTTTGTATACAAAGTGATTAGATTGTGATCACTTAGTCCAAGAGGATAGAAATGATGCACAATTCTGCCAGGAAGAGACATGCAAATTGGATCAATTAAGCTTTGAGAGTGCTCAGACAATCTGGTAGAGAAGTTTACATGCTGTGTCAAGTGAAACTTAGCAAAGATCAGTCTTGAGTGCTGGGGGCAAGTATTACAGTGATTTAAACTCTAATCTCCAAGAGTAATTCATTGGTTTTGGATGCAGTTATAAAACCGATCAGATACTATAATAAAATAATCAGATACTATAACAAAAGTTCCCTTTAGGAGACGTTTGATGGGATACACAAGAAGCATGACAGACAAATTAGTAACAGTCATCTGAGTTGAAACATTTGAGGTAGATGAGAGTAAATTCTGAATGGCTGATTGTGTTTGCAGTTAATGGAATACATAATACTAATAACTCCTGTACCTTCCTGTTGACCACAACGCTTCAGAAGCAGGGAGTGTTCTCATAAGGAAGTCAACGTCTCTTCTATTTTTTATTGAATCAGAGCTCACTCTGAAGGAGAACAATGTGAAAACGATCATTAAGTAAGAATACTCTAATTTCATCAGGGGCCATCTTAAGAATTTGAACTGTGCACCCTGTGCAACATCTTTAGGGTGGCAAAAGGACACATAGTTCCAGATAATCAGAGGGGTCTTTATGTAAATTGAAAGGTCTCAATATATATGAGGTATGGGAACCTTAAGAAAAGAGTTTCTGAAGGAAGACTTTTAACATTTTCAGTAGAATCCAGATGGCTGTCAGAATTAGAAACAGGTCTGCACAATTTGAATTTTAATGTAGATTCAGCAAGTATACATGACCAATGTAAAGTAACACCTGCTATTTCAATATTTTCTCATCATTTGTTTATCAAGGGTGCATAAATTGATTGCATTGTCAGCATTTAATGACAGTGAGTAAGAAACACAGCAAGAATGTGTTCTGGTGAAAAGATGAAAAAAACAGACCAAAAAAATTCTGGGTTGGTATCAGTATTGTACATAGCAAAACTCATATCTATGGATTTTTTTGAAAAAATATAAGTGAATTTCAGTTTTAATCCATAAATATCTTCTCTGTCAGAATATGATTTAAGGAAACAAGGTGTAATGACTGCATTGGAATTTGATGACATTGTCTTTACTAAACAGTCATCATGCTCACCAATGTAGAAAAAAACATCAGGAGAGCACTGTCCTTTACATACAGCTGTTAAAATCCTTCTAAGCTGGAAGGCTTTACAATTAAACTAGTATTGTTCATGTTAAGGCAATTTGTTATGGTTTTGAAATACTAATATATTTTCCTCCCCCTCAAATGTTTTCTGAAAACCAGCACAAAACATAGGCATTAAAAACATTTCTTTCCCAGTCCTTAATCCTATGGTAAAAATGCCTATCAAAATATGAATTACTATCTGGAGGCCAGTCTGGTTATATCTGAAAGCCCTGGCAGACATGTACATTGGAATGGTTACCAAAAAAAAAAAAAAAAAAAAAAAAAAAAAATCAAACCTTTTAAAGTATTTATTCACAAAAAATCATTTAATCATTTTATGTGTTCTGAACAGTTTAAGACAGTCTTTCAAATGTACTTATTTTCTGTGCATACTTCAGCTTGTTCTGAATACTGAAAAGCTACAGTGAGAATTTATGTAATGGAATCACTTAAGCTTCTGCTTCTGCTTCTTACAATTAGTCTATGTGATGGACATTGCCCTTCATTAAAGCACCCTTCCTTTGCACGGGGATTAAGGCTCTATTTCAGAAAGGCGCTTAGGCATATGCTTAGTACCAACTCTCATGAGCGTTAAGTAAGTCCTGACGTGCTGTACATGGATAAGAATGATTTCTTAACTTAGAGAATTCTAAATCAGAGATGTAATTTGAAGTAGCACAGTGTTACTTTGCCTTACTCTTTGAAGTAAATTTTGAGTAATGGGCTGTTAATTAACTAACCAGTGTGTACAGGTGGATGGATATGTATTTTAGAAACACTTTTGGTTAAAAATCAATGTGAGAAACCATCTTCAGTGAAATACATAAAAGTAGGGGGAAAAAAGAAAGAATTGTCTTATAGCCTAATGAAAAAAACCCTAACTTATTTATCATTCAGTGTTTTACCTTTGCTGAACTGTGGTGTTAGTAATCAGTCACAGTAGTGAATAGAAAGAACTACAGAAATGTTAAGGGGTTTAATCAGGCCAGACTGAAATAGAGTTTCTAAATTAAATATAAACACACTGACAACAATAACTTGTGTTTTAAGATAATAAGTTAACCAAGGGATTCTTCTGCTCTTTTTAAGTGAACTCATTTTAAGACACAAAGCAAGTGTCTGTAGGAAGATATGTAATACTGCACTTTTATTTGGTCATGTATTCGTTTTTCATGTTATATTGTCACACTAGCAATGAACCTCTAAGACTTTCCTATGGATTTTCATTGCCACCCTTTTCATATAAAATAAATTACTCATTTAAAAATTTTATAGTAATTTTTTACGTTAAAGATTATTTGGGTTGTATAAAACATTTTATAATATATAACCAATATGATCATACGAAGAACTGTCAATTTCAAGTTGGCTATAAATCTTTCAGGACAGTCAGCACGAAGTATTACATTTATCCAAACATATAAAACTTTATAAAGAAAGACAATAGGGATTTAATTTTTTAAGAAGCAAAGCACAATAACAAACACTTGTGCCCTGACATTTGTATTATAATTTCTGTCCATTAAAAATGAAGAGGTAGACCAACATGTTAACTCTGCTTTATTTTAACAGTTTCATAAATATTATTTATCAAGTCCTTAACTGCTTTCAGGGAAATGTGGCTGTGGACCCAGTTAATTACATGTTTTTGTATTGTTAATATTTCATCATTAAAATGATCAGATTGTGCTTGTTTTTGTAGTACTCTATAAGATTCTACAAACACAATTATTCACAGTGATTCAACTGCTTTACAGTTACATAATTTACCCCTGTGTTCTAGTCTGTCAGGGTTTCAGCACTTCACACTAACACACAAGGTAATAGTATAAGTGGATATTTAGTGTCGTTAAACTTTCAGGAGCAAATGAAATTTGAGGAATTGATACAATATAAAACCAAACCAAACACAACAGAAAAAAAATCTACACCCTCTGGGTTTCTATTCCTTGGTACTAATGTTCTTTGGAAGCAGGTTCCTATAACAAAAATCATTATCAACCAAGCAATGCTGCAAGCTATTTTGGATAGCTGGAGCAGAAACAGGATAATCACTCTAAACTGTAGATCAGTAGTTTGACAAAGAAGAGACAATATGAGAGGTATAATTTCCACTCTAAAATAAAGACGTTCAGTATAAGTACATATGTCAGAAAAGACTTCAATACCAAATGAATTTTTGTTTGTAAATTTGGTGTTATTGATATGGTAGTAAACAAGAAGTGTGTGGGGTTACTTTTCCCTCTCAGTGCTATTACAGATAATTCTTTAGATTACAGAGTTAGATATGAAAAAATACACCCTCTAATATACTCTCATTTTCCATTTCTCATTTTCATTTTCTCATTTCTCATAATCCTAGGCCTGAATATCATGGCTACATAGAAAAAGCAATATGGCAGAAACAACTTTCCAATCAGCATATTTGTGTTCTTTTTTTTTTTTTTCTTATTTTCAAGAACGGGGAAAAAGCAAAATCATTCATTTTGCATTATTGCAGGTGTATAAATTCTGCTGCTGCTTTTTTTGTTTCATCTTCCCTCTTTCCCTCTTTCCTGTGCCATAAGGCAAAGTTTATTCATGCATTCTTTGGTCATAAAAATACATTAATAAGACTTAAAAATAATGAATAATCAATGAAAGGATTAACATGTTTTCACAATGTATAGTGTTATAAGAACATGAGTTATTAATTTCACTACAAATATATATGTATTTATGCATATATACATATATGTATTTCATTCAAGAGAACTGTATGTTCAAGAAACAGTCCTTTACTGAATGTATTATAATTGTGCAAGCAATTGTTTCATGTGTAGTGGGGAAGTAATTTCAGAAGAAGAATGAGTGAAATTTCTTGAGGGCTTTGTTTCTGTTAGCTGCTACACATGCACAAACTTTTCAAGCCTATGGACATCTGCTAGCCTAGAGATATTCTTCTATGAGATATACTAGGGTCACTGGTATTTATTCACCATGTTAGATTTTTTAAGCTTGATCACTTTCATAGAAGCTATATATGGAGATTGCAGGGAGAAAGCATTCTTACACAATTGTATTACACTGCTGAAATAGAGAGTAGTGACTTTAAGAGAATTTTGTCTTATAGCTTCAGTGATTCTTGGCAACAAAATAAATCAAATCACTGGACCAGTAAATACGTTGGTTTAGCATATAGCAGCAAGTAGTATGGTGCATTTTGAATCATGTGAAAATATTGGTATGTACAGAAGACAACTTAGTCACTTTTCTTGGAGAATAAGAAATACAGAGACTCAAGTACAGCTGGTAAGAATAAACATTCAGGATTTTTTAAATAGAATTTCACTGCAGTGGTATTTTCACATGACTTAATTCCGTTAGGTGTTTGTACAGATGAGGTTTGAGTCATTGGTTTCTTGAATCAAAACCTAAATCTATTTGGGTAAAAAGAAGTGTTTTTTTTATATGGTAATTCACATAGCAAATGCACTACTGTGTGGCTTGGTTTGTCAGTGATGCAGTTCTGTTACTGAAATACTCAGAATGAGTACTACAAGGAATAAATACTGATGGACTGAGAGTGGTTTGGTAAATAAAACACCCCAAAACAACAAAGCTAAATATTGAACAGATCTGTAAGGATACCAATGTGCATGTTGTTTACAAATTCTGTGGTCTGTTTCCCTATTCCAGATTCTAGCAGGATAATTTCTGAAAAGCTTGAAGTGTGTGCGCGAGGGGAAAGCAGGTCTCTTTTCCGCACCTATTCTGAACATGTTATGTTGCTTGCAGGCTCTTGGTGGTGCTACAATACAGTATTGCTGCCCCCCCCCCCCCCCAATAAATATTATGCAATTAGTACGTGATGATGCACAGTATACAGATGGCTTTTACTTCCCAAAGCTGCCAAACTGTCTTTTAAAGAGTGTGAATGACAAATAGTCATTTTGGAGAGTGACATGTCATGATGATGGCCCATTAAAACTCCTCAAGAATACTCAGCCAGCTACATATGCCCACTCAGCTCCATCTACAGCAGCAGCTGCTTCTGAGTTCCTCCTGTAGCTGCACTAATCTTAATGGGCTGGCTGCACAATTCTCTGTCGCCACAGGGCATTTCGTGTTCTTATTAAAACGAGGGGGTGGGAGAGGAGCAGATTTGTGAATACAGCATTTGCAGAGATCAGAAAAGAAGAGGACAGTATAAGTAAATGTGCGTATGTGTGCATATGTGTGCATGTGTATGTGTGTATATATATACTTGTCATACATGTGTACATACATTGTATATGTATATAAAATCACTATATCATTGTCTATATAAAGAGCTAAATTATGTAAGTGTACGGAGAGAGGAAAAGAACACTATAGACAGAACTGGGTGTTATTAAGAGAAAAAATGTCATAAAAATGTGACATGGTTGCTCTTATCACATCCAGTTTTCAGTATTTCCTATTAATTATTCAACTCACTAGCCTTTAGACGACAGTATCTCTTTATCCTAGAGGAACCTTTCATCTGAACTTTGTTTTCCACTTAGAAGCCTTGAGGGTTTACTTAGATACTAACTGGAATGTTATGAAGTGTAAGATTTAGAATTTTGGTAATTCTATTTTGAATTTTGTTTGAATAATAACCATCAGGGAACTAAAGAAGTTTCACTGTTCTCTTTCACGTTTAACCCCTCTTTTTCAAATGGTTGAAAAAATTAAATATTCTCTTCACTTCATGTGGCTGAGGTGATAAGGTTATCCTGCTGGAGCATAGATCAGTCACCTAAGAGTATAAGGGCTATATATTTTTTACTAAACTCTTGCACCAACATTATGAACCTTTTATTGGGGAGACAGTAAGGGGAAAGAAATTAATAGTAAAGCCTAACTGCTTATTCCAAGTTTGATCATGGCAGAGAATAAGTCTGAGTAAATGAATAAAATTTATTATTTTATTTCTTATGCACAGAAACATATGTTCTGTAACAGCAAAAAAAGTTCAGAAGCTACATTAATAGTGAAAATAAGGATTTATTTTATCTTTTTTTTTTTTTTAAGAATGATACCTAGTTCATTCAAAACAAGCTGACATTTATGTTACTCTTCCTGTCCATCCTTTATGTTTCTTATGTTTCTGGTTCCAGGACTTTAGAATCAACAACAATTTAAATTGTACCCTCTTTTCTTTTATTCTTTTTTTCTCTCCCCCTCCAGAGTAAGTAGGCTTTTTTTGGGGGTTTTTTTTTGGTTTGTTTTTTTTTTTTTCTGGGTGTGGAGTAGTAGTACACACCCTTAGTTAAATGACACCTAACCAGATTCAGGTTACTAGCCTTTTTAATCCCTGTTGCATTAAAAAGAGCAGGAGAAGAAGATGTTGGTAAAGTTATACAGCTTTACTCTCAAATAGTACTCTAGCCTAACACTGATCAGTCACTGAAGGTCAGCTCCACTTACAACTCAGCATTTTCTTTCATTCGTACTTTTTATTTTTCGTTACTGTTTTATCCCATTTCCACTTGTCATTCTTCCTTTTGCCTGTCTCCTTTTTTCTTCCTCTAGCCCCATCTCCTCTGCTTTGTCACATTCATTTGAGGTCTTTCATCAGTCTATTCTCTATTCCAGTTCTCTCCTGCTCCTTCAGACCTGTCCATGTTCTCATCCACTCTGTTTTTGTTTTTATTTTTTTGATTACATTTTTTTAAAAAAAATCCTCACTTTCCTCTCTTCCTTCTTTATCCTTACTTTTTCCTTTTTATCCTTATTATTTTTTCTCTTATCTTATGCTTTTTAATCATGCACCTGCATGAATACCTTGATTGTAGATGAAACTTTGTTCTCACAGGCTTTATATAAACTGTTGACTATGAAGATCTCAGAGGTCAAAATACACAAAATGACATATGATTTGCCTACAGGAGGGTTATTAAGGACAAGCTGTAGGATGGTACAGCTGGTACTCCCAAAAAGACATGCCCGGGGTTTATCCTGAGTATGAAATACGCCAATATGATAGGTAGTCTCTCATTATCTCATTGCCTTTGTGGTGATCGTGGGTAGATATATTGGCTTGTGGTCATTTGTAGGACTCTAGTATTACCCTTGGTAAGACAAAAGAGGATTTGGAGACAGTCTGAGTTCAGGCAGCTTATATGGACATTGCTGGATGTGAAGAGATCTCAGAAATGACTTGGACCTTGGTTGTCTCACCAGCTCTTGGGTCTTTGGTCAACTCTGAGCACTCCAGAAACAATATTGGGCGTTTTAGACCAATACAGAATGGAAGTTTTGCCTAGGCTGACTGGGTTTTGAGCAAGCCTTTCACCAGCTGCTTGTGTTAGATAAATAGAATGTGGTTATACTGTGGTCTGCAGCACGGACCTTCTTGTATTCCCACATGACTGCCTCTGCACTTGCCTGACAAGGAGAAAGTCTGCAGGCAATAAAACAGTGCATGAGATTGCTAGTATGTCAAAGTGGCAAACTGCGCCGCTGTGGCACAGTTCTCTGTGCCCCTACCCTACTAAACTTACTGCTGAGACAAGAAAACTCTGGCAGCATTACAAGCTTATTCCTTCTTTTCAAACTCTAATTAAAAATATTAAGGTTTTGGGTATAGCTATTTATATTGACTTGATCTCTTCTCTGTATTGTCCATTATGCTGAAAGCACTGAACATAGACCAGCAACTTTCCTTCTGAGCCCTGGCTTGTACTATAGTTTTACATAAATTAATAAAACCAAAAGCAAACAAACCCCCTCCAGGACCTCCTTTATCACTTTCTCAACATTTCTTGGAAAAAAGGCTTTTACAAGAAAATCATTACCTGCTGAATAATACTTTCACTCGTGTCTGGGTGTGAAGTCAATCATATAAATCACAAGCCTTTGCTGACATCAATAAAATGTTGAGGAATCTGTCTCTGTCCCACAGGACTTCTGTAATGAGACTGAAAAGGAAATTAAAGCAGATGTCTGAAGCTGTTGTTATTAAAATATGGTTGCAGTTTACAAGACTGAGAGTTTCATAGATCCCTCTGAAAACAGCAATTGTGTTAGTAACTAATGTGTTTGTGAGGCCCTTAAACACTGGAGAAATGTGGTATGTGCGCACATTGGATTTTACTGAAATGTTAACTCCATTGTCTACGCTGAATTTTAGTTACTATTTGAATTGAAATTGTTCCAAATCAGCAATATTGAACCCTTAGTTACCCTGCTAGATAACAAATATAGTGTTAAACTTAAAAAAAAAAAAAAGAAGAAAAAACCCAACCCAAATGTCTAGTATTTCATCCTAATATTTTATTCAAAACAATCACATGATATCTGAGGGAAAAGTGGTTTCAAAACCACAGTAAATACTGAATCTAAGAACAGAAGTTTTGAGAACCTGGCTGTTGCGATGAATAAGATTTAATAGAAATAGACAAATTAAGTTTTTGTTACAAATCACCTACTTTCTTCCATCTTGTGGCAATTACATGTTTAATCTGTATACACCCAGAAAGCTTCCTTTTGATGTCTTCCCTGAAAACAGGGAGGGCACGCTGCATATGAAGACAAGAGTGTCTTCCTCCCACAATCAATTCTCAGGTGTTTTGTGATAGTAAATTGTTATAAAGCACAAAGGTTGCTTGTGGCTTGGTGCACTTTCTTCCTTTTGCCTTTTTCTGCTTCCTAGTCCCTCCTTGCTTTTAGTGAGAAGGCAGCAATAAAGCTGCAGTTGTGTCAGTTCTGTATCACCAAGATCTATGGATGCCTGCACAGTCACGAGGAGGCAGTTTTCATTCCTATCCTCCCTTTCTAGTTACTTTCACAGTGAGAAAGGAAAAGGTGCAGGCAAGGTAACTCCTTCCTTGAGAAAACTTTTCAGTTGTTCTGCAAATGAGTGCACATTTCTTATGGTCTCAGGGAGCTATGGGGCTAGGCTGTACTGAAGCATCTCTTGTTTGGTCTGTCTTTCTCTTTCTCACCATTTCCTCTGTGATCCAGCTGATGCTGAAAACCTGGCAGCTCCCCAGGTTCTCCCTGTGTTTTTCATCCTCACCCACAATCTGTAAACTCCACAATGAAACATTAGTCATACTGCCACTAGGAGGAACAACTGCAAAGATGGATCTCTGGGGAAAGAAAAATGAAGGGAGGCATATAAGCACTGCACCTGCTTTAAGGAAGCCTGAATTGAAACTCAGAAATGGCACACCTCCCATTCAAAGTTCATACAGATCAGTGGTGGCCACATAAATTGCTTTTAATGCAGTGCAGTATCTCTGCTTACTGATAAAAATAAATGTCCTTCCATACTGAAAATACTTCATTAGCATACTTTAATGGCAAGTGATGCAAAATTACATCAACTTTGGTCGTACAGATCTATACCTACTAACAGAAAAAAATCCAGAAGCTATTGAGTATTAGGGATCTTGAAGGAAATGTTTTATTTAGGTTCATGATTCTAAGGGTCTGCGTAAACATAAATGCATTAGGTGGAACCCTATACTAAGCTGCACTGCTGCAAAGCTAAAAAATGTGAGGACAAAATTAAAGGAGTTGGGGTAATAGTTTCTTTACTACTAAGCTGATTGCTTCCTTCTTTACTGTGATGATGGTGAGACACTGGGCCAGGTTGCCCAGAGAAGTTGTAGATGCCCCATCCCTGGAAGTGTTCAAGGCCAGGCTGGATGGGGCTTTGAGCAACCTGCTGTAGTGGAAGGTATCCCTGACCATGGCAGTGGGCTTGGAACTAGGTGAGCTTTAAGGACCCTTCCAACCCAAACCATTCTATGATTCTATGATATCCAAACAAGCATTTTCTAAAACTAAGAGCAGTTTTAGGAGTTGGGCCTAAGAAGATATGAATGCTTCCTTTTTAGGTTGAGTTCAGACTGTAGAGGTTACTCAGTTAATGATCTTAAAAAACCCAAAACACAACAACAACAACCAAGTGCAGTTCTACACACTGACCTTCTCTGCCTCCACAAGGCTTGTATGGCTTTTCTCATTAGATTTGTTCACTCTTTGCTAACTTTCCTAGAACACCAAAAGCTATTTTCATATTAAAAATACATCATCTCTCTGAAGAAGCTTGCTGCTTCCCTTTTCTGTTCTCATGTACTCTTCCTTGTACCAGATGTATACAGGGGACACCCAACACAATGCTCTTAAAATCTCAGGGTTAAATGTATTTATTTCTTAACAAAGAAGCAATAGGATCAGCATATAGTAATTGGATCATGAATCTCAGATTTGATATAAGGTTACATGAAAGCCAAGGCAAACTGGAGAATGCCCATCATGGATATTGTGTGGAGAAAGCAATGGGTGAAATTAACTGGAAGTATGCAACCGTCTTTACCTATAGCATTCTTCTCTTCGAAAATTTATGGGAAGAATTTTGCTTACAATATTCATTGCAAACTACTTCCGAAAGAATTTTTTTCTGGGATGTTCCAGAATGGGATCAGGTGAGATTTACCCAGTGAATCCTTGAATCCTCCGTGTCTCTTGAAACAAGAATTTTGAAACTGCCTTTGTCTTGATCCTCCCTACTTCTGAAGTCCCAGTCCCCATGTGCAGCTACAGACTGAGCTGCAGTTGTGTCGCCTCCATGAGTGTGGGAGGAACGGTATGAATGTCACCTCTGTAGAATGTGTGAGAAGTGATAGACAAGCTAGTATATGGCACTGCCATAGATGCTTTCTGGAGCCTTCCTGTAAAGTACAAGTGTTCTGAGGACTAATATAATTCTATATAATTGTTACTAAATTAACCACAAGAACAAATAAAAATCCCAGGTCTCGTTCTTAAATGTACTACTTCCTAAGAAAAAAAAAAAGGGGGGTGGGGGGGTGGGACACCCCAAACCAAATAAACAAAAACAACAACAGCAAGAACATGCAAGGTATTTTCTAAAGTCAACGCTACAAGGAAAATATTAGTTCTTACTTCTTAGGTTGTTAAAATAAATAGCTGGAAGGCAGGTGGTTTGAAGTCACATTTGGTAGTAGTAGAGCATTAAATATGGTGCAGGACTGCTGCATTCAAGAATGTTGTTCTTAGTTGCAAATCACTGATGCCTCTACATTAATGACTTTAATGTAGAAGCATGCAACTGCCTCTGGAATAAAGGTGCTGGAACTAGAATAAAGGTGTTAAAACTGCAGCAAACATACACCTGGATCCTGTCAGCCTAGTTTATTTTTGCTTTGTTCTCTTGTACTGTACTTTTAAGTTATCTCAGATGGACACTAAACTACACATAAAAATGGTGAAGAAAATTCTTTAGAGTGCTTTACAAAGAATTGATTGTGCTCTAGTGCCAATCTTGAGCTCTATTACCTTCCTGGATTTCAGTAGGTAGGGAATGGTGCTTTACTAACTTGAGCATGGGCCAGCATTGTATTTTAAAGGCTTAGTAGAACAAAGTTTTAAGAAAAGATATAAAGAAGTTTGCTGTCCCAGAGCCTCATCCTTGGAGTAACAAAGGTCATTGCTAATCACTTTAATAAACCATGAAGTAGCAGTTTTGTACTAAGGCATCATTCCAAAAAGTGGCTTCTGTTCAGCGTTTCACTCCAGGGCACCAGACACTGTAGTGTAATCCATGAGTTGATTTATGGACCTCAGAGGGGGAGTCCTTAAAAAACAATGCTAATCTGTGAGCCACTGAGTGAGCAAATGGGAAATGCTGAAGCTACATCATTTCTTCTTTCTCTGGGATGTGAAACCCTTACTCAGTGCATCTTTGAGGATTTACACTTCTGGCCTCTCCTCTGAAGGTCTCTTTTCTTTCAAAACACTGCTAGAAAGATTCAGAAAGCTGAATCACCAAAAAGACAAAGGCATTGAAACTTGGTCCCATAATTTCAGTTCTTGGGTAATGTCATACTCTGCCTTTCAGTCTAGACTGTAGAATTCTGGCTGTGTAGGGGGACCCACACAATGTCTCTGTAACACATGGGAGACCTGTGCATCCGGAAGTAGATCTTATTAAAAGAAAAGAGGGGGGGGGGGGGGGGGGGGGAAAGGTAAACCAAAACCAAACACAAACCAGACAAATTCTTACTTGCACAGGCCATTGCTTTTTTTTAGGGGACATGGCTACTTCTCTTGAAAAAGCAGCAAGAGCCCAAACTGCCAGATTTGTGAGATGAACAGAGATATAGTTTATGGAATAAACCAACAGCCATTTGGGCTGAGGAATACGTAGTGCTGCAGATCCTGAAAGACCCTGCATGTGAGACATGTTTTACCTTGATCTGCTTACAGTGTCTACATTGACTATTCCTGAGTCTGCTGAGAAGTAGGACTTTAAATGTTCAGGGAACTCCACCAAAGAAATCCTGGGCTCGTTTAGGTATCTCAGAAGTAGCACAAGAATGAGGATAAGCCACATTTTGAAATAATGTCTGACTTAGACACTTCTGTTTTTTGACCCAGTCCAAAGCTCAGACTCCATTTCTGTCTTAAAAGAGAGAGGGAGTGCACTGTAATTGCATAAGTATGAGCTATCCAGACAGTGTAAGTGAAATAATGTGTAAGAAATAAGCAGCTTTTTATCCAGCTGAAAAATTCAAAACTGATCATGAATACTTCCCTGCTGAAATAGGAAAAGGCTTTGCAGCTGTGCTAAGTTATGCCTGAGATAGCAATTTTCTGCATGTATTCTGGCAGTGATTACTATCTTAGCGATACTCCCAGCTGAGATAAAAAAATTGTTGGAGGAAATTATGATGATGATGACAACAGAGTTACCTCCAAACTCAACATGACATGGAGTTGGGACAGGTACAAAATAGATAAGAGACGTAAAGAATCCAAACATCTTTAACAATGTCCTCAGCTATTATCAAGTATTAATCTACTTTTTAACAAGCAAGCAAGTACTTCAGCTTTTACTGATGTTCTTTTTACTTGTACCATATTAAATAGATATTGTGCGATTTACCTTAACATGATATTCAGATCAATTACATTGTTCATGCAAGTTTGAAAAGTATAGGAGAATTGTTTGAGTTGGTGTTCTATTACAAGAAGGTGAGAATCAGTAGACGTAAAAGAGCTACAGAACCTGTGGAATCTTGCTCTGTAACTTAAAATAGCTTGCATGATGAGGAAGAAAGTTTTTTTTTCTGTACATCTGTCGTGCATTTTGACCTACTAAGTTACAGCTGTTCTGTGTCTGCTACAAGTAGCCCCAGGGAAACTACACTAGACTTCAGGTGCGGTGTAGTTCAGCTGGTGCCAGGACACTTCTTGGTCTTTCCGATTCCGCATTTTTCTGAAGTTAGATAATGGAAAGCAAGATATGGAAGTGAAGTTACTGGTCCATCAGATTTTAGTGAGTGATCTATCAACCAATCCATTTTAATTAATTTGCTATGTTTTACTGCTCTACACAGTAAAGACTGAGGAAATCAGTGTCATTTCCCATACATGCACAGGAGCAAACACACACTGACATTGAGTTTATAGCGACATTTATTTGAAGTCTCACCCTTCAGTAGGATAATAAACTGAAACCAACAATGTACTTAAATTCAGCTAAGAATAAAGTCACAGTTGTAATCATATGTGTGCATATGTGTATGTGTGCCTATGGAAAACTCTGGTATAAGAAGACAATATCAAATGCATTTGAAAATTAGATTGTTTGCAGGAAAGAATGAAATTACCTTGCTTGAAAGAGCAAGCTGACGCATTCTAATGGTCTCTCACATGCCTTGCACGATAAACATTTAGCTTATCTTTTCAAGAACAATAAAATTTCATGTACTACTGCTCGACATAAGAATTATTTTTACATATCTCCATGCCACTGACTCTCATTTTCTCATCAATTTTTCACCAGCTTCACTCTGATGTTGATAAAGGAGATGGTTCCATCAAATACATCTTGTCAGGCGAAGGGGCAAGTTCCATTTTCATTATTGATGAGAACACGGGGGATATTCATGCTACAAAGAGGCTGGATCGAGAAGAGCAGGCCTACTACACACTCCGAGCACAAGCGTTAGATAGGCTGACTAATAAACCTGTGGAACCAGAATCTGAGTTCGTCATTAAGATTCAGGACATCAATGACAATGAGCCAAAATTTCTGGATGGTCCTTACACTGCTGGAGTTCCTGAGATGTCTCCTGTGGGTAAGTGCAAAATACACTGTTGGTGTTGCGGGAAATTTGTTCCTATTGCCTTTTTAAAAATTTCATTATTTTTTTCTGTATCACACTAAGCTATTTAATTATCTATGAGGCACCTGCAACAGATATTTCAAGATTTAACTGGAAATAGCATGCTAGATTAAGTATTTACCCTTTCAAAAAATGTGAAACTCAAAGAGCTATGCAGGGATTCAGATAAGCATTTTATGGTGTATTTCTCATTCCAGTGCCCAGGGACTTTTGTTTTATAATTCTCATTAACAATAATAAGTTTCATACCTATGCTACAGCACTCAGAGGTGGTAATTTATCATTTTGTTCAGATAAAGTCTGTTCTTAAAAAACTCTTCACATTCCTGCAATTGCAGAGCATACTTTTTGGGGTAAGTGTTGCTTATATTAGTAACAGTTTACTGTGTATCTTTTCTAATACCGAAATCCAGCTCTCTGGGAAATATATACAAGCAGCAGGGACTGGGGTACAACTTGAGAGAGTTTCAAAATTCCCGTGGAATCAGAGAATGGCTTTTAGAGCCTTCAGACCCTCTGTTGGAAAACAAGAAATGCTAATTTTTCCTAAGTTTGAGTTAGGGAAGAATTTCAACATCAAATCCACTCTCTCTTCATTTTAAACAGACCAAATGCTCATCTGCGGTCAGGCGCCACTGTTCTTTTCAAAGCTGACTGATCCAAACCAGATAGGACTTTGCCCCAGAGACTTTTTGGTAAATTTTGCTTTAACTTGAAATTATAAATGCAAGCATGAAGCTAAAAAAAGAAAAGTTAATCTACTTCAATGGAAATTTGTGTATGGGAAGTCTCACTTCAGGTTAAGAGAGTTATATGGTGAATGAAATTAGAATTCTCTTTGCTTGATTGATTTTAAGTCATAATAAAATTTGATACTCTTATAGCAAGACTGCCTATATAGCATTTGTTATAGTTTCCTTAATACCATCTCTTGTGGTTTTGGATGTTAAACAATACCTCTAAATTAGAGCTAGAGAGAGAAAAAGAATCTTCCCTACCTAAATACCCTGCAGCAATCATTAGTCAACATTGCTTTTATATTTGAAACTCAGCTAAGAAGCCAAGAGTAGATAAGTAAAACATTGCTAATGAGTTTTCTATTTATTTATTTTACTAAGCAGTGAGAATAGACACTATTTCTCATTTGATACTTAGCACTTATTCATTGTCACTTGAACATTATGTGGATGGCTGAAAAGGCAATAGTAGCCTTGGAAAGAAAGATGGGCACCACAGCTTTTGAGGTGTATCGGGGAAGAGGTGAAGTTGTTATGCAGTGCTGAGAACTTTTTACTGCTGTGCTTTTGAAAAACGGAGATAACCAAATAATCTCAGACTATGAAACCTAAATATTCAACACTTCAAAGATATGTTCTGCAAAAAGTATATATATTTTTAATTGTTGTTTTAGTTTAGAATCAAATTATTTAAGTGAACTGTAGCATGTAGCAATTATTAGATTATTGCACTTTTGTCTTGTGCCCTGAAGAGCAGTATTTCCACATTTCCCTTTCTTAGGGAAAGACAATTACTTCTGTCTTGTCCTTTGCTGGCATATTGACATATGGGCAACAACTACAGACCTAGGTAGACGTACATACATACACAAACCCATGGCTCTACCCCTCACCCATGCTCCATTTCTTCCAAAAATATATTGGAAATCAAGCTGTGGGGAGTGCACAGTCTGCAGTGGAGAACATAAGGCTCATTTTTAAATGAGCTTCTTTTGCATGTTGAATCTTTAACACATAAATGACTGAAGGATATTCTCTCCCTTACAGACCACACAGCACCAAATATACATTCAACTTAGCTGGAATGTTATGTAAAATTATTAACTGAGACTTGTGCACTCTCTGGGATTTGGATCTACTAAGGGCAGTTTCATCTTCATGAGCCTCCTGAAACTCTGCATTTTAAATATCTTCATGGGTACTATCACAGAACTACTGAATACTGCATTTTTAATGATTTAAGGATTACCATGTAATGCCTGTGTGGCACTTGTCTTACATGGTCACATCCTTTCATAGTTTATTCATATAGCACAATTTTTAACTAATCACGTAGAGCATTCATGAAATATTAAGGAGAAACAAAGTATCTCTCTCCTATTTTGCTTAAAATTATATCCGTGACAAGGATTTTTAATTGGATATTAAACAAAATGAAAGAGATCACAGGATTATAAACTTAAATTAACTACAAAGCTAGGAGAACTATAACCTTTAACCTAAAGGGTGGTTATTCAAGTATAATTATTCTGTATTTTATTTGACAAATATTTTAGGGCATTATCTAAGGCTAATTGAAGTCAATATTTTCTGTTATTTGAAATGACTTCGGGTCAGGTTCAAATTATATTTGGGTCAGGCCCAATTATATTGATTATCCTGGATAGGGTAAATATCTTGATGGCTTGTAATCTATTCATAGCAAGAACTTCAAAGATATGGCTATTCTGAAAATCATAGGGCTTTTTTTTAAAAAAAGAAAAGTACATCTTTTACTTAAAAAATCTAGAAGTGTTTTATTTCAAACAAACAGATTGCAAATTATAATTAAAAGAATATTAAAAGAGTGTTCCTGTAATGTTGAGCAAAAAAATAGCTTATGTGAGATACTGATCTGTTTGGCTTATAGCTGAGGGAACTGGGGATAAAAATCTAATACCCAACATAGTTTCGGTTTTGCTTAATCTTTACTCTCCAGACATATCAACAGCTTTGCTGCTACCCAGCACAACAAATATATTTCTTGCCACATTTGTTATTTCTGATTGATATGGACAGAAATATTTGACTTTTATATCAAAGGGACCCCCCCCAAAAAAAAACCCCAAACAAAACCAAAAAAACCCAACAAACAAACAACAAACCAACCAAAACAAAACCAAAAGCTTTATATCAAACTCAAATCTTTGGTAAAATTGGATAGGAGATTTTGAAAGCCTGAATGAAGGGACAGTGTCTCTCTCCAGTCGCAAGCCCCTTCTTCTTCACTTTATTGGACCTTGCTGCTGGGCTGAGACTGGTCAGGCTTTGTCCCTAAGTTGATGAGGCTGTAGGAGGAGAGGGAGGAGGTGAAGAGGGCAGAAACTGCCTCTCCCTCTTCACACTCCTGGAGCGGAAAGACAGCATTGCTGCATCAGCTCTGGGTGAGGGATGGTGGCAGAAGCACAGAAACACCAGATGTTATGGAGCAGAACCAGACTGGGTTGTTGCATGTAAGGATCAAGCAGGTGTTAGGGATAACTTAATAGTAAAGGTGTTTAATATTTCTAATAGCAGTTAATATCACATAGAAAAGTAATGCCATCATGGAATTTTGTGTATTACACATATTACACATCATTAATTGGTATCAGTCAATGCCTTTAATAACTGGCTGCCATTAGAGGTCTATTTTTATTTTTTAATATGGCTACAATTCAATTGATAAGGACTTGTCCAGTTTCAATAATAAGCATTTGTTCATCTAGTTTTAGAAACCGGTTTTCCCTTAAATGATCAGCAATTTAGGAACAGAAGTCACATAAACATTTCTTAGACAAGTTTGTTTAAAAACTTCAGTAAAATACCACACGTTACTGGCAAGCTTTTTAAAAGGGTCTGTGCAGAAGTTTCTAGAACAATTAACTCAGAGATTTAAAAAAGACCCCTTTGAAGGATCTCCAACTCAAAATAAACTTCAGCAACCAGTTTACCTTTATACGACCCTGTCACAGAAAAGGTTGATCTCTCCAACATGTCAAAAACATTGCTGAATCTCGACTTGGTTAAATTGAAATACAAATAATGCTTTAAATTCAAGGTCCTCTCTGCAAAAAATCCTCCCTTGCTTTTGCCTTAATATCAGAACTTAAATAGGTCAAGTTCTCAGATTACTGTGATTCTGTAATATTTACCAATATATATTAAAGGTTAGGTTAAAAATGGCAGCTTAAACATTCTGGAAAAAAACCCAAAAATCTATGTCAGCCATACAAAATTCAGTGTCTTGTTAGGCAGTATCAATAAAGAAAAATGTGTAACAACCTTTCATAAGCAGCGGGCATTTTCCCTCAGTAATTGCTGCAATTGCTGAAAAGTTTATGAAGTTGCTACATGCTGAATTATTTTTAATGAACTGATATTCAAGCTTTGTTACAAAGACATGATTTTAGAGAAAAATAATTGTAGAGGAATCCATATCTGAGAGGGAAAGACACTTTTTTTAGCAAATAGCCCCTATTTATTTTTTCCCCGTATCAGGCACACAAACCGTAATTTTTAAAGTTGTAGTTGTGAAGCTACAAGTTATAACAAGTCACTAATGAAAGTTTGGGATAGGGTTAATGTTCTGTTTACATCTGCAGTCTAGGGCTCTGAACAATACTGCCATAAACAAGATTTACTGGGACACTCATTTTGTTGGATGGACTGAAGGTGGGGTGCCGTTTATTGACTGTCTTATGTTACCTGTATGGACACGTGTGACAGGTGACCACCTGTGTCATTAGGTAGGGCAAAGTGTTCAGGAGTAAAAGGAAGACTTAATTTCAGTGCAGCAACACAGTCTCCTCTTGTAGGATGATGTACTTGGAACTACAATACAACTACCCATTCTTCCTCAACCTATGAGTTTCTTGACTGTCCCCGAGTATCCACAGAGCTATACTGGTTACTTGTCTTTTTTTTTAAAGGAAAATAAGCATATAAATTGGACATCAGTCCATTGCAAGAAAAATTAGGACAGCTTTGCGTTGCAATGAACGTCCTCTAAAGGAATTTCTGTTCTTCAAGAGAAACCTGCTTCCTCTAGGAAAATCTCTGGAAATTGTCACATACTGATCTTTCCATGCATTATTTTTCCTTGGAACTATTTCCTGCACATAGGACTTTTCACACAGTTAACACACCTTATGTTAGCTTGCATATTCTTTTTTTTAAAAAAAATATATTATGCAGAAATCTCTCTCATCATTGGACTTCTGTAAACTCAAAGTTTTTTCTGTGCAACTGGTAAAGAATGACAATAGCAGTGGTTTTAAAACATCTTACCCCAATCAGGGTTGAGAGAAATTAATTAGCACAAAGGGACCACAAAAGTATCATCGTTGCTGATTATACTCAAGTGGGATGAGTGCAGAAAGATTTGGTGTTAGAATTTAGAATTTCTACCTAAGGAAAATAACCCAACAAACTCTAGAGGATCTATGTGTTTTAGGAAACAACCAATTCGATTTAGATAATCTCACCGGTTTGTTTGCTACATCAACAGTTTTTTACAGCACACAAGCACTTCTAAGTTTGCAGGATTTCCAAAATGTCTGTGTTGAGGTTGTAGAGCCTGTAGTTTCTTTGATCTTGTATTGGTACAGAGTCCTTGAAAACGGCAAGAGCAAGGAGCAAAGATGTAACTGTGTGTGAGTTGTATAAGCACTTTTGCCAATATTTGCAGACAGTGTAAGCTTCATTGGAGGGCTTAGGGACTTTGTAAATGTGGTAAGCCTGGCTTTCACAAAGAACACAGGATGTCAAATAGTCATTATGGTACCCTTGTACTCAAAAGCTGGAGAAACTGGCAAGTTTAAAATAGGTCCCTGTATGAAATTACATTACAGAGTAATCTGTAAAATCAGTTTGACATACTGAATAAAAGCTCTTAGCTACTGGTGAACAGAAAATTGATGTATTTGAAGTCCCATAACTGATAAATTACTTGATGGATTAACTACCAATTTTCTTTTTAAACTTTCCATCTACTTAATAGTTGCATGTGAAATTTCAGGTTGAGAATAACCTTTTCCCTGTCCAAAAATATTAGACAGTCCACAAGAGAGAAAAATTGCATTTAAAATAGCGTTGCAATCATAATACTTTGTCATGGATACTTTAGGAGGAGAGATCAGGAACATGGTTTAGCTAGGCCATAACTTAAGTGAATAGTTATCTTATGAATGATCATTTATTGTCAGAATTCATTCAAGCAGCTTCCATCCTTTGTCATCTGTACCATTTTATGGGAGGCTGCACTAAATCCTCTCTCTCTCCAAACCTTCAGCCTTGTCCGAGGACCCATTTATGATCCTCTACTTAACTGAGACTTGAGAAGCTGAGGAAAATGGATGGGGGGCATACTATATCAGACATGAAGAATTTCAGAACTTTCTTCCTGTCCATTTCCTGAAAAAATCCAAACAAAACTGACAAGGATACAATTTATGTTAAGTTCACCCTGGACAGTTGTTATTGAAGTTTGTTAAAAAAAAGTAATTTCTAGACATGCTGCTCTCATTTTTGCATGTCAAAAATAGGTTCATTTGGAAAATTAACTCTCTTTAACAAATTTTTTTCTCTAATTTTGTGTCTAAATCCAGTTTATGAAGGAATCTGATCCTCTGTTGAAGACCTTGACTGGGCATCTGCCAAATTGCTGCAGTATTAATTCACAGCCTAACCTCCAAATGCATCCCTAGGGTGTTGAATGCAAAGTCTCAATGTTCCAGACAATCTGCCACTGAGAAAAAAATAATCCTTTCCAGCTATCAAGGGGTGGTGACCATGGCCAAGGCCTTGGCTCTCAAGTGTTCCTTTATTCTGCTTTCAGCATACATCATGGAAGCTGTTGTACAGAACAAAACAAATGGGAACTGATGTAGAGAACATAATGAAAAGGAGCTTGATGCAGAATGAGATCCTTACAAAATATGCCCTTCTTGCTGGCCAGTTGACATTTCCATTTCTTAGTCCTATCAACACAGAGACATTTCTTGCTCAAGAAATGTTTATGCAGCAGATTATTACCATAACTGATATTAAAGTATTGTAGATTATTGAAGGAAATGCATACTTTTGAAAAGGAATTTAGAGGCATCTCTCACCAGTTTTTTTCTGAGCTGAAACAGAATCTCTTCAGCCATTACTTTATACAAGGGTAAATAATTTTATAGATTAAAATTAATTGTATGTATGTGTGTTCAGTTCTCAAAATATATAATACTTGGATATGTATGTATATTTGAATCTCTGACTTCTCATTACAATTTTAACATGCAGACTTCTCTCCAAAGGGAAACTATTACTGTATTTCAACCTTAAGCATACTACAGACATCACCATAATTTAGGAATTGTTGTTTGCATACCCTCCACCAACAAAAGGCAGAGCTAGAGAAAGGCAGCTACTGAGGGAGGTGGTTTTCATTGCTGTGAGTCAAAGGCTGAAGCTATTTGGGAGGACGGAACTCCATAATAACGAATACTCCTGGTTTACAAAGAGGACCTTATACTCAAAGTTGAATAAAAATGGAATGATGAAAAGTTGTGAAAAAGCCACCTCACACTGTTCCAGATACATATTGGCGTAGCATATTGAATAAGTGTAGTTCAGATTTTTGGATCTTTTATGTACAATAGTCCCTTAAACATTTTGCAGGTACCTCTGTGGTTCAAGTGACAGCCACTGATGCAGATGATCCTACTTACGGCAACAGTGCTCGAGTGGTTTACAGCATATTGCAAGGACAACCTTACTTTTCTGTGGAGCCAAAAACAGGTAACTTTCCATAAACTCTTTGCAGTAATGCTGAGAAAACAGAAAATGTGCATTAAACTTGATAGGAACTTACTAATGTGGTGTCTTGGTTAATTGAATACATTTGGATTTTGTTGATCTTTTGATCTCTTATTCCTCATAGTAGATTATGAAAACCACATATCTCAGCTATGTGATAAGCAGACAGTGCTACAATGGAAATTTTTATCTTCTTGTCAATCTACCAGCTCCCTGGTCTTCTGCCTGTTGCCATCTTTCTGATCAATGAAAATTTCAAGATGTTGTGAACAAGTTTTCTTTGCAGATGTTTGTTTTAGAAATATCTAAGTGTCAGATGGCCAGATTTCCTTAAGTATAGATTTATGGCATGATCAGCTCTCCATTCTACTCTTCAAACTGGTTTTGTTGTGGGTAATGTATCTTTTCTTTATTAGTTTGAAGAAGAAAGCACTGTACTTCCTATCTTTAGCTAAAATTTTGCTGCCACTTTCAAAACAAATTACTAGTGGAGCTTTTTGTTACTGTTTTCATGAAATTTTGTGAATATTTTAAGCCACAACAAGATGCAACCTTTAATCCTATGTCAGTTCAATAAACATTACCCATTCTACTGTATTATTCCAGAGAGCAAGAAAATAGGTTCTCACTCTGCTCAGTTTGAGTCAGTGCCTGAACCATCACTTTACACCAACACGGAAAGTAATAATAATCTTAATTTCAGAGGTGGACAAGTTGAGACAAAAGAGAAACAACCTATTTACTCTATTTATTGTAAATAATCTGTGATGTGAATCAGACCTGTATCCCAATGCTATGACCAAAAGGTCACACTCTATTTAACATCTAAATTTGCCGAAATAAGTACTATAATTATCTTCATATTGCAACAGGTCCATCCTCATCAGGGATATATAGCACTTTCTTTCACCCTCCAATGAGCATGATTTATAGTGGTTTTACCTCTGTGTCTCTCTCTCCATGTGTTTGTATGTACAATATATATTGTCATAATGACTGCAGAAAGCCCTTGAACTATAATGTGGTAGTTTCTGCTAAATCAAAACCTTGAGGGACTCCGACTAAAATGTTTGCATACATTTCCAGTTTGATGTGATGATAGTCATATTTTCTGTGTGCATGATAATTAGCTTCCAAATGATTAGTTAACATTGTCTGCAATTCAACAATGATAGAAAAACAAGCAGGCCAGAAAAAGCAATGTGGAAACAATAATGTTATGAAAATTGTATATTAATTGTATTTTAACATGTCTTGTAAAACAGGTGAAATAGTGCCAGACAGTCTGTTTGTGAAATAAATGTTTCAACCCAGAGATGATTAATAGCAAGTCCCACATTCATAAGGGAAGAAAGAAATAAAACTCTAACTAAACATTCAACAAATATCAGATGAAGAGATATGTGTCCCAATGTGCCTCTTCTTTATTTAGTTTGTTTATGTTTCCTTTGCTGCTGACACTAAGTGCTGGTGGAGTAAACAGCTGCCTCTCTGGAAATCAGAGTTAGTAGCTGTACTGCATACTGAGCATGAAATATTCATAAAGTCGTCAAGTTTTGAGAAGGCATATTTATTTTCTGAACTACATCAACAGAACTGAAAGAATAAAAGATGGAGCTTTCTTCCAGTTTTCATTTCAATTAATTACAAATTGTATGCAGATCATCAAATAGACATAACAAAACCTACTTCAGATATTATAGTATTTCCATCAATAAATCAAAAATCTCTTAATTACACTAATGCTTTAGAAGTTTGTGTTGTTAAAGCAAATATATTGTAAAATAAGATAATTTCATATAGATGCAGAGTGTGGCAATATTAGTATAACAATATTAGTAAGAGTTAATGTGGTGAATGACTATTCAAGACATTTTCAAATTATTCAAATGAATCTTGCCCTTGGAATCTTAAAAATTAATACAGAATATTCTGACCATCCTAGCTCTAAAATAGTGGGAAATTAAACACAGAAGATGACATCGTCCAGAGAAGGGAGTACTACCCAAGTTATTTTGAGGTCTGTAGTTCAGGGAGAAGATTTGGAAAACACAGTCATGCATGGCATTATCCAAAGAATCTAGTACTAAGTAAAAACTTAGTGGGTGGGGTTTGGAGACTACTTAAAAGAAGCTTGTAGGAAGTCAGTTCAGTTTGTAGTAAAAAACTATGATATTGTTGTTGAAATTAATTAATTCCTCTCTTGTTGCAA
The DNA here is from genome assembly GCF_023638135.1 of Falco biarmicus. Classification (NCBI taxonomy): domain Eukaryota; kingdom Metazoa; phylum Chordata; class Aves; order Falconiformes; family Falconidae; genus Falco; species Falco biarmicus. Next base: position 64,228,052 of record NC_079290.1, read on the forward strand.
TCATGGATCTAGCACTACCTCTTAAAGGTAAACTGAGGTTTCACAGTAGCTTATTTGCCTGTGCAACCTTTGACACAGCTTGTCTCACTGCAGGTGTTATCAAGACTGCCCTTCCGAACATGGATAGAGAAGCCAAGGACCAGTACCTGCTAGTTATTCAAGCAAAGGACATGGTCGGGCAGAATGGTGGATTATCAGGGACTACATCTGTAACTGTCACCCTGACTGATGTTAATGACAACCCACCCCGCTTTCCAAGACGTAAGTTACTTTACAAAAATATGACTTGTAATATTTTTCTAAACATTGTCTTTACATGTCATGCTATTTATAAACAAAACACGATCAGCTTCCGTGTTAAGTACTTTAAGAATCACTGTCAGCAAGGTTGTTTATCTTTATTTTACATTGGAAGAATTGTTTTTCTTTACCTAATGTTTCAGGTCAGTTGAAGTGGTGAATCAGGTGCATTTATTAATGTATTTTACTTCCTCTCTGTGGAGAAAAAGACAAAAAATGGTATAACTTAATAGATATTTAGCTTTTGCCAGGTTGACTTCAGGATGCATAGTTCTTTAACTTGACTCTGTAACCTTCATATTCCTTTGGCATTTTAGCAGAATTTCTCTTATAAAGTATTTCCTAAGGAGTTAATCACAGAAGAGTTGGAAAGTCATCTTCCCTCCATTTACTTTCTTTGACCAAGGTAGCTCTCATTCTAACCAAAGAAAGGAGTACACAGTTGTATACTCAAACCTGAAGAGCTCAGTTTATTACTAGCATTCTGTCTGGGGTGCTTTTTTCTTAAAATAAAATAAAATAAAATAAAATAAAATAAAATAAAATAAAATAAAATAAAATAAAATAAAATAAAATAAAATAAAACAATCCTTGCTAAGTAGAATTAAAGTAATTGAAGAATATAATCACATCTACTCCAGCCTCACCTTCAATGATATAAAAATTGACCTGTACATAATATATTTCGTGTTATTTCAAGCCACTGACTGCTTAAAATAATAATAGAATAACTGAAGTTATTTTTGAAGGTGAGGGTGTTATTGGCTACCGACTGCACTCAGATACCCTTTTGACAGCATATATATAATTTTCTTCTTGAATGAAAAAGCTGGAAATTTCAAGAATGCAGATGATGCACTTACTGTTAAAGAAATTAATATATATCAGTTTGTAGTCATATTCAGATTGCAAAACGCCTGATCAAGATATACAGCTATAAAATAATAAGAGTTTATATTGATATTATTTGACTTGCCTTTTTTCCTCTTCTGTGGAAAACAAAGTAAAAACTTGTTGAATTCCAACATGTGTTGGAATTCTGTAGGAGGCATTCATCTCACGATTTGCACTTAAGTTTTGAAGTTCTCTCATCATAGGAAGAAATTATGCCTGTAGTACTTAGAGTCCATCACAAGGAAAACAGCAAAAAAACCCCCAAGAATTCTATTTTAAACTGAAGAATATATTCTGGTAGCCTGAGTAAAATATTCAAGTGCATGATTTAAAGGAAAGTAGATTTTAAGAAGTTTAGATTTTTTTTAGCCTACAGTCCCAGAAGACTCTGAATTAATCAGATTTTTGAATTTCACAGGATCGTATCAATATAATGTCCCAGAGTCTTTGCCGGTGGCTTCTGTGGTGGCCAGAATAAAAGCTGCAGATGCAGATGTAGGACCTAATGCAGAAATGGAGTATAAGATTGTGGATGGTGATGGTTTGGGAGTGTTCAAAATTTCTGTTGACAAAGACACCCAGGAGGGAATCATAACAATTCAGAAGGTAAGTCTGATTTTTCTCACTGATTCTGTCTGGATCTATGCAAGATAAGAGCAGGTAATGGAGAGTATGAACTTTTGTTTCTAAGAGTCTTCTCTACTGTAAAAGCAGATCCATTGGCATATTTCATGGCATATTTCATCTTGATTTCATTGTGTACGTGTGTGTGTGATCTTAAGCTTTTTAATGACTTACAATTATTGTGTGGGGATTTTGGCAATAGCTATATTGTTTTCATGAGTTTTTTTAAAAGCTCCTGCACATACAAGTTCAGATAGGAATCTAAGCTTTAATCTCATTTTTCCTTGTATTAAAAAGAAAATGTGAAAAGGTATCTTACAGTAAAAATTTAAGCCCCAAATACAAAATGGATCCCAAATGTAAAAAAAATTAAATATCTAATTGTCTTTGGCTGAAGTTGTTCTATTCAAAAGGCACATATTACTAATGTTAAGATTATGCAGCAGCAAGATTAGTTGTTTTACAAGGTAATGTTATAAAAAAATTGAGAAGATGGAAATAATTAAAGAAATATTTTTTTTTCTTACTAGCTTTCTATATGTACAGTTAGAAAGCTAACACCTTAAAACAGAAAAAAACCATGTTTATAAAAATGTTAAAACTCAACATTCTAACCTTGCTGCAGCACATTTTGGACCATCCTTTTACAAAATAAAAGCCTGTTGAAATATTTTGCAAGAAAATTTAAATTTGGAGAACAGGAAAAAACTCCAACACCTTAAGACAGAAGAATGTCCTCTCATATAATTTCATACTCTTAATGTGTGAATTCTTGGTAATGACCGTACTGAATCAATAGCCCTAACTCTGCTAATCAATTTAATACTTACTAAAATGTGGAACTGACTTGGTGTTTTAGAACATATGTAAATATGTTCCTGAACAAGGACCTATGTTTGTAGTTAATATTATTCCATAGAAGATTTTTCTTCTCTATATACTTTTTAATCTCTGTAAACTTTACATACCAGGTGTGGAAATTGTTTGCTTTGGGTGTTTGGGTTTGTTTTTTTTTTTTCCTTCCTCTGGTGCATCAGTTCCTTTCTAAAGCAATATAAAACTTCAGTAACATTTCTCCTTTGAAAGAAGTCAATACTGCAGGATGTTGCAAAGCAATGGGCTAATTCAGATGCCCTGAACACCTGCTGAGAGCTGGTAAGCTTCCATAGATGTCACATTAAATGGAGAATGTTTAGCACCCTTGAAATATCAGGCTCTAATATGTGTAATATGAATCATCTTTTTTCAAAGGAAGAACATCTATCTTAGGCTTCTTGCAAACTGTGCTAATTTCTGCTTAGCACGTTTGAAATACAAGTGATGAAAAGTTAGTCTCTTTGTTCAACAGCCAACTTCATCAAAGCTCCTTCAGTTTGCTTATTTAAGGTTTTTGAGCAAAGATTTGGAAGAAATATGCCTATCGTAGAGGCAGAGAATTTGCCAGTGTCGCAGCGAGCAACACTGAATCAGCTGGGGGCTTCAGCAATCTAATTTGAGAACTAATGTGTTCATTTGAATTTTTAGTATGCTCTTGTAGTCATGGTGTTTGTTCCTGGAATATTCTGATTCCGGTATTGTACAGTGGAAAAAACAATTGCCATTTATTATTTCTGTAATCACATTAGCTAGGGAGGTGAACTGGACTTCCTAAAAAGTGCTCTATGAAATAGCTATTGGACCACGTTAAAAAGGTTACAAAATTTTGACCTGATGAAATGCTCCAATTTGCTCATAATTTTTAAAGCTAGATGCTGCTGTATTTTGACAGAAGGACTCACACTTTTTCTCTGCAGTGTTAGAACTTTTCTCTAATTTTCCTGTTGTTGCTGAATATCCTCTGCCACACCCAAAGGTGAGTGCTAATGCTGAGGGGCACCTGGCAGACCTCTGGATGCCCTTAGTTCTTCATTTGGAGTCCAGGGAACTTAGTGCCTTGCCCAAAGCTGAGATATCCTTCCTGCCAACCCTGTAGAGGACATTGGCTGGGAGGGAAGAAAGTAAGTGAAGAGCTCAAGCACAGTGGCTAACAGACAACTGCACCTTGTTCTTCGCTGGAGAACAAGTACATAGAAGACCGTTAATGACAGTAAACGCAGGTTAAAAGGGTGTCAAGGAGTCAGGCAGAGATTATCCCTGGATGATAATGTGTGCTTGTTAGAGGGGAATCAGGGAAGAAATTAAATCTGCAGCCTGGAATCTGCCTACATATTTTACTATCCAGCACATGACATTCCGTACGCTTCTGAGGGCAGTCAGCTCTCTCCTTTTCATGCCCCTGAAACCAGCTGAGGCACTGAGAAACAGCTCAGCCTCCAAATGCATGCCCATCATTTTAAACTTGTGTGTATTTGTATGCTGAGATGACATGTCTGTGTACACATCAAGCAGTAAAATGCCAAGGCAAAGACTTCTGAAAAGGCACGCTTTGGTTCTAAATGCAAATGCATACTTTAGCTTTGCATACTTTTGCTGCAGTCCTACATACAAATCAGCAGGCTGGCCATGAAATTCACTGCCAGTATTTCTGAGCAGTTGAAGGCACTGCTCCTTTTTTTTTGTGTGCTGACTGTTGTGGAGAAATTTTGGCACCTGGTTGTCGGAGTTCCACACACAAACTGAGGATTTTACATTCTGTTTTCAGAAGGATAACTGTTTTGAGACGATTTGAAAAGTTTACTTCCTCACTAAATCTAAGACTTTTTTTTTAACACATAAAAAGCAGCAAGTAAAAAAAAAAAGTTTTCATAAAAAACCCACCCTAAATTAAGAGCAGTGTAATTTAAGAATTTGGTGAGCAAAGCAGGGTTTTTGTATGCTCTAAGTGGATGCAATATGAAAGAAAATACCCAAGGATTAAGGCAAATTGCAAACAAATCATTTATGTGTATAAATTCAGGAAAATGAACTTTTTAAAAGAAGAGACATACCAAGAATTCTGATATTAGAAAATGTTACATGGCTACGTAATTCCCAGGATTACTTGTGTATAATGGCCTTGACTAATACATATACCGATTTGAAAGGTGGCAAAATTGGTGAATGAGATTTGGGTGTGTTTACTTTTTGGTTTGGTTTGTTTTTCCCATGCATTTGAATACATTTCTTCTCTGCACCCTAAGATGCAGAGATTTCAAAACATGAAAACTCAGCAGAAAAAAAAATAATTGTGGTTTTACTCTAACAGTGATATTCATTGAAATATGGAGTGTATTCTTCCCTCCTTTATATCTCTTCTGCACTACTAAATCCAGGTATCTCTGGCTTGCACAGTTTATTCAGGATGGAGTTTTCTCTGAAGAGTTTAGGAATAGTGCTATTTTTCAAATAGTAGTAGTTCTGCTCATAGTTTTTGAAGCCATGGCAGGACTGGGGATTACATGTTCCTGAACACGCGAGTACTGTTGCTGCCTAGTGCCTAATGTCAGTATATACTAGCTGCTAGACTACATCTCAGTTCAAGGTAACGTTTTGACGGTAGGCTGGTACTCTTAGAATGACTCCCTTGACCATATGTGATCAGACGAGGGAGGAATACTTTCTCTATGTCTTCATCCACTTTGTCTTCCTTCCTCCAAAGAGTAGAGTAGGATTGTACTACCTTACGCAGCACAACTAAGGAGCATGCATGCTGTGCTACTGTACATTATTTGCTGCTATATGGTTTTTCATATGCCTGTGACACCTTATTTTCTTTTGTTCTGCTTAGGATGTTTGAATCTGGATGAGATGAATGAGATGTCAAGTTCATGTATTCCAACACATTGCTTAGATATATGTTAGAAAAAAAGAAACCAACCAACCAAAAAACCCACACCTTTTTCAAAGTATTATTTAGGACAAGGACTAACTTTTGTTCATGAATTTATGTCTGAAATAATAAGTGGTTAAGTCTGGGTAGAACTGAGTTTTTGTGAGATCAGTGAAGCTAGAATTTAATCTTATGACAAGAACTAGTAAAAACAGTATTGAATCTTTTACTTGATTATTGGCACTAAAAAATAATATAATACATTCTTATGTATACTTCTTATGTAATACATTAACTGAATTAATTGACTGAATTCATATGCAAAAAATTTATCCAGCATGTATCTAGGAAGCTATATAAAAGTGTGTCACTTGTTTTTGGGATGCTATGTTCTATTTCCAACCTGCAATAGGATGTAAAAAATCCAGAAGCTGGTATAAACTACAAGAGAATAAGACTCATCAGCACAGTTCAGCGCAGTATTGTCTGCTTACAGGAAGGTGGGAAAGTGGTGGGAAAACTAGTGGGGGTCTTTTCCTGTAACCTGCTATGTTCATACAATTTGTTGCCTAGTAGTTTCAAGTCACTGTGGAAACCTTCCCTTTTTTTTCTTTTCATACTTTCTCTTTTTTTTAAATAATAATAAAAAACAAATGAAATGTTCTTACTTATCAAGTAAAATAGAAGAAAGCTCTTCCTTTATTTTTATCTGGTACAGAGCAGTCTTAAGATACCATCTACTCAAACTTTGTGCTAGAGTTCCGACGCTGCAAATAACCAGAGTGTTTGGCTATTCTCCACCCCATAGGCACCCTGTCTGTAGTGAATTCCTAAGTAAAGCTAAATTGGTTATGTAAGTTACTTTTAAGCAGGATTTAGGAAAACATCCACCTTAGATGACCTTTTCAGAAATAAAAATTACTTTTACCATTTTTGAAGAGGAATTGGGCATTTATATTTCTTAGAAATATTTGAAAATTGTATCCTGGTTCACACTGTGACTCAGTTCTCCATCTGTAGAGTAGGTTCAGTTCCTTTCTGTGGTTTAATTTGTAAGTTACATTTTGCTATCGATGCTCTGTTAGTAAGAACTCAGATCATTTGCATAGCTACATTTCACAGTAGAGAGGGTGTTCGGAGGAAAAGTATAATTTTTCTGAATATATTAGAGTTTTAAAAAATGTGTTTTGGATTTGTCTCTGGAGTAGCAACCTTAGAATTAAAGAAATGTTTATGGAAATGAATGATGAGTCAGTCATTTAATACCACAAATTCTGAAGTGTTCATGCAAACCTATATGTGTGCAATTTCAAAGGGAATTCATGTTGACTGTTCACAGAATCCTGATTGTAATACACAGGAATGGATCTTGGCTTCACTTTCTAAGCAAAATGCATACACGAGACCATATTGTTTGTAGTTTCTAAAGCACTGTTCCTAAAAATAGTGTACTGAACAAGGCATCGTATAAGTATAGATTTCACTTTATTCACAAAGTTGCAGGCTATAGTTAGTCTTCAGTAATAATAAAAGCTTAGTAGCAAAACCTCCTAGGATAAAAACCTGATAGATGATCTGTATCCAGCTACACCTTTATCAAATACATGATGCTTAAAGAAGTAATGGTAACTTAATAATAAAAAAGGCTGCAAGGTATGTTTTTATTATACATGTTATGTGACTTTTTTGAAAGTTATGAAATCTGATGCAAGCCATTTTGAAGTCTGTGGAGAGATTTTAGTGCATGTAAGGGCGGGGTGTGGGGTGTGGGGGTGTGGGGGTGGGGGGGGTGGAGCAGGGGAAGCCCAAAGACTCTCTCTATAGAGGGTGTTGTAATTTCTTACTGTAGCAAGTGATAAGCATTAAGATTTCCCATGGTACAGTTCTTGCCCACTTTGCCTTCATTTCTCCCCCCAATACACAGACCTACCACCAATATCACCAACCAATTTGAATGTTAGAGGGAAGAATGTGAAAATAGTGTTGCAAAGTACTTTTTCATAGAAATTGATGGCTAAGACATTATTCTAAGACCTGACTTTGTTCTGAGAGTAATACTGGTGATTATAAAAACGGGGGGGTTATGCATAAGCTTTTGAGTGAAAAGCTATCTTTCTATTACTGTTAACATTTCACCTTTTTTTGCAGCTAGAAATTTTTCTTTCAATTCTATATCAGAGTTTACAATGTAAGAACTTGAGGCTCCCATAGTTCCTTTGAGAGATAATGTGCATTTGTTTGATGTACTGCAGTTTTCAATATAAAACCTCAACTGGGCTTAAAAATGTGATTTTCACCTCTGAAAGGTATATTATTACAAAGTTGCCATACAATAAAAAATGAACATAACAAAAATGTTATAAGAATTTCATACCCAGCCCCTGTAATATAGGTGACTTTTTTTGTAATTTCCTTCAGACAGCAGAAAATTCTTACTCCTTAAAAGAAAAAAGAAGAAAGACCCCCCAACCCCCAAAATGAGAGATAGATTAATGGATCCTGCACAAGATCTAATAAGATAACACTAATGCACAGATATTAATGAAGCGGTCAAGCTCTATTCACTGTACTGAAGGACTCAAGTATACATTATCCATTTAACCTTCAATGCTGATGTAGTGATTTGTAGTCTGTTGACTTGGTATTCCATTACTGGACTCTTGTGCTTTTGTTATACCAGGAAATAATGGAGGTATGATCTGAAGGCCTGTTAAATAATGCTTTCTGTATAACAGACATCAGTGATAATTAGATAAAAAGGAAAAAAAAACCGGAAATCTTTCCAGTTCACTTTTTCAGTCTTTCATTAGTGTCTGTAGTATGTAATGTCTTTATTATATTATCTACAAATTGTTGAAACATTTCCACCAGGACAAGAACTCTTGCATACTGACCATATCTTAAAGGTTTTGTTTATTTTCCCAGATCACATTCTGCCTCAAACCTGGTCCCTGTTTATACACCATAGGATGTGAGGATATACCTTATAGAAACAGACTGAGGATGACTATAGCTTTTGTAGTCATTGTCACACTCCACAGGAGACAGACTCTGCTACAAAGAACTAAAATAAGACAATATTACTGCCCCTGTGTAACACAATGCCATTTGATGTTGTAAAACCCCTTTGCCAATCCATACTTCTCCATACTGTTCCCCCTGTATATGCACAGATATTAGATATTTTATTTCTTTATTGTTCATTAGCAAGGACCCTTACAGCTTTTGGCAACAATCAGCAGCACTGGGTACCAGAAGATATTTGAGGCAATTCTAGGACAGGATTCCTGTTGCTGAAAGCAGATGTTTACTTCTTCCAGTTATTGAGACTGCCTTACTAGTGACTGGTAAAAACAGGCATTCGTAAGTAGACCAGCTGATTTCTTCCCTAGAAGAACTTTGCTATACTCACAGTAAGCACCATATGGTGATTTTTTCAGATCTGCAAGGCTGTTAGAGAAGGTGAAACAAGCTTTTAGTAAGTAGGCCTGTTTAGTATACACATCTATACCATCACTAGTTTCATCCTTAATTTTGAGGAAATGCCTTTCTAATGAAAGTGGGGTTTGTATGTTCCCTACTAGTCTAACACTCCTGTAATCCAGTCAGATAAAGAATGGTCTCTACATTACAAGAATGAAATATGATTATTTAAATGTGTGTGTCAACCCTTATGATAAACATTCACATTGAAAACACATGTTTTTATGATTTCAATTTTTAATTTAGTCTCCTTTAATCAATATAGAAACATGGGAATGTCATTAATTAAAATTAATATTTCTTCATTGTTTTGCTCACTCTACTCAAAATTTATATAGTTTGTCTAATTACATATATTGTGCTTTATACATTTTATTAAATCAAATTTTCATAATCTTTTTTTCTTAGGATGACTGTGGTGTTGACACTAGTGTATCATAACAAGCTGTCTTGTCTGCATTCTCATGATATATTTCCATGTGTTTAAGTATCATTTTAATCTCAATCATCTAGTTTCAACAGGTATCACTTATTAATGAGAATGAATTAGCCTTCCCTTCTCTGCTACATATTTTTATACATTCTGACTGAAAATGCACCGTTTGCTAAAGGCTTTTTTTAGTTCAATAGATCTCAGCCTTTTGTCTTTGACATTCTTCAGGTTATAATTTCTTTAGTTCCTATGATGCTTGTATTGGAAAATGAGAAGTCTAAAGATATTTGTGTGCTTGGTTGTCTTCTCCTTAACCTTACTGTTCATCTGGTCATGCCAGATGCTTAATTGTTTGCACCATACAACAGAATTTCTGAAACATTTTTCATCATCCTAATACCACACTATATTTTCATTATGGCTGTGAAGTTTGTTTCATAGCAGACATATTGTACTTTAAACATAAACCCAAAATTAAAATTGAAAAAAATCCAAACATGCTTTAGTAATAAATACTGACCAGTGGTATCCAGTATAGTGATCACTATCCAGATAACCTTTCTTTTATGGCATATCTGTCTTTGGAGAGCTATGGATGCTACAGCCCTGATTCCATGCAAGAAGTAAGCACTTGCATAACATGAGGATCACCCATATTCCCTTTTGGAGAAGCCTTTTGCTGCCACATAGTGTTTATAAAAGTTCATTGTCTTTCTGAGTGTGATATGTTGCAGTTCATTTTTCATTTTTAAATCTAGACTGTTTACATCTGTATTGTAACTTCGGCATAATTACTGACTTTAACATGCTCATTTGGGATTTATCCTACTGTAACTCCATGGAGAACTTAGACCCTTGCATTTGTAGGTCAACAGATGTGTGTTTCACCTCTGCTGCTCCTCTGAGTGAATACAGGAATGTTTTGCAGATGCTCTCAGACTATTTTGAAAACACATTTCAGATCCCTATGATGTATCCAGGACCAGAATTGCAAAAAAACTTTTAAAATCTGTTTTATACACTTGGAATTATAGTTTGAAAAGATAGCTGAGTAACCAGACTGCAGTTTTAGGAATGCTTGGGTCTTTTGCTGCTGTTCCTTAATGATTAAATGTGGGATTGCAAAGGAATAGTTAGCTGACATTTGGGGCAAGCTGACAAACTAGGACTATTGATATAGGGCAGATAGTGTTAATATTTACATGTTTCCTTTCAATAATGGTCTGTGAGGTAAGATGCTTTTTTGTTTCCAAAATAATTTTCCTTATAGGGCTGTCCTCCAGATCACAGATGCCCTGTTAGTTGTGGGGGATAATTTTTAATTCCAAGGCACTATTTATTCCTAAAGAAATTATACTTTCATCAAAGAAAATTAAAGCAGAATGAAGATGGAAAAAATTAATGTGCATTCTGTTTTATGAGCAAAACAAAACAATCTCCAGGCTGCATCTCCATACAAAGTATTGTCATATAAACAATGTAGTTTAACAGATTGACACATTGTCTACACAAATTTATACTGATCTTGGAGTAATAATAGATTAGCCAATCCCAATGCTATACAAAAGAATACCACAAAACAAACAAAAACAATTTTCTGAATGAGGTGTTTTCACCAGTGAATATTAGATCAAGTTCTTATGTCTGGGTAGTACATCACATTGTATTGGACATTACCTTAGATATAATACGAATAAGGCAAAAAAAAAATAATTCATTCACAGTGATTAAATAATTGGGGAAATTTGGTCCTCAAAGAAGTCACAGGAAGTTTTGCCATTAACTTAGAAAATTCTTGTTTCATTCAGAGGGTAGAACTACCTCTACCATTAAACTCATTTGAGAATATTCACTAGTGAGACGTTGCAAATAAAGTTTTTAGGAAGCTAAAAAATAAGCCATCAACTATGCTTCGCCCATTGAAAGTGCTGGTTGGATACAAATGGCAAAGTTCATTTTGTACTTACTGACAGTTATAAGCGAAACAGTTTTGTGTCAACATCACTGGGTAGTAAAATTTCCAAATAAATTTACCTGTACAGGAACTGGATTTTGAAGCTAAGACAAGCTATACCCTGAGGATAGAAGCAGCCAATATGCATGTTGACCCTCGCTTCCTGAGTCTGGGACCCTTCAGTGACATGACAACAGTGAAGATAATTGTAGAAGATGTTGATGAGCCACCTGTGTTTACTTCAGTTTTGTACTCCATGGTGGTGTCTGAAGCAGCAAAGGTTGGCACTATTGTTGGAACTGTAGCAGCCCATGATCCAGATGCCTCAAATAGTCCTGTCAGGTAATTATAAGATGTCATAATTGTTTATTTATTTAGCCTTTGTATTGAAGTTGTTAATTTTGTTGTGGGGTGGTCTTTGCTTACATTGAAAGCAATTAGTTAGGTTTCTTCCTTTGCCAAGGGACATTGAGATGTTCTAAGAGATGGCATATTTTGACTTCTATACTCCTGAACTACAGAACCCTTGAGAAAATAATATATTTAATCTCTGTAAAGCAAAGAAAAGAAGATATAATTTCAGGATTCCAAAGAAAATACCCTCAACATATGAGTAATATTTACTTATCTCTAAGTTTTGGATGAGTCTATTGTTATCTATAACAAGTTATCTTCTCTTAAATCAACCAGGACTGAAAAGCACACATAATATATCCATGTCTCTGTGTGTACGTCCATAATGATTCATACTCTCAATGCACTATGCACAAGAAGTCACAAGAATGTAACAACATGTTAAATATTGCAAGAATGTAATAGACTCCTGCACAGTAGGAAAAGAAAAAAAAAAAAATAATCAGGGAAAACTCTTTATGTCAGGGAAATGTATAGGGCACGACACATCCTGTTTCAGTCAGGATGGTTGAAGGCAATAATCTTTTGGCTTTTGTAAATTCTGTCACAACCAAATATCTTTCATTTGTATGGGAAAAGATATGAACCCTGGAGACACATAAGAACTATGAAGGACCTCTTCCTTTGTCTTCAGTGTGTGAAGAACCTGTAAGCCTTCTGCAGTCTAACATCCAGATCATAAAGAAACCATAAGAAAGCACCAAGTATTGATCTTATTTTCCTGTATCTAAGGTCAGAGCTCAAGGACAAAGACTTACCACCTAAGTTAAACCAGTAATGAGTTGCTTGTTACTTTTCTTAAGCAGAGTAGTCATATTAATTTGTAAAGGAACATGCAAAAGGTAGTACTTCTGACTCAGGAATTTTGTGATTTTAAATATCTGCAGGAGGAGGAACACACACGATTAAAATGTAGTACTAATATTCATTTGTTTTTATTGTTCATTTAGGACATACATAAAATAGAACTTCACAGGTACAGAACTTGGTTGGATGTCACCTTTTTTCGTGGTGTTAAATTTTTACTTTCATGCATTGAAGATGAACTTGGAACTCTAGTGTAGCTCTGTAATTCTAATGCAGAAATCTTAAGCTGTAAAAATAAAGCATATGTTTCACTCCTACAGCTGACGTAAGTGTTCTCTCTCTCTTTCATTATATATCGGCAACATATTCAAAATAGCCGATTCCTATCATGTATAAACAAGTCCTAGATGGATGGTTGGCATGGATTTACTTGTGAAATTTATCTTTGCTGAAATCTATCTTTTCTGTGGCAGTGTTTTCTGGCACTGGTGTTAGCATCTGGTATATAATACCTGGTTTAACAGAATCATGTAGAGTAGGATTAAATCCAGTTCCATAAATGCAGTCTATGCTCAGAATGGTTTTGATTCCTTTTGACTCTTGTGTAAACATAATGATGAGTTTATTGGCCTCAATCTAGTTAATTTTTATGATTCCAGCATAAAAAATACGTATATCACCATCTTAACTAAAATCTTGAATATCTCTTCTGCTTCAAAGTTTGGAATTTGAGAGGGAGGAAAAATAAAAGTAGTGAGAGTTTATCTGTAGGCTTGCAAACCTATGTACATTGTTGGAGGCAGTGACAGGTCACATAATGTAAAGCTGTCCTGTATCTGCTGTAATATACATTAGAGCCAGATTCACCTAAAATTGGAATGTGTTATGGAGGATTAATGCATAATACTTTTCATGATCTACTTAAGAAGTTAAAATTATTAATCTATAAATAAGTATTCCAAATTCTAAACATTGGATTATATTAATAGTGATTAAAATTTAAATTTGTTACAATTCAGAAAATATTGAAAATACACAATCAGACACAATTAAAACCTTAATAATATGGGGGTGGGGAAATAATAAATATTTTGAAAAGAAGAGGCTATCCTTTATGGACCAATGAACTATTGATGTTTGAACTAGCTTAAATAAAGGATTTAAAATTCCTGCAGCTCAAAGATTTTCAAGAATTAATGGCTGCAAGGAATTAAAGGATTAAAAGTATTTAAAATAGTTTTTTTAGAATTTGAATATGGATGCAATGCTCGTAAATAAGTTAATGGAAAGTGCTTGCTTTCTATGCATGAAAATTATTTTTCTTGTTTTTTTCATAAGAACCTGTCATCCAGTTTATATAACTTGTTTGCTTTCCCCTCCCTCCCTCCTTCCTTTTCATTTCTTTCTTGTTTTCCTTTTTCTGTCTTTCTCATCTCCTCCTTCTCCTTCTCTTTCTTTCTTACTTTTTTTTTTTTTTTTTTAAGAAAGGCCTTTGGCTTTTCATGATGTGTAGCGATAGTCTGAATAATTGGTATGATATTGAATCCCAGATGTGGGACCTTCCAAGACTCACTACATAGCAGAGGTGACAGGCATAGACTCATGGGGAAATCTGACAGCCACAAAACAGCTGAAGAGCACTGCTGACCGAATAAACAACAGTGCTGGCATGAAAGAAAGTAAAAAATGAACTACAGTTAACATAAAACGGGGGGAAAAATTAAACAGGAGAAGTGAAAGAGGGCGAGCCTTAATCTGTGAAAACCGCTGTTACTGTTGCTCTTACAAGTCCTTACCCTGTCCTCTCTCTCGCTGTGACATAATACAGTAAACCAATTCTAATTACGTAACAAGCCTCTGCTCTAAGATTTTGCAGCTAAGAGGGACAGATAAAACCACAAAGTAGAAGTTGGTATATTGCAACACAGAACAAACAAATAGTATCATAAGATCATTACATCTGGGAAGTCCCATTTTTAAACTATTTTCCATAATCCTTTCCTTCCACATTGTTCAAATGATTTGGTTAATCTTACATCAATATAATCTATTATCAGTGTGACATAATTGTAATGATCACACTTGGTCTGATCTGGACATTTTAATTCATCCTGAGTGTAAGGAAATGCTCTGGAGTACATACTTGATCTAAATGAGAGTGCAAGAATCTGACTCAATATTAAATCAAATGTCAAGAACATTCCAGCTGTAAATCGAAATCTGCCTAATCAACCTTCCCTTTCTTCTGCAAAGGTTATAAGCAAAACACCCACAGGCATTTTGACCTTTTCCCTTATGCTATTTTCTGTTTGCTAAGGAGCTCATTTCCACTTCCTAAAACAAATTTGGAGGTAAAAGGTATGTTAAGCCAAAGAGTTAAGGGCATGAGCCTGTGTTTGTCTAATGACAGTAAAGCACCAGCACCTGACAGTGATGACATGCAATCCCTTGCCCTGCTCTGCATCATCTCTTTCTACTTCCCTGCCCCTTCAGCTCTGAGTGACAGGGGTTCTTCTGGTGATAGGAAACCCTGTGCTCAGACTGCCAGCCCCCATCGCAGCAGCGCCTGCCTGGTACAGCCATGCAGCAAACTTGCAACTCACCTTCTCCTTAGCTGGGGTTCAGGGGGATGTTGTTCCATGAAAAAAGGAAAGCTTGCCTCACAGCAGAGAGGAAGAAAGGAGAGGGGAATAACTATAACCTCACTGAAGAGGACACTGTGGGAACAGAGCCTGCCACTGTCAGCACAGGCTGCTGTGTAACTCTTGCCTTCACATAGAGCTTTGCATCTCTCAGCACCCCAGAGAAACTGGACAAAACAAAGCTCAAAATGGGGAAACAATGGAAACTCTTTCTCTCTATTAAGAAATCAATGAAACCTTTTTACAAGTGGTAATTGAACATAAATCAAAGTTTTCTTTCATCCTTCACCTAGGTACTCGATAGATCGAAACACAGACTTGGAGAGGTATTTCAATATTGATGCCAACAGTGGAGTCATTACAACTGCCAAGTCTTTGGACAGGGAAACTAATGCTGTTCATAATATCACAGTTTTGGCTATGGAGAGTCGTAAGTAACAATTTAAAAATCTTATTGGCTGTTTATGTCTAAAACTTCAGGCTTGTTGTGATCAGCTGCATTGAAAGAAATTATGGGAGTTTCAAACCATGGCTGACAAAAATAACTTCTTACTCAATGTAAAATAAACTTAAATGATAAAAATTAAGAAATACAACAGATTAAGTATTTGCTGTTTCCTTTGTCTCACACCTTGTGTAGTCTTTTGAATTCTGAAAAGATATGCCAAGTCAGCAGTCTCAGACGAAGTATCATTAGAGGAAAAGTGATACGGAGCGTGGAGAAGATCAGTTAGCTCATCTTGTTGATGACACTCAGGGTTGATTGCTGTTGGTAAACCACAGCATTCCTAAAAGGCGGGAAGGAAAGGGAATGTGAATGCTTGCCTGGTTTCACTTTCCTGACTCTAAGATAAGACTGTAGAGGATATTTTGTATTTGGTATCATTCTGGCATAAGATGAAAAATGTTGGAAGAATCAAACCCTTCAAGTACATACAACAACAATTCTGTTAATGCAAGTTTAAATGTAAACTTGTTCAGCTCTGAATATATTCTGTGGAAAGCTATATATTTTTTGCCATTATATTTGAAGAATTTATTTCTTCAAATTTCATGCTTGTTACTGCTCTGCTGGGCTGTGATAATAAAAGATATCAATTCTCTGACCTGCTATTTTAAAAATCCTCATTTCTTGCTTTCAATGAGGTTAATTTAATGTTTAACCTTAAAGCTAACATCTATCATTTAATGTCTGTGTGAATTTATCTTGTATTCTCAGGAGTAGAATTTTCGTCTAGGAGGCCAGCATGGAAACTTTCCTGGGTAGTAACAAAGCTGACAAGGTAGCCAAGGGGCATACTTGACACAAGTGAGAGTCTAAGAGCACAAGTAATACCTTACAATGCTACAATGCTTTAATTTATGTTCATGGCCTGCTTGCTTTTCAATAAGCTTAGGTTAGAAGAGGAAAAAGTTGGTGTCAAAATTGTTTACTCCTCTGGTATTTCAGATGTGCAAGAAAACCAAAAGCAAACCAAAACACTTTATGGTTTACATTTGGATGCATTGATTTAAATATTTATATTATTTACTAAAATGTGGCTGCAATTCTTGATAGAGAGATACATATTTGAAGTTTTATACAGTTTTTCCTTCTGCCCTGCCCTATTCCTAATGTCACTACTTTTGGTAAAAAAAAAAATAAATTACACAATCTCTTTTCTGTGCTCCAAAACAGGTGTATTCTAGCAAAATAAGCATAGCACAAAGTGATGTCCTTTGTGCTTAGTCCAAAAATACCTACTGTTTAAGATTAGATAATTGGACCCTGAACAGATTCATATTTTAGTTAGGGATGTACATCAGTTTAAGGATGTGATTCATATTTAAGGTGTTCAACATGTTAATGACAGTCTTGAAATACTTAGTTGTGTGTGCACTTTAAATAATTTTGGATTTGCTTGGGAATACAGCTTTCTCTTCTTTCTGTTATACATAGATGATGGAAATATATTTTAAACTTCTTAATAGTCTGATCAATCTGAATTGCAACAAAAATGTATTTAACCCATAATAACTGTGCTGTTCCTGACATGAATGGTGCTATTCTGGCTATTTATACCCCTTGGCAATGGTTTTATATCATCCTGCTCTTATCCTTCCATATGATGTGGTTCAATGCTGTGATTAGTGAGTCAGATTTTTGGTTTATCCCTGAGAGTAAAATCTTAGTTTAACTGAAGCGGCTGGAAAACATAAACATTGTTTCCACTAGGCCCAGAAGATCAAGACAAGAGCTTTCTTTGTTCTTCTAGGAGGGACTGTAGTTCATTTGACATGCATATGCAAAAGTAGAATGCAAATTAAAAACATACTGGCCCAAAGAATAACTTGCAAGGAGCTCTTCTTGACTGTTTTTTTGGCTCCTTTTCCTATAGCGAACCCTGCACAGACTGGGAGAGGCTATGTAGCTATCACTATACTTGACATCAACGATAATGCCCCTGAGTTTGCCATGGAGTATGAGACAACTGTCTGTGAAAATGCTCAACCTGGTCAGGTATGGCTTCATTTATTTTTTAATGTTTATTTTTATCAGATAGGCAGCTATTTCTTATGAAAGCCTGCCAGCTTTAAGATAAAATAGAATTGGCTTATGGCAGTAAAATTGATGCTTTGATGTAGAGGACAAGCAAATAGTAATCAAACCCTAACATCTTCGCCATACATCTGAAGAGAAAGACTGAGGTGTAAAAATTACTAGTTGAAGGTACTGTTAAAATCTCTGGCTTTCTTACTGATATAACAGACACATTTTGCTAAACTCACCTAATTCTGAATAACATTAAGAATATGTACTTCCTCCTAATTTTGCTGGGAAGTGGGAAGTCATAACATGGAGGTTATTCTGGGACTGAAGGCCTACCGTTCCTAAAATGAGTACACACTTTTATTTCCCTTAGCGTGGGCTAAGCCATAAGTCCCTAGCCATAAGTCCACAATTTCACAAGGGACATGTATTCCTAGCGTATTCCCCAGTGTTTTTAACTCCCCAAATGTCTTCCAAGTAGTCCTAGAGTCAACTAAGATTATCTGGTGTTATTTATCCTTGGTGTCTCTCATATTTGAACTTATCCTCTCTACATTGTAATATCTCAAAAATATGTATTTTTTCTCATGCTCTCTTCTGTCTCCCAGAAAACTACTAGACGTTTCATTCACATAGATACCACATGTTCCATGGGAGACATTGCACTTTTGTGCCTTGTCCCAGAATATTATCCTTCCTGTGGCAGTTGTTTATTGCACATTTCAGAACCATACCATAATTTAAATCCTTAACAGAAAACACTATTATCATTAGCTTGAGTTCATGAGAAACACAGAATATACATGCTCTTATTGGAGTAGCTGTTTGTTTTCCTTGTGATCATCAGAACTGTTAGCTCTGAGTATTTGTTCTTCATGGATTTTAAGCAATGCTGACACTGGTTTTAGAGGTAGATTTTCAGAGAATTTTAGAAAATAAAGTTGGAAAAACAATGATAATAAAAAATAAATCCTAGCAAATATTAATACACTCATGACTTGGCTTTTTATTTTTCATTATGTTAAAAAAGAAGAATTAAAATGCCCAAAAGCATAATTGTTTCCTTGCAAAGGTTTACTACATTGATTGCAGTCACTGTTAACTATCTAAAGGGCCATACTGAAGATACACTTCTTCCACTATTACGGAGTTTATGCTCCTAACTGTGGTGAATGACAGGACTTGCAGATCGTTGCTTTTGGCCAATAAAGTTGATACAGGGAAAGTAAAGAGTTGAGTCACATTTGTTTTTAATAATGTCTGTATGTGCTTAGGAGATTAGAAAACCAAAACATAGTATGGGCAGGACTCAATCGAGTGTTGATACTTTGGTAAGTAATAGAGGGTTTATACAATGCACATATAATTGTGCTTCTTACCATTCTAATCAACGAAATCACAATATACCTCAAAACAGGTGATCCAGAAAATCAGTGCAATTGATAAAGATGACCCACCAAATGGCCATCGGTTCTCCTTCAGTTTAACAGCAGAGGCAGCAAATAACCACAATTTTACACTGCAAGACAACAAAGGTAAGAACATTTTGTTTGGATTAATATTCACCACTAACACCTTTCTTTTTGAATATATCATGCTGATTATGACCTACATAAATGTCTATTCTGGTAAGGACATAAATAAAATTACAATCAGCCTACAAAATAATTTTATCTGTCGATTATTGGTCAAAGGAATCAAACTGTTTAAATCTTTTAAAACCTTGAGCCAAACAGAGAAGCTTCCAATCTTTCTTTGGTTTTTTTGTTCTTTTTTTTTTTTTCTCTGCCCAGAAGTCACTCGTCTCACATTTTTATTTGTATTTATAGTTTTTTATCTAAATTAGATTGTACCTTGGTTCAGTGACTGAAAAATGTCCAAGAATACCTGTTCTATTAATATAACTCAGGACATGAAAAACAAGTGCACAGTAAATCGAAAGGACTTTTTTTTTTTTTTTTTAATTAAGAAAAACACAGCTTTTCAGTAAGTGTACCGTCCATTGAAGAATGCTTTTATTAATGGGAAGTGCCTACAATATTTGCACAGACTTCTTATGACTATTTCCCCAAAGACTTATGCAAAGACTCCCATTGGCATCACATTTCTATTAGTCAAAGTATCTGAGAACATGCTTGTAATTAGTGTTCTTATTAGTTGTACTGCATAGTAAGGCAGCTGGGCATGTATCAGTCAGTTTAGTTATTAGCTGAAGCAAACAGAACTAAATAGACACAATGTTACTCTTGCATTGCTTTTTTATGGATCAGCACTAAACCAGCGCTGCAAAGTCATCCTTATTAATAAAACAAGAAAGACAGACATATAGTGGACTAAAGGACACTGTTTGTACCGACAGACTTTGAACAACATTCACCAAGTATAACATATGACCTAATAAAGTTCTCTCACACAGCTATTCACTGCCTTACCCTGCATGTACTTACTGGTGTGCTTAATTTTCTTCATATGAGCAGCTTGCAGTCTGAATCTAAAGATAATAATAATAATGATCAAAATAATAAAAATGCATTAGAATAAAACTCTGTTCAGAAATCTGACATTGTTACAAGTACTGTAAATTATTTAATGAGAAGACAGGCCCTCTTCCAGATAACTTAAAGTTTAGGAAAAGTAATAATAGACTTTTGCAATGCCATTAAAATAAAAGGAGTTATAAGATACAGGCAGCCGCAGTTGCCTCCTTCAATGTTTAATTTTATGCATATCCGTATGATGCTATATGAAGTGTTTGCATATTTTGCCAGATAGGCCATAATAGATGACACAATAAGATAACTTCACAGGACTATCAATATATCTGTCTATTAATAGATAGATAAATAGATGGATAAGTAGATAGATAGACTGAACAACCAACATTTTCTATACGTTCTAGGTGTCAACCTGTATTGAACACCGTGAGTTTCTGCACATATTTTCTGGAACACATGGACTTTCTATTCACTCAACTCAGAGCAGCATCAAACCACACATTTTAGACTGATTATATTAGTCATCTTCACTCTCAGATGAGGCTGAAAAGAAGTGCATGTCTTTGTTACATGTGCAATTACTGTATTTGTACAGCAACCTGTCTGGCTTTTCTTTTTGCATTAAAAAATATTTCACTCGCGTTCAAAACTTATTTTCCTATTAATATGTTCATCCCTTCCATTAATATGATACCTATATCTCTAGATAACTGAAATAGATACTTGGAAATTAGACCTGAAACAGGTATATAGATACTTAATCTGATCACTGAAGGGCAATTTCTTTTCTTTTTTTGTAGTGATCTCATCTTCAACTATCTATCAAGAGTGTGAAACTGTGAACATAACTAAAACCAAATAGACCTCCAATTTTGAAATATCCTTTCATGAAAAATAGGAATCTTTTTGTTTAATTGGTTATCATTTCTCAGCTGATCCTATCTTTGCAGCTTCAAAAATATATGACCACAAAAGATAAACCTGTTGAAATAACATAAATGTGTTTATAAAGTCTTTTAAGTGAAAGACTGTATTATAGGGCTTGTGTTTGAGAAAGGTAATTATTTTATATTTCCATCTTTTTTTTCCTTTTTCTAGATAACACTGCAACAGTATTAACCAGAAGAAATGGGTTCCGAAGACAGGAACAGTCTGTTTTCTACTTGCCAATATTCATTGTGGACAGTGGATCACCTTCACTTAGTAGCACTAATACTCTCACCATCAGAGTCTGTGACTGTGATGCAGATGGTATTGCTCAGACATGCAATGCAGAAGCTTATATCTTACCTGCAGGACTTAGCACTGGAGCCCTGATAGCAATATTGGCTTGTGTCTTGACACTTCTAGGTATGTCTTCTTCCTGTTACCTTTATTTTCCATTCAATATATACTAGTAAAAGAAAGGGCAGGGGGGCGGTGTGTGTGATAGTGTGCTTTGTGGAAGTATTTGGTTTAGCATACTCACCATATAACCAGTATCAGCGTGTGATTTTTTTTCAGAGATATAACTATTTCTGAATATTTATTGATTTGCATAAAAAAGACATTAAAAAAATGCAACAGATTTAGCTTATTGATAGTAAACATATTTAATTGAAATCTATAGAATGATCTTTTGTTACTTCTGCAACTGGTAGTGCAGCTGGATTTTATGTTGTGCAGTGAAACTGCAACTAGATAAAAGACAGTGGAAAACAGTGGAATAGTGTCAACATGTTAGTTTGGTTAGCATTTCTCATCTCATGCCTAGTCCTTGAACAAAATGACTACATGGGAGTAGTGAAGGCCTAAATCGAGGAGTAAAGATAAAGGATGCAGGTGAGCAAAAGTGCAGTTTTGCTTATTGTCAGAAAGCTCACATTAACAAGGGTACAGATTCAGCACAGAAGAATTTTCTTGGGTATTGTTATCAATGGAGAGATTTTTTGATTCCCTGCCTGTATGTATCAGTCTAAGGGAAAGGAGAAGACTGTAGTCTCCTCAGGTTGGTATAATCCCAGTAATAATTTATATGTCACTGTTAGATATCTAAGTAATTTGAATAGGTCTAATCAAGAGACTTTTGTCCACACTTCTATTCATGGCTGTATTTCAACAATGTATATATATCTCTTCTTATTGACTTTGATTCACCTTGCCGTAAACCATTAGAAGGAAATGTCCCTTCTGCTAAAAACATTTCCAAAGGACTCAAAAAAGGAAATGCCCTTACATTATTGTTACGGAGTAAGAAAAATCACTACCTCTGCAATGAACCTAGCTGATTTACTCAGTAGCTATGTATGGGAGGTGCCATTTCCAGAGTTTTCCATCTTTGTGACAAAACCCCCTAACACCATAATATTGTTTAAACTCACTCAACACATGGTTAGGCCAAAGTTTAAGGAGAAATAGATGCGAATCATTGCCAAAAATTTTAATTAACATTTTCTAAATATCATTTATCTAGTAGCATTTCTAGGCCATTTATACAAACAAATGAACTTTAGTGGGACATAAACCTAATGACAGAGCTCAAAAGGATATGCAAAAGATTCTCGCATATGAACTGGCATTGGCATCAATGGAAAAACACCTATTTAAAACTTTGGTCCAATGTACTTAGACAAGAAAAGTTCTGTAACTGTAGCAATTCACTTCATCCCAAATTGAAATGTCATGATTACTGTTATATATAAAAAGAAAGTTTCTGGAGGTTACATAAGGAGCTACCATAGACAGAACACAGCCTGGACTGGGAATGAGCTTTTCTTAAATAGGTTGCATATGTTTTAAAAGAGAGCATTGGTTGGAGACACAGCATATTACAAGGCAACAACATTCTTAATCTAATCACTACACTAGGGTTCAAATACAACCAATAAATCATAGATTCGTAGAATCATAGAATCATTTAGGTTGGAAAAGACCTTTAAGATCAAGTCCAACCCTTAACCAAGCACTGCCAAGTCTACCATTAAACCATGTCCCTAAGCACCACATCTACATATTTTTTGAATGCTTCCAGGGATGGTGATTCTACCATGTCCCTGGGCAGCCTGTTCTAATGTTTGACCACCCTTTCAGTGAAGAATTTTTTCCTAATATCCAATCTAAACCTGCCCTGGCACAACTGGAGACTGTTTCCTCTTGTCCTGTCACTAGTTACTTGGGGAAAGAAACCTGCCCCCACCTGCCTACAACCTCATTTCAGGTAGCTGTAGAGAGCAATAAGGTCCCCCTTGAGTCTCCTCTTCTCCAGACTAAACAACCCCATTTCCCTCACCTGCTTCTCATAAGACTTGTGCTCCAGACACTTCACCAGCTTCTTTGCCCTTCTCTGGACATGCTCCAGCACCTCAATGTTTTTCTTGTAGTGAGGTGCCCAAACTGTATTTGAGGTGCAGCCTCACCAGTGCCAAGTACGGGGGGACAATCACTTCCCTTGTTCTGCTGGCCAGCCTGAGTAATAGCTGGGCATTCACCTTTCTAATCTTCTCCCTGCATAACCTAACAACATCCTTATAGTCCTCCTCAGGTGCCTGCCCCTTCATTCAAAGGTGGTAATCTCTCATTCAAGAACTCTCCTTTATTCCGATCATTTTTAGAAGGTACAGAGCATGTATTTGGCAAAGAATTAAAGATAAAATCTCTGAATATATTTTTTGAATGATGAGCTATGCACTGAAGAGGAATCTTGTGTATAACCACCTTATAATTGATTTTATTTGTCAAAGAGTTGGACTTCCAAACTAAGCCATCTGAATGCATCACCATTGTTTTTCTAAATAGACATTTGTATGTGCTGTCATCATTTCAAATCAAAACTGTTCCTTTTGGGTACAGTTCAAAGCTGCAGGCACAGTTTAGGCTGTGTTTATATGTTAATCCTGGCTTTGAGTCCTGCATTTTGGTACTGTATCTTGCTGCTCTTTTGTTCCCAGTCAGGTGCCAGTCTTCACAAGGAAGAGGTGCCTAAACACCACTGCTGCCCTGTAAAACACCACTCAAGTGTTGTTGCTTATTTGGTCCCAAAGGCTTTCTTCTCTTATTTGTTCCTAGAAAACATCTTCTGGGATCAGCTGAATGGTAGTCCTGCCAGGAATTTACTTTCTCCTTTCCCCCTTTTTCTTTTCACATTTGTTCCTGAGAAAAAATCCTGAAGATCCATGAGTACAGCATAAAAAATAAGCTTCAGCTGATGGTGAGTGGTTCCAGGGCTGGGACCAAGGGATGCACCTGTTTGTGTGAGAGTTTATCAATGAAAAGAGGACACAGGCTACTGGATCAATTTTTCTTTTTTTTTCTGACTCAAGGTTAACACATAGTGTAAATCTGGTCACATTCATCAATGCCATTTCGATGTGAGTGGCAGTTGTAAAGCAGAAGAGGCATACGATTTGAATAAATGTCATGGATACACGTGTTCTGGCACTAGTATATTGACTTGTCAACAAGCTCTTAAATTCTTCAGTTTAGTACTTTGATATTTGTTCTTGCCCCATACATCTCTTGATCTAATAAATAGCCATTTGTCTTGACCAAGATCAGATTGTATCACTGGGATTTCTTAGTGATTTTTACTTAAGCAACCAGTCAGTTTTAGATAAGTTTTCACTGATACTGAGAATGTTAGTACATGGTACTAATTCTTTATAATTGGCTATAACATGGGGTAGACTATTCTTTCACACTAAAATAATCCTTAAATTTAAAACATTTTACCAAAATCTTTTTCCCTTCTCTTATTGACTGATGGAGATTAAATTCTAAATTTTATTCCACAAGAAAATTCCAGTACTTTCTTAATTACTCAAAACAATTTTATAATTATAAAAAAAACCAAACAAACCCACAGACCTCAAAATAGTGCTGCAATTTATTCCCTAAAAAACATATGAAAAACTACTTTATATTCATTTTAGACTGTACGTAATTTTAGAGAAGGAAATAGAAATTTTTAAACTCTTCTGAAAATTACATGGTAATTTTGTTCAAGGTAATTGGTTTTCCAGTTAGCATCTTCCAGACACAATAATTGCTTTTGTAACAAGTCTTTAGCACAAAATGTGTACATAAAATCACACACAAAAAGAATGTTCACCTGTAGATAACCCAATTGTATTTGAGGGTTTAAGGATCTTTGTATTGAAACAACAGAAAGCTAGGTTGACAAAGTGCTTTTTCATTATTTTATCTTCCATACTTCTGAATATAAACTATTAATACCACTCACTTTCTTAGAAACACTAAAGAAAGCCTCCTATTAGTGTGGTACTAGAGTTTACAAGTTAATTATACATTGAATAAACTTCAAAATTCAGATTTAAATTATTATTTTTTCAGTTGAAAGATGAGGAATTTGTTATCAGATACCACAATACCTATGAGAACCCAATTAAAACAGCACACATAATTGTATGATTTTTAAACAAGAAGAAAGAGTCCTATTCATAAGGATTTTGTTCTCTAAATAGGTAAAATATATACAGAATGTGATTATGCAGTATACATATGTTCGTTTTGGTCAAGTGATAAATTTATAACTGTTTTAATGTGGGGGTATCTAAATAAAGTCTTTTAAAAGGTGGTTGAGTATGCAATGCAGAAGCTGTTTTCTGAAAGCTACAGAGCCTATTAGGGTCACGCAGTATGGGCATTTAAAGGTTGCAGTCACTTTGCAAATATCAGTCCAAACTGATTAAACAACAGTTATATATAAGGCTTTTTAACTGGGAACTAAATGCAGGTTGCCTGAGGCTTGGACTCGGTAATCCCCAAATCTCATCTGACTGTACTGGCAACTACAAGGTATAACTTGGTAACAAGGTGTAATAGGTTATTAGTGTGCTGCTTAGATGGCTGAGGATCTCCAGTCTTCAGCTTTATGAATTATGACACACCTAAGGTATAAACCAATGTGTGAATTTGCTTGCAGCTGATGTGGCTTGTTGCTATAGTAAATGCCAGGCTTAAGGGTGTAGCATATACATGGCACGATAATGCTTGTGATTTAGCTCTGTCCCTTACTGTCTAGCTCTGCATGTAGGCTCCTTCAGGTTGTCTCAGGGCTTTTATAGCTTCCTTACAATTGTGTTGCAGTTGCCTTGAGTACAAAATGAAAGATTAATACTACAAGAGAGAAATATGCTCAGGTGAACTGAGCCTGACTTTTTACCAGACCATACCAAAATAGAAATATCATAATAATTCCATAAAGCACACTGCTAAATGGCAAAGCAAAAATCTGCTCTTGTATTCAAAGGTGTTTTTTTAAAGACTGTTTTAGGTGAGCTGAAACTATTGATATTACCATTACACCTATACTGACACAAGGATAAAACTATGTATTACCACAGCTAATATAAATACAAACGACATCTTCTCTTGGCTAGTGTACCTGTTAAACAAAGCCAACATTTCTAACAATTCAGGTAAATTACAACAAAAAGGTTAGTTTAGATCTATTTTTATTAGTTCTGGTTATTTAGTCTTTATAATTAGTTACTTCCAATATAAATTGGTTTATTTATTTGTTAAATCACATATGAAATTATTATTGCCATTTAATCTCTTTAGCATGAATTCAGTCCATTTAATCTCTTTAGCATGAATTCAGTGTACCATTATGGAGCCAAACTAGTGTCCTCGATGTGCAATATATATGTCTCTAAAGCTTTTCCATTGTATTACTTCTTCTCTAAAAAGCATAAAATTAGGTTTTCTAGATGTTCAACCAGTCACTGATTTCTGACATAATGTTTGATTTTGTGATAAATGTAGGGAAAAAACTTGCCATCAGTGAATGAGAGGTGGAAAAGCTTTAAAATCTTGATTTAGGTATGAGTGAAATTGTTTTGGGGCTTGTATTCATCTCTGCAGTTCCTGCAATGCAGCTAAAGGTTTGTTATTTAGAGGTTATTTTTTTTTTGTTCATGGCTGTTGGAAAAGCTAGAAATTAATAATCTCATAAAGCCAGCTAAATGCTAAAATATTTAACCTTTAGAAAGACTCCATATTTTTCTTGGCTTCAAGCAAGTGTGAGATGTACAAGGAACACTGTATAAAACATTCATTCTATCTTGGTTTTTATTGTACCTTTAGGCGGACCTGCCTACTAAGATTCATATTTTTCACTTATTACCAGGTACTTAATTTTCAAAATTAAGTATGTTAAGAGGGACAGTGATATGAAAATGCATTTGCACTTGAGTAAAGGAAATTATTAGTGGCTAGCTTACAGTACACTAAAAATTGTGGCAGTAAATTTAAAAAAAAATAATTGAAAAGTTATGTCAATAGCAATCTTGGCTTCAATGTATATTTGTACTGTCAGCAAGATAATTTGTCTTTCACTTGAAAATATCTTTTATAAGTGAAAACATTGAGTGCAATTGTCTCTATGATGACAATTTTATGTTCTCTGGTGTGCAATTTACTGCTCAATTTGTATTATAAAAATATCAGAATGTTTTGAAATTTCTCAGAAGCCACTTTAAAGGTCAAAATCTTGTATTGTCAAACTGCTTGTGTAAATGTTGTTCACAGTAAAATGCCCCATACTAGTGGCTTCTGAATTCAATACATAAAGCATGTATCAGGGAGACACCAGGGACAAAAAAGTGAGAGAGTGATGCTGATGCTGCAGTAATATAGAGTCACAAGGCATCTGTTAGTAGATGGATCATTAGATGTGTGCCTGGTTGCTACTGAAAAAGAGTGGAAAAAATATTGACTGATATATTTGTCAAAATGTTTAAAAAAATTTTGAAGTTGTTCCAGTTTTATTTTTAGACATGCATGGCTCCAAAGAAAAAATGGCAGAAAGTCCACCTTTAAAGTAATTTTCTGCTTTAGCCAATTTCAAATAGTACCATAATGTCTGTAGATGAATGATACAGTTTTCTGCATGTACAGTCTCTGAATGACTGGATTGTTCTGAACAAGAGATCCCAATATTAAATCATGCATCATGATGACTAGATTGATACTGCTTTTAAAAATTCCTCCATGAAAAGAAGGGTTTTCAAGAATGGTAGTTCTGCCTCATACAATTTATGGAGGCCACTTCTGAGATGATGTAAGGAAGCTCAAGCTTAATTTTATCTGTATCAGCTTTTGCTTTTCCAGATGTTTCTATATTTAGTTGGCATATCAAAGTACTGTAAGTAAAGATTGTAAACCTTAGACATATTCATTCACATAATCACATATTCTTATTGATTAAAAATAAACATAAAATCAGAAGAGATTAAGGTGGAATGACACTTTTCAACCTACTGTTATTTTTAGTCATAGCAATGCCTGCTATTTTCTAGGAGTATCATTAACTCAGCAAATGTTATCCAGATGCTACAATATAGTATTAATCATTTTCTAGGAGGATGATTCACGCTCCATCATGTCCCACAGATGGATGCAATGTTCATATTACTGGTTCCATATTTTGTTTGTCAGCAATGATGTTTCTCTACCAAAAGTGTATTTGAACAAGAGAAGCCTTAAGTTAGTTTCTCCCAGTTCCTTTGCCTGTCACTGCAGTTTAGTATTAGCTTTCAAGCTGAAAGAAACTTTAAAGATCAAAATTTTAAAAATAATTACATTTCTAGCACTGGGTGATCCAATAAACTCTAGCCCTAGCAGTTCTCATTAGATATAATTCATAAACTTTAAATACAGTACTTTACACTTTATAGGAAAGTGAGGTCTTATAGAGAGGTACTTTTAATCCATGAACTAAGACAGTCTTATTTTACACATTGCTTAACAATTCAGTGTTCTACAATCTATGATGTTTTAAATTTTTCTTTTTCAGCAGAGATTGGCCATATACTTTAATTCAGTCACTTCCCAAACCATGGTTGTTAAATTCTATTCAGTTACTTTATGAATGTGCTTTTATCACTTGGGCAATTAAGAGTTCAGGAAAAGGTCTTTTTCTTTATTTCATGTCTATGAGATTGTCATAGTCACACTGAACCAATCCTAAAATTTATGTTTAGTGGACAGCATAGGATATAGAACTAGAGATGAAGATGTTAATCCAGAATGGTTTTGGAAATAGATTCTTTAATGTCTAACAAGCATATGATTTAAAAGCTGTTTCAGAACCTGCTAGGTTTCAAATCTAAGTGTTTAAATTGCCTGCTGTTTCCTTGGGTCTTTGCCATATAAATTAATGAGTATTTCCACCACTAGGAAAAATATGAGGAAACTTTAGCATTGCTAAAACTCCAGTCTTTCTGTGTTCTAGTTCTTGTCTTGCTGATTGTCACCATGAGGCGAAGGAAAAAAGAGCCCCTCATTTTTGATGAAGAGAGAGATATCAGAGAGAACATTGTCAGGTATGATGATGAGGGGGGTGGAGAAGAAGACACTGAGGCTTTTGACATGGCTGCCTTGAGAAACCTCAACATCATCCGAGACACCAAGACCAGAAGGGATGTAACACCTGAGATTCAGTTCTTGAGCAGACCAACTTTTAAAAGCATCCCAGATAATGTCATTTTTAGGGAATTTATCTGGGAAAGACTAAAAGAAGCTGATGTGGACCCCTGCGCGCCACCCTATGACTCCCTGCAGACATATGCATTTGAGGGGAATGGCTCGGTGGCAGAGTCACTCAGTTCTTTAGATTCGATCAGCTCAAACTCTGATCAGAACTACGATTACCTCAGTGATTGGGGTCCTCGTTTTAAAAGGCTTGCGGATATGTATGGGACTGGACCAGACTGCTTATACTCATAGCCTTGGAACCTTTCTCGAAAATGCACTGAAGAATACTAAAACAGAAAACTCAACCTTACAGACTGAAGAAAGTTGTAAATATTTCTCCATTTTTAACCTTTTAGGTTTTTTTGCCTTGGTGGAGCATATCGTCATTAGACATGTCCTAGGGACTGCACTGACCACACAGAATATGAGCATTAGGTGGCATTTTTGATAAAAGAAAATGCTCAGCCAGATTCAAATAGATAGCAACTCTCAAATACCTGCAGAGGCAACTCAACTTTCAAGAGTATGTTATGCACTGTGACCTCAATGAGCCAATGATACTCTGTAGATGCCTTTGCAGTATTGCTATACCTAGAACAGAGTCTCAGGTATGAGAGAAGTGTAAGAAGAAACAAATTTACAAATAAAATATAGCATTCAATACAACATTACAATATATAGTATTTACAGATGAAAGAGCCTTTTAACAAATTTTCTTTACTGTGTTGCATGCAGCTTGCTAAGCCAAAAGCAGGGCAGATATGAAAACAGACAGAAGCCCAGCAGATCATTTTTTTGCTTCTCCCTGTTTGTTCTCAGAGCTTTTTAATTAGAAGCCTCTGTAATTTTCTGGGTAGGTTTATGAAAGAAATTGCTGTTTGTACTAAAAACTTCCACAATGTTTGTCATCAACTTAACAAAGTAGTTTGCAAACCACATGAAATAAGAAATATGGAGGGGTACTCTTGTGGTTGAAAAGTTTTGTGATGCCCATGTAGGTATAGAAAAGATGTTGCTATCTATTTGCTATTTTTTATTATCTCTTCTGATTTGTACAGGAGAATTTATCCTTTTTTATTATTTGACATAAAGTGTTATATTTATTTTGGAGCTCCAATCTCCACTAAATTCAGATCCATTTTACTGCCTCATGGTATTAGTCTTGTCAGAACATGCTGATTTTTCTCCAGTCTCAGATAAACGTAGGAAATGAAGCATGGAAATGGAGAAATTACAGTAAAGCAATCTCACCTGCCATTCATCTCAAAAAGGAGAGCAGCTCCAAGGACATGCAGTTGCTCTTCTGAGCCATTACAGAGTCTGAGACATTTAAAGAAAATATTTGTACATTGAATTTTTGGAAAGAAGACTACAGAGGTAGCTGGGAGTGTCTTTAATGCAAGATTTAATTTTCAAGGTTAAACATGCTATATGCTTCAAAGACTGTAAACACCTTATTTTTCCTCCTTCCCCTTGTCTTTTGCTGCTGGTGAATCACAGTAAAAGACTCTTTTTCAATTTCTTTCTTATGTTAAGCAATGTAATGCTGTTAACTCCAGAAATCATCTTTAGATACTGCTGCACATAAATATTTTTCCCCAAAGGTGTTAACTCACTACACATAATTTCTATACTGGTTCAGGAGTGCCAAAACAGAAGGACAACTGCTGTTGGTTAAAATACTGTGTGATTTTGAAGTAGGATTTCTTAGAATAAGACAACTTTTTTATGATTCTGACAATATTTATACTTCATCTTTCATGATTTATTACTAAATAATACAACATATATTCAAGTTAAATAGTGTTTTAAGTATTATTTCAGTTTGTTTTGTTTCAGATAATCTGTAGATGAGTTCCTAAGTTAGATTCTGCTCCTACAAGCTTTTTTTTCCTTGTACCTAATTTGAAATGACTTGACTTGCCTGCAATTATTGAGCAGCATACAGACTTGTTTGCAGGACTGTGTTTGTGAATAGAAGGTACGCCATAAAGGATGATGCTCACTCTAAAAGTGCTTCTTTCTGAAAGAAGGATCCTTGTACTAAAATCCTAATGTATGGGTGACACCAGGCTGGGAGGTGGGAAATTATCTTTAAGGCTTTGTAACCTTTGCAGCCCAGCATTATGAATTAATTATGTGAAAGTGGCCTTCAGCTCCATCAGAGAAAACAAAATAATATTATTCATCTGCAACAGATTTGAGTTACAATTTAGTAGACAATCATTGTTTCATTCAGTAGATTTGCTTCTAGTTGTATTAAATATATATATATATAGGTATATATATATATCTGACAGATTTTTGTAATAGAACTGGAAGATATTGCCCATGACTTTTAGTCATACATGTAAGATTTTCAATAAAAAAATTAAAAAAAAAAAAAAAAAGAAAATGAACCATGTGTATGCAGTTTCATGAGATTGAGATATGCTGTAGGAGTTAAGCAGGTATTAAATCAGCAAGGTGCTGAGAGAACAGCTTTTTATTAATCTCTTGTTTGCGGGAAGATAATTTATGCATCTGGATTAAGATGTCAAAAATACTGATTTTAGCACATAACATTTAAAGGAGATTTAAATGTGATGTAGAGTAAACAACACAATTCCCTTGTTTTTTCACCTTCTATATCTGTAAAAAACCAAAAAGTTCCCCTGTTATGAAACTATGTTAGGGTTTGGGGGGTTTTTTGGTGTGTTTTCTATGGAAATAAATATGTTTTACTCTAATGCCATAAAAAAATCTTGCATATATATGTTTTGTGTTGCCCAGTTCTAAAATAATAGATTAAATTTGTTGTTACATTATATATGCTTACCTACCGATTATATTATTGCAGTAAGAATGAAAGGTAGAAATCCCTTGTGTTTGATGACATGTTACTATAGTATATACATATGGTATTCATAAGATATGTACTAGCATAATATACATAGTATATAATGCTTTCCATAAGTCACCATGATTGTAGGCTTTCACAACTTGTAATCTGATTCATAGTCTTTCTTTGAGTTATTTATATCTTAGTTAATTATATTGCATTATCTGATGTCATAAAGTATATTCTACTGACTAAAAACAGTGTAAAATATAAGAGATATACTCTCTGTCCTGGAAAGTTTGTGAAATTATTTGAGCAAATGAATTAGAAAGGCCTTTTAAAAAAACTTCCCATTTTATTTTTTTATTTAACTGTCTGAAGAGCTCAAGTATCTAACTAAAGATCACAATTACTCTTTAAATAGTATGTCAAACATTGCAACTACTCCCATCTTATAATGAAATATCAACACCTCTTTCCTTCCATGATATGGCAACTGAACAGGCTTATTTTAAATTGAGATCTGCCCGCCTTCCCCCTGCACTGTAAGGCAATATAGGATCAAACAAGATGAGGCTTCAGAGTTTTAGCCCCTTTAGTAATCTATATATTTTGAATATATATATTTATATATGTATAAAATACATATATATTGAAAAATGTATGTTTTTAAGAATGTTGCTAAAAAATAAATATAAAGTTTACCCATTTGAAGAAGATTTATGGCAAGATTCCTTACTCTGCCTTGACCAGTGCAAAGTCTACTGAACTCAGCAGAGTTAAACTGTGGACATGCTGACTTATATTTTTTATTCAAAGGAATAGACTTAATGTACTTACTCTACTAAATTATATACTCACTAAGAGGTAGCACAGGCCTGCCTAAGCCTACTAGTTCTGATGGCTGGGTTAATTCAATCACTGCAGAACTCATTACATTTGAGGATACCAACCAAAACCTCTCCTTTTCCATAAGAATTAAGGGTGTGTGTGCTTCCTTTTTATTTGTTGTTTTCATTGCTGTTTTGAAAAGGGAGGCAGATTCATAGGGATTTTCCTTTACCCTACTTACTCTTCAGGTGCTGGAATGCATCAACAGCAAAATATTTCCTGTCTTATTTTCTTTTTAGAGATTTTGGATGAAAGCATGTTATGAAATATAAAATGGCAGCATCTTATTTTTATGGACAAGTACTCTTGTATGATATAAAGAAAAGTAATAGTTTGTCCTTCTGAAAATGAAATAAATATACCATAAAGCTTAAAATTACATTGACTTTTAAGATCATTAAATAGTTGAAAGGCTAACACAATTACTTATACCAAATCTATTATTAAATTCTTGGTTGCAGCCTGTCATGTGGCTGCTTGTATTTTTCTATATGTAGAAATTTTCTCTACTTTAGAATCTATGTATACCAATACTTATCTGAGACAACATTGTATTTAACTCATTAGTGATATTTAGATGGGGTCAAGTATATTTTTATTGGTCTGTGACACTAAGAGTGAGTTGCAAAAGATAGAAATTTCTTTTTATTTATTTGACAGAAAAAGGAATGTCTACAAGATAATCAGAGGTCTACAAGTTGCAGTCTTAACTATGGCATCACTATGTTTCCTAGATATATATCTACTTTTCCAGATATATCCTAACATATATTCAAACCCCAGCACTGTTTCTCCCACACCAAGAATTCTTTCTCTGCTCAGTATCAATGTAGTTAAAAATGTGTTATATTGTTTACTGAAAAGTTTTTTAGGGATATGTACCTATACTTAGGTTCTTTGAACTAGGAGAATCACAGCACACAACAGGAATAATTTATTTCCTAGACAAAGAGAATGAAAAAAAAAATTCCACATATTAATTCTATACTTGCTTTGTGATTATCATTTATTATTTCTCACAAAAGAGAAAAAAATGTCTTTCAATGTGATACGTAATATCTGTGAAAACATACCATACAATGGCAGACAGAAATATATTGGTTGAAAAAAACCCTTGATTTACCTAAGCGTTACATGACCCAAGATTGTCATGGAATCATTACGTATAATCAAACATAATGAAAGCAGAAAACAGCCTAGGAATTTCTTGGAAGTCAGAAGAAAATCTGATTTGAAGTCACAGTGGTATATATCATATACATGCTTATTCTCTTATCTCATATGTGAACATTTCCTAAAATTATATGTATATTTAAACATTCCACCCACACACCATTTATTTTAAAACACTTTATTTAACCAGAAAGTATCAGAAAAACTTAACCCTACTTTCAAAAACTTTACCTATCCCTATTAATATCTGAAGTGGAAAAAGATAGTTTAAACTTAGACAAAACTTTTAAAACTGCCTCCACAATAAAATCAAATAATTTTCATATTTGACCCAAAATGCTTTAGAAGCTGTTAAAACTGTTGCACAAACTACTATTTCTACAATGTTTTAAAGCTTTAGGCTTTTTTATAATAAAATAGTACCGTATTAGAATTCATATTCCTAGAAATGGCATAAAGTTTAATGGAGTTTAACATTTGGTTGATTAACTAAGGTCATAAACCTGTTATTCATCATAGCAGCAAGCTGAACTAGAAAAAAGTCAAGGATTGTATTTTTTTCTTCTACTCCCAGCATCTCTGCTAAGGTCAGAATTTCTTTTCATTGTACATCAAAGCAAAATCCTGTTGAGTCAAGTTAGACACAGTAGGGAATTAGATCTTTGTCTCCTCCTCACAAAGGCTAAAAGGCTATTTACTAGGTCATTTGATTCAATCATTCCTGTCTGATGATGTCTTGACTCCTAGGTCATGTTACCTGGAACCTGTGAAGTTGTTGGGTGGGTTTTTTGGTTGTTGGTTTTGTTTTTTGTTGGGTTTTTTTGTTGTTTTTTTTTGTGTGTGTGTGTGTGTGTGTGTGTGTGTTTCGTTTTTTGTTTGTTTTTTGGTTGGTTTTGTTGTTGTTGTTTTTGTTAAAACTGGTGTTCTTGGTGAAAAGTTTACATTTGAATGAGTTGACTTTTTTCTTTGGATGTTTAAGTTTTCTTTTTCTTTGGTCAAAATCATATCAGCCAGGTATGTCCTGACTTTTCCTCAGTTTTGACTTCAAACTCACCTTTTTCTTTTCTGTTAATAGCACAAAAGAAAGTCCTGAGATGTTCCTTCTCTTTGATATCAAGAAGCTATGGAGAAAAAGCAAAACATAGCATCAACAGACTGCAGTGAAACTAATCTGTCACTTTCTCTAAACACAAGCTCACAAACACTATGGTTAGGCTGCCATTAACCATTCAAATCATTACATGGGTCTAATCTCATGGCTTCAAAATACGCTGTCATTTTCTGGTGCTACAATTAGCAATTGCTACACATTTACCAAAATAAAATTTTAGAACTGTCAAGATTTGTTACCTGTAGATCAGTTTCATCTTTGTAATTTATATCATGGTCTTGATGCACAGAAAAAGAAGGATACGTTACAAAAGTAAAACATTACAAGAACAGAATGCCCATATGTGCACTAACTTTTAATGCAGTGTTTTATTTTTTTTATTTGTTTATTTATTTAATTTAAATTGCTTTGCCTTAGTACTCCCTAATACATTGATAGCTTTTCCTCTCATTGAGACTAACTACTCATAAGTTAGGGTAAGTGTGATATCCAGCCAGACATTCAAGCCACATTATACCATTCAAGTCTGATAAGAATGGTCAGTCTGAATTTTAATGTCCTTATATTTCCTTAATGATCAAAACATCTTTTATTATTATCACACTGTTGAAATTACATGTAGAAAAAAGTATTTACTGATGCACTTAAAAAATGCTGGGTGAAATCCTGATCATGTTGAAGTACTTGGCAGATGTCCCTATGGCTTTCAAGACATGTCAAGATTTCTACATTGTTAGGGAAACCAATAAATGACCACTTAGAACATCAAGACAAGAAGTTGTTGCTTTGAGCTGGATATGCTTTCTTTTTACACAACCTCTTCTACAAACAGTACCCTTGCTCACAAAGATCTTTTGTGTGCACATGCTAAATACAGACAGTGTTAGAAAAAGTTTACACCATGAAGTACTGATAGTGAAATACTGGCTGGAGAAAAAACCAAACCAAACCAAACCCCTTTCTCCCTAAAATTAAGAACATACAGAATTTCTGATCTATAAAAATCAAATTATTATACTTTTCCTCGGAGTGAGTGACCGTCTGTAGCTTTACTGACTTCCATGACTGTAGATGCAATCCAAATGAATCATAGTCTTGTTTTGGAATCAGTTCTCTCACTGTTCCTTGATATTTTATTAACATAGAAAAGGGCTCAATTAAAAAAAAAAAGACATAGATATTAAAAGTACCAAGCTTTTCCTGGTGTTTTTATTGCTACATACATGACCTAATGATGTGAAAAATAACATTTTAAGAGATGCTACTGGAATACAATTTTCTCTGAGCTAATAATATTTCAATCCTGTGGAACAATATCTTCCAGCAGCCTACAGTACTTGCCCTGGTCTCATCTCCTTATTCAAATATAAATAAAGAACCATTAAGGAGAGACATTAAATATCTAAGTGATAAGCTTGATAAGAAATTTGATATTCCTCAAAATATTGTTTTCCTAGTGTATGTGTGAGGAACACATGAATGGAGCTCTCATAAGACATACAACCTGTTGATACAGTTACTGTTTCTGGATGGATGTATTTCTTTTCCCCTTCAGTTTCTAGTAAAGTTTGACTGTAACACATAGAAAACAACCACAGCAATGAAAAAGTGCAGTATATTTGCTTCCAAGGACAATGTGAAGATTCAAGCACTGTAAAAAATAATTTCTTTAAAACAGGTTAGTGAAAAGATGAACATTTTGTCTCCCCCTTTCTCTTCTCTCCATCCTCTGTCCCCTCAAAGATAGTATGGGACACTAAAGCTTTTCCTCCTCTGTAATTTTGCTTTTTGGGGTACACATTTAGGATCTTTTATAGTAATATGTAGAAAGTGAATGGAGACCAAGACAGTGTCAAAGTCAAAGCTTGAGAATTAGGAAAAAGATCTAATAGTTTCCTACTCTTTTTGCATGACCTTGACAAACTAGCTTTGAGGTAGAATTATATGTCTTTCAGAGTAAGTTATTATATGATAACAAAATAATATGAAAACCTGATACTTAGTAACAGTTTATCATGAGAAATAGATTAATATATTATATATGACATAGGTTTTTACTAGACTTAACACAGGTCAATATATTTCATTTGGACTCAAAGATTAATGCAGACCATCTTGGCTTATGCACAAAGCACTTTCATGAAGAGATTTTAATTCAAATAGCTACTGTGGAATGCATGGTTATTTCAACATTCAAAACCCACATTCCTCGGAAACAAACAGAGGTAACCAACAATCCAGACTTCTTGTCCTTCTGGGAACAGGTAGATATAACAGAGAAGACAGGAAGGGGAAGCTTTTAGAATTTAAACCCTGTGGTGAATATGTATGTAAATCAAGCTTACTACAATGGAAAGCAAGACAAGAACATCTTTCAATAGCATGCATTCTACTCAGTTTCATTTAGACAATTATTGTCATCTCTGTTAAGAGTTGTCTTACTTTAGTTTGGCCTTTGTGTACTACAAAAAACACTAAGTCAGGAACTGAAAAGATTTCTGTTGTCTTCTGGTAAATTTGCATTCATGAAGAGGTAAAGCAAATGCATACCAAAGCTGTGGCTGACTGGCAGTCTGGAGTCTGTTCTCACAGTATAGTTAAGACATGATAAGCAGACACCATGCTGAATGATAATGTCTTGCTGTCTCATTCTTCATCCTTTCCTGTATACATCCACTGCTCATCTTTATCTATAGTTGCTATTTCCTAGAGGAAAGTTTTGTAGTTTTGAATGCTCTCTATGGTGCTTCATACAATTGGTCACAGATGATGATTAGGCCTTCTAAACAAAATAGCAATACTACTGTTACTCTTACTACTACTGCTAATGATGCTGCTGAAAAGAGACACTGTTGGCCTTGGAATCAGAATATCAAGTTATCTACCCATATTTGTCACTGATCTGCTTTGTGACTGATTTATCTGTCTTTGTCATCTTTTTATATAAAGGCCTGCAGAGGAACAGACTGTTTTCAGTTTTAGAGGATGAAAAAAGTATGGTAACATCTACGTAATAAGTGTTTGTTTGTTTGTTTTCTTTTCTAAAATGAAATGACGTATACTCGTAGGTAGAATTCAGTCCTGGCATAAGTCTGGAGTAAACCATTCCTGACCCAATGACAGCAACAATGCAATTTCAGTGTTGTATATGGGACGGCAAGGGAGCATCAAGAGACAATGAGCACTCCTGAAAATAATTTGGCATCAGGAAGGCATATGAATGCAATATGATATCATACCAGAGGTTTTCTACAACCAGTATTGTAGAAAAAAGGAAAAGGTTGCCAATATTTTCATTTCATATATCTTGTGTTCCATACAGTTTCAGACAAAGAAAGAGATTGAATTAATTTGCTTATTTATTCTATCTTTGAAGTAAGTGTTCTCTCAAATCTACAATGAAACAGTGGCCTATAAACATATTGGAGGGCTAATATACTTTGTTCTGAGGTAAAAGAAAGCTTCATATCATTCTGTTGAGCATACAAGTAGGTAAAGACAAGTACTTAATGTTTTAATACAGAACAAGCCATATTGCAAGTAAGCAGGAAAGGTTTTGAGAATGTATATTCCCCTCAGTGAATTTACTTTGACAGCTGAAGCTTATTAAAATCCCTTCTTAAAGTAAAATATATATCTTTGTAAACCTTATGGTTTAACTAATATGAGATTAATAAATATAATCTTTATTGATATAGAAGCTCCATCTGAGGAAGGAAAATTAATTCATCCTTCTTGCCATTCAATCATAAAAAGCCTCAATGGTTTTGTAAATTTAAAAAAATGTCCTCCCTTTGGAAATAAGAAATTAAAGGCCCCCTCACTAGTAAGATGTATTGGCAAAACAATGTGTTGGAAAAGCTAATGGTCTTGAACAGACTACCTCATTGAATAGTGTCTCTAAAGTTTACTGCCGTGTGCATCAGGAATCACTGCTCTGTTTGTTAGGAAACCAAAGTGGAGGCAGCTCAGGTAAGCTATCATCAACTTCAAAAACTAAACAGATTTTGCTCTTTCGTTTTACCTCTGCAGTCCGATGGTGGATGGAAATGGAATAAAGCAACTGATACATTATTAATTTTAAAGGTGAGCATACTGTCCAAAAATATTCTCTGTGAATAAGTTATCAAGATTCAGGTCAACAAAGCTGGACTGCTCAAATTTTTGCTGAGTGAATTAAAAAGGATGCCAATACACTGATACCAATATTGTTTCTAAAGTAAATGGCATCTCACAGAATGTGTTCCACTGTTTGCTTTGAACATATTTAAATGAAAAAAAAAGTCAGGGAAACAGAAGACGTAAGAGTTCAAACAGCTCAAAGGAGACTTTTTGTAACTACAGCAGATATTTTATTTGTCACCCAGTAGCTCAGAATTTGTGCAACAGAGTGGCAATAATTTTGTACTAGAGCAGCAGTGAATTGACCCAGAGAACAATGTGTCTTTCAGTGAATGAGGCCAGGTTCAGATCTTCAAAGGTATTTAGAAATGTGATCAATGTCAGTGTGGCTGTTAAACACCTCCAAGGGCCAGGATCAGAACTGTTCCCTCATCTTCTAAATTCCATGGAGACCAGAGATCTGAGCACAACACTTTTTAGACATTGAAATGTGACAAGACTTTCTACCTTAGGAAATCTAGTTATAAGAGAAAAAAAAAAGGTTATATATAACTTTCATATTTTTATATTTTGTTATTATAGTGAAAGAGATTGTACCAGTCTTTTATCTACAAATAACTGAAGCATTGCATGGAACTTTGTCTGCACAATTCCCATTAAAACTGCATAAGCTAAGTTCTTGAGAAAGTCTCCGTGATTTTTCTTGGGAATCCTTGGTAGTTCACAATGAAGTGTTTT
This sequence comes from Falco biarmicus, assembly GCF_023638135.1. Lineage (NCBI taxonomy): Eukaryota > Metazoa > Chordata > Aves > Falconiformes > Falconidae > Falco > Falco biarmicus. The sequence continues at coordinate 64,268,709 of NC_079290.1, forward strand.
AGCATGTATAATTATTTTTTCAGTTGCTATGCCTTCTTTCTCCACCTGCTGTGTGAAGAACCATACAGTAAATCAGTAATAAAGCTTCTCTTTTTACTGTATTTTTTTAAAAGAATCTAAACTTTTGACACTCAAAGTGAGTTGAAGTGTAAAATTAGAATAACTTGTGTTTAGAAGAACAACAATCTAGCTGCGCTTAGGACAAAACTCTAATGGCTCCTGAAATATCCTATTCATGTTTTTTTTATGATTTTTCTGCAAGTAATATCCTACCGACCTTTACATTACAAGACAGAGAACAAATTTGGTGGGTTTTATACATATTGTCCAAGGACCTAGAGACATGTGCTACTTACTGGCAACAGGCAGAAGAGTGCCTATGTGCAAGATTATGTGATGTTAGAGTAAAAAGATGCAACTTTAACCAGCTTGGAAACAGGACATCTTCTTTATAATGGAGTGTGTTCATCAGAGAGCTGTTAAGTATGAATTATTAAACTCAGTGCACTTCAGCAAATGTAATTGAACACAGGAGACTAAAAATATAAAATATAGTCTTCAAGCAAATAGATTTAACTCTCTCCTAGCTCTAAAATAGATATAAAGTGTAATATTAGCATACAATTTAAAGGTCAGTTAGCAGTGGTAGTCCATCAGTAATATGTAGGTTAGCCATGTTGGTAGCCTGAAAAATAAATGACTTGTCACATGATTTTATAGACTTCTGTTATGCCCATACTCCTTCACCTTTTTCTGTTATTTCTCTCTTCATTCCCCTTCACTTCTTTCCTCCTTTGATAAATCTATTTGATTATACAACCTCTTAATTTCTAAAAGGTTAAGATGTACTGGGTACTCTCACTGTTTGGGTTGCAAAATTAGATTGCAGCAATGGGTTTCATAATCAGTGCTTCTGGTAGTGCTTCTAGATCCACCTAAAACAAAACTCTCTACCAGTGTTTACATGTGGTCAGGATTTTGCCTATTTCATATAAAAGATAGGCAAAACCCATAAAATAAACACACTGCTTGATGTCTTCTCCTTCTGCCTGTGTATTTGTCCTGGTTTTGGCTGGAACAGAGTTAATTTTATTCTTGGTGGCTAGTGCAGTGCTGTGGTTTGAATTTGGTGTGGGGGCAGTTTGGTTGGGGACTTTTTGGTTTCTCAGGCCTTGCTAGTATGAGGGATGGAGGGGCACAAGAAACTGGGAGGGAACACAGCCAGGCTGGCTGACGTGGACTAACCAAAGAGGTATTCCATACCATGGGACATCATGCTCAGTATAAACCTGGGGGGTTGACCAGGGCTGCCGATCACTGCTCAGGGACTGGCTGGACATTGGTCAGGGGTCAGTGGGGGTGAGGTGTTGTATTGTTCGTTATTACTTTTATTTTCTCTCTTCTCCTTGAATTTCATTCCTCTCCTTTTCTTTCTTTTCATTATAACTGCTGTTATTATTATTATTGTTCTTTTGGTTTTATTTTACCTCAGTTGTTAAACTGTTCTTATCTCAACCCTCTAGTTTTACATTGCTTTCTGATTCTCCTTTCCACTCCCATGGGTGTTGGGGGGAGTGAGTGAGTGGCTGCGTGGCATTTAATTACTGGCGGGGGTTAAACCACAACAGTCTGCTATGAATTCTAAAAGAAAAACTTTTCAAGAAACCGTAGCACTGTGTAGAGGAAAGGACAGAGTAGGAAAAGGGACTTCAGGTCTCAGGAACTTAATAACAAATTAAGAAGAACCCCTACCGGTGTAAACTGAGTTGTGAGTGGGAAGGAGATGCTAGCCAATAATATTTGAAAGACATTATATTACTCTCAGCTTGCTATAAGGGAGCCTATGTCAAATGAATTGTGTTTTGAAACTAGGTTATAGAGAATAAATCTTCACATAACTGCTCACCTTTAATTTAACATCTTTGTTGGCAGTCTCAATAAAGACAAAAAGTACAGAATTAACCAACACACTGAAACTTCCTCTCTCTTTCCATCTGATTTAAAAATGTTCCCTTTAGGTATTTTTTTTTTTTTTTAAATAATCACAGTGGTAAAGAGAACCTGTACTGGCCATCACAGAGCAAGATCAAGAAGGCTTCAGCTGTTAATTCAGCATTTTTGTAATAGCATTAGAAAAAAAAGAAACTAGTTGACTAAGCAAAGATAATTCCGGTTAAGGTCAGGCATAAAGCCTTTCTGATATTTAATCAGATGCCATGCTCAACTTTCAAAACTTCTAGAAGTTATGTTCAATTCAGGTCAAAAGTAATCATTAAACCAGGTATGTATTTAGTTAGAATTTAAATTCAGGTTTTGACAAAGTTCCAATGTCTTCCTTTCTTACATCTTCTTTTCTTTAACCTGCATGAAATTGCAGATATTTACTATATTATAATCTCAGTAAAATTCTCAAAGTAACAAGTAATGTGATTAAGAAACAATGAAATTTTCTAATTGGAAAAGTCGGTGTGAAAGACCATACCTCAAACTGGTTGTCTCAAAGTTTGTTAGCTGAGCTTCTGCAAGACTGAACTTGAGAATTGTGAAGAGATGAGGAGCCAACATCTGCCTGACACCAGCTTTCAGCCAGGGGCAAGGGGAGACCTCACCCCTGTGACACCAATTTAATGTTCCAGTCCGGGGAGACCTGAGCCGGGGAGATTCTTTGTTATACCCGGAGTGAGACTAAAACACAAGCAAGGTAAAATGCTGCTAACCAAGGAAATGTATTGTGCATTTATATAAACAAAACATTCATGTGTTGTGGTAAGAAAATAGCTATAGGAAAGAGAGGGAAAGATAGGAAAGAAGGAAACCTAGCAAGCAGTTGGGACAGAGTTGCAGGAGATAGTCACCACCATGGATCCAGCAGCATCCCGTTGGTCCACAGTCTCCCTTCACGTTGGTGGTGAGGGTCTCCGGATCATTGCTTAATTTTTTGGTGGCACAGTCTTTTACCGGGTGTTCAAGGGGTTTTTTTCCCAGACAATGACATGTATTGCATTCCTCCTGTGATCACTGCATGGAAAGCGGTGATCTTCCCTGTCTAGGCACCTTCCTCACAAGGGCAAGGCCTCCCCTTGCCCCTGGCAGAAAGCTGGTGTCAGGCAGCTGTTGTCTCCTTATCTCCTCACAGTTGTGGAGTTCAGTCTTGCCGGACCTCAGCTAACAAGCTTTGAGACAACCAGTTTGAGATATGGTCTCTCACAGTGAGAAGAAATAAAATTAAATACCTTAATAAAATGCCTTTCTTTCTTTCTTTTTATTTAAACATTAGACAGTGATTTTCCTCAGTCATTATTCTTGGTGTAGGTGTGTTTAATATTTTCATTAGAGATCTTCATGCAGGAAATAAATGGGTGCTCTGAGACATGCAGGTGATACAAAGCGGGAAGTATTACCAAGTTGGAAAGACCTCATCAATAAGTGGAAGAATTGGATGAACTCGTGGACTAATCCAATGGAAATTAGATTTAATTTAATAATACAAAGCACAAAGATATATACTTCGGGATTAATGAGAATCTGAGCCCATATGTGTAAACTACATCAATTGTATGTGTCAAAGAAAAGGATAAATCTGAATAGATTGGTGAGTAATAGGATGACAGCGTGACAAATGCTAATGATATCTTGTGATGTATCAAGCAAGGTGTTCTCCGTACAAGTAGGAAAACATTTGTAACATTTTGGTAGGATCTTACTCAAAATCTCCTATACAGATATATCCCAAATGAGTATATATACTCATCTGATAATGATGAAATTAACCCAAAATAGGTGCAGAAAAAGACTATAAGAATGACTATGAGAATGGAAAAATCCCTATGAGATCATGTTAGAAGAAACACTAAAACAAATGGGTTTTGGTTTTTTTGTAAATTTTTGGACTACTTTGTAAGCATGCAAATATAAGAAGGACAAGAATGATCTGCTTTAGAAAGCAATGTTATGTATAAGAATAAGGATATAAAATGGTCATGAATAATTCTGTAATCACAATTAGTAAGGTCTTTCTAAGGAAGTTCCTGGGACAATCTTTCTAGTGTTTTTGTCTTTAACGCAAAAGTTGAAAAGATTAAAGAAGGGACCTCATATGAAAAAAAATACATCAATATTGACTATCACGATGAAGGACTGTGTATTCAACTCATTTCAGCATTCAAAGGCTGTTGAAATAAATTTAAATATTTCATTGATCAAAAATATGGACACTATTTGGTACTACACAGAAGTTACATGTTGCTGAGATTGCCTTTTAGATGAATAAATTGGCTTTTTTTTTGGGTGTTCTGTTTTTTACACTCCATCCTGAAAAGCACTTGGAGAATGATCACAAGCTACTGTACAGGTTGAAAAGTAACTAGCAAACACGACAATTTTTCAAGTGTCTGCATGGTATTTCTTGCTTAAATACTCACGTGATCATCACATAAACATTAAATTAGTAGTCAGGAAGTCATCCCAGATTGACTGGCAGAAAACATTGGAAAGTTGTTTTGATTTGCTCTGCGGTGTCCTTACCTAGAATGTTTCATCTAACAAATGCTCGCATTCTTCCAGGAATCTAGACCAGTGTCAGTGTCCTTGACATTCTCAGCTCTATTTTCATATATTTCTGTAGCCTTTGACCTGATGTTGAAATACTGAAGTTTTTCGTTTGTTGAAAGAACAAGCTTTATGACTTGTGAGATGTTTGGCTAAGGATTTTTGGTGCCTTTCCAAGTAAATGTTCTTTAATCTATAAATGGTGGGCGCTGGGCTCTTTTCCCACTTCCCCCTCCCCTCCCCTTGCTCCCTAGCTTTATTGCCATATTTATTTATCAGTTTCAGTTGGATCATTGACTGCTTTTCAACCTGTTAACAGAAATAATACCACATTGTGTGTAGTTCTTGTTCCTTGGGGACTTGGGCCAACATTCTGGGTCCATGTTACTGAATGGGCATAAATCTGATCTGGGATTAGATATAAATCATGCAATATTTTAAAATTTAGGATCGACATTCTAAAGAACAAAATTCTAGCTGTTATAGTGTCTTAAACACTGCATATGTATCTACCTACAAAATCACCGGGTTTAGTTAAGGAAGTTTGACTTATCTTTTTTCCCCTTTACTGCTATTTATCTCACCTTTCCCAGTTTCTGTCATTTCTGGCTGAACATTTAAAAAATACCTGTTATGATTGCCCTATTATATGTCACTCAAGACCAATTTCCCTGTAGTTAATTGAGAAAAAGACAGCTTACCCTGACAGGCTCTAGCCTCATGATATTTGCATGCAGGAGTCTTTATCACTCAGTCATCAGAACTGTTGCTGCTTTAGATATTATTGTATAGAAAAGAGCAAGAAATTCAGAAGACATCTCCAGTATTATTCTGAACTGTGCTCCAGAACAGAAATGGAGGGAAAAGTAAAGATTTTTTGTTAGGGGGAGGTGGGAAGATAAATTGTAATTAAGCAAAGGGAAATGCATAATTTTAATACCAAGGAGGAAACATAAGATTTTCATTTCAATCAGCAGTATTTTATAGTCAAGTAGCATTTTTATAGTAAAAATAAACAAATGTAGACCAGTGGGGAAACAGGCTTGTATGACAATATTTTTTTTATTTCTTAATTTTTGTCTTCCCCACTGCTTTCTCTGCTCTATCATGATAAGAAAACAGTAGAAAATTGTAAATTATATTTTCTCATTTCTTTTGCTGTCTGTTTTAAAGCAGTGTTTAGTAATTTTAACTAATAGCTTTACAGAGTGCATATTTTTGAAATAAATGTCATTCATCTACAGAAAGCAGAGTGCCTTATTAGGTTCACTGACAGCTGAGTCATGCTACCTTTAAATCTGTAATGCAATTGTCTCCCCTAATTAGGGAAAGATCAATGTAGAATGAGAATAATAATCACAGTGATAAAACTTTACATTTATATTATGTGTTGTGTGTGAAGAATTCAAAGTATTTTTCAAGCTTAATAGCATTTAGCCAAGTATTAGAAGTCTATTTACACAGAAGCTAAGAATCAGGGCATAGACAATTTAAGTGACTTAGCCAAGGCCATACAACAATTCAATTCCAGTAACAAAAAAAAAAGATTCTATAAGTCTCCTTTTTTCCTAGCTAGACCTCATTCCTGCCAAGCACCTGTCTTACAGACAAATACCCTTGTTCTCAATGGTGAAGTGAAATGAAAGGAAATGAAGTCACCTTGTGTGATTTTATAAGCTGACCTGTCTTGATGAAATATTGAATCCTCTAAGGATGGTGCATAGAATTTATCTTGCTGGTCCTAAATACATTAATAATATTCTTCTACTCTTTCTCCTATAGAAATGTTGGATAGAACAGAAATGTGGCAGTATTGCCAGAGGTGCATCCTGACAGTCCCATCTTTTGCAGCTGGGTAAACTTAAGAGTAAAAGAGAGCAGATGTGATAGCAAGGGACTGACTGCATTAAAACCTTAAATAAAAAGTAAATGGCATTTCAGACAGAGATATGAAAGAAGTGAAATACCTTCAATCTAAACATACACATGCAATCACAGTTGTTTCCGAGGTAACACAATGTGCCTTTCCGAACAGTAATTCCCCAAAGCAGGTGTAAATTTCAAGGGATGCGTCAGTGCGGTAAGACATTCAAACCCTAACATTTCTAACACCAGCAGTTAGTTATTTTAGGTGAATTTTTCCTTGTCACAGGCTTTTGTATAATCACTAGCAAAAGTTTGCCAGGAAAATAAGTGCAGTTCTCGGGCAGTCTCTATCACTGCTTCCTGTAGAGTGATCTGTGCTTCTGTATGTTGGTATGAACAAGAACAAAAATAGGTTGATAAGAGAGTCCAGAGGAGGAAAAAAAAAAGAGTATTTGATTAAGGCTTCACTGCCTGACAGAACAGTTGTATATAAAACATTTGTGCATATTATACCTTTACAAAACTGGACACTAACCAGTAGTGTATGATGCTCCATAGGCAGGGAATCCAATTCTTTACTGCCTGAAGCCTGTGTAATTTCTTATAGCTTTTCAGAGTGCATGTAAAATACCACCATTCTGATCATACTCAGTTCTTTGCACACAGGATGATGATTACCTAAGGCAGTATGGAATCAGACCAAGAAAAACAGGGAAGAGAACTCTTTCCATATGATCGATATTTAAGCAAGAAAATACAGAATAATAACAAACACATGCATTTTCATGAGCCTTCACCTTTTTTTTTCACTGTTTGCAATAACATTAATCACATTTTAATTATGAATTCAGGCAGGTGTTAAAATATTCAAACTCTATAAAATTTTCCAATGGATTACTAATGCAGTCAAACTCTTTAAAATTACATTTTTGTACCATAACTATAAAACCTGTTATTTAATCTTCTCTGCAGAAGATATTTTTTAAACGTATGCACATGTTTAGAAAACTAGATTCCTACTAATATTACACTTGGCTACTATCATGTACCTATTAGTACTTTTCTCAGAGTGCTAGTGAACTAAAACCTCTAGCAACACATGGAATGAATATGGAACATCTACTTGTTAATTTTTTATAATCTCTGAGTATACCTTGCTGCACCTTAGTCAATTTGTCACATACTAAAAGGGTGGTTTACAGTAAAGGATTGTAGATTTGCAATGTGAACTGCTTTTGTGGGGTTGTTATTGCATGAAATCCCACAAAAGCTTTTACAAGATGTGATTAATATTTTTTTTCTCAGTCATACTTATATTTTTCATTCGCAAATTGAAAGTAGAGGCCTACAGTCAAGGGAGATATGACTGGCTGCCTTTCAGCATTATAATGGAGAGTAATAACCTGTCATTCATATTCTTCTCCCCCCTCACACACCCTTGCTTTTATGTGGCAATAATTATACCCTAGATGAAACTGCAGAGAATATAAAATATCTGTGTTCTGTTGTACTTTTGAGAAATAGCAATATATTTATGTGAATATTTTTTAATATTACATCAGCATTTTAGGTAAGAATAAGATTATGTCAAAGAAACCTTGAAAATTTGGAGAGATATGTCAGGATACAGATGAGATTATGAAGTTAATAACCACAAGAACATAAGAATGGCCATAATTCAGACTAAAGACCTTGTAATCAAAATGGGAAATTAGTACAGAAGAAACCTAGCAAGAAGAGGACTTGCGGAAACTTTCACAAAAGACTTTCCCAGGCTTAAGGTGAGAATTGCAGTTCTAGAACTCAATACAGCTGATATGTCCTTGTCTGTACTACCCAACTGAAAGTTGGGAATGGAAAGTGCTTTCACATGCTCTTCTTGCCTTTTATCCCAGTCAGACTGTTTTCAAAACAGTCTGTCTGTCATTGTATAAACATACCACACTTCAAAAACTTTGTATTCTTTAGTAATGATCAGTTTACTAGTCAGAGAACCATGGACCATTACGAGTTCACTCATATTCCTCAGCTGTCACATCTGACCAAATGGTAATGCTTACCAATTTGCATGGTTTGCTTAAAAGCTATAAACACCATACGATTGCATTTTGAGAAATGGTTTAAATCTCTTTTGACACAAAAGAAACAAACAGAAATCCAAAGAAATTATTCCACAACTTTCATTTGTAGGGAACTACACTAAAATCATTAAGAATGGTGTGAACAGAGAATCAACAGGATTTTTCTGCTACAGAAACAACGAAAGGAAAAGCAGGAGAAAGTGAGGCCTAGAAGAACAGCATGTGCTGATAGCACATAGATTATCAGGTCATCATCAAGACCTACATGCTTACCTACATGTTGATTCTCAAAACATCCATACCAATAGACGAGTAACTGACCAAATTCTGAAGACTTGTACATGTTGGACAGGATGGAGAGATTAATCGCTAGAGAGTCCAACAGACACGCAAAACCAGCACATAGTCACCAACCTAAAAAGAACTGAGGAGATGATGAGTAGCTGGTATTCCTTGAAACCTGTATCCCAACAGCTTTGGTCACTGCATGCTGGAGAGGCTGCTAAAACACAAAGTTCCTGGTGCCTATGAGTATGTGAGCATGACCGTAAGTGTTAATGAGTTAAATTAGTTGGGGTTTTTTTGCTTGGTTTGGTTTGTTTTTTAAGAAAATCATGTTTCCCTCCTAGAAGGCCTGCACTAAGTTTTGCTATATTTTTGCTACTAAGTTATGACATTACTTCCTACCTACTATATTTGTCTTTTAATCTTATTTTCTGTTTTATCATAGATCTTCCTTCTGCAGAAGCTGAAAACAAAACAAAACAAAGCAAACAAAAAACCAAACACCTCAAATAACCAATCAAGATGTGGTCCCTAAACATTTATTTCACAGATAGCACTTTCCAGCCACAGAGGTTTAGAAGAAAGAATGAGAAAAATGGAAGTACAGAAGTTCCAAAAATGCCTCCCTTAACAGCCATTAAACAAGTTGTGTTCCATCAGAAGGATCCAATTCAGTCTGGCTTTTGGTACTTCATAAATCTTGTAGGACTCCTGAAAATCATTGTGTGGAAACCAGTAAAGGTTGAGTGGTTAGTCTGACTTGTCCATCTACATAGGTCACAGAAAATTTAAAACGTATCAAAGGTATAGATTCAAGAAGGAAAATGTATTTCTTGTTTATTAAAGTGAAAAAAGAAGTTGAAAGAAATAAATCTACAATGGCTTTCGCAGTGTGAATTGCAGCTGTCCTTTGCATAGCCAGCCAGCTTGGAAAACCATTGCAAAGGGCCAGCAAAGGCCACTCTTCTAATCAACTTCAAGGGACATCTTGTTTCTAAAGGGAGGTGCATAGATAAAGTAAATTCTGATCTTAAGGGTAATTGTATCAGATCATGAAGGTTGTACTGCAAAAAATGTCTATCTGACAATTTTAAGTATCACAGAGTGCTGGAGAGACTAGACAAAATATACTATCTCTGTGTTAGTTCTGGAAGTCCAAAGTGAGAAGAAATAGAAAGAAATACCTTAATTAAATGTTGGTTTTTTTTGCCTTTTTTTTTTTTTTTTTTTTTTTTTTTTTACTATACAGCAATTTCTATCAAGTCAGGTATTTCTAGGCTTTGCAAGCTATAAATGAAGTCTGTACATTAATGTCTCACACTTAATTAGTAGGTGACAATTTGGAATGTTAGCCACCAGCTGCTTATGTGTCCAGATAATTTCAAAGTAATTAGGGCCTCCTGAATATTAGTTCAGGTTAGCTGTTTATCACTGTATAGTTAGTGTTTGTTGTGGTTTAAACCCCATCCGTAATTAAGTGCCATGCAGCCACTCACTCACTCCCAACTCACCCAGAGGGATGGGGAGGAGAATCAGAAAGGAATATAACATTCGAGGGTCGAGATAAGAGCAATTTAATATTTGAAATAGCATAAAATGAAAGACGAATAATAATAACAACAATAACAGTTATAATGAAAAGGAGGGAGGGAGAAGAGGAATGAAATCCAAAGGGAAGGGAGAAAAGAAAACAAGTGATGGACAATACGACTGCTCACCACCCACTGATAGATGCCCAGCCAGTCCCTGATCAGTGACTGGCAGGCCCTGGCCAACCCCCCTCTCCAATTTATATACTGAGTGTGATGTCTCATGGTATGGAATATCTCTTTGGCTAGTTCATTTCAGCTGTCCTGGCTGTGTCCCCTTTCAATTTCTTGTGCCCCTCTAGCCTTCTCAGTGGCAAGGCCTGAAAAACTAAAAAGTCCTTGAATTAATATAAACATCACCCAGCAACAACTAAAAACATCAGTGTGCCATCAATGTTGTTCTCACACCAAAGCCAAACCACAGCACTGCACGAGATAGTAAGAAGAAAATTTATCCCAGCTGAAAGCAGGACAGTGTTCTTCCATACTATACTGCCCATTAGTTTCAACACCACTGCTATTTTCTCAATGAAAGGGAGGGAAGGAGGAAAGGAAAGAAGGAAAATCATAAAGGTAGGAAGCAGGCATGCAAGACTGAAAAGCTATGAGGAAATTTCAGATTATTAGTGTAATAGCTAGGAAACTTCCATACTGGGTGGAGAGGCAGGGAGAAGAACTGTTGGTTTCAGTTGCAGCTTTTTGCTTAGATATTTCAGTGATTCAGTACTGAATGATATCTTTGCCTTGATCCAAAGGCACAGAGTAGCCATACTGACTCCACTTGCCTTGGAACATGTCATTGACAACCAGATGTATGGACCAGGCACAGACTGAATTCTGATATACTGAAGGTTTTTTTTCCCATGTAGAATAAAAAAGCAGATGAAGACAAGAGAGAACCTGCAAGTCTGAAATTTAGCTTTGTAGCCAACGAAACAACAGCAGCAGTGTTCTCCAGCTGTGCTTATTACTACAGCACAACAGTGAAAATTACTGAATTTCTGTATTTATAGAAAACCTGTGCCTCATAAATATCCAGCTGTGTTTTTTTTTTCCAAGTACGATATGGGGCCGTTTTTTATAAATATAGACATTTGGTAGAAATATTTTGTAACAGTTAAAATGCAAAATTAAGTTATAGAAATATTAAGCGAATTATTTATTTATTTTTGATACAGAAAAGTGCTGTCTTTCAGAAAAATCAATATGACTCATTGCCATTTTCAGTGTACACACCACTGATCATGTAGTGATTTTTGACCATGAGGGTTATATATGTGCTGGTTTTATTTAGCGATATGTCTTGACAGGAAACAGGCAGATTAACATTTTCGATCATGATGGCTAATATGCATAGTCAATGACTGTACTGGCTATAATGCTGGAAACCCTGGCACCAAGGAATCTATCGGCGGTGTGGAGCTGTACAGGTAGGATAAAATAGAGACATTGATTCAGATGAGATAGGGGGAACATTTCAATTATTTATCTGCAAACAACCACAGCAGCAGCAAAATCCTGACATAACACAAGATGGTTAACTTTGAGCTTGGAATAGATCTTATAGTCACCAAGGTACCTCAGAGGCAGAAGGCAATTGTCAGCAATTAATGGCTTGTGGATTTAAGAGAAAATCAGGGCATCAGCATTTATGCAGTGAAGGGTAGGAAAGTACATGGGACCAATCTAGCTGACAACTGCAGGGAGTTTTGCAAATGTTTGCAAGAGGCTTCTTAAGAAATATTCATCTGAAAATGACTATACCTATAAATGGATTATGGTATCTAAAATCCCACATGCCTTTTATTGTCAGTTCTGGCTGCTGGTCTTCTTCCATCTTGTCTAAGAAGATTTACCTTAAAACATTTGTCCTATTTTAACAACAGCAGCAGCAGCTGAAGAGAAGAAAAACAACAAACCCTCTTTTTATGCCAGACAAACCTCCTTCTTTTTATTGGTCCAAATGGTTCCAAAGGCTGTTTTTGTATAATGCACAATGTGTGTGTGGCTGCAGTGGCTATGTATAACACAAGTACACAAAACCGGCAAGGTGGATTTCAGTCTGCTGCTGCTGAGCTTGCTCCTTTTATTGCTCTTCCCTCTCTGAAATAAACTGCTAAGCTTTCAAATGTTGTCCTGCCTCCATGTAGTCACTTGACTAAAATGGCTTTTAAACTTTCACCTGCTAAAGCTCTTCTTTTTCAAACAGCACTGAGGAAACCAAAAGCAATAAAAAAACTGGCAGGAGTCCCAATGTCATCCAGAGAGGGGGAAGGGGAGAGCTCAGGGAACTAAACTGCTGCTCAAAGTGTCAGCAATTAAAATTAATTGAGAATAATTAAGTAAATCCCATCCTCTTGTTCCTCTTCAGTGTTTATTTAATTTTGATATTAGTACTATAGTAAGTTTATGGACAGGCTGAAAACAAGTTGAAAGTGGTCTGCAGTTTCATTCCAGGTTCTTTGTAGGAGTGTGTCAGGCAGGGCCCAGCAGCCATGGCCTGTCCCACCCCAGCCAGCAGCAGGGCAATGAGGGCACCCAGGCAGCCCCAGCCCCGGACAGTGCGCACCTCCCTGGGGACTGGGACAGGCAGGGCAGGGCTGGAACATGGCCTGGAGGATGGGCACCCAGCTTGGTGGAGCCCAAGGCAGGGCTGTGGGACATGGATGGGCTGAGGCCAGTCCAGGGTGTCCCCACAGGGCACTGAGGCCTCTCCCCTGGGCTCCAGAGGGACAGGATGCCCTCGACTATGCCAGCTCTCAGCTGACATCAGTCTCCAGCAGAGTCCTTTGTTCTGGGCCCTGCTGTGCAACACTGCTGTGACCATTTCAAGGAAGTCTTGTACAAAGGTCTTTTACTTATGGTCCAGACAGGCTGCCCTCCATCCCTGTTTCAGGCAGGTGTGACATGGGGTTCCCTTTTCTCTCCTCTCTTCCAGAACAGATGGTCTGGACTTCTGAGAGAAGGCTGGTCTCTGACAGCATGTGGTAGCTGCTCTGTGTGAGGGTCCCAGGGGCCTCAGCAGAACAAAGAAAGTGCAGGTTGTGGTCATCGCCTCAGCCCAGGGAACCCCACCTCCATAAAAACCTGCACACAGAAAAGTAGAAGATTTCTGGGAAATGACATTTCAGGAAGCTTTGATAGCAAACATGTTTTTATATTATTAATTATGAGAATCTAAGCACAACCAAGACATAATCATGACCATAAAAGAAAACTGTCCTTGCACAACTGAACACTGTTCAATTTTTCTGTTTTCCAACTAGGATTTTAGCAACTGGAAATCAAAATATTTGTTCTGAAACTAAAATGGGGGAGAATACAACACTTCCTAAGCAAAAACACTTAGTGGGAGAAAGTGAGACAAGGCTGTAGTGACAACTAGTATTCTTAATGAGAAAAAAATAGCACAGCTTCTTTATAGCTAAAAGTGGAGCAAACCTCAGACTAAGGACAGGCTGGTAGTGGCTGTTAATGTTCACATGCCCTTCCCCAGCTTCTCATACCCCTGGCGTTCCCTTCCTGGGGTCCCTTATAAAACTTGTGGGTGTCTCAGCTGTGACAGTAAACTCTTGTAGCCCACCAGTATAAACCAGATGAGTGACATGATCCAGAATAATTGCAAGCTTTGGGAACTTGCAAATGTGGAAAGCACTCTATCAGATCACACCTTGAGTTTAACTTATGTTTATTGTTTTTACATACTTTCAAACTTGATTTGTATTGAAAAAGAAAAAAAAATGTTTAGCATGTGAGAAGTAAGAAAGGTGTTTCAGTTTGCAGAACAGGGAGAGGTAATCATCACCTGAGAAGCGTTAACAACTGCACTGGAGAGAGGATGCAGTAAAATGCATACAGTGTAAAAAGAATAGCCCTGCTGAGCTTTTGATTTTAAGTATCAGTTTTTGGAGGTCTGGGGGGAAGGTTTTGATGGGAAAAAGGTTTCACTGAAAGTGGATAAAAAAGTGAAAAAAGATTACCAAATGTGGATCTGGATTAGCACTTCACAAGATATTAATTATTGCTTTTTAGATATCTTGGTTTTCAACTATAGCCAGTATCATTCCCTAGCTGCTGTTGTTAATGTTATGCCTGTGCTGGCAACAGAATCTGCAGTATTTCTTAGCAATAGCTTATCCTCTCAGTCTTGTTTTTTGAGATTTTTGACCAATGAATTTTCTCTACTGGAAAATGCTGTCTCATCAGGTCTTCCTCACTTTTAAAATGTAAACTATTTTCTCCTGTCCTTTGATTCCTCTAATTTATTTCCCAGATTTCATTCTGAATCAGAGCATTTCCTCCAGTCACCTGGTGTGCTGCTGGGCTTCTATTTCTTTTGCATATAACGTCAAGTACCAACATATTTAAAGTTGCTCTCGTCAGCATAACTCTCAGCATTACGAGACCTAGTTGTACGGCACAGGATTTTTTATTACACAGTACAAGCTGGAGCTAACCTAATCCCTTTTAAAGATGAATTACAGGTATAGTGGAATGGTGAATGTGGGCTAAGTACCCAACCTTCCTCAATTCACAAAAAATATGAATATATGTATAAGTACATAAGACTTGTTAAAAGACTGGCTTTTTGGCTCAAGCTGTTGAAATTCATGTTAATAGTTTTAGTATTTCCCAGTCTGTCTGCTATTACTGTTATCATTATTGACAGTTTTTCAGAACTCAGCTGGACAAGATTCTGAACAACTTTATCTCGGCCTGAACTTAACACTGCTTTCAGCAGAAGGCTGGGCTAGGTGAGCTTCAGAATTTCCTTTGAACCTAAACTTATTTATGCTTCTATGAATTATAATGAACTTGATCAGGACAGGCCTCTGTTCAGTAGTGAATTTAACACTTATTCTCAAAACCCTGTGACTTTGCTATTTTTGATTTATTTTATCTCAAGTTTTAAATAACTCACTGAAATTCTACTGTATTTTACATCTAGTATTTCATCTAACACATTGTTTCCTTTTGCTTAAAAATTAGCTGAAGAATAGAGTTGAGACAGCAATAATATATTTACCACTTTTCTTCTGACTTCCCATAATTATATTACTTATTCATTTTGCAGTGTTTCTCCCTTTGACCCTAATACTGCTGTTACTATTCTGTGAGCAGTCACCTCCATTTCATCAGTTACTGGTAACAGGAACAGCTGTCATTCACAAAATCTTTCATAAGGAATTGTCCTTCGGGAAACTAACTGACATTCCAACAATTTTCTTAAGCTATTGATCTTCTTGTGCTTTTCTCTCCACATCAGACATAGAAGCTTCATACTTTTGAGGATACTGTAACTAGGAAAGCAATGCAGCACATGTTTTTCACACCAGATTTCCCCTTTCCTCACTTTTTTTTTAATGTTTCTGTAGAGTTTTCCAACTCCTTTTACACAGTCTTTGCCAAGCAATCAAGTCTCCCTTGAATGTATAAGGTTTTAAAAGCCCTAGAGATACCAAAGGAACATTTCCTCCTTTTGGGACACCTATGAATCACATTTTAGGGTTACTATCTAAATGTTCTTAAAATTGGAGCAAGTATGCTGCAGAATTAGGTTAGGAGGAAATAAAGCTATAAAGAGCTCATTAATTTATTTCCTAAAACAAGAATATTAAGTAATCTCATTTTATGCATTTTCATATCCTGTCACTCAAAGCAGGTAACTATCAAATGTTTTATTGCATTCCGAAAGATATGCAAGAGAGACATTTCCTTTGTTAGAGATAAATATTGAAGGTCTTATAGATATCTAGGTATGAAGAAACCCTCATTGAACATGGAATTAGTAGAAATCTATCCTATGTTAAGTTTTAAGTAAACATATAAGAGTAATGTTAACCTTCAGTGAATATCAAGATGATTAGGTTTCTTGTACTTCCTAGTAAAATCATTGGGATACAAAGATTTTGGAAGGCAGGCTACTTCTTTGGGACAGTAAATATAGGCAGGAACTCAAGACTGCAAATCCTTTTATTTGTGCAGTACCTTCTTCAACAGTTTTGCAGATGTCTGTCCTTTTGACAAATAACCATCCTCCTACACGATCACATGCAGTAATTGTGTTGGCAATTACACTTTTTTAGGTGCAAAAAATAAGCAAATATTTAAAATAACTTAAGGCTCGCAAGAAAGGCTATTGTTTGTTCTAGCTGCAAGCAATAAAAAGACGGCAATGTGAGAAAGCTGCATGTAAGTGTAACAAATCCTGGTTTTTAATAATTTGCACTTTCCAGTTGCAAGATGCAGCATGTATCTGTGGAGACCAGAGAATGTACCACCTCTAGGATTTTTTAACAGGCATAATCCCACCTTATTTACTGTTACTTCTGACCTGTTAGCAGCATTAGAAAATCATTATTTCATATGTTTACAAGGCATTAAATATATGTTTATAAAATAAAGGGGCTTGTATTTGACTACAGACATGATTTAGAGAGGGTCTTGTTATATTTTCTTAGATTTCTAATCTTACAAAACAGTTCCCTTCCAAATGTATAGAAGCTGTGAATGCTACCCATTTTCTTAACAGCACCTTGCAGTTCTCATGCTTGTAGTCACTGAACCAGAACTGAAGGGTTTCTGAATAAGGCTCACATGACTATGCAATAAAAGGAACACTATGTTCATGTCCTGTAAAAGTGATGTGAGGTAGATAAATGTTCTTTTTAGGAAGCAGCAGCTTTTAATACAGTAATAAAGTTTCCTGTGTCTAGGTGCTGTAGTAAACTCTGGCAAGGGATATTTATGTAAGTATCCATTGATTAAAACCACCTACAATAAGTATTAACAGTGGTAGGTTTGCAGCAGAAATTTCTACAGATTTGCATCACATCTACCCTATTTAACAACTGTTCAGATTATTTTTTTGAAATTATTTTCAAGAGAGATTTTGAACTGCATGAGTAATAATTATAAGCCAAGACTAGTCTGTATTTGTGATTGAATCCCTCCTCTACTTGACCTCTGGACTCATAACCTCTACTCATTTAGCATGTTCTTTTCTTATATCACTTACATCAGTTTCTTGTCAGAAATTGTAAGTGCTCTGATTCAGTGTTCCTAGAAAGATAAAAAACTTTTAAAGTCCTTTCATTGTTAAATATTTAATCGACTTGATATGAATGTTTAAACTAATCCATGCATACACTTGTCACAGCACTCTCAAAACTACCCAGCTGCAACAAGGTCTTTTACCATCTCATTCCAAGCCAACCTCAATAAGTAGTTAGTACACCTTGCCCCAGCAGAGCCACCAATCCCCCACAAGGTCTCAGTGGTCCACCTACTGTTCTTGCCATTTCTTCATACTCTTCTGGCCAGTCCCTCTGCTGCCTTCTCCTTGTCCCTCTTCATCCAGGGCACTCTCTCACCTCCCTTTGCTTCTTCCAGGGGTCTCTTCATTGGCTACTCCTCTTCCATACCCCTATGAGCTATTTAACTACTTCACAGGAACCAGCCACAGCTGCACTTTATCCACATCAGCCATCCCACCACCCCTGAAGCCAGCCCACAGCTATATATTATCAATGTTAATTAACCTGCCTTCTTTCCTTTACAATTCCCCTCTTTTTTCTTTTCCTTTTTAACATTTCATACCTTAGATATTTAACACTCATCATAACCTTTTTACAAATAAACTTTTCATACAGTCCGGACAACTTGTCCCTGAACTCTTTTTTTCCCTTTTTAACATGTCATACCTCATGTTTTTACCAATCACCACAAACTTTTTACAAATAAACTTTTCATACAGTCCTCTATCATTCCTCTACAATTCCTCCTTTTTTCTTTTTTTTTTTTCTTCTTAACATTCTATGCATTGTGTTTAACATTCATCACAACTTTTTCACAAATAAACTTCTCATACAGTCCAGACAATTTTTCCCTGAACTTATACACACATCCCTTCTTCAATTTTATCTTGGGCTTTTCAGCTTCTGGGGGCTGATCACCTTTCATCTCATCTGCTTTCTTGAAATTTGGAATTTTGTTTTCTTCAGAGGGAAGTTCTAATGGGCTTATAGTATGTTATCCTTTTATCTCCTGGGTCACACCAGGCAGTAACCTGAATGAGGTTTTAACAGCAGTAGATCTAGAATACAGTACTAATACATTATTCTGTGTCCTGAAAAAATTTGTAACATCCTTGTGGTCGCCCATTTCTTCTACAAGTGGAGACACCTTCAACGAGCGCATAAACACCAGCAAGAATACTACCAGGCCAAGCAGTAGCAACAGTGGGAGCCACCTGTGGCACCATGCTGCTCCTGCACCTTCCCCTGGCACAGCCATCACCGTTGTCTGGCCATACCCACTCCAGACCCACTGCAGGCTGCTGCCACATCTGGCCATGTATTCTGCTGCTATCACCTGTTACCCTCAGTCTCTTAACTCCACAGCAGTCAGGCTTCCTTCTCTTTGATCCCGATGGCTCACCTTTACTGGTGCCTGATCCAGATCCCCAGGCTCTTCCCATCTATCTCAATGTGATCTGGATTGCAGGCTATCCCTGCCTGTCCCCGCTACATTGGGCACTGCCATCATTTCTCAAAACTTCAAACGTCCCCCAGCACAGCCATCACCACTGTCGCTGCTCATTACACTCAGTGTCATAATCTGATGATCCTGAGTTCAAGCCCCACATTGGACACTAATTGTTGTAATCGGAGTCTGACTCAGCCTCACACAGGGCACCAATAGATGCAGCACAAACAAACTAGCAGGCTGCAACAAAGCTTTTACATTGGTCAGATTCTACTGTCTGTGCTGTACCACCCTCCTCCAGAGATCAGACCACACTATCCTCCTCCATCCAACCCTTCTCCCACACTCCTCAGAGCTATTTAACCACTTAGCAGGAACGAGCTACAGCTGCACATCATCCATGTCAACCAACCCACTGCCTCTGAGGAAAGGCCACAGCTGTCAATCAAGCCACGGCCTTCATTCCTCTACATACACTAATACAAAACAGGCAGCTTCTCATCTCCAGGTGCCTGATGAGATCTATAACTATTAAAAAGGAATCATAGAGAGGAGACCTTAAGTGATAGACACTTTGATCACTCCTTTCTATTTCCAAATGCAATTCATAATCATTCATCTTTCAACCACTACGCAGCTCCAGCACAGACTCTCTTCTTAGTTAGGCCTGTTTCTGCTTATTCATATTGAGTAAGAAATTATATCCATGTGAAAACTCAGATTCTTCTTAATCACATCTGCTGTTAAAAAATTAATTTTATTTGTCTTTTTTGAATAACTAGGTTTTTCAAGACCATCAAGCAAGACCATGACATTTATGAACACCATGGGTCTAGAGTTTATGATTGTCCAAAGGCAGAAAAGCTAGAATTATTGAATTACATAGAGAGAGTAAGAAAAAAAAAATATTTAGGTGTTTAGTGAAAGAGTTTTCCAATATAATTTTCTCCTATATCATTAAAGTGTTTTGTAAACAACAACAACAAAAAAAAAGGAACAAAAGTGAAAAAGGGAAAACACACAAAGGAACCAAGAGAAAAAATTGAGAATAAAGAAGGGAATGATAATAACATTTGTCAGAACACAGTTAGAGTGAGTTAAAAAAAAAAAAAATATAAGGTGAAAGCATTACAAGTTTTCACCAAAGACCCCAGATGAAAAGGTTTGGGAGCTGGTGACCCAAATATAAAATAAATGAATGCAAAATGTTCATCTGTGAAGGACTGGAGATACTAACATGATGACAGTGATTAAGAAGTGAAAGTAAGCTGCTTCTAGAGCTGCTGATTGCAGCTATGTATATATGCCTACAGTTTGATGAACAGCAGCAACTATCCTGTAATGGGTATTTTTCTAAAGGCTGGAGGTTAGTCTCAGGTAAGACTTTTCTTACTAGTCTGTCATCAGTTTTTCATGCCTTTCCCATGAATTAAACTATCATGCCCAAAAGGTTCCAAAATCACAGGCTCAACAAATCTCCCAGTAGAAATCAAAGGACTATGAAACAGCTTTGAGAGCACTGAAAGCTTTAGGTTTTTGCTCAGGAAAACTTCAGGCACTGAGGAGTCTTCATTTTTATGCCAATTGTTGAAATATGGTTTGTAATGTCACTTATATACATTCATAAAAATCCCTACAATTTTTCTTTAAAAACTTATCAGGTTGGACTCATTAGGTAGGATAGCATTCCACCAATATTATACCACACCACCTTCTCTTTTTTAACTCTATTGCTTACTAGGTATACAGTGCTTTCTAAACATACAAGTAATTCTTATTAATTGCTTAAAGATACACAGAAAGGCAAGAATTTGAATTCAGATGTCAGGTCCTGAGACACAGCATGGGATTAGTACCCAGTTTTAAGCCTTCAGGTGATATTAGAGTGTGTTGTCTCTTGCTTATCAGGGCTAAATGTATTTGCACATGAAGAGCTTTAAGAACTAAGCCTCCTCAGCACCTCTTCAGGGAAAACATTTAGACCTTATTATTACCTATCAAGATACATTTGTTCTGTTTAGGGGTGATTTCTGAGCCACCCCACATCCCCCCAGACCCAGTGTTATCTATTTCTACACAGCTTCTCCTCCTCCACGCCCCGCCCCGCCCCCCCCTCCCCCGCTTCTGTCTTTGGTGATATCTTCTAAACCTGCTATATCCGTTCAAATTTAGCCCCTTATTTTAACTCCCCTGCTATGTTCCAGTTAAGCATGTTCACTTAAATGGAATAGTCACCTGTCCTTGTCATTAAGAGGCATCATGTATTAAGGAAGTTAAAAAGTACAAAGAGCAGCATATCAAAAAGGTTAACGGCAAATGAAATGGTGCATTTCAGTTGTTACTTTGAAACTTCATTAAAATTTAGTACCCATTATTGGTCTTTTTAAGATCCCAACTTTCATTGAATCATCTGATTTTGTCCTTGTAGTTTCATTAATAATTCAAAAACTTTTGTTTCCAACACCTCATGTCAGCATCTCTGTCAGCACCATGCTAATAATTTTAACTTCAGCTGAATATTAGAGGAGGGAGATCAGCACAGAGAGAATGAAACCTGAATTCCAGCCTTGCAGTGGTGATCAGTCAAAAAAAAAATAATGCATTTTCCATTGACAGGTACCAGCATGTTAAAGAAAACTTTGTTTCTGTTTTTTTTTGTTTTTTTGTTTGGTTAGTTGTTTTGTTTTGGTTTTTGTTTTTTTTTTTTTAAATTAACATTTTATTGTACACTACATAAAGCACGTGTTTGTACTGCAGGGAATATTTGTATGAAATTTATCTATAAAATGTGAACAACAGAGCACATCATGGAGATCTCTCATAGTGGTTTATTGCCAGCTAGTTAGAATTATATTGCCAAACATTTTCAATCAAATGATGAGAAATAGAGTGGGGAGAGGGAGAGAGACAGAGCGAAGGAGGAAGAAAGCAGCGCCTAAAATATTCTTATGAATGCATAAGCTACATCTTCAAAGATGCAAAAAGGATTAGTTTCAGTAAATATTGTAACTGGCTCTTATTCAACAAATATGAACATTGCTCACTGGAGGCTGATTTGTATTGTCCTCAAAAATATAATTTTAATAGTTATTGTTGCTCTTAAGAAATGTCTGTTTTTACCCTGCTTTGACAATTACAGAGAAACAGTATTAATCCACATTATTTCCTTATTTGTTGTTGTCTGCAAAACATGAAAAAAATAAGGATTTCGTGAGAAAATCGTATCATGATGGATACTCATATAATATTGTTTAGTTTCATAAATATAACATTTTTTTCAACTTTTATAAAATCTCAGGTAAAGAATAAATCTTTCTCAGTACCTGGCTTTGTCTGCTGGACCAAGGATTGGCTTTCTGAAGATTTTTCTGACTAAACAACATTCTAAAAACTTTCTTCAGTTTTGGCACTATTATGTTCATCAAAACCTATAAAAAATTATCTTATGTAAGAAATACCATCAAAACAACAGGCAGAGAAAGGCTGTTTGTTTCCCTCCCAAAAGGAGAAATGTTTCCTGTCGGATGTTTAGCTCTCATCTGCACTAAAAGAAATGTCCACTTAAAAATCAGTTTCCCACATAATCATTGACTAATATATCTGCTGAGAATTAGTACTGTATGGTAACCACTCAAGCCTAATATAAAAGACCAGCCAATCTGCACACAACATCCTTAAACATACTTGCAGAAACCAAATGTTTGAATTTAGCTTTCAGCTTGTGTCCTCACTGTTTGCATCTTTTGTATAAGCCAAATGTCATTGTACCTCACATACGGACATCGGGTTCCATTGCATTTGAAACTACAACATCTGCTGTATATAACTTCTATCAAATGAAACAATTACCTTCTGAGAAACTCTCTTAAGTATGCAGTACAAATCATATCACATAAGGTGGCTTCTCAAGAAATGATGAGTAGGTCAAGTCCTTCAAATAAAGAACCTCAGAGCTGAAGTTTCTTAAACATTATTATATCTTTCCTCAGTGTATAGGAAATGTATTATATTCATTGTGCTTAAACAGATACTTTTGGAATTTTCAGGGTAACATGAGGAGCAAACTGTTCTATGCAGTATGATATTAACTGGTACTTATAATGAAGAGATGGCATGTTTTCTGTCTGTGAGTGTTGGCTTGAGTTTTGCAAACAGAAGATTGGAAGTGTCCTGTCACAAATTTCTGGGACTTTTGTTCAGGACCTTCATGTACGATTTATGCTTGCTAATGATTCACTGCACCAAAGTCTTTTGGCATTATCTTCCCACTTTTTGTTTGTTTTCTCCAAATACATTCTACTGTATGATAGAACATGGAACTTAGGTATAAAGTCAATGGTAAAATATGAGTATCTTCATAATTTTTCAAATTACTATACCTCTGCTAGGAAATATCAGGTAATCATAACTGAAAGTTTTCATGGGTTGGCTTGATTTATTGACTTTTTGAAATTAGCCACAAACCGGCTTTGGTAATATCCAACCAGTTTCTGCTTTGATTTAGGTAGCTGCGGCTTTCATTGCCAGTGACAGGGAAACAGCCCTGATTTCTAAACTGTCTAATGGTAAGGCACTCATAACACAGGTGGACTCTCTGAGACCCTGATAGATAATAGCTTGAAGTGAGGTTTTCAGAATTTATGTTTCTGACTCTGCAGCGTGGTATCTAAAAACCTGGAGAGACTTGATTTTCTAAGCCATTTGCTATAGAATATTGGCCAGATACCCTGTGTGTCCCAACACATCAATGTGTGTGTGTGTGTGTGTGTGTGTAAAATAAATGTCAAGAGTCTCAGAGATTTAACTATATAAAGAATTTTGTGCCCACATTTTTTTTAGACATTACTTTCCAATGTCTTTAGAAGTATTTTTCAAACTGACTCTTAGAAAATAGGCATTTTTCTCCATAAAGTTTGGAATGTCATAAGAAAAGAATTCAGATTTGTGATTTTGTGATTCTTGCTCTGCTTTCTTTATATATCAGTCTGATCATTTCCCAATATTTCAATTACTTCCTAAAATGTTATTGATGACTATTTTTTTTTTCTTTCCTGGACAGTTGTGCTTTTTCTTTAGTGCATGCTCCTGAAAAAAATCTTAACAGTTACTTATAATGCCTTCAAGAATGAGTAGGAAAGCAGGGGAAGCATTTAATACCTCCATGAGTGTGTGGAGTATTTTTGGTGATGAGAAGGTAAAACTCTCCCAAAACTTTTTTTACTTCCTGTTACAGTTAGAGCAAGGCTATACACCAGCTATGATTCATCAAGTACCCATTTCATCAGCTTATAGGAAAAGAAATATTCACACTGAATTCAGTTGTAGAAAAAGTTTAGCTGTAACTGAAATAATTACAGCACAAAAAATGTTTTAAACTTGCAGGTTTTGCATGTTTCCTCCTTTTTAGTATAGCAAGGAGAGATGGAAGATTGGCATGAGTTTTCTCTGAAGAGGGAGTTTTGGGAAGTCTGTCTCAGGGACTAGGAAGACAGCATGCTATAACTTACAAAACCCCGTCTGACCGCCAGTCATCCTCAGCTGAACTGCTTTTATGCTTTCTCTAGAAAAAAAAAAAATAATTGAAAGACAGACTTTGGCATAACAATAATAACTAAGAAAATTATCCATGGAACTGTATGAATAAAAAAATACCTGTCTGAAAATGATGAGGGCCATCTCTGCAGCAGTGTGGCAGTGACCTGGGACAAGGCTACCATGAGGAAAGTCTGGGCTCAGTCTCCGTAGGACCTCTCCTCCTCCCGTGGGGACTGTGCTGGAGCTCAGGCCCTCAGCTCTGGCTCTCATCCAAAGTGTACTGCAGGGATACCTGCCCACTGCCATGGTCCCTGCAGGACTGCTCAGCCATCCTGGAACTGCTTCTGCCCCTGGTTTCTGGCATCAACCCTGTTCTGTCTCCCTTGCTTAGGAACTGTGAGAATGTATCCCACCTCCATAAAGATCCCTGCCCTACCAGCCGTACTGTAACGCATGGCTGCTAGCTCACCTCTCTCATGGAGCCACTTGCCCTCACTGTTCCCTGACATGTACATGCTCTGTGTAAGGTAACAGGTGGGATGTTTCACTCTATCTACATACTGAAAGTGTCCAAACTACCACATACACCAGCAGAAAGTAGAAAGAAGATCAAGCAGGCATCCAGACAGAAATTATGTAAAGAGGCAAAAGCATGGACAGCAGCTATTTTATCCAGAAATTTCCTGGATAGGGATCACGAGGACAGGAACAAGTGTGTTCAAGGCCAGGCTGGATGGGGCTTTGAGCAAAGTGGGTCTAGCGGAAGGTGTCCCTGCCCATGGCAGGGAGGTTGGTCTAGATGATCTTTAAGGTCCATTCCAAACCAAACCATTCTATGTTTCTATGAACAAGCCAGATCTTGGATAGAGTCTGTAAGCTGTGAAAAATGAGCAAAACATCTTCTTTCAGAGATTCTTCATCTAAATTTCAAACTTTTGTTACAAAAAATTATTGCTTTTTAGCTAAATAGAGAAACCAGACACTTTACATATTTTATGCACTCCATATTATGGGGAAATGAGATGCTAGCATTTAGAAGAGAGTTTATGAAGAGATTGATTAGAAATTTTTCAGTGAAATGTTTCTAACAATAACTGAATTGTCAAAACTGAAAATATTCCCAGAAAACTAATGTCTTGATTACAAACTCTGTAAAAAAATTGAGAGGAAACTTAAAATTCTCAAAGCATTCTACTTTTATATTCTTCAAGTAGGAAATTTACATTTAAAGTTGTAAAAGACCATTTCTATATAAAAATGGTTTCAGATCCTCTATATATTTTAAGTTTTAAACTATTCTCAGTCCTGGTATTCTAGTGTCTCTGATAATTCTGATTTGTGTTGGATTACTGTATTAGATTTGAAGGAAAGAGTAAATATTTACTTTGGGAAGAAATTGTCATGTATATTCTAGTTTCTTTGTGCCGTTGCTGTGCTATACTGTCGGCAAAATATTTTATATTTTATTAAACATGAGAAAAGGTAAAATGGCACAGAGATCTTTAGAAGAAAACACTGTTTCTTCTAAATGTCAGGATTTGGATGCTTTCAGAAAATCAGTGATACTAATTGGTAGCTTTTTGGGAGACCAAACGCCTATAAAATACTCAATATTTTTTTGAACAAAATAACAGATTTATTTATTTTTATTCAATATGCATTAAAATAAAGGAGTGGAGTGGAGATGTGATCATTTTTTATAATGTTTTGTGTGATTATACTTATATAATTGACATAATTTTAAGATCTGATCTTGTGATTATTACTCATGGACAAAGTAAAATATGTATGTAGGTTTCGTATCTTTCAAAGCAGCTTTGTACTCCATTTAGCTGCATCACAGAACAAAATTAATGTGCTTGTGTACTTTCTCTTCTGTGCTGTTCTATGTGTAAAGGAATTAAAATTTAAACCTCTTGCTTGATAAAAAGGAAGCAGCTGTTTTTATACTAGTCATCTTATCTAAACTGAAATAGTACTTTTCAAAAATGTTTTCCACAGCCTCTTCCCTGAAAATTAGGCCTGCAAAAAATTTAATGCCAGAAATAGTTTGGAAAAATAAGATTCTATACTGTATCTGGCAAACCAGCTTTTACTATACTGTGTGCTCACTGACTTTTTATCTTGCAGTTGTATTGAATATATTCTTAAACACTTCCTTTTCTGGGCAATGCCATCTTTTGCAGAACACACCATCAGTATGCCTTATTAATACATCATTTGCATGACAGATTCAATGGCATGCTGAAGCAACAGCTCATCAGAGTAGCAGCACACTGATGATTTATAACTGTAACATATCATCAGATTGAGGCAGACTAATAATCTATGATTTTAAAAAAACAACCTACAGGGGTATTATGCAGGAGTGGATTCAATTCAGGCACCAGAAAGAATGTATAACTTGTAAACCTTCAAGCCATTGTCACTGACGTAAGAGCTTTTGCATTCTTGAAGAGTGTCACATTATTGTCTCCTAGATGCCCTGTCCCTTTAGCGCGAACCCTAAAGCCCTACAGACATGCAAGGTGTCTGCTCACTAATACAGTTTCTCTGCCTTGTACTTCCTTAAGACAAGGACTGAACTATTCTCCAGGGTCCAATTTCACTCCCTTCTCTGCTATGGCTAATAGAGGCATAAGATTATGGCCCATAATGCACTGGTAATGTCCTTCTGAGAGAGGCTCTCAGAGAGTATGTCCTGAAATATGATGTAGTCAAAGAGGACTGTAGCGTTTATTATCACTAGTTACAAGGTCAAAGTCAATGGCATACAAAACATGAAATGAAAATTGGATACACAGAGAATGCGTTGCTTAAAGATTGTCTACTCAATATGCTTTTGTTATTGGAAAGCTTTGCTACAGAGAAGGATCAAATATGCTGAAAAAAGTTTGTAAGAGCATCTTCTAAGAAATTTAAGAACTGAATTTACATTTGGTGTGCTTACCGAACAGAAATCACAAGACATGAGGTAGTAAATACCCCTCATTTGGTCACAGTCTTAGGAACTTAAGAACTCTGCTCCTTTTCTGCAGAAGGCATTGAGGTACTCAGAAATTAATTCTGTGGGCATATCAATAACTTTGTTGAAGCATCTCATCCTTTTTTATTACACTATTACATTCTTACATTATCTTTGACTAATATAAAAAGATTCCACTATGTGCAAGCAGTTGGACATTTCCAACAAAGTAGTTGATTCATGCTAATTGAAAGCATCATAAAAATGAATCTTACAATTACTAAAGATGTGCTTCTTAATTTAAATATTTATGCAGTATTATCTGTTAGAAAGCATTAGCAGACTAAGATAACAAAACCTAAAAATGTTAAGAATAAATTAATCGTTATATTTGTACAAATATATAAACATCACATACAAGCGAACATGCACTTTTACACATATGGACACACAATTCATATAACAGCTAAGTTAAAATTATTTAGTACCCAAGAATGGAATAATATCTCACTAGTTAACTGACCCAGAGAAAAATATTTTCTGCATGACTTATGCAGGCCATTTAGGAACAAGTATGATGCCTACATATCTTCAAAGTAGTGTGCAAAACTTGGCTAACTAATCCATTTATGCTAATCCATTTATTTAAAGCACTTGAATCTAAATGACCTTTATGAGTCAGGAAGAACCTTTTTATGTTTTCACAGATTTTTTTCTACAGACCTTCCTTTATACATAATTTTTCTTTTTTTTTTAACCACTTTGTAATCACTGGAAAAAGTTAAACCATCTGGAGCTACCTGCACATTAACCACAGTGCTAACTATAATTTGAGACCAAAAAGGGACAAACCATACAGTTTCACCTCCTTTCCTGATTTGGATTTTTCTATCTACTACCAAGAACATTTCTTGTAATTCTAAGAAATCTTGATAATTTCACACTGGAGATAGAACACAGCCATCAACACAAGAGGTGTAAAAGTCTTTCTTCGTAAAGGGTCCCTATATCTGTAGATATACAACAGAATTTGTTGTGGGTTTTGGTTTTGGTTTTGGTATTTGTGGATAGGCTTAATTTTTGGTATATCTGCTTCTGGATTCTTCTCTTGGTGCTGCAGTTTTTTACAGAACAATTTCAATTAGTATATCATCCCAAAAGCAATGACACCTAGAGTCCAATGCCTCCCATAATCTCTACCTCTACCGATGTATTCTTTACAAAAACTATAGATCATGTTTCCCTTTGTTTAGCATCCACAGTTTATTCTTCACTTTGCTCCAACATTTCAGAAGTATTTAACTTGTTTACCATCGCTTTTCTTATACTTCAAAAGCAAAATGATATATCAAAATATTTGCCCTGACATGTTATTACTATTTCATATATATAACATATAATTTCACTGACACATTTGATAGGTAACAAAAAGTTTAGTTAAGGTATTTCACATTAACAATATTATGGAATGAATTTAAATGTGGTTAATTTTTTAAATTCAGTATGACTCTTGAAGGTACACTTTATTTTACTTTCCTTATTCTGTTTGGACTGTGAAGGTTTTTTAATCATCTGACTTGTATGTACCACCTTATGTTTGGGCAATCCTCCTGAAGAAAATAATTATTTGAAAGAACTGATATTACCTAATGCAGTCCCCAGTAAAACAACGAATACTTTCAAGTCTCATCTTCTGTAGCTATTCAACAGCAGGATTCCTGGACAAATTCTAGAGGTTGTCAGTGGAGGTGAGTTTTCTCAAGCAGTGATTCAGTTTAAATATTGGCATTTAATGAGAGCTTGTATTTTTGTCTTTCTGTGCTGTGTCCGACACATATTGCAGTGTCCCAGGGGTTCTGTAATGTCTCCCATTCTTTGTTATCTGTCTGCTGCCTTTAGCTGCTCTGGATTGACTGAGTGATCCAGGCTTTCATTGCTGTCCAGAAAAAAATGTTGATTTACTCTGCTTTTTCAATATATAATAAGCCCATTATTATCCTACTGATTTTTATATGTCCAGTAGTGCTAGATGAATTATTTAAATTAAAAACAACACTGAAAGAAATTAAATTATTCCACTGATGTTGGCACTTATATCAAACAATTTTTAATTACTAAGGAATTAACTGTACCCAGGATTAGGAACCTGCTGATGACAAGGACAAAGAAAGGAGAAACCCTGATATTCATATATTAATGAACAGTAATATATAATAAAATTTTAGCAGGAATTGCTATATTTGCCTAGTTTGTTTCCTGCTATATCTGTCATGACTTAAATTATGCTGATAGATCACCATCAAATAACATACCAGCATTCCATAGAATCAAGGAATGGTTTGGGTCGAAAGGACCTTAAAGATCATCTAGTCCAACCCTTCTGCCATGGGCAGGGACACCTTCCACTAGACCTATTTTGCTCAAAGCTCCATCCAGCCTGGCCTTGAACATTTCCAGGGATGGGGCACCCACAGCTTCTTTGGGAAACTGTTCCAGTATCTCATCGTTCTTATTGTAAAAATTTCTTCCTTATGTCCAATCTAAATTTACCCTCTTTTAGATTAAAATTATTGCCTCTTGTCCTGTCACTACAGGCCCTAATAAAGAGTCTTTCTCTATCTTTCTTATAACCTCCCTCTATATATTAAAAGGCTGCTATAAGGTCTTCTTGGAGCCTTCTCTCCTTCAGACTGAACAACCCCAATGCTCTCAGCCTGTCTTCACAGGAGAGGTGTGTTCCAATCCTCTGATTTTTGTGACCCTTACATTTAACCATGTAAGTAGCTCTATATTTTCCCTGTATCTAAACGAAAGACATAAATTTAATAGATCAAGACCATCTTTAATTATAAAATCCTTATTGGTCTTCTCGTTCCATTAATAACAATTTCTTTTCTACACACCTAAATATTAACATTAAGATGACTCAGCACATTCTATAGCTTTTTCAGCTCACTCTATTGTTATCCATGCAGGTACAGTATCAATTTTAAAATGTTTCGTGCCTCACCAGACCTTGTTTGCCCTTGAATTCTCTTTGCTTAACAAGCTGTTCTTCGTATTCTGGTCGAGTTCTAAGTGCTCAAGATGTCAGTCTGCTGATTGTGCCAAAATTGAAGCTGAATCAGCCACTGAAATTGCTTTGACATCTAAAATGCTGGAAACATTAAACTTTTCAAATCCAACGGAAGGCATTTCAAGATTATTTTTGGTTCCATGAATTCAAATTATCAAATTAATTAAATGAACATAATGTTCCATTCGGGAATGTTATATGTAGAACTCAGTTTTGGGCTCCTCAGCAGAAGAAAAACACTGATGTACTGGAATGAGCACAGGAGAAAGCCATCAAGGTGGTCAGAAAGCTGGAGCACATGGGATACAAGGAAAAACGGAGAGAGATATGTGCTTCTTCAGCTTTGGAGAGATCTTATTACTGACAGCAACTACTTCAGCCATGAGCACAGACAGGGTCAGAACAGACTTCCCAAAGTGCAGAGCACTAGGACAAAAGGCAATGAACACAGAAACATGGAAAATTCGTATTATATATTAGGAATGTTATATTTATGTATATGTTTGTTTGTCTGTTTTACCTTGAGGGTGGTCAAGTATTGGGACAGGGGCTTAGAGAGGTTGTGTCTCCAACCTTGGGGGTGTCCAGGACTTAGCTGGACACACGTATGAGAAACCTGGTTTGATTAGACTTGCTTATGTTAGTGGGTAAGAATAGATGACATCTGGAGGTCCCATCTGACCTTAATTGTTCTATGATTCTACTATATATATATTTTTCATTCTCAGAAACCTACCATTTGTAATTGTAACAATTTTTATTACATTTCATGCTGTACTGGGGATTGTTATTTGTCTGTGCTCCCTGTTTAAATCAACTAACTGTGCAAAACAGTATGCAATCAGATTTTTTTCTTTTCTTTTGGCTTTGTGCATGTAACTTTCAGGGGAGTAAGTCAAGTGCAACGTCAAAAAATACTTGAATTAGTGGCACAGAGAGGAGGAAAAAAAATAAAAATAAATCTACAGCTTGATTAAAGTAACTTTGTGTCACTTCCTGCGTATCAAAGTCTGTGAAAAATGAGGAAGGAATGACATTGCCAACCTGTGGTTCTGGAAGAGCATCTGGATCAAAAGCAGTGATGATGTGGGCAACCCAAAACCTGTTATGGTCTGAAGTCAGCTAGCAAGAGCTGCCGAAACTAATATTGCTGAGATCACTCAGGCTCCTTCTCAGTGTTGCAGGAGAGCAGAAGGAGGTCTCATTCATTTCCTAGCTACTTCTAAGACTGGTTTAGAGGTCCTATGGCTTTTGGTATAGCAAAGGCTTTAGCACACAGTTCATACGGATTGTGTTGGTCACAGTGAGTTTTTAGAGAACTAGAATCTGTCTGTTTGAGTTTGGTTCATCTCTTATATTTTATCTTGTGATATTTGTGTTGCACTATGGCAAATTATTGAGGAGTGAACATAAACCACTAAAACTGTTTCAGCAGCATTTTACATTTGCTTTATATTCACTTTGTGCTGATAGCATTATTACACAAAGGGAAGGACAATACATGATAAGGATTTTGATCTGGCTTTTTTATTTTTTTTTGTTAGTTACTATTAATAAATTCAGCATTAGCTAACATATGCCAAACAATTATCATAGTTATGGTAATTGATTCCTAGCCTGAATAAATGGGATAAAATTTAGTAGCTGACAGTGCTCACTTTTTCTAGTGATAACATTATTTTTAATGTAATAGGCATGAAAAGTACCAGTTATGCAGCCCTGCAGTGGACTGTCTTCATATCCTTCAATAAAATGCAGATACTGGTTCTAATATCTGCTTACTGTGTTTTGCTGTTTGCAATACATCCTGCTCTGAGATATGGCAAGATTATTACAACAGCTACATGTGACATGCTGGTTTTATGCTTAGGAATGTCATGAAAAGAAATGTACTGTCTTCCAGTTTTCATTTTTGCTTTTAATTCCAATGTTTGGAAAACTGTCCTTAATCAGCTTCACTCTTAAATGTTTTCTAGGGATTTTATCCACATATATTTAATTGCATGACAAAACGTAGCTCTAAGAAACATTTGATACAAAAATTAATTTCTGAAACATAATTATATTTTACCTATTATCTTTCAATGCACAGTGTGTCACTGTGTTATGCATGAAATATGAAAGATAAGAAAATATAAAGAAGGAACGTCTCCTGTAATGGGATTACAAAATAGACTTGTGTAAATTTAGTAATTGCTACAAGGCTCTCCTAAAGTGGGATGTTGAAGAAAATCAATAATTAAATTCTATAAGTTACATTATTAAATAGGGGGTGAATGTGATTTTTTTAAAATCTGTGTAACATCAAGGTAGACTAAATTAAGCTGAATATTTTGAAATCAAACATCTCAACATTGCTAATGGTACTGGTTTTCAAGTCTGTCATTCTAATACAAACCTACATTCACTCATGTCCCACTTCCCTACATTGATACAGGTCTCCATACATCAGAGGACAGCATTTCACAATTGCAATGATACCAGTCAAACTAGTATGATACTTCAGGTATATGTGTGCAGAGCATTAGCTCTGTAAGGGAGAGGGGGCTGTGACATTGCTTCCCATTACAGGCTAAACCTGCATTACAGGAAGTCTGTTCCATTCTACTCAAATTTAATAATTCTGGCCAGACACACCAACCTCTTGAACATCTTCTAAATGACTGGTGATGTTTAACTACCAAAATAAAATAAAATAAAATAAAATAAAATACATTTAAATTATCAGTGTTCAAAAAATAGAAATTTTTAAACAAATTTCTGTCTCCAAGTGATATTTAACGCCCATGGCATTCATAAGTAATAAAGCCATCTTCAATCATGAAATGTGAAGCTAGTTGGCATAAAGCCATTACTTTTAAATATATTTAATTACATTAAGAGTGTTACCTGCATTACCAACTGTACATCCATGACTTTCAACACTTGAGATACATAGTAAAAGACAACCAACTTTCCTTTCTTATAAGAAGTAAGAAAGATTAATCTTATGCAAGTAATTTTCCATTTAAGCAATGTTAAAACACCATCAAGGAAGAGTATTGAACTTGTTCTGCAAGGGGGAAACATGCAAAATACAGTACTATATTCTAAAAATTAATACATTTTTAGAGGTACTCACAGAACAGGAAAACAGATGTTATATGCATGGAAATTCTTTAGATTGCTTCAGGGTTTCAACTCTTTGCATTTAAGACAACACAAGATTTTTTTTTAACCCAGAACTATCCCTTCTTGCTACTTGTTTTAATTTACCCTGAAACATGGTAGCTTCTTGATAGCTATAGTGGAACATCAGGGATCCAAATTACATTACATTAAAAATTTCTGGGGCATTTATTTTCTGTATTTTGCTTACTCAGCCAGAAGTAAACTTGGTTTGGGATAAGTAAGACTTTTCTTCTGGACGGAATAGGTAGCTATTGTTGGAGGTGTTCTTCGTCTGCATTATTCAGTACTTCCTACAGGAATAAAAATAATTTTAAATAATACCTTCAAACAAATGGAAAAAGTGACTTCAACATATTCCTGACATATTTTGCACTTTCTATAGCACCATATATGTTTTTGTGGGTTCTGTTTCCTATGCTAAGATGTTTGAGTGTTCAGAAAGCTGTGAAAATGACGTATGGCTTGTGATGTGAGAGGGCTGTACTTTCAATATAAATTAATGACTGCTACAGAGCTGTTTATTATTACATTTGGTCACGGGGACATGGTCACTTCCGGTCATATGTTTCATGGCAAAAATATTGATGGCTGACCAAAATAAGCTAAAATGTGTATTTTTTTTAATGATAGAAATTATAGGAAGAACTTGAGTAACAAAGCAAATTTGTCAGAGTCCATACAGTTACTCTTGGAAAGTCCTTTTTCCTACTTCTTCAATTTGTTGTTTTGATGATTATTTTGTGTTACTGCGTGGATCCATAATAGAAAATAATATTTCAATTTAATGTAACTTAAATGCAGATTCAGTAATTGTAATTTAAAAAAGCTTTTGTGATTTTAACATTTTAAAAACATTGTTATATTCCGAGTTGAATTAATGGCAGTAGTTTATTTACAACCAAATTTGAAATTGAATGTTTGAAACTAAAAATAAATTTTTCACCTAAATATTATTTTAAAATATGTGAATATATAGTCTTATTAAGCAAGCTTAATGTGGAAAATATAGGTTTGACCACTTGATTAATTTCAGTGGAAAAATAATAAATCTGAAGTTTTGACTAGTTCAATTATTATTATTCCCAGTCATTTTGTTTTGAGGAAAAAAAAAAAAAAAACAAAACCAAACAACAACCAGCAAATCAAACCACAAAACATTAAACACATTCTTGGCAATACATAAGAAAATTTTAAAGAATTTTTAAGATGGAGTCTACTGTCTTCTCCATTTTCAACTTGCATGCTGAACCCCTGTAACTGGTAGTATATGCTTTTGTACTGTATTGCAATATAAAAAAATATTTTTACATAAACCAATATCAGATTAATGGTTGGTAGTAGAACAAATATTCATTACAATTCTCAAATGGTCTTCAACTGTACTAGCAATTTCAGGATAAAAAATACACTTGAAACAATGTCAAGAAGGCCTTATACATTAATAAATAGGAATAATTTTGATTACCCCATCTTAGCTAAACAGAGATAACTTCCATCTGGAAGGTAATATTATTCTGAGCCATCATTTGTGGTAACTACATTATACTGTTAGCCCCCACATGTTACTGTTGATGTTGCAATGATCTCTCAGTGATATTTTACCTTCTCTTGCATAATCCAGAGACTTATTCACCTATCTAATTTGAGAATTATTTAGTTATATCAGGAAAATCTTTCTTATCTCATGGCACTGAGTCTATGCAAACAAGCCTGTTAACAATAAAATTGTATCCTTGGATATTTTATACATATTGAAAGTGGAATGAACTAATTTCTCAGACTTCTTTTAAATTGTCATCCCATCATCTATTCAAAGCAGAGCAGAAACATAGCTAATATGGTTCTGAGTCATACTGGAAGGGATTTTCATGCTGAAAGAACATATACTGGAAAATATCATTTAACTCAAGGTAGAAAGGGCAAATATTTGAGTTCATTTTAAAAAATAGAGATTATATATTGGGGAGGGAATATTAATAACCCTTTTCCTGATAAAAATCTATACACAGTGTTACTTCAATTAGTTGCACTATACACTATAAATACTGAGTTTTGGTGAAAGGGAGTTGGAAAAAAATACCCTCACTCTAATTAAAAAACACAACAGGTTTTCTCTGTGTCTGGATTATAATTCACTTGCTTGCATATGATGCTGTCATGTATTTTGTTCCTGTTTCTTAATATAAAAGTTCTTACTGTAGCTTTCACCCATTCTGCAAGGACATTTTAATATAATTAAAAAAAAACCAAACACCAACAACAAAAAAAACCACACCCAAACAAACCCATCACATTTGTGCTACCAAAGCCAGGAGTTTTAATTCTGTAAAGGATTTTATGGCACTGAGAGGGCATGATGCAATTGAATATACAAAATAAAAGTTTCATGTTCTTCATCTATTTCAGTAGGGAGTATATTGGCTTGCTCAAATTCTAACACTGCATCAGACAGTAGTATGGCAGTCTCTGTATAGTAACTGAGTTTTATTATTAACTTTTAGCCTATTAAAATGTTGTTGATGCCAATGTAATTCTTTTGAAAGTAGTAAATGACTGTGAAATTCTGACTTAAGATTTTTCCACAATGTTCACATGTTTCAGACAGTACTCAAGCTCATTAACTTCTTTTTTGAACTTGGAATCAAATGGGTTGTGCAGAACAGGGCACTTTGATGATATAATTTAGATATGTAAAATCTGATAATTTTCTTCCTCACTAGTTCGTTTCCACTTAGGGCTCAGTAAAAGTAGATCTGCCTATCAAATATTCATTGTATAATGAACAATTCTATTTTTTGCTGATGCTTAAGCAAAATTGATTGAGCAAGGAAGATAAATATTCCTCTCTCAATGCAACTGGCTTGCTCCATTCTATCCAAGAGAACATGAGAACTTCCAGATTGAGGATCCCTAACTCATAATAAGAAACAGCTTTCTAGTTTCATAATATGGCTAGCACAGGCATTTATTTTTATTTTTTTTTTTTTACTATTTTAAATTAGTGGTAATTAATGAGACGTCACAGAGACTTTCCAAACTTAAATATGCTAGTACTCAATAGTAACCATTGGGATAGTGTAACAGGTTTTTATGAGACTGTTTTCTGCCTCAAACCTGACTGCAGTCTTGTCTATGGCAAATATAGCAGTAAAGCCAGATAAGCTGTCTCATATATGATCAACAGTCAAACACATTAAAGAATATGATTTTCACCCCTGTAGGTGAGAACTAAAGTTTAATTATAATTTTATTAATATTTTTTTTCTTAACTCTGGAAAATGCTTTCTGTCTGCTTGTAATCAGATTTGGCATCCAGATACTGTCAATATTAAGTTAATCAGTGTTATGGGTTGTCAGTCTGGAATTCTACCATGACTGCCCCCACTTCAATATCCGTCTTCTTTACTCAACACGTTTATGCCTTTAGTAATGCAGTTTATTTCTTTGATCTCGTCGTTATCTCCTCGCTTTCTGTCCAGTAAAAGCCTTCTTTAGCTACCTGAATAAATTTAGCTTCATGATGCACTGTACCAGTGCAAGAAAAGGTTTGAATCAATGATTTCTGTAACAAGACCATTAACTATGCATATTAATTCAGTTCCTATAGGATTTGTTTTGGAGGAAACAATGGCTGAGAGTTGCAACTGCTGAAAAATAAATTAATATTTTCATTTTATAGACTGCTTTGCGATGGCAGAGGGAAAAGAACATGTTAGATGGCTGGTAACTGAAGGTTATCAGACCAATATCATTCTATTCAAGCACATTTAGGTAATCTTGCCTAAGTAATTTTAATTTATTGTATGAGGGACATTTACTGTAATCAGAATAAGGGAAACACAGGCATGGGTCAGGAATTAGTGAGTAAAAATAGAATAAGATTGGCTTTTGATTGAGAATAGACAATATTTAGTGGACTTATTTTCTGTATTTTTAAGTGACTCTGGTAAGTTATGACAGTTAATTTGCATTCAGAAACGATGTGTTCAAAAATTTTTAACTGGTGTATTTAATTTGCAATGTTAAATACAATTTAAAACATAAGATTTCTGAGTGTTTCATCCAGTAAATATAATACCACTCAGGTTAAGACTGTAGTATTGGAGTTTTTTAATTCATTTCAGACACATTGATAGCACTTTGAATAGACACAAATGGATGTGTTTCACTGCATTCAATAATCCTCATGTGAATGTTTACATGAAATAATGAATAAAAATGCATATGATGCTAATATTTTCATCATGACATTTAAGACTGTATAAACATAGCAAGGTTTTCAGAAAGTGAATTAGCATGAAGTACAATTATAATTTTTAAATGTCATGAACTAGACAAATGCTGATTTCCTTAGTGAGATTTGAAATATACTCTATACATCATTAAAAGGAAGACGGAAAATTCAGTTAGTTTAAATTACATTGGTTTTAACATGGAAAATTATTCATGTTTACCATACACTTGGGATGGCTGAACCTCTTTGTAAAAGGAAAATGATATGTAACAGAAACTGAAAGATGGAATTAATAGAAAAGATTCAGTTTCAATGATACAGTGTTTAAGGAAAGGGAACTTTAATTTAGAACATACCTTGGAAAACAGAATTATGGTGTGGTGATATACCCTTAAGTAATACACTAACTTTGTTTATGAAATAGATACAAGAAATATAAGAAGAAGATGAGATTTCAGAGTTAACGCCAATAAAAGTTTTAGTCATACAAAGAACTAGAGGACAGTCCGATACAAAACTGTTGAGAAAACAAGAGCACAGGACTGGAGGGAACCTTTTGATTTATCAGTTCCATTTCTTCCTTAGATCAAGTATCGTTTCATATATGTTTGTTTTTCATAAGTTTTTGTACATAAATCTTTTTTGTTGATTTTTTTTCCACTGACTCAATATTCAATTAGGTATAAAACTTCTCATTCTCAGCCTAATTTTCTTCAGGGCCTTTTTATGTGTATACAGGTACTTTGTTCTTGTGACAATACAGCTCTTTGCTTAACAGTCCTGTAAAATCAACTTTCCTGAACATCTGTCTTGGATAATCGTTCCTATACACAGTAGTCCAGATGAACTGTTCTACAGCATTTCATATAATGACATTAAACCACTTTCTATCTCCATGAAAACTAATTCAGCAACCTGCAAACATATTTGACTCTCCTTGCATGCATCACATTAATATTTTATAGGCATGTAATACTCAGCTAGCAAGTTTGTGCCTTTTTCTTCTCTGGTCCTTTCCAGGATTGTTCTGTATTGTTGAAATTAATCTTGATTCTATTGCATCTCAAGATTTTTTCTTACATTCCTTTTCCCTGCTGATATCCCAGGCTGCTTCTGTATTGGAAAAAAATTGTGGTTGTTTCCTGACCACATTTCATCTACTCATTCTCCTTATTTTTACCATATTCACAAATAAAATAT
Source organism: Falco biarmicus (assembly GCF_023638135.1). Classification (NCBI taxonomy): domain Eukaryota; kingdom Metazoa; phylum Chordata; class Aves; order Falconiformes; family Falconidae; genus Falco; species Falco biarmicus. The sequence goes on from NC_079290.1 coordinate 64,307,746, forward strand.
ATTAAGCAAGAAAAATTCTTAAGGATTTTATAGCAACCTGCACCTTTTTTTCTTAATGTTATCTCTTGACCTTACAAATTTTTTGAGTTCTCAAGATGTTACATGTTTTATACCAATATGGAAAAGACTTTAAGTCCAGGTAAGTGAATACTGTTGGAGTTTTACCTTAAAATGTATTTTTCTTGTCAAATAAAATTGTTAGATTCATGTAGCAGCATCTGTCTTTAATAAACCTATATTGTGTTTTATTCTACTTTCTATTTACATATGTGCCTTTAATTGCTCTGTTCTTTAGAATTCTTTCTAAAGCTTTACATGTGATTAATATTAAACTGGTGTGCCTTTGGTTTCAAGGATTACTTTTCTCACTTTATAAACTTAGGACAATGCCCCCTCCCTGTCCTCAGCCTCAGTCGGACAGATTTATCTAAAACACTTATAATGAGGTTTATGGTTCTTATGTGTTTCTTTCTGAATCCTGAATACCAATTATTATTTGTTTCTGGTTCTTTGAACTACATCCAGATTATATCTAAGTATTTTAATCCTTTATTTGACTTCATTTTCATTGTGGTACTAATTGTTCTTTTCTCGTTTGTTTGTTGGTTTTTTTTTTTTTTTTTTTTTTCTCAAACTTTTTTTACTTGCTTCTATAGCTTTTGTTCACTCAGTCTTACATTTATTCTTTACTTGGTGAGGAAGGCTTCTGAACATGTCTTTTCTGCTAATCAGTTGTTTTTATGTTGTTTCCATCCTTTTTTTTTTCTTTCTTTTGCTTCTCATGATTTAATCACTTTTTTTCTGTAACGATTATTCATTCATATAATGCTTTTTATTGTTTTTGAGTCATAACATTCCTCAGTCTCCTCTAACTGAATACTTCATGATCTAGTAGTAGTTCACTAGGTTCTTGAGACAGTAAAAGTTTTACTTCTCACCTAATCTTCAAAATCCTGTGCCAACTTCACTATTATTTCTTCACCTCCTGAATAAAACATCCTTTCAAGGCAGTGAAGTCTATACTTTAATCCCCAAATTTCATTTTCTGTTCACAGTTTAAGAACTTCTATTTCTTTACCAAGCTATTGGAATTTTTGTTTGTGCGTCTTATGTTTGGTTACATCTTCAAGATCACACCTAGTTGCTTAGCTAAATTCAGCAGCCTTGATATGAAATATTATGACTCACTGTTAAGCAGGTTTTTTTAAAATTATTTCTCTTTTTTTGTTATGCATTTGATTAGTCATTTGTCCATACATGTTTTTTGTACAGTCATACAGACATATGATCTCTAGTCTATCCTGCACTATCCTTTCTAAAATGAAAAAAAAATATCATTTATTTATTTATTATAAGACAGCTAAACCAGAAATCAATAGTATTTTACTTTACTGGAAACCTGGGAGTCATTTTTATACATTTTTAGTAGTGCCTCAGTTCAGGAACAGGTTCACTAAAACACTTTCATCAGAGGAAGGTGCTTTTGTGTTATGTACTAACGGAAGACATGAAGATTGTAAAAAACTTTATTAAAATACTTTATTTCTGAATTTTAATTTTTCAGTTGAAGCTACCCACTAGTGGACCACTACACAAAGAGGAAGTCATTCTTCATTGTAGGGAAAACACAATATAACCTATATTTAATTGATAGTTAATTCAAGTGTATTTACAAAGTCCTAAACAGTGTAGTCCATTTTATTTATTTATTTTCAGGCATAAAAGGGTACTGTAAACTGCAAAGTTTAGTATTTTTGGAAATAATAACCTTGTTTTCACTTTGGTCAACAATAATTTCTTAGAATGATATGTGCCCAAAAAGGAATTACAGAACTACTCATTGTATATCCTTAGCTGGTGATCATAACTAATTCTGTCAATAATTAGTAACACCAGTAAACAGGTTGTAAGGCTCCAAATGGTTAACCAAATATTTATCAGGCTGACTCCAAACATTGCTTGAATCTTTTTATAGAGGTAGTGAGTGATACCTATCTCCACATTCCCATTGTTAATTAAACATCTTCAATTAGTACATAAGTACAATCCATAGATTTTTGCTCACTGGAGTAAACTTGTGGTGAAAAATATGTCCTTTTTTGAGAGCTTCTGTTGTCCAAGAGGAACGTGTGAAGAACAAATTACTTATCAGTATGATGGCTTATGGCATCTGGAATGCATTCAAAGCATTCTGATGAACTTACCTGTCTGGATCAAATAATTCTCTCTGCCATTCTTTGAGGGAATTTTCTATGTAATGCAGGCAATGCCCTGGCTGTCAGTGTTCACCAGTTGCTTAAACACTGTATTGCACCTGGTAAAAGACAAGATGTCAACAGAGAACTCTTGACTGTGTTAATATATTTTTTGTCAATATGTGTGATTTATTGTCTCAGTGTTTTTGTCTAGTTATTTTATTCCTCCTACCTTCACCAATATGCATAAAGTATTATTCATACTACAAAAGCACAGGAAAAGAAGCCACCAAAAAATCTTGCATTGGTGACAAGACTTTGTAGAAGGTACTAAAATATGAATAAACATATAAGTACTTACAGAACATTGGCCACTGTTGTTCTAAACAAAGTTTTGCAATACTTAAAAAATGAGGTATCTAACCACAGGCTGCTTAGTAATAGTACAATAGTACTGTAAATACTCTATTCTTTACATCTCAGATTTCCCCCATGTATTCAAAATCTTTACTTGATTTTTTTTTGTTGTTGTTTATTGGAAGAAATTCTGTGTCTTCAAAGACAGAGTTGGTTAACAGCAGAAAATAATCCAACAAATCCGTGTCTCCTAAATGCCTTAGGATGGTAAGTTTCAAATTGTACACTTATTTTTATTTTCTAATAGAAAAGCTAATGTAAAATCCTTCCACAGATGAGTACTGGGATATGGACTTGTGATTTTGAATTTTATATCTTGAATGACTCCTGTGTGGGACACTATGGACTTATATTTCTATTTTGTTGCCTGTAATACAGGATAGATTATTATCTTTTTGCCTTTTAGTAAAGGGAAAGGAATAATATCATACCTTCTAACACATATTACTATCTTCAGTGAGTAACATGCTCAATTATTTGGACCATAGCAGTACTCAAAAGTGACTCCTGGGAAATGGAAAAAGAAAATCAGCTGCAGGGAAAAAAAAAAAAAAAGCATAAAAAAAAAAGCAGGAATATTTTAATTATAGGAAATTTTGAAAAAAAAAGTTACTTTTTCTTGATATCTTTCAAAGTCCTTTTACATATCTCTTCCACTTTTCTAGTCTTATTTTAGAGAATTTCCCCTTTATTCCCTTTCTTTTTGCCTTTGCCATTTCCTTTCCTCCTTCTTATATATTTTCCCATATTTTGCATAACTCCTTCATTCCCTGTTTTCATGTTTGTCCACCTTATTTTCTTAACTTCCTTTCTCTCTCAATATCTGTACGTTGTTTTAAGAATTTGCCTACCTTGCCTTTTTTGTTCTTCTTCAACTATATTCTACTTGTCTTTACATTCTCCTTTCTGCTTCTCCCTTCCTTGAAAAATAGTACATTGAAACAAGTGCTGATCATATTAATATTTGCCTAACTTTATTTGAACTGCCCCCCCCCCCCTTTTCATTTGTTAAATAAAACCCATGATACCACATTTGCAAGTCCCATGTATAACCTTGCAGAATATGTGACTGCATTATTAATTAATTTTAGAGCACAGGAAGTATGTGTTCATGCAGATTACTTGCTAATTATGCTTGAAGCTAGAAAATAATTTAAAAATTATCATGTACTGGGTTTAGATATTTTTAAGAGGATAACCCTAAAAATATTATTTTTGGGAGAACATAAAGACACTGAAAGTGCAAACTACCTCTTTTTTGTAAACAAAGGAGACAAGCAGAAAAGTCAAAGCATTTTTTAAAGCATAAGTGAGTAATATTATTCTTGAAATATTATTCCTAATACATTGATAGAACAAGTTTTACTTTGGAAACAGAATTTAAAATATTGTCTTATACAATCACTAGGTGTACAGCAGAAAAAAAAACCAATGACTTTTTGCTTGTGGTACTGAGTTTCCAGTTATTTCAGTAACAGAACTTTCTTAAGGTGCCCTCCTCCAAGAAGTCCCAGCTTTCTTTCTTGTTATGTAAACTATTGTGTCCCCATCTATTGACCTCTGAGCTGTGCAGGAAGTATGAACTGTTGAAAACAAAAAGGGAGTAGCTTTGATTCCCTGCAAGGAGGCTTGTGACAGGAAACCTCAGCTGGAACTTTGAAGAGATGCTACAATAAAATTAAAAAAACCCCAACCTTCCATATAGGTACAAACTCTCAACTGGAGCTACAGAAAGCATTGAAGCACAGTTTAGTAGTGATCAAATATGACTTCTTGCTGTATCACAGTATGTGTTGAATTTGGACCTTATTGAAAAATGCTAACGCAAAAGAAATTAAATTAGGTAATTGTCCTTTTAACAGCTATGCCTTTATTTCTTACTGAGGCACAGCAGAATTCCAAGTTATTAATTTGCTATGGGAATCACCATTTGTCTAATTCAACAGCCAAACTTGATTTTAGATGTGTCATGAAGGCTTGTAAAGGAAATCTTGTTAAAACCAGGATTCAGAAAACTTTGAAGCTATTTGCTGAAATAATTATCATTAAATTAACATTTTTGTATGGAAAAAATATGAATGACATCACTAGACATAATAATATGTATTCCAATACATACTCTGTGGTGAGGCTGACATGCTGGAGGGAAAAAGTGTCATCCAAAAGGACAGTGATAGGCTTGAGAGGTGGGCCCACATGAACCTTATGAAGTTCAACAAGGTCAAGTGCAAGGTTCTGCATGTTGGTTGGGGCAATCCCAAGCACAAATACAGGCTGGGCAGAGAATGGATTGAGAGCAGTCTTGAGGAGAAAGACTTGGGTGCTGGTAAATGAGAGGCTCAACATGGCCTGGCCATGGGGGGTTGGAACTAGGTTATTTTTAAGGTCCCTTCCAACCCAGCCCATTTTATGATTCTATGAAGGTACACTTGCAGCAGAGAAAGCTAACTGTATCCTGGGCTGCACCAAAAGAAGCATGACCAGCAAGGTAAGGAAGGTGATTCCTTCTGCTCCTCTCTTGTGAGACCCCACCTGGAGTACTGCATGCAGCTCTGGAGCCCCCAGCACAAGAAGGTCATGGACCTTTTGGAGTGAATCCCCAGAGGAGGGCCATAAAAAGGAGCTTTGGTGTTGGAGCTTTGGTGCTGGAGCACCTCTACTATGAAGACAGGCCTAGAGAGTTGGGGTTATCCAGTCTGGAGGAGAGAAGACTGGGCAGATCACAACCCTCCAATGCCTAAAAGGTGCCTACAAGAGAGCTGGAGAGGGACTTTATACAAGAGCATGTAGTCATAAGACAAGAGGTAAAGATTTTAAGCTGAAAGAGAGTAGATTTAGACTAGAAATAAGGAAGAAATTCTTTACTGTGAGGGTGGTAAGACACTGGAACAGGTTGCCCAGTGAAGTTGTGGATGCCCCATCCCTGGAAGTGTTCAAGGCCAGGTTTGATGGGGCTTTGAGCAAAGTGGGTCTAGTGGAAGGTGACCCTGCCCATGGCAGGGGTCTTGGACCTAGATGATCTTTAAAGTCCCTTCCAGCCTAAAACATTCTATGATTCTGTGATTCTATGAATATATTTTAATGCATTTGGAAGCAAAGGTAGTTATTAATAAATGTCTGTCTTTTCTCTTTCTGATTCACAAGTGAGGCAACAAAATCAGGCATGGAGTGTGGAATTTGTTTCCTAGATATACATAATTTAATATATTGGTAAGAGAACTTGGTTTAGGGTTATGAATTTACTTCAGTGTTTCCACTACACTTCAGACAATAAAGCCTAATTTTTGCTGAACTGTAGTATTAAAAAAGCCAAACCCTTTCCACACTTTTAATGGGATTTTAAATGGTTTTCAAGTCAACAGTTTTTACTTTTATTTCACTGTTGACTTCTGTATAATTATTTTATCCTCTCACCATGTTCTACACTTGCCTACTCCTTTAATATCAATAACTACCCTGCCTGATCTCCTATGACCACATACAAGCTAAAACCAAATCTAATATGGAAATAAAATGAGACTTATCTAGAAGGTTAGAGATTAAATTATTTAAATATGTAGTTGATATGTAATTTCTCACAGTGTATATACTTCTGTAATTAAACAGTTATTTTTGTGATTTTAGTTTTAAATGAGAGATTTAGTGCAATGTGTTATTTACACAGACTTTGATGGTTTTATCTGATCTGAAAATGCTCAAAACCTAACAGGTTAAATTGTCAGGTGCAGGTTACTGTAGTTCAGCTAGCAAACACAGAATGATTCTTCCCTTTCCCACTCCAAGCAGCAGAGATTGAGGTCAAAGACCCCAATTCCCTCATTGAGACTTCTCTGTCACCATTTAGACATCATATTTTAACCTTTGAGTTTAAAGCACGGAGGAAAAATTGCAAGCATGACCCTCCCTTAATGGGGGGAGGTGGAGGGGGGAAACAAAAGATTTTTGTTGAACTAAGGTTCTATAATTTATGTAAATATACAAGAGAGAAAGAAGTATTGCCAAACAGTAATTGAGGTGAAAATTGAAGTCATGTCCTAATGAGAGCTTTGCAAACCTTACAAGTTGGCCCAAATGAGCTAGAAAAGAGCTGCTTATTTTGGAAACTCAAAAACTTGTATAATTGGGCTCCTGCATAAGTCCTCCAACTTCCAAATTTTCATTCTCTTCAGGGAATCTAACGATGAAGAAAAAATAAATTATATCTTAGCAAAAGTGAGAGGGAAGGTCTTATTCAAGGGAAAGGTGATGGTGATACTAGCAGAGTAAGATTTTACAATTTCCCAGGTTAGAGAAAGAAGAAGAAGAACCAAACCAAGATTCTAGTCCACTGAAGTCTTGGAGTTTCTTTATGAGATTATACTATATTAAAAAAGTCTTTCCACTGAGCATACATCATTTTGTTGTGCCAGCAAACCAGATTTAGTCAAAAAGTGATGCAAAACCAGAAATTCAGGGATATTTTTCAGCATTATGATTTTTTTGATCCTATTTACTGAACAGTTTCTTGAATAGCTATGAAGATGCAGGAGCAAAGGTGATACAAAAGTGAGATTGAAAGTCTGGTGCAAAGTGCACTTAAGCTAGTACTGCCTTCAAGAAAAGCCTGTAGAATCACAGCTCCATAAGTCTCACTCATTTGATCATATTTCAAGCATCTGAAGTGTCCTGTTCATTCAGATTTTGTGCAAAGAGGTGTACTCATTCCAAACTCCCATTGATTGCTCGATTCACCCTGTATTCAAAGACAGAGCAACTGAAGAATATTGCTTAAATTGCCTTAACATTCTCCCACTGCAGTGTTGGGAAGGGACTTATCTCCCCTTTTACAATTTCACAATGTAGAAACACAATCAAAACCTTAGACTTGACCTGCATAAAATTAATCTTTTATATTATCTTCCTATAGGCCTATTACACTTAAACTGCCAACATACTTTTAGTGCATTCTTCTTATATGGTTCTCTTTACTGATGATCAGACATAAGAACTCATTCAAGTGCTCTAACTAGCATGATTATCATTATTCAAGAAGTAAGTACAGCCCCCCACTCCGCCCCCCCCCCCCTCCTCTAGCCTTCACCCTGAGGGGAACCAGCAGGGTAAAAGGCAGGGCCACACTATGTTTGACACAATGACATGATAACTGGGGATGTTGAAGATTGAAAAACGTTGCCTCTCGTAACTCAGCTGTTGAGATGCATACACAATAAGCTTTTGCATCATGACTGGATTTAAAGCTGTTACTTCCATGGAACAGGGAAAGAGTGGAAATACAAGTATCTCTGAGATGGCTAAACTGATGCAATTGCTGAAAACTGCCCTTCCCTCTATTCTGCCATTGGCTTTCCATATCAGATTGTTGTGCTTATCTGACTGTGCAGTAAAAAAATGATGCAGCTAAACAATTCCAAAATAAACAATTATTAAACTCTCTTTCTAGTAGTTCCTAGCATTGAAACAACTGAATAACGGATCAGCTGAGCACCAGAGCTGGTGCAATCTATGGAAATGGAGGTCGCAGAGCTGTTCCTTCCAGTGACAGCGAGAAGTGATTGCTGTTTTAAAGATTTTGTGAATAGTCAACCTAAATGTTTTACTCAGCTTGGGTGTCGGGGCTTGTTGGGCCATTCAACCTTGTTTGGGTAGCAGCATTAAATACAGAGGCAGAAGAAGGATTCAGACACTGAAAGGACCACACTCTTTTTCTTGGTTGTTTTTTTTTTTTCCCTCTCTCTATATGTATATAATTCTAAGTGGGTTTTTAATGCTTGAGTGTTTGAAGACTATGAAACCACTATTATGCCTTTTTTCCCCTCTGTTTTGGTTAGTTTCATATTTTACTTTTTTCCTTGAATTCAAAATTTCATGCTGCCTTCTACCTTATTTCCCTCCATAGAAAAGCTCATTGTTAGCCCAGAATGTACAGCAGATTAAGAAAAGTAGTGTTCTTTTTGTTCACTGTAAAAGGTGAACACATGGAAAAGTAGCATATATATGATATGTAACTCCAAGCAGCTAGTTATAACTCCAAACCCTGGCTCATCTGTTTTTTTCAGAACAGATGTAAGCAGTAATGTTTTAAAAGTACTGCTAGGTTTCTTTGTTGTTGTTGTTTTTGGTTTTGTTTGATTTGGTTTGGTTTGTTTCTATGGCAATAGAGTAGCTTTGGATTTAACAATGGTTGAAGACTGCAGCCCAGTTCCTAAAATATAAGGGCCAGACACTGATGCAAATCCAGAGCTAAATTCTTGCAGAAAATCAGGAAAATTTCTTTGATAGCAATGACTTCATTTTGATTTTCATAGGGAGCCAGATGCTGGTTTAAAACATTAAAATATTAATTCAAATTTTAAATTATCTCTCTTAGGAAAACACCACAGTGCATTTCACTGTAGCATCAATTTCAACATTCTCTGCATTGTTATGGTGTGAATTTAAGGGAAAGTGAGCTAAAAAAAACCCCTATAGAATTTACTTGAAATCTATATGGAAAACCTTATATGATATTTAGAAGCTATTAGATAAAAATGATCACATATGGACTGAGTTGGAAATTTTCAAAAATTTAAATTATTATTGAGATTTGGGAGAAAGGAAAAAAACTCTTAAACCTTTTTCTATGTTTTAACTAAGTTCTAAAGATAATTTAAAAATATTTGTATTTAAAATGTTCTCTAAATTGTTGCAAAAGGAAGGGGGAAAAAAGCATACAAATATCTAGGAGAGAGGCATCAGTAAGAAAAATAATTAAAAATGTAAGCTCTGAAGGCAGCTATCAAAAATGCCAATGACATATGAAATATGGAAACAGCTGGAAATTAATCAGTTAGAATAAATCAAATGAAACCAGAAAATCCAGGAGACCACACCTATGAAAATCAGTGCTGCAGGCAAAAAGGGAAACTAAAGAAGGAAGAAATGCTGGCATGACATAACAACCAGTAAGTTGCAATAACAACTCGCCTATAGCTAGCAAAGGGAGGTATGCTTTTACTGATGAAGTATAGTGAAAAAATTAATTAATCCTGGAGACCAAAACAAAACTAGCAATGCATTTTAAAAGATATCAAATAATGCATGTACTGTAATATCAGTGTTCCTTTAAAGTATACTTAAAATATATATTACCACACAAAGGATGTTAATATACAAGGTTACAAGAACATGTCCTAGTACATCTTGTGAACGATATATAATGTATAAGCCCTGACAATAGGAATAGGCTTGAGACTCTGTCAGTCCGAGACAGTAAGGTATTCTAACTACCCCTAAGTGAGCATCCCAAGCGCAGAAAATACAGCTCTCAGGTCCAATCCAATTTCTTTCTGGCTATTTGTGATGCTAATTATATGATGGTTAAAACATTCTAGTCTTTCTGAGACTGGGCTACATAATAAGTATTGCTAAACGTGCATTGAATATTCTTCTTTGAGCTAATTCACACAAAGTATGTCAGAATTTCCTTGCATAACTTCCTATATGCAACACACATTAGAAAGGTATACTTATTTGAAACCCCATTTGGAGAGTATATCTTGGCCTAAACTACATGAGATGACAGAAGTTTTATAACATCAAATATAATGTGTTTAAATCATAGTATCACACCTGTATAATCCTGAGTTTGCAAAGCACCAAATTCTCTTGAATGGCATTTAAATTCATGTTAAAATCAGAGAATAGGTCAGAGATTATCTATACAGATTCATCTTCCTTTTCAGAGAATCTTGGGGGAAATTTGATGGCAGATGAAAAGTTTAGAGAACAGTTTAGGACATGCTTAATCAATTATGTGAAATACATTTATTCATACTGGATTTGAATGAAGTAATTGTGCATTCTAAAGTACTTCAGAAGCCCTGAATTGCCATGCAATTAAAAGGAAAGATAGACATACTGTTTGATGTCATTTTGACCAATACTTTGCAAATATTTGTCTTCATATTTTCCTTGTTGGTTTGTTTTTTTTTTTTTTTTTTTTTTAATAATTTATTTAAAATAAACATTTTAACTTGAGTATTCTCAACATAAATGAAATAAATCTTGACTAAAGTCTGGTATACTGTGTCATTCTACAAGTGAACTTCTATTTAGCTCTTAGTCTGCAAGAGCCAAAGCCTTAAGAAGAATCTTCTATCATTAAAATCTGAGCAAGAAAATGAAGGATATTTCCACAGGGTGTCTATGTGAAAGAGGTTCTGCTGTGGAATATGGGACATTTTCACTTTTTAAAGAAACCTTAAGGTCTGGCCCAAATCTCGTACTTTTCCTGTTTCCTTACTTCATATGTTCCAGCTCAGCTAAATGTCAGAGCTGCTTACAAAGAATAATTGCTTTTAGATTGTTTTACCTAACTGGCATAAAATGTCACAGCTCCAGGGAATGAGCCATATCATTCACCAGTTGATTTACATGAACTATATGTCTATACTGTGCTGACTTATGTCTGACAAATGGTAAAATTTGTTACACTTTGTTGAGGTTTATTTAGAATTAATCCCACTTTGTTGAGGTTTATCTAGAATTAATCCCAGTTAAACATCTGATTCCAGTATGCTAAGAATTTATAGATTTTAATGTATCCCTCTGCCTGGACAACATGAGAGAGTCATGTTTGATTAAAAATATTTTAAACTCCATCTACTTGTCATCTACATTAAGTTTTAGATTGGTGAAAAGGAAACTTCAGGCTTGGTATGAAATTATTAAATAATAAAATTTAAGCTAAAAATAAGATGGAGAATACAGTATGAATAAATTGAAAATATTAATGAGCCAGTATAATGAGGATGCATTCATTTTTAATGTTATTTTAAGTAAAAATATGAATACTTTATGTGTTCTTTTTAAGGTTTTCTTGAGGCAGTGGCTATGTACTTATGTAAATTACAATAAAAACATATTTTTCCTGATCCTGTAGCAATGTATATGACTACAAATCTTTCTACTTGATATTGTAAATAATACATAAATTAAGTATTTATCTTCACGATTTTTCTTTAGAATAGAACCTGCCAAAAGTATGTCAAGTGCTTTGTTACTCATTAATACATAACAAAATGTTTATGCAATTAGTAATGCAGCAGAACCTTACTGAGACTGTGGAAATGTTAGTTGTGACTATATATGTTTTCAACCTGTGTGTTAGAGTTTTTCTGGAAGCTCTGATGGAAGAAACAGAGCATAGCCTCATGGAGGAGGTACATGTGGAGTATAACCTCAAGAATGAAATAGTAATTTTCAGTTCCCTTTATCCTCTAAGGTGAAATACATTGTACTTTGAATGTAATGAACATAATATGCTCCCAGCTCACACTTCTTTCCCTAATTCTTACATGGAAAAAGACATGTAGAATGGAAATCCATGCAAAAAACATTTCTTACCTCGGTCTTTCTGGTGAAGTGGAAATCCTGGACTTTAAATGCAATGAGCAACACAGGAAGGCATTTGGATGCCAAAAATCAATTGTCTCAGGCCATTTTAAAAGCATTTTAAAATGATCTGGTTTATACCTCACACTTTGATGTAATGTTTCCTGTTATTTCCTGTGTCATTTATACCAGGTCACATAAGTATCTTTGAGAGGGTGCTAGACATTGCTTAGACAACTAATTTCCTAAGTTACAATTTACCTTGAGCTCCCATCTAATATATATTATATCACAACTTTCTTTTCTCAGGGTAAGAATGGTTCTTGCTCATAGCAGCTTTGAGATTGTATTTCTGTGTGGCTGATCCAGCACAATCTGACTGACTTTACCACAGCTTTGTCATTACACCTGATTTGTGAGCCTGTCTTTGCTGCAGGCAGCTGTGAGTAAAATGGTGGCTTGGGTGACCATATTCTTTCAAACTGAAAATAAAGGCCTTTTTTTTACATTTAAAAAAAAAAAAAAAAAAAAAAAAAAAAAAAAAAAAAGGAAAAGTCTTAATAGTGCCTTGTCTGTAAAAGTTTAAAATGATGTGATGGAAACTGTACTGGTTTTACTGCAGAGTTTACTTTTAAGACCTTCCCAGAGGAGGATTAATTGTTTTGCATATACAGTGGTGGGTCAACCTCAGACAGCAGGCAAGCCCCCACACACCCACTCCAAACCAAAAAAAAACCAACCCCAAACCCAAAGAAATTACTCACCATCTCCCACCAGCAGACCAATGCCGACAACCTATGAGCAATGGTTTCTTTAGAAAAACTCTCCCTAATACTACCATGATATTGTAGGGCATGGAATATCCCTTTGGTCAGTTGGTGTCAGCTCTTCTGGCTGTGTCCGCTCCCAACTTCTTGCCCACTCCCAGAGGGAGCACAGTGAGACATTGTGCCAGCACTGCTCAGCAATAGTTAAAAATGTTTTGGTCATAAATTTGAAACACAGCACAATATTGCCTGCTATAAAGCAGATTAACTCCATCCCATTCAAAAGCAGTACACATGCAGATGCCTACCAGGCAGTGTAGAGTCAAACAGTGTAGAGAATGAATTGCAAGTTAGAGTCAGATAGGTCTTTTACACCCACTCTTTTCCTAGCCCCAGTACTTAGATGTAAGCTATCAAAGTTAGAAACTTTTTTTGCACCCTCAGTTTCATACTTGTCCATGATGGAACATAAAAGGAGAGACTTGATTTCTCATTCCTTGAAGATTCCATGCAAATTAAGTAGAAGTCAAAATGGTTTTATATTTTATATTTACCTGCCTGTGCCCAGTTGAAAACAAAACAAAACAAAACAAAAAAAACCAAACCACAAATGGATGCATATTTATTAGCAAAATTCAAATCAGAAATGCAGTTAGTAAAGTAGGTTGAAAAGAATAATTTCTCCTTTGCTTTGAAAACTTTAACTGAAAATTAATTTTTGATATTTTAATCAGTATTTTTTGTTTGTTTGCTTCATGTGGTCAGTACTAGTAATATTGGAAAACAAATTCTTTCTGGATTTTAGCTTTTCTGGGTAAGTCTCTGAAAAAATAGAAAAAAAAATGGAAGCATTCACAAGAAAAGGCACTGCTGGCAAACTGTAAAAATGAGAGGATATAAAACATTTTATCCTTCTAATTCCTAAACCCCATCGTTTTCTCAGTCCAGAATCTCTGAATTGGCAGGTTTAGGATTATTATAATATTATTAATAAAAGCAAATGTAAATTGATCTCTTTGCAGGTGATGTCTTCATGAAGATTCTGATTTCTGCTTAGCCTGGTAGCTAACTATTTAGCTGTGATTTTATAAGCCATAAGAGTATCCAAGGATGATTTTTTTTTGTCATGATCTTATTTTAAAATTGAATTATCAGTATCCTTTTTCTACCATTGGTAATCAATTGGAATAAACTTGCTTATTTCCCCAAAATGTACTATGAACTGACATATCATTGACAATTATTCACAAAAAAAGCTGTAAGTGGTGGTGAAAATAAACTAACTGCCAATGCATGAAGGTCAAAAGCATTGTCAGCACCATAACAAAAGTATGATTGTGACTTGATTCATCTTGTATTTCCAATTTCCTAATCCCCTTGCGATATGAGAAGAGGTGAGAGCAAAAGGGGATTATATTAATGGGGATCATGTAATATTTGCCAGGCTGGAAATTTCAGAAATCCTTCTGGACTAAAGGAAATATTCTAAACAGCATGTTTTGGTGTCATCCTGTGCTGTCGTTCCATATCCCACCCCCCACCCTGCTTTTTCTCTATGGTCCCACCTAGCCACAGAAATAGATGCAATTGCTGTAAGAAAACATCCTTACACTCAGAATTGTGGTGGCAGCAGCTGTATTCCCATTTGCTGGAGGTCAAAAGTGGATTTGTGCTATACTGCACTGTATTAGAAGAGAATAAAATTAATTTAATTGCACTAACCCTCTGATCATGTAGCTGGCTTTTCCTTTGTTTAGGGTCCTTGCCTTTCTAAGTAGAATTTGCTTTTGTCAGCACAGCAGAAAGTGACATATGGTATTTTTGTTGTTACTTGAAATAATCTTCTGTAGATCAGCTGGATTTCCCAAAAGAGCTTTGCATTCAACATTAGAGAGAGAGGAGATGAAAGAGAACCCCAAATCACTATACATTTCATGATTAAAATTTTCAGTAAAGTAAGCTCCCCCATTCTGGCCAATATATTTATTTCACATTTTTAGCAAGTAACCAAGGGTAAGAATCTACTTTGTGATGTAACAGTCTGTGAATCCTGGTTTAGCAGGTGCAAGAAGAAAAAGGATGCTGGTTTTGTTTTTCTTTTTTTTGGGGGGGGGTGTTTTGTTTTGTTTTGTTTTGTTTTTTAATTGCCTGAGGTATTCATAAACTATAAATTTACTAGCTGTTGGCTTTGACTTCCCTTCTGATACATAAACAAAAGACAGTTGTGAATCAGTCTGGATTACAGCCTTGCTCCTACACTACAGCAGCTAAATGCAGACCTGCCAATATAATAGAATTTTAAAATGACACCATTTTAACACATGCAGTATCTGTGATTAGAAATCCTCAGCTATAGCAACATATATATTTATATAAATGTATAAAGCAAAGTCACACACTGAGAATGCTGAAGCTGATACTGGTATGTATTTGGCATTACAAAATGTTCTAATTTAAATTAATGGGCAGTGTAACATAGAAACTACTCAATAATTTGAATTCAGACAGAGCAATCTCTATTGTTTCTGCCACTAGCACAGTACATCAATTATTTTTTTCAAGTTTTTGCATATTGATGGGATGTTTTTCTACTGACAGGCAGCAAAAAAAGAAGGCAGCACTTACCCAGTCAAAGTGGCTGAATGAATGGGAAGGTTAATGCCTCAAACTAGGTTTAAGTTAGTTCACACTTCTTTAATAGTTGCATTTCTGCATTAAAATTGTTTTAAACAGGAATATGTTTGATTCACAGTTCCTAAAGGCTAGGTTATAAGTGAATGATGGAAGACTGTTATGCTTCAAAGGCTATGAATTCAGATAAAAATTACCGTAACTTTCATAAGTTTTTCAAAGGTCAGTGAATGGCTAGAAAGTTGCATGAAAACAAAAAAGAGCTATGGGCAAAATAACTAGAATTGATAATGACCTTTAAGCCAGTGAATAATGAAAAACATAAAATACTTATCCATATGGAAGAGCAGATTCTCATAAAAAAGTTTCAACAACAGGATACAAAGTAAAATAGCTCATTATGACTGGAAATGATGGACTGGTACTGCGCTAAGGCAAAAGATTTCTCTTACATAGAGAAAGCTCTAGGGAACTTCATTTAAGCAAGTAGGACATTTTGTGGGTGAGGGACTGTGTGGGTGTGAATGTGTGCACACGTCTTTAGGCTGGACCTACTGAAGCCAAGAGCAAGGTTCCATGTTCTACTGTTGCATAAACCTGGAGGGCTTTTTATCTTACACTCCCTTTAGAAATAAGATATAAAAATGCATTGGAACATGTGAAAAGTGTTACCTCATTAATTTTAATTTCCTGTTTAATTTTCTATGTTTTCATTCCTCTTTCTATTGTGGTACTTGGCTGAAATTCCACTTTGACATTCTCCTTTCCATAGAAAACGAAGCTGGTAATTTATATTTTGGTAGTTTTTGTCCAAAATGTATTCAATATTCAAGAATATTCAATATATCAAGAGAATAATTTTTAATAATTTCTCATAGGCTATTAGGCATGCTACAGCTGTGTTTACTTCCCTGTGCACTGATACAGAATCCATTGAAGCCAATGCAGAGATTTAACTTACATGCAATTTGCTGGTGCAGACAGGATTTCCGGATCAAAGTACTGACTTCACTGGAAGCCAAGAAGGCTTAATGTCTATGAGTGCTTAGCAATCGCAAAGACTCATTCAATTAGAAAACCAAACAGTTAATTTAAGTAATAATGAATGGGTAGATGATTCCTTCCTCTTGCACAGCTAAATTGTCTTGTGGAAACTCTGTACTTCCTCACATAATTAAAGAAAAACAAAATATTCCTAGATTATGGAATTCTGTTAATAAAAGCTAAAATATATCTATATTTGAGAACTATTCTTACATGGAAGGTTGTAGCAATTTCTGAGTAGCAGACAAACCCCAAGGCTGAACTGAACAGTGGGAGGACATTTCACAGTGCAGGAAAAAGAATTCTCACTGAAGAAAAAATCCATGTCCTGAGAATTAAATTGAAATCGGCTTTATTTAGTTTCTTGTGCTCTGATGGAAGGGTACACAAGAAGAGTAGCTTGGAAAGGTAGCGGAAGTTCAAGGTTTAACTGGGAGTTTACTGGATGTAATGTTGAAGAAACAGAAGAAATTAAGTACCAAGGTACCATGTCTCTCATTCACACTAATGTTTTTTTGTTCCTCAAAAGGGAGAACCAGTGTAATAAAAAATGCTTACCTCTCATGCTCCCCTACTGCATGCCCTGAACAGAGCATCAAGAACTCAGAAAGCTTACTGCAATTTCATTCTGAGATATGCACCAACTCCTTTGTCAGCATGTCTAAACCAGAAGATTGCTAGTTGAGAAGCAGCCATTAATATAACACTTAGTTTTTTAAATTCCTTTCTCTTCTCTCACTTAAGAACCACCTCCCTTCCCATATATTTTCCTGGCTTTAAACCAGGTATGACTCAAATTCTTACACTGTGGAATATTGTCAAATTTTTTGCTAGTTATTCCAACATGGCCAAAGAGCTCATCCAACATGGCATGTTTCCTTGATGTACAACTGTGCTTTTGACTACAATCAATTTCTCACATTATTGTACTGGAATCTGTATTAGAAAATACAAATCATGCATTTCAAGACAAGTGAACAGATGCTCTGGCACAGATTTTTTTTTTGTCCCAAATATAGAATTTCTGCTATTTAATTAATGGCTGGGAATAGCATCTAATTTGGCTGAAGGCTTGCAAGTAGCGGTGCAGGTGCATATGCATTCAGTTTTCCTATTTAATGAGTATGGTGCATCTCCAGGTATGTCCAGAGGCAGAATTCTTGCAAGAAAGGCATAAGACACAATATCCAGTAACTTTCATTCACCAATTCAGAAGTATTCGGGCAGTTTCTGTGCAGCTTCAGTTTCAAGCATAGAGCATACAGTGGATATTTGCCACTGATTAATAAATAAATAAATAAATATGATGATAGCTCAACTAGGAATCTATATTATTTTTTTATATATATCAAAGCACTACAGTCTTAAGGAAAAAGTGTCTGAGACTTTATTTTCATTTTTCTTCCCCTATGAAAAATAGAAGGGATTGTGTAAAAGCAAGTAATTTTTATTTTATATTTGTCAGAAGGTGGAAAGTGTATTGATAGATCCATGAGTCTCTGTCATTAAGAGTAGTGACAAAATAGGTGCAGGGAGGAACTTATGATTATGAAAGTTGTCAGGAGGAGAGTAGACTTGCTATGTATTAAGTATATCATATTAGTGATCCTCCGAGTTAAAACTGTTTTTTTTAATACCAGAACTTAATTTTGCAACTTAGCCTGTGTGCATTCAAAAGGTAAATCAATGGTTGTGTTGAAACCACTGTCAACAATTATAATTTTTTGAATTTCCCTCCTATTATAATCCTTGCAAGCTTCTGAACATCAAATAACTACCAGGTCAGCAGAGTGCTGGCTGACTTAAAAACATTAGTGATCATGCTGCAAAACTCTAGCTGGGAAGAGGAGATAACTAGCAGATTCTTCAAATCAGATTTTTATAAGGTGAAGTTATACATTTTGGCTAGAACCAACATAATTAATCACCACCAAAAACTGGCAGCCCATTTCCTCTATTCTTCATACTTGGTTGAATCTCTAGTGGCTGCCAGGTTGGTTACAGGTGTTTTTTACATCCCATACTGAATTCATGTCACAGGGTGACACCAATATGAAGACACTACTCAAATAAATGAGACTTGGACTACATATGCCTACTTCTAACTCATTAGATAGCTCTGGTGTAGACTGGGAAAGCAGAAAAAAAAGCATAGAAAATTGTCATGGGGAGGCATACCTTGATCTGATATGCACAGGAAGGAAATAGAGAAGGAACTGTTACCATTTTACAATTAGCAACATATTTGGGGGTGGTGGGGTTTATGAGTTGAGCCAGAAGCCACTAGCAACAAGAAAATAACATCTATTTGACTTTAGATATGGAGAAAGTCAAAGAGATTGGCCTGGGGTGTTGTGACCTGTAAGGCAATTGACATCTTCTGCCAACCATGACCACCTAAGTGAGAAAGCATTAAAGGATAAGTCCCTTAGTAGGTGAGCAAGTCCACAGAAGACCAATGCCATGCAGAAGTGTCCTGAGCCTGACTGAGGTGGGTTTCTTATGCATGGAAACCAGTTTGCCAACTGTGACTCAGGCATGCTGGCTGCTTAGAGTGAGTGTCCTGTTCCCTGCATCCCCAGTGCTAGTCACAGCTGGATTGGGGCAGCGGAGACCTTCTTCAGCGTGAGTGTGTAATCTGTATACACCGTGGGAGTGGCTTTGGAAACACAAATGGTTATTTACCCTGCTATACCTATTGTGATTAGAAAGAAGACCTAAAACTTACGTCACTGCGTGGTGCAATTCTGTCCTTAAGGTTATATCACACCTAAATTCCTCCATGACAGTTGATATAGTTCAGTAATCCAACAGAAAACAAAATACTGTTCTACTTCTTCTGACAGCACTGAGCTGTTTAGTCATTCCAGCTACAAATTTTAATTAATCAGTAAGTCACAGAATCATAGAATCATTTAGGTTGAAAAAGACCCTTAAGATCATCAAGTCCAACCATAAATCTAACACTGCCATGTCTGATAGAATTATTTGTCTTTATCTTTTAAGTTCTCTTAGGAAAACACGCTATTATTAATTTTCAAATGTTCTGCTAGCAAAATTTTAAGAATACTGAAAAATTACATCCAAAAAATCACCAGATCTCCATCTCTGTTTTGGACATTTTTTGATGGGTTTTGCGATGTAGAGCTCAGTTCTGGTGCATCTGGGATCTAAGTATTATAAGTTTAAACAAAAGAGATTAATAAAAACACTTGTTTTTAAGAAGTTGCATACTTAAAATACACTTACACAGTCTCAGCCCATCATTTTGCTGAGGTCTTGACCCTGGAAGTTTCTTCCAGTACCAATAATTATAGGTAAAATTGTCTAGAATGAATTCTCTGAAACTGAGGAAAAAGGAAGAGGCCTGGGTTATATTTAAACTCTTTACCTTTCCAAACAAGGTGGCATTGTGTGTATGAGACAGGAGATATCCTGGCCATTTCTTCAGGCAGCCTTACTTGGAGAGAAGTTACATGCTATGGTCTGAAGCAAGGCAATGAATGTCTCCCTGCCAGCAAAGGAGTGATACACAGAAACTAGTGGCAAGTTGTGTGGTAAGATAACCAAGCAATAGAGTAGTACAGTTGTGTTCATGATCATTTTATTGGTACATCTTAAAATATAAATATAAATGCATATATTTGCCATTTAAAATGCATCCATATATTTGTCATATCTATATTGCCAAAACTTCTAAAAAACAAGTATGAAAAGCACTATATGCAATTGGAACGCATCATGTGAAGAGGGATAGTTTGGAAAAAGAAGGCATATGTGGGAGTTAGACTGCAAAGGCAAGGAGAGAGGATACCATTCTGGACTTACAGTAAGAAGAATACAAGGAAAGACAGTGAATTCTCTCTTCTTTTCTGGAAGTATTCTCAAAGGTTTGAGATAAGGTGCTTTTCTTCTGGATAGTAAGCTAATGAATCATGCTCATCTGATACTACAATGTGAGGAGGCCTCTGGGGTAGAACAGTGCCAGTTTATATGCTTAGTAGACACATATTATATTTTGGTCAGCCAAAAAAAGCCAATGAAGTTGTTGTGTCCAATGTCTTTCACTATCATGACAAATTTTCTATTGATTTGAGTGGTCATTGGATCAAATTTACTTCTGCTTTTCCTTGTTTCTGGAGGAATCACAGTAATATATTTAAACACTAGCACTTTAAAAGTAGAATAACATGATTAAAAAGTTAAATAGGATAGATTATTTTTAATATCAGTATTTACTTATTGCTCATGAAGAGCTTTGAAGAACTCTGAAAAAGCAGAAAAATATATGAAATGTTAATTTATTATACTTATAATTAACTGTATAATTGGTGTTGCTACCTGAATGCCAAAGGTATATATTCAGAGTTATGAATAAAATGTTTATTAATAGGTTGATAACCAACCTATTTCTAGATTACTTTAGCAGTGTTATTTTCCATGTGTTTTATTTTTTGCATGAACACACATGCTTGTGTTTTCTATGACAATTTTTTGGGGAGGAGGGGGTGGGTGGGTGGAGCTAAACTGCACTTCTTACAGTATTGTAAATCAAGATGACCAGCTTCACAGAGTGGTATTCTTATCCATTGAACCACTTTAAAACAAGTCAACACTTTCTTTTTGAGATCAGTTTTAAGATAACCAAATTCAATAAAAGGCATATCAAAGAGCTGGCTTGACTTTATATATGTGAAAGATCCTGTTGTGGTTTACCCCCAGCCAGTGACTAAGCCCCATGCAGCCGCTCACTCACTGGCCCCACAGTGGGATGGGGGAGAGGATCGTAAAAGTGAGAAAACTTGTGGGTTGAGATAAAGACAGCTTAAGAAGTAAAGCAAAAGCTCCACATGCAAGCAAACCAAAACAAGGAATTTATTCACTGCTTTCCACCAGTAGGCAGGTATTCAGCCATCGCCAGGAAAGCTAGGCGCCATCACACATATTGGTCACTTGGGAACACAAATGCGACTACTCTGAACGTGTGTCATCCCCTGTTCCCTCTCCCCCTCCCCCATCCCCCCTGTCCCTTTGTTCTTCTTCCCCCAGCTTGTATATACTCAGCATGACGCCATATAGTGTGGAATATCCCTTTGGTTAGTTTGGGTCACCTGTCCCAGCTGTGTCCCCTCCCAGTTTCCTCTGCCCTGCAGCCCTCTCACTGGCAGGGCCTGAGAAACTGAAAAGTCCTTGACTTAGTATAAAGATCAACCAGCAACAACTGAAAACATCAGTGTGCTGTCAGTGTTGTACTCACACCAAATCCAAAACACAGCTCTGCACCAGCTATTAAGAAAATCAACTCTATCACAGCTGAAACCAGGACAGATTAATCTAAAATCTATTCCTTGTTGCCATTATATCTCACCAGACGTCTTTTCCACAGAACTCAGCTCATACTGACTATATTTTGATGAGATATCAAACTAAAAATTCATGTTTCCTAAAAACAGAGGGTAGGACATAGTTTCAAGGATAATATGTGGACTTGTTTTAAAGACCTGATAGGATAATTAAAGTTTGGTTTTTTGGTTTTTTTTTGTTTGTTTGTTTTTGTTTTTGTTTTTTTTTTTAATATATATGTATATGTATATATATATAAAATGTATTTGAACGGAAAACTTCAGAAAAAATTCAAAAGCATAGCTTGACTGAAGATACTTGTAAGTGAATTCTAAAACTGAACTTCTAGGCTGCTGAATTTTATAAGGTTTTTATGAACTTGCATTTACCAGCCAGTTTTGAGCTTTATTTATTGCACATTTCTTACTGCCAATCTATTTTAAAAAGCAAGTGGGTACATGGTCAGGGGTAGAGTATTTATAAAAAACCCTCTAACTTGTTGAGGTTATTTTTTGGAATTGGTTCTTCTTTAAAGAAGAAACTGGGCTAAGTAACCTCTAGAGACCACTTCAACTTTTGGTTTTTGTTTTTGTTATTGTTTTTTTGGTGGTGTTTTTGTGTTTGTTTTTTTTTTAGTTTTTTTTGTTTTTTAATTTCCCTGAGATTTCTACATGCTTCCACTACCAGTTTAGACTTAAAATTAGGAGATACTGATTTTCACTGGGTTTGGGATTTGTTTGTTTGTTTTTCCATTTTATAGGAAACTCCAAAGTTGAATCATTCCCCATGCAGAAAAAAACAAAGATGAAATAGCTCCTATTTCAAGAAAAAGAATGCAACAGAATGAAATTCTCATTGTCCTAACAAATTTGCTTTTAGATAAGAGTCGTTACATGAAAATATTCCATTCTGTGTTTTGAATTTTTATATATCAGAACTGAAAACATCCAAAAACTTTTATCTTAGAAATACAAGCAATAATTGTGTTGAAATAAAAATTATTAGCTTTCTTTTAAAATTAAGTAATTGTATGCCTGTATTTGTATGTTGCTTTTCAAAGTTTTGATTTAAACATAAAAGTTATTTTTAAATTAACAATAAGTTTATTTATGTTTTAGATTATCTTTCAATCTAGCCAGGAAAAAATCAGTTTTCTTAAAGAGAAAATTTTGGTTCTAGGAATGAAACAGGCCATATACACTTATAGATATATGCTTATGTAACAGGCTATATACTTACACAACTACAGAAAATAAAATACTGTAAGCAATTGGGTGTAAAGTACAAAAAGTTGTAGGCAACTTTCTAGAGTTAGAACAAACATTGATTGCAAAAATCAACAGAAAAATAAAACCTGTTTTCCACAGATGGAAGTTATATATGTTACAATACTAAGTACTTAGTTGTGAGGCAGGAAAATCTAAATGTAAATAGTGTCACAGCACGTGTATGTATCTATGCTATGTGTATGAAAACACGTTGCATATATACGAACACACGTACTTGTATAAATTTATATATATATATTTTCTATGTTTCAATTTACAGTATTTCATAAACATAAATGTGCCTTGTGTAGACCCATTGTTGTTATTTTTTCCTTTTTATATCACAAACTAACTTGACTCAAATATTATTTTCCCCTACATTGAAATCCTCAGGGTTGGTTCACCATACAAGTGTTGCTTGAATGCTGGCAGTGTCAGTAGATGGGTAAAAAGAGCACTGTCAGAAATAAAAAGATGAAGTCTAACCACAAATGATTAAAGACTGGCATTTCAAGACAAACAAATAAACAGACAAAAGAAAACAGAAAATAAATGAACAACCTCTGAAAAGCCAGGTGCAGAAGTTGGTGTTGCCCTTAGGCAATTTTATTTATTCACCCAGTGTTTATCAAGCAGAAAGGTCATGAGAAATTGACCTTAGTGGCATTTTGGGACAGATCTTTTGAGAAAGATAAACTCTTTATGAACAAGTTTTCCATTATGTGATGCAGAAATAGGAATGTCTTTAGAAGCTTTGCTAATTTCAAGTCAGTTAGAGGGTTTTTTTTGACAAACTTTTGTTTACTAGTATTAATGCAGTGAGAGATTTCACTATCTGCATATTGCCAGTCTTTTCTGTCTAACTTTTCATTTTTTCTGCATGTCTGAACTTGGCTTGTATATGCTTGTATAGACATATTAAATTTCTTAATTCTTATGTTTTTTAATAGTTCCATCCAAGTTTCAAAAATGTTTACCGTTTCCTCCTTCTAACAATTCGTTTATTCATTTCTACTCTTTTTCAACATATCTTGCCTCAAACAATTTGTTCTTTCATGTAGTATAAATTCCAAGAATCTCATTTATTTATCTTATCAAGTGACTTCACAAGCTGATGCAATTTATTCAGTGGTATGCTTGTTTGATGTGAGGAAATAAATTAGACTGTCACCTACAGTGTCTCTGAAAGTATTGGCAGTGGTTTCTTGCCAGTGACATTAAGTTTTGAACACAAAAATACAAATAGACCTTTCAGAAAGCAGTGGCATAAAAACAGTTTTACTTTTGGAAACAGAAGGAAAGTGTCCAGACACCTAGTACCTCTCAAAATTTTGATTAATCCCCTGTTTAACTCCTGGAGCAGCCCACCTATATATTGGTCCCTATTCAAAGAAGAGTACAAAGTGAACTCCAGTGAGTTATGCTATTGACTTAAATGGACTACTCATTGAAGAAAACACTACTCGGTGTAATTATTGGATTCAGCATTTTAATGTTCTTCTGATGATTTTTAAATTACGTGTATATATGATTTATATATACATATACATATACACCTTCACACATATATAGATCAAAATTAAATTAAATATACAGGCTAGACTCAGCTGTCACACCTTCTACTACTTTATTTCAGGAACTTGTCTTAAAATGCTAGAAAGATACGTATCCTTTTCTGTATTACATCTTTTACTTCACCTTTTTCATTGTTTCAGATATGAATGATGTAAAAAGATATAAAAAGTCTATCAGTAAAGTCCTAAATGGAAATTACAACTGAGCCAACTTCTATGGTATTGTTAGCTGCTTCTGAGGAGGGTATACAATGGATTTGTATAATTTTGATTTAGGGATTAATAAAAATTAAATTATCTATGCATTTTCAGGATCTGAATTTCTGAATGCACATTCATGCAGGTCAATAACTTTAAAGGCATATTTTTTGACTGTACATAGAAACCTAAACACAGTTTTGCAGCTGCAATAAACTCTAGACACTGTCGTTTGCAGTTATGATGGATTTTGGATGTAAAGTTACCTGGCTAACAAATGACCTTATTTTGAAAATAAGGTCTTCTATGTGTTTTTGTTATCTAGATGCAAATTATTTCTAATCTCACTCAAAGGGGAAAGGAGTGTCAGAAACACAGAAAATTATACTTGCACCAAGTTCTAAAGCTGACAGATATATGGTAAAGCTCACAGATACATAATAAATAATGCAGGTGGATTCCTCCTGACAACCAAATACATTCTTCTGTTATATTCAATAACAGCTTTGCTTAATCATTCAATAAATGGTACTCAGTTTGCTACATACTGTTGTGAATCACCCAATCACCTGTCTCAGCTTAAATGATCCCATTGAGACACTTTGATATCACTATGCCAATTTTCTGACATTTAAACTCAATATATAACCTACATTTGTTGAATTTATTGCATGTACTACCGAAGTAAGCTTGAATTTATCCCAGAAAGGCTCAAACAAATATCTGTCATCTCCATATTGTTTCAATTTTTTATGAATGATAATTATGTTGCTGAAACTTTGTATCTGCTTACACATATAGTGTTAACATAATAAAATAAAATATAGTATGAGTTGACACAGGAGAAAATTAAGAAAACCCTCAAAGTCCAAAAACCACACAAAAAAAATACTGCCAGTCTTTAAAGTCTTTTCAAATAGAAAAAGCACCTTAAAAAGAAAAAGAAGAAAAAAATGTAGCTAGCTAGGACATTGACTTTTGTATTAATCCAGAGATGTAGAAATCTAGTTCTCTGTGAAACAAGTTGTAGAAATCTAGTCCTCTGTGGCACAGGTGGACTCAATTCCTGTAGTTATTCCATAGTGATTGACAGAAATTCATGGAGCAATAACCATACAGAAAGAAAAAAAAAATATTGGTCCTTTGGCAAAAGACCTATAATTTCTTGTTTCCCTAGAAAATGTAATATCTGAAAAATTATATCAGATGATACAAAGGCATATGATATCTTTAAAACATGTTAAATGCAGATTATGAGTATAGAATGGAGCGTAAGATGCTTTCAGATTTAGGAAGAGATACCATCAAGATCAAGATTGCAGAATTTTGCCTACTTTGCTTTGCTCAGTATGCAAAATAACCTAAGTCCTCAGGTTATGCTTAGTCATGGCACTTTCACATCATACAAGAAATCAGTATTGGACAGGGGTACTGATGACTTAACATTGCAACCAAAGTAGGAAGTTCATAGAACAATACATCTGATGAGTGTTATTTCACAGTTTCAGTCTTAAAGAACTGGTATCTTGCAGAATGTCTGTGCAGTTGAGGTAATGTAAGGTAATGACCTCCACTGGAGTCAACAGAGCTACTACATTGATGTATGCCCCTTTGAGAGTCTGGCCTTAATTTTTTAGTAAAAGTCCTTGGAAACAAGGTAGATTCATATCCAGTGACTATAGGGTGATAAAAGCTAAATGTTGATAATAATGTGGTAAATTATAATTGTATTTGATTAAACAGCAAGAAAAAAGCATTCCTTTATACTACAGGTTAATCTACACTGCCTATTCTAGTCTCTTATTATCACCTTCTCTAAAGTTGTGAAATAGGAGTAGAGGTTGGGGAAGTTGGGAATTGTGTTTGTTTCTTTTTCACTTCAGCAAGATTTTTTCACTCTAGAATATATTTCACATTTTAAAATTCACCTGTATTCAAGCAGAACAAAAACAATTTACAAATAGTAGAAGTCTGAATGTTTCAAAATGAGATGTTTACTCTGGCACATGCAGTCATTCATCCACACTCACTTCACTGTATCAGCACAAACTGCATAGGCTGGTAGTAAGAAATGGGTAAATATTACCATATCAAAAAGTATTGCACTTTAATAGTGCATATTATGAGACTGTTATATTGTAGCAGATGACTCAGTAGTGTGTAAAGCTATGTTTTCCCTAATTTAGTAGTGTCAGTTAATGATTTTTTTGATGGCTAGAAAAAATATTAATTATTCTAGTCACATAAAATCCAAGAAACTTGGAGACGGTGACCCTTCACATCCAAAAATTTAAGTATTCTGTTCATCTTGACCTTTTAAAACATCATGTTCAAAATCACCATTTCAAGCATCGGAAAAGGCTGCCCAGGGAAGTGGTGTACTTGCCATCCTTGGAGGTGTTTAAGAAACACTTAGTTGCGATGCTTAGGGACATGGTTTTGTGATGAACTTGGCAGTCCTGGGTGAACAATTGGACTTGATGATTTCAAAGACCTTTTTCAGCCTAAATGATTCTATGATTCTATGTTAAATAGATGCAAGCATGAGTAAACTTTTCATCCTGCAAAGTAAGTAATGAGTTAAATGCCATGCTGCATGGATGTCTCTCTCCTTTAGAAGGAAAAATAGTCTTGAGCAATGTAGAAGGAAACCATCTTGCTGTATTTTACAAACCAAGGAGAAAAATCAAGACACATTATATTCAGCTGTGCAGGCTAAACCCAAATCAACAGGAAACCTGAGGGAATTCCCATCCAATATCTGTTTCTAGTCATGTCCAGCTTACAGCAATTAAAAGAATGGTAAAACACAAATAAAGGAAAAACAGTATTTATTGGGTTTTGTATCTGCAATCAGTGAAATTATGTGTGCCTATAAATATATATATAATGAATTGAACAAAACCGTGACCAGCTATTCATTTAAATGAGCTCCCTGTACATAACAATGACACTCATATTCTGAAATCATAAACTTATATAGGATCTCTTCAATCTCATCATGAGAATATTTCATCTCCAACCCCATTTTTTTCCCAGAATTTTCTTCTTTGAGAACCTAAAAATGACTTCTACTTTTTTTCATGGACAGCTTAGTTCTGTTTGGTATTCTATAATTTCTACACCTGAAATTACTCTTCTTTTCTTGATAAAATTGAAGTCTCAAAGAAATAGAAAACATCTCAAATAAATAACATTAACATCTCCTTTGTTAAGGTAAAGAAGCATACTTATTTTTGTTAACCATCTCATGGTCACTTCCCAGTATTTATTCTAGTTAATGTGATTTTTTTTGTTTGTTTGTTTATTTGTGGGTTTGGGTTCCTTTTATTCAGAGCAAGTAACAACAGTTTTGGAACATAAACAGTTTCAGAGTTCAGAAATCAGGTTAATTATCATTTGAGCTGGGTGATCAGCAGAAGATCATAAAAATAATTTAGATAACAATGCAAGAGAATGAGAGGTCAAGTCAGATTTTGTCCATGAGATCTGCTTAATGTTAGATTTGTAGCATGTATACTGCTTAATGTTTCCATTACTGTGTATAATATGAGGTAGGAAAGGATGAGATTAACATTTGGTTGAAAGACTGTTTTTTGGATAATCCATTCAAAAAGTCTAGGGCAATTTCCTTGTAATCTTTTGAAAAATTTAAGCAATTTCCTGGAAATCAGCTGTATCAACAGGGAGAAATTGACTATGGGAAACAGAATAATTAAAAAAACAGAAGCAGAAGAGAAAGCTTTAAGGTGCACCTATATGAACATTTTCTAGCTTATGAAGAAGGAAGCACATTAAATTATCTTCTCCCTAGTAGGTATCCTTTTTCCTTTGGCATTTTTTTTTATAATGCAGTGATCAAGACTTGCAGTAATATATATTCTGAGAAGCTTATCACAATAGTGTTATCACTTTTTGTATTTACCCTCCCATTTATAAAAGGAAAAGTGAAAACATTTTCTCACTATCTGACACTTTAGAAGGTGGCTGGATGGAAAAAGTCATCATTTCAAATGTAGTTTTATATAGTTTGGTAATATAGTTTAGAATTTTCTAGAAAATTACATTAAAATGCCTTTATAAATGAGTAATACTACTTAAACTTGCACATATTGCTGTAATGAATTTCAGTAATGAGAGCTGTGGATTTTTTCTTAAAACATCTCAGTTATAAGACTGTTAAAAATACACTTAAATGTTGTAATAAAAATACCACAGATTTTTTTCTGTGGTATAATTTGTTAAAATCTCCCATTTTCCATTTGACAGCCCTCTATTCACTCTCTTTGCAGTTAATAGATATAGTGTACTCAATTTCTTGCCCTCCGAGGAAGTACTGGCAATGTGTTCTGACCTTTAATCTATACTTAAGGGTTTAGTAGCTTTTTAGGAATGTTCTTGGAGACTTTATTAATCTCTAATAAACTCAGCTCTTCCACTTCGTTTCATGGCTGAATATGGCTGAATATAACAGTATTTGCTTCCAAGACTAATTATAGAAGGCAGAGCAGAACAGTAAAAATTATGCCCCTGGCATAATTATAATGGACTTTGTTTATCTGCATGCCTTTAAACACCGTCTATGTAATACTTTCTTTTTGTTCTGGCTATTTGTTTCTGGGAAATGACATCTAAATTACTAAAAGAAAAATATTAAAGTGAGATGGCAAGCACAATTTAAATCTGATTGTAAGAGCAGTTAATGCTCCCATTTAGAGAACAGTCTAAAAAAAAAAAAAAGGAGAAAAAAAAAAAGCAAAAGAAAAAAAGAATAACAAAAACAAAGAAGAAAAAAAAAAAACCAAAACACAGAACCCGGAGGAGTGGTAATGAAGTCTTTTATGCAAAGGTTATTTGGAAACCGATTTTCATACCTGGGGTCCTGTCTTTGTTCTGTGATTAGTTTACTGCTCTTAGAACCTGAGTATCTCTCTAAACCCCTTGTTCCTTCCTTTTTTATACAGGTTTCTGTTATATGTAATATTTACAAGGCAGAAAGTATAAATGTACTCTGCAGAGAATACTGTAAAGAGCAACTAGAATATTAAAATGCTTAACCTTTCCCATTTATGTTATAGAGAAATGAACTAAAGTACGGGTCTAAGGGGCACTATAACAGTAAAATAATGGAAATAGCAGCACTAGTGTGTTTCTGTAGTAGAGATTAAACACCTGGGACATCATCTGAACAGATGGGGTCAGTCTTAATGCTTTATTAAGAGCAAGTAGTGTATAAAGTCTAATTCATCTATGTAATTCCAGTCTGTGCTCTTCTTCAAACAATGTAAACTTTTGTATGCTTCTGTCAGTTTCCAAGCACCTAAAATGAGAACATAGCTTTGGGTCTTAAGTTGTTCAAGTACATAAAACACTTTACTGTCCTAGCACTAAAGATGTGATGGGTATTACTGTATTATTCATTATTTATGAATAACTTGGAGTGTCAAGGACATATACATGCTATATAATACATAATGCATGAGGGAATAAACAAGACTCCAATGCACAGAAAAAGCTGTTTTTCTTTTTTTTCCTTTAATCCACTAATTCAAAGATAGAGAATTTATCTATGATCAGAGATTCTAATGCAAACTCCAGCTTGTGGATTTTGCAGCTGTCTTAAAGGGACTTGGAATACATAAGCTAATAACACCATCACTTTTTATTTTGTAGCACCTTTTATCTGAAGATCTCAAAGTGTTTTTCAACTTGAATAAAACACACTTTACAATAGCAAGTTATATACGTAAGGGACATAGAGATTTGTTTAATTCCCTATTCCTCATTGAAGCTGATGTCTCTCATTTGTCTTTAAACATTTGTAGCAGCATTGTAGCAAAGTTCAATGGGCTGTAAACATTCGCCTTCTCTCCCCTGTATTCCATTTTTACACATATTCAAATAAGGTGGCTGGAATTCAAGTAGACATCGTTCCACTGAGTTGCAATTGGTGTAAACCGCTAGAATTGGTGCCCCCAGCTGATGAAAAATGTCAAGAAATCTGAACATAAATGGCTAGAAACCTTACTTTAAGTTTTTGCTAAAAGAAATAAGAAGGGGAATAATTCAAGAAAACAAATTAATTGAAAATTGTGCTACACTGTGCCAACCAGAGATGTTAGATTTCTATTGGACTGGAAGAAAAGTAGAAGGCTAGCAAAATTTCCACTGTCTCAGGCAAACTGAATATTTGTTTACTAAAATTAAGTCTTTTCACAATCTTCAGATATGTAGCTAACTATGTGAGTTTTGTCCATGTAAGTATGATGACCACAAGTTAGCCATTCAGTTACATATTGTTAGAGAAAATAACTACCTACCTAACTACTCTGGAGACGTTTCTCTGCTAATGCCGAAAGTCATGTAAGGACATACAAATAGGTTATGATGATTCAGAATGGTCATGTATGGCTTTGAAGATCACATACTTGGATTATAATAACAAGATTGGTTTAAGCATCTTGAAAGTAAACACCTGATAAAAACCTTCCATCACCTTCCGTGTCAGTATTATAATGCTCCAGAAGGACAATTCTTTCTCCTCCACTTGCCACTTTTCTGTCAGGTTTACTGAGCTCACATTCAAACACTGTGAAGAATGTTATACACACATCACCAAGAGAGCTCTGAGGGAGCTGGCAAGCCAATGTGACACAGTCTATTGTCATTAAGAGATGTTAACTTAGATGCTGGAAACAGCTTATCCAGGTGAATACCTCAGCAGTGTTAACCAGATGAGAAGTTAACTCAGTGCTAAACTGAGAAATTTGGCAGTTTGTTACTTTCTGCAGTATAGGCCTTACTAATTTATTTTTTTTAATTCAGGGAGTGCAATATCAAATTTTCCCATCGCTATCCTTCTACAAATCCACTTACTGACTTCAGCACTGAAATGTTATCATAAGCAAAGGCTACTGCAACATTACCTGATAGACACCACTACCTCATTAATTATTTTATACTAATTTATTACCATTGTTTCCCAAATCATTACACTATGAGGACATGAAATTGATGCAAATGACAAGGGAAAATAACAATAATTGTCTTTTTTTCTAGTTTAATGACTGAGGAGGTGTTTTTTTTGTAAACACATAGCACTTCAGTTTTGTTATTAAGAGTTGATACAGTTTTATTTTTTTACATAAACTAAATTTACTAGCTTTTATCAATGCAAAGTCTGACTTCTCATAACAATCACAGCTGTTGAGTAGAACTATTGTCTTTTAAGGACTGCAGTCTCTAAAAACAAATAAAATGAAATCAATTTTTCATTCAGTCTTTTAGTTAGGTGGTGAGACTTTGCTTATATGCTGTAAACTTTAAAACTAGTTTTCAATGTTCTCTTTTGCCAGATGATATAAACTGTCAACCAACCATGATACTAACTAGATATCTTTGATCAGTCTCTCCAGCAGCCACCTGGATTTCCAGATCTTTTTTTTTTTGAGATGTGATTATTCTTGTCTGGGCAAGAGAAACCTGGTCTAACTTCATAGCTGACACTGCTTTGAGCTAAGAACCTCCTGAGGTCCCTTCCAACCCAGATAAACCCAACAAATATGATTCTATAATTCTAAAGTAGAGCCATTTGTCTGGATTTACTAAGTTCTTGGATTCACATTTATAAACCTTTTGAGTGAAAGACCCACCAGACTTAATGTTCATCTTGTGTCTTCAAGGAAGTGACTACAGTAAGAAAACTCAGAGTTAAAAAAAACACCACCACCACAAGAAAACCCTAAACTAAACCCCCCAAAAAACACCACACCAGATTGCAAATGTGTAATTGCATTTTAAATTTTAATATCATCTAGGGAAATTATTTCAAGAATGGTAAAAACCGTATTGAACAGACTACATATACCTAGTCAAAATAAAAACTTTGTGCTTCATTTACCTCACAGGAATAGCTTTCCTCTGGTGTTAACATGGGGTTCTTTTTCTTGAATGTGTCTTGCTTGAAGAAAGGTTTTATAGGTTCACTGTTTATCAGTATCACTGTTCATTTGAGATTAGTGTGAAGGAGATCTCATTTTTTATTTTGATTTTGTAGTTTCTAGTGGCCTTTTTGCAATCTCTTTAAAATGCTTTTTCTAACACATTTGGTACAACTAATCTGTTTCTTGAAAGAAAATCCTTTCAGCAGCAAAATCTCTGTTCTGAATTAGTAACATTTGCTGCACTGGCTACACTGTGTTAACAGCTTTAATCAGTTTCCTTGGGGTCTTATCTTGGTTCATAACTTTGGTAATCATTGCCAGGCCTGGATTTACTGGATAGAACTAAAACTTTCCCCATTATGTGGCTTATATTCTCTATCCTGCCCATCATCTTTGCTTTCATGGAAAAGAGCAAAGTTCTGTGAGGTTTTATGTTTCATCTGAGATTACTTAGCATTAATAATTTAATTTGGAATGTATGGTGTTTAGTTCTACATTTTGCTGGGCTTCACTATGTTATCACCTATGTCTGCTTCCACAAAGATTGTCCTAAGTATTAATTCAGATGTCAGATAAAATATGTGTACAAAAATGTACAAGTTCACAAGTGGAAAGAATACAGATACATTTTTGGCAATGGCAATAGTGAGTTTGGGACAAATGTGTACTGAGTGGCCATCAATAAAAATATGGGCCAATCTGTCTCATTCATAAATTAGACAAATGTCTCTATTTGCAGTGTTTCGATATTCCTGTATTTGCTTTACTTTTTTAAGTTCAGAAAGAATATTCTCTGGTCTTGCATTGTTTTCAGGCAACTTTTATTAGTGCTCTGTAAAGCATCTTTGAAGCACATTGTTTTTAGCTTGCTTTCTTGAGGATATGAAGCCGTTCCCATGCTGAATCTGTCAGCAAATGTATGTTTATCTTTTCCCCACCAGAAATGTTTTCAATGAAACACAAGAAAGGAGTAGAGGTTTCACAAATGTTGTGCTTCATGAAAACAGATGAGCTGTTAGGTGACACAGGTTCTGCTATTGCAATGCAAGCAAAGGAAAGACTGGACATTTGTTACCTATGCGTGAAAGACATCATGGATTTTTGGTCAAAGATATTAAATAAGTTCTTTTATTGTCAACGAAAAATCTGTAAATGATAAAACAAAAACTAACAACAAAAAACACTCAAAAACATAGGGAATTAGGTTTAATTAATTCTTCTCTTTATATATCTGCTAAATATATATTTCCTCTCATAGTATCTTAGGACCAATGCTTTTTAAAATAATTTCGCCCATTACCAAATTTGTTTAGAAGTGTATTTTAAGCTTAGCAGATACATTTGAAACATTGTAGCCTCAGATTGCAGCTATGGCAGCTCTATTCAGTGTGATCTTTCCTTAACAGTTGCCACTCGAGAAATCTATTCTTTCAGAAATCAGAGGAAGGTTGGAAAATTAGTCCTCATTTCTACTTTACCTGAAAGATTTTTCTTTTTTCCTGAAATCTACTTCAGTTATTTTATCCTTTAACTCTCCATGGGGAATATCATCTTGAAGATATTATGAGCTTTTATAAAAAATAGGTTATTTCTCCAGAATGATTATATATTCTTTTCCATTTTATTATTTACACATTCAGTGTTACTGTCAGTGCAAGAGAACATACAACAATACATTCTCTGGAAATATCTCTTTACTTTCTCTATTGATAGCTTTAATTTTAAGGATACTGACAATGTTTCTGGCATTGACTTCTGGATAGCATCCAGTTCAAATTAAACAATGCCCAGCTTCTTTTCTTCTTGATATTCTTTTCTTCTGTTGCAGCTCTCAGCCAATTCTCCTAAAAGGGAAAAAAATTATCTCTGTGGGGAGTTCTGTTATCAATGTCTTTGTTTATGCTGTGCCCACTGCTGCTGCCTTCAAACTTCGGGAAAGCAACATACCCCAGTACATCATTATGGACTGAGGGTTTTTTTGCTTGAATTGATTGTCATAGTGTAAGTATCTGTGTGTACTGTTTTCTGACTGTTGTGAGTTCAGACTTAGCTTGAACTTTCTGCCTACAGCCCTTTTCTGTATGATACTTGGAATCTCAGTAATAAACTAAAAGAGAGATGTCTGCTGCCCACAGGCCCTGGGATGGCCTGAGAAAATATTTTTCTTGACAGCCCAAGAAACAGAATTGTCTTTCTTGTACTTATTTTTGTCCAATACCCCATTCCTGATGTGCTCTTTCCTGAAGAATGAATCACAACTTTTTTAGTGGACGTACTTTAGTGAATAAGAGTTCAGTGATGCACTGTGGTCATATGCTTTCAAAGATGTACAGAGCCTTGGCAGGCATTGACTTTTAAGTCCTGTCTCCTATGCAGGACTGAGTTACAGGCCAGTTATACTTTGTGACATTCTGAACATGGATCTTATTGTGGGGTTTGGAACCAGGAAGGGACTCTTGTCACACACCAGCAAATTCAGATATCATCTCAAAGCTGTTCTCTTGGCTCCTCAGCTGCCAGCAGGCATAGACTTTCCCATAAACTTTTTCCTTCTCTATTCCAAAACCACATTGATATACCTGTTTTTTATATGCTTTGGAATGACATCCACCATATCTCCTACTAGCACCCTTTGTTCACAGGGAGACCTGTAAACTTGCTTTAGGAGTCTTGTGCTTTCAAAAAGTTTAAGTTCTGGTAAAGACTTTACTGCTCTGATATCTCCCTTAGGAGGCAGGCATGGCTATAAGATATTTTCTCTCATAGAAGCAGATATTCAAGAATCAGGTATAAGACACACAGTAGCAATTAGCCTTATGAAGAATCTTCGTTAAAATTATCAATGTATAAAGGCAGCACATGCACTTCAGAAGAGGAATCTTTTAAACATAAACTTTCTCATAAGGTTTGCTTAGTTAGCCACATTTTTTTCCTCTCCTTTAAGTTACCTCCTTCCAGTCTCAAGTCTTGTGACTTTAGTTTGTATGAGATGAAATTATGCTATTTTTTCCTCAGCCTTAAAGTAGGCTTTGAGATATAGTACTCTTTGTCAGCTCTGATTCATCTGACCCTGACAGGTGGGTAAGTAATCACAGCTCTTGTTATCAGGAATCTCTGACAGTACTGAAGATGGTCTTCTTTACTTCTGTTATCTTAGCAGAAGCTGGTGTTGTAAAAACAGTTTTAAACTTTTTTTGTAATTGTCTAGCACATCCAAAGGTGTGTCTTTGTAAAGTCACTAAGGGTGCCAGGTAACTGTAGCTGAAAGGAGCAGCCTCCCTCTCTTCCCACCTGCTGATAATTCACTTATGAGCTCAGGCACTCACTGGAGACTCAAATGAGCCAGTTCAGCTGAGAACAAACTATGTAACAGCAGAGATCTGCTTTCTGCCAGTTTAATTTTCTGAATAGATGTAC
Organism: Falco biarmicus; assembly: GCF_023638135.1. Taxonomy (NCBI): domain Eukaryota; kingdom Metazoa; phylum Chordata; class Aves; order Falconiformes; family Falconidae; genus Falco; species Falco biarmicus. Next base: position 64,343,915 of record NC_079290.1, read on the forward strand.
TGTGTAGATCGATGAGCATCAGTGCTGGGACAAGGGAAGCAATTGATGCTGAGGAGCTGGGAGCAGAGCAGGAGGGTGGAGTGGCCTTTTTAGTGTCAGCTCACTGCTGCAGCAGCTCAGCTTCCCTTGGCATTGCTCTCTCAGTTCTCTCTTCCTTAGGGTCTTTGACTCACACCAGCTTTCTATTGTCTGCCTGACCTCACTGCACTGGGACATGTTGTTTTATTCAGTCTTTCCTCTTTTATTTTACAGTTTTGTAACCAGGCTGTCTGCCTGAAACTAATTGGTAGGTTCATCTGAAAACAGAGTCAGTGTCATGGCTTATAATGACATCCCAAGTGTTTGCTAGAGTGAATCACAGCTTGCTTTCTCTGCTTTCTTGCGTTCAGCAGTGTTGATTGAGCCCACTAATATTATGAATTAAAGATCCCAGTAACCATGTTAATATCAAGTATTCATCAAGTATAACAGAGCAGCCCCCATTATATCCCGACATTGAACTCTATCAGTGTTTGTTGCATGTGTAGCAACAAGCTATGAAATAAACACTCTTCTAATAGAGGAGTAATCCTTGCATAAATGCAATAGTAAATGTATAATAACTGGTAACCTAATATTTTGATAAATTCTTAAAGAGTCTAAAATTATCGAGGAAAATAAATAACTCAATCACCCACAGTCAAGTGTCCTTGACTCTTTTCAAGAGGAAACTGCATATCCTGTTGTGTACTGTATTGCAAAAAGAAGCCATAAAGAGATGAGGGTAATTTCAAATACAAAAAGCTAAGTAAGTTTTATAGTCCTGTCTATTGTTCTTAGCACTACTGAAAAAGTGAGCCAAAAATTTAAATATAAATATATATATAATATATAAAAATATATATTTAGATATAAATAATTTTAGAATTCATAGTCTAAGAAATTGTTTAACATGGGTGTACTCTTCCATGCTCAGATTACACAAGTAGAGCAAACCAATATGCTTTTCATGTATTATCTAAATGAGCTAAAATTTTTGCTGCTGTTTGCAAAAATCTCTGATGGCAGATAATAATATGGCTTGCACTGGATCAACATAAAAATTAGACGATTATGGGACGTTTTGTCAAATGACACAATTTTACTTTCATTTAACATTTTGCTCCATATGTGCTTTCCCAGATAAACTATTTATGAAGGCAAAATGTAGCTATGTACTTCTAATTTTGAAACAGAATGGTTTCATAATTTCATTTTAACTGTATTTAAGCTCTTCCCCTCATACCGTAATGTTTCCTATGATGTATGAGAATCTTGGAAACAGTCTAGAAAAACAAATTTTAAACATATGCCTTATGAATAATTGCTAATGTTTTACAATTATCTGAAACTACACAAAGTCTAAAAGATCATTTTAATAGTTTACCAAAACTTTAGGACCAGGTCCCATGCTGAATTCTCTTGGAACTAAAAAGTAATCTGAAATTAGTCCTGTATGAAAATTCCAAGTATGCATCAAGGACACTCTCTTTTCAGCTTCACTGACTGCTGAGAGTGCAACTTTTAAATACCTCTTGTGCTGCTTTCCTTAGCATGTTTAACTTAGAGAAATCATGCCTGTAATTTCACAAGATGTATTTGACAACACCAAGTGTATAATTAACATTGGTTGAGAAACTAGGAGGCAGATTTTTCTGAGCTTTAGAGGGCCTGGACAACTCCATATAACACACGCCTAAAAATTTCAGCATATGTCTGCACTCCAGTGTTCAGCATAGAATAAAGATGTCTGAGTTTGTCTTAAAATAGGTTTAGCAGGTACTTGTGGCAATCTTAGCCATCACAGCATGGTGCTGTACAGTGGCAAAGTTATCCAGCTTTTCAGCAAGATGCAATCTACAGTACAGTCACAGTATTAAATAAAGATTGTTTGGGGTTAGCAAAACTATTCAGTCTGTTATTTATTAGAAAAATAAATGTAACTCAACTAAAGCTGTTGGGGAAGAATTGAAGTAAATCAATTTCTGAGGACATTGGCAGTTAGAGCAGAATTTGTATAGCTTAAAAACAGCCGTCCTCACAAACAAATCCTGGTTTATAGTTCCTCAGAATTTAGCAGCTGACTAGAAGACATTCTGTAAGAAGAGACAGGGGGGATTCGGTCACCAAATATGTAAGAGTCAGTTCCTTATGTTGATTACAGGGACTGTAAAACTATTACAGATCTCATTTGTCACCAGCTTACAGCCTGTCACAAATGTCAGGAAACTTGTTCATGAAAAAGTTCCTTAGTTCTTTTCATCTTCCAGGGTTTGTACATATATTCATGGAGGCACTGTAAGTACTTAAAAAGGACTATATTAGATCATAAATGAAAAGCTTTGTTATCTCCAACACTGACCCTCTCAGATTTGTTTTAATACAATGCTGTAAAATGAGAATTCTGATTACATATTATCAGTTGCTTTTAAACAGTTTTGGCTGGGATTAGTCTTTCTGGAAAACACTATGATGAAGGAAGAAAATACAACTCTTTTCACATGAAAAAAAATTGTGAACTCTTTGTCTAGGAAGCCCTAGATTTCAATAGTTGGAATGCAAGATTGATATGAGGGATACAATCTTCTCCAAGGTAGAAAATATGCATTTTATCATTACTGTGAAGTTCTGACTAAATGCAGATGCTTTACTAGCTTCTATAAATCTAAATATACATGAATATATAAGGCTACCAAAACTGTGAGGGCTGTTTGGACTTCTGGTGTGCACTGAAACTGTCTCATCTTTTCAGTGCCCTTGTTCCTTTACCACAAAAATTAGGAGAAAACCCTGTTTTCTTAGAATACAGAGAAATTATGTCAAAGGCTGGAAATATCACAGAGTTTACTGGATAAGAACCTGATTTGGAAAATGAAACTGATCAGTGTTATGTGGGAATCCAGAACAGAAAATCCATGGGGGAATGAATAAAAATTAAAGGTGTGAAGAACATACGGTTAATACCAAGAGGCAGGCAAAAGCACAAAGGATAACCAAAACTGGGATCCATAAATCTCATAAATCCTTTTTTATGGAATTCATTGTTAACAACGACACCTTCTTGTCCATCGTAAAGTGGCCTGCACAATGGACAGTGCATGATGGCTAGCATTTGTTCCACTTAGAAAGAGGTCAGCATTTCTTTTAGAGTAGACTTCACTTCAAAGGAGCTTTGAGTGCACTTTGTTCAGTCATTTTGCTCGACTGCCTTCCTCTTTGAGAATCTAGGAAATTGCGAACAGAAGGTTATATTAAACTGAATAACTAAAGCCATCAACTATGATTACAAGTTTCAGCATTTTAAATTAGGAAATGACAGAATTACAGTTATCTGAATAAAATACTGCACTTTGAGTTAGTTAAACCTGACATCAGAGAACTTTTCTTCAAGAATCACATTGTTTGACAAACTTAAGTCTGAGATGCAGTAAATCAAGAACTCAGATGCTCTCAGGAAACACTACTAGATCTTGCCTTACATAAAAATCCTTTCCCTTCTAAGAATAATACTTACAGAATGGACAGGCCTTTCAAGCTATAAACTTTCTGTAAATTCCCTATCCTAACCAGAGTTATGAACTCAGAAATCATTCTTGAATCGCAGAGCTAAGGATGCTCTAGTAGGAACTTGACTGCGGCTGCTGATTTTGATGCTTCCTGCTCAAATTCTAAAATACCTAACAATGATATTAAGCTGTACAGAACTCCTTCCCAAGCACATCTAATACCAATCATTTTTTAATGTTAATTTCTGTGTATGAACGTGGCATAAGCTAAATTTGAATTAGTGAAAAAAAATACCCCCCTTGTATTGCCAGATAAGAGGTGCTTCTTTGGGGTTTATTGCACTTTCCCCTTATACTTATTGTTAAACAAGGGATCCTGGGTTAATCTGTTCCAGGGATGAAACAGCAAGGTTTCTAAGTAGAAATATGTAAACTGAAAACACTGTTCTCAGAATATAATTGGTGCCTCTCTTCTGATGTGGCAATGGGCATAAATCTGTAGACAAGAGAAACCAAAATGTATCAGACTTTGGATTTTCTGTATATTTCAAGGACAGTTTAAACATTAATTGGAGAGAACATATACAGGCTAATGGTGTATTATGGGAATTAGTACTTGAGAAAAACAAAACAAAATGAAACTATTTAGCTTTTTGAAGTTCACAAAGAACTTAGATTAAGGAGTGATAGCAGATAAAGAAAGCAGTTCCTAACAGGCAGGCAGGCACCAGCTAGCAGAGCTGTGGCCCACAGGCTGGGCCTCAGGCCCTTGGTGCCCTCAGTGATTAGCTGCCAGGAAACAGCTGACCCAGAGGTCATTACTATCCTTAATATAATCAGTTGCAAGTAATCTGAGAGTGTGAAGGCAAAAATGCTGAGACGTACATTGTCACAGGAGCAGGAAGCTCAAGTCTGATCACCCTTGTACTGTTGTCATGACATTGTAGCTCCACAGACACCAGACAAGTCAGATTTGATTCACATTGGACTGAAAGGGAAGCCAAACCCTTTGCAGGCTGGGATTCGTTTGGTATTTGGCAAAATGTGATATTTTACCAGATTTTATTGTGATACTTTAGAGATTGATACAGCACAAAATAATTTGTCCATCTCTTCATATTTCTTTGCAGGATTAGGGCCAAAGATAATTACACTGAAAAACTCAGTTACACAAAGTTTCATTCAATTTGAACTATTCACTTGTCTTCTTTTTAAAATAATCAATAGAGAAATATTAATTTCATAACACATAGCAGTAGATTTATGTGCAAATGAAACTGTTACTCGTTCTTAAGTTTACAAGTGCACAGTGTAAAAGTGAAGGCCTCATCCCTGACTGTTCACTGCTGAGGTTCAATACAATGGGCCCCATGGAAGAAACAGAACACCGGGAAAGAGCAAAAGAAATTCAAACCCCACGGCAGCAGTTTACACTGAATTTGCAATTCTTCTTCATGAAATTAATAATTCTTGACTGGCTTTGTACAGACTCAGAATAGAGAATGAGTATTCATTGCCATGAAAGGGAGGAGAAATCTTGCTACTTCTTTATCCTTTTCATGGGAAACCTTGCTACTTCTTTGTCTTTTTCACTTATTACATATATTTCTCCTATTCTCTAATTTTCTCATAAAATTGCTAAATTTGCTCCCTAAGGCTCATGAAAAAATTATTTCTCGCCCTGCTGAAAAAGAAGAGTAAAAGTCAGGCAACTATTTTGTATGTTCTCAGCTTAAATTTAGGAAAATATTCTACTGCTCATCAGAAGCCCTTAGTAAATTAATTCTTAATATGCTTTAAGAAGATCTTGCCAGCCAGATCAAAATTGTCTTTACTACACAAAGGTTAGGTAAAAAACAAGGCCACTGCTGAAGGAGTTGTGATCAGTCATCTAATGCTGATTAGAAAGCTCTGAGGAAAAAGGATAGAACTGATGAATTTTTTTTTTTTATCCTTTCATCAGACTCACCTTATCCATTAACTGAACTGAACGCAACCCAAACAGAACGATTCTAGTGAAACACAAATTAATGCAACCACAAAGGCAAGTAATATTGTTGACATTGTTATCAGTTAGATTCTGGTATCACTTTATTCAAATGATGCCTTATTATGTGATTATAAAACAAATTTCAAAAAATATTTTGCAATTTGGGTGCACACAGATAAAGGTGTCCGTTAATGCTTTTGTATTATCTGGAATACTGTATTGCTTCTGTTTCAAGAAATTCTATTCCTATGTTCAGTGGTTAATATTTCTTTATTTTCTATACCTATTTTTGTTTATGCATCCATAAGCATAATGTCAGTAAGGGAAAAGAGATAGACAAACACGTTAAATATATATGTGTCATCTAGTTGGGATTATCTGTGTGTTTAATCCCATTCCTAGAACAGGTATTCTGAAAGCAAAAACAAAGTGTGAGAATGGAAAGTGCAGGACTGTGCCTAAAGCACCTTAAACTGATATACACATTTTCTTGTGCAATTCTATCTGTCTCTTGTGGAATCTGCTTTTCTGAATTTCGTGTAAGTCAGAAGAGACTGTCTTCAGTCCCCCATAACGCTTGTCAAAATGTATCAGTAAGAAGTACCCAAGTACTTTGCTTTATAACTGAAACCTTTTCATGGAAGAGGGAAGGTGCTGGCAGAGCTTCTTGAAAATATCCTGATTTTACTTATTTTCTTAAACTGATATGAGAAATGTATGAGAAATGAACTGAAGTGTCAGGGGTTTTGTTGGTTTGTTTTGTTTTGTTTTTTTTTTTCTTGTTTGTTTGTGTTTTTGTTGTTTTTTTTTTTTTTCTAAAATGACAGTAAGCCTTAGTAGAAATTATGTCTATTCAAAACAAAGAAACAAAACTGCCTTTCTTCACTCTTTCCAGAACTCACATTAGGGCTTGTGATTGCTATCATGTGATAAGCAGTGTGTACTGACACAGATACAGCATTAAAATACTATAAATTTCTTCCATACCTGTTACCTTTGTATTGAGCTTGTGTTGATGTATGAGGTGAAAGAACATAAGAGGATGGCCCTTGGATATTAACTACAATTTTTTTATTATTATTATTTTTTTTTAGATATAGAACACATTTACTTGTTGCTAGCCAAAATAAAATATTTATACTTAAAAGAAGAAAAGGGTCTGAAAACTAGTTTTGTTAGGGTGGAGTCTGACTTTTTTTTCTTCTTCTTCTTTTTTTGCCATTTGTTTCTGCCAGTAATTAAGCTCTTCCATTAACTGGCTCTGGAATCCCTCCTAGCTTTTCTCTACTCATAACCAGGAATGCTTCCCCATTCCTGAGCACACAGTGCTTTGTCTGGACTTAAAATCATGGCAAAACCTGAGCATGTTTTAGGTTCTCTTTTTCTAGTCATCACCTCTCCTATCACACATACAGAATTTAGTCTGATCAAGTGCCATTTTGGATATCTCAAGGACCTGAGACGGTATCACAGTGTACTTCTGATTGGTCATGTCAACACTGTGATGCAAAACCATTTTACAGATTCTTTTCTTTTATATCAGGCTGATGTAAACCCATAACTATGTCTATCCTTTAATATGGGAATATAGGACAACAGAGAGTGCATGAAACATTTTATAGTAATTTTTTCAGAGTGCTATTAAAGAAAAAAATATACAGTATTGGCTAGGAGCTCATGTAGAAATCTAAAAATGTATAAAACAAGAATGTGAATTTCATTAACTAGTCAATATAGGCTTAGCCAGCATAGATTATTCATAACATTAATACAGTTGTTATGTCAGACTTTAGCTTTTCCTCATTGCTCTGCAGTTTTCACCAGGAAAAAAAAAAAAAAAAAAAGAGAGAGAGAGGAAAAAAAAGTAGAGAATAAAAGAATATTTAATTTCTGAGGCAGTTAACATATAAAATATATTAAAAGAGTTGACCATTAAAACATAGGCTTAAAAAATCTTGAAAAGGTGCTGATGTTTAAGACTTCTGTTGAGAAGGAAAAAGTTCATAATCAAGTACACCCTCAGTAAGTTTGCAGAGGGCACCAAGCTGGGTGCTGATCTGCCTGAGGGCAGGAAGGCTCTGCAGAGGGATCTGGACAGGGTGGATTGATGGGCCAAGGCCAGTTGTATGAGGTTCAACAAAGCAGAATTGCTGGGTCCTGCACTTGAGTAACAACAACCCCATGCAAATCTACAGTCTCAGGGGAAGCGTGGCTGGAAAGCTGCCTGGCAGAAAAGGACCTGGAAGTGTTGGTTGACATCCAGCTGAACATGAGCCAGCAGTGTGCCCAGGTGGCCAAGAAGACCAACAGCAACCTGGCTTGTATCAGAAATAGTGTGGCCAGCAGGACAAGGGAAGTGATTGTCCCCCTGCACTCAGCACTGGTGAGGCCGCACCTCAAATACTGTGTTCAGTTTTGGGCTCCCACTACAAGAGGGATGTAGAGGTGCTGGAGTGTGTCCAGAGAAGGGCAATGAAGCTGGTGAAGGGTCTGGAGCACAGGTCTTGTGAGGAGCGGCTGAGGGAACTGGGGTTGTTTAATCTGGAGAAAAGGAGGCTCAAGGGGGAACCTTGTTGCTCTCTACAACTCCCTGAAAGGGGGTTGTAAGCAGGTGGGGGTAGGTCTCTTTCCTCAAGTAACAAGCGATAGAAATGGCCTCAAGCTGTGCCAGGAGAGGTTTAGATTAGATATTAGGAAAAGTTTCTTCACTGAAAGAGTATCCTAATATTGGAACAGGCTTCCCAGGGAGATGGTCAAATCACCATCCTTGAAGGTGTTTAAAAAATGTGTAGATGTGGTGCGTAGAGGCATGGTTTAAGTGGTGGACTTGGTAGTCCTGAGTTAAAGGTTGGACTTGAAGTTCTTAAAGGTCTTTTCCAACCTAAATGATTTTATGGTTCTAAAATTTCTTATGTGGTCACATGCAGACTGCATATCAATGAAGAGATGTTATTGCTAGGGAAAAATGTTCACATTCAGTAAATAATAATGAAAAAAGAAATGAAAATAATGGAAACCAGAAGACCATAACAGATATTACTCTACAGGAAAGTAGCAGAAAGGACTGATGTTAGTATTATGTAAATTAAATGACCATAGTACACAGTGTCCTTGGGGAAGAACTGGTATCCATTATTTTGTTGCATGCTTGATTCACTAGGCTAAAACATTCACCTTAATAATCCTTTTTACCTTTTCTGTGACAATAATCACATAATGATAAAGAGTTTTGGACTTTTAGGATCTCTATTCAAGGGAAAAAAAAATGTGAAGGAAAACAAAAATACAAGCAGAAGCAAAGTAACTGAAGGCTTGCAATAGGCCAGAGAGAAGCAGGACTCTGCTGACACTTCAGTATCCCACTCTCAAGATCATGCAGATGTACTAAAAAAATTGGGACAAAAAATCAACGTTGATTCTAGTTAACAAGTGCCAAATTTGCTAGATGAAATAAAAGATAATAATAGGAAAGGAAGCAAGTATTATGGTGACAGAGAAATAAAAGCTAATATTAAAGCTAAATATAACTTATTTCTATTATTTTGGTAACAAATGTAGTTTAATTTTCGGTTTGGCTGTACACGCTTTGTATTCATCTATTTCTGAAAACACTTCATATTTTCTTATTTTCTGGCACCACTAATGATGGTTGAAGTCAATGGGAACAGATTTATAATACGCTTTCACATTAATCCGTCTTGTGAAATAGGGTAAGGAGTAAGTCCCAAAAGATGAGGCACAACTGAATTTCATTTAGTAGCCCCTGCTATCTTCTTTTGTAAATATTTTAGACTAATTTATTTCTCTCCTGAATTGATGGTCTGATGTTTCATTTGAACCGCATTAAAGTCATGTGAGTGAAGCAGATGCCAGCCTTTGTAAGATGAATATATATGAAGTTCCTTCAAATTCTCTGAAAACATTTGTTTGGAACATGCTTTTTTACTCAGAAAAAAACAACAACAACAGCAACAAAATTAGATTATAATATCCAGCTGATTCTGTTCCAAAATACTATTTCAGATTCAAGTACTAAATGGACAAGGGAGCTGATGACAGGATACACTGAAAGCTGAAAATGTTTCACTAAAAACACAAAGCATAAGAGGAATTATGACACACTCACTAATAAAACATAATCACAGTTGATCCATACATCCATTCATTCTCCTTTTCCTCAGCCTAATAAATAAAAAGATTCATAACCTGACAGGTAAAAAATATATGTTTAAAGCAGGGAATTCATCTAATTATTAGGTAAAACCAAGTCTGCATTTTGCTTATAACTCCCAGGAAGCAAGGACTGACATATCTATTATGTGAACTGCTACTGATAAACTATCTTTTTAATTCAGTTTTTGCACAAATCTACTTTGATAGAACTGAACATGCTTACGAGGCATATAATTCCTTCTTTACACAGAGTATAATTACTAAAGGAATTACTGATCTAAATCTACATAGTCATTAATTGAAAAAGCTCATCTTTCAACAAAGAACATTCTAATAACCTTCAAACACAGATGGCAAACTCAATTTTAACAGGGTTTTTTGTTTTGTTTTGGTTTTTTAAATTTTATTTATTTATTTACTACACTTTGTAAGTTCCAATTCCATGGATATATTTGCTGAAATTGCCAGACCTTCATTTTATGATAAACTTTTATCTCTTTGTTGTAATGCACAAAGGGATTTCAAATGCAATGTTTTATTCATTTTTCAAAGCCCAAAGCTCCTTAAAAGCCTCTGAAGGTTTTTTTGTGGGATTTTTTTGTTTGTTTTTTGTTCATTTTTCTTCCCTCCCTCCTTCCTTTCTTTCTCTCCCTTTCTAGCAATCAGCAACAATAGGGCTCTTGTAATGTTCAAAATACAAGTTCTTTTTTTCTGTGGTGTCAAGGAGTCTGCCTTCTGAGTGACAATCCTGGTGACTCTAAACCAAGATCTGTAGTTGGGGTTATTTGGCACTGAAAAGCATTGCTCAGCTTCTGTTCTCCACTCTTTCATGAGAGCAAGGAGCAAAGGTGAAAGGTTGCTACTAGGAATTTGAAAAAGCTTGTTTCTGTTCAGATGAACTCATCTTGTGTTGCCAGGCAAGACAGTCTTGATCAGATAAAATCTTTCATTATGCTATGAAATATAACCTATTTTTTATAGAGAAGAAAGAATGAGTTAAAAAATGAAAAATCAGATTTCTAGGTTATTATAACACTGTTTGTCTCTTCACAAGCAGAAGAACAAAATGCCGTATAAAATTATGTCAAGTTTCTTTATATTTTTAGTTAATGTTGCCAGGAGTTAAGAAAATCAGTTATAAAGACTGGTTTTATTTATTTATTTATATTTTATTAAAATTAATACAACAATTTTAGACAGAATGCCTCCAACACTATTCTTCTTGTACTTTTTAATAATAAACCATTTTAAATGTTAAATATCTTATTATTTAGACTTTTACACAAATCAGAAGTTAACAGGCCAAAATGTAACTGTAAATGTGTGACCTCCTATAGAATTTAGGCCCATAATGTTTCACCCAGTTGCTACTACATTAAACTCAACTAGATATGCTTGATTAAAAATGTCTTTCAAACAACTTTCATGATTCAAGCTCAGAATGTTACATGTCCTACAGAAGAGATACTGTACACATCACATTAGAATATTTGTCCAAAAATTAGAAACATCAGAACACTGAAAATTTATGATATTTACTTAGAGGAACAGATCATAGGGCAGGAATTATTGGGAAGGCAGATTCATGGGAGAGATGCTGAAGGAAAGAAGGAGGTTTGTAATGACAAGAGAGGTTGTTCACAAATTGTCTGGAGGGGAACCGGTCCCAAGTCAAAAGCTGATCATTCAAACAGGACAGATTCTTGCTTTCACAATTTGAGGCATGGGGAAATAACAAAGCGTATCATAACTGGAGAAAAAGAATAATCCCTTTTTTGCTTCCTATAGAAACTCAAACATCAAAGGAAAGTTAATTCTTTTTCACATTAAGAAAGTCCAATCACGGTGACAGAAGAAATGTTTGTATTGTGAGACTGTTTCAGCTCCAACCATTGGGCAGGTTCACACTTGTGATGTGGAAGAGAGTAACATCAGGGAGAAGGGTGATTGGAGAAAGGATGGTGGCATAGGAACACAGGGGTCAATAGGAAGAACTTTGTAAAAGCAGATGATGAGTGAGATTGTAGAGGAATTACAGAAGAATGAAGGCAGGTTAATTAACATCGATAATATACAGCTCTGGGCTTGCTTCAGGGGCGGTGGGTTGGCTGACATGGATAATGTGCAGCTGTGGCTGGTTCCTGCTAAGTAGTTAAATAGCTCTAAGGACTGGATGAAGGGAGACCTGGAAGAAGCAGAGGGAGGAAAGAGAGTGTGTCCTGGATGCAGCAGAGGCAAGAAGCAGTGTGGAATAACCTGAAGAGGATGAAGAAACAGCATGAGCAGTAGATGAACTTTTGAAATCTTGTGGGGGATTGGTGGCTGTGCCATGGTAAGGTGTGGGAACTACTTATTGAAGTTAACCTGGTATGGGGCAGCAAAACCCTTGTTGCAGCCAGCTAGTTTAGCTAGTGCTGTGACAATTGGTGCCCTGTGTGAGGCTCAAACTCAGGACCTTCAGATTATGAGACTGAGTATAATGAGTGGTGGTGAGATAATTTTGTATGTGTTCAAAAACAAGCTTTAGAGGCAAAATTCTTCTCAAAATTTGTGTCAACTCTATCTTGCTGTTTTAGAACCCAACAACTGGATTTATTTCCCAAATGAAATTTCATTTTGCTTGTGAATCTGGCATACAACAGTTTAGTGAAGCTTTATTTACTTCGGTGGGCCTGTGTGGGTATAGGGGTCTATTTAAATATGTACAATTAGGTCTTGGGGAGCTTTTTTTTTTCCTGTAACACAATTATCTATTTGTAAACTGAAAATTAAATTACTTTTTTATGTTGGCTAATTAACAAATCAAATGCTGCTGTCAAGTTGAAGAATACAGAACAGTCCAAAACTGAAGTAAACATATCCTTATATGTCAGTTTCTGGATAAGAGTAACTTTACAGGTGATTCAACACATCACTTTTGCCCTGTGTACTTGAAATAGTCTTGTGATGAATAATTAAAGCAGTCAGTAGATAAATTCTATGGTCTTTGTATTACTCTGATATCGTAACCCAACCCTGAAAATCAGATAATTACTTAATATTCCCTTTTAATATGCATACTATAAAAAGAGGCAGACAATATTTTTTTAGTGAGAAGTTAAACCAATTTAATTGATTAACAACTAATTTGGCCTAATAATTGGTTTTATTCTATTCAAACCAGAACAAATGTGATGTAGTCAAACCTTTGCTTTATAGTATATGGTTTTCTTCTTAGTCCCATGTAGTTCCATATCATCAGTACAGGGAGTCACACAGCAATTTGAAGCATTTATTATTGGTTCTCTTCTACACATACATATGTATGTATATATGTGCATATCCACACATGTTTCTGTATGAACAGGAGAAATATCTGAACATGACATATAAGGCTATGGTTCCAAAGTTAGTTATGTCAATGTTTTAAGACTCAGACTTAGGGAATATTTTATGTGATGCTACTCAAGTCTTCCTAATGGAAACTGTTAAGGGAAAGTATGTTTGATCTGACAGCCTAAAAGAGGTAAGGCTGCTGGGGCTTCACACTCTTGGTCCAACCAGTAGCAAAGCTGAAAATATATTTCCTGTAGGCACATGCACACATATACAACACATGCATATACAGGCCAGCCACATGAGTAACACAGACACACAAAGCATTCACATGAACACACACAGCAGCAATGGCCTCATCTAACTGCATTTTCTGGCTGAACAGGATGGAGATCTGCTAGTGAGATTATATATACACACACATGCAGATTGCATATTTTTTTTTCACTCAATCTGGCCTCTTCAATTACTGGCACACAGGCTCCAGCCCACAGCCCCAGCCCAGATGTTGGCACCCAAAGCTGCCCTCACTCTGCTCCTCTACAGGCACCTGTAATCTGTGGTCTTACTTCAGCTGCTGGCACTCAGACTCCCCATATACACACATGCACATCGAACAGGGAGCCTCTCACCTGCTAAGTCATTAGAAAGCAAGCATCATTAGAAGTCAGGACATACTGTGCTGATTACACATGCATGGCATGGCCAGACAAGCATACCAACCAACTATTTACCTGTGACCAGTCTTCTTTTGTCCCCTTTATGCTTTCCCACCCACCCCCCATTTATTCCTCTCTAAATCATGTAAATCCATCCCTTTCCATAGAAGAAAATTTCCTTCATGTACACACCACAAATAAAAAAAAAAATTAAAAAAAAAAAAGAAAAAAAGGAGCATTTAGGTTCTCATTAGAAAATATTTGCTCTTTGCAAAGGTAGACATCAGTAATCCCTCTGATCAAAAGACTGGGATACTTGAAAAAAGAAAGCCTTGCAGAAATGCTTTTCAAGGCAGGGACAATATTCCTTCCCTTTTCTTGTGCCCTATTCTTTCCCCCCCTCAGAACTATTGAACTTCCATAATGCTATAGATAAGAATGAAGCATAATAGTAATTCCATTCTCAAAAAGTTTTACATTCTTGGTAGATAGGTATAAAAAATTATTCTAAAGTCTTTTCCCTCATGTCTTCAAAATTTTATCAAATGTTTGTATCTTAATTTCTTCTGTTCTTTTGTTTGTTTAAAACAATTCTGTCGTCTTCTCTCTTCATGGTTCAACTTTTTCTTTTTGCATAAAACTGATGGCCTTGGCAATATCATTTATTTTTCTAAGCTGAAGGTTTTCAAAGAAACCTGCATTTACACAGAAATTTGGATGGAGGAGGGAGACAGGAAAAACTGAGAAGCTAGAAAAGAATATAAATCAAATATTCTGTTGTGGAACATTTGAACCATAATGTAAATTCCTAGTTTTGATTTTGCTCACATTTACTTCTGCATCAGTTCAATAAAATATTAAACCGCATTTCTTTTTCTGTATGCTGCTGTCTAGTAAATTCACCATCGACAATCCTTTTTTGATCACTATTCAAACTTATGGCAACCTCATTTACTAAGCAGGAAAACAAGTCACTAGAAGGAAAGGGAAATGGTGTGGAATAAGAGAAATGGTGAAAAGGAGAGATGACACCCATATAAGATTCATTAGAAAAATGTGACTTACTGTTGATTGTCTCAATCTGAATAACATTGTACTTTTCTTTGAGTCTTCATTTTTCATCAAGATTTTCAGTCTCAGTGCAGCAATCTCAAAAGACACGTTCTGACCAGCTAGGAATAGAATTCAGTTCTCAGTTGAATTCTTAAAGAACACTTTCAATCTTTGGGGCAAAGTGCTGCTTGCTTTTTTTTTTTTTTTTTTTTTGTTTTTGTTAATCTAGTGAATTGTGTAAAATTTTATTATTCATTAATCAGCATCTGTTTAGGCTTTTTTCCTCTTTTTTTTATTTGGTATAAAAATCAAAACAAATTAAACAGCAAGTAAACAGTTGCAATGTTAGAAGGGAACAGGATAATAACAAGTGTCCTAGTGAATCAAACCAGTGGTCCACATAGATGAGTATTTATCTCTGACTGGGTTACTAGAAGAAAGAAGGCATTACAGACTATATTCTCATAAGGAGTGAGTGACTAACACTAATTATCCCTCTCCCCTCAAATGCTTTGTGTATGGTTGTGTTTATATATGAAGAAGATAATGGTTTCAGAAAATAAACAATGAAATGAGAACACAAATATATATGTATATATATTTATTTTTTGAGATTAATACTCCCAAGTTCAATATTATAAATTTGCTCTTCATTTGCTATAAATATGTATACATTTCTAAGGTTAATATATATCTGCTAGCAGTCAAAAGCTTCCCTAGAATAATAATGAATTTTTTTAAAAGTTAATTATGCAGCTGTTTGTGCAGGAAGAAGTGGTCAAACAAGCTAGAATAACATGTCAAAGTTTTCTGTGAAAAAAATACTCCATGTGATTAGCTCAGAAAACAGGAATCTGAAAGCCTTGTATCTGCCGTTGCTTTCATCATGGTGTCAGATTTTCTAGTATTGAACAAATCACTTTATGTCTTTTCTTAAAGTAAGCCTAGTAAGAAATGAGTTGATGATGCTTTATACTCCAAGGGTTAGTATCATTCTTAAATATTAACTTCACACACACACACACACACACACCCACACACCCCTTCTTTCTGTGCAGAGAAAGAGAAAAGGGAAAAAAAATATCCTGATGGACACTTTTTATGCTGGAAAATGAACAATCATCAACAGTAGCAGGCATGTAGAACCATGTTATTCATATTGAAGTTTTCCAAACCAAAAAGCTCACACAAATTTACCTTGGATTCTTTTTTATATTTTTTTCCCACAAGAAGGTGCTTCTCATTACATTCTATTTTCTCACATTTTAATTCAATTAGATCAGGATAACATCCATAATTGCATCATAAGCAATATTGCATCTTTTATATACCTATATGACCTTAAGTTTATATCTTTACAGGTAAATATACCATAACACTGAATTACTGCTGAAACAGAATAAACTGGTTGCTCCAAACTTAAATTTAAATGGGATATTTTTTACAGGATATTTCATAATTTTAATGTGTGGTTGTTTTGGTTTTTGTTGTTGGTTTTTTTTTTTTAGGAAAATATATATGTCTGAGTAAGACATTTCTGAGTTTTGAGGTTTACTTATAGCACCACAGATGCAGAATTTGCAGTAAACCACTTTCCTGTTCTTTGTCACACAACTATATTCCAAAGCCACCTTAAAAAATATACCCCTTAGGACTTCAAATAAGGGATATATCTGGAAAGTTTAGTAACTAGTCCTATATAGTGTTCACAAGTGTTTAGTCCTATTAAACCTATCTATGAAGAGTCTTTATGAATAGCTGAGGTAGAATATTTTAATTATTTTTGAAAGTGCTCTCAGAATTCTTTAGTTGCCTTCAGAGCTGCCAACTTAGAAATACTACCTTAAGTCACTATTGTCAGAAGCAGTCATCCTCAAGATATTACAACTAACTTTGAGCAACTGTATGTATCTTTTAGAATCAAACCTTTACCTGTATTATCTGCCTTTTATAGTCTCTTATGCTCTGACAATTTACCAAGACCCAGTGGTCTCAAATGACTTCAGACCTTCATCCCACTCTCTTGACTTTCCTAGAAAGAGTAACCAACTTAAAAGTCATCAACTTTAACAGTGCACTAGATAAAGCATTCTCATTGTCTGTCCATTGGCACAAACAGATGATGTGAATTTTCAGTCTGTATTCTGGACATTTCTCTGCATATTTTGTGTCATGGACAAGGATGAAATCATCACATTGTTTGTCTTAATGACCTCCTGGGGTAATGAAATCCAGCGATGAACTATACCTGACATAAAGCTCCATTTTGTCATAAACTGAGAGATTACTTTTGAGTTTCATGGAATTTTCCTGTTATATGGTGAAAAAGAAAATGGTTAGATCGGACAGTCTTCATGTGTTCTTAACAATTTTCACAAACCTCATTCAAATTCCCTCTAGCCCTTGTCCTTTCAAATAATCCACATCTTCACAAATTCATGACAGGATGAACTGGTGAAGAAAATATACTGTATTTAAATAGCTTCAATTATATAATGACCTATTTGCATTTTAATAGAGATTTTTAGAAGAACACCTGAGACTTTCAATAAAGTAGGGATTTAAATTTGCAGGTAATTAAGGATCAAACAGATTGTGGAATTTCTGTTTGATCTATTTAATAAACCTGTTTACTGTCATAGACAATAATGTTGCTGACCCCAAATTGTCCCAAGCTATCAAAGGAAAGAAGTCTTCCTTTGACTGTATTAATTATTCAGAAAGTGAGTGTTATCCATGTCAGGAATATCCTCTTTAAATTGAGATGCTATTTTCATAATTGCATGTGTAGCTCCCGATGAATAAAGCAGAAAAAATAATTGAAGACCAAAATTGCTGAATATATAATTATAATCCTGAAATTACATATCACATCCTAGCTTTGGTCAGCAATTATTTGCTCTGGTCAGTTAACAAAGCCTAGTGACTAGTCCTACATTAATTCCATTGACATTAATAAGACTTAGTCCCATAAATCCCATGAGTATTGATTGCAGAATGGAACTACAAGGTGATTACAAATGGGTCAGAAGTGAAGAAATTGCACAGACAGAATCTCCTACAGGGAATAACTACTTGGGCATTAAATATTGTTATTTTACCATCCTTGACACAGAAGTGCAAATGACGTCTTCTTTAGACACTTGATTGAAGCAAGGGCAGGTGGTTTTATATTACTGAACTCAGCCAAACCAAATCACTCTAGCATGTAATTAGGTCACTACGGGTTTTCTGGGATTGTGCACCTAACTGGAATGTTCATACTCAAGTAGTCTTTGCTGACAAACTACATTCTGTAAATTTCAGGGTGGGTAGCCTTCCCAGCCGTGTTTTAATCTCTCCATTTCTATTGCAGGTGGCAGAAGGGCCACTGTACTGGAACAAGAATCCACAGCTGCAATAAGAGCAGTGAGAAATCAGTCATATTCAGATAAAACACTGTTATGTTAACATCACTTCCCCACTATGTCTCTGAGTATTTAGGTGCCATGGTACTCTAAGCAGTGGTCAATTGATAATCTCTACTCAAAATGTAACAGATCTGCTGGAGGATGAGGCTTGAGGCACATGCCATGAACTGTGAATGGAAGTTTACTTCTGTAAGGCAAGGAATTAGAGTGTTTCCTGTTCAGGTTGGGTTTTTTTTTTTTTTTTTGTTTGTTTGTTTTTGGTTTGTTTTTTTTGGGGGTGGTGGTGGTGGTGGTAGTGTTTTTGGTTTGCTTATTCTTTTTTTCTTTTTTTGTTTGTTGATTGGTTGGTTTGATTTTCTTGTGGTTGTTTTTGATACTTTAGATTCACTTTTTCTTCTCTTAGCTGATACATTGTTTTTTGTTTTTTGTTTTTCTTTATGCAACTTTATGTTTGGAATTTATAAAAGCTTAAAAGGAAAGGGTCATCACAGAAAATCTCAACTGCTTTAACCATTCCTAAATCTCCCTTAGTAAGAACTCTTTGGTTCTGTAACTTAGCTACAACAAAATGTTTATGTCTCATTTATGGCTAAGGCTAAGAAACATGTAGGTTGTATGGGTGATGTTGGCTATGCCATGCTGATGATCTTAGCTGACATTCACTTGTATCTGTTACTTGAAAGTTCTCTTGGACAGATGTGATACTTACACTGTCCTCAAAGGGGCAACACCTGACAGTGCTTTGTCAAGGCATTATGGCTCATCTCCTTGGTGCCATGGTGGAGTCACAGCATCAATGTTAACTTCAGTATTCTCAGCCTAACCCAAAGAAATGATGAGGACATCTCCTGGTATCCACGAATGCAGCCTGCCCTCTGCAGGGGGGGGGTGCACACCCCTGTCCCTTGGCTGCAGAACGGCTTGCTCAGAAGTTTATTGTCTGTGAGGAGGAGCCAGGACTCCAGTCTTGAGTATTAAGGTGGCATCCTATCTTCTGGGAAAGGCTGACAGGCACCTCTGGAACCACATGGTGAACCTCACTGTTGGTATTCTATACTATTGTACATTTGGTAGCATCTTGCTAAAGCTGGACATCTCCATAAACCAACTTCTGTCTACTTATATGACCATGTTAGCATCACTTTTTCTTTTCTTCAGCCTTGTTACTCTTTACTTTCTTTAATTTCTAATGGATATTTTCCTGCACCTTTTCCAACACTATTTAATTTTATTTATTTATTTATTTATTTACTTACTTTGTCTAAACTGATCCTTAGGAATAAAAACTCAAAGAATTAGCACTTTGAGTAACAGCTCTGGTGTTTGTACTGTTTATCATTCCTGCAGAGCAGGTGCTTGTCGCAGTGAAAAAAAGACAGTTATATTAGTGATATAACTGTAGTCTGAGATGGATCAGAACCACCAGTAAGATATCCTTATGTTTTTATTCAATACTTTACACCATTACGGCTTCTTTATTTATAACAGTCCTGCTCCAGTGAATTCATTGTTGTATGGCTAGCTAATACCACAAAGCTGCACTGCAAATAAATGTGACACATAATCTTGTGCCTACTAATGTTTGTATGACCTTGTAAATAAAATCTGTATTTTTCTCTTGAATTAATCAAATAGAACAAAATTCAGATAATTTTGCTACATAAAGACTCCATGTTCTTTTTTGAATAAGGATTTCCATGAGTATTATCAAAAAAAGATAAATAGACAGGCCTGATCAAAAATGCAGATTATAATGTCCAAATATTGTTACTAGTTTCAATTTTTTTTGGTTCTTTCATGTTCTTACTACTTTTCACTGTTCATGTGCAGAAATGCATACATATATACATAAATTTGCCTTAGTTTATACATGTAGACAAAATTTAGAAAGCTTTTTAGTTCATAAAATTATCTGTGCAATTCTAAGCAGTATTAGGAAAAAAAAAATTACTAAAAATTATGGGCTATGCATATTCATTGAAGATCAAATGTTAATCAATACAGATCTTCTAATATTTTCAAACATAAATTTGTCGTAAGACAGAAATATTGGAAAATGTGAGCCTAAATAAAAATTCAGAGAAAAATATATTTTGAAGTACTGTTTTTTATCAATTTTCCTCTTTGTTTCTGAGTCAAGTTAAGAAATACTATACATTTTTAAAATTATATATGGCCTTTGAAAAATAGTTGTGGATGAAAACTCTGTCTTCCATATGTGAGGAAGTCACTTACCAAGTCCTCTGTGCTCAAATGAAGCTGACATTTATGCTGTTGACACAAAGTTCAGTTAATACTGTTCTTTTTAGTTTAGGTGCTTAACAGATTTGTGAGACTGAATAAAGCTTAGAAGTTGCATGTTTTGAATATAGCATTGTCATTTATGATTTTAAGGTCAGCTCCTTCCAGAGGGAGTTATAATGTGGAAGCTAGATTCCAAAACCTTTGGCTCCACTGAGTAATCTTTTATCTATTGTAATGCTACTAATTTAAACAGAAACTTAAGTAAGGTAACACTCAACTTTATAAATTTCCACACATGCTAAAACTTTTTTAAACGAGCCTCAGTTGTGTGTATTTGAAGAAAGAAAAAGATATCTCAGTGAAACGGTTAGTTAATTGTGGATATTGGTTTTGCACAATGAGTCAAAGACTAAATTTTCTGCTGACTTATGGGAAAGTACTGGTGAGAGTTAGACTGTCAGCTCAAATCTTTTCATAAAATCAGCCACAAGCCTTGATCATCTGGTATCCTGAACTAATCCGGTTGCACCTTCTATTAAAAGCTAGCACTTTTAAAAAGGATCTGCTAATAGTTGGGTTTTTTTTACGGTGGATGTTCAGGTTATGTTTGTATAGTTTTATGTAGGTAAGTTTCATTATAATCTTTTGTTTTTATCTTATCTATGTTAGCCATCTGCATCACCCTGAAGTCTACAGAAACAGTATCCTTTTCCTTATTAGCAGTCTAGCATTGAAGCTATTGATTATTTTCAGTCAGTTGGTACTGGTTTGCATTCTGAGCATGTATCTATATTCCATCCACAAGTGTTAATCTGTATCAATCATCATTAGTATCTGCAGGTATCTGCCCTGGAATGGCTATATCAGGAAACATATCGTGCCTAGCAGAAGTCACACCATTATCCTCAGATCACACAGTGTTGTGGAAAGGTTTCTGATGATCTAAATGGACTCTTTGAAGAAGTAAACATTAGGATGCCTCTTTTCCTTTGTTGCATTAATTGTATTAGAGTTTCTGATTTTACTTTACCAATGGCTTTGAATGATTTATGCTGCACCCTAGATCTCTTCTCATATGATTTTGTGGAATCACAATTGAGTGTTGTGGTCAAGTGGCCATAGACAGCAATAAATAACAGGAGTAAGTACAGGAGTAAGTAAGCCCTTTTATCTTACCTGTGAATCCAGTGAAGTAGTCTCAATACTATTTTAGTAAAGTATATGAATTTTTCTCCCAGTTCAGCCTCTAGTAATGCAGAGTGCAGCACTTCAGATGGAACAGAAATTATGAACTATTTTGACTACAGTGATTCTAAAAATCTATATAGATTTTACATCAAACATTCAGAAAATAAATCCTAACATTTGTTGTTCTATATGCTTTGGTT
The DNA here is from genome assembly GCF_023638135.1 of Falco biarmicus. Classification (NCBI taxonomy): domain Eukaryota; kingdom Metazoa; phylum Chordata; class Aves; order Falconiformes; family Falconidae; genus Falco; species Falco biarmicus. The sequence goes on from NC_079290.1 coordinate 64,365,671, forward strand.
TCAGAGTAAGTTGTGTGTTGTCAGAATTTCATAGTCTCACATGACTAGCTTTGAAAACAAAGAAATGTGCCAATTCACTGCTTCTAAGACAATCTACTAATGTGGATAATATCAGTGGTACTTGAATTATTAATATAAAATATCTAAACCAATTTAACTTTATGATATTCGTAACATATCTGAATTTATATGTCACTGTCTTGTTAAATTGTGGTGGATGATCCAAATCCATCCAATCAACACAAAAATATCACAAAGCTTTATTTGGAACATATGTTGTAGATCAGACACATGGATATTAATTGGGTCAAAATGAAGGAAAATCACTTATACTGGCAATATTAATCACAACCAATTGGTTTAGCATAGAATCACATTTCTTTAAGTAAACTTCTCTTTTGACCTTACAACTTCTGACATTTTCAAATATTAAATAGCTCTAAATGGTTTCATCAATGTTATTAGGGCAGAGAACACTAAATTCACAGAATCTAAAGAGGCCATGATGATAGCTGGTAGTGTAGATGTATTAAAAACAGATTACCGGCTCTGCTAGATGGCATCATGTGTCACTGAAGGAATATACTATACAGTCACAAGACTCTGAATAAAGTGTTTGCCATAACTGAAATGCTAACCTTCTTAAAATGGATAGCAATATTCCTAACAGCTTCAAGACAACTGAATTTTATCCTAGCTCTCATATGTCATCTTTCTCTTTAAAAAAAGAAAAACATACACTCAAAATGGAGGTCAGATATGTTCATATAGTTATTAATATTGCAACCTTCATATATAAACAAAGATGATTCCTTGCCCACTAAGTTTTGCTAGTTCTGGGTTCAGTCACAGATATTTGTGCCCAATTCCATACTTTATAATTCCAAACTTTATATGTATTTAAAAAATGACTTAACAGGCCAGGACAGAAATCAGGTTTGCATAATCTTTTCTGCCATCATTGGATTAGACTGACCAAACGTCAAATACTTTCCAGCTGATTTAAGGGGAATGAATAGCTAATCCAAAATGTGTTCAATCCCACCCACATCAGGTAGAAGCAAATATATTGTATAGAACAAGAAAGGAATATTGATCAAATTTCAAAATACAATAAAGAAATATAATCTGAATATGAAATCTTTCTTGCTTAATAAATAAGAATTTTGGTGAAAGTCAATGATATATATTTTCTGCATATCAGTCCTCACTAACAGAATAAAGAAAAAACCACAATCTTTGGTGAGGCATTTTTTTTTTTTAAATCACTTATCAAATTTCAATGAAAATATTGTGAGTCAAAAAATTACATAACAGTGTTACGTGTCACATAACAAAACTTTCTCATATGCTTTCCAGAAATCCACTGTTATACTTACCAATTCATAAGGGTAAGGACTAAGGCATCTTTGAAAATCTTGATAGCTTCTAAAGAATGCAAAACAGCTTTATCAAAGAGTTCCATCTAATTATCTAAATAATAATAATAGTAATAGATAACAATAAAGCTGATAGAATTAGAAGGTGTGAATAAATTACAAATTTGGAATGGCAACAGGCAAATAGGTACATAAATAAATTTACTAATTATAACATACATTAAGAAATATAATGACCTAAATTAATAGTGTTTTATTATTTATATCAGCTATCCCTCTAAGGCAAATGGCATAAAAATATTCCTGAGTTAATTCAAGTACAATAGGCAAAAATAAATTGAAGCTGTTGGAAATCACACATAAAATCTTAACTCTCTCTCTGCCTAAATCTTTCAGTAGTTTCTTAAATTTAAATTTTGTTCTTTTTTTTTTTTTTCAAAATGTAATTGTTATTTATTTTATTTTTTATTCCTTTCGAAATCTTTATATAAAATAAATTTCAAAGTGAGAAACTGATTCAATTTGGATAAGAAGGTCTGTAATGCCTTTTCTCACAGCTATATCGAAGTATTTTGAAATATTTGGCAATTTTGTAATAACACTACAACATAGAAATAAAGTTTACCTAAATGAAACAGTTTATAAGCTTTCATTGACATCCCTAAATGATTTTTCATATGTAAATAAAATACTTCATTAAAGTTATCCTCAAAACTGGCTTCAAAGCAATGTGCGAGGCTTTTCATAGAAATAAAAGCTGGCCTGGGTTGCACATGGTATAATGGAATTTGTGTCAAGATACGCTCAGAAACATTTTAATCTTTAATACTGTATAGGGATTAAGTATCAAGAATGAAAGGAGTTAATCTTCAGACATCTTACAAATTTTTATTTAAAACTAAGTGATCTCATTAACATTTCTATGGTATCTTTATCTTGTTATTAAGTGTATATGTCTGGTTTTCACCTTTCTAAAACATATATTTACATACGTGATTATATCTGATAAATATATGTCTGTGTACAGGTTTGTTATTTTTCATTTACTTTTGTTGCTCCTAAAACTTTTGTTTTGCTTTTTTTTTTTTTTTCTATAAAAGAATACAGTAACTCTATATCAAAGATGAACATTTTTTATGCAAAAGCCCTAGAAGCATTTTGTCTATCATTGTGAAGTTCCAATTCAAAGAGTATTTTATACACAACATGGAAGAAATCAGTTATTTGGGGGGGAGGCGGTGGTTGCAAGAAAGAAAAGAAAAAGGGATTGTGACAAATACACATTTTTGGCTTTCTTTTGTGAAAATAAAATAGAACTAAAAGGAATGGTAATTGGAAAGCCACTTTTAAAAATATGAAACATCTATTAGCTGTCTCCACTTTAATATTTCAGAATTTTGGAGATAAGAGGTATTGTTTCTTTGACAGCAATCATTGTTCAGGTGGTTATCACCCAAGTCAGCGATTTCATCACTTCACAGCAAATGCATCATTAGAAAAAAAAAAGGAAGAAAAAAAAATCTAGATCAACAACAACAACAACAACAACCCCACAAAAACCCAACAATTAACAAACGAAATTCCACTCTAGTAGCAAAAAACCCTCCCCCCCCCCAATATCAAAGGTCTGTATTTTATAGTTTTTCAGAACTGAGGGTGTTTCCAGTAGGATTATAACTAGAGCAGATCTTTGTTCTCAGTAATAAAAGATGCTGCTAACAGAACAAAGTTTATTGCTTAAAAAAGAGTGTGGTAGCAATTTAAGACCAATAGACATTAACTGGTAAACAAGGGTATGTGTGGGTGTGTGTTGGTTTGTTTGTTTGAGTCTTTTTGTTTGTTTGTTTTGGTTGGTTGGTTTTTGGGTGGTTTTTTGGTGTTTGTTTTTTTTTTTTTTCCATTTTACAAATAGCACATTACTACCAAAATTACTTTCCTGTAGAAAAGGGAGACAAAGTCATTTGAAGCTCGATTAATTTTTATTTATTCTCAGAAGCTGAGAAGATTAAAATTCTGGATGATGTCACTAATTGACAAGCAGGAAAACAGACAGATTAGAGTGAAAAACAATGAATTGATTCATAATTTCTTAAATGCATTTATACAGTATCATCATTTTCATGCTCTTTTAAAAGAAAAGAAAATGAAGGATAGAAAAGTAATGGAAAATCAATTAATACTGAAAGGTGATTACAATCCTAATTAAGAAAACTAGAAATATACCATTGAAGGAAATGGTGGTTACATGCTGGCTTCAATTCATATTTCAAAAGTCCCCAACTAGCAAAGGTAGCTGTTTACAGACATCACTGATAGTATTTGGTACTGGATTTTTAACAGAAAGCTTGTTGAAGCTGATGCACCGATCCAGTTCAATTTCAATTATATATGACTGTTAAAATAGTCTTTTGAAAAGATAAAGACCTATGGGAAAATGTATACTTACACTTTGCAGGTACGCATTCAGTCACAGAGGCATACATACCAGAGATGTACAAACACCGGCCAGTTTACACAAATGTTTATTGATTCTGGAACTCTGTTAATGCTTTTTCAACACGGGAAGATATTGGCAAAACCTTATAAATTGCTGTATTAGAAATACCAAATTTGTAATCTTCTTGTTATTTATAATTACTCATTCTTAATGAGAAAGCAATGGTACCTTGAATGCATCAATTCTGGGTTCTTTAATGTGTACAGAAGGGCTCATTACTGTATAACCCATACTGTATCATAAAATTCTTATGCATACATGGCATTGATATATGTACTCAGTCAACTCGACATCTAAAATAATAATAAGGATCAACCAGTTGTTAAATGTCTTACCACTCTAGCAGCCAGAAGTCGCTTTCTGATAGGATTTCCTTCAGTAATAACAGTGCTGTTCAGTAATACTCTGTGAAAAATACAGCTCAGGCTGCTTACTTTTTTGTTCTCTTAGTAAACTACTCTTCAACTTGTTCTCCTAGGCTGCTGAGTTCTGGCTTCTTGTATGGGGATGCTAACTCCAACCTACTCATGGCTTCCTGACTAGGAAGTTTCCTATGCACAGCTGTACTGTCAGGCTTTGGGGAGTTCGAACTTCCTGTCGTTCACTTTGCCCCCTCTACGTTTTCCTTGCAGTGTCTACTACAGACTCTGATTGTAACTGGATAACCTTTGATCTTCAATTTGAATAAGGTCCTTTACTTGACTTTGTTGTATCTTTTGTGACTTTGTTTCCTACTTGCAAAGTAAGTTTATGTGCATTCAGCTATGAAGGTGTCAGAAGAGCTATTTCATGAAAAATAATTATATGCATCTCTGTGAGATCAGAGACCACTCCCATAAAAAAGCTCCTTCCTCTTTCTTACTTTTAATCCCACAATGTAGGAAGTTACTTGGATTAAGATTTACCTCTTTTCTCCTTTCCATGGACAGCTATAGTTTAACAGAGTAAAAAATGAGTTCTAGTCTTTTTTTTTGCCATCACATTATTTTTTGCCCAACTCAGCTTTGGTAATGCTATTACGAAAGCTGAGTGATTAACTTCAGTAAAAAAAATTAACTTATTAATTCCCTTATTGCTTAAGCAAGTGTCATTGGAGATTAAATGTGATAGTAACCGTTTGCAGAGGAACTGCAAAGGGAAATCTTTTTTTTTAAAAGACTGTAAGACAATAGTTTCACAGCACAGTTGTTTGTCAGGCAGGTTGGCTTAAATGTCTTTCAAGGCTTGAGAGACCATTTATATAGCCTGGGCTAGGCAAAGGAGTTGAAAGGTACCTGGTTTTCTGCCCCGCCCCTGGTTTTCTGTCCCCACCCCACCCCCCTTTTTTAAAAAAAAGACCTAGATCCATTAACTGTTAAAGCAGTGTCATGGAATTTTTATTACTGTAAAAGAAGTAGACTAAATGATCAATGGCATGGGATGCCTTTTTTCGCACATCTGTGGCAGAGGGCTCAGAAAGTCAGTAGTAATTTATGGGTTTGCCACAATCTTTTGCATATTATCTATTCTCCTTAAAAAAATTAAACTTGTAAGAGTTTATGAAGATCTGTATAATGAAAAATATAATTATATGTTATAATGAGGTTATACTTATAATATTACAATGTTTCACAGTCTTAAGGTATGTTGTGAAATGTGAACAGCAGCTAGATGACTTTCAAGTTTCTTCATTCTCCCATACTTTAGATAAAGGTTGATTAATTCACATCTGACTCCTAATTGATTTTTAAAATTGCTTTATTAAATCAGACTCTTAAATTTGTTTATCTACCATATTTCATATGTGATTACATACTATATTTAAACTGGATAAACAATTATATTTTCTAAAGTGGGAAATTATTTAATTATTGAAAATAAGACAGCATCAGATAAGCAAATGAAGTATTCTCTCTTCTCTCTCCCGCCCCCCCCCCCTCCCCCTCAATGGACAAGATGTGTCAGGGCCAGAAATTGCATTAGAAGATTAGCAATTGTTAAAATATATTTCTCAAGTTAATGTATTTGAGGTAAAGTGGAATAAAGTAAAACATATGTTATTTTTTTTCTTGCTAGTCTGGTTCTAATATTATGATTATGAATGGTTTATTGTATTTTAAGAAGCATTTTGTGAAAGGAATGCAACATTTGGTTTCTACCTGGTTCTATTCGGAGCAGCATTTAACCAGTCTCAGATGTTCGCAAGCCCTTGCACACTCTTTAGATACATTCAGTTGAAAAGACAAAGATTATTACAAAGCATTAATACCTTGCAACTAAAAGTACTGTTATTAAGGATGAAACTTATAACAAACTTAATAGTTCAAATATACCATACTCAATTCTCACCTGATTGTGTCATCATGTCAGAATACTTTATGAATGTTAGTCTCCCTGTTAATTGAGCAAATTCCTTGCAAGAATGCCTTCTAATTCTTTGGCTAATTAAATAAAAAGTAAAAGGCTTCCTTTTCAGATTGTTTTCCATTATCTGAAAGCAGAAATATAAATACTTAATAAACCATGATAAATATTTTCCTTTTTGGTACAAATTCAATGGCTTATGCTTTCTCTTTTCTGCAAAAAGAATAAATCAATGCCACACCCCCCCCAAAACTATCACTATAACACATTACTATTCTACACATCCAAAAAAATAAAATCTATGTTTTACTATAAATACTTATCTATGTGATTAAAAAATTGCAGATAAAAATATTGCATTTTTTAGTGTCCTAATGCACCAAAACAAATGTTTAAGTGTTCCAAACAAGCTACATAGCCATAAATAAAAAGGTTTCCAGGCTTTACTGAGTGTGTCTGACTACACTGTTCCTGGATTAATTATTGAATGACTCTGAGTGTCATTTCCAACCATTCCTCCCAAAACAGCAGAAGGCCCATCTTTAAATACCACCAGCATTATCTGCAGCCAACTTGTGCGAATGCATAGGCAAAGAAATGCCAAACCAAGTGAGCTTCAGGCTGGTTCCAGAAATTTTTCCTGTCTTTTTCCCCTCCACAACCCAGCAGCTTTCTCTCTCTTTTCTCTCTTCCATTGCTGGTTTGCTTTGGAACTTGACTGTAGAAAGGTGCAGGATGCCAGAAAGCCAGTTCACATAGGAACTCATGCATGGCACCATGCCCCAGAGCAGTTTCCTCATACATACCAGGTGGTGGTCTATATCCTCCAGGGCTGTGCTTCAGAGAAGGAAAGCAAAGGATACTCATCAGGCCACTTGTAGAGGTGTCCAGCCTCTTCCCTGAACATCTCAACTCCCTATCATGGAGAGGTGGCAGTCATACACTTGTCATATGCCTCAAAATTTGTTTGGTTATGTAAGCCCAAGGGAGGAGACTCAATCTTGTCTTGACTATTGCTACCATTCTGCAAATACTGTAGCATTCACCACTTCCAACCCATCCCAGAGAACCTCCTCACCCACCCCTTTAAATGAGTCAGATGACCACTCCCACAGTGCTGCTTCAGGGTGGCGAGGCACAGTGTTATGATGGAAAGATTATATCTGGCCATGCCTTTCTACTTCTGCCTCTTACAGGCTAGCTTTAGGGGAATGAAAACAGTGGGTAGATTGACATTGATTATATGCAGCTGTGATCCTAAAGCAACATGATTAAATAGCTCCGAGGAGTGTGGGAGAAAAACCTGGATGAAGCAGAGAGAAGGAGGAGCGTGGTCTGGCCTTAGGAGGATGAAGAAAGAGCATGAACAGTAGAGTTTGACCAATGGTGATACTTTTTGCTGCTTGCCAGTTTGTTTGTGTTGCATTATTCCCTGACTGCTATAACTCAATTGCAAAAGGGAGCCATAAAGTCTTCCCGGGGAAAACAAACAAACAAAAAACACCAAAAAACCCTCACACCAAAACCCTTTTTTCCCATGTACTTTTGCCTTCATATTCCTTTATAGCTTTCACTGTTCATGGATCTCTCAATTCTTTATCTAAAGACTTTAAACAATGTAAAGAGACTTGAGAGTTTTTACAGCTTTCATTGTTTCTCAGTAGAATTTTAAGAAGAGCAAATAAACTTCTTGTTTTCTAGCTCCTTCCCCAAATTAAACGTAGCAAAACACCAGTAGTGGGTATGTGGGCATCTAAGAACTGGACATTGAGGAGCAGTGGTTGAACTATGAGTGATGAGAGTTGCATATGCCATATGCATTTTTCCATTCAAAGTGGAAATGTCTGAATGTAGCTGCTCACCAGACAGAAAAGTCAGGCATGTGCATGTATTCAGGGAGACGGGGGGATGAGAATGGCTGTAAAAAACTCAGGATAAATTGTGGTATGACAAAACCAGCTCCAGCTCTCTACTGTTAATCAGATAAATACCACTAAGCTTGTACAATGACTTGTGGATGAGACAAATGGAAAGGCCATGTTTAAATCTCTTCCAAGGCTTGCTCTGTTAAGTATCATATTGTTAGAGTAGTAGTCTGCAGTATCTTAAAAACTCCATTGATCTGTTTTTCTAGAACAGTTCTGTAACACACAACAAGACAAATTTACTTCACTTATCCAGTAATATTTCTAGGTTTGGGATATTTTGAATTTTTAAAGGTGTTTCTGAAAAAGGCTTAAGCATACTACTGATTATTTTTTTAAAGTGTAGCTATTAAATCTTATTCATTAATTTATCTATTCTTTTATTAGCTCTCCATGAAGAATACCATGGTTATAGGTTTTCCCAAGGGATGATGTGTCAAACAATATAGATAAGCTGACAGGATCTTGCTCTTCCTGAAGTGATTTGTACTTGTAAAGCTACTTTAAAATTGATAATGATTACTGCTTGGAAAACTTCTCTAAGGAAATAATAATTTATCATTTGAGATATATCTAAGGTCAATGCTCACCCACAGCAGGCCATGCATAAGATAAAGCATAGATTTTTTTACCAAGATACTCTCCACCAAATAGCAGATAACACTACAGAGATTGTCTGCAAATAAGAGGTATGCACTTTATTCTGTAAAAGTGGAAGTGTTTTGGCCCGTTTTCCTTTGTGTCTATCATTTTGGCAGGAACTCTTTGTTCTTTGAAGTCTATCAGATTTGCAGATCTGCAAGGCAGCACAGAAAGCATTACAGAAAGAGACTTTTTCAGACAAGGAAAATTAAGATAGCTTTTAAGGAGTATTTTCCTCCATATTAATATAGTTAAGGCTGATGCATCTTTTTTTTTATTATTTATTTTTATTTACTTTAGTCTTAAAACTAGGAGACTAGCGAGTCCTTTTTCATTTGGTGTCTGACATCAGAATAAAATATCAGTTTCTCTCGTAATCATTGCTGGGGAATCCAGACCTAGGCTGTAGTGCAAAAAAATACTGATAATGTGGAATCGGTCAAGTGAGGAAATGGAGACAGATTTGGGAAATCTGTACTGTCTTAGCTTCTGGATGCTGCTCTTCCTAGAAATGATGGTTCTTCTTCCATTTTGAATTTGTGCCCCTCTCTGGACTGTTTAACTGCAGAACAACTTTCTCTGTAAAATGAATAACCTAAAGACTTTCTAAAGACAGCCTGCAGGCCTTTAGTTTTTGTAACAGCAGCAACAAGGTCAAAATACCCAGAAGGGATATGTTAATGAAGTGATGCAGGTTGCAGTTGTTGGAGTCACTTTGCTAGTGCATTGCAGCAAACATATTGATGGTGTAAGTTTTTGGTTAGTGAATGTATACATTTCATCTTCTTCTATAGTTGTATAAGGACAGTCAATGTGATAATTAAAAGAAATGATACTACAGTTGGTTGGGTGGAACAAAAACCTCTTAGTAAACACTACATTTTATGACATGTCCCATTTATCCTTTGATTTCCTTTTGATAAATTTAATGACCTTTACCTTTTATGCAAGTTAGACACATGATTCACCAATGCAAGGTTGCATTTCTATGTCACAGAAGGTAAGTATTGTATCTTGGAACTATGTACAACTCATAAGCATATCTTGTTACTCATATTAAAAGTATGAACAGTATGAACTTATGTTTATAGGATGCAGTTTTGGAACTTCTAGGTTTCTTAGATGGATGGAGGAAAGTCAGCAAATATTTTATCTGCAGATACGGGAAGAAATATACACAATTAGTTTCAGATAACTTGATCATTCTTATGAAATGGTGAAGAATCACCAATTCTCAGACTTCAAGTAGAAAGGACATGTGGGTTCACAGGCTTTTATCTTAATTTTACTTGTGTAAAATACTTCTCCAGAGATGGGTGAGGACTTATTTGTCTGTGTGAGAACTGAAGTCAGTAGCATTATAGACTTCTTAACATGTTATCTTACATTTTCATCATATCCTTCAAATACTTCGTTTTTGCTTTAGAAATACAAACAATTTTTACAGATACTTCTGAATTTTACAAAATGTTGACCTTTTCCTTATTTAAAAAATTCTTCAATGTTCCAACTACTATTTAATAAATTAACATTTTCTGGAATTATCACAATATAAAGCATGTTGATATAAAAACTGAACAGGCTTTAAAAGCAAAGCAATTTGTCATTTCACAAGCTGCACAGATATCTTTTTGACATCATGAGAATATCTGTTTTTCAGTTGTAGTGTACACATTAATATGCTTTGCTTTAAAAAGGTAAAAAATATTTGGACAAACATTTAAAAAACCTTGCCTTAGAGAGAAGTGAACATTAGCATCAAGCAACTCAGCCCAATTGCAGCTTGCATAGGTCAAAGCTGGAAAACATTCAATCATCTGATATGAGTGGATAAGAAGGATCACATAGAAGATCACAGATCAGAAGCAGGAGCAGAGAAGTTGTTGTGAGTCCCATATAATTAAAACAATGAAGTGAGGCATAATTTAGCAAAGTACATTATTATGCATTGAAACCTTCAGGAATCTTACCTTTACAGAATCACAAAGTCAGAAAGGTATAATTACAAAGAAAGTGCCATGACCAAACAGTGAATAAACAAGAACTTCATTGTTTTTATAAAGCATGACATATTCCAGTGAAATAAATAACTTAAAAATAAAATCTCAGATCTAGAGAACTACAATATTACATAAATACTAAGAAATGAACTTTTAGACTAGAGTGTGTGTCCCCATTTCAGCTGAGACAGTTAATTTTCTTCTTAGTAGTTGGTGCAGTGCTGTGTTCTGGATTTGATGTGAGAACAACACTGATAGCACACTGGTGGTTTTAGTTGTGGCTGGGTGATGTTTATATGAAGTCAAGGACTTTTCACTTTCACAGGCCCTGCCAGTGAGAGGGCTGGAGAGACACAGGAAACTGGGAGGGGACACAGCCAGGACAGGTAACCCAAACTAGCCAAAAGGAAATTCCATACCATACGGTATCATTCTGAGTATATAAATTCGGGGAAGAAGAATGAAGGGGGTGACATTCGACATCATGGCATTTGTCTTCTTGGGTAATTGTCAGGCATTGATGGAGCCCAGCTTTCCTCGTGATGGCCAAACACCTGCCTGCTGGTGGAAAGTAGTGAATTCCTTGTTTGGCTTTGCTTCCATGCACAGATTTTGCTTTATCTCTTCAACTGTCTTTACCCCAACCCACAAGTTTTCTCACTTTTACTCTTGTGGTCCTCTCCTCCATCCCACTGTTTGGGGAGTGAGCAAGTGGCTGCGTGGGGCTTAGTTACCAGCTGGGGTTAAACCATGATAGTGTGTTTTTCCTACTACTTCTGAGTAGCTACTGTCAGAGTACTTATTATCTGTGAGAGTTTCTAAGCATTTTCTTTTCTAGAAATCTGATCTAGAAATACTGAATTTTGGCTGATAATCACATGGACTTTGTTACCTGAGCTTGATGCCATTTAAGAAGTTAAAATATGTAATACAAGTCTCAGTTATTGCAAAGGAAAAAAAAAATCTGCATGCTAATTAACAAGTAAAGGACATGAATATCATTTTTATATGGTTTTCTCTATGTCATGCTATTCTGTAATGTGAAACACTTTGAATATACCTGTTGATACAACATGAATAAAGATAGCATGGATAAAAGAAAAGAAACCATGAATAAAAGTGCCTCCTTCAGCTCAATCAATCTTCAACACTTTTCTAAACTCCAGTCCCACATGTCAAATGTTTTCCTTCACACTGACAAGTTTTTACTATAACATTCAGTTTAGAGTTCTTCTACTAGATGTTTTTAGACATCCAGATCAATTTTAAATGACTTTCTTTTCAGAGATACTGAGCACACCTTACTCCCAGTGGAGTACGAATATCAGTACATTCTCAGCAGTTCTGAGAATCATGTAATTTTGATAGATCTTACTGTAACAGCAGATAATCAGCTTCTTGCATGTATTGACTTCTAATCATACATTTCACTTTTCTCAGTTTCTCACACAAAAGGAATTAACATGCACTTCCATTGAGGGCTGAACATGTGTAATGCTTTATCAGGTCTGTGTTACTTACTTAAAAAAAAAGCAAACCAAATCAAAACAACTAATCAAGGTATTAGCATGCTTATAGATAAAATCTGATTTGTATTCTCATGTAATAGTATGAAGACATAAATTACATCTTTCTTACTACATCTAGTAATATTTAGAAAATCAGTTTTCCACTTCAAACAATATAGTACCCCTTGCTTTATTTTAGCCTATTTTTCTGGTTGGTTTTTTTTTTCCCTCATGGGGTATCTATAATCAGCCATCTCTTACATTTCAAAGATATAAATTACATTTTGGAAAATTAGTTTTATAGTAGTGATATAATTGCTGTCATGGGCAGATATAAGCAAGGTGAAATTCAAGAAGTGGTTTTATATATATGTGTATATGTGCATGCACATGTGTATGTGTTTATATATATGTATATGTATATATCATCTTAGCAATGCTCTGTTGAGGTATATCGCAGTAATTATGGTGATAGATACTACAAAGACTACAAAATTAGGTGCTTAGAATACTAAATTCAATATTGTCTGTGCAAGGCTAATTAGCTGATTTCTGTGTTTAATTACTTTTTCCTCATACTCCCGTTTTTATTCAATGTGTAGAATGGACACCTTCTAGGAATTAGTCCAGCTTAGGAAATAAAAGGTGATGTGATTTAACAGTGTTTCTGATCTGTGGCAGCAAAGGCAGTGTGTTTTAGTAATCATGGGTTTGAAAGAGCATAAAGGATGAACTTTTTGTTTCTTTGTTTTAAAGCTGTGATAATGTGCTATTAAGCAAAATATTTAAAACAAACTTGTAAAACTGAAACTACCTGGATGTTCATTATTTTATTGGTACACAGATTTTCCTGTGTGCAATAATGTTTTATTACAAGAAATCTTGGAATTCAGAAAAGCAATGAAAGCCAATGGGATTTATTGGTAAACTTTTGAAAACTGTGTGATGACAAGTAGTCAGAAACATGTTCAACAAAAAGAAATATTGTAAATCAAGAAATAAAACAAAATTAAGGCAGATAATTTGACATTGTTCTGTGCATCAGCTGTCCATCTGTAAAATGGCTATGGTGTCTGATGAGGGACTTTGATGATGTCCTCTGAGTAGCTCATAGGCCAGTTGCCTCAGTGAACATCTCACAAAAAGTTACTGACAAGGAAATAATTACCTCTGCCTTCAGAGCAGGGATGGACTTGGTGAAATAAATAACACCTAAGGCTCCATATCAAAGAGCAAATCTCACAAATATTAGGGATGCACATAGTGAAATTCTTTCACTGTCTAAACTAAACACTGCCAAGTCCACCACTTAACCATGTCAGTAAACCACCAGGTCTGCACATCCTTTATATACCTCCAGGTACGGTGACTCAACCACTTCCCTGGGCAGCCTGTACCAAAGCTTGATAACCCCTTCAGTGAAGAAATATTTCCTAATATCCAATCTAAACTTCCCCTGACGCAACATGAGGTTGTTTCTTCTTGTCTTATTGCTTGTTACTTTGGAAAAAGAGACCAATGCCCACCTCTCTACAACCTCCTTTCAGGTAGTTGTAGAGAGCAATAAGGTCTCCCCGAGCTTCCTTTTCTCCAGAAGAAACAACACCAAGTTGCAAAGGTTTATAGAAACTGTTGAGAATTTAAAAGTGAATGTCTTTTTTGACTGCTGTTTTGACCTGTACTATATTATTCATTCAGTGGACGGCCTAAGAATACATGTTCCCTAACTAACTAAAACATTGCATGTTTTGTTACATAAATACTTGGCTGGTGCCTTGATTTGGTCACACTTTTAGGGATAATATGGAATAAAAGTTACTTGGCCCATCAATCAGTGACTGCTTAATGATTAATGTGAATAGGAATTTACAGCATAAATATCAGGGTTTCATTTTCAAGCCTGTGTGCAATAAAAATTTCCTAAAAAGCCACATAATACATTACTGCAAACATTTCTGACTTGGAACAAGAGCATACTAGCTGATCAGTTGCATGTCTCATTGGTGCAAATATTGTCATGCAGGCATTAGGGTTTCACAGCAGAATAAATGGACATGTTTTTGTGTGGAAGTTTGAGAGTGTATTTAAAAACGTAACAATAAAATACATGTTAAATTTTAAGTTAAAAAAAAAGGTTGGGTTTTGGGTTTTTTTTTTTTTGATTGGTTGGTTGTGGGTTTTTTTGTTTGGGGTTTTTTTGATAATTAGTTATACAATTCTGAAACAGATTTCAGTGTTGTGATATTTGAATAACAGGTTTCAGCAACACCTAATATTAAAAAAATGTCATGAAATCAATTAAGAAGACATTTCTCATTTAGTTTCTTATTAGCTTACTGATAGTAAAATGGAATACAAATTAGAACTTCCCTTTTTTCCCCAGCTCTATTAATGGTGAATGCCGCTTTTGGTTCCTGCAAGGATAAATCATTGAAGGCTGTTCCCAATTCCCAATTGTTTTGTTGTTACATTTATTTTTTGGCCAGTATCTATTTTGTGAACTTTCCAGAAATGCACACTCTTCAGTTACTTTTGCCAGCTACCTGCGTTTGGTTATATTCCAAGTACACTTAATACTTTGTGTGCCCTTAGGTCCTTTGAACATTGAAAAATTGCAGTCAGGAACCCCCATATTGAGCAGTGCTGGATGTGAAAGTACGATTAGTCTGGCAAATACTAGAAGAAACTTTAAAAACATGGTACTTTAATTTAGACACTGATATGCAAGTCCTTACCTATGTGTTTAAATGCACGCATAAGTTAAAATGTAATTTACAAAACTGGGGGAATATTAGAGCACTTTCTAAGTTATTTTGGGGCATGATTCAATGAGGCAGCTGGGTTTTCTCTTGTCTCTTAAGTGTGATTAAACAAATATCAAGTGTGCATTCTCTTCTTTTCTGATAAAAGGTATGGCTATCTATGCACATGCCTCTACTCTTTTGCAGGGTGATCTTTTCCACCTTGATTCAAGGATGGTTGGATGTCTGTTCTTAAAGTGCTTTGGTGAATGAGAGCATGGCTGGTAGAAAAAGTGTTCAGTAGTTTTAGATCAGGCCTTCAGTGTAATATTTTTATAAGAACAAACACAGCAAATAAGAAAATAAAGAAAGCAAGAAAAAAAAAATATACCAGACAAGTGCTGATTTGGTTTTTTCTTTCTTAGATGTAGCTCAATATATGTGGAAACTGTACATTTACAGAAGCTGTAATCAACTTACATTACACAATTTTCCCTACTTATTTTTAAAGTTATGAGGCTCTATTTCCAATATTATTTAGTGTCTCATAGTCTTAAGCACTTTTTTTCCCCCCCTTTAACTCACAGTGAGGTCTCTGCAGCACAAGGTTTCTTTAATTATTTTTTTTTAAAAGTTTTATTTTATTTTTTTTTTTAAATTCTTTTTTGGAAATTAAGTGCACAACATGTAACATGTCTGTGGGTTAAGGTCTAAAAACACAGCCTTTCGTTCTGATGTGATAATGTACTGCATAAGTAATGATATACTTAGAGATGAAAATGTGCTAAGGACAGTAAGCTTATAAATATAGTTTCTAGTTCATGGCCAGGAATGTAATTGTAATGCTGATGCTGTTAGGGAGCTAGTTTGACTATCTCTGATTTGAAACAACCTTCCTATGAAAAATAAGAATATTTGTGAATCTAAGATGCTATGTGAACATATTTAATAGACACATTCACATCCACATAACCAGATCTTGATAATAGTTAATTTGTAAAAAAACTTTGCTACCTCATAAATCACACCATTACCTTTTTGCCTTTTATTCTTTCTCTTCATAATGGCCTTGACACCCACCAGACACTCCCACAGTCAGTCTTTCACTCCCTCTTCTTAAAAGGATGGACGCTGAATATAAGATGGAAAAGCTTGTGGGTTGAAATATAGCCAGGAAGATCTCTCACCAATTACTGTCACATGCAGAGAGGACTTGGGGAAGATTAACTTATTTCCAGTTAAAAACAGAGTAAAACAATGAGCAACCAAGTCAAAACTAAAACACCACCTTCTGTCCATCCCTCTGTCTTCCCAGGCTTAGCTTCTTCCTTCTGAAGTCCTGGACTTCCTCCTCCAGTTTCCTCCCCCATCCCATTAGCAGATAAGATCAATCATTAACGGTGTTGTACCTTGCCTATACAGTAAATGAACTTTCCCTTTTTCCCGTTGGCTCATCCTTAGATTGGTTGCATTCCACTCAGGCTTAATTATATTGATTGTCTTAATTATAGTGATTATCAGAACTTTAACTCATTGTATGATGGTTTAGAACTTGTTTAAAATTATAAAAGATTTCTCTGGCATCAGGAACTGTAAATCACCCACAACAGGTTTAGACAGTTGTGATGCTACTTTTAGAGTGCCAGGTCATTGCTCTTTCTACTTGTAGTTATCTTTCCACACCATGGCAGGTAGAACACTGTGACATGTATCAGAGGATATGTGACATGGGAGCTGTCCACCTCAAAGAGAAAGAAGATGTGCTCAGGATGCTGCAGTTACAATAGAGACTGTGAACAGGAACAATGATAGAATCTCATTTCCCAATAAAATTATAAACATGTATAATGATTTCCTTAATCAAGGAAAGAACTGTAAAATAACATTCAAGAGAATGTTTAAAAGTAATTTTGAAAACAAAAAGGATATGATGAATTTCTGTGGAAGGCAGGCGAAAACTCATAGGCAGGTAAGACAAGAAATGTTGGGGTTTTACACATTTTGTATTTGCAGGTTTTTGAAGGGAGGATTTTCAAAAGTTATATTCATCAGGTTTATAATTGCTTTCAGGAGGAAGTTCAAATACAAGATGTATTTATTCTATAAATTGAAGACAGTAGAACTTTACATTCAATACAATAATATTTGTTTTCATTGACTTGGAATAAATTGAAATTAACTTTTCATGCAGTTCTTTTGCACTTCTGTTGAATCTTTTTCTTAGAGAAAGCCATTATTTTGTACATAGATGATGCTAAATAGAAATGAAGTAGCTAGTTCGGAAACATAAAAAAAGAGAACTCAGTCCTGTACAGAGTTGGAAACTGTTTGAAATGTTGCTGTCAAAAATCTGCTCTACATAGAAATTATAATGTACTTGCATTCAATGTCCTTGTAGAAGCAACAAAAGCCACGAAATCCAAGACCGCATGCATAATTTCAAAGAGAGGAACTACATAAAAATAGCCTAAGGACTTCAAAAAATGCAAAAGAAAAAAAGAAAGTTGGCATGATTAAATTGCTGAGTCATAGAAAATACTTAATTCAAGAAGACATCATTCAAAAAGTGAAATTGTGTGCAAATGAAAATGAAAGGAATAACAAAGTCTAGCAGGTTAAATATAAAAGGCACACCAAAAAAAAAAAAAAAAAAAAAAAAAAAAAAAAAAAAGAGTTGGAGAACAGCTTTCAAAAGGCATAAAAGCCATTAATAAGTTATTTCCCATAGGCAACAGAGGCAGGAAACTTGCACAGATGTGAAAAAAGGAGCTCCCTGAGAATATAAGGTCATAGCAGAAAAACTAAATTAATATTTTGTGTCTATACTCACTGTTGAAGAAATTGAAAAAGTTATGACTCGACTTCTTACAAGGAGGGTCTCAGAGCACTGATTGCATGTTGGATGGTTGGTAGGAAGTTTTACAAAACTGACAAAGTAAACAACAAATGCCCATTAGATTTTTCACTCGAAACACTGGTAGAGTGCTCCTCAACTGCTGATAACTCAGTGATTAGGACACTTATCTCAGATACAGGAGACCTGCTCAATTTCTTTCCTTTGTGTGAGGCAATTTCAGTTCATGAGGTTGCATGTTAGACCCTTGGCTACAAGGCATCCTGTTATTTATATATTTAAATTGCATGAACTCTGAGTGTCCACATGAGAACATTTTCTCTTGCAATTGCTGATCATATACTTTTGTCACATTAAGCAGCTCTATGACAAAGAAATGAAACAACACTGCATCAGAAAACCTAATAGTCTAGTGATTTTAATACTCAACAAACAGATGAGACATACATTTTTTATGTTGAGCGCAGTTAGGCAGTGGTAGCCTTGCTTGTATCTTTTCTTCTGTGAGAGCTCTTTGGCACTGTACTTATGTATGATTTTTCTATGGATATGAAGTTGGCATTCAAAAAACCTAGTCCTTATAAATACATAAAAGAAACACATGTTAATATCCTGTGACATTAAAGAATTCTTGATACAGACAAGATTAAAAATTACTGACTACAATTTTATAAAAAGACCCAGTATTTGGACAACATCACTTTAGCTATGAAAAATTTTGTATCATTCTGTACAACTGACTATAATCATAGATCAGTTTTGGTAATGGCATTTTCTATAATAGAGTTAATGTTACTAACAACAGGACCCATTTCCCATCATTTTAATGGCAACAAATTGAGAAAAAATAAGTATTTCCAATCTTTCAGCTAAAGGGCAATGGAACATAAAGATGTCAGTTGACTACCAATTGCTTAGATACACATTGACGTTCAGGTTTGCAGCTAGGTTTTTAAATGAAACTTGCTGAGTCTCCACTGGCGTGTGTAACACCATCATGGTTAAGGCAATATGTCAAAGGAGGTCATTATTGTTTTACCTTTTTGTACTTCAAGAATTACATAAAGCAACAAAAGACATTTTTTTGATACTACTTTTACAACTTTCACATGATAGCATGACCTTTGCCTAACAAGACTAAAAAGTTCTGAAATTATACAAACACAGATAATAACATTAATGATTTGGGTAATATATCAGAAAAAAAGAGAAAGTTTTGAAACACCTCAGTAACAGAGGGGTGCAAACAGTACTTATTAATGACTGTTGGAAGTATGATAATATGAGGAAACAGCAAAACCTCCATTATCAGACAAATATCCAAGATTAACATAAAATTTGTAACAGTGTAATCCTTACAGTTGATTATTTAAGTAATATTTCAAAATATTCCACAGTAGCATTGCATATACCTTCACAGGAATCTTCCGTATTGCACAGCATTGCAACAATGATTTTTATTTTGCCTTTTGTTTTTTGGGGGGAGTTGTTGTATTTTTTGTGGGTTTTTTTGTTTTGTTTTGTTTGTGTTTTTTGTTTTGTTTTGTTTTTAATAAAAAGAATCAGTAAAATAGTGGAAAAAAACAGACAAAACATAACTGAATTTACAATAGAGGACAAAATTGTATTTTTAGCTACTTATACTCTCAAAAAAATATCTCTTTCTCCAGAGCAGCTTAGCTTTCATTTGCTCTTTATATCACATGCTTTGAGATATTTCTGCAGAGAAGATAGTATAGTTTCAAAAGACTAATTTTTTAATGGACATATGTGATTTTAAAGACTCGGCTATGTTCACATTTAGCCTATTGGAAGTGAAGTGATAGGTGACAGGGACATGGTAATTGCTACACCAGAAAAAAACCCGCTACAGCAGCTATTCTTGATACTGTCTGTGTTCTCTCAGCACAGCCTGTTGCCGTAAGAACTTATTTATATAGGGAGAGTAAAAATTGGTTTCAAATAATAAAGAATCATCTTGCTTGGATCTCCAGCCCAATTACCCAGTGGGTATAGACAAGTTAAATCTCTCCAAAACAGGTACAACAATAATTATCAAGAAAAAGAAGTATTTAAATATACTTTCATATATCATATCCTGTAGAAGAATCCAGTGACCAAAAATGTGACTGAAATAGGATATCAAATTGAAGAACACTTGTTACTTATTATAAAGCCAGCATAAGAAATCAAAATATTTGAACTAAAACTGGCTGAATTATTTAAAACAGTAATTGACAGAAAGTGATGTCCTGTTTTTGGTTGGGATAAAATTAGTTTTCTTCTTAGTAGCTAGTACAGAGATGTGTTTTGGATTTAGTAGGAGAGTAATGTTGATAATACACCAATGTTTTAGTTGTTGCTAAGTTCTTACCCTAAGTCAAGGACTTTTCTGTTTCTCATGCTTTGCCAGTGAGCAGGTGCACAAGAAGCCAGGAGGGAGCAGAGCCAGGACAGCTGGCCTGAACTAGCCAAAGGGATGTTCCACAAAAGGTTATTCCATACCATAGAATGTCATGCTCTGTATATAAACTGGCAGGGGGTGTGTGGTGTGTGTGCTGGCTGGGGCCTGCTGATCGCTGCTCGGGGACTGGCTGGGCATTGGTCAGCGGGTGGTGAGCACCTTATTGTGCATCACTTGGGTTTTATTCCTCTCTCTGTCCCTCTCCTCTTCGTTACAATATTTATTGTTATTGTGATTATTATTGTTCTTATTATTCTTTATTTCAATTATTAAATTGTTCTTGTATCAACCCATAAGTTTTTCCCAATTCTCCTCCACATCCTGGGGCAGGGAGGGAGAAAGAGTGACAAAGCATCTGTAAGGTACTTAGTTGCTGGCTGGGGTTAATCCATGAAAATAGACTACAAAATTAATATGGAAATACAACATTTCATTCCAGGTTTTTTTCACAGGTAAATTACCCATTATTCAGTGAGTGGCCTTTGGTTCATAACATAAGCCTTTGTAAAAGGGACTGATGGTAAACCATCTACAATCAAGCAGCATTATCAAGACAAAAAATAAGTTATTATTCTGCTAAATATTATTCATATAGGTAGACAGAATCAGTTACACTTCCTAGACAAAGGTGAATAATGCAAATAAAATTGCAACATAATTCACAAATGTTATCATGTATGTGAATACAGGTCACTGCAGCTGACCAGGCCTCTTAAACCTCCAAACTGTCCAGTACCAAACCTCAAAACAAAATGTGAAATCATACTTCAAACACTAAACATAAGGTTGAGTGCCTAAAATGCCCTTTTTTGTCCACATGCTTCGACAGTAGGAGGGCCTCAATTAACCTTCCCAAAATTGTTCAGAAGATACATAACTCACTATTATGATGGCACAGATGTAACCATAGGGGACTGAATATATACATGACAGTCTTAAAAATGCATAGGTGAAAAGCTTTTTAGAGCTTTTGCATAGCCAGTGTTACTCCTCATGAGGACCTTTCTGTGTGCCTGCAATTATGGGTCTGTCGGTTCATGGGAGTAAAAGGGAATTAAGTTTGAAATGTGTGAACTGAACCAGACTATAGGGACTCGCCAAAAATATTTTCCTTAACAGGCACACAGTTTTCATCTTCCTTGACAACTGAGAAACAAATATGTTGGATCTACTACCACTTAGGAGAAGTATACAAAATGTAACAATGAAAATGTATAAACAGTTCAAGCAACATTCAGCTTCACAATCACTGCAAGTTGAAGACATTACTCCTCAGAAAGATCTTTTTTTTTTTTTTCATATCTATTACAGAACCTCTGTAGAACTTCCCAGTAATTTTTGAAGCATGAATATGGGTTGATTCCATTGAAATCTCTCTGTCATGTGTTATGTCTAGCTATACAATGATATAGTACACTTCTAATTAAGCAGGAACTGTTGGATTTTCATGGGTCTTTTTAATAAATATCTGCATAGAAAGAAAAAAATATAAAGAAACTATTGACTATTTTTATTACACACAAAGCAAAAGAGAATCATATTCTCAGGATAACTGTCCTCTGCTTACCAAAGTCACTGTGAGCTAGAATAGCTTTTTTTAATAAACTAAATGTCTATGCATTTGATTTGATGATATTAACAATTTATGATAATTTGCACTTGTATATCCATAAGAAATATGGTATATTTATGCAATAAACTCCCATATTCTTATCTTTAAAAAAACACCAAAACCAGCCAACAAAAAAAACCCTCAGAACAACACTGACAAGAAATTTTAGAATTTTATTTAAAAGAGTTTAGATTATATAATGGTGCTGCAGATAACAGATATGAGGAATACATAAACAGGAAAATACATATTTCTAAAGAAGCTGATAAAATATACATTTTTAAATAGGAACCACTAACTGCTTGACACTACCAGCAGAGAAACAGGTGCTATGACTTTTATTAATTCTTTTAAATTAAAATTCTTTAACTCTGTATTCCTTTACTGGGTCTGTCTGAGCCCCTCAGCAGCCCTCCCAGCACTGTGCTTGTACTGGTGGCTGGAAAGGTGGTGATAACACACCAGTGCCCTGACTGCTGCTGGGCAGAGCTCACAGGGCATCAAGGCTGCCTCTCCAACCCCCCACCACCTCTCACCAGTAGGCTGGGGGTGGGCAAGAGCTTGGGAGGAGACACATCCAGGACAGCTGACCCAAAGTGACTGATGGGATATTCCATACCATATGATGTCTGCTCAGATATAAAAGCTGAGAGAAAGAAGCAGGAAGGAGGGGGCACTTGTTGTTTACAACATTTGTCTTCCAAAGGAACCGCTATACATACTGCATCCCTGCTTCCTGGGAAGTGGCTGAATGTTGCCTGCTGATGGGAAGTAGAGAATAACATTCCTCTCCTACCCCTGTTCTGTTGAGAGGGGGAGTGATAAAGTGCCTTGGTGGCCATCTGGCATCCAGCCAAGTTCAACCCACCAAAACTCCTTACTTTGTATAGGAAGAAAAAGCAAGATTAGACACTCCAGTATATTTTATGTGAAAAACTTTTTTCAACCAATGCTATATCTAGCAGTTTCTATTTGGACTGTATGCGACAAAAGGAAAGATATATTCTGCCACCATTAGTTTCACTAATAAGAACTGTTTGGGTGAAGAATATGGAATTACTTACCATGTGAGTTAGTAATTTAAGGGCTGTGGAATAATCCTATAAGCAAGAATGTCAGAATTTGATTGTAAGCTATATGCTTGCAAGGATAGTGTAAAATTCAAAGAAACATAACTAAGGAAAAATATATTCTCAAATGTGTTCATGAATGTGCCTGAGGCATATTTTCATAACACAGACTTATGTTACAAAGTATTAATTTTAATTCAATATCAACATTTAAATCAGTTTTCAAGAAAAGAAAAATACCCATTAAGGAAAGTTTAGGAGTTTAGGAGTATTGTACTTTTGCTGATAGGTGGTTTTCTACTTTGGATAAACCTTTACCTTCATGTTGGAAAGCACAACAAAAATAGCCTGTGACTCATTGAAAAATGTGCTTTAATCACTGAAGTCCTCATAGTAAAACTTAGATGTTCACATTAAGAAGTTCTGTGGAGATAATGGACTGAAATAACAAAAGAAATAAAAGCAATATAACTTTAATCCATTCTGAATTCCAGGAAAAAAGCTTATACAAAAGTATAAAAATGTATTTTTAAGTGTTAGTTGGATCAGATTGCATCATAAGATATAAGATTTAAACTGGTGGAACTGCAGTTTTACAATGAGACTAATTAACATTTTCTCTATGCATGCTAAGAGCAGAACGCGTGTAAATTCCTCTGCTTTCCCAGAACTGATAATGGATTTAACTTGAGCACTGATGTTCTTCAGATTGACAAGCCTTCCCTATCTCATATGCAAAGTATGTCCATGATACTATTTATTTTCTTATGAGGAAGGATTACAGTTAACGAAATGTGACTACTTAATACCAAATAGCTTCACCTGAAAGCTTATAATGCTGGAAGAAAAAATACTAAATAACTCTTCGTAATGTCATCATCTAAGACTCCCTGCTGCTACAGGCACCAAGAACATTGGTAATAATTTTCATGTCTGCTGTTCTTGTTTTGACACAAATCATAATTTTCAAGGCCTTTGATGTTCAATTCATAGGATATATTAGGAACCCACAGGGAAACACTTGTGAAATACCTCCAAGAAATTAGAGCACGTTCTTCTAAAAAGGTGACACCATTGCTAGCCCAGCTGAAGTGCCTCCGTACTATTGCATGTAGCATAGATAACAAGCAGGAACATTTGGAAACTACTGTGCAGCTAGAAAATCAATTTTTAAAAAGCTTAATAAAGGGGACCGTGGAAGCTATCAACCAGTCAGCCTTACAGTGCCTGGTAGTAACATGCAGCAGATCCCCATTGAAGATACTTCGAAACATATGACAGACAGGGAGGTGATGAGAGACAGCTAATATGGCTTCACCAAGGGCAGATCATGCCTGACTAACCTAGTAGACTTCTATGATACAATGACTGCAACAGTTGAGGGTAGAGCTACAGCTACTACCTGGATTTCCATAAAGCCTTTGTTATAGTCCTCACAGCATTCTTGTCACTAAATTGGAGTGAGATAGTTTTGATGGATGGACTGTTAGAGGGATGAGAAATTGGTTGTATGGCTGTATCCAAAGAGTTACAGTCAACATCTCAATGTCCAAGTGGAAACTGGTAACAAGTGGTGTCCCTCAAGAGTCCATACTGGGACCAGTACTATTTAAATATCTTCATCAATGACGTAGACACTGGGATTGCATGTGCCTTCAGCAACAAGCTTTGTGATGAGTGGTGCAGTTGGTGTGCTAGAGGGAGAGTGATGCCAGAAGGACCTTGACATGCTTGAGGCCCATGTGAATCTCATGAAGTTCAACAAAATCAAGCACAAAGTCCTGCACGTGGGTTGACCCAATCTGCAATATCAGTACAGGCAAGGGGATGAACTAACTGAGAGCAGCTCTGTGGAGGACTTGGGGATACCAGTGGATGAAAAATTAGATATGAACCAACAATGTGTGCTGGAATAGAAAGCCAGTTGTAGGCTGGGCTGCATAAAAATAAGAGTGGCCAGCAGGTGTAGGGAGTTGACTGTCTTCCTCTGCTCTGCTCTTGTGCAGTACTGTGTCCAGCTCTGGAGTCCCCAGCACAAGTAAGACATGGATCTGTTAGAGCGGGTCCAGAGGAGGACCAAAAAAATTATCAGATTGCTGGAACAGCTCTTCTATGAAGAAAGGCTGAGTGACTTGGTGTTGTTCAGTCTGGAGGAAAGAAGGCTCCAGGGAGATCTTATAGCAGCTTTCCTGTACCTAAAGGGGGCCTACAGGAAAGCTGGAGAGGGACTTTTTATAAGGGCATGGGCATGTAGTGATAGGAAAATGGGTAATGGCTTTCAGCTGAATGAGGGTAGATTTAGATCAGATAGAAGGAAGAAATTCTTTACTGTGAGGGTGCCAAGACACTGGAATAGGCTGCCCAGAGAAGCTGTGGATGCCCCATCCCTGGAACTGTTCAAGGCTGGGTTAGATGGGACTTTAAGCAACCTGATCTTGGGAAAGATGTCCCTGCCCACGGCAAGGTGTTGGATTAGATTATTTTATAGGTCATTTCCAACCCAAACCGTTCTGTGATTGTATGATGATGTTTTATATTAATAGAGAGACTGAGAACACTCTGTAGCTTACAATTAAAGGGAGCATAGAAAGAATTTTCTCATTTTTCTTTCTAAATGGTTACATAAATCTTATCACACCTGAGAAGCATACAGCATCCTAGGGCAGCACTGATCTGTCATACAGTGAGCTCTGAAGTGCATCACTGGGTAGAACTAGACACAGCTAACATCTCCCTGATTGTCTGCAATGTCAGGTGTAAGATCTATGATGGAAATAATTCTTCATGTTTCTTAAAGAAAACCCTTACCAAGATCCAGTTTCCTGTTAATAAAGCGTATCTCACTCACATGAACAATCTTTACAGGATTTAACTAGACCTGTTAGTGCAAAATGCCTTCAGTTCAGTCCCACTTTTGGTGAAGACATTTATTTCTTATAAAGCAAAGACATGCTCTCCATTGATAAGTAGTAGAATGAGATAACTGGATAGCTGTTCTTGAAGCAGTTTTTGCATGCTTTGCAAGTGCTCTGCAAGTCCTAGGAAGATTAGCATTCAAAGAACTTCCAGAGGAGCCTTCCATTGATTACCTGGGAATCCCCCGAGCTGGAAAATGTCACTTCAGAAAACTGGAGAAGTTTTCAATCAGTTCCTCTCCTATATAACTTTTCTTTTGTATTGTGCATTATTTTATAGTTAATTTTAAAGTTTTTAATAAAAAAAAAAATACAGATTTAAACATGGAAGTATGAAAATCACCTGAACTAGTGACTTCCAATTTTTTCAAGCCTATAACCTAAACTTCTAAAACCTTGTTACAATTTAAAGTAATCTTATTTGAAAATAACTTCTTAAACAGTCCAAACAAAATGAGAGGGGGAGACAGAGTGGGAAAGAAAAGGCAGAAGTGCCTCTGTGATAGCTTCATACAGACAACCCAGCCATGTACATATCTCACAGTAAACATGAATCCAAAGGATTACTTTTAAATATAAAACTCAAAGGTTATCTGAGCAAAAATGAGAAGAAAAAAAAAAAAAAAAAAAACCACCAATTTTTTTTTTTTTTTTTTTTCACATAAAGCTAGAAAATATTTTAGGTCATCTCTTGTCTTATGAGATCAGTTTATTCCATTGTTGATTACTATGTTATAAAAAATATTCTAGAAAAAGCTGGTTTATTATTATGTTTTGTATACAGTCAAAGGGTTTATTTTCTTCACCGATGAGCTGCTGTACCTTTTCATTTCTCCCTCTGCCTGAATTTTAGCTCTTATATCATGAGACAATCGATTCTGGTATGGTAATTTTAGAAGGACAAGTTGAACACAGTGTAAAAAAACTAAGCTAATTATTATGTTTGTAATTGATTTTACTGTTTCTCCAATGCAATGGTTTCCTTGTTACAAAGAAAAACACTCTTCCATTCCTTCATTAAATTTCTAAAGACCACCTGACTGTCCTCTGTATTCTGTGCCATATGAAGCTGTCAGGGATTGAAATATACAAATTTATCTGGTGAGCAGGCCACATTTTCTTCTACTTGCTTGTGTTGTGATCAAACCAAGCAAAAGATGATAAATGGAAACAAAGAGAAAAACCAAAAGCAGGATCAGATGGTGTGGCAGTGTGCTCCCCTGCCCTGCCCTGCCCCCCTCTCCCACCCCCCCATCTGACCTGTATTTCCTGTAACCCTGCTCAAGTGATTATCACTGGTGGTGGCTGTAATAGAAACATCTGGTTGTGATGGCTGCATCCGGCTCAGAGTGGATTTGGCAGAGATAGATAACAACACAATAGCCAAGGGCTAATGTGAGCAATGCACCCACTTAGCCACAGTGCTGGTCAATGTCCAACTCAAGCTAAGTTTGGAAGAAACTAACATCCGTAGTCGGTATGCAAATATGACTGTACATCAATCCTCTCACTCCATAGATAGTGGACAGTCCAGAGTCTGTTGAGCTCTTCTGCACTGCAGCAGGCTGCACACCAAGATGTCCTCTTGGGCAGGGATGCCTTTCAAGTTTATTTCTTGATGTTAAAAGAATCCTCATCTCATCAGATACTCAGTAAGTGAATTTGGAGTAAGAGCATTGAAACTTTGAAATCTTAGCTAAGTGATATAAGGGATTGATTGTGCATATGTAATGCTTTAAACATAACCCATTGACCAAGTCTGAGACTAAGCCTGAATCCAGTCACACCTAAATTCCCCTCTGAGAAGGACTTTAGAACACGAGGGAGTGCTTTCTGAACCTCATGGCTCAAGGGCAGGGTCTCCCTGACAGTGTTGTCTGACCTTGTCCTCTATGCAGTAAATAATTAAATGTACCTTGCCTTCTAATATTGCTAAACTACTGCTGCATTTACCATTGAACTTTGTCAACTCACTGTCTTATATCAATAAATATATTGTTGCTTTGCTCTTGTGAGTGAAGTGCATGACTCCACCTGTGATGTGGTTCAATTTCGATCAGGTCATTCTCTGTCTCGGAAGTGACATTCTACTCATGTTTAAAGATCCAGTCTTTTTCCCATGTCTAAGGGCCCAGTTGGATCTTCCAATGTTAGCCACTTTAGACATCTTAATTTTCTTAGTCTGATTTGAATTCATTGTGCCTTGTATTTTCAGAGTAAAACCAGATTTTGTAGGGATGGATTCTGTAATTTGCAATTCCTTTTTCTTTTTGCATCTTCAGTTCACCTTTCCTGTGAAAATTCATTAGCCCTAACATTTTTTATTATGTTTCCAATTAATTATTATACTTGGAGACTCAATGATGTAGTCCCTGACTACTTCAGGTGGGAATATTGGCAATATTAAGAAACCTATTTTGGGTAAAAGAAAGAAATTCTTTCTCAGAAGGAAACATAGCCTTTGGAGAAGGAAAATGAACTGCTGAGGAGGAATGGCCTGAATTGAAAGGATTCAGAAATACTGTCATAGAATTTCTCAAAGACTGTGCTAGAACAGTAGTGTTGAGGCTGCAAATGAAACACTGGAGTGCAGAAGCAATGAAGCTGAAGCTGCTGTTTAAAATCTCTGCCTGTCATGTGCTATCCTAGTAGGTTCATAGAAGTTGATATTAAGCTTGATGGCACACAGTCTGAAGTACAACAGTTTTAGGTACACAGATGCAGAATATTAAGCATAAAATGCTAAAAAGGCAGATCTGGAGCTCTCTGTGTGTATGTGTATGTTGTACATACACATGTGTATGCACATGTGTGCGCAGACACGCACACGTACATATTTTACATATATGTGTCTTTTTCAGTTCTCAGTGAAGTTTAACCAAACTTTTGGGGGACAGAGGATGGATGACAGGTGGGAGAAAAAATGACATAGAGCTTTAATGGACTAGTTTATAAAAATAAGTTTTTTACAATATTTCTGAAAACTGCTGCTCTTTACTTATACTCATTTTAGACATACTTACACCCACTTGCTCATTTGCTCTGCTATTGTACGCAAGGATGTCTCAAGGTAACAGTTAATGTTTATTAGTCTCCTTCATTCCTGAAGTCTTTCTTAGACCATGCTAGACTAAGCTGATAATTGACACTTAATTGTGGGCACTAGGAGTATACTAAAGCTATAGTAAACTTGATGATACCATTGAGTGTGCCAGCTAATTGTGAAATCTCAAGAGTTCCTGCTACTAAATCAAGGACTTGACTTTACTTGCAAAAAGGGTGAAATTCACACTAGTAGTAGCTTTGTAAATGTTAAATGTATGCTACTACACTTTCAAATGTATTCCTAATTAAAATGATAATAATATAGTTTAACTTGCATTTAATACAGTTTAGTCTTTATTTCAGTAGACTTTTAAATTAAATTAAGCTACTGCATTTTTATTAATATGACTCAAAAGCAATCAGGATGGAACTCCTGCAGCGTAGCACACTCAGTTACTGAAAAATCAGGTTACATATGGCTCTGAAATTGACATTTACTTGCTCATTTGGACAATAGGCTGTAAATGCACCTGTGACCTGTAACAGTTTTGCTGCAATTACTGTTATTTTTTAGAAGTTATCACAATGACTACAAATTTGAAAGAAACCATAAATAAAGGTTTCTGCCTTCACGTATTTGTTGATCAACAAGGAAAGAAGCAAGAGTTCTTATGAACATAATGACACCAACTAAAAAGTGAAGTTGCCCTGGCTTCCGTAAACTGAAAACACTATTATTGTGATTCAGTCTCCTGCAGTTACTTTCTCAGCTTTCAAACACCTTTGCTCAAACACATCTCTCTTAATGTATGTGTTTAATTCTGAAAATAGTTTGAATACATGAATTATCAAATGATCCTTAGAAAGCACTGAATACACAAATGTTACCTTTTCTGGAATTTTATTTTAAAAAATTAAACTAACAACAACAACCAAACAACCCCCAGAAAAAGATCAAACCACCACGGTATTTGGGGAGCGAAGCAATTCCTAGATCAAAAAAATTCCATCCTGTTTAGGCTTCCAGAGATCAACAGACTTTCAAATAGCTTTCCGTAGCCTATATGAAATGTATTTTAGGTGATGGACTGATCCTAATTAAGTATGGCAGATGTAGTTGATAATAAGAAATTTGGATACATTTTCAAGATTGTTGCAAATGAACTACACCATAGGAAAACCCAGGAGATACGCGAGTAAAGTTTTCCTCATGTTGTAGAACATAAAGAAACTTAAACTGAGAGTCACGCAGTATGTGGTTTCCTGAATGTTAATCTTTGGCTACAAGAGAAAAAGACTGGTACTTGCCACCTGCTCTGCACTACTTAGACTTATTCTGACTAGATAATGCATTTGATATTCAGCATTGCTCGTAGGTCCTTTTCTATTGCATGAACAAATGAAAAACCCCACTGATCTATATAGTTATTAAAGAATGTGGAATTGCAATTAAACACAAAGATGATGTTAATGGCAGTCTTAATTCTTATTTATTAGGGGTTTTTATATATATGTTGCTTTTGCAGGAAGTGGAAAGCTGAGAGTGAGAAGGTTATAGTAAAAACCAGTGAATTAACTATTTTGAGAAGTGAGCTTCACTGGATGGTGCCATTTTAGGGCAGCTGTGACAACATCACTGATGTTTTATTATGCAGTGTTCTAATTTAATCCCAGCTGTGACAGTATTCATTCTTTTCAGGACATATACTGAGAACTGTTTTATTTTTCTGGGTGCATCTGCATAAAATGAAGCATCTGTTTAAATTTAATCCAATTTTTAACTAAAAATATGAACTGCAATTTGAATTCAATCATTAGTGCATTTACACATTGTCCAGTAGGAATGGCATTTGCACTTGAAAGAAATATAAATAATACCTTTGAGTAAAAATTGAAAGACAGCAGCTATAAAGACAGTCACTCAACTTCATGCTTTAGATTACTCCCTACCCACAACATCTAAATATATACTAATTTGTAAGTATGTATAAATTCTTAATTTTCTGTTATACATATTTAAAGATGAAGGAATTAAAGAAAAAGTGAACAGTTACAGCTGTACTAAATTTGCTTCAGAGTATTCAACAATTTATATAAAGCTTAACAACTTTGTATTTATAGAGAATTTGAGTTGTGACCTAGACTTCATTTAATCCACCTATTTACAAGTAAAATCTGCAACGAACACTGATAATGATAGAACTAGTTACAAAACAATATTGAAATAACAGCAGGAGGAACTCTGTGGCATCAACACACTTTATGCAATTTCAGGTTAATTCTGACTGTATTATGGGTTATAAACAATTCGGTGAAGCTGACTATTGGCATTTTTTTGATTGAATGATAGTATTCATGGTTGTGCATACTAATGTATGGATATTCCCAGTTAAATATTTTAATATGATAACACAATATGGGCTGTCAAGATCAAGAATAAATAATGGATAATCCAGACAATAAAAAATGAAATTAGTTCCGTTCTACTTCTCTTGTTTTTAGAGATGTTACCTACCAAAGCAGTATTATTAATGGAGTGAAAATACATCTATTGGATTCACTCCATGTGTGTAAAACTGCTCGATTATAGTTCCTCTGTAGTTTACACATAAACTATACTATAATTGTTGACTTTATTATGGTGGGTCAACATAGGCGAATTCTTATGCAAGGCAATCAAACTATGCCTGCTTACAGTTTTGACAAATAGCATAGTTCTTGTGCACACTTATTTGTTGGTGTTAGGGTTGGAATGGGAAAAAAATCTGCAGAATGACTCTCCAGCTTAATGGCTTCTATTTACAGACATGCTGCCCAGGGACTGAAATGCTTGTATAAATTGTGATTCTTGTGTTATAAATAAAATTGTGAATATAAATTAATTAGACATAATGCTGTAAATATTGGCTATTTTTACTAGCCCACAAAAACACAGCAGTAATAATGCTGCTTATAAATATAAATATGAGGTTATATTACTATTTTATCAGCATTTATATTATTTGGTTAAAAATATTTCTTTGCTATTTTATATCCATAGCATACTTCGTATTATAAAGAAATATTAAA
The DNA here is from genome assembly GCF_023638135.1 of Falco biarmicus. Lineage (NCBI taxonomy): Eukaryota > Metazoa > Chordata > Aves > Falconiformes > Falconidae > Falco > Falco biarmicus. The sequence goes on from NC_079290.1 coordinate 64,397,735, forward strand.
AATCCTAAGCCAAGCTTAGAAAGTTAGCTTGCTGAAATATTTTTGGAATGGTGTTTCCTAACAGGCCTTCCACAATACAGAGACTTTTAATTACTGGTGATAATACAAAGTAAACACTAAAACAAGGAATTTTCTATGTCAGAATAAAATTGACTCGTAAGTGTAATTCCATCTTTTTTCATTCAAGAAAGTGTACGTTAAGAGAGCTATTTGTTGCTAAATATTTCAGTTACTCTTTCTTTTTTTTGCCCCCTGTCTCTGAGTGTTCACCTGAGGATGTTATTCTGTCATAGGGTTTGATAATTCCTTCCCCTTTAAGTCATAGTGCCTGTCTACATTATATAAGTCAGCATGGTAATTGAGGATAATTTTGTGTCACAGAATACTACAGTACCATCAGTTATATATGAATTAGTTCTCTTTACTGAGGGAGGCAGAGCTAGCCTGGATGTGTCAATGTATGCACACTGTTGGACAATGAGGGAACGAGCAATTAATCATTCATTGTTAAATAAATAAATAATTAAGTAGCTATAAAAATCCTGAAAAAATAGAATTTCTATGAAAGGTCTGAGGATCTGAAAAGATCTGTTATCCATATAGAATTGTATTGAATTTGGAACATCCACAGGCTTGATGCCAATATAGAAAACTGATAATAGATGATATGAGTTTCCATCAGCTTGAACTGAATATACTGCATACATAACATCAACATGAAAAGGTCTTGCCTTTTATTTATTACACAGCAGGGAAGGGGGTGGGGGGTGGGGGTGGGCGCGAAGCAAGCCTGAAAATCTGCTTCTCTGCATACCAGGTTCTCTACATCTTCAGCCACAAGAGATTTGATAGTTCATATGATCCCAATATAATGTCAATGGTTTCAGAACTGCAACTCAGGTGGCATTGACCTCCACTGTGACAGATCTGTTGCACGCGAAAGAACAGGAAGCAAAGGATGAGAATAAGTTCAGTATCTGTTGATTGTCCTTGTTATTTGAATACACCTGTTTTTCTTGCAAATGCTCTTTGTAACACAAGACAACCTGTAGAGCAGGGAGAATTTATCACTACAGAAGTTTACAAAAAACAATGATGCAGCTTTTGATTTACAAGTAAAACTGAATTAGTGTTTTATCTTGTTTTGTTAAGTAGTTTTGACTTAAGGAAAAAAAAAAAAAAAAAAAAAAAGAGGTGCTATACATACATGTCCTTCTATTTCCCCAGCAACTGATGCATTTTAAATGTTTAGACCATGGCACCATCTTGTTTATACTCTAAATTAACAGTGTTAAAAATTGGAGCATTGATGTAGTGAAATAATTTCCAGCTAGTGGTTTCTCTAGATAAATTTTCACTGGCAACTTAAGACAAGATTATAAAAACTCCTGTGACAAAAAAAAATAATAATAAAAAAAAACAAAAACAAAAACAAAAACAAAACAAAAACCAAAACCAGAAAAACCCCAACAAAACAAAATAACAAAACTAAACAGACCGCAAATGCTAACTTCTACTCTTTTTATATTAATTTTTTCCAGATCTTGATACAAAATCTTTAGTACGCTGTAGTTCAGCTTTGTACTCTGAGCTGTTCTGCTTTCCAAAAAGGAAGGGAAGAATTATATTATTTACAGGAACATATTTATAATGATTAATGCATAGGCCTGGCTGAAGTAAGACTTCAGGCTTTCCTTGCAAATTGTAGTCATATTGTGCCAGCATTTTCCTGGAGCACTCTGCTGAAAGTTATACTAGAAGAGCCATTGTTTAACCCTTTTACACCAAGGGTTTTTTAACATGGGGTATTTTATAACCTTTCCTTTCTGTCCTTGTTTGATAAATTATTATACATGTTCTAATTTACCCTTAGCTACACTTCAGCCCCTGCAAAATTTTAGGGTATATTTTTCTTGACTATGTTAAACACATACAGCCTGTCTTTCACCACCTTAACTACTGTCTCCTAATTGCAATCTACACAGCTCTTCAATCAAAATTTATGCACTCTCTTCTCTTTTCCTGTTATCTTCCTGTTTCACCTTTCAAAAGTTGAAAACTTGCTTCTTCATATTATCCTCTTACACCCACTTCTGTGTCTTATTTAATTCTGTCTGCTATCCTCTTTGCTACTTTTGCTACGTCCATATAACCCTGAAGTAATTTACCTGCTTCTGTTATAATTATTCTCCAGAGAACATTTACGCACTTTTCCCTATTTGTAACAATCTTTGTTATTACCAAACCTAGTAATTCTCTGGAATTCCCAAGTCAAAGTGTATAACATAGCCAATAATGAGATGATGTATAAGTGAAAGTCCAGAGATCCTTTTAGCAAGACTGAATTTGGGTATAAGAAGAGAAAAGGAGGGTAGGGTGATAATTTTTTTTTTATTATTTTTCCTTTTTCTCAAAATGTGGAACTACAAATGCTTGATCTAGTTTATCAGCATCTACATCTGTCCATAGAAAGAAAGTTTATAATAAATGTTTTTTGGTGAAACAAAAATGTCAACAAGACATGTTTTCAACTCATGTGTGTATATATATATATGGTCCACCTTCCATGCCGTTTTCCTGTTTTAATTTATTCCTCCTTTGTTCCCACCTATCTCTTTTCTCGCTTCTTTTACCCCCTGCCAAAAATATCTCAACAAACAAACAAAAAAATGGAAGTACTTCAGTCTTCAGGAAATGATCATTCTTGCTATGTTGTTTCAAGAAAGGTCTGCGAGTTTTTTCATCTGTGGGATTCCCTGACAATCAGCTTCCAGGTGTGAGAGGAAAGAAGAGCAAAGCTATTTCCTGTTTAAGAAAAAGATGTTGTCCAGTGATAAAGGAAAAACACCCTTACTCCACTGGGTCACCAGTCACTAAACCACTGTTCATACTCAGCTACCAGCTCTTGGATACTGGTGTGCAGTTGAGTCCATTCCAAGGGGAAGAAGGAGATCACACAGGTCATAACACCCACCCAGGACATTTGCATCCTGGTGAGGAGGTAGATAGTGCAACGCAAGATTGGCCTTACTCCCAGCCTGACCAGAACCCTGGGCCCTATCAGTGGCTTATTCTACACTGGTACAAAAGGCCCATCCTGCTGAGTGTTCAGCTTTCCAATACCTGTACATACTTGGAGATGGCTTAGAAGGCCAGTGCTATGACTTGTCTGGAATTGTGACAGAAACCCAGTTCATAGGTCTCAGCCAGTTAGAACCAGCTTGCTCAATATGAGTGTTGGCTGCTGAACGTGTAGGAGGAATTAAAGTTCCCAAGGGCACCTGTACCAGACTATGTTTCATAGGTATATGTGGGTTCTCCCCCTCTCCAACATGACAGATTACAGTACTCAAAGGCTTTCCTCACTACTCTGGGGATAATTCTTGACTCTCTGTTCTACCAGTGAGGGCTGGTGAGACATTGGCATTTCCACAGGGCATCTCAGTTGTATTTCTTTGGCAACACTCTCCTTTGTATTACGTAACCCCTTGCTGGAATGTCTTTGGCAGCTCAATGTCCCTGAGCTGCTCCTGCAGCTGTGGTCTCTATGCCACAGTAAGAAGGAAAGCATAAGGGATATTCATCAGACTATGAATCATCCTATTCACAGCTCTTATTCAAACAGTCACCCCTGGAGATGGTCAACAAAGGAATGAGTCTATGTCTACACTCCTTAAGAAATCTTTGCCCTTGAGAGTCAGGAGGCTGTGGAGAGGCTGTTGTACAAGCAACAGAGAAATTCATTGTATCTTCACAGATCTTTAAGGCTTTTCATCTCTCCACATATTTTTCTGGTGATAAAGGAACTGCTGCACTGCTCCTCCCATCCAATCTCGTCCCTGCTGCAGGAGAAATTGGAAAGAGAAGATAGTCAGGCCATCTGTCCTGTGTCTGCCCTGGAACAGAGAAGTGAGAAGGTAAAGCCAAAAAAAAAAAAAAAAAAAAAAAAAAAGGACACTAAGCTAAGGCAACAACTATCTAAGGATGCTGAGCAGAGTCGAATACAGTATTTCCATTTTCTGGAGGACTATTGAGTTGCCCAGATGGAAAAATGTCAGAGATGTTTCAGACTGCATGATTTGTGGTTTCCTGAAGAGACCCTCTGATTTACATCAAGATTTTATTTAGTTCTTGAGCCACTGTTACTGTGTATATGTGTGTGTGTGAAAGAGCCATTGGAGCCAGATGGTTACTCAGCTCTGCTGGAGAACTCTGCACTGGCCTGTTGTGGAAAAGTATTGCCTCTCCATACTCTCCTGCCCCATCTGTCTTGGGAACAGCCAAGGTCTTTACAAAAGGCTGTCCTAGTCCTCCTGCAGAAGTATGGCATATGAGGTCCCTGCAGTTCTGACCCCAATTTAGTTGGCTATGAATTGTTAACACGTGCACTGCCTTGACATATGTGCTTGCTGTGACAGGACTATGAATATATGAGTTCTGGTGGGTATGTCATGAACTGCTTTCTGGCCTCTGTTTATAGTTGTAGGTTTTCACGTAGAGAGGTGGAAATGAAGAATTTCCATTGATGGTTTATAATACCTTGGCCATAGAATGGCAATCTTTGAGGTAGGCCCAAGATAGCAGCCTCAATCAGAAATATCTGCATCATCAGAACAAGTGGTCTGTATGACCACACACCTCAGTAGTCACTTGACAGCAGGGAAGCCTACTGCAAGTGGGGTGGCAAATCTTCAGCAATCAGAAGACCTCTGCTTTCCTCTTTGCTAGTATTTATGCCTGGAACCTTATGTAACAGTGTTGTAGGTGGGTATATATCTTTCTTTGCATGGGATTTCAAATACACTCTTATGTGCATGGATTTCTCTTGTTGCTGGTTACTCTAAACTAACAAGACAATACAGTTTCAATAGTCATTTCTGCACACAACAGTATTTTCAAAATATCTTATAATTGACTGATTTAGAGTTGTGCTAGGAAAGCTGTTTTCTCTTATCAGATCCTCAGACTCCAAAATGTAGTGGCTATTTTAGCTTCTGATCTATTGTACATGTAAATTGGTGCAGTTTGACCATATGCTTAAACCTGACCTGGCAGAATTCCCTGTGTTTAATTTTCCGCTCCCGTGAAAGCTCTTAGATAATTCTTTGCATTCACATTTCTTTCTGATCTTCCCTTACAGCATATGGAAGACATGCTAAATAAGTATGAATACCAAATGGATGATCATAATTAAACTTTTATCAGCTCTTCTGGTGCTAACTATTTATTGCACCAGTTTTATGCCACTGTAACACCATTGGAAGTGAGAATTGATACTCTGTGGGTTGGGCTTTGAAGTGTTTTTACAAGTTCAGACATTGAACTAATGGGGAAATCATTAAGTCTGTTACTTGTTGCTTTGCTTTGTTTTCTTAATCCAGCAGAAAGAGTAGTTTATAAAGAGCACTGCATTTACTCTGAATCTACTAAATTATGAGGAGATCTTATTACAAAACCTGCATCTTCAGGCCTACAATCACTCCTACATCTACTATGATTTCCTGTATCTGCTATGATTTTCAAAGTGGTTGGAACACAGCAGAACTTTCTAGCATTATAAAATCTTTGTGGCCAAGAAAGCAAGCAATGACAATTAAAATCTGCTACGACTCTGCCACTAATGTCTGACCTAGAAATTATAAAGGGGGCTTGAGTATTAGATGGGACTAACAAGGGAGGTTTTAATAAGAGCGTGGGTTCAACCAGTCTTGGTAGCTGAAAGCTTCTAATGTGTTCACACAGTCTGTATGAAAAAAGGCAGGTGGTTACAGAATTCATCTTTCCTGTATGCCACATTTTCTGGGTTGTATTCCCTGTATTTCCCAAGACCAGTTTAGAAACCAGAAGAAACTTGTTTTCCACACTCAAGTATATTCCTTATTACAAGACTAGATTTTTACTAACTGGAAGAATAAACGTGCTTCCACATAAGAACCGTCATGCTTCTAATAATAACTGACACTATTTGGGTTGTATTGCTAAATATTCAGAGTTAAAAACCATAGATATTCTGAAGTTACTATACAATGAAAATATAGTATTTTGGTTCCAACATGTTATAAAGTATTTTTGCATATAGTTGTTCCGCTAAGAACTGCTAGACACTCAGTAATTATACATGCAATTATAGCTGCAGTGAAGAAAAGATGGAAAGACCAGATCAGATTATCATAACATAAAACAGTTAATTTCAAAAGCAATAGTGTTCTATAACAACTTATTTGCACCAGCTGTGCAATCTACACACATACGAAGCTACCACTCACAGCCCAGTTGACTTGTAGAATGTTTCAAAAGGCACAATGATTTTTTTTTTAAAGTGAGATCTGCCAAGATGGCTTTTCGGATGCAGATATATAGCAAGCAGAGCAGATTCATAAAGATAAAACCTGGACATACATCAATGTAGCTCATTTGTCAGGTAGGAAATAGAACTTTTTAACTGTAAAACATAGGTATATTTCCTTGAGTAAAAATGTAATCACAAGGATTGAAACCCTGTGTCCCATGTCATTTACCCTAACACATAGTCATCGTTGTGGAGTCATGACATTATAATGTAAGACCCCGGTGCTAAGAGGAATATGTGTGCCTAAGTGTAAATCTCTTTCATAGAGCTTTTCTATGATCATGAAATACAAATCAGTACTTCATGCAAAGTCTTATACCAGCATTCTGGAAGACTGTTTGCTTGTTTTTTAAATTAGTCTTATACTGATTTTTTATATAGGAAAACAAATATTTTAAAACAAATTTTTGGTGCATATGCAATATGCTGCATGATTTGAAATGACATAAAGTCATTTATACAAAATGGGAAATGGTTTGAGTGCATGAATGACAACCATAAAATTGTTTTTCCTATAAAATGTGAAGCTTTAAAATTTATATTCAATTTAAAAACAGAGAAAGGGGATTTTAAAAACTATGCTTATTATTAAAAGGTAAATCACATAGTGCATATATACTAAATTCATTCTGACTCAGGACATAACATTTTTGGTTCTGACTCTTGGCCTTTTTAAAGACTTTATTTCAGTGTAGTCAGAATCAAAGAAACTCAAGGAAAAAAGATAAGTGTCAGGTGGTCCTAGTGCAAGGATAATTCTTCTGTATGCTGCTGTTGTATCTCTGGAGGCTGCAGACTATTAAACTGCACTGATTATACCTGTTACCCTAATGCATTATTCATGAAATTGGCACCACAGCATCTTCAAGCAGTCTGTCATTTTCCATTACTTTCCATCAAAGAAACCATATGCTGTTCTAACGGTATATTGATAGCAGGGCATTTACAAAGCAGACAGTCACATGGAAGCACTATCTGCTTTCAGATGAGCTTTTCAAATAGTTATTATTAAACACCACTTTTAATGGCCTGTTTGATTATTCAGTGCTTAAACTATGAAACTCCAACAAGGAGAGCGATTGATGACTGCTTTCTCTATGGTGAAAATGATTTAATTCTCATAAACAGCTTGCCATTCAATGGAACTGCACTACAAGGTATTTTATCAAGGATGCTGTACAGTGGATTTTGTTTTGAAGTTTTGTTCCTCAGACATCTCTCAATTACAGTTTGAATAGCTAAGAAGTAGTGTTTCATCATGAGAAATCAGCCTTATTCTCCACCCTACCCTGTGTGGAGTAAATCATGGTTTTGAACAACAACCTATTTTTTTCTAGATCACTTTTAAGTCAATCAACAATAATAGGATTCTGTACACCAGCTGATAAACTTCCCTGAAGATTTTGTCAAAATCTTTGTACATAATTCCTGATTGAGGAGAAAGCCCCCAAAATCCTTTGGGTACCTAAGGAGGTGTAACAATTTGACCTATTCTCATATATATTTGATAATTTCACTAACCTATCATTAATAAACAATGTTTTTGTAGGGAATTACTTATTTTATAATGTGTTTCTTGTAAATCATCAAAAACTTGTAATAAGACTGCTATTCCTTGAAATATACTGATTTTTTACACTTTTTTTTTTGTGTGATTGGATCAGCATTGCAATCCATTGTCATCTGGGTCACCAGTTGGTTGTGTTAGGTCCAGCATGCACCAATGGGCTTTGCAACCTCTTTCCTGCTCCCAGGGTTGGGGTGTGGGTCACAAGGGCCAGCTCCGTTGCAGGGTGACCTGGGACACCTGTCTGGGAACAGCCTCTGTGGACCTCTCCTCCTGCAAAGGCTGCACTGGAGCTCAGACCCTTTGCCCTGGCTCTTCCCTGGGTTGCACTGTAGGGTTGCCTGTGCCCTGACAACTCCTCACTGGCCTCGATCACCACCTGCTGTCTTGGCTGGGCCTGTCCCTGTCCCCATCCCTGCTCCCATGGCCTTCCCCAGCCACCCCAGGACCTTTTCTGAGCCCAGTTACTGTCACTGATCTTTCTCTGCTCTCCTTATTCAAGCACTGTGGGATTAGAGCTTTTTTTGGTGAGATCCTTACCCTTCCTGCCATGCTGTCACCCATCCTCCCAGGTCACCTGTCTCATGGATCTGCCCACCCTTCTGGCTTCCTGACACCATGCATTATCACACCCATATAACAGAAAGCAAGAATTTGAAATGCAGTTCAGTCCTTTGAGCCCCAGAAAATATGAATACCCATCAAACAGCTGTGACAACTGAGGTCTGCAAACATCTGTGAAAATGATGACAAAGCTGCTATATAAACAAATGGTCTACTTTCTGGCTGTTAGAAACAATCTCTTCATTTCAGTGCCAAATTATACTTAAGGTGTAATTTTCCCTAAAGAGAATTCCTATGCAAAAATATTTGAGATTTGTGGAAAACCTTGTCAGGGTTTCCTGTGTTTCAGTAGATTTAATTTGCAATAAATTACTTGTTTATTTGTTTGTTTTAGCATTTTACTGTTCCCTGTACAATGTTTATAATGACACTAGCATTTTTGAGGTTTTGATAAGGTATGTATACTGATGGCATATTCTACACCATCAAAAGAAGTCCCCTGTCAACTTAAAGAATGAGCATTTTTACTTGTGTGATTTTTCTTAAATTTTTGCAGCATACACACACACAGCTGGGGATGTGACAGATGAAGCTTCCTGTACACATTACCCTTATTTTATTTTGCTGTATTTTGTACAGTGTAATTTTCCTCTTTTTTTCTCCATATGTTTGATAACATTAGCATATGTTCTCTGCTGTAGCAGATGACCTTTAATTGTATCTCATGTTGTGAGGCTGATGTTATATGACTGAAGATTTACCTTGAGAATGTCTCAGTAATGTTTAATGGGTCAGTCTTAACCATTCATTGTATTTAAACTGTCCACACAAAGTGCTTATGGATGGTTGGTTATTTGATAGATGCACCAGATGCTTGGTGCAGCTCAGCTCACAGGAGCATTGCTTTAGTATCAGCTATAGGCAAAGCTTTGAGACTCACTCTTCAAGACATTTAACCATTTTGTACCAAGGGCATGAAGACAGATGATGGGTCACTGGCCGAATCATTTGATGTGACAGCTTTAAAAAAAGACACAGACATACAGAGAAGTGTTAAGAATAATTGCATGGTACTCACTTTTGTTTGAAGCCAGATTTTTTTTTCCGTTCCAACCATGCTGCTTTTCGCAGTACCTGTATTGGCTTTTGCCGTCCTCTGTGTGACTCCAGTTTCAGGCATGCCTCCCTCAGCACACACTGCTGTGGTGTTAGAATTGTCCTCAAATTTCAATATTTACTGTAGGTTTAAAATGTTTTCTACCAACAATAAGACTTTTCTCAGGTGAAACCATTTGTAATGAGTAACATACTTTCACATATGTATATGAAGCCCATGCTTAAACGCACCTAATGATAAACTAAACCTGTCCAAGAATACTGCCTTACCTGGTCCCATTTTAGGTAAAACATGGTTCTAACATTTCACCTTTTCTACAAACATTTACCACTTTAAGTCAATGGTTACTCATTTTGCCTGGACAGAAATCTCTAGATGCTTTCATAGAATCCCAGTACTAATGAACTTTTGAAAAGGCAAGGAGCATACATAGACCTTGACTTTATTCTCTGAACTTCCCTTGATTTTGCCTGAGAGCAGAAAATCATGTCAGTATGGTCTTCACCAGTCAGATTACCTTTAAGGAGAATTCTTTCCAGCAGTTCTGCTGATTGTTATTCTGTCAAGGACATTTTCCAGAACCTGAGAGAAACAACAAACCACAGTGGCTTTCACGGTCACTATCATGCTTGTAGAGATGGATGACATTTCCATTTTAAACTCTCAATCTATTGTGGCTTTATTCCATATGGTGATTACTAGTTGCTCTGGTGTGAAAAGAAAAAAAAAAGTCTGCATTTAGTCAGAATTACCACAGAGTTCACTGGCAGGCACTGCCTTACCCTGAAGCATCTGGATAATAATTTCAAGGCTTACTGATACAGTACTCCCAGATGATCCTGAGCTGGTTACTGTGAAACTTGATCTAATGCTATTCTAGTTACGGCAGATTGACACTTTAATAAATAATGTGTACTACAGCTGAAATCTCTGATGAGATGGTACATATTGCTGCTCAGGACTTTTCATTCCAACTCACTATCCTCAGCTTTGTTCAGTCATTGAATTATAGCTATGTCTAGGGATCAAACTACATATCTACTGTTTTAAATATTTCAGTGTTTAATCCTTCTAGGAGTTTGATTTTACTTGTTTTGAAGCCATTAGACAGTTATTGACATGTGACTCCTCTTTAATCAAAGTTTAGATCAGGAGTCTTCAGCACATATACCTTCTTACAGAGCAAATACCAAAGTCACAATATCACTGTGTTACCATCTTATTCCAGTCACCAAGTAACTGAATTTCAATACTTCACTGGTGAGGCCAAGCTGAAGATCTGAGGAACATCACGTGAAAAACAAGATGTTATTTGACTTTTTGATGTCACTAACATAACAACTGAAGTGTTTGTATGTTAAAAATTGTCATGTCACACATTTTTAGCAATACCGTTGTACACAGATCGGCAGGTTACTTTTGACCCCACCTGTGCAAGTTGTAGTCAATACATAAGTTACAAATAGCACTCAGGGTTCTGTTTCAATTGCCACATGACTTGTATATTTCTAACGTTGGTTGTTTATTTGCAACTTTATATGGTGAATCCTACTGATATGACAGTGATGTTTACTTCAGTAGTGCCCAATCAGGAGTATCAGGACCTGTTTTCTAACATCTGAGCCCAGTATGAAACTAAGCTGGAACAGACTCACCAGCAGAGAGAGCGTTATGAAGAGCTGTGAGTTGCAGAGATCAAACACACAACAGTTCTATTCACTTTTCAGCTCATGTGTCAATAGCGTTGTTTGAAAATTTTATTGACGTATTTAAGATCCTCTAAAGATATTTGTTCTTGCTTTTATAAAATTGTTTTGTCAGAAGAAAATGCCACTTTTTTTTTTCTTCGACTGACATATTCCTTTCATATCTCTAGAGTGAGAACAACAGCACTCAGTCTTTATAGGACTACTCCAATTAATATGAACCTTATTGTTACCCCAGATCACTGAAGAAAATGACTCCTTTATGTCCAGCATGTGATTGAATGACTTCCAGCAACGGTCTCTGCTATTTACCATTTTCATTACCTCAAGATTTCATTGATTGAAGATAACAGATAAAGTACAGGAGAGACCACACAATTAGTTGATTACAGTGAGAAAGCACCAATTGTGTCTTGTCTGTGAATGTGATTTCTTCTATCATTACAGTAGAACAAAAGTTGACAACAGTGAATGCAGAGAGCTCACCTGACTGTGTGCTGGGAACAGTAAGCTTTGGTGCCAGCTTTTTGCCTTCTCCCAATTAAAATGTTTGCGTTTGGTTTTTTTTTTGTTGTTGTTGTTTGTTTTTGGGTTTTTTGTGGGTTTTTTTGTTTGTTTGTTTTTTAAATAATAATAAAAAAAGAGCAACTCAATCAAGAGCAGAGGACACAGATCTCTAATAAAGCTGCATTTCAGAACAGTTGATTATTCTCTGAAATTTCATGGAAGATAGTACTAAGGGCAGCAGTCTACACTATAATTTAGGTAACACTGTAATGGTTTTGCATGTATAGAAACCATTGAGATATAAAGTTAGAAATGGAGGTCAGGTTAAGGGTCTTTCAAATGTAATAAAGATTTAGAGGCAGTGTGTGTATCTGAAGAGATCTGTTACTATAGTAAAAGAAGCTAAACCTGTTATTTAGCAGCAGTATGATCTTTATGACCATCCTCAAACAGGTATATGAGTGGTACATTTTCTTCTCTCATGAACTCTATCAAGTTGGAATTCCCTTTATTTTAAATTTATTTTCCTTTGGTATCACCTCTTCCTTTGATTTACGTATCTTGTGGGCATGTCATGAAGATCTCATTTCAAATGGAAGAAGAGTCAATGAAGAACAGAAGTGCTTATCTTACTGTTAGGAAAAACAGAATCTCCATGTCTTACTGATAAACAGGAAAGATACAGCAATAAAGCTTTCATGGAAGAAATTCTACCTGTTATTGAGATTTTCAGATGCTATGGTTTTTATCATTTTTTACTGTACTAATGGTTCTGTATTAGAAAACACTCATGAATAAAGTTCCATATCAGCACTGTTTCTATTTAGGACAAGCACATTCATTTCAAGTGCTTCTCCTCTTGCTTTCAACTCCACTTCGAATTACATTTTCATAAAAAAAGGTCTTTAAGAGAAGGCATTGCAGTATAACAGAAAGACCATTTTGAATTTGCTCCAGGAAATTACTGTGTCAGAAAGAAACCAGGAATTATTTTAAGAACTTGTAGTAAAACTCTCTTATTCTTATTGCTCTTCCAAAATGTCCTTCTTACCATTTTCTTCTTCTATTTTTGTTCTAAATATGAGTAGAAATTATCCACCTATGATCTGTGCAACAGCACAGATGGGCAGAAAGGTTTGTGTTGATCTGTGGAGAAATGACTACTAACTTGAAGATGGAGATTGTTGATATAGATCATAAAAAGCATGTTAAGACACTAAAAGCAACCCCCCACGCTCACTTATTTGTATGGTTTACAAAGAAACACGGTAGCTTCTCCAGCCTTTAAGTTATTATCATCTCAATATAATTTAGCTTATGCAATGGGAGGTATTTCTCACAAAACAGTTACCACTAGAATGTTCAAAACTATCCTGCTCTGATTCCATTCTGTTTCTTTATTTCAGTTATTCACGATGTGACTAGGTTAACATTACATTATTGAAAGAAACATGGAAGGCCAGAAGAAAAATAGGATTGCAGATTTGTCTTGCTTAAACATAAATTAATATATTCTGGTGTATTTACCTATGTATTGATGCTATCTATGATTTTTGCAATAATTCAGAAATATGTACTAGTATGAAGTGCTTTTTTTGAAACATAAATTCCTAATTTCTTATTTTTAAAATGTCACCTATTTACATTATTAAGGATTTAATAAATTTAAATTAAAATTATTACAAAACCTGTAGAAATGTATTTTTTTAATCACTTGTCAAATGTTACTATAACTTGAACAAAAAATGTACATGCAAAGAAAGAGACAGAACTTTCTATTACAATGTCTCAGCAATGTAATAGGCTATCTATCATCTAATCTCTAGAATACTGTGCTGTCTAGACTCTATGAAACATTTGTAACTTAGATTTACTCAGCTGGATTTTAATATAACAAAAAACCTAAAACATAGATGAGTCTTACATTTTTACCTGTCATTTGGAATTGGTTGCTAACTATTTAGGGAAATGTTTAAAATAATGTCTTTTCATAGAGCATGTCAAGTATAACAAACTACGTTAATACAACTCCTAAAAAGAAAATTGTATCAAGTCTTACAGACAAACAAAAGAACAAAAAAAGACTAACGAAAAAATAATACCCCCCACCTCATTAAAATTCATTTGAGAAATTATTTGATAAAAAAGTGAATGCCCAAAAATGATACCTAGGTGAATATATTTTTTTAAAACTCAGAATGAAAATTGTCTTTCTTTTTTTTTTTTTTTTATCTTTGTGTGTGTGTGCGTACTATTGATTGGGATGTATAAGAGTTGGAAATAAGCAACAGAATATACTTTGGTTTATATATCTCAATAAAAAAATATCTTTTTTGAAGATGTTTTGTACTTCACGTATATTTAAAGTATTTGTCTGTAATCATTACCCTTCTATTTTTCATTACCAATGGTGGGAACAGTTTGCTGTTTTCATTTTCCATCCATGTCAGCATTACATGCACTGTGTTTGATGCTCTGTGAAAGTGTCTACTTTAACAAATAGAAGGATGACAGGCTGGAAATTGTCTTTTGCTCCTGGAAAAGTTACGTGTAAAAAAGAAACCAAATTGACTATTACTGATCTTCTTTTCCTCTGTGCTAGTTCACACCTCAATGAATATTCTTTTAAGATTGTTCTACCTTCAGCTTGTAGATAACTATTTGAAGACTTTTTCAGTTTTGGTTTAGGTGCTAAAACATATCTCTGATGATTATGAGTATTCCTTCTGCCTGTCTCTGCCCTCCTTTGTTAAAGTGCTTTGAAGTACAGATGCTATAGTACCACTGACCTAAAAGACAAACCTCCCCCAAATTAATGAAAAGTGCGTTACAGCCTGCATATCATTTCAAATAAAAGTCTAAACAAAGCCAAACAACTTTTAAGGCTCATCTGCACCCCACTGTTATAGAAAGTCTTTTGAGCATTAATACTACTTTTCCAATTTTCAAATATATTTATTATAATGGTTTCTTTTTCAATGTATTAAAAAAAAAAAGAAAGGAAATTAAATTATTTGTATCACAAGTGAATCATTATGAAACACAATTTTTGCTAAGTAATACACTAAGGATTTTTTTGGACATACTTGAAAAGGTGCCGCATTCACATTTTTGTAAGTAAAATACAGCCAATGAGTTAAAATTTTGATTATAGTCACTTCTATCAATTCTATTCCTTAACAAATTACTGACAACAGCAGTCCACCTTGCTATTATTTTGTGAAGCTTTTTTGAAATTACGCAAAAGTTATTTGTGAAGTCAGTCAGCTGTGAAGAATTTTCAACTTTGGCACATGTTGAAGTAGGATGGAAGTGGATACCATAGGGGAAGATAAATACTTCCAAAAATCAACCCTCTCCATCCCAAACATTGCTTCGATCTTTTTCTATTTGTATTTTATCCATTTATTTATTCAATATTTAATAACTAACATTAGACAGACTAAAAAATAAAGTAAATACAAATCTTAAAGAGAGGGACCTTAACACTTTCAATGGTGTAATATAGCACCAGCTGAGAATATGTTTTTAGTTGTATTTTTCTCGAATGGTTCTGTATCAGTGTTTTTCTGCTAAGGTTTTCTCAATTCAACACAGGTAACATTCACATCTCACCTAGACAATTTCTTTATATACATGCCTTTTTTGCCTGCTTTTCTTCACCTTATAGTGAAAATAGAAACATAACTACTAAACATTATGTCTTGCTTTGGAACTACAGAAAAGGAAAAACACAATGAAAGCCAAACAAACACAATAATTCATGGCTTTAGAACACTACATTGAATACTGGTGTAATGATCATGGTCATGAGCTACAAGGATTACCTGACTTGCAGGTGTGTAAGTTCGTGACTGTGGGGTGCTCAGGATTCCATAATACACAAGGACACAGAGGTCTGGGTTTCTGTGAATTTCCTTATTGCAGATTACTGCTAATAAAACAAGTACAATTTATAGGTTACTACAAAATGACCACTGATAAAGCCGGTATATACACACACACACACACACACACAGTTTAGATAGATAGATAGATAGATATAGGTAGATAGTTACAACAAGTATTACCTCCAGAAAATTACCTCTAGAAAACAGAATTACCTCTAGAAAAGATAGCATATGCTTACGATAATTTAATCTATGTTCATGGCTAAATGAATTATGTGAGGTGTTACCAGTACAGCACTCATCAAACTGTTGCCAGGAGTGGGCAGAAAAGTTTATTTTTATAGGTGCTCTGCATCACGGAGTTTGGAGTTAGCCAGGAATCCCCAGCAAGGGTCTGATCTTTCCAGATCTCATGCAGAGAAGCTTTTGCAGAGAAGTTTGTGCAGAGAAGCTCCCACAGAGAAGCTTGTCTGGAGCAGACAGAAAGCTACATTTTATATCTTTTTGGTGTAGATATGTAAGTGGGTACAGGACAGCATTTCCTGGCTTTGTTCATGATCACAGTTTCTTTGTTCTGCCAGCTGTATCTTACTAAGCACATCACAGCTCCCAGTTAGCTGATCAGGGATGTCCTGGTCTCTCGCTGAGCTCATCAGGGACATCTCAGACCCCTGTTGAGTTCACCGGAGTGCTGAGCTCATCAAGAAAGCCTCGGGAGCTCCTTGCTAAGTAGATATCCATCTTTGTCAGTATGTTTACTGGATCACATATATGGCTGTTCACATCAGCTGAGAACTGGAGCACTGCAGCACACCTGGAAGGCAATGTAAAAAGGTAATAAAGCAGACAATGCTCTGTTGACTGCTTAGAACTATCCTTTTCTCAGGACTCTTATATATATATATATAAAAAAATCCTGTGTTGTATAACCTAGGCATGGAAGAGCAAGAAAATTGCAGGCTCTTGTTCAAGAGAAGTTGTGCTAATAAATGGTGGAATTTCTTTCTTCTTAGCACTCAAACAGAAATAAAAGATTCTCTTCAATAATTATCAGTGTAATGTAATGTAATGCTTTCTGCTTTCTTTTTGAGTTTCTCAGGGCATGTAGCCTTTTATTTGGCATCCACTCAGAATAATATCGCTGAAGAATTATCAGTTTATTATCAAAATGGTTTTTCACTTGTATCATAAAACTTTTAAAGAAAATACTTTCCCTCCCTGCATTACCAAAGATGCTAAACTTCACTTTTTTAAGTCTTTGTGGTAAAGGGCTTATACCAAATTTAGATGAATACCTTTAAATTAATATTAATTACTTTGAAATAACAGAATATTGATACTGTGTTGGAATTATCTCTAATCCAGTACTGATAAAGTGTTTAAGTTATTAACCCAATAATAATGTTTCTACAAAAGTTTATTTTTAAAAAAATCAACAAAAAAACCCTACATAAAAAAATCCAAACAAACCCAACAAAAACCAGCTACATGTACTGGCTGAAAATTAAAAGCTTCTGTTTAGGAATAAAACAGTAACATCATTTATTTGACTGAAACCATTTTATTTAAGTCAAAATAGATGTAAGAACATAGTTAAGTATACAGATTAATTTCTCCCATTTAAGAGGGAAGTACTGCAATGATACATTGGGTGTTTTGTTATGCAAATATGAATTCAAACAAAATTAATATGTGGTTTTTTAATATTTTATTTAAAAATATGCATAAAACCAAAAATAAAAATATAAAGGTCACATTAACTAACTGAACTACAGTTACTTTTTGCAGGATTTTTAACTGCTATATATGATAGAAGTATTAATGATTTAATAACAAGTAAACTCTATGACAAAGGTTCAAACGCTAACACAATCAAAATCATAAGTTTTCTGATACTTGCTTGTTGGAGAATTTCCCCTAGGTTTCCTTGCTTATAGAGGTTAAGGCAGTTAACACTAAATGACTGTAAAATTTTATTCACATAAATGCATCCCAGCTACTACATGGTGAGTTACAGTCTTAAGTTAAGGCATGAGCCTATTAGTAACTATTTGTTCCATGCACCCATGTTTCACTTAGTAGATGTACTGGGTTGGAGAGTTTAAAAGAATGAATTGTGGAACGTACATAATCTCCACTGACATTTCCTTCTGCAGCTGTAGTGCAGTAATGGAATAGATTTTCGTGCTCTCATACTCACATAGCCCTAAATAACTTGCAAACCACCATTATCCTTCCATCTTCATATTAAATTATAAAGAAAAAAGATATAAGATAAATGTAATGCTTTTTCTTTTCATTCCATTGGTATCTTTTTTCTTGCACAGTTGATCCTTCCTACCAAATAAATGAATTTCTTAACAGAAATAACACAAACTAAACTTTTACAGTAGTCACTGTTGACTACTCATGAGGCTGGTTTCCACACAATTTTTAAGATCTTCTTCAGGACTCACTTTTACAGTCTTATAAAATCTTAACATGTTCTACAAGTCCACTTTTAAGCAGTTATGAACAGATACAAAGAATAAGTGGAGATTTACTTAATGTACTTGATAGCAAACAGTAGTATTTTATTATCATAGTTATTTCAGCCATGTTTCTTTTGAAAGTTTCTTGAATTTTTTCGATAATTATTTCCTATGGTACTTATAACTTTAGGCTAAAAATTGCTACATTAAAAAAAAAAAACAAACCAAAAAACCACAACCAAAATGAAACCCAAACCAAACCCAAAACTCCCACATTAGTACTATTAAAAAAAAAAAAAAAAAAAAAAAAAAAAAAAAAAAAAGGATAAAAAGAAGAAAGGTTACCTGAAAACATAGTATCTCCCCTACCATTTAATAATCTTTTCTCCTTCCTTAAAGAGCAGCATTACACACAAAAAAGTCACAACCAGCTATCAGGCCTGATGGGGCAGCTGGGCTCTGTAAAACACCCTTTTGGTATAATTGAAGGATTGAAGGCAGAGTAACTAAAAAGCCTCAGTTAACTCGTGAAGTGAGGATATGGAAAAACTTGCATCCAAATGAAATCTGTTTTAGGAATAATGCTACAGGAGGACTGCTATTTAAATATTTTTTTAAACTTCAGTTACGTGTTTCTGCTAGAAAAATTCTGTTTAGAAGATTTTAATCCTTAATTACTTGACTGAGTTAAAGAAAATCAAGATTCTGTGAAGGTTTTTGACTTGGTTACTGGCAAAGGAAAATCTTCAATGAAAACTATAGGAGAGGCTGAAAAGAGTTGTAGAAGATATTAACTGTTAGAAGTATGGTAAACAATCCCCCAAGCCTTATTTTTTCATGAATAATACGCCTGTTTATGCTATTCATATACTATACCAGTCATATGGTGTAATGAAAACTATACTGATCGTGATCATAGTATTATAACAATATAAAGAATTCATTACTAACAGCATTATTGGGAACTCACTATCACAGAACTGTTTACATTTCTTCAACAACTAATTTATATGTGATTAAAAGTATTTTGAAAATTCTGTGACTTCTGGAATGATGATATACTTTGGTGTACCAACACTGCACACTAATGCAGGGGTTTTGTTGTCTTAAAATATAAATTGTTCAACAAGTAATGCTGTAAAACAATCAGGTTTTCTCCCTGCTTCAAGCAATTACACCTTAATTTTATGGCTTTGCATTTTTAGTGTGTGAAAAAGTAAGGAAGTTTCAGGACAAGAAACACTTTTTTACAGTCTGAAAAACACCATGATCTGATATACAGATCCTAGGAATACTGAATGCAGGAACAACGTTTTCATTATCTAACTACGGACTCCCTAAATGTTGTGATGTAGCAGATGCTGTAAGTTAGCTCCACATTCACCTATTCTTTCACTTGAAAATGATGAAATTTTTTCTTGGAATCAGAAGCTGTGCTTCAAGCAGACTGGCTTTTCTAGTAGTCCTGGGAACTCATTTCCAGGGAAGGCAAGGACTCTCAAACATCCTTGAAATTCACTGCAGGATGGGAGAACAAAAGAGATTCAGATATTTACAGCAACCAGCACATCCCTCTTTCATCTCCTATATCTTGTTCTTTCTTTTTTTTTTTTTTTAGTCTTTATTTTTATTTCCTCACCTCTCCAATGTTTTTTGATAATTTTATCATCATCTTAAATTATAAATTCCACAGGTCAAGAAGGATTCAGGAAGCTGGCTGTTTCCTTATGCTTTCTTGGTACTGTTAGGCACAGCATTCTGTCCTGGTTTCAGCTGGGAGAGTTTTGGTTTTTTCCTGGTAGCTGGTGCAGAGCTGTTTTGGATTTGGTATGAGAACAATGCTGACAGCACACTGATATTTTTGGTTGATGCTGGGTAATATTTATACAGCAAGAGGGCTGGGGGGACATGGGAAACTGGGAGAGGACACAGCCAGGACAGCTGACCTGAACTAGCCAAAGGGATATTCCATACCATATGACATCATGCTGAGTGTATAAACTGGGGGAAGAAGAAGGAAGGTGGGGACATTTGGCATTATGGCGTTTGTCTTCCTGAGTAACCATTACGTGTGATGGAACCCTGCTGTCCTGGGTATGGCTGAGTACGTGTCTGCCCATGGGAAGTGGTGAATGAATTTTTTGCTTTGCTTTTCTTGCATGTGCAGCTTTTGCTTTAATTATTAAGTTGTTCTTATCTCAACTCTCAAGTTTTATATTCCTTTTCAATTCTCCCTCCTCATCCCTCTGGGTGAGGGGATGTGAGAGAGTAGCTGAACAGTACTTAGGTAACTTAGGGGTTAAACCATGACACTTTCAAAGAGGGAACTTAATCTTTTAGAAATAAAGAAGTGTGCAAGAGTTTCAAAAAACCTGTAGATATAACAATTTTAGTATTAGTAGTATTTACTCTGAAATGTTTTCAGAACACAGATCTTAATAATCCAGTTACTATGATAGCAACAGTTTAACTTCCAATTGCTTTTGAAGGAAAATATATTCAGTGATCAAATCTTTAATTAAATGTGCTCTTGAGGGGAGAAATAAAAAAAAAAAAGGGGGGGGGGGAAGGAAAAAAACCCCAGAAGCCTGTCATTTGTCTAAGACCTTTATAATAACAAAACACACTATTACATTTGAAAAAGAGTGTAGAGTGTATCTGTGGCAGTATGACAGAAGAAATATTTTTGATGTTGTACAGCAGCAGTCTATTAGTCTATTGTCTGCCCTCAACACAATTGCTTTTACTGTTCTCATGTCCCTTTTTGGGACCTAAGTCCTGTCTCACTTATTTAAAATTTCATTATTGAACTTAATATCTATTGAATTAACTTCAATAAGTCCATGGTTTCTTTCCAGAACAAAAAATACAAAATGTATTCAGAAAACAAACTTGTTTAAATGGGCACTATATTGTTTAGTATCAAGATTCATTTATGTCATAACCCAAACCCAAACACTTATGCATTTCACCCTTTAAGATATTTATTTCCTCCTGTACAGCATGATTTGTTGTAGAGAACATGCTTAACAATGCTGTTTACTTCTAATCATTCAGATGGGTTTACTTCTAATTTCAGATTTCTAATTTCAAAGGGAATCCTCTCTGTAGTCTTTGAATATTATTTCTCTGCCCTGATTCATGAAGTTTTCTAGATGACAACATTACTTTTGAATTTCAGCAAAAGAAGGGGAAAAGCAAAACCGTAGTACAATACTGCACAATGTCACATTGTAAAAGCATGGAAAAAAGTCCATAAATCCCTGTCTTCACAGAGGCATATAATCTATGTATTTACTACTTTTTGGAGATGTCAAACATCGTGCGTTACAAGCACTAGTTCAATGTCCTATTGAACATAATGAGTTTTAAAATGCCACATTAGTGGAGTAGTATGATAGCGAAGTCTGAAAAGATGTTACAGTCTCTGAGAAGAAGGCCTGCTTATGTCCTGGATACTTTTATAACAGTCCCAGGAAATCCAAGGTAGAACTAATCTATTTGTCAATAGGAGAATAAATGTATGTAATTTATCTGTACAGCTACGCTGCTTATGTTTGTCTATGGGCTATTAGCAATATAAGATATAAGCATGACGAACAATGATTTCTAAAATGGATACAATGTTGAGATAAGAATGTTAATATCCTTCCTTGTAGCTTCCCATCTACAGCTTTCTCCCTCTTCTCACCTCCTCCTCTGACCTGATACAGTCTGAATTACTTGTTTTTCTTTCAAGGAATAGCACAGGTTGCTGCAACAGGTAAGGTAGCATGACTACATCTCTAATTTTCCATTAATTCCAGCTATTAAAAGATTCAGGTATCACTCAGGTGATGTGACATGAGTGCCATGGTGTGAGAAACTAGGGAAAATTGGTAGGAGTTATAAAGGGAGAAATACTTAAAACTGCAGACACTGACTCTTTTCCTTCTTTTGGGCAAACAGTCCAGACATATCTTCTGGTATACTGTTACCTCTGGAAACTAATAGTTTTATGCTTTTCCCCCAAATTGGAGTGCCATAGAAAAGTGAGAGAATAATTTCAAAAAGGATACAGAATTATTATTTTTCTCCTGTTCTTTCTTATGTAAATGATAACCTCACAGAGCATTAGAAGGTTAAATTCCATCTGGTCTACATTCAGTTCTGCCTATAAGGAAGGAAAAGAAAAGGAAAAGCATATTCCCAAAGCCAAAATATCTTAGAAATAAAGTTGAATATTCTCTTTTTTGAAGAATACGGTAGGAGTAACAAATAATATCCACTATTTGATAAGGCTTTAAACTGTAAGGGCTAGTTGTCAGCCTCTTCACTAGCTGGTAAAGAACAGGCAGGAAAAACCCTTCCCCAAGACTCTGGATGAATGGGGTCAGAAAGGGGTAACCAAAGGGGCAGAACATTTGTCTCTTGAATTTTACAGTGAGGGTCTATTTAGAACTCAGTCCTTCACAGTATTGTTAATGTCATTGTCAGGTAAGTATGTGCTCTGCTCTTAGGCAGAAATGTAGCTAGGGAATTATGGGTTTTGACTGACATACTGCAGTAAAGACAAAAAAAATGTTTGTGCTTAAATGACATTTAATACTTTTAATAATGCAATTTTTTTTAGTTTAAGGAGTAAACACAAGTATATGAAAAAAGTAAGTTATGAGATAAGCTGAAAATATCTTTATGCATGCACTTTAAATGTATGTCTACATGAATAATGACTGGTATCCTTCTGCCCCAAATTAGTTCTTTCTGAAGTAATAAGAAAAGGGATTGTTTTGGACTTCAGCCTAATAAGTGGTTAACTTTATAATTTGGAAAAAAACAAAAAAAATAAAACAACCAACAAACTGTTGATTTCAACTTTCTGCAGCATTTATTTCTAAGAAACAGAAAAGATGGTTTTTGGAAGTGCTCAAACACAAATTTTGCAAACAATGATATGATAAATTGTAGAAAATAAATTAATTCCTTGCTTACTCCTGCCACTCAGATAGAGGTTTCAGTTATTCTGTATTAAAATATATGAGACATATAAAAGTAATTTCTGTGCAGAAATATAATGCAGGTAATGTGGACTCTTTCACAGTGCTGAATACTTCACCTTGTATTCACCTAAAAACTTACCATAATATATCTATCTAGACAGACTGAACGGGTGAACCCATACTTATACATTGTGGATGGAGTAATGCACTTCACTCATATCAGAGAAGCAACAATATACTTCATTGATATGAAGTAGCAACTTAACAAAGTTCAATGGTGAATGTGATAATGGTTTCACAAGATTCAATGGCAAGCTACACTTGATTATTTACTGCTTAATTTAAATTAGAGGACAGGGTCAGACAAAACTGTCAGGGAGAGCATCCCATTGAGTCATGAGGCTCAGAAACCACCTCTGCATTCTAAGCACCTTCTCAGAGAGGAGTCTGGCTGTGGCTGAATCCAAATGCATTCCTCATCATACACATGGCCAACAGTTTATGTCTAAAGGATTATATATGCATAATCAATCCTTTATATCACTTAGCTAAGATTTCAAAGTTTAGCATGCTATCAATCACTTAACGAGATTCTGTTGCAGCAAGGAATCTCTCAGTCTCAAGCAGTAACCTTGAGAGGTGTCCCTGCTCATGGGGAGATCCTGGCATGCAGCCTGCTGCGGTGCAGGAGACCTCGAACCAGCTTTGGGCTGTCCACTACTTATGGAGTTAAGGTGACTGACTTATAGTCACATTTGCATACCAGCCGTAATTTGGTTGGCTCATGCTCAGCTAGCCCTCAACTATGAGTAAGATTTATGGCCCTTAGCTGTTGTGTTCTTATCTGTCCCCTCAAAATCCAACTTAAGCTAACCCATAGCAGCCATCACAACCACCACTGGTGGCTATTGCTTAAGCAGAAAAAGTGGTGGTGGGAGCACATGGCCACACTATGTTCAAAGATTTTTGCCCTTCCTTACTTGTATGGCATCAAATAGTTGAAATTATTTTTGTGTTACATGAACTCTAACACAGAATGGTTTTTGTTTTGAAATAAGCAACACCAGAACAGCTTCATATGGAAAGGTTGATGAATGTCAGCCCGGCTGGTCCTTTAGACATTGTATAGAAATAGGAATTTAAGGTAATGCAAATCTATGTTCTTTTTTCCTTGGATATTCTTCTGTCTGTGTTTGCATGAAGAGATATGAGGAGCTGAAAACTTGAAAGTTGCTTTTGAAAAATTACTACTGTATCATAATCCTCAGGACCTTTTCTAACACTACCATTACTAGCTATGGCATGCTATCTCTTCAAGACATACAATTCGACCTTGAACGCTAGGCTGGTAGCCACAGGATTTTGTGACTCTCTCTAGCTTAATATCATCTGATAGTCCAAAAATGTTCAGAAACAGAAACAGAGGAGTTTTGTTGATTAAGTTGGACAGAAGCATCTTGTCAGAGTTTGAAGAAGGGAATGATAATTTCCTGACCATATACGCAAATGGGATTAGGTATCTAAATTGTGTGATACCACCAAGAAAAAAAAAAAAAATAGTTCCATGTTTAGAAAGCACCACTGAAAGTTTATTGGAACAGGTGCAGAGGTTTCTGTGGTATCAAGTAGTCTGTCTTACTTCTTTGGGAAATATGAATATGGTTATCTTGTAAGATTCAAAAGCCCTTTCCATTCATATGTCGTTCAGTCTTTTTTCCCTAATGGATAGTATGTCTTATTAAAGTCCTAAATAATTTTGCTTAAAGCTAGTAGTGAAAAGACCTATGAGGTGTGTGCAGTTTCTAGGCGTATTGATTGGTAAATTCAGTTTTATGTGATACCATAGCTCTGTCAAAATCATTTTCCTCTGAGACCTTAAGCTTGTAAAACAAATAAAGGAAACCCATTTACATGGTTACACACTGAGAAACCCATGCAGAAATAATCCAATCTGGGGGCTCACATCTGCACATCATATCGCCTACTTTCCATTGAAGGTGGATGCATATCCTGTGTTTCCATTTTTTTTTTTTTTTGTGAGGCTGGTAACATGCAGACTGTAGAAAGTATGGTGATTCTTGTGTTTGCCCAACAACTTAGGGAATTAATGGTGATGAAAAGTAATTGTTACGAGAATACAACACTGTTTGTGAAACCTGCCTCTTAAATGAACTTAACTGGTAGGAGAGGACCGTACTAATAAAGCACACAGCAACTACACAGGAAATTAACAACTTTGCTTATACAAAACTTTATTTTCCCCGGCCTTTGTTTTTGTATCTGGTATATTCCTTAGGTTGCAGTAACAGAAATTCCACATGATTAGAGCAATAAAACACTTGTGGAAAAGTTGAAATATTCTGTCCTACTTTTTCTGAGCAGAATTTCCTATCTTCCATTTTCCAGAAGGAAATTGTGTGTAAGATAATTTATCCAACAGTTAACCATAAGTCATTTGTAAACCAAATTCTTATCAGGGTGTATAATTCATGAATGTTAGTCTACAAATACTTGTGGTCAGCAGATGAAGCTGTAGGCTTCCTATTCCAGAAATAAGAAGAACTGTGATACATGCAAACTCCTGGAGGTCTGGAAATGGACCAGCAATGAGGAAAACATGCATTTGACACCCTTACATCACAAACATATTGGAAAAATATGACCAATAATATTTGAAAGCTGCTTAGTCTTTTAACAAAAAAATTGAAAAGAAGAAGACATTAGAAATAGATAAATGTTTTTAAGCGCTTATGGAGTTCATTTTCCCAGAAGTTATTGAAGGAAATTCTTCTGTAATTCCAGTATTACAGTAAGCCATTTATTCTAAACACAACAGGAAAAGGAGTATCTATCACTTGGTTATTTTTAAACTGTATCCCGTAATACATTCCTGATAAATGAAGCATTGCAGGGCCAAGATATAATGGGGAAAAAGCACTACCAGTGAAAGCACTATTGTCCTTGTATTACCTTTAATCTCAAACAGCAAATGCATAGATATCCTTTGTTCCTTGGGAAGAAAAGTTTCTTTTTCATTACGTTCAGTTCATTCGCTTTGAATAGCACAAATACGTCCATGCATATTTTTTTCTCTGTGTTATTCATCAAAGCACTTATCAAAGTGAAGAGGCACTGACCTTCTGTTCCTTTAGCATTTCACTCATATTGAGTCACCACCTAAGTAATTCTGTTTTGTCTTAATTCTGTTATAACCATATTTGGCAAAGGACCATTCTCTCAAAATACAGCATTATAGAGCCACATTTCTATTACCAGAGAAAAGCTAATGGGTGGTTAAGTCAATAAATGACATATTAAAAGTAAAACTTAAAAAAAACATAAATTATGAGCAATCATGGTTAGTGGAAAACATAACATTTATCATTGGTTTGGAATCTGTTACAGAATTTAGTAACTAGGTCTGAAGTTTGAGGGGTCAAAGTGCGAACAGGAAATATGCCACGTAAGCCCCTGTTTAACCACCAAAGGCACTTTAGCCAGTGCAGCATGAAGAACTATCATATTTAATTTATAATGAGCCTGGGATGAGTGCAGAAACCATTATTTCATCAAAGTAACTTGCAGCTCTTTAGATGCGCAAATTTGAAAGAGGACAGAAGTGTCTTTCTTGACATTACACCCAACCTGCACCTACTTTTCCCAAATGACACATTTCAAAATAGCATTAGTTCATTAAGAAACACATACAAATTCCAAAGAATTTTAGAAGATGAAAGACATACTTTGAACAAGTTAAGGAACTCATGAATGTTACTCTATTTATATATCAATTTACTACTCTATTAACATAATAGCTGGT
Source organism: Falco biarmicus (assembly GCF_023638135.1). Taxonomy (NCBI): domain Eukaryota; kingdom Metazoa; phylum Chordata; class Aves; order Falconiformes; family Falconidae; genus Falco; species Falco biarmicus. The sequence continues at coordinate 64,424,705 of NC_079290.1, forward strand.
TGTGACACTGAAGCTAGAGTCATGCATATGTTGAAGTTAAAATATTCAGAGAATGCAGCTCAGTCTTTGAACACAAAAGTAACGTATTTTTTCGAACAGAAAGAGCATATATGTCACTCACCAATGAAGTATTTCTTCATCTGATAAAAATAATTTATATTATAAAAGAAAATCTTTGGACATTTTCATTGTCCTGACTTTATGGTAAGATAAAATAAAAGCAACGGGGGGTGGGGGGGGTGAGGAAATAAAAAGACCATAGTATATGGGTATGAACTAATAATATACACAGCATATGTTTCTGATATAACTGAAGTGTCCCCAATAACATTTTAAAACAAAGTAATCAGTGCAGATGTTTGAGGCAACTAATTTCAGTGGTATAAATGTCCAAAATGTGCAGTGCTGCAAATATGACTGCTGCACATGCTTATGCATAGAGTTTTCTGATTACATAGGCAAACATTTGCTTAAAAAGTACTTCAGTCAATAGGGAAGAGTGAAAATTATTCCAAATGTTTTAAAAAGACACATTTGTTTCCTGAAAACTACAGTGAACTGTTTAAATACAAACACTGGGTTTTTTTTATTAAAAAGTTAATTTTAAATTATAATAAATTTTAAAATAATTTATTTCAGTGTTGTTAGGCTTTAAGATGAATAAGGTTTTCTTCATGTTCTCAAAAGTTTCTAATGCTGTCTTGTCAAAAATACAAATGTTAAGTTTTTGTCATGCTCCAGTTACTCACTTTTGTGTTCACGTCCTCTTCAGATCAAATGGTAACTGCCCTCCTCCTCAGGGTTGGGGCCTGCAGAACTGCTGCTTACCGCAGGCTCTGTACCTCCTGTAGAACTTGGAGCACTGTATTGGGGTGGTTGGTTTCTCTGAACAGGCCATCATGATCACTACAACATAGGACAACCATGATCATCACCCAGGCTGGAATTGCTCTCCTCTTCTCCAGTGCAGAAAAGAGGTTCCATAACTGCAAAACCAGTTCCTAACTGGTAGGAATAGTATAGTGTTATGTATGTGGGATGATCAGCAGTGGATACAGGCAACTGCACATGGAGGGTCATTTTAAGGGTCCTCTTCAAAAACATGACACTGTTATTCAAATGTCAGAGCATCAGCTTCGGGAAGAACACCATGAAGAGAGCTCCTGCTAACCTGAACTATAATTTCCTAATACAACCCAATAACTAATTCAAGTCAACACATCCAGCCAACTGTGCAGTGAATAAGAACTTTATCATTTGCTAGAATGACAATCCCTACAAAGTCTTTCCAAGTATGTCTAAGCTATAAGTACAGCCAGGCAAATACTTAAATGGTACGATCAAACCATTCTTTCCAGTTCCCTTGGTTATTTTGAAAACAGTAAGGTTTTGTTGGGGTTGTTTTTTTTGGGTTTTGGGGTTTTTTTTTGATACTCTACACATTTTTTTCAACTACAGAAGTAATTATTTCAGGGGCTCTATTTTTGTTTTAAACTGTTTCCAGCATTTTAACATTCTTCTCAAGATATGGATCTTTGTAACAGGCACCTCTTTATTCCTGTTTCATATTCCCACTGCTTACCTATTGGTAGTGACATTGGAAGTTTCTGTTTATTTTATTATGTATTTAGTCTTTTGGAATCTTTGCATTCTAATATAGTCTGTAAACACAGGTTACACGATCTAGTTATGAAAATAATATTTTTCATGTCCTAGCTGACCATTTTGTCCATATCTTCTTGTGACAATAAACTGCACTCTTCATTATTTAACTGGTTGCACAATCTTTGTCATCTTTAAAAATACTAAGGGGTTAGGAGTCTATTCCTGTTCATGTTCCATCATACTGCATTCAGCCATGTTATCTTCAGGATTTAATCACTTTTATTTAAAAATTATTTGTGCTGATATTTTATGTGTATTTATATTATGTTGCATTTAAAATCACATAAATATAAGTCTCTATATAACATGAAATTTCATGGGGTTTAAGGTATGACTGTAAGACTGAAGTACATATAGAAAGTTCTGGAAAACATTTTGATTAAATGTGTACCTGCATACAGTCATATTTTAGTTCCACAGGGCAGATGGTAGGGCATATTTATATGATGCAAAACATATTAGACAGGTAGGCTTTTATCCCGCCTATGTGCACTCATGACTGAAATGAATTTGTAACGAAACCATTCTCAGTTTGTCAAAAGTCTCCCTCAGCAATATTACTAAGCACATAAAAAATGTTTTGTAACTTGTATTTTGGTATTGGTGTGTGGGAGCTAGGGGTTGGTACATGGAGAGTGAGGTTCTTTTTTATTGCTGACTCTAGACTTGTTTCTTACAGTAAGGAGAGACATTACCACAAGAGAAGGCACTGCACAGTGTTGTTCATAAGACTTCTCTATAAGGCAACGAAGAATTAAAGAAATATTGGATTGCAACTTACATTAACATATTCCTGTCACAAACTTCCTTAGACTGAGTTTTGTTATTATTTCCAGGTAGAAAGACTTCACAGACTGTAAGAGTGACATTCATTATAAAATCTGTGTTGATGAGTCTGCCTGCATTTCCTGAAGTAGCTATCATTGTTCAGAAGATGCTTCCTCTCAAGTGTTGAGTAACTTGTCTACTCTTATATTCACTAGAGTCTGTGTGGATACACACTTTTCTGAAAATAACATTTCAAATCAATGATATTTTCAACAAGATGATGTCACAAGTCACATTCCAAGAAACCTACACTTACTTTTTTGTGCACTGTCAAAATATCTCCTTACATTATGTCTGTACTCCCCTGAAAAGCAAATCCTTCCTCCAAACTTGAGGATACATTAGACTCCTATAATAGGCCCAGGCTGTATAGGTAGAAATAAGTTGCTTATATAAGGCACAAGTGAATGGCTTTCCATCTCATGGAAGAGGCTGTCAGAGCTGTCCTGCCTGCTATGTTCAGCAATAAAAGTCTCTGCTTCACCAAAGGCACAGGAGAAATAAAACAATATTGCACATTCCCTAGCACTGGACTCCAAGGTCTGAAAAGTGTGTACTACATGATAAGATGTATTCCTGCTGTCCCTGAACCAAATAATACGCAGAGCTGAAAGAATGGCCTTCTAGACCCATTTTCTGCACTCTGGAAGGGATCAAAACAGGAAGAAGTTAAAACTGATTCAGCAAAAATTAAGATCGACAGTACTGAGGTGTTTAGGACACATCACATCCCACTGCCTTGGGCACAGCTTGTGGGATTTACTCAAACGGCACTAGGCATACACTTCAGCAGATCAGTTCACACTTCTTAAATAAAGACCTGTCAGCAGCATACCTGGATTACAGCATCAAAGTGAAGAGAGGAGACATGTATCCTGGTACAATAGCACATAGGATGACAGTGCTTTTTATTCCAGAAGATGATTGAATTTAACAAATGCAAGAAGCAGAGAGGTACATATCTGGGCTCTGCTCCCAGACATATATATGTTGATATTACTTATACAAACACTTGGTGTGGGTCCATATGGCCTTAATGTTAAATTGTGAGTGGAGTGGGAAAGATTAAGCCAGATTGCTAAATAGATGAACTCCTGCCAGCCTGCAGTGCTAAACTCTTCATATACAGAGGCAAAGGACACATTAGAATAGCCACCTCTTGTGTACCTTAATACTTGTAAGGTCATAGTTTAGTTCCATCTCACCACACCCTTCAGATATCACGAGCTATGTTCCCCAGGATGATCAGTTGCCAGCCAATCTCTCTGCTATTTTCATAGTTCAGAGGACTTTTGAGAGGAATTCCCCTTTAGATTTTTACAGGTGAGTATGTCTGTCAGAGATGTCTTCAAGCAGTGCTTTTAACATGGGAGCACCAAGGGCTAGCCACCTATTTTAGTATCTTGGACACTTTCTGTTAATTTTAAAATATTGTTTAAAATATTTGCTTTAGAGAGAGAATACAAAGTGGTCTTGGAAGCTCTAGCTGAGGGCATAGCTGTATGGATGGAAGTGGTTGTCAGAAGTTTCACAAATGAGATTAATTTACCTCAAGCACTAACACATATTAAACTGCACTAGATCACCACTGACAGAAAAATGATTCTCTTAAATATCTACTTTTAGCCAAATTATTTTCATTCTTAGAAAGGGATTCACTTGCATAACACTGGTGTGTAGTTCTGTATTAGTTTGATGGTGATCTGCTAAACATGCTAAACTGTTAGCTCTGGGCTTTTTAAGGCATAGCAGTGGCACAAATATGCCCTAGTGTAGTCATCCGTCATTGTCCCTTTCTCCCAAAGTACTCCCCAGAGATGTAGACTCAAAGTTGAACCTAAGCCCTAATGTTTTTTTCTCTTTTTACCTCCTAGTCTTCCCCAATCCCCATGGCCCTTTTTTAACAGGCTCCAAAAGCACCATGTTCTTCACTCAAGCTTCAGTGGCCAGGGCCCAAGAACTTCAGCAAGGTCACTTTCCCCATGAAGAGCATTGTGGAGCACACTAAGCATCCATACTGACAGGAAAAAAAAGATCTGGACACACTTAGAGGTGTTTGATAATGTGTATCAGGGGCGTGCTAAAAATATCTAAAAATTTTAATGTTAAATTTTATTATATATTCATATCACTCACCTACGTAGGTTCTGGGTTGGCTGAATCTCATCTACCCCTGCTCATCAGCCCCAGGTCTCCACACATGTGGTATGGTCATGCCTAGACAGAGGGCTAGCCTGCTTGGAGTGTCCAGCTGACACTGTTTGCAGTGCTGGCAGATGGATTATACATCACTTTCTGGGTCTTCACTTATTGCAGTGGCTCTGCCTTGTAATTCGTCACACTTTTCAGTTAACTCCATATTTTACCACACCATGTCAGTCCTCCATGGGGGCTAGCAGCTCCTAGGGGCTGGGGATGGCAGGGGTAGGGCCCAGCAGCCAGTGTCTCTCCACTTCAGCCAGGAGCAGGGCAGCCGGGGGGAACAGGGGCAGCCCCAGCCCTGGGCAGCGCGCACATTCATGGGGACTGGAACGAGCTGAGGCCTTGCTGGGATAAGAAGGGCTGACAAGGCCATGACACACTGTTGTTGCTTTGGAGAGGAAGATGCAGCTGTCTCATGTGGTCCTTTGACACTTGTAAGTTACATCTGGAGGAGACCACATATACCCTGAAGACAGTTTTTGCCCTTACCAGGCCATGAAGCCTCACCAGCCAACCCTCCCTCCATCCTTCAAGGGGACTGGCAGTATCACACATCATGGGCAACCCAAAGACATGCTTGGTAGGGACTGGGCCTGTCCATACCCCTTCTGTCTCTTTTTTTCTACCAAATCCACTTGCCCTCAGGCTTCTCTCGCTGCTTTAGAACATAAGAGAACCCCCTTCTTAGGCTCCTATGGCTGTAAAAAGAGCAGCAGCCATTTGGGGTTTATAGGTGTTATCTCTTTATGATGCCTGGTGTGAGAGCAGCTCCTAAAGAGACTTTTTCTAGCTTCAGTACCAGGTGATTTCATACCACAGCTGTAGGAAGAGTTTTAAAGCTGATGGTGTTGATGGCAGTGTGCACCTGTGCCTGTTTTCCTTCATGACCACCATCGCTACTGAAAGTGCAAACATTCCACCATATCTTGCCGTATTCCCATCCCAATTACCTAGCTCATGCAGCTGTTTTGAACTGGCTTGAAACTGGCTGATGCCAAGCTGCACCTTAAGCCAGACAGCATGTGACTCTTGCTAATGGTGTAAATGCGAAGTTCTAGGTTTACCTGAATGGCTGTTGGCTGAAAAGTCTAGGATTTTGCTTTAGTTTGGTTTTGTTTTTTCTCTTTTTTTTCTAGGTGTGGCAGCTAGACCTGCTACTGGAAGTTGCCATATGTTACGTTACCTGGTTAAAGGGTAAGTACTGTAAACACAAAGGGAGAAGGGGCCAGGGGAATATCAGAAGATAAATTATAGCTTTATGAACCTAGAAACCTTCTCAGTGAGAATACAGCACACTGGGAAGACCACCCAGGGAGAGCAGTCACTGTCCCTTGTGTGAAACTCCCAGAGTCACCTTTTGATGACCTTAGAGAAACTGTCCCTGCAGTATGTGCTGCAGACTATAGGGAATAACAGTTTAAATGGGTCTAGAGCTCATTAAGGCATGCAGAGGGAAGAGCATTTGGGACTGTATAAAACTTATGGAATGCTTTAAGGTGATTGTGGGAGTGTAAGAAACTTATTAGAAGATATTTAGGGGAATGACCAAAGGCAGGGAAAGGGAGGAATAGGGGAGGAACAAGCGTGGGAAAATACATGAAAAAGGGATAAAACAAGGGGCTTGTGTGGCACAGTTTTTTACTTACCATGGCAGTCTATACTCTTGTTAAATTCCATTTCTAAATATTTTCTGTGTGGGAGTGCACTCTCAATTCTGTGTGAATGCTGTTGATCCTGTGTGAATGCTTGTGACCTTCAAAGTGGACTAGCCTGCAAATATGAGGTCTGATTTCCAGCAGCTAGAGTGACACCACAAACCCCAGGGACCTGTAGGTCCAAGCGCCAGCAACTAGGGGAAATCAGGGCTCTAATGGTCAGATACTGGATAAGCCAAGTGTCTAAGTACAGGAGAGGCCTGTATCTTGTGAGTGTAGACATTCCACTAGCAAATTTCAGACCTCATCGGTAGAAGAATAAGAATGGGCGATCTTTGCTGTTTATATTTATGAGGGCTGTTTGTGTTTATAAGGATGTGAATAAAAACATTCCCCTCTGCCTGTGTTGAGCTGTGTGGCTAGCTATGTGTTTATTGTGTGTGACTGTCGGGAATACTTGCGCCTCCTAATTGTTGTCAGGACCTGGGGGCACTGCAGCATCCTTGCATGAGTTGAATAAGGACAGGAGTAGCACCCACAGATCTCTAAACCCACTACATTTAGCAATCTCTTGCACTGTATCTTTGCTAGGTGATGGCTGAGATACTGGCCAGGCTACCAAAGCCTGAGAAGGTGTCTGCAAGTCCCTGAACCTGTGTCCACAGGAAGCAGAACTCTGGATTCCTTTGTGGCTCAGGGAATGTTGCAAAGTCTGTCAATGGCCTTTTAATTTTGATCATTGATGCTTGGGTTATTTGTACAAATGGAGGGTATGTAGAAATGGAGATATGTGTACAAATGGAGGTATGTTTGAGTTGGTCCTTTCTTCCCTTCAGATTTTTCAGTGGTTGCCCACCAAGGGCCCACTAGGAATGTACTGGAGGGGAGAATAATGCCTGAGTGTCATCAGACCTATCCAGTCCTGGGTGGTAGGTTTGGTGTGGATCTCTCCAAGCATGGAGTGTCATAATGTGTGAGAGTGTGAAGTTACTGTGGTTACACAACAGGGACTGTTGAGTTTGCAGCATGGATGTGTAGAAATCTGTGACTCGTAGTTCCAGTGTGTGCAAGTGAACTTTAGTATGGTTGTGTCTTTCATCTCGTAAGAAGACTGACAGCCATCCATCCACCAGGATAAGAAGCTCTTACTGCTACTTGTGTAAAATCTAGGCTGGTAAGAAATGCAGCAAGTGCAAATGCATAGCAAATAAATGGCTGAGCAATGCTGGCCATTCCTCGTGTTCTTGGGTACACAGATACCAGATTTCTGGCAGTGTTCCCAGCCGCCCCAGTGCCCTCCTCCCTTCATGTGCCTGTGTGATTGTGAGTTCCCAGGCTCTGCTCCCTGGGCGTATGGAGCACAGAGCTGAGAGGAGATGGCAGTGATTGTGTTATTTGATGCCCTGGGATAGATGACAGGTTTGCTGATTCCCTTCATCCCTTCTCACCTGCCACCTCCTTCCTCGCTGTGTTTCAATGGCTAGATTACACTCCAAATCTCCTTCCTCTGTGCTGTAAAAGGTGAGTGTGGGAATCGCCATGTGGGATGCAGATGTGTGCTTAGCTCCAGGAAATGTGCTTGACATTGTGTGCCTTGCCTGACCCAGTTCCTGCTGTACAGTTGGCCTTCTTGTGAGAGAAGTGATATTGTATAAGGACCAGTGTCCTTAATGACACTTTGCTCAGGTGTTGAGGGGCGTTTTCCCATAGATACCACTCTATAGAAAAATAAATTACCTTTTGGGGACTCTAAATGGAGCTGGCTGATGCAAATTACAGAGGTGATAAGGTATGCTTCAATGGGAACCCCTGAAGGTTTGACATTTGCTTATGTGGCTAGAAGACAAGTTCAGAATCTCTATCATGGTGCAAGCTGGTTAGGCCAGGTCAGACCTCTAACTGTTTGTTAGTCTTCCTTGAACAGTAAATCTGCTTTAAGAGGTCTATGATTTTTTTATTATTTTATTTTCCAGGTTTCCTTGTCAATGATGCAGTTTACCATGTAACCATACAAAGACTGTTTTTAATGCCATAGAAAATACTTTAAAGTATAGATAGAAAATAACTATATGAGAGCAGAGGAGGGTAGTAAACTCCTTAGGTTAGATGGATATGAAATTAGTCTGAAAATGAAAATACCATGACAAATTCTCAACCTGTTCATATCAAGATAATACCAAACACGATTTGTCCATACTATTTCCACTACAGAGTAAGCTAACCTCAGATAGTCATATGAGGTTAAAGTAATTAAAGCATTTCATAAATAGGAAAATGAAAATTGAGACAAGCAGTTGTGGTGGCTTGACCTTGGCTGGCTGTCAGATATTTACCCAGCTGCTCTCTCTTTCCCCCTTCTCAACAGAACAGGGTAGAAAATAAAATGGAAAATCTTATAGGTCAAGATAAAAACAGGAATGTCACTTACCAATTAGCATCACAGGCAAAACAGACTTGGCTTGGGGAAGATTAATTTAATTTGTTTCTAATTAAAAACGCAATAGGATGGTGAGAAACAAAAACAAAACTAAAATCACCTCGTTCCAACTCCTTCACCCGCCACCTCCTGCTTCCTCCCAGGCTCAACTTCACTCCTTCATTCTCAGCTCCTCCACTTCCTCCATTCCCTGGGCAGTGCAGAGGGATGGTGAATGGGGTCTGCAATCAGTTCATAACAGCTCCTCTCTGATGCCCCTTCCTAACACTGTTTCCCTGCTCCAGCATGGAGTCCCTTCACTGATTGCTCCAGCATGAGTCCTCTTCACGGGGTACAGTCCTTCATGAACATACTGATCCAGTGTTGGTCTCTAGCAGGGCATAAGTCCTGCTAGAAAAATTGTTCATACATGGGATTTTTTCCATTGGCCACAGCTCATCCCAGGAGCCTGCTTCTGCATGGGCTTTCACAGGGTGAAGCTCCTTTCAGGGCATATCCACCTGCTATAACATGGGGTCCCTCACAGGTTGCAGTGTGGATAGCTGCTCCAGTGAGATCCTCCATGGCTGCTGAGGGAGAACCTTCTCCAGGGGCTTCAGGCGGATCTTAGCTCAGAGGCCTGGAACACCTTTTTCCCACTCTTCTTCTCTGGCCTTTGTGTCTGTCAGAAAGGCCAGTCCTGCAGCCCCTGGCTACCATTACCTTGCCACGCAAACCCAGTAGAGCAATGAACTTATCGTTTCAAAAGGCAGGTGTGTGAGTGTGGGTGGGAGGGAAAACCCAACATTGTTACTATCTATAAACATAAGAAAACGTATCCATAAAATTAAAATGAAGTTAGTTACCAAAATTCTTCCAAGTAAATTTTCCTAATACTTATACAGAAGCAAATAGTTCTTCACTAATTAATCAAAATAATATGAAGACAATATGAAGCAGTAGAGCACTAGGTACCACATTGTTGTCCCACAAGCAGGCTCATTACCTGGTGCACAGTGCCAATTGACACACCGAGTCAAGGCATTTCTATTCTTTTGTTCTATTTTGCGCAAAGTAGGGAGCTGGGTGGTAACCCAGAAATGCGTTGCTCCCTGATTGTCAAACCTTTACACTACTTATATAGTTTAGTGTACAAAGGCATCATCCTTCATTGCTTACAAGTTATCTAATTTCTTCATTACTTAGTATTCAGTTTCTTATTTGTCAAATAATTCTTTTGCTTCTCAGTGCTCAGTATCAACTTCTTGGGGTCTGGGGGGTTTCTTGAGTTGGTGGTCACGATCTCCCCCTGCCGGAATTACCTTTTCCCTGGTTTTTGCTGAGCTCATTCCTCATGGTGAACTGCCAGTCAGCTCATCTATCTTGTGGGCGTGCTTTCTTCTGAAGTTACTCTTTTCAGCAAAGGGTTTATCTGTGCTTAATGAAGCACTTAGCAAGGTATACAAATACACTTATATCTTGAATTAACCATTAGCAACTCATTTGTTTCAATTGTCTTAAAGTCAAACTTCTAACAATACAGTTGATTTTATCAACCATTACCTTAATCATTTGATGTCAATATTGCTGATCTAGTGATGACTCTAAACAGAGAATTTGAGTCAGGTTCCCCTTAATTCTGTGTTTAAAAGTAAAATTTTGGTTGTATGTCATTCCTAATAATTTCTCGAGTTTTGAATGACTTCTGAAAATGTCAATTACAATAATTTAAAAATGGCAAATTGTACTACTTGAAAGATAAAATAGTGATTTTGTGTGTTCTTGATATATAGATGCATAAGAATTTCTGTGTATAGTTACTCTATGTCTTTGCAGCTCAGTTAATGTCATTTCCCAAGGCACAAAATGTAATTTTTATTCCAGCATCCTGCAGTGAACACATAATAAAATAAAATAAAATATAAATTTTAAAAAAAGAAAAAGGACAGAAGTTATTCTTGATGGTAAGAGCCTTTGGACTAGTATTGAAAGAGGAAATCAATACAAACACTGTCACTCAAACTGCTCTATCCTTTTGAGGAAAATGACGGTAAGACTTGGTAGGAATGATGCATCTTGATTTAGCAGAGAAAAATAAATATATGCACTTAATTATAGGTTGTGTTTATTGTAGGAGGCCAGAAGTGGCACATATGATAAACACTTCTGTTAAAACTAGTGAGGCATATTGTGATTTTTTTTTTTTTTCTATCCCATATGGCTTGCCTGGAGAGATTGCTTTAAATAAAGGGGTTTCATATTTTCCTGCAGAATTTCCAATTTTCCTAAAGAAAAAAAGTGAGAAAATGGTCTAGATCAGATAGGTATTACCCAAGTTGAATCAGAATACAGAGTGCTTTGCACAAACACTAAAAAAGGCATTAGACAAAAATGAGGGTAGACCCTTGCAATAACATAATGCAAACTTTATTTAGTTGTGAAGCTCAGCATCAAGTAGCCACATGAACTCCCACAGACTTATTTCTTATAATGCAATAAAATAAACTTTACTTGCCTAGGCAAGGTATAAGCAATGAAAAATCAACCATCCCCACACCCATTTATAAAAGAAACTTGAAAAAAAAAATGTATAAGAATTCCATAATAGATCCTCTAGCCTATTAATATGCAAAGTGGAATCTCTTGAGCAAAACTCTGCCTAAGAATAAAAAGCTCTTGGCCTGTACATTCATCGACATTCTTGCCATACTTTTGCACAATGGAACTATCTGGCAAATTATTTTTTTTCCATTTAGTGGGTGCAGTTATCTTCTGGGTTAGTAAAATTTTATGAAAGTCCGGTAGAGGGAAAAGGAAAAGAAAAGAAAAGAAACACAGGACAATAAGGGATACTGCAAAATCACCATTAGGTGGATTGCCAGATGTCACACCTGCTGCAGCAATAGATATGGATATAAGTATTCTTGCTCTGCCGCCTGTTTCGAAAGCATCTGAAATGGCATGGATCACTTCTGTTTCTAGTCTTAGCAGTGAGAATGTTGTCTACCTGGCAGTGATGTATGCTGTTTCAGTTGTATTCTTTTTTAATTTCATTTTTCATTGGTCTGAGGCTTTGCAGCAATTAGTGTAGCTCTTCTTGGACCCTTGAATGCTTACTTCTGTCACAAGGCTGTACTTGGTCAGAAGGTATTGTGTTTTGATTTTGGTACTCAACAATTCTGCTGATAGCCATTCCACATAGATTCATACGTACTTGCTCAGCAGTTGCTAGAATACATGACAATTTATACGGGAGGATTCCACTTCAGAAGGGGGAGAAAATGTTAAAGGAGATCTCCATTGGTCTCATCCTGAATCTGCTGCACCAGGAGACAAACGTGTCTACCCTGATTTTTGAGAAGCTTTATGGGAAAACAGCCAGATGGTCTTGGAAACAAAGGAATAAGAAGGCTGCAAAACCCCTGTTCAGTGGAATAGCCTGGATTGCCTAGCAGTGTGGGACATGTAGTGCAGGGAAGCACAACTGAGGGAAGCTCCTGCCCAGCATCACTTGTAGTGATGCAACCACAAGTACAGGTTTTGCTTACATGCTCATTGTGACATTGGCACATGCTCTCTGGGGCTTCTGGCTTGGTTTTCTTTTAAAGAGTAAGTCAAGTCAAGGTAACTCATGATGGTTTGGGATCACTCATTCTTTCTTTAGGAACAACAGTTCAGGATGCTTATAGTTCAATTTATTAAAACTAGAGTAAAACCATTATTTGGTCAGTGTTATGCCAATTAGGTATTCTGACCATTTTGCTCTCTATTTCTGTGGGAGGACAAAAAAAAAAAAAAAAAAAAAAAAAAAGTTGAGCAACTGAACAGCAGTTCAGATGTAGCTTAGTTTATGCTAATGTTAAAGACTCTAAATAAAGTTCCAGGTGTATGTACATATGTGCTTCTTCCTCTTACTTTTGTTCTTCTGAAGTATCCTCAAAAAATTATTCAGTTTTGAGCTGCATGAAACTACACATAAAAACTCTTAAAAGCTATTAAATATCAAAGCCAGAAGTGTCATCTTAACTGCATAACTGTGCATATGATGCAAATTCTCTGCGAAAATAGTACCGATGGTCTGTCCATCTGTAAATACAAATGCCCAGGATTTATAAGATGGAACAGACCTGCCTCAAAATAATTTTCAAGGTTTAGGGTTTTAAACATCTCCATTAGACTCATCTCCATTTCTGCTTGCCTTCTACAAGCCTTTCAAGACCTTATATGTATCAGCTAATTATATGTACCTGGAAAATGTACCAGGAAGTCACCTAGATCATCTTTTTCTGTGTCACTCATTCAGATTACTCCTTCTGGGATGCAGTCACTATTTAACTTATTCCTGAGATCAGAGAACTGTGGTCTGTTAGGTCTCATTATGGTAGACAACATGCTTGAAGTGGGCCTAGTCTCTGATTTGCTGGACTTCTGGGCTAGAAGTTTTTCAGGTACATGCTGAAGACACTTTCTTCCTTTTTGGGCCTTCTAAGTGCTGTTTTTTCACATGGACAGAGTCCTTCCAGGAAAGCAACCACTGCCTCGGGTCTCTTTGCTCCTAGGTTTCCTTTAAGATTTGTTGTTTGGGTTTTGGGTTTGTTTGGGTTTTTTTTTTTTTGTTGTTGTTGTTGTTTGTTGCTTTTTTTGGTTTGTTTTTTTGGGGTTTTTTTTTGTTGTTGGTTTTTTTTTGTTTGTTTGTTTGTTTTTTTAGTTTCTGTTAAGATATCTTATCAGACTTCCTAACTTCAGTTCCTATCAGTGGCTGGAGACACAAAGTACATGTTTACCCTTTAAGCTGCCAACATCCCAAAACTGTTGTGTAGCGGCAGTGCTTGCCAAGACTGGGTGGGGTTGGTGGTGTAGACAAGACTACATGCTTTTGCAGACCAAATCTGAAGAGAACTGCCCTGAAAGGAGTTAAGCACAAGAAGGTTTTCCAAATTCTGCTGACTAGACTATGAACCTGGGGGACTTTGAGAGGGTGCTCATGCTTGCAACCTGCTAGCTGCAAGAAAGCAGCTGAGGAACAGGCATAAGAAAGTGGAAATACGTGAAAGGGTAGTCTGTGTTTGCTGTGAGGGGTCAATGGTGTCATGATATTTCACCCTCTTGTGTTTCAGATTGATCTGTATGGGGAGCAATATTGTAATGCAGTTTTGGTAACACATCTGTGATATTTCTATAACTAGTAGATAATAATAACAAGAAATAAACAAAATAGTGTATCTATCTAATCTGAATATTTATCTATCTTCTAACTAGCCTGCTGGGTTTATTTTCTAGACTGACCTGTTCAATGACTCTAGTACAAGGACACAGGCATGAGTAAGTTTTGCAAATAAAGCATTAGTTATTAGTAACCCACATCTTAAAGGCTGTTTAAAAAAAAAAAAAAAAAGACTGTTGTAGGGAACCTCAAAAGTGCAGATGCAAGATGATACAAGTTTCCTAAGGGAAGGAGGGTAAATCATAAATAATTATTGTGTGTCATTACAAATGTGACCTTAATAGCCAGATAGGAGAGGTACTAGGGCATGTATAATCATGCTGCCAATTGCAGCTTGCTATAACTGAAATCACTAAAGCTTTCCTTTATCCTGGTATTTTTCCACTAGGCTGAAGGGACATATGAAAATATTGTGGGGAAATATATTTCTGAGGTAGTCCTTACCTGTACATCTTATCATACATCTCAAGTGTGTTCAGTCTCATTAAATTTTCTGATATAATATCTCGTAAGTTCTACTGTGTTGCGTTCAGAAGTACCAGAAGACAAAGGGATTTAGAGAATAAAAAGAGTTGGAGAGCACATAGCTGGAGATTTAGAACCTCAAACTCAGGCCATGAAACTGAATAGGATCACTGGATGTCTTCCACCTAAACTTTTCATTCTACTTAGCATAAAAAGAGACACTACTAAGCATTCAGGCCATCTTTTGTCATTCTCTTTTGCAGACGAGTAATTTCTGCAAGACTGTGAGATTCTGAGAATTGTCTACCTGGAAATGATTTGTCTGGCCCAAACTAGATGATGAGGCAGGCCTGGCAATGGTCCTAGATCATGTTAATGTCTTTTAAGCAGGACCAGTATTAAAAGCAGAAACAGCTTTTATGTGTGTCTTGCTTTTGAAATTGCCAGCATGATGACGTGGTGTGAGTATAGCAGTTAAATCTTAGGCGTTAGGTGCTCGACAGTCACATGGCAAAGTAGGAAAGATTCAAAATGCTCTGAGCCCCCTGTACTGGAGAACTTGAATGACTCTTTGGAACAAATATAAAGGCATTGCAAAGTAGACACTATGATTAACAGGCTAGTGTGCTGCAAGTTTTATAAAAAATTCTTCATATTGATGCAAGCCTATTTAAGCCTTGGCATACTATCATAGTCCCAGGGACTACAGAGACATCTGAGGTAGACCATGACAATTATTCAGCTAAATCTGTCAATGATTGAGGACATATATTAATAATGGACCATTAGTGATGACAGAGATATGCCTTGTTCATGCTGAAGCAGCACATGATGAGAACAATAACCATAATGGTAAAAAGCTTTTACAATCAGACGTCAAATGACTAGGGAGCATTTCACTTGCTACCAATATTAATAATGTCAATAACAATACTCTTAGACCTGAGTTTCAGAAGGTTGGAAGGATTACATCCCAGGGCTATTACTAGCCACTAACACTATGTAGCTGTAACGGTTTCCTCTCTCTTTCCCCACCTCCCTCCCTTCCTCTCTCTCTCTCTCTTTTTTTTTTTTTTTTTCTTTCCTTTTCTTTCTTTTTCTTTCCTTTTCTTTCTTTTTCTTTCCTTCTTTCCTTTTCTTTCTTTTTCTTTCCTTCTTTCCTCCTTTCCTCCTCCTTTCCTCCTCCTTTCCTCCTTCTTTCTTCTTATGTGTGCCATTGGGCTAATAAAAGCAAAATTTGTTCTCAAAGGAACTAATTTTAAAATTAAAAATAATTCTATTTGGTTTATTACCTCTGTAAAAAAAATAATAACCAATAAGTTGTGCATGGAAAAGACAGAATGTGAAGTCCAGCTAGTATTCTTTACATCACAAATAATGTTGAAAATATATCTATACAATTATTAAAGGAAAAAAAAAAAGAAAAAGGAGTAAAAATGGTCCAATTAAATTTATATTTTGGCTTTAGATCCATCCATGTATTGGACCAAAGTAATGCTAGCAGTTACATTTACTGTAGGGTGGCTAATGACACATTTATAGTATTGATCACATAATACACTGTAATAAGCAGAATTTAACAGATAGAAATTAGTGTTCTTTTAAATGTCAGAATATTAGTTATTAGAATTTATAATTACATAAATGCTATATTCAGCCACAAGCTTTGAATTTATCGCAGATGAAGTTATCCCTTCTTATGTTTAACTTCTTTCCCAATGTAATTTAATTAAATCATCTTCTTTCCCTCTCCTCTTTAAGGCCAGAAGACTGCTTAAATCAGAATTATTTAAATGATAAGACTGTCATTTAAGATAGCTAATTACAATGCAAAATTGTGCAGATAAATAAGTAGAGAGTTATCTCTCCAGAATCCTCAGCTGATTCTTAAGTTCTAGCTACATTATGAGCATTTACAAGAAAGAAGCAGTACTTTGTCTTTCTGACAGCAAAGGTTAGACTGACCATTAAAACAGCAGCCAGGATGCATACCAGGAACAACATTGTTTAGCATGTGTTTAAAAACCTCAAGAAGATAAAAACTACCACCTACTGTCTCAATGATGGCAGTCCAGCAAGGAAGGTGATTTGTATTTTGAGAACTAATCCTTTGGGAAATGAGAAGTTTCTAGTCTTCTTTGCACTTCTGTACTGCAGCAGTTCTTTATTCTGTTTTTTCATAGTTGTGCAGTCATGGAGACACCTGCTGTCCACGAAATACCCTTTTACCTTTTCATTATATGAAAGTATGGACTAGAATTTAGAAAAAGAAAATAGGCTTAGTAGAATTCTCCTGTTTTGATTTTGTTTGTGGGTTGGATTTTTATTATTATTTTTTCTTGGTGTTTTTTTTTGTTTTTTTGTTTTTGTTGTTTTTTTTTTTTTAAATTGATGATATTGTTCCATTTTAATTTGAATGAAGAAGAAGAGGGTGGATGTGTTGGATGGTGATTATTTAAGTGTCTTAGGTCATCACAATTTCTTTTTTTCCATATGGTTTATATGAAACACAATGCAAAACACAAAACTGAAAGCAACAGAAATTGCTAAAAATCCATTCGCAGTAGAACAGTGAGAAAGTTGATTTGTGTTATGGATTATTTTTCTGTGTGAAATTAAAAAGAAACTTTGGAGATAAGCAACTGACAAAAAAATGAAAGTGGTTTTTATTTAGGTTAAAATACATAATAAAAAATCCTGCCATACAAGATGAGACAATTAGGACAACCTGACCCTTGGAAATGGATAATGATAGCCTTTTAAAAAGAAAAGTTTGGGGTTTTTTTTAACACGTTACTTGCTTCCTTCCCCAAATATTTAACAAATGTGTCAAGAAATAACTTAACTGACTCCACCACAGAAATTTATTTTTCCTGTCAGAAAGAGAAAATACTCATTGTAATAATATTAAGAAAAAAACCTTCAGTTTGTTTCATAAAAAAAAAAAAAAACCAAACACAAAAAAACCCCACCCCAACCTAGTACTGAAGTAATACGTTACTGATTTGAAATTCAGGTTCTTAATATAATCACAGAGCTAAAAAGAGGAAAATTCTCCAGGGAAGCAGTTCCACAGTTTCTTCTTTTAAAGTAATTGACGAAGAATATTTCAAAGAACCTAAATGTAGCTGTTGTTTCTGCTTATTCATAGGATGGGAATGACATGAATGTTAGGAATGACAGCTGCCTTCTCTATGCCTAAACATATTCTTCAAGTTATATAGAAATCACTGAGAAGATCTGCCAAGGTGGCCACAGGAGTTTTCAATTTATCTTTTGGAGAAGATTTTTCTGGCTGTTTGGGGTTGTCTAATGCTTCTCACTGCATTTGTTACATGTGATTTTATATGTCCCAGCTAGTCATTTTAAACCAAATTAAAACCTCTTTTTCAGTGAGCACAAAACCTTTCACCAACAGTAGGTCCTTCTAACTGTGTATATTATGAAGAAAAATTAAACATTTAACTACAAATATAAATGCAGAAAAGACATATATAGATAACATTTTGCAGATTCAGTACTCCTTTTGGGTTTTATGTGTTGTTATGCAAAACCAGAACTTGAAATTCTAAATGTAAAATGTGTTTCACCCACAGGTTACCTTCATCATCTAGAATTATAATTCCGTTCTGGGTGTTATTTGAAGCTATTATTTTATAATTATGAGTATAAGGGACATATTTGATCTGATTTGATTGTACCCCAAAATTAAATACTGGTCTCCAAAAATACAGTCAAAGATGAATAATCAGTATGTTAAATACCAATTCTATATAAGCTTTAAAAGTCTGTGTATTATGAAAGATTTTTTGAAAACAGCTGTGATTATCACTTATACTGAGATTTTTGTCCTTCCTACTTTTCACTTTAATTAGCTTTAAAGAGAAAATAATATCCAAAATTTAAATTCTTGTAGTATTCTTAAAATGCATTAGTGCATACATGCAAAGAGTATTGTTGTGATCACTACAGTATAATCAAGTTAGCTTACTCTAATTCTCATGCAATGTTTAGGGTAAAGTTTTCAAAAAGGTTTTCAAGCTTGCAGCTAACACTATCATCTAACATATAAGTCATAGAGGAGAGGAGTACTGGATTTCTCTTTGATTTTCACATCAACACATGTAGAATACCAACTTCAACAGCACAAGCATTATATTTATTAAAAACTCCTCAGGATTCACCAGAAGGAATTGTATTTAAATAATTTAAGGTATTAGGACTTTAGAATTACTATTCCACTTCTTAAAAAAAAAAACAAAAAAAACTAATTCTAGCTAGCTGCCATTTTTCTAAGATAAAATTGAAATTTCTGAAATTTAATTTATGTATTTCATTTTTATTTGTATTTTTTTCTGTACCTGAATTTCAACTTTTTATTATTCCAGTTCAGAAGACAAAGCTATAAAGAAGATAGACAATTAATTATTTGTGCCTATTTTTTAAAAGTGAAGTAAAAAGATAAAAATCTCTAAATATGGGCACACAATTAAATAGTGTGTGCATATAATACAATTTTAAATTGTATTTATAATTAAGGTTGATAATTTGGTAAGAGCCTTGATCTAAGATTTGCTAAATCCAACTATTTTAATACCGTACACAACAAGACTATGTATGCAGCTGGTAGAGTTAGTGGGTACCTACCTCACCTTTTGTAACTGTGGTAGAATTTACAGTAATTCCTAAAATCTACTTCATAATTAAAAAAAAAAAATCTTTAAAGGAAAACAAATAAAAATTACAGTTGTAGACAACATGAATTATAGCTGTTGAGCAAGATCCTTAAGCCTGTAGCAATGCCTTCATACCTGTAAGGACTGCTCATATATACTCAGCTATACTGCAACACTCAATGAAAATCTCCTTTATAAAGATCAGTTTTGTCTGTTTAATGTCTGTGTACCTTCACTGTGCCATGGTTCTCTTCCAAAATCTGCCACTAGGTCTTTGGGTGAACAGAGAAGAGCTGCTCCATATGCACTTCTATGTTTGTACGAGCAGTGCTACTACACAGAGGATTTAATCAAATTCCACCAAATGAGTATAAGATCTCACTACATATAGCAACACCAGGGCTTCATGTTTCAAAGACTGAAAGAAAATGGTATATCAGAAATTACAAATAAGATCATTAAGACCTGTAGAAATTTTTCTCCAGCATAAACTATGCTATTTAGAGTAGACTTCTTGCTGAGTCTCTGAAATTATATAGGACAAGCTTTCATTGGAAAAAATAAATACCTTGACTTTGTAATGAGCAAAACAAAAACTCATTTGGATTCAGATTTCATTTCTGATTCACTGCTCATGTTTCTGTCCTGCAGTAGCTCTATTGATGCTAATGAACCTATATGACTAATAAATATGAGTCACTGAACCAGGGCGATACTAATGGCTCTTCACTGACAGCCTGGACTCGAAGATCCAAGTTTGCTTGTGACAAAAACCTGTGTACTTTGCTTATGATCAGTCAACATGAATGTCAACATATTATGAAAATAAGCTCCCTTTGTTCCTTTCTAAAGTGTTTGGTTTTGGGTTTGCTTTTTTTTTTTTTCCTGTTTTGTGGGTTTTAGGGGTTTTTTTGGTAGGGTTTTTTTTTTTCACCTACAGCCCTGAATATCTCTGAGGATAATATTGTAAGAATGATAACAGGAACAAAAGACACACCACAGTGATAGTTATTAACACTTTGCTTTTAACAAGAAAGCTAGTTTATGTTAGAAAATGAACAATAAAATTTACAAGTTAAGAATGAATGTTGCCGAGCGTAGTTCTCCATCACTTCTTGAAGTCTTGTAGCAGTCAGTATTTTTCTACCATTTTATTTACTTCCTGAGACAAACAGCTGAGCCCAAAAGCTGTCTTTTTGCAACCTTGCATTAAGGCCTGACAAAAAGATAGCAGCAATTCACACAAAGTGCTTGGTGTTCCTGCAGATGCCCTAGGAAACTTCCCTACCTCTGCCTGGGATGTTCTCATTCTCTTTGCCTTTACATAGACATATTATTCACAATACACATAACGATTGTGTCAGTAGCATGCTGCTTCAGCCCAGTTTACCTAAACTGCTTAGTTAGCTCAAGTGTCATAGCTCTTTGCTTGAGTTGAAAATCTGTTAGAGGCTTATTATCATTAGCCATCTGGCCTTCACCTCTAACAGGTGTGTGGCAGCTATGGATATCTGGATATAGTTACCTTTGCTGTTGTCATTCTTGTCGGGCTTTTATTTTGGGTTGTGTTTTGGTTTTGGTTTTTTGTTTGGTTTTTTTTGTTTTTTTTTTTTTTTCTTGCTCCTGTTCTTCACATTCCTATCATAGAGATGTGCAGAATCAGTTTTCTGTCTGATTCTCAATACTTTGCCTGGGAAGTAAAGGTTAGGAGGGAATGAACTGGCCTGCAATATGTCCCATACTTTGGGGTTCTTCAGAAAAAGAGACTGACATGATTGGAAGACAAGGATTATTGAAAGCTATGGGTAGAGTTGTGCAGTGACATAGAAACTTCCTCCTAACCCAGTGTCTACCATAGAAATGTGAATAAAGATCTTAAACTGGAAAAAAGACCATCTTCCTCCCTCCCTTTCTCACTACTAAATGTGGATTATTGCTTAGTCAAGATGATCGATTAAGATTTGTACTGTGTTTTGTACAAGGTACAACAGAAATACTTGCTAATTGGTAATCCTTGTCCATGTTTTTCTGTTAAGCACATTGAGACTTGTGGCATGCCAACTGCTCACAGCACAAGCAAAATATGAGAAAAAACAAGAAAAAGAAGTCCAAACTAGGAACAAGTATGAACTCCTACCCGAATAAGTTCTGCTTCAGCATAGAATTCTGTCAGTATTGATGAACAATTTTTTTTCTTCAGGACATAGTGTAGATATGAGTGCTAAAGTTCATGCTGATAAATGCCTAGTTAGTGGCCAGCCCTATGGCTGGCTTTCCTCTACAGCATAAATCAAGGTACCTTTCCCTTATAAAAAGGAAAGGTCACCTTTTCTTCTTACTTTCCTTAAAATAATAATCCTTTGTGATTACTTTAATTAATGAAGTATTGAAATGAAACCAGGGCATGCATTCATTGCTATCTTGTAAAGAATTCTCTTGATACTGAATTTATTGAGGAAGTGTCATGACCCAAAAGGAGAATTTCAGAGCAATCTCCCTCCCATTGGGCTAATAACTAAGCTCATGATCCCCTTGGACTGAATTAAGGTGAAATGACACCAGCCAAACAATTTTATTATTTATTAATACACAATATAAGACATGTGGGTAGAAGAAATAACCCAAGGGCAATTACTTAACTGGATAACTTAAATGGATAAGCAAGTCCCAAGCCACACATTTTTAAGAAGAAGGAGAAAAGAGAGAGAGAGCAATTGAGACATATAAAGGAAAGCAATATCACTACTCATGGATCCAGCAGTGTTCCATTGGTCCTCTTCACTCTTGTTGTCTTGGTGGTGGGGGTTGCACCTGAGCTTCTGATGGTACCATTTTTATACAGTCCAAGTCCCAAAATCTCTGCCCAGTTCCAAGAAACTTCATGCATATGCATGGTGGGTGTGGTCCTAGGCAAGGGTAGGTGCCGTCTGGTTCTACACAGGCTCGATGTATCTCAGGCGGTCTCAGGGAGACTACTTTGGAGATGCATCAGACAAGACCCTCCCCAAGGTCGATGACCTAGTGCCCTGCACATGCACAGTTAGCCGTTTACAGGCACCAAAACCACAGGATGTGAGGGCAGAAAAAAATACTGTCTCAGTCCTGTCTCTGCAGAGCTGGAAACCTGTGTCTCATCATTTCTTGTGGTTATAACACCTGCTATGTACCTGAGTCAGCAAAGCTCCTGTGTTTTTTTTACCGAGAAATATTTAAGGCAAGTATCCACTCATCCATCTGCCACAGAAAGGCTTTTAGGGAGGGCACTTGCAGTCCATCCTTTTCCTAGAGAGTGTTTCTAAAGAAGGAAGCAGTAAGAGTGGGGACCTGCCTGTAGCTTCTCATCCTTCAGCCACTACCCCTGTGTTATACGTAGCTTGTAACACTGAATGCAGTTTCATGACTGTTTCTTATACCACCAACACCATCAAAGGTTAGTGAATGTCATTCGTGAGATGCTGCCCTGCTGATAGTGATGGACAACACCAAGCAAAAATTCCCCTTTGACCAACATTGCCATTCCAGATTCAGTAACAGAACAGATAGGCACTATATCCTATGATATATTATGGCCTCGATACGGCACATGAGGTGGTGAGCTGTTTTAACTGTGAGATTGGTACTGACTCTTAGAAATTTCACTACCTTCTTTGACATGCCTTTTATCAGGGTTGTCAGAAGTAGGGAAAGTACCTGTGTGCCCAGGAAAAGGGTACCAAAAGTTTAGAGTAGTACTGAGCAGGAGGGAAAATGCAGAGGATACTGTGAGAAGAATGCCATGAAAATGTCCTGCAAATCTGATGCAACTAAGTATCCAGCTAAGTCTAAAAGGAGGATCCATTATTTGAGATGAAGACCTAGGTGTTTGAAGTGTGACATGAAGCTATGCAGCCTGGGAGAGACACTGTAGTCTAAAATCCCAAATATCCATTACTTAGCTACTTAACTTAGGTGAGATGACATAATCCAATCTGCAGTCACCATTAGTTGGATCGTTTGAGTGTTTTACTCAAGTACTCTGTTTCACACATAGAATGAAACACACTCAGCACGAAGTTCCAGGACTCCATGAAGTGTCTCAGATACATGACCTCCAATGTTAACACATGCTGTGGTACTGAAGTGTAAGTCCACTACCTATTTAAGCCCATGCTATCCACCTTGTATTATCAAAACAAAAAGATTTAAAAATTAATTAATGTTGAATATATGTGTATTATCAAAACAAAAAGATTTAAAAATTAATTAAAGTTGAATATATGTGAGACAGTTGAATATATGTGAGACATGAAATCATAACTTCATGAAAGACTGTAAGTAACTACAGATGTACTATGACAGGGAATAGAACTGCCTTTATTTCTTTTAGGGCAATTGATATGGTACAGTATGAAAACTACCACAGAAACAGTTGCATTGTTAAGTAATGAAGAAAGAATGCCCAATAAACAAGTCTGTATCTATTCTGCAAGATTTCTCTGAAAAGCTGTTTGGTTGTCTTTTGGGGTTTTTTTGTTTTTTGTTTTTTTTTTTTTTGTTAAGGTCTTGTTATATTTAAACATCTGTCAAATGTAATCTTTATTTACAGTTACCAGATGTTCATTTCCATTTTAATAGATATGATACCATTTTGGATGCTAGTGGGTGCTGCTATAGACAAGTTCAAGGATACTAATCAAAAAACTTTTTGGTGAGTCATGTTAAAATCAGGCTTCAAATAAGTGTGTATACAATGAAAACAAAGCTGATTTTATTGTAAAATGATAATTATGAGAAAATATTTGTACCAAAATGCATAAGAAAGCCCATGATATTGTTTTAAATTGTTTGCCTGTATAACTTAGTATTTTTTTTTCCTTACATGACTAATATTTATCTTTTGACTTCATACAGATTTTTTTCCTGCCTGTGTAAGAATATTTTATTCAAGAGCATAAACTGTTTGCTTTATAAAATCCTATAAACCTAGGCAGATAAAAATCTCTCCTTCAGTTATTCAATTACGCTTGATTTGATTGCACTAGCAGTATTAACCCCTTAACATTGCAAAATACATGGGACTGAAGTACCTCTGTTTTCAAAGGAATATATGAATAGATGTAGAGTTGTGCATAGTTGTTTTAATCCCCAGAAGGAAATAGTATTATAGTTTAACAGTGACTGCACTGAAATAGATTATTACTAAAATAAAGAAGAGATTTTGACCTCAGGTATAACCTTTAATGATATGTTTTGTGGTATAAATGCACATAAGGAAATAAAAAAATAAAAAACACAACAGCTTAATACTGAAAAATTAAAGGTAATCAGCTTTGCTCATTTTGTCAACTAAGCAAAATACTAGAAACAATTCATATTAGCTTTTTACTAAAGCATTGCTTCCAAGTTTTGTTTTTGTGAACATGAGGCAGAGATGTACTATTATTGAATTCCAATTGCAGTGAAGATGTTTGAAAAGCTTAGGATTCCTTACACTAAGCTTCTTATAATCTAATAACAAAAGACAGTCCGAAGTTAAATCTGAACTAAGCAGATATCACAAAGCAGGAGAAAAAGAGAAACGAGTGTACATACAGAGGAAATGAAATTTCTCCATAGCATCTGTAAGCAGCAGAGCTAGAGGTGAAATTTCCTCAGTTAAGACAATTGGGGGAGACAAGGAGGGGCTGTCACCCTCTATGTCAATGACCAGCTGGAGTGCATGGAGCTCCACTTGGAAATGGATGAGGCCCTGAAACAGAACATATAAGTCTGGGTTAAAGGCAGGGGAGGCACAGGTGATGTAATGGGGGTCTGCTGCAGGCTGCCTGACCAGGAGGGCTGAGTGGGTGAATAGGAGAAATAGGAGCAGCCTCATGTTCACAAGCTCAGGTCCTCATGGGGAACTTCAACCACCCTGGTATCTGTGAGGGAGACAACACATCAAGAAATAAGCAATTCAGGAGGTTCCTGGAGTGTGTTGATGATAACTTCCCTCAGTAGGTAGTAAAGAAGCCAACAAGGAGAGGTGTTATGCTGGACCTTGTTGTCACCAACAAGAAGGTGTTGGTGGAGAATGTGAAGCTCAAGGGCTATCTTGGCTGCAGTGACCATGAAATGATGGAGTTCAAGATGCTTAAGGCAGCAAAGAGGGTGCACAGCAAGCTTGCTGCCCTGGATTTCAGGAAGCAGACATCAGCCTCTTCAGGGACCTGCTTAGCAGAGGATAGGATAAAGACCTGGAGGGAACAGGAGCCCCGTTAATCTGGTTAATATTCAAGGATCACCTCCTCCAAGCTCAGGAGCAATGCTTCCCAACAAAGAGGAAGCCAGGCAAAAACACCAGGAGGCCTGCATGGATGAACAAGGAACTCCTGGACAAACACAGACACAAAAAGGAACCCTAAAAAGGCTGGAAATATGGACAGGTAGCCTGGAAGAAATATAGAGAAGTTGTTTGAGTATCCGGGGATCAGGACAGCTGATAGAATTAAATCTGGATAGGGATGTCAAAGGCAACAAGAAAAGCTTCAATAGGTACATTGGTGATAGAAAGAAGACTGTGGAAAATGTGGTCCCTCTCTGGAAAGAAATGGGAGACCTAGATGCCTGGGATATGGAGAAGGATGAGGTACTCAACAACTTCTTTGTCTTGGTCTTCACCAGCAAGCGCTCCAACCACACCACCCAAGTCGCAGAAGGCAAAGGCAGGGACTGGGAGGGTAACAAACTGTCCATTGTAGGAGAAGATCAGGTTTGAGACCATCTAAGGAACCTGAAGTTGCACAAGTCTATGAGATCTGATGAGATGAATCCATGGGTCCTGAGGGAACTGGCAAATTAAGTTGTTAAGCCACTATCCAACATATATGAGAAGTCGTGGCAGTTTGGTGAAGTACCCACTGACTGGAAAAGGGGAAACATAACCCCTATTTTTATAAAGGAAAAAAAAGGAAAATCCAGTAACTACAGGCCAGTCAGTCTCACTTTGTGTCCAGCAAGATTATGGAACAGATATTCCTGGAAACTACACTAAGGCACATAGAAAATAAGGAAGTGATAATCACAGGCAACCAGGTTACACTAAGGGCAAACCATGCCTGAAAAAGCTGGTGGCCTTCTACAACAGTGTTACAACATTAGTGGATGAGAAAAGAGCAACTGATATCCTCTGCCTTGGACTTCTGCAAAGCATTCCACACTGTCCTGCACAACAACCCTATCTCTAAACCCCACCTGGAGTACTGTGTTCAGCTCTGGAGCCCCCCTTCACATGAGAAGGACATGGACCTGTTGGAGCGAGCCCAGAGGAGAGCCACAAAGATGATCAGAGGCTGGAGCACCTCTCCTATGAAGACAGGCTGAAGCAGTTGGGGTTGTTCAGCCTGGAGAAGAAAAGGCTCCAGGGAGACCTTATAGCGGCATCCCAGTACCTAAAGGGGGCCTACAAAAGATCTGGAGAGGGACTTTTTACAAGGGCATGTAGTGATAAGACAAAAGGGAACTGCTTTCAGCTGAAAGAGGGTAAATTTAGATTAGATAGAAAGAAGAAATTCTTTGCTATGAGGGTGGTGAGACACACAAACAGGTTGCCCAGAGTAGATGTGGATGCCCCATCCCTGGAAGTGTTTCAAGGCCAGGCTGGATGGGGTTTTGAGCAGCCTGGTCTAGTGGAAGGTGTCCCTACCCATGGCAAGGGGATTTGAACTAGATGACCTTTAAGGTCCCTTCCAACCCAAACCATTCTATGCTTCTATGATCATGGCCATCACTTGTCTGTAATCAGTACAAAAAGAACCCTCAAAGAAACTAGAAATATTTTTATTTTTTATTAATTTTTGTATATTTAAGAGGGTAATCTGAATTAGGTGCTGTTAGATTAATTTCATTATGATTTCTTATTCAAATGCTATTCAGCATCAGATAGGAAGTTAGTCATCTTTTGGAAAGCTTTTGTTCTCCTGTTAAAGTTAATTCTGAATTCTTTAGGACCTTGTAAGCATTATTAAAACTTCTAACACTATTGTGGCCTAAAGAATTGTACAGCTGGGGTGGGAAAACACTTTGCAAAATTAAAAGAACTGTTTTTAAATGGAATTGTTTGCATACCAACACTGTAAAGATAAAAATATGGCTAATTTTGTGTGATGCGTGAAATGAATAACTCTTGAGGAACTTCACAAAATGAAGTAATGTAGAAAATCTCTAAAATATGGTATTCAGTAGTTTTCAAAGAGTATAAAAAAAGCACAATAAAATTTTTTAATCAAGATAGATACAAATGCAAATTGACTACTGGAAACTTCCTATAACTTATCTACATAGCTACTTCAAACTAAAGATATATAAAATTCTTCATGTGCATATTTATGCCACATAGGCTGCAGAAATTCCACAGTCCTGACAAGGCTGAGTCTACCTTTGGTCAGTGTCCAGTTAGGATCCTGAAACTGTATTTCACTATGAAAGTGCTGGGGTTTAGGCATTGCAGAAAGAAATGAAAAACATTTCCCTTTGGGAGTTTAATACTGGGGATCTTAGAGCTAGGTTCTGTAGTTATTGTATCTCAGCAACCATGCACTTACTCCTTTTTTGTCAGTGACAATAATGAAGGCAGCGACTTCACAGCTTCAGCATTACCCCAAACCAATATACAGGAGAAGAATGGTGCAACTTATTCAGCTAGAGTAAGTAAAATAAAATGTGAAGAACAGAGTTAAAATAAAGCCATATGACACCTCCTTATATTTCAGGTTATGAAAAAAAGTAGTAAATAGCTGAAAACTTTTACTTACTTCTATAAACTACACTCTTATTTTACTTATGGGTGGAGGGCAGTAAGAAAGGAGAGCTACTGACTTTCTGCACACACTAGCACACTGCAAGGTTTTGTGTACATAATTGGCTGAATAGGAACCTCCAGTATTATTCTAAATGTCACAGGCCTTATAATCTGAATTAAGTACCTTGAGGCTGAATTGTTCATCACTGAAATACAAAATAAGCCCTTGGGAGTTGCAAGCATGTGATTCTGTTGCTAAAAATGTAAAACAGAAGGCATATTAGAAGGGCTCATACATAATAATGCATAAAGGACGACATAGTAAATTTAAACTAAATTTCTGCATTAAATAGATTAATGAAGTTATTCTTATTATGACAAATAAAATGATTGCATATAAATAATGCTATATGTTCAATATTTATTATTCATGTTTGACATATGCATGCTGAAAGACTAATTGTACATTCTATTCCCCTGTGGCAACATCTAAAAGTGCTATAAATTAGTAACTCACAAATTGTCGTACAAATTAAAGGGAATCATACACATTAGTCTCTTGACTTACAGGTGGACTTTGCAGGCTCTAGACATTGTCAGTTATGATACTCCTCAGTAAGTCTTTCTCTTTAATTACAAACCCTTTTATGCATAAGATTTAATAATTCATGCAAACTACCATGCTGTTTGTTGTGATAAAATTTTTATCTATGCACCCTGGGAACACATGAGGACTAGTATTAGTGCTCAGTTTATTCTTTCCCAATAGTTCATGACATTTACATTGGTCTCCTGTGATCATTAATATGCCAATCTGACAGTTATTTTCAACCATTCTTTTGGATGATTGGCACACTGTCTGTGAAAGTCCTTTTTCATAAACTGAAGCCAGCAATACTCCAGTGCTTCACTGGATGGTATTGAATTTGTGATGAAGTCAAATTTATTGGTCAGCTTCTCAAAGATACTCTTTGTTTATTCCTTCCTAGATGACAGTCTTAGGATCCAAGATCAAAACTGGTATAATTTGGGCACTGATGTTCAATAAATGGTCTTTATCATACAAGTACAGGAGGAATACATTAAGTGCTAAGCAAAAAGATGATGACCAACTGATTTATTCAGTCTGGCTTCTATTTTTATTTTTATTGGAAAGTTTCTATTCCAAAAACTTTGAAAAGAATCAGGCACTCCTCCTTCACGCACACACGCACACACAAAATAAAATTGCCTATTACATTTCTTTATGATGGAATCTATTTTTTAAAAGTCTAATCATATACAAATGTATTTGTTTCTTAATATCCTGAATCTAAGAAAGCCAATAGGTACTAGGAATATGAATAGCTGCAGGCTAGGAAAACTAATCAAATAAATCAAGAGTACATGTGCATGTGCATGTGTGTGTGTGTGTTCTATTTGCAGAACCGGCATCTGCATAAGCAAAAACCCCACAAAGGAAAATATATGTACAAAATAATGTGTTCATGAACTCTACCTACTCACTTGATAGTGGTATAATACAGGTAATATGTTAAATAATAGAACAATAACTGTGAGGGGAGAGACAGAAATTATAGCCATTAAAATAACCTTCAATTTAATAGAAGTCTAAGATACATTTTTCTGAATCAATATAGACTCTTTTTAAAATCTTGTAGATTTCATGACATAAAAGTGAAGAAAAAATATGAATTTGTGGAAAAAAGTATTATAGCAAAATAATTTACAGTAATGATAAGACTGAAGATATGTGTTGTAACATGCTAATATTTCTCTTACATTAGCAGTTAATATTTGGGTCCAAAATGTACAACATTATGGAAATTACAAAGATTGCATTGGAGTCTGCTAGCCCTTAGTGAATCTCATTCAAGAAAGGCTAGAAGGTCGTTATCGTAAATTATCTTTAAAACAGAAGAGTCTCATTGAATGGTAGAAGTCTGCAAGTGAACTGGATTGGTGTTTTTTTATCTTATTAATGTTCTTTTTTTACTTTCAGTTTGCAGAGTATAATGTAGTGTTGTAGTGTCATAATGAAGTAACTCATAAACTGTTCTCTAGCCAAAATGGAAATAAATAGACACCAAACTTGACGCCAGATGAACTATTACAAGAATGGCTCATTTGTGTAAACTAAAGCAACACCTTATTTCCAAAAGTGAAATCTAAGTTTGATTTGAAAATATTATCACTAACAGATTTGTCTTGACTGTTGTTACTCAACTGAAAGAGTAGATAATAATTTACACACAAAATTAAAGGAAATATCACTCTTTCCTTTCCTTTGGAAAACTCCAGTCATCTATATCATACTTTGCCCAATATATCTCAGGTGGATGGGTTGTAGAGGACCTGATTAACAGAAGAATTATTTTTTATCTGCCTGAAACACAAAACCATGGATGAAGGTCAGAGAGGAGGTCACCTCTTTCATTCCTTCTTCCTTCTTTCTTCCTTTTTCTTTCTTCTTTCTTTTTCTCTTTCTTTTTCTTTCTTTCTTTCTTTCTTTCTTTCTTTCTGTCTGTCTGTCTGTCTGTCTGTCTGTCTGTCTGTCTGTCTTTCTGTCTCTGTCTCTCTTCTACCTTTCCATATTTTCTGTCTGTCTTTTCTGTCTTTTAGCATTCTGGTGGATAAAGGATTAGGATTGAAGAAGAAAAGTAGCTAGTGATGGCTAGACAAATAGGACTTACAACCTGAAAGAAGCATGTCCTTAGTTAGTGGAGGCGATGAAATTGCAAAAATTCTTTGACAATAAGAAGCAGTGATTGTAAAAGAAGAGAAAGTACTTCCATCATTTAGAAATATGCTAGCAGCAAGCATTAACATTTACTGAGGGAAATTAAATAAAAAATGGATTGCATACATAAAAAACATAAAACTAAGGAAAAAAGCTTAGCAGCTTCTGATGTCAGAATTATAGTAGTTTCTTATTAAAATTGATTCCCTTATAGAAAATATGAGAATTATTTTAATGTTCAAGTGTACAGGAAAACTCACGTTCTAATGGCATTTAAGCATGTGATGTTATTTAACCTAAGAGAAAATTAAGGGGTTGTGCCCAGGCCAGTCAAGAGTGCTAGATGGATCTAGCAGCTACTTTTCAGTGTACTGGATTTAGATTCAACATTAGGGGAGTTTTAGATGAGCTCTGTTTACACAGGCCGGGGAAGCAGAGAAAATATCACAGAAAACAGAAGCTGAAATAAAGTGTAAAGCTTTCTGGATTGTAATGTACATTCCAAGTCAATAAATTATTTTAGACATTAATTTTTATTTGTTTGGTACATCTAAGGTATGTTTTTGCCAACAGATGGTACTATTGCACATAATTCATAAATTTCCAAAGAGCAAAGAAAATGTCATTAAAGAACCAGTAGAAATTAGCAAGTTGATATTCTATGGTGAGTTAGAGGTCTAAGGTTACAACTGAGAATTAGAAACAACATAAAACTATCATCTAATCTATTCCTTCTATCCATAACATACTTCTTTCTATATCTGTTGCTGCTGGAAGATGTTTGGTTTGCTGTAGATATCTAATGTTGGCAACACAAGTATTACCACAAGCAACATAGTCTGGTTTTGGTTTGGGGTCGGACATGGATGGGAAGTGAGATGCTTCTGATTGTCATCAGCACCTGACTGGTGGGCCCCTCTCCAGGTAAAAGTTTGGGATAGAAAAAGCCAAGTGTCCGTTGTCTACCTGGGTGGTTGCAATGTGAATAAAGACAGTTTGGGTGAATGGATCCAGAAGTAATTATAATGTTTGTCGTGTAAGCATCTTTCCAACTGTGTTAACATTTTTTTTCAGGACAGAACTGGGGCAGGAAAAAAGTATTCCTAAGTATAACTCTTTTTTGCTTTTTAATCTTTTCCGGAAACTTTAATAGAAGCTCATTTTGGACTGACATAGGTGGGTTACTTTTCCATCTTCTTCAACAGAAATAAATTTTTACTTAATTTTTGCCCAGACCTAGTTCTGATATTCCAGCACACCCTGAGATTGGTAGAAAAAGTGCTTTTCGAACTCCATTTGGTCTTGAAAGAGGCTATTAATGTTCTGCTTGCTAACAGTTCAAGCCTCTTTTATTTTATTATTTAATGGCAAACCACCTATAGAAAAACGGAAGTCCAATGGAAAGAGACTACTTCTAGACTACATTCTGATTTCCCTAGCAATGACCAAAAATTTAATTCCAGCTTCTTGATTGTAATTCTGTTTACCTTCACAAAGCACCTGGCAAGCATGCTTGTATTCTAAGACAAAGGTGAAGCTTGCTCTGCCAGGCCTGAGGCAAACTCCACTGTATTGCTTCCACTGGAGGCTACAAAAGAATGAAGAAAATTTTAAGGCTGCTGCAAACAACAACAAATACAAATGGGTCAAAGACCTGCAATAGTTACATAGCTACTGGTACAGGTTTTGCTCTTTTGGTCTCTTCTCTGTCTACACACGATATGAAAGCCGATTTCTCCTTAATGGGGAGCACAACTCATCTGAGCCCCTTGGTTACAAGGAGGACAGTGATGATCTGATCTTTATATTTTCAGAAAGAATGTTACAGCAAGTATTGCACCATAACAAGCGTTTCCGAGTCTAATAGCTTTCACACATATATATATATCTATCTCCATTATTATTTGCCTTTTTCTTTTAAATTTTTTTCACTAGGGGAGGTAGAGTTCAAGATCCTGCAGGAGCAGATATACCACAAGACAGGTAACAGAGGCAGCATCTAGTAATTCCTGGGGGAGCTTCATAGACATTTTTTGCCAAGAGTGGGAGTGGGACTGATTGTTCCTACAGAGTTCAGAGTACGCTTCTTTTTATGGTCTCTTTTTTTCCTGCCCTCAGGACAAGCTACCAGACCTTTCTCTCTCAGTAGCAGGGCACAGCAGAGATGCCCAGTCTGACAGTAAATCAGTCTGATCCACGTGACTGAAACTGGGACCATGATCAGGTCCACTGGGGACACTTTATGGAACATTTGCTTTTAGTATGTGTATTTACTCAGAAAATCTCACTTGAATGGCATGGGATGCAAAAGCATTTCAAGAGCTATAGTTTGGCTTTCCTATTTTATTCTGTTACCATTTATCCCAAGTTATGTCATCACTATGATCTCTTTCAGATGTAAATTCAGAAACAAAATGACCATACAAATGATGGAGGAATAGTACTCTGCTTATTCAGTTACAGGATTTCTAAATCAAGGTCCTTAAGTTCGATATGGTGACATGGGATTTATCTCAAATGGATAGATTTTGACCTTGTAGTCTGTTGTCTTGATCTGAAATTACACCTCACTCATCACTTTCAGTGTCAAAATATGTATCAGTATTCACAGCAGCAGCCGATACCTCAGAGGAAAGGAATGTATCTGTTTACGTTAAACATTGTCAATTATTCTTTATCCTCTGAATTTAAGCTTTATCATCAGGTGCTAACAGTAATTCCAAATGGACTATATGAAAAATTAAATTCCAAAATATAAACGCTAAGTGAAATGTTGATCATATTTGGTTTGCTTTTCAAATTAGAAATCAAAGAAACCCATAAAGCATGTATGTGGTTCTTGGGTCTGTCCTTTTGTTTTTGTTTGTTTGCTTTGGATTTTTGTTTTGGTTTTGGTTGGTGATTGGGGTTTTTTTGGTGGCGGTGGGTTTTTTGTCTTTTTTATTAAGAAATGACTCCATCAGCAGGTCTTTAGTTCCTTTGGGTTTTAGTGATACCAAAATTGCCTTCTTAATGTAAGCAGTGAGACTTCAGAATTTAGTGTTCTGCATTAAAAAAAATGGTTATTCTTGAAGTAGCTTTTCATCAGAATGATTTCAAAATCAAAATTTCATTAAAGAATGTAAGAAAAACTCTCTTATGGTTCTATATTGAAGTCCAAGATTAAGAGCAAAGCCATCGTACTGGCCTATAAGGAACTGTGTCCCTCCATATCATGAACACTTGCTACTACTAATTTACCAGGGATTATTGTAATGACACTGCAAAAATGTGATAAAAGCCAGACACAGATATTTCTCCCAGATTATATACCTCCAAAGTACTAAACTGTTGCATTGACATGATAATATTTTTCTCACCCTTGAGAGGTACATCTGGAGGCTGAAAGCTTCAGCTCATTAGTCTCCTAAGATGAAACCACATAAATTTATCCCAAAATTTAAGTCTTATTGTCTCCAAATAGTGCTCAAAATTAACAATTATTTTACTTTCAGCCTAAGTTTTGAGTTGAGAAACCTTAATGTTTTCAAGACACTTAATATTCAGAATGTCTTTTAGTCAGCCTTGATTTGATCTAGATTGTACAGTTTTGTTTTCTCTTTGCACTTCTTAGACTTCTTAAAGTAGGTGAAGATGATTTTTTAAGACAGTTTGGTAACAAAGGTAATGATAAAATTTCATTCATTTGTGAATGTCAGGTTCTTATGCTCTTTAATGTTCTTGGATTGCTAATATCACAATATAATATAGCTTAGAGAGATATACCACATATTTATTCCACCCTAAAATTTTAACCATCTATATTAGATGCTGTAAGAAAGTGTATGAGGAAGCTTGCTTTGCAAAGTTTAGTTGACCTTAGGAGAAATAGAAGATTCAGGGAACAAGAAGTTAATTGGGAAACGGTCACACCCAGGATTTTATGTGCTCCCCGCATGGACTGTATGAATGTTTATATTTATGCTCTGCCTTCACAGTCTGTTTAATTGAATGGGGATAGTGTTAGACAGCTTGTGCTTGCATAGATCTTAATATTTTTAATCCTTCTTATTAACAGTAAAAGAGTATTCTTCTTTAAATTGTTCCTCATACTTTTGTTAAACACAAATCAATTACATGTGAAATCTGTAATCCAAAACCCTTCATTTTCCCTGAATATTAACATCACACGTAAAGCAAAGCAAAACACTTGTTAATTACCTTCAAAATTCATTATTTTAATTCTTATAAATTATGTACTGTATCTACTGGCATAATTTTATCTAAAAAAAAATCTAAATCATAATCATCAGTTTTAGTGGAAGAAAAGTTTCAGTCTTGCTGGTAATTTTCTGCACATCTCTTTACAGTTATTATAGGCTGAAGGAAAACACCACAACATGGAGATGACTTCTGGAACTGTTTCATACCACAAAAATGATCATAATTACTAACACTGTTTTTGTTCTGTAGTAGGATATTAAAGTAATGTTTTCTTCATTAAAATTAATGACTAGAATTTTTAAAACTAGGAATTTTTTAGAATGTTTGGCATTGTCCTAACATAGTTCCCTTTGAAGAACCTGTTTGTAAACAAACCCAAACACCCAAAGTGAAGAGAAGAAAATACCACTTGATGTTAGCTGTTTTTTTGAATACATCTAATTTATTTATAATATTCTGCAAATTATTACTGTAAGTCATTCATTAAAGTGATCACGGATCTCCAATTGCATAACCTTTTACAAGGATTCTGTCTAGTTGTGATTTAAATAGATTGTCTACAGATTGTAAAGGAAAACTTTTCAGACTCATATCAAGATTATTATCATAATTCTCTTTCAACTATTCTGCAGATTAATGCAATAAGTAGGTCTAACATGAAGGTTAAAACATTTTTTGCATGTTGAGTATACTCATTCAGCTGTCATTGGTTCAAAGCCATGAAAAGATATACAGACTTTTTTAAAGGGAAAAATTGCCATAGACATAAGATTAAGAACTACTTTTTACATCTTAAAGGATACAAAATTAGGAGAGTATTCTATGGTCTAAGATGGAGGAGATAATTATATGACATCTCCTATTTGTAGATCCCAAAATATTTGTGTGAAACTGAACCTTCTGATTCAGATTTCTGTTCCTTTTCAAAAGACCTACTTTCAAAATATCTATTTATTCCAATTAAGATAAAATTAAAACACGTTTATAAATTTGACCCAAAAATAAGTATTGTGAACTCAGTGTAAGTTTACTTTATTTTTCTAAAGTCACATTTAATACAATACAAAACATTTTGTATTACATACCCATACAACCTTTTGTATGGCTGTTAGGAATTTTATGTTTTTACAAACAAAGATTTTTTGAAAACTTTATTGTTACGTCACTTTCATGATGCCTTGTAGCATATCTGGACACACAGGTTTTGTAGTTAAATGCTTTGAGAGTTTGGTACTGAAGCAAAAACATATACAGATTTTAATATCTTAATAATGTGGAAGTCTATAATAAACAATCAGGGAAGGACAGAACTTGAAAAAAAAATGTATATGATCATTTACAACTGTCCATTCATATGTGTGTACTATGTTCTTATTTCTTTTACACATTATAACTCTGCTCAGCTTTGCCTTAGTTAAATATCATTACACCTCTTTATCACATTATTTCTTACAATATATCATGTTTCTCCATCTCTTTTTTGGTGGTTTTTTTTTTTTTTTTTTTGTGTACTTAAATCTTGCTCTATCGTACTAAAAACCTTTTAAACCACTGTGATTTTAACTTTTCTATCAGATTGGAAATGTCAGGTTCATACCCATCCTACTGTCCTCCATCATGCTACTCTCTTCATCCAATTCTAAGTGCAATCTGTCCAACCTAACTCTGATTGTAAATGCCATTTCACATATAATTGCATGTTACATGCATACAAATAACCCTGTTCACAAGAAGATTAAAAAAACCCCAAACACATAACTTGAAAACAGCTTTGTGTTTAATCAGACGTAGATCCATAAATAGTAGGAGGGAATGCAGCATAGATTATTTTTATGTACAGCCTGTGTGGAAAGCAGCTACAAAAAATAATAGATAACTGGATTGGACTTTGAACCATAATACTGACACTGACACCAAGGCATTTTGATGCTTATTATGTGCTTCCTACTTCTTGTCCGTCATTTTATTTAGATTGCAAGGTCTGTGAGGCAGGCTTTGTCCCAATCCTTATACAACATGGGTCAAATCAAGCTCATTATTTCTTCTGGCTTCTCTAAATATGGATCCTAGAAGCAGTTACCATTTCACCCACATCTGGTCTACTAGATTAGTTTCAACTCTTTTCAAAAGCTAAATTAAATAGGAAAAACAAGTGTACAGTGTGACAGAAGCAGTCCACTGACATCTGACTGAGTTTATGTTATATTAAATAACTATTTATAGTTTGTATTATATTAAATTTTGCATAATTTTAAAAAAAGATAAATCAGATTTTTTGCAAACTATTTAAAAACATCTCTGCAGGCTATCTTGTACCCATTTTCCTAATATCATCACATAACAGGTATTCTGTGTACTTTTATAAAATTCTTGTATAGCTTCAGACATCAAAGAAATGGGAAGAAGTATCGGATGGAATGATATTTCAAAATCCAGTTTGAATCAACAGTCAATTAAAACCAGTATTTAGAACTAAAACTCTTTCTAGGTCAATATTTCTGAAATATCTATTTGGGTAAATATGTAGGTTTAGTAATGATATTCCAGGTTGGACTATCCTGTCTATATATATCTGTATCTTAGCATGCTCCCAGACAAGTCCAGATGCACCTCTACATCTAGCAGTGTGCCCCTGTGTCAAAGAAGGCGAATGGTATCCTGGGTTTCATTAGGCAAAGTATTGCCAGCAGGTCAAGGGAGGTGGTCCTTCCTGCCTACTCAGCACTGGTGAGGCCATAACTGGAACAGTGTCCAGGTCTGGGCTCTCCAGTACAAGAGAAACATAGACATACTGGAAAGAGTCCAGTAAAGGGCTGCAAAGATGATAAAGGGACTGGAGCATCTCTCCTATGAGGAAAGACTGAGAGAGCTGGGACCATTCAGGCTGGAGAAGAGAAGGCTCATGGATTCTTATCAATGTATTTAAATACCTGAAGAGAGGGTGTAAAGAGGACAGAGACAGGCTCCTTCTGGTGGTGCCCAGTGACATGACAAGAGGCAATGGGCATAAACAGGAGGTTCCTGCTGAACAGCAGAAGACACTTTTTCTCTGTGCACAAGTTGCCCAGAGAGGTTGTGGAGTCTATACCCTTGGAGATATTCAAAAGCTGTCTGGACATGGTCCAGGGCAATCAGTCTAGATGTCCTTGCTTGAACACGGGGGTTGGACATGATGGTATCCCAATGTAAATCTTTCTGTTATTCTGTGAATCTGTGATTCTGTGACACCTGACATGTGCTTTTCATCTATTGCTGCGATAAATAGACAAGCTGCTTGAGAGATGAAAAAAAGGTGTTTTGCTAGCATCCTCTTAGGTAATTGGGGGATTAAAAGCCTAGCTTTAAAGAAAAATGAGATGTTTTCTCCAACAGGTCAGTAAGAATTTGTTCTGAAAAGTTAAATCACAACAGTAATCCAATGCTTTCAGAAACATTTGTAAGACAGCTAAATCTTGCTAACCTATATAAAGTTATACATTTCCTTATAATCAAGATTTTATAGCTAGTTATGATTAATGAAACATTCATGTTAATGAAAAAAAAAAAAAGTTTTAAGCACAGACAACCTTTATTTGTAGAACCTGAACGCTCAAGTGAGATCTTCAGCAATTCAAGTGTGCGCTAGACACTACCTATTCCCCTTTCTAGGTTCATTCCAGCCCTAGGAATAGTAACTTCAAGTGCAAGAGCTTGCCATTCCCCCCCCCCAATTCTTCCTGGCTTTCTTCTGACTTCAGTAGCTGCCAAGGATTTAGCTGCATAGAAAAAATAGTATCCAGAATTATTTAGACATGCTTACCCCAGCCTGGTCCTCTGCAAGGACTGACATAGCCTATTTTTCTCTTGCAGTGCTTCTGACTCTGAATATGTGTACTCATAATATTTAACAGGGAATGTGGAGCAAATGGTAAGTACGGGCTTATTACATGTAACACAAATCTTTTTATAATCTTTGATTCAGAGATGCACTGGAATCATTGCTATCATCATAACTACTGTTTAAAACAAAAATATCCCCCTAGAAGAGCAGAATTCCTGCTGCAGATGAACTTTGATGGTGTTTCTGGCATTGAGTTGTTCATCAAAATGCTTCATTTTTATCTTTGCACAAAGAAAGAGGAATGAGATTGAGCTTAATGGTTAGCAATATAACAATTTAGTAGTTTGGAGGTATATGGCCTAGGAAAAGTATCTGTGATTGGCTTTGATAGCATTTTTGCAGTGTCATTAAAATAATCGCTTAGTATCACTATTAAACACTTGACAAGCTTTTCATTATACGTCTGCGTTATTAGGAATTTTCAGCTTAAATGAATTATCCCCTAACAACGATGGCCTTTATGTAAGAGGAGGAAAACATATACTTTGTAACATTTTCACATTTTGTTTCATTTTCTTTTGTTTTGTTTTAAGATAGAATACATAAAGCAGCAGAGAAAAGGTGAAAACTGCTTGATCTGGTTTTAATACGGATTTAAGCTTTTTCACATGAGTAATCTTAATCAGCTATAAACTAAAAAAGAATTAGACATACATGAGTAAAAGAAGCTGATTCTCACCCTGTGCTAATGACTGAAAGATGAGGGTGAGGACAAACTTTCTTGCTGGAATGTGCTGCTTCAAGAAATATACCTTAGTCAAACCGGTATTTACATAAAGCTAAGCACATGCTTAATTTTCAGCAACCTGTTGTTTTGTCTTATGAAAGAGGATGAAATTAAAATTTATTAACAAACTCATTAAAGAAACAGACAGTATTTGTATTTTAGAATCTTATAGACTTATGTTTAAGATCCATTTCTCTATAACTGGAGAAACTTCATTATTTACTATCCCAGTTAACGGAAGATCTAATTCAGACTGTGTAACAGTAAGAAAAAGGAATTTCACAGTGTTAGTTTGTGTCCTTCCAGAGGAATGTGAACTGTAATATAGAGACCCAATGTGCAGTCTTTTCTGCTGTATGAAGATTACATTTCAAAAGTTCATCCACATTATAAGGGAAAGATATAAATTAAGATAGTGGAGTTGTATTTGAGGTATTTACCTAATGCTATTAATTTCTCAGTACCTAATCTCAAACTGCTAAGATGGTTCTTCTCATGAAATGTCTGATATATTATAAATGAAATAGAAAACCCAGTTATTTTTAATCGTTTGAACAGACAAGACAGGAAAAAATTGATCTAAGGCTGACAGCAGTTCTAAGCTGAATCACAAGGATGAATTTCATAGCTTTGATCATATAAAAAGCCATTGGAATTTGATTAAGAAAAAAAAGTGTAAAGACCAGAAGAGGTAAATTCATAATCAATCTAGAATTTCAGAAGGAGATGGGGAAATAGACTCACTAAGAAGTAGATAATTTTGTTTTGGTGTGTGGCAGTAGAGGAAAAGGAAGAAAAAGATCCATTACATTTTGAATTATGACAATAATCTTGATTCTGGAAATAGCAAACATGATGTAATAACTATAAACCCATCTAGCTCCTAAAAGCTACAAGAGGACAGGATGTGGGAAGGAAGAAACATTCTCTATACTCAAAACATGAAGTTAGCCCTTGAGTACAGGGAGAAGGAAATGAATCAAAATGACATGTCAGTACTGAAGTTATTAATAATTACCAGATTTTCACACACAAATCCCACAGGTTTTCTGTCAAAAGAAATAAATTTAAACTCAAAGCAGGTTATTATTTATATGTTGGTAATATAAGAGGAAGTTTATCAAGGACAGGCCATTCTCTTGGCACAGAACAAAGTGTTCTTCACTGGCAAGAAGAGTTCTTTTCTCTGGAGAATACCTCTTTTCCAAGAATGTGATTTTCAAGGGATGTGGGTTTTCTGTAATGTCCTTCTGGGACCTTCCCTGGTCTAGCCATGTTCCAGTTCTACATATTGTATAAAATCAGAACAGGGATGAAATATTACAGATTTGCTAGCTTTAGTTCTTTTGCTGTATATTGACTATGCAAAAAAAAAAAAAAAAAAAAAAAAAAAACCCAAACAAAAAAACCCCAAACTACATTGACTCAGTCAGTGCAATATTCTCAGTCTTTAAGGCAGGACCAAATTGAAAAACAAGTGCTCAAAGCAACAAAGAAATAATGATGCATTGCATAGGTAGAATAAATGAGGTATACATACACCATTTAAAACACTGTAACAAAGACGGAATCCTCAGCATTGTCAGCAGAGGTATGGTGGTTGACAAGGCTGCCTAAAGTCGTTATTTTTTACACATCAAAAGTGAAGTGTAAAACATATACTGGATGACTATAAGACTTCTGGTCCGGAGTCAGAATAATAGACATTCACATTT
Organism: Falco biarmicus; assembly: GCF_023638135.1. Lineage (NCBI taxonomy): Eukaryota > Metazoa > Chordata > Aves > Falconiformes > Falconidae > Falco > Falco biarmicus. The sequence continues at coordinate 64,465,859 of NC_079290.1, forward strand.
TGCAGACATATTTTTATGTTTCTTACAATCAACAAACTCCAAATGAGAACAAGAAGGTAGATGGAATTCAGTGGTTGAAAGACTACCAAAGAGGACATCACTTGCAATTTTTAGGCTGACTGTGGGAGAAAAATGCACATCATTCACGTTGCAAAGGGAAACTTATTATGTACCCAGACCATGTATTGTCATATAAACTTGTCACGTATTTTCTAGAGTTGAAGAGGAAATTGAAAGCCATGTAACATACATCCAAGCAGGTTTGAGCAGGAAAACTTTTCAAATTACATACACAATGAAGTGCATCTTGTGAAAGAAGCACAACCATCTCAGCCGTCTTTTCACCGAGGTTCAATAAATGTAGTGGTTTCAGACATGTTTTCTTTAAATAAATTTCCCAACATAGAGCAGCCGTATTTCTCATAAGCAGGAAAAAGATTGTCCACTAAAGCACACTTTGTGAAGTTGTTAACAAGCAATGTCAAATGTTATGTGGATTCCAAACAGACTGGAGGCTTAGTTTGGCACAGGAACTATGTTTGTATGGCTTTAAACATGGGTCCCACAGATTGATTCCTGCTTCTTAAACCAAATTATATTGGGCATTTCAAATACGCATTGATATAGTTTATTCCTCCATCATGGAACAGTGGTTACATTTACAACTCTCAACTCTTACAGCAGTCTGCGTTTAGATATATACCCCATATGCCTCTGTTCATCTTCATCCAAACCCTTCAAAACCAGAAACACCATGTTCAACTGTAATAGCAGCTTTCGTTAAAAAACAAAATGTACATGGGCTCAGCACTGAGGTAACAACTGTTACTTGTCACAATAACATTCCAGCCACTGCTCCTAATATCTGACATCAAAACTGTATACTCTGGTTATTTTTTTGACTGGCAGTCTTTGCTATCTTGGACTGTTTTTAGATCTCAGTCTCTTTCATGATGTTACCCAGCTGCCACTGGTTAGAAACATCAAATTGGGTGAGTCGAACAGTACTAAGAAATTAGTATATTGTATCCATATATATATGGAGTGGCTACCTTTGCAGTTTTCTTCAGGAAGCTGCTGGGAAGTAACAGCACATCCCTTGTCGACATTTCTTACCAATTGAGACAACAATAACTATTACTTCTTTGGAGTCATGCTGTCCTTAGCCTCTGACAGCCAGTTCAGGATTGGCAAGACAGTTTGGGAATGACTGCATCACTTGTCCGTGCAGTCATTATCCAGGATTTCCTATGGGTAATTTCCTGTGTCAACCTATCTGAGATCACGGAGCTCTGGACCAACATAGGCTGGCCAACTGGCAGAGGGCAGCAGACAAGGCCAGGTAAGATGTGTCCCATGAGGCTTTTATAGGTATGTAACTTGCAATTGCTGGTGTTCATTTGCTCCTGAAGCACTACCAAGGATCAGCAATATACCAAATTGTTAGCCAGCCACAAGTGACATGCTAGAGACTTTAGGGATCCATCTTTGCATGAAAGGGGATAGGATGGCCAATTCTTTTTATTCATGGCTATAGATGGCACACGGGACATGAGCAGGACTCTACAGGGAACAAAATATCCTGTTGTCATTTTTACTGAGTGTTCACTTTGGGACAGTCACGGGCCACACAGTTTCTCTGTGAAAGGTACGTTCACCCAGACAACAAAATGTGCATTTTGGGGGATAAGATGTATGATACCATTCCCAACAATGTGCAGATTACCACTGACTGTTGCACTTAGTGCAATCTATGTGAAGGTGTTTTCAAATTCAAGGCAAATGAGTATCTTTCATGCTATTTGGAATCTTGTATCTACTATTGGTAAATGTTTTGAAATGCAGATTTCCAAATAATCATACTGTAATAAGACTAAGTACAGCAATATAGCACTTGCTTTGAGTCACATACAGATTTAAGATGAGGGAATTTGGAGAATGCTATTCATTTAATAACTCATAAGAGCCAGCCTCACCAGGTGTTAAGTGATTTTAGTAACATGTTGAATACTCAAGGCTTAAAAAAATTGTTCCTTCTCATTCACTGACTGTGATCAGCATTTTCCATGTTTTCTATATTGGTGACCTAAAAATCCAAACTCCTGCACTGCTCTGCTGACATACATTCATTGTTCCTGGAAGTAACTTTAAAGGAGGGTAGAAATCTCTCTAATTTTTGTATCCTGTCTAACAAACTCCTTATCTCTCTTACAATTGATTTACATCAAAGATACATCATCCATATAAGATATTATTTCACAGAAATCATGTTTGGGACATCATGAGGGTGTATATATACTTTAAACAGGCTAGGTAGATCAGATAACAGAAATATGGAGGGTCAGCTCAAGCTAACTTATACTTATAGCCAAGAGTGGGTATGTAGAAGTAATTGGAGTAAGACAAAGATAGTAGAAATTGTTTTGCACTTGGAATGCTTTTTCTGCATAGATATGAAATAGACAAACGGCTGTGTTTGGTATTCATGTCATTAAGTTTATTCCATCCTACAGAAATAACATTGTTACTGTAATCATATGGAAAAAAATATCCTGAGAATTAAACTGATAATTGCTAGTTTAATTTGTGATGATCTAAACTAAAATATAAGTGATTTTTGACATGCATGGGGAAAATATATTTTTATATATACAAAAACTATCATTGACTGCAAGAGAATTTAGAATGTCTAATATATCTTGTCACAATGGATGGCAGATTTTACTGAAACACTTTACTAATGAGACCATCGGTTTTGGATTCCCTACCCAACATTATAATTGCAGCTGAAAAAAAAGCATCTTAAAATTCTTTCAGCAAAGGTGTCAAAACAATTTTCAGTTTGCCTTCAGCAGACTTCACTCCCAATGGCAAAAGACAAAATATCTGCGCTGCAAAGAACTAGCTAAAAACGTACAAAGTTTTTGGAAAAGTTAAGTTTATTATTTTTCAGTTAATAAGCTGAAAACACTTAAGTATGAGGATGAGGTTCACTTAGCAAATGCATTTTTCAAGTATTAACAAATGCATCATAGGTAAAAATTATTTTCAGCCCACTTTGAAGCATGCCTGGAGATAAATTGCACGTATGAAAAGTACACCAACCAGATCATGAAATGGAATTCAGGTAAACAACAAAAGCATAATTGCATGTTGAATTTAAAAGACTATTAACCTTCCTCACTAAAGATATATACCTAATTATCATGAACTCATAGAATCGTTTGGGTTGGAAGGGACCTTAAAGATCATCTATTCCAGCCCCCCTGCCATGGGCAGGGACACCTTCCACTAAACCCACTTTGCTCAAAGCCCCATCCAGCCTGGCCTTGAACACTTCCAGGGATAGGGCATCCACAGCTTCTCTGGGCAACCTCTTCCAGTGTCTCACCTCCCCCTCATAGTAAAGAATGTCTTCCTGATATCTCATCTAAATCTACCCTCTTTTAGTTTAAAGCCATTCCCCCTTTTCCTGTCACTACAGGCTTTTGTAAAAAGTCCCACTCTAGCTCTTTTGTAGGCCCCCTTTAGGTACTACAGGAACGCTATAAGGTCTCCCTGGAGCCTTCTCTTTTCCAGGCTGAACAATGAAGGCAAAACGGCACAGAGTAACTACTCGGAGACGAATTCTGTCTTTAAGCAGCAAAGGTATTTATTTCAGGCAACGTTGGGGAGCCAGCCAATTTGCACCAAACTAGCTCCAAAGTTTTCAGTGAAAAGTTAAGTATTTTATACAGTTTTCATGAGAGGTTACAACATCTTTACATACATATTCATTTGATTTTGAAACCCAATCATTCCATTTCATAATAGGTGGGATCTAGGTGGAATAAACCTTTCAATTTTCTTTGTTCAAGGATTTCCTGACTTAATTGTCTCCTTATCTCGTTCAGGTGCCCACCTTATCTTTTCTAATTATTCAGAGTACATTCCTTTCTCAACACAAACAGAGGATCACCCAGAGCATTGTACCAAACTCATCCTAACTAATTTTTTTATTTTTTTTTTAAGACCTTGTTCTATTTCAACAACCCAAATGCTTTCAGCCTGTCTTCATAGGAAAGGTGCTCCAGCTCTCTGATCATCTTTGTGGCCCTCCTCTGGATTCACTCCAAAAAGTCCACATCCTTCTTGTGTGAGGCCACACAGCTGAACACAATACTACAGGTGGGGTCTCACAAGGCTGGAGTAGATGGAAGAATCACCTCCCTTGACCTGCTGGCCATGCTTCTTTTGATACAGTCCAGGGTACTGTTGACTTTCTGGGCTGCGAATGCACATTGCTGGAGTCATGTTGAGCTTCTCGTCCACCAACACCCAAGTCCTTCTTCTCAGGGCTGCTCTCAACGATTCCCCACCCATCCTGTATTTATTCTTGGGATTGCCCTGACCCACGTGCAAACATATCAATATTTTCGATGTCTTATATATTGTGAGGAGATTTTTTGAGTGCTCGGACTGGGTGCCAACATAGCAGTAGTCCTGATGAAAAAACAGCTAAAGAGAGGTAACCACCAAGCAACATTTCTGGATGATGTAAAAAATGTCTGTTTTCAAAATACATAAAGTTTGGGTAATTTTTTTGGAGCCACAGCTACTCAAAATGGAATTTGTGTTTGTTTCCCACGTATTGGCCAAAATGTCCCTGCCCACAGGGGAATTGTAATGGATGACCTTTAAAGATCCCTTCAAACTAAAGTGTTCTTTGATTCTATGATTTATTCTTCATGTTTCATGTATTGGATTATAAGCCTGTTTGCCTGTATGAGAGTTGCTGATTTTGACAGGAAGTAAATCACCTCCATCCTTTGGGGATACAGCAAAGTATTTATGTACAAACTGCAGGTCAGCTTGTAAATGAAATGAGACAGTATAGTTTAATAAGGGGTGCAAAACTCATACCCTAATAGCTGATATTTTGAGATAGAACAGAAAGTTGGGGGATGTTTTTGTTTTCTTTTGTTTTGTTTTTTTCCAAAAAAACAAAACTTCGTGGTACATCCGATAAATTAATTAGTCAAACAGTGTTGTATTTATTCCATATGATTTCATAGCAAAGTCAAATAAAATTGTCTCTTTTAAACATAAATACACATACAGTCTTGGAAAGGATACCACTCTAAATAAGAATGGTTCTTATGTGGAGCAATACCAATTTATTGTAGTGAAATATATATGACATGTATATCTATATCTCTCTATATATATCATATAACACATATGTATATATCTGTCGAAAAAAGACCTCAGTGGAATTTGTACCAAGCTTTTAATTCTCTCTCATGCATTGGAATCTCTTGAAATTTCAAGGGCTTCAGAGAGTTTATATAGGAACTTTAAATGTTCAGAGACATTGCTGGTTTGATTTATATTTATTTCTGAAATATTTTGGTACAGGAAAATGTAATTTACTATATAGAACAATAATTAATTAATGAAAACCAAAGTATATTAGAAAAAAAATTTTAGGAAACTCTCTAAATGTGTGCATGCAATGAAATTATCAAGAGTTGAAGCACAGCACATTCCTGAAAAGAATATAAAGCCAGTGGATTTATAGAAGAATAAAAGTAGCTGTATTCAAGGTATATAACTCATTGCAAGAAAAATCTAGTAAAGATGTCGATATTACTTATCCTTTAGGCCCCACATTGAAATAAATCTGGTTTCCCAAATTTTTGTAACAGCAAAGAAATAAAATCCTGAATATATGCTTAACTGTACAGACTTATTAATTTTAATATTAAGGGTATGTAATAATAAAATGAAAAATATCCACTTATTGATAATACTTTGCCTGAAATATTTACTGCAGGAATTTTCCAATGTTGTCAATATTGGACTCAGGCTAGTCCTACTAAAATGAGTATCTTACTTAAGTTTGAAGAACACTGGGCCAGTTTTGAGTGCATCTGAAATCTTACTCAAACTTCGTAAGTATTAAAGTTAATTTACCATACTATATTTTATGCTAATAGAAACTTGACACAGACTTTGAGGAATTTCAGGATTCCAAGGATATCTACCAAATATATACAGAAATATGTACACAGATTTTCCTTTCTCCAACCTCTGTATGTCTACATCATTTTTTATGATACTTTTCAGGTTCCACACACTTATAAGTCATATATAAATAAAAATTAAGCTTCAAGCAATTTTCATAGCTGTTTATTAAGAGAATCTGGAATCCACACCTTAAGCACTTTTGTATTCCTACCTAGTTTATTCATCTGGAAACAACTCCTGAAATTTTCAAACCTTGGAGCATTATGGCTGATAAGTAGTATTTTGTTTTGTGGGGTTTTTTTGTGTAAGTTCAGAAATGTAGATTACAGAAGGCATATTGATTTTCTATTAAAGATATACATTTTTACTCCTTCTGACAGCTCCCGTGCTACTACCTCAAAGCACAGTTCCACAGTAAATAAAGTTCAAGCTCAGCTTTTAACCAGATCATGTCACTAACTCACATGTTGTCACTTTTCCTGTGTTCAATTTGGAATTCTTCTTATGAATAGCTAAATAATTTAAGCTATGACTTCAAGTCAAAACAAAAATATCAGTTGACTTTGGATGGGTCTTACATGGGACAACAGCTAAGGCATTCATATGTCAAGTTCACTGCCAGGGAAGCAAGCACCTCGAGGACAGTGTGCAAATTTCATACTAAGGGTCACAGAAATTCACATCAAAGACAGAAAGTCTTTGGCTAATGTTTGACTTACTGAATGTATACCTTGGAGCTTTTGCTAGGTATTCTGCCTGATGCATGAGACCAGGAGATGCAATCACCTAGCAGTAACTATGTGCAAGATTTCTGATGAGCTTCAGAAGAGGTGTTCAGGCTGAGGGGTTTTGCAGGTTTTAGTTCCACCTCTGACTTTTCCAGTTTCTCCACAGGAAGCCAGTGGTAATCTTAATGTGACATTCAAGAAAAGGTCTATGCCAAGTTTAAATACCTTTTGAGAGAAGAGAGGGAGGAAGATTAACCTTTGTCAAGCATTTTTTTCAGTGCCAGTGATCTTAGTCACTCATTTCAGCCTTTAAAATAAAATGTACTTTCCCGGTGATTGTAGTGTGCTCAGAACAGTAGCTTGTTTGGCACATGAAGCTGGGTAGGAACATGGAGATGTATCAGTTTGAATTGGATCATGTAAGAAGGGCCCACATTTGTTTGCTTGCAACAGTGACAATAGTAAAAAAATATATTCTGAAGCATTTAAATTGTGTCCATTGTTAATCCACTAGCAAGTACAGGCCATTTCCAAAACTCTCATACTAGAATTTTAAAAATGAATGAGTTATCATTTGTCATAGCAGGTTATTCCAGCTAATCATCTTGTCACATCCAGGAAGTTAAAATAAAGAATTAAAACCGTCAGAAGAGCCAAACTTACACAATCAAGCAAACAAACAAAAAATTATAACCTAAATGGTATAGATTGGAAGTATGAGCTAGAACAAAATCTAATACGTAAGGAAATCAAATTAATTCCTTAACCTCAAATTACCATTCGTTTTTGAAAGAATTTCAAGGTATTTGAAAATCTACAATCTGTTGTTGTAATTACCTAGATTTGCTCTATTCTGTTTACTAGTTATGCTTTGAAATGCATGATCCCTGTTTGAAAGATGATGGAACTAAGAGGCATTTGTTTTCGTACTATTTTGCTTTTCATGTGCCTAAATGGTTGAAGTCTGTCACTGACAACACTCATATGTATTGCCATAGCACCTATGGTGCTAACACAGTGCAAAGTTGTAGAGCATCAGGTTATTTTATTAATTATTTTCCACGTTTTAATACCAACATCCTTTGTGGAGACAATGTGTAGTTTTTCACAGAGGTAGACACTACCATAGAAGAAGATGCGAGGTACATATGATTACAAACGTGGTCTGCCTTTTAAACCTACACACCTCAGCATATATCAGAATGCTGTATAAAATACTGCTTATTTCCACGTTGACATTCAGACACCATCAATACAATGTGTGAAATCGGACCTAATGAGTTCTGAATACAGTGTGACAGGGTCTGCCTGTGCTGCAGGGTTATAGGAACATATTACAACACAAGCTGAAATTAGTTTAAATAATTTCAGGTTAATGGCAAAGGAGAAGAAGGGCTGGAGTTTGGAAATCCCTCAAAAAGTTAAAAAATGTCTGAATATATAGTTTCATCCGCTCTGATTAGGCTACAGTCCGGTGCACAAATTAAAGCTAGCATGTGGTTGCCTTTGCTACAACCCAGTACTTGAGAGCTACCTTTAAGCTTGCCGTAGCCCTGAGACAAGAATTACTGAGCCAGTAGATGATTCAAATTATAAGTGTAAATGTTGCTTATGTAAAGCACCAGGGATTTGTTCACTGCATTTTGGCCCTTTTTCACCTCTCAGAGTAAATAATAAACTTGCTCTAAGTGCTGAAATGGCTTCAACTTTTCTGTAACTCCAGTTGGTGTTTTAACCTTGTCTGAGCCAATCTTTTAAGACCATCATAAATGAACCACTAGGAATAAATGCTGTAGGAGTGAGCTTGGAGCAAAATCCTTCCCCAATCAGCATTTCTTACAGATAATTTATGTCAGGCTGATTTCCAAAGATTGGTTCTGAGATTGCGCATATTTATCTGGTTACTTTTTAAGATTCATGCCATAAAATGGTGTGGCTCCTCAGTTCTTTTTGATGGCAAAGCTTGTGCTCCTTCTCTATCAAACTAATTGAAGCCTCCTCTACCAATGCACTTTCATGTCGGCTGGTATCCCAAAGGCAGGCTTGTCAATCACACAATCACTCTGCTGCTGTTCTGCAGTTGACCTGATTTGTCACTGAAAAGGGAACAAGTGCTTCTGTGCAATCAAACTGGAACTGATGGATATCAAAGAGACCTTGATAGATTCAGTACTAGGTGGTGGCAGTAAGGCAAGCAAGACAGAGCAAGAGCGAACACACTTTTAGAAATCTGTGCTGAAAGAAACAAATGTAAATATACAAATAGGGGAATGTCTGTGCATATATGCTGTGTATATCAAACCTTCATGCCCACAGTAATAACTGTAGAAATGTTAGCTTATTTTGGAATAAACTCAAAATACAGATTTGTTTGGGAAACTTAATGGCACATTTGATAAACCTCATAGTACCAAGATGCACAGGGCTATGTTTCAATGGCACTTTATTTTGAATTTGTTTTTAAGTAATTCAAAACTTGACAATAAACCACATCAGGCCCCAAAGGTTATAGGCATACTTTCCAATTGAGAAATTTCAGATAATTTAAAATGATGGGGTTTTTTTTCTAATGAGGAAGACATTGTTTATAGCACTATATAATATAGCATATATTAAATTATCACCCTGATGACTTACAACTGCAAGTTTTAACACTAAGGTCACAAAGGTACTTCCCCATTGCAAGAAGCAGATAAACTGATAAGCAGATCTCTCAAGCATTTGAAACACATTTTTAGGTAATATTATTTAAAAGATAACAGTGTTCCATACAGTTAGTACTGATACGTTGAAGAACGTTATGTACAGTCCAGTATGAGTGTACTGTGTTTGTTTTCTCAGTAATCTGTGGTTGTTTTCTCAGAAGATATTAATTTCTAAGGACTACTATATTGTACTAGTAAGATTATCTATATCAGTTTGCCAATGCCAAATCCTCTGGAATTGGTTATGACAGTCTCACTTATTTGGCTGTTTGTGGTACACCAAAGTGGAGTTCATTCACAGACATAAATTATGTTCACACACAGCCCAGATTTAGGTATTCACCTTTGGTTTCTAACCACCCAAGGCTTCTTGTATAATTAGTGGAAGGCAAAAATTTCCTTTTGTGGGTAACATAAACATTTCCTATTATGGGTAACATAGGGAAACACTTTTATTGTGAAGGTGACTGAGCACTGGAACAGATTGCTGTGGGGGGTAGTAAAGTCTCCATTCTTGGAGGTATTAAAAAGTTTTATGGGCAACCAGCTCTAGGTGGGTGTCCCTGCCTGAGCAGGGGAATGGATCAGATGATCTCCAGTAGTCCCTTCCAACCTCAGCCATTCTGTGATTCCATGAACTCATAAAACCTACTTTGTTCCTTGCAATTCAGAGGAAGCCCAGGGCAATGTGTTTGCCTCAGTTAGGCATCAGTCACTCAAAACTGTTCCTCCCTGGCTCCCCTTTCCCCAAGCCCCAAATGATAAGTGTCTGTATAACTTCTGACATTAAGGAAAATGTATCCTAGGGTGAAGGATTTCTGTTAGGAAACAATGAACAAGGTGTATAGAGTTTCAGAATTATTTTTTTTTGAAGGAAAAAATATTTTTTTCCCCTAAAATGTAATAAGAGATGACAGAAATAGGAATTCTGAAATAAATCAACAGTTATAGCCTAGGAATAATTTATGTACCATAACAAAGCCAAATTTGGGGTTTACAGAAGACTATATGGCTTGCTTTTTAGTGTCACCTTATTTGGAATCAAATTAAAGGTTGATTGTGTATAGCATCTTGACTTTTACAGAACAGACATTTTATGTGATTTATCAGTTAAAGGCCCATTGTAAAACAGATGGAGACAGAAATCTGATTAGAGTCTCAATAAATATTTAGGAAGATAACTCATAGTGAAATTAATGGAAATTAGATCCCTTCAAACTACTGAGAAGGTAAGCCATGGATATTTGGATACACTGGGTGGGTGGGTGGGGTGGAATTAAAAAGAAAAAAAGAGAAGATAGTACATGACTGGCTATGTGTTCTTTTAAAAAGAAGGAATCTGGACCCAGACTAAATTAATCTGATTCCAGATTCAAATTTACTTACCTTTCTAAGGAAAAGAAACACTTTCAAGTTCATCTGAAAAGGGCATGAAGTCTGCAAAACTTTTCGTAGGAAGCTTATTTACTGTCCCACTGCCTTTGCTTAAATTTGAAGTGTGTTTTACCTTTTGAAAGAAGGTAATTGAGTTGAGGCAGTTATTAGCACTTTTATCTTTTTGTCCTGCAAACTATTCTCAGGAACACAGTAGTTCAGATAAGAAATCTGAATGCATGAAATTTAAAAGAACCTCTATCAGTACAAAAATAGCGATGTCTGGCAACACAAAACTGTTTAAGGGTTGGAAAAGATACACCTTGAATGGATCATATTTTTTTTAAAGCTACCAAAAATTACCTGTAAAGAAACATAACAAAACATTAATAGCAACTTTGTAGAATGAGAAAAAGTACAGGGTTTAGTGCTATGTAAAGAGATCCTCATAATGAATCAAAAATCTCTTCTACTCCTACATGTATAATAACTACCAAGTTGTTGTCTAGCACTTATGAATGCAGGACACATTTTATTTACATTCATGCCCTCATAAAAAGACTGTTTCCTATATAGGATGCACATGTAAGACCCAGTGATCATCAAACATAAACAGACCAGTAAGATCAGGGATCCTCTTTGATGTGGACGAGAACAAGAACAAGCACTACGTTTGTTTAGCTTATTCCTTCTGTGCATTGTGGGAGGCTGCGCCGAAGACACACTTTGGTCTCTCTGTGAACATACCCTATGAGAGCCTCTTCCAGTTGTCAGTTACCCTGTGTGCATCTTCTAAAGTTTGCTGCTCAAAGATGTCTAAGAGTTGTTTCATTTCAGTATCTTCTCTTCAAAAGCGATGTTCAGTTCCTTCTCCCATGACATTCATGTAATTTATCTTCAGTCAGCTGCATTAGTCACTTTGCAATTTCAGTGCTTTGTATGTTGGGATATCTTGTGGGAAAGTGTTGCTCTGATCATCCTCCACAGTAAGTAGCTATTATCTAAGAAAGGTAGTTACCTCTTTACTTTCTTACCTTTTTTTTTTTTTCCTTCCTCATCTGCAGGAATTTTCACAGGACTTTGCACCCACACATGATGTGGGGAAGTGATAAAATGGTACCTTCACCTGGAACAGACCTCAGCATAAACCAAACTGCAGTTTCTAGAGAAGTGGAAGCTGTGTCTCACATCTGGCCATATGTGTGTATTTCTGTTGAAGGATGCAACACCAAGCATACCTAAGAAAGACGAAATTTTGCTTGGTGGTTCATTCTTCTGTGTCTAGAGAACAGAAACTACAATCTTCAGATGATGTCTTTGAAGTGGAGAGACCAGAATGATTTGTGACTCAGGAGGTAAGCTTTTGTTTAAAGATCTGTAAGGAACTGTTAATAAAGATTTCATGAAATGATAGAACTGGAAAAATACTAGAGAGGATCTGTTAAATTTTCCAAATTCTACAGCTCTGCTTTTGTAAGTGCTGTGAAGAGACCCAAACACAAACATATATGTGCTTACTGATATCCATGAAGGTAAATTAGAAAGATCTAATCAGAGCTTGATCTCTTTAATGGATTACTTTGTTGTCAGGATTTACAGAAAGGTATGTGCAGTGTATATAGACAAAAAAGGGTGTGTGTTTTTTTTTTCTGAAATGTTTTGGAATTAACTCTGAAATGATTGTTCTGAAGTTAATAGATTTAGATCATTGAAGTCTGGTATCAATCTTGTGTTCTAAGTAATTCCATATTTCAATAAGTCCTTATTTGTTTTTGAGAATTGGTTGCTTTTCTCTGACTGTTGAACTTACCCAAATTTTGCTTCCACTTATTTCTGTTGTCTTCTCTATCTCCTTTGTTTATTCCCCTATATAGTACTGTGGAACTATTGGGCCCATTGTGCATAAGAAATAAAAGATGATGACTAACTCAATTTTCCAGCAAATGTTGCACTTGTCTCTTTCCTTTAAATAAAATTCAAACACTTTTCTCTTCTGAAGAGGCCATTGTCTTCAAATCAGAAGCATTCATGTCTTCTAAATCTTAAAGAGGTGGAAAGGGGAGGCAGCTCTTGCTCCTCAGTGATGACATTAACTTCAATATTTGGATCTGAAAATCATAACTTTCCCTAAAATGAAAGAAAATTAACAGGGCCATTAAGTAGCTACCCCAGGAAAAAACCAAACCAAACCAAAACCACAACAAAACACCAAAACCCCCAAAACATCATATTCATAATCTCAGGATGAATTGTCTCCTTTACTAGAGAGAGACACACTGGGATGTACAATCAGGCCAGATAAATACATGTTGGTAGGATTTTAACATAAAAGCAATGCATCCCTTGGGTATTAGTCCTCATTTTTTGTAGAAGTTTCATTTTGACAAGTTACTACTTACTTTCATTCAAAAACACCTCTTGTCTGACACAAATAAAATGAAGAAAGGAATGGAAAAAAAGGAAAAAATAGCTTTGCTTTACAGCGATAACCAGCCCTCCTCAGACATATTCCAATCAGAAAAGCTGTGAAATACATATTCAATAATTTGATGAGGAAAAAATGATAGCAACGCCCTCTTGACCTTTTATGCAGCCCATTAAGACTGTCCACTAACACCTGCTTTGTAATTAATGTGCTAATCAAAGCAGCTGGGTTCACCAGTTACCACATTTCCATAAAGATTTCCAGCTTTGTTGCCATGTTGCTATCTCAATTAGTCTGCAGCACTCTTAATGTAGCTTTCTCCTGCAGGAAGAAAATTGGTTTCAGATGTGAATGCTCCATAATGAAGCAATCCCTTAATGTATAGTGAACTTATTATGCATTATGCTGAAACTAATTTTCTTTCTTCTAGAAGTGTATGTGTGCTTAAAACTTAGGTGCATGATATTCAGATTTATCCCAAAATGAGATATTTGGGAATAGTTTACAATAAACAGGCAAACAGTCACAGGCATAGAGTTGAAAAAGCTGTTCCCTCAATACGCTGTTTGCTTAGGATCTGTCCACATATGCACACAAACAAATCATTTTATGTCATATATTTCATGTTCACTTGCAATATTAATACTTTTAGAATTACTGACATGTCACCTGGAAAGCAGAAAAGCATTTGAAAACTGTCATGTGGATAAGGTTCCCATGGAAACCAATTTCCTTGTTATCCATGTATTCAATATAACTGCCTGTAATTTTGTTTGGATACTCATGGAAAAAAAGCTGTAGCAATAACTTAGAAATTATTTCCACATTCTTAAATGATTATAAAAATACTCATTTAATGCACTATGTGGCTTATGCAATGGAATAGCACTAACTTAAGCAGCATTCATCACTTCTGGCCATAGCTGTCATACTGCGTGTGATGTATGTGGAGTGTTGACTTAGAAAACCAAAGGATTTTTCCAGAGTAAACACGGTACCTTGAGTTTTTCGTTCAATATACAGAGGAGATATACCAGAACAGTGAAGTTAAGCACATTTGCAATGTAGACTACAACATCGTTGAATCCCCTATGGCAAGTCCCTAAGGCTGGTTACCTTACACAGTGCTTCTGTGCCACAAAAGCACCTAACTCCAGAACAGGGGACATTTGTGCTGAGAACAAAGTGTAAGGCTGCCCTTGTCCAAATTGCGATAAAATTGGATGTGGCAGGCATAATTAGTGAGAAATTAAAGCAACTGAGATGCAGAGATGAAGCACTCTCATAAGGCTGCCTACGATAAGAGTTAATGAATTACCAAAGGAAATAGTCCTTGTGAATAATTGTAAAGTTTATTCCCTAAAAAACAAGCAAAAGCCCAGCAACCAAACCTGAAAGGAAACCCTAAATGGTTTGTTGGTATTTTGGGGGTTTGTTTTTTTTTTTTTTCTTCTGGTTTTGATTGCATAGAAACAAAGACAAAAGCAAATCTCTCTCTCTCCTTTTTGCAAAAGTGAAACACAACACCCTCAGAAGCTATCTGCTAAACTGTAGCCAAGTAACTAACCAGCCACGTGGCTAGTGCTCTTTGCAATAGGAAATTTCTGATCTCTTATGAAACAGTAGGGGCTTGAACTTCAGCAGTTTACTGTTTTGGTTTCCTTTTTGATCTGAGTTTTGTTAAAAAATTCATCTTGTACATAATGAACATCACCAATTCCCTCTTCCTTTCATTTTTTGTTTTAAAAGTTGGTGTCTTTAAGGCTGGAATTTTTTAGCTTTGGTCTCCGTATATCCTGGAGTCACCTAAGGCTACATTAGTCACCTATATCCTTAGTTACCTGTTTCCTCAGCCATATCCTATCCTTAGTCACGCTGTATCTTTAGCATCTTACATCCATGTTTACTTTGTAAATATTCTCATGAAATACATGATTGTTTTATTGAAGTAAGATGTTTCTTCAACATGAATATGCATAACCATGTGAACTGTGTAATAAATAGCATTTTTCCCTATCTTTTTACTGAATATTAAAATGAAATATCTGAAAGGCATCCACATTAAGTTTAAGAAACCTGCAAGTGAGGATTCTTTCTTCTGAAATTTTTTCATGAGTAGAAGGGAAAAAGAACACCAACACCCTAGAAACAGAGAGAATATGTGTTTGAATGACACAATGCTGGTAATAAAAGGAGAAAAAAGTAAGAATACAGACTTTTTACTTCCTTCAAAACCAGTTTGTGAAGATTTACAATTATAAGTAATTTAATTGTTTCAGTGGGTCCCAAGTTAAACTGTTTGGTACCTTATAAGGCAAATAACCTAGATTTTCTGAGTTACATGGCTAAGTTTTGAGCCCATGTAAAATAGAAATAAGGAATGTACTCAAAGCTTGAGGTAATTCTTTGCTGCTGTTGTTATTACAGCTGCAGTGACAGTTGTAACAAGTACAGATTTTCCAGAAAGTACAACAGCATATTGTACCTTTTTAAATATATTCTACTTATTACAAAAATGTTAACCTGAATATACCTTGCTACACTGCCTACCTGTCCAATTCAAGCCATAAGCAGAAAAGAACTTAACATTTTATAAGCCATTTCCGGGAAGTAGAAAAGGACTATTATGCTGCTCATAAGGGGTCATTAATGTCCCTGATTCTGAATTAACAACCTTATTTCTGCCTGTGTTATACTGATGATATGCTTTTGCACTGAATGGAGACTTGCTGTTTTTTCTGTAGGCTATACCACACTTGTTACTTTATGGGTGCGTACCCACTGTTACATACAAAACAAGTTTGAAATAAAATTTTATTTTGCAGTTTGTATCCCTGGTTAAAGGAAGAAGTCAAGTAATTCTAAAATCATTCTATTGCAGTTCCAATGTATTGAGACAAGATTTTTCTGAGCTTCTTCGTTCAAATACTAAACAAGGCGATCACTGTGTAGTCTGTGTGTCAAAGTAATGAAAAATGTTTATGGATAGTCAAGAGACATGCACAAAACCTTCATGCAGTGAACTGTGGAAAAGGAGAGGTGAAAACAGCATTGCAGTGTTTAAGGCTTAAAGTAGGAGTCACTGAGAAAACAGGGCAAAGAGAGTTTTCTCTCAAGCAAACTCACTTTTCCTTTTCAGAGATGTTCAACTAATAAATTGATAAGTCAAATGTTCTGATGATATGTATCTAAATTTGAATTACTGGGTATTATTAACAAAGCTGAAGTTTTGATTTCTTTTTTCTTCAAAACTCCTGGAAATGTGACATCACATTGGTAAAAAAAAAAAAAATGCTTCTTATGGTACATCCTAACACTAAGATGATTTTCAGATGTACTGCTCTTGTGCATAGAATGACTTAGCATTTAAATATATCCTTGGATGTTTTGTGGGGAAAAAAAAAAAAAAGAAAAGAAAAGAAAAGAAAAGAAAAGAAAAGAAAAGAAAAGAAAAGAAAAGAAAAGACCACATTACTTCTTGACAGGTTCAGGTTTTCCTTTTTTCATTTAGCACGCTCTTGATGTTCAATAATTGCAAGTAATTCTTTCTGAGATGTTTTTCCATTGCATACACTAAAATACATTTTCTTAGATGGCAGATTGAGTGGTAGTTATCTTATTACTTGCAAATAGTTGGAAAACTGAGCAAACTTGAAAATGAGGCTATTTTCAATGTTTATGGACTGTTCATTTCACTTAACATTTTACTGCATATTTTTTTTGCACTACACTGGGGGGAAATTGCTTTTTCCTTAGCCTTAAATTAATATTAAATGATTTAACAAGTTTTACCTGGAATTTTTAGTCTCTTAAAATATGTGGGATTACTTACTCATAATATTCTTCCAATTTGGGTCAGAGTCTAAATAGAGAATGAGTGGATGCATGGAGTATTATACAAATGCTTTCAAAGAAATCTAATGTGTTGAAATGAAAATGAGCACAAATACATTGCTAATTCTTGATGTTTACTAGATAAAGTAAATATGACAGTGATGGTCCTGTATCTGTGGTATTAAATCTGAATGAAAACTGCTGACCTAAAAATAAAACATAGTGAAATATTTATTATATGCACATTACATCACTAATTGCATATTACTAATATATTTTATTTTTAACTTCTTTTTGTAGCATAAAAGTTTTTTTTAAAAAATAATTTTCCTTCCTGAAGTGTGTTACAACTGTAAGTATGGATGTAAATGTAGCTGTGTCCCCATGTAAATACACCCAGGTCCCTACAAAAACATTATAAAGTCAAAACTGTTTATTACAATAAAAGGTGAGAACTCAAATTTTCTTTGTAATTCATCAAGCCCTGAAGTAATCTTTAAGTTTATATTACAGAACTCCTTTATACTTCATCATCTTCAAAAGAGACTATCAGACTCAAATGCATGACTACAGAAATATCTCCTCAAGATTATTAACTTAATGGGATTGGTGAACTTTCCTATTCTATATGTTTTTGTGTTTCTAAAACGTACTTTTACACCTTATTCTTCTGTAAGAGTCACAAAAGCTAAATGTCCTTGTTCCGTTGCAAACTGTCGAATATGAAATAATAAAGAATTAGTGGGATAATCTTTTGGAGCAAAAGAGACTATAAGTAAGCATAATTGTTTCTAAATAGAAAAATACCTGCATTTGAGAAACTTTTCAGCAGTGTTCTTTTTTTGTTGTTTTCTTACAGTTACCCTCATTTCTTGTAATACTTCTGTATGTGAAGTTTGCCTTGTGAGCTTGTAATATACCAGCATACATAGAACTGTATTTTGTTGTACTACATAGGAATGACCTTTGATCATTTTTCTTCTTGAAATGACTGAACAACAATAATTTCAAGGTAAAGCTCCATAACACAAGTAGTACCATAATTTTCTTCCTCATCAATGTTTCATAGTTTTCAAAGAAACATGTGTTTTTTTAAAAAAAAGTGAGGGTGATTTTTTTTTTTTTAACTCATTTTAGTCATTAAGAACAGAACTGATGGAAAATATGTGTTTCCAAAATGCATTAATCCATCATCCTGATGCAATTAACAGTTTTATGGAAGGCTTTCAAACTCAAATACATACGTGTTTTTCATTTGAAAAGCCAGGCTGGCATCTCTGGGTGATCCACATAAGTGCAGTCACTGATAGAAAATATTGGATCTGGGTAGCTATCAAGTATAAGTGAGGTGCTTACAAATGTGGTAGAAACAGGCTAGCAAAATGCCACTGTTTTTATATCCCTTGGTCCTAAAGAGACATGCTTCAGTTTTCTCCATGTCCTTTTTACAGGATAATACATTTATTCTCTGTGTGCAAGAGCAATGGCAATAACACAACCCTAGTTATAAATGAGAGGATATTTTATTTTTCCTTTATAAGCAAAAAGATATATCACAGGAAAATGTTATATAAATAAATAAATAAATAAATAAAAAGAACTCTAAAAGGTCTGTGTTCATCTAAATAACAGAAAAGACTGATATACAGTGGTAATGTAACTTGCTATACACTTCTGAAAGCTTCTCACTAGTGAAAAAGAAGAGATTTGAGAAGAGAAAATCTGTTTAACCTGATAAAGCTTATTCTCTGAAGATCCAAGTTTTATTCCTATTGCAGCAAAAACCTTTTGTGACATGAAATTTGTAATTTATGGTACCTCATCCATAAATTGGGATAAGAAAACAATTCCGTGCTCTAGAACACTGAATTGCAGACATATATCTTTTGTGACTTTTTGGTGATCTTTGAGTGGAATGTATTGCCGAAGTGCACAGTATTATTTTATATACTATAATGTTGGTTATGCTCCAGTAGTATTTTCTACCTGGTTTTCTACAATAGTAAATGATCATGGTAAATTTAAATTTATGTTTGTTTGTTTTCTTCTTCAAATAAAGTAATGCAACTATATTTTTGGTTCCACCAAAATTAATACAAGACCCTCCTGACATTTTTACTCAAGTTTATTAACAGAGAGTGCTGTTCCTTTAAGAAGATACTAATCTAATGGTTCTTTCCCAGGATACTGAGCATTAGGCAAGCCAAGGGGATTTTTTTGGGGAACAATGAAACTCTGAGTAGCTCCTGTATCTGAATCTTCATTTACAGCTGAGCTTTAGCCACCAACTGCCCATTCAGGCTTCTAAATCAACTTTTCCACGTTTTTGTTTTTTTTCTCTATATCCCAGTTAAGTTCAATCTTGCCGTCTAGAAGCCTCATGTTAACCATGTATATCGCAGTTGGATTTAAAAAGCCAAATGTAGTAGAAAAAGGAAAAAACAGTCAGAGTCACATAAACTCTTTTATTTCTCAGCCTCATGAGCTCCACAGTTCTGATTCATCATGCAAACTTAATTTAAAGTGACTGGGCTGATGCTCCATTGGCTGCCACTTAGGCTCCAACCAGTGCTACTGCTGCATGCCATTAGAACACCTCCTGTTGGACAGAAAAATGTCATTGCTGCTGGCTAGCATTGCAAAAAGATGTTACATTACAGGAATCTGTTTGGTATCTGGAGTAAGATTTGAGTTGTCACAGTCTCATCTTACTAAAATAAAATACAATGAAAAATAAAGGCCTAAGAGGCAGTGAGGGGGAAAGGAGTGACTGGCTTACAAAAATGTCCCTGGACCTTTAAAATAAGAAATCTGACATACTCAAGAAGTTGGAGTAACAGCTGTCATCAGACTGAGATAGAAGGTGACCTCTCCCAGATAAAAAGTGTCCCTGGAGTTCTCTGCCTGACACTGCAGCAGATACATCAGCTTAAATACGCCTTCATTTAAGCACATATGGCTGTAGCTAAAATCTCAAAACTCAGTAGGAATACACAAAACCACACAGATACAGAGATAAATATATATATTTACACACATACACACACATAAGGAGAGATTGCCTATGTATAAAGGTCTGGTAGAATAGAGGTATTACTACAGAATAGGTAGGTGGCAAGGAAAGCTGAGGAAAGCTGAAGAAATTTAAGATAATTAGCTGAAAGAAGAACTTTAAGCTCACTCCCCATTGTTTATAGGGTACATGACCTCGATTTATAAGAACTTCTTATATAATTTAAACTCCTAATTTCACATATCCTCAGAGAATTTGCCTGTACAGCTAAATTGATGTATTATTGCTAATGGAGGATCATTTCAAGTGTGGAAATATCAAGCACATATTGAGCAAATAACTTTAACTTCAGTTTTAAAAACACATTTATTTGTTCATGCTTAAATAATCAACATAAACAATTAGTTCAAAGCAACTTCTATGCTATACATTCGCTACCTGTTTTATTGCACACATTTTTTAATTTTTTTTAATCTGGGCAAGTCCACATCTACCCTACAATTAAACTCCTAACAAGATAGTGCACCATAGGTAGGCAAAAGCCAACAATACCCTCCTGGATATTTTTTGTTGTTCTTGCACTACCCTTCAGCAAGGAGTTGCAGAAATCATCGGATCATCAGATTCTGAGATTATGGACCTTATGTAGCTCCATAATTATGAACCCTGGGCAGCTCTAGGAAATTACACAGGGATACCTCTGTGTGTGTGTTTGTGTGTGTGTATATATAAATATAAATATAAATATAAATATAAATATAAATATAAATATAAATATAAATATAAATATAAATATAAATATAAATATAAATATAAATATAAATATAAATATAAATATAAATATAAATATAAATACATATACATATACATATACATATCAAATAGAAATATAAGCAGGAATTAAAACTAACTCCAAAATAATTGGATGAAAATTACTGTAATTGAGAATGATAGGAAAAATAACTAAATTCCTTGTTCTTTGACTTTTATTGTTTATTCAGTTTTCCAAAGTAATAATTTATCCTGTAATACAAAAAAAATCTTGTATTAGAAAATGTTAATTATATTTTATTTTTTAATTACACGTTAGAATTAGTTTTTTTCTGGGGTGATTTTTTTTTTGTTCCCAGTGAATGTTTGTGGGTTTTGATTTTTAAAAGAAACTAAATAAAGATAAGGGAATTCACAGAAGTAAGGGCAATTCAGTTTATGCTGAAGAATTACTTAAATATTATGTATACTTTTTCATAATATAATTTTTAATGTAATATCACTATATATAATAATATTAAGCACAGACACTGATAAATGTAATGCTAAGAACTAAAGAGAAGGTTTTGTGAGGGACTTGGTATTCAAGTTTAGAATACGTTTGTATGTATTGTGTTTCCTGGCTCTGCCTGTAGCTTTGACATGTTAGATTTAAAGAAAGCCTAGTGATCCAAAACAGAGTTACACCAGAGATTAATATAGTCCATCATTAGTGGAAGAAAAGTATAGTTAACTGAAGAAAGTGATGTGCTGGGTTGAAGGCATATGACAGAAAGGTTTAAAATGGCTGCAAATCTTTGGAAGTGTGACATTTTGTACTGGCAGGAGCAGAAGCAGGCAGAACAGACTGAAGGAAGGAAAATGCCTAATGAGGTTTGAAGCAAAAGATGTTACAGTGCCTGGTCCAAAACATAACAAAATCAATTTGGATTTCTTTTTTTTTCATGGGCTCTACTAGATTCTCTGTCAGGGTCCGTACTTCATTCATAATACCACATACACCATGAGGGATATATCAAGGACAGGTTAGGAAAAGCAGTGTGGGTGTATAATACTGACAGAAACTCTACAGGCTCATGAAGGCAACGATTTACACCAGCTGAAGCACTGACTACTATATATATTTTTTTCAACAATAAGAATTTGCAGTTTTCCTACCAATGATTGATATAGTCTCTGCGTATATGTAAAAGAAAAGCAGTTTTCTATGTAATATTTTAGGTTAAATATATAACTGTCATTATAAGGAAGAGCCAGATTTTCATTAGATGTCATATTTTTTCTAAAATTACTTAAGATCTCAGTTAACTTTAAACAAAAATCTGTACAGTGACATGAAGCAGAAAGCTTTAAATATGCAATGAAATGAGAAAGGCACTTCAGCTTTTATTCTATAACATAAAAAAAAAAAAAATTGGAAATAAAATTTTTAATTCCAAACAGTTTACATTAAAAGTAGGTAAAGAACAGTTAGGTATACTGTTAAATGACAACATTTAAATTCTAAGTATTTTTAGAAAGGTGCTAATATGCATTTTTTTCTAGTATAGATAGGGACTTAAATACAGCTTTCAAAGCAATGCTATAATTACTTCCATAGAAAATGTGCAGAATATGAAGCTATCCTATAATATACCAGAATCTACCAGAACTTAGAGACTGTAAACTTAGGAAGTCAGTCTGGCTTTTGTATTTCTCTCTATTTAATTAGTGTCATGGTTACACATTGCCTAATGTATAGCTCAAGTTGGAAAACAAATTGACAGTTATATGAGAGAGAAGCTAGAAGCACTAGGAAGAATCATACTTAGTTGAATGTTCCTAAACACAGAAATTCATAGAGTTGATAGTTAACAAGAACTAACAGAAATTATGCTTATAGCCAGCACTGGGACTGGGATGACATTTTCTTGACAAGTAAATAGTATTTTGTGTTATATATTTTTTAAAGCATTAAAAAAACCTAAATAGGCAAACGAACCAAATAATTAAATATATTGTTTCTATACTACCATAGATATGAGTGGATGGACCTTCAAGAGGTCATTCGGGCCATTCACAATCCTACCACATCATTAGCAGTATCAAGCAGGTCTATTGCAGTTTAATGTACACTGCAAATAAGTAGGTGATACCTTTCAAGTAATTTAATGTATCATGCTCCTTAAACTACTTTCCTGTGACAGTAATGAAACCATTTTTACTATAAAATGCTAAGATGTTTTAACTGGTTAGCGTACACTACTGTATTACAATCCACTAAAATATGAATGTCGTTCAACAATGCATACTGTTTATGTTATATAGGCCAAAGCCTATTGACCTCCCTCAGCTGTTTTGATTGTGTTCTTCATATTCTAGTGTTTGTTCTGTGAAGCAAATAAATACGGTAATTTTAACTAGCTTATGGAAATTCAAATTGGTGCAGGCCACCAGAAAAAAAAAACCCCAAAACCAAACACCTAAAGAAAATATTTTAAAACACACAATAAAAAGAAAAATGTTTAAAAACACAGATCAGCTTCAAGAAGCAGTTTATTAGCCCTCAAATGTGATGATGGAAAATATTTCCAGTTCATATATGAATAAAATATCTTACTTTTTTTTAATAAAGCTAAAGCTTTAGTAAAGCTAAGCTGTTTTTCACATTCCAAAAAAATTTAGGAAAAGCTCATTAATCCTGTACTTCTCACCAGCTGCTTCTATCTCTAACATAAGATGGATGAATTGCCAGCTGACATAAGAAGAAGATTATGTTGCATAATACATCATGAGATGAAGTGAATGGTGTATTATGCCCATTAGGATAATACATACCCTTATTGAAGAAATAAAACATTTAATATATGCTACAAAAGTTTCCATAATGTTCTCTCTTCATATAGATGTCTATGCAATGTAAAATTCTATAAGGTGCTGAGGCACTAATGATAGACACCACACAGTATTCCTCATTCATATTCAGTAACAGAAGCTGTAGTACAGCTGATTCCCAGCAGGACGACCCACTCCTGAAACACAGATTTTCTCAATATCCTGCCTACTTTTGTGTAGTAATGGGGACTTTTCAAGTTTCTTTGTGTGGACAGACCACATCTTGCTTGGTTATTGCTAACATTGAAAACTGTGATGTTAGATGATTTATTCCCCATCCCCATCCACCCCCCAACCCCCCTTCAAAATTGTGTAAGTTGATGATTGGTAGGTGAAAATTTTCATGAAAGTCTGAACTTTGATAAGAAAGTTCTTTGAACCTGGCAATTTTTTTAAGGTAATACCTTGATCCTAGGGTATGCAACCTTGTAATATTTCCATGAGATAATCCTTTTTCACTGTTCTTTGTTCAAAATAGATGTTGCACTGTTATATCACTACCATCTTGTCTGTGCATAATCTCTTTCTTCTTTGTCATTTTTGGACACTGACTGCCTTATTAGATTCATAAGACCTTAATATTTTCAGTTTTAGGTCTCAAAAAACCCTACTCTTCCAAGTAAATAGCAGGCTGAAGATTAGTTTTCATCATACAATGCCTCTTAACTTCTGTGGTTTCTGTTTTTGTTATTGACTCACTACAGCAATATTTAAGAGCGTTATGAGAAAAAGCTGAATTTGAGACTGCTGCTGCTGGACTTGGCAGAGCAATGGCTGAACCTGAAGTTTCAGTCTTCATCAGTGCTTCCTGAGT
Source organism: Falco biarmicus (assembly GCF_023638135.1). Lineage (NCBI taxonomy): Eukaryota > Metazoa > Chordata > Aves > Falconiformes > Falconidae > Falco > Falco biarmicus. The sequence continues at coordinate 64,490,406 of NC_079290.1, forward strand.
CCACACTGAAGCCTCCTTTTGGGTTGAATTTTTTTTGTCTTATAAGCTAGGTGCCAAAGTCTGACCTTGACTACAAGCTATGGATCATGGTTAACCAGTAGCACAGACATATGTAACACCTGAAACAAACAATTAACATGATCAACCTGTCTTCCTGCCAAACACTACTTCTTTTGTTAAAAATACTTTTCTTTACCCTTTTTCCTCTGCCTGACAGGAAAAGTATGGTTGAAGATTGAAGATGTGCCGTTTGTTATTTATACATTCTAGGCAGTTCAGGACTACATCTGAGAAAGTCTGAAGACATAATAATTAAATGGACTGTATGTTTGAAACATAGACTTTTCCTTATAAAAAGAAAAGAAAAAAGAAAACAGAAGAAACAACCCACTCCCCCAACCCCCACCCCAAGATACTTCATTTTAGTAGTGATAGTGTCTTAGGGAAAATAAAGGTTTCCAGAACAGATATGTTTGTAAGTTGGAGAAACATAAAAGTTTATGCTAGGTTTTTCCTATCTGCCAAGTCTTCCTTTGATTTTAATTAACACAAGTTACAGTTCTCTTGCTCACTCACACTAAGAAGAAAAATTCATGGTGACTCTTCCAAAAAAAGTGTGAATAGAAATGAATAGAATCCATGAAAACAAACTTTTAAAATTCTGGGTTCTTAATGAGGTCTGAAATAGGTCAGAGAAGTTTCTCAGAACTAATTAGACTTACATATTGACGCTTTTCTGACTTAATTTCAGCAGTACCACTTCCTAAATCTTGGAACATCTTCAGTTTTGTGGTGTCCTGGTTGCTTTGCCAAGAAACATAGTGTTTAAAACATAAGGGTTCTAACTAATTCTTTTTATCAGCTACAGAAACAGAAATCTGGTTAAACAGAGTCATAAACATGTCTCTACATGAGGGAGAGAAAGGGACTGTGATTATGAGAGCTAGAAAATATCTGTGGCAAAGGAGTAGGCTGAGAAGACATCCTGGCATCAGTATTTTTGCTCTACCGCTCCACACCTTTTACCTAGCGTATTGGGTGTAGGTGGCAAAGTTTTGGCAATGAGGGGGCTGCAGGGGTGGCTGCCCTGTGCTGGACACAGTTGGCACCAGCTGGTTCCAGCAGACCCAACACAGGGCACAGATGAGCCCCTCAGCCATGCATATTTAAGAAAGGGTAAAATCCTGCACAGTAGCTGTGAAAAAGAGGTGAGGAAAAAAAAGGGTGAGAAAGAGAACTGCAGACACCATGGTGAGAAAAGGAGGGGGAGAAGCTGCTCCGCTGGCCAGAGCAGAGGTTCCTCTGCAGCTTGTGGAGACCATACTGGAGCAGCTATCCACACTGCAACCTATGGAGGACCCCACACTGGAGCAGGTAAATACTTCCCAATGGAAACTGAAGACTGTGGAGAGTCCATGATAGAGCATGTTTACCCTGAAGACTGCAGCCCATGAGAAGGACCCATGCTGTAACAGGGTAAAAGGGCAGGGGGGAAGGACCAGCAGAGAACTGTTATGAACTGACCACAGCCCCATTCCCCATGACCCTGCACCACTTGGGAAGGAGGTAGGGTAGTAAGGAATGAAGGAGTGAAGTCAAGCCTGGGAGGAAGGGTGGGGTGGCGTTCTTGGGTTTGTTTCTCACCATTTGAACATATTTCAGCTAGCAAAACACTGAATTATTTTTCCCTAAGTGGAGTCTGTTTTGTCTGTGATGGTAATTGGTAAAAGATCTCCCTGTGTTTATCTTGACCCATAAGGTTTTTCGATCTTATTTTCTCCCCTGTACCATCAAGGAGGGGGGGTGAGAGAGTGGCTGGGTGGCTGCTGCAGCCAGCCAAGGTCAACCCACCACACCTATACATCCAGTTGTCAGTCTTCAAATTCTTTGTTTCCTTGAAGGGAGTCAGATGACAAGACGCATCAGCAGAAGTAAAAGGAAGAGTTAGACAGGAGGAGAGAAGTGTACAGAGGCAATTTAAGATGAGTAGCAAGGTCATTGCGTGTCCAAAATAATATAGATTTATCTTCTTTTTTTCAAATATTATTCAGATGGAAGTAGAAACTATGAACTTCATGGGGGAAGATTTTCATCAGTGCAAATCATCGTATTTCTTTGCTTTCATAATGGCTATGTCAATTTGTGACAGATAAAGATGTATTGTGATTGGAAATGATGATAGGAACACACTCTTGGAACCCTAAAGACAGTGTTAAAATTCCAAAGGATTCAATAAAGCCTAGGACAGAAGAAAGAGGGAAAATAGTGAAAGTTGTAGACTACGTAGTGCAGTGTATAGATATTTAGAGCTTAGGTCTCCAATGATTAAAAAAAATTTGTCACAGCTCTCTCTTTGCCTAATACTTTCTCTTTATACATAATTCTTCCATATTTATTTGTTTTGTCATTTTCCGTTTCAGATGTTCTGGTTTTTTATCTACTTGTCCCCCCAGACCCCACCCCCCCATTACTTTCTACTACTATTTTACAAGCCTTTCCAAACCCAGCAGTTACAACATATGGCTCTCAAATTAATTTCCAACACATGTGTTTCAAATCAGGCAAAATAAGCATGTCCATTATTATCGAACATGCTCTTCTTTTGAGAAGTAATAGTAGCTTGGCTATGTATACATTGCTATGTATGACTATATGCAGAAAATTTCTTATTTTTAAGAAATGCACAGTAAAAACCTTTGCACATCCTTAAGTTTTTTATAGTAGTATATGAAGCTGTGAATCAGTGTATTTTTTACATTTCATACTTTTTGCAGCTTACTAACTGAAATCAAAATTGTTCCAAAATATGTTCCAAAATGTGCAAGGTTTTAAAATTCTTTTTAAAAAATAAAATGTATTGAGAAAAAAAAAAAAAAAAAAAAAACAACAAAAAACCAAAACAAAACAACAAACTACAAACAGGATTGCTAAGCATTGTCATTTTTTGGGAAAAAGTAACATATATATGACTAAAATAATGTCAACAAAATGGTAAAGATGTAATTGTCTGGAAATGTTGCAAATATTTGTTTACAGGGAAATTGCTGCTGTATCACACAAATAAATTCCAAATTGTCTTTCTATTAAAAATATGAAAATATGAAATATCTTAAATTAAGTAATTAGTAATACCAGCTCCTCAGCTGCTAAGCACAGCTTTCATGAACTTCAGAGAGTATTATCAGTGCTGCAAAAAATAAAGGAAGGACATGTAAGCTCATGTTCCCTGTACTGGCCAAGACATTATTGCAGCTCCAAAGTAGAAATTACTTTTTTATAGCTGGATTGGGAGAAAACGTAAACGTTGTCATGGCTGAAAAAACATTTCTGTTCATTCAAGAGAAAGGTTCTTCTGAGCTTGATTTTTCCCACTGTAGAAAACTAATTCAGTTTCTTAAAGTATAGATATAAGAATCTGAATATTATGTTTACTTTGTCATCTGGTTACTTAACAAATACAGTTTGTAATGAAGTTTAAAGGACTCCATTTCAGCATGTGAATATATAGGGATCTCTTGATTTACCACCTCCATTAATTTGATTCTATGGACAACATACTTTACCATCATTTCTTTTCACGTACAAACCTCCATTATGAAAGTTCTCAGGTTTTTTGTACCATTAGTTTTAATCTTCCACAACCTCATTCCTTTGGAGCCTGCTAATTCACAGCCCATTGCAAGTTTATGTATAAAAAAATCAACTTCCAATGTCTGTTAAATATGCCTATGGTGTTTATCCACCTGATGTCCCACCTTCCCTGAGTAACTGCAAAGAGCAACAAAATGCATTCTTAGTTTACATTTTGCCAAACTTTAAATTCTGTAATAAAACAAGTGTTCCATATGAAAAGTCATATAAGGAGGTCTTCTTTTTTCTCCAGAGGTTAGTTTTCAAGTTTTCTAAATTTTGGCATTAAGAACTGGACTCAATATTTCTAAATAAATCTTACCAAGCCTACTTGATTCATAAAAAGTTGATTTGGAAAAGATTCCAGGAGTTTACTCTCTACCTTCCTTCTTGCTGTGACATCATATATCAATTTCTACAGATGTTTTTCCAACAGCCTTCTAGCTGTGATAGCAATTTTAATGTCTGTATGAGTATGCTTACTTTTCTAGTCCTGTTTTATTTGTGGCTTATAATTCAATAGTAATCTAATTCATTTACCTTTTCCCTATCTGTTGTTTGCTTTCAGTTCATAGATGCAAAAGTTACTATTAGCCAAGTTTCATGATATTGCACTTTGGACTGTCCAATCTTATCTCGTATTTTAACATGGTTCATTTATCAATGTCTTTTGACTCTTTCTACATGAATTTTCCATGCTCCTTGTACTGATATTTCCACTTTTGTGGAATCAATAGATTTCATTATTGGATACCTGTTTTGTGCAAAATTTTCCAGAGAAAATATGGAATGGTTTTGGCCCCACAGTTCTTGTGGATTTCCAATGCTCAATAATCTTTACAACAATAAAAAAAAAAAAAAAAAGGAAAACTATAGAGAATTTTTAACTTAACACTACTTTCCATGATTACACACAGTGTTTTTCCATTTTCCAGCAATTTCTTGGGGAAATATCCAGAGAACATTAAGAATTAGATCACAGTTCCTGATACCAAAGAAAAATTAAGAAGCCTACAATAAACTAATCAAACAGACAAACAAACTTGATGAATCTTCTTTCTGACTTCACGTCAGATCACTACTTATAGCCTGACCCTGTCAGACATTCTGATCAGTTAGCCCAAGTCATGTTAATATTACAAAAAGGCGTCATAAGTACTATATTTCCTTTACATGAAAGCATGAAGTCTGGAAGTATTGCACAGAACATGACTGTCTGTCTACATGTTAAGTAAATCATCATTAAATCATGGTCATAAACAGAAAATAATAACAGTACAATATGTACATTAAGAGCCATGAAAATGATGTTTTAAGACAAATGGAATAAAAAAAAAAATTGTGTAATTAAGGTGTGGGGTTTTGTCATTTTGTATGACTCCTACCCTAGACACTAAAGATAAATGTATGTTTTTTTGAACCATAGATTTTCTGGTCTCAGTTGTCGCACCTTATATCAATAACCTGCAATGTAATCTGGCTGCAGATGGCTGATTGTGACTTTTTCTCCCTGTGGAAGGGAAATCTTTAGTGCTGCTCAGCCTGAGAATATGTTCAGTACACAAAGCTCCTGACCCTGAGACAGACTTCTCTGCCTGAGATAAGGAAAAGAGGGGAATGGTTCTCTATACATGGTTACACAACTGTAAGCTTTGTGGGTAGATTTTTAGAGCCGTAGTGTGTTTCAAGGAGATGAAAGTAAATAGAGAACCAGAGTGAATACCCGTCTCTCTGACTTCACCCTTCTCACCCATACTGGAGAGAGAGGCTTTGATATGAGCCTCTGCAGCAGGGAGGATGCCAAGCAAGCTCACCACTCTGATGCCATCTTATACATTTCTAAGACTACTTTGTGGTCCAGAAGAGAGTCTATTACACTTCTGCTTCTCCGTGGCTCCTGTAACTCTTTGATGTATGGAGATGGACAAGCATACGTCGGTAATATTCACTGCAGTGCAGGACAGCCTGTAAAATAAACGCAACTTCACCGAATCCTTTCAGGGCCGAGCAAACACTTCAGTGATGCCATGACTGAAACTTTCTTCCTCAAGATGACAATGGCCCTTGTAAATACCTCTGTGTGCTTCAGTAAGGTGTGCTTTTAAGTAGGAGAGAATACGGTACAACTAAGAGGCTTTTCTGTGTGTTTCTGTGTTTCTTAGTCCCTCCCCCTTCACTTGACATGATCCAGTTCTCAGCATTATTGGTCTAATTATTTGTACTTAATAACATTGTACACTGACAGAAAAGTTTACTTCTTACCTTTATTTCTGAGCTGTATGATGAAGAGAAATAGCTGGAATAAGCATGGACTGAAAAATGAAAGATTATAATTTATTTATTTAGTTATTTAGTGTTGGATGTTTATGATTCTATATTTTCATTATTATCAGATCTAGAAGGGAAGCTGACAGGAAAAAAACTGTTTACTTTACTCCAGAGAGTCAGCTGGCATGAAAAATGCCTGAGCTTAGAAAAAGATTACAAAGTTTTTGTAGCATTATTCCTGTATTTCAGATCCATAAAATTCAACAGAACTCAAAAGTCAGGTGATCTGCAGAACACTCCCAGGCAGACAGAGTAGGGTTACGGATTCAATTAACGAAAGTATTAACAAATTACAATTATACCATGAAACATGAATGAAAAGCCTGCTCATTCTTATCTCAGTCTATTGCAGGCAAAGGCAAATTTTAAATCAGCAACATCCTCATGTTTTTAATAGAATTGTCCTTATCTAGATTAAACCTCTCCTTAAGATTAAGGAGATTTATTCAGACATGTAAAATATCTGTCTCTAGATTATGGTCATTAGGGAACTAATGGTTCAAAAAGTTTTCATCTGTACAAAAGGATAGAAATTACCAGACTGTCTGCTCAGTGGTCCATCCTATCTTAGGACATGATACAAAACTAAAAAAATTGGAATTTTCCTGTTGATTCCAAAAAAGCTCTTACCAGACCTTTTAGATAGCCTTATGTAGTTCTTAAAAATGGACACAAATAAACCATCAGAAAGACAATTTTAGACTTTTTCTTAGAGAAAAAGGCCAACTCAGCTGGCTGGGAGTACCCAGTCTTCTATATGGGAAAAAAAAAAAACAAAACATTGACTGATACTTTAACATACCCAATCAGGAGGAAAAAAGATAAGGGAAAAAAAAACCCCAAACAAAACCCCCAGAAACATTCAGGTTGTGGGTTTGGGGTTTTTTTTTTTTTTGGTTTGTCGGGGTTTTGTTTGTTTGTTTGTTTGGGGTTTTTGTGGGTTTTTTTGTTTGCTTGTTTGTTTGTGGTTTTTTTTAAGGAAACACAGTTATTACATTTCTAAAAGAAAGTAAAAGTGAATTTAAAGATGAAATCTCTCATCTTTTTATCAAAATAAATTTGTCTGTTCTCTCCGTAAGTCTCCTTTAGCTGCTACAGAGGATTCTGGCTATCAGTCTAAAGGAAATCCTTGTCTGATATACAGCTGCATATCTAAGTTCTCTTCAAGACAGTAAGTAATCACTCTAGTATAATGCCCATTGGCATTTTTTGTTAGTATAAAAATTCTGAGGCGACGTTTTGTTCTGAGATGGGCTCAATCAATTTCAGGTCATCTCCTTGTTTATCTGCTAAGAGTAGAAATTGAAATACAGTTTTTAAACAAATATAAGGGTGTTGGGTTTGTGGGGAGGGGTTGTATATTTCTATTGCTTCCTCCAATGTTATTACTGTGTCTTTTTTTATACGAGCTCCATAAGACATTACAGAAGGCTGAAAAACAAAACCTTAAAAAATTGTACTGGGCTTGATTCAGAGCTAGATAGAAAAAAAGTTTACAGAAGAAAAAAAGAATGCAGAAAGAAAGCAGAGCTTGGCTGATGCAATTGATTTCAACTGGACTTTCCTGATCTACATAACTAAATCTGTCCAGGATTTTTTAAATCATTTTTTAGAATGCAGGCTTTGATTTTTCTCCAGAGCCTCCTTTTGATATATTCATGGGATTCCTCAAACCTCTGGGGGCAAAATCTGAAATTAATTCCCTTATCTGAGAAAAAAAATAAAATACCACTGATATCATTGCCTAGAGAAATATTAGGAAAAACAAATAAATCACAATAGCAGAATCATTCCAAAGGGGAAAGAAACTCCAGAGACATAGTGTTTTCTTGCACATACAGTATATTAGAAATGCAAGTTACCTCAAGGCTTTCAATTGATTTGAGTTTTCTGTGGTTGGTTTAACTTGATATTTCAAGGTCCTTGTTTCTTTATAATGTTTTATATTATATCGCTCTTTGTTTCTTTATTATATTTTTATTTTGTAAAATTATGATGAGAAGCACCATTTTTAGCATCATACACAGGAATACATAATGGCACCTGTTTTTTCATATGAACTTGTTATTGCCTAGGTTAAAGTAATCTTTGATCACCCCTTTCTGTCCCACACCCCCTCCCCTCACCCTTTTGTCTCACACGCACATTTAACACTTTAAGACAAACACAACTTGAAACACTACCTACTGTGGTAAAATAAATTAAGATATTCAGAGTTCTTGTGAACAGTGTGTGATTTTAAGTCAGTTATTAGGAATGAAGTCTGTGACCAGCTTCCCATGAGTAACACACTGAGCAACCCAGGGAAAGGGAGGGAGGGCAATGCACTGAAAAAACATAAGGTTTGTCTTTGTAGGTCTCTGATTCTTGACTGCTGTACCGTGCCCTAGAATCAAGACACACTGTAGGCTCATCTTAACTACATTGGCTATAATGGTACTTTTCCAGTAACTGAGGTCTGTCTCTAAACAAAGGTGGTTATAGAATGAGATGCTGAAGTGACTTTGCTTCTATGACTTAAGAAAATATTATGGGGTGTGGCCAAAATGGAATTTTCCAGGGGTTTTTTTGTTTGTTTCTTTCTTTCTTTTCAGTTTTGGCAAGCTGTCACCAATAGCTGACCAGACAGCACCCTTTATAACTTTTCTGAAAAACAAGAAAAATAATTAACACATTTTAGTGCCATTCATTTAGCTGTCATATATGAAATATCTTTATTTTTTGGAAAGTCATTTGGTTAAATTGCCTCTAATACTTTGCAAAATCCCCTGTACCAGATGTGGAGACTGTATACAGAATTTGTGACAGAGATTGCTTGATATATGAGGTCAAGACTGGTGATAAACTTTGCTGTATGGCATTTTTTAATGAACTTTTAAAAGGCTGAAAACTATCAAAGTGGCAAGTGGACTGCACAATTTGTTCTTTGAATGTGCCTTAGGTATAAACAGATTTTTGTCTCTTGGTTTGTTCCATTGATATTTAGCAGTGTATTCTATGTAAAGATGTGAGGCATTTGGCACTAGCTCAGCTGCGATATGCAGTTACTGCAGAGGGTCCACTACACAGTACAAGCAGAAGAGGATTTTTCTGCCAGAGGGATTTACAAAAAAATACGTGAAAGGTCACCGTGATACTTATTTCTCTCCATGAGCCATGACAATGAAAGCAGCAGAGGAGCACATCATATGAGGGAGGTGGTGCACACAGGAGTTCAAAGGCAGACACGTTAAAGCTCCGTGTCCAGGAGCAGGACAACCTCCCTGGGCAAGTGACAGCTAGAACAACTTTTCCATTAAATCTTACCTTCCTAGAGGGATATTTCTGGGGTCAGTTCAAAAGCAACTGTACAAGTACTCGTGTGGAAACCTCAGGTGAGTTCAGTGTCTCAGCCACTGCTGCTGGAGTCAGCTGTAGCATGGGTAGCCCCCAGGGTGCGAGCCACCTCCACTGCCCTTGCAGATGGGTTTCCCTGTGCTGAGCAGAGGGATGAGAACTGTCAGCTGTTTGTGTTCCTGCTGCCTGATGCAGCTATGACTATGTTGTTTGTGTTTAAAATAAGGCCTTCTGCCAGGTGGCCATCTCTTAGTGGAGTAAGCCCCATGGCTTTCATTATTGTGAAATGTCTCTGCTGGACTGAAGATGGTACTTACTTACTCTGATGGTTGCAGACGATGTTTTATTCCCTTGCCTTGGCAAGCCTATTCTGAACTGATTTTAAAAAGCAGTATTCATACTTCACTGGCCAATAAGTAAATAAATAAATAAATTTGTGACACAGAGTGGGTAAACACAGGTTAATACACAGATCACAACCTTCTTGTAAGGCCAGAAAAGACTCCTACTGGAAAACTGGAGATGTCAATCATGTCTGGATACTCGTTTTGTAAGTTTGACCCAATATTTGTCCAACAAAACCACTGAACTGTTGTGATTTAACCCCAGCCAGCAACCAAGCACCACACAGCTGTTCATTCACTCCCCCACAGCTGGATGGGGGAGAGAATCAGAAGGTTAAAAGTAAAAAAAAAATCATGGGGTGAAATAAAATGTTTAATATTAATAAATAAATAGTAATAATTGCAAGGGGAAAAAAAGGGGGGGAAAACCCAGAAAGAACAATAAAACCCAAGAATGAGTGATGCAAATGAAAATAATTGCTCACCACCAACAAATGCCCAGACTAAGAAATAGTCCCACTGCCGAACTCCTCCACAGTTTTATTGCTGAGCATGTCATATAGCATGGGACATCCCTGGGTCAGTTGGGGCCAGCTGTCCCGGCTGTGCCCCCTCTCAGCTTCTTGTGCCCCCCCAGCCTGCTTGCTGGTGGGGTGGGGTGAAGAGCGGAACAGCCCTTGGCAGTAAGCACTGCTCAGCAATAACTAAACATCAGTGTGTTATTCAACACTGTTTTCAGCACAAACCCCAAACACAGCCCATAGAAAAAATGTAACTATATTCCCACCAAAACCAGTACAAGATGAAAAAAAAAGAACCCTGCAAGTCAGCAGCTGTGTTCATTGGTTGTATCAGAGCTGATCACTGTCAAACTGGTTGCCTCAATCATGCTTTGAGGTGAATCCCTCACCCTTCCTCAGGACACCAGTATGATTCCATTAGGAAAAAAACCCAAAAAAACCCACCACCTTTATAGAGTATTATAGGTTAAACTAGAAATAGTTTTCTACAGCACTGACATAAGAAAAGAGCATTGATAAATTTCCTCTAGATATCTCCCATAGCTTATTCTGCATAAATCAGTTTAGAAACTTGGTAATAGTTTCACCAGAGATACCTAATGCAGAGACAATGTCACAGGTAGGTGCATTTACATCCTGTATGACTTCACTTTCATTCTATTCATTTCTTCTGCACATATGTACCTCATTGAGTGTAATTCACATTGAGTTTTCACAGTGAAAAATCAGTAACAAAGCAAAATCACAGCTAAGTAGGTCTAGACATTTTTGTCACGCATTTCATTACATGACAATATGGTCTATTACGTGTCATAAGAGTGTGTGGGAGCTGCTTTGGTGGAAAAGGGCAGTTTGTAAGCAGAAATGTTTCATAACATTCTCCTTGATTTCCACCCAGTCAAATATGATTCTGTGAGAGTAAAACTGGCCAAAATATATCAGGATTTTTACCTGTAAAATACCCCAACTATAGAGTGAAAAGTTTTTCCAAGATCTGTTTTGAATATAAATATACAATAATACTGATTAAGTAGATAAAAGTAATAATGCTCTAATATTATTGGTCATATGCCATGTTTTGTTCTAGTTCCTTGTGTTCTTTCTTTTTTTGCTATATTTCCATTTTTTTCATATATTCTTTTCATTTGCTATATTTCTCTGAAGGTTTGTAGATTAAAGATGATTGCTTGTTAATTTTAGTTTCTTTCTAAACTTCCATCTTTTTCCTGTTACAGATTTCTATTTTATTCTAGCATTCTATTCGCTCTTGAGCTCACTTTTGTTTCCTTTTCCTTTTTCTATTATTATTATTTTAGCTATGCTATCCTCATTCTATTTCAAAATTATTTTTTTACTTAATGTAACTTATACACACACACCCCCCTCCCTTTTTTTTTTTTTTTTTTCTTCTGGATAAACACATTTCCTGTTATACTTTCTTTGGTCCATCAATTCAAAATAGACAATTTAATTTGAACACCAAAGGGCTGGAGGCATCAAAAAGGCCCTGTGTGCTATGTTGTCTATGCCAGGTTTTATTTTACAGAAACACAAGGTAGAGCATCAGTTGGCAGAGTGGATTAATATCTGCTACCATTGGATGGTTTCCCTTAACAAGCATTTCTTCCTACTACCTGTTTCTCTAGCTCAGTAGAAGCAACAAAGCTCATCTCCCTTATTTCTCTCCCTTTTTCTCAGTATGACATCTGTGTCTCATTGCAAGGAGCAGACAACCTACATTCTAGTTTCTTTGTGCAATTGCAAAACCAATTGTGCTCACAGTTCCTGAATGTTTGGAGTTGGCTCCTCCGTCCTGGTTTGCTCTTTTAGCGTGTTCAACAATTTATTTTCTCTATTTTTTGTTCAAGACTCCCTGTATTCCCTGCTCAACTCTGTAACTAACATTGTGCTACCTCTCTTTACCACCCTGTCTTGCTCCCCTCCATGGGAAAGTATGGTAGCATTAGAAGGAGGATGAGTTAGGAACCAACATCTCTTCCTAATTCACCCCTAAAAGGAGCAGAGTATTTACTCCACATACTCCTACTCTTGCTGAAGCTGAGCTGATAGACAACAAGAGGGATGAGCAGCTTCCATCTGAAACCAAGCTTTCCCTTTTACCTTCTCCTCACTCCTTTTCTAAAAATGATAAATAAATGAAGCCCTGTCACCCTGAAAAGTGTGTACAGTTTCAAGGCTCAACTTGTACATCAATTTCAAGACCACACACAGATAAGATGGATATGCAAAATTATACAAGGCTTTGAAAACATAAAGTCCTATGCAAGTGCTAAGTATGACTATGATGACTATTAATGACCCTAAGTACTGTGTGAGTTTTTTAGGGCAGAACTGAGACTAGTTTGACAAATCAAAGGCAAGTTAGCCTAGATTTGAGGCTCTGCTCTAAGTAAGTTAATTTCACACCTGCTCCCTTTGTCAGTCCATATGTTTGTCATCAATGGAAAATCCTTTCCACATGAGCATTTGCAGTGGGAATGATCATGACACATTTCATTATCTTCAGTAAATTGGATGGTTCAGTCCTTGAACTGCTGAATACCCCACACAGGTCTTTTCTGCGTTGCAGACTTCAGTCAGTTATAGTATAATTGAGCTGAACTCATCCTATAGGGCCTGTGCTTCCAACTCTGCTGCAGAGAGAAATCTTTTCAGCTGTATTTCAGAGCATGCAGGGATTATTTTTTTTTTCCCAAATCTGAAAAAGCCCAACCAAGGTACACATTTTGATACCATTTAAAGTTAGTGGAATAATAATTTGTAACAAGTAATCAGTAAGAGCCCTTATTTATTTGTGATTTCTGAAGTATTGGTTAGAATTTCTAAAGCTACACATTGTTTGGGTTTTGTGGGTTTTTGTGTTTGTTTGGTTGGTTTTTTTGGGGTTTTTTTTGTGTTTTTTTTTTTTTAATATTCAGAAGATTCTATTCACTGAAATGAGTCCATTTCTATTATACCTCAAAATAGTTATTGCCTCGTTTGTTGCTTTTCAGGAGTGGTAATTACACCTGACAACATTTTTACTCTGTTATGAAGCATTTGTCAAGTTAAAGTACATCAAGGGCTTCTGTGTAATCAAAGTAAACAGCCTTTTCCTGTGTTTCTTGATTCTTTTTCTCCAGCAAAGACCAGAATTCAGTATTTTTGGAGTGTTTTGAAAGTTAGAGTTCTACCTGGGGTTACTGCACACAACCACCTGAGAAGCAGTTGTTCACAGTTCCCACCCCCTTAGCAAAAATAATATATTGTATATTCTTGGCATGGTGAACATGGAATACATACTCTCATAAAGCATTGAAGATTATGTGTGGAATAATATATGAAATAACATTATAACAAAAGCTGTTTTGTGGTGTTAATTTTCCTCACAGAACTCATTCTTTCCTAAGTGGAGATCTAGGAAAATCACCTAGATACAAGATTTAAAGTCAAAGTTTACATCCATGTATTTCAGGACCACATGCAAACAGATTTGTCACTGCTGAGAAAGGTGAGTGAGCTGGCAGTCTCTGGAGTGTGACCACAATACATAAGGTATGTGTCATCTTGTGACACTTGCTGGATTGATTCCTTCAAGTGAGGTGGTTCGAGGAATTCTTACTTTACAGTTCTCAGTGGGGTTTATTGATGAAAGAGAGTTCAAGCTGCCAGGTGCCAAAGGCAGAAGTAGAACTTTAAGTTTCAAGTGAAGTTTTACACTGGAATAAATACACTCAGAAATTTGAAGGTGCTTCCAGGTGGTTAAGTCTTTGGATAATTGCACAGGTATCTAGTTTTTATAGAAAAATAGGGTAAAGACAGAGAGTATTCGCTCATTTTTCAGCAGAAGCTACCAGATAGCAATAATGAAATGACTTAAAAATAAACTGGAGGTGGGTGGAGAGGTGCGGGGGGATTGTTTAGGTTTTGATCTTTGGTTTCATTTTGTCTTTTCGTCTTAACAGTATATAATCGTTTCCAAATAAGAAGGGTCACTTGGAAACAGTTAATTATTTCCCACTTGTAAAAAGTAATTGGTTTATATTACAAACACACATCACCACCACCATCCCATACTGTGTCACACTCACACAGAAAAAATATTATTCTTATGTTGGTGGATTGTACAAATGCCTCACACCACTTTTTCAATCTGAGGACTATTAACCATAGCTACTGAAGCATTATGATTCAGATCAGGTCTTGGTTGAGAAGGAGAGAGATAAGTGATTTTAGGTTTTAATGAGGAAGCCTTCAGCATTTGAAGGGCAACTTGTTTATTACAAGATCTGCAGTATGAGTAATGTGAATCAGTTTTCAGTAAGATGTGTTCTTTTCTCAAGCATCACTAAGTAAAACAGGGAGCAATGCCTCATGTGAAGCCACATTGTCTTGCAGAAAACCAGGGTCTCTCCACCAAATCTTGATGTATAAGTCAGGTGAAAGAGCAGTACTTCACTCATATCACAAAACCAACAAATTACCAGAGAAACTGAATTAAACCATGAAAAGACAGTTATTCTGGCTAGTTTGATATATGAGTGCAGGTAGTTCTGATTCCTTTAAAAATATCAGGTCTACTTATTAGCCCTTCCTCTGCTAGTGAGACCTACCAGAAAACTGTATCTTTAAATACAGACTTAAGGCAAAGAGAAGCAATGCATGATTTGTGATGATCTATGTGACTTACCTTACAAAGAAATAAATGTGTTCATAATATTATGTCTCCAGTGACATTTCCACTGAACAAAGTTCCTAACACCTTGCTGACTGTTTTTAGAGAATGTTAGGTAAAAAGTTATTAACATTTTAGTGAGTAGACATAGTATTTTCTTTATAGCTTTGAATTTGCTTCTTGAAAAAGGTTAAAAATATACCATCTCTAGGAAAGACATAAAGTATAATTAATATGGTCAAAAACCCTCCAGTGAAAATACAGCTTGGGAAGGGTAAAAGAGAATTATGTCATCAGAGCTGAAATTATGGTACAGGATGGGAGGAGGAGGGATGTAGTTCAATGTGTAAACTACTCCCATGTGAAAACCTTCCATCTATCTTGGTCTCCATTATATAAATGCAACAGAAGTGGTGCACTGGTGAAAAAGAAAGGAGGATTTACTTCTTTTTTTTTTTTTTTTTTTAATGTACGTCCAGAGTTGCCATAGAATTAAATGCACTTAAGAACTCCTCAGGTTCACACACTTAATTCTTAACAGCTGTAATTTATTTACAGCCTATAAGAATGGATTTCTATTACGAAAGCTAAAATGTTTATGGAAAGGTTAGGGTTTTAATTCCAGAAACCTCTTACAGGTTTATTTCCTAAATTTATGTCTGATTGTATTTAAAGTTTACTAGTTAACATTATAAAGTCATTGTTTAATAATTTTTAATTCATTTGTTAAGCTTTGTAATAAAATAAATTATGATGAATTGACTTGGCAATAATGAGCTTGTCATAAGTGCTTATAGAGGATTTACAGTGTAAAATCAGCATTGAGGGCTGGATGTTTATAAGTTCTCTTTTATTGATGACAGATGTAAGAGCGCATTAATCAGAGAGAAGAACAAGCTTCATATTATCTTTGAGATTATGGTTTGGTGGTTTAGGGTTTTTTTGCTTTGTTTTTTCTTTTTTCTTTTTTTTTTTTTTTTACATTCAGTTAGAAATGGTAATTGTGGATATTATAAAAAGAGAAAGCTTTTCCATAAATTGAACTTTTAAGGAAGCATTTTTGAAAGGGATGGGATAAGGAAGCATATTTGAAAGGAAATAATATTCCTTTTGGCTTGAGTATAAAACCAGAGTACACAGAAAAAACAGTGTAAAAAATATTTTTTTAACACCAAATACTCGTTACACTTCTCTAACACCACTTTTAAAGACTGAAGTGGCATCCAGACTTTGCCGTATTCTATTCATTAAAATAAGTTAATTCTGCAGTTAGCATTTTGAAAGAAATTTCACTACCAAGGTAGCTATACTATAAGTGGAACAACAAATGGAGACTATCTGTGCACAGGAAAGAATTTAGAGGGGCTTTTTATGCCAGAAACTCCTATCTATCTATCTATCTATCTATCTAATCTACCTACCTACCTACCTACCTACCTACCTACCTACCTAACCTACCTACCCACCTACCTACCTACCTACCTACCTACCTACCTACCTACCTACCTACCTACCTAACCTACCTACCCACCTACCTACCTACCTTACCTACCTACCTACCTACCTACCTATCATGGTAAAGAAGTTTCCTGTAGATAATTATTTGACTGGTCTAAGGTAAGAATAATAAAGCAAGTAGTTTACCTGGTGTTCCCATTTTAAAATGAAAAAAAAAAAAAAAAAAAAAAAAGAACTGAAGTCTTTACTAAAACATTTTTATTGTCACATCTTTTTGATTGTGGTATTTTTTAACATGTTCATAGATTAAAGATGATAAGAAAACAAGACAAGTAAATCTGCTCTCTTTTGTTTCGAAAATAAGTTTAAATTGTCCAAAATATTTACTCTTCAAACTATAAAATTCTGCATGCTTTTTAAGATTGTAAGTCATGACCTTTATCTATACAGAACATAATTTTTTGGTAACTTTCTTTCTAAATCTGAAATAAAATATTGTAGAGAAATAGTATCATTAATTTCACTGAGAATCCTCTGAGTAATCTGCTGTAGTGGAAAAAAATATCTGTAGAATTAAGTTCAGAAAAGATAGACAGATAAACATGAGATAGCTGTGAAAGACCAGAGGGAGATTTTTAGCACTGTATGTCCTTTTTAGTTTACGTTAGGATATTCTTAACTTGTAGGTACAAGAGATTGGAAGAAGATATACATGTGAGAAAGTAAGAAGATATGAAGATATGATCTCACATCTTCATTTGGCTTGCAACTAACAATACTGCTCTTATGCATACCTCCTGAAAACTGAATGAAAGAGTAAATGCCTGGAGAAGAAAAGAAATTGCAATTAGATTTTGTAATTTAACTATCTGAAAGGTGTTCAGAAAGATTTCAAGCAAAGCATAACCTCTGTACTCTTCGGTTTTTAAAAAACCCACAACTTTCACCTAGGCAAATACTGTTATCAGTAATATAATACCAGTTTATAGCATGGTATTATGATAGCAAATAAGATTTTCCTCTTTTCATAGGGTTTCTATGAATACTGAAAAAATATTTTGTATTCTGCTTCTGGAGTTTTTCTTTGGGTTTTTCTTTGTTGTTTGTTTGGTTTTGTTTTTTATTTTGTTGTGTTTTGAATTATTATTATTATCATAGATGTGGCCATGGCCACCTTTTATAAATTTGCCCTTCTCCAGAAACAGTATGGTCTGCAGTAACACATCTAATTAAAAAATCCAGAGTGATCAATGCCTGTTGTCATATTCGCATGTGATGGAATTAAAAGTTCAGTTCACATTTATTCATTTCTTTCAGTGGATATTTGCCTTTTTTTCAATCATTTGCTTCATATGGCAACAATGAACAAGACAATCATGTTCCTCAGCATATCACTTGTCATGCAACCAGCATACTAAGAGGGCATTTCTTGAATGGGCTTAATAAATTCCCTGGCATCATAGGGGATATTCACTTCACTGGAGAGGAAGCAGCGAAGTAAAATTTGTTTCCTCTTTTGAAGAAATCGTTCTACTGCTAGTCTTCATGTAGTTCTGTCCACATTACAACATGATGCAGTAATTTCTTTTATTATCATCATCATCATCAAGTTGGGCTTTAGTTATTTTCTAACTTCTAGTTATTCTAAAAAATATATCAAATACCTTATTTTTAACAAGTTATCTATTTTGTTCAATCTGTCTTTATACATAGGAACCCTTAGAATAAAATTGTGATTTTTTTCTTCTTCAAATAAATATTCTTATTTTATTTTTTTTAATGAAAATGACACATGTTCAGAGGTTCTCTGTCAACTTCCCCTGTGAGTTAGACATGTTTTTTAAAAGCTCCAACCTTTTTCTTAGGATTTTGGGGGTTTTTTTTCTATGTGTTTTACTTTTCTTCTGGTGGCGCTTCATTCTTTCATACCCCAGGACCAAAGAACACACAGGAGGCATGCTGCTTTAGACCAAAATACCAATTTCGTCTTCTGTGAACTGTTCAACCTATTCATCCAAATCCAGGTTCTAGCTGATATCATAAAAAAACCAAGATTGCAATAGGTATACTCTTCTATATATCTGTGACATCCAACTCTGCATGCTACTGCGTTATTTACTATTAATTACATTATTTTTAATAACTCTTTGTATTGTTGTGCTTTGGAGAAAACTGATGTATGTAAAACTTGGCTGTTATTTTATGTAAATAATTCTTCATTTGAAAATAACATCAATATAATGATCCAGTTTTATATAATGTTACAATCAAGTAGTACAACTCACTTTTTTTTTTGGAAAATCAAAGATGACCTACTGTAAAGAGGAAATGAGGAAAACAATCTTCATAGAGATTTTAAATATTTATTTTACTCTGATGCACAGGTTTTGTAAGTATTTTTTTCAGTTATTGCCAATTTTACTAAAAAACATAAGAAAAAATACTAACAAACTGTCATAATTTTACTTATTTAAAATTCTTTAAACGTTAATTATTTTAGTATCTTATATAAAAAAATCAATAACTTTATATGAATTTGTTTTTAAGCTTGTTTTGTTTGTTTTGAACTATAGACCGTTGGTATTTAGTTTGTTTTTGGATGTGAGACAGCAATGTGTACCAGCAGCTCAGAAAGCCCACTGTATCCTGGGATGCCTCAAAAGAAACATGGCCAGTAGGTGAAAGGAGGTGGTTCTCCCCCTCTACTCTGCTCTGGTGATACCCCACCTGGGGTACTTCATACAGCTCTGGGGTCTCCAGTATAAGAAAGACATGCACCAGTTGGGGCAGGTGCACAGGAGGGCCACAAAAATGGTCAGAGGGCTGCAACACTTCTCCTGTGAAGAAAGGCTGATAGACTTGGGGTTGTTTAGCCCAAAGGAGAGAAGGCTTAAGGGATACCCAGTTGTGTCCATTCATAATATAAAGGGGGCTTATAAGAAAGGTAGCAAAATAGTTTCTACCAGGGTTTGTAGTGACAGAACTAGGAATAGAAATTTTAAACTGAAAGAAGGAAGGTTTGGATTGGACATAAGACAAAATTTTATGAGTGTGGTGAGACATTGGAGCAGGTTGTCTAGAGAAGTTGTGGATGCCCCATGATTGGAAGTGGTCAAGGGCAGGCTGGATGAGGTTTTGAGCAACTAGATCGAGTGGAAGATGTCTCAGCTGATGGCAGGGGGGTTGGAGTAGATGACCCAAACCATTCTATGATTATGTAAACATTGAACGTGCAAATGGACTGGGGGGAGCAGAGAGGAGAAAGGCAATGGAAGTTATAAGCTAAGAGCTAAGATAAAGTCTTACATGTTATCACTGAAAACATCATACCTCTAATGGAAAACTATATAAAATGTTTTCTTTTTTCAGACAGAATTTGAGGACAATTAAAGATACTTATATTGTACTTAATAGACACTGTCTATGCAGATTCTTGCATTTGCCAAATTTTGAGCTTGTTAGCAGAATGGGTTTGTATGTGGTTAGGTGGTAAGGTTTTAGTAGGGGGACAGATATTTCCCTGCAGCCTGCTGAGAGGACCACACCAGGGCAGGTATTCATTTCCTAAAGGAAGCTGCAGCTTATGGAGAGTCCATTCTGGAGCAGGTTCTCTTCACAGGAACTGTGGATGGTGGAGAACACAGGCTGAAGCACAGTTATCCTCAAGGACTGCAGTTCATAGAGAGGAGACATGCTGAATCAGGGGAAAAGTGTGAGGAGAAAAGAATGGGTGGGACAAAGTGTTTTGGACTAAACAAAGCCTCTCATTCCCCACCCCACCCCCATGCACTGCTTGGGGATGTGGACAGGGGTATTAGGAATGAAGGAATGAAGTTGAGCCTTGGAGAAAAGGGGAGGTAGAGAAAAGATATTTTAGTTTTTATATTGTTTCTCACCATCCTGCTCTATTTTAATAGGTAAAAAAATAAATTAGTTATCCCCAAGTTGCAGCTGTTTTGCCCACCATGATAACTGCTAAGTGATCTCCCTGCCTTTTCTTCAGTCCACAAGCTTTTTAGTCTTATTTTCTCCCACTGTCATGTGGGACAGTAAGTGAGCAGCTAGGTGGGCATCTGGCAGCCAGCAAAGGTCAACCCACTACAGAAATCCACATTAAGTACATAGAGTCGTGCTTAGGGAAGTAATTTCTTTACCTGTTTCTATGTCAAAGGTAAAGTAAGACTTTGAAAAGGATGGACTTTTGATGACTATTCAATTAACTGGTATTTTTTTTATAATGCCCTAGATGAAGAATAATAAACTATTGTTTATGTGCATACATGCATATATGGGAGTGTGTACATTCATTTTGTTTCATATTTGCCAAGTAGGAAGCAGGAAAAAGAATTATCTGATATAAAACAATAAGCTATAAAATTCAGCATGATAGTAAGAAATGGTAGACATATGTCTCATGAAAGTTAAGCTGAAATAAGCAGAAGGAAATAAGGGAAGGAAAGGAGTTATACAGACTCTGCTGGACATATTGAACAAACGAAGAATTTAGGGATGTGTTAGGTAAAATGTGAATACCTTGTCAAAAGGCCTAATGAAGCTAAAAGATGTATTGATGAGAAATGAAGTGCTGGATAAAATCTGAAGGATATTTTCCCAGGCACAAATAATGACAAAGTGAGTGATATAACTTTAAACACACCATATAGCATCCTAGTTGCCAATTTGCAATTACGTCAGAGAAATAGAAAGAGCAGTAAATTACAAGACACTAGGAAAGCTCATCAAGGCATTCTACTCCGATTCTATTGCTCAGAATAAAATGTAGAGAAAGCATGGCTATAAGAAATTAATCTTACATAAGATTAACATCTGAAAATTTCACAAGCATGATAGCTTCTACAAGAGCCAGAAATTAGTCTTCCGCCTATCAGTAAAACTGTTATTTTATTTTTTTATTTCATGTTATTTTATTTATTTTTCAGAAAAAAAAAACTTATATTTATTTTATTTATTTCTTTACTCATCATTAAAACTGATACTTTTTTTTCCCCTGAAGATTTGCTTCAGTTGAGGCCTACCTCAGGGAACCTGGGGTTGACTCAGTAAGGGCAACACAAATGAGAAGGAAGAAAAGTACTTATTTAAATACTGAAGAATTTATTTAGTTTAATATGCAGAAATTGATAAAGAGGAATAAATTTCTAAGTTTACAACCCAAAGTTAACACTAAGCTTGCAGTCCTGCTATTTCATAAGCATCAACAATTTTCATTAATGTCCATTATTAAACTTACATTTGCTTTTTTTTTTTTTTTTTTTTTTAAGATTTTAATCCTTGTTTTTATAAAGAAAGTTTAGAGTCTAATTCCAAGAAATCCCAGAGAAATAATTTTTTTGCCTTTTTGAGTCTATTTAAATTTTCTAGAAGCAACTACTTCACAGGTACATCGTTCTCTAATAATGCTGATTTGTCAGGGATGTTACTGACAAAAGGTGGAACATGACTGAATACAGGATTCTTTAAGAAGCGTTTCTTTGTATCAGGACACAGTGTTTTGTATGGGTAACCAAGCTGTTCTGAAATAAGTAATCCAAACTTGTTTAATGTGCTTTTAGTAACCAAAATAATTGTTAAAAAATTAATTATTGGAAAGCAGGGTTACAATTTTTCCAATCATACAATACCATTCTGACAAGCTTCCTGCAAGATTAAGCATTGTCTACTGAATAGATATAAATAGCATTATGTCACTACTTTGGCATTTTCTGTTTATCTGTTGTTAACGACAGCAGGAACCCTGTTAAAATGGATAATCAAAATGAAGCTTTATTTATTAGATAAATATTTAATTTTAAATTCAGCAAACTTTATTGTTTACATTTCAGTAAGTTCTAGAGGCTGCTTCTCAGATTTCATGTCTGTAATGCTTGGCATTATGCTGCAAGATATTGAGCAACAGTCCTGAATCTAAAGAGCTTCTCCTCAGTGGAAAGGAAGTACAGCAGGAAGGGAAGATAACTTTTCTTTCTTAGGTAGTATGTCAAGTCAGAAAGAATAACCTAATGTGTTTGTTATCACAAAAATTACCTTTAATAAAACCAGGATGACACTGCAAGTCTCTTGAGGCTCAGTTGTAACATTTTGGTTATAGTATCTCCATACATATTTAATTCTGAAAGACAGATGAAAGGAACAGATGAAAGAAATTCTGAAAGACAGATGAAAGGAACAGATGAAAGATGTAAGTTTATATATATAATTCTAAAATGTATCCATACGTTTGTAAGGGAAATGTGTTAATTTGCTCAGGGGATAGACAATTAATATACTGGTTTTAAGAGTTTAACTGGATAACGTTCTAGATTATGATGGGATATATATGGAATATATGACATTTATTTGACAAAGTGGAGCACAAAAGCATCTTCACCTGCAGGCTGTCCAACCTGTTCAGCCAAGCGTTAACCCAGGAAGATCAGGGTTGGGACGTTACAACCACAGTTAACTGAGGAAATTGTTGGAAAGAAGTGGAAAGCAAAGGG
This sequence comes from Falco biarmicus, assembly GCF_023638135.1. NCBI lineage: Eukaryota > Metazoa > Chordata > Aves > Falconiformes > Falconidae > Falco > Falco biarmicus. The sequence goes on from NC_079290.1 coordinate 64,513,198, forward strand.
TCCAGAGTGATGGGAATGAGAGAGGCTTTGGAAAGTATATAAAAAAGTGAAAGAACACCTGCCCTAAATGTTGGTACACAAATGCATGCATTCTAGAAAACAAGCAGGAGCTACTACTGTGTGGTCCAAAAACTTAACCGGTGTTAGAACAACTGAGGTGTTGACCCAGCTTGCACAATTAGAGTACTGCAAAGCTATGTAATCTCTTCAGGAACAATGGGCAGTGAAAAGGCATGAAGGAGGATGTTATCCTTTATGAGAAGGAGCAGTTTGGGTGTATGGGGCTGTTGTATGTGATGCACATAATCTGGGTGACAGCTTGTAGGTCAGGGTCAGCAGAGAGGCCAGTAAAGGTGACATTGTGGTGGGAGTTTGTTACCTCTCTTCAACCTCTGGGAAAATCATGGAGTGACTCCTATAGCACATTTCTGGCCAACTGAATGAGTGAGTAACTGGAAACAGTTTGCAGAGTACTGACTGAACAAAGATAAATCACAGAGATTCACCTTATTTCCTTCTTTGTTGAAATGCTGGGATTTAGGGATAGGGTATGAGTGGAGAGCAGTTGATGCAATTTACCTTGTCTTCAGAAAGGTTTTTGACACTCACTAACAATATTCTTATTTCTTATTTTTACTGAGTTAGGACATTATGGTCTGGATAGGTAGACGACTGGGTGGGTAAAAGAACAGCTTAGATGGTAAGATTCAGAAGGCAGTGATTATTAAGTCAACAAGTTGGATGCCACAGGGGTCTGTCCTGGGAACTGTTAAGTTTAAAGGCCTTCTCAATGATCTGGAGGAGGTAATGGAGCTCACTCTCATCCACACTGCTGTTGACACCAAGCGGGGGAACTAGTCAATATGCTCAAGTTCATCCAGAATGAACTAGACAGATTGGAGGAATGGACCAACAGGGATCTTGTGAAACTGAACAAGAATAAGTGCTAAGTCCTGCCCCTGAGAGGGAGAAGCCATTGCAACAACACAGAGTTGGAAGAACAGACCTGCAGGAAAGTTCCTGGGGGCCCTGGTGGGCAGCAGGCTTAACCTGAGCCAGATGCATACCGTCACAAGGGTGGCCAACAGCATCTGTTGCTGCGTGAATAAGCACGGCCAGAAGATCACACGGAAGGGGCTATTCCCCTCTAGACAACTCATTAGACCACATCTTGAGTATTGCATCCAGTCTTGAGCCTCCTGCCCTCTTCCCTTCTCCCCCAGCATGTGAAAGATATTAACAAAGTGAAGCAATTTCAGCACTCAGAGCTAGAGCACTTGCCCTGAGAGAAGAGGCTGAAGGACCAGAACTGGCTCAGTCTGGGGAAGAGCTAACTTTGGGGGCACCTAACTGCACCTCCTCAGGGCATTAGATTGGTGGGAAGACAAAGCCAGGCTCTTTGCAACCATTCATGGCAGAGTAACAAGAGGCAATGGACACACATTGAAATAAGAAAGGTGTTTCCCGTGGAGACAGTCACGTAGTAAAGGGAGCTTCCCAGGGAAGCTGTGTCCTCTCTGTCCTTTGAGGTTTTCAGAACCTGACTGGATAAAGCTCTGAGCAACCTGGCCTGACCTCACAGGTGGCTGTTCTCTGAGCAAGCAGCTGGGCTAGCTGTCCCTTCGACATGAATTACACTCTGCTCCTATGACTATGATAAAAGGTAAGGACAGACTCATTGCAGATCGGTGCATTAGGTCATATACCATTTGACACAGATAAAGTTCCAAACACTCCACTTCTGGAACATTTTACCATATTATAAGGTTCTGGCCTTTAAAGAAAGTATCTATTTTTCAAGCAGTATTCTCCTGAAACGATTTGAAAAGTGCATTTCAGCTCTCTTTTTGTGCACTAAGCATGAAAGATAGCTTTTATTTAATTTTAGCACTCTGAGCTCCATGCAGTTCTTATCACAGCCTTAAAAAAAAATAATGGAAGAAAGCTTAATCTAAATCTAATTTATTGTTTATGGAATTCTGTTAGCAGTTGTTAGTCTACCTTCACTGAGCCTAAAAGGGAATAGTCAATGCATTTAAAATTAAACAGGGGAAAAAGGCAGGGGGTGCAGGGAAGAGAAGAAAAAAGAAAATAAATTAAACTTGTCTTGTCATAGTCTTCTACAGTAATTTGACTTAGTGAAAAGCAGATTTGCAGTTTTTCAATCAAACAGAAAACTGTTCTGAAAGTAGATCTACAAAATTAAGCATCGTCTATTTAATTCATATATTTAATAAATTGCAGCATTTCTTTTAGCACTTTCCAATTGCCTCTGCCACTACACAGGAATCCTATTCAAATGGATTACCAAAGACAACACTGAGGTCATGGAAACAATTTCTGCACGCTCCTCTTAAACATGCCATTGATTTCCACATTGCAGCTAAATTTCTCATTTATATTTTTAATTCATTGTGGTGTAAAAAAAAAAACCAAAAAAAACCAAAAACCAAACAAAAAAAACCCTAAAGAACAAGGGATGTAGATACTTTAGTAAATCAACGCAGAAGCTTTTATTCCTTGCAGCACTCTCTGGATTGTAGATTTATTCCTTTGGGACTAGATTGTCTCAAATACCTTTCGTTCTTATGGCAATAAATCTGACCCTCAAAATAAAATCATATAGCATTGCCCTAGTTTTAAAACTATTCAGTCCTTTAAAAATTGCATTTTGTTTTTATTTGGATTAATACTAAATTAATGTCACATTATTTCCTTTCTAAGCAATTCTTTGGTTTGGTGTTTGGTGCTTTTTTTTTTTTTTTTTTTTTTTTTTGTGTGTGTGTGTGGGTTGTTCCTTTTCAGGCTCAGATGAGTATTAACTTATGACTCAAATACAACAAAGTAGAGAATATTTAAAGTTACATCACATTTCTGACAAAATACTCCTTTTAACAAGGATTTAGAAAAAAATAAAACCATGTGTTTGCATTTCTTAGGCAATAAATAGTCGTTGGTATTTTGTGTACCACATGCCAGCTGATAAAATGAAATGACTCTGTGCCTATAAAATTGAAATGGATCCCTGCCTCTCTTTATAGAAATTCTGCCCCTGCTGAGGACATTGTAACTTTTAAGTAAAGACTATTTAGAACTGAGTATCCGGTTTTTCACTAAAACTTCCTACAGCATTGTTCTATTTCTATTTCCACACTGCGCATGGATTGATTCTTCCCTGTTTAATGTTGTAATTCTTTTCATATTTTGTGCATATTTTTTTTGTCTCAGCCTAGCGCAGGGCTGAAATGACAATACACATTCTGAAGTGAGACTGAAGAAAACAGACTTTAACTACAGCTACATATAACTCTATCTACCTATATCTCTATTTAGGTGCATTCTTTAATCCATACTACTGCTATATGGCAATGCCTTATATGCTGTCAAAGGATAATGCTATTTCTTGATCCTGAGATCATTCCAAGTAAAAAAGGATATCTAGAAATGGCCATGCAGATCTCATAAGTTTATTTTCTCAGGAATTATAGTATGCTTCTCATTATTTATTTCTGCAAGATGGTTTTTTTTTTACCATGATTTCATATCTACCCTTCACGATAAAGGTCTTTCTGGACATAAAACCTCACATAACCAGTCACCATGAACTCACTATATGGTAGAGGATGCATGGTACAGACAGATCTGCTTACATTGCATCATCTGGCTTGAGTATCAGTGAACATGATCTTTCAAGCTGGTCAGTTTATTTTTATACCTTTTCAAAAGAAATCAAGTGGCATATTTTGACGTCTATCAACAGAAAACTATCTACTGGAGCTACAATTATACAATCTGCTCCTAGTACACCATGCATCATAATGTATCATGACTGAATATTAACACATCCAACCTTTCCTGGCACATTTACAGCTGTTTGTTGTTCTAACTGACCCCTCCCAGGTCTATTATTATTGTGTTTTTCCAGAGCTGCAGCCTTGAGTAAGGACTGGCTTTGCCGACTTGTAGAGGGAACAGTTTGTTACATTGAAAATGAGAGAGGGGATCTATGGTCTCACTCTCCAGATCTACCACATACATTATCCAGAAAAGGACAATATGGAAGATACACAACCACAAAACTTCACAAGTACAGTCTGGGATTTTTAAGATCCAAGCTGACCATGTGCACTAAGATCTTGCAGAATACAAATGTGTTCAAACTTACTCTCTTTTCCAGCAACACCCTTTATCATGTCACTTCTGTCAGAATGGGGGAGAATTCTGTAATAGTAATATCTATTCTCATATTTCCCACAAGATATCTCACTTTATCCTATCTGTAATGTCTTTAAATAGTCATATGGCACTTCTGACTGTCTAATAATACTTCTGTGTCCATTTTGCTGCAAAATTAAAGATTTTCTGAAATGATAATGGATCTGAGTAGAGCTGGATACATGATTGTCATTCAGTTTATCAATATAAACAAAAACATAATGCAATAGTTATATATGTTGGTATCAAACATTTACAAATATTGATAAAAAAAACACTGGAAGCAGATAGATGGTATATTAATAGCAGATTGCTAAATAGTGGCTCTAATGAATATTCATTTTCAGTCATAGGGTGTTTTTTTTTTCTTCTTCAGATTATTACTGAAAACTAAGAATATATTTAAATTAAATCTTTGACTTTTAAACCTTATATTTTACTTTTTTTTTTTTTTTCCTGACAAACTTTGTATGTCTTTCCAACTTGCTCATACTGATTATCACAGCCTGGGTTGAAGCTGTTCGACTGTTGCTAGCAGTTTTACAGACTATAAGATACTTCTAATTTGTCCTAACAGCTTGTATTATTGGAAGGTAGGAAATCTAAGTCACACCAAAGAAATTCATTTTTAGGGAATGATCTTCTAGGACTTGATAGACCCTTCACATATTTTTGGGTAAAATCAGCTACCTTTGTAATCTGCATACATACTGTTATAACAGGTATTCTTAAACTTAGTGAATTACCTAGTGAAATACCTAGGTTAAAAGCTGTGTAGTTATAAACTAGATCTCAACCAGCCTTTACAGAAAATTCTCTATACATGCAGACCCCAAGAAGGTATATCCCAGACCTCATCTCATTGCTTAGTTGTTGCAGTATACTGAGACAAGACATAGGACTAGAAATAAGTCATCATAACCCATGACTGTGAAAAAGATTATCAAAATCCAACCTGTGTGTGATTCTGCCTTTTAGATATAATATTAATAGAGTTACTGGCATGTTTAATGTGTTCATTTGTTCGACGATCTTTGCAAACAGGGAACAGCACAGCGTTTAAAACTGTTCATAAGCAGAATGGCAGGGTTTTTATTTATTTTCCTAATCAATAGAAATTAACAGTATGTTTATAACAACATTGTTTTTTCAACAAGAATTTGAAGTGGAACTTAATATATTATATGTATTACATTATGAATCAGAGCTTAAAAATTTATATATAATATTATATATATTATATATATTCAGAACCAAATGAAATAATGTGAAGCTAATTATTCTGTGACTTGTTTCTAAAAGTTTATAGGATTGCAGTATGTGAGATGCTGAACTCTTCTCCAATGACATAGCTAAATTCTGCAATAGAAAAACAGTGATTTAATGATCTCTGATTACAGAAAGCAGGGCTTGTGTCTCTAAGTGTAAGTGCTCAAAGGTAGTAGTAGTGCTGTGTCCCTGTATCCTGTCTGCCTTTCCTAATTGCTGACCAAATACGAGCCGTTGTTTTCGCTCATAATGGCAGAGCCTCCTGGGCAGGCCTTGTGAGGATTCCCAAACCAGAAGGTTGAACCATCATGTTGTTTTGTCCTGCTACAGCTTACACAGGCTGTTGCTGGGTTTTGTCACTGCTCTGACTGGCTGAGCTTGTTGGAATCGATGAGTCAGAAGGTCAGACTCACACATTGCCTTGAGAGGGCACAATTCCTTGTAGCTTCTGATGATTTTCACTGCTCGTACTTGAAGTCTTTATCTACAGAAATAGTTTGTCAGATTGTGAAGGTCATCCTGTCAGAAAGTGCTTACAATTTCAGAATTTCTGTGTTTCATTGCAAGGCTTTTCTCTTGTGCCTAGATGGACTTGCACATCAGTTCAATCACTGAGCTTTGGAAAATGCTTTCCTCAGTGTCTCCTAAAAGCATCTGTGATCACAAGAAAAAGGTTGTTGTAAGAAATTATTACCTTTGCTCTAGTACTCATTCCTTGTTAATACCTTGTGAGAATGGATTAATTTTGTGCTATCTTCCGTCCTCATCAGAGTTTGCCCATTGGGAAAGAGAACTGAGAAATAAGTACATTTTAGCCTTTAAGTTACACAAAAAAGGTTGCAGTCAAGTGGTTTCATAACATATGTCAAGCAGTTAGAGATCAATGTATGCCAAGGTTCTTAGAAATCATGGACCTAGTGTTTAAATCACTATGGGTCCTATTTTCAGACGCTGACCTTTCCCAGCAAGAAAACATAACTTAGTACATCTGAGACATGCAAATGACCACATAGAAAAATTTAAGACAATAGGAAAATATTAAAAGAAAGAGTGGGTGTTTGAGAGCAGTACGGACTCTAAAATAAATATGTAACTGTAAAAATATTTCTTTATGGTATCTATCTGACATTTATAGCTGCATAAATTGCTTTACAAGTATGACAGCATAACAGGACTCCATTTTTTAATTAGAGATGCCAAGAACTAGTAGCATACAGTACTAAAACCGTAAAATAATAATAATAAAAAAAGCAGATGCTAATTATACTCCATTACAGCCATTATAACTGTTCATTTCATTTGGTTTGCAAGTTAGAAAACATTAAGAAATAATATATTTTGAAAATAAAACTATTTTTTTCTCACCTGAGCAAGGCTTTTAAGATAGGATTCTCTCATAGACATAGTTCTTTATGCCCATTCAGCATACTTATTTGTAACTGATTGAATTGTGAGTTGGAAAAAAAGTATGCAACAGATACTGTAAATAGAAAAAGGGAATTTAACTGAAGTGTTTAATATTTAACGAAAGCCTCCTACATTATATATTCAGGCTTTCTATTTCCAGTGAAAGAAAAAGATTGAATAAATATCGGATAAGTATTTTATGTCAGAAGAAAGTGTCATGTTAACAGCAATGACAATGGACTTTTAATGGAGTTTCAAGAAGAGCCAGAATGGGGGAAATACTGGAGGCTGGGAAACTGGTCATGGTTTAACCCCAGCTGGCAACTAAGCACCACACTGCTGCTTGCTCACACCCCCGCATTGGGATAGGGGAAAGAATTGGAAGAGTGAAAGTGAGAAAATTTGCTGGTTGAGATACAGACAGTTTAAGAGGTAAAGCAAAAGCCACACATGCAAGCAAAGCAAAACAAGGAATTCATTCACTGCTTCCCATCAGCAGGCAGGTGTTCAGCCATCACCAGGAAAGCAGGACGCCATCACATGTAACAGTTACTCAGGAAGACAAACACCGTTAACTCCAAACATCCCCCTTTCCTTCTTCTTTCCCCAGCTTTATATGCTGACATGATACCATGTGGTATGGGATATCCCTTTGGTCAGTTGGGGCCAGCTGTCCCAGCTGTGTGCCCTCACAGCTTCTTGTGCCCCCCCAGCCTGCTCGCTGGTGGGGTGGGGTGTGAAGCAAAAAATCTGTGCAAGCACTGCTCAGCAATAAGAAACCATACCTTTATCATCAAGACTGTTTTCAGCACAAATCCAAAACACAGTCTCATGCTAGCTACTATGATGAAAATTAACTCTATCCTAGTGAAAACCAGCACAGAAGTGAAAACTAGAGAGAAAACAAGAGAGAACTCTGGGCTTGGAGGAAGAGCAGAAGAGAGTGTGAGGGTGAATGACATGAGAAAAGCTACATGTCAGAATGGCTGACGAAAATGAAAGGAAAAAAAATCAGGGAAGCAGTAAGGAAAAACAGATGTTTTACTGATTTCAGGAGTCGGCTCAGAGTATAGTTGCTGACTTTAATAAGGCAGACTTAAACAAGCTTTTTAAAGATTTAAAGGAATGTTAGAAATAAACACACACGGTCTAACTGCCTCTTCCCCTTTCCCAACTGTATGCATTAACAGTGAGATGGCACAGTTGTGGGCTGGAAGAGCCTTGAGTGCACAGAGTATGTTAACTCTCTTGCTTTGACATAGAGATGGTATTCCACATGAGGTCCGGCCACCAAACCAATTTAAAAGATTTTCTGAAACTTCTGAGCTCAGTAATTCTGCAACAAAGTGTAATGGTTCAAATGTTTACTCAGAAGTCAACGTTTTGGATTTTTTTGATCTTTATTGAATTTTAACATAGAGATATACATAAAATGTAAAATTTAATGAATATTTGTATGTTTAAATATGTAAACAACAATTATGAAACTGTGCAGCTGATGTTATTCTGAACATGCTATTATAAAATAAAACTCACATTCTGAAATAAGTTGTTTACACTTACACAACATTATGTTTAGCCTGCTGAAGAGAACAGAAAGTGAAAAGCTAGCCCAGAAAATGCTCTCTCTCTTTTTTAACTCAGGACCTCTAGACTGAAATCTCCCACTGAAACCAATCAGTCAGAACTGTTCTCATATGAGAACTAAATGAATACTGAATATGGGCCTCAATTTTAGGTGCAATATACCTTTGGAAAAGATACAGCTCTGCTCGCAACCAGCTGTTGTCAGCATAAAACACAGGCACTGAAATGAAAACCACTGACCAAACTGATTTGCCTATCATTTTGTGCACAAAAATTAGCATAAGGAAGTGATGGAAATCCTTTATACCAGCTGTGCTACCAGACTGCATCAAGGTTGTTTCCTACTGTAATACAAATGACAAATTAATGTAACCCTCAGAGAGACATACTGAAATATACCTAAAATACAGGCACCACTTTCTCTGATCTCCCAAGGTGAAACCCTGAATTGATCAAAAAAAAAGAGAGGGAAAGCAAGAGGTCTTTGCCTTCTTATGCTATCTTAACTCACCTCTACTGAAGGTGGGAGCTCACTTGTCATGTGAGAATGAGCTGGTTACCTCGTAAATACCATCTTATGCTTCTTCTGGCACACTGTAGTTTCATGAAACAAGGTTGTATCTAAGTGGTAAGGCTGAGCTCTATACTACTTTTCTGCCGGGGTTCCAAAGTGATTGCAGCTTGTTCCTGGGATTTATCATTATGAATTTTCTATACACCTTCTGAGAGGTGTAATTTCCCATCTGAGTATGTCTAGCATGTGTGTCCTAATTGAAGAACTTCCTTGATGGACAAAGCAAAAATTCACATCTTAATAATCATGTAAAGCTCAACTTCACAGTAAACAGTTACTCAAGTGTTACCTGTGCAGGCTTTGTCTGGACACCAAATAGGTTGTTGTTGGCTGCTTGGTTGGTTGGTAAGACTGTTGTTTTTGAGACAGGTCCACTGTCTCTTCATTGACCTACACACAGATTTGGGTACTATATATAGTAATAACCATTCCCAGTGGGACTATGCAGATGCAGAGGTTTATCAGTATGTAAATTTTACAGGATCTGGCTTGTTCTTAACGGTTCATTTAGGTTGTCCTATTTTCCATGCAATATCAGGATTTCAAAGACCAGACTTCTGTTGTTGAAACCTATGCCAGAAATTATGACCACAGAAGCAGGAATACATAGAAGAAGATGGCAGCTCTAATACTGCTTATTTCAGGAATTTAGAAAGCTTGGTACTAGTATGCATAGTATGAACAACTCACCTTAGTGCAAAGTTAATTTTTTATATCTTGTGCTTAGAAAATGTCATATGGCCTTTGACCCTAACAAGATATAGTGTGAAAGGATATACAAACAAACAAAAAAAAAGTATGAGTGTTGTAATCATATACGATTTGTCTTATTTATATTCTGTATTTAATTAATCTGCTTCCCTACAATCCATCCTTGTCTTCCCAGCGCATATTGAAGAGACTGGCATGTGTTGTATATAACAGATGGACATGCCGTGGCGTACACAGATTCTCAGCACAGTTCTGGCACACATTTTCTGCTGAATTTGCTAGGTAGCAAGGATTCCAGCAGCAGCTGTTTCACAGAAAATGTTGCTCACTGTCACTGTATTAAAAATAATTAGGCCAGGATGAATCAATGCAACCAAATAAATGAAACAACCTTGGATCAAGCTGGATGAATATCTTTGATATGTACTTCCATAATTTGTTTGGTTTTTGTTTTAACTGGAATATATGTTATTAAAAGGAGGAAATTAAATTCTCATCCTGAATTCTCTGCTGAAGGCACTTATCCAACAACTTAGTCTCTTTGGAGAGCGCTGTTGAAGCCCTGGTAGGTTTTGCCCATGTTGGGAGGGCAGTCTCAAGCAAACAGTATCAGCAAACTCCACTGACAGATGCAAGGAACTTTTCTCATTGCTGTATCTTGTCTGTTCTGAGGACGACTTGGTTTGTGTTTTTTTGTTTTTTTCTTCAGTGTAAGCTAGCCCTAAGTGATGCAGCTTGGTAGACCTTATATTCCTTTCTTGGATGTAGTAGAGGTACTGATGTTAAATCTCAGACTATCTTTTCTTAGCACTGTTAATATTATCACAAAGATAATATTAAAGTTTGCTCATATATATATACATACCTAAAAATAGGTAGATAGATACTAAATGGACCTTTGATTTATCCCATCATTTTTGCTGTCCAACTAACTGGCCAGTGTGGCACAGAATAAAAAGGCTTCGTTCTTACAGGGTGCTAAAAATATTTTGTTACCCCTAATGTTATTTGATGAGTGGAAAGAATGAAATATGGAGAGAACAGGAAGGAATTACATCGCTTCCCATCATGTCTTTCCTCTTTACATGCTGTAATACCCATTTAGTTTTCTGTTGACAGATTGTAATGTTTGTTGGTGATAGACAATGATGACACCTGATGTTAAGATTTCATCATTAAATGCAATATACCCTTGTGTGTTTAAACTTGCAATTCATTCCCATTGTAATACTTCACTTGCAGCCTGTCAGGTTTTGATCCTCAGTTTGAGACTACTGTATTGATAATTGTCCAGATGATTGGCAGTCATGTAAGGTCTTCCTGACAGGAACTGATAATAAGAAATGATGTTCATGGCTCTTCCTTTAAATCCTGACCTTTTTTTCTGATTTATTAAAAATGTACTAAATGATATTTCTTTGGTGCTTGCTGATTAATATCTCCTCATTAACTACATACCTTTCAGCTTTAATTTCATACTGAATACCAATAGCTCCAAAGAAAACAAAGAAATTGGCAATGCAATTACATTGAATTTAGGGCTAAACGTAGGCATTCCAGCATTTCTACATTAAATTTATTGCTGTTAGTAACTGTCATTTCTGTAGTTGCTCAGAGGTCTTTGTCTTCTCTAGTTAATACCATTGCAGGTTTATTACCTGGAGAACTACTGATTGCCTTACATGGGAAGGAGTATTTAGTGCAACTGATATACTCTTCTGCTCTTCCATGACAGGATTATGCTTGTAGTTCTTAATGGAAATTGACCTATTGACCTCATCCTTATTTATACACAGCATGTACTGTTTGTTACCTATCTAAAGATCTGCTAGGAAGTCTTGTTCCTTATAACATAAAATAGCAAACAAAAACTCCCACTGCATAGATATCTTTGTGGAGCCTGCTTGTACTTTAATTCTGTGTATACAGGTATCTCAGGATTTAACCTGATTTTTTTGATATTTTTTTTTTTATGTTGAGGATGCTTCACATCACATATACTTTCTCTGATGGAATACATAAATTCAATATGTTTCTTTTTTACAGAAGAAAATGGCTAAGAACCAGATTATTGATTTGAATTAGAACACTGATTATAAAAATATAATTTCTGAGCTGTACAAACTGCCTCATGTATTTTAGTTCTATACTTCACTTGTGAACACAAATTGGTTTCTTTTTAGATGACTCTCCACTTAAATGATTTGCCAATATTTTGCCTTCTTGTTCACCCTTACCTTGTGTGAAATTATAAAGCTGTCATAGTATTAGCTATTTTTTCCCCCTAATATTAAGGTCTGTTCATTTGTCACTGATTACTGAGCTACCTGTACGTAAAGTTACACAAAAGAATTTGCATTGACTTGCCCTAGCATAATGAGTTTCTTCTCACCTAAACTAACATGATCACTGAAAACACATTTAACACAAAGTCCAAATGGTGAAAGAGGCTAGATTTACTAAAGCAATATTTTGATCCTCCAGACTAAACGACTATAGATTTGGAAGAGGCAAGAGGAAGAAACTGCACACAAGCTGAGAAATGGAGGAAATAAAAATTAATTACCACATGTTGAAAGCAAACTGACTCCTGTAATTAATAGGACATCTTACCATTTTTCAGATCACTTTGCTTTGTACTGTATTTATATAGCAAAGCTTTGACTATTTTTATTCTTCTTTCTTTTTGACAGAATAAAGAACAGCACTACAGGTGAGGTAAATCACACTTTGTCAGTTTGCTCCTTACAAATCTCCTCCTGGGTCTGTGTTGCAGGGCAACATTTCAGGCATTATTGCAATAGTATTAGTAATCACAATTGTCAGAGCCTTGTAGTAACTATGTTACCTGGAGTACAGCTAAACTACTGATGCAGTTACCTTCCCCAAGAATGTATTCAGTTTAAAGAAGGCTTTGTGAAGAAGATATATGCCTTATGACAAAGTACACCATCTTTTCCTAGGAGTTCTGTAAGCATAACTAAGCGCAGAAGCGTTAAAGACAAAGAAAAATACAGCTCAGCTAGGTGGCTCCAAGTGTAATAACAGCTACACCTCTCAATAAATAAATTACCCACATGACATGGCAGACTATGGAAAATGAATAGGAGAAAATATATGTCAGTAAATCAACAGAAGTTCAAACAGCATTATGCTGCATGGGTAGTGGAAAGGAAATTCAGAGCAGTAGCTGACACACTATTCTTTACTCACCCTCATTGCCAGCTGGTACCAAAATGATCCTTACTTGATTTTACATTTTTCAGCAGGAAAGCTGTTCATCTTGTGGCAGGAGAATAACTTAGTAAAAAGGTAAATAGTATTAGGACAGAAGGGTGAAACAGTTTAATTCCTAGCTTTGCAAGAGACTTCCCACATTGTGACCTTGGACAAATGCCTTAACTGTTACATGTCTCAATGTGTCCATCAAAATTCGTATCCATGATCTACAGATGACTATGATAAATTAATATTGTCAAGACTGCCAATGTCATCCATAGTAGAGTTCACTTTCAATAAGAACATGTTTACAGCTTTTCTAAGCTTTTCTTCCTCTTTTTTTTTTTTTTTATTTCTATTTCCAATTAAAAGGTTTCATTTTTTTCATTTGTGATTAAAAAATTTCTCACGTTTTGATCATCCTTGGGGAATGTCTATTGAACTACAGTTTTAATTTGTAAAAGTTTTGGCAGTTTTATCTCATAATGACCTGAGTAATACTTGATTGATTAGTCTTTTAGGAAGTAATATACACTTGTTCTGGTTTTAGACCATTTACGATCATTATCTTGTCTATAACTTTGAAAAGAATAGTAAAAATTTCATCTTTCTTGCCTGTGGTAAAAATCTATGTTTCCAAAAAGATATATTTGTAACCTGCAAGAATATTGCAGCCCTTTTCCTTTTGAAACTAAAATGTTTGTTGGAACTTTTCAACCAAATGCACAGGTAATGTGTCTATACCTCATTTTATGTAATTCAAAGGAATAACACTGATTGTAATATAATTATAGAAATACTGAATTGCTGAAAATATAGAAGAAAATCCCTTGATGTATTTCAAAATAGCTATGTAAAATAGTCAAGCAAAATAAAACATTTTCAGTAGGAAATACTTTATGAACACCTGATAGTCACTGACTAATTAAGATGAAAATAAAACAAAGAAAAAAATCCATATTTTCAAGAATTAGTCTTTTGAATCATCTCTGCAGAAATGATTTAAAAGTATCAGTGAATGATCCCAGCAAACCAAGGAAATTTTTCTCCAATGTTTGCTAATGCCTACTGCTTAATAAAAAACACCTGGGAAATTGTGACTTGATAATCCTATCACATCTGTAAGGACAAAAAAGGAGAATGCAGTGGTATCATCTAGTCAGAAACCAGCTGTGCCTGTTGAGGGTACATATTAAAGCTACCACTGGTTTGAAATTTGACCTCTAGGTAAGACTCTTATCATATTTGATTCAATGATCTTTCTGAGAAAACACTACAGATACTCCAACTTTGCAAAAATGGCATCATCAAAATTTTCCTCTAAGTGGCCTCAGTGTGTCAGTTGTATCCTGGAGGGAATACAGTGGCTCCCTATCAAACATAAAATTGATTTTCAAATTACTTTGATGGCTTATAAGGTAGTGCAGTTGAAGAAGTGTGTATTTATCAGAACTGCTTTCTCTGCATGAGCCCAGTCTCTCTTTGAGATCATAAAAAGCAAGTAATTTTGCAATTCTGGAATGTACAGTAGAGTAAAAACTCAGGAATACATATTTAGCTGTTTTACAGCTCAAATATGTAATTGATTCTCTGACCAGGGTCTGTAATGTGACCTGATCCATTCACGTTTATGTAGCATTTCAGACGCCTCTACATGATGAGCAGTATTTTTTTGTATCTGTTACTGTGTAATGATCTAGACCAAGACACAGGAACTGCCCTTGCAAAACACTTTTAAGGGAAGGAAATTGGTTTGAAGGATGACTCATAGTTGAAAAGGAAAGGACAGGCTTCTGTATGTGCTGGAACTTCTACATTGAAAGCTGACATACAGATGTACAGAGGACTTTGTATCATGTCAGTAAGAATGCTATGACCAGTGTACGTGCCGTACAGTTATTTATATACATTCAACACTTTGTATTTGCAGGTGTGGAGCCCAGAAAGAAAGGCGGCCTTGTTCTAAATCATCTCCTTTTGGTATCTTTTGATTCAAAGGATAATGGCAAAGTCAATACATTTAACTCTTAGGCACATTTGAGTTAGGGATTAGGCAAATAAAAAGCCTTTCCTACTTGAAAAAATACCCAAATAAAAATATTCTTTATTATTTAATTGTAATATTGCAGTAGTAGCTGAACACTCATTTGCCTTGACTGTGGTGCTAGAAGCTGCTTGGTTGTGTAATAACTGATAAAAACTAATTTTCTGGGTTTCTGAAAGAATTTCTAAAATCAAGGCATTTTCCAAGTGTATTTCTCCCTTTCAATGGGAAAAGGATGTAAGCTGGGGATCTGCCAAACCTTCTGTCAAACCAGCCATTTGCTCTCAGTTTTAGGTATGACAGGACCCCAAATTCTTTCAACAGTAGTAATCAAACTCTGTGGCCAGTATTATTTTTCATTCATCTCTATCTATTACTGGTCACTTGTATTTGGTATATTTTGTCTATAAAATGTATGCCCGTAAATTGAATAAGTTTAGGAAATGATAACGAGACACTAAGTTCCCCTACTTTCCAACAGGTGTTTGTGAAATTAAGAGTGAGCTTAGATATGGAGAGCTGTTGATTTCTGTTGCCTAAAGGGGTATAGAGTTACACAGATATGAAAAAGAAAACTAGAAGCAAAGTTATATTCAGTTTGGATATGTGCTTGAAATTTTTTCCTACATTGGGATGCACCTTTAGTCTACTTTCATCTTCATGGTGCTGTTGTTCAAGTGACCCCCAGAATGTACAAAATGAAATTTATTTATTCTGTCATTTTTATAACTCATCTTTGTGTGTCTGTGATAAACCACAATTTTTCAAAATTCAAAATCTTTAAAATGTTTTCCTATAGCTACACTAACACTTTATTTATCTTTTTTTAAATAAATTTCACCATATGTAAATAACCAGACCCATGTTTTCTAAGGTAGTTTAGAAACTTCTTTCTATACATAATATACATGTATTTTATAATATGGAAAGCAAAATTCATGGAAGCAAAGAGCATTGTCAGTAAAAGTTACCTGTGTGTAGGTGAGAGTTAAATAGTGAGAATTGCATAAAATATTAAAGGTTTTCACATGCTAGGAAAAAAAATCAAGGAATTATAAAATTTAATCTAATCTAATCTAATCTATTTTTTTTACTAGGTTACAATCTGGAATGTACTCGGTTTTTTGCTTTCCCAAGATATTCAAAAGGTTTTAAGGAATATAATTTGCCTGCTTTTTTCTTACTGACTTTTGTTTCATGAAAATAAATTGTAAACTCTAATTATGTATTTTTATAATATTTAACACAATATATTGTTGGTCTCAGATGAAGGAGTTCAATAATTATAGCAATAAATATTTTTCAACCTTTCCAAATAAAGATCTTGTTGGCAATGTAAAAATACTTTTTAACTGTATTCTTTATTTTTAATAACACATACAAATGTTAATGCTGACATTTTCAATATGACTATCAATCTCCTTCATTAAAATTATCTGAAATGCTTTGAACTTTATAATGAGTCAGGGTGGCTGAAATTTCAATGAAATTAAACTATGTTTTCTTAACAAGCTTCTTTGAGTTAAGTTTAAAAAAATATAAAGTATTTTCTTTCTGCTAAAGAACATAAAAATCAATTAAAATGTCAGAAAAGCATTTCAGTTAGATAAAACCAGAAATAAGCATTTTTGATAACAAGTAAAAATATGTCAAAAGTTTAAAGCTTTGTTTTCTTCTCTTAACTGAATTTGTTTACATGTGAAATATTTTAAAATTGTAATTTATGTTCTTTGATTATAACAGATATTTTGTCTTTTCCTTTAAAAAGACAAGGATTTGTCTTGCAATAAGATTTTCTATCTATGGCATACTAGCAGTTTTACTTGACATGTAAAGAATTCTCCATTTCTATACATGTATTTCACCCTGACTATGGCAGATGTAGCTCCTGCAGTTGTAATTAGAATCTATGTATTTGTTCAAGACAATTTCAGTTAGTTCTATCTGACACATATGTGATGTTATCACATAAGCAGATTAAACGTTAAGTCAAACAATTTACTATGTAATGGTGTGCACATTGACCTGGTGGGCACACAGGTCAAGTATATGGTGAATAAAGGGTAAAAATAGTCATGTTCACTTATGGTGCTACAAATCAATTAGTAAACATTATGAACAGGCAGTACAGTACTTCAGTTAGTTGTTTGATTTGGCCAATCATGTAATTGTAACCTTGAAAAGTGCTTCTGTATCCTTTTAAAGGAGGTCTTAACGGTGAATATTCATTTATTACATTTTTGAAAACTATTTAAAAAAAAAAAAAAAAAAAAGCTGCTCAATTAACATTCCTGTTAGGAACAGCAGTTGCAGAAAGCAAATCAGTGTGACTAAATATGCACATCTTTTGTAACACACTAGAAAACAACAACAAAGTGTTCTGGAGATGTTATTTCTGTACCTATGTAATTAGTTCCACTTAAAATAATTATGCTGAAGCATTTTTATTTTATAAAAGCATAAAAAGCTCTCAGCTGAGATTAGTCTCCTCTTTTGATAGAGAACATGCAAACATATAGACAGAGGAAATTATTCATACTCCATGGACATGAAACCAACCTCATAGATAGACAAATGCATGAACTAACGAAAGGACTTGCCTAATTTCATAGAAGATATGTCTTCAAGTAATATCTGTAGCAATTTTCCAAGCTCCAGCATGAAGTTTCATGCCATACTCAGACTCCGGGCAATTAAAAGTAACTTATCCTGGTTTCTGTATGGAACAAAAGTGAACTGGTGCCACCCAGAAGAGATTACCAGGACTTTGATTAGGTTGTTAACAACTATCTTCTGTGTGCTAGAAAAGCAGTGAATCAATGACTCAGCCAGGAATAGGATCCAGATTTATAGACTCACTGTCCGTACCTTCTAAGCTATGGTGTGATATCCATGCAAGAAAGTGCAAAGTAATACTTTAATATTGTTTAATAATAAATTAGAAAGGAGTCTGTGGGCTCAGAAGTTCAGTTTTGAAACTTACTGAGGTATCTGATAAGATCCTTTTCACCCTTAACTAGCTCTGATTTCTGTGGAAATTGAAGATACTGAATATTTTCCAAGATTGAAACTAGACAGATAGATCTATAGGCTATAACTTCATATGACATAAATCAGTCATTCCAGTAAACTGTCCTGATATATACCTCCTGAACTACAGATTCATAAAAGTTCCTAAAAAGTTAGCATGTATTTCTTAAAATTAATGAAAATCTGTCAGTTTTGAATACATAAAAATTATTCTGATAAAGTGTATTTTGGGGAAGAGAGTTTAGTATGGTCACCTAAATTCTTTATTAATAGTGCCAAAATAAAGCTCTCAAAGCTGAAAATCTCATATTAAATATTTAAAATGTGTTTAAAACTCTCAGAATATATTTAATTAATTAAACCTAAATTACTTAGAAAAGCCCTAAAAAGATAGCTATGAATGCGAGGAAGTATGTCACTTCAGCATCTGTTCTCTCAGCATTGACGCTCCTGTAAAAAAAATATATATATTGTATGCCTGCATTTTTTACCCTTGGACATCCGTGACTCATTACTTCTTCTCCTTTCTTTGTCTACAATAGGACCTTCACCAATAAGACCAAACAATATCTTAACAAGATTTACTTTTCTCCTCAAAATATATTTCACAGGCTGTTCTCTCACAAATATCAAACACAATTGTACTGCTCGAGAGGAGACATTTTTCTTCAACTGCTAAACTTTAGTGAAGAATTAAGTTATTCTATTTTATCATATCTGCCATCATATCTGTTTTCAGTAATACTGTAACACACACAGATACAGATAGATAGATAGATAGATAGATAGATAGATAGATAGATAGATAGATAGATAGATAGATAGATAGATATTTGACTAGAATTTGGTGAATGTGTTGAAGATGGGCCTCAGTCAGTGTAACATACATTTCTACAGAAGGCCTGAAGGAAACAGGCTGCAAAAACTCTGACTTCCAAATCATCTGTAATTCATTCTAGAGATGTATATCTACATTTTTAGTGATTGTTTTGTTTGTTTGTTTGTTTTTACTTTAAAAAAAACCTCTTTAACTCATACTACAGAAATGGGTAATGAATAGTATGTTGTGGAAAGGACACAAATGGATTTCCTGAAGAAACACTAGGTAACTGGTAAACACAGTAAATTAAGAGCAATCAGTGCTTAGCTGAGGAGTTGCTCATTATGAGAAAGATTAACCCTCTGTCCCTTGGCTTGATTTCAGAATTGCACCATAGAAATTTATTGGAAAATCTGTGTACATGGCCAAAGAGGGTCCTACACTTCAAAAGTCTTTTCCCCAGACTATGATGAAGAGGAAACACAGTCAGTGAAATCTAGAGAGCTCTGGATGATAAGGAAAACAACCCTGCAGCCCAGGCAAAGGTGGAAGAACCACAATGCCCTCATTGAACAGCAGTTCCTCAGCCCTGTTGCCCATTCCAAAGCACTCAGAGGGCTGGTCCAACACAGACTGCTTTACTGAACTTCTCAGTACCACAGCCCAATGAAAGGAGAAGAGGATGGAGGAGGGGAGCTGAGTCTTGGCTTAGCTGTTCTAACTACTCTTGAGTGTTGAAAGATGATTATTTTTTCCTTAATGATTTAAAAAAATTATCTCAAAAACTTCCTTGACAAGTTAATTTTCTCAAAGCTACAACTGAAAGCGCTTTTGAAAGGAACACAAAAAGCCAAGAAATATAACTTTGTGCAATACATTTTGGTTAAAAAAAGCAAATTTTGCTTTATTTGTATTGCTTTGTTTTTTTTCTTTTTTGACCTGATGAATCCAGCTCTATGTGCGACACAATCCCACTTGACCCATTTTCTCACAGATCTGTTTTTGACAAGTGTCAAAACAGTTCTGTCCTTCTTTTCTGAATGACACAAAACAGCACAAGCTATAGGTTTCAAGTTAAACAGTTAAATATAAAATAAGTCAACATAAAGATTGCCAGAAAGATACTATGCATCTAGCACTGCAATTACAAACAAGTCTGTTTTCATAAGCATGTTTCCCTAGCTTCAGAAGGGTTAAAATACTGGCATGCATTCATAAACTAAATATAGGAAGTTATTTCAAAGGAGTTGGAATGAATAAACATTTATAAATACCCAGATGATTAATAAACTCAATTTATTATTATTGTTATTATTATTATCGTTATTATTGTTGTTGTTGCTGTTGTTATCATCATCATCATCATTGTTATTATCTCTCTGAGACAATATTTTCCAGCCTGGAGCCCACAGTGATAAAAGACATAGCAAGAAGAATTGCCAGCTTCCAATTTGCATTGCTCTACTTTTTCAGCACCTCTTGATCATGACATGTTTAAAGGCTCAAACCCAGCCCCTCAGTGTGTGATGGGGTCGAGAAGGTGATACAAGAGTCAAGGAGTCAGGATGGGTCAATCAGGAACATGTTGAGAAGACTAATTTTACTGCACACCACATTCCATAAACAGCTCCAACCTCTGAAGCATTCCAGACCTAGGTGTGTGGGTTGTTTAAACGCTCCAGAATCCCTCTTGCTGAAGGATTGTACATTTGGTTCTGTACCTGTTAATCTGAACTAGAGTAGTCTTACAAAATCATCCCACCATCTGCATATGTAATGTATACTTCTCGAGTATTCCCATTATAATTGCATATTCTGCAGAAAAAAATAAACAAAGTAGCAATATAATTTTAATAATCTTACATATAACTATTTTAGATTGCAGGAAAATACTATGCTGATACTCAGAAAATGTTTCAAAAATAGTGCTGTATGTTTGTCTTCAAAGAGATTATTTTCTGGGCTCTTACTGTTTTACAATGGTGTGTTTTTTTTAAATATTCCAATCAATTTCTGTTTTACAAAATAGAGGAAAATTAATTGCACTGTAATTTAAACAAAAATGTCTCTAGGTGCTGTTTCTGTGCCCCTTCTCCTGAGAGAAGTCTTTAAAGTCCCCCATAAAATGCTCATTTGCTACAACTGTCTATAATTAAAATATAAAAATAGCTAAAAATACCCTATTACCACAAAAACAAGGAAGCACTGAATTTCAGACACTGAACAACATGGATGAGTAGACAAAAATATGGTATAAGTTTTTAATCTATTCTCAGTAAATCTCAAATATTTAATATTTTTTTGAAAAAATGTTCAATAACAGTTATTCAAGTTCTTTCTGCTCCTATAAAAATAAAGCCAAATAATATCACAAACTGTGTCGCTGGTGTCAGCAATTATTATACTAAAAAATCAAGACATTATAATAATATATTATAAAATACAATAAAATATGTATAAATTTTATATGATATAGAAAGAATATATATTTTATATAGCTTATGAACCCCCAGAAATATAATGTAGCTGCACGTTCTCGGTTTAGTGAATTTTTTTTCCTTACACCCCTGAAAACCCCATTAGATATATTTACATAAGCAGGAAGAATACAGACGATTTTTTATGATAAAGGGTTTATTCCTTAGCAAATACTCTATCTTTGTGTATGTGAAATATCCCTGACAATATATGATTGTTATCTTTTCGAGCCTTAGCTGGATATTATCTGCTCATTAATTCAGATTAACGAAAGGGAGTTCATGGCATTATGTTTGAGGGTGACATATCTGGGACATTTTGGAAAACCATAGCATTACCAATAGTGTAGACATATGTTAAGTGCTTATAAGGTTGAACTTCCCATTTCAGGGACAGCATAGGTCATAAATCTGCCCAGAAAAGAAGTGAAAGTAAGATTTTTCTCTGGATATGTACACTTATTTTTATTGTCTTTCTCCCAGCACAGAATATGGAAG
This sequence comes from Falco biarmicus, assembly GCF_023638135.1. NCBI lineage: Eukaryota > Metazoa > Chordata > Aves > Falconiformes > Falconidae > Falco > Falco biarmicus. The sequence continues at coordinate 64,535,049 of NC_079290.1, forward strand.
TATTTGATAACAACAGACAAAAGATGCAACTCTAGTTTCAAGTAATCTGGTAACAAAACTTCTCTTGACTTTATTTGGGTTGGTTTCTGCGATAAATATGATAAATTAATGTAATGTGTAATATAATTTCTTGCAAAGATTATACTGTGGCTGCATCAAGTACATTACAATATATGCACAATACCCTTTCTCTTTCTTGGTCTTAGTCTAGGTTTTAGATGCATTCTGAAATCTTAAAATGTAGTTGTTATTTTCCTCACCATGGCAGCAATATTATTTGAGGTTTTACATGCCTAAAAAGAAATGCCTGTATTGGTTTGTCCAGTGTGCTTTCTTAATATACTTAACAATGTATGAGATCTTGTTTGTGCTATCATTCTAGGTGGGGGTTTTTTAAATGTAAGCTTATAGTTTAGATAGGCTGGAATGGGATCTCTAATTTTAACATGTTGCTGAAGAACCTCAGATCCTGAAGCAAGTGTGGATTTCATAAAGCCATGCAAATTCACACCAGCTAAGACAATAGCCCGTTGGCACTAAACCCCTGCTTTCCTCATGTTTCCATATCCTGCTGAGTGAAGAAGGTTAACTTGTCATTGTCTGGATCATTAACTTTTCAGAGAGAGATTTTTGAATGCTCTCATACATAAATTTACATGGCAAGATGTGCTTCTTAACTCCGCAACTAGACATTTCAGAATCTCCCAAGGATAGCATTCAGAAATCATCATTTTGATTAGTAGATATTTTTTCTAAATGGCACTGGAATACCATTACTGAGGTACAAGGATGATGGATGCACAAGGTAAATAGAGAAGGAAAAGTTCTCTGTTTTCTTCGTGAAAAGGTTAACATTCCCTGAAGACAAATTTGTTTAACATATGTGGAGCGACAATTTGATAAGATGGCTGCAAGTAACTTCCTCTTATTTTTTTTAGTCACTTTTGAAAGACAAGTGTAATGAAGAGAATAAAGTCCTACCACGTTAGCTTTGTATTCAAATGTTACTGAAACTCTATGCAGCTGCATGCTGTCATAAATTTTCCACAGGTATCTGGCATTTCACCTACTTTATCCTACTGTTGTCGGCTGCCTTGTAAACAGTAACAGCGCTATGCCTCTGCATCTACACACACTAGCTTTTTGAAAACAATTAAAATTGGCATGTAGAAGCATTCTGAGATGAAATCTTGTAATTGACAGACTGAGACACTAGCCAAAGGGGTATACATTTGGGTAATCCCTGGGCTGAAACACTGCTGGTCTGTCAGCCTCTGAAATTATTGGCAATCTCATAGTCCCTGTCTTGCAGCTGAGAGGAAGCGGTGCCAACCTGTGGCAGGCTTCAATAGCTTTAGAAAAGCCATCAGTTTAATTGTCATCTTTAACACTGAAAAGTGCTTAGATGCCATTGTGGTAAGTGCGATAGAAACTGTCTAAATAGAAAAGAGCCAGCAGAGTCTTGGAAAAGGCTTTCTGCATTTACTATCCCCCACCGCTCTGAACTGTCTGCAAACAGAAAGTTTAAAACAACAGATAAGTAACTCATCTCATCAAATCCAAAGCATTATGAGGATGACTTCAATGAATTGGTCTGATTCCTTGTGCTACACCGCACCGTGTCATGGGGAGGAGGCCAAGAGATGGCGGAAGTTGCCTGGGTCACACAGCTGCAGCACAGGACTGTATCCCTCTCCCTGACATTGGGAAAACCACAAAGCAAAAGGGACAGATAAACACTTATTAGAGTGTTTTGTGCTATTGGTATCTTTCTGTATTCTGCGGAGGACAAACCCCCTCATATTCTCAATGTTTTAGGTACTTCAGTACAAAGTCTTCCAAACTAGCACAGAAGTATTAATGATATTCAAGTCATGCTGCACACTGTGAGGCTGATAAGCTTTTTTAGTGTAATGGGTTTTAACAACAAACAGTAAAACCAACCAACCAGACATCTATGTGGCTTTTTCATCATACCAAGATGGTTGCTTGTTGATAGATCACCCATCACTCAAAAGTCTGTAAGTCCTAAGGCATGATATATTAGAAAAAGTCTGGATAATTATGAGCCCATTTCATTGTTCAGTGCCATAGTACTAAATAAAATAAATACAAGAGAGAACTGTGTGAAAGGTTTTCTGTAGCAAAGTATCTCAAATAAATTGTCTTTGTATATTAGCTATTTATTTAAAACAGCCAAACTGGAAACACAGGGAAAAGGACTAATTCTAAGTTATTGATAAAGTAATTGCTTTCCTGCTTTTTCCAAATGTTATGACACACACACTCTTGTGCTCACACAGAGGAATACTTATTATCTGTCAAACAGAATTATGCATAAGAATTATAAGCATAACACTTGTCTGTCTTGTTTGCCCTAGTGCTTTATGTGCAGAGAGGCAAACTCAGGTTGCATGGGATGTCATTTTAGGGAAAATATTGTTACTTTTTGGTTGATTTATAGTGTGGGGATTTTTTCAAGCTAAGACATGAGTTTCATTTACTCTGTATAACAGAATGGTCAGCACAAGTATGCTAAATGCAATTGAATGAAGATTTTTTTAAAAAGTCTTTTTAAAGCAACACCTAGAGATCACTGAAAATAAAATTTCAGGGGAATTTCATATGCATTCTCCTTAGTACACATTGTAACTAAGGATTTTAGGCCAATATCAATAAAGATAATTAGGTGCCTGCTAAGATACTGTTGGTCCGTATATATCCAGTCCCCAATTCAGTGTTGCACATCTGTGCACACCTAACCTTGAAAAACATTTGAGTCTCCTGCATGACATTGCCTGAGGTACCTGCCACTCTGCTTCCAGGCAAGCTTGGCATTTGTATCTTAGGCTCAGGAGGGGGTTTGTTCCTACAGCTGGGTCCACTCACATCTGCTGAGTCTGGCTCTACCCAAATTGCAGCAGGAGCTAACACTTCCTTTCACAGACACCTGCTCAAAGAGCTGTGGTTGAATGGAAGAGGACAGTGTTTAAAGTCTGTTCAGTCCAGCTGGGGAGAGAGCTGTGCTGAATTTGCTGCTCAGGGAGTTCAAATAGCCTCTAGAAAAGTGTCACAAATACCAAGGTGAAGGCACCTAATCGGCTGGAAAAAGTCTTTAGATTAAAATTGAGTGTTTCCATGAAATGATGTTAGAGATTCTTCGGAGCAGAATGAGAAAAAGGCAAGGGTGATCCACCCACCTTGAGTTGAGACGCCTCTGCCTGAGGAGCTATGGAGGCTGTGTTTGTGTGGACCCTGCTCTGCCGTGCCTCATGCCAGCACCCTGCTTCCTACATCCCTGTGTGAGAGCCTGCCAGCATGGTTCAGGTGATGGCACAGCTTGACTTGAGACAGGGCTGGCAAGTACTTTCTTCTCATAAAGTCAGGGAAGTCCAACCAGAATTTTAGAAAAATAACAAAGAAAAGCACATTTTCTTAGTGGCTTCCTCTACAGATGTCTGTCTTCATTAAAATACCTAATAATTTACCTAAAAAATCACATTATTAAATTAATTAAAAAAAAAAAAAAGTGGTTTCTGCTCTGCTATGAGAAGGTTTAATAACGCGCACTTGAAGCACAGGTGTGACTTCAGCACAGGGCATACACTATGAACTGTTACTAAGATTGCAGATAGCAGCAGGGTCTTTTTACTTCTGGTTGGTAAGAAGAGTGAAGATTTTCCTTTGAATGCATAATGTTCTGCCATCTATCTACATAATAAATCAAGATGAATTAATGTATTATTAAAACATCCTATTTGTAAAATAATTCAGAAGCATCTGTTTACGTGTTCTCATTTAGTAAATATGATGCACTTTGGTTACCTGTAGAGAAATGGCACATGTGAAACAGCACCCAGTGGTGTTTCCATATTTTACTAATATACATAAAAGGATATAATTTCTTGCTGCATCACACTGAAATAATGCTAATGCAATCTCAGGTAAATATGTTCCTTTCTGAATTACCCTAAGATTATAGTTATTTTGTACTTCATGCAAATCGGGCTAACTAGTTCACTAGTCTAGTAATGTCAGTTTCTAATTTCAGAATTGCCAGCAACCACTTAGTGTAGATTGGGCATTTGGTGTATATTTGATGAAAAAAAAAGGTTTATGCTGATCATGGTGTTTTTCATTTGTATTTAGTTATAGGAGGTACCTGAAATGGTTAGTGTTTGTTTGTATCAAGCAAAGAAAATAGATGAATATTAAACCAACAACAGGAAAAGACTTTTATAAAAATAATCCCACCAATTGCACCACACTACTCCTGGTCAGTCTTGGCTGCTTTTAGTTCATTGCTGTTGCTCCAGTAAAACAGCACTCTTTTCTCATGGAATGCATTCAGTGGAAAACCAGAAAGTGAGTCTAATGTTTGAAATTTTTATTCAGTACTAAAAGATGTAAAAGGATAATCACTTATATGCTTGGTGAAAGAAAACTTGAATGACTGTGGCAAGTGAAGACTCACTAATAGAATATAATCCAAACTCTGATAGCGAATTATTTTCATAACTCACTATAATGTGTTTTTTTCTCCAAAAGTAGTTGTTCTTAGATATTTTTCAATGGTGCAGACAAGCCCTACCAAAAATTCTATAGAATTATATGGACAATGTTTTCTGCAAAAGATCTGAAGAGCTCAAAAAGTGCCATAGAAAGGATGTAATATTTCAGTATATTTTATTATAATTGCCTACCACATTTCTCCCTCTTTATTAATTTTTCCTAGACTTTTTATGATGGAGGATTGAATCCTTTCCCTCATGTGATTCTCTCAAGGAAAAAAATCCCCAAATATATTTTGAATATTAATATAAAAATCAATAATAATAATACTGGTCTTATTGCTCTTCTGGGAATCTCCAAACGCTTCTCATCCTTTCAAAGGAGATCTAAACTTCCTCCATTACTTTACTAGAAATCTGCAACCAAATATGTATGACTGAACAGCTTAATATCCTACACTATTGTAAATGTAAAATGATACTTGCCTTTCTACAGTTCTATTAATAACTAGCTTTTCATTTGGAATTATAAGGCAAAACCACTTAAAATGCATATAAATGAACTTGAGTGGTTATATTGTTCATGGGTAAAGTTCTCAGGTTTATGAGGAGTGAGAAACAGTAAATTATTTTAGGAGGATTCTGAAGATTAAGTCTTCAATAAAACTATTTAAAAAAAAAAATCAACTCTGAAAACATAAAATGTGATCTTCATTGGGAAGCCTCAGCTCCTTGGAAATTTCACTGGTTTTCCACCTTTGAAAAATATCTCTACAGTGTCTTCAAAATTCTTGTTCAATTCCTAAATTCATTGCTGAATTTCTAGCATCAGTCTTTTGAGTCACTCAGGAAAACCTTTGCCTGTTCACAGTTGCCTTCAGTAGAATGACAGTAGCACAACGAAGCATGTGTCCTTGTGTGTCCCGAATGATGGAATAAATTTCCTTTCTTCACAAACAAAAGAAAGGTATACCACAAATGGATAAAATTCCTTGGATTAGAAAGGTCAGTGATCTCCTCTGAATTCCTAGTATCTAAATCCTGCTTGCTATCCATTTTTTTGTATACTATAACACATACAATATAAACAGTCTTGAAAGTGTATATCCAACTACCTGTGCCCCAGGAGTGTAGAGGAGGACAGGCTCAGCTGGTTTTGTTGCTTTTCTTGTTTGATTTTTTTTTTTCCAGTTAGATGCTTTTGAGAAGTGGCTGTTAAGGATTTCTCTTTGTAAGATATAACTTCATGTAAGTATCTGGGTGGATTAAACATATGTCGAAACTCCAGACTTTTCTCAGATGTACTCTTAGGATGATATTAAGCAGTATTTCCCCTTGCAAACTGAAAGACAATACTAAGGGAAAAAATATCTATAACAATTACATAATCAGAAAGTATGCAAAACCACATAAGGAAGAAAAAAGGTTAGCCTCTCCTAGAATTCAGTTTGTTTTGTAAACCCTGATGAGCTTCTTGCTGGATAGAAAGAGATGGGTAAAATAACCTAGAAGAGTCAGATGACTCAACATGGCTCAGTATTTAACAAAGACAAAAATAAAATAAATGCATATGAAAAGAAAACTGAGAGATCAGTTTTTTGTGAGCAATAAATGGCAATTTTTTTGAAGTATAAACTCAGAAAAGAAAGAATAATAACAAAAGCATCTAGATTAATAAGAACAGTGATAAACCAAGATGATTAGAATATTTTGAAAATTGGTTTCCAACATGTTCTTCCCTTTATGTGTTATAATAAAAACCTATAATTTTTTGCCAACAGACCGGAAAACAACAATTTTCAGACATTTGACACTAGACGGTCTGACAAAAAGAACAAAATCATTCTGATTAAGGATAAGAAGATACATAACTGCATTTTATAATGTTGGGTTCATTCAGTGAACATATGTATGTACCACATGTAATTGGGTGCAAAAAAATTACTATGTACACAGAGTATACTGTTAAAATGTTCTTATTACTGTTATAATTATTTTCCAAAGAAACTAATGAAAAGGTACTAAACTATGCAAAATGCTTTGAATAAATCTTTGTTGAATGTTGACCTGAGCTGGATCTTTTTTTTTTTTTTTTTTCTTTTTTTCTTTCCTATACAATGCAATCAGACCAGATACCAATAGACGTTGTTAATGAGCATCTTTCTTCTAAACTTTGTGGTAATTAGTGACTATGGCCCTCACTTCAGTAAAACTGGAAACATGATTAACTTTGTTAAAATGGAAACTTATGATGAAATTGAGTAAAGGAACATGAGTTCTGTTAAACCATGATATCTCTGAATCTCTTTTCCTAGGCTTCATCTGCACTGTAAAGTATGGCTGTTTTGAAGTTATTAAATCTGATTTCACCCACATGTCATGACTCCATATCAGCTGAAAGGAGGAGTATGTATCATTCCTAAATTTCTTTGCTATTAATTCCAGTCCCATACAAATAACACATAGTTTAGACAACTTGCAATGATCTATCAATTTTCTGATGAGTGAATGAAGAATTTGGGCTTTCTTGTGGTTCTAATTAGAGTATATAGTTACAGATGTAGAAATTTGAACAGGCAAATGATATGGATAGAGCAATCTGCCTGATCTTTTGAGGAGTAATGAGATATTGTAAACATAATTTAATTTTAATTAATTTGTTTCCTATCTGGTTTTTCAGGAAGACACTATTGTGGACAATAATTCATCTTGTAGTTCTCTTATTACCCCCATTCAAGTTGCTTTTTTATGTGTATTTGCTTTGTTATCTCACGATTATTACATATTGGCTAACTTAATCATATAGCTTAGAATTAGTCTTTCTTAAATGTAGTTACCCCAATTTTTATTGTGAAGAATACCATAGTGAGCTGTTGATTTAAATAAATATATTGTTCTGCATTTGCATCATTCAGGGTGAAAGAGACTTCTATAAAAAACTGAGTAGATAGACCAGTTGAATGCACAGGGTACTTTAAAACAAATTAGTCAAAATAGAAGCTTTTCTAATTTTTTGAACACTCTATTTGATAGAAATAAGAATTTTATTTTAGTTTTTTTTGTTCAATTAACATACTTTTTCTGGACACCTGATGGTCCTGCAAAATTCACAGTGTCTGTTGAGACTTTGGCAAGAACTTTATCTTTGGGCAAGGGTGGTGGGGAGGGAAGGCGAGAGGGATAGACTGCTGAGCTGGCTCCTACATTTCACGCATACAGTCCCAGGGTCTCAGATGTCTGTAGGAGGCTACAGAGGGTTCTCAAACACCTTATACCATAGGAGAAGGACACATGCAGCTACCATATCAAAAGTCACTTTGTAAGTCTAGAGAAAGTCTGGTTGACTTGTAAATTTTCACAGGATGGACACTTGAGTCAGCCTTGGGGATATCTCATATAATTGGGTTTCCTTTTGTCAGAGCTATGATACACTGAGGTATTTCCCAGGTGCTAGTGTGTGGGAAAATCCCTACATTTTCATCCAGTAATGAAAGGAGTGTTGTATGAAATGGTGGACATATTTCAAGACTGGATCTTTGTGGGGAAAACTGAGTTTGTTTCAGGTTCAGCTGTAGAGCAATTAACTTCAAATTAACAAACCGTCTACAATTTTTAGATGAGAATGTCTTTTAGCTGAAAGATACTGCTTCAGCATATCTGAACTGAATGGAAGATATGTAGCCAACAGTCTTTGATTACTTAAAAAATTACATGTTATTATCTCGAATTTTTGCTATCACAATGTAGATTTTCATGAAGGTGTGCAATGCACCTAAAAAGTTACGTTGCAAATATCATAATAGCATAAACATGTAGGAACTTCAGCAACAAATTAAATAATTTGTTGAAGGTCACCTAAGAAGCCAGACAGATCCAGAACCAAAAATCAAATCTGCTTACGAACTTGTGTTTCCTTTTCTAAGGGAAAAGATTTTCTTCTGATGTCCTTCTCTAGTAAAGTAATATACTGCTCATTAATTTTAAATGAAAGATAAAAGCTCGATGTCCCTTCACACTGTGATGCAAAAGAAAACATTAATAAAATACAATGTGGAAAGAGAACATAACTTTACAAGTAATGCCTCAGCCACAGGGCCTTCCTTAAGCTGTAGCAAAATATTGAACAACATTAGGTTACTGTTCCTTACAATCTTTTAATTTCCTTCCCCACCCCCCCCAAGCACCCCCTGCCCCAACTTTTTAAAATTTCAAATTCAAAGGGGCTGGGGACTTGGTGTCTTGAGTCCAACAAAGAGTTACAATTCCTTTAATAAAACTATGCCTCTAGATTTCTACTAAAAAACAATTTTAATTTACATTTAAGTGTTCCTACCAATAAATCACATCCATCTGATTCTCTGTTTTTATCCATTCACCGCCTAGAAAAAGAACATAAGCATATGCTGAACTCTGAAATAAATCCAGTGTTTGTTTGCTTGTTTCACTGGTTTTTTTGAGTCTTTTTTGTCTGCTTCTTTCTGTTTCCTGTGAAACTGGTTTCAGGGTGCCTTATTGGAATACAATCATAGACAAACAATTACAATGGACAAAGATAGAGGCTGCAATTAAAAAAAATGTTACAATAATTGTCTTATACCTAAGTCTATTTTGAAAAAAAAAGTCAACGAAAATTAAATGTAATGGAAAACCAGGAAAGATTGGATAACTATGACCTATTCAGCTGTATTTACCTTCCCTATGGTTTCATTCTTCTACAGATTTTGAAATAGTCCCTTACGGATCAATACTTTGTTTCTGAAGGCCAGATCTATGTTACCTTCAAGACTGTGCTTGAGGTCAAATTTACATTTACCTATACTGGCTGTACAGAAATAAGTCTTAAGAGACAGACTTTGGGAAATCTTCCAGCCACAGAGTACAGAACATGGAAAGGTAGGGGGTTTTATATATAAACCCACACACAACTTATTTTTCAGTCTGGCTAAATGACCATCACCATGTTTCAGTCATTATGTACCTATTACGCTGTGCAACCTTATTATGTGACCAGCTTCAGGAAGGAGGATCCCATAAAATTCCAATGTTTATGGGTCAAGACACTACAGATCATACATATGTGTGGTACATTAGAGATTGTTTACACCTCTGAGCTACAGGCAGCCTGATGCAGACACAGAGATTGCAAGTCTCAGCAGAAATTCTGTACTCACTTCTTGTCTAACTCCAATCAGGCTTGCAACCTATGCGTTAAAAGGACTAGTTCCCAAATCTTATATCATTTTGGAGACATGAACAGGATTTTTTTCTTAATTAAAACCAATGACAAATCACCTTTTTCCTAAAATCTGCATTGACAAAGTTCTGAAGTGCTCTTACAAGGTTTGATGCTTTGCCATTGTTGTATGACTTGAAGAGTCTAAAACCCACAGCATTTTAATAACAACATAAAGAATGAGAAAAAGGTAAAGTGGGATCTCTACAAAGAGACAGCATCTCTAAAAATATCAGACAAAATTGTGGTAGTGTTGTTGCATAACTAAGAAAAAAAGTACATACTAATTGTATACCATTTATATCTTTATCAGTCTGGAAAGCCTGAGTTCTCATGTGTACTAGTAATGCTAAAAATCACATTTTCCATTTTGTTTTGCAAACACAGCTTATTTTCATCAAGAAAGATGCACATACTTCTCTTGTTCTTTAACAGGGCACTACTATTTAAAAAAGCCAGAAAGCAAAACTGTACTGCAAGATCATTAGCTCTCTCATTGCCCCTGTTTTGCACCATTTCAGCTGTCCTCGAAGTAAAATCTAGGCTTGAATCAGAGGACAAGACCACTCCTAACAGGAATTGTCACACAAGACTCAGAAGATAGATCCAGCATTTTGTCTTCTTGTTTCCCTGAAGGCCTTGTATGTACATGGGCAGTGTTCTGGGTATTTTTGATGGTGTTAACATGTGAAGTCGTTGAAATAGATGTCATTTGGATCACAATTTCTTTACTACTAAGGGTACCAGGAACTCAGCCATGACTGCCCTAGGAGCTGTGGTAATGTGTTTGAAAGTATATTTATAAAATGGAAATTTATCTCTGCACGTGTATCGTACAACTGCTGTTGCAGCTAAGAACACACTTAATTGCACATGAATTGAGCAGAATGTTGAAGGTAGTGCCAAATGCAGATTAAACCCCACAGCTCTGCAAATGCAACACATACTTTTTTCTTGAAAAGAAAGAAGAATTAGTATTCGTTTGAGTTTAATATGGTAGGTGTCAATTCGTTGGTTTTGCAATTAAGAAGATAAACAGTTTTCCTATTTTTTTCCTTTTAAACTACAAAGATCACATCATCATAGAAAACGCAATTTTAAAAATAGATAATAGAAAAGTAGAAATAGACTACCTGGGACAGGAATATCAAAAAAGAGAAGCAGCTTAAGCTGTGAGTTATGGAAATCTTTCTCACTTTCTCACCTATCTTGCAAATATGAACAACAGAGAATCACAATATGAGGGCTAAAGAAAAAGCAAAGCAGGAGAAAAAAAGAGAAAATATTATTTCAATTAAACTGTATTATAAAAACATGGCCATAACATTAAAAAAAAAAAAAAAGCACAACAATTTTAAGACAAAAATATTGAACATGCTGAAAACTGTAAATATAGGTTTTGTTTAAAGATAAGCTAACCTCAGGTTTTAAAAGTCTGACCTAGTGGAGGAAATCAGTAGTAACTCAGAAAGGATAAACAGGTGAAAGTGAAGTATAGTGAATAACCTCTTTGACCTCACTAGTTTGCAATAGTTGTTATTAGGGCTTTATGAGAGAGCTGTGCTCCCTCTCTAAACTGAATTCTTTATGATTAATAAAAGGAGCAAAAGCACTAGGCAGAAATCCTCCAGTCAGAGAGGTAAATACGCTACTGAAAATTTACTAATGAGAGAAAAAAGTAGGTTTTCCACATTTTGTGTAATTAGTTCTTGTATAACTACAGTGATGGTATAGAGAGCAAATTTTGGGTGGTGCAGCCTCTTTCACTCATATCAGAAACCATTTCAGACATTCATGAAGATCGAGTGATAAAGACAAAAAGCACTGACAATAAATTTGGCATTCTTGAGTTCTACGTTCATTTTTTAGCTGTGATTTCTGCCTTAGATTTCATCAGTGTCCGAATCAGAAGGCTTTTTAATTTCTTTGCCCACTTTAACCACCAGATACATATATGCCACCAGGCATATGAAATTCCAGCTGTGTATTCTCTAACTTCTAAAAAATTGCAAAGACCGTGCAGTAAACACACAGCCAAAAGTTTTGCCAACTATGATTCAAGCAGAACACAATAATAGTTTTTTATAACTGTTATTTTTAAAGTTGATGCATAAAAAAGCCTTCTTTGTTTTAGAAAATAACATGCATCTAAAAATTGCTTAATCCAACAAAAAATGGAGGGTAGGAGAGGAAATAATACATGACAGTCTATTTTTCAAATAGTTGTATTATTAACCATTACATGGTAATTTTAGAGTTGCCAATGAATGTGTCTTTAGCGTAATACCTATTACTGCTTGCAAGTGTCAGATGTTATTTATTGGAAGCCAGAAGAGAAAAAAACAGCAACAAAACACACCCACCACACACCCACCCCCTTGAAAAATACCCCTTTCTCTGCCCTCATTATTTGTGATGGTAGATAGGAAAAAAATGAAGGACTCCAAAATAGACACTTTTAATAGAAGCCAGTATTTGATATGAAAAGTGAACACTGACAAGCCTTCCATCAAGTTAATTATCTGAAATTTGTAAATAAATTACTGGAAATTGCCCAGCTCCTCTGTAGATTAATGAAGTCACTACTTGGTTCTCATGTTTAGAATTTGGTGCTAACAATTTGTTGCCAAAATGAATTTGGAAGCTAGTCTATGAAATCAACGCCTTTATAAATGACTGGAAAGATATTTCAATGAATGCCAAGTTACAGCTAATTATTTTTCTTCATTGAAATCCCAGGTAATTTTCCAGAATTCTGTTAAGCTTGGAATATGATACTTTACAGTCTAGCAGCTACAAGTGTACTCTAAATGTACCAATTTTTTTTTATATTATGCACTAATCTAACATATTCTTGGGTCAAATTGTACAATGAGTTAATTGATGTAAGACTGCTAAAGCTTTTCCACATGCTTAGATGTGTCAGGAAAAAAAATAATTAAAAAAATTACAGATTACTTCTAATTCAGGAGCCAACTTAAAATGAACTTATTCTGTTCCATACATACGAAGCAGTAAAATATCATTTAGGCTATTTTACAGATATGAAAGTAAATCAAGATTCTTTCAAAGTCATTAGTACTCCTCTAGAGGTTTGAAAGTTGATTTCTATGAAATGCTATTGTGAAAGTGGCATGTAAATACAGTAGAACATAGAGCATAAACAAAAAGTTAAATCCTGGGAGAACTAATTGTGCAACCAATTTTAGGTACATGAAGGACAAGAAGGTGATTGAGAGCAATCAGCAAGGATTCACAGAGGGGAAGCCCTGCTTGGCCAGCCTGATAGCCTCCTACCGTGCAGCGACTGGCTAGGAGGGGAACAGGGAGCGGTGGATATTGCATGTAGACTTCAGGAAGGATTTGGACTCTGTCTCCTGTGGTAGCCACATAGAGAAGCTGATGAAGTATGGGTTGTATGAGCAGTGAGGTGGATTGAAAAGTGGCTGAACACCTGAGCCCAGGGGGTGGTGATCAGCGGCACAATGCCTGCTTGAAGGCCAGTAACCAACAGTGTATTCTGGGGTCCAACACTGGGTCCATTCCTGCTCCACATCTTCTTTAGTGATCTGGATGGTAAGGCAGTGTACCCTCAGCAAGTCTGTGGATGACAAAGCTGAGAGCAGTGGCTGATATGCCAAGGGTTGTGCTGCCACCCAGAGGGACCTCAGCAGGCTGGAGAAAACAGATGATAGGAAGCTCATGGAGTACAGCACAGGAAAGTACAGTCCTGCACCTGGGGAGGAACAACCTCCCTAGGACATGCTGGGCAGTGCTGCTGGCAGCACCAGTATATTCTGGGGGCCGACCAGTTGAAACTGAACTTTGCAGGAAAGGACCTGGGTCTCCTTCCTGGTGGGCATCGACTTGAACATGAGGCAGCCATGTGCTCTGGTGCCAAAAAACCCAAGGGTATCCTGGCCTGCATTAGGCGGAGTACTGCCAGCAGGTGGCAGGAGGTGACCCTTCTCTGTTATCACTCTGTGAGGCCACAGCTGGAGTGCTGTATCCAGTTCTGGATCCCCGGTACAAGAGAGATACGGAGCTGTCGGGCAGAGTCAGCAAAGCACCACAAAGATGATGAAGGGCCTGGAGCATCTCTCCTGTGAGGAAAGGCAGAAAGAGCTGGGACTAGTTAGTCCGGAGAAGGAAATGCTTAGAAGGGGTATCTTATCAATGTGTGCAAATACCTGAAGGGAAGGTATAAAGAAGACAGAACCAGGCTCTTTTCAGGCAGCCAGTGACAGAGGCAGAGGCAACGGGCACACGTGGAAAAACAGGAGGTTTCGTCTGAACATTAGAAAACACCTTCTTTACTGTGAGGGTGACCACACACTGGCACAGGTTGCCCAGAGAGGTTTTGCAGTGTCCTACCTTGGAGATATTCAAAAGCCATCTAGACATGGTCCAGGGTAACCAACTGTGAGTCTCCTTGCCTGAGCAGGTATGTTGGACCACATACCTCCAGAGGTACCTTTTGACTGCAACCATTCTGTGATTCTGTGGAAGTATAGCACTGTATGACAATCAGTTTCAAATACCTGTTTTGTGAAACAGAAAGAGAGTGTTTTCAGCGTTTCACGCAGATCTTTAAAGGTGCCTTCTGGAGAGCTGGTGGGGGAACCTAGAAGCTTTCCTTCCTGCCAGCACCCGATATGCCAGTGCCGGTCAAAGGCTAAATAATACAGACCTCATAAGGAGCACTGTAATATTTTTTTCAGGGGGGGCAGGGGGGAGGAGGGGACAGGAATCTTTCAGATAACTAGTAGAAGAGTGAAAAATTATGAGTTAAATGTAAAAACAAATATTGCAAAATCCCAAAGTCAGAGAAACTATTAGTAAACTAAAACAGAAGTTTCAGAGGGAAAAGAACAAAATATAGATGTATGTTAAGACTTCACACATAACTAGAGAGAAAAAAGCTCTTTTTTTTTTTTTTTTAAACTAATGTTTTCCTGGAGGTTTGTGGTTTGTTTTTTGTTGGTGTTATTTTTTTTTTTTATTTCTAGCAATCTTTATCCTGTTTTCCTTATCATAACATTTTTTAAAAACAATATGAATACATGAAATATTCAGTTCCCTAGTTCAGAATTTTGAAATGTTTGTTTTGTTGTTTGGTTTTGTTTTTTTTTAACTTATTGGTTCATCCTTTAAAAACTTGCCTTTACATCTAAATATTTAATTTCTTTTTAAAAATAAAAGTAATTTACTACTTTGACAGGTTCTTCCCACAGATGGATGTTAATATATAACTGAACAAAATATTAATGTCTTTTGAAAGTGATTTCAATTGAAATGATAAAGGCAGCAATCAAGGAGGAAGTTAATATTGAAGCCAACACTTGAAAGCCTAGAAAGAGTAGAAGAGAAACACACCAATACAACCTTTAACATTGACTAAGTCTGGCTTGATCTTCTCTGGGCTCATGTTGTAATCCCATCATACCTGACAAACTCAGATGAATGTCATGTCATTGTCTCAAATTTTCATTAGGAAGACATATACATATATATATATATATATATATGGACCTGATACAAAACCTGTAAAACACCTCACCCCAGAAACCTCTACTAAGAACATGAACAAAAAGAAGAGTCTTTTCAATGAAACTGAATGAGTGCCATCAGCTGTGATAGCTGGTGATAAAAATCCTGTCACATACTGAACAACCAGAATTTGTCATTCCTGCTTGATGCCAATTATCTGTGCTGGGATATCAGCCAAGCAACCTGATGGACTCAATGGACCCTTCATGTACAATTCTGTAAAACAGGTTAAGGGGAAAGGATGCCAACTGCATGTGAGCCTCTGTCAGAATTCCTTACATGGCATTTGGGAATATTTGGTAATTTTTTTATTCCTCTTACACAGACAGTACATGCAAAGCTCATCCTGCTTTAGGGAAGTTCAGTGTGGAGACATGTTCCTTCTGGCTACCAGTTTAACTTTTTCAGCCGTAGATTTGGATTTTTTAGAGCAATCATCAAGCCTAACTCACTGTCACCCAAGCAAACCACCATGTAGGCAGTGAGGTTTATTTAGAAAACCATGTAGTCTTCAAACACCCTGAGGTCACTGGGCTAAATAGTCTCTGCTTTTCTTCTCTAGCCTTTCTTAGTGGGCAAGACACTGAAACAAAAGATGTAGGAACTTATCCCCATCATGCAGAAAGTGGGTTTCTCCTCGCTTGCCCTCCCCACCAACAAATATCCTTAATTTATGAAGTCTTTATAGGATGAGTCTGGTCATAAGTTGCCTCTGCATATGCCCCCTAGTGCTCTAGGAACGTGCATCTGCCATCACTATGGGTGGAACTGCTCAGAGTAAGGCCTTTTGCATAAGCTTTGACCTCATTACCTAGGAGGAGGATGACATGGGTGCTTCTTGACATTCCTAAACTATGCCTCCTTTAAGGGGAAGCTGGTTCTATCAGTCACAGTTCACTTTCTCTGGCCTCTGGCTCTCCTACAGAAACCACTTCAAGCCCCAAACAGCAGGACACTCACCGTGGTAGAGAAACAAGGAAAGCTCAGTCCATAACCCGTTTCATTCTCTCCTGGGCTTGTTTTTTGGGTTTGTTTGGTTTTGTGGTTGGGTTGTGGGTTTTTCTGGTTTTGTTATAAGAATTCTTCCCTTATTATTTTCCTTAGAGACGTTTTAAAATAATGTTCTCTCTCTGATTTCTCAGTTTGTGCAGTATTTCAAGCCCTTCATTTACAGCAATAACATTTCTCCATTGGCTGGGATCACTTATTCTTCATTATTTTTATTTATAACAATAATAATGACAAAACAAAACAAACATCTGCCTGACTGCAGTAAATTATCTGGCTTTCCATGTTATGTGCAGGGTAAAGATAGCTGAAGTTTATTTCATAAAGTGAATGTTTTCAGGCTATAGTCTGTCCAACATGAGTACTGCTCAAAGGCAAAATTTAACCTTTGTTCTTTCATCACTGCTTTGAAGTGCTCAAATAGTCTCCAATAGTTTTCAGTAATTCCCAGGCTTGAGTTTCTATAAGTCTTATATGACCAATTAATTAGAACACAGCACCGCTTGAAGAAAGAAGTGATTTATAATGGAAGGTTTACTTCTGTAATTTGCAGTGTTATTGGATGCTGTTAAAGTAGTTAAATCAGAAAACACTAATGCCTGTTCCCCTGAGAAGTAGCTCATTTGAATTTGACCTCTAATAGTATAAGAATCCTCTCAGAAGTCTGGGCTAGGCTAATATAAGAGCACCTCTCTGCAGAGAGGTCCAGGCAGGCAGGTCTCAATACATCAAGGCAGCTATGTGTAAGCCAGTTATGACCCTGGAGCTGCATACTGGGGCTGTGTTTAGAATAATTTAGCTTACTTTCTTCCTAATAAGGGTTTATTTCTGTGCTTGAATGGTAATATGGTTCCCATATCTACATCTGGCTGGCATCTGGACAGCTCAGGGGATGGTGGGAATATTCAAATGATGCTCTGCATCTATATGTGTATTCGTACATACATACATACACACGAACGAGGGTGACAGGCTACCTCCTGTGCAGACTACAACCTGTTCCACACTTTTGTTGCCATCTTCCCGGTAGTGTCTCCTACAGCAGGGCATACTACATGACTTGTTACGCTGCACTGGTATCACTCTGCACAGCACCAAGTCTTCCCAGTCCCTTGCACAGAAGCCCTTATTGTCTATGTATGCAGTAAAGCGAATAATTTTTAGCTGTTGAGGCTGTGGATCATACCCAAACAAGCAATTTATGTGTTTGGGTTTTTTTATAGTTAGCTTCACTGTTTTAGTAATTAGACATAAAAGCAGCTCATGAGGCAGAGAGATGTTGCACTTACAATGGGATAGACTGGGGGGGAGGGGTGGGAGAGGAAGCAAATTTGAATAACCTATAATCAAACTGAATTGATGGGCATTACCGAGACAAAATAACAAATCTGCGTAGAACAACCTTGGATTATCCAGGCCTTAAGAGCTCTGCAATGGATCCATACCTGTTTCAAGAAGAATATTACTGTAAAGTATCAAATACTTTAGCCTATCACATACAGAATAGTAATAAAAATAATAATAATAAAAAAGAAAAACACTATCCCATAACCAGAAAGCAGTCACCTTTTACAGACGCCGTGCCTCAGGCTGCTGTTGGGTGATAACTGGTCAGCTTGGGATTCAAAGTCAACCCTTAGAACTGTATAGGTGGACATTTTCTGAACATAATTGTTTTGTTTTTTTCTCTAATGTCCCAGAGTCAATAACAGGTGTTAAACCAATTACTTCCCAAAACTGTGACAAGACCTTCAGTATCATTTAGGTCTTTGTTATTTATGATTTTTCTCCTCTCCTCCACCAGCTGAACCTGTATAGGTAAGTCACAAACAAGCCTGACTTATTTAACAGCAGATGCTGCCTTAAGAGTTGTGTGTGACTCAACAGAAAAATCACTTGGAAAGGAAAATAACTGAAATATTAAGTTTTAAAGCCTTGTGTGAGCCTATTTTGAAATGAATCCTTTAAGAAAGAAAAATAATTATTTGCAGAATTGGTTTATGAGAAGATGAAAAAAAAAAGTGGATGCAGAATAAAGACATCTCATAAGAGAATAGTGCATTTCTAACCAAAGTGTTCAGCTGATAACTGACATAAACTTATTAAAACCTAGAATTAAAAATCTCATCCTGCTGCCACTGAAAAGTTAATCGCAATGTGAAGCTAATCCTGGATATCAGGATTTTACTACCAATAAGCTCTGTGGTATATAAAGTAGACCCTACAGTAGCACATCTATGCTTTACATGCTAGTACTTGAACCCATATGAACCATCTTCAGGGTTCAAAGAAAATGAAAAAAAAAAAAGAAAAAGAAAGAAAGAAAATGAAAAAAGAACCACAATAATCAGCATTTAGTTAATATAGGAGCATGAAAGGATGTATATAATCATCTACTTAGCGGAAGCTGCTTGTGCAGTAATTCTCAGTAAGCACTGGCTCTTCAGGTCTCTTGTAAAGCAATAAAAAATCACTTCTTAAACTGAGGAAAAACTCTTTTCTGCAGTCAGCAGAAAAATAAATAAATAAAGTCAGCAGACCTAGCTATAGTTCATTAGGATTGTTTCACTAACTTCACAAAATAAATTCAGTTGATGAGAGCTTTCAACACTGCACATAGCATACTGCAATAGTGAAGACACATCAGAGTAGCGGTTCAAAAACCAAGGGCTTAGTCTTATCACTTCACTGATGTTTTGCAATGAGGTGCAGAAACCTAACAGACAACTGACATGGTTCTTAAAAAAGTTTTTCAGCTAGTCTAGCAATGCAGAATAACACTAATATAAAAGTGTTGGGCAAACATTTTCAGAATTGTTTCAGCAGTGTAACAGTCTATAAAACGGCTCAGTGGTAAAGCATTTAAGTATAGTCTTAATGAACCTGTGTGCTTCTACACACACTCAGAATTTGCAGCAGTGCAACTGTGTAGTGATTTTTTTTTCCCATCCATTAGTCTAAGCAAACCTGCATGAAACATTACCATCAGTAAATAGCTCTATACTTTCACCATAAATATCCCCACAATAACATTATTTTAAGGACTTTTCTAATATGACTTTTCATTGTATGGATGATTGATTGCTCCGAGCTGAGTATCCTGTCTCAGTAAAAAGAAAAATGCCTTCTAAGAAAATCAGTAGGCACTTTATTTTCTACGTATTTTGCATAGGATAGGGTTAAGTATGTACTGTACCTTCAGCATATCAGTAAAAAGGTGGTAGGGATTTAGAGCACATGTTATAAATTGGTTAATTAGATTTTTTTGATGAGGAAACATGCACAGTAAAAAAAGACAGCTGAGACAAGAAGAAGGAAGGTTTTGAAAGCTATAATGTTAGAGCGAGCTGGACTGTTGCCTGGAATGTGCTCAAGGATTAACTTAAAAACTTGAAGTGTAGATAGCATTGAAGAAAAGAGTTGTTCTATCAGAAAATTATTTTTTTCCTATGTTTAAACTGTTGCCACATATGTGCTTTTGAAAGCTCGGAGGATGGACCAGAGGCATAGTTACATTTTAAAATAATCACAGAGGAAAGAAAATAAATGTTTTTATCTAATATTCATCTCTAAGGCTTACCTTTCTATGGCTTTTCAAGATCTGTAAAATTTTTTGTTTGCTTCTTTGGTTTTACTATTTGTTGTCAAAGATGACTTGTGACTTAATTTCTAATTTTGGTTTTGAGTTGCATGACTTAATTTCTTTCTTGTCCTCCCGCGTTCTTCTCTAACGTACAGGCTGTAGGAGTTTCCTTCAGCAGCTACTATGAGAGATAATAGTAAGGAGGCAGGAATACAAAAAGTCCTTCAGTCATACCTGGATTCAATTTACCTTTTTCTGGGGCAGGGGTCCTCAAACTTTTTAAACAGGGGGCTGGCGCACGGATGAAGTGGCAGGCAGTCATCTGTGGCTGCTTGGTTTTCCCCCCCAACCCTCGGTGGTGTGTGTGTGTGTGTGTCTAAATACCGGAGGGCGGATTGAGGACCTTGGGGGGCCCTATCCGGCCCACGGGCCATAGTTTGAGGACCCCTGTAATCTAGGGTATGCCAGCTTCTGAAAAATGGCAGGGAATATTATATTCCCAGGAAGTTATGCAGTTCTTATATGTTTTATTGCTTCTAACTGTGATGAAACAAAGAAATAAGCAAGAGTTGTTTGGTTTAGGACAATGTTATTTATCTAAGAAAACAGTTCGTATGCTTTACCTGCATATACATATTACAGTGTTGGCAAAAATTTGCTTACGCCTCTAAAATCATAAGATTTAGATAAGCAGATGGTTATGCTACTTATTGTGTACCTTTCCTTTCTCCCAACTAGAATATTTCTGGATGTAATTATTACATTTGGTGAAAATTATCCCTGAAGTTAAATTGGCTAACACATTGTTTCCTCATCTGAGTTAGTTAAGCAAAAGAGGTGACAATGAGTATCATGTTAGCATGTGAAACTCCACACTCAAACAGCTGCTACATCTTCCAGTGTACTGGTGGTATTGAGACAGTGCTTGTTTTGGTTGTTGCTGTTTTTTAAATGTAAATCTTAACAAATGCATTCTATTATTCATAGAAATAAGTGACTCTTGTCAGAGCAGAATAGCTACGAGCAATCACAGAGTAGCTTTTCCCTATGATTTCAGCATACTGCCACCTGTGCCTCTAGCTTCATTAGGAACCTTTTGAGGTTCCTCCCAGTTTGGTGTTGTCCATGAACTTGCTGAAGGTGCACTTTCTACCATTCAATTCCCAGGGAATTGTTGAAGGTGATAAGCAGTATTAAGCTCAGTAACAACCCTAAGGAAACCCACTAGACTGGGCACCACTGAAGTGCAGGTCACAACCCATTCAGACCAGTAGTCTAACCAGTTTCTCACCAATATTGTAGTCCACCCATCCAACATATTGACCTTTTTCTGCTTCAGGTAGCATACTTCCTAGGTGGCCCATGAGGTAATCCTGTAACTGGCCCACCCGATTCATATGTCAAACAGCTGTCATCTGTCATGCTAGAAAATCCTGGACTGCTTGCACCCTACTGTGTTGCTCCCCAAGTAGATGTTGAGGTGGTTGAGGTCCAATGGGGCTTCTGTTGTCTTCTTTTTTTATTGTTCTTTTTTTTTTTTTTTTTTCCTGTGCAGATCAGCATAAGGATTTGATTATCTTTTCCTTAAATGATTCCTGTAGGCAAGGAATATCTATTCTTAAACATTTTTAAACTGTCACACTTCAACTTTCAAATTATTTAAAATAAAAATAGTAATGATAATAAAAAACAAAAGGAATATCAGATCAGATTTTCTGTGTGTAACAATCATGGTTCTATCTACTTTAGAAACATCTTTCCCATTATCAGTTCCCTAATAAGGGTTACAAAATGCTTACCAATACACCATCGCAAGCTTAAGAGCTACAGTGACATATCTGTAACATGCCACACCAAGAGAAAAGCATGAGGGAAAGCATCTCTGATGTCCCAGGTCTCTGCAACAGCAGATATGTTGTTAGGTGTCTATAAGGGTACTTCGTGCCCTACAAAGGGAAAATAAAGCTCCAAATTTTTCTTTTGTTACAGCTTAAGTTATAGAACTACTGGTAGGATCTGCTCCTGATTGCATTTAAAACTGCATTCCACAGTGGCATTTCTACTGCTTGCTGAGTTTTTGGTTCCCTCCTGCTCCCTTCTCATTTTTTTTTAATTTTTTTTTTTTTTTAAAGGAGCACTCAAAAAGGACAAGTGCCCACCTGTCAGAATCCTACAAGCCAATAAATCAATAAGAAGAAGAAAGCTAAAATTGTTTCATATGATCTTGGGAGTAAACCAAAAAAGTGTGAACTTTACAAGGAATGTCAGGAACAGTTAATTTATGTGCTGGAAACCGCACAGAAAATTAGAAAGGGGTTACAAAATGGATGCAATTTTCAGTGTCCAGAAATACATTCCTTTTCCTTTAACTTGCTGCTCAGGCTTAATCCATGATATCAACATTATTAACAGCCTGCAAAGATCTGCTTTATCCCCAAGGAATGAAGTGGGGCTCCAGAGAGGTCTGCTACAACAGCTGTTTGGTCCATTTTGATTGTCCCCACAATGACTTGCATTACAAAGTTCTTTTCCTGGGCATCAAAAGGAAAGCAAACAAGTAAGCATCAGCCAAGTAGATTTTTCTTTGAATCTCTGCTGTTCCAAAATTTTGTAAGTTTATAGCAGAAGCATTCACTTAGTGGATGTTTTTTAGAAGATTTGCTCTCTAATCATCACGTCCTCATTGTCTCTACCACTCTCCAATAACAATGGAAAATAAATAATGCAATCTTGTTGCAATAAGTATTGCACACTGCTTTGCTTTTTTTTTTTTTCACTTGGTTTGGTGGGTGGGTGGGTAGGTTTTCTTTAGTGATTCTGAACCACCTAGTACATAGAGGCAGTTATACAGCAGAAGGCGGAGGAACTTTTCAGCTGAGAGCAAGATCTGCAAACCAAAACATGTGGTGAACACTCAGGAATTTCATATTGCAAATATACCATGAAGAAATAGCAAGGATGAAAACTGTTCTGGTAAATGCTTGCAAAATGCATTTGTTTTAATGTTGGTTACTTTTTCTCTGGTAACTCAGACCAACAGAAAGGTTAGGGTTACCCACTCCTTTTGGAGGTGATTACTCTTACAGAAAAACTTGAAATTGTAGTAGACAGTTAATTCTTAGTTTTTGATTGTGATTTCTGTTTGGAAAACTTGCAGGGATTATACACTTGTAGGTAATAAGTATGGCGATATCACTGTTCGTAAGAGTCTTAGTGTCAGGATAACACAAGCCTCAGGACCTGCCAGCAATTCCCTGAATTTATTTTAGCCTGACTGGAGATATGTTTTGGCTTCTTTAACCATAAATTAATTACCTAATGATCAGGTGAGTATCATCTAATTTATTTTAGCTTTTTTTAGCTTTGTATAATTGTGTGGTATAACTATATATATTTTCAGGGGGGAGAAAATGTAGAGGGATTTTTAAAGGACTGAGGGCATATGTTACCATTGTCCGGGTTGGACAATCCAGGCCTGTTAGTTGAAGCTGCAGAGCAACTTTAAATTGTCCTTGGAACGAGCAGTGTGAGAAAGAAAACAAGCTATGAACTAACAAGAAGCCAGGTGCAGAGCAAGTCCTGGGAACCGCGGAATCAACACACGCTCATCAGCACACTCTGATCAGGCGCCTGCAGCATGCTCACCAATCAGCGACATGGACACCAACGTGACCAGAGACTTTTATCCAATCACCTGTGTGTAAGGTCGTGTGAGAGGTTGGTTCAAGTTATAAATATGACCTGTTTGTTTAATAAAGGGAGCATGGCATGTAGCCATATTGGTGTGATTGTCGTGACTTGGCCAACTTTCCATGGGGGACCCTCTTCGAGAAAATAGGCAATGAATTGAATGATATGATGTTAATTTTTATATAATATTGTACACTGTCACTTCTATATGACCATTAGTGTACTGGGTGCCTAGTGGAGCCCATCTCTAACACTTTGGATTTGGAGATCTGAGCCTGACTCCCTTCCAATTGACATATCAACGAAGAATGACCGGTTAAACCAGACCAGTGCAGCCATGATAGAATCAGAACTGCCTTCAGCATGCAACAACCAAACCTTGTGCCATGCTCCCTGCCTCAAAGGACTGTTGTAACAGGTGAAGCCCAACATCATAGACTAAATTAACTCAATGGATTTTAGAGAGATGCTCAATAGACTGAGGGAGTGATAATCTATGTATTTATGTTAAAAGACAGGAAAGGTGATGATGCATTGGAAAATGTAGCATGGCGTAAATGGTATGCAATAAGGGGTGGATACTGTCCTGGTTTCAGCTGGGATAGAGTTCATTTTCTTCTTAGCACTTGATGCAGTGCTGTGTTTTGGATTTGGTGTGAGAATAATGTTGATTGTGGATGTTTTTCAGTTGTTGCTAAGTAACATTTATACTAAGTCAAGGACTTTTCAGTTTCTCAGGCCCTGTCTGCTAGAGGGCTTGAGGGGCACAAGAATCTGGGGGGGGGGACACAGCTGGGACAGCTGACCTGAACTAGCCAAAGGGATATGGCTTACCATAGGATATCACGCTCAGTATATAAAATGGGGGAAGTTGGCCAGGAGGGGCTGATTGTTGCTTAGGGACTGGCTGGGCATTGGTGAACAGATAGTGAACAATTGTATTGTTTTCTTTTCTCCTCTCCCTTTGGATTTTGTGCCTTTTCCCTTCTCCCTCCTTTTCATTATAATTACTATTGCTATCATTTATTATCATTGTTGTTGTTGATATTATTATTATATTTTATTTTAATTATTAAATTGTTCTTATCTCAACCCTTGAGTTTTACATTCCTTTCCGATTCTCCTCCCCACCCCTCTTAGATGCGGGGGAGTGAGTGAGCAGCTGTGTGGTACTTAGTTACTGGCTGAGTTTAAACCACAACAGAGTTTAGTATATAATGTAGCATAGGATAAAAGCACAGAATGAGAAGAGACTTGTAAAGCATTGGCACAGGGTAATGCCATTGGCATAGGATGCTATGGGGTACAAACAGCTTACTAGTGCTTAACGTCTGACCACCAAAGGGAAACACTGGGAGCTGGGTACATTGAGCTTTAGAACAAAGTAGTATTCAGCCTATGTAAAACAAACCATATAAAATATATTTAGACTTGTAGACCAGTGAAGAATGATTAAAGTGTAAAGAATGATAACAAACATAGAAAAATGCCCCCAAGCAAATGTTGGAGCAAGGAGTAAGACATGACCAACATCAGTGTTGCATTCTTCCTGGCAAAGGACTAGTGATACTCATGACTTGTGGTAACATTCATCCTGTTCCAGATTGAAAACTCAGGAGCATGAGCATAAAAACAGAAAAAAAAAAAAAAAAAAAAAGGAGTAGAGAGGAAAAAGTTTGATTATATAGCACATTAACAGTATATGATTTGAACTTTGAATTTTAACTACTAGACTAATAATAACTTTAATTAGACCAAGAGTAAATTCTTGCTTTTGAATATAACTGTTTCTCTATAACAAGATACTCTGTCTAATAAATTGGTGGGTGCAAGCAACCTACTCTTGACTTAGCTACAGCTAATTGGTATCAAGTCAATGGTGATTTCCTTAAACATTTCAACTCTCTTTCATCTCATTTCCTTTTGCTTCTCCACAATTAACTGTAAATCCTATTCATAGACTGTTATTTACAAAGTTCCTATACAAAAAAGAAGATTGTGAGAGACCAACATTTGCTAAGGCTTTCTGTTTCTTTTAAGGTACAACAAAGGCAGATCCACGTAAGTTACATATCAGGGAGAGAGCAAGATAAAGTGTTTCCCTGAGATGTACCCTTAACTCTTTTTTTTTTTTTTTTTTTTAAAGCCACTCATACACTTCTAGTCTAGGTTACATTGGGAAAAAGCATCATAAACAAGAAACAAGCAGTTGCATTACATTCACCTGGTTTGACAATAGTCAGATGCAAAAAGGTGTTCAAAGTGACCTACAAAACAAGAACAGACCAACTTAGGTGAAAATAGCATTTTTATTTTAAATTACTTTATTATTCACCAAGAAAGCACAGCTAGAGCTGCAAAAATATTAACTGCAGCCCAGGGAGCTGAGCAGTGTACTGAATATTTCAGGATCTACAACTTGTTTCCAGCTCAGGACCTGACCAGTTACATGAATCATTTGACTTCCCTTGACCTTGATTTCATGTCTCTTTCACTACATTTGCTGAAATTTGAGATTAAAAAAATAGCTATCTCCACAAGGAGCTGACTTGGAAACCTTTAGCTGTTAACAGAATGCTGTAAAGCAATAATAATCAAAGACTGATGGGAACTATTGTCAAAGAAAAATATTTATTAGTTTGTTTGTGTTTTGGTTTTGTTTTTTTAAATAAACCCAAATGTACATGAAGGTAAGAAGACAAAGCAGAATCCTTATACCTCTATCAGGTAGGGAAAAGCAGATGAAGCTTTGGGGGTGATTCATCAGTGGGTTAGAGTCCTCAGTGACATTAAGGAGACATAGCAGCAGGAGTTTTTTGCTGTGGAAGGTCTGCCATGTCTAAGTCAGTCCCATAATGAGGGATGCCTCTCTCATTTTGCAGCCAAGGAGAGTGTTCAGCCTGCCTAGGACTTCTGGGGTGCCCAAGGGAGTGGCAACATGGGATGGAAAGTTGAATAACTTACCCTGGTTATAGGTGGCTAAGGTTGGGTGAGATGAACTGCAGTGGATGCAAATGCTTTCAGAATCAAACTAGGATGTTTTTATACTCAGCAATAGTAAAAGCAGGGTAAGATTTCTGTGCGAATATGCTGCTTTGACAACAAGAACCTCCATAAAGTATTATTAAAGTCATTATAATATTTCAGAATTCTCTTAAAATATTTGTAAAGTCATTGCAATTGAATTCATAAGCGATGTAAGTAAATAGACATTGAAACCAATGAAATGGGGTTCACTGAATATATAAATGAATGTGTGCATATTGCATTAGACGGTTGAAATTATCAAAGGATATATATAAAAGGATATGAAGGACAACTTCTTTTATCACATCTTTGTGGTTCATCAGAGTCTAACAAAAAAGAAAGAGTTGTCAAGTAAACAGGTAATTTCATCTAATCTCAATCTAATTTCATGGTCTACATTTTCTTTTTTCTACTGCATTTTCTAGTATAGCTTTGGTTCATATTTGATTTTTTGGGCTCTTGTAGGCTGAATCTTGTTGGCAGGTCATAGTTATTTTAGCAGCTAGAATATACTTGTCCTGTTTAATCACTTTACTGGACAAGTGCCCAGTATAATACCAGATATTTTTTTAGGAACTATTTCCAGAGTGGGTGATCTTTATTTTTTCTGTTACATTTTAATCATTTTCTATTCTCCAGTCTTCAAGGATATCCAGCTCTTGCTTATTCAGGTGTCTTCACTATTAATAATGGGGGACATTTATGACATTTCTAAGTCCAACATAAAGAATCAGTACTTTAAAAAATTTTTGTTCCAGCCTCTAAGCTACTAAAACAATTCTCCATGATATCCCTTGTCATGATATCCCTGTAAAGTCCCTTTACAGAAGAATTTGTGATGACAGAGATTAATTTACTCATAACAGTGTCAGAAGGGAAGCATCACATATCTGTGGGTAGGTTTAGGGTTTTTTAAATTTTAATTCAAAAACTTGTACTATTTTGGTCACATATATGTATGCAGTTGTTAATGTTTTGCTACAAACAAATCCTACTTGAACACCCACATGTGGAGTATTGTTTAAATTATAAACTTTAATATTATTAAAGACTGGAGATTAGCCAATGTAATGGCCATCTACAAGAAGGGCCAGAAGGCAGATTCAGGGGACTACAGGCCTGCCAGCCTCACTTCGGTGTCTGGGAAGGTGATGGAGCATATCTTCTTGAGTGCCATCATGTGACCTGTACAGGAAAACCAGGTCATCAGGCCCAGCCATCATGGGTTTATGAAAGACAGGTCCTGTCTGATGAACCTGATCTCCTTCTACAACAAGATGACCTGCCTAGTGGGTGAGGAAAAGGCTGTAGATGATGTCTACCTGGCCTTCAGTAAAGCATTTGACACCATCTCCCACAGCATTCTCTTGGAGAAATTGGCTGCTTATGGCTTGGATGGGTGTACTCTATGGCCAAGCCCAAAGAGTGGTGGTGAATGGAGTTACATCCAGCTGGCAGCCAGTCACAAGTGGTGTTCCCCAGGGCTCAGTGTTTGGGCCGGTTCTGAATATCTGTATCGATGATCTGGACAAGGGGATTGAGTGCACTCCCCATACATCTGTAGATGACATCAAGTTGGGTGGGAGTGTTGATCTGCTTCAGGGCAGGAAGGCTTTGCAGAGGGATCTAGACAGGATGGATCAATGTGCTGTGGCCAGTTGTATGAGCTTCAACAAAAACTGTCAGGTCCTACACTTGGGTCACAACAACCCCATGCAAAGCTAAAAGCTTGGGGAAGAGTGGCTGGAAAGCTGCCTGGTAGAATAGGACTTGAGGGTGCTGGTTGACATCCAGCTGAACATGAGCCAGCAGTGTGCCCAGGTGGCCAAGAAGGCCAACAGCATCCTGGCTTGTATCCCAAACTGTGGCCAGCATGACTAGGGAAGTGATTGTCCCCGGTACTCGGCACTGGTGAGGCTGCACCTCAAATGCTGTGTTCAGTTAGGGCCCCTCACTGCAAGAGGGACGCTGAGGTGCTGGAGCGTGTCCAGAGAAGGGCAATGAAGCTGGTGAAGGGTCTGGAGCGCAGGTCTTGTGAGGAGCAGCTGATGGAACTGGGGTTGTTTAGCCTGGAGAAAAGGAGGCTCAGAGGGGACCTTGATGCTCTCTACAACTGCTGAATAAATATGAGAGCATAAGAATTACTATTTTAAAATGAGTCAACCTTTTTTATAAACATTAATCCACTCTATTTTTCTCTATAAAATATAGGTCTACCAATTTTCTGGTAGAGAAATCTTTACAGACTTAGCTATTAGCTACTGATTCTTTTCATATCACTTCTATTTTATTTGTTCATATTCTGGATCAAGGGTAAAATGTATTCTTTTCCAGAATGTAAAAATATATAATCTCCTTCAACTTCTTCTCCTTAGAGAGCATGTATTAGATCTGACTTTGAAGCATAAAATGCACATTGCCTTTTCAAAAATATTTTACTCTCATCTGACAGAGTTACCCCATACAGTTAAGAATGAGTGTTAAAACAACCACATTTCCAATGCAAATGTTAAAAGCAAAGCTAGAAGCATAATGACAGTGTCTGTGAGAAAATGTGGTAGAAAAATTATGTGAATTAAAGACTAAGATTATCCTCAGTGGGAAGCAATATTGTTTCTTAGTGTTATGATAATAAAAAAAGCCCTACATCATGATGTAGAAAATGATTTAAAGAAAAAAATAAATTATTATGGGTGAATTGATAAACAAAATACTATTTTCAATCACAAGTCTGAAGCCAAAATGTGCTATCAAGTGATTTTGTTTGCATAGTCTTCATTCCCTTGGTTTTTAAATAATAAAACCAACAACACAACATTTTGAATCCCTGTGAGCAAAGAATGAAATAGGAAGCCAATCTTTTGTCAGGTATTTCACCAGTTCTTTACCTTTCTCATTAACATGTTACAGAAAATAAATATACAGGAACATTTCTTCAAAGCATTCACACAGAAAAGCCTGTGTATGACCATAGTTTCTTTGACCAGTCAGTAAGTCTTCCTTATATTCCCTCAAGTAGGTCATGAACAGCTGAATATATTTTTACTATCTGGTACTATACTTGCACTCTTCAGTTCAGTCAGTAACAGCTAATACTAACTACTAATGAATTTTAAAAGGTAAAGGTAATGGAGGATTCTCTTGGGAAAACCGTTCCACAATTTAATAGATTTCATCAGCAGGAACTCTGGCTTATGATTTATCCTTTCTTTATTTCATACTATTAATTACTGTGGTATCTCTTATGTGTTTAATTTTGCTTCCCCAGAATGTTTACTTCCTTGAAAGAAGGAGATACGTCTACAAAACCTTTTTGCAGACACTGTTCAGCTAAATTCAGTGTAGTATATTCAAAGAAGTGTGAAGTTACTAGGTCATTTCAGTGATTCTTTTCTCACATGTGGAGATAAATGGACAGTTTAGACTTAGTTTGAAAACCGGGAACCTAATAATATGTGGCCCAGTAACAGCTAGGAATAACTTCTTACTTCAGAGCAAAACATTACCTTTCTCTGCTGTGCAAATACGATCCTATGCCTTTTCAGCTAAAGACCATTTAAGATCCATTGTAGGCCATTATTTTCTGTCATACAGGTGTTACTGAAAATGGCATACATTGATTAAAAAAATAACATAACAGTGGTATGCACTGGTTACAAAAATTATTTATTGTTAAAGTTCCTTACATTAAAAAGAGGAAATTATGATACAAGTGGAAATCTGGTTGATTGCTCAAGGCCATTTCCCCACATAAACGGGCAAAATCTCTGGATTGAGAAAGGAGCAGACACTGCTATCCTTTTTGTGCTAAATACAACCTGAAAGCATGAGGAATTCTATTAATGCTACCGGGACCATCGGTGGAATAAGAATTTGTTTAGGGTATAACCCACATAAACCTCTAGACTTAATCCTAAAAATATGCTTTTCACCACACGCCACATCTACAGCAACCAGTGCATGCATAGTTGTTGTCTCTCTATTCCTCTCCATGGAACAAATACTAATATGAACAAGATTATCTCAAAAATTATTTTGCCATATCTTTTTGAGAGCCATTGAACATAATCATTAGCCATTTATATAATGGGTTTACTTGTGCATCTTGTAAAGCTGTCTTGTAGGTGCTTATTCATACTGGTGTCCTAGTGTGAGACTGGGAAGAAACAATTTTCCTTATGAAGCAGGTGCTGGTTCATCTGCACCTGGTTGGGTGACACCAACCCTGTATTTTTCCAGCTATGAATATCATGAATAACGTTTCTGCCCTTAGCAGATCTCAAACTCCTCCACATGTTTTATTTTTAGCTAACAGGAATTTAAACTCTGCCCTGGAACCTTTCCACTTAGTTTTCTTCAATCATCAGCAATTGTAGCAAACATCACAGAGCTTGTATATTACATGCCTTTTTCTGTTGCGTTTTTTCATTAGGTTGGTTTTTTTTTTCTTTTTCCTTGCAAAAGCTTTGCCTGGCTTTTTGTAATTCAGTAACATTTATTTAAAATCTTATTTTAAAAAAGAGAGGGGAAGAGAAAACAAAACAAAACAAAACAAAAAAAAAAAAGCAGCATGTTGCGTAATTTTCCTTATCCTGATGCCAGCTTTTACTTGTGGAAATGTATGAATTGATTACACCATGTAATTTCTGTAAAATAAGTACATCATGGAAGAGAGATGAATAAAAAACAGGTGGATTGCTCCTTCCAGACAGACCATTTTCAACATTTTTGATAACCCTCAGATCCAAAATTGCTTCTGGGTAGTGGTATAAGGAAGAGTAAAACAATATTCTGAGACAGATTCATATTCGTTAATGAATATTTGGAAAAAATACAGTAGGAAATTAATTTTGACTGACTTGAGTCTTGCAGAATGATCCAGAACCATTTTCAGAAGTGGATTAACATTAAAGCATTTTATTATCTTATTATCTAATGTTACACATAACATTATATCCATATAATGTTTATACATAACATATATCCATATAATGATGGTTTATAACCATCATCTTAGCATTTTAAAGATTCTTAATATTGTTATAATACAACTGACTGCTGCAGATGATTTTCTATTCCATAATAAAAAAATAAATCTGTGCTGGTAATTCAGTCATCCTTTAAACCCTTAATAAAAGGAAAAATGCCTGTATTTGTATAGCATTTTGTTCTAAGTACAGTCATATATAACATGGTCGATTGCAGTATTTATGTTGACTATTGATTCTAACTTGAACTGATTTCTTTTTTTCCATCTTATTTGCTAAATTAAGTATTGGTTTATAC
Organism: Falco biarmicus; assembly: GCF_023638135.1. Classification (NCBI taxonomy): domain Eukaryota; kingdom Metazoa; phylum Chordata; class Aves; order Falconiformes; family Falconidae; genus Falco; species Falco biarmicus. Next base: position 64,566,937 of record NC_079290.1, read on the forward strand.
ATTTTCCAATAGTTCTATTAAAAACTAAAATGGCAGCAAATACTTGCTGATGTTGTAATAGGTCTTTATTTTTACACTGATAGGAAAAGACATTTGTTTTAGTTTTATCACCCTAAGAACAATAAATAGATGATTCTATGAGTGCTTCTGACAATTGTATTAGAATATGTAAGGTCCACTTTTTCACACAAGTAGATTTATATAATGAAGCATTATACAAATATGCATGTTTAACACTGGTTAATGAATATACTCAACTGCAACTGCAAAAGTCTGTCTTAACTTTGGAAACAGTTTAAAGCTTAAGGATGACAGAATATTTACAATAACCATTTATGGCTTCTCCTCCTCCTTTTGTACTTGCAGGACAGTTTTCAGTATCCAGAAGGGGACCTATGTATCCAGAGCAGCACGGTTTGCATTTGGGCACCTAAATAACCACAAGATTTTAAAACAAGAGTCTCCACTCCCTCACCTCATGACATACCTGGTGTGGTTTTTCAAAAGTTCTTTAAAAGATTTTAAAAGTTCTTTTTCCAGGGAAAAAAAACCAAACCACCTTGGGCTTTTATTTTTCATGCTTAAATGTGGGATGATCACCTTTTTAAAAATCCACAGTTCTTTTTGATGGCCAAGATCTGGGAAAATAAAACAGCAAACCAAAGAGTAACTAATCCCCCGCACTTCTACTGGAAGTGTACATGCCTGCAAGCTGTTTGAAGTGAGGTCCCCAGTTTGTAAGATAGTCATAACTCTGATCCTCATCTGACATATTTGAACCTAAAGAACTGAGGGATCCTGCCAAAGAACCCATTCCCTCAAATGCATAGCATTGAAGTGAGTCATATGGAGGAGCACTAGGGTCTGTATTTGCTTCTTCAAGCTTTTCTGAAATGAATTGCCTGAAAATTGCACTGTCGGGGCCAACCTGTAGAGACTGTCTGTAGAGGCTGTGGATCTCTGTGCTGACCTTCTTCCGAGGTTTGTGCATTCGCATGACGGTACGGGTCCTCAGTGCTGAAATATCAAAGGCTTCTGTATCCTCCTCACCACCTCCTTCATCATCATACCTGACAATATTTTCTCTGAATTCTTCTGTTTTCTCTGAAAAAGGAGACCTCTTCCTCTGCTGCCTTATGGCTATGATTGCCAAAAAGAACACTGACAAAAAAACAAAACAAAACAAACCAAACAAACAAACCACACAAAGAGAAAAGAAAAAAAAGACATAAACAAGGGAAAAAATAAACAGAACCAGACACTTTGAATGTGCTTGGAAAGATTAAAAAAATGGTAATGTTTCTTAATACTGATGCCATTGCAAAGTGAAGCTATCTTAAAAAAAATATGGAGCTGTAATTCTTATGGGGTTTATGGTTTTGAGATGAGCATAGTATGTGGTGGGAAAATGGCTACAACAGGACCTGTAAAACAGGTGAATGAAATGGAGCAGCTCTTTTGGTAGATGGGAGTTTGAAACTGATAGAAACACAGGTTATGCTTTTTGAAACTGCTTTGGTTTGTCACATAATACGTCAATTTCACATTCAGAATTTAAATTCTTTATCTCTCACTTTCTCTCAGAACAAAGCCCCAGGAAGATCAAATGAAAAATGAGGCAATAAGATATTTTCCTCAGCTGGTTGAATCATTCAGTTCCATAGACCATGCAGGGTATGGTTCAATTATTTCTGTTATGTTGGTTTGGAAATTTGAACATTATCACCAAATTTTGCATGATGTTGTAGCAGTATTTACTACCAAGGCCTATTTATCAGAGCACCTTGTTTCTCTCATATATGAAACTTTTTTAGATTTTATTTTAAAGCATTATTTTTTAATCATAACTCATTTCATTTTCAGCTGAATAATCCCTCTGAAACAGTCTATGACTTCACAGAGATTAATGATTTCAGTTTTTAAATAAATCTTACTGCTTTTCTATTTAATAAGGAAGTAGTTTGTGGGGTTTAATTTTTTACTCAACAACTACCAACAATGGCAGGATTCTACCTCACTTAGGGATATGAAGGACCTGAAGTAGTTCTTTATTTCTATATATTTACTTTATACTATTTCATTTGATTGGGAGACACCAACACCAAACTTGAAAGTGTTGCAAATAAGAATTTCTACAATGTTATAATACATTATTAAACCCCAGATTGTTTCAACTTTCTAAACCCATTGCATGATGAACTCTTCCAATGGTACACATGATGATACAGAAAAATGGAAAAAAAATTAAACTTTAGTTTTCAGATATGTGCCAAACACATTATGCATAGAAATTTTTATAATTTCATTTCAAATAATCACAAAAATACATTTGAAAACTTAATGCATTTAAAATATGTGTGTCTGTAAGACATTTATCTGTATCCCTGCTTTGGCTTTTGTGATATGCATAGGCCCAGTAGACACCAAGGGCTTATTCCATCTGGAGAGAGGACCTCTCTGCAATAATTTCACTGATGGCTTGGATAATGCAGTGATATAGTTTCTCTGACCCTCAGTCTCTTAAGTGCATAACACAAAATGATGAAGTTCAGATATCCTGCAACAATCAAAAAAACCCTTGAAATGCGTGCTGCAACTACACTGCAAGGTTTAAAACAGGGACTACAATCAGGGGGGCTGCTTTTGAGGCCACTACTGAAGATTGCCTGAGACAAGGAAAGCTCAGATTTAAATAAGGTGACTCTGAAGTGCAGACCAGTCTAGAAACCAAAAATTCAATTGTGTGTTCCTGCTTTCACTGTTGGAAAACAAGACATGTAACTAGGGGAACTAGTACATCCCTGGAGTTTGCTATGGAGTCAAGAAATGGCTAGTGTCTGGCCAGAAGTACTCCTATCTAGACACAATAATTATGAGATAATCTTCCATTGTTTTCGTCCTTGCCCTGTTTATCCAATGTGTTCATAAGGATAAATAAAAGCACATATCGTTTTGTAGGCCATTCTGCTTCTGCAGTTTCCTGCATGTTACCTCATCTTGAGACTTCAAAGCCATATGAAGATGCTGACTCATAACTGACAGGTACACATGCTGCTTCTGGGCAATTCATTTAACTGTGGAATTAAATTACAGGGTCCCATTTTAGGAGAAATTTCCATGAGTTCTCACCAGAGATCCAGTCAGGAGGTCAAAGGTACAACAGGAAATATTTAGACCCAGTTTTTATTCCTTATTCTAAGGAAAATAAGCTGTGACCTTGTGGACATAATGCAGAATATGGGTGATTTTTAACTTGTTAAATTTCTTTTTTCACTGGTGTAAACTCAAAATAATCCCATTAGCTTTACTGGACTTGTCTTTCTTGCCTTCTATTGCTACTATGGCATTAGAATAATGCTGCAAGCCTTCATTTTCTAGCCTCAGCTTTCATGTAGTTAATGATTGTATGTTTTGTGTTGTATGCTGTTATTTATAGGCTAGTAGAGGTCATATTGTGTAACAAGAGTAGAAAAAAGAATGTTCTTTACCCAGCTAGCCATCAGGGTGTGGGGTGTGGGGTGTGGGTGTGTGTTTGCTTAAAGTTTTGTGTATTTCTTTCAATAATATAGGACTTTAAAAATATTACTATTATATTTGCTGTGACTGACAAATACGTTGTGAAAATAATTTTCACTGAAAGTTTTTGTTTCTTAAGGCAGTGTAATTTCTGTTATTACTTCTTTCTTTGTGGACATGATATTTGTGTACTAGTTATTATGCTGCAGTTTTGTTTTAATTCTGGTCATATTTTGCCTTTTGTAAAAATTTTATTGAAAACAAATTTATGCTATGTTTGCCCAATATATAATGATGATGTGATATCACATTGCTTAGTGAAATCCTGATTCTATTGTAATTTTCTTACTTTGGAGTTGTTTGTTTGTAGTTTCACTGGTGGAAGAATGGTTTTACTATATATAATCCATTGATCGTTTTGTGGTATTTTTGGATATGTCACTTTATGAAGCATACTGCTTTATGGCATAATATGGATATGCCATATTATTGCACATTATTGTATATTATTTTTGCTGGAAGAAGACAAATTCACTGTAGCAGGGATACCTGCATGTTTCACCAGGTAAAGAAACTGTTTCCCTGTGTGCTGTCACTGCAATATGCCTTGCAGCAGCCATGGCCCCATGCAGAGCAGGAACAGCCAGCCTTGGGTAGCTGGTCTGGTTCTGAGTGCCATTTCCCAGCTATGACCCTTTGCAGCAATACAAGTGCAATTGTGTGCTTAAAATGCTCTCAAACCCATTTTGACACCCCCACAAGCTCTACACTTTAATGCAGGTTAATCTGGTGTCTGCTGAAAGGTAAAAGGGGATGTCCAACATTTGGAGAAAAGGCTGCCTGGCAATACAGCTTTATGAACTCACAGAGAAACTCCCCATTTGTTTCTGGAGTTGCTTTCTGAGAGTATCAGATTCTCTTTTTCTTTCATTATTTTATATTGATCATACCTCTACATTTGGCATACCTAAGGCAGAACGAGTAAGGTGTTGCTCCTTTACATATATTCTTATACTAGCGAATTTTCTTGTGTAACCCGGTCTTCAGCTTTACCCGGGCTAAAAACAGACCTTGGACTCCCAAGTCTTTATTATTATAGAGCTGGAGGAGTAAGTAGGACCATGATTCAACTAGAGCCAACTTTGCGAACATTGTCTTAGAATTCAAATTTTACTGAAAACTGGAATTGTGGGAGGTGAACTATAATTAGAAAAACAGAAAAATGGATCATTTGCCTTATTGCAAGTTTTCTGAATAACACAGTACTTCCAGTCTTCCAGTCAAGGAAACATCTTTGTCACTCAACCAAGCCCACTGTAGAAGGAAACAAAACAATTTCTCATTCTCATACTTACCGAGGAGTATTAGTATGCAAGCCAAAACAGCTACTAAAGCTTCTGTGCTGAGACCCATGGAATACATGAAAGCCCCATATCGACAGTACAAGGCATTAACTTCAGTGTCACAGTCGCAGACAGTGATGGTGAGAGTATTTGTGCTTGACAGTGGTGGAATTCCGTTATCCAGAATTAAGATTGGCAAGTAGAAATAAAACTGCTCTTGCCTCTTGAAGCCACTTTTTGCTGTGAAAATTCCAGCTGTGTTATCTAGAAGATAAATTATTATGTATGGTACACATTTATCACTTTTTAACGATAAAACTCTAGTGGAATCTGACCTATTTTAAAAACAATGGTACTGTGCAAAGCTACCTATTAAAAAAGTTAAAAAAGTAAAACCAGGCATTGACATGTGGTGGGTGTTTTGTGTAAACTGTATAAACTGCATTTATTTTTGACATATGTATTCCAGGGGCAATAAAAAAAAAAAAAAAATTGACATAGAGGCTTTGTTTTTTATGTTCAAAGCTAAAAAAACCCCCACTTTTTCCAGTACCTGAAACCTGCTCAGACTAATTAATTGATTCTTAAAACGATTCCATGTATCCAGCTGCTAGCAATCCAGCAGTTCACAGATGAAATATAGACAGTTTACCAATCAAAAGGCTTCAAAAGTGTGTCTGGCAGCCCACAGAGAAAGCAGGTGACAAGGAAAAGAAGAGAAAGCAAGAAAAAAGTCCAGTGAACTAGTCTTTTATTTATTTCCCTGACTCAAAAACTAGACCTATCTAAGCTCCTATCTAATTTAACGACAAGCTGCTATAGGGTCTCACCTTACTTTGTATTTAACTATTAGAGTTTAGAAATCAGTTCTGTACCAAACCCAGTAAATGGCTCAAATTCAGCTCCTGTTGCATATCAACTAATTCAAATCTGAAACAGCTTGTTGCAAAACAAATTAGCTCTGCCTAAATCTCTGTATAATGGAAAGAAGAAAAATCTATAAATATATACATATCAGATTTTTTTCATTTTGGCAGGGTGAATTTCTGCATGTGTGCATTCATGTATGTAGGCAAAAAAAAAGTGTTTCTACCATTATCTGTGTAATACCAGATAATCTGGTATCTAATCTAATCAAAGTCTACTGAAGTTAACTCCCTCACATTTAAGTTCTTCTAGGTTTCTGTCATAGTTCAGAAAGTAACTCTGAGGTAAAATTCTCCAGATCTGTAGAGTCACTTTTGCTTTTGCATAGGATGATCCCAGTTCACCCAGCCATTTCTATGAAATGCAGCAGAAAGAGAGATTGCACTGACAGTACCATAATTTAAAAGATTTCCTCCTCTGCCCCCTCCCCACCCCATCAATAACCACCAAAAAGAACTGGTTGTATTGCCATGTGTGTGGCTTTGCTTGGGCCTTGCAGAATGAGCAAAAGTGGGAAAGGCTCGTGGCTTGTACACAATTTGACCTCAGTGTAACAACTTATCTCTTCCTGGCACTGAGTGAGATGTTAATGAACCTGGGAACTGAAATACATATTAATAGATTGACTAACTTTAGAGGTATTGAGAGAAGTAGTTTGCTTTTTAACATAGTCTGAACATTCCAAAACTGATTTCCACTGATTTATTCACCTAGGCAGAACATTCAAATAATCAGAAAAATCAGTAAGTACAGCGTGTACTTTAGCTGAGTCTGAAGAAGCTCTTCTTTGTAGTCTCAGCAAAGTGACTCTGAGTGGTCATCTTCCCTGAAATTCCATCAGATATTGTATTGACGTTTTCACAGCAGACTGGTTTTGTTTGATATCTCTCTATATCATTCTTTTAATAAGACTCTCAATCAATATAATTTCTGAATACATTAGAATATATATAGAAGACATTTGTATGATGTCATCAGTAATAAGTGTATGCAGTTTAAAAAGTATTAAGAAATAAGACTGCATTCCTGTTTATCTGTGTTTATAATTTTGGTCTTGCTGAAGGGATGAAGTGATGGACTTACATTAACAACAATCTTCTCTTTCTGGCCATCTTGTTTCTTCAACAAAGAGATAATTTTAACAAGATTGTTGGTATTTCCCACCATATCCTACATTAAGTAAATAGATTTTAAAGAATACCAGTGTATTTTTCATCTCAGCATTTATTTCTTTCATTGAAATAAAACTGTCTTTTGCTGTTTATTTGGCTGAAAAGGGAAAATAAACTTTTTGGTATTATTGAAATGCATGATCATATCTTATAAAGACAATTTATATTTAAGTGGAAATTTTTACAGAATGTGAGGACCACTAGAAGCATGAAATTTTGATTAGGGAGGTCTTAAAGAGCTACATGAATGACACTACCTTGATTATCTTTGACAGTAAAATCTGAATTGTTTGTGGCCTCCTGAGCCAATGAGAAGTAAAAATGGTGACCATTTGCTGAGTCATCTTGATCCACTGCACTGATGCTTTGAATTAGCTGGAAACACAGACAAACAGAATTGTTTAAGAATAAAAGTATTTACTTGTCTTTAAAAGAATAAAATAATAATAATAATAATAATAACAATAATAACAATAACAATAACAATAATAATAACAATAATAATAATAATAATAATAATAATAAAACAAAACAAAACCCAAACAATCAAACATGAAAGTATTTACTTGTCCTTTAAAAGAATAAAAAAACATCTTAGGCATGTTAAACTGTTGATGTTAGAGATGTGATCTGTGAATACATGTTGAGTGCATGTTAAAGCACTAACAAATATATACCTTCTATACCAAAACAGGCTTATTGAGACTAATATTATGCAAATTCTCTGCTTTGATTTTTCATCAATTTACAAGAGGCAGGCATTAAAATCTTGAGAAAATATAAAGTATTTACTGGATCAAAAGACCAGGGGTAAATGAAGTTTCCATAACTGAAAAAAGTAACCATATATATAGTGTTCTGTTCTTTTTTTTTCAAGGTGAAAATTTGAACAAATCCTTCTATACAAAACCCATTTCCTTCCAACCCACAAACAGATTGACATCATTCAACTGATGTATTGTAGCTCCAGTAAGTGATATATGGTGACAACGTCATGTGTTCAATTGTTGAAACTGGATATTATAACGGATTGATTATGGAACTTCTTGGTTGCTTTTTCTGAAGAAAGCAAAACAGCCTTCATTTACAAATATGTCAAACTAGATAGTCATTCCAAGATAAAATAAAAAATAACAGTTATCATGCAAAGGAATATCTTCCATCTCTGCAAATAAATAACCAAGTTACAGTTAACATAATCAGCAAAATTTATGCTTTAAAAGAGCTTATTTTTGTTACTTTTATCAGTAAATGTTTAATGACCTGAGCATCAGCATTATTAGTAAGTGATCAGGAGGAAAACAAACTGATGCAAGCCCACCTACTTTCAGAAAAGATAGTATCCAATTTGAACTTGGGTTCTATTTTATCAGTCATCTCACGCCTTGTAGAGATTTGTGCCCAAGAAACTTAAAGCCTCAACTTTCCTTGAACCAGAAGGAACCTGCATGTTACAAGTGGTGCTCTAAAAGTAAAGCAGTACGTCGACGGAAATGACTACAGCTTTCCATCTGTGCCTTTGAAAATTCTTTCTTGATTAAACCATTTCTCAGTCAAAGATCTAAGACTTCAACACACATTATTTTTCTTTTCAAGAAGCTAAGTTTGATGAAACCATCACAGCAGAGTGCAAAATGAGGCTTACACCCCAGAAGATAGCACTGTTCCCTTTTCATATCTGAAATTTATTACAAATTTATGTTTTCACTCTATGGAAAAATGACTACCCTTGAGATTTTTTTATTGCCACTAATGAGAGGAGTGATTGTTCAGTGACGTACTTCATCAGGGAATTTTTTCCCTTTCCTCAGAGAAAACAAAACAGCTAAGGTGACGCAAAGACAGGTATAAGCATGCAGGTCAAGAAATCAGTGAAGAACAATAACTATTCACTAAAATTATCTTGATAATAAACCACAGGCTTCAGTTTTAGAAGGGGATACCATTCCTAAAATATGCCTAATATGAACAGCCATAAAGAACAAAATTATATACCCAGCCTAAAACATGAAGAATGGCACATTTTTATGATAATATTTTACCATATACCTCAAAAAACTTTTAAAGGCTATGCTTTGCTGCTAACATCTCCATGGTTGCCTCTGAGAAAAAGATTTGTATGGATATATGTCTATCTGTACAACTCAGGGTCTATCAAGCTAGAACAGACTGAATATGAGAAGTAATATAGTAGCCTACAAAGACATCTTAGCCACATCTAATTTGTATTGGTTTGGTTTGGTTTTATTTTAGTGACATGCTAGTGAAAAGTTACCTACCTAAAAAACCAAACCAAAACAAAACAAAAAAGACCAAAACCAAAAACATTAATTATAGATGTGATTTTTATACTTTCACTTTTCAGTCTGATTAATAATTATTTAACTAGGTATTAGCAATGTCTTTGGAAAGTAGATGCTTAGGAGTCTATCATGTTTGAAAATCAAAATTACTGCAGTTGTGAGTTAGATACTGTTTTGCTATTTTATTGTTAACTTCTGTTATTCTACATACAGAATGTATTTGCCCCAACAAATTTGATTTATATGTGATCCAATCAATAAACTTCTGAGGAGTATGTGGCTAGCTGAAAAAAAAAAAAAACAAACCAAAACCCAAAACACCTTCCCTTGTTTTGAACTGTGCTGCTCTCCACAAACCTAAGACTGCTATGGCTATTCTAGTCATATGAATATACCTTTAAGGATTCACCTTAGAAGTAGGGGAATATTTGGAACACAAGGACAGGGAAAACCCTTATTGTTTATTTCTTTCTTACTGTACCACTTCCACTAAGAATCAGCAAAACTCAGATGAGTCTATAAAATATTCAGAGAGCAATAGGCAGCTCTGATTTTGCTGACTCTAAAGGAAAAATCACCCAGGAGAACGAAACTGTTTCTTTTTTTCTCGTTTCCTAGGATTTTGTACATCTAATGTAGGAGATTCTAGCCTTTCACCAGGGAGACTGTTATCGCAGACTGAAAAACTGCACTTCTTGCTAGTGATTCAAGGTTTAAAAAAACATTACATTTTAGTGTGTAAACAAAGAGTTTAGACTGAATGATTTGTTGCTTCTGCAAGGTTGTATCAGTTGTTGTATTGAATAGGCTGACATTTAATTGCTGTAAAATTCCTTATATCAGGTCTCATGCATGTAGAAGCTGTAATAATCCAGCAGCCCATTTGAAAATGTACATTTCTTTAAAACTGAGATTAAGTCACTTAATTTTTCTTGAAAAAATGATTTAAGTTCATGGTGGGTGGGCCTCATTTACTGTTTCTTTCCAAACACAATGAGATCATTGCTAGGAACAGCAGGAGGCCCTTTGATCAAAGGTCACAAAAAGATATGGCCTGTTACATTCCCCTTCCCCTTCCATCTGATTAGGGAGCACTTGCAACTAATAAATGTCACCAGTGAGGGAGTCTAAGATATTAGTAACAGCTCTGATCTTTCATTGACTAATTACTTTGCGTAAAGAGATTTTTTGTAAACCCTTCTGTACTGAACATCTAGCTGGGTGTTGTTTGTCTTGCAAATAGCAAGTTTGGAGTATGGAGTAGCTGACTGCCAGGTAGTCTTGATGAAAATTCATTGAAAATGTATTTCCTTAATCCTAGGTGGTCTCACTGAACTGGCATTATGGAAATGCTCAGAAGGAAGAAGAAAGCTTTTCTATTATAATCCTTTTAGATTCTAAGAGTTTTCTTTCTACCAGATTCAACTTAAGGCTTAAACTATCCAACTGAACAATCACAAGTACCATTAATTTTTATGCTAAAGTACTCTGAGTGTATAATGTTAAGTCCTTTGTGCATGCCTCCATACCCAGGTATAGTCTTATCATTCCCATCAGACAGGTGGAAGCAAGTAGGCACAGATTTGCCACCTCTTCCTTCTTACTTTAGTTTCTTTTGTTTTGTTTTCCACATAACATCCTTCAATAGGAACTGCTATCATTTGTAGGATGTAAGATATCAGATCACCCACCTGTTTGGGGAGTATAGAACTGGTTTTGTTCAAATTGGCTAGTGGGATTTTTCTCATTGCTTAATGATATTTGATCACCATCAAAGTTTAGTGTAGGTAGATTAGTCAACACCTGCACTTTCCAGATAGACCTTCTAACTCAAGACTAAGGTTTTCCTTTTCACTGCTTCTATTTCATTTTTGAAAACCAGATTTGCACAATATTGATCTGATTTCACTGGATATACTGTAAGATGTTTCTTCTCAGCTATAAATAAAATGGTGTACATCTCAGCAAAGGAATAACTATTACAAAGCTCATGCCATGACACTTAGGTGCATTTTTATGTTTGTTTGTATATGCTGAAGAACTATTCTTACCTGTTCCATTCTGCTCTGAGATAATGTTGATGAATCATGGTCTGTATAAAATAGAAAAAGGAGTTTCCCATGGGCCAATGTGGCCACTGTTGCAAAATGTCACAAATTACGATCTGTGAATCTGCAGGTATAGCTTAGAGTAAGGGACTGCTAGGATATATGGTGCTTTCACAGCTTCACAATGTTTTTATACTCTAAGTGATGCCCTCATTCTTTTTCTCTTTTTAACGTTTTATTTTCTTATCACTACTGCTCAGATGTTTTTCGTAAATGATGAAGAGAACCTAACAAGGTGAAATAACAAACATTGGCTTACTAACATTTCATTTTCACTTCTCTGCTATCAAAAATCATTTTACATCACGGTTTGTTAGAAATGATCTGTTTTAGCAAACTGCTCATTTATGACATTAATCATAAGTTAAAGATTTCCTCTCTTCTGTCAATATTTCATTGTGTAGCAAAGTAATATCAAATGAGTACTCCATTTTCACTGTAACACTGTAATGAATGATTATTTTATTATATGCTAACTACTGAGTAAATAAATTTGTTGGGGTTTTTTTGTTGTCTCTAACTCAAAGTGCTCTGCATACGTACTCACTTCTTTAGATCTAATGAAAATTACTAAGCAAGCTACAACATAGAAGTCACTTCATATATGACCCCCAGACTACAAGAACTCAGAATAACCAGAATAAATACTCATTAGAGAAGACAGCATTAATTCAGAATGTAGGTGTGTTCAGCGTAGCTTGTTTTCAGCGAAATCTGTTTGATATGAAGAAAGACCAATATCCACTAGTGCTGAATTACCACGCATACAAATAGGTACATTCTAGATGGTCAGCTTGCTTACACATAACATAAGATATTTGATACAGCTTACATCAAACTTTTAAGCTGCAGTTTCAGGCTCAGTTAATTTATTAATGCCTTGGCAATTAAGCTTTCTGCTTAAAATTCATTCTTGTTGAAATGTCTTTAGTGTTATCTTTGAGACAGATTTGGTCCACTTCATGTTCTGATCATTTTTATAGAATATTTCCTCTAGTATTCAACAGTTTGTAGTTACTGTACACACACATAAAGGGTAAATATAAAGAATTAATATCACATTGGAGTCATCATTTACTTGCCTACATATAGATATAAAGTCAAAAGGCCTGATCAAAAGGGAAACATGGGTTTGGATGCCTTATTAATACTGTTCCATTTGATCTGATGCCAGCTATGGCTGTAATAGGAGAGAAGTTTATTTTACATAGCAACTTTCATGTTCAAGTATTTTGAAAATAATGTATTTAATACTGGTGGTACACTGAAAGTGTTTTTTCAATGTGCAAAATAAAACTTTAGTTCTGGTTAGTATACAGATAACTTTTGTATTATAGGACAGCACAGACCTATAACATGAAATGAATAGTGAAAACTCCACTGATATGTCTAATAAAGATGAAGAATGGATTTAGACAATGCCAAAAAAAACTATCTACAGTCTTTACATCCATTTTTATTGTCAGATTTCAGACTATATTCTCACATTCCAAAATATATCTTTTTGTTTGAATGACTTTCAGAGGTTAAGTATGTCTGTAACTCACAAAACCACTATACAGGGACATGAAGATCAACGCTCTTTCAATAAAGGTAGACAATTTTTTTTTAACGTTGCAGAAAATTCAAAACTTCAAACCAAGCCTTCTTCTCTAGAATGAAGGCACTATTAACTGCCTCTGAGTTTGGATAATTAAACCAACAATTAGTTTTATTCATGTACTATTCTATTCTACACATTCTTTATCATAACCTAGTATACACTAAGGCTATGTGAACTTATTTGCCACATGACTCAGCCTTGCTTTTATTGTAAACCAGGCAGACACCAAGAAAAAGTCACCCAAATAAGACAATTTTTTTGACAGTATCTTGCCCTCTGCGGTGACTTTCCTTCCCTTTTCCCAAACACTATAAGCTGGAGGATGCAAATATATGTTGAGGCACTCATGAAACCAGAAAGAACTCAGCTGAGATCAGGGAAGGAAGTAAATTCTAGAAGTGGAGAACATCTCTGAGAATATCTTTCAGTGTATCATTTCCAGCTAAATGGATAGAGATAGCTGCTTTAGAAATTGAAATGCAATAGAGTATCTATACAACTTTGATCTCAACTTGTAACATGTAAGCAGATTCCTGAGCTGTTCAGAATTGATTGCAGATATATGACTAAGATAAAAAGGTGTGTAATGTCCTGATCAAGCCCTTCAACTGCTGTAAGAGATTATTCTGAAATGTGAAGTGTGTTATGCAGTGGATAGCCAGGCTATGGATAAAATCAATTTTGAACCTTTTGGCTTCTTGCTGATGAAAGTAAATAATCATTTTCCTGTGAGTAAAAAGTAAAAAAAAAAAAAAAAACAAACCAAAACAAACAAACAAACAAAAAAAAACAAACCACAAAAAAACCCCAAAAAACACTAAAGGAGACACATCAGCTATCAATTCTGTTTTAAATCATAAACATTAAATAAAAGATCATAAGCTCTGACTGTCATAATTATGCACTTCAATTGCAATTTCCTGTTGTTCTTCCTAAGGTCGTTTGTTAATGAGAAGATTATTTAACATTACTGTCATGGTCTCCAAAGGATAAACTAAAGATGCCTGTGACTCTCAAAAACCTATAGCAATGAAAAAAGAAAAAAAAAAAGATGGAAAAAAAAAATTAGACAAACATTTTGCCTGTCTGTAAAATGGGAAGTATATCATGCGCATCCTTCCTTCAGATATTACAGTGTTAAACAGGAATAATTCTGGTTCTTATGCTTAAAGAGTTTATTATTATTGTTACTACTACTATTTTTTACAGTGCCATTTTCACCAGTGATTCTCAAAATAGTTAATACATATATACTTAATTGTTATTGAAATGGAGCCATTAATGGGTTAGCATACAGATGTTGTTTGTCAGTAGGTAATTATGGAATAATGAAAACTCTAAGAAATAAATCACTTAGTTTTTTATATTGTAGGCAACTCCAAAACATGGATTACAAATATCCATTCTATAATCCTCCATATTTAATTCATGGTGTCTTGAAGGCAAGGAACATGAAGTGGCATTTGTTTTAATGCCTGTACTTTGATCTGTCAATGAGTTACCAAAACCCCAAAAGAAATGGCTTGCTGCAAGTACCTCTGAACCAGAGGTAGCCTTTGCAGAGTGGAAAATTACCAAATGCAGAACAAACCAACCAACTGCTGATAGAAGGACACATAAATGGATGAAAGCTGTAAAGAAATTACTTCAGCAACAGGGAAAGCTTTATTTCACTGCAGACTAATCCAGGTCAAAGTAAACCAAGCTGGTGTAAAAAGAGAGGCTCTGCTCTGTGGTTCAGAAATCAAAACACAGCAAAATGTTTGAACAGAACTATCACAGATATCCCAAAGGTCCTTTTCATTTGTCCGAATAATGCTTTAAAGTCTTGAAAAAACATATAGATTTTTCTGTCTATAGCTTTTTGTGGTTGCTTTCTTTTGTTGCTCATTTTGTACTTCTTTTTTTCTTTTTTTTTTCATTTGTTTTCTGTTTGTTTTTAAGCTTTGAATAGCCTATTTTTCTTTTTGCAGGAGGAAAACAGAGTCAGTAGTGTTACTTGGGAGATTGGGACAGCTGACTGATGTTACTCCATTCACCTGAGAAAGGAGTAGGAAATGGAAAAGAATCCTCCAGTGGAGGATACTTAATTCAACAATCACTTAAGCTGCTAGCTAGAGAAGGTATTGCAAGGGGCGTGACTTAAGCATCTTCATACTTCTACTGAACTAGACAGGGTTTGAATTCAGTTTGCAATAAATGATTTCTCACCAAAGGAAACAATCTTGTTTGAATTATGTCTAAGTCTGGTTCTTCCAGGCTACATTATGCTGTTGCTGAAATCACCATGCCTAGGTCTTACATCTGTGACATTAGCATGAAACAAATCTGTGCCTTACGTTTTCTTTAGAAGTTTCTGTCTGTACTTGTGTTACCTGTTTTTACAGATGAATGAGATATACTGATTTTTTTTAAGGGAGGAAAAATACACATCAGTCTTCCAAAATTTAAATCTAAAACTATACATATAGCAACAGAACTAATTTTGGAAATAGACAAAATACAGCCTGTGCTCACAGTACTGAAATAATCAATAGTAAAGGGAATAGTAACATATCAGGCCAAATCTTCATTGTAATGAGAAAACGGGTGGCTAACCCCTTCACCTTACCTGGCCAGGAACCGCATTTTCACAAACAAATGTTTCATAATATTTAGGGAATTCTGGTGCATAATCATTAACATCGAGAACTTGGATATACACATTTGCTTCTGAAATTTTTTCAGGATTTCCTAATAGTTAAAAAAAGACAGAAATCAAAAGTTATAAATAATCTACTACATATTTTAAAGTACTGTAGACATTAGAAAAATGTAAGTATATTCTACAGAGAAGAACATAGTCACTGAGACCTACAGGCACATTTTATACTAATTCTTTTTAATGAGTTCAAATACATCCAATACATAAAAAAAATGGCATTCTCTTTCTTTTCTGGGGTTCTGTTTACAAAAGGTGGTGGGGTTTTGGGTTTTTTTTCTTCACCAATCCATCATGTTACATTATAATAGTATATCTTGCAATATGTAAGGTTATTTCATGTAAAATTTTGGATTTGTTCAGTCTTTCACTTACCAAGTCAGAAACTGATCTAAATGTAAAAAATAAAATCTGATCTGGAGAAATTAAATGAGGTTTTGTTCATGCAGACTGATTTACTATATTGCAGAACAACACTAGACATGTGGAAGGTTATATGGAGGAAGAGTGTCTGCACCTCTAACAGTATCTGGTCAAGGACCTTACTCAATTGCAACAAGAGTTAATAAGAAAAGCAGGAAGCCATAAACAAGAACATAAAGGACACAAACTTTGGGGAAAAATAAGGGAGGGGGTAATGAGAGCCAAACCTGGTAAAACACACTAATTGATGGGGGCAAGTGAAAGTGTAAGAATGCTTATCCCTGCGAGGTTATCAGACCAGGGACCTTGTCAGCTGGGAAACCAAGGGAGAAAAAGGGGAAAACAGTCACAAAATATACCAAGACACAGACTCTAAAAAAGCAAACAGAGACTATGGCAATAAACAAACCTCACGATAATTGATGGGCTATTCAGAAACCACAGGGCAACAGTTCCAGGAGGTCAGCCTGGACTTTGCAACTGATAAGACTGTAAACCAGAGGGACCTCAGACCCGGAAAGGCACAGGAATCAACGGAGCTGTACAGACCCATGGAGAACATGCAGGGAGAAACAGAGAGGGACATACAGAAAGGGATGTAAAAGGGGCTGGTTACATGGAAAATGGAACCAGCCAGTATACTTGTCTGGCTAAGGCCTGCACCTGATTACCAGTCAGTCCTAATGTCTTATTTCTTCCTATTAAATCTTTTCTTAACTATCTCTCTGCATAATCTCACTCTGCCACTGTGTATGTGTGCCGCAGGGACTAAGTGCCAGATACTGCCGACACCTGCATAAGTGTGAGTGAAAATTGGTGCCAGCATCTGGAGTCAGATGGGGGTATGGATGCCCCTGGCCCGTGGTGCCAGCTACTGGAGTGACAGGGAGGTGCAAGGAAAGAATATCTGTATCTTCCCCAAACAGTGTGCATGGAGTGTGTGTGTGTTTTTGCTAGCAAACTTTAAGCTGGACTCAACATTTAGTAGGGGGTCCTTTGGTCCAGGCCAGGTGCTCAGAGGGGTCCATGCTGGTATGCTCAGGGGGGATTTGTGAATGTAGGGTGCACAAGAGACAAGTGCGTGAGTGCTGTGGGTTTGCAAGCAAGCATCAAGCATGCACTAGTTGGTGAGCTGGGGACCCACAAAGTTGATAAGAGGGCCTGGGGTCTGGGCAGGGGTGCTGGACAGATAGAGGGTCCACACAGGTACTGAAGGGGGTGTGTGTCCTTGTGAACCTGGAGAGTGGTGTGTGTGCCTGTGCCAGTCCTACACTTGGGTCACAAAAACCCCATGCAAAGCTAAAAGCTTGGGGAAGAGTGGCTGGAAAGCTGCCTGGTAGAAAAGGACCTGGGAGCGCTGGTTGACATCCAGCTGAACATGAGCCAGCAGTGTGCCCAGGTGGCCAAGAAGACCAACAGCATCCTGGCTTGTATCCCAAACAGTGTGGCCAGCAGGACTAGGGAAGTGATTGTCCCCCTGTACTCGGCACTGGTGAGGCCGCACCTCAAATACTGTGTTCAGTTAGGGTCCCTCACTGCAAGAGGGACTCTGAGGTGCTGGAGCGTGTCCAGAGAAGGGCAATGAAGCTGGTGAAGGGTCTGGAGCACAGGTCTTGTGAGGAGTGGCTGAGGGAACTGGGGTTGTTTAGCTTGGAGAAAAAGAAGGCTCATGGGGAGACATTATTGCTCTCTGCAACTACCTGTTGTAGGCAGGTGGGGGTAGGTCTGTTTTCCCAAATAACAAATGATAGGAAAAGAGAAAACAGCCTCAAGTTGCACCAGGGGACATTTAGATTAGATATTAGGAAAAATTTCTTCACTGAAAGAGTGGTGAAGCATTGGAACAGGCTGCCCAGGGAGCTGCTTGAGTCACCATCCCTGAAGGTATTTAAAAAATGTGTAGATGTGGCACTTAAGGACATGGTTTAGTGGTGTATTTGGCAATGCTAGTTTTATGGTTGGACTTGATGATCTTAAAGGTCTTTTCCATTGTAGATGATGCTATCATTGTATACAGAATACCTCTTGGAAGTCCTTTGCCTGTCAGTGCATTGAATTCACATTTACAGAGCACAGCTCTGAGAAATGTCTGCCTTCCCCACAATCTAATTTGTTAGTTTAGTAGGCAAGATGTTTCACTGCAATAGTAACACTCATATTAGCTTGGACATGTTGTTGGCTAAGGACCATAAGGAAGACATTTTTCCAGTTAATAAAATAATCTTAAGACATTCCAGGAAAACTAAATATCTATCAACTTAAATATCTATCAGTATCTCAATCTGCTCTGTCAAAACCAGTTTGTCAATCACAAGAATATTTATTATATTTAAAATATGCCTCATGATGAATGCTAGTGTCACTGCTTCTGACCTGTTCAGAAGTTTTTAAGGCATTTTCTTAAATTAGTCAAATGGACCTTTAAGAAGAAAATAAAATGAACTCCTTTCTGCCTCACTTCAAACTATATGGGTTTGGTTGGTTATTGCATTGCTTTTCTAATGTATAATTCACTAGATGCTTGGAGCAAACATTTGTTTTCTTGGATCTTATGAAATCTGTGCTGATGGCTTTGAGTCTTTTGCCAAAGGAAATGGCAGCAAAAAGCAACTGCTACAGAGATAAAGGGCTAGATACTCAGCAGTTTCACGTTGCTGTTCCTTCTGTGAAATCATTAGAGATGTGCTAATTTACCAAAGCTTATGATCTTTCAGAGTCATCTCAAAAATACTCTTTTGTGAGACAACATTGCTCTTATTGAATCCCAACATCCATAATAATACAATAGGCAATGAAATAGTGCTTGCTTATTTTTTAAATACACATAAAATGTAGCACACATCCCTTTTAGAAATAATACCAAGATTGTAGGACAGACTTAACCTCTTTTACTTAAGACAGAACTGGATGTATAGGGCAGATATCTGGCTGGCTTGGTATTGAAAGGAAAACTATCACATTTATTAGGAGGCTGGAAGTACCCTTGGTGGCTTCAGTCACGTACAAAGTGGCATACAAAGGAAGGACCCAGATACCTTGGCTTACTCCTGACTTGCTTGTTCATAAGAGTCATGGATACTATATTTTCTTTAAAGCCTACCTTTTTGCTTGCACAAACTTTTAGATAGTACCTTTCAGCCTAGAGCTGTCATTCACATCTATTTTCTTTCACTAAATACCCCTCCTTCTTTGTTACTGGGAAGTTTCTAAATTTTGTGATATTACAGGTAGGGTTTTTAGGGAAGGAGAAACACATACAAAACCAATCCTGGAATCAGTGTGTGGTAAATATCTAATGAAGATTTTGGGTGAAGCAGAGTGATTCCTTCGGTTGCAATTGGGGAAGATGGTAGGTAACACTTACTTAGTCTTTTATCCCTTACGCGGGAAAAGAGTTGTCAGAATTTTAATACAGCTATTGTATTCATATCCTACACTAAGCTAAATATCTTTCAATGAGCAGAAAATTTCTTTGTTATAATCTCCATGAGAGAGATCAGAACTTGAAAAACAAGGTCTGAGAGAACAGAATATCAAGTGCAATAGGTTGGATCAGTGTGAAAATGAAGTTGATGCTTTAATTACTATGGAGAAAATTAGTAACTTGCTCATTATGGAGCTGGGTGAAAAGAAAAAAAGTGACCATCTCTAGAGACAAATTAGAACTCAGTACTTGCATGGGATTAAAGAAAGCTTAGCATTGTCATCAGCCAGTAAAAGGAAATGTTTAATAATAATAATAACAACAGTAATAACAATACTAACACTAGTAATTATTAATTATAAATTAGGCTAAAGCAAATTTATTTACTTGCTAAAGGAAATTGATGATTTTTTTTTCTTTTTTTAAAAGGACTAATCTAAAAATAAGTCTGTCAACAAAAGTATGTATGACCAAAGTAGGGTGACAATTAGGCATTGAATTAATTATATGATCGATAACTGAAATCTTCAAAGAGCTGTAAGTCCTGTAGTAGGTCTGGAATCCACTATGAAAGGACATCTGCAAGACCCAGTGGGAAAACTACTGTTGTCTCTTGAGGGTAAGTAAGTTTGCTTATGACTGATAGTGCACTTTTCCAATGAGTGTACAGAGAAATGAGGATCAAAGTAAGCTCAAGTTAGTTGCTGTCACGGGGAATTTTTGTTAATCATCTATAGTTCAGTAGAGAGAAAGCTGAAACAGATACTCTTCTTCTAAATTAATTAATTGTCAGTCAATTATCATCCGACTCAGTAAATCAGTGTTAAGTAAAGCTGATGACTTAAGGATTTCTTGCTCTCATGTACGGTTAGAATGATGTTTACGCTTCAGCCTTGTACAAAGCAGAAGCTAACTATAACCTAGTAAAAACTGATTAAAGGACCTTTGATTTCTCTTGAGCTAGAAACATCTTAGGCATTAAGTGGAATAAGACTCAACAGATTGCAGGTTCTGACTGCTTACGTTTAAGTTCCAATGAATTAGATCTAATTCTGCATACCTTTAAAATATGCTATCTCAAAGTTGTGAGGATAGGATGATCCACACCACAAGTCTGCAATAACAGAGGCAATCTCCTCTTACTAATTCCTGATCCCTGTCATTGCAATGGAGGCAAAAGTCTTGTGTCCTGTACAAATGCCAGGACATCAATAGGCCCCAGGGGAGGTTGCTGTTTTAATGCAGTTTCAGTATCTGTCTCAGCTGCAGCAAATATCTTGTGTGGATGAACTGTAATGGCATTTTGATTTGGCTTCAGTGGAGCCACAATGTCATCCACCAAATGTCTCATTCACACAGTGTATGTTATGATTATATTTGAAGGAATAAAATGCTACTAGTCCGTGATATAAATCATTTCAGGTATGCTCAGATAAAGTGACCTAACTTCAATGCTTTTGAATACAGTGTTATAGACAGTGACCTTATCATCATTAAAGAAATAAAGAATAAGCCTATGAAGATCATAAGGGCTCGGTTTCCCTACAATAACTTTCATTACTGTGAAAGGCTCACTTTCTTTTGCTGCAGGAGACACTTATTCACTTATACCATTTGGTTCTTTCCTATTTTATTGTTTAACTAAACAGAAAAGTCCAGACCAAAGTCATCCTGCTGTGTTTCTATAGTGCCATTCATGACATGACATGACATGACAAAAGTATGCCAGAGATCAACACCTGCCAGCTGCCCAACAACATGAAAAGTAAAATACATTCATGTTTTAAAAGGCACAGAGAAGCTGAAAAGGAAGATAATGCTATGAATTCCCAAAGACAAATTAAAGACTTCAACGAAAATGGCTACTGACTATCCTGCATTACACTTCTAGCAGTAATATTCTACATATATACAGGGAATGCTCCCTCGCTCCCTTTTGGGAACAGTGAAATTTATGAATATGTGTTTAAAGTAGTCTTAGCAATCAATAACATGTAACTGAGATTCAGGATCCAAAAACATGCTGAAAATATTTGGCAAAACCTGTCTGATTTATTGTTTGGACTCTAGTTCCATATGTTTTTCCTCCTTCCTGAGGATGGATGTAATTAGTTTTTAAACAGTATCCCAATAATCTTGTTAAACTACGTTATAAATCTGTAGCTGTTATTTTTCTAAAGTGTTGTCCCAGACTTAGGGTAACCAGATCACCAAAAGCACAAACAGAGGCAATTTGCATTTGACTTTCAAACAAAACTGACAGGTGAAATCTATACAAAGGATGCTTCACAGATTTAATTGTCACTGAAAAGAAGTCTAGCTGATTTAGGTCTAAATTCACAATTAGAGCCAAAGTTTCTGACTGGTGTTAAATTAAACACTGGCTAATTTCACACTAGTCAAAAATCTGGTGTGAAATTAACCAGGGTCTAATTTAACATAAGATCTTGCACTGCAGGAGAAATTCATATGCTTCAGTGTAACTTGAAAGCGTTACAGTCTCGATCTTATTACAGTTCCCTTTCTTTTTTATAAGGTCATCTTTTATGAAAAAGCACAGGACCTTGGAGTTCAAATACATTCCACTTCTGTTTAAGTAATCATTTTAATAATGTTCCTTAACATAGCAAGCAACTGTAATATAATGAAAAAGAAGCATGTATTCTCCACTTAAAAGAAGGTGTATTCAGAGGATAATTACAGTTCACAGTATATAAAACACAGCATTCCTTAAATTTCTTACTCACTTGTTTCTGTGGCTGTAACAGTTATGTTGTGCCAAGAAGCTCTCTCTCGGTCCAGAGGTTTAGTTGTAATGATTGTTCCATTGTGCTCATTGATGCTGAACAATCTCTTTAAATGCTTGATGTGGACAATAGAGTACCTGAACCAAAAAAAAAAAAAAAAAGTAAAGAGGTTCCCTAATACTGAAATGTTCCATCAAAGCAAGGACATAGAAAGCTATTGTCAGTTGAGAAAACAGAGCTGTGCATATATACATACAAATGTGTGCTCAGAAAACTCAGAAATCATGAAAAATGTACGCTTATAAACATTTAAAATTCACTGCTGCCAAGATCAAAGTTCTTCTTTTTATAAAACTAAATATATCTCAGATCTATATTAATGCGAACTGAATCTGAAATGCATTATTCATTCTTACTTTTAAGTCAGGCTCACAGCAGGTGAATGACTTCGTTGAAAAGAAAAAGCATAAGTGCCACTTGTGAGATGAATAATAGTAACAGCTAAGTGGAGGTATAATGGCAAATCTATTTTATCATTGCTGACATGCTTTGATGCCAAAGGAGCAGACATTATAAAGAAAGGCAGACAACTATCTGTAATGAGGTGACACCTAGGCAGGGTACAAAATCCTAATGCAGGACATGATTGCAAACGAGTCCAGTGTTCCTAACTCTTCACTGAAAAGGCTCCGGATGCTATGTCCATACATACATACATACCATTTAAATAGTTAAATCTAACCAATGGTCACAGGCCAGAGAGAGACTGAATAAGACACCAAAGATACTGGTTCAGAAGGAAAGGGTATTTACTAATGTTTTTCATGACATACAAAAAAAGACTGCATGTCACAGTTCCTAGCAGTGTCTGTTTCATGGAAGTAAAACCTGTTTGAAAAGTTGAAAGTTCTTACCACTCCCATTTGGAATTCCCACATGCAACTATTCCCTCTTTTATTGTACCTTTAATTGTGCTTGACAAAGTCTTTCTATCTCCTGTTGACACTTAGGACTCCTGATCAGAATATATGCCAAAGGTTGGATGACTCTCTAACTCGTTATTTATAGTTACCTTTTGTCTGTTTTGAAGATCAGCAAGAGGATAAATCAGGAAGCCAGCAAAACAGTCCGTGAAAGTTCTTCTCATGAGCCAAAGATCTGACGTTTATAAACTTCTATTTTAGGGATTTACAATTCAATTATTTTATTTTATTTTTTTAATGTGAGTATTCCTCATCATCTGTATCCAATGCTTGTTTAGGGTTTTCTGACATTGATATTTTTTGTTTGGGGTGTATTTGGTATTCTGATTTTTTATAGATAATTTTCAAAAAAAACATGTTGGATATTTTTAGTTGTTTGTTATTATTGATGTAGTGAAAATTTGTTCATGTCTTTTTTACTTTGTTTGTTTGATGATTGGCATCCACAAGGCAGCACAGCTGGTTTTCTGTATTATAAGCAACTGCTGTCATTTACGGTAGCAATGGTCTCAAAATGAGATTCATATGCATGGTACTTACCCAACAAATTTATCTTTACATTAGAAGTGACATAGTCTATTTTTAAAAAACTCAGTGATGCAATATATGCACCACTGTTTTGGGACTACACAGACATTCAGCAAGTTCCATCAAACTATTTCAAACTAAGAAGTCAGATATATATGCACTATGTTTAAATGTTTTGCAGGAGAAATTGCAGTCCTCTAAATAAACAAGACTACCCCCACCCCTCCTTTTTGTGTGTGTGTGTGTGTGTGTGTGTGTGTACATATATATTTTGGTTTTATTTTTGTTTAATTTAACCTTTAAATAGCTTAGTAAATAAAAGAAAATTAATGTAAAATCATAACAAATGATTTGCATTGACCAAACTTCTGAAGACCGAACTATAGGTAGGTAGGTAGATAGATAGACACACACATATATTTCTGCTATTAGGAATATACACACCATAAAGTATTTTGTGAATCATCCATTTTTCCATGTATCCTAGCCTGTCTAAATTGTACAGTGCACAGTGACGTCAAATAACTTGAGAAGCCATTTTAATTATAAACCCTATGTTAAAGATTAATTACCTGTTTTTTCCCTTAAGAGACAGAAAAATTATTCTGCAAAATTGAAAGACTGAGAGACTCTTTTTATATAGTATCTCTGTGAGGCAGTTGTGGTGGATGTAGGTTTTGGTCATGCTGAAATGAGCAAATGCCAGTGGAGTTGTTCTGTGTCTCCCTCCTAGCAATGAATCCATCTCTCCATATCTCCAGAAGTTATTTGGAACAGACTGGAACACCTCCAGACACTTACAGCTTTGGCTGTGGTACCCTACCTCTGCTGCTATGCACAGCCTCTTCCAAGCCACCGATTAAAACATTACCCCATATCAGAATTATTGCAAAGGTGCACAAAAACGCTCATTTATTGAGACTTTGGGATAGGGGTCAGGATTTACTCTACTTATTGGTTTTGGCTGGGATAGAGTTAATTTTCTGCATAGTAGGTTGGATGAGGGTATGTTTTGGATTTGTGATGAAAACAATGTTGATAACACAAGGATGTTTTAGTTATTGCTGAACAGTGCTTACACAGAGCCAAGGGCTTTTCTGCTTCTCACCCCACCAGCGAGCAGGTGGCGGGGCACAAGCCATTGGGAGGGGACACAGCCGGGACAGGTGACACTAACTGACCAAAGGGACATTCCATATTGTATGACATCATGCTCAGCAGTAAAGCTGGGAGAGGGTGCTGTTCACTGGGGACAGACTGGGTATCTGCTGGCTGACAGTGAGCAATCGTTCTGGGGGGGTTACATAATTTGTTTTTCTTGGGCTTTTGTTGTGGTTTCTGTTTGGTTTGGGTGTTGGGTTTTGTGTTTTTTTTTGTCTTTGTTGTTTTCTTTGTTCTTTTTTTAATTATTAAACTGTATTCATCTCAGCACATGAGTTTTCACACTTTTATCTGTGATTCTCTCCTGCATCCCAATGGGTGAGGGAATGAGTGAGGGGCTGTGTGGTTCATAGCTGCCTACTGGTATTAAGCCACTAGACGCAGAATAACTTAGGCTATGACAATGAAAGCATGGTTAACTGTAATCATGAGCCAAGGAAAGGAACAGAAATAGCCTTTGGAAATGCCAGCTACATCTATATTTGAGGCCTGTCCACATTTTAAGTTAAGTACCTGACTGGGCAGTTAGCATCATCTGGATCTCTAGCAGTTACGACGCCCACCACTGAACCACTCACGGCCCCTTCAATGATCTCCATCACATAGTTCTCCAAGGTGAAAACCGGAGGTTCATCAGCATCTTCCACAATGATTTTGACAATGGTTTTGTCTTCAAATGGTCCTTCTTTCAAAAAACGCTCATCAATGTACCTGTTTACAACTTTTGCTTGAATACTGTATCTCCTCTTGCTCTCATAATCCACTCTCTGTTAAGAAAGAGACATGTGGAATATTTCTTGTTTCATATTTGAACTAAATATAATCGAATAGGTGGTGTGAGATTAAAGATAAAACAGTGCTACCCTTCTTTTAGGAATGTTTCAGAAATAGTTACTTCTAAAATTTCTTTTTTATGTTAAAAACACTTTAAAATGAAGCTATGCTAAGCCACTGTTTGCTTTCATATGTAGACTGGGTTTAATGTTACAGTTAAATAACACCGCAAAAGAAATCTTCCTGTAGAATGTCACCCCTAAAAAAACAATTTCTTCTCTTAATACTTTTATTTCCAGCATAGGTGTAACCTAGTGAACACTATTCTTTACTCTTACATAAACAATGTGAATCAGTTAATTTGTAGGGGTTAAACTGAGTATCTTAAAATGTATTATCTAAAGGAAATATATTCCAGAAGGCAACAATGAGTGTTTGATAAACACATATTTACATTACTATTTTAGATAGTAATTTTCTTCTGTAATGAAAAAAAAAAAAAAAAAAAAAAAAACCAAGCAAACAAAACCTAAATAAATACTTTCCTGAATTGTAATAAATCCAAAAAGGGGAAAAAACCCCAAAAAAACCAACAACCAAACAAACCAAAACCACAAAACCAAATCCACCAAATTTATAGTGTTCAGTTCTTCAGGGTCCTGGGTTTCACTAAAATATCAAAACCTATTATCAGTTCATATGATGACCTGGAAATTCCAAAATAAATCACACAGTATCAAAGCCTCTTAAATATCTTAATTCATAAACTGGTATCTTTTTGAGTGTATTTAGTGTCTTTTCAAAGCTATATCATGACAAAAACTCCACTGTCTATCTAGTACTTTAATATACTCTAGCTTCAGTTAAGTTTAAAAGGAGGTGTTGGAAGTAAAGAAATATTGTGTACAATTTATCGATAAAGAATTTACAAAAGATGCACAGAAGAGATAGACCATTCTTTCACAATGGGATACACTGTGTTGCACAGCTAGGAATAACATAAAAATATTTTGACTGCCACTATTGTATTCAGCAGTAATTTGAATTCAGTAATTCAGAAAGAAAAGCATGTTTCATTTTATCCCCATAATATCCCAATCGAATCATGAAGACTGAAGAAAGAAAACATAGTAGAATACAAAGCAATAGGCCTTTTTAAAACATCCAGGTTGCTTGAGGGGGTTCTTTACAGTACTTAGAGATTTTTTAGAAGGTTTCTGAGATCTCACCTTTTTTAGTAAGATAATTCCTTCTTGAGTCTCATTGTTAGTAATCATGTCAAAAACATCCGAAGTATCTCCTTCAATGAAATAGTTCATGGCTGCATTCTCCCCTATGTCGCTGTCTTCTGCAAAGACCTTGCCTACAGTAGTGCCCACAGGAGCCTCTTCAGAGACACTCATATAGTAGATTCCTAAAGAAACAAATACTGGCACAGGTTAGTGATCTGTCATGGTTAACAGCTGCTGTAGCTATGATGGCCTGAGGCTTTCAGAAAGTTCGGAAAAGCTCCCTGCTTTTATTAGAGCAACGGATCTAATCCATCAATGGATAGATCTTGGAGGCAGAGGACAACAACCTTTCCACTCATGAGTCCTCCTCTCTCAACCCACTTTAGCAGTAAGTAAAGAGCTAGGGACAAGGGGTAATGGTTTTAAACTAAAAGAGGGTAGATTTAGACTAGATACAAGGAAGACATTTTTTACCGTTATGGTGGTGAATCACTGGAACAGGTTGCCCTGTCCCTGGAAACATTCAAGGTCAAGCTGGATGGGGCTCTAAGCAACCTGATCTAGTTGAAGATGCCCCTTCTCACTGCAGGGGCATTGGACTAGATGACCTTTAAAGGTCCCTTCCAACCCAAACTATTCTTTGATTCTCTTCTATGATTCTATGAACCAACAGGGTGAAAAAGCAGTGGAGGGCAACACTTTCCAACTGCATTTCATTAGTTCTTCCTGACAGACCAGCTAGCAGCTCCCATGTCTGCTAGAAACTCCCTGGACAGAGAAGGTCACATCATTTGCCAAAAGGTTTACAGTATCTGTAAGCAAAGAATGAAGAGAGGATAAAAAGAAAGAAGCTGAGTGAAAATGGTACTAAATATCCCGTTGTCCAGATTTTAGGCTTAGGTACAGCAAACTATATGGAAAATAATTTGGTAAGTCATTTGCTTCCAAAGCCTAGTTATAAACACACCAGGCTTGAGGTCTTCTGTAATGATAGGTTTTCTTTTCCTCTTTACTTTTGAGATTTTGTGTGGGATTTTTTAAATTTAATTTTTATTTAAAACTGTATGATGACGTCAAAGCACAGACCTGTCTCGAACAGTGAACTTAATGGAGTTCCAGTATATCTAAATTTCCTCAAAGCTTCAACTAGTATAAGTAGCCTATACTCACGCTGTTGAAATTTAGGTGGATTGTCATTGATGTCAGAGAGGTTGATGGTAACAGTGGCTGTTGCTGAAAATGCCCCTGCTTGCCCAACCATATCTTTGGCTTGAATGATGACCAAATACTGATCTTTTGTTTCTCTATCCATTTGGGAAGCCATTCTGATGACCCTAAAAAAGAAAAGTATCATGTAATAACATATAATAGTCTCAGTTTTTCCAACATGTGACCATATAATATGGGTATAAAATGCATCATTGGACACAGTTATGAACTTACATTTGAGACCATGCACAGCATAACTGTCCTAATACTGGGAATTAGTACTAGTGGTAACATCTATGCTGTATGACAGATCCATATGCATACCTAGACTTCTGGCGAACAGAACACACCATAATCTCCTCTCCCATTATAACCAGCTTTCTTCCCCAGAAATCGGGACTTTGGACAGATGTCACATATCTGTGTTTTTTCCAACATAGAGATAGTAATGTCACACAATGAGTCAGAGATGTTAACCCAGAAGTGGTCCCACATCCATTTGTTGTATAGGGTAGTCAGAATCCAGCTCTTCTCTTTAGCAAGATAATTTGTTAAATACATTGTTGATTCTCTAGAGATAAAGAATTTCAGCTTCCTATGGGAAAGAAAGTTTTGGCTGTTTTTTTTTCACTCTAAGAACTATGCAAAGTTATACAAGTGTAGGGTGATATCAGTTGATCTTTGTGTTGAAATGAATGCAGACATTTTTGCTTGCATCCATTTTATGTTAGTTTATGAATGTTTTCAATTTACAAGATCATTTGTAGTACCTGTCTTTGGCTCCACAGAGAAATAAGGCTGTCCCTGAATGAGACTGTAAAGCAGACGGGCACTATTCCCATAAGAAGGGTCATCACCATCTGTAGCTGTTACCTGTGTAACTGACGTACCTCAAGGAAAAAATGAAATAGACTATGTTTATTTCTTCTTATATAAATTACCACATAAAAGCATAAACTCTTTAAAAACCTTTTAACATACCAGTTATATTAGCAAGCAGTCCTGAAAATTTACAGGAGCAGACAGCACTTCTAAAATTTGTCATTAAAAAGGGAAATATTTCCTCAGAAACTATTCTTGCTGCATTCAGACTTTCAATTAAAATAAAAATAAATAGTGTAAGACTTTTCAGAACTATATTTATACTGTTTAAAATTCTACATGTCTGATGCCTTTTCCCCTAATTTCTGACACATGAATGGAGTATAACAAACTTTTTTTCTCCTTCTCTTGTATGTTCTTCAAAGTATTTTATGGAAGTTTCCCATGGGAATAATAAAACACAGCCACTTTATCAGCAGTAGGCCCGCTGGTGATAAAGAAATTAAGTGTTAGCAAACAAAGCAGCCACAAAGTATAACAAGGCTCTGATATTTTTTTTTTCTCTTTGAGTCTTTAATGAGACTGTCCTAGTGCAACAGTGACGGCAAAATCCCCAGTGCAAAGACACAGCAGAATCAGTCTGCAGAGCTTGATTTCATTCTGGCTGGAAGGCGGTTATATCCTAGATACAAGATTGACAGCAATCTCACAAGCTCCGTCAGTGATGATTGTCCTTTGAAAGAAAATATTCACAGTAGCATCACTTTGTAACGTAATCATTATTTTTGTCTTTTTTCCTCATCTAGGTTCTGCATAAGAATACAAATATCACTTGTGACTAACAGCAGAAAATCAAACTACTTTCTAAAGTTTCTGACATACAATCACATGGTTTGCACCTGCTTACCAATATAGCTGTATAGTTGTGCTGAGGAGAAAAGAAGAAGAAATGATGGAGTGCAAGGAGTTAGAACAGAAACACCTTTTTTATGACAAATTCAAAGTTGATAATTATCCCCATTAAAACACATAAATTAATTTCTGAATTTTCTAGCAGGTCAATAATTTTATTTTAAATGGAAATGAAGATGGCTTTCTCATAGAAGGATATGCTGAATGAAATATTTTGATTATTAAAAAAAAAATATTTTTTTGCATTTTCTCTCATTTTATTCAGCAACAGTTCAAGTGATTCCATAATGCATGTTGTCTTCTCTCAGAGTGGAGGTACACTAAAATGTTATTAATTGCCACCAATTTTAGAGTTATATGTCCTTCAAAACATACCCACAATACCAAACTTCTGACCTTTAGGTGTGTATTAGATGTGTGCATAGAAGTATACACATATATGCTGTTCCCTATTCCTCTGGAGAAACGTTAAAGATGAAATGACAAATTAATATTTAATCAGGGCACTTATGTGCTTCAGAAGTAACAGTCTTTTTTAATATGACTGAAAAGTGAAGGAAATCTTCAGCTACACAACTGTTAACTTCTCATCAGCTGCAATCTATGAAAACTGTTCTAACTAATACAGGAAATTAATCCTTTAAGACAATTTAGCATGACTAGAATGTAGTTGCCTTGGGAAAGAAAAAAAAAAAAGGGGGGGGGGGGGGGGGGGGGGGGAAGAGTGCTAGTTAGAAAGGGATCAAGAACTTTGAATAATCCAATAGGTGTAGTCTGTTATAAATGTCATTTTCTACTAAACCGAGGTACCCATGACTACATTTCGAAATTGACTCATTTACAGCACCATATTTAATAAATCAGGAATAAGATCCAACATATATGGGACTGCAATGCTTTTGTGCATCTCACTCATTTAAAGGTAGATTTATTTTCTGCACAGTTTCTAACCATTAGAAGGAAATGTTGAATCTAAGCCAGTATTTGCTGCTTCTCTAAGCCCCAGCCTACTTTTCTGCTTGCCTGTTGACTCTTCCAGAGTCTAGCAGAAGGCAGGACAGAAGCACGGAATATGTCTAGTACTCAGTGTGATGCAGCTGCTGGCTACAATAGAAAGGTAAGAGGCATCTGGTAAAGAGGGAGCTGACCTGGAGGAAAGCAGTAACAGATCTCCTGCACTCTCAGAAGGAAGACTATTTCTAAAATGGGATGGCATGAGACCATGTAAAGAGAGGGCTATGGTTTTAACATTTTTTCAGCCCAAAGATTTCATGATTGTTGTATGAACCTCCACATTAAATATGGACTATGTAATAAACAGAAGAAAATATTATCCTAGGTTTAGAATACTTTTTCCATTTTTAACTTTTCACTGCTATGAAGCCTGCATTTCTTTATACATTTAACCCAATCACAAAAAATAGCAAGACGTTTACTGAATGGAATCTTGTTTACCTAGACATTTGTATTTGAGTGATAGAAATTACAATGTTAATATTAGGTACTCAGAAACTCCAAAAAGTCATTTTTGGTAACGCCATGTTTGGGAGAAGTATAGTTGATCAGATACAAATAATATATTGTAGAACAATCCATTAACACAGACCCACCATCCACAAACAAACAACAACAACACACAAAAAAACCCAAAACAAAAAACAACAACAAACCACCAAACCCTTAACTCTTGACATTGCAGCCATGACATGATGTAATTGACAGTCAAACTATGATACTATGATATAGTTTCACAATATTTATGTGAAAATGGATATCATAGCAGAGGCAAATTAACTAAATATGCCTGTGAGCTTTCAAACAATCATTTTGAATATGAAAGTCTGTGTGATGTTGACATAAAGTTTAGCCTTAAACATATTTTTTATGTACACAGCAAAGTCTTACGCTGGATAGTAAACATGCTTACACATTTCTTGCTTTTTATTATCTTTATTTAAGGCAAACTACATTTTGCTGATTGCTGTATAAGATTTTTCTTTGCATTTCTGCAGCCCTGGTTTTACCCTTCCTGGGCAAAACATAGTGGTGCCGTTTATACACTGCAGGCTACTAGGTAAACTGTAGGGCCTTCATATGGCAAATAGTTATTATTTTTTCTAACTAGAGCTTCAATTCTATAAAAACATTAAGTATGATATATTATTGCATCTAACTCTTAACCATTCCATCAGATATACTGTATTTGTACAAGTTTAACAGCTATATGGAAAACACTTAACATAAAATCGTACCAAATGCCTGAGGGAAAACCAGTCCTGTGTTCTCAGAAGAGTCCATTTGCTGACAGGCTTTTCATTTACTGTGACACCTGCATATAAAATCCTAATAAAATTTAGTAGTGAGGATAAGTAGAGAGCTAAGAAAGAAGTAAAATGTGTTCTAATTTGTTGACTCATTAGGATATATATATATATTGATATTTGTACCTAACTTTAGACAAAATTATCTGTGCTTAATTTCTGTTTTTCTGCAATTCTCTGAGGCAAGTGGCTGGCTATAAATTATTTTTTATTGCTTTCTTATGTCCAGACAAAATGTTCACTAACAGTGAGCTGTTTTCCCAAGTATCGAACATGCTTCCTAAGTGTGTTTTTCTGTGATGAAATTACTAGGAGATCCCAGGTCTAGCATCAGTGAGCTGAACTGATGCTAGAGAAATCTGAAACAGATCAAAGGGCAAGCCTCTCTATTGCACTGCATCACTCACATAATTCTGGTCTGCATCCCTTATTATGCAAGAGGATGTTTTGTTTTACTGAGAGAAAAGCCCTGATACAATGAACATTATGGTATCAATGATACAAATTTTAGTTGGTTACTGTTTCTATCTACTGGGAAGGTAGAAATCTCCTTGCAAGGATGAATGCTTTACTGTGCATACTGAAACAGGTTTCACCTCAGAATTGCAGTCCTTACCCTTTGAGAAGCAGAGCAAGTAAGCCCAGAGAAGTGTCATTGTGTGTGGCTCAGCTGTTTCATGAGTTGGAGTTGATCACTGTTAAGGTATATACTACCATACACCACTCCACTTACATGCTATATGAAAGACATACACATCAGTGTGCCAGTAGTGTTGTAGTGTCTACGTGGAAGAAGTAGGTGAAAGAATGATCTCTGAAATAGCTATGGTATTAGGGCTGGCAAGGTCAAAAATAGCAGCAGTGTAGAAAACATTTTAAGATCCATAGGACTGACTTAGATTCACATATCATACACTGGATGATTGCAGATCTGTGTTTACAATTTCAGGTAGTTTGCGTCTGACAGAGGAAGTACACAAGGATCTTATTTTG
The DNA here is from genome assembly GCF_023638135.1 of Falco biarmicus. Classification (NCBI taxonomy): domain Eukaryota; kingdom Metazoa; phylum Chordata; class Aves; order Falconiformes; family Falconidae; genus Falco; species Falco biarmicus. The sequence continues at coordinate 64,600,139 of NC_079290.1, forward strand.
GTTTTCACCCATTCGGAAAAAATGAGAGGTGATGTTACTTCTGTTTTTTTTTTCATGTCATATATTTCTATATTTTATTGGAATGTTTTTTAATAATCTTACCAGAATATCACAAAATATTTTTTTTTCCAGTTTAATTAATCTTATGCTGGTGTGATACTGTATTTTAGGAATTTAAATATATAATAGATGACAGAGGAGACTGGATGAAGGCAGGTGAACCTTTCAGTTTTAGGGTATCAATTTATAGCAGACAAGTCAATAAAGGTTGAAACTTCTCATCTGTCAACTGCTTGTTGATGGTTTCAGGTGAGAAACAAGTACATGGGAAAAGATTGCTGCTGTTGGTTTTGGCCATAAGTACTGCCCTACTTAACTTTTTCCTTTTTTTTCCATATAACCATCATTAAGACAGAATCTCATCATTAAGACAGGAAGATAAAATAGAAGGAAAACGTAACTCAATTCTTGATATACTTCTGTGAGTAGTTACAGGTTGGCGTGAGTATAAATCAACGCATACTAAATAATCTGCTATTTTAAAACCATTTTTATAAGGACCAAGTCTCTTGTAAGCAATGCTTTATCACAGGGGAAAAAAGAAAGGGGGGGGGGAAAGAAAGGAGAAAAAGAAAGAAAGAAAGAAAGAAAGAAAGAAAGAAAGAAAGAAAGAAAGAAAGAAAGAAAGAAAGAAAGAAAGAAAGAAAGAAAGAAAGAAAGAAAGAAAGAAAGAAAGAAAGAAAGAAAGAAAGAAGAAAGAAAGGAAAGAAAGAAGAAGGAAGAAAGAAAGAAAGGAAGAAGAAAGAAGAAGAAGAAGAAAGAAAGAAAGGAAGAAAGAAAGAAAGGAAGGAAGGAAGAAAGAAAGAAAGAAAGAAGAAAGAAAGAAAGAAAGAAAGAAAGAAAGAAAGAAAGAAAGAAAGAAGAAGAAAGAAAGAAAGAAAGAAAGAAAGAAATTGTAAATTTGTAAATCTGCATAAACCCAGATAAAAATATCCAGATAATTCTAGACAATAAACTATGTCCATTATTACTGTGAGAACATTAAAAAAAAAATATGCAAATGTCCTTGACAAGGCACCTGTCTTCTATTCTCCAAACTTCAGTGAATGAGCAAGATGCAAAGGCTAGAAGTAACCTCTGAATAAGTGACTGATAATGTTAGAAAGACCAAGGGATAAGATGCAGAAGTCTTGAGACAAATATGTCTGTCTGCATGGAAGAAAGTAACAATGAAGAAACAACCATACACCCAAAAGTGATTTCCCTGGTAGAAGGTGGTATAAGCAGGGCGACTAGGAAGCAAATTGATTAAACGGATGCCTTTTGTAGCTCTTGCTGGTACTGATGCTGACCTACTGCCTCCTGACAGAAATTAGAATATTCACCCCACTTTTGATTAAACCCCAGGCATGAATATCCTTTTCTTGCAAGTGCTATCTAGGCTGTCAGAAAAAGATTAAGTTTACAGCTTCCTGTGAAAGATTCGCTGAATCTATCCTAAAAGTTGAATGGCTAATGCTCAATGAAACATAGTTTTTATTACTTTTTATGATCACTGATGCTGTTACATTAATGACCTCATTAATTCATACAGTTTTAAGTAGTACAATATTTGGATTTCTTTTCAATATTATTTGGTATAGAGACAACCAAAAGAGATAGAGGTTTGAATTTAAAAGATTACTGGGATTCTTTCTGTAAGAATTTGGTTTTCCTCTGAATTTGAAAATAGTTATTTGGAGATAGCACTTTCTATAACATGCTTGTTTATGTCAGCTGCATTCACACTTCGGGGTTTTTTAAGGATTTAAATGTATGTGTATACATGTTAGGTATACATATGTGCGTGTACATAGATATATATATATATGTATACCTATATTTGCCAGGTGTTGACTTTGCTTCATTTTTATTGTATTAAGTTTCCAGATACATGACAGATCCTAGTACAGGTCTGTTTGAAAGTGTGGAGGTGGAAAAGAAGAGGTGCAGGAATTAAGGTGTTCCTCTTGACAGAAAATTGCCATTTATGTGCTTAGGAAATTGGAAGTCCCTTTCACACAATCTAATCTAAACAAAGAGAACCTGATAATTGGGAAGAGGGTTGGCAACGCAGATAGGCAGGCATCATACATGGTGTTACTGCAGTCATCACATCAGCCCCACATCAGCTCCATACCACTCCTGCTCTGAATCCATTACTTATAGGAAGGAAATTAACCCTATCTCAGGGGATAGGGTGGGGGTGGTAATTTTGAGTGCCTGTCTTGTGGATGTGATTCTTTACCAGTTGCAGTACAAAATGTTTTATATTACACAGGGTATAATAAAGACATATTGTTTAATCGCTAAGTAGAATCACAGTATACTGAAGGATACTGTTCAGTACTTTTCAGTTCAACCAAGCTTATATTTATGTCCTTAAAAGAGCCAGCTGAGGTCAGAGGACTTTAAAGTTTGTGTGCATCCTACTCCTCTTTCAGATTGATAGAGGTTTGAAAAGCTGACAGACAGGTTGTAACAATAATCATAGACTGACAAATTTTCTAGAGACTAGGATGCTATACTGTTATGGTTCAACTCCAGCTGGCAACAAAATACCACTCAGCCACTTTCTCACTCCCCCCTCACTCAGAGAGATGCAGAGAAGAATCAGAAAGTAACGTAAAACTCCAGGGTTGAGATAAAAACAATTTAATAAGTAAAGCAAAACCCACATGCACAAGCATAGCAAAACAAGGAATTCATTCACTACTTCCCAACGGCAGGCAGGGTTCAGCCATCCCCAGGAAAGCCGGGCTCCATCACGAGTAACGGTTACTTGGGAAGACAAACCCCATAATGCTGAAAGTCATTCCCCCCTTCATTCTTCTTTCCCCAGCTTATATACTCAGCATGATATCATATGGTACGGAATATCCCTTTGGCTAGTTCAGGTCAGCTGTCCTGGCTGTGTCCCCTCCCAGTTTCCCGTGCCACGCCCCCACCCCCCCCCCCACCCCCCCCCAGCCCTCTCACTGAAAGGGTCCAAGGAACCAAAAGTCCCTGACTTAGTATAAACATTCCCCAGCAACAACTAAAACCATCAGTGTGCTATCAGCATTGTTCTCACACCAAATCCAAAACACAGCACCGCTAAGAAGAAAATCAACTCCATCGCAGCTGAAACTGGGACATATACTGATTGAAAAAGTAGTGAAATCTGTCAGTCCCAAATCTTTGCAGTATCAACTGGCTATAGTACTCCACGTATTTTGAATGGTAATGTTATATTTTTAAACAAGTACAAATTTCAAGGCTGAATCACTGATGGGAAAGACAACTCTCGATAGTCAATCCAAGCATGTATTCAGATTCTGTAAAAAGACTTAGATACATGTAAGTACCTAAATATTTAAAGTCAAGGATGTTAACTAGAGGTATGCACAACCTTCAGTGTAAGCATATACCTTTCCAAATTTTCAAGCTTGTAAAATACTTTGCTTTCTTCTCACTGAAAAGCAGTCCATAAAATATGCTATTAACATTTTATATCAACATAGCTATCTAGAAAAAGGTCAGGAAATAAAAGAGTTTAGTTCAGGGCATGTCATACCTTCAGGTGACATCTCTGGAACAGTGGCAACATAAGGTCCATCCAAGAACTGTGGTTCATGATCATTGACATCTTGAACCTTGATAATAAATTCTGATTCAGGTTCAACAGGAAGCTGAGTGCTCTTGCTAATTGCTTGTGCTCTTAGAGTGTAGAAGGATTTCTCTTCTCGATCAAGCTTTTGTACCACATAAATTTTGCCATTATTTTCATCAATAATAAAAATGCTTCCAGCTCCCTCCCCAGTCAAAATGTATTTTAGCTTGCCATCCTGCTTGTCTAAATCTGATTTCAGCTGCAAGTAAAAAACAGAAAAATAAGCTGCATTATAAGAGGAATAAAGTTTTGGGATATTCATTTTAGGTTTTCATTGTTTTTATTCTACAGTGAACCCTGTGATTAGTAAGCTTTCTTGGATACTAATATTTAGAAAAGCATACTGTCACATTTTCAGTCAGTCATGTCTCAGTTTTAAAGTATTGATATAACAGAAATATAAATGCATGGTAAACCTTAAAAATGATGCTTCAGCCACTTTGAAGTGAAGGGAATGACTGTAAGTACCTACTTTAAATCGTTGCTTTATCATCTTCCATAAAATTCTGCTGAAAATGATACAAAGGTCATTAAACATTATCTACATTTTTATTATTATGAATGCCAAGTGCACTTTATAAGTTTTATATATTTTTTGTACTCAGCAATACTAAGTGTAAATGAAAGACACTGGTGTTCTATTTCTGTTGAAATATTGTATTGAAGAGATGAAAAGCCGTTCTATGGTATAAGCCTGTATTATTTATTCTAAAACAAATTGATAGACATTTTCCATTTCTTTCCAGGATGATCTGCATCCTCTGTTTTTTACTAGGATGAACACCCTCTGATGAAGCTGAGCCCTGGACACCATTGCGGTCCAGCTGCATTTGTTTATGCCAACAAAATAGTTCTGTTAATGCTAACAGTACACACCAACACCTTTTTAATAGCAATAACTTAATTTCTTAAAATGTCAAGCATCCAAAGTTGAATTTTATAGGAACAACAATTTCTATCATATTTTTATTTATTTATTTATTTAGGGTTTAGAACAAAAGATATCAAAATGTCTAAGAGCCTGGATAATAATTGAAAAATCCAATGTAACAAAAAGAAAAAAACCCCAAGTTTTATTAAACCTGCTTCTCCTACAAAGCAGCAAGTTTAAAATTTAAATAATATGTCTAGCTTTTGACTTTGATAATCTCACTGTTCTTCTTTATGCTTATTGACCCCACAGCTCAGTGTAGGATATAAGGCCACAGGATGGGGAAGAAGTGACTATGAGGTGTAAAAAGGGCACATTTCCCTATTGAATCTACTCAACATATTTTGTAATAGCTTTTAAAGCTGCAAAAATAATTTTAACTTTTCTTTGGAACAATGCCCATACCTTTTGAAGATTTTCATAATGCATAGTTTTCTGCATGCATTAAATGGATAGTTTATTCCAAAGGCGATGAGGACACTGCTCTGAGGTATGAGGAATAGTTTTGAGTTCCTGCTCTGAGTTCTGTCACAGTATTTAAACCCTAGATTATACAGAGTTAATTCCTTTTGCCAGTACAAGACAGAATTTTCAAGGCTAGGGAGTTTAGAACCATTTCAAACATGAGCAACTTAAAGCCAAATATTTTCAACACAAGTCGTTGTGTGCAAAACATGAAGCAGGTTCATCACTTTATGAGTGATCTGGTAGAACTTAATTTTAACACCATCCAAAATTGGCATCTGGATAAGGGGCACCACAGTTTCTTTTTGAACGATAAATCTTGGTTTCCTTCTCATGAACCCCAGGGCATGGAAAAGGTGTTGAGTATCTACACCTTTAACCTAAGATGGGGTTCAGATGGGATCATAGAGTGTATCAAACTCTTAGAGACTGGAAGCATGCCTCAGACTGGCTTTTTAGACATAACTTATGTTGAACCACTTCACTCAGAATCATTTCTCCCCAAAAGATTGACTTTGACCATGACAAAGCATGCTGAAGGTTCTCAGTTTACCTGTTTTAGTAAGCTAGACACGAAAAAAAAAAAAATGTTCTTCCCATTGTAAATAAGAACTGGAAACAAGAATGTATGTACTTGTCCTCACATATCTGCCACTGCAGTGCTGATGGATGTTTTTTTTTTTCTTAAACATGATAGTGGGAAAGGATTTATGCATCTATTTTAAATGAAATTTGAAGATTGAGCTCTGAATCTGACTGTGAAAAGAAGTTGATGTGGAATAGTGCCTTAAAAACAGAGACTGTCTACCTTTGTATTTTTGTTGATACAGTTTCCTTCAGGGCCTTATTTACTAAACATTCGTGGTTTGGTCATAGTCTATAACTTAGTTTCCTGAAAGCAAAGTATATTCTACTCAATAAAAAGACACAAGTAAATATGTCTGATTAGATAATGGTTAGACTGTAATAAATTAACCATAATCTTCAATAAAAATTCTCCATGTTTTACCTGTGAGAAATAGAAAGGAACTATTATGAATTTTTTCTAAAGCTGTATGAAAATACGTGACATTTATGAAGTCTTTTTACAGGAAGCTGTTTTCCAGCTATGGGAAAAGTAATAATAATTAAAAAATAAGTGTGTCTACACTTGTTATTTCAGAAGAGAGACATCACACTTCCATAGTAGTTAGTTTGAAGGGGCTGTGAAAAAGTAATTAATGAATTTTAAGCACTTTACCCTTTGGGCCAAATTAAATTTTAGTGCTAGTTAATTAGCAGTTAAACTTATTTTGGTTCATTCATCTAGAAAGTGCCTTAAAGAAAAGAAAAGTAGATCTCAAGATAAGAATTACTTCTAGCATACAAATACGAATAACATTCAATAATGATTAATAATAATAACAATAATAATAATAAGCAGAGGGAAGAAAGGCACAGATAAAACCTCATTAAGGCAATTATCTTCTAGCACATTTTTAAAGGAGGGTGAAAAATAATTGCTCACTTTGCTAACCCAACATTAATCTAATGAACCATGCAGATTCCTGTAGTTTCTCAGTAGTAAAAGGATTTAGTATTAATCTGTTTCATTAAAAATTAATGAGGGGTAAATCAGCTGCTACTTAGTGTAATAGAAAATCAGACTAAATACTGTTTGTAAACTACACTGCACTCAGTTTGGCTGCTTTAATGCTGTGCCAAAAATAGCACAAGCAAATTGCCAGATGTTGATAAATGAGTCCTTAACTTTCATTCAGAAGACAGAAAGGAACTTTCAGCTTGATATCTCTATCTGTTGCGTATGGAACTAGTTTTAGTAACACAGTGAATGTGGGGTTTCCTTGACAGCAGACCTAGGTGAAGGAAGGTCCGTGGTACTGTCACAACCTCCAGCTCTTGGATCCGTACTCTGACCCTAAGTAAGGTCACAGGAAAGGAGAGATGTTGTGCCCTGATTAAAACTTCCTGAGCTCCTCTTTCTATCTTTCTTGATACTTTCAGGTCACTGGAGATGTTTGGTCTTCCAGGTGAAGGTACTAAACTGCTAATCAGCACAATAAATCTAACCTCGTACCATCCTTGAATGATTACTTATCATACCTGTCCAACATACACAGGCACCGTTGAAGTCTGCTCCTCAGTCACAAGAAGTGGCTCACTTTTCACCCAGCTACGTTTCACTCTTCGAACTGCTGTGAAAGGCTGATCTGTGCTTTGAGCACTGCGGTTCTCTGTGCTTGGAGAGCCAGGCCAGAGCTGAACCAGCATTAGCATGAGAGATAGCAGTGCAGAGCAATTCATGCTGAACCAGTCTTTCAATCAATTTTCATCTGTGGAAGAGGAGAAAAAAATAATAAAAAAAAAAATGACAAAGCATCACTTTTGGTTTTCTGCTTTTACATATTGATTCTGTGCAAATGTAAAAGCTCATCTGCAGTCTTGAAACTTCCTCCTCTCCCTAAAACGAAAGAGCTGAAACAAAAGTCTGTTTCTGATTAAACCAGAGATTGTCTCAGACACTCTGGCATGAAAGTCAAGTATTCAACTTTCCTTTATGAATATCCTACATAGGGACTTTCTATGAAAAAAAGGAAAATCATCCTTCAATTAATTCATCTTCCAAATTAAGCTGGGTAATTGCATTGTGTAGCCTCAGAATAATTTGATTGGAATAATTGTATGTTTCTGCTTTCTGCTTAGACAGGGCTCATTTTAGCAGCAGCCACAGAACTGCCTGAAGGGTGCACATCAAGCCTTAGTGGCCCCGATGAGTGACAGTTGAAATAGAGTGGTGTAGATATTTTTTTTAACCTCTTCTTTCCCTCTTTCCCGACTCAGCAAAATGCCTGTAAAAATGCAAAGGTGGTAGGGTACTATGAAGAAACAGCAAAAATGTACAACTTTCTCCTTCCTGGTCAAAAGAAATCCTCTTAACTGATTTTACCAAGTCTGACATTCTTGTCTTCAATTAAACAGACAAAGGGCAAATGCATCTTGAAAGCTGTAGGTTTCTGCATCTAGTTTCATTGCCACAATGAAAGTATTCTTTCAGAAAATGAAGGCTTTGCACAAACGGTATGCTGTTATTGACTTTTCAGTGATGTAAATTAAACTAAATTTTAGATAAAATGTAATGCTCAATTAAGAATGGTCACCTTCTATAAGGCAAAAAAGGAAAACATTGAAAATCCTTACCACATACATTTCGGGTCGTAAAACTTTACCTGGCAAAGACATTAGTGATTTTATTCCAGGCTTTAGCATTGAAGAATAACTTTTCCTACGCAGAAGCAGTCTGTTTTATGAATTTATCACATGCCAGTCAATTTGTAAAACACACTGGAAAAAAATATTTGGCTTCATTTACTTTAGGCCTGAAAAACCCATTAGCCTTTTTCCTGTCCAGGATAAAATATGAATTTATGTATTTTAAGATCATGATTTTAAAAGTAATGTTATTGATACCCATGCTTATTCAAAGGTAAATGCCATAATTGCTTAAAATGACAGACAGGTTGTATAGACAACTGTTTCTTTCCTTCCAGCAATTTTACATGATGTTGAACATTATTCTGTTAAAAAGTAATCTGCATATGCATATTTAGTGAGAAAAATGAAGGAGTTCTAATAGTAAGGTATATTGAATTGCCAGTGTTAAAGTGCATGTTCCAGTTTCTTAACATTTTCTGATTTCCAACTGTAAAGCTGTAACAGTGCAAGATGACACTTGAATAGAAGGAATGTGACTTGGGTGCTTTCTCATTTCGATTTTCTGTGGAAAATTTGTATTTTCTTATAGCTGCAAGAATAATATTTGTTACATGGAAGACAAGGCCAACAAAGCTCAGCTTGGCTCTCAAATAAAGCTTGAGTGAGGTTTAAAAGGCTTAAGGGCCCTGGAAAGTCTCTCTGTATAACAGGTATATTTAACACTAAACAGTAATTTCCACAGAAACCAATCCCGAAATTGAACATTTTTATTGCAGTACTTACCAAAGGACAGACAACTCAGACAATGAAAGCTGAATAGTCAAAGGGACCTTTCTGAGGTATCATAAAGAAATTTATTTCAATCATTATTTTAAATGAGGAGACAGGTATTCAGCCTGGGCCACAGCAAATGCTTCCGTCTACCCATTAGCTGGTGTTTTGGCCACTTGTTCAACAAATTATTTCAGGTCTGTGGGCCGGTATTTCATGCAGAGTGAATGCCAAACAGGCACTCATTATCAAACTCACCTGCCAGACACCTTGTATACATATCAACATAGGGAGGGTACAGAATATGGCTACACTGGTCTATTGTTGGCCATCTTTTAGCAATACAGTCAGCAGTTAGCTATCAGCAATGAGGAGCTTAAAGAGCATAATTAATGTTTCGGTCCATTTCAGTGTCGCCTCTTTACTGATTTATGTTAATAGCCTATGATACATGGATTCAAGCATCATATCTTGGACAAACTTGGGGGAAATAAGCATTTTTAGATTTTGATGTGTTGCACATTGTTATCTGTATGAAGACTTTACCTGGGAAAATACAGATGGTAGGCAAATTATTGTAAAAATACCCCATAAAGCTATGTGGTGGACCTGAGAATTATATGTATTTCTGGTTTTCTCTTCTCTGCTGTATCAGACATACTCACTTTGCTTCTACTTTCAGGACCTTTCAAACCATATTTTCTTCCAATGTCCTCCTACTCATTTGGCCTTGAGACGCTGCCTCCAGCCTCTGGCCAGCACATGTTACCATTCCAATTACTCACTTGTGAAACAATCACCTTCTTTCTATTCCACAGACTGTAACTCATCCTCAGAAGTAGGTCTTGTAAAATATTCAGAATCAAATTTCTTATTCCCTCCTCTATTTCTAGTCTTTCCTTAAAAAAAGTCTAAATTTCAGTGTTACCTGCTTAAAGGCAAAAAAAGTGTTCACAGTGTTTAAGGTAATTCTGTGCTAAGACTGCTGCCAATCACAGTGACTAGTATTGTCTCATCATTCTCTTATACTCCTCTGTCTTTCCCTATCCATCAGCTGTCTCTTGTTTTACACTCAATTTGTAAGGTCTTTCTAAATGAAATGACCTTGTACTTTGTGTTATAATTATAATATGCAGCACAAGGGAGGATTAGTAAAAGCACAGGGCTTTTAGGTACTATAGTAATGTGCACAAATAGATAATTGTTAATAGAATAATCTTTCATTGAAAACAAAAAGACAAATATATTTTCAGAGATGAGCAAAAGAACTATCACTAATAATTTCCCGAGGGAACAAGAGGAATGGGGGCTATTGTTCTGTTCCTGTCTTATTCTTCAGGAAGTACATCTCTCTCACTTGCATTGGCTTGCAATAATAAAGACTGATACTTAGAACAGAGTAATGAGAATATCAATTGCAGTTGTAATAAACAGGCTACTTTTAAAGTACTATCTTCCTTTTACACCCAATAAAGATCATGAGTTTCCTGACTAAGAACAGATTTACCCTCTTTGCACAAAGTTGCAGAGTCCATTGTTAGGTTCATTCTAGAACCACCAAGTGACATACTGTCACCATTTGAAACTGGATATTACTTTTAGGTTTGCTGATAGTCTGACTTGGTTCTGAATTTCCTTTGTTTAAATAATAGTGATTAAAGTTGAATTATGACCATGTCATTACATTACAAAACAATACCTGTTACTGCTTAGCATTGCAAGAACAACAATAGGAAAAACAAGAGATTTACAAAATACAGCCTCTGGGTTATAGTGAAGTTGGTGGAAAAAGTAAAATACAAAAAACAGCCTTCTAAAGCATTAAAAAAAAATACAAACAAGAGATTACAATAAAGATGAGGATAAATTCTGGTCCAGATATGTTAGCTGAAGAATAAGGGAAAAAAAAACCCCAACAAAACAGGTTAATTTTGTAACACACACACACACACACACACACACACCCCAATTTGATATAAGTAAAGCATTTTAATTAGGAGGTGATAAAATACTCAAACATGGTAACCAGGGTCATGGTAAATACTCCTTAACTAGACACCATTAGGACCATCTTGTATAAGTACTTGATCCTGCTTTATAACAGGGTTTTGAAACAGTGGCTTCTGAGAAAAACAGATCTCTCTGTCCTTAAAATTACTGATCAGAACCAAAAATGCCAGACTGAAAAACATTTCTTTTGTGGAATTTGGTGGGTTTTGCTTGTTTTAATAACATCAAGTAAACAACAACAAAGTGGATAAAATCATGTAAGCCAATCTAATTCATTAATATGCAGCTTCTGAAACATATTTCTTATCTCAAGAAGTGGCCTACCATGACATTGTTTTATTTGCAAGTTCTCTTTTCTCTATCGGTGTTGCTATAATTATAGTGAAAGTTGTCTCCCTTATATGGTGCTATCTTTAATTTTCACTTAATAGGATAAAAACGAAAGGGTATTTGTAACTAACATCTACACACTAATGTGTTAGGAAAAGCTTAAAAGGATAGAAACCTTCATAGTTTCAACTATACATTAGTTCATTTGTACTATGTCTGTTGGCTGTTTGTCCTAGTTACATTTTATATGGCTGGCTGCTGACCAACCTCATTTCAATTGCAGTGCTGCTGCTCTATTTACCTTTCAGAAAAGACTGTATAAAGACTGTATATCGATTCATTTTCATTAACCAGTTTAGGTTTCATACAATATGGTAGACACCTAGGCTATATTACTTATAGAATTCCCAAAGAATTAATCATATGTATAACAACTAGTTTAATTAATGCATATGTATTGTGATGTTGGTTTGTTGGTTTTTTGGTGTGGTTTTTTTTTTTTTTTATCTGTATAGAACAATGACAAAGTCTTCCAGAGTGTGCAAAGTAGTGGACTTAATCTTATTATTGCTGCTTCTTGCCATTGTTGAATTTCACAGAGAAGCAGATAATAATTTTTACAAGTTTGATGTATTAGAAACTCTTCATTTCCATTTTCATTGATTTTTAGCTGTGATTTGATATTTTGCAAACAGTACCAAGATATTTCATTATGTAAGTTTTCCATTCTTCATGTATTTTAAGTATTTTGTTTGGAGGCATAGCATACTAAACCCCTAAGGAGTAAATATGGCATATTCAGCTCCAACTGTGCTGGATTTGCCCTCTGGTTCCACAGATCCCTACCATCACAGACTGGCACAGAAGTCACTATTTTGTCAGTAATGTTTAACTGAGTTGATAAAGAGCAACAGTGGGAATAAAAGACTAAAATTTGCAATTTATTTTGCTATTTGAACTTAATGTTTTACTGAATATCATAGTTGTCACTGTGATTGATTGTTTGATTGATTTATTGATTTTTGTGAATGGGTAAATTTGTAAATTTTATACTAGTCCTGTTGTAGCTCAGGTCACCTTTTCTATAATTCCTCTTAGCTTATATTTATCGGTCTGATTTAGCTTCTTTATGATCAGTTTAGTGTTTAATAATGGATTAGTTTTCCCTATTGTTTGTATTGACTCTAAATATTTTGACTTTCTGGCCTTTCACACACTTTTTTAAAAATAAATTTGAACTGCTACAGCTAACAAGTATGCTGAATTTAATTTTACTGTGGCTATCAGAACTAACATCTGAAATGTAATAACGTCTTGACTCAATTAATTATAGCTGTATCAACAATAGTCTTGCTAGTCTGTTGCACAACTAAAAGCCACTATTTAACCTTGAGAAGTCTTCCTTAACACATGACTTGATGTGACGTTTGACCAAATTACATTGACTGGTAGTGCATATTAATACAGTACAGCTTCATGTATCTCCACTAGTCACTCAGCACTCCAATTGTGTGGATAGTAATTACTTAGATGTTATGAATGTAATATAAATTTCACTTCATTCTAATTGGTACATTATTTTCTCTATTTTGTAAATATGCTATCGCATAATTAGGAAAGACCTTCAAACTATTGCATAGAATTGCCAGAGTAATTATCTGTCTGTTATACAAGGACAAAATAGCTTTAGAGAAATTACTTTTTTAGTTGATTAGTGCCTTTATGCCTGTGGATTTTATTCAGTGTAGAGTTGACTGACTAGAAATCCTGTCATTCCTATTGTTTTTTAATGGTTTACTGATTATCTTTTCAGGTAGTATATTAACACACATTATCCAACTCCAGTATTTTAGTAGAATATCTGTGGCACTGTAGAAAAAGCCCAGATGTCACTTCAAATGACAAAAGCCTGAGTCTTCAAAGCATGACAAGCAGTAGCCAGAAGTCTGTCCATACCAGAGATTCCAAACACCTTTTAGAGTATCAAACTGTGTTACTTATTTCTTCAAATCCTTTCTCCCATTTAAAAACTATAGGAACTGTAGGGAAAGGTAAGATAATTCTTTTAAATTAGGGGAAAGGGGTCAAATGTGAAGGATGAGATTTCCTGCAGTGACTTAAGTGCTAGAGCTGTTCCCTGTTCAGTCCACAAGCCAAAGGAGGTACTATAGAGGATGAGGTGACACATTTTGGTTTACAACCTCACACCACAGCATTTTTGGTCATTCCCATTCCTTAGTGACGCTACATTAAATGACGAGTAAACCACATTGAGAAACAGCCTTTTTCTGAGTTAAAGCCAGTGAGTATTGGTGCTATTCTATTCTTTTTGAACTTAGGCACAGAATCACAGACTGACTGGGTTTGTAAGGGACCTCTGGAGATCATCTAGACCAATCAACCTGCTGAAGAAAATTCACCTGGAGCAGGTTGCACAGAATCGTTTCAGGAAGGCTTTGAATGCCTCCAGAGAAGGAGACTTTGAGAAAGGCCTCTTTGGGAGCCTGTTCCAGTGCTGTGTCACCCTCAAAATAAAGAAGTTTTTCCTCATATTCAGATAGAACTTCCTGTGTTGCCCGTTGCCCCTTGTCCTGTGGCTGGGCACCACTGAAAAGAGCTTGGCATTTTCTTATCACCCTTAAGATATTTGTATGCATTGCTAAGATCCCCTCTCAAGTCTTCTCTTCTCCAGGCTAGACAGGCCCAGCTCTCAGCCTGTCCTGATGAGGGAGATGCTCCTGTCCCATAATCATCTTCATAGCCCTCCACTGGACCCTCTCCAGTAGTTCCCTGTCTCTCTCAAACTGGGGATCCCAGAACTGGACACAGTGCTCCAAGTGCAGTCTCACCAGGGCAGAGTAGAGGGGATCACCTCCCTCCACCTGCTGGCCACATAAGTCCTAATGCCTCCGAGGATCCCTTTGGCCTCCTTGACCACCAGGGCACACTGCTGGCTCATGGGCAGCTTGCTATCCCCCAGGACAATGTATATCATATGTCTATATGTCATATGTCCACATGTCATATGTCCACCAGGACAACATATGTCATATAAACCTGGCTGCATAGTAGTTATTTCCTAATGGATGTGAGCATACATACGAGAAAGCCAGTCTCTTGACTTTTTAAACTCTATTCTACCAGTAGTTTTAGAGCTGAGCAATTGGTTGCTGATCTGCAGTTTGCTGGAGATATATGTAGCTGGGACCAGCTCAGTGTTTCTGGGCCTCGTCCAGCATTCCCATGTTTGACTTCCTTTAGGTCACTGCTGCCACTGCTGTGACTGTGGACAAAGATTCTCATGATTTTGGAAACATGAAATCACTGTTTCACTGTGATGTGTCATATAACACGGAGCTGGAAGTGCAGCCTCAAACACTTCCGTCATGCTGAAGACAGAAGGAGACCCAAGTCTTTTCATTGCAATTCCTTTGAGCTTCTTTACAAACAGGCTGGTGAAGATGGCCCAACCCATCCAAAAAGTCTCTGGGTACAAAGAGAGAGTCATCCACACCATTCCCATCAACAGAACAGAGTGTGTGGGGAAGGATAACCTACTGGTGGCCAGGACTCTGTCAGACCGCTTTTGTCCTGCAGAGGTGACCTTTGAGAACGCTGGTTAAGGTAAGCACTGTGTATGGATGGAGCACGATATTACTGTAAACTTTCCCTGTGAGTGCTTATGTTGTTGTTTTTCTGCTGGAACCAAGATAATATTCAAATTAAATCTGGAACATCAGGAAGTGATAAAGAAAAACCAAAGATTTCTTTTGGAGTCAACTGAAATCCCCCAAAAGGGACTAGCAGTTATCACTGAGAACGTCACAGTGACACACACAGAACTCCAGCAGATTCCCCAGAGGTAATTAAACCTTTAGGATTTTTTCCTGGTTGGTGTGGCACTTTCACATCTTTTGGAAGCATACCTTTTCCACATGTAATTAACCACAAAATAGAAGTTATTCAGTGAATAGTTTCATAGACAAAAGACACAGATATTCCTACTTCAGTTTCTTGTAAGGAAGAAAAAGAAAGGAAAACTTAACTAGGAATATCTGTGTCTCCTGTCTAAACATGGGTAACTTAATGATTGTGTTTAGTTATTTTTCTCAGACTATTTTTCTATACATCCTACTTCTGTCCAGGTGCTTCCTAGCTAAATAAAAATTGAAATGCTTACCTGAGGACTTAACTTTATGAAAAATTGTGTTAATTTTCTACAGTCATTCAATACCTTCAGCAATTTTATTCTGATGAAAAAATCAATTTAGTAAACAGATGCTGAGATGCTAAAAGACTCAGTTATGCCAGTAGTTGTGGTACATACACTGCACTCTTTACACTAGAAATAAGTAATTGTTTAGTTTTAATTGTAGCTTTCCTTAACTATGACTATTATTTATTTTTAAGAGAGTTTGCACTATAGAAAATTATGACTAAGCCCATATCTTTTAGCATAAACATTTTTCCGATTAAAGAGTCTAACACACATACACAGTAAAAACCGAAATTCTTGCCTTCTAGCATTTGCTTTTTGTTGTCGAGAAGTAGCAAATCCAATTACAAGATGTTTGATTCACCGGGTAAATCCTACTGGAACATTTTCGGCTCTGCAGGATACCACTCAGTACTGAAGAACTACTTGTCATCATAATGATGTAAAGGACCACATTCTGTGATTCACATTTGAAACTGTTTGCCAAATGATTTTCAGGAAGGCACCTTATAAAATGCCCCAAAACTCTCTTTAGTATTTAGATTCCTTTTTTATTATTATTATTTCATAATTATTCTTTGCATACCTTAAAACTAATAATGCAATGAATTCACCTTTGCCATGTTTTTTTGAGGAGATTTAATTCCTCCAAACATGAAACTCCCCAGGATAAAAAGAAGCTTCAAGATTTCAGTTAAGTAGATGCTTTTTGCTATAATTTGACTTTTTGTTAAACTGGTGGTTTTGGCTTCAGAGTCAATTTTCTTCATAAAATGAGGCAAATCAGAAACACCCTTAACTGAGCTCATTCGGTCTATGTTAATGAGAAATTGGACTGAAATCAGACTCATATGTTTACATTTGAGGAAACATACTAGGACTCATTTGTAAAGTCAATAAATAATCACAAAAACAGTCTCTCACAAGCACTGAAACAAACCATACTCCCACATAAAAAAAAAATATTTTCCTTTTTTATTTTCATTAACTCACTTTGTGTCTGTTTATTAATGAAACACATTAAGGTAAATAAAGCAGGGAATAATTACTTTTAAGAGTATTAAGAGTTTTTATTATAAGCTATAAAATTTGCTCTGATATATAATAGAGTTTAAAGATAAAATTTCAATTCATGGACAGACATCTCTTGCATACATACATACATGCACTCTGTGCACCACCACAGACGAAGTCAGTTGGAAAAAAGCTGAAAGAATGCACTTCCCTCAGAAAGGTTACAACAATATCAGGTAATAAAGGGTAGAATTTGCCTGCCATTTGATAGAGACAACAAACTGAAGAGCATTTGTATTTTTCAGAATAGTGAGAAGTACAGATGGAAAATACCTAATTGAAAACTTGCTAAAAAATTAATATTGTTTCTTGCCTTTTTATTCTCTTAGTCTAGTTTTCAGCTGATGAATCTTCCATCACTTCCTGCAATAAGCAGGAATAATAAAAATAAACAAAATAACCTCATTTTTGGTTCTGCTTAGGTCTCAATGAGCAAAGGGTCATCTCTCCCTTATTCCTTTTTTTAATATTTCACTGTTCTGCTCCACTACCAAGAATATATCTTATCCTATTTCTTCACTCATTCTATCAATGATGTTAAAGGCTAATATCCTTTTTTTTTTTATCTGTCTCATATACCAAAGATATATTAATCAAATGCAGTTCCTATTTGATTTCATTAAACTTTGTAAGCATTTTCCAGTCACTGAAGTATTCAGAACAGGATAGGAACAGAGCATTAGGTCATCCAGGCAAAATAAAGGGTGTTGTATAATCAGTTTCATGTAGAATATTTTAAAAAAAGGATTTCTTCTCTTTTATGTTCTGTTTCAAGGTGTGGAATAAAATATTCCGGGTATAGTTCAACAAACCCCATCAGATTTGCCAAAGATGCATTTTTTTATTTTTTTTTTTTTAATCAAATCATTTTATGAGAGTTATTTAAAAAAAATCTTAAAAGAGGAATGATTTTTCTAGCTGTTGCATCTTCCAACAATTCTTGACTTCAAAGCCATTTCTATAGGATCTGAGTTACTTCAGACCCTTCTGATATTTCTATACTCTAACATAACATCAAAGAATAGTTTCAGTTTAAAAAAAAAAAAAAAAAGGAAATTTAAAAATCTAAGTTGCATAGTATCTGGGACCTAGGTTTTGGCACTCTTCATAGTCAAGTTGCCTGTTCTTCCTGTGATATATCAAAGCATAAATTTTGTCTATTACTTTCATGTTTATCCATAAAATGAAGTTACATTTTTCCCCATTTCCAGGGGAAAATACTGTTTATACTTCCATTATCATTCAACATAGTCCTTACCTCAGATCAAATTAAGATCTCTTGAGACATCCTTATGAATTACAAGACTTCTGACTGAAAAATCCATTAATCAGAAAGTCAGGATTTGTGTTAAAACTTGCCTTTGTAAAATTGTTCAGGTTGTAGTGTGTTGTTGGGTGATTTTTAATGTATTATATCTATGTATGAAGTAGCCTTTGAAAAGTTCCTAGCTATTATTTCTGCCTTGAACATCCACAGATACTGCTGGTAGTATGCTGCCTTTTTCACACTTGTTTATCTCAGGTCCTTAAACTCTGGTCATTCTTTAAGTGTATTACATTAATTTAGAGAGGGAAAAAAAAAAAAAAGTAGTGAGAGCAGTGGAAAATTGGATTAAAAATCCAACATGTTTAAAGACTTCACGGTAACCCCCAAAATTCAGCTGATACTATTTCAGCTAATTGTTATTGTTAGTTGATAAGACTCACACTCTTGATAGAAGAAAACCAGACTTACTGTTCTCTTTGAAGCTGGTAAAATATTTTGCTTTTTCTCCATATTTTCTGTTCTATGGGAGTTTTTTTATTATTATTTTTTATTAATTCTTTCCTTTTTCAACCAGTTTTTACCTTATTACAACATGATTCTTACTCTTCCTAGCCTACATTGAATCTTTCTCACTGAGAAGCTGAGGCACTGAGGATCCCTCCCCACTTTTTTCCCATTCTTCATTTTAAAAAAAATTCCTGTTTGCATCTAAGATTGATGAGCTACCTACTTATCTATCAGTTCTGTCCCCACTACTCTGACTCATCTGCAATAACAGTTTATTGCATCTTTATCCAAGTTTTTTACCTCTATTTAATCTTCATCTGTCATTATCCCCTCGTTACCTGTGTGAGCTTTTGTTGCTTCTCTGTTCAATGGTATCTCTCAATCAGACCTCTCTGTACAGTTTTCTTTTGATATTTTGCTTCATAGAAACCAATTGTAAAAACATAAATTGTGCTGTATTATATTGTTGAGCCAGGGTCCCTGTGAGACATTCAGAGGGTAATTTTGCCTATTTCAAGAGCGCTTATGTGCTTAGAAGTCTTAGCTTTTATATCTCCAGCTGAGCGGACATCCTCAGTACTTTATGAATTACCAGAGTCAAAATGCACAATCATACTCAATATTTTTAAACTTCATCAACTACCTTTTTCTTTCACTCAAAGAAGCTTCTTAACCCAAAAAGAAAGTGGAGGAAAGAGGCAGAAATAGGAGGAGTTCACACTAAGAGTAAACCCTGGCTAGGGTGACTTTAATAGGCTAGGAATCATGATAAGTGTTAAGTGACAAGAAGTGACAGGCTAGGAGAGCCTGGTGTTTAAAATGCACGACTAGATTTTCATGCACTCATTAGGAAAGAAAGAAATGAGACATGGAGTCAGCCCTGAATTGGAAAGAAGCGCCAAGTGTGTTGTGCCAGGGGCTTTTCATTCCATGGGAGACATTCACAGGATTAATTGACTCCTGGTCTATGCACACTGCTGTACAGCAGAGCTGTGGAAACCAGCCAGCAAGTCTTTTGCACATTTCGATTTTCTCCTCAACTTTAAGAGTCAGACTTACCTAAAATCTATAGGTATAGACAGTTTAGCCTAATTGAAATTGCTCAGGAATATTACTTCTTGAATGGTTCTGTGTCCTTTCAAGTGATATCTGTAGGAGCTGCAGAAATTCAATACAAGAGCCCCATGTCTGGTAGAAAGCAGGAGAGCACTCTGTTAAGTACTCACCTAGTTGTTTCCAAAGAATATAAAAAACACCAAAGGCTGATATTGGTGCTGTGACATCAGTGCAGTGTGTTGCATGGTCAAAGTAGTTTCTCCAAAACAGAGGCAGCAAAATAATAGATTAAGAAAATTATATCAGTTACTACTATCAGACCTCGATGGTGACATGGCACAACACATAACACCAAAAGAAGCTTTGCAGTCGAGAAAGAGGCAGATTTATGGAAGGCAGAAGTAGTCTGAGAAGATTTCAAAGATCCATGAAGAATTGTGTTGACAATCAGGAAACAGAAAGCTTGAGAGTTGAACCAAGGAAGAAACATGAGACCTTTGCAAATAACAAACTTAACCCCAGATGATGCATGTTTGAAGAGATAACAGCTCCAGAAGTTCTGTGGGTTTGTTTTATATAAGAATGTGTAAAGCTGAACTATTAATTTCCTGAATAGATTTTCTGAATAAGGAAACAAAGTAACAGGGTGAAGAGTGAAAGAACTAAAACCAAAACCAAACAACAACAAACTAAATGGAATTTAAAAGTATATTATGGGCAAAATTTCCTGTCTACAACTAATTTCATACCATTATCTGTATTAATTTTCTTAAATAGAACCAACCATATAATTGCCAATGTTTGAGTTTGGAAACTCACCTATAAAAATTAGAGACTTACAGAGTTTAGTTGGCAAAGTATGACCAGGACTAATTCTTTCATCACCATTTCAATACATTTTGTTGCTAGTTATATCTGTAACTTTTATATGTCTCTGTAAATTCAGCTGGCAACTCATAGACAACAGCAGGAAAAGCAAGCATGGATTGTATTCCGCATCCCTCACTGCATTAATTACTATGTTTGTGAGAAGAGTCGGGGGTGGGAGTTTCCTCTATAAAGTAGTATTTTAAGAAAATCCCAGGATTGGAGGTAGGTCTATATTTTTGTGAAATTGATGCGCAAGGCTTTAGGTACTTCTTTCAAATTTCATCCCTTTACAGTGGCTCACAAAAATTTGTAGTGAAGAAATAGGACTTTGAAGTCCATTGAAATGAGTGGTACTTTTAAAACTACTTCTTGGCCTTGGATCTGGCCATTGGCATACTTGTTTTGTAGACATTTCTTTTCCTTCATCAAGCTTGAGAGCATTCTCTGGTTTTTATGCAGCTGAGTGGATAATTTCAATGCATATAAACATATGAATATGTATGAGCTCTTATGAGCTCTTGAAGATGCCATGGTTCACTAAATCAGATTGTTTAAATTTGCCCCAGCCACGTAAGTTCTTCCAAAAGAAATTACTGAAATAGGTTTCTATGGATATCTCAGTTAATTAAAGCTCGTTTCATCCACATAATTCCCCTTTTTACAGGAGTCTTTCAGAGTTTCTGACTTTAATTCATTGCAAGCCAGCTGAAACTGGGAAGTCCATAAAGTTGCCATAGTAACTGAATGGACAAAGGCTTAATTCACTAGTTTATATAAGCCAGAACTCATATCCTGCAGATAGTAATGGTCTTAAATTATTTAGGTCTATAAAGTCCACTATTAATGGATTATATATATATTTAATAAATAGGTGTCAGTTCCTTAGTTAGTGAAAAATGGTCTTGGATTGCCCCATGCTGTCTCAAAAGTAGTTGTATGTTGGGTAGTAAGCCAAAGCCAATCAAAAAGTCAAGGGGAATGAAAAGGAACAAGAAACCAGCATATGGTAACATCTTTCCATCTTGAGAGGATATGAATTATGTTATTTATTTATTAAGAGTTTATTTTTTAAAAATCCCAACACTGAGCTGTTAAACTCCACAAAGTCAATGTGGATTTAACAGTAAAGAGTACAGCACATTTTGAAATTTGCAATCTAATGAAAACAACGGGACAGAACTCAGTTGTTATTGCTCCAAGCCCATGGACAGAATTTGCAGTGACACTGCTCAGGTAACAAGATAGATGTGGAAAAGCAAGACTCAAGGAGAAATCTCTTGAAGAATGTTATGAATCACCTCGTTTTGTCATCGGCAGCATGATTTATTTAGGGGCACTGCATTCTTTTGGATTAAAAAAAGTGTGACATAGCCAATGGTTATGCTGGGTGGTGTCAATATGGATGTCCCAAAATTAAGCAATTATATATATATATATATAATATATATATATATATATATATTGCTCAGTTCAGACAATTCCCCACTTCTCAACTTCTTGTTCATGAACCAAAAGTCTTTTACTTTGAACTGATTTGAGATTATCCATTAACTTTGAGAACAATAATGTGGATAACTGGCTAGCTGAAAAGGGTCACATAGACATAGTCCAGCTGGCTGGACAAAAATGCACATCGCTCTCAGCTTATCTGAAGTAAAGCAAAAATACACTATCCTTGGCTGTTCTTGTTACACAGTATCAGGAAGATCGTGGTGGGAAAAGAATGTTACAGGTGGGAACAGATAACTACAGAAGAGAAACTAGGGGCGGGCTTGGTATTTAGGCAACTAACCAATAATGAGCTTAACTTTTGTAATATGTATGAGCTAATTATAACAAGGCATAAAAGGTGACTGTAAGGTAAAATAAATGAAGTCTGCTGATCACTCATATTGAGTGACTGTGTCTTCCCTCCGTCGCGACACAACAACAATAACTTTTTCTGTCTGCTTGACTTTGCCTTCTTTCCCCACACTTTCTGCTTTATGCAACATTTAGCAATTGGGCAGATTAAAATTGTAAACCAGGCCTGCTGCACTGCAACTTTCCTAAACAGCATTGGTAAATATTATAATCATCATAAACATTCTTTGGGAACTTTGTACTAGTAAATGGATTCGGACATTTTCATCATCAAATCTACCTATAATTTCAATATCTTAGAGAACAATTCTATATAATTTAATTCCCTAGATTAATGAATTCTATAGCTCTTTTTCATGATATTCCTGAGTACATCAGTTATTCATTTTAATCCTGCAAGCATGAAGAGAACAGCCCAGGTGGGAATTGCCACTACAGCTTTATTGTATTTTATGTTGATTTCATTCTTTTCTTGCATTTTAATTCTACTGCCAGTTTTCAGCAAGATGTTGAAACTAAAAGTTTCCCCTGCACATTTAATTCAAAGAGCAGATTGACACCTATATTTCTCCCTGGATGGGATTCCACTGCTCATCAGGCGATCAGACTTTATAACTAGATTTGTATTTTGTGTCATGCCAGCCATCTCCTATCATTCCAGGTGGTTTAGGTCCTTTTATAGATTCTTGCCCAGGATGTATAAATACTGGATAAATGGCATGAGGCAATAGGATGTGGAAAACCATTCAGAGAAATAAAAAGCAGATTGTTAACAAAAGTGAATGAAAACAGGGAATAGTTAGATACTCCACTATCATAAATTTATTTTGTTGTCACATACAACAATAAAAGGGTTGATGTGTTTTGTGATTTTAGGTTTGTTTTGTTTTGTCCAGGAGCCTCTCATGAGCTGTGAAATAGCATAGGTTGCTGCCTTAATGACAGGTTTACTCTCGTCTCCCTTCTCCAATCTCCATTACTGTTCAGCACATTTTGACTTTTTAGAGATCTCTTATGGAAAATGTTTTTTTATAAGAAGATGTTCTATAATTCAGGATTTATGATATAAAATTTACTTGTAAGGGGGTTTTTCACACACATACACACACACACACACAAAAGGCTGTTACACAGCATACAAAATTTGTATTGTGTGCGTTACGGCCTATGTAGCTTTTAACTTTAAAGAACATATCTGTCTGTAAATCAGTGCTTAAATCACAGAAATATATTTAACTGCTTTCACAAAGGACATCACCTACCAGTGTGATGAGTGGAAGGGTATTTTCTTATGCAAGGTGTTTGTAAAATACAGAGATGTTCTCAACTACCTTGGGTTGAAACTTCATTCAGTAGTGCATCATATTTCCACTGGTGCTTTGCTTCACTAGTGCTTTGTTTAAAAAAAAAAAGCCTAAATTTAAAGTATTTAGACAACCAGCTGAAAATTTATGTAGAGACAAACTGGGATTACTCTGTGGTCTTACTGTTTTGCCGTAGAGAAAGATGTACAAAAGAGCACTAAAAATATTTTATTCCTGAGTTCTTTCTGTTATTACCAACAACTGTCAGCCAGGAAAGTAAATTCTGTACATTTCCCTTCTTATTTTCCTTCAAATTACTTTTGTGACCTCACTGCCCTTAACTGAAATATGACTCAAAATGTACGTTGCTAATGCTGATTATGTTATTGTACTATTACACCCTTGCAGCCATGCAGGAACAAAGGAGTAGAAATGGGATACAGTATTGGCGTGGTGCAATGAAATCTTAGGCACGGCACAGAAATCCCCCTCTCTGGGAAGGGGCCAGGGTTGTTATACATGTTAAGACCAGTGGTATAGCAATGTGAAAACAAAAAAAAAAAAAAATCCCAACTGGATAGGAAGTATGATTATTCTAACTAATAAATAAAGTTGTTTCAAGCTTTCTTAGTAGAGCATGACAGTAAGCTCTACTCTGTAGAGTAACCAATAAATCTAATGTGCTGACTGTACTCACTGCTGAAGTAGTCCTAAGAAAGGTTAGGTAAAACTGAAGGGAACAAATGTATGAAACATTCACTTACAACCTCCAAAAGAAAAGAGGTGGTATGTCAGCTGGAACAGGGAGTAGGTAAGGTATTTTAGAGCTTCTGAATTTGTCTTTTGGGATGTCTTGCCATTTTCCCTACCTGGTATCAGGTGAGTTTTACAGAATGTACACAGTAATATTTAAAATAAATAAAAATAAAAATAAAACAAACAAACATCTGCAAGTGTCTTGAAAAAAAAATTTACCTTGAAGAAACAGTTGAACTCTGAGATGTTTCAAAGTTGAAAAATTCCAAGCTTATCAAAATCTCTGAAATGCTTCAAAGGAGTATCTTTCTCTGTTAAAGAGAATCAATCAGAAGGAAAAAAAATACCTAGTTATCTCATACAAATCCAATTAGTTCATACAAAGAGGAAAATCAGGCATTTTTATCTGTGGATTACACCACTTGATGTTGTTTTTTTGAATATTGATATCAGACTGAATGCTGAACTATTTGCAGCTAGGATCAAAAAGAGACCAATCAGGCTTTGTGAAAAGACAATCTTAATGCAAAGCATGATCTATTATGAGGATCGTTGTAATTAGGTCTATTCGGATTTACAACAGCATCTTTGTAGAAACAGCAACTGATTCAGTATACAGGCCACATAATTAATCTACAAAGAAAGCACTTCACCTTGAATTCACTTCCATTGGCTCGTCTTAGAATATCGTTCTGTATAAAAAAAAAAAAATCAGTTCTTTTTATGCTAAGTGGTAAATGAACTGTAAGAAGTCCCCTTTTACCCCCTCAGAAGCATACTCTTCTGCAATCCTCTTACAGGATAGTTTGTAGTTTATAGCTTATAGTTTAACCTAAGCTTTTCCAGTAACACCATGACTTTAGGCTGCCTTTTTTCTCTCTTCTGACACCAGCTACTTTTGTTACCCCTGGTCAGCCCCTGTTGTTGTTTGAACACAGAAATCATGTGCTATGAACTGAACAAACTGGGGGGGGCATGAGGGGGAGTAAAGAAGAGGTTTCTGCCAAGTTATTTACTACTTGTACAATAAAGGAGAAGGTTTGAAGGGAGAAAATGCCTGATAGGTAGGAGAGTGACTGGGATGCTTACAGAATGTTTATGACTTCAGCTCCTTAGTAAGGATGGTACTGTTTCTTTTCAAGGTTAAGGCTAATCTCTTCATGTTGCAGGGTTTTTTCTTGTATAGTGTTCAGTCTGTTGAGCACCTTAATACAATATCAAAGAACTACTTCCAACCTCACCACATCTAAATCTACATGCTTGTTCCTCTTTAGAATGCTTAGACAGTATCTCCAAAACAATGGGGGTTTTCTGTGTAGGAAGCATAGGGATGAAAAGAAGTGAAAGAAAATTAGCATTTCAAGATAATGCCTTTTGATAAGATTTTAGCACAAATTTGTAACTGATACATAAATATCACAAAGATTTTCTCAATACAAGAACCAGTGCAACACAGAAAGGATTTGAAGCTTAATCACTTTACCCATCTGAAAATCAAGATTCTTCCTTGCTTTCTCACTCTTTACAGAAAGAGGTCTTTGATTGGGTTGAGTTTAATGGACTAAATTGAACTCCATAGATTTTGCCTAAGGTTATCAGCAAATGGCAAATTAATCTCAAAATGTGGTAAAAGATTCACATGCTGTAATTGTAACCTGCAAGAAGGTTACAACAGAAAGATGTTATAATTTATATTTTTTTTCTTTATTACAGATTTAGAAATGGGAGAGTTATAGGGCATTATGAATACTGGAAAACAAAACATAAAGGAAATACATACACAGTTACTGCATTTTTAGAAGTATTACAGAAGTTCAAAGTGTAAAGTAATTTCCAGCACTAAAAAGGACGGGGTTTTAGCACTCCGTTAGTATCATTAGTGGACTATTGCTGTACAGCCAGGTTGTGGCCTTGTACATGATCAAAAAAAACCCCAAACCTTCATTTGCAAATTAAGGAGCTTATATGTGATTTAATGAACATGCTATCAAATAATTTCCCTTTTTTTATGTATGTTGTTTATTTTTTAAATAAATTGTAAATACTGGTGAATGCACAGACCTTCATGTAAATTTACCAATACATATCTATACCTAGCTATCAGATGGAGAAGTCTTGAACATCTAAAGCAATTACTGTTGAGGTATGCCCACTAAAAATCTTTACATCATTGTGACTTCAGTGCAAGATACTGAATGAAACTTTTTTAAAAAACAAAAATTTGTTTCTGTGACATTTTATGACCATCGCTTATGAATATGTTGGTGTTTAAAAATTGAAATGGTGGATTTTGCATGTGAAAACCATACAGTTTAGCATTTTAGTTTTTCAAAACTTGAAAAGTGTTGGTTTTTTTCTTTAAATCATTTCCTGTCTTGAGAGACGTATGTGAGAATATAGAATTTAAAATTTGAATTTTAAAATTTATTTTTAACTAATTGTGAACATGATACAATACAGGGCAAGACTGAACAGGTTGATACTAATAACACTCCTGTGATTTGTCAGCAGTGCAGCTGCAACCTCATGCGTTTGTGGTGTGAGTGGCAGCAGGGCCGGGCTGGCTCAGCATCCCCCAGTTATCTCCTTCCCCCAGCCTCGGGAGGCAGCAAGCCATCAGCATTGCTGAGGCTGTCACCTCCCTTGCATCAAGCAATCGATGTGTCTGACGGGCAAATTCTTTACATTGTGTTTTACACAGATGAACTTGCCACCACTTGACAGACTTCCAACCTTTTACACCTATTAAGGGAGGAAACAATAATGCTGTCCTCTTCTCTCTAGGGTTTTCTGTATGCTACCTCTGACTGTGTCCTAAATTAATCAAGAAATCAATTTGCAGCCTCTCTGCTCAGTTAAATCAAACTTATTCACAGTTTCTGCTGAGTAAAAAACATCCAGGGCTTCTACACAGGTACCTGCTGTCACTTTGACAAGTTGTATCAGAGCCTTGGACAAAGTTACAATGTCCAAAATGTTTAATTTTCCTCTTTTTTTCTCTTCCTTTTTTAGCTTTACGTGTTGCTTTTTCACTATTTTAATACATTACCTTTACAAATACTAATTTTGTGAATTAATCTATTCCTAGAATCATTGCTTGCTAAATACAACTGCTAAACGAGGTAGAAAAAATAATGTTATTACCAGAAGAACAGAACATAATACAGTACAAAGTTCCTTTTTATTGAAAAATCACGATTACAACATGAAATATTACAGTGTTTATTAGGGACTTCTAGATATTATAGGCCTGCTAATAACCTAAGGGTTTAATTTTTTTCCACGTCTGTGAATGATTATTCTTTATGGCACAGATAGAATTTTTGTTTTAATAGTACAAAGCCTAAGGCTCACATGTTTTCTTAAAGCTGCAGTTATTAATTAAAGCATCTGAAAGTTAAAGACCTAGTGTAATGTGCCTGTGCAGGCCTCTTCAATAGTCAATGGAAAGAGAAAGGCATCTGAGTTTTACTGCTTTGTAAGAAACATAACTAACATATGTAATCTAAATCACCCTCTTTCTGTCCAGAGAGGATTTGGACAGTTAACCTCAGCTAATAAACAGGCCAGATGAACTGCATTCTTAATCTTATTGCCATCCCCACAGAAATATCTTATTTTTGAGAAAGTTCTTTGACTTCTGAGTTCATCTTCATATTAGTGAAGATCAAGATACGTCTTATTAAATATGTTAGCACCGATTTACACATAGGTGTATAGCTCAGAGTTCCTCTGTTAGATATATTTTTCATTTTAAGTAGAGATAGACGATTCCAGTAAAGGAATTCAGACTGAAACAAAGATGTTTCACAGATTAACTATCTTAAAATAATGTTTGAAATTCACATAAAACACATTATTTATCTTCTTGGAACTATTTTGAATTAGAATATAAGTACTTTATAGAAACCATTTGTCTCTAGATTGGACTAGAGGAATAATATTATCCAATGGAGTTGACATTTCTTCATGTTTTCCAGTATATTAAAAAAAAAAAAAAATCTTTATGAAATTTTTTCTCACACATTTTGAATCCCTACTTAACACAGTTGATTACCAGAATGCTTTTCCTCCATATGATTACTATGATCGATATGGTCATAATGTCATACTATTATGGTATACTATCATATCCAAATAATAATTACTATGGCATAGTGCAGAAAGAAACGTGTTTCTTTTGAAAGTGAAAAAAATATCAAAGCAAAACTAAGTTTTCTTTATTTCCTCAATTTATAGTTTTTGGTGATTTTGTCGCGTACATATTAAACCTTTCACATTTTTCATGCATTACACAGGTGAATACAATTTCAGTCTTTTACTGACATCAGTTCACTCTGCAATGGGTTTTGCTATGTGAGCCTGTAGGCTCATCTCGCCTCCCTGGTTTAGATATAATGAGCATTGCTCTAACATACCCAGATTTAAAAAACAGAAAGCCTACACACAGTTAAAAATTCCTAGAAGTCTAAAGTTGCTGTCAGTCAGTAGGAAGGCCACTGAATTTGTTCCAACAGAGTTTATCTTCAGAATTCCTCCTGAAATAGTATACTTTTTACTGTTTCCCTGATATTTATGGTTAATACTCAGGACTACAGTCTATCATTTTTATGATGCAGCACTTTTTGCTGTGCTGCCTTGTTTTCATTTGAAACAAAATGGACTTAATCAGTTTATAGTAGATCAGACTTAAACAGTATTTCTTCACTCGGAAATCAGCTTTTATTCTGGAGAAGCTATCTATCAGGGATAGAAAAAGGAAAAAAAAAAAAAAAGAACAAAAAAAGGCAAACCACAGAACAAAACCCCCAATGGATAGAAAAGTAAAAATCCATTATTCATGACAACTTACCAGTTATTCACATTTTTGAATTTATATTTCAGTTTCTATAATATATCTAGAAAATGTCATTATACATTCATATTTCAGACTTTCTTTGAATGCTTCATATGTGCAACAAACTCGTGCTATTATGCACTATATTTGGGGGTAAGTTCTTGCTTTAAATTTTCTTTTCTTCTGAGACGATAGTTTTGTTTGTGGGAAATAACCATTACCTACTCGGAAAAACTTTTTTTTTTTTTTTTTCATGTAGCTTAATTCTTGGGTTTCGTTTTAAGAACTCAGTGTAATAGGAACTTTTTGTTTGGTTTTGTTAATGCTGAGCTGCTAAGAACAGGCAGTTACTTGTCTGGGTCGTTCAGGTGGTGGTGGTGGAACTACCTACCTCTGCCCACCAAGAGAGGATGCTTCAGGATCTGGCCTTGGGTTAGTACCTAAAGGGGGGGCTCAGACTCCTAGCAGTGCTGCTCTATGTTAGCTGCTCCTACTGATGTATCTCTTGAGAAACTTGGTACCTGTCCATATGTGCATGGTTGGGCCTGGCAGTGCTAGGATGTGAACCCCACTCCACAGGGGAGCAGCCCTGTCACCAGAAAAAGCAAAGCACCTCAGCCACCATCAGCCTCCCCATGGCTGTGGGAGCAAGCCCACAGGGGCTTGGCCACAGCCACAGCCATGTCCATGGGCTGGTGCAGGGTGCTGAGGAGATTTGGGCAGGGGATCCCAGGCAGATATTGCCTGTGGAACCAGTAACTGATGGGGTTGGGGTCACTCAGGGAGAGTCCCCAGAGGTACATGGAGGAGAGACTCCAGGGGTATTGAGGGGAGAAATTATTTGGGTAGATGTGGAAGGACTCTAAGAAGGAACCAGAGAGACTCCAGGGACCCCCACGGCGCCACGCCAGGCTGTGCACCACATGGTAGGGACTGCTGTGATGAGCTGCCTGGTCTTCCTCCTGGAGGCCACCATGTCTGCGCGCGCACACACACACACACACACACACCCCAGATCAAGGGAGTAGTATCACTTGTAAAACTTATAGTTTTTTTCAAAATGCTCAGGCATCTGAGTCCATTCAGTCTCTACACTGTCAAATTGTCTTAAACTGTGACAGTCTTTGATTCTAGGCTCTGTTTTCCCTCAATCTTTAAGTGGAAAAAAAAAATCTTTTCCTAAGTTGATCACTTGAAAAAATAGCTGAGATAAAGAAATGAGTAGAATAATATTACATGTTAGACACAAGAAAATGGGTCTAATTTTGTAACATTTGCACACTCTTCAAAGTGCATATATGAAAAGCTGAGCAATCAGCACAGTTTATCTCTATGTGACATTTCCAAATGCTATTTATACATTTCATGGGTCAGTCTTTTATGAAAATAGCAGTGTATGCCAGCTATCTAATGATCTGGCATTTGAAACCAATTCAATTTATATGTTAAAACTGATGTTAGGGGAAAACCAATACACTTACCACATTTTCATTCTGTAAGTCTGGTTGTCATCTTAATTTGTCTGGAAACGTCTTTTTATTTTCCAGGGGTATCTCATGGGATATAAAGTAGTATAAATCATTCTAGCTCATCTACCACTGGAAATTACCGTCAAGGGTAAATTTTGGTCCAGCCTATATATATCACAGTGATACATAAAAGCAGCACCAGCAATGCCCTTAATATTCTCCAACAGCCGTCTGCATCTCATGGAGAAAAGCAGAGTGAGAGATCAGCTGTTTGAAGATGAACAGGGCAGTAATTGAAACTAACACTATTTCCAATTTGTTTGCAAAGATGTGGGGGGGTGTAGTTTGCACTGTATTGGCACATGTCCTCCTCTCCCTTCATTCTTTCCCTCGAGTTTTCTGCGAACTCCATGGGAATCTGAGACACCCGTGAAGGGTGTCATGAGCATGACCCATTGTCATGGCTCATGGACCCTTAGACAATGGTGTCTTTTTGTGTTCTTCACTGAAGGATGAAAAAGAGGAGGAATTTGCACCATTTGGAGAAAAATTATCCCATTTCATATCACCTCAAATGTCATGGATTATCAAAAGGTAACCAAAGTTAGGACTAATAGCCTGAGTCCATCTTCTCAAAAATACATGCAAATACATCAAGATGCCACGGAGCTTCTGTAGCAGTTTGCACATTCATACTCCTTATGCCAGTATGTAACACAGAGCATGGTTTTGTGTATGGTGATGTGTACTTCTACGACTTTTTTCAATAAATTTCAAAAAATATGCGGAGATAATTTAGAGTATTTTGTATTATACAAATTCTTACATCTTGCTGTGTTATGATTTTCTCAGCTTTTATTTATGAAGTTTGTTGTCAGTTGGGTTTTTTTGTGGTTTTTTGTTTTGTGGTGTTTTTTTTTTGTTTGTTTGTGGTTTTGTTTGTTTGTTTGTTTTTTAATTTCAGAGTGTTTCAAATCATCCAGGAATCACAGACTAATGATTTTACAAAGATTCATATATCCTTGGGGTTTGGCTCCTCTGTTTAGCCATCATGGATAAAACTCTTAGGAAGTGAGCTCTGTTCACTTGATGTGGTTCATCCAGTGAACCACAATCTGTTTACAAAGCGATATAAGACATAGCTCCTCATTTCACCTTCTGACAAATTCTAGTTTGGATATTGAGATGTCATTTAACAATTTAAAATTGTTAAAGAGACACTAAATAAATACAGTTTTCTTTGCAAAGTCTTTTCAGTTTTCTTTGCAAAGTCTTTTGATCCCTTTTTTTTTTTTTTTTTTTTTGGTTGGTTTTTGTTGTTTGTTTTTGTTTTGGGTTTTTTTTCTGGCCAGTTTTGACAGATGGCATTATCTCACTTCAATTTATGAACACAGGATGGAAAAATTTACCATGTTGCCATGTAAATTGTTCCCCACATAATCACCATTCTGAAAAGGTTCCCTACAGGGAAAGGAGTGTGTAACTATAGTGTCTTCACAATTTTCCAAACATTGTCTCTTTAAATCCCTTTTAATTTTGGTAATCTCTGTATTTAAAGATAAGTCATCAGTTTGGTTACACCATCAGAATGTTAATAATGAGGAGCCACAAACCTTTATGTTGCATATAACAGATGCAATGCATAGAATGAGGGCAAGGTATTTTAGATATTGATTAATATAACAACAAAATATGATATTGCTTAATGTAGTTGTAAAAGCAGCCTTAAACAGATTTTTTCAAACAAAATAAAACTTCAAGAACTTTAATTGCTATTTTATTCACCCATATTATTTTTCACTGACTGTCTTAAAGATCTGTAAAATACTAAAAAAGAGTTTACTGTGCAGAGAGATTTTATCCTGGCTATGTTTGAATCAGAATAAAGACAGTGCTCAGTCACAGTGAATTCTGTTATTCATTTGTTATTTATGGTTTACAATTTGCTTTACTAGAATGTGTTTTGGCTTCCAATGTGTCATAATTCCATACAAAAAGTAAACCAGGAAAATGTTAAGTGACACCTTATACTTCCTGTAATGTTTAGTTAGCAATTTTAAGGTTTCAACAACTGTCACTCATAAATTTGGGGTGGGTGGGGGTGGGAGTTGGGAAGTGCTAATGCAAAGTAACCCACAAAGTTTGTCTTCCACAAATCTAACATTGCATCAGAATATGTAAACTTTAGAGTTCTCCTTTAAGAGAATCTTAGTAATCTTAGTTCAGGTATTATCATATTTTTCAGTTCCAGTACTGTATTTATAGACACAAAGCTTTTACCGAGGTTTTATTTCTTTCTTTTCTTTTTTTTTTTTTCAAGTTGAATATCTTTAATGTTGTTGTTTATTTGAATGTTTATAATGTTGTTGTCTCAATAGGAATTTGATTTAACAGGTAGGTCAGTGGCCTAAGAATGAGGGATTCTAATGTAATATTACCTTCCATTTACAAGGTTTTCGCTATGTTTGTGTCCCTGATAGAAAGCCTAGGAGTAATGCCCTTTTGCAAACATTTTTAACAGTTGCAGCCTCATTAGCAATATCAATTGCAATTCCTTTAATGCTACAGGCAATGCAGCTGTGGAGAAGATACCTGGATCTGTGTATCCAAAGCACATTTATGTTTCCATGTGGTCTTGTTGACATTGCTCCATCCTCATTGACTTCCTCTGTAATGGATATGTGCCTTGCCTACTTAGCAGGGTCTGGAATGAAACGTCCCACAATACTCAGGGTAGCTGAGGCCACCATACACACTCGGGCCTCTCGATTAATTCATCTTAAGAAACAAGCATTTTGCTGGGTTAAGAAGATCGGAAGGATGGGTAAGGAAGACATTCTGTTATACATTTTTTCCTTCAAAATGTAGTCTCAAAAGGGAAGACAGTTGAAATGGAGAAAAAATTAAGGGACCATGTTGGAACCCATTTCTACTGTCTGTGTTAGAAATCAAGACTTTCGGTGACTTGTAAAGTAGAATGAGAATAAGGGTTTTCACCTACAAAAGAACTAATACATTAATTCAGTATTATCTATTGTATTGTTAGGTCTGTTAGCAAAATTACCTTTTTTAAATTAAACTGATTTAAGAAATAGCCAAATCTTTCTGATTAAGCCAAATAAGGAGTTTCCAAGTATATTTATAGTAAACATGATGCAAAGATTACACAATGGAAATTTCAACCCAAGCACTTATGAAGTATCAAAGCAAATAAAACAAAGGGCAATGATGAAAAGGAGCAGGTAGCTTGAACCATGGTATCAATAAAATCTGCCTGTATAGCATATCACATACTGCTTCCTGATTTCAGTATCAAAATGTGTTGATTATTTCTGATATTTACTTTTTGTTGGTAATTGTAAATCATTCTGAAACAGGGAGGCAACATATTGAGTTAATTTTGAAAATAGTCTATAATTTAGCAGTTCTGGATGCAAAATGTGTATTTTTTATAAATTACCTAATACTACGTTAAAATATTTAAGTTTTGTTCTAAAAATGCATGGCTTTCCATAGTAGACTTGTAGTTTTGTTCTTTGGTTTTAAGCCACTTTTCTTATTTTGTGGTCAAGTCCCTCTTTCTTCCTCCCTCCTTTACCTAAAAAATAATTCCAAGTATGGATTTTCATTGTCTGCTAGCTCTTACACCAATGCATTTTTCAGTTTAAAAGTGTAGAAATTCTGAACTCCAGACACAGCCCTATATTTACTTTATGTGAGTGCTTAGTTCAACACTTCTAACAGGAAAATGTTGAACATCAAAATGTATCATTGTGACTCCTATAATTGAGTCCACAGATCGGTTTTTGCACCTCACCACAAATATATTTTGTATAAATTAAAAGCGGTTTATCTGGAGTGCTTTTTCAACCACAACCAATTCTAAATTATAGTCTATTAAAAAATAATGACATAATCCAAAAGCCATGAAATTCCTACCAGTTTCATACCAAAATGATTTCTAGAAATGGACAAGCTGACAGACATTCAGCATTTGAATAACTAATCAAGAGCTACTAAATATCTCTGCGCTGTATTCTACTGGATGTTTCTGGACTGTAGTGTAATTGGGGAGTTAGAACATGAAAAATAAATTGTAGCTATACAATTCTAATAGAAGATTTGTGAAAGAAACATGAAATACAAATATTTTGATAGCATATATACTGCATTGCTCTATGAATATCTTATTTATTAACAAATCACCATTTCACATCTGAGATCCAATAAAAGTAGAAGCATTCCTTTTTTGTCATCTGAAAGATTTTCAGTTGCTAGGTGTGGGTTTATAAAGATAAATGGCCATAGAAATGTGAATGTAAAGTTAAGAAAAGGTGGGGTTTTTTAAGAGAGTATTATTGCTACGGTAGAATGGAGAAATACAAGAAGTATTTCTAAGTGTTCCTGTAAAAAAAAAAAGAGACTTTTCAGTCTTCTTGACATTTCTCTCAAAGACTTGTAAGCACATTTTAATGACAATTACTTGCATGAGTGTAGATGAAGCAATCGCAAGCAATCTGTCAGAGGTGGGGGTCTTGCAAAAACAGATTCATAATCAGCATGAATATTTTAATGTGCAAGTTGAACACAAAACAGACATAGTAAGTATGGTAAATCCAACTTAGAAAGTTGAATTTCTACAGCTGTAAAAGTTAGTCATTGGACTCAGAGGAAACAACAAAGGCACGTTTCTTCTTTTAGAGATTTTGAGTGACTGGGGTTTTTCTTTGCCTGTTGTGGTTTTTGGACTGGAAACACCCAGCTAAATGTTTTAAATTTTATTTTTGAAGGTGGTAAAAAAGAAAGATAGAGATCTTACCTGTGTAACCTCAGGGCCTTCAAGGTTTCAAGAAATAGGTATCGTAAAAGTTGAATTAAACATCTGATGCAAAGAAGTAAGCAGTTTTTTTGTACTTCACAGAACCTCCGAAAGCTTTAGGAGTTACAGCTTCCTGCCAGTGTAAGTCACTTCTGCTTTTAGTTTTGAAAACTCACAGTATGACACTGCTTAGTGCATGCTATTTTGGGTGCCCTGAGTAAAACTATGAACACAGGCACTTTTGTGCAAAACATCATAAGGCCTCTCTGATGTTCATTCGGAGTTCAGAATTAAAATGC
The DNA here is from genome assembly GCF_023638135.1 of Falco biarmicus. Taxonomy (NCBI): domain Eukaryota; kingdom Metazoa; phylum Chordata; class Aves; order Falconiformes; family Falconidae; genus Falco; species Falco biarmicus. Next base: position 64,635,887 of record NC_079290.1, read on the forward strand.
GGGAGGCTCCAGCAAGCAAAATACAAGCTGATTTTCTTTTTCCTAGTGGAAAAATAAAGTACTCCCTGGCAAGTAACCAAGGTGGTGGGAAGGTAATTCATTTTGTGAGAGAGTATTTTGCAAGTGAAAGGGATATGCCCTCTGTTTAGAGATTAGTCAGGAAAACAAGTGATCAATTTAGAGTAGTTACAAAAGTTAGTCAAAGAAGAGAGTTTCTACAGTCTTGGTTTTGCCCTCCAGCCTTCCCCCTGCCCCCAATTTAGTTTTAAGAATCATAAAATCTTCATACTGAGGGGGAAAAAAAAACCCAACACATGCCGAAGATAGTGGCTTCTGTCTTTACATATTTTGGGATACATTAAATAAATTCTTTACAACTCTTGCAACTGTCTATAACAGTTTATTTTTGTCTACTAGCTAATGTTTGAAAAATATAATGAACATAATCATAAAAAAAAAACCAAGCAAACAACCCTCAAAACCTTGTGGAAAAATTACGCAACAGGTTATATTTTTTTCATAGAATTAAGTTTTATCTTAAGTCAGTTTGGAAATTTTTAAACAATAACTCAATTATACCTTGTCCATTCCTTGTGCTTTCAAAAAGAAAAAAGGATATATTGGGAATAAACAAGAACTATGGATTACAGTAACATTTCTGTAATTATTATGAAGACATTTATGGTGAGATAATCTGGAGCTACATCAGTTTTAGCTCCAGGCCAAGAAGACTTCTGAGAAGTCCTAAATGGTAAAACAACAAACATGACATTTTGTCAATGTATTCTGTTAAGGATAAAACTAAAACAAACAACAACAACAAAAAAAAAAAACCACCCAAAAAACTTCTAAAACCATTTTAAATTTTCCATTCTAAAATCAGTAGCTCTAAGGAATAAATATGTTAGATTTTTTTTTTTTTTTTTTTTTTGTCCTGAAATTGCGTCCTTCAGGCAGAAATTTTTGACATCTCGAGAAAAGTTACCTCTCCCTCTTCCTTCTTCCCCATCCAATCTAGGAAAATTTAGCAACTGTTTCTATGTAGAAATTGAAAAACTCTTATCTGTACTTTTATCATATATTTTAAACATATTTTCTTCTGGAAAAGAAGGAAAGTAAATTGTGACCAGCCCTGTAGAACTGCCTTAGAATTTCAGGAATCTCATGGCCAGAAGACAAAAGATTGTGAACAAGGAACGGTGATTCTTCAGTATATGTAATACTACAAGAAGACATGACTATAGTGCTGCCAAGTCAGAGAATAAAGCAGAGCAGAGCACTGTCTGCAAAGGAAACACTTCCGGTTGATCCATATGTGAGCTCTGGTACCTTGGCTAACACCAAATCACTGTTTACTTTATTCATGTCTAGATGTCAGGGGCAAATCAGCTGGTTCCAAATAAATACAAGCCCCTCTAGTATCACAGACCTTAAATCTCGAAATGAATGGGCTTGAAATGACACAAGGAAAACTGTCCATCCATTATGTCCATCTTGACACAATTAGAAAGTCTACTCTATAAATTATTGTGTACACTATCTGGGCAGCTGGATTTTTGTGAGAATATTCAGAATTACTTCTCAGCCTTTTGAGAATGACCTCCTGACAACTTCTTGAGGACTATCTCCTCCTAACTACTTCAGTATAAGTAATACAGTTTCTGTATCAGACTGAAAATGAACACAAAATTCATCAAATTATATACAGTTTTATCATTAAGTAGATAGACGGGCTAATAATTTTTTCTCAAACCAGAGCAAACATCATAATATTATACAGCTTAAGGTTCTTTGAGAAGACTGTATTCTTAGTATTTATGAAGTTAGGTATTAAAAACAATCTGACAAAGTTTTCTTTCTGGTGCTCTTACCTCAAGCATTTCTGCCTGTGCTAGGTAAAACTTGATTTCTTTGTCTAAAGCTTGATGTAAGATTTGAGTCAAGGTATTGATATAAACTAAAATAACTTTTTCATATCTTCTGCAATTTTTATCATGGTTGGTTGTTTAAGAAACAGGAATGTTTGGGGAGAGCTGCTGTTTAGTAAGAATAGTTGCATTCTACATTTGCTTCATGGTCTGACATGACCTCTGCACAGGGTGAGGTATAGCTGATGCAAAATAGAAAAATGGGAAGAGGTGAAAGACTCTTTCTTAAGATCTGTGGAAACTGAAAAAGTGTAATTGAAATTCAGTTATGTGTTACCATTTACCAATTGGAAAAATGGATTTTTTACAAATGCTGCTTCTCACTGGCTTTCTAGCGATACAGGAGAGGTGACGTTTCATTCACCGAGCCAGAGTTAACTAGACATAGGTGTAAGAAAAGGGTAAAACCATTGTTGACAGTTGGCAAACAAGATATGCTCATTCATTAAGAATGCTGAATCTTGTCACAAGATGAAATCTAAGATGTGCCATGTGAAGGGAACAGAAATGAGCAGTAGGGATCATATAAACATGAAAGTTTCTTGGAAATGTTTGTTGGAGAACTGGTGAGGCAAACTGGCCAGAACAGGAGGGTTTTTTGACAAGGTACAGATAGAATGCAACAACAAGGAAAAAATAGATTAGTTGTGTGGTCTGCATAAGAAGGCTAGTTCACAAAGTTATAAGAAACATTTTTCAGCTGAGAAGAAAACACGTACTTATTGCCAGTACAGTGCTCCCATGGGATAAACAGTCTCTGCTTCTCTTTATCTAGGCATCTGTTAATGACAGGCAGGCTTCTTAATATTAATATTGAAAGGAAACAATTTGGGCCATCACATATTAAGGAAAACAGTTACCCTGTTAGCTCTAGCCTGATTTCACAGACCATGCTATTTCCTGCAGTGAGGGATCTCAGCAATATGGTAGCTTTCAGCAGCCACTGTCACCTTGACTATTGTCACAGCATCTCTCCAAGGTGTGTTAAAAGCTTAACATCATCTTGCTTCACAGGGGAGGCCTGTTGCTTGCTGACAGTAGAATTAATAGCACAATCAACATGAACGGGCAACCCATTTCTGAGGGAACATGTGAGGAGCTCTACTCATCGGCTGAGCAAAACCTTACTGGAGGTTTGCAAGAGTTGAGTGACCTTTATTTTACCTAAATAAATAAATGAGTTGGCATATAGACACTGGAGACTGAGACAGAAACTTAGTAATTCCAATTAAACTTTGGAGTAAATTCCTTTTTCATTATATGTATTGTGATTAAAATTAGGATTTTTATCCATCCAAAAGCTATAGCTTGAATTACGTGTTTGCTTGAGGGCAAGAACTTGATAATAAAATTGGAATTAAAATATCTATACAATTTAAAACTTGGATTTTTTTATGATATCTATTAATTCTTTTTAACGTTAAATTTAACATCAAATATAGTGACCAATCATAATTTGTGGATATATATGTTTGTGCTATAATGACTTGAAGAAAGACAGTCCTAAGAATCCAGTAGAATTAATTATCTTTTCCTAAGGAAAATCTATTACATTTTCTGAATACTAAAGAAAAAATAAAGATGGTAAACAGAATAAAGAGCACTGTGTGGAAAAAAAAAAAGAAAAAAGAAAGGATTAAAAAGGGATCAGTTCTCATTCAAGATGATGAATGAGACTGTATCCTCATCTTTGACACTTGCCTAATTGGACTGATGTCAGAAGATTTCACTCCCTTGGGTTCATTCAGTGGGACTACAGGTAAACAGATCTTCCCTTAATCACTTGCCAGTATGAGGAGAATTCAAAATACAGACAGATGCTTTTGCAAGGGCAAAATGCTTTCTTGAAAAATCTTCGAAAACTAAAAGGGGAGACAAACTGGGGGGGTGGAGGGTGGGGGGAGCTGGGTGGCAGAAAGAGAAAAACCCCTTAATTTGTTTCTTCTTATTTTATTTTATTTGTGGTTTAACTATTGTTCTACTGTGTTTGTGAGCTGCATTTACCCAATGCAGGGGTTTAGAGGAAATTCAGTGATGGGATTTCAGTCCTATCCATCTGAGGGGGAATCTCTTTCATAAAAGACAGGGAAGAAAAAAGAGATTTTATACCCAGAGCAAAACTAGATTTTTTTCTTTCAAGGTATTTTTCTCTAAAACGTGAAAAAATGAATTAATATGTTGCATGTATTAGTCTGCAAAGAATAGGAAGCCATGGGTTTATCTACCAATAAAGGTGATTAATTTAGAAAGGAAGTAGTTTTAAAAGCCTCATATTTTGTCAAAAGTTAAATGAAGTTAGTCAAATGTCTGCTGAGTTCATGGCAAGCATGTATAAGAGCAACATATGTGAAGACTTATCTAGTCATGTCCTCAGTTTTGCATAGGCATTCATCGATCCTGTGAACTAAAATTAGGGGGAAGAGGATGCATTCATTTCCCTATTTGGTATCAGAATATTATGGAGGTTATGATGTTTTTACACTTTTACACATCATTGGCATGAAATACGAGAAGAGCGAAGTTGTATTCTTTGATTTTTATATATATATATTATGTTCCCAGCTTCTAAATAATAGCTTATAACCTTTGCAAATATGACAGAGAGAAAATAAGGCAGATTATTCAAATATCAATCTGATATCAGAGTAAGCTGAATTTGCTTAGTAAGGGACTGGGAAGGAGAGGGACAGAACTCCAGGTTTCAAGGGGGATGAATCTCCCAGATCACCTATATCCAAATGATGGTTCTTGTGTTTCAATTAGGTGTTTGTCATTTGCATCAGGCTAAGCAGAAATATTCCAGGCTCAGTAAGCAGGTGGCACAACACTGCTAAAAGGTGGAGAAGGTGCTGTAAGAATAGCAGCAGTGGCGTATGAGCAACAGCAATGAGAGCATTAATAATATCTTCATATCTGGGGACTCAATACTGAATTTTGGGGATCTGTCCCGAGGGTTTTCTTTTTGTTTGTTTGATTGTTGGGACCTTTGCCATTTCTACATGGACATTTTTGGGGGATTCAGATATTCAGCTTGCTGCAGAGCAAATCTTACCTATTACAACTTAAGGGAGCCACAGCTCTGAAAGGAGCCAAGTGGAGCCAAGAGAGAAAGGAGAAGTGGGGCTTTGAGGGCTACATAGTTCTGAAATGCAATAATATTTTTTTTTAATTCCTGAGCATATATCTTGTCACTATAGATAATAAATATAGTATCAACAAATGAAAGCATTTTGTTGAATAAATGTATTTCTTTATTTTCCTTCCATTTCCTTAAGAATTCTACTGAAACTAAAATTCAGTTCCCAATGAAATGTTATAAACCACTTCTTCTGGAACAGAAGTTAGAAACTACACATAAGGCAGTGTAAATGCAAGAATGCATGGATTAATCTACAGCACCAGTGAGACTGATTTGTATGGAATTGCTTGGAATCAGTTTCAAAATCTCTTTGTGTCTTAGTTGTTTCATTATTTATCAGCTTGTGTGTTTTACATGGTTCTGTGCTTTCTGTGTTATGACATCCTTTTTTTTTTTTCTTCTTCTTCTTTTTTTTTTTTCCTCTGTTTCTTTGTTTCTTTTTTTTTTCCCCTAGAGGGGAAAGAAGTTTAATGAATTGCAACAAAGCATAATTACTTAAGACAAGTGTGTACCTAGTAGTATGTATGAAAAGTCTGTGGAAATGGTGCATAACCTTCTTAATTAAAAGAATCTGAATATCACACTGTAACCAGACCTTCCGAAAGATGATTCTTTTCTCTTTTACTTTCCCTTCTCATTACCTTTTCCTTTCCCAGTGAATATTTTTATGATATACTACGTTGTGTTTGGAAAATAATACACAGACATGTTTTTATAATTTCCTGCTTATATTCCCATGACAAGATACAATCAATAGGAGGAAATTCTGAGCAGGAAAATGTTCAAGACAATCCCCTGAAGGAATGGAGCTCTCTTATTCTCTCAGTGTTACACACTGTTTAGATATAGATTGAATGAAATTGGGGATGTCATCTCATCTCTGTCTTTAGCCCAAGGTCTCATGCTGATGATCACATTCTAAGAGCCTGAATTCAGCTGATTTCTGTGAGTAACTAGTTTATATTGTCCCACCTGTCTCTTGCAGAGGTGACAGCAGCTGCTATTAGATACAGGTCATATATAGCATAAGACAGAATTCAGTCACGAATCATTATAGAATATCTTGAAGAATAACAACACATATTTATTTCCATTTGGGTAGCTATGTAACCCTCATACACTTTTTCAAGTACATGATCAGTCTGCTACAAATATCAGAAAGCTATTTTACCTTTACGGTAGGTAGCAAAGTATGTATTAGTATACCCGTTTACATGTAGGAAAAAATGAAGCATGAATGTAGAAGAAATATTCGAAATATTAAATACAAGTTCATGAAGACCAAATATATAGCTGTGACTGATCAGCCCCATGTTCTGCTGCATTACAACCTCTCTGTAAGTACAAAAACTAGTGTAGAGATTAGTATGAGAACTGGTATAGAGATTATATGGTCAAGTCAGCCTAATTTGGAAAATACATTTATGCATAAATTTCAGTGGCAGAAAAATAATTCTGTTGGATTAGTTCAACAAAACTAAATGAAATATTCCAATTTCAGAAATGTCAATGTGTTTTGGCTTTTTTCTTTCTTTCAATTAATGCCCATGACATTTCCATTCCAAAAAGAAATGAAATTAAATAGAACAAAATAAAATAAAATTAAGGATTCGCGTCTGAAGAATTTCATAATGTCAACATTTCATTCCATATTCCACCAGCAAAGCCTAAATATTAGCTTAGAAGACAAATGTGAAAAGTGAGAACCCGTTGAGAGGAGCTGCTGGGTAAATAAATGTTCCAAGTAGCATCCCTCCTGCCAAGAGGGAGACAAAAGCACAAAACAAAATTATTTACTTTTTCTTAATGGACATAGGACAAGGTGCCCTCTCGTTATGATCCATGGACAACCCCTCATTTCTGCACTTGTTTTGATTTCTAGGTACAGGGTAGGGAATAGCAGTAAGGCAATCTCTTCTGAGCTCTGTTTTTCTTGAATGAAAAATTGGGCTTTTCTGTTACACCCTGAGAAAATGAGAAAAGCGAGGAAAAATGAAACCTTGATACCAATTACACACACACACACACACACACACACGCACGCACGCACGCACGCACATCCACCCACCCACCCACACCCACACCCACACACACCCACCCACACACACACACCCACCCACCCACCCACCCACACACACACCCACACACACACACCCCCCACACACACACCCCACACACACACCCCCACACACCCCCACACCCACCCACCCACACCCACACCCCCACCCCCACACCCACACACACCCACACACACCCACCCACCCCCCCACACACACACACACACACACCCCCACACACCCACCCACCCACCCACACACCCACACCCCCCCACACCCCACACCCACCCACCCACACACACACACCCCCACACCCACACACCCACACACCCACACACCCACACACACACACACCCACACACACACCCCCACACCCCCACACCCACCCACCCACACCCACACACCCACACACCCACACCCACACACACACACACCCACACCCACACACCCCCCCACACACACACACCCACACCCACCCACACCCACCCACCCACACCCACCCACCCACCCACACACACACACACACACACAGCGCCATTTTTTTAAAAAAAGGAATACCTGCCTCTTTTTATTTGTTGCTCTAATTCAGAAAGGAAAATCTTGGGGGTGGGGAGGGAGTTTTCTTTTCTTTGCAAATTGTGTTTTGCATTGAGGTCCAGAGGCAGACCGTTGACACAAGAGAATTTAATAAAGAGTTTACAGTTGCATTAAGGACACAACAATTTAACCTCAACTGTCATTGCATGACACTAATCCTAATGTTTTCTTGTGTTTTTACCTATAGGGTATGTGATTGCTTGCACTATACTAATACCTATTGCAGACTGAAAGGATTGCTGGTTTAGTTACATAAAATAATGACAAAAAAGCAAACCCAATCTGAATTTAAAACATTTTGGCCTCCCAAAAAGAGGGTCAAGTTAATAATTTCAGCTTAAATAATCCACTGTACGCTCTGTAAAATATCTGAAATTAAGTTTAAAGTGTGATTTATTTTTCTGTTTCTCACTGTAACGTCCACAGTGAGATTATCTTTAGTATCTGTGTACAATTGTCAGTATTAACAGCATGTCCTGCCTAAAAAGCCGTTTGAAGTTTCACTAAAATCAGCAGAAAACCCAAAGCAACCAGCAGATCAGTTTATGTGGGCTAAACATCAAAAATCTGAATTGCTCATAAACAATATCAAATTTTATGTTTTGGTTAAAAAAAAAAAACAAAAAAACCAACACAAAACCACTACCATAATTGTTATTAAAGAGTTAACATAGCATTACTTAACACAAATTAATAGCTGGTGTAATGTAATTCTGTCCTATCTAGCATCTGACACTGTTATTGACACCCTTGTCTCTAAATTGGAGAGACATGGATTTGACAGACGGACCACTTGGTATATAAGAAATTGGCTGGACGGTCACACTCAAGGAGTTGCAGTCAACGTCTCAATGTCCAAGTGGAGACCAATGACAAATGTCATTCCTCAGGGGTCAGTACTGGGACTGGCGCTGCTCAACATCTCTGTCTTCAGCATAGACAGAGAAAAAGGGTACACCCTCAGCAAGTCTGCCAGCAACACCAAGTTGTGTGATGTAGTCAGCGTGCTGGAGGGAAGGGATGCCATCCAGAGAGACCTTGATAGGCTTGAGAGGAGGTGGTTTTGTTTGAACCTCATGAAGTTCAACAAGGCCAATTGCAAGGTCCTGCACAAATGCAGTCTGGGCAGAGAATGGATTGAAAGCAGCCCTGAGGAGAAGGACTTGTGGATGTTGGTGGACAAGCTCAATGACTTGGAAATGTATGTTTGCAGCCCAGAAAGCAAACTGTATCTTGGGCTGCATCAAAAGAAGCTTGGTCAGCAGGTCAAAGGAGGTGTTTCTTCCCCTCTGCTCTGCTCTTGTGACAACCCACCTGAAGTACTGCATTCAGCTGTGGGACCCCCAGTATAAGAAGGACAGGGACCTGTGGGAGTGAGTCCAGAGGAGGCCCACAAAGATGATCGGAGGGCTGGAGCACCTCTTCTATGAAGACAGGCTGAGACAGCTGGTGTTGTTCAGCTTGGAGGAGACATATGAGGAGAGCTTCTAGTACCTAAAGGGAACCTACAAGAAAGCCGGAGATGGACTTTTTACAAAGGCATGCAGTGATAGGATAAGGGGTAATGGCTTTAAACTGAAAGAAGGTAGATTTAGATTAGATGTCAGGAAGAAATTCTATACTGTGAGGGTGGTGAGACAATGGAACAGGTTACCCAGAGAAGCTGTGGATGCCCCATCCCTGGAAGTGTTCAAGGCCAGGCTGGATGGGGCTTTGAGCAACCTGGTATAGTGGAAGGTGCCCCTGCCCATGATGGGGAGGCTTGCAACTAGGTGATCTTTAAGGTCCCTTCCAACCCAAACCATTCTATGATTCTATTCTATGATTCCACAGTCTTTAAATGTCAAAGACATGTCAGATAGATAGTACTGAGTAACTGCTGCCTGTAAAATGCTCCTATTTGATCTGTGAGCAGGATGGGCAGATGTAAACTTGCAGGAGCGGGCTGGAAATTAGGACCATACGTGGCAATCAGTTAGCTGAGGGGAATGTGCTCGAGCTTGTATAGACACAACAATTAAAATGATGAGTCATGCTAAGAGAGCATAGGGGAGTGGGGGACGGATGGTGCCAAGGAGAGATAACACCTTGCTGTTAATTGATGGCAGTTAACCACCGATCGGGGATTGCCTAGTATGCAGTGCTTAGCTTAAAGAACCAATCTGTTTAAAACGCGCAGCTTCAAGAACCAATCTGTTTAAAACGCACAGCTTCTGAAAGTATATATAAACTTGTGTTTCTGTACAATAAATCGACATTTGCTTGCATCAAGCTGTGTCCCATCTCTTCATTCGCCGCAAATTGGTGACCCCGATATAATCGGGTTAAGGATCTGATGTGAAGGGCTCTCAAATCGCCTGAGCGACTTGCAGCGAATCCCACAGAACTTTGAATGGACCACTGAAAGGGAGCGGGAGCCGGCTGGCCTGAAATCCCTCCGGAGTTGAGAGGTGAGCTGTGGGAAATCCGTAATGGGGAATCAGGCTTCGTCCCCAGAAAGAGACGTATATGGACTCATAAAGGGTCTTCTAGTCAGATCTGGGAGTCCGTGCCTCAATCTCCTCAAATGGTGACCCCTCTGGTGGTGTTCCAAAGCCTTGGAAGAATAAGGACCGAACTGGTCGATAAAAAAGACAGCTCATGGAAGAGGGCTGTGTTCCGGAGGAGACGTCTTGGCTGAACGATCGTCTTGCTGGCTGGACCAGGTGGACAACCTGCATCGAGACAGGTGAGCAGCCAAGAAACTTTAGAGACTTTGAAAGAAATGAAAGTGTGTACATACAGCAGCCAATTGTATGATGCTGCCGTGGAGGGGAACTCCATGTCGGGAATGCACTTAACATCTTGGTGGCAAATTCTGACTACTCTTTGCCAAGTGTGGACTAATTCTACTAACGGTGCTAAACCAGAGGAAGCTGTAAATTCCACCGACAGCGCAACTCTTCTCAACACACCATCAATGATGGCGATTCTGTCCACACCTCCTCTGCCCCCAAAGCTTCTGTCACTGATTGCAGCGACCCTCGGAACACAGGACCAAACACGAGAACAGGACAACTCGGACAATGATTCCATTGACACTGATAAACCTTTTGATCCAGGTCCTATAGATCTGGAAAAGGAGCTAGACCTTTCCCCCACCCCCACCCCCCCTCGTCTCTTCCAATGCATTGATTGCCTTTTGGGGGAAGGTGAATGGGGGTCTGAGGGATTGGTGGCAGGAATGCAAGTGGGAAACACTTAAGTGAGGTGTTTTGGGAGTCGCTATGATAAACATGGTTATCTAGTTTTTAATAGGTGTCTGCATGCTTGTAGAGATATATAGATAAGTAACTACATGACTGATTTTTGCCCTGAGCCTGGTGGTTCATATAGCTGTGGTTTGTGTCCGGGCTCAGAGATGTAAATATGGGCTTCTCTGTTATGGTAAAGTGTCTCTGGTTGCATAAAAAAAGAGGGAATGAAGGGAATGACCCCAGAGGTATGTTCAGAGAAAGCATGCCATGTTTCGAATGTATGTGGGGAATGAAGAATCTTACTGAAAGCCTTGATATTTGGGATAATTGATTACCTATGTATAATGTTAATCCAAAAGAAGTTGATATTGTTTATACTTTGAATGTCGATAATTGTCTTTCTGTAGATGCTAATGTAGTAGGAGGCTATGATGGGAACGTATTGCAGTGGTTCTTCTCTTATCCAGAGTAACAGCAGGGAAAGCATTAAAGAGTTAAATCACCTTGTCTGTTAGGCAGTTAAGAATGTGAGTCAAAATTGCCACTGCTTTTTGTTGTTGGTTCAAGGACATGGCTGTGAGGATTTTGATGGTATGTGCTGCGTGGATTTTAGGCACCCCATTGCAGCAACATGTTATCAAAATCTGACAAAATGTCAGCCTTTTTGGCATCCATTCACTCAGTTGGCAGTATTGTTTGTTTGCTATTACCTTGGTTGCTGTCATGTTTGCAAGGGCCCTGCAGAACATGGCAAGACTGGTACTAGCTGTTCAAAAACAAAAAGGGGAAATTGTAAAATTGTACGGAACAGAGACAGTGGGTTGTTTTGACATTGGTAATATGTCTTAGTTGCTTTTTTTTATTTGTTCTATTACGAAAACTAATGACTCGTTTGGTTTCAAAGGTTCTTTTTGTGCAACAGGAAGGGAGAGATGCAGGAGCGGGCTGGAAATTAGGACCATACGTGGCAATCAGTTAGCTGAGGGGAATGTGCTCGAGCTTGTATAGACACAACAATTAAAATGATGAGTCATGCTGAGAGAGCATAGGGGAGTGGGGGACGGATGGTGCCAAGGAGAGGTAACACCTTGCTGTTAATTGATGGCAGTTAACCACCAATCGGGGATTGCCTAGTATGCAGTGCTTAGCTTCAAGAACCAATCTGTTTAAAACGCGCAGCTTCTGAAAGTATATATAAACTGGTGTTTCTGTACAATAAATCGACATTTGCTTGCATCAAGCTGCGTCCCGTCTCTCCATCGCAGCATAAACTTATCTAGCTTCATTGACTGCTGTGTAGTCCCAACCAATTAGAAGACCCTGATGTGAATACTACGTGAGCAACAGCATGGAAATGTGTTGACCTCTAAGAGTCAGGGGCACAGTCAACTAAGAGACAAGACTTTGTGTGATAAAACCTGAGGAGAAAAATCAGCCTAGTTTCCCAGAGATATTTTATAGTAAACTAAAAGTATTCTTAGAGGTTCTTCCTTTTTAAACCATCATCTGTTCATGTGTTTTACCATTTGATACCAATAGAATAAGATGTTCATATGGAATTAATTTTTATGAATGTGTGTTATTAAAGGGCTTTACCCACTGGAGAGAGACAAAGAGATATGTGTGTGTAGTTGATAGTGGAGCATCAAAAGGACACTGAAAATAGAGTAAAACTATAAAATAAAGATTTTAAGCTCTTTGGTGGTTTGTTATTTGTTTTTGGTTGGGTTTTTTGGTTTTTTTTTTTGGAGGGGGGAGCCTATTATTACAAAACAGGGGGGAGCCTATTATTACAAAACAGCAGAGAATAAACAACAAAGCAGGGCAAAAAGCAAGGCAAAGATGGAGAAGCAATCTTGTCAGTGACAATTTCACGGTATTTAGCAACCTTTCTGCCAGCTACTGGAGAACAGAAAAGGAGCAAAGGACAAAAATGGAGGGAAAAAAAAAAAAAAAAAAAAAAAAAAAAGGAGAGAGAGATATTGAGAGAGAGTGGGGGAAACAGGCAGATTTCCTCTTCACAATTATGCAGAAATCTAGCCAAAATTAAATAAATTGTAGATGCAGTAAGTAGGCTGGGGAGATAGGGTAGGGAGAGACTGACTGTCCTAAATTAAGAACATCCAGTTCATCTTTCCAAGGATAAATCAGATGGAGAAACTATGACTGGATCATCTTGGACACTAGCCAGAAGGAGGACCAGTTTTTCTGGCTGTTGGTAGAAAGAGAAGAGCAACCTATGCAAAGCACAGCAAGATCTCAGACAGATGATGTGGGTAGCCCAGGAGCAAGGTCAGCCCTGCCTTGGGTGCTGGCCAGCTCACTGGCAACCAGATAGAGAACAGCTTGTGCAGCTGTCAGGCCACTGCCTTCAGGAACCATCCCACCTCTCGTGCAAACAGCCAGGCTGTGGGGTTTCACACAGGGAAGGAGGCTGATAGGAGCAGAAGCTATCATTGCCACTGGATGACTCTACCCTTTAGAAGGGGTTTAGGGATTCAGGAAGCTAAATCTGTCAAGGGTACAACAGAGACACTTGAATTCTATTGTTTGGTACAAAATACTGAAGCTCTACTTTTTTTTGACCTTGGCCAAACACCTTGCCTCCTGAAATGCAAAAGACATACAATATTATTACTCAAATTGCCCAGTGTTTTCAAGATCACCAGTAACATTATAGGTCCAGTCCCAAATATGACTGCTCCTTAGAGAACTTAAAAGTAGCACTCATATTGTTACTGCTAATAAATTAAAATGTTTGATCTTTATTTCACAGGGGGGGAAATGAAACATCTTGCAGTGTTCACTTAAGATAAAATGTATTGCATAACTTTCATGGCTATAGTACTGTTATTTATTGGTGGGTTTTGTTAATTGTTTAATTCTTTAATTGTTGGTTTAATTGCAACATGATAAATTAAAGTAATGCTTAAATTGCAGCCCCAAAATAGTACATTTGACTACTGGCCAATTTTTTTCCCATTTTTTTTTTTTTTTATATGTGAATATTTTATAAACTGTAAAGGTTAAAACTTCCTTTCTTTTCAACAGAAATGTCATGCTTGTATCTAAATGCAGACTTGAATTTCAAATGTTTACACCATAAAACTGTGCAAAGATGCATGAGATAATGGGAACCTGAGTTAGTAAGCCTAGAATCTAAGACACAGATGTGATATATACATAGATTCTTCCACAGACACCAAGTACCAAAGGTACCAAAAGGCAGGGTTTATTTGCCTGATTACTCTTCTGAGCTTATGTGATTGTATGTACCCTCATGTCCTGGTTTTGGCTGGGGTAGAGTTAAATTTCTTCACAGTAGCTAGTATTCAGCTATGTTTTGGATTTGTGTGAAAAGTGTTGATAGTTCAGAGATGTTTTAGTTATTACTGAGCAGTGCTTACACAGAGCCAAGGGTTTTTGTGCTCCTCACCCACACCACAAGCGAGCAGGCTGGGGGGACACAAGAGGCCTGGAGGGGACACACCTGGGACAGCTGACCCCAACTGATCAAATGGATTTCCTGTATCATATGATGGCATGGTCAGCATATAAAGCTGAGGAGGAAAGAAAGTTTCCTCCAGCATTGATATCTTCATTTTACCATCTCTATAGAATTATAGTTTCTCAGTGAAGTGAATTTTAAAATCTAAACATTGTTTCATATCTTTGCTACTATCAGTCTGGACTGTATTTGTTATGAAGAAACCAGCAATTTCAAGATTTACAGCTCATTAATTTAAGTTATGTTACAGAAAATAAAATCAAATGGCACATGTCATTGTAAATTCTGTCTTACAAATGTGTTCCAGGCCTGACCTGTGAGAGAATAATTTCTGCATAGTTCTCCACATGGGCCTATATTAATAGAAACAATATCTACTCTACTGGAGTCTACCAAGACAATCAGTTTAATCAGTGTTCTGTTATCTTGACTTTTTGGATGACTTCAGAAAAATTAATCAGCCAGTCTGTGATCCTACAAATCAACATCAAGTGTCTTCTTAGGACCATCTCTTTCAAGAAAACAAGCACAGCTGTCTAGCTCAGTAGAATGACATCATTGCTTGTAATGAGCTACAGGCTTTGTGTTAAGAAAGCAACACATGCTCTAGGACTTACAAGGCTTTGTCTGGACTCATCCTTGAAGACCTTTTTTAGCTTGTTTAACCATAAAAGCAATTATCCAATTATCAGATTTGTAATTATCAGATTTTTTATCTTTGTTTAGTTTTGTACAATTTTGTAACTATGTTTACCTATGCATATGTGTTTATGTGTATAGCTATAAACACTTTGGTAGCTGCTTGACACTCATACTCAGCAACTTTTTGGTGTAGAATGAACTGTCTATGACCCTGAAGGGAAATGCTGCATAGAGGAGGGGAGGCATGGGATAAGAACAGAGGCCTTATAATTGTGGGCATAGGATGGCACCAGAGATGACCTGGGTAAACATGTAAAACATACCATATACAGTGTATTTGGATGTTACACAGTCTTGCAGACTAAGGAAGAAAGAGCAAGGTACTACAAAAGTAAAAAAAAAACCCTCCACTCAGGCAGTGAGGGGGAAGATGTTATCCATATGAACATTTAGCTCCTTCCAGTGAAGGGCTGCAAATGCTAAAGTTTCAGTGTACAATTTCCCTCAATCCAAGGCCATTGACCTCAGCACCCAGCAGGGCAATGGAGGGGTGAACCTTTGTCAAAGAAAAGTGGAGCATATTAGGAAATTTGAGCATATTAATTTTAATTGTATATCTTTTGAACTACAACTTATCAAGATATTAATTAGGGTAATTATTATTATTTCATCAGACTCTGGAGACTAACTACAGTAATAAATTCTTGCTTTTGAAGATAACGTGTTTGTCACCCTTTGTTCATAACAAGATTTGGTAGTAATTAATTCAAAGGAATCCAAGCAACCTACTCAACAACTTGGATACACCAAACCGGTAGCACATGTACGCATGTGACACAGTGTTTCAGAGTTTGAGAATCTTTGTTCATCAGATGAGTTAATATTTTCCATATAACATGAAGTTTTTGAGATTATGAAGCAAAAAAGTAAATGCTTATGAGTAATTTATATTACTTTGTTTAGCACTTTGAACAAAGCAAAAAAATATTGATATATACTCTACATATTCAATTATTAAAAGAAAAAAGTAAGAGTAAGCTTCATTAATTTAATAAATCTTTATCTGAATATAATAAGCAGTAAACTAAATTCTTCAAAAAATGGGATGCAAACAATGTATTACATCAATTGATTGGAGTAAAAATTGTTATTTCCTCTTGGATCGTAAAACTCTGGAACCTACATGGTAGGAACATTGACATTCAAATATTTCTTCTTTAACACAGTAAATAAATTCAGCTTGTAGGCTAGTAATGATATTACCAGTGAAATTTAGATGTTTTTGTGATTAAATGCCCAAAGAATCTCTCATACAAACATCACAGATTAATTTTTCTCAATTAATTTGTCTGACTAACCAGCTAGGGTGGGTATGCGAAGTATTACATGCCAGTAGGACTATTTCAAAAAGGCCATCTTCAACAACAGCAGAAACAAAGTATTCAGGATAATATCCTAAGATTCATCAAACAAGGCAGTGAGGCTTTCTCATCTTTATGTTTTAATGTCACATAACAGAAAATTTACGTATCATAGCTGTCTTGGTTTCAGCTGAAATGATTTTCTTCTTAATAGCTGGTGCAGTGATGTGTTTTGGATTTGGTGTGAGAGCAACGCTGATAGCACACTGATGATTTTAGTTGTTGCTGGGGAATGTTTATACTAAGTCAAGCACTTTTCAATTTCTCGGGCCCTGCCAGCGAGAGACCTAGAGGGGCACGGGAAACTGGGAGGGGACACAGCCAGGACAGCTGATCTGAACAAGCCAAAGGGATATTCCATACCATATGATGTCACGCTGAGTTAACAAACTGGGGGAAGACCAAGGAAGGGGGGGGGGGGGGGGGAATGGATACGTGGAGTTACAATGTTTGTCTTCCATTTGTCTTCCCAATTATCTGTTAGGCTTTGATGGCACCCTGCTTTCCTGAAGATGGCTGAACACCTGCTTGCCAATGGGAAGTAGTGAATGAATTCAAAGCAAATTTTGCTTTGCTTCCATGCACAGCTTTTGCTTTACATCTTAAACTGTCTATCTCAACACACAAGTTTTCTCACTTTTACTCCTCTGATTCTGTCCCCCGTTCCACTGTGGGGGCAGTGAGCAAGCAGCTGTGTGGGGCTTAGTTGCCAGCCAAGGTTAAACTATGACAATAGCTTAGCACTTTTTTCAGCCTAAAATTTTACAATCATTCTTAGAATAAGCAATATAGAAAGGGAATGTAAAGCTGCTCAAAACACAATTTTTAAATAATAAAATTAACATTCCTTATTACAAGGAATAATATTCATTCTCTAGAGGTTGATGAGAAGATGTTTTATTTTCAGTTGTATTTGACTTTCTTCCCTTTTTGTTTCTAAGGCCAATACATTGTCACAAACCAAGTCACTCTTTCATGTTATGTCTTTACCACTTCATTTTATTTCATAAAGCCTTTAAACTACTAGAAATGTAATTATGTAATAATTAAGGGCACAGCTCGATAAATAAATTTATTCTGAAGTGCTACCCTACTGGGTTAATAAATTATTTTTTTTTCATATTATGTGCAGTAACATCTAGGAGACTCTAAAAAATAACATTTTCATTGTGTTAGGTACTGTACATACAGAGAAAACAGTAAGTTCCTTCATAAAAAAAAAAAAAGTAAATATTTTAATGAAAAATGAGAATTTCTGCTGCTTTTTTTAAAGGTTAAGCCTGATATTCTTAAATTAAAATCATAATTCATCATCTGTATATGATCTGTTAATTTTAAACATAATCAGGAAAATATCAGAAAATTTATTTTCTATCAATGGTAAAAATAAAGATTGCAAAAGTTTGTATGTTCACACCAGAGCGCTTCCTTGTCATCTTTGAATTGTCCAGTATCTGTGAGTCTGAAAAGCTGGAGATTTTCCAAGAACATATGTTTGTATAAGGTTTTGAATATTCTGCTCAGTGACTTTATCAGATCAGACACAGGAAAGAAAGTTATGAGATCTCAGCTTCTGTGCCTTGCCATTCAGGAGGTATAGCTGTAAGCACAAATGAAAACTAAAAGCTTAGGTTTTCATTCATATTTTTAAAAGTAAAAAAATGTATATCCATGTCTATTTTGTATTCAGTTCTTGATTAATTCAAATTACTTTCCTGGTCTGTAAGAAAAAATAAAAGTTATCTAGGTCTTTTACACACATAAAATGGATTTTGACTGTATTTGAATGTGTTTCTACTATATTAGTAATTTATACAAGCTTGCAAGCTATGTTATTCATAACTGAATGTAATTGCCAGCCTTCTTTACCTAAACTGTAATAAACTTAGCAGGCATAACCACTTACAACTGTCTTTAAAGATGTTTGTGCATGACCATGCCTTCTTCAGGGAATGTTTACACCCATGACTTTCAAGGTTACTAAAGTTACATTTAGCAGAAAGTTGAAAGAGATCCAGTATGAGTATGCAGAAACGCTGGAATAGCTACACTGGATGAGACCAAGGTCTAGCCAGAAAAGGAGTCAATCTTCAACAGCTGGTGATGTTAACCTATTCCAGGAGTTATGAAAATGCTGTACTAAGTGATTGTGAGATAATATGATTTTTTTTTTTCCTGAGCTATCTGTATCGAGAGCCTGATCAAATCTTTAGGTGGTTTCATGTTTCTTTGTACCGTTCAAATATGCACATAGCTTATGTGCTGATATTGACCTGATCTTGCAGACAAAGAAAAGCAAAAAATGTTTCCTGCAGAGTAGGGTAGATGTGGAAGAGAGGTCAAGTTTTTCACATGGTGGTAATACTGTACACTGGCCTGAATAACTGAAGCCTTTCCACAAGGTAAGTTGAAAGTATGTGTCATGATCCCCACTACTGGGGGTGAGGGACTCTGCTTGGGCACAAGGGCTAGTTAGACTGCATTGCTTGAAGAAATGGAGAGCAAGTTAAGATCTGAGCAAATAACTCCAGCAAAGTTCTAATATGTAAAAAAATGTTAACTCAGAATTTACTATATGACCCATAACATGCAAGACTTGGGTTCAGAATTGTTCTATTTCTTGGGTTTGCAGCAGGTGCAGTAGCAGTCCAGGGGTTGGAGGTATTTCCAAGCCTGATGTAAATAAAGTATCATAAAGGTGCTGCTCTTAAACTAAAAATCTCTTTATAGTAAAAGGCTAAACCAGTTTTCCAAAGTATAGCTAAAAAAGATATTAAAAAGTGTGGGGGAGGGGGGGGGGGGGAGAAAAAAAAAAAAAAAGGAATACTTAGCTCTGTGCTCTGTGTAGAAGAGGAGTTATCAGGAGAAAGCAACACCTTTACACATGCAGCACAGATATCTCCTAATTCTAGTACATCCAAATTCCTGCTCAGGATAATGGCAATATGTTATGATTGCTAGTTTCCTTTTGGTCATTGAATTTTTGAAATAAAGTTGTCAATGGAAGCAGATGATAAGGAGTACTATTAACCCCATCAAGTTTATCCATGGTGAGAAAAATAGTAATCTGTTATAAGCTAAGAATCAACTATACAGTAAAAGAAACAAAATCAGCTACCTAGTAAAAAATATATTGATATGGAATATAACTTGATATTAGAATGGAAGGCTGGAAGTGGGTTATTATTTTTAAATATGGCACCAAATTAAGGAACAGTTGGTGTTTGCAAAGAACAGATGTTAAAGATCATTATTATAACCACTGCAATATTGTATCTTATAATCAGCAATATATTAGCACAAAATAGCATGGAAGCAAAAGGAAACCTATGTTGACAATATTGAGTTTTATGGGCAAAAAACTGTCTTGATTAATGTTAATTGAGATCTTAAAAATATAGCATATACCTTAAATAATCTCAAAAAGTCATGCTTTGCTCATAAAAAGAGGAAGTAGAAATAAAGTTCACCAAACTCTCTTAATACAGAAAGAAGCATAAAGAACTCTGAGAGTGACACCTCATTATGTAGTGCTAAGTGGGAAAGAGCTTCTCACATCTGCAATGAAGCAGATGACAAACATCATTATTGTGAACATCAGTATCAGCATCTAAGTTATACGGACATTTGAACAGCACAAAGGTACTACTCCCAATGGGAGATGTCACTGCCTGCTGCTAGCCAGCCAAGGGAAAGAACAACATTTCCCATACCCCATTTTAAATACACTCTTTTGGAATCAATGGGCCATTCAATGGAGAAATTAAAGGAAAGATATGAAAATTTAAACCAGCAAAGTATCTAGCTCACAGCATAGATAGCTAATATAAGAAACACAAAGAAATTACTTGTCAGAAAAGACATACACAAACAAAGCTCAGGAAATTTCTGGAAAACAAAACCAAACAAAATTGTTTCAAGACAGAATGTGTCCTAGCCTTAGTAACTCTGGGGTAGATTCAAAGACGGAGGGGGTGGGGGGATGGGGGTGGATATTGGGTGGTTGTTGTTTTGTTTGGGTCTTTTTTTTTTTTACTTTTTTTTCCTAGAGGTATGGACTGTCAGAAGTTGGAAGACTAGATGGGTTTTGAGAAAGAAGTTCTGATAATGATCTGTCTTGATCCTCCCTACTTCTGCCTTTCCCCCCACTCCACCTCCCCACAACTGGTTTACAAAGAAGACATTATCAAAGAAGGTATGCATCTTCTTTTTGTTGATGATAGCAAGTTTCAAAACTATAGGCTACTGGTTGGAAAAAAAAGGCAAACAACATATCCATGTAAATTAGAATAAAGGCACTGGAGTTTTTCCATTTTACATGGGAGAGCCTCAGCTACTTGCACCTGTGTGCAAGGGTTTGGGCCATTGCTTTCAGGCACTTAAAATATCTTTTACAGCTTAAACCTGAGTTGGCAGTCCCAAGTTTGTGGTTTAGTACTGCTGCTTATTGTATTTTATTTTTTCCTTTCCTACCTTCTAATGAAGAAATCGAATCTGCAAGAATAAAAAAGGCAGAAGGGTAAAGACATATAATGTGATTCATACAAAAGTACTGTAAGTGGCTCATTTAGATATAGTTTTGACATATGGGCTAAATTAAGACTTTAAATTGTGTAATACATCTTTTAATGCAAAAGAAATAGAATAAATGGGACTCAATTAATGAGCAGAAAACATAAAAGACATTCTGGAAAAGCTATAAATTGCTTACTAAAATAAACTGGCAAAATTAATAGATAATGACTCTTGCAGCTCACTGTCATGTCCTCTTAACCACAACATCCATCAGATAAAAAAGATGCTTACACCCAGTTATTTTTCTTATTGAACCTACATGGGTGAACACTGAGGAGAATAATTGAGTGTCCTTAATTGCCAACACAGTGGTAAAGCAGGACTTTGGAGAAAAAAAAAATAAATAAATAGATAAATAAATAAATGAAAGCTTATCCTTCCAGCTGCATGTGTTCACCTGTGGCTCCCTGCTTCTGCAGTAACAAAGAGGCATCTATCAGCAAGCTTTTGAAACCTCAAGGTGAGGGGGTAGATTCTGGTCCCTCCTTCTGTTCCAGGAAGGGTCCGCCTGCCTCCCATGTTGATCCTTCTGCAAGAGCAGGTGACCTGAAGATGGATGGCAGAGCAACACCACAGGAGGCAGCCCTGTGGGAAGGGGAGAAGCACAGCGAGAGGCAGGGAAGGGGCAGGTGTCTGCTGCAATTTACTGCCACAGGTGCAACCTTCCCCAGAGCCAGGGAGGAGAGACACAAGGCAGCAGGACACATCACTGTGTGCTTAGCCACAAAATGATTAACACAACAGATTTTATTTTCCTTCCTGTAAATGTTGATGCTACTTCTATTACAATCTTCTGAGATAAAAATTCACCTCAGGCTGCAGCAATTTTATTTCATGCTTACACAGGAAAAACTGATGAGGTGCTGTGATTATTTATATAATCTAACTAACAACCCAAAACAATATATAGTTCTGCTACATGTGATAGTTACCATCTCATCTTTTATTAGTGAACTACTGTTTAGCTCCTAAAAGAGCAACAGATTCCTTTTTTTATTTTTTCATTTTTTCCTTCATTCTTTTTTATTTTTTTTCTCAAGACAGGTATGTATAATACAAAATATTAAAATTATTTCCGTTCTTTGACCTATTTGTATGAAGCTTTTTTCTTGTTGCAGTATTTTTAATTGCTTCTAAGGCAATCTAGCCAACCATGCACCTAATGCTCCACTGCTCTAAGCAGGGCCTTAGACATCAGTGAACCTTTTTGTATTATCATTGATTTTATCGGGTTTCTGGCATAACTACAGTCCTAGGGTGGGGCTTTTTCTCCTACCTCCCTTGTTGATGGTTATCATACACATGGTACTTTTTGATTATCATCTTATATGTCATTTACTATAACAATGTTTCCGAGGTGGCTAGAATGATCTCATTTATTGTTTACAGAGCAGATTCTCTGTGTATGCAAACATTCCTACTTTTCCCCATTAATTCTTTTTCCAGTTCTGTTTTACACACTATTGGAAATGGCCATGCACTGATATTTCAGAGGCACAGGAGAAGAGAGGAATTACATCAATAGAAGTAAACCAGGCACAGTATGCCCTAACATCAGACTGCAAATTATGATCCAAAGGGTCCTTAATCTAAAACTCAGCAAAAAGAAAAGATGACTTTTTGGAGAGAATGTAGGCTCTGGCTTTCAGTAAGCTTCTAATGACAATAGACATCCATATCTTTCTTCAAAGTGTTTCAGATTTGGCAAACTCATCTTTTCACTAAATTTCTCTTTAGCAGAAATGTTCACATCATTTCTAGTCCTTTATAAGCCCTGTCATTCAGCTACACTGGGCATTGCTGTTCTTTTAAAGTGATGGTGTCTTTGACAGGGAACACATGGGATGTTGTGGGGAGGACAGGGTTGCAGTATTTCCACAGTGACAGTGGAGAAGGATTACAAATGGAGGGAGAAACATGGCAAATTATAAGTCTGTGGACATATCACCCAGAAACATAACTATCAAAAATTAAACTGCTTATGATAAGCCTACAGAAACATGGACATTTGGAGGTCTTTATTTGTACATTCTATTTCTATGTGCTATAGATATCTATGTTTTCTTTCCCACCTTGCCTCACCCCATACCTTTTTCTCCAGAGGAAAAGACTGAGAGACCTGGCCACTTAGGTATCTTTGCTTTCTTTTAACTGCACACAGTCACAGGCCTGAACCTTTCTATCTGTAGTGTATTTGTGGTTAATTGTGTTACTTTGCTTTGGTTACAGTTTACCAATTTTACATTTAAAGCAAAGATTTTTCTGTTTGTTTTGGGAGCTTCATGCAACTACATAATATCAATATTGTTTGGTCATTTCCACAATCCCAGAGTTAACAGTGCAATGACTTAGATGAAAGTTGGCACTACAGCAAAATGTGATTGAGAGCAAATATTGGAGTCAAATGCTTGAATGTAAGGGAAAAACAAGCTGTTTTAAAGGAAATTAAAATATCACAATAAGGGTAACATTTCAAGCAAATGGGTAGAGATAGATAAAGAGCATTACATGTGAATGTTGTTGAACCACCCAGGCAATAAGATCATATTATGGATATGACAATTGTTCCATAGAACTGAAGAAAAGCTCATCATGCAGAATATTTTGAAATACATACCCAGTTATTTTGGCATTTAATAAAGAAACTTAATCATGATAGGGAAGTATGTTACTAAATGAATGACGTAATGATGCCTTAAGGTCCATCCCACTTTTGTTTCCTGTGATTCCAGGGTTCTGGGATATGCGGTCATCATGTCTTTTAATATCAGAAGGTTGCCAGAACAATTTGTTCCAAAAGTCAGTTTTCAACAGCGTAATAATTGTCCTCAGCCAATCCTTCTGCCCATTATCTGTCTCTTAGAGCTTTATTTATAATGCATGGCTGAAAATATTTTCAGTCTTCAGTAGTTTTTAAGCCCATTGAATGAAATGCGGAAAGAAGCACCCTTTTATTTTAAACTTTCTCTCTGAAATCTTTTAAATTTTCTTACATCATTGACCTCAGAATGTGGGGTTTATTCCATTCCTGTTCATGCGCTTTTGTAATCTCTTATCAACATCAGATAGCCTGGCATCAAAACTAGTAAGGACAGTGATTTTGATTTGCACTAGTGACTACAGCAGCTGGACTTAATTTGAAACTGTGGCCTCATTCTGAGTTGATTATAAGATCTGTAAAAACATAATGCTTTCTTTCCTTTCTAGATCATGAAGACAGTCTAGCAAGGGGTGACCTCAACTTTCACAGTTACATCCAACATTTGGTTTTGAATATCAGTGAAATAGATCAATAGTTTTTCTGTTAATTTAAAAACATTCCCGAGGCTTCAGACCCTGGTCGGATAGAAATTACAGTTTTGAGAACCTGTCAATGGATGTGCCGTTCACTCCTACACAGAATTAAATAACTATGTCAAGTCAACCAAACAAAAGAACAAGCCAGAAAGTTTGTTTCACATATTTACATAAATGCATGTATTTTTACATTAAATATTTGAGAGTGGAGTACTGCTGCCAGAGTGTGAGGCTTATTTTTAATATGGAAGTTTATCCATTTTAAATAAAAGACCCTGCACAATGCCCAGATGCTTCTTCTGCTCAAAAATAAATAACCTAGTGGCACTTATGGAATATCCTAAAGTACTCTACATCAACAAAAGTTACTATCGTAGGTATTTGAGTGAATTTTTATTTCACACTAGATTATTATTTATGTCATCCCTGCAGAGATATGACTCTTCTACAAGATGTTTCCATTACAATTTATTAGGTTATTCCTAATGAGTTAGCTTCTTTCTTTCCTTGCACTTTTTTCCCCATAGTAGCAGTAGTTACTAGATAAAATACTATTTTTAAAACAGTGTACCTCAGTGACATTTTGTAATGGAGAGTATGTTTCTGAAATGTTAGAAGAGCAACATTTAGCAGATAATATCTCATAAAGGTTGACGTACTCTCTATTTTTCATGAGGTAGTACAGTAAGAAGCAACATGATAAGTTGGGAGAAAGAACAATGAAGTGGTAATGACCTGCACAGAAATGAAAAATGGAGGGCAAGAGGTTGAGTGACCTTGCTCTGTCATATGTGTGTCATACTCCCAGACCAATGATCAATTCTAGGACAGGCACTTGCCTTAGTGACCTCAACTTGATGCTGCTGGTGGGTGTCAGTTACTGTAGCAAAGAATAAAAGAAGAGGTGGATTACTGAAGAGAAGAGAATGGAGGGGAGAAAAAAGACTGACAGTTGGGTAGAAATCTCCAGATAGCATGAATCCTTGCAGAAGGGCTGTTGACCCAGCAAGTGTCATATTTGCTGAGTTTTCTTTCTTTTTTGGTGTGTGTGTGTGCAATATCATGAAGCTTCATTCTCATACCAAAAGCTGTATTTCACATTTGTGTACAGCCTACTATGCTTTCTGAATTGTAAAAATAAGAATTATTCTGATGAAAGCATAATTGAATTCAGCACTTACATGTCTCTAAAATAGAAGTCAAACAAAGAAATAGCTTAGCAATGCACAGCAATACTTTGCAAAGAAAAGGAAACGTGTTTTGTTAATTAACTAAAGATCGTATCAGATACAAGATTAAATAGCCAAACTGTTTTATTCTGGGTTTCAGTAGACTGTGGGTCTTGCTGAACTCCAGTATTGTCAGGGAGATGCTTGAATAACTACCTTTGTTCCAAGTTTCTTCATTGTCTAATCCATCAGTTGTGGTTTTGATCTAAACTAGAAACCCTGTAATTGATGTAATTTTTATCTGCATTCCATATTAAAACCAGAACAGCAACAGAACAACTCAGGATGAGAATATTTAATTGCTTCTTCTGTGTAAATTGAACGCAACCCCAAAATGAGTGATCTAGCTTTGTGAAGTATACAGTGATAATAAAATGTGTTTAAAAAGATGCAGTGATATATACATAACCATTAAAGATATGAAGATAGATCTAAAGATATAAAGGTAAAGATATAAAATAAACTCCACATTTCTTCTATAATAGAGAATTTTCACCTTCCATGTTTACCTATGGGAAATCTCATGAGGCAGATCAGATGAATTCCTTAGTCACTGCTAAACTGTATTTTAATGTCCAGGAGAAGTTCTAATGTTGTTTCAAAAATCCTTTATATTTTCAGCCCAATTTAACTTTAGTCTTTAATGTCTGTCTTTTCACACTTGAACATGATGCCCAAAAGGAGTATTTTATTTCAGCATAAAGAAAAGCTTCCTTCTTGAATGCTTTATATTGAACAAAATACCTATCCATGTAATTCTGCTTGGTGAATACAATCTTAAAGCACTATGCATGCTTGTTGGGTTTCTCTAATTGAGCAAATATGAATTAGTGTGAGCAAGGGCTATAGCCTGGTTCTAAAGCATTGTTATGGGTGTTTTGCATGTTGTAGCTTTGTTACTTGCTGTTCTCTTTAGTGGTTATTCCTTCTTTTTTCACACTTGCTGGACACAGGCAGCCTCATATGGTATTGGGAGATTACACCCTCTGCCAAGCAGCATGTCTCTGCCCTGGAGGATGCTGAATAGTGCATCTGAGCCAGTTAGGAGAACACATCAAAATCTATGCTCTCACTGGATTGCCAATGGTACTTACACCCTCACCAAGCAAAGGTTTCAAATCTTTTACCTTCTTTCTCTTTTAATGAATCTTTCTCTTCTCGTGAGAGCTCTAACTGTATTCTGCTCTGTGTTTAGTTTTGTGGAAGAGCCATGTTTAGGTTTATGTAAATAAGAGTTACGGAAATAAAGTAAGTGCCAAGACCTTGAAAATGTATAGGCAGACAAAACTACACACCCAGGTACATACACATATGCACACCTATTTGCATCCAAAATCAATACTGACAAGCATTGCTACTTTTTCCTGCAAACAGGAAAACAGAATTTCACACAGATTATTTTGAACTTGGCAAAGATCAGTTAATGAAAGAAATAGTTTAAAGGCTAAAACGCATGGATCATGTGAAAGTTGACTGCCTTTATCATGAAAGTGGACTGTTATCAATGCAAGCAGGCATCTGGCTGTATTCACTTTGATTTACTCTGCTAGGCTTTTTTACAGATGTATAAGTATTTTACCAAGACAAATAGAGTGGTAGATATAATAAACTAAATGCTCATTGTATCAGAAAGGAATGGTGTGATGATCTCGCTGAAGAAGTAAAAGCCCCATAAGATACAGTTTTCAGCTCTCCTAAAAGATAGACTCCAAAGACTGAATAAAAATTAAAAATCATTCTGGAAAACAAGAAGCAGTGACAAAGGTGCAGGGACAGGGCAAGAGGGCCAGCTCTGTTGGGGTGAAGGTTCATCAGACCTGCCCTCCCCTCCGCCACCAGAAGTAGCTCAGCAAATGGTGGCAGATGTCACCCTGACAGGGAAAGTGGCAAGCGGCCATCTCATCTCTGCTTGCAACTTCTTTCACAAGAGTCAAGCTGTTTTTTCCACTCCATTCAGCATGTTTGTGAGTGCTGGGTTTGTTCAGAAGACAAAAAAGGGCAAGAGCTCTAGAATTCAATAGAAGGTCAGAATCGCAATCTTTTTTACTGGGTCGGGCTTCCTTTTATGCTGTGACATCTGGTGCCGTTACCAGAACAAATTAGAGCAATTCAAACCACCAGCAGGGGAGAGTGGCTTTTCTGTTTTTCATACAGCAGAGCTACAAATTTGAGAAGGGGCTCCCGACGACTCAGCATAGCAATAGATTTGCTACACTTGTTTTACAGATTCACACAGCAACAAATGTAATCACTGATTAACTTAAACATGTCCATCCTTCAGCACAGCCTCCACAAAGCGAAGAGAAGAAATAATTACACTGATGAGTTTGCACTTCATTTTCAGCCTGTTACAACATGAAGCACTGACAGTTCCAAGGAGGCACACTGCAGAATACATAGCATGCTTCCCCTTGCCTTGTCTGGCATTTTAATATCTGTGGCTAATTTAATTGTTTTAAATTCTGTATTCCAGTAAATAATAACAAATATTTTACTTATAGATAAGGGTGTAGCCTCCTTAGATGATTTGGAATCTGAAGTCAGTGACTGATATTAAATGTTTTTGAATATTTGGCCATTTTTAAGGCTTAGTGTTCATATTCTCCATTTCCTCCTATACTTAAATGTAACCAAATTGTTTCTACTGTCTGCAGACAGGAGAGCTGTGCAGTTAATACATCTTCTAGGTACATTAGCTGCAGGCAAAGCCAGGTCTTACACATGTAATCTGTACTTGTTAGTGGGACTCTTCTGTAAAACAATTTATTGTGTCAAATTGGACAGAATCTCACTTTCAGGGGACTTTTACAGCTTTTATTGTTAAAATCTTTTATCTGTAAGAGTTCTATTTTCATTTTGATTGTGTGAGCTTTCTTTACAAAATAAACCTTGCTGTGATCTTTCATTCAAGCAGAGAAAATTGGCTTTGATGAGGCTGAGCAGAGTTGAATGTGCAATACAAAGGTTCCTGCTCCATTAATAGGAAACATAATTTTCTTAATATCACAGACATTATGCCACCCTCTGTTAACTCAGCATTTGTAAAAACATCCCCTTCAGGCACAAATCTCACCTGCAGACTTAGAACCTATTCTGACACCTCTCTGACACCTTGGTATTGGGCTGATGGACAGCAGATGATGCCTTTCACTTGTAGTACTGAGTTACACGGACTTCAAATCAGTTGCAGTTTCTTTTAAACAACAGATTGTTTGACTGACTACTATACCCTTACAGATGGCTCTTGAATAGATTTGTAATATATATTTAAAAAAAAAAAAAAAGCTCTTGAAAGTAGATCTTTGAGAATACCACACCTACCCTTTAAACAGACATGAGCCACTTGTTCATGCTTGGATATAGAAGAATTGCACTCAGTGCAGATTGAGTAGGACTGAGGGACCTAAGAGTTGAGTTCCAGTAACACGGTACCATTAATCCATCATTAATCAGGGAGTAACTGTCCTAAGTCTACCATTAATAGCACGTTCTTGTTTGGTTTGTGGTTTTTTGTTGGTTTTTTTTTTTTCTCCTTTCTTTTATATTTTCAACTGCTAATTATAATTTTCCAGAACTGTGATCTCATGAAAATAACATGTTACTGACTTAGTTCATAGGGGCATAGTCCAAAGTTTTCACCTTGCTGCGTATTATCTGCCCATGTTTTCACACTACATCATCTGCAAGCAGACATGATGCTGTTTTCTCAACACAACCCTTGACAGTGAAAGACGTCAGTCATCAAACAGATCAACAGCATTTTATAAAGCTGTTGGGAGACTGGTAAATACTTCCTCATCATCTAGATTGTCAGAACAAAACCATCTTTCATTACTGGTTATCCAGAAGACTTCAAACACCACTTTAAGATTAAGACATTGTGAAGAGATTATTGCTTGTATAACCTGCAAGTGGAATCACTGTAACTAGATTTTTGTTCTGTTTTTTTTGTTTATTTTTTTGTGGAGCTGGACAAAATCTCTAGAAAGACGAATGCAAGCATGTTCTGGTGGAAATGTAGTGTAAGCCAAAGCACTTTATACACTATTTTAGGTGCTAATCCATAAAACTGCCAGAGTTAGTATGTGAGAACTAGTTAACAAAGATTGCATTACTTCTTTTCTTAGAAAATTATAGCAGTAAAGACAAATCAAGACTTCCACCATTAACTACAATTGAATATTTACTTGCTGGAATATGTCAGCCTGAGCATACACTTGCAAATACAGAGAACAAAACTGAATTTATCCAGATATTATCTGTTTATCCTTTCATCTAATGCAAAGACTCACACTACCAAGAGTAATTTACAAGGCTGCATTTGGCCCTTGCCAATACGTGGAATTAGTATTAAAAACCACGTGAATTATCAACAAAAGTCTACAAATATTGTTTACTCAGAATTTGGCAAGCATTGATGAGTTATTGGCTTTTAAAAGGGCACTATGGCTTCAGCTAGGTAAAACAGGTACCAAGTTGAGTTTACATTTTATTTAGTACAAGCTGTACCATAACTTGTTTATAATAACCAAAAGTCTTAATTTCAGATGACATCTAAAAGTAAACGCTATGTCCTCAAATGGCCAGCTCTATCTAAGACCATCTTAACATAGTGTATATGCCATATACATTTATTAAGAAAAATCTTACCTCTTTGGAAGTACTCATGCAACTCCAGTTTAGGATCAGTGTCAGCACAAGCATATATAGGGCTTTAAAAGAGTTGCATTTCACAGAGCATATTTTTACCTAGAGGCATTTATTTAATGGAACTATGTATTTCAGAGTGGTTATTCTTTGTCTTTATTGTTTCATCGGATTATACAGATTCCTGCAAATAATTAATGTCAGTGAGCCCTGAGGAGAGGAGCAAAACTATCCAGGGTCTCCTTTACGATAAATAATTTCCTGACTTTTGACAGTGACAACTTCCTTAGAGAAATTATGCTTTAGGGTATTTATTTTGCATATTTATTTCACATTCAAAATTACATGCATTTTACGTCTGCTACAAAGAAACCTACCACTTCCTTAATATGCTGACAGAATGTGAATCATATTCAAAGTTGATAACACGCTTTTACTGTTCAAAATGCACGTCAACCAAGACAGCACACAGTTCTTTCAACTACCATTCCTCCTAACCCCCTTTAAACAGATGCCTTTAAAATGCTCTGTAATTAATGTTAAACTGGTCTGGGTAAAGCAGAGTACAATATCCTGACATGATTGATATCACACCACGCTTTTCTCCACAGCTGAAT
Organism: Falco biarmicus; assembly: GCF_023638135.1. Taxonomy (NCBI): domain Eukaryota; kingdom Metazoa; phylum Chordata; class Aves; order Falconiformes; family Falconidae; genus Falco; species Falco biarmicus. The sequence continues at coordinate 64,666,780 of NC_079290.1, forward strand.
CAAATGACCTGTGAGAAGTACTTTCTACTCTCTATTTTTATAGCCTTGCACGTTCAGATCTGAAGACAGTGAGCAGAAAGTGTAACTTGGACCTAAACCAAAATGCCTGTCCATCAGTATCCAAAACTAAGTGCATTGGCTGTCTCAGGCAAAACCAAAGCTATGTGCCTTCACACACAGAAACATTTTTCTTATTCACTAGGGTGGATAGCCTTGATTGTTGTGCAGGTAAAGGTAAAGGCCTGTAGAAAGCCAAGGCAGAAAATCTCAGCTAAGATGTTCAGGGGCATGTCACCTTTCCAAGGGTAGGAATAACTGTCCTTTCACTCTCAGGACACAGACAATCAAGATTTCCCTTCTCTAATGAATGAGAAACACACCTATCTGAACACGAGGTTTTTCTACTGATTTGTTGTAGAAAATTGCAATCATGGCTATTAAGCTGAATTTCGCAGAGAGGGAAAAAAATAATCTGTAATTCTTTGTTCTGTATGTGCAGAGTAGCAGTCAGACACAGTCCTCATAACAGTAGTCTGGCACAAAAACAGCGTAGTTTCGCTCTGGGCTTACAGCCAAGCATTTTGTGCAGGCTAACAATAGAAAATGATTTCATAGGCACAGGGTCTGCCCTGAGCTCACCCAGAGGCTTGAAGTCATTTACGCAAGCTCCCTGTTCCACTCTGTCCTTTCCCCCTTGTGCCCTTTATTGACATCCAGAACACAAACCTTCTTGACTAAATTCAATATTTATATGAAGCTCTCTCTTGCCTACAACCGATGTATTTTCAGTGCCTTTAAGTACATAGCTAAAACCTCAATATGAAAAATTGGAATTCTGAGACCAAACATATTCAACATACTATGTATTTGCCAAATGGGATAGAAATATGGTAGCTTCTTCAAAATGGACAAATTAATTTTCTGCATTCAAGGGCATACTGATTCTAAACAAGGTTTAGACTTTGGATTCAGGTTAATGTAGCAAAGGCATTGGGTGCCATGAAGAACCCTCCTAAAACTTCAGTTCTCACCTGACAACACACATACATGGATGCAGTGGTGAGTCACAGGTCCCATTGCTCAGACCTGACTGGGAGGTGCTGCTGAAAGATTAATTTCTTCACTCCAATAAAAGTAACATGGAAAATGGGACTTCCCTGCACTATCTTCACAGCTCCCTAACTCCAGGAGCTGTACACTGCCTAGCTGAAGTCATGGTTCCAAGGGAAAATTCTCAAGGATATCTTTGGGACCCAGAATGCCACTCACTATGTGTAGTGGGTGCAGACTTCTAAAGGAGAAGAAGAATCCTCTTCCATCACAGCCCTTTACACATTCATTTCAATTTTGCATGTCAGGAGTGAAGTAGCACACAACATATGTTTTACACAGACTTTGTTTGAATATTTCAAACACTTAAAAAGAGGGCAATGCAGACTTTGTCAAGGTTGGCTATTAGATCCAAGGGGAACTTAATAAAACTTTTCTTCAGAGCTTTGTGTTGTGGGGCATTTGGGTGGTTTTAGTTTGTTTTTATTTTAAATCTGCCTATTCCAATGAACCTGGAAAGTCCAGGTATGACAGCTTCCCCCTTAAGGCACAACTTCAACCTCCCAAAATAGTTCTATTTTTAGCAGATGAGGGTATCATTTTTATAATATTATTTCATAGATATTCTTTTCTTCCCAATGCAATTTCTTTGGCTAAATCTAGAAAAATAAGGAACTGTTAAGAATGAACTGTGTCCTACTATGTGCAAGCTAAGTTGTCACTAAACCAGCTAGGAGATAAAGAAAAACTGAAGTATGACTAGCTATCTTAAAGGCATTCCTAACACAAATCTTATATTAGTCTTAATAACTGGGTATGGCTTATCTCCCCAGATTTTTAGAAGTGACCTGGAAGGCTTGGTTGGAGAGTTTTGTATACTTTCCCTTACTTTTGTCACAGAATGGTCAGGGTTGGAAGGGACCTCTGGAGATCAGCTAGTCCAACTCCCTGCTAAAGCAGATTCACTTAGAGCAGTTTGTACAGAACTACGTCCAGAAAGGGTTTAAACGTCTCCAGAGAAGGAGACTCCACAACCTCTCTGGACAGCCTGTTCCAGTGCTCTGTCACCCTCAAGGTCAAGAAGCTGGTCCTCATATTCAGAAGGAAATTTTCGTGTTTTGGTCTGTACCTGTTCCCCCTTGTCCTGTTGCAGGGCACTACTGAAGAGCCTGGTCCTGCTGCTTTTGACACTCTGCCTGAAGATATTTGTATGCATTAGTAAGATCCCCACTTGGTCTTCTTGAGGTTAAACAGGCCCAGCTCTCTCAGCCTTTCTTCATAAGGGAAACATTCCAGTCCCCTCATCCCTGTAGCTCTCTGCTGGCCCATCTCCAGTAGTTCCTTGTCTCTCTCAAACTGGGGAGCCCAGAACTGGACACGGCACTCCAGGTGCAGCCTCACTGGGGCAGAGCAGAAGGGCAGGGTCACCTGCTGGCCACACTCCTCCTAATGCACCCCAAGATTTCTTTGGCCTCCTTGCTCACCAGGGCACACCGCTGGCTCATGGGCAGCTTGGTGTCCACCAGAACTCCCAGGTCCTTTGCCTCAGAGCTGCCTTCCAGCAGGCCAGCACCCACCCTGTACTGGTGCATGGTGTTATTCCTCCCTAGGTGCAGGACTTTATACTTTTCTTATCTTTCAGTTAAAGAAAGGAAAAAAGTAAATTTTATAGCAGATTACCTTTTCCTTTGTAAGTTCCTTTTAGCATGCTGCTTGGTTTTCCTCTTCTCCATTTCTAGTATTTATTTAGCTTCACCACAATGAGATCTTAGCTTCAAGGGGCAGAAATGGTGATTGTAACTTGTTTTGTACCACACATTTTCCTCTGGTTTTAATTATCCAGCATGGTTGTTGCATATACATATTGTCTTTTACACAGCACTGGTACAGTATTTCAAACACACTTGTAGTATACTCCACAGGATATTCAGTAACCGCTGCTATTTATAGCAACAGTTCATGCTAAGCCTTCAGAATTACTGTGAAACAAAAAAGGTTGTGTTTTTTCAAATATTACACTTTGAACAATGGTTATTTTCCACTGGAACATCTAAATGTGTTTTCAGATACAATGTCCCAGTTTCCTTACTCATATTGAACACTATCAGGAGGGATCAGTGATGGACATATAGAGCAGAAAGCAAAAACTGTGCTAATTTGCTTTATAGACTAAGAAACACTCCTTGAAGTTGTAGAATTATGCTTGTGCTGTATCTCAGAGGGAAAAAAAAGAGTAGATTCCAAGGAAAGTGAAAAAGGAGAGATAGATGTAGGTGTTTGTTTTTATACCTGTATATACATTTTTTCACCATATGTATCATATTTTAATTTACAAACAGAACATAAATTTGACTTTAATGCATTTTATCTAAAAGTCGTGGTTTTGTTTGGTTTGGTTTTTTTTTTTTTCAAATTAGGCTAAATACTTAGCTGTAAATTTGATAAACTTGGCACAGGAAGGAAAACAAAATATGTTTAGATTTAATTGAGTACCCTTGCTTGAACACTACAGGACTGCTGTGAGAGCTTTTATAGACTTTAAATCCCGTAAGTCATGAGTTTTCTGGTGCTGTATATGGATATTCTCTATCCCTGCCTGAGATACATAAGATATGAGCTTCCCCAAATGACTCTGATAACTCTTTGGCACCAAAGTGCCCAGACTGACTGGGTCTGAGAAATAAGGTTTGCCATTCCCAGGCATCCCCAGCAGCTCTGGTAGAAGGTGAATTTTTCATTATTAAATTTAAATTTAATAATGTCAAGAATTTGTGGCAGGTATGAGTATTACACATATGGGCACTTTGCTCATCCTTGAAAACAAATTACTGTCAGACTGCAATTCAGACTACATGAGCAGTACTGGACAAAAACAAACACCAAAACATCCTTCTCTGCCTTTAGTGGTCTCATTGCTCTGAAGTGTTCTGTAACACTTCTGGAAGAATACTCATGCATCCTTTGCATTTCAAGGGTCCTGTAAAATCAAGTATCTTCTGTACTTGTACATTTTCTCTTGTCATGCCTGGTCCTATAATTAAGCCAGAGTGGCATTTTACCTCCTCTCTACCTCAAGACCATAATTTCCCAAATGCATGAAGTCAATTATTTTCCTTCCCTTTACAAAACTTTCTCTGTGTGTTTGCAGATTTTACCCATTTTGTCTTATTTCCCAAATAATGTGTTTCTGCCATTCTGTCTTACAGATTTCCACTGCTCAAGTTCCAGACCCACAAAAGTTAAATTCCCAGTGAGACAGATATTGTAACAATCCCTTTGAGAGCACACTGACTCCCAAGGACATCTCAATCGCCTGATGAGAACACAGGCACTATCATCTCTTTGTTCCTGGCCCAAGAAATATTTGTTTCAGCTTCTCTTTAACAACAGGATCTTCCACATTTGGTGAAACATTCAATGATACAACAGGTAAAAAGAAAATGAATGGAACTTTGGAGCCTGTATCTGACCTCCTAAACTGTGCTGCCGTATTGGTTTTGTTTGGTTTGCTGGAGGAGTAGGGAGTGAGCTGAAATTTTGACCGCTGGGTGATTCATCCTCTTAGATGTTTGGGTTCTATTGAATTCAATGTTTCAAAACACGTCCTCTTGGCATATTTCATTCCTGGCCATTCAAAGTACAAAATATGCAGCTAGATTTGTTTTAAGGGAGTTTCAGTGTTTTTCTGCTTATCACAATAACCACTAGCCAGAAGAGGAAACTTTATATTAGAAATCAGACTTGTTTTTTACACTGACAATAATTAAACACTGAAATCCTATCATTAATGTGCTGTTCAACTCTGTCTCTGCAAGTCTTTAAGACCATTTCTAGAAGAAATGTAACTCCACCAGATGTTATCTATGCTCACATACTACAATACTAAGTAACAATGTAAAGCCTTAACACAGACATAAGAATTGTGGAAGAAAAACTGTCACCTTTGCTATTCACAGTACAGTAGAATCACAGAATGGTCAATGTTGGAAGGGATCTCTGGAAATCACATAATGCAGCCCCCTGCTAAATCAGGTTCACCTGCAACAGGCTGCACAGAATCATATCCAGGAGGGTTTTGAATGTCTTCATAGAAGGAGATTCCACAACCTCTCCAGGCAGCCTGTTCTTGTTCTCCGTCACCCTCAAAGTAAAAAAAAAAAAAAAGTTTTTCCTCATATTCAGAAAGAACTTTTTGTGTTGCATTTTTTGCCAGTTGCCCCTTCTCCTTGTCAGTGGCTGCCACTGAAAAGAGCCTAGCCCCATCCCCTTAACATTTGCCCTCAAGATATTTGTACACATTGGCAAGATCCCCTTTAAGCCTTCTCTTGTCCAGGTTAAACAGGCCCAGGCCTCTCAGGGCTCAGAGCATTAAATTAAGTGATCAAAATTAACTGACCTTCCTGCTGTTTCCTACCCATAAACACTCCCTAGCCTACAGGACTATCCCACTGCTTCTCCTTCCTTGCCTACCCCTCCTTGATTAGTTTGTAGCCATCCATTGCAGCACTCCAGTAATGTGAGTAATCCCACCATGTTTCTGTGATGGCAACTAAGTCATAGTTTTCCTGCTGCGCAATGATTGCCAGCTTACCCTGTTTGTTGCCCATGCAGTGTACATTGGTGTACATGCACTTCAGTTAGGCTACTGATCCCATCCCTTTTTGGGGGAAAGAAGCCTTAATTCCTACATGACTACTCTCAGACACTTCTGTGGTTTCTAACACATCAATAACCTTGGTGTCTTTGCTGCTGTGTAGATTTCCATCTCCTACCTCCACTGAAATGGCAGAGTGACAGACCTCACTAGCACACCATCCCTCAAACGTATGTGCTACCCTCAGGCTTATCTCTAGTGAGCCTGGCTTTATCCCTTTCCAATCTAGTTTAAAGCTCTTTCAATGAGCCCAGCTAACTCCTGTGCACAGATCCTTTTCCCTTTTAGAACAATTGTACCCCATCTGTCACCAGCAGGCCTGTTCTCATGTAAACCAACCTGTTGTTCCAGTTTGAGTTATAGCAGTCAGGCTTCCTTCTCTTCATCCCCAATGGCTCACCTCTCCTGGTGTCTGATCCAGATCCCCAGGCTCTCCCCACCTATTTCAACATGATCCAGATCGCAGGCTATCCCCACCTGTCTCCGCTACATTGGGCACCACCGTCACTGCTCAAAACTTCAAATGTCCCCCAGCACAGCCATCACCACTGTCACTGCTCATTACACTTAGTCTCATAATCTGAAGGTCCTGAGTTTGAGCCTCACACAGGGCACTAATTGTTGTAGCACTAGCAAAACTAGCTTGCTGCAACAAGGCTTTTACCATCCCATAACAGATTAATTGCAATAAGTAGTTCCCACACCTTGCCCCAGCACAACCACCAATCCCCCCCACATTTTCAAAAGTTCATCTACCATCCGTGCTGTTTCTTCTCTTCAGGACAGTCCACCCTGCTTCTTGCCTGTGCCACATCTGGAGTCTTCCTTCTGGCTCCTCTTCCAGGATCTCTTCTTCTGCCAGGGACCTCTCCTTGTCTCTCCTACATGCAGGGCACTCTCTCTCTCTCTCTCTTCTCTCTGCTTCTTCCAGGTCTCTCTTCATCCAGCACTCCTCTTTCATACCCCATAGAGCTATTTAACTGCTTAGCAGGAACCAGCCACAGCTGCACATGATCCAAATCAGCCAAACCACCGCCCATGAAGCAAGGCCACAGCGGTATATTATCAATGTTAATTAACCTGCCTTCATTCCTCTATAATTCCTCTACAACCCATGATCAAAAACTCCAAAATTCTGCTGGTGACACCAGGCTCAGAGCCAGGTCTCAATCTGCTGGTGCTCTCTGTTTCTTCCCTCATCATTCCCTGCAACTGGAAGGATAGAGGAGAACACTACTTGTGCTCTTGATCCCTTGACCAGTCATCCCAAGGCCCTGAAGTCTGTCTTGATTGCCCTCACGCTTCTTGTTGTAACTTCATTGCTACATGTACATGATCCATATATTATGAACAGTTAATATTTAGGAACAACATGGTAGCTGGCAAATTGGTATCACAATGTTGGAGAAATGCTGTCTAGAAAGTGGAACATAGCTGGTTTGAAATCTAATTCTTGATTCTGCAATTCTTGCCTGTAAGTCGACTATTGCTGCTTCAACACAAAATCCAAACACTGCAGCTCAAATAAAGACACACAGTATATTAGGACCAATACTGTACTCTCACGTACCTTAAAAAATGCAAGATATCTTTATGCTGAGTTAGTATTATTATCAAGATTAAACAAGTAAAAGGGAAAAATGAGAGCAGCAGATGCACTTGCAATGCTGTCAAAGGAGAAGGCAAATCTGCTTCTTATATTACTAATTTATTTTTTATTCAGGATTTAGAATTTACTGATGAATCTTTTTGTCACATCATCCATCATAGCCTGGCACTAGAGAGAAGGAAGATAGAAAAATTAAAAACCTGCTTGTTACTGTAAACTAAAGAGCATGAACAACATCCATCAAAGGCAGACAGAGGAGAGATAAAAAAGTATTATCTAGAGCCAAGTGATACATGCTGATTTTATTTTAAACATTTATTAAAATGCTCTAAATGCAGATTCACTTTGCTAAATATTTATTGTTATTTCTTTTGCTATGGACTGGAAACTGCAAACAGTGATAAATTAATTGTAAAGGACTGTGATTTTACTCTTGCTTTTACAAACACATTTACATCTTCTGCTGAAGTTCTATTTTTTAGCTTTGAATTAGCAGAGATGCATCCTATATTAGCTGTTAAACAAGATGCTCTTTCCTTTTCTCTGCTGAGTCACAGGAGAAGGCATCTGTCATTAGTGGAGGACAGATACTGCACAAGGAACGTCATACAAAGCTGGCTGCTGCCAGTGGAAGTCTTTTCATCGATTCAGTAGGCTTTAGATCAAGCTAGAGATCAACTCCTGTGTACCCCCAAACCATAAGTATCTGAGCTTTTATTTACAAAGAAATACAGCTTTCTACTTCTTCAGAGGTAGCCTGAATGCCAATCTATTTCCAAATTGGAGCTAATGCAACCATAACCTCAGATTATGCAGCATCAAAAAGTAGACCAGAATGGCTTGTCTTTGTGGATAAAATTGCAAGATGATAGCAGTGCTACTGGGTCATAGACAGCCAGAGCAAGGAAGGACTGAGAGTGTAAAGACTGCTTTGACACATAAATACACAGTGGGAAACCTCTAACAAAGGAAACCCAAGCATGCACAAAACAAAATTTGTAGGGCCTTGCTGAGAGGGAGCTCCAGTAGCTCTACCCAGCAATTGCACCAACAGAGCTAAAGGGAATGGAGAGGACCTCTTTTGGCTACAGGGGAAAGGAGAAAGAAGTATTTTTGAGGAACTTCACAACTAAAGCAGAGAAGAAAGAAAATTAGGAGAGTTGGGGAGGGTGAGTTGAAATCAAAGACAGCGTCATGAGCTTAGCCCATGTGCATGTTAATGAAAGGCAAGGGGACTGCATGAAAACAAAAATAATGAGACATGCCAGGAAACTACAGTCTAGAGCAATGTGTTACCCCTACCAGGGAAGAAAACAATTTCATATAAAGTAATAGATTTAGAATTACTTTTAACCTAACAGGAAAAAGATCTGTGTATCAACACAGACGGTATGTTGAACTTGGTTTCTCAAGGCAAATAAATTTCCAGAAAAGCTAATAATTTTCTATTCCATTAGGATAGCATAGAGAATAATATGAGAAAGTATGTTAGTACAAGTTGACTCTCATTTTCAGTACAGGACTGATTTGCACTACATTATTCCAGTTTTGTGTCAGCAAAGCTTCATTAAAATCGTATACTATCACAAAGTACAGATAGCCAGCCAGCTGCATTACATTCTGTTTGCAGCAAAAGAGTTCATCTTTCAGCAAAAGCATATTGTTTGCTGGCACAATATGCTTTGTAAGGGACTCCTGCCTCTGCAGTTGTCTGTTCTACAAGGTCAAAAATAATCCCTTCACCTTATTCACGGCCATCACCTTAAATATGGGCCCTGTGAGAAATTTCAAGATCCCCATTTCTGCACCGGGTCCTCAGGGCTGTGCTAAAATGAATATTCATGTATTAACCTCATTTAACTTTGGTTATCTGATTTAGAAGTTGGTGGGCTTTTAGGTTCTTTGCTAAGTCTTGAATCATCCTTTGAGAAATCTGTTGACATATTTAGAGGCAAAGCTTCATTTTCAGGCACTTAAGGTAGATATATCAAGATAGACCTTATGTTAGGACTGTATGTGGTTAAATTTTGGTTAAATGACCACAGAAGTAACATATTTACTATGTAAATTCCCATTCACCAAATTTTAAAACACTTACCTACCAACAGAAGGAAGTCTGAATTGTGCTTATTTTTAGTCACTAATTCCAAACAACAGAACTTAAAGGTAAATGCCTCCACTGCCTCCCAAAATGAATGGCATTTGCTAGTTTTCCTGAGAACTGAGTTTTATTTTAGTTGTGCCACTGGGTTTAGAGGAACTAGACTGCAGTAACAGATCCCTAACCTGACAAGAGTGACACAGATAGAAGCCTGTAGCAAACATATCCACGTACCAATAAAATAGAAGAAATATACTTTTCTCTACCTAAACATGCTTCCTGCGTGAGATTTCTTCTGTTCATCTTCCTTGTGACTTTAAAAGATAAATAGAAAAAAAAGCACTCTGAATGTCTTTTTTTTTACTGAAGTGTAAATTCAGGCTCCAACTTTTCTTTTGATCTTAACTTGATGGATATTCACAGCTGGAGACTTCTCACTAGAGTTAACGAGCACCTTCAATTTGAGCTAGCTGACCCATGGTCTGGGTTCCAAATCAAGTGCTCAATTGTGTGCTGCAATTGCAAACAGCATGCAGTGACTGCTCAGAGTTTACCTAAGTGCTCAAAACCTGAGTTAACATCACTGTGATAACAAACCAAGAGCTTATATAAAGGACAGACCTGGAGATCAACCCTAAACTGTATCACCTGCTGTGGGCCTCAGCAGGGTATTGCTGTAGTCAGAAACCAGTGGAGAGCTTCACCAAATGCCTCAATCCAGACCTATGTATAACCCCAGAAATCAATTGTCTTTTGGAGAGTATTTAATTCTCAGTCTCTTTGGTGAAGTTCCCAAACAATGCTAATTCTGATGATGAATTTCCTGATGGAAGCTTGTCTCCTAGGAAATGAGCTGTTACCATCACTACAGACATTTTACATGTGCTATGGAAGAGATTGGACTTCGAAAAGTGTAAGTACCTCTTACCTGAGTTAGATCAATGAACAGGGTAAAATCTTTCCACGTATCGGACCCAAGTGAAATTTTCAGTCAAACAAAAATAAGGTGCTTTTTTAAAAAAATTCTAGTATATTAAGAGCACAGGTTATTCTGCAAATGCATTTCAAAAGGCTAGGTAATGAGTTCCTATATCACATACAACTAGTAACCTCTTCTCTATTTGCTTCATAAGTTGAAGGATAAAATTCTGTGTACAATGGGAAGCAGTTATCAGGCAGTTCACTGTTTATGGTTTTAAATTACTTGATTATGCAGTTAGAAAGGTAGATCTATGAGAATATAGTGGAAAAAACCCACATCCTGCTTTAAAATATTGTTATGTATATTTGATGAAAAACATAAAATGTACCTGAATGACTACAGAACATTCTTCAGATTTCAAGAAGTGCGTTGAAATCAAGCTTTCCATTTTATAAAGGGAACTGATACATGTTGGTGACTGATTTTGAATCTAAAGAATATTTTATAGCATTAAAGATCTAGGAGTAAATAGAAAATTGGAGCATGGCTCTTATAAAAAATAATAAAGCCATAGAACAAGGTTCAAGGAAATGAGAGTAAAGGAAAGAATATAAATGACTTCAAGAGATTACTCGGATACGATTGTTTCTCAACAAGGAATAGACTGATGAATATGATGAAAACGTGAGAAGCTGAATTGTAGGAATACGATAAACCTGGGGAGGGGGAGGGAAGTACACATGCTGAGCTGCTTGGGCACTTTGTATTTCAAAAGTGTTTCATGTTCACTAGCCTCTGACAGAATTCTTTATCAGTTTGATTTGATTGTACTGCAGGGTGCACTGTGACAGACTTTTGCCAGAGCTGCCCATTGCTTCAATGAGAGTTGTTAGCTAGAAAATGTGATGCTGTCTTTAATTATTTCCCTTGAAATATGGAGCCCTATTGTGTGTACTGCGTATTATTTTTAAATAAGATTCAAGCCTTCGAGAAAGCCACATGTGGCCAAGTTTGCTGAGGCAATCCTAGGTTTTTGCATGCTTTTTAGGGGACATTTTCTCTTTTTCTTTTTACAGGGAGCTTAATGTGGCTTGGTTTTCATTTGGGCCATCAAGATGTTCAGCATGTAGCAGCTGTTACATGTTTGTTCAAGTATATCATCACCCTGGTAAGCCAGGGTTCCACAGACCATTTTCACCCTGTGTAGTTGTTACAGCTACTGTTTGAAGGCAAGCTTTCAGGTTTGTCTGAGTTGGCAACCTGGCCTAAAAATAATTAACAAGCGGAGAAGAATTGGTGCAAAATGCATCAAGATTAAGTAAGTGGTGGAAGTGTACACCTAATTTGTTTTCTTTTCTCACATCCTTTGCTTTTTGAAAGACAAGTATAGTTCCCCTGCCTTCAGCAGGCTCCAGTGCTCTTAACCAGGTCCTCTCTACACTGGTGGGAGCCAAGGATAGTTCAAAACTTGCATACCAAATGACAAAGCTAGTAATCTTAATATAAAATACTGAAAAGTACAGGCTTGCTTTTGCTTTTTGAAATAGTCTTTGTTTCCTAAGCTCACTTTCCTGTTGTTTTCAGCTGGAATGGCAGCAGGCCTGTAAGAATGTCACTTATGTCTAATTATATAGACTGTATTGTCTGATTTCAATTGACATGTGTTCTGTGAGGGTATTCATACACTCCTAAACTTAGAGACTTCTTGTTCTTTCCAATTACAGAAGTAACAGAGGCTGCAGTTAAAATCAAAAGCGAAATTTGGCAAAGGAAAATAGGGAATGTTGTTTGCCTGTGTCTCTACACTTTCACTTTGTTTCTCCTGCTTTAGCTATACCCTTGTCTAGACTCAGTCATTATGTTAAATGAATAAATTAATATCTGAACCTGGGAAAGTCAAAGGGTATTGTCTGTTTGTCTGTTTGTTTGTTTGTTCAAACATGAGCATCCAGAGATTTATAGAGCATCTCACCCTTCTGAACCTGTTCAGGCTATCACATGAACTCTCTTTCCTCAAAGGAACTTTGTATCTATCTTGTGAACTCTCTCTGGAAACATAGAGAGGAAAATGCTCCTCTCAGGCTGGATTTGCATTCACCCAGTGCTGAGCACAGTGGCTGTGATCCAGCAAAGCATTTAAGGTTAGTTTGTCTTTAAGCATAATTCCATTGAAGTTAGTGGCATCATCCATGTACTTAAATTTAAACTCATAGTTAAGTGCTTTGCTGGATCACAGCCACTGTGCTCAGTACCTTACAGGACTGAACTCCATATCCTCTTTGACACTGGCCTAAGGTAAGATATACAGAGATGTGTGAATATGTTCTTTATAGTATAAAGGTTAAATACGATATTATTCTCAGGATTACTTCATATACTATTCAATAAAAGACACTCTCCTGTTTCTTAAAACTCTTGCCAATTGTACTGAAAGCGAGGACATTACGATTCCAAAATAATCGAGTCTAGACTGACACTTATTTTTTTGATCATACTGAATTTTATAACTCGGGAGATTCAGGTTAGGTTGGCGTTCTGAATGAAAGTAATTTGTTAACACATGTAAATCCCTGCAATGTTCTGTTGACAAAGGCTAACTTAATACACAAAGGTTTCAACACATCTCCAGTGCTAGTATACATTTTAAATGAAAGTGCATTTTCTAGTTTGGACTGTCAGGAACCATTTGGGGCTGATTGAATGTCAAGAGCTTCAGGCAGCCAAAGTTAAATATTTCTGTACAAGTTTAAAGCTGGTTTGGATAGCGTGTCCTATTATTGCTCTTGAAATATGAACATAACTTGAACATTTCTACCTCACTAAATATGTAATCCACTATAAAAATGATCGTTGACATCTGCTGAGGTGTGTTATTGACCTGGTGAGCTATTTACTAAGTGGAATATTTATAGCTGTAAGAATTACGGAATTAATTCAGCTAGATAAGGAGAAAACTGCTCAGAGTTTGCACAAAATTTAGGGGTCTTGAGGGCTTTGGGTTATTTGTGGTTGTGGTTTTTTTTATTTATTTATTTTCATACATATGTCAAAGGTACACAGTGCACTACTGTCTCCACTGGATTAAACCAACTATAATGCCTATATATGGAATTAATTTATTACTAAAAATACTTTTTTATTGGCTGTATCACAGAATTTTCAAAGATGATCTCAAATCAGTCTAATGTGAAGAAATTTGACTGTAAACTTGGATTCACTTAAGAGGTGTTTTTTCTCCTCCTTCTTTGTGCTTTCTCTTTTTTTCCCTGGTAAGTATCCTTTTCAAATTTAAAGTCCATATTCCTTATCTGGATATAGCCAATCAGACTTTTTATCTGCACAGACTAATGATACATTCCAAGTATTATTTACTTGATTATAAAGCCTGGTTTGATGGGATACAATCACTTTTCTGTTCTCAATGACCCACTGAATGATGACATTACTCAGAATTCCATTTAGATGATGCAAATGACCTAATCGGCTTGTCTTCTGCCATGGCAATAACTGAACTCAAATGTCACAGCAAACTTAGTAAACAAAATCTCCCTTTTCTGTAACTGAAATTATATTATGGGAAGCTTAGGAATATTGGCTATGGAAACTATCTTGTTTCTTTCACTTACATGATATAGGTATACACATCCATACTTTATATCCTGGCATTTCAGAATTTTGTAGTCTAAGCAAATAAGAAAGAAAAAACACATAATAAAGAAGAAGAATTACACTAAATTAAAACTACATCCAAGTTATTTTGTTTTGATTTCTATAACATACTATGCCTTTATTCAAAATTTGAGCAAAGTTTTCAATGAAGAAAACATTTCTCTTCTGCTTACTCAAGTGCTGATCACAGTTGCTCTGTTTCCTCTGTCTCTTTTTCTACCTTTATAAAAAGCCTGAGTTGAACAAGCCATTAGTTAGCATCAGTAAAGTATTAGCAGAAATAACCACAGTAGCTCAGGGTTATTTGTATCACATACTGTGATATGGGTCACACAGACATCAAAATTAACTTTAAACTGTATGGCTTGGTAGCAGTTTAGTTTTGACAGCATTAAGGCTCCTGGGAAACAGCTACCCGCTTCTGCTTATGAGGCCTATGTATCTATCTCTGAGCTTGCTTGTTTTTGATACCTTGACCATTGGATAAAGTATCTAGTGATAAAAAGACAAATAATAATTACATGTCCTGCTCTCATATCTTGGTTACTATACAGGTTTCAACAAAATTATCACCTAATAAGATGGGCATAGTCTTCTAGATTGTCTCAGATACACAGAGGTCCTTTACCAAAACCAAATATTTGAAACTCCAGCCCAGTCCTTGCTTGCACAACAATTCAGCTGTGGCATATGAAGGCACAAACCCCATGTGAGATCCTTTACTGCATACATAAGTGCTGGTTATATACAATTGCTTATCCACCCAAGTTCTATGTGCAATATGTGCAATAAAGCACCTTTGTAGCCCGTTCACACTCAACCAAGCTGTTTTTCTCCCTCCATGCTCATCTGAGGATGTCTCTTCTTCCCAGATTAGGATTTAAGATGTAGGAGGCTCTGGGCAGCCCCTTTTTGCAGACAGGTGTGCACAGAATTGATTTGCAGGTGAGCTCAGAGAGCCACATTTAGTGCTAGTTGCTTCCTCACTACATTTTAAGGAGGGGTCCTCAAACTTTTTAAACAGGGGGCTGGCACATGGATGAAGTGGCAGGCAGTCATCTGCGGCTGCTTGGTTTCCCCCCTCAACCCCGGGCAGGGTTCTGTAAATACCGGGGGCCAGATTAAGGACCCTGGGGGGCTGTATCCAGCCCACAGGACGTAGTTTGAGGACCCCTCTTTTAAGGCATAATCACACTGCAGCCTGGCACCCAGATAATGAACAAAGCCTTTTCTTTATCTCCACATCCAAGGCTTGGGAACAAGCAGGATAAACCTGCACAGATTTCAGAAAGAGCCCTTATGTTTGGCAGCATCATAGAAAAAAAAGGTCTTGGTATGTAGTAGTGAAATGCTGCCTCATTGCAAAATGGAGTGATGAGCTTCACTTAGAGAAGTAGCAATATGTTTATTGATATAAACCAACAATTTAACAGAATTTGATAGTAAATGAGGCAGTGGTTTAACAAGATGTGATGGCAAGGTACACTTGATTATTTACTGCATAGAGGACAGGGTCAGACAAAACTGTCAGTGAGACCCTCCTGTCGAGTCATGGGGGTCAGAAAGCTCTCCCTTGTGCTCTCATCTCCCTCTCAGAGAGGAGTTTAGGAGAGGCTGGATTCAAACTTAGTCAACTATTTACATCTAGAGGATTGTATGTGCACAATCTATCCTTTGTATCACTTCGCTAAGATTTCAGAGTTTATCATGCTATAGAATCTGTTGGGACAAGGAATCTCTCAACCTTGAGGAGTAACCTTAGGAGGTATCCCTACTCAAAGGGAAATCCTCGTATGCAGCCTGTTGTCATGCAGGAGAGCTCAACAGGTTCTAGGCTGTCCACTATTTATGGAATAAGATGATTGACTTATAGTAATATTTGCATACCAGCGGTATTTCACTTGGCACATGCTCAACTAGCCCTCAACTGCTGAGCAAAATTTATGAACCTTAGCTGTTTTGTTGTTATTCTCAAAGTCCAGCTTAAGCCAGATGCAGCTGTGATGACCACCACTGGGAGCTATTGCTTAAGCAGAAAGGTGTGTGTGTGGTGATTACACTGCCATTTGCCAGCTAGACTTTCCAAATATTTTACCGTTTTGTCAACATCATTCTTAGTTAACAGTAAAGGAAATTTGATTGTTTCAAGGGAGTTCTTATGCTGAGGCAATGCTAATTACGGTATTTGTGCAAAAGTGAGAAGTAAAAGTAGCTACCCATGTTAGCAGTGGCTCATCATAAGTGATTTCACCTTCTAGTTCTCTATGCTTTTGATTTTAGGCAGATTCACATGCACCATATACTCTTTCCATAATAAGATTATGTTCCTGCCATACTACATATCTCTTTTTAAGCTGAAGGTCAAGACTGAAGTTTGATGATCTGCAACTATTGGTGAGGCTGTGTCTCAGTGCTGCAGTGTTCTCATCATGTCAGTGAATCTGGTTATTTTTCTGTTTGCAATGGCTGCCCACAGGAAGATTCTTACGGATGTCTGCTATACGTACTATACCAAAGCATATGAATCTAACATGGAGATAGAAGTTTCAAATTTGGATTCATATCCTTTCTTCATTCAGTTCAAATGAACTGATTAGGGATGGGTATGAAAGACTGATTTCTAAATTCAGCAAAGTTTGGGATTTTCTCCAAGAATTCAGATAACCACAATTAAAAAGGAATAAATAGTGAATATAGGGAATCCAAACAAAATTTGAAGCAGAACTATACTGGCTTTGTATTTGTTTACATCACAGCAGTCATGTCAAAACTCCATTTTTCATACAGTTATTAAAATAAAATATTAAATACTAAAGATTAATAAACTGATACATTATTTTGCTATGAAAGCTATCCCCTAAAAGTATAGAAAAAGTATTTTCTAAACTGTGGAATTACTCCATAATTTTAAAAGTTTTTTACTGACTTAAGCACTGTATTTATATCTTTGAACTGACCATATCTTCCAGTTACAGTTGTCAGTCCTGTTTATTAACTTCTACTTATGGTCAGCAACCCAAGCTTATAAAGCCTATTTTATTGTTATGGATATATATCTTTATGTACACACACATAGACAAAATAATATTAGTTATATTTAGTATAAAAAGGCACCCAGAAACATTCTGAAACATTGAAGGCATGATAAAATATCTATTATATACTATTAACTTAAAATGAATTGTACAATCTGGAGATGCGCGTCAGCCTCATTGTTCATTGCATCTGTCGTCTTCTAACAGATTTTTATTGTTTCCTGTCCCTGTTTTCCTTTCAATTTTATCTGAAATAGGAGTAAATTGATTTTAAGATCCTGGTGAGTCTGCCACAACAGTCTGGGGAATTGGATAATAAATGTTCTACAAGAGCCAAGCCATGTCATCAACCTTATTTTACTGCAGCTTGATGCTCTTTTTGCCATAAAGATAATTGTATTTCACATACAGAAAACTGTATTGAAAATTAATCCCACATTCTCCAACCTTTTTCCTCCACTTTTTCCTCCTTGCCTACAATCAGATATTCTGCAGTTTCTTGGTGTTAAGTTTTTAAAAGGAGTAGTAAAATTTTCAATGCCTTAAACACAGAAAGGACAAATCAATTAGCTTTTATCTATTCACAGGAAATTATAGTTGGATTTTCCACAACTTTAATAATTATGATTGTGTGGACCTCATCTGTCATCACTCTTGGTTATTCATTTCATATTTGAGACTTAAAAGGAGAGGACACTGGCACTGGGAGTATAAAGAACCTTTCTTTGCTGAAACAGTTATATATCAGTATCCTCAAGATCATTCTAGTCCCTGGGTTTCATAAATGGCATGTGACAGATTAAATGATGATGGGACCATTTGTTCATCCATGTAGCAAAGACCACAAGAACCAAGAGCACCTCTGAAACCCAGAATCTAAGAAGGATTCTAGTCAGCAGTCTGGTAGATCTAGAAAAACTCAAAAGGAATAGTTCTCACTGCAAATTGCTTTATTCATTATCATCTTGCCTATACCTATGCTGGGTATTCAAAGTCTTGATATCTCACTTTTGTAGTTTAACTTAATGATTTTGCTTTTGTGTTTTCTGACAGAAACTTCATTAATTTTATGAAGAAAACAAATCCCATGTTAATTATATTTGTTTTGCTTGTAGATAATGAGACTGATGGTTAGAGAAAATTGTTGACTTAAAAATTAAAACTTGAAAGAATGAAACAAATTGAGAGAGGTAGCCATACCTTTCTTTCCCCTGCAACATCACGAGTCCAAACAGTATTGCTCTGTGCAAGTATGAGTTAAATACTGCTAAAATTAAACAATTTATGCACACATGCTCACATATACATACATATTTTCACTCAGTGTTTAGAAAAATCAAACAAAAACTAATGTTCCCTAAACATTACTTTATATAACACAATGAAAGTGTTGTTTATGGACTAAACAATATGTATTTCAAGCCAATAAAGAAGACCTTTTAAGCAATTTGACTCGTTAGTTACCTTGGGAAAGGTAGTTAGCTCTATTAAATAAAAATCATTTGGGTCTTCTGTGCTCTTATTGTTGAATCTGTCACATTAATTCCACAAAGACTATGTGAATTAAGAATGAACTAGCAAGGCCTGAATAAGATACATATCAAGAAAGGGAATATGCAAAATTTCTTTTCACAAAGAAAGGCACTTCTAATACAGAAGTGTGATTTTATGGTAAGCTTAAATTGACTACTAGAAGTTAACAAATATAGCCAACTGTATCAGTTAAGATTTGTTGTTGCTGTAGAAAAGGTCAATGATCATGTGTTATTTTGTTTATATGTGGAAAGATATCACGCAAGGCCTACAGACTGCATAAACAGCTTTGTCATTTCTTTTTTTGCAGAACACAAGCAAGGTTATAGCTGTGAAAGAATGCAAGAGGACAATGTTGCATTGGAAATGTTTTGGTGGACTTGTAGCAAAGGCCTGAAAAGTGGTGGGGTTTTTTGAGTAATTTTTTATGTAATCCTACTTGTCAGAGAGTTATCATTAATATTTTAACCAAAATACCCAACAAGAACTTCTCTCTGTTGTTTGTTATCTACCTCTGATACGGATGTACTAGTGCACTTCTGTAAATATAGCAAATTATACTAAGAAAATAACAGACTTCATTTTACTGACTTATCCTATTAGGACTTGACCTTCAGTGACCCAGACCTGTTACTGCATAGCAGAATGACAACCACAAGTGAACTTAATGAAAGGCCATCTTATCTTACCTGAGAGTTTTCTTCCTCTTTAATCTCATTTGGCTATCCCCATGTATACTCAAATAAATATGTTGTAATATACTAAAGCTTCTAGACATCTAAGCTTTAAGAGGTGCAACTGAGCCACCCTGTACTTTAACAAATAGATAGAGGGGAATGTGGGTCTTTCTTTACATCCCTGAAGAGGTGCAAAGAATTAATATTTGTGGCTAGTATGTATTTCATAAGCAAGTAAATCAAGGAGTCCAACTGAAGACCAAGCACGGCTAGGCAGGTAGTGTGAAAAGAAAACCACTTTTGCAAGGGAAAATGCAACTCAGTTTGCTTCCATGGGAGGGATAACACTGGATTCAGGCTATGCAAAACAATTATTAGACTGTGAATCACATTTTTTGTTTGGTTTTTTGGTGTTTTTGTGGGTTTTTTTTTTTTAGATTTGCAATTTCTTAGCATAGTCCATAGGAAAACATACAAACAGTCCTCCCCAACACTTCAGCAGTTTGCATAGAAATACTTCATCCTTTACAGAGGCTATAAAGCTTTCTCTCACTGCTTAATTCTCTTTAGAATATCATAAAAAATACTGTGGTGAGATGGACTTTGTACCTTTGTGGAAGGAAGGAGCTCAAAGGAAAGGTCTATCATTTTCTTAAAAATGTTACTTATTTTTGCTGGGGCTAGATCAGAGCCTGGTACAGATACTGTAAACTCTTTGATTCCTGCTTTCACACTCTGATGCTTCCAAGACAATTATGCCTATTCTAATTAAACATTTGCCATAGTCAGTGTGTAGGCAGTGTAGACTATAATGTTTCCCCATAAACAGGATCTGACATAATACAGAACCAAAACTCAAAGTGTTCCTCATCTTCCAGATCTTACACAAGCTACTGAGCTTCTCAGCCAGGGTTTGAAGGTGGTTTCAAACCCAGATATTGAAGAATAGAGGCAGTTAAGATTCATAATTGAAAGATAATGCAGAGGCATTCATCTGTGAAGTGTATGCATGTTTTCAATTAGTTGCAAATGTTCTTTATGCAGTTCAGTATATGAGACAGGTTAGCTTGGAAAACCTGTACACCCTTTCAAACAACAGAGATGCACTTTAAGACAACTCAGACAATTTGAAACTGGGGAAAATACTTGAATAGATAAAGTGAAAGGAGGAAAACTAGGAACATGCTAGCTATTGTGATGGAGTAATAATGAGACACAATGAACCAGAGATCCCTTCTGGTTGTCAGACCTACCTTCTGAATGTGCACACTGCTTTCTCAAAAGTGCAGGATACGTTTACAAAAGCACCTTTAAATGGTCTTGATCACCATCTATACCTATACAACCCCATTATAGATATGAGGAAATTAGGGTTTTGCTGCTCTCATGACCAACACTCTGTCTTGAAACAGAGCACCCTGGGGGAGTCAAAAACAAGTCCCAGCGTTTAGAGAGTATGAAGACAGATATGCAAGGGGAAAAAAAAAAAATGCCATACCTGCTCTCTCCATAAAATCAGTTGTCTCTTGCTGTCAAGCAACTCCTCTTACATTCCCTTTTCTATGTGTGGCTGCATCTGAGCATTCACTCATTATGTACATCATTTATCACTACCAGCACTGTGGAGCTACATGAGCATCTGTGGTATACGTAGTATGTTTTGGATGAAAGCTCTCCCTGTTACCTTTAACAATGCCAATTGTTCTACATCCCCAGTGTTCTGCACTCATCTTTGGTGGTTAGAAACAGCATTCCCAGCTGCAGTGGGAAAGAGTTTTGAATAAATATTAGGCAGACAGAAAACATATTACTTGTAAGTTTTACATGAATTTCTATTTGAAACTATGAGTAGTACAGTAAGTTTTAACATTCTTTGTAAGTGTCTAAATTAGGAGCTTACTTTATTAATTGTCAGAAGGCATCCGAGGAAATACCATTATTGTCCTAAACTTTCCAATCAATAAAAATAATCAGGCATTTCAGGTTCAAGATATTGCTGCATTAAGTGGTCAAGTTTGAATTCAGGCTTGAGATCTCAGACCCAGGAGGCTCTGACATTGTAGATACATTGCTGGTAGCAATTCCAGCCATGCAGCACCTTGGTAGAAGTAATTTTTTCCTTCAAATGCTAACTACATTTTTTTGTGTCACAATAGGATAGCTTCTCTGGTACAAACTACCCTATTTGCATCATTCAGTCTTCAGAAGTGTTGGGCATGAGGAAACTTCCTGATGCATAGAGAGGTCTGGTTCATCTCTCACCGTGCTGTCCAAACAAAGCTGTCTGTGGCTGCTGTGACAACAAGAACACCAGCTGAGATCTGTAAGAAGGAGACCACCTCACTATCTCTCGGTTCCCTGGTTAGGAGTCACATACATCCAAAGCTAAGAAGGCAGAATGATTCCTCAATTTCTGTTCTGTCCTTGATATTGGGAACTTCTGGAGGAATCCTAGATAGGAAACTACAAATACATGTCTTGGCAGACAAGGTCACAGAGAAGTTGTGTTCACCTTTACCTTTTCAGTGATAGTTGAGGACAGAGACCAGCACTTGGTGGTGGGATTCATGACTCCTCAAATACATATGCTTACTTGAATAATTTGGATAATAAGGCTAAAATCTTAGAATTAAAATCATACTAGGATGTTATCAGAAAAATTGTGTTGAAGCATGTAATTTTCAGGCTTACAGTCTAACTTTTTTCTTTTGAGCAACTTGCCTTTCCTCATTTACACTGTGGAGCTTATTATAACCTTCATAAATGAGATGACTAGGATCTGACACAGTGGTTGGGTTTTACAGTTGCTCATACACTTCCACTGCAGAAGAATATGTCAAAAAAATGAAGTATGATGCTTTCTGCTAATTTTAAAATTTGAAAGTCGATGAGAAGACAGTACCAACTGTTGATGGTACAAGAAAGTTAGTCTTTTTTCCTTTGTTTCTAGTTTCATTTTGCCAACATAATAGTTGCTACCACTTTGCTCTTATGAGCTTATTTTTTTTATTGTCTTTGATTTCAGTAGCTGTTCTGCAACCACCGAAAGAAAGTTGCCAAGAAGAACTGATCTTCAGCTTAACTACAGGTTATTTCTCACTCTTGCATTGCATCTCTGTATATTTGCTGAGACATAGGTCCATCACCCACCTGCCATGTGCTAGTTTGCTGCTAGGTCTGGATTGTCCCCCTTTATTTTCCTTCCAGGGCATGCAGATGAAAGTCCATGACAGTAGATGCTTTAGTCTTACCCTGAGGTGTTGTCAGGGCACAACTGAGAAGTGAAACCAAGTTCTGTAGTCCAGTGTATTTTCCATGTCCCCCACCTGTGGGATGTATGCCTTGTCTAAAGTCTTGGCGGGTCAGTTTCAGGTCTGTTTATCTGATTTATTTCAGACACTGTCAAGTGGTTTATTAATACTAAGTGCAATGGGAAGCTTTGTGATTGTCATTTATATGATAAAATGAGACAGATAATAAGATAGAAAAATATATAGGGATTTATGCAGAGATAGGAGTAACTATTCCTAAAATAAGACACTTCAATTACACTGTCATTGTAGGCATTAAGAACTGATTCGTGTCTAGAAGATTCCAAACTCCCTGCACAGAAATGGACCTTGGTGACCAGCAGTACAATTAAGACATAGAATTTAAATCTAATTGAGAAAATGACTATACCCTTTCCCCTGTCTCTATTATTTCTAAGTTCTGTTGGCATTCATCAACTTCATTTAATCCTGTGTGGATCTAATACTGCTTCATGAGACACTGATTTTTGCATAGTAAAATAACTTCTCTGATTTGATGGGTGTTGATAATAATGGAAAGAATAGATGAGCCTCAGGTTTCCAGTGTATTCTTGGATATTGCTATAATTCATGGCAGACAAAAGCATGTTTCTTTGGGTGGGTGTGTTTTCTTACAAAAATGCTCTTCAGTGTTTCAATATCTAACAAATATTGTGACCATAAATTTTTACAATTCATTATTTCCAGACAAAATACATATTGAACACTTACTGGGGTTTAGTTTACGTATGTGTTTGATATTCCACAAGACTCATCTGTGGAAAAAAAAGAAGAAAGATTAAAAAAAAAGGTTTGATTAAGTTGAGAATTCTGGTTTTATTGTCAGTGAAGAACAATCATTTAATTCCAGCAGTTCTTTCATGGGTTTATGGGCTTTTAGAATCATTATAATGGTAGCAGAGAATACATTTCGTATTACCTGCATGTGGAAAACACAAAAAACATCATATGGTTCAGGTCAGGTTCAGTTTGGTCATTTAAGCATTTACTATGCAATACCAGTCTTTAGATATTAGTGTTAACAAAATCAAGGAAAGTCTTTTGAGACATCATAATTACAATACTTGTTTATCCACATTTGTCATCTTTCATAGTAAAAGGGTTTACAGATTACTCAGTCTATTGCAGATTTACAGTTCAGTTTGCTTTTAAAAATTACTGCCTTTGGCTAGGGCTCATAAAGAATCTGGAATGTGAATTTACTGCCATTGAAAATTTTCTTGGATACTTTTCCTGGAAAAAATGTTTTGAGGCTATTTTTTTCTCTGAATACTGAGAGATGACTGTCACCCTTCACCAGTTCTAACCTGCAAGTTTTGTTTCTTCTAAACTTTGATTTGTGTTATGTATACATACTTCACATTTATATTATTCAGCAGCCACCATGAGGCATTTTTTTCTGTTTCTATAGAGTAATATATTTCTCATTTCACAACAGTATTATTCACTAGTACTTCAAAACATGTTTATATAATAGTAAATAAAACAACATAACAGCACTCTTATTGTAATGAAGGATGCTCATACACACAGGAATGCATGTTCTGGCCTTTGGAAGTTTGCAGAAAAAATGGATGAAATAGATAGATTGGGGTGGTGGTGGGTGGTATGACTTTCTACAGAGGCCAAGTCATGAAGACAGAAATAAACACAGGTCATAGGTCCCTTAAATGCTCATCTAGTGCCCTGCCCCTTATGTTTTACAGTTTTGATTTTTCAAGAAACTTACAATAAATATTCATGTGAAAACCCAAGAAGTCAAGAACTCCAGGCTGCAGTGTTTTAATTTGGTTTAGAGATAACATTTAGTATTACCATCTCTCAAAGTAATTTTGATTGAAGTCCTTGAGCCTAGAGTGAAACCTGGCTTTTATTGCTACACCTCAGTTGACTCACGAGCAAAGCAAAATGCTTGAAAGACACTTGTATGAACACACAGCATGCATGTAAGCTTTCTACAGATATAAGACAACCAATTAACATGCCCTATAATTCCCCATTCTTAGACTAATAGGGGACACAGCAGAGGAAGAAATATGTTTGAATGTTGTCTGCTTGCCTTACCTTACCAGCCTTGGTGCTTAAGTCATGAATCAGTTCAAAAGAATATCATGACTCATAATAAACGTGTCCAAGCTATGTGGGCTCAGCTAGGCAGTCTAGTCAGACCAACAGCTTTACTGTTCCTCAGATTGTAAACCCTGAATGCAGTGCAGCTTTGCTCACTTGCATTGATCTTCAGTGTCTAAGGCTCCTGCAGTCTAAGGGGTAGAGGAACTACACTGACAGTAACAAATGAATGCTTACTTGCCCATTAATTTATATTTGCTTCCCTTCTTATGACTGGCCATCAGCACTGTTTTAATTTATAGAATTGCAATAACTTTTACTTTCTGTTGGGAGACTTTTTTTTTTTTTCTTCTTTTCACTCATTTGATAGATTCAATTCAGAACCTGTTAACATCCATTGCTCTAGAGGAGTTTAAGTGGTAAAAGGCAAATGTTAATGGATTTTCGCTGGAGAGCTTTCCTCCAAGTTTCTGCAAGTGAATGTCAGTTTCAATTATTTCATTTGAGTGGCTGTTGCAAACTGAAGCACTGGCAAGAAAAAGAGGAGGGGTATCTGTAACCTTCCAAACTGCACCACTGATGTTTTCCTTATGTATTTACAAGTAGTTTTTAAAAAATATGGATACCCAGAATCTTCCCCGTTGTTCGTTATGACAGATGCTGCAGCTCTCTTTGTGGTAACAAATATAAGAAGGTGTCTTGTTGGTTTTATTTACTGAAAAGAAGAACAAACAAACCCCACAAGTCAGTTTTATCCTCTGCAATGTCTTGAGGAGGCTGTCACGTAATGGCATGAAATGATTTTGTTCATTGAAGCAACAGTCTGTTGGGAGTCTGGGTGCTGACATGAATACTTTGCTATTTTCTTTGATATTTTCAAAGCTAAATGCCTATTTGGCTGCTTGTGGCTTTAAATTTCCACTGCCAGATGAAGGTGGGGGTTTGGGGGTTTTGTTTTTTTTTTTAGATCAAACCCCAAATTGTACTGTGAAGTACTTAGAAAGAGAACAGCAAGCACAGCCTTAGCAAAACTAAGATATGATTTCCCTCATTTATTTCTTTAATAGAGACATCAATCTTTTTGTCATGGTTTTGTTGCTATACATATAGAGCAACCCCCATTTTTTCAGCCTGATTTACTTTATTCTAAACTGAGGGAAACTACCAAACAAACAAAAAAAACAGAAACAGAGGAATTGTAGCATGCTGCTTCCCAACTAAAATACTAAATGTGCGTGGTTTCAGCAAGAAGTATACTGTATTTAAAGGTGCAGTGAACAATGAAGACTCATTTTCTTGTGCTGTTTTGTAAACTTCTCAGTCTTCTTTTTTTTCAGTCCCATTTATTTTACTAGACTGTATATGAACCTTTCATATACTGTGTTATCTGTAAGACCTGGTCCTACAGCCAGTTTAAATACAGTGATAAACTAGGGAGCAACCAACAGCTCATAGTCATTGTAGCTTTGGTGGTGGCTCCCAGCCTGCCGCAGTTTTGCGCTTTAAAAGGGCTTGTAG
This sequence comes from Falco biarmicus, assembly GCF_023638135.1. NCBI lineage: Eukaryota > Metazoa > Chordata > Aves > Falconiformes > Falconidae > Falco > Falco biarmicus. The sequence goes on from NC_079290.1 coordinate 64,692,929, forward strand.
CAATAGGACAAGGGGAATGGCTTTAAACTGAAACAGGAGATTTAGATTAAATACTAGGAAGAAATTCTTTGCTGTGAGGGTGGTGAGACACTGGACCAGGTTGCCCAGAGAACCTGTGGATGCCGCATCCCTGGAAGTGCTCAAGGCCAGGCTGGATGGGGCTTTGAGCAGCCTGATCTAGTGGAAGGTGTCCCTGCCCATGGCAGGGGGGCTGGAATTAGATGATCTTTAAGGTCCCTTCCAACTCACACTATTCTATGCTTCTGTGATTCTATGATCATAGCTAATGTTACCTTGGACATAGACATGACGTCTAGAGAGTAATTATGGTTTTATTCTGAAGTGGTTTGGCTCCAAGCTTTCTGTCTTTTCCTTGGATTTAATGGCTCAAAGATCCTTTATTTGACCTCTCCTTCAGAGATCCCAGGGTACTCAGGTGCTGCTGCTCCACTGTGCTAATGCAGAGTTAAGGTTTTTTGGAAACTCCTACTGTGTTTCTCATGTTCTGTTGATTCTGGCTTGCTCTTTCCCAGTTCTCTCACCAAGTGACCACTTGGATGGCTCTTAAAATTCATGGAAATTTACAGAAATCTTCCCAAGTCTTATTAAAATTCTGATATTTTTATTTATTTACTCAGTTTTAGAAATTACCTGTAATTATGTGTGAATAAGTAGCAAATAATTTGAAATAGTTAGGTTTCAGCAGCATCTGCATCTGTACATCCAAAATATGCATACAAAGACCATTTTAAACATGTTTCTTTCTTTTTTTATCGTGATTAATGCGATATGCTATTTGACCACTGTAGATGTTTACTCATACGCATAACATTCAAAGCTAGTATTACTGCAGTGCTTCTTATACAGTCAATACTTTTACCAGGTTCTTCATATTTTTTCTCCTTCCTATCTTATCCCAAGTATAAAAAGCCATTTTAAACTTTACTTATGTAACAGCTAACACTGCAGAAAAAAACTAATGGACAATTTTATTTCAGTCTGATTTAATAAATGCCTAATCTTTGAATTACCTTTACTACACAGAGTTATTTCACATAGTAGTGTGATCAGGCTAAAACTGAAAATTTTCCTTCAGAAAAGAATAAAAGAAATTTCAATGTGAGGTCTTAAATTCTGTTTTGTACACATTAGAGAAGACAAACAATATTGATTTTGAACATGGAAAAATTTGCCTTATTTTGTGGTAATGGTAACAGAATTAGTGGTCAGAAAAGTGAAGACCGTGACATAATTCCTGGATGTCTCTGCAAATGCATTACTCCAGAATTTTCAGATATAATTCTTCCATATTAAATAACTGATACTTCAACACAATTAAATTTCTAAATATGCTAGCACACACACATCTCTACTCTGTTTATCATTGATAAAAAGGAAAATGCCGACACCTCACGATACATCAAGATGGATGTATTACTCTGGCACAGGTGGAAGAATCTTAGTCAAAAAGTACTTCAATACTGGTGTTCTAAATCAGTTAAAGATCTCAGCTTCGAGAAATGGGCATATAACTTTTAGTTCCCTTAAAATCTACAGCTTGAGTAAGATACTCTACTGCATTAAGAAAGTGTTAGAGTAGAATTGAGAAAATCTTCATGTCTTCATTCTATAAAATCCCATGCTCATAGTTAACTTGTGGTTTTTGGGGTTTTTTTTAAAGAAGTTCTTTACTTGTTCTCTACATGCTTTAAATCAACCTCTACTTCAATTACTAACTTCAATTTTTAACTTTCTGTCAGCATACAGATCACTGTTCAATGCCTGAAGTTCTCAGAAAACATCTGTTTTTCATGATGTCTCCTGAAGACCGTGCACAGCAAGTGGTTCAAACTCTGCTCAAATAATTACAGAACTCTCTGGACTGAGATCTGGAGATCATTGTCTTCCCCTACCACTGTAATCGTGGAGATCTCAGTCTATTACCAAACATCCAGGAGAGATATGAAGAGAATTGATGAAATGTCAACTTACTTCTTGTGATATTTAATGTCATATTCAAAGGGCAGCAGATTTCTTGTCTGCGTATGAACCATGGTAAAACTGCTAGAAAAAGAAGGTATTAAGATTCAAACTTCATAATGATCCAGACCCTGTCAGTCACCCTGCAATTCTGAGTTTTTGCTATGACTTTCCTAGGTCTGCTCATGTTAGTCCTTGAGATCAATAATAAACAGAAAAAAAAATCTCAGACACCTTCCTACTCCACTAGACCACATGTATTAATGCGTTGTTCACAAAATAACAATATTTTACTGATTTGACAAGTTTCTGCAAGAGCTAAAGATATGATGGCTGTAAAATATGCATTCCTACCTCAAGTTTTCATTACAGTATTTTTTTTTTCTTTGTTTCCAGCCTAGGGAATATTTATCTGATGGAAGATTATTCTGTTTTAGTTTATCTTGTTTCCCATAAATTCAAATGCAGGAAAACAGTGACAAACAATTGACAGCTCTAAGCAGTATTTTTGATATTACTTTGGAATTTCACTGCTTCTTCTGTTTAGGCTTTATCATTTTGCAACACAGATTTGACCACGGATACATCATTTCAAGAAGTGTTGCAGAGATGCTGTGATGAAAATCCCAGAAAGACCTTTCTTGCTACAAACTGAAAAAAAAATTTAAATGATCCCAATGTACACTAAACCTTTGCAGAGTCCCCTAACGAAGGTGAAAGGAGCATGATTCTGAGGTTATAAATCCTTTGCATGGAAAATGCAATTCTCAAAATGTTCAGAGAAAGTAGCCATAGCGTATTTTACTATGCTCTGGTTTTCCAATTTACAGAAGACATTTTGTTCTGTTTGGTTTTATTGTATGTTTTTACCTTTCCCTTTGCCTTTTCCATTGTTTGATGTTAATGCATTCACAACTTCACTAACCCTGGTTATTACTCACCACTCAGAGCAAGTGGTGACATATAAAGCGAGATAGGTTGGTGCCCAGCTGTCGCTATTTTTTATAAATAATCCTGTCAGACCGCCTAGATTACTTGAGTTCTATGGAACTGAACACTGTCTAAATCTCCTTTAAAAAGTGGTCATAAACCAAAAGTGTAGTATAGCATGCTGTGGTAATTTGATACAGTTAATGTGAAATTCTTCAGGTCTACCTGAAGGAATACAGTCTATCTCTCAACTATCTACCTGTAATGCTGTCTAGTCCTCTTAATCTTTCTCTCTGTTGGAGATTTAGAAGAATTGAATAATTTCCCTAAATGATAAAAGGCTGAGAGACAGAAATAGAACTTATATTATCATTTAAATAGAAATGTTATAAGCACTGCATTTGTAGCTAAAACATAGTTAATGGTGGGGTGGGGTGGGGGAGGGGCTGGCTGGGAAGAAGCGATAACCTTAAATGAAGATCAAATTTCTTCATTTTTTTTTCCCTGATTTTATCACACATTGTAGAAAATGAGGCTGTATGCATAGCCAAGAATAAGATATCTGCATTAGTTGTTAGAGAGTAAGGGTTTTGACCTTAATTCTGAAACTCTCAGAGTGTAGGTTATCTTGCAAAAAGTATTCTATTTGCTGTAATTTTATTTTCTTGTGGTTTACAAGTGTTATCACTTCATGTATCCACTCGCCCACACCCAAGTCGCATGTGTTAGAAGCCAGTAGAAGTGTAATTGTCTCACAGTAAATTTACCGTCTTGTACTATTAGTAACTTTTTCCCGTATTTCCAGAAAGATTACCACACTTCTTTTTTGTATCTGCTTTAGGAACACACAAGGTTATCCATAGCTGTTGTTCAACTTGCTGTCACATATTGCGAAGTTCCTTCCTTTCCCTCAGCTTCTTAAACTTTGAGTCTGTTTGTTAAATGACAAATCCCTCATTTTTCTAGTGTTGCTCCCACATTGGTTCAGCACCTAAGAGGCAACAGTGAAGTAAGAAAGAAAGTAAACTTGTCTCCAGTTCTGGATGACATTTTCTGATCATTCTGTTTCATGACAACAAATGAGGCTGACATCACTTCTACTAAAAGAACTGATAATTCACTTTTTCTGTACAAGTAATTGCAGTTCCATAGACTAGACAGATAGAATCTGGTTCTGGAAATTAAAGGCTTGAACAGAAGCATTGGGTTTTGCTTTTTATGAATTGTTTGCATAACTGCACAAACATTATTTTTAAAAAATTCTAAAATATTTTCAGGTATTAAAAGTAATTTAAAATACTGAAGTATTTTTTAATAGTTCCAGCTAATTCTCTTTCTGAAAGAAGAACAGGTTGATTACTTCTTCAATTGTATTTTTTTATTATTTTTTTTATATTTTTTTTTGCTAGGAGGAGGAAGTGGAGTACATAGTGGAGTTTTCTGTGCTGCAGAACAGATTTTTTGGCCTCCTGGGTTTTCTTGCTTAGGGAAATAGGTTATGTTTCAGTTTTGATTTTTATTATTAGTATTCCTGAGTCCGTTCTTATTTTCCACTGTTGATATTTTTCATCTGCAAATGTGAAGCAGTGGCAGTTTGCTTTTCTGGGCTAGATAATATAATCAGATATATCAGTGTCTTAAGGAATACTATCATCTCAAAAATTACTTCTGTTTGAAAATGTTGTGCTTGCTTTTGTTATAACTTACAAGAAACAGACCATATTTCTATAAAGAAAGGAGACTGGAGGATAATCTAATTTTTTTTCAGTGTGTTTACTCTATGCATTTCAAAGCACTGTATCTAAAGTCAGTTTCAGCTTCTTGTGTAATATCTGCTATACAGACTCCCCCGTTTCTCCGTTTCATAAAGGCAGAAGTATTATTATAGTTGGAAATCATCACTCTAAAATGACAACAGGTGAAAGAGAGTTTAACTAGCATATACAATATCTGAAAATAATTTTATATGTATTTTTGAAATTGGCTATATTTCAGTTTGACAGTGCCTTGTTAAGTAAGATAATATTTTCAGTAAGAATAAGTTGAATAAGTTGTTCCTTATTTCCTCTGTGCATTAAAAAATCATGCTTTTCAGGCATTAATTATTTAAGTTACTTAATTTTTTTCTTCCTCTGAAGCAACATCAGCTTCAAAAGACTCAATGCTTCCTGTGTACAGAAAATGTGTGTGTGTATATAAATATTTGTGTATCTTCTAGCTATGCATAATTTCACATACACTTTTCTAATGAATCTTGACATTGAATTCCTATTGACATATGAATTTAAAGACTTAATGTACAAGTGTGTATTTGCTTAATATCCAGTTAAAAACCAAGGGATACTTACATGCATAAAATTGTTATTAAAATCTCTCTCATTATTTCTTGACAGTGAATATAAATCCAAATAATTTTAAATAAACATTTCTAAAGAGGTGTGTCATAATGAACAAAAAAAAAAATACTTCCTTCCCTTCCTCTTTTTCAAGCATTAGTGTTTCCAGTTCTCAATTTTTCTAATTACTGTTAGAATTCAAATCAATTTATTTCTTTTGTATAGAGGTATTTTGTATAGTCTTTTACATAAATTCTACTACATTAAATCCATCTTTAAGTTCATGTAGCCTTCTAGTTGTCTTCCAGTATGTTGGAGAATAGCAAACTTAACAAGAATTCAGTGTGTTGGGGCCAGTTCTTTGGTAAAGAAAGAACAATCAAAGTATGATCATATGAAATGGAAGGAAATCACTTTAGAAAATAGGCAAGTGGGCCTACAAAGGCCTCTCAATGATATATAGAAAATAGTTATCATAAACTGAAGGAAAGAGGTAAAGAGCTTATTTCATCAGAAAAGAGAAGCAATGTAAGTTAATACATACTGTGAATTGAAGACAATGGCTCTGCAGAAAGGCAGGGGACAGAAGCTAAGGAGGATTTATCCTGAGTTAGACCACATGTAGTCAATTTGAGCCAAATAATAAAATCTGAACATGGCTGGCCTATGATTATATATGAGTTGCCTTTTAAATTAATTGCTAATTCTCTGTAAGAATTGAAGAATTAAGAGCATAATATAAAACGTCTGAAATCCATGCACTTTAGCTGGAATGATACTTCATAATAAAACAGTGCTGGAAAATAGACACTGAAAATTAAGAGAAATGAAAACATATGTTTCTGTTGGGATGTATGTAGTTTTTTGTTCTCCCCCCCCCCCCCCCTTTTTTTTTTTTTTTGTTTATATGCAATCAAACATGGAACAGGAGTTTGGCAGTATTAAGCATTTAAAGAAGGTCACTTGATTTACATGTTTGAGTTCAAAGAAATATAACTTCAGTTCATAATTCTTGCATAATCGATGGAGAACTGAAACATGAGGGAAACTATGAGAACTGTCCCTTCATTATCATTCGTTTTAAATGAATTGCTCATAAAACATAAGGTACACTTTTCTAGTGGGTTGACCCTGACTGAACTCCAGGTGCCCACCAAAGCCACTCTATCACCCTCCTCCTCAACTGGACACAGGAGAGGAAGTATAACAGAAGGCTCATCAGTCAAGATAAGGACAGGGAGATCACTCAGCAATTACCATCACAGACAAAATAAACATGACTTGGGGAAATCAGTTTATCACCATTCAGATCAGATTATGATAATGAGAACAAAAAATAGAACTTAAAAACACCTTCCTTACCCCACGCCCCTCTCCCCTGCTTTCTTCCTGGGCTCAACTTCACTCCCTATTTCTGTACCTCCTACCACCCAGCAGTGCAGGGGAACAGGGAGTGGGGGTTGCAGTCAGTTCATCAGACATTGTCTCTGCTGTTCCTTCCACCTTACACTCTTCCCCTGCTTCAGCATCGGGTCCCCCTCTTACGGGAAACAGTTTTCCACAAACTTCTCCAACATTAGTCCTTCCCACAGGCTGCAGTTCTTCACACACTGTTCCAGGGTGGGTCCCTTCCATGGGGTGCAGTTATTCAGGAACAGACTGCTCCACTGTAGGTCCCCCACAGGGTCACAAGTCCTGCCAGCAAACACATTTCAGTGTGGGTTTTTCTCTCCACGGACTCGTTTCAGCGCAGGCTTCCCACAGGTCACAGCCTCCTTTGGGCATTCACCTGCTCTAGTGCGGGATCCTCCATGTCATGTAGGTGGGTATCTGTTCCAGTGTGGACCTCCATGGTCTGCAGGGGGAATCTCTGTTCCAGTGCCTGGGGCACCTCCTCCGGCTCCTTCTTCACTGGCCTGGGTGTCTGCAGGACTGTTGCTCACACATTCTCTTGCTCCCTCTCTTCCACTGCAATTTTGTTGCTTAGGGTTTTTTTGCCCCCTTCTTCAATATGTTATCCCAGAGGTGCTACCACCATCACTAATGGGTTCAGCCTTGGCCAGCAGTAGGCCTGTTCTGGAGTCAGCTCATATTAGCTCCATGGGACACGGGAAACTTCTGGCACCTTCTCACAGAAGCCACCCCTGTAGCCCCACTGCTACCAAAACCCTGCCACACAAACCCACAACAGCTCTCAGTCTCAAACCTCATACAATGTAGCTTGTCAGATGTCACTGACACTCGTAAAACTGCAGAATACAAAAGTCTGTATCTAGTTTTGCTTGCCTTAAGACTTACATAAGGGAAAAAACCCGCAGTTTTCTCTGGAAAAAACAACACACAAGATTATGCAATAAGCAGTACAAGGACAGACATGCTGATATTTCTGAAATTAAATTTTCATTGAGATCTAACTGCTTTATAAATGTGATATTTATACCATATATCATAAATACAGTATATTTATGTCATATATTAGTGATTGTAAATGTGGTCTCCAACCCACAGCTGGAAGAAAATAAAACAGGGCTAATGATGCAAGGGCAAACCCAACCTCATTCATGTGTATCTGAAACTGGCAGATTGAGCTTTTGCACCCAATTTGCTCTTCAACTGCAAGTACAGTTCATATGCAACTCATCAAGGAAGTTGCTTGAATGCAAACACAGTTCAAAAGTTTTAAGTTTTTAACTTGATCTTCCTTAACGTTTAGAAAATTCTGTGGTTTTGAAGTTTACTATTTGTTTTATTTTTTTGTTTGGTAGGGTATTTGGTAGAGTTTTAAAATTCTTGGCTCTAAGAATGTAAAGCAGAAGTACAGACTTAGAAATAAAGTAAAAAACTCAATATTCAGACTGTATCTAGTAATACTTGTGATGCGGCTTCCCTTCTTAGCCAAGGCTTTCCGTGACTTCATTAGAATTATTTCATGAAGGTTTCCTGGACAAAATAATATGTTGTGTTTGGATTCCCATTTTCCCCGAGATATTTATGGTACCACTAGTCTTTCAGCTTTTGGAAACTGCAATCTTTTAGAATGCCAATTGTATCTATTACTGACATATATGTATTTAGTTTCATATTGGATATTTAATCAAACCATAATAATAGATACCCAGCAATCATTAGTTTTTAATTTAATGATTAATTCTTAATTCAATAGGATGAACTTTAATCTCAAATGATCTAATTTACATTTAATAGTATAGATTTATTATAAACGATTTCTTTAAGTTCTGTAGTAACCATTAAATGACTAGCGCCCCTTTAATAAATGACTATTTTTCCTAAATTCTGGAAAAAAGTTTAAAATGCCACAACTTATTTTCTAGTCTGAATTTTAAGTTTATATCACATACTTGAAGACTGTATCTTTTCTAGTAATGTCATTTACAGTATTGATCTACAGTGCATTTGCATTTCTTCTACCTAGAATAGATTGAAATGTAATGAGCATTTTCAGTTAGAAATTTAAAAGAAGCATTTCACTCAGTCCCTGTGGAACCTGAAAGGTGCAGCAGGAGTAGGAGAATCTGCAGAGCAGTTCAGGAGTGGTGTGATTCCTGTATGTTTTACAGCAGAAATAGGAACCATGTCGAAGAAGGTTACCTAATGGCAGATATGCTCAAATGCCTGGTGAAAGCATTCTGCAGATTTTAGAGATAAAAAATACCAGCCAATGCAGAGCAAGGTGAACCTCCTATGAACTCTACATGCCCTAACTTGACAGTTTTTTGAAGTCTGAGTTTCCAGCTAAAGTTTTTACAACATCATCTATAATTTTCTCCTTTAAACACAGAAAACAAAAAGGTTAGGAAATGTCATGCAAAAATATTTTCTGCTGATGAACTTCAAAAAATGGGAATTTATGATTGCAAATACAGCTCCAACTCTTTCTTATTTATGTAGATTTTACTCCTGACACATCTACTATACAGTTAATGGGAAGGAGTGGAATTCTCAAAATGTTTTCAGTGACCTGGACTATTGTTCATAGATTTTCCTGAAAAATTCATTCACTTATTCCTGCTAGAAAACAGCCTTGTACCTAACAAACATTTCTGTTTGCTTGAACATCTCAGCTGTCTAAATATACAGAATGATGGCAATCAGTAACCTCTCAGAATCCAGCAGCATTTCCACCCCCACCCCCACCCCCCGGATCTTTAATGCACCCATACAGCATCTTGTAATGCTTTTTGTTGAACAGAAGCCAGAATGTAAGCAGAAACAAAGCTTTCAGTGCTTTTTAAGATATAACGAGAGGATAAAAATATTTGAAAATAAGGTGCATTTTTTACTAAGAATGCTGCTATAGACAAAAAAGTACTATCTGCAACAGCCAAACAAGAAAATACAGAGGTATGTACTGAATCCCAGAGTTTTCCGTAGTGCAAATACCACATTGAAGGATTAGATTTCTCTCTTTTTCTGTCTTTCTTCACCACCCCCCCCCCACCCCCCCACCCCCCCACCTGCCTGGTTCTCAAGCCTTTTTTTCCTTTTTCTTGTTCTTTGGGTTTTGGTTGTGGTTTTTTTTTTTGTTGTTGTTGTTGGTTTTGTTTTGTGGGTTTTTCCAAATTGCAACAGTAGAACATGTATTATATAAACAATCTTAATATTTTAAAATAATTGTCTAGGTCATGAGCAGCATTGGTTCTGTTTATTATCTAGCCTAAAGGAAACCGAATCCATGATTTATATATGCCCAAAATATAGTGCTATTTGTTCAGGTTTGAAGTGAAAGATATCTGTTAGTAAACTAATTGCTACTAGTGAGGAAAAAAATGTCAAACAAGTGTGCAGGCTCTTGGACTCTCTTTTTCAGAAAGCAGGAATACAAAATGCAGTGTCCTGGTAACTGCCCAATATTTGTACCAAAACTGTGACAAGACACATGTAGGTCATCTTATTATGGAACCAGAAACAAAGGACCCAGCATTGTCAGGGATATATTTATTAAAAGGTACAGCCTCTCAGTGCAGTAGAGACAGAAATTCGTCTGCACTGTTTTATGAGGAAATAATTTTTATTCCTTCACCATGTGGGCCTATTTGTCTCTTGATCTTATAGTTTATCCATTCTGGAACAAATTTACAGTCTCATAAAACAATGCAGTGGTATTCTAACTGTGTAATTGGAATTTAATGTGAAACATTGTAGACTGTTATCAAGAAGTGATTGTTTTATTTAATTGCTGATTATAAAATAATATTAAACACATCCATTGATAAAAATTCTATAGGCAAAACATTGTAAATATATGTGCAAATAATATATATTGTATAATTATTAGGCATACATGCGGGCTTCTTTAATTTTATAAATCTTGCTAAATGTTTAATATTCTGACTTTATCATAGGCTATTTTAGCTCCATTAAGATAACTTGTTTCTGTAACTGCTTGAGGTAATCTTACTGTCTGTGTCTTCCTTGAAAAATACCATGCTGTAATTGTTACACTAGACCATCCTCTTGCATAGGGTAAGGACTTCTTTGATTAAAGCTGGATGAATCTCACAATAATTGCTCAAAATATTAATGGTTACCTGCATTTAATTGAGAATACTCCAACGGGGAACTTAGTGACTAGAAACCTTAACTTTCCTAATAAATTTTAGTCATAAGAACTAGATTATAATTTTGTATTTCTTTGTTAATCCAGGAAATACAGGTATGGAGAGAAGATAGAAGTAAAAATTATCCCAGAAATTGGCTCTGCATCCTATTGTAGACTACATTGCTCTCCTCTCATTTGATAAACACTATACTTTAGTATTAAATATAATATACTCCCTTCCTATACCCAAATCAGAAATTTTAGGATACCTAAACTAACAGTTAATCAGAAAGCTTGTTAATAGTTGATTGCCTTTTCAGTAAACTGAATTTCTGTTAGATTATACAGAGTTGTATCAGTAATCTTGCTGAATTTTAGCTTGCATCCCAAATACACGAAGCATATTATTTAATACAGATATGGCAGCTGCTCCCTTGGCTGACATAATAGAAATTGAACCAATGAACTCCAGAACTAAAAGCATAAACTATTATACTTCTAATGAAATCGTCAACATGTTGTTACCTGGGGCTTATATCTCCAGAACTTATATCCTCTCCGTAATGGCTTTGAAGGGTACTTAACAATGTAGTCGCACTAAAAGATTGCTTATGTCCATTGCCCAGAACATGGGAAAATGTATCTGCAACTACTATAATAGGAGCTTGAATGCCTACTGCACGTGTAGGAATTTATGTGTAGACACATACACTTAGGAGTTTAAATCTGATGTTGAATTCGACCCTGATTTTGTAAATGGAAATTCTTCCAGAGCAGAAGTGTGTTGTGGGTTTTATAGAACATTTAGTGGCCCCTATAGAGCTCTCTGAAGCTACGACATATTCCTTCCCCAGCGGGTAACCTGGGAAGAAATCTCTTTTAGTCAAACACGTTTTCTGTTATATCTCTGTAGGAGCTTTCAGAGCCAGCTCAATGAAATTCTGCTGTCAGGAGGTAATCTACTGCAACAGAGACTAGATAAACTTAGCAGTTGTACAGGGAAGGTGAGGGCTTAATTTTAGAGAAAAGAAAAATATTCTTGTCTAGAAACCAAAACAAGGTCCTAAGAAGACAGAAAAAAAGGTAAACGGATTGTTTACAGAGCTTGAAGATCTGTTTTTCTTTTTTTCTTTTTTTTTTTTTTTTTTTTCTCCACAGACTTATATATAGAGTGCTAGCCACCTGTTCTCATGGTTGATTACAGAAAATGTTTATCCTAGGCAGAGGTAAAGAATATGGAATGCACAGAAGGGTTTTTCTGGTTGTTTGTTGTTTATTCACTTGGTTGTTTGTTTTTGTTTTAATTATCCCCCAAATGAACCCAAAGCCTCTGATTTAATAAAACATGGAGGAAACTTAGCATTATATCCTTTTGGAAACAAAGCTTATGATATCATGCTATATCTCCTTGGTTAAGAAAAGATCGTCTATAGCTATTTCCAATGGTTTTCTTTTCTTTTTTTTTCTTTTTTTTTCACCCCAAAATTACCATTAACTTTCCAAAGAGTCCCGTTACTAAAGGTTTTTTGAAAGAATTGAAAGGATTTTACTCTCTTTCTAAAGAGCAATGGACTCCTAAGCGATATCCATGCTTGTGGCAGACTGGGAATAAGTCATATTCCTAAAGTAGGCATCAACAGATTTCCTTTGTTTTGCCATCTTTGGGCAATGAGGTACCACAATTCATTTAAAACACATTCACCTTTGGGGGGAGACTGTCTTATTCTTAATTATTTTCACTGGATCATTGAATGTTTTTACCAATTCAAGAACCTGATTCTGGAAGAAAGTAAGACCTATCTAATAACATAGTCAACATGGGCTGCCTGCCCCCTCCCATTCTCACACCTCAATGACATTAGAACTCATTGATTAGTTGAAGCCTCATTTCAGATAGAGGTAGAGATCTTAATGTTCTATTGCTAATTGTATGTTGACTAGGAGTCTGGCCATGTTCCTGCTTATTGGCTGGGAGGCACCATGAGCTGTGGTCCCTTGAACATCCAAGCCAGTGTATTTATCTTCTTTGTCTGGAATTAGGGGTTAGTACAGAAGGTTCTGGGACTTTTTCCTTTCCTTTCCTTATTTTGCTTTACTTCTGTTTGTTAAATTATCTCAGTCTCAAGTTCAAGAAGTAGAATAAAATCTGTCTATGAAAGATGTGGATACAAGGATACAAATAAGCTGTATGAAAAACAGAGACCACAGTACCACTTTGAAGTCCGTAAACATGAACATGACAATTAAATCTATAAAAAAGACTGTGGTGTAAAACTTTTAACATTTTATTACTAGTGAGTACTAATAAATAAAGACAAACTGCAGCTCAGCTCTCAGAGCTGAAGTAGAGCTGGCAGGAAACAAAAAGTTTAAATAGATTTTTGCCTGTACTTTGACAATGTTTGATATGAAAATTGCTGGGAAAGGCAGTAAAAATAGGAACCCTTTAAGTCATTTGTGAGTCCTAAAAAACAGCAGTGGGATACATGTCCTATAGGCAATACCATTTGTAAATGACTTCTGTGGGAACTATTCATAAATAAGATGAGTAGCATTTAGAATAAAAATGATAAAACTGACATTTTTTCTCACTGAACTTGCCAGTTGGAGGGAAGGATTCCCTAGCGGGCCATCTCTAATAATGAGAACATAGAGGTAACCGTTAATGAGAATAAATGTATTGGGAGCTTTTTGGAGGTTTTAAGTGCCAATAGATAATCTGCAGTTCTCCTTAACTGCAGGGAAAAAAGGATTCAGATCGATGGGGAAAAAAGACTTGAAAATGTGGCACTCTGTTTCTTGATTTAAGTCCTCAAATGACCGTGCAAGAAAAAGGAAAATTGGCACAATAGATCATAAAAAATACAACCTCAAGAGGGCAGGCATTTATCCTTTACAATAATCAGAAAGTATGGGCAAGAAATTTTCAACAATAAAATTAAATATAGGGCTATTGAAAAATCAAATAAGGTCTTAGAGTTTACAGTAGTGACCCTATTTCTTTTATAATAACGTTTGGAAGCTACTCTGTGCTTAAATCTGATAAATGATTCTTTGTACATTACAAAATTTCAGTGTTCACATGCAGAAGCCCAAAGGGACAATAGTAGAGAGAAACACACAGTTTTTATAGTGTGTGCTAATCTCAGGCAAAACATAAAGATTTGAATCCTTCTAAGATAAAGCATTCAAAAGAACAGAGTTTTTTTCTCCTTTGTCAGACATTAGGGAAAGCCAGAGCTTTGAAGAATTAAACAAACATGGAGTATAAAGTTGAGTAATATCATAACCGTCTGGATTTCAAAAACAGCTTTAAGTTTTTCTCTAGTCAAAAAACAGTCAACAGAATAATATATGGAAAGTTTAAAGGAAAGTAATAAATACAAATGCAAGTTTGGAGATCCTGGCTGTCATAAAAAGACTATATAATTGTTAAAAGAACTGCAACAACATAATTTTCAAAATCTGCTTATTTCCAAAAGTATTGCTCCATCTCCATTGACTTCTGCTCAGAAATGTTCTCTCCCTTGAAGAAAGTGAGGTGAATTTAAATTTTGTTAATTATACGTGTGTGTATGTATGTATGTATACGTACATGTTCACACACATCTATATGGACATATTAAAAATGTCATACTGTTGTAATAAATTAGAATTTACAAGTAACACTTTTAACTATTAAATTATTAGTATATTTTAAGCATTGTTCCTATGCTTCTATTAAATTTGTTAATATATACTTATGAGACTCTTATGAGTCTTTGTCTTACCTTGCAAAATATAGTTCTAGATATTTTTGTGGTACATCAGGGTTAGGTTTTGGGGTTTTTTTATAATACATTGTAAATTCCATGCTATCAGGAAAAGGTCATTTTTCCTGCTACCAAAAACAAAACTATATTCCCAGTGTCACATTCAATGGGACACAAGGTACACCAAAATGCCACACTGGTTTTACTACCACCACTTCCCACTCCCCACCCCCCAAGTAAAAAGAAAAAAGGAAAAAGCAAGAAAAAGAAAAGTAAAAAAATACAACAGGCAAGAGAAGCAAGAAAAAGGAAAGGAGAAAATAATAGAAAAGAAATAGGAAAAATAAAGAGGAAAAAGAGGAAAAATTTCATGAACAAAAATAACATATTGGAGCCACAACAAAAAAAACTGTTTTCAACCGACTTCAATTTCAGCTGCATCAGAATGGAAATGTAGGTTTTTGTTGGAGAGGGATAATTTTTTTTTTCTTTAGCTACATTTTTTTCTCTAATAAAGTTCTGAAAATCTTGCCTTGCTTTTAAATTCAACACCACCATATTGGTTTTATTTAATTATTTTCAAGTGGCTAAAAATTATTACTCATCCACCTGTGGCTATGGAATATATTAATAACAATTTTTTGGTTGATTAACAAAATCTATATTAAAAGTTTGCTGTTTGCCCTCTAACTGTCCCAGTATTCCCATGGTGGGCAACTCATTAATGACTCTTTTCAGTTACTTACAGATATTAATAAATTGTAATGGCTTTGCTGCATTCCTGGTATTGTCCAACTACAAGTAATTACAATTCTGTACTCAATTTTGGACATTAAATGCTGTGTCACCTCACTAACTTTTCAGGTTGTGATCAGGTCACATACAGACAATGAATAAAGAATTCTTTTCTCCTTGAAAAAAGAAAAGCTTAGGGAATCCCTGCTTTTCTGTTCCTGACCACCCATTCATCATTGGGACCACTCAAACTAAAAAAAATAAATCATGAAGATCATTCAAGAATGCAAAGGATCTAAAAATAAACGAAAACACATTTAAAAAGTCTTTAACAAGTAATGACAGCATGCACTTTGTTTAAACCTATGGCATAGGCTAACACTATAGGCCAAGACACTGACAGTTAAGAATTTAGGTCTTTACACTTTGCTGATGTGGGAGACCAGAAATAATGATCATCTTAGGCCAATTATCCCAACAGGTGGTTCCAGCCTAAGCTACTTCCCCCATAGGCCCTACGATTTCCTGCCAGTGTCAAAGGTCTGACCACAGTATGTACCTGAGGGTACATGAGTACAGATTTGTGCCCTTCCTTGAAACCTAATACAGTCCTCCAGCTACAGATGTCTTCTCACACTCCTGGAAGGGTGTATCACCTGGAAACTGGGAGGAAACAAGCATGCCAGAGTTTAGATAAAACTCCAGGGTATAGCACAGTCAGACTGAACAGTCCAGCTTCCATCAGGTGCCAGTGCTGCAATATTTCTGGGGAGCATGGTAGATTTGGGTAACAGCATCAGACATGCTGAAACACTGATAGTAAGATGTTCACAGGATTAAATGAATCAGTATTTTAATACTGCTATTGTTATAATAATTTCTTCCAAAGAAGGAAGCTACAGAAAAGTGTACTCTTAAGGAACTCTGCCAGAAACTGTTGGAATTGGTTGGTGTACTGTACTTAGGCATTCCTGATACTATGCAGTTGTCTGATGTCTTAGATTTGGATCCTGTGCAGTTCAGCTGAATTCCATATTTGCTTTTAGTCTGTGACATCACTTGGAAACTGCTATCACAGGTCACAGATTTCAGAACCAGAAAGACGGCATTATTATTTTTTTTTTAACCAAAAATCAAACCAAGTGTTTATTTTTTTCATTCAGTCAAAAATTGCTAGCAGCTTTTCTTTAGTTGCTGTGTTATCTGTTTCCATATTTACAGCCTGGTACAGTCTGCTGAACAAGAGAATGTGCTGCAACAAATCTCAACTGTAAACATGTCTTTTTCTCAGAGCTGGCTGAGACATTTTAATTGCTGGCACAATTTTATCTGTCTTTCCCTTCTCTCTTCCTCCTTTTTATGTAAATACTATGAAAATTGAATAATATATGAAATTATCTCCTTTTATACCTTATTATATTGTTAACAGTGACAAACATTTCTTTTCTTGGAGCATTCAACATATTTCCTTTTAGCACTGTGCCTAGAAGATTTTCTGAAATAGGATGGCTTCATTCACTCTCATGGAAACTCTGCAGTTTTATATCTTATTACACCTGTTTAACTAACTTCTTTTCTGAGTGGTTGTGAAATTAACATTCTTTTCTTTTATGTTTCCAGAAACGCTACATTAATAGCATTAACACAGGTAACACTAATGTATTATACCTTACTTTGCATGTAACTTATTATAATGTCTGATATCAGAACAAGTGCTAGTGCCTTTTCTGCTCAGTAGGAGCTGAATGAAACAAAGATACCAGACTCCTTCGCTCTGTACTTCCCATCTTATCCATCACACAGCATATCTCCTCGCAATAAGTTCTCACTGCACCGGCAAAATTAACCAAGCATACACCCTTAGTGACTAAAAAGTGTCAGTAGTTACACTGCAAGAAATTTTCAGGTGGTGCAAATTTCTGGCAAAAAACAGTAATAGCTTTTATGGTGGGACAGTATAACCAAATGTGTAAAACAAAGGTTGATCTATCACGTCTTCATTCTTGACATCTTGTGTCAAGTCAAAATGAGGAGAATGATTTGCATTGACAAGTGAATGATAACAATCTACAGCAATGCCAGTGCCAAAGCAAAAATCTAAAGGCATAGGCAGGAAGCCAGAAGCTTTGAATGTTCTCTTGGAAGTCGTAGGCTTTTTCTCTTACACTGTCAGATCTATGGATTAAACTAGACAGCTGATCCTGGTTTGAGTTTTAAATGTAGGTAGAATTTATCTGGAAATCATTTAACTGGAAAGAATGAAAAATTATAAAGTAAACAAAATCACTGGTTGTCTTATCCCTGGCTGTCTTCTAACTATCAAACAGAAGACATTCTGGAAGTTATCTTCAAATGGTAGGTAACTTCGTATTCAGCATGCTCTTATCTCCTCATCCCACAAAGTCATTAATTTTATTTCTACATCTTTATATGAAGAAATTTAAAAGATTTTCCTTATTTTATACAGGCAATATTGAGGACAGAGACTTTAAATCACATACAGAAACCCAAAATTGAATACATAAAATCTGAGTAGATATGTGTCAAAATCTAGTCAAAGATCTTCTCTTACTTGGAATGCGAGCAATCAATCTATGAAAATTGGCCATTGTTCACCTCTATGTTTTGGTTTTGCCTATCATGTGATAAAGTGTAAATTTTTAAATTAGTATTTTCCTATACATACAGTAAATTGTAAATCAAACAATTTCAAGATGAAAAAAAGCTACTTGTCTGGGTTATGATTCTTTGAATTTTCAGCCAATTTCAGCTGAAGGACTATATTTAGCAGGCTTTAGTTATGCAATACAGTTTGTCCCCCTGTTTTTACAAAACCAGCAAAAAAAATCTTGCTATGTTTATAAAATAAATTTAAATATAAATATTAATATATAGCTTGAGTCTTAAAAAAAAAAAAAAATTATATTGTATTATCATTCCTCTCTAGCATTTTTTTAGTGTGCATTATAGAGAGCTATTGGTATGATTTGTATTTATTCTGGGCATATAGTCATGCTTGAAAGAGGGTATATGAGGAATTCTCAAGCCTTGTAGAGGGCACAGATTAAATGTCATCAGCATTACTGAGTTCAAAAGCAAGGATCTTCATGTGTTTCATCTGGTGTCTAGTCTCATACTGGTCCAGAAATATTTTCATATTTTTACATTCTGTTCGGGTCTTATGCTAATCTTCGTGATTTTTCAGGACAGGTTACTAATTAAGAAAATTCAGTCTCAGAAGATGGAATATGGACATAAAAATGCTTTTATTGAAATTATTTCTTGTAGGGATTTTTTAAAAAAAGAAAATTACATAACATGTAAAGTATTTTAATGAAGTCTTTTAAATTGTAGAAGTAACTGCAACTCTTTTCCCTTCATTAAAAGAATTTTAATGAGGCTTAGAGTAGGCTATTATTCAATAGCTTGAGAATACTGACTATGCTAAATTAATCAGTTTATTTCTACCATGCATTTGCCATTCTTTTAAGCATGGAATGGAAAAAAGTCTATGAGAATTCAGCCTTAAAGCTTTTCATAATTATCCTTATGTTGACACTTCTTTATATTTTGATTCCTTTATATTTACTTTGATTCTTACTCTATTTATGATTGTAAAGTTCAAGACACTTACATCTGCATTTAAATTTAATTGAAGTAAAATATTAATTTATCATTCTCAAAGAAAATTCTTTCTTTCATTCTTTTTCTAATATTTCTGTATTTTGTGTGTTGCTTAATCATGCTGGACCACATAAGGGCTATTATGCTCCTTAAAGATCTCTGCATAAGATAAATGAAGTGTTATGAATAACATCTGTAATTTTAACCTGTCCTGAATTTCTCATCTTAAGAGTTTTATTACAAAGGTCAGTACTGAATGAATAATTTGTAGAAATAAGGTGTTTAGTAGAAGTACACACAACAGAAGCTTGGTCAAATCTAAGACTATCAAAAATATAAGACACAGCAAGGATAGTTTGAAGGACAGACAAGGGAGTTGGCTTAATACAATTTCAGTGTTACACTTGTTGATCTTATATTCCTTTTTATCTAATGTCAAGAGTCTAACCTGTGCTAATATGCAAGATTTCTCACCTTGATAAATCTGATTACAGAAAATTAGATATAAAAAATGGATATTACCATATGGAAACACTGCAAATTCGTGAATATATGGTGTCACAGATCAAAGATAAGTATTTTCTGAATTTCGGACATAGAGGAAGCTTACATTTTTGTTTCCCAGTGAAAAACCTTAGGAGATCATGGCCGGCTTTGCTGCTTCGTAGGTGGTCCAGAAACAGAGTAGTGAAGTAAAATATTTGCCTGTGTCTGTACCAAGTTTCCCAGGGACACTACCTTTTGATATTTTTGTGTAAAGTGACTGAGATAAAAAAGACAGAATTCATACTCTGAAATGCCATGCAAAAATATTATTTTTTTATGACAACAAATTTCAAATAAAGAATGGAGGTGCTTTGGTGACTTCCAAGAAAAAGAGCATGTGAAAGCACATGTTCCCCACTGAAATGTAGTTTCTGTTTCTAAAAGAAATTAAAAAATAAAGAGATAGATTATGTGAAATGACAACAGTGTCTTCCTGAAAAGATATCTGGACCTAAATGGAAATAGATTAGACACTACTTATGCTTGGTAAGTAAAACTGTAGTAACATTAATAGAATATTAAATCAGGTTTAATTCTAGGTATATAATCCATGTGTCCACATGCCTACATATATATAAATATAGAACTAGACAGTATTTTTTTAATTTTTGAATGAGGTATTAGATGTTAAAAAGGTGTCCTTTATACAAAATAAATAAATAAAAAAATAAAAATATATTAGAAATAGAGTAGCATATATGAAATACATTCTAAAAGCACTAAAGCTGACTGAGAAAAACTATATATTAAAAACACTGTGTTATATTAAAATACAGGACAGTAAACATGTGACTTTGTGTCTGGTTCAGAAATAGTGGGGTCAAAACCAAAAAGGACACTGTAATTGAGAAATAATCATATACAGTTTGTAGTATCTGAAATGTTATTCTGAAGTATTAGCAGGAAACTAAAGAAGGAAATTCAGTAAATGTATAATTTACAGGAAAATTATAAATACAAACTTTTCAAGGAATAAAAACTTTATGAATGTCTACTAATTTGTTCTGCTTATATAGTAAAAGTCTAGAAAATTTGTATGCAAATGTATATACTAGAGGTAGCTTGCATATTTGATAAGAACAGGTATTCTGCACAATATTTACGACAGAATGCCTCAAATTACAGGGCACTTTGTACAGTATGCAGACAGAATATTATATTTTCCAGAATCCTGGTACAGTATCAAGACATCATTCTTGTGTGTTATTTGAGTAGGTTACTAGCTGCTCACACTGTACTTGTAATTGATGATGACAGTCATGAGACACCGCTGTATTTGGTTTATATTATTCATTAAATTGAAGACTTAGCTTAAATTTCCTGTCCAGTTCTTATATCTTCTTTTAAGTGCAGAGCTCTTGGATACTGAACCCCTTATGACTATGACAACTGTGTGACTTTATAAACCTTAAGGTGTAACATGTTAGATGAGAAAAAGAAGGATGTCAGGGACTCAGAGTTTGAATGCAAGGAATAAAAAATTTGGTATGTTGATTTAGCATTGGGCAAAGGTCAAAACAGAAAGTTTTCAGCCTTGGTGTACATGATGAATTTTTGCTTTGATTTTTTAGAAATAAGTGATTAATGCATTGGGAAATTACATGGGTTTTGAGCAATGTCATGACAAAAAGCACTCACTCCCAGAAGATCAGGTAGAACACTTGACAAAACAGCTAATCTCTGACTGAAGGCAGTATATTTCAACCATCTCTTTAACTAACATTTTGTAATTATGCACCTAGAAATTATCAGTTTGAAAAAAACAAAGATGTAAGTCTTTTGAAAATATGACTTATCAGGAACTTTTTAGTTTATGTTAAATCAAAGTATCTTGAAGATGTAGAGGGCACCTTGATGTCTTGGCATCAATTTCACACACATATCTCTTTGATATCTGGGTAGTATGCAGATAAGAAAGACTAAAATTATTCCAAATCTAACAATTTAGAAATAGTCACAAAATATATGACTTTTCAAAAACTTTTAAAGGTCCCTGGTTTAAAAGTCTTCAAGAAATTACAACACTGTCAATTAACAAGAAAGATCCTTATGAATTAATAACTGTACACATATAGGTAACAAAGACCAGAAAAAAAGGTCAGGGTATACAAACAGTCAGTGTTTATGTGCAACACATATTCCCACCAGAATATTAAAAAGATCTGCAGTGAAACCTGAACTATGTAATAAACTCCTAAGTGATCCAGAGTAAATTGTGAATACTGACATCTAAATGTTTTCTATGATAAAAAAAATATTTGGAATAATACCATTTTAAACATCATTCAAAAGACCTGAAAAAATAAAAATTTTATTAAAATATATCTCATGATAATGGTCAATAAAATGGCACCTAAAAATCAACACCAACAAATGAAAAGAAACAGAAACAAAAAACCAAAAAATATTTGGCTATATACACAGACTAATAAGATAGGCCTAAACCAGCTATTCAGGCCCAGGAAATATGCTTAGGTGCTTCTCTACGTGTCCATGAAAAAAGTATTGCTGAGAGCTAAACAACAATCATGAAAAATGTTAGAAATTGTTATGAAGGAATTCAAAGCCAAATTGCCACTCAATCACTCAAAAATGTATATTGTTCTCACACTTGAAAGCCATACATAATGCTGGTCACCTATTAAAGATGATGCAGTAGAACAAGGAAGGTAGAGAGTAGGGCAAGACAGATGATTGGAAATATAGTATAGCTTCCACAAGAGAAGTTTTCTTTATCCTTGAAAGCTATGATCTAGGAGGATTTTTGAAAGGTTCTAAAACCATGCCTGTCAGGAAAAGGCGGGTAAGGAATGTTTACTTTCTATTTCTCTGTCATGATTTAACCCCCGCTGGTAATTAAGTATCACGCAGCCACTCGCTCACTCCCCCCTCACCCAGAGGGACTGGGAGGAGAGTTGGAAAGGAACATAAAACTCAGGGGTTGAGGTAAGAACAATTTAATAATTGAAATAGAATAAAAATGAAAGAACAGTAATAATGATGACAATAACAGTTATAATGGAAAGGGGGAGGAAAAGAGTAAAATCCAGAGGTAAAGGAAGAAAGAAACACATGGTGCACAATGCAACTGCTGACTGATGCCCAACCAGTCCCCCAGAAATGATCCGCTCATCCTGGCCAACCCCCCAGGCATATATACCAGCCATGACATCCCATGGTATGGAATATCCCTTTGGCTAGTTTAGGTCTGCTGACCCAGCTGTGTCCCCTCCCAATTCCTTATGCCTCTCCAGCCTTTTTGCTAGCAAGGCCTAAGGAACTGAAAAGTCTCACATTGAAGTTAAGCACAGCACCACACTAGCTCCTTAGAAGATAATTAACTCCATCCCAGCTGAAACTAACACATTCTCATAACAAAGAAGCTAGGATAAAAGAGAATTTCATCAGTGGTTATAAACAAACAACAGGATATTTGTTTTACATAATTTATAATTAAATTATAGACCTATCTGCTGAAGGACATTGTGAAATATTTAAAAAAGTGATTAAATAACTTAGTGGGGAATAGGTCCCTTGACATTAGATAGAATTGTCCAGACAAAATTTATTACTGACAAAATTCCTAAGCAACCAGTTGAGGAATGTTAGAAGAGTGATCTCTCTAGAGTTTCTCTCAGCTTTACATTTTTTTTCTCTAAGATTCTTGTTATGAGTCATTGTGGGACATAAGGTGTTAGACTAAATGGTTTGTCTTTGTGTGTATGTTCCTACAGTCTTAACCTTGACAATTATTTTTCTGGATTGATAAAGATTATCTTTGAGGTAATTGTAAATATTCTTCAAACACGTTCTTAACTATTTTTGCCATCTCAATCTGAATATTAACACCTAGGAATATTAATAAATTACAATGTTAGACACGGGTTCAGACAATTCTGCTTAGTAAAAAATTGGAAGTCAATTTAAAGATGCAAGATTGAGTGTCCACCATTGCTAGTACACCCTTCAGTTCTTTCCTAGACCTGGAAAACAAGGAAGTCAGGTCTCAGTAAAGGTTATTCAGACTGGCTGAAAATGGTTATGTTTAAGAGCTGTCAGAGCAAAGCTGCTCCACTGGCCTTACTCATAGAAATTTAGACCTACAAGGCTTCCTCAGTAGGAGAATCTAGACTCTATTCTTCAACATTTCCACCATTTTTATGAGAACTCTGGATGAAGTACAATACAACTTTGCATTTTCAGGTGATGTTGCATTGGCACAAACACATTTATTTTGATAAAGTCACAACATTTCCTATTAGCTAATAAATAAGTTCCATTGTCTTATATACCACATTAAATTTCAATTAATAAATTGAGTCAAGAAGAGCTGCTGTTCGATGTGGTACTTTTTCCTATCAGTATAATAGGTATCATATATACGATTTCTGTAAATCCTAAACTGAATTGAGGAAGTGCAGTAAGGTAATTTGTTACCATGACAGTGAGTATAAAAAATTGGATTTTTTTTTTTAATTATTCTTCTTCCATTAGAAAGATAAGGTGATCTTTTCATTAAGATAACAGAGATCAATAAGGTTTGTATTGCAGGTTTACAGAATCCATGGCAAATTACAGGAAATAATCTAAATTTAGGTATGACGACACTATCATATACAGAAAAGAACAATATTAATGTCCTTTTCATGGTCTTTCTCTAGACATGATAAAAGGTGGGATAAAAGCAAGATTTAGCTATGGATATATTGAAAAATCATCATTACTATATTCCATTTTTCACTCAGAGGAAGCACTTTTCTGTGCTTTGCCTTGTGACCTTTTTTCCTTCTAGCAGGAAAATATCCTAGAAGCCATCTGATGCACACTAATCCATGATAATTTCTACCTATGATTTTTTTTTTTGCTTACCACTCTTTAAATTTCAGTATGTCTTAGTCCAAGCGTATACTGATGACATTCACCACCAAAACTATAAAGGTTCATTTAAAAAATTAACATCTCCTGGGAAACATTGGTAGATAACAGTGACTTGGAGATTGACAAAGATAAAAACATTTGGAGTTGAAATGGAAAATGAAAAATATAAAAATTGTCGTCGAATAATCTTTGTGGATTTATTTTGTCATTACTATTTTACTTACTGAGGAATTACATTACCTTTATATTGAAAGAGAGAGTCAGAGGTGGTAGGCATATCATAGGAGCTGATGTGTTGCAAACTTGCTTTCAGTATAATAAGCATAATCATATTTGAGGTAATACTCTTGCTTTGATAGCACAGGACCATTCCATTGAATATGAAGGAGATTCTCTGTTAAAGACACCAGCTACAAAGCTGAATCAGTTTTTTTCTGTATCACACTACAGTTCCCAGTCTTTGCTCTTTAATTTTAGATTCCCCCAAGAAATATATCCCTAAATACTAACCTGACTTTAAAGAGTAGTGAAAAGGAACGGTAAAACAACAAAAAAACAACATCATGTCAATAAAATAAAACCTAGAGATAGACTTGAAAATGAATGATAAGGCCACTGGACTTTTGGAAAATAGTGTCTTTGGACAATACTGAGACCAAAATTAGAAAGCTTTTGGTGTAATTAAAACCAGGAACATTAAGGTGAAAATCACAGTCCTAAATTAGCATGTTAGAATAACACAGCTGATGAAATGAACAGAAAGCAGAAGAGTAGAGATGGACCATTTAGTCACATGCTGTTCTTCTTTAGCAGAAGCGCTGAGCTGCCAAACTGATGGCTGTCCATAAATATTTGCAATACAGTTGGTCCTAGCACCAAATATGACAGCTTTCAATAAAACATTCACTGTGATGCTTTGAGGTCCACAGAGGTACATAAAATAGTTCCCAAACTGCACATTACATGCAGTTTTCCATTATACACTGCACAAAACGTCCTTGACATTCAAGAGTTTGCCATACATATTTTAGCATGCATCACTCCAGGGTGTATTTGAAAATACCCTCCACTTGCCTTTAATAATAATGACTTGTCAAGTGGAATCCAGATCTTGGTTAATCTAACATAATATAGACTTGATGGTTTTTATTAACTGTCAAATGGAACCCAATAGCCGTCAGAAACATTTTTCCCTTCTGTCATGCATTTGTTCCCAGCATGTTTCATGTCTTGACCACTAATGTAAAAGGTTAATAAACTGCAGTATTACATGTCATTAATATTCAATATCCATGGCAAGTGTATAATTTTGCAGATTTTTTTATTTTAAATATCGAGACATTAATGTGGCTATTCTACAGCCTTACAGAAGTGTATCATGCTTCATGCATTGGCTAATTTGTCTGTGAAGAGTCTGTGAAGCATCTCTGACACATTAGACTTTCTGCACCTTTACTAAAATCCACGTGACTGCTTCAGAAATCTGAAAGGTTTAGTTTGGTTTGGTTTATCTCCTTCCCCGCTTTTCTTTTCTTGCTATCACAAGCTATGATTATTCCAATATTCCTTAATAAACATTTTATCCTATGTCAAGCATAAAATGATCATAGATAATAAAGAGGTCTGATTTTCAAATATCTATTTGGGCCACTGTCATTATGAGGCTGGTTATCAATGTTTGTTTTTCTTCACACTGTTATGCTTCTCAAACAAAGCAAGCAAGTCAAACCTTGTTATGGCTATAAACAAATTGCCTGGGCACCAGTCAAGCTTATTAAAAATTCACAGAGTTAGAAGTACAGAGATATAGGTGATGGAACTATCTTAGATTTGCGTGATAACAGCAGAAACATATTCTCATGAAAACTATTCTAGATTTATGTTAGTGACACGTGCAAATGAATTTGATAAAAAAGTTAGAATGAGATTTGTACTAGAGTAATAGGCTGAACTAGACATTATTAACCTGTTCTTCAGCCATATATATTGCAAATTCTTGTATTTTTTCTTTAACTCTTAAGTTTCTAGTCTAAATTATCTCCACTAAAAAGGATGAAAAAGATGTTATGTTCAACATATTTAGCTGACTATTACTTGTGTATCTGCTTACAGGCCTCTTTAGAAATCACATTTAGATTGTAGCTCAAACCAAAATATTATTGTTTACCTTTTAAAATAAAACACTTCATTTGAAACTCTTAAACTGACACAAAATTTCCTATCAATCTAATCCGTAATAAAATGTATTTCTTGTAAACCTGAACATACCAGACTAGAGCCTTAGTGTCTGTCAGCATTGCTACATACCACCTTTCAGTTATCTTTTTTAACACTGGCCACCATTGGGTAAAATAATTTTCCAGTTACTCTATGTCCAAACTCCACTATTAGCCAGTCTTATTTATAAAATACTGGAGGATAAATTTGCCTTATTTACCAGTAAAATGCAACTGTTTCTCAATAAAATAGAAAATAGGCCTATTGTTGGTATGTCAATCCTTGTTGCTACTGCATATTAAAGCTGTTTAAACAGAAAAAGAAAAACAATTGCTTTCTAGTTTTTGAAGTTTCACTTAAATGGGGAGTAATTAATGATGATTAGGTTGTTAAGGACTATGTGAAGTTAATTTAGCTTTAGATTGTTTATGAGCTGTGCAGGAATTTTGTTGGTTCTTTTGAAAGTTTCTTGGAAGACAGAATAAAATCATCTATGTAATTCCTCTTCCTTGAAAAGGTTGTTTAATCATTTAAAAGTCCAGTGTATTTGCAGCTTAGTTAAAATCCAGTGTTTATTTAAAACTGGGTCAACAAATCAAACTGTCAATGGGAGCTCTAGTGATGAGTGACATTTCCAGCCCAGGTGAACATGAGAGAGCACACAAGTGCTATTACCTTAATGAAGTTTCTACTTCTAGGTGCTACTGTCTTCTGCGAAGATAAATAAGATTACTTAACCCCTGAGAGTGCACAACACAATGTGCAGCTTTCAGGCCATGTGAAACCTTGGTAGTCCCAGTAGCATTGCTGCTCTTCTATTCTGTTTTCACTACTTTGGCAGTATTAATAAAAATTACACCAATCATTCTTAAGTATTTAAAAAATAGTACTTTATACAAAACTAATAGCAATAATATATTTACAAACATGAATTATTCATGATAATAAAATTTACCTATTTCACATGGTCATTCAATCAGGTAATCATACATGAATACTTATTTGCTCCTTGAATTACTGCTTGTCAAAGAGCACTTTTGGCAGACACAGCAACTCAACACTGCCAATGACTTTCTTTTGTAAACCATATGGAAAAGAAAATCCTGAAATAATGTTTGGAAAAGATGCAATAATTACTTTGTTACAAGATGGGGTGGGTGCATTTTATCATATCCTATTGTGTTGTTAATTGGTTTTCACCAGCATAAAGAAATCTAGCATTGCAATGTGCTCCAAACGCAGAATATTCCATACATTTTCTCTCATCCCAGAAACTGACTTTTGATGATAGTATACACAGAACTTGTTGCTAGCTTATATTAAGACCTGTCTCAGTACTAACATCCCCTCTTCAAAAAGAAGCATAAGCCAGAAATTCTACCATTGGGTTCTAACCATGTTAAAGATGATACAAGGAAAGGAAAACAGTGGTGAAAAGAACTGTATTTACTGTAGAACTTGTAAGAAGGGATGAAAGATATTTAAAGTTTTTACTTAATATTTTGGTTTTCCTGTTAGTATGTTTCGGTCTGTCCATCAGTACCATTAATCTACATAAACTTTCTGATTTCAGTAAAGCATGTCCATATTTTAAAGAAAATATAAGGATTTTACTGAAAGACTATTAAAGGACATTACACCTTCTTCTATGTTATTAAATGTCAATTTTAATTTTCCTCCCATAGTGATGGGGCTGCAGTACTGTTCAACCAAAGCTGGCTGAGATCTAACTGGGAGCAGGGATGGTGGGTGCTTGTGTGGCACATGTGGGAGTTTGTGATTCCACTATGTGACACCCATGAAATCTCCAATAGGTGAAGAGACAAGGAGCAGGGAAATGCTTTGTGAAATACACTATATTCTATTTAGACTCATTAGGACAGAATGTTCTCTTACTTGAATACAGAGTGGCTCCCTGAAGGAAAGGGACTTACTCTGCTGCACTGCAAGGGATTTACTTGATGTTTACAGAAGCAAAACAGGGAAAAGAACCAGATCCCCTACTTAGTACCAAGAATTCTCAGCTTTCAAGATTTATGTAAACTCTTTTTTAATCACTGATTATTTTTTTTTTATTTCACACTTGTGATAATTCTGCATGCAAAGCCTTCAAAAAAGAAATGAAGCTGCTAGAACAGCAGAACAGAAAACAACAGTTATTATTCCCTTCCCATACTGCCAGTTATTTCATTGTAAATGGGCTTTGTGCAGGGAGACGTGATTTCCTCCCTTGCTAAACAAATGTATTGACCTTAAAAAATAGACTAAACTGGGCATGGTTTAAAACAAAACTGGTTTTGTGCACATTTTAATTAACAATACAAATATTTTCAAAATAACAACATTTTTAAGTTGGCCATAAGACACTCCAAAATGAACACTCAGTGGTGGTAATTCATGCCTAGTGGCATTGATGATGACTTACCCTTCAGCCTCATGGCTAGCAGCAGCACACTAACTATGAATTACTGCCACACAGTTTATGTCCTACCGTACCTTATTGCTTAATTAAAAATGAACCAGTTTATTAAACTGAAGAGATGAAACATCACCCCCTACATGCCTGAATGAGTCTTTGAGCAGCACAAAAGTAGTTTTCAACTTTCCTCACTTCAAGCCTCTCACGGTAACTATTCACACAGAGATTTCTTTTGCACCGTGGTAATACATGTGTTTGCAGGATAATGAGTTGTAGAAATGCCTAGATTCTGTATACCTACCTTTCTCTTAAGCTGTCATCCTGCCATAATAAAACACCTCTCTGGAAATACACCCTAAATAACTATTTCTGAAACAGCAATATAATTTTCCTTCAGTACTTTGCAATGCAACAACCCTACCAATGACAGTGCTCACAGAGCCATGACTATTAAAAAAAATTTCTTCCCCAGAGTTGGTTAGGTAATGTTCTTTTGAAGCTGGAAGACAAAATCTACGTGTGGCAATAATGTTAATGTGCTTGCTACAGAATTATTCTGAATCTCACACAAGGTGAGTTTCTAGCAGAAAATGGTATACTTGAAGTAAAATTAATATTTCTAATGGGATACAAAGATAAGTTCATGTAATTAATAAAGATATAACTTACTGCTAGTGACATTCCTTTATCATGTTTTAATACTTTTAGAAGCTTATATTGACTGTAATTACATTATCCCAAACTTGATTCATTGATCATTTAGATTTCCTTCCACTTATGTTTGAAGTATTATTTTTCTAAATTTACAGGAATTTTTCCTCTCCATCTCTGTCTTAAGAAAATATTACTCCTTACAGGTTATGCTGCTTCTCCTCTCCTATCTTTTCCTTTAGTGCTCCTTCACTTGGCCTTCTAGATACTATTAATAAAAAGTTTGCTAGAGTACTGTCTAAAATTAAGGAAATGGGTCCGAGTATACAGTAATACCTGTACCCTTCTATTCTTCACAAAGTATTCAATTATTTGCATGAGATTTTTTATCTTATTTTGCAGCTAGCTAATTGCAGGTAACTAGGTAGCAACTGAACTACTGGCAGCAGGTGTGGAGAAAAATGTTGACCCCAATGAGGCTATTTTCAAAGTAGGAAGTCAGTTTCCATTTTAGTCTTGGAAACTCACAGCTCCTTCAGCATAAATATAATTTTCCATTTACATCTTCCTTCAATGAGTGTGTTAATGAATTCAGTGACATTGTGAGATGGTATGTTTCTTTCCACTGTTGTTGCTTCAGTAGGAAACTTATTAGTACTTTTATAAAATGATGAGTCTGTTTGTTGCTGTATTTTCATCCTTCTAAATGTCCATTGAAAAATGTCTGTCACTGAATAATGCTTTGAGTATATTATCAAACCTTTTGCTAATGACTCACGCAGAGTAGAGATATCTTTTTTCATTTGCCTAATCAGTATCACACTTTTCAAATTTCCTAGATCATTACCCCTGGCATGTGTCAGAATACTTCTGGGGCCTTACAAATTTAGCAAACCATTCAAAAAATACAAAAACATCAGTTGCAGGCAAATGAATCCTTTATGCCCAAAATATTCACTAAAATTTGCAGACAGGCATTTGGTATTATGAATAGTTTTTCTTAATACACATCTTGGCCCTGGTTAATACAGGAGTGCTCAGAATAGACCACTTAGTCATATTAGTGGGTATGTGAAGGACAGAGCACAGAAATAACCAGATCTGAAAAAAGGTGTCTAGAAGGTCATATAGCTCCTGGTGGTGCCTCATATAAAATTTATATGCTACAAACTGTAATTATAGTTGGTGCAGGTACTAACACATAGAGTGCAGGCTGGCTAATGCTTCCAGTTCTGAAGCCATTTTCAGCTGTTGATAATTTTGCCAGACTTCAGGTGTTTGGAGTGAACTGTGCATGCTACATCACTTTGACTACAAATTTTGACATAAACAGATTCTCAATCTCCAAAAACTAGCTTAGAGGGGGGAAATTAAAAAAAAAAAAAAAAAGAAAAGAAAAAAAAAGAAAAAAGGTATTAAAAAAATGTTGTTTATTTGTTTAGAAAGAGGAAACAGACAGTAGTATGTCCATAACCTGATTGAGAACTTCAGAAACAGACAGTCCTTCTTTTTGGTTCTGTTTGGATCAGGGTGTCATTAAACAGCTTTTCAACTTACTGCCAGTTCTGTTTATTGAAAAAAGTGCCACTCCATACTTCCATCACATGCTTCAAATCCAATAATATAACAGACATACGTTCAAGAGTGACCTATTAAAAAGACTTACTGCTAAACCCTGAAGCTGAGTTGCATGTGGTCCAGAGGGAACATGCAGTTTCTATTTTCTGACAGCTCTGAACCCCCAAATAAGTAATCAGCCATAGCCAGAATGAACTTCTACTATTTCGTGTGATGGACTAATGATCACAGGCCTGAAAAATGAGACATATGTTTCTTCTTGATTTAATTCCTCCTGTCCTGAAAGCTTCAGGACAGTCAGTAAAGAATGAGAACATAGGAGACAGAAAATGTGTAAGGCAAATGATAGCATGGTGGATAAGAAGTGTGAAGAGTACCATGTTATCTGAGGGTGAAGTAGAATGGCTGAATTATTACAAAGGAAAGCGATTTGCTGATAAGAAATTCAAAAATGCATTAGTGTAGACACAGGACAAAAGAATTATTAACCAAGGGGTTCAAGAGAGTGACAGAAAGGATTAAGGGAAGATTATATGAAGATAAAACAGGAAAAGTAGGGGCAGAAGTACATGTTTTTAATTTGGTATATTCCTACCTACAGCTGCAACTGATTACAAAGTAATGAGATACTGCATTAATTTTCTGCCAGAGAAGGTTCTCTAGCAGAATACATCCCTCACTGGTTTTTCATTCCTTTCTAAGTGTTACCCCATGTAAGACAGCAGCCTTCCACTGTCACTCTTTCCTTTATCAGTTCAGTTCACATAACAGTAAGGACCCTCATACTGATACTGAGTACCATTTCCAAATACATAGCTATCATGTTCTGGTACAATTTCTTCAGTTTTTAAAAGGTTTTTACTTTTTAAAGGAATTTGCATCTCAGAATAATGTAAATACTTTTAAAGTTGATCTTGAGCTATATCAAACCATAAATAAAAATTTTAGCAGTGAATTCTTAATGGAAACTTTCTTCAATCATGTCTTATTAGCACAATATTTTTAAAAGACAGAGCAGTTCTCAAAGGTCACATCTTCTGAATTCAAAAGAAATTGGGGAAAAACAAAAGAATGGCCATAAAGAAAGAAAGAGATGAAAAGGAGGGAATATAAGCAACAGAAGCTAAACGCTGGTGAGAAAAACAGAATTTTGACACTGAAATCTTAAGCCAGTTTTTAGAGTGGCTTAAGTGACATTTGGCCTTCTTACAATGTTATAGGACATTAAATGTTTCATTTCTACTTGGTGTATGCAAGCTGTTAAAAAAAATGGAATTTCAATGATTGCATGCATGCAGGGGCAATCTTCGTTTTTAAAGTGTTTTTTTACACAGTCAGGTGCTTTAGATTTACAATGTATAGGACAAGTTAATTTAGTGAGTGTGGTACGGTTTGTCTCAAAGCTTATTTTGTTTCAGGTGAATGAAGCAGTGGCAATTTGCTGAAATATTTTTGTCTCCTTTTCAGTTGTTCATCAAAATAAGCAATGGTTAGACTCCAAATACCTAACTGTTTTCTAGTTCTCGTTTATAGCATAGGTTTGCAAAAATTTAAAAGCTGTGGTGTTCCTCTGAAAAAGTGAAAAATGCTGCCTTTTGACATTTAAGCAGTCCTCTAGCAATAGAAACAAGTTTGTGGCAATTAATAGTCCTAGAAGATATTTCAAGTTTGGAATCACTGTCCAGACACATCATTTTGTACCCTTAATATACAAACAGACAGACTATAGGGGTTATTTACACAAGTACTTGAACTTCCATATAGTAAGTGATGAGAACACAGATATATGACACAAAGAAAGCTGCTACTAATACTCAAGGAGAGGAAATTATAGATCAGTGGTTCATTTTTTTTTCCCATTTTTTTTATAATTGCTAGGTATCAGCAGTAAAAAAAAAAAAAAAAGTATGTGCTTAGATAGTCCTTTATTGCATAGTTCATAGGATTTCTTGTTGCATTGTGAAGCACAATTCCTTCACACAATATAAGAGATGAATGATAAACTGTGATTATACTGAAAATAATGTTCTCTAATGATTTTTGAAGTCAAGTAGCTAATAAGAAAGGTGACTGGTAATTCATTACTGTTTAATATCTATCAATAAAATACCTGAAGAGACTATCGTAACATTTCGTATCCACCTTTGTTTCACCAACTGAATTTGCTTTGTAGGTAAATTTGTAAAACCATTAAGGAGTCTTTTACTACCCAGATTCTCACAGCAGATAAAAAAAGGTAGAAATTTGTTTTCAGATGAAAAGCCTTGTGCTTGTGTTGGTTTTGGGTTCTTTTTTGGGTGTTTTTTTTTTTTGTCTCCTTGCATACTGTTACCTAAGCTGTAAGTCTCAGACATGCAGAAGGAGGAATTCAGCTATTATTCTGAAAACATTCCAAATAAGAATTCCTAATGATATGTTAGATTATTTTATGGGAAGAAGACTCATATATAGCTGGTAGTCCTTTTATTGAGGGCTTCCATACAGATGCCTTATTTTACAGGGAAGACATATTCGGTTAATCTGAAGCTTCATTATCCATGTTTATACTATGATACTGTGGTGGATTGACCTTGGCTGGCTGTCAGATGCTCACCCAGCCACTCTCTTACTCCCCCTCCTCAAATGACAGGGGGATGAAAAACCTCAGGGAAATCACTTACCCATTACCATACCATAAGGGGAAAAAATAGACTTGATTTTGGGAAAATTAATTTAATTTACTGTCAATTAAAATAAGTTTGGATGATGACACACAAAAGACAAACTGAAGCACCTTCCCTCCACCTCCCTTCCTTTTCCCAGGCTCAGCTGTCCCTCCCAACTCCTCACCCATTCCCGACTCCCTTTACCTCCTCCTGCCCCAAACAGCGCTGGGACACTGAGAGCAGGGGTTGCTGTCAGTCCATAACACTTCATCTCAGCCTCTCCTTCCTCCTCACACTCCTCCCTTGCTCCAGCATGGGTCCTTCCCATGGGCTGCAGTCCTTCAGGATAAACCTGCTCCAGAGTGCAATCTCCACAGGCTGCAGTTTCCCTCAGGAAATACTCACCTGCTGCAGTATGTGGTCCTTCACAGGCTGCAGGGGAATCCCTGCTCCCATGCCTGAAGCACGCCCCTCCCCTCCTCTGGCCTTGGTGTCTGTATGGCTGTTTTTCTTGCATTTTTTCTTCACCCCTGTCACTGCTGCATGCCATTTTTTACCCTGTCTGATATACGCTTTCCCAGAGGCAGCAGCACGGTGGCTGCTGGGCGTAGCTGTGCCCTGTGCTGGGCCTGCTGGAACCGGCTGGAACGGGCTGTGCCCACCTCGGGGCCGCCCCAGCCTCTCCTCAGAATCCGCCAGCACCAGGGCACCTGCACACCGTAGAGAACATTTTGAGGAACATTTTGGAAATAAGAAATAAATTCCTGTACCTTTACTTAATATACTACCAAGTACTGAGAAATAGTACAAATAAATGATAGCATATGTGAGAAAGGACATCTTGTTATAGCTTAATATAAAATCAGTAAAGAACGATCAAAAGATTAGAAGTGTTACATCCAAAGTTGGTAAGGATTTTAAATATTTAAGTCAGGTATTTTAAGATAATAATTTATCCTTAGCAGGAAATAGCTTAATACATTAATTTTAAACCAAGAAAGAGGATACAGAATCCCAGAGCAGAATTTTCTTTGGAAAAGCTGTTTAGCTCATTTCACATCTTAGCACAGCAGCAAGCAGAGAAAATAACCCTTGCTATGAAAGGTTTGGTAACAAGTTAGATGGGATATGAATTAATGGAAGGAATGAGAAACTATTGGAGGTCCCACAAAATGAGCAAGTGCTATCAGGTTGTCAGTAACATCTACATGAAAATTAATAGTAGCTGCCTTATTTATTATGAACTGGAGTTTTGACACCCTACCAAATCTGTTAACAGAAGACTGCAAAGCTATGTGGAGCATGGGGAGCTCAGAAGTAGATGAACACTAAAAGTATTCAGTAAGTAACAAAAAAATACTTCATCCTTTAAATATTGCTTTTATTCTAGCATTCTGATGAGTTGGAAATTCCAAAGAAGCAAATAAATCTTATCATTAACCTATACTTAGTGTCTTTGAAAAACTTCATTTATTAAACAACATCCTGTTTCTGTCTGTATATTTATTTTTCTTTCATGCACAAAACAAAATTCATAAATTATATTTTCTACTTGAAGTTGTCAGCATGTTTGTTATTTTTTTCTTGAAGAAATTTCCCAAGGCACTAGCACTGAGGAATGTGCTTGCTTTCCCAAAGCGAAGCAGTATCTTCTCTTATCCTTCTAATTGGTATTCATTTACAAGTTACTCATTCTGATTGTTTAAAGGTACCTGTCATTCCTCTTCAGGAAGAGTGTTATATTCAGTGCAAGATACTATTTTTATTCAATCAGTTATTGCTTTCTAGGTCTATAAAATTTATTTCTGTTTGATTTTAGCAGCCTGCATTAATTTAGTTTTATCAGTTATGATGAAGTTTTTGCTTATTTCACTTTACCTTTCATTCAGGTTGCAGAGCACTTCAATTGCATACTTAATATTAAGCTCATGAAAAGTTCTACAAAGTTGGTACACAAATGCAAGAAGTGTCCCATTTACAGTGACTTAGTGTTAGTATTTTACAATATTAACCAGTAGCCTCTGAACGTTGAGATAGGAATTGAATAAAATTGAGAATAGGAAGAAAAGTCTCTTGATGCATATTTTTTCATGAAATAATATTAAAAGGAGACTGTTTAAGACTTCTTTGGGCAAAAAAGATAAGTGTTCTCTAAGTCAATGTAAAATTATTTTTACATTGACACAACGATTAATACAATTAAATTCCTGTGGTGTTAAAATACATTGGAGCATTTTTACAGAGGAATGACTACAGGCTTTAAAAGTGGCTGAGGTGACCTGTGTCCTACGAACGCGATATTGTATCCCCTCATGTCATAAATAGATTGTGTGCTGCAGACATTCAATAGACTTCAGGAGAAATCCAAATGAACACCCTATATTTGAAAAATTGCAGAACTACTTGATCACATGGACGTCAGGGAAAAATGTGGTGCCTGGATGATTTATATACAGTAAACCTCCAGATTTATTATCTTCAGATATTCTATGATGGAACTAAAGATATTTATGATAGGGCAATTCAGTAGGTACCTTAACGCAAAATCTTAATGTTAAGACAACTATTTGGAGTGCAGCCATCCCTTCCAGCTATTAATCCTCATATTTCTACAGAATCATGTTCTAAAACCTTTCCTCTCTTACTCCTGCCTCCTTGCTCCTCTTGCTGTCTCTCCTGTGTTGTTAGAGTCCTCAAATGTGACATTGCAAATTTTAATCTTCTATATTATAGACATATTGCAAAACCTTCCCACCAAAAATTCATTGACCATTTCCCATAGAGAACCAGCTCAAAGAGTATTTTGAAAATATCACTTCTGAATTTTGACATATAGATTTGCCTGCAAATGGGGAGTACATTTTGTACTTCTGTACAATTAAATTGAATATATTTTAGGCTGCTGCTGTGTTACAGTACTGACTATCAATCTTTCTTGTATCACCTTATTCCTTTTTATGTTAATCTTCACTACTGTATTTTGCTGACTTTAGCAGTACTAATATGTGGTGATACCCCCAGCAGTATTACAGCTTAAAGTTTAAAAACCTCCTTTTAAAAATTAGGATTTTTTTTATTTATATTGTTAATGTTCATAAAATCAATAGTATAATTCAAATCTAAAAATAAAAATATTTTGCTTATGAGATCTATTCTTCATATGAATCATAGCAATTGCAATATTTCTAAATATGAAAATTTGTTATTTCATTTTGCTTTTGAATAGATTTAATTCTGTTTTCTGATACTCATGGATTATAATATCTAAAGTAGGCAAAACTAGCTTCTAAGTTTAGAACTTCAGGCTAATGGCTGGTGTTGATGCCACTGTTTTAAGTTTACTGGTTGAGGGCCATCCTGTGTGTTTTAACACTTGAGGAAGCCTCCAGAGTGAAAATTTGTTAGTTACAGCACTTATGAAGCACCTTGATTAGATATCAGACCTTTTTTTTTTTTTTTTTTTTCTCTCCACCTGAATAAAAGCAAACTTTTCCTATAGTACAATCAAACATGTGGAACTGACTCTCATGAAGATCTGGGGCCACAGTCTATTTCACAGTGCCGCTGGTACTAAATGGCAAGTGCTTATGCCTAGTACAACAATTCACAGCAATCTCTTTATACCACAGCTGGCACCTGATAACTTGTGACTGCAAGGTGAGAGACTGCAAATGTGCAGAGCAATTTTCCAGTGTAGACTTGAGTATCTTGTCTGTTTCAGCAGAATTTCAATTACCAGCATTACAGATGTGCTTGTCTGTTTGTAGCATGATATTTTAAGATAAAAGGTGGTCAAGTTTCATATAAAAAGAAAGGCTTTTTGCAAATATATTCAGTTTGTGAGGGTTTTTTAAAGTTATCTACAGTGTTTGCATACATTACAGACTGTGTTGTAGAAACAGGTAAAATGTGACTATCAGGAATAATAAATTTTTCTCATGAAAATGAATATATCTTGCCATGAGTGTTTTCAGAATAAAATTACCAGACCATGAGAGGAAGAAAACTTTTAATATTAATGGAAGATAGCTAGTTTAAAAAAAAAAAGGAAAAAAAAAAAAAAAAGAAAAAGGGTGTGTGTTTTAATTATATGCAAATTAAAAAATAAGATAAACAAATTTATTAAAAATATATTATATGTCATATTATTATAATGAAACATGTAAGAAATAGTCAAAGAAATAGGAATTCCTATAAGTAATGTAAATCTGTTACCTTAAATACTGTCACAATGAGCTGTATTAGATTATTTACATTTTCTGAATGTGATTCATTTTTACAAATGTTTTAACTTTCAGGTGTCTGATTTGATACAGACTATAGGTCAGATTTCATATTTTTGGTCTATTTCATCATGACGTTTAGAAGACGGATTAGAAATTTAAGTGAAAACCTGCAAGTATTGCTGAAATATTGCTTTTTCATTCTTGTCATTATATTGGTCAAGGAACAAAAATTGTATTATTGGGTTGTTTTTTCTTTAAAATTCATTGGGTTTGACCAGTACAGTAAATTACTTTTGGTAACAGAAGAATAATTACCTGTCCAGATTCCTATGAACATACACTGTTTTCAGACTCTATATATCAAGACTGAAGAGTATAGTTTTAACACACATTTCATCTCCTACAATGAAGATAATACAATTTTTTGCTTTATGATATGTGTTTAAAACTAAGTTGATACAGCTTATTGATCTTAAATAATTTTATTTTTCCAGTTAAAACATATTTAACCAATAAAAAAATGTCTTGCAAAACCAAGGTTAGGACCTAGCAGCTGTCGAACATCATAAGGAAAATCAGTATGATGAAAGTGTTTTTAAAGCTAGACACCAGCATCTAAGAATGATGTACAATATTCAGGGGTGTTATGGTAGTATTAGAATCATCATCCAAATAGTGGCATTCTTATATTAAAGTGTGGAGGGTAAGGCAAATTCATAATTTTTTATGCAGAAATTGTTTTATTTATCCCTGTAGTAAAGCTATCAAGCCAACACTTCTGTTCCGTTGGTTGGTGAGCTTTTTTCAGAAGGGTGTTCCCTTTTAGCCTGTTACTGTATAAAATGCAAAAGGAGTAATCAGTTGACAGCTGCAAGACGAAACCCTTTATGTCTGAAGTTGTATTAGCCAACAAAGCTGAATGATACTGAGCTTATAAAACTACAGACCTTGATGAGTTAGTGAACCTGTGCATTATTAATACAGGAACAGTTCAGTGGGGAAATATTGCTTTACATGAAATATGAACACATTGCTTGAGCTTCAGAGGAGCACTTAGATTTACTTGCACGTTTACAGATAATGAAGCTGCAATAAAGTAGAGATCAAATTAAAAACACGAGATGAAAATGCTGGGTGCTATTTTTTATTTTGTAAATTCATTTTGCTGCTGTCTTGTACACAGAAGTCTCAAGGTCTTAAACACTAGCTATGATAAATGTAAAACCATTAACTTTTTAGGGTACTGTAATATATTTTATTACCCCTGCATGTCTTTTGAAGTTTTGGGGAGTTTTGTTTGGATGGGGTGATTTGTTTTTAAACAAACCAAAACAAAAACAAAGTAAAACACGTAAGATCATGCCTGGTGAAAAAGGACCTCGGGGTGCTGGTTGAGGCTGGCTGAACATGAGCCAGCAGCGTCCCCAGGTGGCCAAGAAGGACAATAGCATCCTGGCTTGTATCTGAAACAGTGTGGCCAGGAGGACAAAGGAAGTGATTGTCCCCCTATACTAGACACTGGTGAGGCTGCACCTTGAATACTGTGTTCAGTTTTGGGCCCTCACTTCAAAAGGGACATAGATATGTTGGAGCATGTCCAGGGAAGGGCAATGAAGCTGGTGAAGGGTCTAGAGAACAGCTCTTATAAGAAGTAGCTGAAGGAACTGGGTTGTTTAATCTGGTGAAGAGGATGCTCAGGGGACTCTTACTGCTCTCAACAGCTACCTGAAATGGGGCTGTAGGCAGGTGGGGGTAGGTCTCTTCTCCCAGATGGTAAGTGACAGGACAAAAAGGAAATGGCCTCAAGTGGTGCCAGAAGAAGTTTAGATTGGATATTAGAAAAAAATTTTCACTGAAAGGGTTGTAAAGCATTGGAAGAGGCTTCCCAGGACAGTGGTAGAATCACCATCCCTGGGGGTATTAAAAAATGCATAGATGAGGTATTTAAGGACATGGTTTAGTGATGGCCTTTGCAGTTCTGTGTTAATGGTTGGACTTGATGGTGTAAAAGGTCTTTTCCAACCTAAATGACTCTACAATTCTATGATTTGAGATGACCTTGTGACTATGGAAAAAAATATTTTTTATTACACAATTGCAAATCAAAAGATTTCTGTTTGATGGTAAACATCAATGAACGAAATCCATCCTTTTCCAGAGATTTCTATGATGTCTGCATATATGGAGATTGTGATCAATCCATACAAGAACTTTACTGACATTTTTTTCTCTAATGATAGTTTATTTATGGCCCCAGTTTTCAAGCATATATATCTCATAAAATGACTATTCCATTGTGATCACATTTGCTGATTTCCTTGTTTAACTGCACGGCTGTGAGTTCATAAGGTTATAAATGACTGCACAAGGTGAAAACCAATGAAAATCAGTAACTAAGTATAAAGGTCATGTTATTAGGTAGTAATATTTTTATAGCTATGAGGTCCATCACAAATAAATATTCTAAATTGTATGTATATTTATAGAAATCTATATGTATATGTAAAAACATATTTTTCCACATAGGTATGTATGTTACCTGAAATGAAAAATTTGGAGCCTTTGTTCTTTTGAGTTATTAAAAACAACATTCTGAATTAAAAGTGAGATTCTAATATGGGTTTTCACATAAGTGAAATTATGTCTTCTCACGTGCAGTTCTCAAAAGACCAACAAGAAGAGGCTTTTGTAGTGAAACAGAACATAAGCGTATATTTGGACGAATAAATATTATTAAAAGAAATCCGCTGGAACTTAGGAGGCTTGGAAAAGGCCAGATATGTTTGTATCATTTTGGTACACAGAAATAGAAAAACTCAGCTAAACTGCATTTTAAGAGAGAAAATATCAGTGTTCTTATCTCTAATGTTTTATCCTTAATCCCTTGAATTTGCAGAAAGTAGTAAGTTTTATAACAGCTAGGAGCAGAATGTTTGGTGCCTGTATGATAAAAACATTTCCTTCAGGGGGTGACTTTCAGAATGTTTCCCAGCTGAATAACCTGGAACACTTTCAGACAGAGTGCACAAGAGATGGCCAAAGACAGCTAGAGGTTTTTTAATAATTTAGAAAAGTGTCTAATTTTTCAGTCAAATGCTTTGTGTTACTGGAAAGAGTAGCAACATTGATAAAATAATATTTGGATGCAAATAACATTGAAAAGGTATGACTAACTGCATGAAGATTCAAGATAGAGCTTATTTTTTAACTTCCTGCCCTCCCCCACCCCCCATATCACTACTGCAGTTGGGGTCCAGGCATCTTCAAGCTACTGCATAACAGAGGAGATCCTGCCTACCTGCCTTTCATCTTCTGGGGCAGCCTGCTTGCTTCACCCCATAACTCCTCCATTTAGTGGCACAGCTCCTCCAAGACACCCCATCTCCTGCTGGACAGGGGCCGTGTCTCCTAGCACCAGAGAGAGACCCCAGGCAGCCTGTGACAGGGGCAGATGTTTCTACTATCTGAAGCTCAATCT
Organism: Falco biarmicus; assembly: GCF_023638135.1. Lineage (NCBI taxonomy): Eukaryota > Metazoa > Chordata > Aves > Falconiformes > Falconidae > Falco > Falco biarmicus. The sequence goes on from NC_079290.1 coordinate 64,734,484, forward strand.
GCATGGAAGCCTTTTCCCTAAATCTAACACCTGACAGGGAAGCTTTCCTGTGGTGTGTCACCACTGCATGTGACACTTACTACAGTACAAATTCAACTTAGCCACCTCTTCCTCACACCCTTCTGCCCAAACTGTTACACCTGCTAGCTGTGCTCTGGACCTAGCTCTTATATAGGCCTCTCCTGAGCACTGGCTAAAAGGGTACTTGACACTCCCTAAGTAGAGGGCAGGTGCAGTGAAGGTCCCAGCCACCCTGGGCTGAGGGCAGCTGATTGAGCTTGTTAGAAATTGCTAGAGCTTCCTCAGGCTCACACCCTTGTAGGTCCCCCTACCTCATCATTACCTACAAGCATCAGGCACCCTCTCAAGTTCCTCAGGTGGTTTCTAAGCATTTGTCAATGATCCTGGACCTTGTCCCCAGAAGGTCCATAAGCTCCAGACACTGATAGGCAAACTGTTGCATCTGTTGGCTGCCTCTGTTATCTGCAGTCTGGGACCTGTGCTTTTAGGACTGTTCAATTATTCTGCATCGTTATTAAACATCTAAGTAGACAATCTTCTCGCATTTATTCACCATGGCAAAGTTTTCCTTTCCTGTGTTTCCTGCAAGGATCTCTCAGTTCTGGGTTTTACCAGCATTAATAGGCTAATTCGAAAGCTGTCAAATAACTACTCAAGCACATAGACAACAATCAACTTAGTAGAGTTTTAATTTAGTAGAATATTAAATTAATTGCTAAAATAGTAGGAAGCGACTAACAATAATGTTGCTACTCTGGTTTTCCAAAGGCAGTAATAATTAATATATTATTGAATGCAATGATCTGTTATAACTTGAAAAGAACCAAATTGTAACCCATGCCAATAACACATCAAGGACTTTGAAAAAAGAACTATGTGAAGGCTGGACATTCTTCAAGAAGGAAGTCTTAAAGGTGCAGGATCAGGCCGTCCCATGTGCCCAAAGATGAGCTGGTGGGGCAGAAGGCCAGCCTGGCTGGACAGAAAGCTTTAGTTGGGACTCAGGGAAAAAAACCCGAGAGTTTAACACCGTTGGAATAAGGGGCAGGCAAGTCAGGAGGACTATAAGGAAGTCACAAGGTTATTCAGGGCAAAGATTAGAGAGGCGAAAGCCACACTAGAAATCAGGCTGGCCACTGCTATAAAAGATAACAGAGTATGTTCTTACAAACACATTAAGAACAAAAGGAAGGCCAAAGATAATCTTCATCCTTTAGTGGATGCGGTGGGGAGCATTAGCACAAAGGATGAAGAAAAGGCTGAGGTAATTAATGCTTTCTTTGCCTTAGTCTTTAATAGCAAGACCACTTACCCTCTGGGTACTCAGCCCCCTAAGCTGGAAGACAGGGACAAAGAGGAGAAGAATGAAGTCCCAGCAGTCCAGGAGGAAATGATTGGTGACCTGCTGCTCCACTTAGACGTGCACAAGTCTATGGGTCCAGATGGGATCTACCCAAGGGTACTGAGGGAGCTGGTGAAGGAGCTCAGCAAGCTACTCTCCATCATTTATCAACAGTCCTGGCAAACTGGAGAGGTCTCAGAAGACTGAAGATCAGCCAATGTAATGCCCATCTACAAGAAGGGCAAGAAGGAGGATCCGGGAAACTACAGGCCTGTCAGTGTGACCTCAGTGCCAGGGAAGGTTACGGAAAAGATCATCTTGAGCACCATCACACAGCATATGCACGGCAACCAGGAGATCAGGCCCAGCCAGCATGGGTTTAGGAAAGGCACATCCTACCTGACGAACCTGATCATCTTCTATGACAAGATGACCTGCCTGGTTTATGAGGGAAAGGCTGTGGATGTTGTCTACTTGGACCTTAATAAAGCTTTTAATAAAGATGTCTCCCACAGCATTCTCCTGGAGAAACTGGCTGCTCATAGCTTGGATGAGTGTACTCTGTGCTGAGTCAAAAGATGTCTGGACAGCCAAGCCCAAACAGTGGTGGTGAATGGAGTTACATCCAGCTGGCAACTGGAACAACACAAGTGGTGGTCCCCAGGGCTCAGTATTGAGGCCAGTTCTCTTTAACATCTTTATCAATGATATCTATAAGCAGATTGAGTGCACTCTCAGTAAATTTGCAGATGACACCGAGTTGGATGGGAGTGCTGACCTGTTTGAGGGCAGGAAGGCTCTGCAGAGGGATTTGGATGGGATGGAAAGATGGGCCAAGGCCCTGAGTCCTGCACTTGAGTCACAACAACCCCACACAATGCTACAGGCTTTGGGAAGAGCGGCTGGAAAACCGCCTGGCAGAAAAGGACCTGGAAATGCTGGTTGCCAGCTGGCTGAAAATGAGCCAGCAACGTTCCCAGATGCCCAACATGGACAACAGCATCCTGGCTTGTATCTGAAAGAGTGTGGTCAGCAGGGCAAGGAAAGTGATTGTCCCCATGTACTTGGCACTGGTGAGGTCGCAGTTCGAATACTGGGTTCAGCTTGGGCCCCTCACTACAAGAGGGACATTGAAGTGCTGAAGTGTGTCCAGAGAAGGGCGATGAAGTTGGTGAAGGGTCTGGAGCACAAGTCTTATGAGAAGCAGCTGAGGGAACTGCGGTTGCTTAGCCTGGAGAAAAGGAGGCTCAGGGAGGACCTGATTGCTCTCTACAACTCCTGAAAGGATGTTATAGGCAGGTGGGGGTAGGTCTCTTCTCCCAGATAACAAGTGATACAACAAGAGGAAACGGACTCAGGTTGTGCCAGGGGAAGTTTAGATTGGATATTAGGAAAAAAAATATTCACTGAAAGTTCAGTCAAGCATTGGAAGAGGTTGCCCAGGACAGTGGTGGAATCACCATCCCTGGAGGTATTTAAAAAATGCATAGATGCAGTATTTAAGGACATGGTTTAGTGATGGCCTTTGCAGTTCTGCGTTAATGGTTGGACTCAATGATCTCAAAGGTCTTTTCCAACCTAAATGATTATATGATTGTATGATTGTATGATTCTACGAAAGTCAATGTTCATAAGACCATAGCAATTTCATGCACCCCTCCACTGAAGATATAAAACAAAGGCCTTGAAAGTCTACAGAAATTAGGTCATACTTGATACCATTTGTTTATGCAAATGACCAGCTACTGGTTCAGAACTGCATAATGAAGCTGCTCACATCTGCCAGCCTAGTGGAAATGGCTTCATAGTAAGTACAGAAAGGTCTGCAATGAAAACTGTGAGTTGTGTTGGTGTCAATTGTTCAGACTTTGATGTGCAGAACTGATCACTCATATCCTATACTCTACTGTGAAATGCACAAGTACTGCCTTGTCAGTGAAGGAAATTGTAGCTTAGTATTTGGTGTAAGGCTTTGTTGATTGAGTTTGCTTTAGTTACCTACCACTGAGGACTGGCTGTCAAAGCTGATGAACAGATCATCTAAAAATATTCCTAGTACTTTTGGATTCATTTCCTTTACCCATTCTCTTTAATCTTTCTTTCCTTGTTGACCAATTCTGTGTTTTCTGTTACATAGCAATTACTTAAAGAGGAATGGCAGCAGATATTAGTTACAAATATATCAGTACATAGAGATGAATATTGTAATGATCAGAACACTTACCATTTACACTTACAGATATCTAGCAAGATCCAATCTGAGTGTGCTTGGGCTTGGTGTTGGTCATTATGGGTTTGAATGCAGACAGATAATCTACAAAAGCAACTCTTTTGTAGACAGAAGTCAAGGGTGCTGGTGTCTCATGCTGAGGGGCATAAGTGAGAAATGGAGCAAGGGAACTGGAAGGAACTTGATGTTGATTCAAAGTCCATGCATATGGAAACTACAACCTTAAGTATTCAAATGCATAATTAAATTAAATTGACAAAACTTTTTTTCTTTCTTTCAATACATATGCTACCCTGAAGTTGACTGCATATTATTACATCATTAGCTGAAAATACTTTCAGAATTATTAGCTTAAATTTTGGCTACAGTTGCAATAAAAGTGTATCTTGTCAGAAATACACTTGTTCATGAAACGCCGACTCAGTCTCCCTTTCTTCGCATAAAGATGGCATCGATAGGTGCTTACAGGAAGAGGAAGATTCCAGATTTCTGTTCCACAGCTCTATCTATAATTTTGGGTAAAGTAACAGCACTCCACTGGGATTTAACTGCTGCTACTACAGTGGGATATTTACACATTCATCTCACACACTAGCATGACACTTATTTCATGTTTACAGAATTGATAAACACATTTGAGGATGCACATCATAAACATCCTCATATGACATATGATGGAAAAATTGGAAAGGATTATATCTTTCATATTTTCTTTGACTGAAATTTCAGTTTCTGTCTTGTTGCATGAATTCAGTGCTTAAAAGTAGTTATTTTCAGTGAGATTTATGTCTTGGTAGATGTCTATTTTTATGAAACAATTGCAGGAACCCATAGCTGAGGTAGCAGGTTTTTTGGTAGAAATGAGGCAAATCTCAGTGAAATGAAGAGATTTTCAAAAGCTTTTATATGTTTTGGGTGGGTACAATTTTCTTCATATTGAGAGATCATAAAACACACACAATCCTACACACATATGTATATGTAGATAGGTACAATACTTATAAATCTTTTTGATTGAAAAATAGGTTGCTTTATCAAGCCAAATTATAAATAGGACAATAGGACTTCTGAAGAATACAGAACATAATCTTGTTGCGGCAGTCATTGGGCTGCCATTATAGTAATACCTTTCAATAACACAGTCAGTGACAAGCCAACAGATCATACAAATTCCTCTTTCCTCTCCTCCCCTCCCCTCCCCCACCCTCCCCTCCCCCACCCTCCCCTCCCCCTCCTCCCCTCCCCTCCCCTCTCCTCTCCTCCCCTCCCCTCTCCTCTCCTCTCCTTTAATTTTACTTTCTGTGATTTCAGTTTCATAAACTTAGTATTTTCTGATAAACAGTTCGTTTGAGTTACTCAAATATATTTAATGGATTAGAATGTGTTGTTCTGATGCACAAAGTATTTCAATACATTTACTTCTGAAATAAATGTTCAATGAAATAATAGAAATTACGTGAAGAAATATTCTGAACACATTCCTAAAACCTAGACTAGAATGCACATTGAGTACTTAAGTGCAAATGCTCCATATCCCATTGGTACTTTGCAAGCCATTCAGTTACTTTGCTATTAATATCTTTAGGAAGAACATGAATGAGTATGGAACTGTTGGCTCTGCAGCTGATGAGTTTTGCTGTTAATGTGTATTGATGTCAACCAGTTGCAAGAAAGGAAAGGACAACACAAAGATCAGATGCCAAACAATTTGGTCTCCCTGTAGTGAGGCAATTATTCCCTTGGAGGCTCTTATCATCTTTATAGCATGAATTCTGCACAAGCTTCAAGTGTACTTATCACTTTCTGCTGCACTACTGGCACTATACTTAACACCATGGATACAAATTACAGAGGAAGAGAGCTGAAACCAGCCTGTATCCGAGACATGGAAATTAACAGACCACCCTGCTAATGTCAAATTCCTGGTTCTGAGAAAATTTCACAAATGCAAATATGTCCCTACAGGGGGTGGGGTGGGAGACATATATATATATGCAAATTATTTCATATGAAGATAACCAACATTCAGAAAAATATCTTGCTCAAGAAGTACAAAATGTTACTTGAAGATCACAATGTTAAATGAGAAACATAGTACCCTAGATGGAACTAATGAAATTCTGAAGTCACACATATTTCAGAAGGCAGGAGATTGCTTTAGTGTCTGCTTTTTCTTGCTGAAGTGTAATCAGCATAGTATGTTAGCAATTGCAGTTACATACCTTTATGTTTGAGAGTACACATATAGGAAGGTTTTTACATCACCAGTCTGAACATATCTACTTAGTTGCAAAAGATATTTTCATGGGAGATGACTATGAATAGATCACATTAAATATAGAAAATTGTGATGAACTGTTGCTGAGCTTGTGAGAAAAACACAAGGATTTTGCTAAGTGTGTTTAGTTTGTGAAATTCACAATCAAAGAAATTTTTTAATCACTTCCTTTTTCTTTTACATTTTTAACAGTGAAAACTATGTTATTTAATATGATTTATTTTGTTGTATACCAATATGTACTCCTATACTTTTGAGAAGCTGGGTTTTATCTAAGTTTTCTCTTCTTGCAGTTTTGTTTGAATCCAGTACAGATTATATTGTTTATTGGTTCAGAAAGGATATTTAATTTGTGTGTGGCACCTAATCATTGCACATGTTAATGTGTGCTCAGACAAGCAGCTGTCCATATTTTTTGTTCAATTACACTCATGTATCTTCATTGCTGTGATTTCAGTGAGAGAAATATAACAGAAATAAGATTTCACTTACTGTATGATAAAGATTCATTTTTGTCAATAAGTATTTTCAGACTTAGTAGGCGCAATTTTAAACAATGCCTAGATCAGTATTAGACTATATTTCTTAATTTTTCCCATTTGCCTTGAGTGTACTTCAAATTTAACTTAAGCATTTTCTCACGTAAGTGCCTGAAATTAGATATGTTATATCATGGCTGTTGAATTTTGTCTCAACAGCCCATCCTCAATAAAAACAGACGTGGCTTGTAACTCAAGGCAATGGACGTTGCTAACTACAGTAGCAAACATGCTGTCTGAACAATGACTGAAAGAGCAGATATTTCAGGATCCCAATATTTACTCCCCTGAAAATAGAAACATTAGCACCATTAAATGAAATGCATGACCCTTGTAACATCTGTCTACTGAAAAACAGGACTGGAAAGTGCTAGAGAGTGACAGTGTGAAAGTATAAACAGGAAAATTCAAGCCTGAGGTAATAAATCCTGTGCAACTCAAGCTGTACACCTTCTGGACCTCTGTTACTGTCTGTGCTAGATCCAATGTTTCTTCTGGGGAAACAGGTCTGCCTCTGAGCAGAAAACACAGTTGCTTACAGTGATTTGATTATTCAAAGTAATATTCAATTCAAAGAACCAATTCAAATATTCAATTAAAAAACCAAACCAATACACACAACAAAACCCCTAAACAGCTCTGTTACTGTTCTCCACTGAATGTTTTCGTCATATCTGATGAAATCCTGTTTTCTTCAATACAATTTGGAGATCTTGGTTAGGTATCAGCGTTTAGGTTCCCAGAGCCTGAGATTTCTAAGCAATATCTGCTGCAATGTATTCCAAAACATATTCTTGTCTTCCCTTTTGGTCCTTCTCAAACATTCAGACTAATTTTTTCTGGTTTAGTATTCATATTTATCTAACAAATTCTCTTTCACTGAATCCTCTTACCTTTTGCTATTCCCCCTAGAATTGTATGCCTCCCTCACAATGCTAAAATACAATAATTTCGTAAGCTGAGAACATTCTAAAATATAAAATATTTTAGTTCCTAAGTGATACATGACCATTACAAAGGGATTAAGGGAAGAAGTAAGAGCTATTAAATTCTCAACAGAGTCACATGAAGTCACAATATGTATGTAGCAGTGTGGGGAAAGTACTTCAAGACAGATGTATCAATCACCTTTACTCAGTTAAATCAGAGAAAGATAGTTCCCCAGGATCCTGCGGTACTACTATGAAAAATCTTGAAAAACATTTTTAGCTGACACATCCTTATCATCAGCAATTCTTTTGAATGTTGAATAATGCTTATAGCATTTTATATAATTTTGCTTAATCATAACTGCATGGAAATCATTTGATACTAACCTCTCTTATTTTAAGATAGAAAATGTAAAATGTATAAATCAAATATAAATCTGTGTCTGCAAAGTAATCAGCGCTAAGCTAAAAAACAGCTAAGAAGTTTCCTCTATAAAAAAAAATATACATGTGAAAGAGTCTTTTCCTTGCGTCATCCAGTACTCTCCTACGTGAAGAACTAAGAACATGGAAACTAGAGACTGCTGGGAAATAGGTGGGGGAGTTACATCTCATCTGAAATATTGTAGCATTTTTGTTAACATATACAATATGGCATATTCTAGAAATACAGACTAGTAACACCTTGCTTCTTCATTCATCTTTTCCCCTTGTATCCCTAACCTTTTATGCCTTCCAAAATAAAAATAACTTAGGAATGAATTTGTACTTCTAGTTACTTAGATCAGAAATTTACAGGTGAAAAATCAAAGCCTACTGTAGCCTATAAAATAGAATTTGTTCCTTATTGTCTGAAAGTCTACAAAAGCCCTCTTTGTGCTCAATTTTTCCAGTGTTGTGTCTAATAAAAATCCTTTAGGCCTTTTTGCTTCTGTGGTCAGCAACAGATTCACATACATTAAATGTGTCTTTAAGGTTTAGCTTCTACGGTATACATAGTGTTTGCGTTTGTGCTCTGCAAAAGGGTAGGATACATCTGAAAAAAATGAAAAGGAACTGAGCTTGCAATGAACCCCTGGTCATCCACAGTGCTGAACAGCTTACCCTCTGGCTCTGTTTTTAACCAGTTCAGCTAGCTGTTGCATTTAAGTTTACTGTTACTTGGGGCTGTTGCATCAGTCACCTTGTACCTCACTCCTAGTATCTTGTTTCTACACTTTGAAGCCATCATTCTGAAGACAGCTTATTCCAAATTTACCATGCAAAATGTGGAGCAGGTTTAGCTTCCTCCATTGTCCATAATCCTCCAGAATTTTGTAGGATGGAAAGGAAAAGCCTGAACGGTGTGGACTTGAGTCAATACATGTCACTTGATCTCTATGATGGGGACATATCTCAGGTCCTCTTTTATTTGACGTTAGAGACATATCCATCAGCTTGCAGCGCCTCCTGGAAGAAACTAATACTTTAATTTCCTAGTGGCTTCCATGACAGCTGATATTATTCTGCATGTATTGATGCTATCATGTCTTTTTAGAGCAGCAGATTTTTGCTTTGCGGATAATATCCTTCCTAATAATTAATAAATTGTTATTCTTCCCCATTGAAAATTACACGATTTAGCAAGTATTTCAAAATCTAGCATTGTTAGTAGTCATCTGATATCTCAGATGCCAACTTTTTGTCTGACTTCCAAGATTACTGCTAAGAAGCATTTTCAAGAAACATGTTCACACTCTCAATTAGTGTTTACACCACAATGAGCTTGATATACTATTGATCTGTCTTAGCATGGTTGCCAAAAATCTCTCCACCAGAGCAATAGCCTGTAATTGCAGTTGTACAGACAAGAAAAAAAAAAGAAGGAAAAAAAAAAAAAAAACAGTTCCCATTTTAGTGGAATTAAATTTATATGATATTTTAGAGTTGCTAAGTATATTGAATAACATATTCATGTGGAAATAAATTCACACTGAAGTCTTTATGACAGGTCTTCTTACAGACAGTATTGTTATCACCTGCATACTTAAAGTCTAGACATAATCTGTTTTTCTCCCTTTGGTAACAAAATAAATCATCCCTAGGCTTTCCTCAGCCATACCCAAATACTATGACTGGGATTTTCTCTTCACTGTGGCTGAAGTAGTATGAACTTTTTCAGAAGTGTAAAATACTAGTTTCTGATGTGGACAAATCCATTGTAGAGTAAAAGTGAACACATACCTCTATTCCTGACTGAGCTACCCCAACCAGGGTGCAGACACATACCATGACCTTATTCCTGGAACAAAAAAAATTTGTAGTGGGTTTGCATGGCAAGGTTTTGGTAGCGGCGGGGCTACAGAGGTGGCTTCTGTGAGAAGATACCAGAAGCTTCCTCCGTGTCCAATGGAGCCAATGCCAGCCAGCTCCAAGATGGACCCACCACTGGCCAAGTCTGAGTTAATCAGCAATGGTAGCACTCCTGTGATAGCATATTAAGAAGGGGAAAGAAAAATAAAAAAGGAAAGAAAAAAAAAAAAAAAAAAAAAGAAAGCTGCACCAGCAAGAAGAGAAAAGAGTGAGAATATGTGAATGCAGGAACCCTGCAGACATCGAGGTCAGCACAGATGGAGGGACAGGAGGGGCTCCAGGCACTGGAGCAGAGATTCCCCTGCAGCCCGTGGTGAAGCCCACAGTGAGACAGGCTGTGTCCCTCAGCCCGTGGAGGCCCATGGTGGAGCAGATATCCACCTGCAGCCTGTGGAGGACCCCACACCAGAGCAGGTGAATGCCTGAAGGAGGCTGTCCTGTGAGAAGCCTGTGTTGAAGCAAGTTTGCTGGCAGGACCTGTGGACCTATGTGAAGAGAAAAGCCCACAATGACACATATTTGCTGACAGGACTTGTGACCCTATGGGGGACCTATGGTGGAGCAGTCTGTTCCTGAATAACTGCACTCCATGGAAGGGACCCACCCTGGAGCAGTGTGTGAAGAGCTGCAGCCTGTGGGAAGGACTAACATTGGAATTCATGGAGAGCTGTCTCCCGTGGGAAGGTCCCTATGCTAGAGCAGGGGAGGAGTATGAGGAGAAAGGAGCAGCAGAGGCAACATGTGATGAACTGACCACAGCCCCCATTCCCTGTTCCTCTGTGCCACTTGGGGGGAGGGGGTAGAGAAATCAGTAGTGAAGTTGAGCCCAGGAAGAAGGGAGGGATGGTAGAAAGGTGTTTTTTCTTATTTGAATGGTAATAAATTAAACTAATTTCCCCAAGTAAAGTCTGCTTTGCCTGTGACGGTAACTGCTGAGTTATCTCCCTGTCTTTATCTCAACCCACGAGCATTTTGTTATATTTTCTCTCCCCTGTCTGGTTGAGGAGGGCAGTGATAGAGTGGCTTTGGTGGGTACCTGGCATCCAGCCATAGCCAAACCACCACAAATGAGTAATTGTGAAAAAAGCATCCCAAAATCTCTAGAACACCGGCTACAGAAGTAAGCTTAGTTTGGGTACAGCATAAACTGAAAGCTTTCTGTGCTGTAGATGATTCCTGAAGAGCAGAAGCAAACAATTTTTGCCTAGTGATTATCTTAATTAAGGTGATACATAGTAAGTTGAAGACACTTGCATTGGGAAAATAAAAACATGCAAATAAAATCTTTACACTTTACAAAGTGTTGAGGAAAGAAAACAAAACAAAAGTATATTTTCCTTCAGCTTTAATAAAAATAAATGTATAATTTGGTGAAAATTATAAAAAAGTTTTATTAAAAGAGGAAATTGATTGACCAAACCCCCACAAGCTCTTTTTCATATCAGACTACTGCAGTGTTTCAAGGCAGTTGTAGTTCATATATGCCATATTCTTCCATGGCCGCCATCTTCCCAGTTAGATCACAATTTGTAGCCATATCCCCATTTAGTGAGAGCTGAGGTGAGGGTAGAGATTTTCATCATGATTTTTTACTACAAAGGATAGTAAGCAAGGACTACAGGGGAGAATAAAAGAATATCAACATAAAGCATTACCTTAAAAATTTACTTTGGTCAGTAACACATTTTGAATTAAAAAATGAGATTGGAGTGAAAATTTTAGCCTTATTTTGTATATCCTCCCAAATCGAAGCCTGGTGCACAATGCAAAATGCAACCCCAAAACCTCAGTCTTAGTATCCTTTTGAATACTGATCTTTCATTAATCTATTCACAAAGTAAAATGTTACTCATCTGTGAAGATTAGCAACTTCCTTCACGGGTTTTTAAAATTTATCACAGAATCACGTGTTGTAATATTTTTTTTCAGTTTTGCTGAAACAAAAATCTATTGGATAACCTGAAGGCTAGTCTCAGAGTTGGACAAAGATCTCAAAAAGAGTCTCAGGGAATAAGTCATTAAAATTCCACCAAGGTTTGGCAAGATGTAGCTTCAGAAATTAGGTCCATGAAAGTTCAGTAAATCCCCCAGAGTCAAGTGAAAATTTATGTGTAAATCTTTCGACATAAATTTCATACTGAATATGCATTCTATATCAATGGGGAATATTTTCTCATTCAGCTTCAGCTATATTCATGGTCTTGACACCTGTATTCATAGGAAGCTGATTTATATTTTTACTTATTCTTTCCATGTAGTTTTTGTCATCTTCCTCGGTTTCATCTATACCCTATATCCCTTGCTATAAATAAAATGCTGGGCTTGTAGCTTATTCTTCAACTGTAACACCTCTGGTCCCCTTCCAACGACATGTTTGCTGTCAAGAGGAATCAAGGGTGTTCAGCTCTTCACAGGGTCAGTCTGTATCTTAGCTATCAAAGGCAATGCTGTAAAAATACTAAATCTGTGTAAATCACAGGGAGTAGAGAAAGAAAAAGAAAAAAGGAAGGGGAAAAAGAGATTTAAAAAGTTTAATTTTTAATATATTTAGTTGGAAGTCTCTGCAGCTTCTGGGAAGTGTCCAGGCATCATTTGCAGTAGCAGATGTTGACAATTACATGTCTAAGCTAGTCTTCTTGACATTTTAGCAGCATTTTTTCTTAAGCATGATATCTGCATTTTCTACATTGTCTTAGCAGTCAGCCCCTCCTATCCAGTCCTATAAGGCACGGTCAAGACAATGCCTCAGTTGTCGACCCATCTGTTCTGTGCTCTTTCATTCCTATGTATGGCACACTTGCTGTCATTGTTGATTAAAACTTTACAACTGGCAGGGCACTCTGACCTTTGTTTATATTAGTCTGCCAGAAACTTATTTTAATTAAGAGTTTTCTACCAATTAGTTCCATAATTTTTTAATCTCTCACAGTATAGCAGGACTCGGGGGTACTCTAAAGGTATCTATAAATTTTAAAAATGATTTCAGAATTGAGGGGAGGAGGAGGAAAAAGGTCAATAACAATAAAACAATTTTCCTCTATTTTTCTGTCCCTTAAAGAACTAAGCAACCTCTAATTCTGTGACTCTCATTGCTTGCAAATGCCTTGGTATTCAGCTATAGTACCTGCACTTTAGGGCAGCATTACTATACGCAAGTCTTTCCCTATATTTCTATCTGGATAGCTCCACTAAACTGAAGGAAGTCACAAAAAAAAGGAACAACGTAATACAGAACTTGGTGTAATGCCGTTATGAGGGAAGATCTTACATATTTCCATTTAGTCATCGGCAATACTTCACAATAGCTTTGCTAAGCTAATATCTGCTGTTTTTCAGTGCATTATGTGTAACAGTAGGAAGCATTAACGAAAAGACTCCCATAGACCTAGCTCAATGAATTTGAACAGTAGGAAATGCTTCCTCCTCCTAGTTTTATATCAGCACTGCAATTTCTGTTGCATGTGTTTCAATAGGTCCTAAATCATAAAAAAGACTTCAAGATCTGGCTGTGCATTTCATATAAAAATTTCAGCATTAAAAGAAACATGGATTACTAAGTCTTTCCTGTGCAAAGAGCAGTCTAATCATAGAGATACAGGATTACTGTTAAGCTCTCCCTTGAACATAAAATTATTTTAGTCAGAAATGTTTTTGTTGGATAGATTAGAAGAACTCCATTGCAACAAGTCTCTATGTCTCAATGGATAAGAGATACATATTCAAATCCTCCCCAAATAGATGGCATTTTGAATTCTGATGGACTGAGTACCACATTAATATTCAAGCTGCTGCATAAAATTCAGAGCATTATACAACACTTTGGATGCATCTAGCCACCATCTCTTCCTTAAACAGACCTGTAATAGAAGAGTAATAACCTCATCTATACTTTTGCAAAGAGTCTTTTATAACTGCTATGTATTTAGTGTGATCGGAGAATATTCACTAGACCCATATCCTTATGGGATCCTGTAGAGAAGTGCTAAGGTCCCACCTAAGCTTAAATTGTGTGTATGTGCTACATTTCTAAGATTGGAGAAGGTCTGAACTCATATAGAAAAGGAATATTATGCAAGCACAAAACTTTTATCAAGCAACGATGTCTCAAGGCACCTTCAAAGTAAAGGAGATATGGTTGAACAAGAAGGTTTTGTATTGCACTACTTGGACCTATGTAATTTAGATTCTGTTTTGGGTTTAATTCTAGTTACAAATAACCCTAGTTCCTGCTCAAATAAGGCTTGATTTACTCAACTTTTTTTTTTATTTGTTTTTCAAAGAACAGGTACTTTGGGCTATTCCCTCAAGGGGCGTAGATTTCATCGATTTTTAATTGGAAGTATTTTATTGTGCTCCTTTTTCTTTCCAAGTTTAGTTCAGCTTGTTAGTTATGGGACAGTAGGTGCATGGAGCAAAGTGAAAGACAAACTACATTATTGTCCACTGTTTAGTGGCAGTACACCAAAGAAGAGTAATTAAATAAACAGTCCTGGAATCCAGTTACAGTAATCACTGTAAGCAACAACTTCTAAGGGTGAACTACAGCTCCTAGGGAGCCCAGAATCTACAATATTGTGTTATATCATATGACTAAACAGAGATACAAAAGGCTATGTCCTTGTGAAGGGAAAGCAGAAAGAAAAAGCAGAATAAAAATCTTGAATTAACCTTCAGTATGTTTATTCCTAGTGGTGGATGTCAGAGGAAATAGTACTCTAACATAAGATTTGATTAAGAACTAAAGACACAGCTAATAATATCATTCAGGTTATCTTTCTCCTTCCTGTTTTCCAGAATTTCTTTCCTAGTCTTCAGTATCGTTTCAGAAAGAAAAATGCTTTTCTTTATTAATCAGAGAATCCAGCCCATCCAAAGATATTTTAAAATTAAGGCCATAAATTTATGCTTAGAAGTAAGAGTCCCATCATGAATGAAAGGGCATTTGCCCATCATGGCGTGATAGTCTCCTCCTGCTTTGGTCACATGATGGTACCCCTAATATTGGGTTACTTAACAAGGCCAGGCTAAAGGCCTGGGGCAGTATTTTTTATTTGTCTTGGTCCATGCTCCACAGTTTTCAAACAATTCTGAAAGAAATATATGAAAGTTGCAGTGTTACAGGAGTGCATAGCCAAAGTGACATACTTATGAAGTAAAGAGCTTTTTTTACTACATTTTCAAGCTTCTGTGGTGCATTTTGTGTCGATTGCTGCGTATCAATCTGTTTTGTCCTCCCTCTCGTTCTGATAATTTATCACATATGCAGTACTTCACCACATAAAGCAAAAAAAAGATTTTACTCAGGATTTAATTTTAAGTAGATAATTTTTCACTGCTTTGTTACCTCCAGAAATCTTTAACTATTACTTTGCTTTCTCATGGGCATGTGAGAGTTTAACCTCAGCATCAGAATACATTAGATTATCTAATTCATCAGTAGTTTCATCTTGATCAGATTCTTATAGGACTTGGGGAAGAGAGATAGAGATGCTAGAGAGAAGAGAGTAAAATGGGATTAAATTCTTCCAGTGCCAGATAGGCTGAGTCAGTAAACTGAAGCAGTCTGTAACTGAAGTTAGCAAGGTCTAAAAATTGTGAAAGGAATTTCATATGGGGGACATTAATCTTTCGGCAGCAAATTGGAAGCAGGAGCCTTTTGGAGTAAAGGCTTTTGGGAATTTGGAAAAAAAGTTTCTTTTTATTTTCTTTGCTTGCATTGGAAGCATGTAAAAATCCTTGGCTGTTGGATGTGTGGGAGCTGAAACAGCTTACTATTAGTTTGTGACAGTCTAGCTGAATGAGGGTCTAAAACATACATAAACAATCAAGATATTTTTTACTTTTTCCTTTAGCTAGGGTGATTCCTACTCCACTTCATTCAAAGTAAAGGAGATTTAAATGAACAAAGTGAATTTTAAACCTTATAAAATAATGCTAAGGTACTTCTCATTTCCTGTGATGCAAGTTGTGAGGTGTTGTTTTGGGGTGGGTTTTTTTTTGCTTTTTGCTTTCCTGTAATCTTGATGGAAAAGGTATATACAACTAATAGTATGCAAGACTAGATTTCTGGCAACATACTACCAAATTAATAGACCTGAGACTCTAGGATATGTGCCAGTGCAAGTCATAACAGAAGAAACAGAAGCATGAAAGAGCTTCACCTGCCAGATACTTGGCTTTAACCTCGTGCAAAGCTTCCACTTGAGAAGAAAGCCAAAGCTGTTATTTGTGGGTTTCTTTTTGTGAGATCTAAGAATATAGACTTTACTAATCTGAAGCAGAGCCAAAATGAGTACAACCATAAGTTTAGTAACTCCATTTCTTATATTAAGTATTTGGGATATTGAGTCTGATTCAGTATCGGCTTCTTTTTAGGATCACTTGCTTCTTTTCCAGAACAGGCTGTGGGACTTCAAGTTTTGATACATGTGTATTGTCGCTGCTATGCATCGCCTTGCTGGTATGAAAACTGCTACAGGATGCGGAACACAACACTGGACTCTACCATGTCAATATTTTCATCCAGAGAAGCTATAAACTGTTACTTCTTCTGTGATTATGACATCGGTTATCTGTCAGTTTATTGGGATAAAGTAAATATTTCATGTAGGTAATATAACGTTATCAGTTGGGTTTGATACTTCTGAAACTAACAGAACATAGATAGTCTCCTTCAACTGTGGGAAAAGATTCCTTTTTCTTGAAATAGAGACAATTTATTCATCCAGCCAGAGTGACTACTGTCCTTGGTTTACTGCTGAAATCTTTGCAATAGGATAGCAGAAACTATGTTGTAGTATAAACCCATTTTCAGCTCTCAAAGGTAATTTTACAAAAAATTGTTATTAGAAAACATTTTTTAAATGAAACAATGTCAGTTTCTTAGAAAAAATAATTTGAGAAGATGAACTGAGTTCCATTTTTTTTTTGCTTTTACTTTCAAGAGAATGATGTGCTTTAAAAAATTGATATGATTTAAAATTCAGTGATAAATAAATTAAGAGCATTCCCAGACCTGAAAAACCAAATTACATATTATTTTTATATGTTTTAAATAGTTATGCATGATGAAATAAAATTTTTAGATAATATAAATTTCTGTTCTGTTTTTAAATCTTATCAAAATATTCAGTTTACAGATTGCATGCACACACTTCCTGCAATCTTTACTTGGAGATAATACTCAACCACAAGTCCAAAGAGAATTAATATTCTTTGAACATACATTTTTACAGAAATCCACAAGAAAGCAGAACCAGTCATGACAACAATGGTAGAATTTATATCTAATATTTATTGTATCAATAGCAGATCCACAAAAAAGTAATATGATATTATATTCATAATTTTGAAATAAAGTTCTGATAATTCTTTCTTTTATTGTATATAATTCACATAAAAATTATCTTTATAGATCTGATTTTGTATTTATCCGTGAGTATTTTGCTAAATGGTACCTTTAGTTGTCCTTTGGATATTCACTTACACACTCTAAACAGGTATATTTGAAATTAAGTTGTTAAATAAATGAATAATCACAAGCATGCCTTACTTAAAGCAACAAGGTGTACTTTTGTACTTTTCTAACATTCTACAGAAAATTGATTAAAGCAAGCAAAAAAAAAAAAACCAAACACAAAAACCACCACCACCCACCAGCTATTGCAAAGCTGCTTCGTTGTCAAAGAAGTTATCCTAGGGAAAAAAATATACCTGGATGTGTAGCTATTTTTGTAAAATATTGAAGTTACATTATATAAGTTAAGAACTTCAAGGAGAATGAAGTATATAAGTGCTTTGTTTAAAATTCTTCATTTTTTAAATAAGCACTTTGAAGCTATTATTTTATATTTTTATGATTTATCAAAAATGAAGGCTACTCCTTAATCTCCACAAGTCAAAATAATAATAATAAATAGTAATGAAAAAAAGTTAATAATACCACACAGTTGAGTTTTCTAGTTTTTCATAACCTTCCATTTCTATACTCCTTTTTCACTCACAGCCAGCTGAAGAATCATCATCTCTATAATATATTTGCAAAATTAGTGCTCATGAAAAAGTCGATCGCTGTATGCTTCCAGTACCTTAAAGCTTTATGAATTCTGTTTACATTTTTAATTTAACTGAAATTTGGAGATAATCCTCCATGAATTTTTAAAGTTTATATATAAAGCACTAGATTTACAAAACTTGATATCACCTTCTAACTGTCCCACCAACACTGATCAATATTAGTTTGAAGAAAGAAACTCATACGACTTTAACAGTATATTTGAAACAAAAAAACCCCAACATTCCAGATACAATTTTAGTAGACAGTACCAACAGCTTTTTCAGTATGATTCAGGAGTTGTCCTCTTAGCAAATTCTTGCAGGAACATCTTTAGCTGTTAGTTAGGTTATCCATCCTTGAAAGGTTAGAAAGCATTGTTAACACGTCTTCTTCATCCAGGCTATGAATTCCTATAATTGATATAGTGTTCTGTTTAAATGAATGAGAGATTGTAATGATTTAAGAAAGAGGGTTCTTGCTTATGTTTTTAAAACCCTGTTGTTTCCTATAATTATTACTCAGATCTAGCTGAGGAATTGCTGCTATAATCTTGGTCTATGCATCCATTGTCATGCTTTCAGTAAATGTTTTAAAGAAAATGTTAAGCTATTAAACTGGCTTATTTTCTAGCTTATTCTAACTCTTTTAACTCCATATTCTTAGATACACACACACACAAATTGTGTTAAATCCTCAGTAAATCTGAGGTATTTAATTCAAAGCAGGATTGTACAGTTAGTGTTTTCTTCCACTAAAAAGCAAGCTTTCAAGAACAGCAGAATTCTTTTGTAATTTAGCTACTGCCCTTAAATTTCCTGACTACCTGACATTGCCTGAAATTCTCCCAATTCTTCAGCTAAAGAGCAGTCATACTAAGATGTCTGCAGTAATCTCCCACCTTTCTGCAATCATGTAATTGCCTTCTGAATATTTTCCAAGCAGTGTTGAAAATTGACTATTGACCCATGCTAAGGGTAAACAGCACACATACTGTCAAGCTTGACTTCTCTGAATTTGGGAACGACTGTTCAGTATTAACCCCCACTTTGAAGTGGAGTAAAGCCCACTGTGCCACCAATAAAATCTACTTCTTCCTTGCACTCCTGGTGTTTTCATGCATTCTCAGCACAATTCTCAGGTGAACACATTCTAGTTAAAGTTATAAGCCTGTATAGATACAACACTTAAGACCCTTAAACATGGAACATTTGTCTGTGTATTCTGCATCAGCAAGGGCTTCAAAATAGAGTTTCTACAACTGAACTTCCAAAGGCACATTAAGGAAGTAAAAAATCTGATTTCTGTTGAATTCCATTAAGGTCTCAGCACTTACCTCTCCTGTATTCTTTAAGAAATCCTATCTTAAATATCCTCCTTTTTTAAAAAAACAGTGCATCAATTATCCTTTCAACTCCTGCTTGATATCTGGGGGAAAAAAGGCATTTATTGTAAGTGGATTCTGTTGGGACTGATACTCTGGCTGTAACAGTGAATATTAGATATCAGATACTTCACAGGAAGATGCAGTAGCCTATGGAAAGAGCAGTTCTGGAATAACTCACCAAGAGACAAGCCCCCTGCCTTTTCTTCACCATTTAGCAGTTGTCTTGCACTTTCTGACATGAAAAACTTTTTTCAAAATTTGAAATAAATATTTTTTCCTTGTGTTTTTTTTTTTTTTTCTTTTTTTCTTGTCTATGTATATTTCCACCATTTAAATGATTTCCAGCTCTGGGTCTCAGCAGTATTATGTGTCATTAAGTGAATTAAATCACTTTGTCTTAGGCAGAACAATCATCACCAGATTAACTAAGTACATTAATGAACATATTTTGAGAAGATACACAGAAGACCTCTGTGATGTACAGAAGCAGAATCTCTATTTTTCACATAGAGGACTGGGGCACACAGATCCTCACTAGTCTGATAGAAATTAATGGAAATCACATACCTAAGCACCTTTGAGGATCTGGAACAGGGAGAATAAATGACTCAATCAAGGTCATTGCTCAAGGAGTATGCCAGTGAAAAAAAATAATTCTTGAAATCCACAAGTCTTTTGACTTCATCTCTAGGCTGTGTTCTCCTTTATTTTTTGAGCTAAGGCAGGTGGAATTAGCAGAATAGTCCAGGTAATATCCTGCTGCAGACTGCTGAAACAATGGTATCATGGTTTATTGTAGCACTCCTTCATTTTGGGACTAATAAGGAAAGAACTCCAAAACTATGCAGTTGTGACACCAAATTCTTTATCCTATGGATGCATATTTGAAGAAGCTATATCTGCTCTCTTTGTATGTCAATCAGGAACCTCAAAGGAAAAATAAGGAAATAGCCATCTCAAATCAAGCTGAACACTCAAGACGGATAAATGGTTCAGAACTAAGATCTATAGCCTTTAAAACTCCATACCTTAAAAGTGAACACAACACAAACATGCATCAGCTGTAACATGTACTAACAGTACTGAATTTACATATGTCGGAAATTCACTAGGGCTTCTCTTCAAGCAGCCAAGGGAGACTCATGTGAACAATCCATTCACTGTTTAAGAAGTGAAGCATTTGAGATGGTATTTTTCAATTCCACTGGAATTCAGTGGAAACTGGATTTCTCCTTTTTTAAGAAGGTGTCTTTTTAAAAGCTCAGTTGCAGAATTCCATTCTGGAGGCTTTACCAAGGCCTGAAGGATAGCTTAACAATGTGGAAGTGGAGCCTTTGCAGTGGTGTTCTCTGCAGCATGTAAATTGTTCCTCCCTTTTTATTCACCTCTTCCTATTTTTCTAGTTCCTTTAACACCTACCCCATAGCTGCTATCAACATTCATGGATTTGATCTCCCCAAGCCTCAATAAAATTTGCTGTTATTTTTATCCTTGTGATGCTTATCTGGAAACCGAAAACCTGAGAGACTATGTTCCACATTACTCATGGATTGTGAGCTGAACCATAAATAGCACTCATATCCATGTCCTGACTTCCCATTTTTGTGCCTCAACATCAGCAATATCTTTACTTTCTACAGTAACTTCTAAATTATTTGATTTCTTGTGCTCAGAGGGAGTCTTGATTTATGAGTGTGCTTTCTGGCTCTCTGTAGCAAGAAAAGGAAAGTCATCCAAATAATGGAGGATTGTTGACAGACTGGATTTCTGAACTATCCAATTTAAATGGAATCAGAAATTAAACAGAGTAAGAGCAAACATACCACCCCCATGCATCTCCAGGGACACAGAGTAAGAGCTGGCAAAACTTTTAGTAACATTTTTAAGGAATGTTGCATCTTTATTCAGCCATAATATCTTTTATACACTTTGTTCCTTGCAACCACCTTGCAATTCTTCTAATAATTACTGTTGCATTTTTTCTGATTTGCCTTTTCATGAAGTATTAACCATTTTTATAGCTTGAATTCTAAAAGGAAAAAAAAAAAGAAAAAAAACACAAAAAAAAACCCCTAAAACAAACCACCACCCTTGTACCAAACAGCTAAATATGCTTACAACATATTGCTTTTATAGGGCTTTAATATGTAGTTTCTTTTGGTCTTCTATGCACTCTGAACCAAGTATTGAATCTTTCCTTAACCACCTTCATCAATCCTTACAGGAGACTCGATTCTGTCATGACAGGATTTTTTAACAGTTTAGGTAAACAACAATAAAGCACTGTAATATCATACTCTTACAGAACAATTTTAGACGATTGCAGAGCACTTTACAAAGGAGTTTAGTACTCATTCTAGAGCAAGGAAACTAAGGTGCAGAGAGCAGTGAAAAGACACTATGAGAGCCAGGCACATGAAAAATAAATCAGCTGTGGTTGTTTTGGGGTTTTTATTATTATTATTATTATTATTATTATTATTACTTTTATTTTATTTTCTGTGTTAGCATTATAAGTATGGTTAGATAGGTAATGTAAAGTTATATTGCAAGGTCATTACATATGCAAAAGGACTGTGACAACTCGAGCACAAATTAACTTTGTATTTAACTAAGATAGATTATACTATAATTACATCTCACATAATAGTTCTCAGAATCAGTGTTTTGGTTGGACAGATGTTGGCAAATAAATGTTCAACTTTAAGTCAAAAGACTGGCAATGTAATTTTACACAGTATGAGCTTATGCATAAATACTTATTGAAAGATAAAAAGGATCTGATAATTGCTGAAACTGTTTCAAATTATATTCAAACATGTAGAAGTAAGGCAAGTGGAGGAATAATGAAAATCCTCCTCTTGTAGAAAATCACAGCTCTCTACACAGAATGTGAAGAGTTCAACTCTCTTTATGTGCTTACATGTCATCTAGTCCATTGTCTTAAGCAGCACTACAGCAAATTCTCAGAGACTTTAGTGGTTGTTCCATCAGTCTAGCTCAAATATTGAAAGTAACTTACTAAAAGGGCACTGGTCTTCCTCAGCCACATTCCTCATCTTCATATATGTCATCATTTCTCATATGGCTCATCCGTGATGTTCTTGAGAACAGTTCTTTGTTAGAGATTCTGAGATCTCTTACTGTGGTAGTATTTCTTTTTCCATGGTGGTGTTATGACAAACTACTCCAGAGCTTTCCTGAATAAGAAATATTCTTCCTCATCAAAAAGCAAACAAACAGAACAAGAATTGCACATTTGTTTTGGAGAAGTAAACCACCTACCTAAGCAGCCAATCATCAGCTGCATAAATGTCAGTATTCCCATAGATAACCTGAACCACATGCTCTGTTCTCATCTTCACTGATGATGTCCATGGGATCTTCCCAGCTGGCATTTCTGAGCATTGGTTTTCCAAATTGTTTTTCCATTTTCTAGGGCATAGCCTTATTATCATAAAACAGCAAAATTCTGACATGAACAAATGTATAATTAAGGAATAACAAAAGTTGTTACTAGAATATTTTCTTTTATGAAACAGAAGGAGCCTTTAAAATGCTGTGCACAAGATATTTCTTACACAAAATTAAACAAAATAAAAGAAACCCAAACAGAAAACAGTAACAACAGAAAACACCAGAAAGAGTATTTGCACAAAAGTCAAACTGAAGGTGCCTGTAGTTTTGCAACTTGGTAGGAATTCAGAAAATATAAGTAAAATCATTGAAAATGGTTACATATTCTAAAATATTTTATTATAAAAAAATGCTGAGGAATGTCTGTTGTAATTTAGCACACTAACTGATGACCTTTAAACTACCTTCTAGATAATGTAATGGTTCGGATAATGTATCAAAAAGAAAATTTCTTTTTGAAGAAAGATACATCTTTTAACCTCAGTAACTGCTAAAAGAGTGCACATCTATTGCTAGATAAAAACATCAGAATTGTATAAGTTATAGTAGAATATATTACTGACATTATTACTGAATAATTTGAGGGTAATTATTAGTATTCAATAATACCAGACATGGTTTATCATGGCTTTTGAAATTGACTAAAAATAATTATATGTAGTTTTCATACTCTATGATCCTGAAGTCAACAAAAAGTTGTGTTTTATCTCCTTTTCCAATTAGGGCTGTATATTTTCCAGGTTTAGTAGCAATTTAATATTAATGTGCAAGACCCACACATAAGTATTTTTAGAATGAGAAGGGTCTGTTTCATTGTCTGTTTCTCAGGTCTTTGTCTCATACTCTAACCCAGAGACTCAGCTGCAATTTCAGAAATTGAGGGAAGGAGGTGAGGAGGTTTGCTTGGTCCCCTGCTGGACACTTGTGCCAATTTGGAAATAATCAGACCAGAATTGATTGCCCTTCTGAGGATCTCCTGCTGGGCTTTTATCTTTGTGGTCTTATAACTGAAAACAAATTGACTTCATTAATAGATCTGTTTCTGATCTGGAAGATAAAAAATAATGTGCATTACCTGAATTATTTCAAATCTGTGTCTCCTATTGATGACTATTGGAACTTTTCAATACCTTTACCCACTACTGCTCACCCCAGTCTATCTAGTCGTTGCTCCTAATACCAACTATAGCAAGATCTGCCTCTGACCAAGAGGGACCTTATCTCATTAGTCACCTTTAATCAGTCTCAGCACAACACTGGTTTATCACTAAGTTCCCACTCTTCTGACAGCAGAGCAAGAATACTGGGCCCAGAGATATCAGAGATAGAAGGACTGAATAGAAATTATACAAAATAATTCCAAACTCGGCATGGATAGTAATTTACAGATTAGTAATCCCTCTGTTTAGTGTGCTTTCTTACTATTTTTTGGTGGGATAGATAAAGATTTTTCCCCAAAGACATTTATAACTAGCTTTATTTCTAAAGGCCGAGGTTGCTCTTTCCAAACAAAGGGATTTGAGGAAATACTCAGGACTGACAGTTTCCTTCCATCTGCCCTACAGAGGATGGACATAGGAAAATCTCTTGAGAAATGAGCCCCAAGAAGCTTAATGGGAAATGCAATGGAATTAGGAGCACAGGCACAAGTACTGTAGAAAATGCTAGTGGTTTACAGGTGTCATTCAGCAAGTGATCAAACTATTAACTGCAAAGTCAAAATACTTAAATTCTTTAAAAATCTCATCTATGTATCTTTATACTTATATTGGGGTCTTGTCAGCACAATAACTGAAGCATTTGCTGGTTGGAAAGAGTATAAACATTTAAAACAACATGGAAGTCAGGGAGCTTGTGTGTATAAGTTATTGGGAGATACTAAGCTTTAGAGAAAGGTTTTGCATCTAATTCTGTTTGCTACAGGATCTTTGGTAGCCACTACCATGGCTGTAAAAGTCTCTGTATTCTGTACATACAGACATACCTTTATTTTCCTGTGTCTGTCAAAATTTCACTGTCTATAGACATCATAAGTGGGTATTGTAGGAAATCTTCCAAAACATAAGGATTAATCCATGAGAAACATGGACCCAAATGAGAACATCACAATGAATATGTTGAAAGTGACTTCTGTTAATTGTGCTTTTTTTGTATTCAAAAGCTTTACTGGAATATACTGCAACCTGTTTTAGCCAGAAAGGCAAGAAAGCTCTCTAGGTCTATACTGAACTGAAGCAGAATCATCTTTGCAAGTCCTGTTTGGATACTCATTCCATGAACAACAAAGCTTGCACCTCATCCAAACAATGAAATAATTTGCCATCAGTCCAAGTAACAAAGCACTGCTCAGAAGCACTGAGCATCACCAATTCGTAAATGATAGTACAGGACAGCTAAAGAGTCTGTGTGTCCAGCATCCTAAATAAAGAATTTTATGTTTAGAGCCTTAGGGTCCTTTCATTCTTACAGTAAGCTTAAAAAGACCTATTTCTTTAGGTATGTCTTTCCTAAACTATTACTCCTATATTGGTAAAAATAAACCTACAGAGCCTTTCATGAGAAACAGAGGAAAATAAAGACCTGAAAATTGCTTGTTTACTTTGTTCAAAATTGTTCTGAATGATGATGTCAAGAGATTTTTTTTTGGAGTGACAGTTAAAGTGAGAAAAGAAACTAAAATGGATAATGTTATTACTTTATATTAACTAAAACATATTAATAAGTAATACATAATGTATATTAAATCTAGAAAAATAAATATTATAATAATATATTAAAATGTTAATAATAAATTACTTCACAATACTTGATTTGTAACATAAGATGGGGAACTGGTAAAGAAAAAACATGAAGTACTAAAAAATTCCAGTGTAGTAAACTGAAAGCTGAACTTAAAATAAAATTGAAATTAATGACTAATAATTTAGCTGTATTTACAGAATTCTTGGATCCACTCAATTGTATATATAGATGTAAAACTATTTTTATATATATTTTTATATTAAGAGGAAAGAAATTGCAGGATCCCTTTTTAAACATTTTATTAATAAATGTGCATAAATCCTTGCAGCAGGGATATTAAACCGTTTTGAAAAGTGCAGAAACAAATTCCTTCACCCCCAGAAAAATGTTACACCGATAATAGTTTTTCACCACCCTGACCCCAATTTCAGTGTTTTTCAACATTTGTGTATATAGTTTTTCTGAGGTTGTATAACAGGTTTCGATGGGAAAGTTGGATTATTTATGCTAGTCTTGGCCACTCTTCAATTTCATTATTTTTACAGTCTCATAATTCACAAAGTATGCATAAGTTATTCCAAATATTTTGATTGTATTTAGGTAAAAATAGATACTCTTAGGCTACTTCAAAGAACAGCTGTAAGGGGTGTCCAAGCTAAGGAATGCCTATCTTTAATGAAATCTAAAAAAAATGCAAAACCATATAGTCTTTGGTCCATTCAAATTCTAAGGATGACACTAAACTAAACAAAATGTTTTAAAAGTCTTTTATCAATATTCATGCTCAGAGTAGAAAAACTTATTTCATAATATGACTGGTTTAATATAAAAATTTAAAAAACAGTTTAAATTATATAAACAAAATCTTCTAACATATCCAAATTATTGAAAACTCTAGTCTTCATACTGAATCAGTCTCTAAAGCTATTTCTGACCAATATGACTTCATTAAAATTTCAAGTATGATAGCTTCTAAATTTCCTACAAGATTAAATTTACAGATCAAGACAACCATGACAGTAAGGTAGGATGGGAGGAGATCATCTGGCATAGTATGTGGAACTGATACACCATAAAAGGCAAGTTTGCGAAAAGGAGCTGACAGAAGGTCTGAGATAGTCACATTTTTAGAGAGAGCATCATAGTCCTCTGGAAGGCAGAACTTTGTGGCCATTGAATTATATAAAAGCTACATGAGACAGTTTTTGTGACCGACATGAAAGTTTTGTAGCTGTCAATGCACTGAAGTAATGCTCCAGTGACTCTCCCTTAGGAAATCTGTTCCCATCAGACCCCAGCATCTCAGGTTTCTCCCTAACATCCTTGATGCATGCTAAGAAGCTACAGCTGACATCTGCTTTCACTGCCATTTGGCTAACTTCCCCTAACTAACAGTATGAATTCCCAACTTCCAAAACATGCCTTCTAGCAGAGCAACAAACTTTGATGACTTTTGGGAGAATCCCACTGAGTGTTGACACATAGGGCACTGGGAACTTTAGCAGCCATGCATGCACCTGACTAAGAAGATAAAGTACATTTTTTTTTCTATTAGAAGGCATAGTTTAAGAAATAAGGTACCTTATAAAGATCAATATAGAGAAATAGTGCAAAAAGCACCGTATCAGTTGGTCTTTGTCCAGTATAACTCCAACTTAAAAGCTTGAGACTGAGGTAAAGGTTCAAGACAACTCCCAGAGACAACTGAAACTGTTATTTAAAGCCAGTGTTAATCTTTCAGATAAAGTATGAAATTCTGCCATCCCAAGTGGGTGCTGGCTTTCATCATCACCATTAGGTGGAGTATTAGGCTTTCCTGTCCCTATCAGGTTTAATGAGTCAGATCATTGACTCCTGTATCCTATGTAAACAATTTCCCATATGGGAGTTTCAGATGCTATTGAGCAGAGCTGTGCATATGTACAATGTCATTACTGCAGATAATAGAAAGGTGCAAAGAGACCCAGTTACATACTTAGCTTGTTCTAAGCGTACCTATTTACCCAGTGTAAATACATTTTTTTTGTGACAAATGTATAAGCAAGAGTAATACCACCTCCTCTTATAGGTCATAGACACAAACAAGTAATTCTTTTTTGACATAGAGCTTCATTACATATATATTCCCAAATAAGAATAAAACATTGAGGCTCAATGATAGTTCTTAATAGAGAATAGATAGGTTGGCACACAAGATAACTTGGAGAAAGGAATGTGTCTGGATCAAAAACATAATTTCCTGGAACTGGAGACAACAACCTTCAAAGGATTTAAAAGGTCATACAGCATATTTATCTAGCTTGACACCTAAAACTTCATCTGCAGCAAAGATGATCACTGGTTCATATTCAAAGAAAACTATGCCAAATCTACAGATTCTGTAGAAATGGGCTTTTTGAAGCCATTAGAAAACTGTGTGTTGAGTTTGAAATTCATGGAAAAGCAAAGGAAAGTATCACAGTCATGAATATGTTAAATCAGCCAAATTCTGGATGATCCCTGTGATAGTCACTGAAGAAAATTAATTGCTTCTCAAGGATAGCCTAGGCTCCATGAGGAATGCTGCACTTGCCTCAAGTCTTATAATAGATGTGTCCATCATTAAAGTTTGATTGAGTCAAAGGCATGACTGATTATTCCCTCTAGTCACTTGGGAGCTTCCACTAGAGAAAGAGAGGGAGATGTGTCACTGAGTAGCTATGGTGTTGGATTTATTTACTATTGATTGATCTTGCATTAAGTAATGGGATTTTGTTGAAAGTCAATTAATCCTTATGTTTTAGTTAGGCTAAGTTTTATTTATTTATTTATTTTTAAGTGAAAGCACGCACAGAACCTACTAAGCCCTTGCCTGAGTTTCTAGTTTGGAATTCCTACTTCATAGCAATGAAAATTCAGTAACTGAGGATGCCACTGTCCTCAAGGACACAATTAAATTGCCAACATTTCTGAGTGTGTTGCATTACTCTTTTGGTAAATTGATCCTTCCTGTGCTCTGGTTATGTTATAGCTCTGAGTTTCCCCATATCCAATTAATTTGTATGCCACAGTAGTGCATCACAGGATGTGAGCCATACCACGTTTGTTTAAACAGGCATTTGAATGTTACTTCCATTGGCTTGTGGATATTTAGGCTTATCAACACATGTGTCCATACATGTACAATGTATGCTGAAGCTGAAAACAAATGTCAAATAAACCCTTTTTCATAACTTTGTATTTATTGACTGAGTGCTACAGAAATTGGCTAACATTTTATTTCTTTGTTTCTTACAGCAGGCATCCGAATTTGTATGTAGATGCTGCTACTTAATTAGTGTACAGATTAGTGATCTGGGTATCTGTGATGTGCAGGTAATATTTGTAATTAGTGGGTAATTTGAAATGAATATTTATTTTGTTGTCCACATATCATTGGAGTAAGTCTGAATTGACTGACCTATTTGTAAGTTATTCTAGGGATTTTTATCTTGCTTTTCTATCTTTTAAAGGAATAATCTTAGACTGTGTGAATATTTTATAGTGTACTCCAGTGGTTTGACAGCTACTACAGACAAGTTTGTTAGAAAGATTGTGTGAAAGACTAAATCCTTTAGATTTAGATTCAGAGCAGAGCTCTGTAATTGAATGTTATCCTTTAGCATGATGTCATATAAATTATTAAAAATAAAACAATTTCTATGTGGGTGATTCTACATTATAAACTTGGGGAAGGGGGAATTAATGAGTAGTTGCTATCTATCTATATAAGACCTGTAATTTTTCTATATATTTTTGTTTGAGTACAAATTATAGATATACACTAAAATAAACAGGATATTTTCCTTGTTGATGTTGAAAACTAAATTCCTTTCAAAAGCATGGAATTCAGATATATCATATTGAAATAGAAATAGCTGAATACTTATATCTAGCCTTTAATACTTTTGAGTAGATCTTGATCTATTTTCTAATTAAAACAGGTTAATTTACTCTTAGTTTTATTTCTAAGAATGAATAATATTTATCATTACTTTTTAAAGAAATAGGTGATTGATAACTCTTATTAGATGACTACTGTATGGTTTTGTTCTAATCAATTACAGTACTATTAAAAAAGTCTAATACTGCTGTGCATGACTAAATTACTCCATTCTGCACCAAGAATTGGCTCAATTCTATGCACAGAACAAACAGGTTTTTTGATAAGTATATTAAATTTCTGAAGGAATTGACTGTGGTCAGAAATTCATTATTTTTTTCTTCTTTTTTTTTTTTTTACCTCTTTTTCTCTTGTACTTTTAGGGTTTTATAAGAGGCAGTTATCAAACCCTTAAATTCTCATTTATTTTCTGAAATAGTAAGCAACAGAAATTACAAATTTATTATACCTGCGGCCTGGTAACTTGTAGCAGCAATAGAATCTCTGCATTCCTTATGTTGGACCTGAAGTGAACTTCAGAATCTTTTCATCTTATGAATAGTGAAATTTGCAGCAAAATTTAGTGTACAAAATGTGAATTGGATTATAACTCACTGGCCCCAACAGATATGTGAAATCACTGAGAAGAATCTGAGCACTCCCTTGAAATGCACCTTTCAAACCAGGCCCCAACTCACTATGATCTACCATAACATGTGGACAACTCTATTAAAGCTAGCTTTCTGCTTCAAACTCATCACATATTGTTCTCTCACGTATTCTGGACAGGGAACCTCATACAAGATTTCTGAAATACTTAGTCATTTTTATAATCTTTTCGTAAGTATTCTTCAGTCCTTAGTTGAATCTGTATAATACATTGATTTGATGTTAATAGATAGTCTACATACAAATATCTAGAAAGAAAAGCCTTTTCTTTCCTATTACTTATCAACAGAAAAAAATGAATAAATATATAGGTGGACCCTCCCACTCTCACGTAGTATCACATTTTAAAAAATATATATTTTAAAAGACGAAGTAGCAATTAGAAATGTAGCAAATTTTATATGATTTGTCAAACATCAGCAAAAGTATAAATAATTGAATCATTTCCAAGCATACTTGTGACAGGCACTTAAAAATATTCTGACTGTTGATAAAATTTCATGTATTTCTATGCTCAATTTGTTTAATTTTATGCCATATATAGCTGTATTAAAGATATTGACTTTAAATTGCCAGACATTTCCATGATATTTATCCTCCAAAGAGTAGCAACCAATTAAAACACACCAAACTGGCTGGTAAATACTAGCAAGGACTCAGGCATTATCAGCATTTTTTCTGTGGAAATATCCACAATGCAATAGCAATTTCAGTAATTTTATGAGGAATTGAAAAGGTGGTCTTATTTTAATCATGTCTCTACAAATACTGCAATGCAAAAATGAGGCCTAGAGTCCAAATTTTTTGTTGTTCATGTTATTCTTTCCTGGCACAAATACAGAAAGTCTAACAACACAGCTGATGCTGAAAGACAATCATACATGGAAATAAATTTCCCAACTAACCTCCAGTCTTTAATAATATAAAGTTTTGGATTATGTGATGTTTGGGGTTTTTTCCACAGATCAGCACATAGCAAATGGAACTGAAACTTCTAAAGCAACAAATATTAACTTCTTGCACTTATTTTCACAGCTACTCCAGTAAGATACCTCCACAAGAGAAACATCAAAATCTATGGATTTTATATGTTGGTATCCCAAGATATACCACATCTGTATGGAAAATAAGTGAAAACCCCAACAGATGTGATACACTAAAATGTGATACACTATAGCACAGGCAAATAACAGAAGATTAAATTGTCTGTTTGCCCATATTAGAAGACTTTTGTTAGCAAATAACCTTTCATCTCCCCTCCTTCCACTTCCATCCTCTGTGGAAAATGGCACAGTATGCACAAAGGAGAAGCTCGAGAACTAACACTCAGACAGTGCTGTCTATCAAAATTCATGGACCTAGTAGAGATGTTTTGTATTACACACTACCAGGCAATACTCTAGTCAGGTGTGTATTAGAAGGGATAGAAATTATTTTTGCCCTGAGTGTATTTTATCTAAAAATAGATGGTCTCAGTTTAACCATGCCCTAAAACCTGCTGAAAGGTGATCTGCTTAGGGCTATTTAGTAAATAAGGTTTCCAGTGCTTGCTGAACTATTCCGGGTTATAGAGGTGTAAGTATTTAGCCCTTTCTCCCACTCCTAGCTCCCAAGTGATTCTTTGACTGAGCAGTGTTGCAGGGTAAGCAACATACTCACTGCTTTAAACAAGCCCAGCACACTGCAATGCAGAACATACACCTTAAGGTAAGACAGCCTTTTTAGTCTTGAGCAGACAACTTGCCAAGTATTTTGAATTAATTGATTTCAAGATGCTAAATACATACCAGGAAAAGCAATCTTGTTAATTTTTATTGAGTAAAACCTTACTGAAGACAGAAAGCTGTGCAATAAATAACCGTAACCTTTGCTTGGCATAGCTATTGGTTATGTGAAGGCCAACACCTTCTCATGGGACTAAAGGCTATCTTTGTGTTAATTACCATTTTTTATATGAAATGTTAAATGTCTAAGGACTAATGAAACAAATCTTTCCTGATAATCTAATGTTTCAAGAGTTATATCATCCTTAAACATCTTAAGTTGTTCTATTGATACCTGCTGAATTCAGAGACGTTTTTGACAATCTGTCTCATTTTTTCTTCCCCAGAGAATGTTAAAGTGAATGATGGCGAAATATGTAGGGCTCTGTATTCTTCCATTTGGCTTTTATTTTAGTGGGGACACTCACCAAGGGCACATGCACAGCTCAGAATGGTGCTAAAGTTTGAGAATTGACTGACACAGTACTGTGAAACACTTTGATCTTTGCACTCACTCACAAAGCCATCAATCCTGACACAAATGGACACTGAGATGAGGCATTCAGGCAAGCGTGAAAAATGACACCTTGTCCCTGTCAAGGCTGCTGAGAGTGGATAGTTCTTGGTAGGCCTGAAGTCGTATGTCATTCCCCTGGGCACAGCCAAACTGCCCTGGAAGTAGGAGCAGAGACAGACTGGACATGCTCATTAATCACAGGGGACTCTACCTCCAAACATTATACTGCTTGGAAGCAATATGCCCGCCTGGGTCTCTTCCAACTTTTGAGCTAGAGGCTGCACATTGCCATTTTACAGACACAATTAGGTGAAGCTTAGTGCCACAGTCTGACATCTTTTGAAAAACTACAAAACCTATCTGAGGAAAGCAGTAGACACTGTACTCCAGGGAGCATTCCTGCACTGCTGGGGAAATCCAGCAGGGACTCTTATTTCCATAGTTCTCTGAAATCTTTCCAGTAATGGTTCACCACAGCTATTAAATACATGCATAACTCAAATCCAATCTTTTTTTTTTTTTTCTTCCCCACCCCCCTCGCCCCCATTTTTTTTTTTTCCTAGGATGTTGTCAGAGGAACAGATTTTCAGATTTTCAAAGGTAGGTGTTATCCAAGGCATGTTTAGTTTTGGTTCTTATGTCATAATTTTGATGTTACCTATTTATGAAAAATTATATATTTCTCTAATTTTTTCTACTGAAGTAACTTGGGAACTTGAACTATCTAAGATCATACTGAACACATATTTGGAAAGGAGGGAGCATGACTGAGCATGGGAGAAAGAGCTTGCAAACAATCATGTCTGCAAGGAAACCCTCTGTGTCACATATTAAAGTAAGAGCAAACACAATTTCTGCTAAAGAAACTGTTAAGGATGCCATGTCAGTATGTTTATATCTATGTTTAAAAACAGACACTTGTGTATGTGTCTGAAACAGACAATACAATGCTCAGTATGACTTGCCAATCAACCTCAAATATCTGAAGCAAGAAGACAGTAAAGAAACTGCCACAGTGCTACAATGCAAGATGAACATTGAGAGGCAGAGAAGGGAAGGACTACCTGGAAGATGTCAAGCTGAGAGCCAACCCTCCAGCAATCAGTTTGATTCTCTGGTGACCATAATTCAAAACTTCAGCTTAATAAATGCACTAGGGAAGAAAGGGAAGAGGAAAAGCCTAAAATGAGCTCAGAGTGGGGGGTGGGGGGGTGGGGGATGATTAGGGTGTTGTAGCCTACCAAAATCAGCTCCTTATATTTTTGAATACTCGACCACACATCAAGCAATTCATGAAAACATTAAAAGAATTTATATTATTGTACTTTTATTTTTCCCATTTAGAGTCTCAATTTGTGCTAACAGTTTTAGTCTCACTATATTCTGAAAAGCCCCATGTCCTGTTTTCAGCTGGGATAGAGTTCATTTTCTTCTTAGTAGTTAGTACAGCGCTGTGTTTTGGTTATGATGTGAGAACAATGTTGATATGACACTGATGTTTTTAGTTGTTGCTGGGTGATGTTTATACTAAATCAAGGACTTTTTGGTTCCTTGGGCCCTGCCAGCAAAGAGGGCTGGAGGGGCACAGGAAACTGGGAGGGGACACAGCCAGGACAGCTGACCTGAACTAGCCAAAGAGGTATTCCATACCATATGACATCATGCTGAGTATATAAACTGGGGGAAGAAGGAAGGTGGGGACATTTGGCATTATGGTGTTTGTCTTCCCCAGTAACCATTACGTGTGATCGAGCCCGGCTTTCCTGGGCATGGCTGAACACCTGCCTGCCCATGGGAAGTAGTGAATGAATTCTTTGCTTTGCTTTGCTTTGCTGCGTGCGTGCCTTTTGCTTTACTAATTAAATTGTTCTTATCCCAACCCTCGAGT
This sequence comes from Falco biarmicus, assembly GCF_023638135.1. Lineage (NCBI taxonomy): Eukaryota > Metazoa > Chordata > Aves > Falconiformes > Falconidae > Falco > Falco biarmicus. Next base: position 64,768,512 of record NC_079290.1, read on the forward strand.
TTTGCGTTCCTTTCCAATCCTCCTCCCCATCCCTCTGGGTGCGGGGGAGTGAGCAAGCGGCTGCGTGGTGCTTGGTCGCTGGCCAGGGTTAAACCGTGACACCCCATCACATTTGATTACACATTAAATTGTCAGTTACAGCTTTACTGGCTCTTTCTATCTCAGCAGCACTCACGTTCAGAAATCAGGTGGTACATTTGAACTGCTGCTCTGTTTGAAGGGTCTAGGTCTTTCCTCTGTCCATAACCTCAGTAAGTTTTGTGAAGACTACTTACTTGGAAACACATATTGCCTGTATTATGAGAGACCCAATATATTGTTTGCAGTTACAGTGGAAATCTTTAACTGAACTGAAATTGAAAATATATTCCTTTTTGGTGTAGGTCATTTCAAGGACTTGTCAAGGGGTTAGAATGATTGTACTATTTTCTGTTACCTTTTCTAGAACTACATTAAAATGAAGAAGTATGTGCAGAAATTCCAGGAAGATTGTGGTGCCTTCCCTGGATAAAGGTACTGAGTTGTACCTGGTAATTGTAGTTAGATCAAATTTCTCCGTCTGCGTGTTTCTATACGGTTGAGGGTTGTCCCATTTGGCAACTCTTTATCAGTACTATTTATAATTTGCCTGAGGCGAGTGATGAAATTCCTCCCTTCTTGTGGTATGCATGATTGCAAACATGGAGAAATAAATCTATAAGGACAAGAACTATAAAGTCCTTCTAAACACAAAGAGAAATAAGAAAAAAAGAAAGCACAGTACTCACATAGGGGAAAAATGTTAATGTCTCAATTTATTCATTTTGTCTGTATTTCTTAGTGAGATTTTGACAGCAAGCACGCCAGTCTAGAGCTGCTTCTTCAACTCTTCTGCCTTTCAGAGGTTGCCCATTTCACTGCCAGTCAAATTTTCAGCCAATAAATTGTCACATCTGTCACAATCCAATACTAAATGACTGTAAATTTATTTGACTCTATAATTACTTACATTCCTATTTGCATATGTATATGCAGTATATATAAGGATCATAAAGATATTTCCACCAAAAAAATTGCCTCAAATTATCAAACAAGTGAGGTGAGGGTGATTAAGTACTTGCACTGTAAGACAATTAATAAGTACATTGAGAATGGATGAAAAAAAATGCTGAGAAGCATGTCAAAGTATGGAACTAAGCTAAGCTTCTATAACTTGCAAGCAGTTTGGTAAAAATATGGTAGAACTTTAATTTCATAAGATTGTTAGATTTTTAATAAATTATTCACAGTATTTCCTGTGTCTACTTTTAAAAATCTATATTTAAGATTATTTTCATACTTGTTATAAGACAAACTTTTAAAATTGCTATTTAAGTTCCTCCTGGCTAAGGTTAATCAGTTGTTCTGTGATTATTTCTCATTTGGAATTTATCTTTCAAACAGGTGAAATTTTTCAGCCAACCATTGTGTCATGAACAAAATCCAGGAAATGTGAAAATTAAATTAGACATTGAGAAAATACTTCAAAGACCAAGGTCAATTAGGGAGTGACATAATTTGCCAAGGGAAATTGGTGAAGCAGAGTCACTGAAGATATTCAAGGCTATCCTAGTAATATATAGGACTAATTATATAGCACTGAGTGCTTTCAAAGTGCTGTACAGACATGAACTAATTAATCTGCTTAATACCCCTCAGAGACAGGGGAGGAAGTATTGCAAGTTTTAACATCACCTGCTACAGCTTCTGGTAAAAGACAGAAAAAAAGTGTATTGAACAATCACTGTACCTTGGGCTCTCTGTTAAGTATATGCACATGTATGTGTGTGTATGCAACACATACTGAAGCTACTGAAAACATGGAAAAGTAAACAGAAAAAACAACCAACCAACCAAACAAACAAACAAATGAAAACTAAAAGTTTGGTTTGGAAGGATATGAAACATATATTTGGATTATTGAAAGATGCTACTCTTCCTTTTTTCATGTTCCAGTTAGGTCATTGGTGTGCATAGTTAAAAGTATTAAAGCCTTATTTAGGTCATTGTTTTACCTTACATCTCACCATATATTGAGCAGTGGAGCTATGGAAGCAAGGACCTAGCGTTTTATCTTTCACTGCTTTGTGTATCAATTATTTGTTTTTCTTACTGCAGCCACTAAGACCTCTTTTTGCTATATGTTGTACAAACAGCTCAGGAAGTTTTTAGGGAGAAGATAACAATTTGAAAAAAGACAGCAGAGGAATATACTCAGAAACAACATATTGTTTTTATATTTGGCTGTGACATAAGCATATCCTAAAGTCTCAGCACTTAAAGAAAATAAAATTATTTGCATATTGCCTTTGCAGCTACTGAAACAATAGTGGCCTTGGTTCTAGACATGCCGTAGGTAAAGTAAGTGTTCAGCAGCAGTGTTTGACTGGCATTTATCTTCTCTGAAATATCAGAGAGCAGAGAACTGAGTTCAAAAGAGATGTACTTGTCGTAAAGTCAAAACGAGTGATGTTGTCTTGGAAAGGTGATAAGTGGAACTTCGCATTGAACTTGACTGGGGAAACATATGACATTTTTATTCTTTGTATACATGGAAGGAGCACATTGCTTATTTTTTTTTTAATTAAATCAGTTGCAGAAAGACATGCTCCCATCTTTTTTTAAAAGAAAGACTCATGAACCTTGTCTAGCAACTTGAACCAGAGAGTGATATAAACTTGCACATTATTCATGCAAAGATAAGTAATGGAGTGTCCAGCTATTGAAACATAACCAAATCTTTTGTTAGTGTTGAAGTTTTCTAGATTTCTTACGCAGAAAGTTAAAGGAACTGTAAAATATTTTGAATTATTAGAGAGAATTTATATAACTGGATTTATATACATGCTGTCAGTAGATATTAAACTAAGAACAATCTGCCCAGTTTTTTTCTTAGCTGTTTTAGGAAGCATAATGCTTTTGATGTCAGATTTCTGTTCTTTAACTTAGCCCATAGACAGGCTAACAAGTAAGCCTACAGTTGAGATTGGGCATGGTCTTAATTATAAAGGCATTCACTTGTCCTTTTAGTCTCTCAGGTTCTGAACCAGGATAGCAGGGAGTATTCCCAGTTTTAGCTTGGAGTGTAGAACCCTACAGAAAAAACATGGTATAGCATCTCTTTTTATTGGCTGCCACCTGTCATTTTTTCAACATTAAAGCCCCTTAAATGTAATGAAGGAGAATTTTAAGAAAACAGTATTTCATTATTCATTACATAGAGTTGTGAAAATTCTGAAATTTATAGTTGTGGACCACAAAATATTGTTAATGCACAACTATCTAGTGACCAGATTAATGAAAATCTGAGGAAGTCTCGGAGTAGGGGAAATGGTGATTCATAACAACATTTTTGTTTTCTATTTAATAAATTTAAAATAATAAAAGGAAAAAAAGTGTTACCTACTGCATAATAACCCCATTGAACGTATTGCCCCAAGGCATAAGCAAGGCCAAGAGTTAAGTAGGAGTCAAATTACGTTAGTCTGGATTAAAAAGTGAGGGCTATAAATCTTCATGCATTCAGATATAAGCTAGGCACTATCTAATAAGAATTCAAAAGAAATTTTCCCTGTAGGCAGATTTTTTGATAGAGATTTTAGTGTCTTTTTCTCATTTATTCAATTCTGACTATTGCAGATGAGATAAATAGACAGAGTCTTGACTCATTATAGCAATTTCTATATATTTACATATTCTTAAAGACCATTTGGGCCTTGGCAGTTCGGTCAGACTGGAGGCATTTAAAAATTTATACTGATGGCTATAACTCAACTTCTCAAAATGTAAAAAAAAAAAAAAAAAAACAACCCAACCCCCCAAAAATCTTATACTCTATTAAAAGTAAGCTAAAGTTTGAAATATCTGAGCACACTGACTGTATTCCCTCATTTTTTTACTATATTCTTGATGGATCACTGTCTGAGTGCTTTAGATATAACATACACAAAATTATTTGATGTCCATCATTTGGTCTGTTATAGCCTGCAAAATATCTTACCCTAAAAAAACTTAGAATAAAGCTTTAGCATATAATGGCAGATCATAGATCTGTCAAATTAGACCTGCAATACATGTAAAGATCTGTGTTGTGGAAGATGCGTTATTCAAAACGTTTTCATTTTTTAGTGCTCAAATTTAATCTGCTATTTCATATTTTATTTGGTTCAAATATAATAGGTAACAGTTTTCTGGAATAATATAAAGTTTCAAAGAAATATTAAACCAGCTGTTCATTCTGCTTTGCTTAGTATAAATGCTATTTTTGAAATTAGAAATCCCTAATTCCAAAAGCATATCAACCAATTTTCTGCCACCGTGTAGCTTGGGAAAAAAAAATCAAGAAAAAACAAAACCAAAAACAAAATGGGAAAAAAAACCCCAGAAAAAAACCAAACCAAAGGAAACTGACAAACAAACAAAACAAACAAACAAACAAACAAAAAAAACCACACAAAAAGCCCCTCAAACAAACAAAAGAAAACCAATCAAAACTGAAGAAAATTACTTTCTTTAGCCTAAAATAATGAATGTTCATATTAAGAGTCATCTATAGGTAGACTTTAACTGTTAGCATAGTCTTTGCACAGGCTTAGGTGAAGATGGGTTGATGAACAGCAAAAGCAAGCAAAAGCTGAACGGGATATTCAGAATACTCTAGTGATCAAGAATGCCTTTCTACTGTGAGATCTTGTATTATAAAAGTTTTACTAGAAGAAGAATAGCACTACTTTTCCACTAAAACAAGTAAAATGTTTTCTCTCCAGAGATGCTTACAATCACCCTAACATGACTTTTGGAGAGCATCCTGTGCTCAAATGTAAAATCCCTGCAATGCAAGATTTTCAGGGAGATTCAATGACTCTTCTTTTTTTTTTCTTTTCTTTTTTTTTTTTTTTCCCCTGTACCTGAAGGCTTATGTTAATCCAGTCAGTAAAGCCAGTAATATATTGAGCACACAAGGGTGGCAGTCATTTGGGTCATCCGTGTTTACTTTGCTTTTTTAAACTACATTTAATGGAGAGTGATCTCCTGTGACAGCAATTGTTTCTCACCATAGGGAGTAGTGCCATTAAAATCCTCCAGTGTCTACTGCATAGGAAGGGCAAGGGTGCCCTTACCTAATTACAGATTTCTTTATGCTAATGCTCCAGACAATTTGGTCAAAGATAGCAAACACCCATAATGTAAACCTATGGAGGGAGAATATTCTGGTTTTGAAGAAATACCACTAAGAACCAGAAGATAGAGAGGAGGAAATGGCTAGTTTGAGAGATGTTTGAAGCCTGAGTTTAGTAGTCAAAAGTTACTAGTTGTGCCCTAGCAGTGGAAGCTCAGCATTTATACTTATCTCACTCTGTCCTGCAGAGGCAACCAAGAAAAGTTCAGATATCGTCTGCAAACAAATTCTACTTCAAGGACAAAAGTCCCAGTTTCACAAATAATAAGCTGAAATCTAATTTTCTCTTTTTTTATCCTCTTTCTGTTTTTTTTAAATAATTATTCCAGTTGTACAAGGGAAACTAACAAACCAAACAGTAGTTTTAAATATTGAGTTTCTTTGGAAAATAGCCTATATTTCCACTATGTGACAATAATTATTTGATTTTATACATAGGGGAGGAGACTAAATAAGTAAATAATATTGTCACTATAAGCTTCAATGAGTTCTTAATGCCACAAAATGCTCATGCACTCACTGCCTGAAGAAACTGATTTTTAGGATACATGGCTGCAGCTTAAACCCTTGACATTTCATGAAACGTTTTTTTCCAAAAATAATATGGGTTTGTCTAGACAGTTGTGTGGCACGAGAGTGACAGCTCATGGAAACCAGAAATGACTCAGTTTAGAAGTGAAGGCTTGCAAAAAGTTTTGGAGGATAATTAAGGCAAATCTGATTTTTTTGGCGAAACGAAGTCCTGCAGAAAGAAGACGGACATTAATCAAGTCCAAAGCCTCATTTTTAACTTTCCTGCCTGATGAATCTATTGGCACATGTCCAACATAAAATACTTCTAAGGCAGAATAACAATCAGTGAAGTAGGTTTCATAACGAACCTTGATGGATCACATGCTCCAAACCATAAAGATTGTGTCCTGTTTCATGATCACTTCAGTTTGAGGTGCACAATTCTACATAAATCACTTAGATTAGACTATCTTGAAGACTTTTATGTAGCAGCAGATCATAAATGAGAACCCCTTGATCTGTGAGAATAATTTGATTTTACAGTGATATGTGTGGGATAGTGCCCCCTCAAACGTTTAAATAATAGAGAGGGGAAAATTTCTAGACTCAGAATAAACTTTTTTCTGAAGCCTTTCTTGTCCAAAATGTTCTATCATACATACATCTGCTTAACTTTTGCCACACAGAATACATGGAAGTGATCCGGTCATGATGGACTGGTCACTTAAGTTCTGCTCTCAGAAATGGATGGTTCCATTCCCCTGCCTAGAATATGATGGAAGAAGGTATTTTCACCAATATTGTTGCTTTTGTGACTCGGGTGAGGGTGTATCCACTAGGATCCAAAGGTTATACATCAGTTTGGTAACAGACAAAAAAGGAAGTTGGTTGTCTCTTTGGCTACTTAAGGTATTCCCTTAAGGAAACCGTGTGTGGAGAGTTGGGTATAAAATATAAGTACTTTCTTGTGGCAATATTTTTGGTATCATAAAGGAATGGTGTTTAAGACCAAGATGGAAAAGGTGTTTATAAGCATGCTGGTAGTGCAGCTTCTATTTTCTAATGTTTGGTAGCTTTTTTCGCAGAAGAAAGAACATAAACATTCAGTGTATTTACTAGTGTTTAGACCCTTAATAATTCAATACTTACAAGCTTCAAAACTTTATCTTATGCATGTTTGCCTCCGTCAAACCCAGATCCATATACTGTTACAATATGCAAATATATCCTAAAAAAGTTTAGACATTATGTTCAAAGAAGGAAAATTTTAACTCAAGTAATAAAAAGGAACACATTTTTGAGAGAAGTTTCTACGACAACAAGATAACATACAGTACAAAAAATAAACCCAAACTCCCCTACCAAATTTTGATTTTGAGCTTTCTGATTTTTATCTATAGGTTTATTTTACAGTCAGAAGGATATCAAGAAGTTCTTCATACTTTCAGCCTTTGAGAAAGATGGATGTTATCTGCATTCTGGAGCTTTAAAGGCTTTGGAATATTTTCCAAAAGGTTTGGTATACCTTGAATGGGATTGAAGATGGAAAGTGTGCTTCCTTTTTCTGTAATAAGTATCCCAGCATAGCACCAGTCACTTAGGTCACTAAAAATAACAATTACAAAACTTCTGTAAAAGCCTGAGTCAGTTTTAGTTTGTAGTTCTAAATCCAATTCACTCTGTTGATTCAATGTGCAACAAGATGAGAGCCGTTAAAGCTTTAGTTTAAGCTTACTTGAATTGGATGCCACTCCAGTGCCTTCTTTGGCATACTTCCAATAAATAATTTACAACTGTCCCCACAGGAAGGTCTAGAATATAAATTTCTTTGTATAATTCCACTTTTTTCCCCTCCCTCTCCATTACAGATTTAGGTGTTTACAAAGCAGTCTGACTATTACAAAGATTGAACTATTACAGCACTGCATCAACAAACTGGATGCTGCAAATGGGTACTGTCAGGCTGAACCCCTCAGAAGAGAGTTTTATACATTCTGTTGGAAGGGATATAATGTTCCAGTCTCAAAAAAAATGGAAGGTGGAAAACTTGTTCCTCTTTTTAACAGTGCATTCTCACAGAGTGTGTGGACCCAATCAATTTAAAAGTAATGAAATACAGCTCATCACACGATTAATTTCAGAGATTTAATACAATTCCATTTGGTAATGAAATAAAAAATCTGCTACCGACTGCTTTTCTCCTGCTGCTTTCTTAGAGCTTTTCATGGAGATGAGTAATATTTTTGGCACACTAGCAGGACACTTGCCTTTACATCTTACTTTTGCAGACCACTGATCTGCTGTTTTGGCAGATTTAAGTAAACCATATCAAGTCAATTTTTCCCCGTATTTCAAATTATTTAAAGCTTCCCATTACTCTGTCCCCTTCAATGCTGTTTTTGTTTACCTATTGGATTTATTTTTTGATATTATGTAGGAATTCGGCAGGATATACCATATCCTGCTTCTGGCTAACCTTTGAGGGCAAGATGGCTTACAGTGATAGCCTTTCTTTTGCCTCGAAGTTCCCTTAGGTTTATCGACTTTGAATAGAAATGTTCAGAGCTGCACTTTTACTGCCATCTAGTGCTAGAATTAGGAAAAAAAAAATAAATCTTGGGGCTTGAAAGTGGGTTGGTATTGGCTGTAAGTGGGACCATTGTAGTTTCTGGGTGAAAAGTATGCAATATAGCATGCTTAATATAGGAAATTCTAAAGATCTTTGAGATTTTATTAGATGCTAAGGAGATTACCGAACATGTACTAAACTGATATGTGCTTAACCTAGCATCATTTACTATGCTTGCCCGTACACAGGTGTAACATTTACTTTGCTATCTACTATTAAAATGACAGTAAAACCAAAATGAATTCTATTCTTTTACACTTCATTTTAAATATGATTGCACTTGCCTACTTGTTTTGGCTTGTATAGAGTTAATGTTTCTCATAGTAGCTCTTATGGTGCTGTTTTGAAGTTGTAATGAAAATAGTGCTGATAAATTAGGAATGTTTTAGTTATTGCTGAACAGTGCCTACACAATGCTATAAGCAAAGGCCTTTTCTGCTTCTAACATTGGCTGACCAGTGAGTAGGCTGAGCTGCTGAAGAGGCTGGGAGGGAACACAGGTGGAACAGCTGACCCCAGTGGACCAAAAGGACATTCCCTACCACAGGACATCATGCTCAGCAATGAAAGCTATGAGGAAGAATGGGGAAGGGTTAGTTACGGCATTTATTGTCCTCAGTCATCACTACATGGGAAAACCCCGCAGTTTTACTCACTTTTACCCTTCTGATTCTCTCCTCCATCCCACTGTGGGGGACTGAGTGAGCAGCTGTGTGGCGCTAAACTGCCTACCTGGGTTAAACTGCAGCAACCTGCAAACACACAACAAAAAACACATGTAGATTAACAAAAAAAATAACTTTATATGAAGGAGAAGGGGTTGTTTAAGAAAAGCAAGTGAATCTCAGGGTGACATACCACATATTATCTCAGAAGAGAAAGGAGAAGAAAGTGAGAAGAAATGGCGATTAGAAATTAAAATTGTTCAAGCAGCTCTCTTTACTATAAGGTCTTGTCCCTAATGTGATTGAAGAAAAATTCTACACTGATGAATATCGTGTAAAAATTGAAGTTGTATGTATTTTTCTCCTTATAAGCCTGAAATGTCAGGAATATTGACAGAAAATTGATAATGAGGTTAATAAATCTTTTTTTGATGTTGACAAAATATATATATAGTAGCCTGCTGTATGTGTTTCACCTCTGTTATTTAGCTTTGTTGTCTTTTTATTTATTTGTTTGTTTGTTTTTTCAAATAACATTCTGAGCTTTAGCCACTGTCGTGACTAGACTTTCCAAAGCTCTATAGGGGTCATATTAATATCATAGCATATTGTGCTATACAAATGTAACATTCTACCAAATTTCTATCAGTACTGTTGATAGAAGCATAATTTAATCTCACTAATGTGTCATATTAGTTGGCATAGTGTTGGCAATTTTGGTGGCAGCAGGTATGGTGTTAACAGTAGCAGTGTATCAGTTCTGCTTTGGCTATAACATTTGCTTTGAAATTGCACACAACCAGCTTATGGAAACTGTGGGAGCTATCCACCTAGCAATCTATAAAAAACTTGCATACTTGTAACGGCTAATTTTGGGAAATATTGCATAAAATGCCCCTGACTATACTGAGAATACTCCTCCTGGCCTGAATAGATAAGGTGACAAAATGAAAGAACATGGACTTACTTTGTATGCCCTATTCCTACATGGTATCTACCTTATTAAGCATTTTCAAAAAGTAGTTGAGAAATAGAAAAAGTAGTTGGAATCCGAAAAGTAGTAAGACAAATTTCTGTTTTCTGCTGCAGAGCAGTTTTGCTGAAAAGTTATGTCTTCTTGCTCTAGAATAAATTGGCTTTATATTACCTTATATTGCTGAAAAGAAATTCAGAATAACTCATGCTTGATGAAGAACTTTTCAACTGAAATTTGATTTCTTAGTTTATAAAAAAATAGAATAGAAAGAAAAGTAGCGAAATGTATTGCTAGCCAAAAGCAGGCAGATTTACATTAGCATTACTTTTTATAGTGTTAGATCAGAACAGCTTGGTCCTGTAGAACATTTTGTTTTCAAGCTTATATGTGTAATAAAACACCAAGTAATTGATTAAATATGTCTATTAACATGTATGCATTAATATCATATATCCCTAATGATTTGGTTCTGGAATTAGCTTGCAGATCATGCTGAAAATAATTAATTCATATGAATATAAAATGTGGAAAAAAATTAAAAGATAATGTTTGCAATTCAGTCACATGGATGACTTTTTTCGATACTTAAATTTCTTTAACAGAACAGTAATACGTTTACAAAAAAATAACATCTAAAATTAACGTACAACTTTCTCTCATCCACCAAAAACAACTTTGCATTTTCTCCTAAAATTTCACTGAGAAGAGTTACTCCTTGACACAATAGGAGGAGCCCACTTTTTTAAACAAATTCTGGTAGTTGCTGATTGTTTCTCTTTGTTTTAACTGGAACTTTTGCTCTTGTCCCATGGGATTCAGGGGAAAAAACAATGGGACACAAAAGCCCTGAGAAATGTAAACAGGGAAGTGCTGACTTTTGAGAAGGGCTCTCCATTTGCTGGAAGCTCTTTCACAAAATCATTTGCTCAGGGCTAAGGTAGTGGACATGGCTGAGTGAAATTTGTGCATGTTTTGCAGTGTAAGCCTGGCCCTGACTTCAGGAGAGTGGAAATAGAAAAATAAGCACAAATCTGCATTGTTATGTCTTCCCTGGATTGCTGTATTTCTTCTTATGTTCCTGCAAAGGTAAGAGGGAAAGAAGATTGTGCAGTCCAGGGAGATCAGGTATGGAGATGAATAGACTTTCAGAGGAAAAAGTTTACTTTTCAATTAGCCTCTTAGCTTAGAGGCTTTTCTCCATTTCTGTACCTGTATGTCCACCCATTTCCTCAAAAGGTCAACGGCTGAAAAACGTGTCATTCCTTGACTCACTGCCTTCCTCCTCCTGTGAATGGTGTAACAAAAGAGAAGGTTGCCCTTCACTGATTTTGAGTATTCGAAACACAGCTACTGCTCAAGGAATTCAGTTTTCATGACACAAACAGCTTAAGTCAAATTGTCAACACATGCACTATACTGTCAGCTTCAGTAAATATTGATTCTACAATTGCACTGCACAGGCATATTAAAAACAAATGTATGTGCTCATGCAGTGTCCCACTTCAGCCTTTAGTCAACTAAAATTAATTCTGATGTTACTATGAAGTCCCTTATAGTAAGAATTGACCAGGCATGGTCTGGCTTCCTGTGAATTAGCATACATATTAGCTGCTGTGAAGAAAGATGAAGGTATCTTCCCATTGCCTCTTTTGCTAGTCTTGCAAAAATATGTTGTGGCTCATGGCAGTTTCTCTGTATCTGTGTGTTGTTTTTAACCTAGACTTGATGAATGACACCAGTTTAAAACAGTTTTCAGTCAAATACTTTGCTAATACTGTTTGTTGACACATTATTATTTCTTAAGCTCGAGAAACAATAAATTTCTATAATGATAGAAATAAACACTGGTTTTCAGATTTGAATTCAACATACTGATTTAGTAAGAGGTTATCAAAGCTATGTCCATTATCATAACTCAGACTTCTGAAATACTTTGTGAAAAGTTTAAATGCTGAGCAGCTGAGGGTTGCTTTGCATGAGAGTTCTTTGGACACAGCTGATATTATGAAAGCCTAAAATAAAGAAGACAGGGAAAATGTTTTCTGGTCTAAAATCCTACTTTCTTACTACAGTATCATAAAAATACTTTAGATAATGCTGCCATCATCTAATCATATTGACCTCATAATTACTGTGAAATAACAAATAACAACTCATGTATGATTTTTTATAAAACTTAATTGCAGAAGTCAATAGATTTAACTTCATTCAGTTAAAAAAGAAAAAAAATATAATTGAAATAGCAATAAATAAAGCAGACAAGATGAATTTTGAAAACTGTGTGAATTTTCCTGACGGCTGATCAAAAAGAAAAGAGAAAGTTAAGAGAACATTCTTGGGTTATGTGTTTTTTTTGTTTGTTTGGTGTTTTGCCATCTTTCTTGTGATATTTAATAAATTCTCCTAGTACTCTTTTGTTTTAAATTAAAAGCATGCTATATATGAATGAATATGTAGAACATATATAGCAGGGGTCCTCAAACTACGGCCCGCAGGCCAGATATGGTCCCCAGGGTCCTCAATCCGGCCCCCAGTATTTACAGAACCCCCCCACCCCTCCGCGTGCCGGCCCACTGTTTAAAAAGTTTGAGGACCCCTGATATATAGTCTGAAATACCTGGATACACTGATTTGTCTCATATCCTGCAGTACCCTGATATTGTCTACTGCTGGTTCTTTTAGTTCATAATGAAACCCATGCTTAGCCAGCTGAAACCAATGAACTTCAACTGGACAAACCTGCCTTTAAGCAAATGCCAATATTCATGTCTAGTTAAAGATAAAATATGAGCAAATATGATCTTCCAACTCGGAACTCAATTTTCACCTTTTAACACTCTGTTTAAATTCAAATATAATTCAATATACACATTAAAATCTCTAGAAACAAAAATATACATTTTAATTAAAGAATAATTACCAAAGGTTTTGGATCTTAGCAGTATCAAAGCAAAACTTTTTTTCAGGTGAAGTGAAAATATGGGCTTCTCTCAGCTGTTTTTTGCTTTTTATCCCCAAAATTTAAGGTTTGTCAATTTTCCATTCTGTGCTGTATGCTGGTTTTAAGGTTGTTATTCTGTCTGTCTGTTTCCAGTAGGAGGAGAAGGGAGTAGTCAGAGGTAGGAGAACAGCAAATTATCCTAGTAATAATTTATTATTGTGTTATAATAGCTCTCCAAACCTTACTAACTAGGGACGGCATTGTGCAAATATTGAAGGGCTTCACAATGAATGCTTTAGTATGTTAAGACAATATGTATGTGAATTGCAGTATTTCGGTAGTGTTCATCTGTAATGAAATGAGTATTTGATTTTTGGCATTTTCACAGTTGCAATATAATTTTACAGTGTGTGGCTCACAAAAAAAAAAAAATTACATAAATTTCACAGAATACATGGCTTGGTAAACAAATTTTTCATCAAGAAGCTGAGGGTACAAAGTTGAAGACAAAAATGGACACGCTTCCAAAATAGCTCTGTTACAAGGTGTTCAAATCCTTATGAAAATGACCTAATTTTCCCACAACATATATTTGCATACCACTGTTGTTCTTACTATCATTGCATAAAAACAATATTGCTGTTTTGTTTTCAAGTTCTAAGAAATCTCTTTTTATTCCAGGAGCACATTTTTCCAGCAGTTAGGGCATTTCCATTTGCTTTCCATGTCTCCATAGTAGCCTGCAGGACAGGACAGAATCTAAATCTTCAGCGATTTCTGTACTTGGCAGCCAGCAGCAAATCTTGTAAGAGCACCTTCATAACAGCAGGTATCAAAATTTTTACTGAATCTCCTCATAATTACATTTTCTTTCCAAATCAGAACTATATCTTCACTTTCTGGAATACTTTATCTAGTACTGACAGAGTTATGAGTTTCTTCTTTCTCATGTAAAAGGATAGTTCAGCTAAAGGCATTTATATCTCCATTACAATTTTATACTTATTTGTGATATGACTACATTCTTTCTTCAACTGAGTAAGTATAAGCTTTAAAATTTGGATCTTACTAGTAATCCCAAATTTCCAATGATTCAGCACTAAAATTCCTCCTACTGGGCCACTTATTTCCACGTCATGTCATGGTTAGATGAATGATTCTGCAGACTATTCTTTGGAAGCATTTCCAACTCAGCAGGCTACCAGGTACAAATTAATAGCAGACAGTCAGATATTAAAAGTTTTCATGTCTGATTTTCAATAGGTAGTTTCTGAAAGAAGAGGGTTTTCAAGGTAGGCTGTATCCAGTAAAATGGTGAGATGCTTATGTACAAATAATTTCCAAAAGAATGCGCTAAAGGAACTTTCCTGTTCTTCAAGCATACACCACAGTTATCCACACAGTTTTTCATAGCACTGAGACTCATGTGGTATAAAGTAGACAGGGATCAGTTCAAGTTCAGAACATAAAAATTAATACTGACCTAGAAGCAGAACAACTTTTTTTTTTTTTTTTTTTTTTTTTAGGAAAAAAAAAAAAAAGAGTAAAATAACATGAACAGTGTGCATGGGCAATGAACGTTATTACCCACAATGTCCTTATGGTATGTCTCTCACGAACATGGATTCTACAGAATTTAGAAGAAGATGCTTGAATAGGCTTTTTTTATCACCTTGTTGATCACAGAGAGCACAAAGTTCCCAGTACAGAATATTTTTAGCATCTTTTAAAAAAGGTGTACCAATACTTGTAGTCCTTGGCGTGATTTTAAAACATTATATGTAAGGGTCTCTTGATTCCATTCCTGCTTTGTATTGTCTATCAAACTTTTCCCAATAAGGACACATTCACCATACAGGAGAACTGAATACTGCATTCCTTCTATACCCAGAAAATGACCAACGCTTCAGAAGTACACTAAAAGTTCCACCAATGTGAAGGATGAAGTCTCATCCAAGTCAGTGGAGCTGGGCTTCTTATATCAGTTGTGAATTTAAGTAACGACTTCCTTGTCTTCCTTTGTCTGGGATGCCCAGCATTGTCTTGACACAGCCTAGCTCAGCAATGTCTCACAAGACCCTGTTGAGACCTAAATTTTCATTAAACGGCTATCTGCATATATAATTTAATGTGTATTTTCATTTTTCTTATTATTTCCAACTGTTCCTTAAATACACAAACCACTCCTCAAATCCTTGCTGCCTTCTGTTTAGAAACCATTTGTGTTCCATTTTTTTAAATGACTTTTTAGTAGCATATTTTTCAAACAATTGTCTTTTGTAAACCACATACAATGTTGACAAGTCATGAGTGATTATTTTGGGTATAAATGAGATTTGTAAATAATTTATGTCAGAAGAACTATTTCATTTTGTTGACAACAGGGTTAATTGTCAACAAAGAAGGAAATGTGCAAACAGGGACAGCATATTGGAAAACAGACTGCAAACACACAGGGAAAGAAAGATAGACTTAGATCACAGGAAATAAAATGTGTTTGCAGAATAAATTGCTTGTAAACAAACATGATTTTAAAGAAGAAAAAAAAAAAAACCAAACAAAAAAAAAAACAACACCAAACTGAAACAAACCCAAGCTTGTTTATAGCTCTAGTCACATAATATATTACAAAATAAGCATCAGTATCAAAATGGCATTAAAGTGACCAGAAAATCTTGGGGAGAATGAGTGCAATTAGACTATCTGACTAAATCTAGTAGGCTGTGATTGTTGACAAGATGCTACAGTGACCTGATTTGACATAAGGAAAACTACCACAAAACCAGAAATATTCAAATGTAAAGAAAAGCTGGAATCTTAATAGGATCCCAGGGCTGTATTTTACTGATATTCACATTCTTACAGCTCTGCTTTGTTACCATTAAGTTTCATACCTCCAACACCGTGTGTCAGGTAGATTTCTTCCTGTGAGCGCTGTAGACACCAGCCTAAGTGATGACAGCTATGAAAAGTAGTTGAAACAGTCACATCAGTTAATAGAGAATGGGGAAGTTGTTTCATCCATGGTGTGTTGCAATGCAGAAGATAATTCATTAGGGTGATTCCCCCTGCTTATTCAGACATGCATCGTTCTCATCCATCACTCATATAGGATTCAATAACAGCATAATAGAAACAAAAGCCCTTGTCAAGGTGGCAAGGGATTCTTGTCTAATATGCAGCTAATAGGAACGAACAAGGTTACAACAGAAGCTAATTTGGCATACCAATTTGAAAAGTGCCAATGTGCTCTCAGGCTTTAAAGTAAGACACATTCTTTTTGCCTGTAAATGGATGCATGTACCCACATGAAACCCCTTAAATAATGTGTTCTGTATTGCTCTTACTACAAAGGTGTGCTGTCATTTAATCTAAGGCTGGGAAATGGTGCCCTATTCCAGTTTGTCAATCGAAGGATGGGGTTGCTCCTATCAGCAGTTCTTGTCAGGAGAAATGAAGTATGTATCTGCGCTATATACAGTAACTGTTTCCAAATGAGACTCCATCACCTGAATACCTGATAATTGCTTTGGCTGTTGTCATGTACTTTCTGTTACATTCAAATCTATCACACCTTATGCAAAAGTGAAGTCGCCATGGCAACTTTGTATCTATAAACTTTAATAAGAAGGGGCAAAACATACATCATTTTGCCTTTATAGTCTTTTCTTTGTTATTTCTTTTCTTGACTTGATAAGGGAAACACTGTCCATTAGATACAAATATAAATAGAAAAATGAAATGGTACCAAAATAGTTTTCCTCCCTCTGTTTGCCACAGAAATATTTTCTTTTTCATCTTTCTTTTCTACTAGAAATAAATATATGTGTATAATATATATACACACATATACATGTTATACTTTTTTAAGAAAGGCAATGAAGAAAGGAACCTATGAAAAATTCCTGCCATAGGATACCAGTTGGTCAAGATTTATATTCAGCAAAAGGATTAGACATTTAAAAATAGGGTTTCCGAAAGAATTTGAAGACATTAGACACCCACCTCCGATTGAATTCAACTCCCTTATGCTCTTTAGGAAATTTCAGCCAAAATGATTAATATAAATATACACGGACAGATGTGTTTTCTCCTGCAGAATAAAGATAATAGGTACAAAACATCAAGCTTTAGGGTGGAAAGCAGCTGATAATTGATTGGGATAGAATAAGATTTTCCTTTTATGAACCTACTGTAAGTACTCTCTTGGTTCCCATTACCTGTGATACATACATAAAAGGGATTTCTTTAATTAAGAAGCATGCTAATTTCAAGCACATCTAAGCAGCTCCATTCTTAAGTACATTGCACTGATTTTCAGTTAGAAATGGGTAAAACTGTCAAAAGTACCTTTAGAGATTATGTTTCTCTCTGCTTTTGACTGCATGTTAGACACAGCTCTTGTATTTGACTTTTTGCCTCTATGTCAGTAAGTGAAATTTCAGAAAATAATGAAAAGGCTTTTAACTAAGATCAATATGCATGTTAGTGATCATACACCTCCAAGTTATCCTCACTCATACTAACAACGGCTCACACTTTCTTTCTTTTGTGAACATATCCTTTTGCAGTGGTTTTTGCAAAACCATTTTATCAATAAAGTCCATTTTTTTCAGTTGTTATTTAACACACTTTTAATAAATCGGTATCAAGTGGATTGAATTTTCACTGTAGTTTTAATTTTCATGACGTAAGCTTTGTGAACTTGTATGAGTCAATTGACATTATGTATCCTATGCTCTTTGCTTTTAGAAGTATGGTGTTGCATAATTGCATAGGACTGTACACTCATGTTTGGACTATGATATTTCTTAACACCTGATTATTTTCTATATATTCGTGCTTAAAGCAGTTCAGTGGATCTTCCTGTGCATATATTTACTTTACTAAAAATATGTTAATTTCCCACTAAGAAAATAAATACCCCATAGTAAAACTAATTATAATTATCTTGTTTATACATCTGAAAGTTATGAAATTTAAGAAGGCTTTCAGAAGAGTTTTATGGTCACCTGTGCAGGCCAGTAATATAGCACAGGCACTTGTGGCTGTAGACATATGTATTACTCTTGATGTCTGTAATGCTGTTAAGGTGTCAGCTATCAGTGGTGAATTGTCCTGCTGCATCACAAATACCACTGGCCACTTCGAAAGTTTACAGAGAAACAGGAATTTAGTTCCTAAGTCTGCACAGTTATGCATCCTTTCTATTTTCACAGTATATTTTGTGGGGAGGAACAGGAAAAAAAAAAAAAAAAAAAAAGGAAAAAAGAGAAATAGAGGGATCAGAGTCTGTATATGTATTTCTTTAGGAAAAAAAAAAAATTGAGAAGGTATAGGCCATAGAATTCATATAAAGTAGGACTCTGTTTCAGGTTGAATTTTAGCTACAACTACATTCAAATTATAGTAAAAACAGGGTCAGCCTTTGAATAACGTCAATTTGAATTAGACTGGTAGAAGCAGGACTGCAGTATATTAAAGAGGAACTGCATAAAATATTGAATATATTTTGAGCATGGTATGAAATAGATATTATTTTATTTATGAAATGTATTCATTAATTCATTAAGAAATCACTTATGAGCCCGGCTACAAGGCCAGATTAAGCTGCAGGGCTAGATAAAACTTTGATTGAGGGTATCTGCATCGTTAGGCTGCTTGAGGGTGAAAATAGATAGACAGACAGACAGACAGAGCTAGCTGCTGAAAATCTGTAATTTTTCCTTCTAGCTTAGTGAGAAGTTAATAGATACACAAAGACAGGGTCTCTGAACGTAACGTCCAGTTGGTTAAACAGGCTTTAGTCCTGCCTAACTTCAGCACTGCAGAATGCCGGTAATGCTACCAGAGAGCATATTCTTTTCTCCAGACAGTTTGGTGCTGATCATTTCATACTTTCAGGCAGGGATATTGTAAGTGGACACTGGAGAATGAAAGGTTCCTTGCCCATAGGACTATTTGTTTGCTCTGTGTTGGAGACTATGGATGAACATAGCTGGAACTAGGAGTGACACAAACTGAATGTATGGTTATTTTCATTTACACACTTTTTTTATCATGACACTAATGACTAGTCAGCAGTGTGGATGTGGTATAGGACCAACAGATGGACCAAGGGAAAGGCCATAGCATTTGGTTTCCTTCTTGAAGCTGCAACTGAACTTTTGCAGCTGTAGCAGGTGGTGTTTTGTGTCTGGAGTGGCACAGATTACATGGTATCAAGCATAATACTCAGGCTTGGTGAGACTGTGTAATAAGCCAATTCGCCGGTGCAATGCAGATAGCAGTCCTGAGGGTTAAGACAGATATAGCCAAGAAGATTGCATTACACATTGTTATATAATGCAGAGTGCTTGGGGATTGTAAAGGCAGTTATTGTTAACAAGTTGCTAACGTATGTAGCATATGAAAGTTATAAAACTCAATTCCTGAATTTTTCAGTCTTTAAAGTAAGTAGAAAATATTTGCTATGTCTTCCAAGGTAGTTTGCACAATTTCGATTTATTGCAAGTGTGGAAATTTGCAAGGAGTTTGCTTTAACCTGAAATGTCTATTTGCTTCTTGCATCAAATTTATAGTAATTACACAAAATTGGGCTATCCACAATCAGTTATATGAAATATCATTCAGTCACGGAAGAAAAGTAGCTAATTTATGAAAGAGAGAAGTTGTTTCTAAGTATGTTATACAGTATATGTAAATAGAAATTTCTATATAGTTTTGCACATTAAGATTTCTTTAACAAAAGAAACTGAGTTACAGTAGATCTGACAATATTTTGAAGATTATCAGGAAACAGCAATGATTAAAAAAATTCTTTCAATGGTTCTCATGTTTATGGAAACAATGGTTGGATCCTGTGAAAATTTTAAGACCTGTCTTTTTAAAGCAGTAACAAGTCTTTATGTATGCATACCAACTGTCTGATTTAGCAAATACTTAGCTTATTACAGAAGTAACTTTCCTACTGATAGTGAATGACTTTTACTAATGATTTTCTTGTAATCAAATAAAATTTCCCTTTTCCTTAAAGAGATATCTTTAAGGCATTTCTTTTCTTGGTAATGTTAATGTCTGCCCACAATTTTCCTATATTCTTCTAGTATGGATTCTTGCTCAGAAGCTTTAAAAGAAATCTTCTATCTAATCTAAGAATTAGGAGAAAATATACTGGAAATATTACACTGGAAACTCATATTCTTTATAAATCTGGAAATTACTTAATAAACGTTAAGACAGCTTTCAGGTTATAATGGGCAGGCTTCCACAAAAGCATAAAAATATTGACAGAGGGTCGTAGGTCAGTCTCTAATGTCGGCATTCTGACTGAGAATGGCATGAAGATGCATTGTGGTGCAAAGAACCTTTAAGTGATGGAGAAGCTGTTTCTCCCTAAAATTGTCACTTACGTATTTTTAGGAAGGAGTAGAGAGGTCAGGAAGGTAAAAAACCATGTTTTTTTATCTTTTCTATCTTTCTATCTACAGTATATTAAAACAGCTGCAACGTTTTTATTCAGCTCTCCAGTCTGCTTCCATCTTCTGCAACAAAATAAAAGTTTCTAATTCTTACGAACTAGAAAGTATGGAGAGCATTAGTCTAGTTTACAGTCCTAGTTTTCTGTGAGATACTTGTAAAGCTAGAGGTAAGTGGAAAAAACCACAGAACCCTCTAGGATGCTATTGATGTTACATTTTAGAATAATAATATTAGAAAGGTTTGTTGGACAAAAACATTTTGGAAAATTTAATTACTACCCCAGCCATTATTCTACACTATATAATTCAAACTATTAGGTATATATGAAGGTAAATACCAAGTAGAATCATATTAGTCTGGGTAGTTCAGATATTCTGAATCTGTATTGGGTCACAGGCAACAAACTGATATAGCTGTAAACCCAAAGCCTTGATTCATAAGCAAGGAACTCAGTGATGCTTATCAAACTTTTGTTTCAATTTTAAAAAGTTAAATATAAGAAACAGGCCTTATTCCCTAATTTGGATAGCAACTAAAATTCAGAGATTCACAGTTGTCCCCCTGAAATCACTTACTTCACCAAGCAAATTTTTAGTGGAGGCGGTGGGGAGGAGAGGGAGGGAGAATGAAGTCCCATTGCTTTCACAGTGTGGTTCCAAATTTATTTGTTAATTGGCCTCCTCCTATAAAAAATGTGTAAGTTTTTATGAATAAAAAGCAAATTACTAGAAATAGGGTAGTTGCCTTCTGTTGTGGTACAAAAACCATGTGGTAAAGCAATTCTTAAGCAGTGGTATTTCCATATAATCACACTTTTTTCTTCCCACCTGGCATATTAAGGAATGCACTATTTATCAGTTTTGGTTTGTTTTTATTTGTTTTATTTGTTTTAGCCAAATATTTGTTTTAGCCAAAGGAAATTATGGTGTTTCATTTTAAGTATCTAGTCTTTCTTTGTGTCCCATCAAGCTTTGATCTAACCTACAGACTTTGATGGTGAATTTCATGGCTCATTTATACAGTGTATACAGGAATATTTTCAATTTTCAGTTTGACGTCCGTTGCCTTTGCATGTTCTAATTAGGTTACTCTCCAGTTATCCCACTGTGACACTTTCTTCCTTTACCTTCTGATGAATCACTAAAATTTCACCACTCTGGCTATTATGTTTTTTTCCAAAAGTTCTGAAGTTTCCAGGGGTTAATCAGTGCTAGATCAAATAGGCATTTCAATGGTTTTCCTCTAGAGGAAGGAGAGAAGGTTATAATATTTTAACTTAAGCTGGAGAGTTGTGGGACAGTCCCAGCAGTAAGGGTGCTGGTCTGCAGTAAATAGGCAAGAGTCAAGAATCTGCCAGATTTTGAGTGGGAACTTGAACCTATGGCTTCTCACATGAAGTTTTCAGACTTGTACTCTATTTGTGTACTTATTTTTAGTTTTGCTTTTTATTGCATGTAAGCTTATGGGATTTTCAAGTTGCAATTCAATCAGAATATAACCAAATTTCACAAGTGCACTCTTTTCCTTTTATTTTTCTTCACAAAAGAAAGGTCTTATTTTTGACAGTTTTGAAGTTCATCATGCCTGCAATATTACATACTAACAAATCCTAGGTTTATGTTCCTGCTCTGTATTATTGTATATTTCTCTGTATTGTTCACATTAACGCAGCTTAGGCTAAATTTCAACTTCAAATACATGTGCCAAATCCCTGAATTTTCTACTAGTTTGTTTTGTAAATTGACATCAAGGGCAACAGTAGGAAAGCTAAAAATTTTCTTTCTCACTGAAATAAATGAACATGTGAAGACAAGTACTTACACTGTTATATTAAAGAAAACCATTGTAAGACATGATTTTTTTTGTTGTATAAGGAACAGAAAAATATGAAATAATGTGTACCTTTTGGGGGTCTGTAGCGATTCACAGTGTTAGCTTTTATTTAGGAAAGCGTACAGGACTAAATGGTATATGATCCATCTGGAATACCAACTTCCTATCAAGTGATATTGGCAAAAAGGCAATAAATTATTATATTCTCTATTTTCAGCCAGTATCACTGTTGGATTTCCAGAAAACAAAAATGGGATATCAGAATGAAAAAAAAAAAAATATTGCTCACTTGCTTTTAAAATATTTCCCAGTTGTAAGATGATAAGAATGTGGAGATCCTTAGACTTATTTAGCCAGTACAGAAATAAAAGGTCAATTACTGCAATGAAAAACTTAATCTAGATTGATTGCAAATGGAGTCTGAGTGTTCAATGACACTGTTGTGACCCAGATCATAAAGCCTGCATAAATTAATTAAAAACTGGGTACAGCTGGGTATTTAACTAAAAGGCCTGTTTGAATAGTTAGTTAAAAATAACTATACACCAGAGATTACTCATTTTTCATCTCAGAGATGGCAAAAGTGACATATAACACAGAGAAAAGTGATCACTGATCTATCCCATAGATTTCTGCATGCAAGATCTTATTTTTAAGCCCTGAATTTCTGTTGATTTAAGGTGAAATAGATTAAGAAAAATTGGAAGAAACTGATTTATTCATAAAATTTGAACTTTCAGAGGAAATCTTAAGTGTAACAGACTGCAGTATATCACTTGTTACTGTAAAAGTTACAAGAGATAGTATCTAATCATATAGAAGAGGCAAAGAAAGTGTAATTGAAAAGTAAATTCATACATATATTACGGGTAGCCTGAATTAATTTAATTTGCAAATTAAAATCAACATTTTAAAAATATACTTAATATATTATACAGAGCTTTATATCCTTCTTTTCTTTTACAAAACAGCTCTATCCTACAGCATTTTTATTTTTTTTTTTAATGTAGTTTTTTAGGCAGAGCAAGAGAACAGAACATAACTCATGTTTTAAGTAGGCTTCCAAGTGTGAGGATGGTTTTGCAGGTCAGCTACATTTTTAGCACAAATAATTTTCTTCTAACACTCACAAAATATCATATGGTGTTGAAGGACACAGATTACTGGGAGAAGTGGTAAGCAAAGGGGTTTAATATAGCTAGGCTGTCAACCAGGAGAAATATCAGAGTCAGCTACAAATATCTTCTGACAGAGTCCTAACTTATTTTAAGAACTGGATCATCAGTGCTTGGGAGAATCTCAGTGTGATTGGGATTTCCCTTTTGTTATGGAAAAAGCCTTGATCAGAGCAGGTAATTTTCTCATATGGGTAAGTGAGATGTCTGGAGAACAGGTTCAGGCAACAGAATGCCAGAGCAGGGCTCCTCTGATTATGGCCAAATAAAAAGATCAGAAACTCAGTTTGTTCTCTTCAGAAGACATAATTCTGTAGAAAGACTTCAAAGTTGTTACTGCAATCTGAAACTTTTTATTCAACTTGAAACACAAGACATTTTATTTTAGGTTTAGGTTTTTTTAATCCTTTTGTTGTAACTTTTTTTCTTTAAAGTTGTCTCAACTGTTAAGTAAAAAAGTGTGGCTAAGGAAAAAAGAAGGACACCTGCAAAACAAAACTATTAGATTTAGAAATGAAGAATTGCTTTGGTGTTATCCTTCCTAATTTTTTCTACTTCTTTTCAATATCTTACAAATTCAGAAATATATTTCAGTTTTAACAGAACTCAATTCTTTTGAAAATTTGTTATTTAACAGAAAAATTTGTTCTCTCCAGTGTTGCAAAGGCCCTGAGCTCAGGCAGCCAAACCCCTGGGAGTTCTTCTTACGCCAAGGGAACTGCCAGGGCTGATTCTTACATCCATATGGATTCCTCTTTGAAATCAGTACTACTCATAAAGGAAGAATGGATTAAGGTATTTTTATTACCTTTTGCCAAAGGAAAAAAAAAAAAAATAGGGATAATCTACTGCCTGATTTTCTTTCCAGAACTACAATAAATACAAGCATCTACATTAAAATGAGAACTTATTAAAAAATTATTAAAATTGTTAACATATGCCTAATGTCATACAGGACTAATCAGATTATACTTCTGTAAAACAGATATGTCTCAAAGTTCAGTGAGCTTGCTGGATAAAGCAGGATTTAATCTAAGTCATTGCTCCAAACAGTCTTAATATCTTCATATTCAAAACATTTCATGTAAATTTCTTTTTTCCTTATTTGTGATTTTCTCAGACTTCTGTTCATGAATGACATTTTAGCTATGAAAATTGTAATAATACATAATTCTTTTTCTTATTGTTCTTTAACTGGCTGGTTCTATGAAGAATGAGAACACTTGTTAAAAAGCACTGTTCTCAGTATAAAACTGGTTCACATTCAGGAGAAAAGCTGTCTTTTAACTTTTAGAGGTTTCAGAAGCAAAAATAGGTCAGTATTACTACCTACAAAGAGGTTAAGAACTTAGCCCTGCAAAGGGACTGGAAAGGCTTGTCATTCTGTCAGTGTGGTCTCATCTCAAAATTAATCTGACATTGTGAGAATAGTCATAAGGGAAGAAAAAAAGATCAAGGTGTATAGATTTTTAAGTCTAGAAAAATAGATAACAACGCTACTCAAGAGACAAGAAATCTCAAGAACAGTTAAGTCTATGTTTCACACTGTTAAGGTGTGAGTGAGCAAGTGAGCAAGCAAGCATGTAAAATGATCGGGTTGGGTAAAAACTATAATCTTGTTAGTTTTCAAAGAAACTTCAGTATACAGATCCCCTGTGGGTTGCCTTTTACTCTACTTTGCCCATGAAATTTACCTGGTATAGAAGCCATTCAAATTTCAAAGGTTTTCAACACACAAATGTGGTATTCCCTATAACCCATTGTTCCTCTTATTTTGTCCCATGTTCTGGTTTTGGGGTTTTTTTTGTTTTTGTTTTTGTTTTTTTTAATAAGATATTATCAGACCAGTAATAGATTATTACAGCTAAATCTGGTGTTAATTATAACTGTATGGTGTCTTATATATTTGATTTGGAATGTAAAATTGCTACTACTGTAGACACTCCCAAGTACTTTTACAAGTGTCTTTGGAGACAGAAGTTGTAGCCAGCTAGGAGTGAGAACAAGATAACTTGAAACAGCTAATTTTACCTGCAGCTTCTATAGGGGTTTATCTTCAGTCTTTTTCAGTGAAGCATTTTTTCTTTTCCTGTGAAACAAGTATCAGTAGAGATGAGAGAACAGCATTGCAAAAAACACAGTCACTGGATGCTGTAAACCTAGACAGTCATTCATATGGTATATTTGCACAACACTTAGAAGAACTGAGACGTGCTAGTTTAGGATTTGCAAGACGTTTTCTATGACATTCAATTTCCTTAAACTTAACAGTGTAAAACTTGAGCATTTAGTGACAGCAGGTATCTGCTTCCATTGTAGTTAATAGTGAGGAACTAGAATTTTTAGCTGATGATTCATCTTCTCTCTCCCTTGCCTTAAGATAAGAAAGTCTTCCCCTACATGTTCTCTCTTTCTGTTTAGTAGAAGGACCCTAGGAATTAATTTAGTTTAAGATCTTAATGTTAGATAATTTAAAAAAAAAAAAAAAAAAAGCGTCCACTTATTGAGACACTTTCAATGCACCTTCCTGTCACAACATATTGCTAAAGGGAAAGTTATCAGAAAATTTTCTATTTACTTGAATTGTTGTGTTTACCTTTTGTTTTTCTAAGAAGAAATATATCTTAGTTTTTAGTAATGTACTTCACAACCATTAAACTTTCCCCCCAACATCTGTTATAGTTAAATGTCATTTAATTATTTTAATGATAAATTCCAGATACATATGTATACTTTGAAAATTATGAGATAAAGCATGAGACATATTATTAGGAGCATCTTATCTTGAATTTGAAAATTCCATTTTTATAAATCAAGTATATAATGATTCATGGATGTGCAATATATTCCTGAGAGTTTAGAAGATATGCAAAGTCAGGTATAAATCGATAACTCAGAACTAGGTAAAGAAATGTTTAGGGCAAAAGACAGAACATATACAAAGAATGGATAAATATAACAATTATTACTCAAAAAGAATAAGTTCTTTGGAAGTCCCAGTGATAAATTAAGAATTTATCTTCCATGCTGAATTCTATATACCTGAGGTGAATCCACCTCAGGTTAATTTATACAGTAAATATAAAACCCAAGCAGAGAAACAAACAAACCCCCCCTACTACCTTAAAAAAACAGTCAACTGGTATAATGTCTATGTAGTTCCTTGGACCAATTACTGCAGAAAAAATGTTGATGGTGAAGTGATGACAAAGATGATGGATATGTTAATAACCGAGATTGTGTCTGAAAATGCCATCTCATGTTGCCAAGCCTTTGGATGCTCACAAAATTTATATCCAAATTCAAGACAAAAAAAAAAGAATAAATAAAGGAAAAATAAAATATAAGCATAAAAGTTAGTTGTAAAGTTAAGACAAATTAATGGGTGTGGAAGCATTTATTTTTATTCTGACATTATTAGTAACCAAACAATTACTGCTACTGGTCCCACCTTAATAAATGTTATAATTAATGAAATATGAAATGTTGTGGATATGTGAATGTGAGAATCTGCACTCTAGCATAAGGAAGAATGGCATAAAAAGACAAAATAAAGTTTGCTATGTCTCAATTAGTCAGTGCAGTTGGTCACTTTATCAGCAAGGCACAAATAATGTTTCTAATACGATACGCATGTGACATCTCCAAGAAGGAAAATAAATAAATAAATATATCTAAGCTTGAAAAAACACACACCAATATGAAATCTTTATTTTTTAGCATTTGACCATATTCTAGAAATCCTGATTAGTAATGATGTAGTAGTCCCTGACCCAGATGGCTCTGTTTCATCATTTCTAACTGTCTGGAGTTTAAACATCAAAAATAAATATTTGTACTTATATAAAAAACAGCAGACAAATATAGAATGGTGTTTTTGTCTTGCAGGTCCAGCAAGATGGAAAAGCTTACCTCTTTCATTAAAATGCCGACAATCTAATTTCAAAATGACAATTTTGAAAGCAGTCAGTGACTCCTGAAGGGGTGTTGTGTTTCTACAGTACAGGAAGTCTCCTGATGATGAATGGTCCAGAAAAGTTTCCCTCTTTTTTTCAGAAGAGGAACTCATTTTCAGGGCAAAAATGTCATGCAGGTGATTTGTAGCTGAGAAGAAAATCACTCCTTTCCACAGCAAATGAAAATCAAGTAATGGTGAGATTGTATGGCTACTGCTGAAAGTCTTCATTCCTTCAGAATAGTCATCAATTTCAGCCAGAATTATCCAGTGTAGGCCAGATAACTCATCTCCAAAAGTTGCCATTGCTTAGAAGTTTCCGTGTATTCCAGAAATAGTGTTGATGGAATCAAAGAGAAGAAATTATATGGGGCACAGTGAATCCTGGTAACAGATTCAGAAATTAGCTTCCATAATACCATGTACCTCAGAGGAAAAGACATCTCAAATGTAGAAAATCAAGCTGTATTCAGGTGCTTTTATATCTCAGTCCTAATTTTCTTCTAGGTCATCTGAAGGCAGGTCTTGCAGTTGGAGATGTAAAATCTTGAAACTCTGATATGTAAATAAATATAGCACACTGGCATAATGAAGCAATTTTTACCTTTAATGTTGCATGTTTTGCCCAGTAATGATGCCTATTTATGCACTTTCATCAGTGAAACTTAGAAGGAACACAAGACTGATCCCCATTTCTGAAAGTTAATTTAAAATCATAAGGCATTATCATTAAACCCTGTTTTTTTATAAAAAATGTCCAAATAGTTACCAAAAGAATTGTAAGAATAAATACAGCACAGTCAGCTATTATGTATGTTTCCATTTATTGCCTTTCCAAGTGTGATTGAACTTTATATTGCACCAGCTCCATTTTCTCTTCCTGATCATCCAAGGGCTTTATAAATAAACAGGGCTATTATAGAAATATATTAGTTCTTATTCCACAATTTTGAAATCGGTTATGATATCAGTTATCAGTTTTGATAGTATTCTCTTGTTGACAAAACAATTTAGCGTATGTTTTTACCTGATCCACAAGGCTAGGCTATTCTCACAGAAGATTACAAACACTCCAGTAGGGAAGGTCGCTCCCATGATGTATTCTAACAACTAGATGTGACCTATTAGGTAAATCTGTGACCGAGTTAATATTTCTGTGAATATCTCACTGACACCATAATGAAACCATAACAAATAGGTACCACTCCCTTCCTTTCTTAACAGATTTATAGCTGCTGTTCACCATTCCTCCTTTCATTGCTGTTCACCTACCACTTAAGCAGTGACTGTAGCGTGGCTTCCTAGATTAGTCTTCACTCAAAGGCCACGTTAAGAAATTATATGTTTTGTTTACCTCTTATACACTCATTCTAGATTTGTTCCAGTTATCTTTTCAAAACAGAAGTGCCTCATGGTTCCTGTTTACTGAAAGGTTTGTTAGGTTTGTGTTTTTGTTGTGGGTTTTTTTGTTTGTTTGTTTGTTTTTTCTAACAGATAACATTCTAATCTCAAATGCAAAGTCATGCTAATTTTCCAGAGTATATACTATAAGTTTTCACATTCACTCTAAGGTGATGCTTTTGACCTATACTTTTGACATTATTCAATCCTGGGAACATACATCTATTTGCAGTAAGCAAAGCTGGGAAGTTCAAGTTAGTAATCACTAGAGATACACAAAGAGCGGCTGCTAGCAATCAATTGAACAGCAGATTTTTAATTTCTGATATTTTCCTTCACTATGTACCACAGATTAAGTCTTTTGTTTCCCAAAGCTATCTGAAAGGCATATCTCTAAAGAGATATAAACTGTGTTACTATGAATATGATACACTAGCTTTCTGACAGGTCACAATTTTTTAAGGTGAACCCTGAACTATACGTATGCATTTCTTTTAATCTTCTATTTCTTTTAATCTTATTGATCACAGTGATCCTGTGATAGGAAGAAATAATTGCATCTTTTTTAAGGAACATCATGCATGGACTTCTTTATTTAAAGGATGTAAATGTTCTGCTTTTTTATATTTAAAAAAGGTAATTTGTTTTCTCCTTTCTTTCTTTCTTGCCATTCACTGAAGAATTAAAAGTGTGTAACATGTTTCATGCTGACTTATTAAGTGGGACATCTTGATGGATAATGGTATATATGCAAATTTCTAAAAGATAGGAACCTAAAAATATCATCTTATAGTAAGGTGATATATATGCTTCTTTATACCTTTGACATTCTGAGAAGAAAACAACATCAAAGCCTATTGCAAGCTATAACAAAACCACTAATTGCAAAAGATTCATATGGTTCAGTTTGATGCAATTACCTGCTCTGTTTCCTTTTTTTAGATCAAGAAGGTTTAAAGGTGGCATAAGGGTTTGTGGTTATATAATAGACCACCATTCCTTCTTTCATTGATATTCACTATTACAACAGTGCATTGACTCTATGTGTTTTCTTAGAACAGTCTTAATTCAAAAGGCATACTAAGAAATATAACAGAATCATAGAACCATTTAGGTTGGAAAAGACCTTTGAGATCATCAGGTCCAATCATTAACCCAGGACTACCAAGTCCATCACTAAACCATGTCACTAAGCACCGCATCTACGCAATTTTTAAACACCTCCAGGGATGGTGCAGACTCACAAGTGTCAAGTACAGGGGGACAATCACTTCCCTTGTCCTGCTGGCCACACTTTCTGATACAAGCTAGGATGCTGTTGGCCTTCTTGGCCACCTGGGCATGATGCTGGCTCACGTTCAGTGGGCTGTCAACCAGCAGCCCCAGGTCCTTTTCCTCCAGGCAGCTTTCCAGCCACTCTTCCCCAAGCTGGTAGCATTGTTTGGGGTTGTTGTGACCCAAGTGCAAGACCCCACACTTCTTGTTGAACCTCATTGGTCTTGGCCTGTTGTTCCAGCCTGTCCAGATCCCTCTGCAGAGCCTCCCTGCCCTCAAGCAGATCAACACTCCCACCAATTTGGTGTCATCTGCAAACTTACTGAGGGTGCACTCGGTCCCCTCATCAAGATTGTCACTAAAGATATTAAACAGAACTTGCCCCAGTACTGAGCCCTGGGGAACACCACTTGTGACTGGCTGCCAGCTGGATGTAACTCCATTTACTACCGCTCTTTGGGCTCAGCTGCCCAGACAGATTTTGACCCAGCACAGAGTACACCTGTCCAAGACATGAACAGCCAGTTTCTCCAGGAGAATGCTGTGGGAGATGGTGTCAAAGGCTTTACTATGGTCAGGTAGACAACATCCACAGTCTTTCCCTCATCCACTAGGCAGGTCATCTTGTTATAGAAGGAGATTAAGTTCGTCTAGTAGCACCTGCCTTTCCTAAACCCCTGCTGGCTGGGCCTGATCCCTCCGTTGTCCTGCAGGTGCTGTGTGATGGCAGTCAGCATGACCTGCTCCACAGTCTTCCCCGGCACCAAGGTCAGGCTGACAGGCCTGTACTTCCCCGGATCTTCCTTTCTGCCCTTGTTGTAGATGGGTGTCACACTGGGTAACCTCCAGTCTCCTGGGACCTCTCCAGTTTGCCAGGACTGTTGATAAATGATGGAGGGTGGCTTGGCAAGCTCCTCTGCCAGCTCCCTCAGTACCCTGAAGTACTTGCCTAATACCATTGGTGATCAATGCCAAAAGACTCGGAAATAATTGGTAATTCAGTGATTAAATCAGTCTTGTAGGACGAAGAAAATCATAATTATTTACACAAGTAAAGTCAACCTAAAATAACCAATAGTATGTGGTTAGGAAATCCACGACCTGGAAAATACACATTAAAGTCCCTGTTCCAAAGAAGTCAAACATGAAAAATTCTTTAGAACAGGGTCCATCTGAAACATACCCAGACTGCTCTCAAGGGATTTTCTCATTGGCAGAAAAAGCCCACCCGGATGGATGACAAGCTGACTGTGAGCCAGCAATGTGCCCTTCTGGGAAAGGCAGCCATCAGTACTCTGGGCTGCATTAGGACAAGTGTAATCAGGAGGCTGAGGGAGGTTATCCTTCCTGCTGAAGTCAGTCTGGCAAAGGCCCACAAAGATGACTGAAAGCTTGAAGTATTTGTCATATGAGGAGAAGCTGAAAGACCCAGGACTTTTTAACTTGGAGAAAAGAAGTCTAAGGAGGGAATCTTATCAATGTGCATAAATACCTGACTGGAAGGAACAAACAAGACATAGCCATACTCTTCTGTGTAATGCCCAGTATCAGGAGAAGAGGAAAGGGGCACAAAACTTATCCCTGTAAAGGAGACACAGACATCTGCCATCACAAAATGACTGAAAGGTAGGCTCTCCTTTTACAGCCTGGTGATGGAAGTGGAGAGAAAGGCAGGACAGAGACGGATTTAAGCCTCTTGCCAAGTTCTCACAAAGCCATGTTGAATAACGAGCTCATTGAGGTGCCAGGCAGCAGCACAAACACTACACTGCTTTCTCTCCCTCACTTTATTTAACCTGAACAGGGGCTTGGTATTCATGTCCTTAAGTGTCCAGCCAAGCAGGGTGGACAGAAGTAATTGCCAAAGAGCTTTCTGTTGACCGGAATAATCTCAGTGTTACTGGGGAGTGAAGCATGATGAGATTGTATTTCCTTATGTGGCACTGAAGGTATGAGAAAATTTCTCAGAGCCTTCTGCAACAGGAGTAGACATTTGGAATTTTGTACACAGAGGAAGATCTGGTAGGACTAAACAGGAGTGCTAAACAGGAATTACTTCATTTGGTCTTGGATGTATTGTACCCATGATGTTAACTGCCAGAATATGTTTGAAGTGCTGAAGGTCCTCTCAGTCCAGACCAATCAAGTAACAATTTTCATACTAAAAATGGTTTTGGAAGGTTACTGTGAAGTTGTCAAGAAATACTGCCTCATTTTTCCCTTCACTCAATATCTGGGCTCATTACTGATAACAAGCAAAATGCACTATACAGTTTCCTGTTCCAAGGCATCAGGGTTTGGCCACTAGGCACAGGACACCACAACAACAGATAATAGTTTGGTAAACTTTTCAAAACAGCTATTGCTGTAACTGTTTCATGTCTAAGTAGCAGGTCAGAAGACCTGTCTGTAAAGTACAAATTCTGCATTTGACTAGAGAATGTCTTTTATTCATTCTAAGGTCATTGCTAAATAGTGACATTAGTAGAAAATTGTTATAAGAAATGGCACAGTAAGACACATATAACTGACAGCTTCCAAAGGGGGAGAGAAATAGGTAATTTGAAATAAATAGAGACATTACATTAGAACATTATCGTCTCATGGCTTTGAGGAAATTTCTGCGGGAAGGAAAGGCTATTATTAAAATTACTTTGTGTATGTGATGGTAAGTGAATCTGTATTTAATTTGCTTTCACTCTTCTGACCTGTGCTGAGAGAAATTGCAGAGATATGTTTTAGTGCTCTTGTACATTTTTTCAGTCACAGACTTTGAACCCATCATTCCTCTGACACAACCTCCAGCAGTCAATTTGTATAAAGCTTCTGATAGGAAAACCTCAAAGTACAAGTTGAGGACACTTCCTCTTCAAGCTACAGCTGAAAAAAATACAGATTCTCTGCAATCCTCCAGTTCAGGGAACAGCTTGAAAAAGCAAATACGAATGAACCTTCTCACAGTGAAGGATTTTGGCTTAACCAGATGAACACAGGTTCATCCACCCAGCATGGCAGCTGTACTTAGCAGAAGTAGTCAAGATTTTAGTAATATGCAAACCATTTTCAGTGTGTGCTAACAGTCCAAACTAAACTGTATCTTTTTCCTTCAGTTCCTGACACCATAAAGAGAAACAGTGAGATATGCATGAAATAAATCGGTAGCCAATTGCTGTTAGTCATTACAGGAAGAAGTGATATGTGGAAATGGCCTTAATTGTAAAAAAAATATGCATTATTTGCAAATTAACAATTTAAATGTATTTACATAACTACACAGCTGATTAAAAAAAAAAAAGAGAGAGAAAAAAAAAAGAAAAAAAAGAACTTAGTATGAAGAAAAGAAACACCTGTGTAGCTCCAGAAGACTAGTTCAAGCTGGGCACACCATGGCTGTGTGAGAAAACTACCATCTTGTCAGAAATCTTACATTTTAAGCACATCTCTCAGGCATAATTGCATTTCCATTTTTGTTCAGTAGTTGTTTGGGTGTCAAGGCTATCACTGGATCATTAATAAATACTGTTGACACTGTTGGCAAGATCAAGAGTAATATCATGTGTTCAGAATTTCATTCAGACCACCCTGGCACAGTATCAGTATTGTGTGCTCAATTAACTTGTTAAGCTGAAAATAAGTATCAAAACATATTTAAATCTTCTGTTAATGAACAGGTGGATGGTTTTCATGCACATATGCCGTGCAAACACACACCTGCATCAAATGAATTCTGTAGCCATGCCCGTTAACATTGCCCAATTTAAGTGAAAAACAGTCACAGTGTAACTGGAGAGATCCCTGGGAAGAATCACAATTTGCAGAATCAAAATTCTACCCAAAGCTTGTAGATAGAGGGGAGACTGTCATAGCATTTCTTAAGATCAAGTTACATGTTTCTCATGCATGTCTGATTAGGTCTTTCATCTTCAGAAAAATTAAAAAACAATTTCTGAAAAATCTCACCTTTACTTTTAAGACTATGATTATGAAGGAAATTCCTAGCTACCTAAAACAATGTGTTTTGTTTTTTTTCTTGTCCTTCAAAGTAATCATAGTGAGGATAGGCCTCCAAAGAAGGACTCAAATTCTTTGTAATATGTCCATAAGAACATTTTCTTGTGCTAAAGTGCTATTTGTTGGTTTTGTTTACGAGGATATTTGCTCTGATTCATGCTTAAAATATTTCCTTTGTCTGTGA
Organism: Falco biarmicus; assembly: GCF_023638135.1. Classification (NCBI taxonomy): domain Eukaryota; kingdom Metazoa; phylum Chordata; class Aves; order Falconiformes; family Falconidae; genus Falco; species Falco biarmicus. Next base: position 64,802,749 of record NC_079290.1, read on the forward strand.
TATTGTCTTAAAATCTCTTCTAGATATGCATGAATATGATTTCAGGTATATTAAGTTTAATAATCACATTCATTGTATTTAATAAGCCAAATATTTTTTTTCCATGAATCAGTGTGCCTGCTTCATGTTCTATTTCATAGTACAAGGTGATTCTTTCAACTTTGTATTTTATATTTGTGCACTACAGACAATTGCATCCAATAGTGATAGAACTCTAGTGCAATACAAGATAGGACAGGGACTAAAAAGTTAAATCAATAACAAATCATAGCCATACTTTTATAAAAATCTTAGAAATAAATTAGTAAAGATTGGTAGGCAAAACAGTGGAAAAGTACAAATATAAAGAGATATTCTTAAGTTCTGAATGGCCTTCCTGTGTATCTTTAAAATTACTAAGCACCTAGTTGAGACTGGATAGTAATATATAGAACATTTTTTTAAAAAAATAGATATCCTGGTATTGCTCTTATTTGACACAAGTAATTTCATACATTCATAAACAGTAGCACAAATATCAAATTTACTACAAACTTCACTTTAGGAATTTCCAGCTTAGTCATGTCTTGAACTTCCCACTTTTCTGGTTTTATTCTGGCACTAACTCATCATGTGATCTCTCTCGATGTTCAGTTGTACGATCTCCTGAATACTCCCGAGTAGCAAAGTCAGTGTCTGTTCATTTACTCTTCACTTTTCTCTGCAGCCATAGGGGAGTACATAGCTTAAATCCACCATGACAAAGCTCTTATTAGTGTAGAACTTCTGACAGTGGTACCTGAAATTTACTTTCAAGATATATTTCTCAGGACTGTGAGGCTGAATTAATGAATGTTTTCACATGTCTTTAAAGTCTTTGGTTGAAATGTCTTCACAAATAGAAAGCATGGTTGCCTGCAGGTGCAATTGCTTCCTTCAAAGTCAAAATTTCTCTGATTTGTCTTACTATTATTAAACCTTGTTTATAGTGCAACTGACAAGAAAGTGCTTATGTACATTAATCAAATAAAGAGAACTTTTTAAAGTAGGAACTAAAGAAGAATGCAAATTTTGCAAACTAAGATCTCAGTGTGGTATTGCCCATTTTGGTTTAACACCTAATCTTGCTACAGAGGCAGTGAGCTGTGTTCTCAGGGAAAATTGTATTTCTCAACATGATGATATATTCAGCAGCAATTGTCTGGAATTCTCATGTAATTTTGGGGTTTCATCGAAATAATCTGATTTCTTAGAACTTAAATGTCATGACAATACACAGATCTTATCCCATTTGTAAGAGTTTGCTTCATTTTCAAAATAACTTTCCAGTGTTGAAATCAAATACTCTCATGTCTTGTAATAAGCATAAAAGACAAAATGATGAAAAAACAGTTTGATTTTGTTCTTTATTAAAAAAAAAAATATTTTCTTAAGATCAAAATATATACTGTCCTTGATGTATTTTGATACTTTGCATTGAGTTGTCGTTTCCCAAGGTTATATTTGTAGTTTGTTATGACAGTGAAGGTGTCTACAAACGAAATCCACCTTCAGTTTTTCATTTGCTTATCCAGGTGAAAGTTAGAGTCCTTAAGTTCCACTCTCCAATGCCACTTCTGCTTTTCTCTCTTCTCTAGATAATGCCTAACAAATGCTTCTTCACAGGTGTGCAGCCTTAATTTTAATGCCTGCCCATAACACTCCACTGAACAAGACAATACAAATCATTATAGAAGTAATCTATGCAAGATAGAGGTGTCCGTGTATGTCAATAATCCATTAGTTCATTAAAATACTTTTCCTATACAAAAGTAGTTATATACCTGCATACAAAAATATGCAGTGTTGTTTTGAGTTTACTGGAAGCAGTCGGATGAGACAGTTTGTTGTTCTTTGCAGCTTGTACATTGCCAGGAGTCAAGTAGCCCTTTTAATAACCAGTCAGGTCAGGCCTGATTTTATGTACTGTCTCAATCATCACCAGCTCTTTCTTGCAAACAATAGAAATTGTTATGAAAATTAAAGATCAGCTCAGTAGTAAAGTACTCTTTTCTCCTGTTTTCTCTTGTACTTCCCCCCTTACAAGCCCACCAGAGTCACACTTACTGCAGAGGCTTCGTGAGAACAGCTATCACTAGACTACAGCTATCAGTTGTGTTTTAGAAACCACAGTATTGTTTTATAGATTAGTCTGGATTACTGTGCTAACCAGTGTGCCCATGTTATGAAGACTACATTTAAGAGTTTGTAGGTTTTTTTCTCTAAAAGTGAAGTAAAATTATCAAATAACAGTTACAGACACTGTTGTGGAAAATTTTCTCTTTTACATTTTACGCACTGTGGCTTTGGCTAATAATAAGAAATAAAACCTAAATTTTTCTAAGAAAACATTAATTCACAAGTATATTTGAAAGTCATGAAGAAGAACAAGAAAAATTTTTCATATTGTCTCCTGTCGCCTTTAGAGTTGGTCATTTGTTTGTTGGTTTTTGGTTTTTTTTTAAAGAGTATTGTATACAGAAACATGGGGGATATAATATTTACTGATTGTTCATCATCAACAAACAGCTAAATATGTCCTTGTACATTTTTTTTAAACACTTCCTTGAGACCTATAGGCAGTCTGGCAGTATATCAGATATAGCCTAGGATTTTCTCACCACCTTTCTGGAGATTCACCTTTTCACTGTATTAGTGATTTGAATGGGTTAATAAGTGATGTGAGCAGCATAAAGGTGGGCTGGTTAGAAGTGGAAAATTACTGAACAACAAAAATAAATGTCTGCTAAAAAACACTGACAAAGAAAATGCCTGCCATCCTGGGAAATGTTAGCCTGGGAACCAAAAACATCCCTGAAAAGTGAAGCTGTTATTCTTGAAGTACAGCTGGGGTTCTGAGAAACCAGAGACATCTTGAGTTATCATAGATAAGAACAAAAAACAAAGGACTGTAACAGTAGCTGATTGTCTGAGAAGGTGGAAACAATCTGAGAAAAAAATCTGATTTGAATAGAAATCATAATTACCTATTGACTGTTACAGGTGAAAAATGGAAATTAACAGCATCTATTGGCTGCTCAAATTGATGGTGTCCTATGCTCTGTTATGTCTTTATGATATAAGAAGTACTTAATTCTTATCCAAAATGGAGCTTTGCTCTCTGAGAACTTCCCATGCTGCACGTACAAGCCTCTGTGTCCTTGTGTATTATGAAATCCCACAATATATTAACAATATAGCTAGAAAAAAAATATTTTTAATACTTCCTTTATTTTTAAAGCAGCTTGTGTCAGGAAGGCTTTTGAACCAGTCCTTTGTCTTTTCTTTGTCTCAATAAAAAAGCTTAGGTTTGATGCTTGAAAATAATTTTAACAGAATAATATTCAGAATTCCATCTAAAAAAAAAAATAGTTTCAGAATTCCTTAAAGTTTTTTGTTTTCTGATCTCATTACTGCTAAATCTATTGTTTTAATATTTATTTATTTTTTATCTCTATCTCGCTGTAGGTGTACAAGAGCAAAGAGTATGGATGGACTAGATGGAGAAAATTCTGATAATTCATAAAAATACTGTGGAAAAAATCAACAGAACATGCCTTTTCTGATGGAAAAGTTAAAAGATGGAAGAGTTAAAAGGTAGGTGAGAAGCATTTTTGGATCATCTTTATCCTTAAAGGTTTGTTAGACAACCAGTGTTGCTACTACAGACTTGATCTGATTCCTACATTGTACCACAGGGACAAAAAGAAAAATATTTTGATTTTCGAGCATTTATTTGTAGCATGAGTTTAACTACAAGTTTCCAGGCTTTTAATGTTACTCCAACAATATGTGTTTCCTAATAAATCCAGGTCATTGTTCTTTTGTCTCACTTTTATTTCTTTTCTTAGGTTTACCTTTGAAAATTATAGATATGTGTTTCTGTAAGTTGTTTACAACATGCTTATCTGAAGATTTTATAGTGGATTTCCCAGCCCTTTAAAATAGAGGTTTATGATGGAAAAACTGGCAGACCTTTAGCTAGATCCACACTATCACACCACTGTAATGTTACAATTTTATAGTAGAAGTAATAGCAATCTACAGACTGTGTCTTGAACAATACCATAAAAACTGAAATACCATGAAATGAATTTTTGTTTATTTACTGTATAGTGCTACAGCAATTATTTGTGAATTGAATCTGTTTTCCACAAGCTTCAGCAGCTCAAATATCAACTGTGTAGCTTAGCTTCATCTGTTTATGCATATCAGTAGATGTGGAGTTCCTTTTTTGATATGTTTATATCTGTTATGCAATTGCATTTTGAAGTCTAGTTTTCAAATTTAGCACCTAAATCAGCAATTTATTCAACACAATCAGAGCATTCAGATATTTTGAGAAGAACCAGAGAGGTTTAAATCAGATGAGTGTAAAAATATGTGTGTTCCTCAAGTGTTTGTAGGGTCAAGCAATTTTGTAGCTAAACTTAAAGTAAAACACTGAGATGAAAAAAGTAGTGATTACTGTTAATCTAAGTTTCCGGCTGCACAGCTGTTGTGAGGTGTCCATATGTTAGATCCCTGTTCTCTGAGGGTCCAAAAATGCAGATGCAGCTGGATTAAAAGGACTCCAGTAGCACAGGACCCCTTTCCTACCCTGAACCCTGCATGCACTGGTAGTTCCCATCTGGTTTGCAGATGACTTTGGAAGGAAATCTCTAGCTGGTTGTATGTGGTTGCTATTTCCATAATACCATCATCACAAGTATGGCATAGTGACTACTGTGGCTACTCTGCAGTAGGACTTTATTGATATGATTTACTTACAAATAAACTCTCCAGAGAAAAGAGTGTATTTTGAGGTAGCATTCATTCATCAATATTTAACCATGTAGTATCTAGTCTGCTGTAGTCACCTGGGCTTCTGATGTAGTAACTGGAGGAAGAAGATGGTGCATCCTAACAAATTAAAAGTATCTAACATGATGAGGTAGGAAAGAGCAAGCTGCTTTAAAAGTTGCTATTAGCATACTTAACTTTTAGATGGCTAAGGACAGGTGAGAGGAATGCATAATAACTAATACAAAAGAGTTCTGCTCATGATTTAGCTTTGTAGATACTTTAATAGTGATGATAATGATTAAAATATTTCTTAATTGTGAATCTTTACTGAATAATTTGATTAAGGTACTGTTTGGTCATATAATTGTATCTACCACTTAATTATTTCTGATTTTGAATCACTGGATATGCATGTGTGCAAGAAAAGTTATTTTTGCAGAGTTACTGAGATAAAAAGTATTTCTTTGGGTTTGTTCTATGAATTAAGTACAATGCAATAGTTTTTCTTACCCAGTACATATATGTCAATCATGTTAATAATGCCTATTTCAAATCATACAAAGGGAATGTGCCTAGTGAACAATGGAGTTTTTATAAGTATTTGTGAAAATAGACACAAAAGCATCATCTCACTGAGGTCGCTGCATCAGGGAATTTTGCATCAGGTAAAATAGTGTATCTAATGATTAGTATTGAGTTGTGCTTGTAATAAGAAAGATATTTTCATTCCAATAGCATTGACTATTTCTCTAGGCTGACTACTCTTTAAATCTCAAAAGTGATTTAAACTGTTTCTACAAACACCACTGTCTGAAATATGTGTCTCAAATTAAAGCTACATTATTAAACTAAATACAACTTAGTTTGCATTTTCAATACTAATGCTCTTTGAAATAAAAATGATAACACTTTTTATCTGTTACTATTTTTTGTCCTTCTCTTTTTCAGTGTATCAGTTTAATTCATGGTCATCTTGGAAATACCTGTTTCCTCATAATTTGTCAAAGGAAACAGTAGACCCTTGACATCTGATGAATCATTGGTGTGTTAATGTACCAAGTTATTTTTGTACCATAACAGTAATATATATATAGATGACTGCAGGCTTTGCTGTATCAAAATCACCTTATATTACATATATATGAAGCCTATTGCAAACACATATGTGTGTGTATATTTATAGTCTATGCTTTGTGTCACTGTAAAATATAAATATATTAACTGTACAATTTTAATTCAAGATAGATACTGAAGGTCCAGCAAACCACTTTCATTCTGTAGCTACCTTGGCTCTTTTTACTTCAATGAACTTTTACAGCTTTATGATGGAGAGGGCAATATCTGTTACATCTTCATGATTTAAATTCTTCTGCTCTATCCTCAAAGAAATTTTAAAAAGCTCAGTCCTCAATACTTAAACTTTTCTTAATATTTCTGAGTCAACTTCTTTGACATCCCTTTCAGAAGAAAAGTAGCAGGGTAGAAAAGAAACAACTGTTTGCTTCATTAGCAGTCTTACATTATTCCTCTGGAATGAGAAAAGTTTTAAAACAATGACTATTTTCCATTGGAAGGAAACCTGTTGCACAGATTCTGACTTATTGATGGTCTAAGCCAGGGGTCCTCAAACTTTTTAACCAGGGGGCAGGCACGCCGATGAAGTGGCAGGCAGTCATCTGCGGCTGCTTGGTTTCCCCCAACAACCCGGCGGGGCGGGGCGGGGCGGGGCGGGGGGAGTCTGTAAATACCGGGGGCCAGATTGAGGACTCTGGGGGGCTGTATCTGTGGGTTGTAGTTTAAGGACTCCTGGTCTAAGGGATTTATACATTTGAAGAGTTATAACCAGTACTCTACTGGATTTTCACGCATGAAGTTAAAACTGCTGCATTTTTTGAATGCTAACCAAATAATTATTTCTATAAATTTCTGCAATAATGAATTTTAAATCAGGTGTTTTATACACATATTGAATTGCTCTATTTTAAACTCATCATTCTAGCAAAGAAGGAAAAAATAAACTTACAAATTACAGTAACATTTGTGTGATTACACATAGGTAGTTAAATTCATTCACTAGGGGAGATAAACAGTTTAAATTATTTTTAAATGGAAAATCTTTGAAATAATTTATTCAAATTTACTTAACACAATTAATTTTCTACTGGAATTTTCCTATAAACCAATCAGAAATTGTTCTGTTTTGAAGCATGATATCACCAAATAAGAGAAGGAAAGAGTAACGTTCATTAGAAATATTTCAGTGGTTTTTGTTTGGTTGGTTTTTGTGGGGTTTTTTAAATTCTCTTTTGTAGTCTTGACTGTTTGGCATCCAGGGGTCTTTTTTCAAGGTTTAACAATATTCCTCATTCTTTTGTCTCACCTGTGTGAGACAGTGCTTTTTAGTCATTCTAAGACTGAGATGCGTAAAGTTTAGGTTATTGGGTTTTGTTCCAAAAGAGCTTTGTAACCATAAAAACTTGATATGATACTAATAATTGCTTTGAATTTTTTTACATCTTTTAAATATATACCTTTTCTGAAGGAATAAAGAGTTCTTTAGAACTACCAAACTACTGAATGCATCACCTATCCTCTATCTACTAATCTATCTATCATCTACCTTTAATTTCTATCACTAATAAATCTGCTGTTTCCTGATTTCTTAACAAGCTCTGTGTTTCATGCTTTGTTCATGAACTTTCTATAGAGTTATAAATAAATTTATTTATGTTATAAATAAAATATTTTTTATAAATTATTAAATGCTGATATTTTGTTTCATGCAGGCCATTGATTTTTGTTGATTTGTATGTTTGGTTTGGTTGGTTGTTTTTTTTTAATTGTGGGTAGCAGAGGACAAAAATACATTTCTCTTTTTTTTTTCTAAAATTTAGGGTATGAAAATTATTCATATATATGTATCTATATACACATACCTTTTTTTATGAAGTGCTGCAGAGATAGCAGTCAAGTCAAAGTAGAAACGCAATTAGGCTAGAACAGCACAGCATGAAATAGAAATGCATATACATATTCATTTCAATTTTGAAAAGCCAGACAATCAAAAAAATCCAAATTTTATATTATAAAACATTCATTACCATCATCAGCAAATATAACTTCTAAGGTTTTGCATGGATTCTCTGAGTTTTGCTTGACTTCAGTATTGAAATTAGGCTAGAAATATGTTTTATGTAAATACATCATTAGGGATACCTCTGATTATACAGAACAGATGAAAGCTTATACTGTACTGTACAATATCAAAGTAACATCTATCTGACCACAGAAAACACATGGCAATAGATACATAAATATGAACTTTGGCTTGTGTGGCAGAAGAGGTCAAAGATTAGGTATGCAGGTCATTAGTATTTAGTTTCTAGCTTCTACCACCATTATCATACTGTGAACGCTGTTACTGACTTTTGATGAAAGAATTGTGTATAGTAATCCCATCACTGATTCAGTCTATTTACATTACTTCTTCCTAGTGACTGGTTTCTACTGTTTAACACAATTTATTTAGCATTTAATATTCTTTCCCATCTAATTTTGCAGTATTTTAAGCTCTGTCTTTATCTGAATTCCTATTTTTTAGACTATATTCTTTGGATTCATTTTGGGTAGGCTTTATCCCATCTAATTTAGACATCTAAAAGTTGGCTAAACAGTTAAGTGTGAACAAGACATTTAAGGCTGCTTTTATGTATGCTTGTGTTCCTTTTCATTTACTGTGAAAGTACCCCAGGATATCTACCTTACATATTTATCCCCTGTCCATAAAAAAACAAATTGTATGAATCACAGTCTTTTTTTCCATTCTAAACAGCTTTAGCCCATATTTGCTTCATCAATCTATAAAATTGCAAGAATTAAAACCTAAAATATTTCACCAAGCAACTGATCTATAAAGCTATTTACAGTTCTATGAAAGCTCTGTAGTACCACTGACTCCAATATCACAAAAATATATTTTAAATTTAAGGCACACATAATAGTACCAGCTAACTGAAAGACTGAAAAATTCTATAAAATGTTCTGGTATCACCATTTCTAGAAAGTGAATTGATAAAAATTCGTTATCCTAATAGAGACAGAGGAAATAAACCCATTTCATTGGTACTTTACTCATCTGCAATGTTATCCAGGAATGCAAACTGTATTTTTCAATATGTAGTTACTCTTGTCTCACAGTTTTTTCAGTTTATCTGTTCATGTATATCTGGATATGAGTTGCTCAGCTTTTGTTTCAGATTTTGTAATTCAACATGCAGCTGGTCTAACACTTTTTTGAAATGGCCATGTAAGAGCTGCACTCATCACTGAAAATTTTCTTTTCAATACCTTTATTTGCTGTATTTATTTTAAGTTTCTAAAATGAAGTTAATTTGTGTTGAGGGCCAACAGCTTACACTTATACCATTTTATAGTCAATCCACAATGAGGAAAACATGTGGATACATTTTACTATTGATTTTGGCTTATCATTTAGGTTTTGAATGAATACTTCCCTTTATTCATCTTCAGATAATACCCATTTCTGCTGAATCTCACCTTCTGCCTCAGTGCCCTGGAAGCTAATTCACATTGTTTTGCAACATTAACTTGAAATCCATATGTTATTCATCACTACATTGTCCAAAATATTATACTAAATATTGTGAAGTAAATAAAATCATACAGGCATTTGCTTCATGTTTTCTGTTAAGGTGGAAAAAGTTTTGTTTTTCTGAGATCGCAACTGTGCAGTGGAAAAGCCTTTAGCTATTTTTGAACTTCTGAATCAGTTGTTTGTTCATGGAGGCACTGTCATGATGCTTGTTTCCATCTCTTAAACTAGACTCATGCCCTCTCCTCAGTTTTTCTTCCTGTCCTTTCTTCTGACTTGTGAAGGTCACATGTGGATAAGTTTCATACAAATAATACTCTGTATCACACTAAATATATATGTGATCTATCCACATTAGAAAAAATATATATTATTTTAATAGATTAGCTAACAGTGGTAAAATTCAGTGTTTATCAAAATATTTCAACCACAATATATACCCACCTTTTTTTCCTGTTGAACGCAAGATAAAATTTACAGATTTCTTTTCATATTCTTTCGAGGATCTGTGTGAAAGGACAGCTTCTAAATCTACACAAAATTATGTGAGTGTATTTTGTTTTCTAATTCAAAGGACATAAGAATATGTGGTGGGTTAAGGTTGGCTGGCTGACAAATTCCCACCCAGTAACTCCACCACCACCACCTCACTCCCCTAAACAAGACAGCTGAAGAAAATAAGACAGAAAATGTATGGGTGTATATAGAGACAGGGAGATCACTTACTAACCACAGTCACAGGAAAAGCAGACTCGATTTGGAGATTAATAATTTAAGTTACTGTCAATTTAAAATAGAGTAAGATTGTGAGAGACAAAGGCAAACCCTAAAACTCCTTTCCCCAATGCCCTTCTTCCCAGGGTAAACATCAATCCTCCATTTCTGACTCTTCTATCTCTTCCTGCCTCTGATCTGGGGAACAGGAATGGAGGCCTCGCCTCACTCAGACCACAGCAGCCCGTCTCTGCCACTCCCTCTGTTATGGAAAATCATAACCAGGAAAACTCTCCAAACCAAATGATAATTTAGAAAGCCAATGTTGGTTTATTGCAGCGCTGGGAACATGGGGAAACTCTCCTCCTAACTTGCACACCAAGTTACTGAGGGGGGGGGGGGGGGGGGGAGCTACGTATTATGTACAATAGAGTACCTGCATATTCTAGAGTACCTGCATATTCATAGTACATTACATATTCATTTCCATTCACACACAGAATTGATTGGTTACAAGTTTCCCGCTTCTAATGCAAAGTAGTACACATCCTCAGATCACACTACTGATGTTTTTTATCAACTACACATGCTCCCCAAGCAGGGGTTTGCCCTCATTCTTAGAGGCCATTTGAGTCAAAGGTCTTGGACTCCCATTACCACAATTACCTTTGTCCTGCTTTCAACTGATCTTCTGTGGGTTGCAATACCTTATCAGCAGAAAGGGTGAGTCATTTAAGGTCCTGAGAGGATGGGTCAGCTTGACCTAAACTCCCTGCACATTCTTGTTTAAGTAGATCAGAGTTTGGTAATTGGGGGAGTTTGGGAAACACCCCCTCGTGCTGCTCCTCCCCTGCTCCAGCATGGGGTCCCTGCCATGGGATACAGTCCTGTACAAACTGCGCCAGCATGGGCCCTCCAGGAAGGGCCTGCTCCAGCATAGGTCCGCTGCAGGCAACAGCTCCTGCCATGAACCTGCTCCCCTATGTGCACTCCATGGGCGGCAGCGTCCTTCGGGACACATCCACCTGCTGCAGAGTGGGGTCCTCTATGGGCTGCATCGTTGCTCCACCATGAAGCTACATGGGCTTCAGGGACACAGCCTGCATCGGCATGGCCTTCTCCCTGGGCCCCAGGGGAGTCACTGCTTGGATACCTGAAGCACTCCCACCCCTCCTTCTTTGGTCTCAGTGTCTGCAAGATGGATTCTCACACTTTTTATTCCTTGCTGCCCACTGGCCTGTATGGCATTTTGCACTTTCTTAGATATGCTTTCCAGAGCCACCACACCTGTTGGCTGCAGGGCCCAGCCCTGCCCTGCACCGGAGCCGGCTGGAACCGGCTGTGCCCAGCTCGGGCCACCCTGGCCTCTCCTCAGAGGCTGCCCCGCAGCCCCCACCACCAGAGACAGGACACTTGCACCCCGTACAGAACGTTAGGTAGATTTTGTATATATATAAGTGAAGAGGTTGATATAATTAAGATATAAAGAATCACTAACAGAGGCTGAAACTAAAGCAATGATTAACTCAACTATTGAATAAGCTCACTGAGATGTAGCAAGCTTTCTGAGACACCCGGGATATAACAGTGCACAAAAGAAGTGGAGTAATAGGGCACTGCAGTCAAAACCATGTAGCGCAGAGAACTAATGAAGTTATATAAGAATAAGAGCAGTGTGCATGTTCCCCAAGAAAGTTCAGCTGAAGTTCACCAACTTGTCATCCACCAGGTCTCAAAAGACCCCAAGAAAGGCCCCCAGGAGCAAAGTGTGCCTACGCAAGTGCCTTATGCATATGGAAATCATTTTGGGTGATCAGTTATAATATGTATTAAATTTCAGGTAAATATGATGAATACGTATGTTTTGTTGTAATAAACAGAGGAACACTGGTCAGATAGGTGTGCATGATGTGAGGTGCTAATCTCTGTGCACCCAGCACTACAATAAAGGATGCCTGCCTTCCAAACTTACAAAATGAAGTCCAGAGGGTTTTCTTTTTGCCAGTTTTTTGGTGTCTAATTTAGCACTTATGTTCAGCAGAGGCAGGAAGCATTTTGGCCTTGAAACACTGGTGTATGTTGCTCAGTGCCCACCCACATAAATCCTCCCTCTTGCAGTCCTTCAGCCAAGTCTCTACTTTCCCTCAAAGAGGTGTATTTCATATACCAAGAAACAGTGTTTTGGAGATGTGTTTTATTTCTCAAAGACAGTGAGTTTATGCATGTGTGGGGTTTTTTTCAAGCAGTTTTTAATAGATGCTGTAAGAATTACTATGGGAAACTGAATTCCATAGGATTTTTTTTTTAAATTATAGTTTCCTTTGGGTTTTGGGAAAATTGTTTTTCTGCTTCCTTGTTTGATGGTGTTGGGGTTAATATTGAGCCTTTAATTGATTTTTTGTGATATTTGATTGTTTCAGCTATGAAACAAAAAGTCATGAAACATCTGTCTTTCAGGTGTAAGTCTGATTTCCAGGACAGCATGATTAGTGTAGAAACAAAACTCTGCATTCATGGTGAAGGACATAAGGTAATTTTCATCTAGTTCACTCTCCTGAATTCAATGTTTGGGAAGAACTGTGTGGGCAACTACATGCTGCTAGTTTCAGAATGAGGGGCCTACTGTAAATGTTGGTAGAGAAACAACAGGAAAAGAGTATTGGATCCATATGATTTTTTTTTATTATTATTATGGAAATAGTACCAAGCAAGGAAGATAGCGAAACTTCAAATGCTTAAAGATACATGCCTATTTGAGTCCATAGTGAAGCAGACGTGAAAATGTGGGGCCAGGGCAGGGACTGTGGTGGGATATTATGTTGTTACTGTGGTATCTTGTATTAATACTTCCACAACTGTTACTGAAAATCATAACCAGGAAAACTCTCCGAACCAAATGATAATCTAGAAAGCCAACATTGGTTTATTGCAGATCTGGGTGCATGAAGGATCTTTCCTCCTAACATGCACATCAAGCTGCTCAAGGGTACACATTATGTACAGTAAAGTACTTGCATATTCATAATACATTACATATTCATTTTCCCTCATGCACAGGATTGGTTACAAGTTTGTCGCTTGTAGTGCAAATTAGTGATTGCAACACCTCATCAGCTTGTCTCCTTCTAGCAGCCAGATTTTTTTTCACTTGGAGACTTGTTTCTGCATAATATACATAACGGTGTCTTAACATTATCTGTTCTTTGTTTCCCAAGACTGACTGCCTGGATATAGAAGTTCTTTTAGTCATCAGTTTTGACGACTTGAGATGGTGGGTACTTGAGCATTAATGACTTGAGGTTTGTGCCCATTCTTGTTTAACTAATTCAGAGTTTGGTAACTGGGGAGTTTAGGTAACATGACCACAGAGGAAGTTCTGGTTTTGATACCTGATTACTCTTGTTCTTGTTTTTATGCAGGTAAAACAAATCCCTATGAAATCAACTGTAGAGGTGAAGCTGATCAAACTTGGGGGGGGGGGGGGCGGGGCGCTGTTGATCGCAGTCAACAAAAACACATTTGAATGAACCGACTGAGAACAAGCTGAGTGCTAACAGTTTAGGCATGCTTCTTATGTCATTGCTTTGCAATGAATGTAACCTGGAGGACAGATGCTATCATTTTCTAGAAAGTGGTGAAGCAGTACCAGCATTATAATTTCATAGGCATAAAAGCTAGGCAGGAAGGTGCAAGATAAGATACATATTTAAGATCAACTGTTGCAATCTGTGATGTGTAATTTATAGGAGATACGTCCAGACTAAAGCATGAATGTGCTTGTAATTTAAGCCTTTGAAATAATAATTGAATAATAAATAATATAGTGTTTGGCTATTATTGCATGTAAATAAGTTTGCTTACCTTTAGTAGTCTTGATTTGAGAGGAAAGGAGTTCAAGAAATACCCACTGATAATAGTAATAGTAATGTATGTGTGGTAGGATAAAATATTTCTGAATTATGATTGCAGAATAGCTTTAAATATTTTTTTTCTTAAAGACATTGACTGCTTAGACCTGAGAAATGAAATTACAGACTCCTGGAGGCAGACATTGTATTAGCAGTGTGCTTTTATTGTGTTAGGCAAAATGGAGTAATCTTGATCAGAGCTTCTTAGTGCAAACCTAATTTATTAAAACACAGAGAAAGAAATAATAAATTACATTGTGTTAAATAGTAGTACACCTTTTCATGGCTACATTTTGTTATCCTAGGAAATGTGTGAAACATGTTTCTCCCCATAACTGTTCTGTTACACAAAAATATGCTTCTGTAGAATGAAGTTGCAGTCTTGCAGCTCATACTTAAACATGTATGTATAAGTCTTGGCTAGCCTAGTCTCTTGATTAAACTTATTCTCTCAGTTAAAAAGCTTTGACAATGCATTGCTAATGTAGCCTGAAGGTAATGCCTATGATAATGTAAGTTCTAAATGCAACATGAAAGTCAAGCCAGGTTCTGAGGTTTTCATTGAGTTTCAATAGAGTTAGTAAAGAATTTAAATTTTGTGTACTAACCATTCTGAAAAATATTTATGAAATTCTAAAATGTTTAAAATATTGGTAAAGTGAAAAATGGAAGATAAGATCAAGCATACTTAATGATCTGAGTAACATCAAAAGAGCAAAGACATGAATGTTTTCTTTTGCATCCATAGATCACATTAATGTCCATAAAGTCCATAAAATTACAAAGTAATTTTAGAAAACCTGAAACTCTTAAACACTTGAAAAACAACAATCATGTTTATTCCACTTTTTTTTTTTTTTTTTTTTTTTTTAATATCCAGCAAAGTGGTATCTCTGACTTGAACCCCTGGACATAATATAGAAAACCACAAATCAAAAGTAAACAATTAATTGTTGTTAAGGGTAAACTACTCCATTTACATAGTTTAAACAAAATCACAACTGAAACAGTATTGATTTAGTAATGGCACTTTATTAATTGAGAGTCAGTGAACTATGCATGCAGAATCAATACCAGTAGTACAACAGATAAACCATGAGACCAGAGGTTATTAATAAACACATGCAAACAGTAGGGCACTGGCTTTCCCCAGCACCCATCCCATGGGAAGGAATTCTGCCTATCACAGGTGGAGATGATGTTGCCAGTGGGAGGGATGCAGGCAATGCCCAACCTGGTGTGCTGCATTTCTTCCTTCTCTTCCCATGGTATCTCCCTACCCATTGCAAATTACAGCATTTCTTTTACTCTTTTTTTTTTTTTTTTTTTTTTCCGTCAGGGGTGGTCCTTTAGGCACCTTCACACCAATAAAGGCATAAAGATGTTTATATGTGAAATGTATTCCTTCGCAGTCATGCCAACATCCTTCTACTGATGACTATGTCAGAAAGAAACAAAAAGTCAATGTTTTAAAAGGTCTCTGAAGCAAAACAAAACAAAAAAAATATTTCCCCTGATTACATTAAAGAAGTTTTGGGTCCCTTCACCACCATCATTTTTCTTTTCTTTTGTGTGCTTTTCTGAAAGTAATGCTACATGCTGGTAAAAAAACAAAAACAAAAAAAACCCTCCAAAATTATTGACTATATTGAAATACAATTGTTACTATGTTTTGTTATGTCAGTCTTAATGAATCTTCTATTAAAACACACATTATTTATTAAAGATATTTTTAGAAGTTAGCTCTTAAAATGCAGTTGTAAGTAGCCAGCTTTAGCTCAGGTCTTTTAAGAAGCTTGAGTACACATATTAAGAAGATACAAGGGGAAGCTGATTTTCAGAGACTGATTTTAATTCTGAAAAATAAAATAATTTTGAATTGTTTCTGACTGAAGCTGTAATGGAGTGACTTCCTTCAAAAAAGCATATTGACTAAAGATATGAGGAACGCCACCATATTTCACATCATCCTAAATCAAGAAAGAGGCAACATATTTTCAGTGATGCTTGAACTGATGAGTATCACATTTCATTCATTCCTCTCCTGTAAAAAATACTATAGTTTTTATCCAAATTCTGTCAGCCTTCAAGATTTCTGTCATAAGACCTTTCCTTTCTGTATTGGACCTATTTTGGAGTATCTTTGTGTGGAATTCAATGTTTCTTAGTTTATAAATTTTAGCGACAGGGACTCAGTCACCTTCAGCAAACAATTGCTACTGAATATCTTGATACCTTTGCCTTGTAATAGAGATTTACCTTCTGTGTTCATGCTTCTTTCTGGTAAAAGTCTGGTGACAGACCCTGATCAATGGTGTCTTTTTTCTTCTTTTTTTCTTCTTTTTTTCTTTTTTTTTCTTTCTCTTTTGTAGTCTAGGATTGGGTGTCACCATGCTACCTAGTGATCATGGAAACTACTTTTATATCCTTCTGAGTTTGTTATTAGTGTAATTTCATGATTTCATGAATAGTTTCGGTGTGGGGTTTTGCAAGTATGAAGAGACTAATTTCCTGTCAAATTTGTGCTTGGGATATGAGTGTCGTAATGAAGTTATTTACTAAGAAGATTATTATTTTTTTTTTTCTGAAATATTACCATTCTGGCATACTATAAATTTCACCTTTACACTAGTAATCAATGCCTTGGGTTGGATACCATGGGAATTTTTTATTCAAGAAAACACTACAGCTCTACAGAACTGTACTTCAGCAACTGCAGAAGAGAAAATCAAAGCACATATGAAGATATTGCTACATAAGAAGAGGCAAGGATCAGGAAAGAAAGTTTTTTTCATACATTTTAGAAATAACCTTTGATAGTTGGTCTTTTTGCTGACTGAGCCTTCCTAACCCAAACCTTTCTGGAGGAAGTTCGTTCTGATGCAGGAATAATGCTCTTCTGAAGTGGGGTGCCAGTTAAGTACTGCTTTTGTTTTATTGTAGCATTTCACCCAGGAGCAGTTAACTCATTTCCAAGACAGGGAAGAGGCTGCCATATCTGAAATGAGAAACGGAAGCATGCAGTAATGATTTGACTTGCTCAGTGTCATAGTCCAAGAAATCCCACAAGCTTGGCAGGATAGTCAGAAATTTGATGAAAAGGCCAGAGAAAGAGTAGTATCAACCTTCAACAAAGATGATTTTAAAGCTAAATTTCAGATTAATATTTGGTGCTAATATTAAAGAACTCTTTCCTAAAGCATCATGTCATATTGCAAGCCTCCAGATTATATCAGCATTTAGAAGGTCACCCTTCATTTTTCTCTCTTTCCTTTACGTTAAAGCTCCAAGTAGTCCTGGAGTTTCTCTCATTCTCATTAAAAGAAAAAAAAATCTTTTTACAGCAGAATGAAACATATGTTTTGAATTTTTTTATTTGCATTGTGGATTGTTGTTGGTGGTTTTGTTTTGGGTTTTTTTTTTAACTTAGCTTGCATTTTTAATCTCTTACTTACTTTTTTTTTCTCCTATTCCTTTCTTCCTCACTGTTGCTTCATGTATTTCTTACCTTTCTGTACTGACTTGTAGTGTGCTTTGAGCTAGTTAGTGTTAATTGGAATGAATGTACTCTACATGGTATCCTTTCTAACAGAGTTTTAATGCTTCTCCAAAGTACCACAGCTTTTTCAAGCAATTAGATTGTTCCAGTGAACGAACATCCCTTCTGTTTTCTCTAAAGGTCGATGACTTTATATGTTCTTTCTCACAGTAGTTTGAACAGTATTTTTGATGCGATGATAGTGAACCAGACAAACCTTAGATCCTGGAAGGAAGAGATCTGCTATTTTATATACCTGTAGAAAGTAATCTTCTCTTTTGCCTGGAAAGTCAAAATAACTTTCTAGTAGCAATTGTACTGCAGTTGCAGTTATCTTGTGATTTCCTATTTGAAATACTCACCTCTAATCTCTCATTTTAACCTAGCAATTATATGTGTGCATATACAATATCTGCTGTCCAGGGACTCCCCTCTGTGATCAGACTTTGAGGCATGACACTTAAAATAAATATATAAATGTTATTAATAGCTTGGTTTCTGCAGGAAATTTATTAGCGAGAAAAGCAACAGAGACCCTTCCCCCTCCTTTTTTGTATCCTTTGTTTTCAGGTATCCTGGTCATTTGTGGGTTCCCAGGGGTGAAATTTCATTTTCTTCCACAGTGATATGACATTAAAAGGTTTCACTGGAAAATGAGGACAAAAAGCAGTCCTTTTTCTTCCATGCCTTTGTACCCACTTTTTTGTGTTTGCCTGAAAATATGAATGGGGAGAAGGGGAGGCTCTGATCCAGTTACACTCAAAGATCAGACTGAGAAACTGAGAAACAAGCAGAAAGACCTAGCTTATATGAAGAACTACACAGTGCTGAGAAGATGAGAAGCAGGGGACAGAGGCTCTGGAGTCAAAAGCCTGAGGCAGGACATGCTGCAAATCAGCATGGGGCTTTCTTTTTTTCCTTTTGGAAATAAGGAAATAGGCCTAGTCAAATGGTCTTTCTTAGTGTTCCTCTAAGCTTCAGTGAATACTAAGTGAAACAAAGATGCCTGGAACAAAACATTGCTGGCCTAATATGTGAACATTTTCATTGAAAAATTCGTACTGATATGTGAAGGGAGGATATCAGGCAATGTTTCATGCTATGTCTACACAGACCAGGGAATTATCTTGCATTCCCAATAGCAACATTCTTGTCTCACAAACTGGAGGTGTGGGATGTCCTTGCTTGTTATGTATATAAAAAACAATTGTCAAATCCTCTTCCTTACAAAACCAAAACCCACCCACCTTCATATAAAAACTAAAGAAACAGGTGAGAATTCAAATTACTCTGATTTCAAAATAAGCAAAACACAGTAGTGTTTATTTAGAGATTTTTTTTTTTCAGTTTGGTGCTAATTTATTTCACAATTGCACTCTGTTACTATCCTGCATATTAAATTTTGCCTGATGTTTTTTCTAAGAATACCTTTCACAGGGTTTTCCTCAAACTTATACTAGCAAAACCATTATATTAAAGTTCAATTTTATGAGAAATATTCAGCTGGAGATGTTAAGTAAGAGCAGATGAAAATGAAAAAATCTTGAGAAATTGGAGGAAAATACTAAATATTTTACATGAGATTATTTATGTAGTAATTAATACCTCCTAACTTTAATCTAGGTGATGAGACATTCCTAACTGACAAACTCAAGGAAGAAGAAAACTATTCACATAGGCTGATGAATTGGGATATTTTATATTTTTCACACATAAAATCAGAAAATATTGTCCATGAATCATGATATCATGCTTGCTTTAACAGACTCATAAAGCTAAAAGGTTCATTTAATGGCTTGCAGATCTAATAAAAGTGTTCCATGAAGGATAAGATGTAAGTGTTCAAGATAGAGTTAATAGTAAAGAACATTTTCTCAACTCTGAGAAACCAAATAAGGACAACTTATCTAGTCGATGACTGATTTAGTAAAAGAAGCTGCAATTATCTTTACTGATGAATGTTTGTGAAAGAAAATGCAGTTGTAATAGGAACTTTTCATTTCCAAAAAGGAAATCTGGCAGGGTGTGAAGTATCTAAGTCAAAGACAAAAATGTCACAGCCATTTCTAATCAGGTCCAGGAGCAAAGGCTAAACCCCCAAATAGAAGGAAATTACGATACATTTGTCTTTTTCCTTCTCTTTGTACTTCCTAAATCTATTAGACTTTCAGGAAGGAAAAGGTTCTGAAATGGAAATTAGAATTTGAACAACAATATCTTTCTAATTTCTATTTTTAAAAACAAAACTGACCTCCTATTGCTATTGTTCAAGGCAGAGGAAGAAGATGTCTGGTTCAGTACTTTCTTTACTGACGCATTGTGTGTGTTTGTTTGTTTGTTTGTTTTTTATAGAGAGTACTATTCTCCCTACTAGCTGTTCTATATTCTTCCCTTCAACATAAAACTTATTTTTTAAAAATATCTCTAGAATGATTTAAAAATACTCTACAAATATGGGACTACGGAAAACCTTAAAAAATAAGTTTCCAGTTCTGCGTTCTGTTCTAAAGGCACTAATTTAAGTTTTGAAGTTGAAATTTACCAAGGTGGAATAATTTCTTAGGAAATCGGATGGCTGTAAGTGGAGCTAGTTTCTTTCACACCCATTGCCTTTTTTGTGTGCAGTGCTACTCTAAAAGCTTAGAAATATTTATTAAGAATAAAGCCCACTGAGATCAATAGAGCAAGACTGAAGAGAACTAGCTATTTTTTCACTTACATGTACATATCTGAAAATGTAGAACTTCCTGAGGGCAGCAATATAATGTGCTCCAGGATTAGAATTGTGATGTGATTTGAAGTTCACACTTGGAATTATCCTCCAGTCATTTCTGCCAACTGTAATTGTCCAGCCTTCGGCATTAAGAAGGGGAGAGGGAAATGCAACCATCTATTGGATGATGTCTGAATGAAACATAATTTTCTGGTTTTGCATATGCAGTTCTACACTAATTTTTCTGACTTATGTAAAACCCTTCATTTATCTTGGTTTTTACAAAATGCCTTTTTCTTCCAAGGGGTACTTTAGCTGTAATGAATGAAATTCAACTATTTGTGGGTAAAGCTGAAATAAATATTGTTCTGAAGAAGTTGTGAGCCCTGTTCTTGAAAAAACACCTGTCAGAAGTATCATTGCATTTTTAGACCAAATGTAGGCCTATATAAATTATCTAGAAATTTATACCTGAAAAAACAGGAAAAAAGACTAATATTTTAATCTTCATTCTTTGAGCTTATCTTGAAATGTTATGGAATTAAATTCTGATATACTTGCACTATCTCTCAGTTTTGTTTCTGCTGAACAATGGATAGGTGACAATTTAGCTACAGGCCTGCATCCATAAGCAAGAGTTTGATTATATCTAGGGTTTGTTCAAGATTGTAAGTGGAGTTAAAGAAAGACTTCTTAAACTGTCATCTCCATAGTCCTTGAACTGACACTGAAAAAACATACCATGGAAAGGAAAGTTATTTGGTTATTAGCTTTTTCTTCTGTGGGATCTAATAAGCAGAGTATGAAAATATAATTAGAAATTCTTCATGGTATTTTTTCTAATGCAAACCTACAACACAAATTGTGAACATCCCACTTGATCTCAGTTTGTGCTGTTATGTACTAAAAATGTTCAGGATAATTTGACATTTGTACAAACAAGAAGAAATACAGCATATTTATTATCGCTCTCTGCTTCTGCCTACTTTCTGGTTGTGCATGACAGTATGAGGCAGGTACCCTTGTATACAATGACTTTCATTTCATTTGCCAGTTATTTTTGTGAGTGGTAAAGTTGGTATTTTAGTCTCATATCTCCTAACTGAGGTTGTTATTTCTATGCCATAATTTACATGTCAGTATTATGAAACTCAATAAATTGTGAGTAGCAAAACCACCACATTGTTTTTCAATATGCTGTCTGAAATGAGACTGTGAGGAAAAGAGAATACTAAAACTAAAATTAGAAGAGGAACAATTGGTTTGCATTAAAAATCTGCCATCCTGGTAGAATCTTATCAATGTAACACATTGGGCTGGGCTGCTCTCAGTTTGTGATCATGTCTGTATCTTGGATTACTTGTACCTTAACATTGTGGATCAGTTATTTCTAATAGCAGAATAACCAGACTTGGCTTTGGTAGAAGAAGAAGAGACTATTAAGAAGCAAAAAACCCCAACCAAACTAATCAGAAAAAGGAAAGAATTGTGTTGCCAACTCAATTAAAAAAAATAAAAAATAAAAAAAATATTCTTGGATTTCCATCACTGTTTGCTAGTTGCCTTTTTTTCCGTATACCCTTCCATGTTGTTTCATTGTTGCTGACTATTTATAGTAGTTTCACTAATACTGTAACTCTTAAAACATTTTCCCTACTTTTATTTTAACTTGTCATCCCATGTGGCATCCCAACAGACAAGATACCTTTGCCTGCTGCTCCTTATACAAGCAGTTGTATCTTCCCAGCCCCTCTTTGTTCCTGATTCCAGCTTCTCAGCAACAAGCTACAGTTCTAGGACTTCACTAAAGCAGAAATATAATCTGGAAAGGACTTTAAAAATCAGATAATTTATTTCCCAGAATAAAAGAAAATTAATTAATCTATAGCCAAATCTTGGAGAACAAGTAATCAAAAAGATAGATAATAAAGTGCTTCAGATTCCTTCCCACAAGAATATTTTAAAACTAACCTGCATCTACCCTGCATTTTAAACCCATTTGTCATCATTTGATCAGCAAGGACATTCTTCAAAGAATTGTCAGCTTACTCTCAGTCTAAAGGCAAACCAGACCTAATTATTTCAGCTTTTTCTCTTAGGTCAGTCATGATTTGAAACCTTGAGATTAACCTCATTGCTTTCTTCTAGACTTTCTCACACTGACTTACACATTTACTGAAGTACCATGGCCAAGACTGAGCAGAGTAATCAAGCTGATGCTTGCCTAATTTTGATTTGGTATTAATACATGCCAATATAGCATGTCTTTGGTAAGGATGTGAAATTATTGTCTCTTGTTCAAATTGTGATCCATTATAAAGCCCCAAAATCCTTCTTCCACTGTGCTACTCACCCCATTATTCCTCATTCTGTATTTCTACAGCTGGTGGCTCCGGTATAGGCACAGCACTTTTTATTACCCCTATTGATTTTTTTTATGAGTATTTCACAAATTTTGGCTTATTTAAAATTTCAATCTTGTCCTCTAGTGCCCCTGCAGTCCCTTCCAGATTTTCTTTTAATCAGCAAATTTAAAAATATGCATTCTCCTCCATCCTCCATGTCATGTGAAATTTCTATCAGTAAACCCTTCCGTTATAATAATATTATTGATAATTAGTCTTTGGAATCATCTTTCCTAGCCAGTTTTCCACACACACATCATTTCATCTATTTCATGTTTGATTATCAGAATATATTTCCATTGAAAGCTTCAGGAAAGCCAAGATAAGACATTTGTTGAACCTCCTATTCATAAGGCTGCAATTCTAATGTAAAAAAAGCAAGGTCACAAAGAAGAGGTTTTTTGTTTCTTCACTACTTGAAGCTACAAGCTTTCTAAATCTTTTCCTCTCAGCTGGTCTGTTCCTGAGGACTGAAACAGAAAAAGCAGTAGATTGTATTTCCTGACATCATTGTTTGTAATTTCCTGTGTTGAGCAAGAGTAATCCTTTCCTCAGTCTCTTGTTACACTGAATGCACTTGCAGAGCAAATTCTTGTTATCTTTCATTTTTACTAATGACATCTCATCCTTCGCTTTGCCCTTCCAGTCCTGATAAGCGTATGCCACACATCTGATTGTGTCCTCTTTAGTAAGACCTCCTTTCACTCCCTCCCATTGCCTGTTTCCAGTTAAACTCCAACTCCTAATTTCTATGAATTTAGCCCTGGGTTGGGTTTTAATTCTAATTTAAACTCCCACTAACAACTGCAATGCCAGTTTTTCAAATTCTAACTTGTTCTTTCTGCCCTCTGAATTATGACGGCTGAATTTGAAACCATTGTGACTCCCCTGGATCAGTGTCTGAAGGGGTGCTTCTGCCTCTCAGGTGGGAGAGATGAGTATTACTTGTCTGAATAAATTATTGCCTCAAAACAGTAATAGAAACTAGCTGAGTTGAACCAGCACTAATATACAGGTTCTATTAACCTCAAATTACCATTACAGATAAGCACGTATTCAGGCAATGTCTTGTACAAACAAAGCATGCTACTCTATTAAATCCATAAAGGAATAACAGACATTCCAGTAGGCAAAATGCTGCCATTTTGCAAAGAAGACTATGCAAGATGATTTGTAATTAGATTACATCCAACTTCTTAATACTGACCTCAAAAATATCCAATATAAATAGTGATAAATAGTATGTTTTCAGAAAATAGCAAACCATTATGATAAAAGCTATTTTAAAGCTCTCCATCAGTGGCATTTAATTATCCTGAAAGTGAATCAAGCTGACCTCGTATAAATCTACACTAAGGTATTCATTTTACTGGGAAAACTCCCAAGTTAACTCCTATGCATCTTTGAAAGACTGTGGGTGAACAGAATCCATTCGGTTGTTTCACTCACCATGTTTAAAAAAAAGTAAAGGACAAAATCATCACTTCAGAATCTGATTGGATCCCAGAGAGAATGGAAGGGCAAGAAATTCTGCAACCTCATATATAAAAGACTGACTTTTATCAATTTTATCTTAAATATATCATTGCCTCACATGGATAATTGTGCTATACTAAAATTCATTAGGCCTAATACCTTTAGAATACTGAAACCTTATCAAAATTTTGGCCTCCGTAATGAATCTTGAAAACCTCTGTATACTGTACATAAACCCAGAAATACACAAAGATAGAAATTTTCATTCCTGTATACAACTGATTGTATAATCCTCCTTGAAAGTCAGCAGTTAGTTTACCATCATGCCTCATAATGATTTTGCTTTTTGAAAATGCTTAGGAAATACAATAGAATATCTGTAATCTTTTCTTTATTGCAGGTTTTGAGATCTTCCGGTCTTCTTTTGCAACAGGAGAAAGCAATGACTCACTGACTCACTTTTTACCTTTCTTACTCAAGATCAGGGAGTCTGTCACTTCCATTAAACTTTTTCTTTTTTTTTTTTTTTTTTAAGTCTTGTTACATTCTCTGAGCCATCTCTTGTGACAGTAGAGTCCATCATGAATATTTTATGTATCGCTTTCAAAATAATGCTACAAGTCATTGTCCCAGGCTGGCAAGTACACCTAGGAAGTTGATCCATTATGCTAAACTACAATGAAGGATGTACACGCTAATGTGTTAATAGACCTCTGTCTGCAGTCTGTTGTGCCCTGTAGTTTCCTATGTCAAGTACAGCTGGTCAGGAGGTCATGGCTAATAATTATTTGCACATGCTGTGTAAAGGAATAGCAGAGTAAAGAAAGTCTATGTATCAAAAGAGCTTTCTCAGTGCAATGAAGCATAAGGAGTGAGCCAGAAGTAGGATGTGGATTCCATTCTTGAGAAGTATCTGCTATGTTGGAGCTCAGACATCAAAACATTTATTTAAAGGATAGATTGAGATCAATTCTACCAGTACCTTTTACTCAGCTCTGATAATCAAGATACTGTAAGATTTTCAAAACAGCTGGGTTAATTTTTAAAAAAAGCCACAGGCACTGTAAAACTAGTTAAGTGAATTGTTACGTAGTTGTGAAATTGTTACTTGGAGCCTATCCATTCATACAAGTACCTTTTTGGTTTTTGGTTGTTTTTTGGTGGGTTTTTTTTTCCCCGTACTGAAGCAACTTTTATATTTTAAAAAATATGTAAATTTCATAGGAAACGAATGGCTTATGCTGAATCTGTCTGCAAGGGAAGAAAGATGGACTTGGAAAATACAAAGATAGACTGGGAGAACTTTGGTAAAAGGTCACATTTATATTATCTTATTTTGAATGCTTTGGAAGGACGAAATAATAGAAAATAGGAAAAGGAAAGGAACAAGATGTGTGGCAGAAGACTCTTTTATAAAGACTGAAATAGTGAGGACTTGGGAGTGAATGTATCTATCTGTGCAATCAGAAGGACGGCATCCACAAGGCATGACCTACCCTAATCTCAGCCAGCAAACCTATGAGGGCAACAAAACTCTAACAGCTGTTATGAACTGAAGGAAAACCTGAGAAGTTGCTTTTACATCATAGCAAGAGCCTAACAAAAGGCTGGAGGTAATAGAAAACATTGAAGCATTTGTTGTTGTTTTAAGGGGAAATATTCTAATAGCAAGAACTTTAGGTAAGCCTTAGTAAACCCATCATTTATTGTGATCAGCACTTTCTATGAGGATTGGACAAACCCCAGAATTTTTGGTGTTTTAGTTCACCATTTGCATTTTCCTAGTTTGTAGGGTTGTTTTAAGGATGAAATCTGTCCACCCAAACACTATGTAGTTTTAAATTGAGAAAGAGACCCACTCAATGCAAAACAAAGTTCCTTAATGTAGTCAATGGGATTGTCCATAATGGCTTATGTAGCTTAAATTGGTGGGTCTAAGTGAATGTGAATTATCCTCTGAATCAATTTGGCTTTGAAAAATAATAGTCATCTGATTTGAATTTAATGCTAGTAACTTCATTGGCAGTGTCAGCAACCATAATCTGTCAAAGCAAGAGACTCTTTAGACACTTTTTTGAATCCTTTGCCCACAGACAGCATACCTGCTAAAATGTCATGTGCTGTCCAAGGAAGATTAAATGAATTCGTGAAATAGAGTCCATTGAAGGTTGCATAGAAATTATGACAAGCTTAAGAGTTTTCAGAGCTACAAATCTTGGAAGACAGGCAAGTTCTCAAGAAGAATGTAATCTATCTCCTCCATTTCTTGTATAATTTTTACCTCCTTTATGTGTCTCTCTGTAGCCATTTTTGGAGACAGGTTGCTGGTTTTGGTGGATTTTTAGTTCTATCCACATACAACTGCTTTCATGTTCTCTAGCTAGATGAGGATTTTTCCTAACAAAATACCTTCTGAGTCAAGTTAGATAAAAGATTACTAAAAGTTTGTTAATTTTTTTTTTCTCCCACTTTGTTTCAGCATGAACTTTTAGTACTTTTTTAGCTAAAAAATGTTCCTAGCTTCCCAACTCAGCCTTCTGAACTTTCTCGTAAAATTTGATTCTAATTGATTGACTACACTCTTGGTAATGTTCCTGCTAACTTTTTCTATAGCAGAATATATGAACATAAACAATCAGAGCTGAATGGAGTATTTTTGGTACACAGAGTATATCAAAACCAATTCAGTTCAGAATGAGCAAACATTTATAAGTACCAGATTTGATTAAGTTGAAAGACTGAGAAGGGAATAAAAGAGAGGGCAAATGAAAACAATCATTAGGGTCTTACTTTAAAATGTGTCTGTTTTTATTAACTTTTGGCTTCAATTTTGGATTTTATTTTTTTTTTATTTTTTTTTTTTTAGGTCAAAGCATCTATCTGATTTTGGCAGTGTTTAGTTATTTTTATTTTTGGCTGCTAATCCATTATTTTCACAAGCTGACCAAAGATACTAGTCATGCATCAGATGGTGTGATAAAAACATGTTAGTTTTATTACCTTAGGTCTTAACTTTCTTTAGATAAAACTGGCTTATCTATTAACTGCTGTTTTACTTCTCTAACACTTGCTGTAAGGACTCATTTTCCACCTGTAGTGATTTCCAGATTGTCTATTTTCAGTTTAAATTACTTAAAAATCATGCTTTTCGATAATAGAAGATTGAAAATATAGCATGCTGAGAGAGACATTGCTCATTATAAGGGTAGTAAGTATTTATTATTTTTTTTTTTTCTCTGTGGCTATTAGAAAAAGAAGTGTTATTTTTAGATCTCTTGTCATGGAACAAAATGTACAAGAAGAAGCAAAATGCCTGCCACTGTGTATTATGAAGAAAAGCAAACTGACTGGTTCACACTTAATGGTAGACTAGTCCTTTATTTTAGAGACGATGTATTTTTTGCTTGTGTGGACCATTTCTACTTACATGGAACAGTAGCTCTGAATATAGCTTACTTAACATAGCTGTGCCCTGCCCTGCCCTCAGCACTCAAAGGAAGTTATCAGGAGCTGGTTTGGGTGCAACCAGAAGAAAATTACTTCTGTAAAGCAATTGGAATATAGCTTACTTAACATAGCTGTGCCCTGCCCTGCCCTCAGCACTCAAAGGAAGTTATCAGGAGCTGGTTTGGGTGCAACCAGAAGAAAATTACTTCTGTAAAGCAATTGTAAAGCCTAGTTGGCTTTAGAAAATATGAAATACAAATCCATATATAATGCATGCATATCATAGGTTTCTTTATCTATTTTTTGCTATATATTTTTTACTCCTTTCCTGGGGGAAAAGGATCCAGCTCCAAGGTCCTTGCCTGTAATGAATATAAGCGTCCTTTTCCTCACACTACTATTTAACAAACAAACAAACAACCACCCTCCCAAAAAACCCAACCAACCACCCAAACAAAAAAACCCATAGGTTAAAAACATTTCATACGGAGCACGATAGGTCATTAGATGGTGCCATTAGGAATAAGTAACTGCAGAGATCACACTGTAAATTATAGATATTCTTGCAATCAAGAAGGAATTAATTTAAAGAACTGTCATATTTACAGTTGTCACTGAAGTAATCTAAGTAATACTGGTTCTGTAGAAACAAAAAGAAGGATGCTAAAGAATATTTGTGGGGAATATATTTTTTTTTTTTAACAAAACTTTTCATAAACACACTTTTCAGCAGTAAAGTGCTGGTTGATTAAGTTCTTCAAGATAGCTTATGAATACTGTGCTGTTTGCTATATCTATATATCTCTCCAAGATATCCACAGGCCATTTTGTTACAAACCTCATTTCTGTCCTTGAGGATTTTCTCCACTCCAGCAGAAACCCTCCAGTGTTTTAGTGAGACAATCTTTTCTGAGATAATCTCCAAATGCCTTATGGTAATGAAGACAGCTGCTGTCACAGAGAAAAACTGCTCAGTTCATATAGTTTAAACCATATCGGATCTGTAATGGTTTATTGGTTTGCTAACGACATGCAATTAACTTGCAAACAGTGAACTATACATCCAGGATCAATAACAGTAGCACAACGGATAAACCACAAGACCATACATTATGAAATGTTAATAAATGCCTACAAATGTCTAAGTCTTTTATAACTAGTCCCCTGAAGGTCTAATGCTGTACACAGTTACAGCACACCCCTTAAGTCCTTTATAACTAGTCCCCTGAAGGTCGAATGCTGTACACAGTTACAGCACACCCCCTCCACAGACACAGGCCATGTGGGTTACAGACGTGCACCCTCTCATCAGGGAGTGCTGTGTTCCTCTGCCTGCAGACCCTCCTGCAGGGTATGTGATGCTGTGGCTTTACCTGTACCCATACCACTCCCTGTGACACCCCAACATGTGTGCTGGTGAGAAAGCCTCCATACGACCACATCCATAGCCCGGTGCAGGTCTCCCCGTGCCACACTCCCATGAGTGGGGTGCAGGTTGCTCCCAGCACCCCACATGACAGGGCTCTGCCTGTTCCAGGCAGAGGTGGTGATGCTGGTAGGGTGGCTGCTGGCAGTGCCCAACCTGGTGGGCTGCAATTCTTCCATCCCCCCGTAATTTCTCTCCCTTGCTGTTGCAAATAATCATGTTTCTTTTACACTCCTTTTCAAGGTGACCTCTTTGATTCAAAAATCTCTTTAATTACCTGTAATTCTCTGATCACTCTTTAATCTGGCTGTGGGTCATTTTCCTCTTACAAATTACACTTTTTTTTTTTTTGGCAAACACTCTCCAGTCTGTTTCATCTACCCCCGCATTTTTTCTGCTCACATTCGTATCTTTACTGGTACTGTTTGCCAAGCTATTGGCTGAGACTGAGCCATATAAACACCCCCATAATCGGCCTCCTTCAGTAAGATTGATGCTTTGCTTTTTCTTCCTGTCCTGTTTCCTCAATATCCACCTTGGTGTGTTCCTTCTAGATGGGACGCCAGTAACCACATCAGGTCTGTGGCTGATATTCTGTGTGTGGCTTATTATACTGACTTTGGTAGTTTGTCAGATTTTTTGGTTAAAATGTCCTCTTGTAACTATTTAATATTTTGCTATTTCCACTTTCATTTGGCAACTTGCACCTTCCCCCTTTAATAAGTCCCAATTATGCACTGTAGGATTTCTGCACCCTATGAATATTATTTTCCTTAAATTAATTTCTTTTCTGAGTGAAAATATTAGTTCCTTATCCTTTTGTTAGCCTTTGCTTCCTTACTGTGTTGGTTTTCTGGTTAGATTTTACTATTTGGTTTTAGATCCCCAACCTATTATTAAAATTGGTGTTATAAATCCATCTTCTACTACTGTATGGCATTTAAGTTTTCAGTACCTAGCAAGCTCACCTTTTCTATGCTTCAGGACAAACTCTGGCTTGTTCTGAAAGTTAGACTTGTTGGGACTGAGGAATAAGGAGTAGATACAGGAAACACCAAGATTATTTCCCTCCTCTTTTTTTCGAAACCCCTACTTTTTTTTACTTTCTCACTACCATCCTCTCTTGCAGGTTTGGATTATCAGATTTGTAGGTAGTTTACCCAAAAAAGCTGCTTCTTTGAGGAATTTTCATGGCTTTCCTAATGCAAGATTATCTATATCCTTTCTATATATGTGAATATTTCACTATATTTCACATTTTTGTGTAGGCAAATTTTCAAAACTTATGTCCTGTTATTGGAGAATCTAAAAATCCAGACCTCTGGGAGGATTTGAGACTTTACTAGAAAAGCTATTTTCTGCAATCTGACATAATAATGTATTGAACATATAGAACACAGAGAGGTCTTCCAAACTGCAGTAAGAAAAACATGTGGTTTTCCTTGGCATTTTGTTGATGCATTCTTTCAAAAGGTGAGATGTTTTTCAGCACAGGTGCTTTCTTAGTGGCATAGATATTTCCTGCTGAATTAGGTGATGAAGCTTCTTGTGTGATTGCACCATAAGAGCAGCAGTTTATTCATGTATATTCTCTATTGGTCTCTAGCATCATCTTTAGCAGTTCCAGCTTTTTGCATTGATTTATTTTTGCAGCCTTAAAAGATCTTTGAAAAACCCATTTGCTACATCTCCAATCTTTGCTTCAAACCAAGTAAAATTTCAGCTGGTCAGCTGGACTGTATGACTCTAGGTCAGGCGAGGGTTGGGTCCTGAGATTAATGTTTATTTCTTTGGCTGTCTTTTGTGCCACAAACGATTCCCTATTAGTTTTATTCAGTAATTACTTTTTTAATACCTGAAGGAAAATTTTCAATAGACTGTATGTGCATTTCAGATGTGTTCTAGATTGAGTCATCTTTCTTTGCTCAGATGGTTTCACATGCAGGTAGTTGCTTCTTCGGAATCTTCTTAATTAGGTCATACTCTCAATCTGATTGTGCTTGAACATTGGGGGTTTTTTTGGAAGATAGTTATCAGATAAAATATGCTTTCATACTCTGTGTTCTATAGGTGAGTTTGAACAAAAAGAATATTTAATTTGAAGAGGTTTTGGTTTTCTATCCCATGAGGTAGAAATGAGATTGTTTTATGCTAGTATGACAGTATCACAGTATCGTAGCCCAGCCAGCAAGTAAGTACCCCACAGCCACTCCCTCCCCCAGGTGGGATGCAGAAGAGAAAAGATAAAACCTGTAAGTGAGATAAGAGCAACTTAATAATTGAAATAAAGTAAAGCTTAATAATAAAAATCATAACAACAACAGCAAAACCAACAATAATTGTATGTAAAGCAGAGAGAGAGAGGAATAAAATGGAAGAAAGACAAGTGAGGGACAATACAACCGCTCACCACCCACTGACCGGTGCCCAGCCAGTCCTTGAACAGCGAATGGCCCCTCCCAGTCAACTCCTTCTGGTTTATACAGTAAGCATGAGGTTCTATGGTACAGAATACTTCGTGACAACTAAAACATCAGTGTGTTATCAACGTTATTCTCATACTAAATCCAAAACACAGCACTGTACCAGCTACTAAGAAGACAATAACTTTCTCTCAGCTGAAACCAGGACAGACAGACAGCCAATGTCCTGCCTTACGGTTATACCTTGGGGATGTAGGCTTTCATATTTCCCCTTCTGGATGGATGAATTAGATCCTTACTGTGTTACTCGCAGGAATATGCTAATAATCACATCTCTACCTTCATGAAATGGGGACTGCATTTATGATTCATTGGTAGTTCTTAATTAAAACTAAAGACAATACTAGCCAGGTAGTTCTGGAACTATAGATGATTGTAAAGGTGGACTATGAGAAATACTGTGATACAAACTAATTTTAGGGTCTAAAATACGTTTTGTCCCTAATTACAGGTCTGGTAGCAGCACACAACATGAAGCTACATTAAAATTTGGTTTAAGCAGCAGTTCCTATGAAGAAGCTGATGTAAATGCTCTGATTCTGATCAGGGCTGGAGCTAGTATTCAGCTTAATGAGTTGACACATACAGATAAGGGCTGAAATAAAAAAAGAGATGCCACACTATGTTTTGAGTCAGTTCACAAGGATCATCTGGCTATGCTTATGTCTCAAATGTCTAGAAGTTCCTAAGATAAACTTTATTAGACTAAGGTTTGGCTCTGATGAAGAAAGGCA
Organism: Falco biarmicus; assembly: GCF_023638135.1. Classification (NCBI taxonomy): domain Eukaryota; kingdom Metazoa; phylum Chordata; class Aves; order Falconiformes; family Falconidae; genus Falco; species Falco biarmicus. The sequence goes on from NC_079290.1 coordinate 64,835,008, forward strand.
CCCCGCATAAATTTTCCTTGCAAGTGCCATTCCTGTCAGTTCTGGAGTCCACTGGAAAAGCTGCCTACTCTAGTCACCTCTGACTCTTCGGGTGTTTCTTCTGCCTCATCTGACCACACCATGGGTTTGCGCATTTCAGACGTGCAAAATCATCTTCCTATGTAGGTAGGCTGGCAGTTTGTTGTCTGGTATTCCCTGTTATGATGATGTGACTTGTAAATAGTCCCTTCTTTCAGTTTTGCACCTTCATGGGTCAGTCAGAATACACAACCTCAGCAGACTTTTACAATAGGAATTGTCATACCAAACTGAGAATAGGACCAGGGAAAAATACTTTCTTTGTAAACCTATGATAACCTATAGAAGTAAAATGCAGTTAAGTAGTACTGTCATAGGAGAGTACACTGACAATTTTAGTAATGCTACTTCCAGTTTCTGTTAATATGTTTTCTTTCAATATAACTGGATAACCTGTGGAGTTGTAAATAATGTTCAGAAAAAGAACTATACATTTCTGCTACTTAGTATTTCTGCAACACAAGTTCCATTCTTGCGTTAGTACACAACTTAAAGCAACAGGGAGCCCTTTTAGACTAGTGCAGATTTTGTCTTTGCTTGCAAAGATAAACACAATGATTATTTTTTGCTTTCACACTTCCAATTTAATAAGCAAAATAAATAAACAGAAATTGAAATTGCTCAAAATAATTTACTCAGCAAGTGTTAACGTTAGTGTCCTGAGTGACAGAGATCTTATGAATATTGTGTTTATTATTAGCATATCAGAGCAGCTTTTTTTTCCCAGAAAGATACATTGCCAAGAATCTTAGACCTTTGATTTGAATTTGTGAGTGCACACAGGTACCTTATTCATTTGTGTTGGATTACTAGAGTTAATGCTGAAAAAGAAAGACCTTATTGCAAAATTTTAATTCTGTAGTTTCTTACTGTACAAAGAGAAGGGAAAAAAGCAAGCTGTATCATCCAAACACTGCTGTTTCTTCAGTCTCCTCATTTAATTTGTTGGATATTGAGCTTGTATTATAACAAGTTATGAGATGATGGAAGGTTATTTTGTCAGCAGCAATTTCATGGTTTGATATACTTTTTTTGATCAAAACTGCATGAAAATCATGTTGATGGAATCATTTCCATGATGCCCTAAAATGACAGTGAATGAAACTATTAATATAAGAAAAAAAATAATCCTGAGACTTCAGAATAGGGATCGTTCCTTCATGGTGATGCCTGATAATCTCTGTATTTAGCAATCAGTCAAGCTTTCTGCTATGAACACCCTGATTTTCTTTATATTTATATTTAACATCTCAGTCTATGTAAGATAAATTCCATTGGCTTATGCATGGAATATAGCAATGGCTGTCAGCACAGATAAATGTTTTGTTCATCAAAATCAAAATGTATTCAGGTTTGTTTTTCAACTCAGAAGCAACAGTGATGACAAGAAGTATAGTTCAAATAGTTGATGTTTTCTGAATTCTCTTGCCCCCATGAAAAAAAAATCTAATGAAAAGTTTAGCATTATATATCTGTTGGCAAAGATACTAAAACATCTTTTAAGTCCTAACAACGGTTATTTGTTAGAAAAATAACCATTCATATAGGATATGACTATTCCGAAGTATTTTATTTCACACTTACTGCCAGAGTCCCGTTTCACATAAAATCACTTGGGGTGTATGGTTAGATAGTTTCAATAAAAACAGAGTGAATGAGTGCCCCCAGTGACCAGCATGTATCAGAGCACTGCATTTGCACTGGAAAGGTAAAATAGCAATCACAGAAAAGATAACAATTATTGTTAAATAAATTAGACTGCTGCTGGAATGCTTTGCTTCTGTTTTGTGTAAAAATATTGAAGGGGGATTTGGAAGCTGATCTCCCACTTTTCAGGGGAACAGAGACACCCCTGGGATGATGGCCCTGTCTAATTTTTTGTGGTAGGTTTCAAAATACCTTTTCTCTAAGGGACTGACCTTGCAGATAAATATTTTCTGTGCATCTGCTTAACCAACTAACTGAAGTTTAGAAGGGACTGCAGTGCTTGCAGCTCTGGTAATTCTGTGGTGAAAAGGAAGAAATAGGAATATTTTATCTTTTTTAGTGGAAAAAGTCTAGAAAAAGTATTTTTTAAAATGGTATCAACAAACAAGTGTCCAAAATACATCTAGAAGCAATTATTAGCTGATGATATGCTGAACAACCTAAATTATTTACCATTCCATATATAGAAAAAATTGTATATAAAAGAGGAAAAAATCCTTAAGCTTTGAAATTATACTTTTATCACAATGTTTGTTATGGAATGTTCAGATATTTTTTTAAATTATTTTTATTTACATTAGTACTATAAAGATCAAGTACAGAAGAATCAGATTTTTTAAATCCTCTACAAACAGGTATCAGAAATAACTTCAGTGTGGTCCTGAGATATAAAGTTCAAGCCATGAGTGGTAACTGGAAAATTTTATTTCAAATTTTTGTGAATTTATGATAGTTGTGGGTTTTTTTTATTTTAAAGAATAAAAATTACAAGTAAAAATTTTGCTTCTTTAAAAAAAAAAACAATGGAAATTATTTTTAACTGAAAAGAAAAAAAGAAAAATATGTACATATAACAAAAATACTACGTTATAGGAATGTAAATTCACATTTTAGTTAACTAAGCTTTCATCTTTATGTATATCTGTTCTACTAACATTTTTCAATCATCCTTCATTAACGTTGTGCATTCTAAATTCATTGAAAATAGGGAATATATTTTGCATAACATGTATACATCTCTGGAAAGCCTGGGCTGATGTACAAGACAATAAATTGGTTTTTATATCTGAAAGAAGGTGAAATGATAGAATGTCTGAATAATATATAAATAGGCTTTTTTGACTAATTTTTTTATGCTCTAATTGGCATCTAAGAATTCAAGACACAAGTAAGAACTCATCTCTTTTATATTATTGTTTTATGCTTTCTGTAAATCTTCCTTTCTTCAGACAAAGAATCCTTTGATCAAGCCATCTCGCTGCAGCTTTTCCATCAAACCAAGAACACACATGATGTGAAAGCTGTAAGTTAAGCCTGTCACATTGCAGTTGTTTCTGTTGTCATTAGATAAATTTAACTGATAAGAGCAGTATAATTTTCTGATATATTGCTGGACTTTTAAAATTTATTTACACTTCAAAGCTTGAGTTTAGGTAGATAGTACTAATAGGCACTTAATGTATTTTGAATCTCTGTCTTTCAAACTTTAAATAACCATGTGCAAGTTTTGTCTGTTGAGATATTTGAGTAATTATGCATTAGCATAAGTTTTATGATGTTTAACTGGAAATAGAAATCAATACAATCTTTAAAAATTATTCTGTTGTGAAGCACAGAACACAACATTATAGAATAATTTTGTAGCTAATTCCATCTGATATGAAGTCTATTCAAAGCAATATCATTTTCTAAAAGTTGCCAATAAGTGCTTCAGGATCTTCCTGTGCCTTGGAAATCGGATGTGAAGAAATCATATTAATATTGAAATTTCTCAAATCTTTGGCTGATAATTGGTAAATGAATAAAATCCTGAATTCAGGTCCCAGGTTCTTCAAAAATGTTTCAGCATTGTCTTTGACAAGGAGAATATTATCAGTCTGAAACAGGAATTCCTACCATACAATCTGTAGGGCATACCTGACTTGCAAGGATGAATTTATGCTTCTCTTTTCTGGAACACTGAAAATGTGGTCATTTACCAGATGGAGATATATATATATAATACACGCAAATCCTTGAAAAGTCTCCTGAATGCACAGTTTAATTATTTTCCAAAAGTGTATTAAAACTACTTCAGTGTGTGGAATTCAAGTTACTACTTGGGACCTTAGGGTTGTATCAATACCTATACATCGGTGTCAGAATGACACCATCTATACTAACAAATCTGTAGCACATTTGTATCATATCACCTTTTTGTAGCATTTGGCCGGTTCAACCTGGTGTCTTTACTAAAGAACTCTTGGGTTCAGTTTAATTATTAGGACAGTCCATAGATCATTTCCAGTAGTCTGTTTTCCTTCAGTTGCCTGAAACTGAAACCTAAGGCAGTTTACTGGCAGAGATGTGGACCATTCTGTGTCAGTTAGCATTAATACTTGATATTGAGCTTGGATACATTTAATTTATTCTGTAGATAGGTATAAATAAACACATACATATCTACATATGTAAAATAGGCTCTCATAGTCTAATATTATTAGCCCATGTCTACAAATAGAATATAGAGAAATTATATCCTGAAGGTCTCATGAGAAATATTCAACACATAACTTGAGTCTGGATTACCTACATCAGTTTAACACTACAGACACAAGTACTGATGCATTTTTTTTCCTTGCAGTATGGATAAAGTATGGGTGTATAGCACTGTGTTTCCCCCAGGATTTTACTATCAAAGTAAGAAATCTTAGCAAATCCTTTCATATGCTAAACACTCGTCAGAAAAAAGCTCTTGGAAGCATTTGCAATGAAAATAACGAGTTCTATTTGGTCCTAAACCACAATACATTGTCTTGGATGTATAGCGGTTAGATCCAAATGAGCCTGTACTTTTCTGTATGGGATAGACTTTCGTAATTTTAACACTGCATAAGAAAATGCATTTTGCGTTGTACTGATATATTTTTTTAACTTGAGTTTTGGAGGGATAACACCGTATATGTGCATTTATTTATCACTTTTACTTGAGATTTTTTGTGGGTATTGTTTCAAGTTAGGTATGGATTTTAAACCAATTTAAAATGTTTCTTTCATAAACAGTTTCTCATTCGTCACTGAATAAACTTGCCATGCACTAACAGAGTTGAGAACTTTGGCAAGAAAGCATGTGTTTTATTAGATTGAAAAATGTACTAGTGAAAGAGCTTACTTTATATGTATATCTCTGCCCCTCAAGTGCTCTTTTGATCATGCTGTCAGGTAACCTGGAAAAGTAATTCTGTGATGCAAATACTTACAATGTCTTTAATTACAATTTTGTGGGGTTTTTCCCTCTGGGGACATGTGTTGCTTAATGGTTGAGATTTTCCTCACACCGTATGTGTTTCCACAGTATTCTTCTTTATTAAATTACAAAATTACCATTGGAGAGATAGCGTCTATTAAACATTTTTTTTGAATACACAGAGAGCATCTGACCTGTTTGTTTTTTTCTGAGTCCTACTGTTGCTACTGTAAGATGAGCACCACTTACAGACATTATAGGAAGCGTACAAGCAGAGTCAACAGAGGTATGATACTTATAAGAATACAAGTACTGTATACTCTTACTTATTCACGGAAGATAATATTTAGCTTTGAGTGAAGTATCTATTTTTTCTTGGCACAAGTGTTTCTTGTTTATTTCAAAACAATACAAACATTTTAATTGGATGAGGAAAAATAAGTCATTTACTAAGGATAACAGATTTTTAAATTGTCCTTTGTTGTCACTGACATTTGACATCATGATATCAAATATTATTAGAGGAATATAACATTTCTGCAGCAGCCAAATTAATAAAGCCTGCTTTTATATAGATATGCGTCTTATGTCTCCTTTCTTTCTCCCCAGTGTTCCACTTCCAAAACTCTCTCATATCACTTCCCACCTTGAATGGGCAACTGGAAGAATGTCCTTCCAGTGCCAAAGAGCATTAAGTGTGTGGGCTGACTTCCTGCACTTACTGGCCCCAGTCAGGTGCTGCCTATCATACTGGATAATCCCTTCTCCTTCAAGTAAAGTAGTAATTTAAAAGGCTGATCATAGAATACATCTAATCTTGTCTTTGGGATCTCCACCTTTCTGCCAAGCTCAGTTGAATTCAGACAACTAGTTTTAAAGGAATTTGGGGTGGGATAGCAGAGGCAGCAAAATTATATGTACTTTGTTTACTTTTAAGAAACAGGCTAAGGATTTTAAAATAAAAACCTCTGAAGGAAAAATGTTACATTGTCTTAAAAAATAGTGCTTTGTTAATAACTGTAGTAGATTTGTCTTGGCTGGATGCCAGGTGCCCACCAAGCCATTCTGTCACTCCCCCTTCTAGGCTGGACAGAGGGAGAAAATATGACAAAAAGCTCATGGGTTGAAATAAGAACAGGGAGATATTTACCAATTACTGTCATAGTCAAAACAGACTTCATTTGGGGAAGATTACTTTTATTTATTGCAAATTAATAAGACATTAGAATAATGAGAAATAAGAATAGATCTAAAACCACCTCCTCTTCAACCCTCCCTTCTTCCTGGGCTCAACTTTAGTCCCAACTCTTGACCTCCTCCCCCAACTGGCTCAGGGACATAGGGAATGGGGATTGCAAACAGTCCATGACATTTCATCACGTTACTTTTTCCTCCTCACACTCTTCCCCTGCTCCAGCATAGGGTCTCGCCCACAGGAGACAGTCCTTTATGAATTTCTCCAGTCTGGGTCCTTCTCACAGCTGCATTCTTAAGCAAACTGTTTCAGAATGGGTCCTTTCCATAGGGTATAGTCCTTCAGGAAAAGACTGTTCCAGTATGGGTCCCCCATGGTGTCACAGGTCCTGCCAGCACACTTGCTTCAGCATGGGCTTCTCATCATGGGGCTACAGTTCCTGCAGGACCTTGCTCCAGCACAGGCTCTCCATGGGATCACAGCTTCCTTCAAGGCACATCTACCTGATCCAGTGTGGGGTCCTCCATGGACTGCAGAGTGAATATCTGCTCCACCATGGACCTCCATAGGCTGCAGGGGGACAACCTGTGCCACCATTGTCTTCATTACATGCTGCAGGGGAAGCTCTGCTCTGGTGCCTAAAGCAGCTCCTCCTCCTCTTTCTTCACTGACTTTGGTGTCTGCAGGACTGTTTCTCACATGTACTTACTCCTCTCTCCCGACTGCTGTTGCACAACAGTTTTTACCCCTTCTTAAAAATATTATGTCAGAGGTGCTACCAATGTCACTGATGTGCTCAGGTTTGGCCAGTGGCAGGTCCTTCTTTGAGCCAGGTGGAACTGGGTCTGTCCAACATGGGGACAGCTTCTAACAGCTTCTCACAGAAGCCACCCCTGCAGCCCCTCTGCTACCAAAACCTTGCCATGTAAGCCCAACAGAATAATATTTCAGCATAGTTTCCAACAGTAATGTTTCTGAAATATGTTTCACAGAAAAGTTTACTTTGCACCTTGCCTTTAACTATCTGAAATGTGCACTGAGATGGTCTTGGTGCCAACAGCTTCCATCCTATTAGTGTTTCTACTGTTTCTCTGAAGAAATAATAGTTTACTTTTTTTATTCATTAATTGCAGTTTATATAATATTAACTATTTCATAAAGAACATATAAAAGTTATTATAATTGAATTTATAGTGGAGCAGTTCTAGATTTGATGATCTTCTTAATATGTATACACATGTATGCTCCTACTTATCCCTCCCTTTTAGAAACAGTGGCACAATAAAAGAAGCACCTATTTTGCTAAACAAAAGGAAAATACAGGAGAAAATTACTTTTTTTCACTTCATTGAAAACAATAAACTAAAATAAAGCAACTGCAAAGTCATCAGCTGTAATTTTTAGCTCTTCAGGATGTTACTATTTGCCAGATTTTTGAAAGGCTTGACTGCAGTAGTTGTTGGACGTTTAAGTTTGGTCATAAGTATTGCAGTGGGAGTGACAATATGCTGAGCTCTGTTGAAACCCTTGTTGGTGCAGAACAATTGAAAGAAACATTTTGGCCCAGAGCCCTGTAGAATAACAAGTTCCACATCATCAAGCTCATGGTTATAGTTTATAGCACCTGGCTGTGCTCTGGTTCAAAATACTGAATAATGTTCATGGATATAAGCAAACATTTAACCATATAATTCATCTTAGATTTACCCTGGAGGAAAAATATCCCTGAGGCCAACTTTTCTATAATAACCAGATGTTTATATAAACTATTACAATGCTAAGTGCAAATTCTGGGATGTTTCTGATTAAAGTTTAAATTTTTTTTTAATATTTTAATATTTAGTTATTTCTTCTCAGTTTAGAAGAAGAAAGAAGACAGAAAGGAAAAAGTATTAAACCAAACAGCACGTAAGAAACTAAGTTATCTAAATGAAATTAGGAATGATGTGTTAAAACCAGGAAAGATTGCTTAAGTAATTTTATTATAAGTTTAGAAATATTATACGTTTTCCAACTTTTTCTCTGTTTCATTTTCATAGCATTAAAGATAGACCATTTAATGCTTGGTATTTCCACAATGTAAATATTCTTTAACTCTTGTCCAATACATAAATTTTCTTCTCATGCTGTCTGCCTAATCATCAACCATTGTAATTATTTTTCTTTCATCAGTATTTAATCGGTGCCTTCACACCTTGAATATGAATACAGTTCTGATCGCCTTCCTTTTTATACCCTCCCCCTTAATTTCAAAGTACAAAAAAGGACAACATGGAGAATAAAGGCACAGAATAGTTACTGTTTAAGATAAAGATGATATGACTTAGGAAGGATATGAGAGTACTAAAAATCTTGCCTAGCTAAATGAAAATGATTAGGAAACAACTACTTCACTGATTTTCTCATAATAAAAGACTCAGTGGCAAAGATGGGATCTTGAAAGATTGATTTTCTCTCTCCCTGGAGCATTTGTGTTGGGGGCTGGGACTACTGGGGTTTTTGATGTTCATACTATAGTCTTTACATGCTGATCATCACTACCTTCTACATGCAAGAGGTTAATGCATGATAGGGCAAACAAAAATACATACATTTTCAGGTTATCTTGGCTTGACTGCATTTTCAAAGTTTGTTAAAACAGCGTTTTTATTCCAGTAAGCTAATAATATCCAGTCATGAGACAACACAAGAGAAACAAAACCACCTCTACGAAAGAGAGGAAGTTCAACTGCAGCTGAGCTAAGTTCAGGGCTATTTAAATAAAATTAGTGAATTTGTTTTCAAACACAATGCCTCCAGAGCTTGAGAATCTTCCAGAATTTTGTTTTCTCTATGAATTTCTCTATGAATCTGAAATTTGGTCATTTAGAACTTAAACTTTTCAGCCTCACCAGCAGGCTGAAGACCTTGGCAGGTATAGGACCCTGCCTATACCACTGTGAAACACTCTTCTGGGCTTCTGCTATCTAGGCTGTTTGAAATCTTCCTGGGCTCTCATGTCTACTTGACAAATGTGGCTGGCTTAGCTGAGAATTATAGCTACTATATTGGCATGAACTTGTGGATGCATTATTTATGAAAACGTAGAAATGCGTTATTAAGAAAGAAAGAAATATTCACTTTTCCCCTAAAACCAAAAACAGCTAGTACAATGAAAATATTCTTCTCATGCTTCCTTACTGATTGTCATATGTGCTTTGGTATGTACAAAGATAATTATTTGTTCTTTAAATTCAATCCACCTTATGATTTACTTTTTAACATGACCATTGCAGTGATTTATTGGTACTGAGACAAAATTGAAAAGAAATTTCAGAACTGTGTTTTTCTGTTCAAGGTGAACAGAAAATCAGCCAAGAAAGCATTTAGTTTCAGACCCCCAAGTAGTATGCTACTACATTCAGAAGTCCTCTGCTACATCAGAATGACACCCCACTGAAAAAATGTGTTATGTTGCCTTAAAGACATTTCAATGCAGTCACTCTGTGATTAAATAAGATTTGGGAAGTATTACAGCTAATTTTAGAAAAAGAACTTTCTGGGCTATACTGGCTGATAGTGGTCTATCTGACCCACAGTGAAAATCTGTCTTGAATTTCTCTTCAGCCAGAATCAGGTCTATGAAAACATGGCTACTTTTATGTAGTGTTGGGAGAAACGTGAAATGGAAAGGATTAAGTGGCATATATTCACAGCCATGCATTAAAAGGGATGTACACTGCTGAAGTATCTTAGGTAGGATGTATGATACTGGAAAATATTTTCCCCAACTACATTTACTACTTTAGGCTGTTGACAGAATTACAAAGATTTTTCTTATTCCTTCGATAGTTTTACTTAATTTGATTAATATTCATGTAGTGAAAATAATTCTTTCTTATATGAAAGTAAATTTAGAATAATAAAAGAATGTATATAGTCTGAAATTTAATATATGCTTACAAAAAAAGTTAAATTGTTTCAGAGAAAGGCAATGGTATATGTTAAGGATATACCACTGAAAGTTGTATATTGCATTGTAAGTTTATAATAGATATATAATCAAAAAAGTCTGATGTTATGCTTAATCTTTCCAGTTTATGAATTCTCAATTTAAACTGATAAACTACCTCAACAGTTTTGGTAGTGCACTAAGGGACCAGGTTTTCACCATTTTGGCTTCCCTTGAAAAGATGCCCTTTGGAAACTGGAAGGACTTACTACCTAAGCCATGCATTAATACTGATATGGACCAGTAGTGCAGGAATGTATTAATTGGCTGGTAGTTATGTCACTTTAATGACTCTCTACACAACACATGCATAACTAGATTACCCTTAGAAAAAAATAGTTAGACAAAGTCTACATGGAACTGAATTTCTCACCGTATTTGAAAAGAGTTGTATATTCTCAGAACCATGTAGACCTGAGCACAAATGAATGCTGAATGAATAAAACAGTTGCCTTTGTGAATCCTAAACCAGAAATAATTTCAAAAATTTGTGGTCTGTGGTTAGTTTGAAATGTCTTGGAAATATTTCTTGATAATGTGTAGACCTCTGCATCCGAGCAGGATTTTATTTGTTATTTAATCCATTTTTTTTAAAGTTAGTTAAACTCATATTCTTAATGGAGAAAGGGTTAGCTCTTTTTTGTTGTTGTTGTTATTTGTTTGTTTTGTGACTTTCATTAATAAATTCAAATAAGTCTTCCAGGAATGAGAGTCTGGATAATTAATTGATATATATAGAGAGTTTACATACCTGTTACAAGAGATTTCAGCAACATTTTCAGTGTTTAAAAAATCAGTGTCTATTTTATTTTTTCCTCCATCATCTCTTTGTTTCAAAGAATGTGTTTTTCTGCTTGCGTGACGTTCAGAGTGTATATCCTCTGCTTTCCTCTTCCAGTAGTTAGTTGGTAAGGGTGACCGTTAAAAGTTACTGTTGAGTGTCCTGCTAAAGTTTAATTATTGTAGAAATCTCTCGTGAGAAAGAATGGCCTTTAGGGGAATCTCACATGCACAGCTCAGTAATCCTAATCAATCTAATTAAATTTCTGTGAAATAAGCATTTTAAAAAGCCTTCCAGAGGTTCAGTAGGTCTGGTTTACTGTTTAGTGTTACAGGATTTATCTTTAATCTAGGAAGGTTTCTCAAAAGTTGCAGTGAATTATGCATTAGATTTGAACGGAAAAGTCCTTGCACAAAGCCACTACAATAGCATAGCAGAGCGTACTTTCCTTTTCAGGACATACTTGATGCGGTAATTTCTTGTGCCCTTCTGGTAGGTTGACCCTGGCTGGATGCCAGGTGCCCACCAAAGCCACTCTGTCACTGACATCCTCAGCTGTGCAGGGGAGAGAAAATATGCTGAAAGTCTCCTGGGTCAAGGTAAGGCCAGGGAGAGATCACTCAGCAATGACTGTCACAGGCAAAACAGACCCAACTTGGGGGCAAAAATATATATTAATTTTTTACCAACCAAATCAGAGTAGGATAATGATAAATAAACCCGAATCCTAAATATCTTCCCCCCACCCTTCTCCTCTTCCCAAGCTTAACTTTACTCCCGATTTTCTCTACCATCTCCCCCTTCAGCAGCACAGGGGGGTGGGAAATGGGGGTTGCAATAAATCATCACACACTGTCTCTGCTGCTCCTTCCTCCTCAGGAGGAGGGCTCCTTACACTCTGCCCCTGCTCCAGTGTGGGTCCCTTCCATGGGGTGCAGTCCTTCAGGAACAGGCTGCTCCAGCGTGTGTCCTCTGTGGGGTCACAACTCCTGCCAGCAAACCTGCCCCAGCCTAGGCTCCTCTCTCCATGGGGCCACAAGTCCTGCCAGGACCCTGCCCCAGCGTGGGCTTCCCATGGGGTCACAGCCTACTTCAAGCTCTCACCTGATCCAGTGTGGCATCCTTCACAGGCTACAGGTGGATATCTGCTCCACCAAGTACTCATGCAGGCTGCAGGGGAACAGCCGCCTTCTCACCATGGTCTCCACCATGGGCGGCAGGGGAATCTCTGTTCTGGTGCCTAGAGCACCTCCTGACCCTCCTTCTGCACTGACCTGGGTGTCTGCACAACTCTCACTCCTCTCTTCTCTGGCTGCAATTGCTGGTGCACAGGATTCCCCTGCCCCTCACTTCGTTATCCTGGAGGCACTGCCACCGTGGCTGATGGGCATGGCTTTGGCCAGCAGTGGGTCCATCTTGGAGCCAGCTGCCACTGCCTCCATCAGACATAGGGGAAGCTTCTAGCAGCTTCTCACAGAAGCCACTCCTGTATGCCCCCACTGCCAAAACCTTGCCATGTGAACCCAATATACCCCTGAACATCCAAAGTGCAGTGCTTAACTTACAAGATTCTCGTAAACATCAGCAGATTATTTTCCCAGGTAGAGGAAGTCCTAACAGTAACGAAGCAAAGTGGAGGAAATTGCTGTTTATACTAATGTCTTCATAGTATAAATGTCTGAACTTGCAATTCAATATGAGGTTGGTGACTACTCATTTTGCTGTAATTTACAGCCTTGACACTTCCTTAGAAGCATAAAACTTTCATTTGGATCCCAAAACGCTGTTTCACCTGACATCTACTCTATGTGTTAAAATACCGTCAATGCATAGTTACAATCACTTGCTCACAAAAATTTTTGTAGTCTGCTAAAGGAATGCAATCATATCTAAAAATTTCTTCTAAGCATTTCTTAATGATGGAATTCAACCTACTGTGTCTTGTACATGCAATGTGGGAATCTCAGTTTCTTTTGCTCTCAGTGCTGAACCACAGATGAATCTCACAAAGTTCTTGTCTACGTACCTGTGCTGTCTCACAATATATTCACATTCCAGGGTAATTGCTGAGACAGAGCATTTGTATTCCCAGAAACACAAAGTGGTAAGCCTATTGCTCTGGTGCTATCAGAAAGATTAATTCAGGTATACAGAAAGATGGTTGTCTTTGTATTTATTTTATAATTCATACTTAATCTTCCTGTAACTTGGCTGAGTATATTCTCCTGCATTTAGGGTTATAGGATCATAGGATAATTCAGGCTGTAAGGGAGGTCAGAAGGTCTCTAGTCCAGCCTTCTTCTCACAGCAGAGTCAACTCTGTCAGACCAGGTTGCTCAGGACTTTATCCAGCCAACTCTTGAAAATCTTCAACGTCAAAAACTGCAGAGCCTCTCTCAACAACCTACTCAACTGCCAAACCCTTCCCCTAAGGAAAAAGGCTCTCTTTATGGCCAGTTTGATTCCTCTCCCTCCCACGCACTCCCCAACCCCTCACCTCTGCCTCCACCCATCCCCATTAATCTCTCTGTCTCTTGTTTCCTTATCATACACTCCTTTAAAACCTGTGTAGACTAGTACCGCCATCTTCACCATAATTTTCCTGCAGGCACTGGGGATCTGCTGCTTGGTGCCCCCAAAGTCCTCCCTTCACCAGGCTAAATCAAACTCAGTCCATTAGGCTCTCCTCACAGGGCAAATGCTCCAGCTCTGACTGTCTTTGGTCCCTCTGCTGACTCACTTCAGTTTGTCAAAGTGTTTGCTGTATTAGGAGACTGAAAACAGGACAAAATATTGCAGATGAGGCCTAACAAGTGCTCTCTGGAGGGGGAAAATCCGTTCCCTCCTTCCCTGGATCTGCTGGCTGTGTTTCTGGTAATAGAACCCAAGGTGCCATTTTCCTTCTTCAATGTCAGGGCACAAAACTGGTTTATGGTCGTCTTGCTGTATACAGGGGCCCCCAGAGCCTCTCCCACAGAGCTGGTCCCCATCTGTTTGTCTCCAGCCTCTGCTGTTCCCAGGGGTCTCTCCATCCCAGGTGCAGAACTTGGCATCTCCTGGTTTCAATTTCTGTAGGGTACTTGCTGGCCTATTCTTCCAGCCTGCCTAGGTCCTGAGCAGAAGCTCTGCCCTCAAACATATTGACTGGTCCCCCTAGTTTGGTGTCATCTGCAAACTTTATGAGCAAGCACCTCATTTCCTCTTATAGGTAATTGATAAAGATGTTGAACAGGACAGGTCCAGGGGTACAACCCTATAGCACTCACCTTGTTACCAGCCTGCAGGTAGAGCACAACCAATTAACTGTAACATTTGGAGCCCAGGCACACAACCGGTTTTTTAATCATTCAGTGGTCCACCCTTCCAGTGTTGAACATCTTGCTAAAGCTGAAATAAATGACATCTACTGCTCTCCCCTCATCCACAAATCTAGTCCTTTTATCATGCAATCAAGCTTGTCAGGCATGATTTACGCATAATCAATCTATTCTGACAGTTTCCAGTCACCTTCTCTCAGGTACCCAGAAATGTGTTCCAAAAAGACTCACTACTTGTTTTTTTTCTAGGGACCAAATGAGACTAAATGGCCTGTAGTTCTCCAGATCATCCAACTGGACTTTGAAGACAGGAGCAACATCTTTGCATTTTAAGTTGTCAATGTGAATGTTAAGTTCTTCTCTGCTAAGACCTTTCAAAGACGATAGAGAACATTACCTTTTGCTGCAGCCCATCACATCCCACACACTTGTGTGGGTCAAGTTTGCTACATCAATCCCTGACTCAATCTTTGTCCACTGTTAGTTCTCAACCTTGTACCTTTTCACTAATCACAGAAGCCTGGGAGACCTTACAAGAGAAGACTGGGCCAAACAAGAAACTGAGAACCCCAGCCTTATCTGTGTCTGCAGTCACTAAATCACATGTCCATCTGGCAACAGTCTTACATTTTCCTTGTGTACTGTTTTCTTGCAGATGTAGTGGTGGAAGCTCTTCTTGTTGTCCCATGTGGCATTTTGCCCATTCTTAAATAGGTTTTCCAGAGACTCAACCAGCAGCCTGGCTGAGGATCTCAGTTGTGTTCTGCAGTGGGGCCATTCAAGCCAGCTGGAAACAGCTGTGTCCAGCATGGGGTAGCCCCTGATCTCTTATCTCAGAGACCACCCCTGCAGCCCCCTGCTACCAACACCTGGACACCTGCAGACAATATACTTGGGTCCCTCCTTACCATCCCTTCCAGGACATGGCAGGAAGGTTACAAGTCTCTGTGAGAACTGGGACCTGTAGTACAAAGACTTCCACAGGTTTAGTTTAGTTTAAAGAAGACTTTGCCCGCTTTATTACCCTGATCAATGGGTGTGTAACACATTACTCCAGTCATGCAAACTGTCCCACTGTGTCAAAGTTACCCCAGCAATGTTGCAGTCTTGTGACTGCACATACAAGTCTGGGTTCTCCAACTTGTTTCCTCGGCTGCATGTACATACGCTCGAGGTGGGCCACTTTCACCCCTCCTCTGTCATTTTGGAAGTTGCTCTTATTCTTGTAATACACGCTATGGTTTCCACCCCATCCATTGTTTTTTCACCTTCTGTGGATTGTTAGCTTCCTTCCCTATTGTTCCTAATTTAAAGCTGTTGTCAGCAGGTTGCTACAAGCTGCAATTATAGTGCTATTGACAAAGTTTAAGCATTTTAATGCAGCACATAAAATTAAATTTCCTTAAAAAACAAGCTTCTCAATATTCTATAGTATATTAACTTTAAAAACAGTGCAATTGCCCAACACCTTGACCTGTGATTTTTACTGTTTATAAGCACAACCTGACATCGTGATGCTAGATTTAGTCCAAAAAGTTAGAGGACTGTATTTACAACCATAAAATAATTGTTCATTGATAGCAGTAAGCAAAATAAGATGAGTGACAAAAATGCACTTCCACTAGCATGAGTAAGGAGCCCTACCCACTCTCAATCCCTATTATGTGGTCCATGCACCTGCCCGTGAGCCTCATCATGTCTGTAGATGCAGCCAACATAGTGTTTTTCTATTATAGAAGACTCTGGATGTGTCTGTAAGACCTCCTGACTTGTCAACCACTGCTGCTAAGCCTCAGTGGTGTTCTCATAAGCCTCAGTACAGCTGACCTTAATCTTAAGGTCAGCAGCAGAAAGTCTTTAGTCTGTTTCTAAACTGCTTCAAGCTGGAGACAATATTGGCTAATCACCAATATGTCATGATTGTATGTTATGGCTTATTCTGCATGGCTTGGGAATGCTGCACTGACCAAAAAGCTGGAGGGACCCTCAGTCAGGCCCAATGCACACTTCGGTCAGAACTGATTTGTGCTTGGCTAGCTCACAGTATGAGCTGAACCAGACTGTAGGAAAATAATTATTTTCTTCACTCAAACATGTAGACAGGCCTTTTCCTTTCAGCTCCACATTGAAGAATGTGAGAAAAGTTCTTACAAGGTTCAAGGCTGTGGACCTGATTGCATCTTTGTTTCTTTCTAATGGAGTGCCTCATGCCCTGACAACCCTTTGGCTTTTACCAGTCTCCAAATGAGAATTTTCTTACCTGTTGTTGATCATGCTTTTAGTCTCATTGTTCCTTATAAACCGAGCTTGCTTGAAAACGCGTGGTGGAGTCCTTTTTGTAATTCTCTTTCTGGAGCCTCTGACCTGCAATGAAAAAAAAGACCCCTCCTAAACCAAAAATTCTGCCTAAGAAGGTACAATACCTTCAGTGAAACAAAGCGAATTGCAGACTGATTAACTGCTTTGCCCTCTGTGCTATAATTAGCCAGATTTCTTTGCTTACCCTACAGTGACCCGTCTGCCTAGTTTCTTCTAGCTGTTAACATCTCCTATTTGAAAGAAACAGAGTGTTGTACCCAGAGTAGTTTGCAGAAATATGCTGTCCATTCTTCCTCTCTTCTGACTGTCACCTTTACCCTACTGTGTGATTGAAATGCATAGATTGTAGGGTTAGGATACAGGGAAAGAGTTATAAAAGAGCAACATTTTCAAAGTGTTTTTAATTTTGTATTCTAAGTTTATATATAGATGATCTATCTTTTACAAATTTCTTAAAGGTCAGAAACTTCTGCATGGCAAATTTAAATTGAATATTTTCAAAATGGCCTTGGAACTTGTACTGGGTTGGCACAGCAAGGTATTAGCAGTGGGGGCATACAGGGGTGGCTTCTGTGAGAAGCTGCTAGAAGCTTCCCCTATGTCTGATGGAGGCAGTGGCAGCTGGCTCCAAGATAGACCCACTGCTGGCCAAAGCCATGCCCATCAGCCACGGTGGCAGTGCCTCCAGGATAACGAAGTGAGGGGCAGGGGAATCCTGTGCACCAGCAATTGCAGCCAGAGAAGAGAGGAGCGAGAGTTGTGCAGACACCCAGGTCAGTGCAGAAGGAGGGTCAGGAGGTGCTCTAGGCACCAGAACAGAGATTCCCCTGCCGCCCATGGTGGAGACCATGGTGAGAAGGCGGCTGTTCCCCTGCAGCCTGCATGAGTACTTGGTGGAGCAGATATCCACCTGTAGCCTGTGAAGGATGCCACACTGGATCAGGTGAGAGCTTGAAGTAGGCTGTGACCCCATGGGAAGCCCACGCTGGGGCAGGGTCCTGGCAGGACTTGTGGCCCCATGGAGAGAGGAGCCTAGGCTGGGGCAGGTTTGCTGGCAGGAGTTGTGACCCCACAGAGGACACACGCTGGAGCAGCCTGTTCCTGAAGGACTGCACCCTATAGAAGGGCCACAGGTAAACAACGCATGCTGGAGCAGTTGTAAAGAACTGTAGCCCATGGGAAGGACTTACATTGAAGATGTTAATGGAATACTGTCTTGCATGGGAGAGACCCCAGCTTGGAGCAGGGGCAGAGTGTGAGGAACCTCCCACTGAGGAGGAAGTAACAGCAGAAACAACATGTGATGAATTGACCATAACTCTCATTCCCCATCCCCTCCAGCTGCTAACAGGGAGGAGATAGAGAAAATTGGGAGTAAAGTTAAGTTTGGGAAGAAGGGAGGGGTGAGGGGAAGGTGTTTATGACTTGGTTATATTGTTCTATACCGTACTCTGATTTGTTTGGTAATAATTTAATTTTCCCCAAGTAGAGTCTGTTTTGCCTGTGACAGTCATTGCTGAGATCTCCCTGTCCTTATTTTAACCAGGAGCCTTTTGTTTTATTTTCTCTCCCCTGTCTAGCTGAGGAGGGAAGTGGTAGAGGGGCTTTGGTGGGTACCTGGCATCCAGTCAGGGTCAACTCAACACAGAAGTAAAGATCAGTGTTGCATGCATGTCAAAATTATACTAGTGGATTAGTTCTTAGTCAAGCCAGCTAGAGAGCTGAAGAAGGGAAAAACTGACATGCAGAATGATGACATTCTACCAAACTATAAGAAACCACAATTTTTTTTACTCTAAATGCTAATCTCTCTTTGATACAGCCTTATTGAAGGTGTTTATAGCAAGCAAAAATGAGATCTGCATAAGGAATCAACAATTAGGAGCAGGCACCTTCTGTGCATTCAAGGAAAAAAGTAATTTAAAAATAAAATTGTAAAATAATAGAAGAATTAATTTTGATAATTAATAGCATGCATAGATGAATTTTTGTTTCCTAACTGATTTGTTCTTGAGTATTTTCTTCTGTATAACCACTGCTGTGAGACATAAAAATAACCAAGGTGATTTACTTTGAATGTAGTGTTACTTCTGCTCTACTGCAATTATTTTCTAAGGAAAGGGATAAAATGAAAATGTTTATGATACTTGAATTAAAAAAAAAAAGAATCAAAGAAAAGCTTGGCTTTTACTGGCTAAGTGGTATTGAAATTCAGAAGAATAATTTACCAGATATAGCAGGGTGAAATTACAGGGGGTGAAAAAAACTTTACATTCATAAATCTGCAAATACATTAAATATGACAAATGGCAATATTGTTCAGCTCCACATGACACAGACAGTAAGTTTGGGAAATTTGGAAAGCAGGGATTCCAAAACATATATTTAAGTTATGTCTTCTCTTCTCCCTCCTTCCTTTCCCAGCTAGGTGCCTGTTTTTTAGTTTTTTATAACATTAATGGTAGATGTGCTGCAGAATGCAGATTTCCTCAGTTAAACTTAGAATTAAAAAGAAAACTTGGATTTTAGAACTTAACTTCCTGTACATTTGAGTCATATTCCCATTATTCCAATGAGGATTGATTTCTATTAAAATTCCAACCCATTTTAGTCTTTGTAATGAGCCTAAAATAGCTGCCAGCTTGCAGTGCTGGAATTAATGATAATTAAACGTAACACAAAATGTATTTCCATATTTTGTATTGCTTAAATGATTTCATCTCAGATGTAGTATGATTCTTTTTAGAGATGACTACTTCTATTTAATCTCTTTTCCAATTTTAATTTGAATTTCATATTGTTCCTGACTCTTTAATGAATATTTTGGGAGATGGCCATAGCGTTGTTAATTATACTGGAGCCTGAGTATAATTAATTCTTTTGGACCCAAAGTCAGCTAGTTAATCGATTTCTGATGAAACTGAAGATTAAACACAGATAGTTCACTTCTTCTTTCATTCATTTTATTTTTTCCCTCTTTGAATTTAATCAGATTACTTTAGGAGTCATTGCTGGCAAATCAATTTGTGGACACATTTGGGGTATTATTCAGATGTTAATAAATGGATGATCCACTCAGGCCAGTCACCTTTCTATCTTTTTTTTTTTTTTTTTTTTTTGCTTTTTATTTATTCATTTCTAAAGAAAAAACTTTCAGTTCTTTTCAGAAGATTTACTAGCATTATTTGTAATTCATATTTAAATTATTTTTAAAAGCTTATTAACAAAAGGTTCACTAAGTACCGAATAAAAAGGGATCCTCAAAACAGTTCTCTTAAGACCAGACAATTCACACAGCAAAGAGGTTGTAGTAGTATGAAAAGTAGTGTGGAAGACATTCCTCATATTAGTGAGGCATTAACTTATGTAGCTAAATTTGATTTTAGGGAATGGTCTGAAAAGGCTTAAATGGAAAAGATGAAAATATTTTAGTATGTGCAGGAGTTCCTGTCACTTTATATTTTTCTTTTGTTTTCTTTCCTTCCCACCCACCCCACACTCCCAAATGCTATAAATAATGGTATATTTTAATTTTTTTGACAGCAGGAAAACCCCTAAAGGCTGTAATGAGATAATAAAATAAGGGCAAGGAAGGAATTAAAAAGAACAGAAGGAGGACTTTCTTGTATTCAATGATAAAAACCTTCAACATTTTTCATTTATTACTTTACAGTTAGTAACAGATAGCTCTAGATTTCATACTCCAATGGCTCATGATCCAAGTATACTCTATTACTGTATTCAATATCCTTCTGTGAACAGACTTAAGACAGCTTTTAATGCTATTTCTTTATGAGTGAGTAAAATAAGAGCACAAGTGTGCTGGGTGATTCATTATATTTTCTGGAGAACTAGGGCCAACAGTGCAACATTTAACAATGATTACTTACATAATTTAAACCCTTCTGAACAAAATGTGTAAACATATAATTCATTTTCCTCAGCACTTGAGGATTTTATATGTTAAATTTATATTAATGAATAAAAGCCTAGGTATTGAATAAGAAACACTTTCTGTTTCTCAGATGAAGATCAGGTGTACAGCCTTTGTCAGCATTTCTACTGTTTAATATTCAGTGTTAAATGTTAAAAAAGACAAACTTCATCAATCTGTAGAAACTAAGACTTCACCAGTTTAAAAGCTACTCAGTTTCCTAATTAACGTTCTTATATTGTACTTTTGGCAACCTTTCTGCATATTGGTAGCTGTCAGTGGTTAACTTGAAGTTTTATTTCTACAACCATTACTTTTACATTTAAAATTAAGTAGTTTAGATAAAACTAACTGTTTGTAGTTTATCACAATATTAAGTCTTTTTAAGTTCAGACTTTTTTAGGGGAGATATGGGCAAGTATTAAATAGTCATTAAAATTTATAAATAAATAACTTTGAAACTTTACATCTAAAGTTTACCTTATAGAACTCCAGAGTGCTAGGTGAGAAATATACTTAGTCTCAAAGTTGTGACATGAAAAGAAGCCTAACAGAAGTAATGAGAGATGTTTTGACTTAATAATACCTCCACTGATTATGAAAAAAGGTTATCTTCAAGTTCTGCCCTGCTTTTGGAGATTATGAATAAAACCATCAATTGGTCCAGACCCAAAACAACTTACTCTTTAAATTTTCCTGTTGTCTCAGCTATCAGAACCTGGGAACGGAAGATGACAGTGTTAGAAGATAGCCTACCTCTTTATAACCTTTTATCCCTGAGGTACAAACAGGAGCAAGTAGATGATTCCATCTTCAGACTCATGAAGGACTGCACACTAAATCTTAGTATGTCATAGAATGGAAATTTAGTTCTGTGTCTCGAAACAAGCATGTACTTCCATAGTGTTTTGGTGCTTTGACTGGACACTGCTGTGGCCATTGTACTTAAGAAATATTAGAATATGAATGGAATATTAGATTTGCTTTTTTTGCTAGTAAAGTGGCAGGGAGATTTTTGATATATAATTTTTAGAAACATTTTCCTTTATTGCAGAAGTTTGTATGATCAGAAAGATAGTGACTTCCCTGATTTTTTTTAAGTTTGAAAAACCTGTATGATTTCTATTTATATTATTCCAGAATTGCAATAATTGTAACTCAGCCAATCATTTAATATTCAGAATAAAAAACAAAAACAAAAACAAAAAAAAAACCCTCAAAAAAACCACACATTGACAGGAAAGCCTATTCAAGAGAGTGAATTTTATGTTTTGTGTGCTTTTTTTTTTAGTGGCTAACACTTCTGTTCATGTTTCCTGTGGAAGTAATGAGAATCAAGGAGACACACTGTAAGTGTTGTTAAATTCACATTTGTAGTGACATTTAAAGCTAAGAGTTAGGAGATGTGAATTTCCATAAAGCTTTGCTTTTGAAGCTACTCTTACATTACCCAGCTAGAAATGGACAGCTGATTATATGCATGGAGTTACTGGATGTTAAGAGAAACAGCAGAATGTCATACTAACTAAATTTTTGCCTTCCTTTCCCTTTCCAAAGTTTCAGCCTATGGCAGTGTGGTTTGATCATTTTATATGGATACCTGGACTCAGATGGACAGCTGACCATATTAGTGAACCTAATATTTCAGAAGTACCCAATTAGTATTCAGTGGAACAGTGTCTTTTCTATTTCTGTATTTGGCTTTTAATATGTATTTACCTAGCTAAAGTACATGGAAATAATAGGAGGATCTGTTGAGTTGCAGGTTTTCCCTTTTTAATAAAATAAT
The DNA here is from genome assembly GCF_023638135.1 of Falco biarmicus. NCBI lineage: Eukaryota > Metazoa > Chordata > Aves > Falconiformes > Falconidae > Falco > Falco biarmicus. The sequence continues at coordinate 64,857,345 of NC_079290.1, forward strand.
CAAATTCAATAAGACTACTTTTAATATAATCAAAACTAATTCTCAACTTTATGTAGAAAATATCAAAAAATAATTTCATGTGGTATATTTACACCTTTCATAAGAGCAACATGAGAAATCACTGTTAATTCTAGCAAATATAATCAAAGGACACTAAATAGCCTGCTGCAGTGAATGGCCACAATGCAGACTGCAATAAAGCAATACTGTTAAGACTCAGAAACAAAGGACAGCCCCATGTGCTGGCACTCCATCTTTCCACGGCTGCATTCCATTGATTTATCTTTCTAAATGTAATTATAGTTATGCTGATAATGATGATGATGATAGCGGTGATAACAATAACAGCTGGTGTGGTAGAAGTTACTGCAAGCAAAATTAGTTTCATTCATTTGAAAAATAATCTGATCCATCAAACTGCTGGATATTGCTAAATGAAGCTATTGATTACAGTATGTGCCAGAAGACTAGAACAAAAGAATTGCAAAATTTTGTGTTGAAATTGCTGAGAATGACTCCAGATTTTTCAGCTACTTCTGTTGCCTACAGCCAGCTTCAGATTTTGTTACATTCAAGGTCAGTGCTACAAATCAGAATATGTGCAGTGAACCTTAGTTTTGCTTGCTGGCTTGTTCTGGTTTTAACAGATGCCAAGTATAGTCAAAAATCTATCTAAAAATAAAATCATATTGCTTTGTCTTTAATTTGTGCTTTGTTTCTTCCCTGTAAATAGATTATGATTATTTAATTAGTTTATTGTGTTATTTTTATTATTACTATTATTATAACTAGTATTTCATACCAAAGAGAATTATTTCAGGGTTTCTGTCCTAATTTTCAACTTTTCCATAGGATTGGACTTAGATATGTAAAAAAGATTATGAACACATTTTCTTATGTAAAACTACACTTCCAGCTGGCTACAAAAGTGGATAAGGAGAGGGGGGAAACCCACAAAAAAACTGAAACAACAACAATGAACAAGTAAAAATACAAACCAAACCAAAACAGAATCCAGGCATAAGAACACATTCTCAGAGGAGTAAAAATTATGAGCTCTGAAGTTTGACTTTGGAGACTGCATGTTTTCTGTTTGCTACACAAGTGTATGACAGCTGTTTCTTACCATTTGTCAAAAGGTAAAGTGCCAAGATAATAGGATTATTATTACTATTAATAGCACTACTAATAATAATGATACTTTTTCCAACTCTAACTTTACCAGTCCTCCATCTTCAGTATTGGTCCTTCAGCAAGAGTTCTTTCCTAAGCTTAGTTCTTTATCAACATCACTCTACATTTTTCCCCTTTAATTAGATTCCTTCTTCAGTTGTTGGAAACTGAAGTAATTTCAAAGACAAAGGTTCCTTATTAAAAGTTATTTTCACTGAAAGGTTAAGCTGAAGGAAGAGCATGATTCCATAATGTTGTAAGCAATCTCACTTCAAAGAGAAGAAATTGTCTAAAAATCCAGTACCTTCTCTCAGAATCACTGAGATTCAAACTATGACCATCCAGAAACCCAGAAATCATTCTATGGGCATAACTTTGAACTCCCTGATCCCAGCCTCCCTGAATCAGAGGGCTTCTTGGTTGCTCTTATTCTTTGGATCTTTTTGGAGTGGACTACTTTCAGCATTCATTTAATCACAAAACCCCCCTTCACAGAGACAGAAAATGAGTCCTACTAAAAGATGAGATTATAGCCTAGAGAAGAGAGTAGTATCCTGGAGGCAGCTATCTCTCCAGGCTAGACTGCACCATGAGTCAGATAGTGATTACATAAATGACCACACATGTTGCTTAAAAGAAAGCTGTTGAAACATTTCCAGAGCTGAAGTTCTGAGCCCTGCATCACAACACTTTAAAGATATCCCTGTTGAAAGCAGAGTAAGAAGTTCAGGCTAGACCTTACTCTTCCCCTAGATGGCTCCCTTATTAACACGTAGGGATTTTGGGGGGCAGTAAATTCTTTGTGCTCACTGCATACAAAATCTAGCAGTGCTAAGGTCTGCCTGATACAGCCATTATCCTGCAGAAAATCCTTAACATTCTGATAGAATGAAGTTGTATTTCACTGAGGACCATGTTTAGAAGCCAGTATAGGCTCATTAATGAAACACTTTTTTTTTACAAAATTTATTCTTTATCTGAACACATTTTAAAGCTAGATGTTGTTCAAAAAATAAAATATTGTAGAGATCATGGCCATTTCTTGCAGAAAACTTACCAAACATCTGTCTCCACCCTAATCTAATTGCTAAGGAAATATTTAATGAGAGAAAGTAGGATGGTGATGTATAAAGAAATCCATTTCCATGTGATATGTGAATGTGTGTATTTAATTTTTATAAGGATAAATATTGAACACCTGATGCTTCACAAAATTAATTGTCTGATGCTGGATAGATCAGCTAATATCATTATGGAAATATTCTGAGTGATACACTTGCAATTGCCATGCATATTGCAATAAGGCAGTGCAGTGGGAACTCTTATTTGCCATGGCAACCATTAATTGGATATGCAGAAGGTAGTGTTTTACTTTAAATAAATCTGACTGGGTCAGCATTGGATGTTTCAAATAAATGATTTATATTTTACACAATTTTCCACATATTTTCTCTTTTTGAATTAGTTTTTTCTTCATATCTATGTATTCCTCTGAAAGGAATGGGATAAAATTGAGTGGAACCCTGGGACAAATTGTTTTATGTTTATTTTTGTGAATGCACATTTTGTATTTCTAAGTCTGACAAATAAAAGCTGATTGTAATTACATTTGTGTTCCTGCCATGTGTTCTCAGGCCTCTTTCTCTGTTGTTTCTTTCTCATGTGACTATTATTATGGTTCAAATAGCTGTTTTGCATAAATCATTTCCATAAAATTGTATAGTTGTTTTTGATTTACAGAGAGTTTGACATAGGAGACAGTCTTTTTATGTTATCAGACTTGTATTTTGATTAAAATACATTGGGAAGTATACATGCAAAATTAACTTCCAAATAAATGAATCCTAAACATGTACTCAGAGAGAAATTAATAAAATCTGAACACAATAGATATTTCAAGGCAGGGAAGTGTGAAGTGCAAAGAGAAGACTGCTCTGAGTTATACATTCCGAAGCTATGGCATATTCACTAATAATTTTTTAGAAAGAACCTGACTATTTTTATGTTGAGCCATGTTCTCAAACCACTGCTTTTTGGTTGCTTGTGTTGTCATAATTAAAGACAGATGCAATTCTGAAGACATTTATGAATGTGATTCATTTTAGGCAAGTGAGTAGTCATGCATAAGTCAAGGAAAACAACTGTAGTATTGAAATCCATATTATTTTCTTGCTTATCTGTGAAGGGTTTTGATGACATTAATGAGTCAATATTCATATTCTTCCACAATATATTAATATTTTCCTTGTTTAGGAAGGCATCTTAATTCAATAAAGGACAAAAACATCTCCCCAGTAATAGCCAGTGAAGATACTGATGCCTCAAAGTTAGGTCCACAAGACTTCCCCTTGGAGGGTAGTCCAGGACTTTGTCAGAACTCTGGGCATGTCACTGCTCACAGGCCTGAACCCAGCCCCAGAACAGCACCTAGAACAGTCCAAGTGCAAAGCACTGGGGGACAATCAAATGAGCACTCTAGGTTGGGGAAGACTTATCTATAATGCACCATACCCCTGAATAATTTCTTGAATGTGTCCCAACCACCTGCAGCCTTTGTTTTAAAGGTCTGATAAATGTTGGGGGGTTTTGTTGCCTTGTTTTTCTAAGTAAAACTATTGAGGTGTTACTTTTATATATATATATATATATATAATAATTTTGTGAGTAAATAAGTCTTCCAGAAGTGGTTCTTGGGCCTTTGCTTACCTGATAGAAACCAGCAGAGGAGAGAATAGGTCATCATATATTCCTCTTGAGGTTACTCTGTAGTTTTTCTGTGGAAACCACACCACCTTCTAACCAATCAATAGACTGCTATATAAAAAGTATGTTTCCTTCTTTGTGCATGTATACATCAATCTTATGCAATGCAGCATTGATCCAATACTATCAACAATGCTCTGAGAATGTCTATTGGATTGGACATCTCAGAAAATACAGGCTGTGAAATTTATATTTAGCATTTAATTTCCTTATTTCTTGATCTTAGGCTGATGGCTCCTTGGAAAAAAAGATTCTAACAAGCATTTGAATGCATAGGGATTTATGTGCTCTCCAGATCCTTTCCTGACTCAGGGTCATAGTATTTTCATATCCTGAGTAAAAATCCCTGTAACTGTATGAACTTTGAATAGAAAACATAGTATCTTTTCCTTTTATCTTTTCTAATATCTTTGGATTAGATATTAATATCTTTTTATCTTTTTCTAATATCTTTAGATAGATACTAGTTTACAGATCAAGAAAATACTTAAAGTAATTTAGTCTTGGTATGCCAGAAACTGTTTATGACATTTTTATTCTAAGCATAATGAGGATGCATTAACTTTAATTGAAGTCATCACTAAGATGTGTTGAGCTGAAATGATGCAGAGCTACAGCAGTCAAAAAGTCATGATGGTGACACAAAAATTTCTGGTTTTAAGCTATCCTGTCATGCAGACAGTTATAACTGAATCCATCTGAAAAAGTAAGCATAACCTTGTGAATTATTCCATTACATTAACCCTGAATTATCCCTTTTGGTCCATGATAAAGAAAATAACATCAAGGATTGTTATCAAAGGAGTGAGCAGGTTTAATTAGCAAAGGAAATTGTTAACAAGTGAAATATTTCATATGAACATGTTCAGTCAATGCAACATATCTTATTTATATTGTATTTAATGTAAATTAATCTATTCCTGAGAAATTCTCCATGTTTGAATATTTGGATTTTTTCCATCAAAGTTTCCTACTTTTTCCTCCAGGTTTTCTTGAGCTGATTATTGAGGGATTTAAATACATGGCCCAGCCTGTATTATATTGGATATTTACAAATCAAAAATTTCAGAATTAGTGTACGGGTGGTTGCCTGGCTTACATATAAACAATCAGATCATCAGCAACAAGAGTTCAGCATAACTGTGTTCTAGCATAGAGCAAAGGGTGCCAGTGCTCAGTTTACACCAAAGTCCTTAACCAATATGGTATAATTTTCCATATTTATTGGGCCTGAAGACTCATACTTTTTAATAACAGTGCAATGTGAGCCAAGATTGTAGTGGTTATGTTAAAGAGGCCTCCCATGTAAATGATGAGTACGATTGATCTCTTGATTTTTTCCTTCAGTTTTAAATATTTTAGGAAGGGTACAGATGTGTTCTTGCTTATTCCCTGGTCCATATCTTTAAAAAAAAATGTGCTCTGGAAAAAAAGGAAGAAAAAAGGCAAAAAGAAAGGTTTTGTTAAGGTATTTTTAATGTAATAGTTAAACAAAAATGTATCTGATCCATTTGCCAGCTCTTTTTTTCTGTGTGGGGGGTTATTGCTGCCATCCAGGCAGCAATCATTTCACAGAATGTGACGTGACTTCTTTAGAATTCAATTATGTTTTCTCTCATGTCAGACAACTTTAAATGATCATTTGAATTTTGGTCCCTTGACATCAGTAATAGTTACAATTCATAGCAGATGACTCCTCAGATGTCAAGAGCTTGGGACAATGGAGAAAAACCTTTTTATTTTTCATGTAGATAACAAATGACAACCAGGATGATTCAGCAGTGCCTGTTACAGTGGAAGTAATCTTTATTATTTTAATTTCTGCATAAAAAGATACTCAGAAGTTTGATTGTGCACTCATTCATTTTAAAAGGCAGAAGTCTGCATGACAGGTAAGTTGGTGACTGGTTTTCTTCAGTGAGGGACCACGTCCTGCATGGGCGTCCACATAAATCCTTCTTTTCTACCTTCCTTTGTCTGGGCTTTTGGTTGCATCAGTGACTGATACCTTTACTACACTTCCAAAGACAGGGACCTTCACATTGACTGTCCCTCTTTCATCAGGTTTATTTGGTTATGGTGTTGACTTTCTCACCCACTGTCTTGTAGGAGTTGATGCATAGTTGCTAGCTAGAGCTTTTTGAAGTTATTTAGCCAACAGGTGGGAGAAGGGAAAAGACTATAAAGGAATGAATAAATTTGTCTCCTTGGTGAATGAGGGTGTGCAAATTTACTTAAAAAATGAAATCTAGACATCTGGTTAAATTTCCATCTAGAGATAGTGGGAAATTCTATAGAAGTACTGACCAAGTGGGGTTTTTTCCCCCCTTTTTGTTTTCCTTCTTTACCTTTGCTTTACCTGTCTACAAATTATGAAAATTTCTTTATCATAAAAATCTTGCTACAGTCATGTTTGCCTACTTCATTTCTACGTTAATGATCTACACAGGATAGATATTGAATTTTTAATAAATATAACTGTTCAGATTTGGAAAGGTTGGTTATTAGCTGCTGCAATTTATTAAGGGGATTATACCTGTAATCTTTCATCCACACTGATATAAATTAGTTTCTGCATAGCTTTTACAAGCTAACTGTTTTTGACCCAGTTCTCCTGGAAGTGTTTTTCACAAGATACAGTGTTAAAATTAATACAATTTTTGGTACATTGCTTGTTTCTTTTAATGGAGGTAATGACAGGATCTCCTTTTCAGAGATACTTTCCCTTAGTCATTAGCATCCTCAATCTGTGCATCTTTAGGACATTTTGCAAAACCCATATATTTTCCATGAATATAAAAAAAAAAAAAAATGGGAGGATTTGTTTTCTTTTCATGGTGATTATTTGCCAATATAGATATTATTATGCCTATATCATGCATTTGTGATGTAATTAAATTCTCCTTTATAAATGGTTTTCAGAACTTCATAGAACTAAGCAAGTTGTCTCAGCCACACCGTGTACATGGCTATGAATATACCTGTTAAATCGTGGTACTCATTACTTGGAATGCCTTATTAAAAATACGTGGTTTAACATACATCTTGGACCTCAAGTTGTTCAGATATAAAACTGAAAGTGAGCAGTCATCTATCAAAACAAAAATTATTGTAGATTTCTAAAAGTCCATTGTTGGTTTTCTCAGTGAGTATTCGTAGTACCAGAGTATGTAAGGACTTCCAGATATATCTGGAATGTGGGGTTGTTCTGTTTACAGATCTCCACAAGAATCATCCTCAAATTTGTTTTTGAAGACTTTATTAAATTATTTTTAATAAAATTTATTAAGTTCATTGTGTGCATTTGAATTATTGTGCCATGTACAACAGCCCAAACCAGAATGTTTCTGCAAATTGTATACTTTTAGGTCCAGAATTCATTGCCAGTAGAATAAGTTTTTGATTTAGCAGTTTAAACACAATCAAGTATTGCAATATACAAAACAAATCATCTAGCTCTAGAAGCAAAGCTTACAATGAACAGTGCTTACAGAAATGAAATTTGCAGCCTTTTGAAGAACTAGGAACTGAAAAAGAGTTATTGCAGTGCTGTGGTTTCTCTGTTTTCAAATTGTGGTGTTCAAAAGTAGTTACATAGGTGTCATCTGTAGAGAAAAAAAATACTCAAAAATGCCCATTTTGGAATACTTGGAGGTCTCAACAGTATAAGGGGAAAGAAAGTATAAATTATTAAACATACATGAACACTTCCCAAGCACTAAGATGCCTTTGTACTGTACGTATTGCTATATTTCATTTTTTTAAAATAAATTTCACAGAATAATTTTGGTTATAAGAGCCCTTAGAGGTCCATCTGGTACAACCTCCTGATCAGCTCTTATCTAATTTAATGTTAGATCATTAGTCATTAGATTTGTTTGGTTGCTTTTTGGTTGGTTTTTGGGTTTTGTTTTTTTTTTAAACATCCCACTAGATTTTTTCTTGCAGTTGTGTCCTTGCTTTTCTCCCTTTCACTGTGCACCTCTCAGAGGAATTTAGCTTGGCCTTCTCTATATTCTCCCATTAGATTCCTGATGAAACAGTGAAATCCCCTCAGCTTTCTCCAAAATGAACAAACCCAGCTGGCAGCCTCTCCTGTTACGCCTTATGTTTCTGCCCCTAATTATCTTGGTGACCCTCTACTGGATTTGCTGTCCTCTGCTGAGCTTGCTCTAGTCAATATGCTTCCAGTACTAGGGAACCCAGATTTAGACAGGTTAATACAAAACAAAACAAACCCATATAGATTTGCTTAGCGCACATTCACGAGGTGTAGAAAAATATGATTATTCTCCCTGAAATAGGCAATGATGATCTAATTTGTCAAGTAGTAAACATGAACAGATGGCTAAGCACTACACTGGCTGATGTTGCTGGATGGATTTCTTTATACCTATTCTCAGTTGCAAATCTCTAGCGCCAATTTTGGATGCAAAGTAAACAGGAGGCCATCATCAAAGTATTTAACTGAATCCAATTAAAGAATTCCTACTATTGAAGTTTTCCAGTAGTTCTTACATTGAAATAGTTAAACTGGACAATATCTATGCAATATATAAGTAGTAAAACTTCTCTGTAGATAAAGGATAACTTTTATATCTCCTTCTCCAAAATAGTATTCTATTTTTTTTTTTTCTAATTAATATCAAATACCCACAAAAGAATGTAAAAAGCTGAAAAGTATGTTTCCCATTACAGTTTGCCTATACTTTTACAGATCACTGCATACTCAGATTTGGCAAAGTTTATAGTAGAATCTTTGTGTAAGAAGCTTAAAAAGACTTTCCAGAATATTTAGTCAAAAATTGTATTCACCTGAAGCTTTTCTGAACTTCTTGAATCAGCAAATTAAATTATTTTTCACGCAAAAAAGCTCATTAATTTTTATTTTTAGTACCTTTTATTTTTTGCATCCCCTGGCCACAGATATCATGAAAACAAATATTCTCCAGTAAAGAAACCTTTGGCTTTCATTATTATAAAGAAAAAAAAAAAAACCACCAAAAAAACCCCACACCAAACAAAAAAAAACCAGAATGGGAAAGGTAGTTCAAATAACTTATTTGAACTGATACTCTCAAGACAGAATATTGGGCCACAGTGATCTTTCTTACTTCCCTAAATTCAAACAGCTCTCATTCTTATTCTCTTCACCCTCAAAGCCAACAGCACTTAAATCAGTAATCCTCCTTAAACACTTGAAGTCTGCTACTAACGCAGTACTTTAATGATCTTCATAGCAGTATTCTCTTCCAGTGCATTTTGCTATACAAAATGAGAAATGAAACTGTCCACTTACAAATATTTTTTTTATTGAGAGTCCCTGTAAAAATATCTATATTTCTGAAAAATAAAACCAACCAACATTCTTATTGAAACAAAGTAGCACAGATTTTTTTATTATTTTCTCATTGGCAGTGTAACAAAACATTTTAAAACCTTCATATTATCAAATAATTACACAACACTTAAATATACAATTTAAATGATCATTTATGTATGATGTTGATGAGAGAATGCTATTTGTAAATTGTGCTTATAAAGTTTTAACTATCTTCTCCATATGGAAGCTGAATTTGAAGCTTACTTTTTAAAATAAAAATATTTTTCTCTGTTCAAAAGACTATGGATATTGTTACAGGGGAAGCAAAAGGAAAAAATCAAACATAATAAAATGCGCAATAGAATCCTTCACACCCTGGCTAGAGGTGTCCACATTCTGCATTTATCAAAACAACTAACTAAATAAATCAAACAAACAAAACAAAAGAAAAAAATTCTGAAGGTCTCTGTTATTTAAAATTCTACTAGCAAGTGTGAAAAATTCCAATTCATTTGGCCGTTCTCAGCTGTTGGCACATTCAGAGCAATATTTAGCAGGCTTCCAGCTATCTATGGTCAAGAGATCTGGAGAATTAGAAATAATTCCTTTTAGCTGATTAGTTGCTATACATAAGCAAACGGTGTTTGCATAAAATATATTGTTCTTTTCACAGTTTTCATTGTAATTATATTCTATCCTTGTGCCTTTATCGCACCTCTTCACATCATGTTATACCATGTCCTACCCACATACATGCTGTGACAAGGCCAAACTGTGTGATGAAATGTAACCCAGAGTCGGGGACAGCAATAAAAAAATATTCTTGCCTCCTTCCTCCTACAAGGTAACCTCTATGGACATTACTGGTAAATCTTATATCTAGGAACAGAAATAAGCCTTGTTCCCATTTGGCCTAGTTTTAACCAGGATTTAGATTCAATGTCAGAATAAAATCCAAAACTGAATTACTCTTGTCAGACTGATGGACATCTACAGAGGCATCATGATTATGCACGATCTTTCACCACTATAAGCTATTTAAGAATTGAACAAAGAGAAAAGAGGTATTTCAAAGCTATTTGAAATAACACAGTTTTTCCAGTTCTTCTCTCAGTAACACCTATTGACCCAATACATCTGTTTACCAAATGCATAAATTCAGATTTACATTTTTCACATTCTCTTGATTTTTGTTTGGAGTTTTTGTTTGTAGGTTTCCTTGTATGTTTGCTTTCCCCTATTCATAATAATTCTATGAATAGACTAATTGTGTCGGCTGATACAATGTTTTGGGACAATAAAAAGGAAACTAATAATTTTTACCCTGGCTGATTTATTACAATGGAAAGAGAATGCATCAGAGAAAGAAAATAGGAAAGAAAATATTAGGAAATTTGGTGCATATAAAGTGCATATAAACAGATTGTCTAGTTATTTTAAGTTGCAACACCCCCACACTCCCCACATGCCCACACTCACCTAGATATTTTAAGTATTCTGAGGAAAACAAGATACAGCAAAACTAAAACTCAATGATTAATTTTTTTTTTTTTTTACTTGGAAAATGATTATTTTCTACTGTATTATAAATCTGTCAGCTTTTCTCATTATCAAGATACTCAAAATATTGCTTAATTATTTTTTTTAAGATAGTATAGAAGTTTGTTTATTTTTTTTATTCTTTAGCAGCAGCAGTACCTGTAGCCACTCGATTCAGTGTTCCTACTGTGCACTACTCAAAATTTTGTATCTAGCATTGTTTATACAATTTGCATTAAACTGTAACAGAATAAGAAATTGGATTTGTTGGATTTGAAATTTCTCAGAGTGAGGAGAGCTCTTATCAATTTTGCTTACAGGTCAAGTTAAATTCCTTGCAAGCAATATGGGATTTAAAGATTTAATTATTGCTTATCTGTATTCTGGTGGGGTGATGTTAGACAGTTTACAAGTCTCTAGTGGGATTTAGTTTCCATTGCTTGCCTCAATCCAGTGGAAATACACCCAGTAACTTCAGTGTCCTTTATATCACGTATTTAATGAATAAAATAAGACCCCAGACAATCTTGTAGGGTTTTGTTTGTTTCTTTCTACCTTTCTTTTTTCTCAACCTTCCTCCACCCCACCCCCCCCTCTTTCCAGCAGAATCAGTGGGGAATAGAAATATGTTTGTGGGTTTTGTTGAAGAAACATCTCCTTGCCTTTTTTCCTGTTATTTAGAAGAAAGAACAAGGCACAGTTATTTAGTCTCATTTCTCTTAGAATGTGAACTTTAAGTCTGGGTGCTAAAACTTTTTGCCAGTGAGTTCTATGACTTGCTCCTATAAAAAATATTGTTTATTCAGCTTGCACTTCCAAGTTCCAAAAGCTTTGTATAGATAATTGCATTCTATGCGCAGTTGTGAGCATGGCAATAAGCAATCAGTCAATTTCATTACTGTGAGGGTGATACTGTCAGGGCTATACCCAATGTCATTTGCTTCCTTGCAACACATGCACAACACACTCCAAGTTCCAGTGTTTTCCTGTTATTACATTTTAAATCATACAGCTAACAATAGCTTTACAGTGACTTGGAAGCATGTCTGCTATGAATACAAATATCAAGAGATTAATAATTTTGTTTAAAAAGAAGAACTTTGATTTGTAATGGGATAACCAAGTTGGAAAATGCAACCTTGTTCCTTTCACCAGTAATAAAATAATAATAATAATAACAATTTTATTATAAAATATTGTAAAAATAAATTATATGCCTATGGTCACAACATTGTCTTCCTCTGTTATGTCTATCGTCAAAAAAAAAAAAAAAAAGGCAAGAAAGTAATGGTTAGAAGTTTTTCTTTTTTAATAATGATACATCTCTTTATTTTTAATGGGTTTAAACAAAGAAACCCAGGACGCTTACTTAGAAATTTATCTTTGACACAATGCCACAAATGTAAAAAATATTCCTTTTAATGACCTGAAAAGAATAGCACTAGATAATACAGTTTCCCAGATCTCACATTTGTAGAGTGCTATGCTTATCTGTTGACACAAAGCTGGTATAAAAGTACTTTCCCTTGCCTGTGGGATTTTTCCCCAAAGAAAGGGCAATCCTGAAATGGCAGAAAGCCACCAGAATAATTCCTGCTATTTTTCTCAGCAAAAAAAGGTGGAGGCATACCTTAGTTTATTCTAAGGAATAAGGTTGCTGTCCTTGTGTTTGCAACATTAGAGATAAAAGACACTAAACAAAATGTGTGGAACTTTATATATTTTCATGCTGTATTATTGTGACAGTCCTTTTTCTGCAATGTTAAGGACAATATCTCAGTCATGGACTGATTGGCTGTATATATATACACATTTAAAGATAAATAGAGGCAGTCAGGAACTTACTGTAAAACATTTTGCTTAGTACATTTGGTACAGAGTCAAGATGAACTGTGAAAATATTCTGTTTGAATATTCACTTGATACCCACACTTCCCCTGAAGAGGGGAATCCATAATTTAAAAAACCTGTCTTTGAATCTCAGTTTGGAATAGGAATTTGATGTGGAGTCTCCAGTATGCTCTGACCATAATATGAACAGTTTTTGTAGACTATTTATATCTTAGTCTTCCAGTCTGATAAGAACTCAACAGTCAGTTCTCTTCTATTCTCTTGAATATCAGAATTACAAGACTCAATTATCTTTCTTGTAATGACTATCTAGTCCTATGTATATCTAAACCTTTTGGTACAAACCATAAAAGTTCCAGTATTGCTAGACTGGGTGCTCATAATACATGATTGCTGGTTACTCTCTTGGTTTTTCACAGATAAAAGTTCAATTTTTATTGTACTAGGGCTTTTGAAAAGAGCTCTCTGAATTTATAATAAAGTATCTTACCAGATAAGCATGTCTTTGCAGTGGCAGAAATATTTCTTTCTCACATTTTTTAGTGGAAAAAAAAAAGAAGGAAAATCCTTATTTTTCTCCCAATTCAAATGGGAAAAAAAAATTGAATGTTAAAATGTATCATTAGGGCAAAAGAGACTCTGGGTTTTTTTCTTTAAGACCATTTTTTTCTGCTCAATACATGCATGCATATACATGGATTCCAAATGCATGTTTTGGTAAAGATGCTATTTTCTCTTTTTTCCCTAGAGCAACACATATTTTAGTCCCTTTGTCAAAATATATATTCTGATGTTATATTGTATTTCCTTTATACAAATATATATGCATGTACTTCAGCGGGGAGTTCTTCAGTGCATGATACCTCTATATGTCCCATGTCTCATAAAACTTGTCAAGGAGGAAATTTTTCTGAAAGTCACATGTTATGGAAATGCTACTGTAGCTGAGTCATAATGGAGTCACTATGATTACAGCAGTTTATATAGAAGAAAATATTGTTCTTGTTTGGACGAAGAAAAATGTTTTTCAGCACTTGAAAACACTATTAGTACTATGGACAGATGTTTTCTTAAATATATATTGCTCATTTTTAAGAAAATACAACTGACTTAAAGAAAGTGAAGGAATTAGTGCCTGCCTTCTTGATATTATCATAAAGATGAGTGCTGAATGTAAACCCTAAGGTTGTTCTTTATGTTACTGACAGTGACACAGAAACAATGATTAAGAGCCAAAGAAAAAATATTCTGCCATCCATTTCTCCACCTTTTAAGGAAGGAAAGGAAATTACTTAGTAAAATGGTTATTCTAGTGATATTTATACTTTGCACCGAATGTCAAAGATATAAAACCAAAAAGATACAAGGCTAAATGCTGCATTAGGTATCCTCCTACAAAAATCACAGTCTTAAAGCTTTCTCAGCATTCATATCTGCTGAAGCTCATCTTTTGCTTTCTGTTAGTTTCTGTCTGGCAAGAATTTGAAGAGAAATTATCTGGATAAAGCCTCCAGTTCTATACAATCAACAGTCCCAGATAGTTCTTTGTTGATGTCCCCACTCTAACTCCAAGCCACCTGTAGTTTCCTGCCTGTTCCCACTGGCAAGGCAATTCCAGGAGCTGGAGAGTTCAGAGATCTGCTAAATCAGGAACTGAAGAATGAACTAAATTCTGTTATTTCAGAAAATAAATTATTCCACAGGAGACAATCTGGGTAGTATGGAATTTGATATTGTTGGGTGAAGAAACATAAACTTCAAACTGTCTTGCTTCTCATCAGCATAGCTAGCAAAGATCACAGGGCCAGCCTATTTACAACCACAGCTTGCTGGTGGAAATGCTATCATGGTAACACTGATAAAGGACTGAGGGATGCTGAGCCAAGAAGTGATGCACAAAACATTGATAGATCTAGTTGTGAATAGAACACTCAAAATGAATTTATTTTAAAGTGTGTGAGTGGGGATATAGCTTTGCAAATATAGAGGTTATCTAGGAAATTTTACTTCTTTCATCAGCTGAAGCAGAAACCATGACATATTCCTGACTTTAAACAATGGGCAACTTTTCACTGGGCTGGTTGTGCATAAATAAGAGACAATTACAAGTAAGTACCATTTTTATCTGCATGGATATCCTGATCCTGATAATTTTAATCAGCTCCTAAATTTTTCATTTCAGAAAAAGAAATAAAAGTTGTTCAACATTTCAGTTAATTAGAACTGGTTTGAAACCAAAATCGACACTGATCTTTGGAAAATTTAAATAAGGTCTGAACTGTGTCTACCATCTTTACACATATGAAAAAAATTGTTTAAAAAACATCGAAAGTATCAGAGAGGAAGGAAAGTATATTTCATATGACAAGTAAGAATGTCTCAGATTCTGTAATCAAGCAAATATGAGTTGTGGCAAGCTCAGTCAGAACAATGCAGGCAACGAGGAGAAAGGCAACTCAGCAAGAAATAACCTGAATGATTGAAAACCTACTAACAATTTTCTACGACTAAATAGAAACTTGCCAGTAAGACAGAGCACATATGTAGCACTACAGAGAAAAATTGAATGTTCCCTTTTGTACAAGCCCTGCCAGATTAGCTGTGAGTAAAAGCTGTTAAACTAGCAATTTGTGCAGTTAGGACATTTTTCCATGGCTATCTTGAGACATCACAGAGTTTAGTCTGAGAGAATCATTGCCACACTTTTCTGGTTGAAGTTGCTCTTTTCTTACCCCACCTTGACTTCATTTCTTTCTTCTGTATTTTAAATTCAGATTTCAAATTTACACTGATGAAAGTAGAAGAAAATAATGTGTAGATATCATTAGTTATACCTGTCAAAAATGCTGCTGTGTATAACCGCAGTGAAGGAGCCAGTAGAGGATGGGTCTCAGCCTGTCTTTCCCAGTCCTCCTAAATCACTTTGCTGGTGCCACCTTTTACTCAAAATGTCTCTGGGGCACTGAAAACAATTTTTATGTTTTCTTAGCACAGTCTGGTTTTGTGATTTGCCTTTTCATTGTTTTCCAGTTACTCCATTTTTCTTCTTTCTTCATCTCTACAATCAGTTTTATCTGGTTCACAAGGTTGCTCACCAGTAGCCATCATTGCTTGACCACTACAATTTGCATTTACAGACTGGTACCTCCTGATGTTATCCTGTGTCTGCACTTTTCCCTATCACATCTCACCCTGGAGTAGGAAATTCAATTCTGTGCAAAAGAACTACTTGTTCTATCTATACACCAAACCCACACCAAAATAAATATTGGCAATACAACCTGACTACAGGTAACTGCTATCCCAGCTGAACAAGCTTGAAAGCAGCTCAGGCCAAAACAAGCCCAGACAAGTCCCAAGACCCTGCACTGTTAGGTCAGGCTGTGGCCTTTTTACTGTTACTGTACTAGTATCAAACCTGTCATGAGACTGAAAACATAGCTAAGAAACCAAACGAATACCCGGGCCATTGTCCTGCATACTATTATTTGCTCGCATGGTTCTAATCTGGCTAATACCTGGGAATGATTATATGGGATACAGCTACTGCATGAACTGTAGTTTCATATATCCATTTCCAGGCCTCGATTAAGAGGCCAGGAGAGGTTGGTTTGGAAAGAAATTGAAAGAATTACCGTAAGTAAAGGGAGTTGTGTTGGGAGTGTGCTAAATTTAGGAATATAATACATTCAAGTGGTAGATAGTTGTTGCTTGATTGAGGGTTGAAAGAAAAGTGACACAAGCCTAGCTGTAAAAATTGTAGTGCTTTAAGAAGAGTTGTTCGGACTATACCAAGATAGATCTAGGCAAATCACAGGGAAGGACTATTCCCAGTATGCTTTTTTTATAAAGGCCTGAATATTCTGTTTGGATTATTGTTTTGCTCTCACAAAAAAAAAATAAAAAAATGGTGTTTCACCAATGTTGGAAGGAGATTTCCTAGACATGTATGGAAAGACAATTGCAACACAGAAATTATTTAGATTTTAGAAAATTATATTTTTAAAAGGAATAGTAAGATTCAGGAAAAAGAATGAATTGTTTAAACCACAAATAAACTGACCATGTTTTCCTACTGAATATGAGGCACAAACTATGAGCAAGAGGTATGTGACATTATAAGCAACTGAATGCTTTATACTCTGAAAGACATGACATAATAATGCGTACATAATATATATTTTTCTTATAAAATAACACCTTCTATGGTTCCTATATACTCTTTTACTACTAGCTTCTGATTATTTCATGTATTCCTTTCTATACAATTATTTTAGCACAGCCCAGTTTGTCAGTGTTAGGAAGTTTACACTTCATGTCATATAATCTCAGTTAAAATACTTATTTCCAGTGTCTTGGACTTCAAATCTCAATTTTCAGTTGGAAATATTTCTAGCTTTCACAGTTGCACAGAAGATCATGGGACTATAACTTTTCTCCAAGACAGAATATATATTACAAAGAATCTTTTAAAGATGTTTTTATAATTCTTAAGGTGTCACAAATGAGTGGTTTAAATTAAGTCACTTAAAGAATCACCATCAAAGGCATGAGTGAAAAAGTTTTAACAGGAACTTGTGGAACTGTGACTTCACAAAGTTCAGTGGCAAGATTCACTCTATTACTTACTATGTAGATTAGTCACACAAAGAGAAATAAAATTAAAATCAAGCTGGAATGGTTTACACTGAGACTAAAAATGTAAGATTAAGGGAGACCCTCCCATTGAGTCAGGAGGTTCAGAATGGACCCCCTGCTTTCTAAACTTTTAACAGAACTTAGATGCAACTAGACCCAGTCCTAGTCTCAGACTTGGACAATGGTTTATATCTAAAGAAATATAAAGGAATAAGGGAAAACCTCTCATTGAGTCAGAAGGTTCAGAATGGACCCTCTTACTTTCTAACTCTTAATAGAGTTTAGGTGTTGCTATATCCAATCCTAGTCTGAGGATCAGGTCAGTTGTTTAGGTCTAAAGAATACAAAGAATATTCACAGTTTAAGATGATCATAGTATTTTAGCAGTACTTAATCATCAACTAATCAAATCAAATAGAATTTACTTAAATTATAAAAGTGGCTTAACTATGGATTCAAAATGATAATATTTATTCTATACTTATTGTGAAGTTATTAAATCAATTCACACACACATGCACACAGACACAAAGGAATAGATTATAAAGATATCTGTACAAAGGTATACCTGTTAAAAGTTCCTCAGTGAAGTATTCATGTCGAATGCCTTCGCATTTCTCAACAAGTGAAGGGTTGAGCCTGAGGAAGCAGGAAAATCAGACCCAGACCCCGTGGTCAGCTTTCGGTGGCAGTTCCCCCGGTTATTGCAAACATGGGGGTTCACAAGGTCTGAGAGGCAACTCGCTCAGAGGGGGATGCTGCTCACAGCCCACTGCAGTCCAGGAGAGCTCAAAGGGCCTCACTTAGGACCAATGTTTACAGGTTCAGAGATGACTGGCTTTAGTCATCTGTAATTCTCTGTCCTGGCCTCAATCTGAATTGGTAACTAATGGACTTTTAAAACAATTCCATTGATGGTGGCACCATACTGCTCGGAGTCATACTAAAGAGCGTTCCCAGGCTTGTTAGGTATGTAAAGGTCCAAATAAGGAATCCTCCAAGGATAGCAAGTGTTATTGTTGTTCAGATAAGGGATATTCCTGGTACAGCCAGTGCAGTTTCCCGCCTTGCCTGTGCAAGAGTTTCCAGTATGGTCAAGAGATACTGAACTGCCCAGCCCATTACACAGAGGCTAAGCCCTAACAGGGATTCCTGAGCTGGTAGAGCGCCCTGGGGAGGGGGCAAGATGCACCACCACACAAGACAGATGAAAGCAGTGGGAAAGAAACATCAGTTTTTATTTCTTTGTTCTCATTACTACCTTTGATACTTGTTTTTTCGGGGGTTTTGCAACAGCAAATTTAGTTGATTAAATATTTCTGAGCCAAATAAATTTCCTTGCACGCATTCATATAGGTACCAGCAGGGATCATATTCACCTCAAAATCAATGTTCTGCATTGAAGGTTTAGAAAACAGTCCATCTATTAGTTAGCTGTTAGCCACATTTTCTAATTCTTTATAATTCTATCTCTGCTGAAAAGCAAGTTGCCTTGGACTATGACTTTTTTCTTTTTAAGATTTTTTTCTGTAAATGAATAGGTAAGAATGAACACCCCTGAAAAGAGTAATCCTTGGAGAACAAAATATTGCATTTCTCTACAAATGGGATAAAATTCCACAGCTGTTTAAACTAGCCAATCTGAGAACATACTTTTTGCTTTTAAGACCTAGATCATAAAGATCAGTTAACACAATGATGTCTTCAACCTGTATTTTAAGAACTACTGGTATCAGTAGCATTGCTTGTACAAAATACCCCTCCTATAGCTTATGTAAATGATGACTGTACTATCAATCCTTAAAATTAAATATGTCCATAAACCTTGAAAAACCCAGCGAAGACAGGTATATTACATACCATTAAACCTCCAAGCGTCTTTTTTTTTTTTTTTTCTCCTAAGTGAAACTACAGAAACAGCTGGACTCTCACAGCACAAATTAATCCAAGGAGAAAAAAAAGAAAAGGAAAAAAAACCCAAGCCACACACAAGAAAAAACACAACAAAGAAACAAACTGCAGCAGCAAAGGCACAGGTAAATCATCACTGAACTTAGCCAAGTATATTTAATAAATACTTGGATGAAAAATTAAAACTGCCTTGTATCTTAATAGGAGACAGTGTTTGGAAGGATCAAACATGCTTTATAGCAATACAGTCACCAGTGGCTGTCAGTTCAGCCAAATGACTTAGCTGCAGGATGCCTTCTGTGCATCATAAAGCCTCCTCAAACTGACAAACGTTCTGCCACTTGCTGCAGATGCATGGCTATTGTGCACATCGAGGACTGAATATGTCATTACAACCTCCTGTATCCCTAATTTGTATTGTCATGTGAGAGCTCAAACCTGGAATGAGGCCCTGAAGGCACAAGAACTAATGAACTCTGCCTGGCATTGGAAGATTAATCCATCACCGGCATGAGGTGGCCCTTTCCTTTAGCCTTTGTTGATGAAAATTTTCTAATGTCTCATGCCAAGTGACATTTTCTTAACTGTGCAAGACGGAATATTCTTCTAACATTAACCTTCACATAGCAAAGTACAATGGCTAGAATAGTCTAACCATAATTTGAAGCACGTCTTATTAAAACATGGTAGGAGATGGAAAAAAAAGAAAAGAAAAGAAAAAAATATATTAGGCTGACATTCCCTGTTTTCCTATGGACTTAAAAAATAAATACAGAACAAAGTGAACATTTCTATGATAGCAATATTTATCTCAAACCAAATAGACATATGCATGGATTTCAGTAGGAAGCCCATTTCATCAGTATTAATGTTAACACTAGCACCAAGTGGCTAATATTATGCTAATCCATCAAACTGTAACTATTTTTTTTCCCTCCAATCCTACTAAATTTGTCACAAAGACTTTCAGATTGCTGGTTTTCTGCAGAAGAACCTTTATCTCAATACATCAAAATTCGAAACTTATGAGATTCTAGACAGGTTCTTCAAGAAACATTAGCTGCCCAGACTTTGTAGTTTTCTAAAGTAAGTAAATATCCTCATATTTTATAAGCAGTGGGGGAATAGATTTGCATGATTTTGTTGTTGTTGTTTGTTTTATGTTTTTCCAAGATAATATTTGTCTTAATTTAACCATAACTTTGATAATCCTAGTAAGATCCAACTTTATGGATGTAACATGAGGAAGATTCCAAGTTATCTACTTTCATTATCCATTGCCTGATCTAATATGTCCAGTCCTCTACAATGTAGGATAGTTAGCAAGTGCCTACTGCGTATCTGAGTCAGAAAGACTAAAGGGTGATTTGCATCAGACGAAAACTAGACTTGAAAACAAAACAAATTCGTCCCAGTCTGATCAGCCTACCTGGGCCTATCCAGTTCAACAGACAATAGTAGCCAGTAGCAGATATTTAGTGAAACATGCAACAATTCTTTCCCTGAGACACTCTTTCTGTAGCCAGCAGTGGACCTTATGGCTGAGTAGGTACTGAATAATTTTTTTCAAATATCTGATGTGTTTAGCTCCCATACAACTATTAGTATTACCTTCAAATCCTAGGCTGATGGCATCCATGGGATTTGATCCTTATGATGTGACAGTAGCTCTTTCCTTCTCTTTTTCTGTTAGCTCAGGTGACTATCACCAAACTGTGTCAGTAACATCCCAGTGTACCGGGAACTGGAGTGTTGTTCTTGATCCAAACTTCTAAGCTATTTACACACACTGTTTGTTACTATTTCTTTCTTTATGTATAGTGGAAGAAAGAAAGGTTTCTAAGGAGAAAGAATACGGGAGTTTCTCTCTCATTCCTTTTCTAGACCTTTAGGTGTTAAATGAGAGACATAACCACCTCCTGACTTCATTTTGAACAAAGTCTGTTCTACCCATGTCTCACAACATTTATCGGATCAAGTCAAGCTTTGGATGTAAAAGCTGATCAACAATTTACATTTCAAAGTACAAGGGTCTGTTGTAAAATCCTGGAGTAAATAGTTCATGCTAACCCTGTCAATCATTCTGCATCTCAGTATATTTAATTTCAGTTACATTTCTGATCCTTGCAATGAAAATAGTCCAGCTAATTTTGAGAAGCTGAACTGTACTGACATAGCCAAAAATCCAACAATGCTAGAAAATTTTGAAGTTATGGATACTTAAAAATGGGATAAACTCAGTAGAATTACATTTATAGGAAAATACTTAGCACACATATATGCAAAGATAAATATATGTCAATGATAATCAATTAATTCAGTAAAATGAAAACTGAAGACTTGTTTCTAACCTTTGCCAAGAGCAGCTTGTGAAAAGCCTGAACAATGAGAACTTCACTTTAATCCGAGTGTGCTCATGAAAACAAGACCATTGTAAACTCATAATGACCTTTTTGTTGGTATGTTATGATGAACATCAAAATAATAATAATCTAGGTCAAAATACCTATTAAATTTGGAGAATTAATTGTTACAGAAGAGTGCTTTGACCTTGATTCTGGACTAAGGTCAGGCTAGATCATGAGTGATCTCTTCTCCCTTAAGCTTACTAAGACAGTACCAAAAAAAGTTTATTCAAAGTTTATGACTGAACAATATGGTAGATAATCTCACCTATGCTTTCTTTCCCATGAAGGTTTGGACCAGATGTTTTTCTGAGGTCCCTTCCAACCTGTGCTGTTCTGTGATTCTATGATTCTATTCATGTAGTACATTTAGTTTAAGATTAAATTGCTAAAACATTTCCTCAGAACAGTCCTTAAAAAATAGATTTGCCTTAAGAAGCCATGTCCAAGTGTCACCTAGTACACATCTTGAGACAGGATGACATACTTTCTTGGTAGTAATTGGTTATTCAACAAGAGAAAAGGCCAGATTGTAATGTTCAATTCCACTAATAGTTTGGCAGAAATATTTAGGCAGAAATCCCATCAAGTGTTGAAACTCACCAAAGCACAGTCCTGGACCATTGAACTACAGCTTCTGCTTCATGATGTTTGCATGCCCTGTACACTGGAGAAGTGTTTTTTCTTTGAGGTGCTGTGGGTCAGTAGCCAAAAGCTTAGACCAGTTGCAGTAATAACCTACCACAACATGCACATGACATTTAAAATCTAGCCTGGATGCACACTTGCTATGCTGCTACTGACCATAGGAAGCTAAGCCTCTACTTCACTGTTCAGTATTTCACTATTTCACTGTGCCAAATATTTTTTTTATCTGCCCATTTCACTTATTTTTGATACGCTTTTCTTGACTCACAGAATGATCTTCTCTAGTGACACTAATACCTGGCACCTTCAATCCCACCATTTAAAGTGCTGTAATAAGACCCTTCAAGGAGACTATTCTCTGGAAATTGGTAAATTATGCTCTTATGTTTTTCTGGAGTTATGTTATATGATCAGTCCCCACTGCACAAGACAAGGAGTATTGTATATAGAGCAATTATTATTAGGACAGTTGGCAGCAATTTTGCCCAAATAAGTTCAGTACAGAGAACTACCACATTTTTGGAAGGCTTTTCACTTGACCTTGGTTCTTCTGATTTCTAAAAGTTTACATTATTACAGATAAAAATTAATTATCATGAATATAATAAATCTCTATTTCACTTCTATTATGCTACTTTTTTAATACTTGTTTATTAATAACTTTTATGTCAACATTGTCTCATTGTCTTTTGAATTCTTATGTTTAATTTTAACAATAGATATTTTTTTCAAAATATAAAATTATCCTTTTGTTTCACAATAATGCAATGGGTAAAACCTGCTTATTTAAATAATTTTAGAAGACGAATGTCCTTTGGGAAAAAAAAAAAAGTCCAAAATTGTATTTTCTTAATTTCTAATTGAAGTGCAAAGTCAGAGCTTTCAACAGAAAATTAAAAAATTCTAAATTATAAAGTGTTTTCTTGATTTCAGCTGTGATAGAGTTAATTTTCTTCTTAGTATCTTGTGCGGTGCTGCATTTTATTTTGGATTTGGTGTGAGAACAATGTGGACAGCACACTGATGTTTTTAGTGGTTGCTGGATGATGTTTATACTAAGTCAAGGACTTTTTGGTTCTTTGGGCCCTGTCAGTGAGAGGGCTGGGGGGGCAAAGGAAATTGGGTGGGGACACAGCTGGGACAGGTGACCTGAACTGGCCAAAGGGTATTCCATACCATATGGCATCATGCTGAGTATATAAACTGGGTGAAGAAGAAGGAAGGGGGTGTCATTTGACATCGTGGCCATTTGTCTTTCTGAGTAACCGTTACGTATGATGGAGCCCTGTTTTCCTGGGGATGGCTGAACACCTGCCTGCTGATGGAAAGCAGTGAATGAATTCTTTGTTATGCTTTGCTTGAGTGCATGGCTTTTGCTTTACCTATTAAACTGTCTTTATCTCAACCCACAAGTTTTCTCACTTTTACTCTTTCAGTCCTCTCCCACATCCCACTGTGGGGGCAGTGAGCGAGCGGCTGCATGGGGGTTGGTTGCCAGAAGGGGTTAAAGCATGACAAATGTCAAGGGAAAATAATTTTTAAACCTGATGGAATAAATATTGCATAAAGTTTAATGAAAACAAAATAAAAACTATATTAGTATTGGCAATCCTACACTCAAGAGATTAAATCTATTTTGTCTGCACAATGTACAGATTTTCAAGGAACTTCATTCTGATCAACTAAAGAAAAAGCAATTATGTTTTAAATACTATCACTTATGGATTTAGGCTTTATTTTTAATTAATCACTGTGTTCTTTTTATCTTCTCTGAATGTTTTGACTCTCTAATCTTCTTGAAATCAACCTGTAGGGTAACTTAAGCACTACCTCTCTTGATTGCACACTTTTATGAGATTTTTTACATTTTTGTTTCCTGGCAGGCATGTAGAACCTTATAATTTTCTCCAAATGTATTTGTATTATCTACAGACCACCTCCCCATTATCATCTATTCATTTCAATTCCATTTAAGCAGTATAAACCAGGCAGACTATGTTTTGAGTTCTGCAGCTAATGATACAATCAAGTGACTCTGTGAATGCCGTGGTTTTCATTTAATTATCTGACTCTTTTGTACCTTCAGAAAGAAAATGTGAAGTACAGCGTTGATACTAATAGACAGCCTATGCCTGCGCCTATGATTCTTAGGATTATTCCTGCAATTATTCCTTTAATATATCCTAAGATATGTTTAATATGAAAAAAGGTAGAAGATCATATGTCTGGGTATTATATCACAGACAAGGAAAATACACCAGGTGAACACGTGCCCTGCTCAAGTGTTGTACAACATACTCCTAAGCATGTTAGGAGTATATTGCAAAATGCTGTGTCTCCTAAATCTTCCCAAGAATCCTCCTCTAACTCAGTAATTCTTTTCATTACTTGCATTGAATGTTTATCCTAAGGGGTATGCTTCTTAAAATTACAATAAAAGTCTGAATAAGGTGGAGATAAGGAGAATTTAATCATCTTTTCATTTTTAAGTGTTCATCAGAAATTTTTCTTTTCTGGGTTTGTTTGTCGGGTGTTTTTTTTAATCCTTACATTGCTTTATCAGAAGTAAAATAATGACTTTAATGAAGCACAGCAATACAAAGCAGTACACTGTCCTGACTGACAATAATTTTGTTGCTTGGTAGTAGAGAATACTGATGCTAAACTTAAAAAGACCCTCCTATTTTTGCTGCTTTGTTTATTTTTTTGTCTAAAATAATTATTGCTGCTATAAAAATATAGAAAGTATTTCTATTATATTTCCCAAAATTGTATATATTAATCTTTTAATTATTATTTAAGTCTTGTTTTGTATTTATTCCCAGTTGCTGACCTTCAGTTTCTACCAAGATATTTTGGCACTTCACTGTCCTTAAATTGTTAGCTGTATACTCATAAAATAAAATTATAATATGAGCTAAAATATCACCTTATTAAAGGAAGAATGTGTTCCTGTTTTGAAGACTATTCTAGAGATTCCTTGATTCATTGCTGTTATTCATGGTATTGTGTAAGATAACCAAAAATCTTTCTCATGGCCAAAACTTCTTACATGTTGCATGTTACTGTGGTGCTCCTTGGCTATATTAGATCAATTTCTGGCATTATAGTATAGTTTGCAGCACAATGCCAGCAAGACCACCTTTTTTTAGAGTGTATCACAAAAGATGAAATTGTTCTGTTGTCATAGGTATATTTCCTCACTAACTGATTAAAACTTTCTGCTGGTATCTAGGCTCACAAACAAGACCTAGCTGATTAGCAAGATCAATAGAGAGGTGAACGGTGCTGACATTCAGACTGATATTGCCATTCCTGTAAATCTTTATCTGAGGTCCTCTTTACAGGACCTAACCTTTAAGACTAATATTTTGTTTCAAAAGGAGATGATATAAGTAGTAAAAAGCAACACATTTCACAATATAATAATGACACTTATTCTGGTCCACCGGTATTTGGGTTTGTTTCAAGGAACACTAGTATGAGTGCCCAAATTATAAGTCTCTTATTGGAAACCAAACAAAATAATTTTATATCATTCATCTTTCACAGAATGTTTTCCTCCCCTCATTTCCTTCCTTCTCCTACCAGTTGATAACACAAAAATAGAACTAGTAAAATAACTTAAATACTTTAAAAAACCCCTACTATTCTAGGAACCAGTTTATTGTCAGTACTTCCCTTCTTCTTCACCTCTGTCTTCCCCTTCTGCTTTCACTTACTCTCTCCCTTTCACCTTCCCTGCTTTCCTCTTTCCCTGTCATGTAACATGACCTTTCTTCCTCATTGTATATATATATATATTATACATAAAACCCACTTCATTATGTCTACTGTAACAAGATATTTCCTTCCCTGCCCATGCACTCATTTTGGGAACTCTTGTGTTCATGTATTTTCACAACATATTTTTTTCATTTCCCATACACTCTGATCCGATATTCTGGTGAAAAAGCTGAAAGTGTTGAAATTACTGAAATCATTAAAATATGGTGCTTTGACATAGGAGGATGGTTTCCAGTTAAGAATAACACTTACTTTAAATATCTAAATGAGAGCTTTGGCTGGAACTCAGGAAAAAAAAATATATATATGTATATTTCATTATCTTTGGAAGAAGGAGAACCACAAGATTGTCATGAGGTTATGCAAGGAGAAAATCAAAAGAGCCAAAGCCCAACTAGAACTGTTTACTGCCTTAAAAGACCATAGAAAATGTTTCTATCAATACATCAGCAATTAAAGGAGGGCTAAGGAGAATGTCTATCCTTTAATGGTTGCAGGGGGAAACATAGTGACAAAGGCTGAGGTACTTAATGCCTCATTTGCCTCAGTCTTTAATAGGAAGACCAGTTGCTTTCCAGGTACCCAGCCCCCTGAGCTGCAAGACAGGGTGGGAGAGCAGAGTGAAGCCCCCATAACCCAAGGGAAAATGGTCAGCGACCTCATACATCACTTAGACACAAACAAGTCTATGGGACCAGATGGGATCTACCCAAGGGTATTGAGGGAGCTGGTAGAATTTCTCACTAAGCAACTTCCAATCATTTATCAGCAGTCCTGGCAAAACGAGGAGGTCCCAGTTGACTAGAATTTAGCAACTATGATGCTCATCTACAAGCAGGACCAGAAGGAGGATCCAGGGAAGTACAGGCCTGTCCAACTGACCTCAGTGCCAGGGAAGGTTATGGAGCAGATCATCTTGAGTGCCATCACGTGGCAACGCATGTGACAACCAGGTGAACAGACCCAGTCTGCATGGGTTTACAAAAGGCAGGTCCTACTTGACCAATATGATCTCCTTCTGTGACAAGATGACCTGCTGAATGTGTGGAGGAAAGGCTGTGTATGTTGTCTACCTAGACTTTAGTAAAGCCTTTGATATCATATCCCACAGCATTCTCCCAGAGAAACTGGCTGCTCATGGATGACATACACTTGAACACACATAAATCTTTGCTGGCTAAAAAACTGGCTGAATGGCTGGGCCTAAAGAGTGGTGGTGAACAGAGTTACATCCGGCTGGCTGCCAGTCACAAGTGGTGTTCCCCAGGACTCAGTACTGGGGCCAGTTCTGTTTAATATCTTTATCGGCAATCTGGATGAGGGGATTGAGCACACCCTCAGTAAGTTTGCAGATGACACCAAATTGGTGGGAGTGTTGATCTGCTTGAGGACAGGGAGGCTCTGCAGAGGGATCTGGACAGGCTGGATTGATGGCCTGAGGCCAGTTGTATGAGGTTCAACAAGAAGTGCCAGGTCCCACATTTGGGTCACAACAACCCCACACAATGCTACAGGCTTGGGGAAGAGTGGCTGGAAAGCTGCCTGGAGGAAAAGGACCTGGGGCTGCTGGTTGACAGCCAGCTGAATGTGAGCCAGCATCATACTCAGGTGGCCAAAAAGACCAATAGCATCCTGGCTTATATCTAAAAGATCGTGGCCAGCAGGACAAGGGAAGTGATCATCCCCATGTACTCTGCACTTGTAAGGCTGCACCTTGAATACTGTGTTCAGTTTTGGGCCCCTCACTTCAAGAGGGATGTAGAGATGCTGGAGAGCATCCAGAGAAGGGCAACAAAGTAGGTGAAGGGTCTGGAACACAAGTCTCATGAGAAGCGGCTGAGGGAACTGCTCAGGGGGACTTTATAACTTTCTACAACCACCTCAAAGGAGGTTGTAGCAAGGTGGATGTTGGTCTGTTTTTCCAAGCAAGAAGCAATGGGACAAGAGAAAATGGCCTCAAGTTGCACCAGGGAAGGTTTAGATGGGATATTAGGCAACATTTCTTCAGTAAAGGGGTGATGAAGCATTGAAAAGGCTCCCAGGTGTCACAGCACTCTCCAAACTAGCCAGCTGCAACAAGGTCTTTTACCATCACATACCAGCATACTCTTCATGCCAGTCCCTCTACTGCCTTCTCATCACCTCATCCAAAGCCCGTTCTCTCTTCTCTTGCTTCTTACTCTCTCTGCTTCTTCCTTAGCTGCTCCCTCTTCATTGGCTCTCAACCCCTTAACAGAACCAGCCACAGCTGCACCTTATCTACATCAGCCAACCCGCTGCCCCTGAAGCCAGCCCACAGCTGTATATTATCAATGATAATTAACTCAGCTTCATTCTTCTACACCCAGGGAGTTGTAGAATCACCTTCCCTGGAAGTGTTTAAAAAACATGTAGATGTGGTGCTTACGGACATGGTTTAGTGATGGACTTGGCAGTCCTGGGTTAATGGGTGGTTCTGATGATCTCAAAGGTCTTTTCCAACCTCAATGATTCTGTACTTCTATGGTTCTAAATCAACATTCATCAAAGTCAGCCACTATGACTGTTCTGCCTCAATTAAGAAAACCTGTCCCATAAATTCCAACTCTACAAATATAATTAGCCAATTATGAGACACTAAAATATCTTTCTCTTGACTTGTTCTGATTTTTAAAACCCACACATGTATTTTATACTCTGTCTTATTTATTAATAAGTCTATATTATTTTTAGGTTTAGTATTGTTTTTTAATGAAATGTAAGGAAAAAAAAATCACTCATTTTTCTCTTAAAACATAGGTGTACTCAGAGTTCCTCCTTGATGGTGAGTCAGCCTTTATCTAAATTAGCCATTAGAAAAGTATTTATGTTTCTTAGGAAACATCATAATTTTTCCCAGCTTCTCTGCCTCATTAGGATCTGTTGCCTGTATCAGCTGGATGATTATGATGCAAAGGCACCCCAAGTTTTGGGGTGGAGTTTGCTTAAGAAATAATACAGTGTGCAATGGAAACTTTTGGATTATTTTTACTGTGAAAAACAACCTGTTGTGCAAATAAGAATCTGTGTGCAATGTGTTCTAAGTTAGATGTATTGTATAGCCTTGTTCTTTTAAACTACTGAGATTAGTATTTTTGTTATTATCACATTTTACCTAGTCTCTGTCCTCTTTGACCCATCAGATACTTTGACACTGTAAGCCTCTGATACCACATTCTCTTCACATTTAATAAATGCAAATCTGAGTTTTATAATGACTCCTAAAACTGTTTGATCATACTCAGAGTTTTACAACACATTTTGCACTGGAAGAATACTTGGATGTCAAACAAACTAAATGCAAGTTTAAAATGCAGCCATCAAAAAGAATGATGTTAGGACACTTGTCAAAATCGTACACCCCAGGTGACAGTAGTATAAATGATGTGAGCAGGCTGATTGATAAACATTTCTGCAGGCTTATTAGCAAATTTTATACAGTTTTATGCAGATTTAAAAAAAAAAAAAAAAGATACAGGATAAGTTTAGTAAAATCAGATTTTCTTCAGAACAATTTTTTTTTTTTTTCAGTTACTATGAGTAATCCTGACTCATGTACTTACCCTTATGCAAGTTTCTTATTTTACTCACATACTTTTAGGGAGATATAATACAACAGTATATCCCAGATGACAAATATGTAGCTTTTCTCTTACTTTTGGGAACACTTCCCTGAATATAAAGACTGGGAAAGAACTGGACATAAAACACATAAAGAGTAATCATTTTGTCGCACAGAAGTGGTTTTTGAAAGTAGGTATCTGGAATACAGGAAAGGCACTGGCTGTTCCTCATGCCTTATATAAATTTTGTGGGTGGATCAAAATGGCTTGGAGGAGTTTCCTGGTTTCAGCTGGGATGGAGTCAATTATCTTCTTAGGAGCTAGTGCGGTGCTGTGTTTTGGCTTTGGTATGGGACTTCATAGTTCCTCAGGCCTTGTCAGTGAAAAGGCTGGAGGGGCACAAGGAATGGGGAGGGGACACAGGCAGGTCAGTTGACCCAAACTAGCCAAAGGGGTATTCCATACCATGGGACAGCATGCCTGGTGTATATACCTGGTGTGGGCAGATCATTTCTGGGGCACTGGCTGGGCATTGGTCAGTGGGTGGTGAGCGGTTGTGCTGTGCACTATGTGTTTCTTCATTTCCCTCTGGATTTTATTCTTTTCCTCCCTCTTTCCTTTATAACTGTTGTCATTGTTGTTATTTTCTTGCAGTTTTATTCTATTTCGGTTATTATTTTTTTCTTATCTCAACCCTTAAGTTTTACGTTCCTTTCCAACTCTCCTCCCCATCCCTGGGGGTGAGGGGGGAGTGAGCGAACGGCTGCGTGGTGCTTAATTACCAGCCAGGGTTAAAACATAGCAAGGAGTTTGGCTGCTGCAAATATACACCAAGCATTAGACGATTCTGATTTCAGATTTATTTAAGGCAGAAAACGGAAAGCTTGAACTACAATCGAGACCTGAATCTTCTTGATTTTGTAGTCTCCCAAAATGGAGGGCGTTCATTGTAATAATCGCTTCCTAATTTGTATAATGGTAGTCCAATAAGGGCTGATAACAATAATCTATCAACAATGACCTATGAAACATAAAAATATTCAAATAAAAATAAATATGATAAAAACTAATGATTAAAGATAATTGAGTGTCTTCTCATTTGCCTCTGATTTTCAGAATTATACAAACACAGAGCTCTACTAATTAACCCTGGCTTAACAGACTTGCCTTTTATTAAGGGTAAGAAATAAAAGAATATAAATTTATTTGTTCCAACGAAAGATTAAGTACTACAAAATAATTTAAATGAGACACAGTAATTGCCTATATGTTATTTGAAATTTATACATTTGTTGTTATCCTGCCTTTTCTATATTAACATGAAATTGTCATTCTTTGTTGCTCAGTCCCAAACTTTTGGATTTCAGAGAATTGTGATTGTAAATTCCAATTTTTTTGAGACAGTTGTAAAGTCTAATCAGCTCTAAGAACACCTTTTACTGTAAAACTCCATATAAATCAGATGAGAAGTAATGCAAACTGTCTTCAGAGAAGTTTCCAGAAAAGAATTTTTATTGAGAAGATAACTCATAGATATCTTCTGGATTCTTGAATGAGTTTGTGTAGTTGTGTATCAAAAGAATTTTAGAGTATTGCTTTGTGGAGAGGTAAACTTAGGTGAATAAAAAAAAAAAAAAAAAAAAAGTAGGAGAAATTAATTAGGAAACTTCACTTAATATAGGTATTTCAGGGGAAATGGCTTTGGATTTAAAACATTTCCTTCAGAAACCTAAGTAAGGGATTCAGAAATGCAACCACGTATATTCTTAAGATTTTGATACGTGTTAGCATAAAACTATGATGCTGAGCTAATATTTTCCATCTCCCACGACTGCCACTATTGAACTAAATTTTTTGAAAGAATGAGTTCTTCCAAAAATGTTTTCTAGATAGTAGCAGATGATAACCACTCTGTGTCTCTCTGTGGCTATCACCACAACTATTCCATTCTGCTTGCTTCCTTACTTTGTATATTGTTTGCTATCTCTCATATTAAACAAAGATTGTTAACTGTTTTAAATAGAAGCTACCATGCCTTCACAGATCTCTGTACAGTATTTAATATGCCAGAGTCCTGACTTACAAGAAAAATCCAAAACTGCAAAGTAGTTTATGCAGCATGTTTATTCAGTCCTGTCTCTAATAAACTGGGGGTTATAAATATGAGTATGTATTTATATCCATGCAGACACACATCTTTTGGTTTTCGTTGCTTTTCTATGAATACAGGGGTTTACTCTGTTCTTTTTCTAATAGTCATTTAATAGCAAAGTGAAAGAATAAGTACAATAAATCTAAAAGCTATATTTAGCACATACCTGTTGGCTTGAATTAAGTTTTCCTTTTTCGTGTGTTCCATAGTGCTACTTCATATAAAAGATGCTCAAATTTAATTATGACTGATGAATTCAAGTTATTACAAGAAACAGTACAGGCAGAAAGGACTGATTTGAACATCTGGATCCTTCAAACCATCTATGTGCCATTGTCTTCAGTGAATGATTTGTTTATATGGTAGGCATATACATTTCTTTTTTTCTTTTTCCTCATGGTTACATAACCCCCCCAAAAAATAATGATACCAGCCATGCATTTCCATACTACCCATTTTTATCTGTAAATACCCCTTTTCTCCCTCTGCTAACTTTGGGATCTAGTTAGGGAGCCATTTTCACAGTTTTGTCAAGTGCTATTATCTGCTGATATTAACTTCATGCAACCAAAGCAGTAACTATCAGGTTCTTTTAAAGATGAGACAAACTGATGTAATAGTGAGGTAGTGTAGGAAATAAAAGAAATTAAGAAAAAAAATAACAAATAG
The DNA here is from genome assembly GCF_023638135.1 of Falco biarmicus. NCBI lineage: Eukaryota > Metazoa > Chordata > Aves > Falconiformes > Falconidae > Falco > Falco biarmicus. Next base: position 64,889,784 of record NC_079290.1, read on the forward strand.
GGAAGCTGCAAGGATCTAAGCCAATTTTTGCAGTTATATATCCTGCATATATTTCCCTCTGATTCAACAAAACTGAAGGAAGAGGTGGATGGACTTTTGGCATGTCCCTATGTGCAGTGCTATAAATCACTGAGCTGTGGTCAGGAGGAATTATAAACTCGCACATCACTACAGGTGTTGACCAAAGTCAGTAACTCTAATCATGATTATTTTGTTTGTATTTCACCCTTAGTCAGACAGCAAGTCTTTCCACGTTGGTAACGTTTATTAGGTAAAAGTTCAGGTTGTATAATCCTACATACCCAGTTTATAATCTCGAGCTGAGCTGAATTTATGCCAAACAATCTGAGCATCAATGTACCAGATTTACAAGTCCAGATTTGACAGATTTCATGTCAGCTTACAGAGTCTATATGTAGAGTATAGGTCCATCACTCAAAGATGGGGTTCATGTTACATCATTTTAGCCATCTGAAGTCTTGATGTCTTACCAAGGCCAAACATCAGGGCTCTTTTTTAGCCACCAGAGAGGTAAAGACGTCATTTATACATTTTTTCAGATCAGTTTTTACCTGGAGGTATCTTTCACTGCTGACTAGGAAGGTTTTTTTCAATCATGTGCATTAAATGCCTAGATTTTATACATCTAAAATTAAAAGAGGTAAATTCCACTACAAGTAAGGACTGGAGGAATTATATTTTTTTTTGTGAAAGTGTTGGCAAATGTTATCGCTTTGAATGATTGTCAAGCCTGCCTATATATGAACTATGTGTGTTTTCTGATTGCCCTTGAAATGTGTGGAAAAATACATCCATTCTCAGCTGTCCTCTTATTAAGACTCAGTTCCACAGGGCAGGCATTTAAATTCAGAGAACTTTGCCACATACTCAAAATTAGTGCATGATTAAGCATTTTCTTGAAATGAGCGTCAACATTTTTCTCTCATCAGGATACAAAAGGTTTATACTCTGGCTGTCTTAATGAAACAAAATCTCTGGGTATGGATGTACAGCAAATCCATTACTGAACATACCCCTCAATTAGTGCTAAGAACTCAATGCAGTCTCTGTCATTACTGCCATAGCCACTTTCCTTGCCCTCCAAGCTGTGGTAGGTGTTCTCATACTGTAATAAGGTATGCAAAGCTGGTAGCAGCATTGCAAAGGAGAGAGAGGTTGCCGACTGTTGTGTGTGGTTAATTAAAAGAATTGCATTTTCTGCATGTGTAATTATTCTCCCTTGTTTCACCTGTAGTATTTTGTATTGTTCTACGTAGTAGTAACTTTAATGTTTTTGATATACAGTGTATGTGCTATGGAACTGAGGTTATAGTTGCTTTCATTTTTTATATCTCCAAAGCTTTCTTTGAAAGCAGAGGAGCCTGGCTGTCATTGTGGTTAATTGGAAACCATACTGCCAAAAAAGGTGGAAGGGAGGTCAGGTCATATGAAGCATAGGCAACCCACAGGCAGACATTTTCTAACTTTAAAGTGCTTAATGTTTCAACCTTTAAAATGTTCTTCTTTACAAATATTTTTAATAAATGTAAATGTAGTTGCACATGCTTCTGTGGCTCTAGTTCCCTTAAATAGGGAAAAACTTTAAAAAGAAAATACGGAAATTCTTTCATTTAAGTTCTCAAAACTATTGCCACAATCTCCAGATCTTCTAGATCCCTGAAGCTAATGGATTAAACAATATCACACAACTCTATACCATCTTCAGTGAATGATGTGATAAGAACTAATGACTTCCAATACACATTCCTGAGGCACACATGTAAGTGAGTTTTCTATTATAAAGGGCCAGACTCAGGAACTCTGGATTTTACTTTTAAAAAAGCAGAAGCCACTTCCCTTCACTCACTTTATTTTATTTTTTTTTCTCTGTCACTCATCTCCAGGCTGATGCTGTCTAGCAGTGTTTCCTCTTAATTTCTCTTCCCCTGTTCATTCTTCCCACTTCAGCAATTCTAGACTTATCGTTTCATTGAATCACAGAAGCACAGAATGGTTTGAGTTGGAAGGGACCTCTAAAGAGGTCCATTGGCAGGGCCATCTTTCAATAGATCAGGCTGCTCAAAGCCCCGTCTAACCTGACTTTGAACAATTCCAACTTCAGGCTGTTTATCCCAGGATTGTTTGAAAACACCATTTTATCTTGCCGGAATATCATTCCCATTCCCAGCCTGTGTTCTCTGGCAACCAGGATTGTCTCATACCGTTCAAGTCCTTGTTTCTTTTCCCCAAGTCCACACTATTCTCCTGTCCCTTTTAACCCTTTTGCCCAGTAAAGCTTGCCAATGTTCCTCCATAGGTTCCCATATCCTTCCTGAAGCTCCTTATCCAAGTTGTCTTCTCTATCCTGCCCAGTATTCTCATCCTATGATAATGAAACAGATTGGTTCCTTCAGCAGCTCTCTCCCTCCACAACTTCCCTGTTTACCATCAGTGTTTCAAACAGCCCCAGAAGCCCTGAATCAAATATATCCCTTTCTCTTTTATCTATCATGAGTGAAATATATAACTCTGAAGAGGTTACAGTTGCTGAAATGTAAAATGTTAATTCTCAGTGCATCTGATGGGCAGGGATCTTTCAAAGACATTTAAATAGCTAAATTTTGGCAGATTTTCCCAAGACAAAAAAAAAAAAAGAAAAAAAATATGCTATTGTCACAAAGGCATTCTTTCTTGATTCTAAATTTCAAGTCCAAGCTTTAATACCTAATAATTATTTACATATTGTGGGAAAGTCCGTCATCTCATTGCTAGAAAACCCTTGGGGAATTATGAACTCTCTTATAAGGAAGGTCAATATCATGCTCCACAGGAAAAAACCAAGGGTCCTCACAACTTAAACTGGGGAAAATTCCATCCTCATTCCGCATTTCACTCAGCTTTTTTCCCTCAAATATGCAAATGAATGTTTCAGATGGAGTCATGCACTTCACTTGGAAAGAGAGAAGCAGCAATATGTTTTATTGATATAAGACAGTGGTATTGATATAAGTTCAGTGGTAAATGTGACAGGGGGTCATCAGGATTCAATGGCAAGGTACACTTGAGTATTTACTGCATAGATGACAGGGTCAGACAAAACAGCCAGGGAGACCCTCCTGTTGGGTCAAATGGTTCAGAAAGGATCCCCTTGCATTTTAAAAATTCCTTGTCAGAGGGGAGTTTAGGTGCAGCTGGATCCAGACTTGGTCTCAGCCTTGGTCAACAGTTCATGTCTAAAAGTTTATATATGTGCAGTTGATCCTTCATACAACTTAGTTAAGATTTCAAAGTTTCGGTGCACTTATTCCCAATTCACTTACTGAATCTGCTGAGGCAGGGAATCTGTCAGCCTCGAGGAATAACCTTGAGAGGCATCCCAACTCAAGGGGAGATCCTGGCATGCAGCCTGCTGCAGTGCAGGAGAGCACAACAGCCTTGAGCTGTCCAGTAGTTATGGACTAAGATAATTGACTCATAGTCAATTTGCATACCAGCTATAGGTGTTTGTTTCTTCCAAACTTGGCTTGAGTAAGACCTTCATCAGCACTGTAGTTATGTGGTCACGTTTCTCAAATTATCCCTTGGATATTGGTTTATCTCCTCTGAATCCACTTTGAGTTGGATGCAGCCATCACCACCAGATGCATCCATTACCACCACCACTGGTGGTTATCACTTGAGCAGTGTTTCTGAAAATAAAGGTCACGCTGGGGGCAGGGAGCACACTGCCACAACAAGATACACTAACCAGAAAAGCAACACATTTTTTTCCATGACTGGCCACACCAATATTCCTTCCTTATCAGCTTGCTTCTAACCCTGATCAAAATCCTGCAATTCAGAGACTAGAAACATTTACGAAACTACACGTCAAATGCTTTCATGCTAGAAGAAGAAAGTATTTCTGCATATAACTAACAAAAACTTTAGAGCATGAGATTAGAGCATTTGTTGCGCAACAGCACAAAAGAGATCAAGATTTGTTTCAATCCTACTTTTTACTTTAGCAAAGTGGATTTCAGTGTTTAATCTCAGATTTTAACAGTTTGCACTGAATTATTTTATTCCACACTTTAATTTCTTAAAAACTGTTTCTTCTTCTCTTCCTTACCACTTGACTTTTAGTATTTACTTATTTTTAGAATTTAAACTGCAAGTCCTTGTATATATCCTGTCTTTTAGGCACAAACCTAAAAGTCTTAGCCAATCCTTTCAGATTTCTGGTGCACAAGAAAAAAAATCTCAAGTTGTATAACTCTGTCATATTGGTTTCATGTCAGCACAAACCAATTCACAATAAAAGTGCTATGATGCAGCCAGATTTGGTCCACACTTGTTAATACCTTATTTTCAGGAAAGAATTTGTAAGGATTTGTTCATGTGTTGAGTGTAATTATATACAACATTAGTACAAACAAACTATGTTGGATGCCAAATATTTTATTCTTTCAACACGTTTAGAGAGGCCAATAGTTTCTCTGTTTTGAAATTACTGTCTTCAAATTTATAAATAATTGATCTATTAGTTTTTATATTAATCACTATAGCTTATCCTCAGCATATAGTTAAATTAAAAATGCATGAAAATAAATATATTTAGATAATGTTTAATATTTTGTTAAAATCTGTGCACGTGAATTAAAATTACATTCATATTAATTTAAATTAAAATTCTGTGTCCTATTAAATACATGTAAATACATATGGACATATAAATATATATATATATATATATATATATATATATATATATATATATGTCTACACACACACATACAGTGTACTACATTGAATAGGCAGACCCAAGCTGTCCAGGCTGAAAAAGCTCCATTATTCAGAGACATGTTCTTAGAATTATGTGAATTGCCTTGTCTACCATGGTGGTGGCCTTTGAGTGCCTGTAGTTAAGCTACACCTAATGTGGGCATAGAGGTCTGGCTCTCCAAACAGTGCCTAAAAATGGTGATAGATCTGTCACTAGATGCAAGAAAAGGACATAAATATTTCCAGAGAGTGTCTAAGGATATTAAAAAAACCAAATAAGCAAACATCAACTTTTTCATCTATGAGCCAAGGTTTCTGGAAATGTGCTACCAACCCAATTTAGTACACCATGCCTATGGTGTCCTTTAGTTAAGATAAATAAAGCTAAAGTTTCTCAATTAATTACGAGTTTTCATTATTTCACTGTCAGACAAATTGATGTTTTACACTCAATTTGATTTTGTGCTGGACAGCAAATGACTTGGTTAGAAAATAAAGAAAGGTGGTTTGAACAGGGCTTTAATTAATTTCATTGAAAAATATCTCAAATGTAATGTACTCTGAAGAAATACTCCTCTAACTATATTCAATAATGGTTGTTTTTCAAAGTAATTATTTCCTTTAGGGAATTTCTTAGAAATTTCTCTTTAGATGGATCAAGGCTCTAAAAAGCAAGCTTTTACTTCTGTGACCTTGAAGAAATGCCTTAGTTTGAACAATCTACTTCATCGGGGGGGGGGGGGGAAAAAGTGTTTTATTTTTAAAAACATTTTATTCCCTGTACTAATACATCTTGTAGGGAATTAACCCTTGGAGCTCTGCTGAAAACTCCCCTTTTTTATCCTCAGTGCATCTTTCCAGGTATGGAAACACATTACAAAGGACGTAGGTTATAAACATATAATATAGAGGGTATAATATCTTATATCATATTATTTTCTTGCATTTTTATATGTAATGAAGAACAATGCACTTTTAATACAATACTTGAGTACCTAAAACTTGTTGTATCTACAGTTACTTATTATTTTTAAAAAAATCACAGAAAATTCTGTTAACAAAGTACTTTTGATCGATTGGCAACTTTGAGAAAGACAGTGATGCTGACTCATTTGTGTTCAATGGTTTGTTAGTATTGGCACATTAAATCAGGAATTCTTTGGAGTTGATACCTAGTTAGATGCATTGCAATTGTTTTGCATTGATGATTCCCTTTAATAACTTACCTTGGTAAGTCTAAACCAGAAAAAAAAAGGCTTCCATGGAAAGCCAAAGACAAAAAAAAACCCAAACCCCACCTTCATGTTTATACAGCCAGAAAAGTATTAAATATGATAGAAAACCTTCCAGAGACAGTTATATATACATACGTATATACATAACGACCCTCACAGACACACATACTCGATTTTGTGGATGAAGGTGGCAGGACTGGGAAATCACAATCCCTTTATTCAGTTCTAATACTTCCATCTCACCATGAAAGTTTACTTCTATCTTATTGAGAAGACTTCTGAGCAAACTGCTTTTCAAGTTATCTCATGCAAATTACTGTATATTAGAAAGCGAGACTAGATTTAAGATGGTATATTTACATATTACCTTAACAGCAACAGAGAAAGTTTCAAGTTTTCTGTAAATGCTGAGTAGTTTGAATGCAAACTTTGCAATAAAGCTGAAGGCATTTTGGTTTTGGGGATTTTCAGATATTGTGGGGGTTTTTGTGGTATGTCTTTTTTTCCTCTCTCCTTCCTTTAGTGGTCTTCAATGGAGACTGTACAAGCATAAAGAAAAAAATCAGTCATACTTAGTAATTCTGAATTCTTTGACAATACAGTTTCCCTATTTTCATTTTCCACTAAGATTTATTCAGACTCAACTTCTTACATCTTTCTTTGGAAATCAAATTCCCTGTATGTACTAACTTAAACTTCTGGGGGTTTATTTCTACTTCTCCCTGATGTACTTACAGAACAGGACAAGAACTGGCTTTTTCTCTCCCCTTACAATTCCAGAGCTAGAACCATAACTTTTCCAGCTTGCAGTGATATTTTCAGCACTGTCTTGTGATAGGCAAGATAGCATTTAACGTGTTGGTTGTTTGGGGGAGGGGTTTGTGTTTGTTTGTTGTTTTTTTTTCTCTCAGGCAAGCAGTAATCCCTGCTTGTTACCCTGAGGTTATATATTTAACTTAAAATGAAGAGTAGTGACTATACTACTTTTGCTCCCAGAGTTTTCCAGCAAGATAAAATGTTAGCTCCTGGCTTCTACATTAACCCACAAACATTGAATCTCATGAGTTTTTATCAGAAGCAACTCCTTTTCTTTTCAGAAGTGATTTTAATTTCACTGTACATATTAAGAAGTACCATCATCTCTCATACTTTTCAAAGTATAGTGGAAAATATGATGATTGTGATTTTTTTTGGGGGGGGGAGAAAAACCCAAATCAATTATTTTGCTGTGGATAGATAAATTTTCATGACTGCATCTTGAGTAAATAACTCATTGAATATCAAATCATGAGCAGAAACATCATCTTTAACACAAGGTGGTAATAATTGCAACCTCTAACCAGTAGTTTCTTTTTTTACTACAGTGGAACACTTTTATTTCTAATAAATAACTTTGAAACACCTGCAAGAAAGGGATTCTCAAAATGGAGTGTTAAGATATGTTACTGTATTATATTTTTACCACACAAGCACTGAATAATATATTTATTAAATTTTTTACTGACACTTAACAATTCCTGGATTATGTAAAAATGTTTACCAGAACCAGTAATTCTCTTTTACTGAATTACTTACTATGTCTCTATTTCATTTTTATATCCATCGAAGTAATCAACAGTAATTATTGGTGGTTCATTAATTACTCTAATTCCATCTGTTTTCTAGAATATATTTTGGTTGTCTGTTTTTGTTGTCAGTTCAGAGTTTGTAAATTAATTTCATCTGACCTAACTAGTTATGTATACATTTTCATACTTCATGGTTTAATTTATGTCACGAACTTTTTTGGGCATTTGCAAGTACTAACTTTGATCCTTTTCTTACTTCTTGATTAAAATAGTTGCTGATCAATATTTATTTTTCTTGTTATATACACCTATTTTACTCTCTCCATGAATCAAAGTGGGAATGCTGTGGTGGTGGGTTGACCATAGCTGACTGCCAGAGCCCCACCCAATGGTCTCTCACTCAACAGAACAGTGGGAGAGAATAAGATGTAAAAACTTGTGAGTTAAGACACAGGCAATTTTAAAAGAAATGCAAAAGCTGTGTGCAGAGCAAAGCAAAAGCTGCTTCCCATTGGCAAGCAGATATCCATCCACTTCTTGGAAAGCGGGACCTTAGTGTATCAGTTATGTGGGAAGACAAATGCCATAAGTACAAATGTCCCCACATGCTCCTCCTTTTCTTCAGCTTCTATTGCTGAGCATGATGTCATATGGTACAAGATAACCCTTTGGCCAGCTGGTGTCAGCTGTCCTGGCTGTGTCCCAGGCCAACCTTTTGCCCACCACCAGCCTATGGGTCATTAAGGGTCAGGGGTGGGTTGTAATCATAGAATCATTTAGGTTGGAAAAGACCTTTAAGATCATGAAGTCCAGCCATTAACCCAGGACTGCCAATTCCATCACCGAACCATGTCCCTAAGTGTTACATCTATGTGCTTTTTAAGCACTTCCAAGGGTAGTGATTCCACTACTGTCCTGGGCAGCCTGTTCTAATGCAGTGAAGAAACTTTTCCTAATAAACAATCTAAACTTCCCCTGGAACAACTTGAGGCCATTTCCTCTTACTTGCTTGTTATCTGAGAGAAGAGACTGACATCCACCTTGCTACAACCTCCTTTCAGGTAGTTGGAGAGACAGGCTTGATGCTGTGTAGGCAATTCTCAGCAATAGCCAAAACACTGGTGTGCTGCCAACACCGTTCTAGCCACAAATGCAAAACACAGAACCATATGGGCTTCTCTAAGGAAAGTCAAATCCATCCCAGCTAAACCCAGTATATTTTAATCCTGGTTCTTAAGGTCTCTGACATGAGAAATAAGTTGTACAGGAAGATATAATGTGTTTTATTAATTACAGTGTAGCTAGGTTATCCAAGTAACCCACTTATACTGGGGAATGATTAACACAACTAACTTAAAACTCAGAGAAATTTCTCCAGGTTGCATGCAGGTTGTAGTTTGTTGCTTCATTTCAACTTTGCACTTGCGAGCTCACAGATTTGTAAACCAGAAAGCTAGATAATCTGCTAAATAAAAAATATTCTGTGCATACACGCCTCTCTGACTCTCCCCAGTTAGCATTCCTCTTTTTTTGTTTCATGTGTTTGTATTTTTCCCTTTTCCTTTTGTTCCACGCTTGATTTCTTATAAATAATCTTTAAATGAGTCTGTGATTCTTCTTCACTGACTTATTCCTGCCTTTACATAATATAGTTTCTTAGATGACTGAGAAGCCTCTCATTAAATCTCCTGAGCCATATTTTGTTTTCGTTATTTTGCTCCCTGCTTTCATCTATCAAAACAATTACAGTGTCTTGAACTTTAATTACAACTATTTATTTATTCACCGCAAGCAAAGCTTGTTTGTTATGCATCTTTAGTCCTACTTTTGGAGAAATCCATGGGAACTTAATTTCTGATATTTGTGACTTCAAGATATACCTTTAATTATCTTCAAGTTTGCGTTCCTGAAATATGCTTATCTACTATGATACATTCTGTGTACTTACGGTATGTATGAATGAAAATTACATAAACACAATCATAGTTCATAAGAAAAAAATATCCTTGAGCTATCCCCCTAAATTCTGAACATGTAAGGCTTGCCTCCCACCATATAGTTTTTCCACACCCAGTGAACTCTCCCAGAAATATGCTGTTCTTACCTTCTCTGTCATCATGGCGCATTCTATCTTCTCTCATATTCTTTGCTTACCTTTCCATTCACCTTGGGGGTGGGTGGGTGGAATAAATAAAATGTAAAAAACCCAAACCTGTCTTAATAAGGTCATACCTAACAAGTAGGGATTAAAATAAAGAGAAATTATTGTTATATACCCTTGTTTTCCTACTGAATTCGGCCAACAAGGGCTGATCCAGGAAATTCTGGAAAATTCCAGGAAAGCAGCAAGATTTTCAGAACAAAAGACATTAATGGCAACACTTACTGCAGAAAGGATCAAATGAAACACCTATCCATGAAAGTTGTGCTGTGTCACATTACCTGTCATGTATATGATGTTGTTTATACTGCAGACTCTATTGCTCCCTAATAATAACTTAAGGTGTTGGAAAGACAATATATTAATAACCATTTTAGATTTGTAGTGCAGTCTTTCTTATTAAATGGTCTTGCTTCCATTTAATTTGCAATTCTTCTTGTTCACTTTGAGGAAGGAGAAGCAACCTAGTACCTCTGTGTGTCAGGTTCTTCCAAATCCCTGCTCTAGAACAAACTCTTACATGCTTTCATTTGTGTATTTTTTTCTGTTATATGTTGGTATAGCTTTTCTGTATTATATCCATGTGTTGCTTGCAAAATCATTAGCTGTATATCCAAAGGAAAAGATTATAATTTTTTTTCTGTTAGAACTAGAATTAATAAAGATAGACCTTCAACAAACCACAAGACTGAAGTTTTTCACAGTGGCAGAATAGGCAAACCCTCTTCTATGAACAGTTTCTCCAATATCTAAGTGTGTTAACATGCACACTATAGCCACTGCAAGAAATCGGCTCAATTTATGTGTCTGGCCATTCTTCTTACAAGAAATAAATAAACTTCCAAACCTTTTAATGCTTGCCAAGTTTGGATAAAATTGAAAAATACATTCAAAAATTATGAGCCGGGTAATCCAGAATGATCCCTTTTCTTATTTCGCTGGGAAGCTGAGTAAAATATTGCCAATATTCACAGCAGACTTGGAGTGATTCACCTTCAGCAGCACTGAAGGTTTACATCCAGAGGTCTGCTACCTCTTCCAGCTTCCTGGAACAGATCTGAATCATCCTCCACCTTTTTGTCTTTTACCTTATATTCCAGACAAGCAACAGCCTCTCTTTTCATTTCTGCAGCTTCAGCTATCATTGCCAAATAAGCACTCCCATGGGTGATATTACACAAGTGGGAACTGCATGTTACAGGGCTTCTGAGCAGGAAACAGTAGGGAAGGGGAGAAGGAAAGATGGGAGTCAGGGCTGGGCTGAATGGGACCGGAAAAGCTGGTTTGGGGGTGAGGGCACCTGGGGGTTAGAGTAAGGGGAAGAAGAAGGAAGAGGAAGAGGCTGACCTGAGCTGATCAATGAGTAAAGGGTGGTGGTTGCAGTTATGGGAAACATTTTTTCCTAAAATAAGACTCCCTAACCATGAAGAAAATGTAGCACAACCCAGGTAAGGCAGTACCTTGGATGCTACATCTGGCTGAGATGCCACTTACTAGGTCACACTGATAAAGTTCTAAAAAGGAGAGCAAAACCCAAACAAATAACAACAAGAACAAAAAAAAAAAAAAGTGGTGCTGTGTTAAGATTGGTTCTTCTATATAAAGCATTTCAAGAAGGTGACTTCTAAGTGATTCTAAACTTATAAAACTGCTATACTGCTTAAGATGAGAAAATCCAGTTATTTAAGGGGTAATTAATTCATTAATCTGCTTGCATTGCTCCTTGCTAAGAAAACAGCTGAGCCTGAGTGAACATGGCCTGAATTGTTGTTACCTTGTCATTGTTACTGTCATTTTTGACAAGCATACCTATAAAATAAATATTTATATATATTTGGAATTAAAAATAATACTGACATTTCATTTTTCATGTCTTAAACATCATGAGGCACTGGAAAATAATCTAAAAGACTATTTAATTTTGAGTTATAAGATTAGAGCTATTAATTTGAGTTATTTTAATCCAATAAGTTATTCTGATTTCAGATAAGCACAATAGTTGATTCTGCTTGACTAGGTGACATCATTTAACATCAGACTGAGAGGATAAGAGGTCACTTTCTCATCTGTACCTCTTAAAAGACAACTGATTATTAAAATTTTAATTAATAAGAGCATTGGGCCAAATTCAGTCATGGTCAGTAAACCCACTGAAGCAGATAAAACTCTATGAGGGATTAATTCTGCCTTGAGAATATGTCTAGTCTGAGCGATGAGGTACATTTTAGGTTCAATATAAATGCTGTAATCCTAGAACTTGCCCTAGCACTGATAAATTGGGTATGTACTCAAGACTGGTTTATGAGTGATGGAATATATTTTAGCTTAATATAAATACTCTAAACCAGGAATTTACCCTAGCACTGACAAATGGAATATACTCTCAAGGCCTGATTTGTCCCTGACATAACCTCATTGACTCCAGTGTGATAAACAGATATTGCAAGAACATGACATACAGTAATTATTTGTGTACATTTCAGATCATGCTTATGTAACATGACCTTGAGTTTACAGAAAATTTTGTGTGAGGAATTAAATTAATCGTTAGATTAATCTATTATTTCCTTGCACTCATTACTGATTCTGCAACTTGATTCTCAGTCATCTGTGGGAATTCTTTGTTAGCACTTAGAATTTTACATTGCATGTAAAATGTGATGAGCATCATACAGCTCAGTAGTCTTCAAATTTATTCTCTTGATCTGTGGTGTTTGCTTTTTTTGCTAATGTGAAGCTAAACATTTCTTTTGGCATTTTTAGTGGTTCTTTGCCAACCCCTCTGTGTTTGTTTCAGCTAAGCAGGTTCCCTCTTTCTCTCTCAAAGATGAACCATTTAAGGTACATACCAGGAGGTAATGAATTCAGATCTTCTTATTTTCACATGTTCACTAGGAGAAAATGGTTACCAAGTGTTCTCAATGGAAGGGAAAAGAAATTGCATGGCGTAAACTAAAACTAGTTTGACTGTGATAAGACCTTCAAGAGGTAAGGGAACTTCGTGTGAACATTCTAGTTTTTTGTACTGCATACAAAAAATATAAGCAAGAAGATAAATACGTAATTTTGTATCATTATTTCAAAATAAATTATTTTTTTATTACTGCATTTGTTATTATCTTCCCTTTGGCCATCTATTTAGTATTTTCTAACTTCTACTTTTATGAAAAATGAAGGTGTATCCACCCTTCAAATATATCTATCAAAGGCAAACACAAAATCAAAATTGTGCATTTGTAGGCCATGTCATTGAAAGACATGGCTGCTCATATGTGGTTTAAGTCACAGTGAAGCAGGCAAAGTTGGGCAAGATTTTTATATGCTGAAATATATGTACACAGAGACTGTTCTCATGTTTTATTAATTAGAAGTGTAATAATTCATTACATTTGCTACTTCAGTTCCATATCTGAGACCTCAGAAAGCTTTATGCCCCCCAAATTAGGGATTTACAAGTGTAAAGCGAAACTCACAGACTGGATGTGGCATGTTTCCAGGTCAAGATCATTTAAATAATGGTGTATGCCTTTCTCTGCACTGGTTATTAGGCAGCAACACGTCCTTAAAAATGCCATGGGGGGCTTCTTTCTCCTGCAGTGTTGAATAATTGCATCTTCTTCTTTTACATATGTACCTCTGGGTTTCAAGAAACTAGTCTATCTCTGAGAAATCTGGAATTGACTTCATCTCTGCCCAGGCTTGCTTTACTGCCACTGACAGCTAAAGTGCCAAGTGCTGTTTGCTCTGGTCTACTGGTATTAAGGCCTTTTTTTTCCTCTGGAAAAAAGTATTGATGAACAAGTTTTGGAGGTGATAACTTCCCAGGTAGCTTGCTCTTCGCTGTGGTTGAGAATAGATTTTCTGTGTCAAAGCACTCCTGTGCTATTTCTGTGTGTGGGATGAGGTGCTGAAAAGCATGGCTTGCCAGATCAGCTTGTTTCTGTCTCTTGAATGAAAGTAGACTGCAGCTGCTTTGCGGTCCTCAAAGCACACCTTTCAAAGCAGCTCGGAAATTTGGTAGACTTCTCTGATGTACAGATATAAGGCTACCTGTTATTATATATATTATATATAGACTGAGTTACCTGTTAGGAAGTTAAGTCTCAGAGAAACAGCTTTTGATTTAAGTAAAACGTGAGACCATTTGATCAGGAATCAACAGCAGTGATGTCAGTAACACTATCACTCATTAAGTGTTGATCTTCCAAAATTGCCGCTTTCCTTTCTGCTACATTTTCAGCAGCAGACAATGAGGTTAAGAAATCAAGTACAAAATGTTATAACATAGTATTTGAATATTAAACCTTTTCAGTAAACGGCCATGTAATGTTTCTCACTTGGCAAGGCTCTGAATTTGCAGGTCACGGACATCGTGCTGTTCTAAAAGTAGCTATATAATTCCACATCAATTAGTATGACATTTAGCAGTGTAGTTTCACCTGCATTTTATCTTTCAATGTTTTAGATATGCATTTATTTTACAAGAACAGGTTGCTTTTTCAGTCCAAGTAATTTGACAGGATTGCACTGTGCCTAGTGCCAATCCCTGGAAAATATCTGTAATACTTGCTTTAAAAATAACAGTTTTCCTTGTCTGTGATTTCTTTATATATTTGAGTGTAACATTAATATTCTTCAATTTTTACACATAAATTTTATTTTTAAATGTTCTGTAACAGAATATTTTATAACTAAAAATTATAAGGATTTGTTGATTTTTTTTAAACTTTTTTGTTGAGAATTCATGGATCTCACATTGAAATTTCCTTAGGCCTAAAATACAATTGAACTAAAAGTTTGTACTTTCTGGCAATGAAGTCCATGAGAACATTATGATGTTAGAAATTAAAACCTTCTAATTAGAAAACATCACGGGATTTTCAAAATAGAGCCTCTTTTCAGATATTTCTTTTCTTGCTATTTACTTCAATGTAAAATATATTGTGCAAATGTTGAAATTCAGCAACTATTAAATTAAATACTCCATAATTTCACTTTTAAAATTTTGGGTTTTTTTCCTGTTTTCACTTTCCCTAGGATGTATTCTTCTTTTCTGATTTAGCTCTTCCTTTTCTTCACTTCAGTTTTGTCCTTCCATAGTTTTTTTGTGGTGCTCATTTGTGGTTTTTTTCCCCTTTGTTTTTAACTATTTTGCTTATAGTTTCTTCATTTTGCCACTGATTTTTGGTCATTCTTCTTTTTATGCAACATGCTCTATGCCATTTTCTTTTTCTAAAAGTACAGTGCAAAATAAAAGTCAAATCTTCCATGCAATTGGAGATTATTTTCCCACATACATAATGTGTATGTGTATGGTTTTATTTACATTCTTTTAAGAGAAAAAACTACCAAAAATGAGATGAATCCATTGTCAGCAGCTACAGTGAAGTTGGTGCATTTTGGAGGGAACAGGTTTTCTATCATTAAGTTACTCTATTTGATATTGCTTACAAGAGTTTATTCTTCTAGCTGAAATTAAACATAATTTAATTCCAGTCCACTTAGGTTAATATAATCAAATCTTATTTGACGAGAAAACTCAGGCTACTGATTAGCTATCTTCTTTCAGATTATGCAACGGGATCATGGATTTTTCTTCAAAACACCTTTCTTTAGAGAAAGTCAGATTTCTTTATTTTGGCATTTTTGATCACCAAAAAAAAAAAAAAAAAAAAAAAAAGTCAACCCATGAGCAAAGTTATTTTTCACTAGGAATGGAAAGTCTACTTTCCAGAATGCTGTCAAATTATTCTACTAATTCTTTTTAAAGATGAAGCACGAATGTTCTTTCTTTCTTTCTTTATACTGAAACAGGATAGTAATTAGATTTTACTACTCATCAGTACAACACTAGTAAGGATAAGTCAGGTTCCATACCACAATTTAAAAACTCAAGACCAGAATATCATACAGGCAGAACAATATTTTAGAAAACTGGAGCATTTCATCCTGGTGTAGCTGGGAACCAACTCTGCGTGGGAACATCATTTATTCTGTTGATAAGAACAGGAAAAGAAATTACATACACATAAAGAATCAGCATAACATAGAAAGTCCAGTGGACACTTGTAATGGCATTTAAAGTGTCTAAAATCATGGTTTAATGAAAAGTTTAACCTTTAAATCTCTTTTTAAATTACAATTCACATTTTGGGTTTTGTCTGTGGACTTTTAAAATTAGCTTTGTCATTAGTATTTTGAATAGTTTGTAATTACAGACTGTAAAAACTGTTACTTGTATTTGCAATGTCTGCATATTTCCTTGTCAACTATAATGTAAAAAAATATTTACCACAAAAAGGCATTAATAGTTAAAAAGGTATTGACAGTCTACAACAGCAGCAGCTAATTTCTTGCTGCAGTTATATTCAACTTTTTAATGTCCTTCTATAATCACATTTGACCCAATTACCAAGTTATTGCTAGTATGCCAGAATTTTTTAACCTGCTTCTAAATGTTTTCTTGATTTTTTTTAACAAGTCTCTCACATCTTGAGGCTTATTCTCTGTAAAATTGCTGTATTTCCTTACATCAAGTATGAGATTTTGAAATACATAGAATAAATATCACACAAATCCAAACTATTTTTAATAACTTTTACAAACAGATGTGAAAAATAAACAATGTTCATTTTTTGTTTTAATCTGTATAACCTCTGAATTGCTACTGTGCCTAATTTTTTCAAAACAAAGCTTGCATTTTTGAGTTTAGGTTGTACAACTTTCCTAAGACATTTTAATTAATATTATTTAAAACCGTGGTTCAGGTGGAGATAGCTTTGTTCTAAAATAGCATTCTCCAATATGAGCTATGGATATGTCAGTTTTAATGCTTTCAGAAATACTTCGGTAAGATGAACGATATGTCATGCCTGATACGGCATATTCATCATTAAACAGCTCCTTGTCATCCATATTGATACTTTCACTATTAGTCTGTCTGAAAACCTAAGCCAGGTAATGTGACAGAAAATCATGTTAAGAAGCGGCACATTTTACAAACGATATGGCAAAGACAGGTTAAGGCATAATAGGGTGCAAATCATTGATTTGATCTCAACATGCTCCACAACTTTACTTTTAACAGGCAACCTCTGGCTTCTGCTGGTTTGATAGGTGTTTGATATTCCTGAGCTGGAGCGAGGTTAATGCGAAGTTTGACTCCAGTGACTCCTCAGCTGAGCTATTCAATCAATTAACAGGGCTATCCATCACATATGCATTATCACTCAGAGGTGTACAGTGTGTCCTACTTTAAAGAGCACATCAATTTTTGAGTCATGAAGAAGTGTCAAATGCCACGAGTCACAGGCAGGAAAGAAGTACTAAACCTGGCTTATCCCCGTTTGTGATAGTGATGGATGTGCTTTGGAAACAGCCACCATGACAGGAGCCTCCTCAGCTCCTCAGCTGCTGGAAGAGTTTTTCCATTCCACCCTGAAAAGCTGGTTTTGCACTTTCTGCATCCAACGACATGGCCAAAAGATATCTAGAACTTTTAAGCCCTGTGTTAAATGTCCAGCTCAGTTCACTGTGTTGGGACCTGCCTACAGCTGCCTGCTCAGCAGGAATTCTGTCAGTGCTGTCTTTACTAATGGCTTCAAGAACTGTGTGGAGATAAATACAGAGCAAGGGCATGACCCAGCTTTTTTCAAGCTGTGCTGCCACACATTTTATGTATGTCATTGTCAAATGGGACAAAAATCTTTCCAGCTCTCCACAAAGTACAGCAGGCAGCACCTGTAGTTTCCTGAAACCCTCTCTGTATTCCGTCAAGCTGTTCTACCAGTGTGCGCCACTGAAACAGCACACTCTATTCTGGGGAAGGCATCATTACCTATATGACTTTATTCATGAAAGATAAACACGGATGATATTTTCCAGAGTCTAAATCAGCCTATATAAGGAATAGTCATTATGAGATGATGAGCAATTATAAGGACAATAACACAAATATGAAGTGTGAAATTATAGACATACCCCTTCCTTCAGGGTCTGTTTTACTTATAAAAATAAGCATCTAAACAAATTACTTCAGGACACAGGTAACATTGTCATACCTGAAGAAATCAATACACATTTAACATTGCTTTCACCTCAGCCATCTGAAAGAAAAGATTTGCCTGTAGCTTCCTACTAGTTTTTCATGCCTTTTAGGCACCTTAGCAGTGAAGGAGACACTAACCTACTGCATGCTGGACAGACATTTCCCTCCCATCTTAAGGAAAGAAAATAACCTCGGTAAATCTCATCTAGCAAAGCTTACCTAATCAATTGTCTTGACTCAGTAATCCGTAAATAACTTTATATTCACAATAACTATCATATAACAAAGGATTGAACAGATAATTCATCACCTGGGAAAGATGAACATAAATTCTGGATCATTTTTACCAACTACTGGAAGTTTTGGTCTGTAGAGACAGCCAAGGATTCTTTCAGATAGTGAGATACTTACTTAAAACCTGGAGTGGACTATGAAAAAAAGGTTTAATGTCCAGAAAACATCTAAGCAAATTCAGTCCAAAAACAAGGTGTCTTTGGAATAATTACCTTAATTAAAAAATAGGAAAAAAATTATAAATTTATGGAATGGATTACCTGCAATTTGAATTAAAAAACAAAAACAAAAACAAAAACAGCAATACAACCAAACAGAAAAAAAAAAATCAAAATGAAGTTATATTCCTCATGTAAGAACTGCTATATAATATACTACGTTTGATCTTATGCGGGGCTTGTAATTGCTAATTTCAGATTGTAAGGGTAACTTTAAAATGCTTTCTTTCTGGAATTCAACTAGCAAATTAAATTTGTACTACCTACCCTTAGCCAACTTCTTCTCCCAGTAACTGTATGCAAAGGCATTTTTTCTTCATTGTTTTTAAAAAAGACGCATATGACAAAACCATCTTAGGTTTAAACAGTAAAAATACCTATTACTTTCTTTAGACACAAAACAAGATCCTGGAAAATATCACACATTTAATTAGTTTATCCAAATTTAATTTCAATATAATTAAATGAGATTCTTTCAACAGCTATTTCACCACACACAGTTTTTGTGTTCTGTCAACTTTGGTCCCAAATTTGCAGTCATCTTTCCCTGAAAATGAAATCAGCTTCATATATTCAGATATCCAGAGTAAAAGATCTGTGAAAGTGGTAAGTGCACATTTTCACAGAAAGTTCCACTTCATAAACTTATCCTATCTCAGCCTTACTCCCACAGAACCTCTTGGTTTTGTTGTTTCTATTGATATACTGTCAAAAGGAGAATGAGTTTTGATGAAAGAAACACAAAACAAAACAAAACAAAAACCCCTGCAGTATTGTTTTGTTAATGAATTTAAAAGAAGTAGGTCTAGGAAGGCACTGTAGCATCACAGTTGATATGAGAAAGATATCAACTTGATATTAAAAGATATGTGTAAATGTCAAGTGATGTAATACCTTCAATCTAATGTAACTTCATGATAATTGCAGAACAAGCTAGAGTAACAAGGGAGGTTTGAACACTAACCAGACAAAACAGGGTGGAATACATTTTGGGAGGCACTGGTATAAATAACACAATTTGCATCAAATAAACCATAATAATCTATACACAATTCTGTATCAAGTAAACTAAGCACATACCACCAAACTTTTTGCTTTATGAAAATGGATCAGTGGGCTGGACAATGAGGCTTCTTGAACTATTGGGAAAATATTCTGTCCAATACTTGATCAGTAGATATATCCTGAAAAGCAAACAAGAATCTCCATCACTTCTAATTAACATTTCTCTCTAAGGGAATAATCAAGCACTCCAACAAAGTAGAGATACTTGAGATGTAAATATGGTGAACAATCTTTCCTACTCACGTTACTTTAGCCAGTACACAAATAAACAAAGAAAAATTGATTAAAGTTTCAAATAAATTACAAAGGAGAAAGACTGATAGCAAAAAATATGATTTTTATTCAAACCAAATAATAAAAACGGTTAAGAAGTATCGGGAAAATATTAATAATCACAGTGTAAAAAATCACATGGATAGTGTATACATAATTAATTGTCAAAATCTCTTTACCTAGAAATGTAAATGCAAAGCTATCATAAGATAAAGGAGAGATATTTAAAAACTTTTAATTAAAAGATATTTAGAATGTATTCTAAAAATAGTCATTGGGAAGAGAGTAATAGATTGCAAATAGATGTGATATATAGTAAGACATTAACATTTCTGTGGAGAGTCATATAGTCATGGTGTTACAGATCTGCTAATAAGTTAGAATTAATTGACAGTTAGAATTAATTGACTTTATTTGATTTTATAAAATCATGTTAATAGAAATATAGAGGAATAAGAAATATATTGTAATGAAACTTGTAGCTGCACAGCAAAAGCTGCTATGAAATCCTCTGTACAGCCCTGTACCAAAGCCAGAAGAATGGGCTAGAATCATTGAATAGGAATGTTTAGAACTTAGGTAACAAATTTGAGATTTTACAGATTTATTTGTATTTGACTAGTCTTCTGTATGTAGAAAGTGTATTGAGATTTCAGAATGCAGAATTAATGGGAACTGCGAGCAACTGAATGAAACAACTCGTAATTACCTGCCAAGAAACCGTGAACTTTAGTAAAAGGTAATTCCGACAGGGGCAGATCGCGACCACTGACTCATATACCACTTACCCAAATCATACCCCAGACCCATTTCTAGACTTTTCTAACGTTTACTGTGCAGAATCGGATATGGGAGGAGGGTATCTTAATGATTTTCAGGAAATACTATGTTTATGCATAAATACTTAATGAATATGTATGAATAAGCTCTATATATGGTGTATGATTTTGAAGCTTGGTGTGCGTTGATTGTGAGGAGACTCACCCTCACGCCCGGCCGTCAATAAAGAAGTGTCTGCTTATCTACATCACATTGGTGTCGATAAGTTCTTCATTCCGAGATTTCGGTAACAATGGCATACAAAAAAAAATTAGAAAAAGAACAATTTATATTTATACTTATACAGAAGAGATTTTGAATTAGTTGAGGACCACAGACAATTTATCTGTCAATATTCATCACCATATTCTTTCCTGTGATTCAGTGAAATCTGCCCTGAGCTATTTATTTCTGCAGAATTCTTCAACTACAGCAGTGATTTTTCTTCATGCAGCATTGCCTGATTCCTTGCCAAAGGCACTACTTCTCTGTCCCTGCAGAATTTTTTATCAACCCTACCTATTACCATCGGCATTTAATTCCATAATTTCTACTTTCTCTCTTTTACCTTCACAAAAGGTCTAAATAATTATGTGTACGTGTATTCATACACATATCAGCTACTGTAGCCTTTCTTATTCTCCATCTCCCTTGCTTTTGCAAAGAGTCTTTTCTTCCTCCTCTCTACAACAATAATGATTTCGTAATTACTTATCAGCCAGGATCAACATAAGCAAGATAAGTAGTTGCCCATATTTACGTGCTGCCAAGAGTTAGAAAATGTTTTTGATTCTACCTAGTTCACTCTGGAGCACTGGAAAGATTTTTCCCTAATATAGATCCTGGGGAAAAGATCAGAGGATGCTACAGAAGACCTCTCAATTTTTGCAACAGCATCAATAGAAGTAAGTAGCCTAGCACTTCCCGCTCATTTGGCTTCATATCTCCAATGTACATTTTTCATCCTAATGCAACTGCAAAGGATCTAGGAACAAACACATCTTGAAAAAAGTCCTTTCATTTTGTCTGGTCTTCACTTAAAGGTATGAGACCATTAGAATTTGAGCAACCTGCTTTTATTCACATTGAAGTAAAAACAGCATGCACATCATATAGGCAGATTTGAAATTCTCATAGTAGGATTGCTTGTTTCACCCTGTTGCACTCAGAAGAAATCTGGAAAATACCAAACGTTTCTAAGGCATCCACATGAATAACAATAGAAAGTATGACAAATTTAATGTTCTACCTCTGATTTCCATGAGCTGTCATTACCTGTGGTAAATTCTTCTCATTATAATGTTTTCATATTTCTTCACCACTGCTCCCAAAATTTTAATTCAGACAGTGGTTGCTATTTTCTGTCCCAACATACATGATGCTGTGAGATTTCAGTAGGTGGGGTGTTTTTTTCAAATGAACTCAAGCTTCTACAGGATCACATCTTTTTTTCGTGGAAGTTTGTGCCAACATATATTCTCATTCTTAGCACCACTTCTTTAATCTGAAAGATCTAAATTAAGGATTTTTGTGAAGACAATGAGTATTATCATTATTAAGAGATGGTAAAGAAATGTCAAAATATAGCTTCTAGTGAGTTACAATTATACTAATTCCTAAGTCAATAGTAATATTGCTGTTGATATGACCTATCTCTCAAGAAAGTTTTACAGGGAATTAATTTGTTGGGTTTTGGTAGCATAAATCTCCAAAACCATGTCAGAGAACCCTGTGTAGAGGCATGAACTTCTAGGTATATTCTGGCTGTTAAAAGTGAACAAGCTAGAAGTGTCTTTTGACGGTTGCTGAAGTGTCTTCCAAATTTTGCAAGACTAAAAGGCTGAAAATTGAAAAAGCAGTCTAGCCTAGTCTATACTTTCAAAATCTGCAAGGTAATTGAGCAATTAGTGACTTCTGATGCACAGAAATAATTATTTTTAGTTACAGTACTTGATTTCAGAGCACTGAATCACAGAATTTTATACCTGCAAGTCTGAGTGCCCAAGAACATAAATGATACTTACATAAATTGAGACATGATCTGTGTTGACAACAATTATACTCTTGTTTTGACAATTACAAAGGGTTGTTTAAACATGAAATATTTTATTCCCAGATAAATGCATTAATAAATCTCATAATTACTCTCTTGAAGTTGTGGTTCACAGATTTGTCACCAAGATAATAACAAAGTTCTTCTAGGATCACAGAACTAATCACATAGCATTAATTAAGATAATAAGATTATTTCTTTATTCTTAGGGATCAAGATAAATCTAATTTCCCCTAATAGCCAATAGATAAAAGCAGATGAAGGGCGATTCATCCAGCCTATCCTAGACACTGGTTCTGCAATGAGATGAGCTATCTTCTGGAAATACTTATTACTCTCCAAGTAAATGATTAGCCCATCACTAAAGATGCTTTGTCCTGACTTGGACATCTAATATCGAAACTCCTGAATCTGAGTGGGTGAAATCTGTTCAGGTGCAGGATTCAAAGCCTTGTGTTCAAGAAATACCTCCCATAATGCAATAATCCCGTTCATGAGGGAGTCTGTTGAATGATTTACTCAGAAGCCCACAACAGTGATTCCATTTACTCCTTAACAGTCGCCTTTTCCTCAGGGACTTTCTTGGTTTGACAGTCACTGGGAAAGTCTTTAAAATATGATTCAGTTGCATCCAAAGAGTTACAAAGTTGAATGAAAATTAAAATTATGCTTTAAAAAGATTTAATATTCTATTTCTATTTCTTTTTTAAGTCAGCCTCTGATATTGAGGACTCCACTAATCATCCCTTTAAAGTAAACAAAACTCTTCAGACTTGCTTATGAGCCATGAAGAAACCTAAACTAAGACAAATTCCTTTTCCCTGGAGATAATCTTTAAAATGTGGCTACGGGAAGCTTTTCTGACTGAAGCATTTCAGAACTGAAATAATTTATCTCCACAGCTACCAATTCTCATGGCTTCATGGCTTTAAAGCAGAAAAAGCAGTAAATGCTATGCTTTTTACCTGAGGTGATATGATACATCACCTGGTGCAATATTTGAAGTTAACCTCAAAGCAAAACTAACATGCATTATCCTCATTGTGCTTTTACCTTTGAAAGACTAATATGCATTAGCTGGGCTGAGATTAAAAAATAAATAGCTTTTAAGCACCAAAATCATGTCACAGGACAGCCTGAGCTGCTTTGAGCTTTGTGGAAGAAGAATAGTGGTGGGCATGCCAGAAGCAGCCACCCTGGGGGATATGAATCAAACCTTCTTTAGGAAGCCAGAGGAAACTCACAGTGAGAGTAGGCCATTTTCCTCCTTAATATGATAGATTCTGTGACAAATTCATTTGCCAAAATCAGAATAGTTTAAATGTTTGCAATGGGGCTACTGCCATAGTCCTTTGTTTGTTTATTATTCTGCTAAATTTAGTTCTGCCCATCTAACAATGAATCCAGGAGGAAAATTTAGTACTCAGGTATTTAAATTACTATCTTTTCCTTCTTGAAGGATGGAGTTGTAAAGTCTCAGCTCACTCGGTTCTTCAGGGATGAACAAACCCAGAGGTCTAAAGCACAGTTTTATACAATGGATCCTAGTTTGTTATAAGTAGACTAAACTCTGCAAAATGATTCCTAACCAGGGAATAGAGTGCAACAGGAAAAATGCAGCCTTTCTAGTCTGATGTACAATTCCCATTAAATGACATTTACTCATGCATGCACAGGTAAATTACATCAAAGCAAAATTTGTTATGGGGGATTTGGTGAATCCTGTAGCCTAATACTATACAGAAATACAGAAGTTCATCAGCCTTTGAGAAGTTATTGATAAGAGAATATTCTGCAGAACTCAGCTATGAAATCAAACAGCTGCAATTGGTCATAACTCTGAAAAATATTGCAAGAAACACCAAATACACAGAAGGGAATTGAAAAGATTCAGCCAACAAAGTCATTGAATAGTGTGCATGACTAAAACCCCACTAAATAAGGCAAGTCACATCCCCAGAAACAGAAACTCTAACCTCATTAAGCAAGTATAAAACTGTCTGAAGTGATGGAAAACCACTTTGTACTCCACCTAATAACACAACTGGAATCCACTTTGAAGGAAAATTGAGGCAAAAGCTCCTGTACAAATCAGGGAGACTGCAAACAAACAAAGCATTAAAGTAAAATTGCCCAAAAGAAGACAACAATAAGAATTTGTAATACTCTGAGCAGAACACAAGAAGGCACTTAAAGAGGCAATCAGAACTAATGGTGACATTAACTCGATAAAGGAATATACATCCAAAGAGTCCCTGAAGCAATCTATACCCAGTGAGTATGGCATCTGAGAAGCTGTATTTGAAAAATTAACACCCCATTACCCTAGAATGGGGACAATGTTCAGAGGCTTCGTAAAAGCAAGACACAAAACTTGGCAGTTGAACTGCAATGAGGACCCAGGATGAAAGTTCAGAGGGAGAATGAAAAGTAAGAACACATTGAAATAATTTTTCCTTGGCATTGTCAGTTGGAAGAATAACTAGGGAAGAAAGTAACCATTCAAATTCATCCTATGAACGTTTCAGTGTTTATATAATCTGTTCTCCAGATCTGAGCCTCAGACAACTAGAGGTCTTTAAACACAGATTTCTATCATTACATGCAAGTGATACTGATGCCACTGTATAGATACTACCTATACATTTATGTAAAAGTATTCTGTTAAAGGAAGGTTGCTGGCTCAGCAAAAGGTCTTACCCTTTTGATCTGTCATATAAGGGACAAAATGCCTAAACTCCTGAATTACTAAATCCTGATTTAGTGTTTAGCTATATCTTTAAAAAATCTGTGCACAAAGTTTAGATCAAGCTGACTCTCAAGTCATCAAAACAGACAAGATGATAAGGCATTGCAACCCACAAAATCAGTTGAAAGTAGGACAAAGGTAATTGTGGTAGTGGGAGATCGTGACCTCTGACTCAAATTGTGCCCCTGAAAGAAGGCGAACCTGGCTTGGGGAGCATATGTGGTTGGTATAAAACATCAGTAGTATGATCTGAGGATGTGTACTAGTTTGCATTAGAAGTGAGAAACTTGTAACCAATCAATCCTGTGTGTGAATGGAAATGAATATGTAGTACACTATGAATGTGCAAGTAGTCTACTGAATGTAATGTGTACCCTCGAGTAACTTGGTGAGCATGTTAGGAGGAAGCATTCCCCTGTGCTCCCAGTGCTGTGATAAAAAACGCTTGCCTTCTAAAACTTTAAATCAAGTCTTAGAGGGTTTTTCTCCACGGCCAACTTTATGGTATCAGTACAGGAGCCTTCATGTGTTTGCAGTGGTTAAATGTGTTGAAGATAGATAGAGACTATGTTTTAATAAAATGCAGTAGATGCTAGAGAAAATCTGTTTTGACACCTATCTTATTTCTGTTAGAAAATACATGGAAATAGTTAATAACAACTTTATTTCTGAGATATTTTCTTCATCTTGAGGACATCTCTCACATGCTTTGAGGACTAAAAATCAGTATTTACTACAAGATATAAAGAATCACTAACAGAGGCTGAAACTAAAGCAATGATTAACTCAACTCAACTATTGAATAAGCTCACTGAGATGTAGCAAGCTTTCTGAGACACCCGGGATATAACAATGCACAAAAGAAGTGGAGTAATAGGGCACTGCAGTCAAAACCATGTAGCGCAGAGAACTAGTGAAGTTATATAAGAATAAGAGCAGTGTGCATGTTCCCCAAGAAATTTCAGCTGAAGTTCACCAACTTGTCATCCACCAGGTCTCAAAAGACCCCAAGAAAGGCCCCCAGGAGCAAAGTGTGCCTACGCAAGTGCCTTATGCATATGGAAATCATTTTGGGTGATCAGTTATAATATGTATTAAATTTCAGGTAAATATGATGAATGCGTATGTTTTGTTGTAATAAACAGAGGAACACTGGTCAGATAGGTGTGCATGATGTGAGGTGCTAATCTCTGTGCACCCAGCACTACAATAAAGGATGCCTGCCTTCCAAACTTACAAAATGAAGTCCAGAGGGTTTTCTTTTTTTTTTTTTTTTTTTTTTTTTTTGGTATCGCTTTCAGTTCAGTACCTGAAGACGAGAGAAGACAGAGTAATATAGCTAACAATGTGTTGATAAAGGTCTGTTTTCCAAACCTTTGGTCCAGATTGAGAAGTGTGGCATGTGTTTGAATAATTATTATATGTAGTGGAAGTCCTGCCTGTCCCAATAAGTTCTACTATTGTTTCTTCTCTACTTGGCAACAGTCCTACACTTATTAGTGCTATACAAGCATTGTTGAATATGTAACAATGTATAGGTTAGTAGTGCTATGGTCTTGGTATTAGTTTGCACTAAAAATGAATTCCTTCAATAAGAAAATATAAATTAGTATGACTGTGATTTTAATTCCTTGTAAAGCTTGAGGAGCATATTTGGTTAGAATTTTGGTTTTATTCTATTATGTTCCCTCCTCCCTGTACAATGAAAGAGAATTCTGTGAGTACTAGAAGTACAAGACAGATATGCACATGAAACTCATTATTTTGAGAAAGACTCTAACTAGATCAAAATCTTTCTTTAAAGGAGGACTTGCCTGTTTTCATCTTACTTAATCCATGAAGTTTCATAAATACTCTAACACTTTTAGGGCTTGGGAAGAAAGAAAGGTTTTCCATATAGGGCTATTCTTTAAATATTGATATAAAATATGTTATTTGAGCATTTATTTCTGTTGGTTAATGGTTAAAGGACATTTAAACTCGTGAACAAAAGTCCTTCAAATTAGAGAAATACCATCTCTTGCTAGATCAGTATCAAGTTTCAGTATTGGTTCTTCTGTAGAATATTTTATTGTAATTCTCATTGGTCTTTAAATATAAAGTCAGGATTTATCTTGTGAATTTGATAACCTCTCCAACATAAACCCCAGTGTTCTTTCATATTAGCTGAGGGTTGACAGGGAAGGCAGCTGAAAAACATCTCATCTGTCTTTGATGCATCATAACAGAGAGGATGTTGTTATTAGCTAAATCAGTCACTTGATTGCATTGTGCCTTCAGATTCAGCCTGATAAGGAAATCTAAGGAACTAGCAAGATGTTATGGGACAAGCGAAACAGGTTTTGGTTATTTATACTGCACAAAGAAACATCTATTTCTTCTGGCTGTAACCCTCATTCTAGTTTGATGCAGGTTATGAATATAGGGAGGTAGGGATAGAGGATATTAATGTCCTGTGGTTCTGGCATCTATTTTTCTTGCAGTGGATTAAGAGCCACTTAGGCACAGTAAGTTACATATAAAAAGATCTGCTAATAACTTGACTCTTCATTGCCCCTTCTTAAAGTTAGCAGCTGGAAATTTGAATTAATATGCTTTTCACAATCATTTTGCAATAAATCTCTGCTCAAAATAATCTTTCCATGCACACATCCATTACATTTCTTCTTCCAGTTTACATATCTAATGTTGCATACTATCCACTGTATTGACTTACTGGTGACAGAATGAGTGAGGGAAAAAAAGTATACTATAGAACATAATTATTTTACAAATACAAAAAAATATTGGGTGTATTGCAGTCCACTTTACATTTCATATGTGGATTTGGCCTCTTTGCTTAAATTGTGCTGGAGTTCAGTCTTTTGACCTGTAACATTGTCACAAGCTTTGATCCTTTTTCCTTACATGCTCCTTCTTAAGTGCCCCTTTGCCATCCCCATCCCCACCTTCTGTTCTTGAGTTGGAACTCACTGAGGTCCATGGAAGTTTTCTCTAAGCCCTTGAATAGTATAATTATGTGTATATTTCAGTGTCTCAGAGTACCCCCTCTATTAACCAGACATAGTTTTGCCTTTCAGCAAATCACAGCCTTTGTTAATATTATGAAACAAAGCTCTTATTTTAATAAATGACACAACATTTTAAACACTTCATCAAAGTCTGCTTAATTGAAATCACTCTCATTTGAGAGATGACACATGTAAACTTCAACACTGTTTTCCTTTGATGTTAGGAGACATTTATTTTTATACAGTAAGAAGTCTATTATTCTTCTATGCATCTAGAGATTTTGGCCCTCTTAAAAATAGATTTTCACACTGATTACACGCACCCTTTCTCAGGTTCACATGAACCAGAAAGGTTCAACTTATTCTCTGGAGAGTGACCCAATTTTAGAGTTGATTTGTATATTGATTTCCCAGTGTTCTTGTACAGAGCAGGAACCGAATCAGTCTGTATGGACACAGATGCTTTTTAAGACTGGCGCTACACTTGCATTTGTTTCATATTGCTGTCAACATCAAAAGCAGCATAGTTTCATTTTTATAAAATCTCTGACTGAACAGCATAGGTCAGATCAAAACAAAACAGAACCAAACCAAAAAAATCCTCAGCTAGCTCTGCTCTGATTAAAGTAAATGTTAAATTCTATACTGACTTTCATAGAAGCAGAATTAAGGTACAGCTGACCTTTTGTTGAAGATCTGAAGATATTGAAGATCTAGTGCTTGCGTTACCTTAAATCTGCTATAATGAGTCATGTGAGTGTTCCCTCCACTTTCTCAGCTGGAACTAAAATGGATGTTAGTCATTTTCACAGCTCTGTCAGATAGATTACCTGTAATAGCTATTTCCAGAGCTTTCACGAAAAAAGCCATTATTCATGACAATGTATGACTTATGAGTCATAATAAAGTGAATGAGACATGAGGGAACTACATCACTGATAAATACAACTGCAATTAGAAACTATTTTCCTGATAGGGTGTCTCTCTCTGGTGCCAATGAAATAAAGAAGTTTGTCAACTCTTAGATGAAGGCCAGGATTTTACACTAAACCAGAGCCAATACCTAAGAGGGGTAGGGGGTGGGGTGTCTCCTAGATGAACTATTCTGCTAGATTTTTCAGATACCCAAATCTCAAATATTGTATTTTCATGCATAAGTAATTTGAATAAAATATTTATATTAAACAATTTTTTCAAAATAAAAAATCAACATTTCTGAAAAAATTGTTTTAGAAAGCATCACAATATAGGATTTACTTTAATTTATTTTTTTTATTTCTTCAATAAATATTAAAATAATTTGTTATCCAATTTGTTTTACCACAGGTTATCCAGGTGATGCAGTTTCCAAAAACTATCAGACCACAAGGTTTGTTTATATGTCCTGGGGAAAAATGTTCCCTCAGAAATGAATATTCACAAGAAGTGATGCTGAGGTCACAGGAGACAAATAAAAGCCAAGAAACATGAAATAAACTAAAACTAGATCTAAAGTAGAATATTACTAAATTGAAATACTGAAGATGCTTGTACTGATCAGATGCAGGCAAATGATGGCTGAGGTGCCTAGTAGCAGCCACAGCATGAAGACAGCAACCTTGGGCAAGCAGAGGTAAAAGTACAGGAGGAATACTAAGGGCTCAGCATTACCATAAAGAGGCTAGAATAGGGTTTGGGTATGTTTTATTACTAGGAATGTGTAAGATTTTCTTTTTGTGTCTTTCTGAATAGTACAGGCGTTTGACTAATATGCTTTAATTGGGATTTCATCAGACTAGCTGTGAATGTTTCCTGCCCATATATGTGATGATCTTTTGACAGGTACATTTGTCTGCTTTCTCAGGTCTTAGGTTTAGCTTTTCAAAGTACACATGGGTCTCTAGTGCTTTAGAGATACTTTTTTGAAAGATTAATGGCCCTATGTGTTAAAATCCTAGGTTTTACTTAATTCATTTTCAAGTCTGGAAGACAATTTTTTCAACATGGAAGTATAATCTCCATAGTGTTACCACCAAATGATGCTTTCAGCAGGAAAAGAGGTAGAAGTTGCTTCTAGTTATCATTGACTCAGGAAGAGCAAAGCCTCCAAGGATGAGATATATTTTCTTTCTTGTAAAAACAGAACAGAGCTCTGTGACTGATAAATGGGGAGAAGGGAGGAAAAGAAAGGCATTAGCAAGGGAATTTCTATTGTAATTCAGTGAGGGCATTGTATGAATATCTATTCAGTTAAAATTAAAGTTTCTAGGGAAATTGATACAGGGAAAACATAACTCAGTAAAAATTAAGTGTTCCGTGTTGTTGCATGCTGAAGTACAGTATGTATTTTAAATTACATGCTTATTTCAGTGCTGCTAACAGAAAGCACTGATATTTAAGGTGATCCAAGGAAACAAAAAATATATATAGAAAAAGCAACTTGTTCCTTATATTCATCATCTTCTTTTTTTTTTTTCTGTGAAACCCAATGTTTACAGAGCTGCTATAACATTAACCTAGAACTCTCATTCTGCACATCTGAATACAATAAAGATGTAAATAAAGAACTAAGAGTATTTTTGTCTTTCCCCCCCTCAGAATAGCTGCAGTTAGAATTCGAAGCTTCTCTGCTTCCTTCTTTGAATGCTTATTGACCTTCATGAGGAAGGCCTTAGTTGGCTTCCCACTTAGTTTTTATTTCTAAACTTGAGACTGGCACATTTTAAGAGAACAGATGTTAAGGTAAAGTAACACAATATGAAAAGTTACAACATTATTATATATTTGTCTCTTGTCTGATTCAAAGGAAAAGCTAGGGATAAAATGTCTCTTTTGTGGAAGGGAATGATTTAAAGAACTTCCTTCATGAAAAGGAATGCAGCATGGGGAATAAAGTGAAACTAAATTCATGGAGTGGAAGCCCTGACCTCATCCTAATTCAGTTATTGAGGGAAAAGAAAAACCTAAGAATGTAAAAATAGCATCAAGAACTCTGTAAATAAGAAACAATCTTTATGCTACCCAAGTGTAAAAGTAAGAATATTAAATATTAAACAGTAACTATGCTACTGTGTGAATTTTCTCTCTTTTGGACTATGTGACTAGCCAAAATAGAGGGTTTTGCAGATTGTTCTCATTAGGAGCTGAATTCATGACAGTAAAATCAGGTGGCTCCTGTGCCTAACTAGTAAAGGAGGAAACAAAGAAGTAAGAACAGCTTCCTTGCTTTCCCGGCTTCCACAAGCATGCTATCCCCACTTGTCATACTTTGGCTCTTATCATGGTGCTTTTGAGCTGGTGCTGGAGCCTGTCTCTATTTTTTTCCAGATTTATATTTCTGCTTTTCACTCTCCTACCTCTTCCTTTCACACTCTTGTTCTAAAACTATCCTCAGCAAAGTCTTTGGAACTCATCACACACTTTTTCAAGCATCTTTCAGTTTGGAATGGAAATTTTGTTAATTAAACCTATTAATATATATATAGTGCATATCTAACAATACAATGTTATGAATGATTTAAGCCAGCTGTCAGATGCCCACCAGGCCACTCTCTCACTCCCACTCCTCAACAGGACAGGGGCAGAAAATAAGATGAAAAATCTGGTGGGTTGAGGTAAGGACAGGGAGATCAGCTGTCAGTTACTGACACAGGTGTTCTCCCTTCCCTAGACCCGTGCCAAGTGTTGCAAAGAGGATGGGAAAAGGGGGGTTATGGTCAGTCCATAACAGCTCCTCTCAGCCAGAGAAGACAAGAAAGGGATTTGGTTTTTTGCTTGTTTGGTTGGTTGGTTGATTTTTAAAAAATATATTTTAACTAGGAGTCACTGATTTCTTTTAGCTGATAACAATGCAGGAGTACTAGCATTGCTTACCCAGAATAATGGATTTTCGGCAAGGTGACAGATGAAGTTTTGTTTCAGTCAACTCAGAATACACGGCCAACAAAAAATTCAGCCAGCTCCATTTCAATAATGTAAACACTAATTATCAGGCTCTCAAAAGAGCTAAATTGTGTTTTAGTGATGACCTTGTTCCTGTTCATAGACTCAGTGGCCTAGAGGCAGAAATGTGAGAGGAGGAGGGCTGTGAGAAAGGTGGATGGAATGTTATAGCAAACAAGAAACATGACTTCCCCCAAGCTAGATGAATCTATTAACATTTGTTTAATTTCCATATGTCTTCTAAAAAAGTTTACTACAATTTCCCATCACAGGGCTGTCTGCAATTACTTGACATTTCAATTGTGAGGCCCAGCTCTTGGCAGTGAATTACTGTAACCTACACCTACCCTGGCCAAGTGCTCTTCCTCTCTTTGTGACCATGCACATTTTTCAGCAGCTGGCTTGTTTTGGATGCTGTTCAATCTTTTCTACCAGCAAACTTTTCACCATAGAGACACTTACCAGGGTCTACATCTGGTGGATTTCTGATATCTATCTTAATTATCTTTCTTCATGAGAAACAATTCTTCAGAATACTTCAAATTTTCTGAAAAATAAGTAGAGTGCTGTCCTGAGGCAGGCAGAAAAGGAAATAATAGGAGTATTTTCATTGGCTTGATCTTCTGCAGCTCGGATTTCAGGGAAAGGGAATGTCACTGACAGGCCCACTAATCCTTCCTCCCTTGTAAAACTCAGCTGAGAATGGGGAAAGCGAAGTCTGGCTGTGTATCAGTATGGAGGGTGGGTAAGCTCCAAAGTGGAAAAGGCAACTTGTGTCTGTCTGCTGAGAGCTTCGTACAAGCAAACAAATGATTTGTTTCTCAACTCAGCCCAGGGACAGGACAACTATGAACTGTTCCTTACTAACTGATGGCTCTAGATTGTAGATACCTGGCTGACTGTGTCCTTTCCTTAATTAAAATAATGCAGTATCTGATCTGGATCAATTTCTCAGATCTTAACTGAGGGAATTTTTTTCTGGAAAAACTTCGTAGCCTTTAACTTGTTATAATATTATAATGTGAATATTATAGCATGAAATTTTTAGCATCTATACATCATTGCTTATCACAAAATAAGAACAGGGAATTTACTGTATTCACAGGAATGACTAAATTATAGCTTCCTGTAGGCTTGCTACCAGAGTTAGAGAAGTTAGAGAACACAAGGAAGATGTTCTTTCCTTATTCCGCTCAATAACCTGCCATACCTTGCCCCCTCCCCCCCCAATATTAAAATAGAGATTGGGGCTGGCGGTTGGGGTAGGGGGGGAGATGACAACAACCACAACAAAGAACCCAAGCCAAAAGCCAACCTCCTAGTAGAAAATAATTTTCATACATTTTCAAAATGACAGAAAAGTGCTAAGCATATTATTTTTAAAATGTATTTGTTTTGTGGACTTGATGCCTGTCTACCTCTTTTAGCTTCTGTGTCACTGTCCCATCTCAGATAACAAGCAAAACCTCCGTGGTTAAACAGCATTTTGGCTTCTCCTATCAGTCTAGTACAATGGGTCATATACATCTCAAGCTGCAGCAAAACTCCCACTGACAGAAATATCCCAGAATCTGTAAATATAGTATCAAGGATAGACTCTGCGTGTGCAT
This sequence comes from Falco biarmicus, assembly GCF_023638135.1. Classification (NCBI taxonomy): domain Eukaryota; kingdom Metazoa; phylum Chordata; class Aves; order Falconiformes; family Falconidae; genus Falco; species Falco biarmicus. Next base: position 64,923,572 of record NC_079290.1, read on the forward strand.
TTAGTTTCATCACACATTTTTTTATAGATATTAAAAACCTAGATTTTTATTTTATGTTTTTACTGTCTTTTTCTAGTTCAAACTAGTAATGAATAAAGCACTAACACAGAAGGAGATTTGGCACAGAGAAATAATCCTAGGACTTCCTAACATAAAGTTGCTGTTTTAATTCTGTATTTGGATGATTGCTTCCTTGCTTCTCTTCTTGTCTGTTTTGCACAAATATTAAGGATGTTTTTCTATTCCTATTTTCCTTTTTAAAGGACTTTTACAGGGGATATGTATGTTTATAGGTAAAAAATTAAAACATTTTCAAGATGCTAGGGTTTCATTCTCCATCCATTTACCTGATCACAACAGCCATCTGTTTGCTTCTTAAAATTTATTTATTTATAAGAAGTAAATACAAATCTGTATTCTTCACTTTCTAGAACAATGGGAAGTTATTTAGGATTATCATTATCAGAATGCCAAAAACAGGCAAAGTAAACTGTTCATAAAACAATAATCAAGGTAATTTTTATGGACATACGTTGAGATTGTTTTCCAAAGCATCTCTGAGAAAAGAAGAACAAGCTTAATTGGTAGGAAAACATACACTAAAAATGTCCCTGGTATTAGTAAGAAATGAAATGCAATCTGATTATTGCAGGATTGGCCATGCTGCTTCATTTTAGTGTTAGGACAATGCTTGCATTAAGGTATTTTAATTTCTAGGTAAAGTAGAAGGTTATGTTGGTTTGTTTGTTTAAAACAAGTATAATTTCAGATCCTTACCTTAGATGAAGTACCAAATTCCATGGTCAAAACAGAGATATTTTGATTTGCACAGGTTAGATATCTGGTTTTCTATTTGCTGCTCAGCATTTTTTAGATAGACTTTTAAGATAAGGCTAGTTTAGCCAAGTACTTCAATTTTCACTTCTCTGAGTAGCAGATCATCCACACACACACATATATATATATACCTATATCTACTAAAAGTACAATTTTCAAGAGCACTGGGAAAAAAAAAAAAACAAATTACAAACATCTTGAGTTCTTTCTCCCAAAACTTTTCTCTATCTGGATTTACCAACCTACTTTCCAGTATTGCCTCAGTTAGCTTTTTTTATGAGAAGTTACTATTGTTTTATCTAAGCCTTTCTTCTCTTAGGTCTTATGACCTAACTCGATAACTTTCCACATTTTTAAATACTTTCTGCTTTCATAAGTTTTTAATTTTTTGAGTAGAGAACAAAAGACTGAAGTGACTAGACTTTTTTTGTTCTGAGAGTTCTAAAGATTAGAAAATTTAAAAGTTGTACAAAATATAAATATTAGATTTCTTGCTTATGTTAGCATTTGCCTGAAGTCTCTTTTTGCCTGCCATATGAATGATTAATGCTACTGTAATGTGTAAGAGAGGGTGAGCAAGAGAGAGAGACTGGGCAGAGGGCAAAGGGAGAGAAGCAGAGAGGTGAGAAAGAGAGAGAAGGGATCCCCTTGGATCTAGCCATGACGTTAATTTCATTTCTTTGTGTGAGTTTAGGAATTAGTGGAAATCAAGAACTGTGGATGAGTGTTCAAGAATGAGAATGGAAGAGGATATAGACAGGATTAAAGGTTTGCCCAACACTTTAACTAGTGCTGATCTGGAGGATAATTTGCCTCTGGCTGAAGCTGTAACGGAAATCTGGACAAACACAAGAAGGAATAGGTCAATAGTCCAATAAGGAATATTTTTCCCAGCTGGGACATCTTTACTGGACAACATTGCAATATGCTGCCTTCAACAACATTTAAGTCACTATTGAGAGAATTAAAAAAAGTACTAAAAGCTATTCCCCTCACTGAACAGATGCAGCATATGCCTGAGCATGAAAAAGTCCCCATGCTGCTTCCAACCTACTTCCTTGACCTGAATGATTGATTCAGGACAGGATGAGAGGATAATTCTTCCTCTGAGTCCTTTCATTCCATAGCCTCTCTGCAGGGACTTCCAATAAAAGAGTCAAATTATTGTAGTGTTTTCTGTGAAGTGGAAACATATCTGGTGCCTACCTACTAGGAGACACAGCAATCAATTCAGCTCACTAAGGGGAGCTAGCAGCACTAGCAGCTGTCCAACAGAAATCAATTAACTCAAAGAAAAAAGAGGAGTTACCACAGCTCAATACTACTTCCTGAGTGGTTTGTCTTCTTAGAAATGTACAGTAAGAGACATTTAAGTAAAGCAAAAAAGCTCTGAAAACTGAAAGATCTAAGTTCTAAATAATGGGCCATGACTCCTGATTTATTCAGGAATTCTGTCTCCACTGTCAAGAACATCACTGTAGTTAAAAACAGTGAATACTTATATATATACATAGCAATAGCATTTTTCTGCCATCAGTTGGCCCCAGAAGTGGCTGCTGGTGGTTGGAGAGTAACCTCTGCAGGGGATTGAAACACAACTGATCTGTTTTCTTGGCATATTTGTTGCTTGCGAACAGCTCAGGTCTGGAATGTTGCAAAGAAACTGCTGAGGCCCATGCAGTCTGCAAGCTATTATCCCTTGTTGTTCATCCATATGGAGAAAATGTTATTGGGGAGACCTTTAGGGTATCATGAATGATACCAAGGCCCTTGGGGTGAGGATGAAGAACAGGAGAATGCAGGCAGTATTCTTGATCTTGATCTTTAAAGGAAAAAGCTGAGGTAATAGGGTCCTGCAGAAAAACCCTGGATGTGTGGCTGGTGCTGAAACAGGATTTTGGTTTTTTAAAACATAGGATCATTTCGGAAAAATAAGGACTTCTGGGGAGAAAAAGGCACGGGAAGATGCAAAGTAAGACAAAACCTTTTTCTGCTAACAGGCTTGCTAACCTAGTCAGGACAGCTTTAAAACTATGTTCATCTGACAATGGTAACTAACCAAATGAGACATGGAGACAAAAGTATTCCCCAAGGCTCAGCATAATGCACAAAGTTCTTCTACTCCTGCTGTGAAAGCTTCATGACTAAGAAACCATGACAAATGTCTGTAGGCAAACTCAGGAAGACTGGGAAACAAGAAGAAAGTACAAGCCGATGCACAGTTGCAGAGCTATGAGCTTTTTGAGATTAAAAAGAGATGGTAGAATAGCACTGTCCCCTGGCCTCAAATAGTGCCAGGGGAGGTTTAGATTGCATATTAGGAAAAATTTCTTCATTGAAGGAGTTGTTAAGCATTGGAACAGGCTTCCCAGGAAAGCAGTTGAGTCACCATCCCTGGAGGTATTTGAAAGACATGTAAATGTGGTTCTTAGGGACGTGGTTTAATGGTGGACTTGGCAGTGCTGGGTTTATGATTGGTCTTGGTGATCTTAAAGGTGTTTTTCAATCTTGATTGATTATATGCTTCTATGATTTTATGAATGGAGATTTCCATGACTGGATTCAGGCTATTTAGGAAAGATAGGGAAGATGAGATGGAGGGGTTACACTCTAGGCAAAGGAGTAGCTTGAATGTGTGCAGAGAAGTGAAGACACAACTGAGCTAAGGATCAAAAAGCAGATGAAAACTGTTGACACTGTAGGTGTTATGGACTGATCAAGAAGAGGAAGCATACAAACCTTGTTACAGCTGGATAAAACCTCATGATTACAAGCACTGGTACTGATCAAGGATTTTAAACCGCACTGCTAATTTTTGGAAGGGCAGCATGGTGACATGATTCAGATTTCTAGAGTCTGTTGATGACACAGGGAATCAACAAACTAACTATCCCCTGTTTATTGCTTACAAATTAGGAAGAAATTGTCAGAGCTGTGAAGGCTGAGTGCAGCCTTGACCGCAGAAACCTTGAGTGTGAAGTTTAAAACCCTGAGAGAAGTGAGCAAGACAAATAGTAGAATTGCAGCCCTGGACTTGAGGAGAACAGATATTGGCTTGTGAGGGACCTGCTTGGCAGGATCCTGTAGGAGACTGCCCTGAAGGGCAAAGAGGCCCAGGAGAACAACTTGATACTCAAAATGACATCCTAAAGCACAAGAACAGTCTGTTTCAACTTGCAGAGAGTTACAGTCACGGCAGAAGGCCAGCACTGATGAACAAGGAGCCACTGGCTGAGCTGAAATACAAAAAGGAGGTATGCAAAAGGTAAAAGGAAGGATAAGCTAGCAGGGAGGAATACAGAGGCATTGCCTGAGCATGTGGGGATGGTGTAAGGAAAGTCAAATCTCAGAGCTGCAACTCATACAGGATGTGAAGGACTCTGAGGGTTTCTATAATAATATTGTAAGCAAAGGGAAATATAAGGAAAATATAGTCCCGATGCTCACTGGGGACAGACACCTAGTGACAAAATATATGAAAAGCCTGATGTATTCAGTGTGGGGTTTTTTTCCTCTGTTTTTACTGATAAGTTCTGGCCTCAAGTCCCTGGGGCTAGTGGTAGAATGTGAGAGAGCGAGGCATTTAATCACAGTAGAGGATGATAAAGTTTAGCCACCATTTGAGGAAATTTCAAATAAAGAAGTGCATGGGACAAGATGGGATATATCTGAAGGTGTTGATGAAGCTGATAACTGTCATTGCAATGCCACTCTCAATTAACTATGAAAGGTCACAGCAATCTGAGGAGGTTCCTGATGACTGCTTGTAAATCTCATGCCTGTCTTCAAGGAAGACAAGAAAGAGGACCCAGGGAACTGCAGGCTGGTCAGATTCAACTCCTTCCCTGGAAAGGCTATGAAATAAATCCTCGGTGAAGCCACAATCTGGTATATGAACGACAAGGCACACAACAAGCCACAACCCAGTACATGAATGACGACTGTGGACAACCAGCATGATTTAACAAGGGCAATTTGTATCTGAACAACTTGACGGCTTTTGGTTATAACTAGTTGGTGAAAAGAGGAAGAACAGCGCATGTGAAAAAATGCCTGTGGAGCCAGTTACTCAGGGCAGTCTTCAGTCGTTGGTACCAGGGCCAACACTGCCAGCGTCTTTATTAATATAATTAATATAGATGACTGGACAGAATGCATTTCCTGCAATTTCAAAATTAAGGCAAGCAGTCAATGTGCTGGAGGTCAGGACTTCTGTTTAGAAGGACCTCAGCAAGCTAGAGAAATGAGCTGACTTCGTTGAGTTCATCAAAAGAAAACACAATGTCCTGCATCTGAAATGGAATAAACCCAGGCGACCGTAAAGGCTGGACACTGACTAGCTGGAAGGCAGAGCTGCAGGAAAGGACCTTGCAGTTTTCATTGACGAGTTGAACGTGGTCTGGCCGTGCCCCCTTACGGCAAGGAAGGCCAACTGCACACTGGGCTGCCAGCAAGGGCAGCCAATGCCTCTTCCCCTCCCATTCTCCACTTCCAAGAGATTCCATCCAGAGCACTGTGTCCAGCTTGGAGCTCCACAGTAAAAAAAAAAAAAAAAAAAAAAAAAAAAACAGACATTGGCCTACTGGAATCTAGTGGGGAGCCATTGAGCGAATTTGGTGTTTGTTTTGTTTTGTTTTGTTTTCTATTTGGAGATAAGGCAGTCTTATTGCTGTCTACTTCTACCTAACAGGCAGTTGTAGAGTAGACAGAACCAGACTCAATGATACATAGTAAAATAACTAGGCACATGTTGCAGAAGTTGTTCAAATTAGTTCCTAGTTTGTTTTTTTAATTTTATTTTATTTATTTTTAACCATGAAGATGGCTAAACAGAAGAACAAGGGCAGAAACAAGCTGTGGGGTCTCCATCCCTTGACATACTCAAAAGTTGATGACACAGCCCTGTGCTACATTACTTTTGTCAGTAAGGCGTTGGACTAGATGATCTCCAAAGCTGGATTCCAATCTACATTATTCTATTCTAAGAGTAAAAGGTAAAATAAAAATTAATTCTCTCCTGATGTTAGAAGCAACTATATACTGAAACATACTGATTTCTGGTAGGGTTCTGGTCTAGAGTTTTGTGAAAAATAACATGACATAAATTGGGCACTAACATCAACTAACTTTAGATTCCTAGTATAAACAACCAAGTTGCCCTGTTCTCCATGCATACTCAAAAGAACTGACTGCCTACAAAAAAGCACTTTTTCTAAATGGTTAACAGCTTCTGGAGCTATTTTTGATCTACAAAATAGAGAATGCATAAATTCTAATATAATGGGTCTGCCTTTTTTTTTTTTTTTAATTCATCTGATTTGGCTTAGATGTTGATTATAGAACAGTTAACGTCCAAGAAATATATGGGGGGGCGTGGGGTGGGTGGGGTGGTCAGAACATATGTTAAAGAGTACTGATCTTCAACAAATTATATAAAATTCTAATTAGAAACACGATTTATAGTTACAACTACAGTAGCTACATCTAAAGTCCCTGTAGATAAGCCAGGAAATGGGTAAATAGGTTATTTTTCCAACTTCATTAGAACATTGTTGTTCTGGCCAATGTAGAAGCATATAGTATAGTAACAGCAAGAAGACATTAAATAATAGTTACCCATGTAAAACAGTGCGTAAGTTTAATGGGGAAGAGCAACTCACCAGCCAGTTCTAAGAGCCTCACTTGTAGCTTCATCCAGAAGGTATTAATTACTTCCCATCTTAAAATGTGATTCCTTTCGAAATCAAGGCTACACAAACTTTTATCTGAAGGTATGGGAGGATGGGTCCTGACTGTCTGTTGTTGAAATGTTTTTGTATTTCTTTTCTAACTTCGAAGATCCCATGCACAACAACAGTGCATAATATCAGATTGTGCAGCATGGGAAAGAAGTTCTACCAAGGAAAATCAGGCACAACTGTCAAGCCACTTTCAGAATAACCAAAAGGTTAGTAATCTCCATGCCTTTTTATCTCTCTATAGTTGATAAATTACTCTCCTGAACTTTTAAATCTTTCTGTGTCATTCATTAACAGGCCCTCAGATATTAAGGCCAGGAGAGACCATTAAGTAATTTAATTTGCCTCTTGCATAGCATAAACCATATTATGTGATCAATTTTTTTTTCACTGAATCTTCTAATATGTGTTTGGATAAAACAGTTATTTTGGAAAGGAACCAAACCAACCTGAAGGCATCACAAATCCTCTCATAGTTTGCTGTAATGACCAGTCACCCTCCCTGCTAAAAAGAAATGCTTTCTATCTCATAAAGAGTTTTGAGTATCATAAGAAAGCTATCACATCCTCTCCATGCATTTGGATTTTCTCTTGTTTTCTTTGGAAAAAGCTTATGTTGCAGAACTGTGAAGGTCAAACTTTTCATTATAAATGATGTTTTAAAAGTCAGTGCAATAGGCAACATCTTGCAGAGTGCCAGGTGGACCTCCTTTGGCATTATCTAAAGAAAATCTTTCATCATGCATACTTCTATCACTGATATGAGGGCTTTTCTATTTTATTTTTAGCTGTTATGTCTCTAGCCTGCGTTACATCATATAAGCTATAAAATCTATGCAAAGAATAGGTTTTTTACACCTGTTTCTTGTTTGCTACTAATCTTTCAGTACATCCGTTATCACTATCTGTAAGGGAAAAAGTTCTTAGTGGAAGATGAAACACTCATCTAAGTTGCAATGGCGATATGAAAATAATTACTGTTCAAGGGTTTTGGCACTACATTACGCAGTTTCACAGTGAAAGGGAGCTTCCCCTTCCTCTTTGATGGACGTGTACCCTCTGGTAAAACTGTGTTGCTTCAGATCTGCTAAGCAGCCAGGGACATAATCCTGACAGGAATTTACTTCTGCAGCTGCAGAGATGTCAGCCAGTAAAATGGCTAGGACAAGATGAATTGCAGTTTGCATTAGCTGCAGTTTACATTGCTTTATAGGCGGTTCTTTTCCCACTCAATCGTACATGATTGATTTTAATTTTTCTTTAGAAGGCAAAGTTTAGTTCCTGTCTCCATATCACAGGTTTGATTTTGTTGAGTTCATCCATAAGGAAAGGACATTATGTTAGGGCTTACCTTTAAATGGTAACATTTTATTTAATGTACAAAAGGAAGTGCAAATTAACATTTTATAGATTTTTATTGTCTTCATCTGAAGAATTAATAAACTCATACTTTCTAACAAGTTGGTTTGTTGGTTTTTTTGTTTCTTATTCCTAGCAGCATCATTCCCTTGGCTCATGTGTTCTCAAATAAATGTCATTTCTTGCTGAAACACCTGATACTGAGAAAAGATGTTCAAACTGTTATGCTGCTATTAGCCTGAAAAGATGCTTATTGTAACTGATACTGGGTTTTCTCCTTATTTAGGAATTATAACTTTTCTTGTTCTCAGAACTTTTTACTGATACATTTTTAAAATAAGTTCACATTGGATTTATATGACTGCAACTAAGTCTAGATCACTAGATTTAGTAGATCACTTTAGCAATGGATTTAATAGTTCAAATTATGCCAAATCTAGAGACAGAAAACCTAGTTTCTCCTTTATGCCATAGGTAGGATGGTAATATACTGATGACTGGAAAAAGTTTGGGGAGGGGGAAGACTTAAACTAAGTAAAATGCTGTAATTTTTCACAGTGCTTCAAACAAACTAAAAGTAATAGTTCCTACTTTGTAAATGCTACATCATAGTCTGGATCAGCTTGGATTGCATGGCATGTTTGGCTCCCAAGATGGACAACGTTAAGACATTGTTTTCTTGTTATTTGCTTTGAAAAGAAAATCCATGTAGGAAAAGCAAAACAAAATAAAACTTGACCAAAAACTTAGATTACAAGTGAAAATGGGTGTACAGGGAGCTCCACAGCCACCTGCAGGTATTCTGTCATGAAAGACTGGAACGTCATAAGTGAGCTACCCTCTGCAAATTCTTCACTCAAATTTAGGAAAAACTGGACCATTAGTAAAATTTAAACTCTCTCGTTTAGTAGTAAAACAGTAAACAAATTAACAATTAGATGACAGGTCATTACAAATCAGCACAAGTTGGATATAAGGTTACGAAACCAAAACCATGCCTCTGCATGTGATCTCTTTCCTTGCACTCTCCTTCTTTCCCTCTGACCCTCCTTCCTGCCTTCCTTCATACTCTTCTCCATTTAAGCGAAATGTTCCTGAGTTTTAAGGAATGCTTAGTGACTTCAGTAAATCAGTCTTCGCAAACTCATATATTCCTAACACAAATACTAACAGTGTCAGCACTTGATAAACGTAGACAAAGAGCATATGATAGTATGTGTACCCTCAGTAGGGTCTGAGTTGGCAGAATTAATAGTAAAGACATTTTGGAATTACAGAGATTTTGAATGATTATTTTCATACTCCCAACTCCCCCGCAAAAAAAAAGAAAACCACAACAAACAAAAAGCTACTTAGAACAGTGTATATAAGCAGAGTTCCCAAGGGACAGAAACATCACCAAAATATTTGCATTAATATTTACTAAATTTTCAGGCTTTTTCTTTTTTTTTTTTTCATTCATTTTCCATCTAGATTTCATGAGGAAATCATAAAAATGTAGAGAATTTTACTAACGCTCAGAAAATATTTCAGGTTTTTTAATAATATTTTGCTTATCCAGTTACACTTAGCACCTTCTCAACACTTTTCAGATTCTGGACACATCCATTTTCTGTTGAAACTAGCTCATTAACTTACTAACTTCAGTCCAGATGCCAAAGCTAGATGGATTTAGAGTATCCACTCAGTTCTATTACATGATTGATCTGTTCATCATTATAGTAGCTGGAATTGCATGAGTTTTGGAAGGTGAATAAGTACTTCACTTATATGATTAATTTGTATATGGTTCTGCTTAATATATAACTTGTAGTTAATTTGTATACAGTTCTGCCTTTTATATAGTAGCTTTACATATATTTAGCAAAATGCACAAATACTCATCCATCCATAAAAGACTTACGCTCAATATTGTTTCCAAAAGCTGTCACAATGATAACAAAAAGTTAATACTTTTTTTTTTTTTTTTTTTTTTTTTTTTTTTTTTTTTTTTTTTTCCCCTGGAGAAAATGTAACAATAGCATTTCATACACCTTATGTGTGATATATGCATTTGTGTGAGTGTACAGGTGCACAGGTCACATTCACGAGAATAATATATTTGAAAATTAGTTCAATTTCCCACAATGAACTGAAGTTTTGCTGACTTACTCTGCTTTCTGTGTTTAGCATGATCTGATTTGCTTTACTGAGAAGGTTTGAGAAGTGAGAATACTCTGAATTCCAATGAAAAACTGCATTGCTTTGCTTCAGAAATTACCTGGTTCGGCTTTATGCATTTAGGAGTCCTACTGATTATCTTCCTTCTGTCCTTAGGCTTTGGTGACTAATTCTTTTTATTCTTTGGTGCACAGATAAAAAACCTAACAGAACAGCTGAATGTTTGTACTATTTTTGCAGACTGTGGGTCAAAGTGGCTTACTTGAAAAGTGTGTCGTATCAGAGAAGACACTTAGGAAAGAATCCATCCTTTCTCTGGCTACTCATTCACAACCAGATTTGTCCTCCATTATCTTTCTTTCAAATATCTTCTCCTTTTAAACACAAATTAACTTGTACATTCCAAAAAACTTACATGGTATTAAACCCTATGAAAAATGGGTAACTTTGCTCAAAACATCAAAATGCCCTGAACAATTATATCAGTTGTAAGTCACCTCAAAATACTTCTATAATTATTTTTTTTCAAAAATATTTTATGACTTTTCTTCTTCATCCAGATGTTGTACCGTGATTTCTCAGAGGAGCACAATATGTGACAATAGCAAGAATTTATGCTAAGTGCTACCTTTCTTAATACTTCTAGCAGTCTCAAACAAGATTCTCCAAGTAGTGTATGTGTACCTAAAAAGAAAAAAAAAAAAAAAAAAGAAAAAAGAAAAAAAAAGAACACTCCATAAATTTAAAGCTATTAAATCAGGCAGATACATTTACAAAGGACTGGAGCCAGTGGGTTGGTTCTTTTTATATGAGATGTCTGAATTATGTTGACAATGTAATAATGCGCCTGAGTAGCTTAAGGCTGATACAGGCCTGCAGGAGCCAGTAATGTTGCTGTAACATCTTATAACATTAAGGACATCATGGAGATAAATGAGACTAATGTAGTCTGAAAAGGAACATCTCCCTTGGTTTAAAAAATAAGTTAACTATAAAAATAAATATTGTGCATTTACTATTTATGACTAGAATCTTGCATGCAATTTATACATATTGCTCTATACAAGTTAGTGAGCTAAATATTACAGTAAAATATTCCTGTCTCTTTTCAAAGCAAAAAAATATAATTAGCAGTTGTGGAAAACACTGTTTTGTCTTGTTATTCAACCACAGCTATTACTTTAAGCAAAATCATAAAAGTGACATTATATGGCAGAGGTAATGAAGTATGGGTGGAAAATCAGCTGAGTTGACATACAAAATGAGACACTTCAGGACTGTCTGTGCTTGCAAATGAGATGCAGTCAAAATATTGCTCTATGTGGCATCTCAGAAAGCAACTGAAAATCTTATTTTATCCAATTTTGGGCTGTAACATTTATTAAACTAAACCAATTATTATAATTGTAATTTATTTTTCTATTTTTTTTTTCATTTTCCAGCTATAAAGGATTTTAATTCCAGTAAAATATTTGTTATAAATAACTCACAGACTTATTTATGACATGGCAATTATTTCCAAACAACAAATTATAACTTACAGTTTGTCAGGATTGTGGATAAATGTTGCTAAGAACTAGCTAATAAGATAAAGATTATTTACATTGTGTCAGTTATCCCTTTAAATAGAATTATAAATATAATACCACATGCCACATGGTTTATATTTGTTTTTAGAATTTCATGCCAACTATTATGCTTCATTAGCAGAAGTAACAGGAAGGAAAAAACAATTAAAGCATAACACACAGAAGCAGAGCTTGACAATTTTCACCTGTTAAGGAAAAACAATCCTGAACATAGCGTCACAGAACACAGAGTGCTGGTGCTGCAAAGTACCTCCAGAGATTACCTAGTCCAACCCTCCTGCTAGAACAGGTAGGCAGGCTGCTCAGGGGTCTCCACAACTTCTGGTTGAAGGTAATCTGCTTCAGTGTTTGACCACCATCACAGTGGAAAAGGTTGGGGTTTCTGTGTTTTTTTCTTATGCTTAAACAGAATTTTCTGTATTTAAGTTTGTGTCCATTGTCTCTTGTCCTGTAACTAGATAAGAACGAGAAGAGTCTGGCCCCATCTTCTTTAACCCCTGTAAACTCCAATGATAACATGCCTGTTTTCATACTTATATTCCTCATACTTCAGTGGGAACTAGACTGGGACACAAAGACGGATCAGGAATCTTTATTCAGATTAAAAATAAAGAATACTGAGAGTCATATACTTCCTGAAGATAACAACCTCTCTTTTCTCTATTATCTTTTTTTCTTTTGAACATTTTTGGAAGTATGAGGGGGTAAGGAAGAAAAAACTCTTATAGTCCCTCTTCCATTAATTAATGTTGCACACTGTATTGTTTTAATAGCTGTCCCAATGAAGGTAAAAGCCCTAAGATATTGCATCTTGATCAACCAATGTGGTAATTTAACTTACTACTACCTGGCATTGCACCATAAATTTCCATTGGGTGCACTAACACAGAAATTAGATTAAAATGCTTTGTGTGTGTGTGTATATGCAATTATTTACATGTACAGGAGTACAGTCTGTATGGCACTCAAAAGGTGCCTATATTTGTTGTTCTTGCAAAAAATATAAAATCATTGGGCCAAAATGAAGGCTAAGAAAAGGAATCATGAATTAGATAGCACTAAGGTGGTTCTTCCTCATGAAGCTTGTAGTTGGCTTACACATCATCATTATTGCTACAGAATGAAGTTGAAAACAAAACAAAAAATGGCATAATACATACCTAGAGTCATCAATGAAGACCAAAAACTGCAAACTTGTAAGAATCCTACCAGTATGATGGGGAAACATTAGTAGAATGTAGTCTTAACTATCCAGCTAGGGAGAAAGGAATTGCCAACATGTCCCTAAGATCAGCTGTTTACCAGCAGCCTGAAGAAAAGAGATAAATGAAGAATATTTCATTGTGTTTAAAAGGAAGTAGCAATGCAATTTTCTTGCCTGAATAGAAAAGATAAAAAAAGGTTATCATATCTTCTTTTCCATACTTGAACCAGATTGTGTATCTTATTCCAGTACTGAACTGTACAATGTAGAGACATTCTGTGAAGTAATATACCCAAACTATAGCCTGTTCTCATAGTAGAGTTTTTGTTACTCAAATACAAGACCTTAAATTTTATACTACTGAACTTTCACCTCATCTTTTTTATGTTTTAAATAATTTCTGGCTTAGCACTTATCCCAAAATAGTTATCATCAACAACTAAATTCATTGGCACACACATATTTTATGCATCTGACTCACTGACTAAAATGTTAAGAAAGCTCTGGTTTAACACAGATTGCTGGGAAACTCTGTAATCTTTCTACCTTTTGGTTATTTCATTTCACAACACATCCCAGAAACACTGAAGTTTCTTCTTTAATCAGTTCCCCATCCTTTCTCTAATGCTTCCACTAAATCACAGCTTCTCCAACTTCACTTCCCTGGTGACATCTCCTTCTTTGAATCTATGCAAATTTGGAGATTAAATTTGCCTGCTATCACATTCAGCACTATTTTTATTAGCAGTGTTTCTGGAATATGTATCTTTAGAAGCTAAAGTCTACCATAATAAGAAGGACTCTCAGGGCTATTAGTATTTCTCATAATATTTCAGTTTTCTGTCACATATAGGAGTTTATAGAACACTTCTGCAACTATTCTTCTTTACTAGCCTTCCCTAAAGAGATTTAAAACTGCCTTCTGTTTTATTCATGCTATATGTTTGCGTTTTATTAATGCTTAATATGTCATAGGATCCTACCACTTTTACCTTTACTTCTGTTAAGTTCTGTCTTCCCTAAACAGTATATATATATATATATTGCTACTCTGCTTCATTCAGGATGGGGAGTGTGGTGTGTGGTTTTTTTTGGTTTTTTTCTTCCTTCTTTTTTTCTTCCATTCGTCTGCTATCCCCTAAACTGTCTGGTCTGGATGTAAGATTTACAGCTAGTAATTCAGATTTCAATGTTTTGGAGTCTTGGGACAGATAGAAGAGATAGTTTGCCTGCTGTTCCCTTTTCACAACTAAGATTTTAAATCACTAAAGTCTTAAACATCCTGCTCACACCTCCTGCTTTACCTATGCTCTGGTTCAAGTCTGAGTAGTTGATAGCTTTGAATGGATCTTACAAGTTTTCTGTAAAATATTGTGTCCTGGTAAATATATCAGAGAAATTGCTTTATACAGTTACTGGACAGCTCCCTGAAAAGTGAAGGGTATATTTGTAGATTTCCCCTCAAGTTTAACTCAATGAACAAGAATATGGCTACAGATAGAGGATAGCGTGTCTTTCAATTTCACTTTATTGCTTTTTTAACAGACTTCAAATTTCTAAGGGGCACAATGGACTTGCACACCTTGACAAAATCACAGGATGAGCCCTTATCAAAACCCATATCCTAAAGAATTCTCAGCTGTTAGGTAATACCTTTAAGTAGTAGAGTTTCCAAATACACAGTTTAAGGAGGATGCCATTTTTTGTCCCACTATTACATTAGTTACAAATGTACATAATGCCATTCTGTCTTGCCTTTCTACAATCAATTACTTTATATCTGTGTCACAAAATATAATTAAAGTTGCTTTAGTAGAAGTTATGAAGATAAATAAAAGCTTATTCCTTCCATTATTACATTGCTAAAACAATCTTGATATCGTTAGTAATGACGTAGTGTGCCAAAAGAAAGTACACTGAAGTGTACTTCAGAAAAGAAACCAGGCCTACATATTTTTTTTTCTTGATTATTTGGTGTTTTGATTTCACATATAGATATCATGATAGAAATCAATGCCTAAGCAGACAGCCTTTCCCATTCATAAAATGTGAAGTTATCAGAGAACTCATGTTTGCTTTACAGGAAACATCTTAGGACAACATGTCTCAGAATAAGTTAATTAATGGTGTCAATGATAAGAACAAAGCAAATCCTTGAAGAAGAAGTATGAAAAAATATCAATGAATGCATTACTTTGAAAAAAAATGCTAAGCTGTTCCTAAGACTTTCTTTGGCTGGTGTTGGAAGTCTCAGGAGGACAGATATGGCTCACCCGCTTGGTTCCAACTTCTTGCTTGCATCAGATTGTGGAACTTTGTCCATGGCACCATTTAATGGACAACTGAAGTAATTCTCTGCTCCTCCACAGCTCAGGCTTGCCTCTGTCATCTTCCCAAACTCTAAATCAATGGGTACAGAAGCACGTATCAATATCTTGTACCAACAAAAGTATTCCATGAGTACTTAGTAACTCCCAAGAGTTCTCTGGTGACATTTTCAGTGTAAAATCCAACAAAATTTAATTCTTAGGGATAGAGAGTTGCTTGTTTGGGGTTTGGTTGGTTGGTTGGTTTTGGTTTTTTTGGGGGGGATTTTATTTGAGCGGGTGTACCTTACCTTTTTGAGGTGTTTTTTATTTGTTTGCTTGTTTGGGTTTTGGGGGTTTTTTGCTGATTTTTGTTGTTGTTGTTGTATTTGTTTGGGTTTTTTAAGATGAACAACCAACCACCTAATTAAAAAGACACATCATATATTCAGGCCATCTTGTATATTCTCTTGTGCATAGATAAAATGGTCAGGTGGATCCAGAAAGCTTGAAATTGTTGTATTTCAAAGTTCCTGTCCCACCTCCCACCCCAGGCTGGCACTAAGCCTTCAGAAGTGTTCAGACATGAGGTGCAGGGATTTACACAGATTTCAGGATTCCAAACCCAGAAACCTTGAAGACTTTCAGTTCTGTGTAAACTAGATAAAACTGATAGCACACAAGAAAATGCTTCAATGAAACAACAGCTCAGATAGATAGGTACATTTTATTTCGTTGCTGTTGCACATGCTGAAACCAAGTCCTGGAGTGTAAAACTGTCAGATTATCAATAAATACTGAAGTTGAGGGATTTCTGCCAATTAATATCAGCCTAGGATCTGGCCTAAAATGCAGTTACACCAGTTTTTCTGTTTAATGCCAGAGATGGATCATGTTATCCTTCAAATAAAGGCTGTTTCATTTTTTAATCTGCATGTGGGTTTTTTTTCCTGCAAAATATTTGTTAAACAAAACTGAGGAAAAAATTCTGAATTAGATGGACTGAATACATTTGCCTCACCACAATTGTCATACTATTGATATATGTCCCCAAACTATACCTACCTCCTAACACTAGAAAATTGTAAGTGCAAGGCCAACATTTTCTGCTTTTTAAAGCTAAATCATGCAGATTTTGGTTTTGATAGGACAGCATATGTGCTGGTGTTGGAACTGTGATCTGCTGCTCTTGTTCTAATTCTACCTGCCTATAAAATCAACACTTTAGTTTAAGCTGGGACTCTAAGGTTGCACAGGATGCTACAGACTTCTTACCTTCTCTAGTTTCCACAGCAGTAGCACTGTAAAATCCCACACAAGCCAGAGCTTTAGTGCTGCTAGAAGCTACACAAATGAACCTCTAAGGAAGGCTGATCCTTTTTCCATGCAGCTTGAAGGGAAGTCAAATGGTAACACACACAATAGAATGGCAGCAATCATCTGTAAGTGGCAAAAGAAAGGTGAACCATGATTAAAAGAAACATGTTCAGCAACAGACTCATTCTGCTACCTTCCTACCACTGCAAGGCATCAGTGTTTTGCAGGCACTGTGACAGAGATAGCAAAATGGTTAATCCCTATTGTTTGTGTATGATATCTGAACAGAGAAGTTTTCCTTAAGAACAGTTTTTCAGTTTCTTAAATGATCACTTAGCTGAGATCCAGGCTGAACTGACAGCTCTCTCGTTAGCAGCATCATCCCTGGAGGAGCAAATGTGGCTGTTCTTGGGTTTCTGGTGTTGTCATTCTGGTTGGAGGTAATGGCAGGTATTCAGACTACAGTATGTATGGCAGAGCTGTGGCCTTCTTGCATAAAAGAAGCCATCTGAGTGGCCAGCATACCCCCTTCTGAGTATTTTTGACAATATAAGGCTTTTTCTAAAACAAAATAAAACAATAAATTTATTAGATTTATCATTCTCCTACGTGCTTTTCTGGCAGAGAGGGAGTAGGATCTTTCTGGGGATAGAGAGGGAAATAGTTAATAACTGATGGTTTATGAGGAAAAATGTGAGTAACCTCAGGGGGGGAGGAGGTGAAAAGGGCAAGGAAGAATGCTAAACCTCCAAGACTTTTTAGGAGAACTCCTCTGTGCTGCTACTATAATTTGCTACTCCTGCTGAGGTGCAACTGCAGGTAAAAGTTGCTTTTTGATCAGGTAATTGGGTTCAGAGAACAACCGGTCATGAACATGTAATTATTCCTTGTTGTTTTGTCTGTCTACACCCCTTGAGAAAAGGCATCTGGTTTAAATGTGCCATTATATTTAAACTGTAAATTTTGATTGCTCCCCTAATGCTGCTGCTGCAGCTGCTGAATCTTTCTGACCACAGGCAAACAAGCAGCCTTCCTCTGGGAGGATGCAGAACACCAGTGGGTGGTCTTTACAACTATGTAGATTAAAAAAAGGATGTAGATTAACCACAATGAGGGTTCAAGCTGAACAGAAATGACTTGGTTCACTTCAACCTGTGCTGCGGCAGCAAAGATTACTCCTTGGCCCACACTGATTGATCTCTGGCTCTCAGACCCTGGGCAATGCAGCTTTCATGAGAACATGCAATTATGTTTTGGGGACTCATGTAAGCATCTAAATACAGGCACCTTAAAAAGCTGAGTTCATGTGTGGTCCTTCCATCATCAAGTCTGGCTCTGTCATTAAGGTTGTCCTTGACAAAAATCATAGAATCATAGAACGTTTTGGGTTGGAAGGGACCTTAAAGATCATCCAGTTCCAACCCCTCTGCAATGGGCAGGGACACCTTCCACTGGACCAGGTTGCTCAAAGCCCCATCCAGCCTGGCCTTGAACACTTCCAGGGGTGGGGCATCCACAACCTCACAGGGCAGCCTCTTCCAGTGTATAAATCTATCCTTTTTTAGCTTAAAACTATTACCTCTTGTCCTGTTGCTACAGCCCCTTGTAAAAAGTCTGTCCCCATCTTTCTTATAAGCCCCCTTTATGTACTAGAAGGCTACAGTCTCCCTGGAGCCTTCTCTTCTCCAGGCTGAACAACCCCAACTCTCTCAGTCTGTCTTCACAGAAGCAGTACTCCAGCCCTCTGATCATCTTTGAGCCCCTCCTCTGGACTTGCTCCAACAGATCCATGTATTTCTTATGTTGGGAGCCCCAGAGCTGAACTCAATACTCCAGGTGGGGTCTCACAAGAGCTGAGCAGAGGCGGAGAATCACCTCCCTTGACCTACTGGCCACACTTCTTTTGATGCAGCCCAGAATATGGTTGGCTTTCTGAGCTGCAAACATGCACCCCCCCTATAACCCCACTGGTCCACCAGTCAAGCCTGTCAAGGTCCCTCTGGTTCTCTCCAGCATGTTGACCATACCACTCAGCTTGCTGTCATCAGCAAACTTGCTGAGGCTGCTGATTAAATAATACCTTTGGGATAAATCCTTTTCATCATGCTGTGAAAATATCTTCCAGGAAGAAATAACTGTAAAAACAAGCAGAAAGAGAATAAATCTGTACCTGCTAGATAGCTTTTCTAGCATTTCTCTGATGAGCATGGAGTTCATCTTTACGGACTTGTGCAGGTTCTGCTGTTAAAGGGCTATACAATGTAATGTCATAGTGAAAAATAACTTGGGCTCTCAGCCCAGATCAAACGAAGGGTTACGAGATTAACAATGGATTTCATATCCCTCCCTGTTGAAGAGAGGCTGTCTCCAAAGCAGAGTTGCTTCTTCTTGTAAAAGAAAATAGGAAGGGCTGTATGTCCATTTTTTCTAGGAAAGAACAAGACTATTATTGTAAACTGAAGAGCACAAGAGTCCAAAATTATTTAAAACCTGCAAATTTCCTAGTTCTCAATCTACTGTGAAAGTATCTTCTCTGAAAACTGTGCACTATAGGCAGTTACACTTGTAATGATGGATTTCATGAAATCAAAAGAATATGGGGAAGAAAATATTCACATTTGCTCCACACACTTCTAGGCTGATGCCCTAAAAATAGTGCAAGCAATAGCAAAGGATTAATTACCTCCTCACCAGTGTGTTTTAGCATCCTCAGGTACAAATGCATTTTATTAGGTAATTGTACTCTTCATTCCTTCAGGCTGAGACCTATGATAAGTAAATGATCATCAGGCTGATCATTGATTTTCCCGTTTGTTCCACTTCCCTCACCATTCCTTTTCACATCTGTTTCTCTATGTTGAAGAAGCTTTCTATCCCCATTTTAGTGACAAAAAAATTTAATCCGTTTGCGTTTGCTTCTTAATAAAAACTTTGATTTTCTACTGAAAAAAGAATAGATGGAGAAATGTGTGCTATCTCTATGCAGTAGCCACTATCTAATTGTCCAGCTGAAAAAAAAAAAATGAACAGAATTTAGATTTGGAAGTCACTCATTTCTAAAGTATTTGTATAGTGAAATGTATCTCCTGATCTACGTTATCAGGCAGTCTTATGACAGCTACATAATAATTGTTTATTCTTTCTATCTTGTGTCAAGAATGTTCTAATTTTATTTTACAATTGATCACTTCAGATGGACATAAAGTTTAATAGTTCTTCAGAACCTGACTGAAAACATGAGCAAAAGCAATGCAGAGCAGCAATGTTGCCACATCTTTTGAGAGCTTTCAGGGTTAAGTTAAAAATACCCCAAAATATCCATATGATGATAGCTGACTCTTGAGTTTTCCAGACCAATGAAATTATTAATGCAACATGATGCATGAAAAAAAAAAAAAGTATGACAGATAATTCAGTAACAAAATATGTGTTAATATATACCACTGTATTCATAAATTTTAATAGAACTATTTATCACAGTAAGAACTGTTAAGGAATTCTGTAGGCTTTCTGCCACTGTGGTAAGATGAATGATGAATCTGATGCAATGCAGGCTTTTTTAATAATTTATTGGGTCATGAGTTATGGGTTTATTCAATTGAAAATTATTAGATGGGTTTGCCCCAGGCAGTAAGCGTGGTGTATGAAAAAGGAAAATAGATTAAGCAAACACTCGATGAGTTTAATCATTTCAAACAGGGCAGTGGATAAAGGCACCGACAGATTTGTCATTAGTTCAGCAGACATTTTTACCTCCACACAACATAATCACAAGATGGCAGATGTCAGTGAAGCCCAGAAAGTATGATGTTCATAATGACTAGTCTGCATAATCTATTATTTTCCCATGCAAGAGGACAATGGATGGAACAGAGAATAAGGGGGAAGCTTTCTTTCAAGAATGGTGGCATAAAAATGCTTTTCTTCATCCCAAATTCTGACATCTATTTCTGATCCAACTTTTACAAAGTTGTAAGTGCCATTCAAATTAATGATACCTGGTGGTCATCTTCCCTGAGAGAAATGGAATGAATCAACACTGCTGCACTTTGTATACATTCTGATGATACCTTCACCAGAAAGACTATTCATAGAAATTTTGTGAAGAACCACCATCACTGACCTTCCACTCAAAACCCTACTTTTAAGATGTAGCCAAATTCGTTTTGTTGTAACAAATATTAAGTTTCTTTGAGAACAGAGAAAAGATCTGAACTACAGTAGAATAAGCTGTATTCCTTCTGTGCTGTTCATATAAAATTATGATCTTTCAGAGCAGAGGTCAAGGTGGTATATCTTTTATGTTAAAAGATTGATCTTGACATCTACAAGCAATTTATAAACTCCATCTAAATCTCTACTAAATCATTAAGTTAGCTGGCAAACTCCGTTTACCAAGAGAGTACTTAAAATATGGAAACTTGCTATTTTTTTAAGTTCTATTGTCACATAGTGTATATATATATATAAATTTTATTTTAAGTAATTGTTATAGAGGACTACCACCTGAAGTCATCAAGCAATAGCTCTGCACTGAAATGAAAGCCATTTCTGTAATTATTGCTGTTACGAGAAAAATACTAGCCAGAAAACTAGTCAGAGCAGGAATCTTTAGTGTGAGACAGAAGTCTAGTCATAATTCACACTCGTTTTAACATTACACTCACAATTCCATAAGAATATGGCATTGCCAAGATTGCAAAGTCAATCACAGACAAGTTGTGAAGTGCCAAAATGAACACTGTCCTCTTGCACATGTGCTAATGCAGTTCCACATTCTAAGGAGCTAGAAATCAGTGTAACATCATCAAAGGTGCTGAAGAGCCATAGCACCTTATAAAACTTGAACAGCTGGCCAGAAGCCTTTGTTTGTTCTCAGAAACCATTTCTGTAAGATCCCCACTGTATTCAAAATGAATGATGAAGTGTTTAATGTGCCCTGTAGCTACAGAGAGTATGTCTTTTCAGCAGTGTATGAATCCACCAGACATCATCTTTTCTGTTCTACAGGTATGAATTTCCAGGTGAATATTTTGATTTCAATATCAGCATGTGTGAACTTTGAGTACATGGATTTATTTTGATCATTTGCTTTATTCATTTATGTGAGTGTCATTTGACTGATCATAGGACTACTTTTTAAACAGTGGGTGAAATAGCCATGGGTTTCTCCAGTCTATCATTTTCTGTTTCTTTTGATCATTTCCCCAGTCATAGAAATGCTGAGCATTGTCACCAATTTGTAGCTGTAACTGTTCAACAGTTAATAAATAATTGAAATTTTTAAAAGTATGCAGCTGAAACTGCTTTTCTAGAGACAAGCAAACATACAGTTCATGAGACTTTTTTTGTTTGTGAAAGTTTGCCTTTCACAATTTCTCTGGGGTTACATAAGTCATGGAACCAAAGTTAATACTGAATTATCCTAGGCACTACTTAGCTACCAAAACTGCAAATTGCTGTCTTCTCCACCCCACCCCACCCCAATTTCTTGTGGGAACTTCCAATAGCTTTGATAATACAGAATTTTATGCATAACATTGACATTTCCTAGATAGCAGTTCATTCCATCGGTTTTGACAGAGCATCCAGACCACCTGAGTGGTTCATGGAAATAGAAATTCTGTGGAGTAGGATGTAGGAACTGGATCACACCTATGACAAGGGGAAAAAGGTGGATCCTTTTTGTGGTCAGAAAAATGCACTTCATTGTCTTTATAAAAGTGTCATTGATGAACCTCCAATCCTGACCAAGCACTTTGTTCTTAAGCAAAGAGGAACAAGGGGTTGTTATTAGGTCATCCTGGATTAACCTAATCAGATTAGGTATTCTTCAAATGAGCAGAAGTTATGAACATCTCAATAACAGTTTTCCAATGAGAAATTTTTGTAGACTACAAGGAATACTTTTGCTTTCAAATTTTGCTTTATTGAATGTTTTAATTTGGTTCTTCTTTTCAGGAAGGTCAAAGAAATGCTAAAATATTAACTATGCCCATGTCCCCCTCTCATCAGACTAGATGGTAGTTTAGACAGATCTGTGATGTAGTGTTTGAGCATCTTCAAGTCTTTAAACTACAATCTGCCTTTCTTTCTGAAGTGCTGTAATGAAAATGGCAAGGAATTTGCAGACAGAAGATAAGTGACTCACTGGAAAAGACAATGTCACTATGTTATCCAGCAAAAGTGGATGTAAGGGTTCCATACTCTGAACCTCAGAATTGTTAATAAACATTTCAAGAGGATGTTAGCTACTTAATGACTCTATAAATCACATCTTCCATTCCACATCAACAGCAGTTGCTGCAAGACTATGTGGGTATTAAAAAGAACATACCTGCTATAATGAGAAAAACTCATCAGTATTCGTCTAAATTAAAGCAGCTATGGAGATAGATGTATACTTCAACCTGCTGGAGAAGAAACCCTAGTAACAATGACAATAATAACAACAATAATGTTAATAATAGCATTGTTTTATTCAGAACTTAAAACTTTTTTTATTTTCTCTCCTTGCTGTGTTTTCTTGTCTGCTTTTATTTACCTTTGAAACAGTTTTTCCAAAATAACACTTTTGTATCAGTATACATTTCTTCTCATTTTTTGTGATATTTGATGATATTTTAATTTCATATGAAACTGTGTAAATGTTAGTCTTCATTCTGTTACCTTTCTGTGTGCATATGTTATTTTAAATCTAATTTTTTGACTAGAGGAGGAGGAGGGAGGGGGAAACGTACAAAAATGCCTGGAGCTATTAAGTGGGGGAGTTAGGATAGAATGCAATGTGGCAGCTTAAGTTTGCTGCTGCTGTGTGTATAAAGTAAAATGGTCATTAATGTTATTCAGTAAGGAGACTTGCATAAAATAATTAAATGAACCCTAAGGATACCTGTCAAACTGTCATATACTCACAAGCAAGGAAGTCATGAGTAAAGCTGTCAGTCAGGGTCTGACATTCTGAAATCCTTCAAAAAGTGTTAAGCTTTCAAAACTCTGCTAGTAATAAACCTGGCAACAGTAAGATAAGCTGGCCTGCCACAGCCTCAGGATTCTTTTGCAAATGACACTGTGATATGACTCAGTACTCTTACACTTGGAATAATCTAGTTCTTTTTTTTTTATTATTCGTTCAAGGAAGAATCAAAGACATGCTTTACTCTCCCTGCAGCAAGCATGCTTATTTTCCAATTTGTAAATAAGTGAATATTGGCTTTCAGTTACCTGCAATACATATTGACCAGTATGTGTAAATCAACTTAAGAGACATGTAGGCTATGGTAATTTGCATCATAAAAGTTTATCTGACGCTCTTTTTTTCTCTTTTCTGTACAAATGAATGTGATAACACTAGCAGCTGTACGAGACAGTTTCGCCATTGGTACTGGATGCTTCATTTTAGCAAACCAAGTCCTCACTGGAATGAGGGTCACTTGTAGTGATTACCTTAAATGGAGAGCTAATAATGATCAGAAAATAGTCATTGCCTAATCTAGCATATTATCACTGTCATTTCTAAAGTGTCTATTAAGAATAGTATCTTTGTGCCAACTGTGCAATTTAGAATCATTAAATGCGTCCAAAAAACTATGATCCTGGCTCTTCTTAAAGTTATATACATCAGTTATATACATCTGCTAAGTAGTTTTGTTTTTTTTTTCTTCTTCTACCATTTCTTTCTTTTCTCCTTTGTTTTTCCTTCCATCTTTTTCACTTTGCTTTCTCTTCCTTTTCCTTTTCCTTTTTTTCTCTTCTTTTTCCTCCTCTTCTTTTTGTCTTTTCTTCTTTCCATTTTTCCTTATGTCTCTCTTTCCTTCTTTTCCTCTCTATCCATCTCTTTATCTTTCTGTCTTTATTCACTCTTAAAAGAAACATGTTGCCCATTATGCCCTGGAAGGAGGGAAAAAAAAATTCCAGTTAGATAGTGTTCCTTCTAATAATAAATTTAAAAGGAGGAGCTTGAAGGAACCAAAAGTCTTTTGGATATTTGAAGAAAGCCAAAGGTCAACTAAAGACACTTTGTCCCAGGTGACTTTACAAATCTAAAAGACAAAAGTTGGTGTCAAAGACAGAACCAGTTACCTGACCTGTTTCTGTAGTCACTGAAAGTAGCATCTACAGAGCTTCAGTCAACTCATACCAATCAAGTTGTCTAAAAGAGGTCAAAAATCATCTCCGGAAGATGTCTCTTCCTTTCCACCATGTATCAAAAAGTCATGGATAAGTAGTATAGATTCAGGGGTCTCTACATAATGTAGACATCTGAAGTTGGGCAACTTTAAACACACCTCTTGTAACTTCTTCGTGTTCAATGGGTTAGGACAGTAATTAAATCCTTGTTTCTTTCTCATCCTTCGGCAGACATTTCCTTACTCTGTTTATATCTAAAACTGCTGAACTGATTTTCTTCACTTTTAACTTCTCATCAGTTGGGAAGTCTTTGAGGTATGCTTTATTAAATAAGCTGTATAATTTATCAATCACTGGCATTTAATTAATTAAGGTGTGTAGCACCTTTTATACAAAACCCTTAACAGTCTCTGATAAGTGGATTTGTTATTTTCTGCAGATAAGTGTAGACATAGTAATTCAAGCTTAAAAAACAGTGTGAAAATACTGATAGTCACAATTTTTAATAAGTAGCTTGAGTTCCAAATTTATTGTGCCTTTCTTCAGAAATTCGTGTTTGAGGGACCAATCATTAAAGGTCACTTTCAAAAATCTGGATGCCAGTGATTGTCCAGGATGGTAGCAGAACTGTGTCAAAGCAACGGTTAGAATCCAGATCTCTCACCTACCAGAAAACTGAAGTATTGATGTATAGCTTATGTAGCACTAAGTAAAAAACTAAGATCTTAGTTCCAGATCTTAGTCTAGATCAACTAAGAACTTAGTTCCAGATCTCTCACCTACCAGAAAACTGAAGTATTGATGTATAGCTTATGTAGCACTGTTTAAAGTGTATTTGCTTTCTGGTCTTGCTAAGTGAACCCCATAGAAATGAGCTGGATCAGTAATTCATATTACCATGTAGTTTTATATGATATTTGCATAAATATTTAATCCTAAATGTGCATATATCAGATGGAATAGTGATGTCCTTTATAAGGCAGTTCTAGTAAATTATCAGGCAAATAGTTTAGTGACTGGTGCATTTAATTCTTGTCTGTTTCTGAAAATATCATGGCCTCCTAACATCACTGTTTAGCATATCACCACTTGGAAAAGGTAGGAAGCTTTTTTCTGAAACTGTACCTCTCATTTCCACAGAAATCCAACCATTTCTATATCAGCAGCATTTCAAGGTAAGCTCTTTGCTTTACTTTACAATGGAAATGTGGGGTTTAGTTCCTAGTGATCTCCCAAGGGCTTTTTAATGTCTATCGTTACTATAAATCCATGTTTCCTAGCCAGCAAACAAGAACTGCATTGGTTTTGTACTGAAATAATCACTTTTGGAGAAAGAGATTTCAGTTTGTTGTAACCCTTTTAGCCTGTGGCTATTTTCCCTCAGTCATTATAACTTAAGTTTACTTTGAGTAGTTATTTATGCACATGTGTATTTCTAGTCCAATCAATTTCCACACCATTTTTCACCAGCAGTCAAGTTAAGCTAGTAGAAAACAACAAAAAAGATGTTGCTTTAAGCACTGATGAATTTTCTATTACATCCCTCATTAAAATAGAATTAAAAATAAATAACATTATAGGTCTATGTTCAAAGCCTTACAAATAGATTTTTCAAGCACTCAAACTGGTGATTCTTGATTTCCTTAGTTGTCATTGGTTGTCTGAACTTCTGGGGTATGATAGTGCCTGACCTCTGCAGTCATGTTTGGGTTTTTCTTTTTATAATTAAATGTGAACATTACAGCAGAAGGTGTTGTTAAGCTCAAGATATAAACTGGTTCTACAGAGTGGTTCTGAAGAAGCAAAAATCAACTACCTGAACAAATGTTGTGCTCTGCTATAATATGATGACCTCCTAGATAAATTGTCTTTATATTTATAACTTGCCTTTTACTCAAGTTCTGAGAAATTACAACACTGAAAT
Source organism: Falco biarmicus (assembly GCF_023638135.1). NCBI lineage: Eukaryota > Metazoa > Chordata > Aves > Falconiformes > Falconidae > Falco > Falco biarmicus. Next base: position 64,950,136 of record NC_079290.1, read on the forward strand.
AAAAAGCCAACTCAAGTTCCTTTTAAACTTGAATAATGAATTGGCTTGCATTGCCATTTAGCCCAAAAATTCTGTGACATATGCTCAGTTTCTTTGTTCAGTTTGTGTGTGGGTGTGATGTTAAACAACAGCTTAAAATGTGATAGCTATGTTGTCCCTGAGCATGAGGAAAGGTACCCTGACAGGAGTGGTACTCTACCCAACAGCCACAGAAGGGAGTTTGCCTCTAATCTCAACAACTGCAGGACTGGGCTTTAAAATCAGATCCAAACCTGGAGCAGGTTGCAAACCCCAGAAAATTTGTTTGAAAAAATAATGTGTGTAAACTGTCAGTTTTATGGTGCAAAATGCATATGAAATAAGGTTAATGAAACCAGAGAAAGAGGCAAAGCCACTCAGAATGGTGCAGCCTTAGCACTGGATTCAGAGCCTGCTTCAAAGGATTTTTGTAAATACTAAAGCTAATGTAATATTTCAGACTTCATTGTTCAAAAAGAAAACCATATTTTTTTTTTGCCAGTGGCAATTCAGTATTTTTGCAAACATGTTTATTTTTCCCAGGTAAAGACAACACATTAAGTGTTTAGATCACAATAATTCTGTGCTTAGTCCCTACTCATTCAGACTAAAGTCAGCAGTAATAAAAGACACTAAGAGAAGATATGCTTTGGGTTTCTTTCACTAAAATTTCCATTAAAATCTGCTTCTTTCTCTTCTTTTTTCCTTTTTTTCATAATTCCTTGTCTACATCTTTCTTCTTTCCCCTGCTTTGCCTTTTTTGTATACTTCTTCCATCAGACACCCTCCACGCTCCCCCCTCCCTCCTCTATCTCCTCTTTCTCCCTTATGGTCTCTGTCTCTTTTTATTATCTCCCTCTGCATATAGCAAATTAGTTAATTTCCTCTTAGTCTGAACCCAGCTAAAGCCCTTGTATTGTCACAAAGTAGAATGCAGCCCATTGCACTCAGAAAATGACAAACTAAAAACTTGGAAGGTAAGAGAGTAGAAAAGGCTTTTATGTTATTATTTAGGAAGTTACATAAGTGACCACTCCAGATAATTCCACATGAAGGCAACAGGCTTTTAGCTAACCGCTTACATGCTCAGTTTCCTAGAAAATTAAGCCACTTTTTTCTAAGATATTTATTTTTTTATTTATATGTTGGGTTCAGTTATACCATCTAATATTTTATTATCACTTTTCATTTTCACTATTTTGTGGAAATTTAATTGCTGATTTGATAAAAAAGTACTTTGAATTTATATGTCACTTTCAGCTTCTAAACTCAAACTTATTGCAAACTCATTAATTGTTTTTCTGACATTCATTCTTGAAGGATTCAAAACATTTTACAGATGTACAGACTTCATCATACTTTCAAGTGAAAAACAAGTAAGAAGATCTGGAATTAAAGTGCTGACACTTTGAACCCTCTCTTGTAATTATTATTCCTTTGAAATTTATACTATTGTAGACTTTCAGGATTTCTGAGAACTTTTGCTTAGAGGTCATACAGAAAGCAGGACTGCTGTTCATATGCTTCCACAAGAGGTCTATGGGAAAACAGAAAAGAGGTGGATTACTTCATCCTCCATGTACATACTAGCCAGCAGAAGTGATATCCATGGCAGGAAAACAAAACCTTTCCCGTTCAAAAATAGCTCTTCTCCTCTGAGAGAACTAAAGAAATGTGATGTGTTTCAGTGAGGACAAACTGATAAGGAACCTGCGACCTAAATGTAAAAATACTGAATCAAACTTTTGAACAAACAGCAGAATCCCTTTTTAGGGCTTTGGATCTGCCATAAATTCCCAGTATTTTCTATATGTCCTGGTTTTGGCTGGGATAGAGGTATTTCTCTTCTTAGTAGTTGGTACAGTGCTGTGGTTTTGGATTTAGTATGAGAATAATGTTCATAGCACACTGATGTTTTAGTTGTTGCTGAGTACTGCTTACTTTAAATCAAGGACCTTTCAAGTTTCCTGTGCTCTGCCAGTGAGCAGGGGCACAAGAACCTGGGAGGGAGCAGAGCCAGGACAGCTGGCCTGAACTAGCCAAAGGGATATTCCATACCATGGAAAGTCATGCACAGTATATAAACCAGGGGAACTTGACTGGGGCCGGTCAATGGCTGCTTGGGGACTGTCTGGTCAGCATCGGTCATCGGACCTTGGCATTGGTCAGCAGGTGCTGAGCAATTGTACTGTGCACCACTAGTGGGTCTTTTTTGTTTGGTTTTTCGGGTTTTGGGGGTTTTGTGCTCTTTTTGTCCTCTCCTTGGGTTTTATTCCTCTCTCTTTCTCTCTGCTTTTCATTACAACAACTATTGCTATAATTATTACAATATTTCAATTATTTATTTTTTTTCTTATCGCAACACACAGGTTTTACGTTTTTTCTGATTCTCCTCCCCATCCCACTGAGGGGATGGGGGAGGTGAGTGAGCAGCTCTGTGGTGCTTAGCTGCTGGCTGGGGTTAAACCACAACACTATAGAAAATGTGAATCCTATATTTCTGTAGTCCTACATTTGCATTTATCCCTTATTGCCTCAAAACACTTTTTGCTAAGGAAGTAGGATGCAGCCAGTATATAACAAAGCAAGAGAGAGCAGAGAGGAAATTTCAGCATTTCAGTGACAAGAACTATCTCTTGCAGTCAGTCTAGGCTCCATTCCATACACAAAACCCCTTTATTTTTACATAAATGATAACAAACTCTTCCAGGGCAAAAATCTAATCAATTCAAAGGAAAATTGCAATCTACTCAGCTAAACAATAGTTCTGTACTTTCACAGAAGCTTCCAAACATTACCTTCTGGGTTGTCTGTAATGAATGCCTGAGAGAAGCAGGAGCTCACAGTCACACAGGAACTTTAATTTAATCTTTTAGGTGGTACATACAAGTAAATTGTCATACCTATATATGTACAAAATATCTGTTAATTTTAGAACCATTTACACTTCCCATATGGAATCCATAACAAATAGTATCAACGATTTTCAGAAGAAAAAATAATTGTTTAGAAGTAATCTAGCCTTTAGAATTAATGAAGTAGAATAAATAATGACCAGAAAAGAGTAAGGAAGAGGGAAACGTAAAATAAAACAGAGAAACAAACTGTGATGAAAGACACGGGAAATTTACCAATACTTGTTTCAGAAGTCCATAGCTATACAGCATTCAAAGTGTCAGCAGTCTTTCTGCAATTGAAATAAACAGGGAGGGAAGAGGAGGAGATGATTTTTTAAAAAATATTAGTCCAGGATCTCTTATGCTCTGTAAAGTCTTCCAAAGACATGAAATTTAATTTCCTGTGAAGGGAATAATTTTTGTCTCCATTTGCTATGAAGGTAAAATTACAGATGAGACAGATCTTAAATGAACAGTAAGGGTGGAAGGAGAAAATATAATTTTGAAGAGATTTAATTTAAAACTAGTTAAACTGAATCTTTCAGTTGGAGACACCTGAACAGATACGACTGATTTCAGTAATATTTTAAATAATCAAGGCTATGGGAAAAAAAAAAGCCAAATCATCATTTTCCTTGCCAGAAAAGGCCCCAGAGAGTCTGAACTGTAATTTCTGCAATCTTTTAGAAATTACTTATGTTTACTGGGAAACTATCATGGGAGGTAATAACCTTTACATCTTTGAAGCTGTCTGTCTAGAGAGACTTTAAATTTTTACACAATCTAACAACTATTTGAAGACTTTTGGACAAAAACCCGATGACTTTTACCAACTTGGGAGAAGTAAAAATTATCTGCAAAGTCAGATTTACATAGTGGTCTAAAAAAGTTCTCATTGTGAAATTTGCTGCTACTAAACCATAGGAAATGTAACAACACATGTCCAAAAGAAAGGTAGTTCTTGTCTAAAACATATAGCAAATTTGTATTGTGAAGACACAAAAAGAATAAAAGAGGCAGTTTTCACATAAGTAGTGAATACACAAAGGAAAAAAATCTGGGACAACATTAGTGGTAGCATATACTCATAAATAAACATGGAGGTTAATAATTATTTTCATTTATACCAGATAATTAAATAAAACTTCTAACAGCTCTTGGGTTTTGGTGTTTTTTAAAAAAAATATTTTTATGCATATCTCAAAAAGACAAGAAATTCAGCGACTTACTCCTTTGACAAAGTGAGGAGGAGAAGTAGGAATATCAGAAGCAGCTTTGTAGTTGGGGAGATCTATGGATATAAATTAGGTAAGCCCAGAAAATTAAGAGAGCATATCTCTTCTATAACCGCAATTTGAAAAGAAGCACAAGTTGTAAGCACAGAAGACTTCCTCATTAAAATCAGTAAGACAACCAAAAGCCTTCAAAAGGCCAAATGTCCTTATGCTGAAAGGTACCAAACCTAAAAATATTCAAAAGGTAAATCTTATAAAATCCAGAAAAGAATAAAAAAAGAATAAAAAGGTTTACCCAAGAAAACTTTAGTTTTGCTTAAATAAATTGAAAGATTCCTCATTGGATTTTAACAGTTTAAATGTAACTCTTGAAATCATAGGAAGAGAGGTAATAAAAAGTCAGACATATGCAACTCTTATTTCACTGTCATCAGCCTTTACATACGATATGGGGACAATTATGCATCTTAATTAAAATCAAAACCTAAACCCAGAGGTTTCAATGAAATCAGTGCTAACCTGATAATAGATAAGACTGACATTTAAAGTTACCTGTCTCTCCAAGAGACTTTATATTTTCCTTCTGTCAAGACTGCAGGTCTTTCAGTTATTTACCTATGATTGAGTGTCTGCTTTAAAATTCCCAACCAGATCCAGCCTGTCTTTTCCCATGGACAGTCTGCACAGATGTTGCCCAAGCTTAGCAGGCAGGTGTTGCAATTACTTCACAAAATACTTCATGTTCAAATTATGAAAGGTCATAACTGAACAAGTCATTCAGTTTATATTGAAAGACAATGTACTCTGAAGAGGTAGGAATAAGGTATGTTTGTGGGATGGGTGACACTGCTGCTGAAATTGTGAATTTTTGCAGACGTTACTTAAAACATTTGTTTTAAAGCTGATATGAGAAGAGCTCTTAATGAAAGTGCAGATTTCCCCCAGTTTGAATTCTAAGTAGAGCTGGGGAACTGCTCCAGGCTCAACAGGGAAGCATTTACAGGTCTTTCCCAGAGCTATGTAAAGCATTTGGGTACTCCTATAGAATATAACTTATTATTTATTAAAGGTAGAATATTTCCAGTCCATTAATTACCCCTGCAGTGAGGAGAAAACATATTCTGCTGTATAGAGTATTATGTATAACCTATTGAAGCATTCTGTCCTCTTGTATTCAAGTGTGATTTCCACAAAACTCAGTAGAAAGATCCACTGTGATCACAAAACTAACACTTTGACAGTTCTAGAGACTACAGAATGTCAACCAAACAATGGGAAAACACCCACTTCAACATCATAGCATGATACGTGCAAAAAAAGTGCTGCATTTTTAAAAACAGTTTTCACTGAATATTTGCTAATTGAATCAACATACTGCTGGATAGACTTTCTTTCTCTAGAAGCTGAATTTACATATTTAAGCAACTGACTGTTACTACCTGCCATCTCTTCTATAAAAACAATTGAACATATGTGCACTATTCTAAAATGTTATATCTGCTAGCAGAATGTTAAAGACATTTGGCTCAAATTGAAGCTTCCAGCAGGAGAAGAAAAATAATTACTTCTATTTAAACAATAAACACATTTACAAGAATAACATGAAAGTTTCACAAGTTTCTGGTTACAGATGGGCTAGATCACAAATACCTTCTGCTTTTTTATATCCATAGGGAAGAAAAAGATTATGTACTTTCTCTGGTGCTCTATGTTCTATTGTAAACTAAGTTAATTACAGAGACAAAAGTGTCAGCCATTTAGTGACAAAGAGCCTGGGGAAGCAGCAAGGAGCTCCATGAACCATGAACTGTTATAAATAGGTCAACATTAGGCAATACTCCGAAGTTCTCAAATCTGGATAAAATTCCTTTTTGAATTCTAATTCTTTACCAAAGTGAAAATCTAGTTTGCCTAAACCTTGTCTTGCTTCACAAGGAAATGTAAAATCATAGGTAAAATGCAGTAAGCATTTCAAATTCATAGCATGACATAGTTCAATGAAAGTGTTACATTTTTAAAAGAAGTTTTCACTGAATATTTTCTCACATAATCACCACAGTGCTAGATAGAAGGTTTTCTTTCTCTAGAAGATGAATCTACATATTTTATCAAAGGATATTAGGCAAGCTCTAGCTAAATACCCAGTGTGAATGGCTGAGGAACTATGTATGGGCTGTGAAATCTAGAACTGGACAGCTCGGTTCAGAAGGAAGTAATGATATGATACTTGAATCCCTTCATCTCTAGTCACATAATCTCACTGTGATCAGAGACACATTTTTGGGCTCCTATCCTTCTACAACTGGAAATTCTTGGAGGTGCCACTAAATCAGGTATTATTTGTACTAAGTTCAAGCATCACTAGACCCAAATATGCAAAACCATGCTGTTGCAAAAATGTTTTCCTTTTCTGTATTCTTAATTTCAGAAAAGGAAAGTTCTCAAAGAGATTTTTTCTCAAAAGACTTAGTTTCTGTAAGCTTAGTAGGATAGAATGCAGTGGATTAAAAAAAATAAAATCTGCCTAATGATAATTTGTGTAACAGTGGACACAAACAAATAAATTGTTTAAAATCTTTTATAAACTGTGTGAGCCTGCTTGTCTTCCTAACACTGAAGTCCTTTTCCTTCACCAGGTATTCAGGTGCTTTCATGGCACTATGTTTTTTTATGGGACTATTTATGACCTACATCATAATTCAGTATCATTAGTGGTATTGCAGCTTAGCCCCATTTTAAAGAATTCCTGGTCTGCCATTTTCTCATACTATAAATGGGGAAAAGCCTCACAAGTGTAAGAAAGAGATATGGGGGACAAATTATAACTATTTTTTATTAGGTTATTTCCTCAGACAAATGGTCCCTGTCTTTAGCACAATGTACCTTCGCTCTTTCTTTTCTTATATGACACATATATTTTAGATTTAAAATTTCTCTATTACATGTTTTGAGTGCATCTTCTAGTGTTTCATTCTTGATAAGAAAATTTCTTGAATATTGCAAGTTAAATAAATCACTGGGTGCAGACATATACAGAAAGCATTTAAAAAGGAAAAAAAAAAAAACAAAACAAACCAACAAAAACAACAAGCCACCAACCCACAAATATGATACCAGTATTTGGAAGTGTTGGATGGGACCATATTGCATGTTAAGATTACTTCACTTGTTGAAAACAAGTATGAAATTTCAAGGAAGAACTGCCTTTGCTGCTTTCTACCATATATATATATTTTTAACAGCAATAATAATTTAATTTCATGTGAATTTAGTTACTCTGTGCAACAAGTTTCTAACATTATTTCTATCAAAGATAAAAAATTTAATATAATAGATCTGTGCATGTCTGTGTAATATACATGAATAATTATATATATATATATACATATATATGTACATACACAAATGTGAAGAATAAGTCATCAAATTGGAATGCAGAACAACAAACTGAGATAGCCATGATGGACAGCACAGATTTCTCTACTCCATTTTGTTCTTGCCTGTATCTAGGTTGGTTTAATGTTCCTGTAGTAACTTTAAAATCTGTTTATTTTGGTGATGAAGGTAGCAGGTGGAACTGCATCATTGTACAGAAAAAGAATTAAATATAATATGTTAATGCAGTTACAAGTTTAATAGAATTCATTAAGGTTAAAAATAGAGTTATGAAATCTTAGAAAAAAACCTCAGACTGCTGAGAAAACCCTTCCACCCCAAAATTTCCCATGCTTTTCTCTTTTAAAGGCTTAATTCTATAATCCATGAATAAATAGAGAACAAATATTAAAATATTGTGTTTTACACCAGTTCTCATAGATTTCCATATTAGTGCCTGGTCTCATGTGGAAAACAAGCCACAGATACAGTAGCAATATTTGGGAATCTCATGTTCTTAGATGTGCATTCGATGCTTTGGTACTCAAACCAAGCATACTGACATTAATTCTGACTAATTTAACAGGAATAGCACTGAGATTCTTCCCATATGAGATGGGAATGGTGGGACAGAAACAGTTCTATGAAATGCTTGCATCCCCGTCTGCTGAGCCTGTCAAAGACATCACAATCGGAATGTGTTATGTTTAAATTGGCAAAGCTATGAAGAGGCATATTAGCTGACCTTATCAAGCAAGGAATCATGTATAATGGCAGCTAAAACCTTGTCTCAGTAGGTTTTAAACCTCATTCAGTAATACAGTAATGAGCAAAACACAAGCACTCTTATGGAGTTAAGACCTAGCAAATTGAGAAGCCTCAGTCTTTACTCTCCTGTGCATAAACTCTGGTTTATAGATTCTCTCTCCAGCATTTAATGAAAGATACATATTAAGCTTAATTTAAGTAACCATTGTAGTGACAGAAGTTGATATTTATACCATATTTAAAGCGAATATATTTCTTCTCACTGAATGCATTCATGTCTCATTCTCCAGAATATGATTCTATAAATCTTAATTATTTTTTTTTCTAATAAAGAAAAATTAAGCATCAGAAGCCAGACATCTGGAAATCCAATATTTCTGAAAAGAATCAAAATTAAATTAAAACAAAAGGAACAAAACACCTGATTTGCTGATTTGCTGATTTCAGTACTTCATAAGTAATTACATTCATTTCCCTTTAACTCTTTGCTCAGAGAAAATAACTGCTTGTAGAACAATAATATCAGTGTATGGAAACAATGTTTGTAGACTCCAAGTCTTAATTTATTTAAATTCTACATTTTTCAATTTAAATATCTAAAGTGTATGATAAAGACATACAATATGAAGTCCTCTTATAAAAACTATAATTTTGGAAAGGGAGTAGGTTGAATGTATTCATACTACTTACACGCTTGAATGTGCCAGACAGATACATTTGTCAATTTCTTTGTATACTTTTATTTTTTCCCCCTTCTCAAATAGAAAACGTTAAATTAGTGGTTCGCTTTGTTGTTGTTCTTCTTACTGTTACGCCTGTTTGGCTTTTACCATTTGTTACAATGGAAGTATTAAAAGTCTTTATAACTTTGAAAAGATCTTTCTATTATGAGTTATGTTCCCTTATGAAATATATGAAACTGTAATTCTTATAGTTTCAATGCTATATTCAGATAAGTGTTCCAGGCATTTTTCAAGAACATGAAGAATTAATATAGACAAGTCACCTTGTATCGCTTTATTAATTACTCAACAACTGTACCCTCTGTTTTAGTTTTCTTTTTAATAAAGACCAGTTTAACATGAAGGTTCATAGGCAAGAATTGCAACTTCTGCAAACCTAACTTCTGAAACATGCCTCAAATTAGGAATTTAGACTGTGTTATCCTAGTGAACACTGATACAAGGCTGTAGTTCAGCGCAGAAGACACTGAAAAAAACAGTGCAAAACAGAGAAACAAAAAGGCTGAAGGACTCCTAATTTTTCTTTTCCTCCTCAGTATCCCATGAATAAAGATGGCAAAGTATGGGGGGAAAAAAAGAGGCTGGGAGTTTTAAGAGGTAAAGCTTAACTATATCGGAATTACTCTGATTTTGAATATTTTCTCCCTGGATCCTGCCTAAGATGTCTATATTTTTTACCTTACCCATCTGGGATATTCTGGCATTACCTCACTGAATGCCCAATGACATCAATAGACTTAAATAGAAAGTAAATAGAATGTTAATTGGCAAACGAATTTGGAATTCTAACAAAAAAGACAAGACTGCAGTAAAATCATATACTTCAAAAAGTAAAAGTTCTAAAGATTTAATCTTTTCAATGTTGATAAAAACTTTAAATCTTTTCAAATTAAGATTTTTTTGTGTGTGTGTCAGTACTAAAAAGGACACAATAAAAATGCAAATCCAACCAAAACCACAGTTTATGCAGATGATATATTTTAAAATTATAAACACAGCACATATGGTAGCTGAAAATTCCACACTTTTTAGCTTTCTTGTTGCACAGTACTTTTGATTAAAAAAACTCAGCTAGGCAGCAAGAAAATGAGTGTTTAAACTATGAAATTACAAAGTCCAATCAAAGTCCAAAGTAGGCTGAAATTTTCTTATTACCAAAAACTTCATTGAAAAAAAGTCCAATGCATGTATCTTTTCTTTGCCTTCAAAGTCCTCCTACTGAAGCTGTGAAGGCTGTACGCTGTAGCAGAAATGACATGATAAAGAATGCGCAAGCAATTTCTGTCAAATAACCTGCATTGAGACAATGGAAGTGAAATTACCCTAACAGCACAACTCTGATGTAACTTGCTGAATAACTCTTCTGAGCTCTTAGTTGCAGGAAGGCAGCAGTGGAGTTTGAATTTGAGGAAAGATTTGTCTGAAGAGAAATTACATGCTCTGGGACAGGGAAAGGATGCAAGGTCAAGTATTTATCAGTAACAGACTGGCTATCTGAATAGACAGGTTTTTCTGCAAAATAAAGTATGAATCACATATAAAACTCATTTATTTAGCCTTCACCATGACAGGCATTCTGTTTCCAGTGAATTATAAAAACAAATCTGACTTTTCTCCTAAAATCAAACTAATTTTTTGATTTTTTTATATCTTTTTATTTGCACTTTGTACATCATCTATCCACTCCTGCTGATCATCATGTGGAGTGATGAATTACCTTCCATGGCTTGCACGCTATCATGATGTGTCAGCAGTTTCTTTGTCAGGGTTGCTCAAAGCAGAATATCAAAGGTACACAGTACACATTCAAGACCTTCGAGAAGAAGTAATAACTGTTAAATCTCAGTAATCATATAGCTAGCAATTCAGAATTGTTTTATCGGTGCATAATGGAACAGCTATTCCAAGCAGATGTACATAGAGTTATAGATTGGTTTGGGTTGGAAGGGACCTTAAAGATCATCCAGTTCCAACCCCTCTGCCATGGGCAGGGACACCTTCCACTACAGCAGGTTGCTCAAAGCCCCATCCTGCCTGGCCTTGAACACTTCCAGGGATGGGGCATCTACAGCTTCTTTGGGTAACCTGGTCCAGTGTCTTGCCACCCTCATAGTGAAGAATTTCTTCCTAATATCTGATCTAAATCCATACTTTCAGCTTAAAAACATTTCCCCTTGTCCTATTGCTACAGGCCTTTGTAAAAAAACCTGTCCTCACCTTCCTTCAGGTAATGGGATGCCGCTATAAGGTCTCCCCAGAGTTTCTCCCCTCCAGGCTGAACAACCCTAATTCCCTCAGCCTGTCTTCATAGGAGAGGTGCTCCAGCCCTCTGGTCATCTTCATGGCCCTCCTCTGCACTGGCTCATATCCCAGCATAAATAAGACATGAAGCAAAATAGGTGATATTCCCCCTATGTATTTTTTTTTTATTAAAGAAACAGGAGTACCACTGTTCTGATACCAAATTCTATTGAATGTCCAGGAGGATTACACCTATCTCTTCCCTCTCTCCTTGCTGGCTAGGCCACAAACCAGCCACGGATTTTACAAAGATCAAATGAGATCAACAACAGGCAGCACAGAATTTACTATTTTAAAAAGTCCAGGATTTCACTATGATTTTTTGCCATGACTGCTAGAAGTCATTTCAACTTATCTACTTACTATTAAATACCACTTTGTCTATAGTGCTCCTTCGAAAGCTAAAATATGAAAGTGATACAATGGCAGAGGGAGCTAACAGGTGGGAGATGCACTCAAGGAATGCATTTCCAGGAAGAAAGTAAATGGGTTCAAAAAGGGATTCATGTCAACTTCAGATGCCTAGCACAGGTGCTGGAGTGCTGATGCATAGTCACTGGAGAGAGACAGTAGTTAGGAGCCCAAGCTAGAAGCATTACTTAATCTGGATACAAAAGCAATTTTGGTAGATTACCCCTCTCCTCTGAACCATGAACACAGCATGAAAATAGATTTTTGCCTTAGTGTTCTGATGTGAGGGTTTTTGGGAGGCATGTGTGTGTTTGTGATGTGTTTGGTTTTATTGCATATGCAATTATGGAAAAAGAAGGTGTAATTTACTGTGGAGATTTAGAAAATCAAAGTTCTTGTTTCACAGAGTAGGGCAGTCAGGCTATAGCTCAATATATAACACTGTCTTTACTGTGTTTATTTCTTCTTTCCAGGCTTCATTAAGGCTAGGTTAACTGAGAGTTGTAAGACTAGCATAAAGTATGACTTTGTAAAAGCATATTTTTATATATGAATTAGTCAAATGCTATCTGACTAGTTTGTCACTTACGGAAGAATACTTTCAGTCTTGGGCAAAAAGAAAAAAAGGTATTTTTATATAAAGCTAAAGAAATTACAGTATGTGTATAGATAAATATATTTTCTTCTGGAAATTGTCATAAGTGTGATGGACTTAGGCAGATGGAGGAAATTTTACTTTGGTTTTGTGTGATATCCTAATATAGGACCTAAATAAAATATTGCATTATGTTTCAAGTAATAAAGCCTGCTTAAAATTTTCACAGAGCACCACTTTCTTCCGTGTTTATGTCAATCACCCTCAGGGACACTCTCAGTGAGAATCACTTTATCCATTATTAATAAGTCAAAAGGTTTTCCTGCAGATCTCTCATAAAACCTTGTTGTATGAGACAGCGTTACCAGAAGCAGCAGGAATCTTGCACAAGTTACAGCTGATCCACTGATGGTGTTTGATCTGTTGTTTCTGTAATTCAGTGCATTGTCACCTGTAAATTAATGCCTGAGAGTGGCTGAACCTCTCTGTGTGTTCCATGCAGTACCTGGCTGAGTGCTAACATCAGAAAGGTTTGTAGTGATGCTGTGTGAGAATACGTATTTTCATTACTTGAAGATGAAAGGAAAAAACTAATTAATGAAAACTCTGTAGAGTACCTTATGCAAATGAATTAAAAAACAAACAAATAAACAAAACCCTGACATGGTAAGCTGACCCTAACTACCAGGTAAGCCCCTACCCAGCTTTTGGCTTACTCTCTCCTCCGTGGGGTGAGAGTCAGAATAGCAAAAACTGAAAATTCATGCATTGAGATAAAGACAATTTAATAGGTAAAGCAAAAGCTGCACACACAAGCAAAGAAAACCAGGGAATTCATTCACTACTTCCCATCGGCAGGCAAACATTTCACCATTCCTGGAAAGTGAGGCTCCATCATGCATAATGGTTACTTGGGAAGATAAACACTGTAACCATGAGCATTCTTCCTTTCTCCTTTCCCACACCTTTGATTGCTGAGCATGAAGTCATGTCATAAGGCATACCCCTTTGGTCATCTCAGGTCAGCTGTCCTGGCTGTGTCCCCTCCAATCTTCTTGTGCACCCCAGGCCTGCTCACTGATGTAACAGAGTGAGTCAGATATTGGGACACCCATAGCAAAGTGGAGGGGAAAGCAGATAGCTTCTAAATCAAGGAACTTCAAACTTCAGCTCAGCAGAGGTTGTATCCCCCTCATGATTTCCATCAGAACAGATATAACTGAGTGTCATTGACCCTAATCATAGTCCCACCAACGCTTTATGACACTATGACGCTCTTTTGGCACTCTTCTACAGAAAGGATCCAAAAGAGTGTTCTTTAAATGATCTGTATTTGGTACACCCTGAAATAATAATTTTCTCCCTTCTGGAAGTTGTTTGAAGACTGTCTATGTGCAAAACTACCATATACAATGAAAATATCTGTTAAAAAAAATTCTGTGTGAAACTAGACAACAGAGCTAAACCAGAAGAAATGTTTAATTATTTTTTTTTATTAATAGTATATTACGGAAGTAAAATAATATCTTCCTTTTCCACCTGTCACAAACTGGGAAGTGGGGAGGAGTATAATTTACTGCATACTTCAGAAAGTGCCTCTGCCAAAATCCTTGCAGACAGCCTACAGTACAAACTTGTGTCATTATGAATAATTTATTACCATAGGCAGAATCAGCAGGGGGGACAATACATTAATGAGTAACAGCTCAAATTCTAGAGTCAGCTCCCTAGCTCTGAGCTTGGTGATGCTCTAGACAGCAGCAATGGTTATATTTGACTTTCTATATCTAAGTCCATACTCACTTCTAAGATTTGCTGTAAATCCTATCTACTATTTACAGAATTACAGAACAGAGCCATAAATTACCATACTCTCTTGACTTAGAGCTTTAAGATTTATAGACAAGAGAAATATATTTTAGGTGCACTTCCTAAATCCTTTTCTGAAGAAGGAAAGTCCTTTATGGATCAGAGCTGAACTGCCACAACTGCACCCTTATTGAAGGCTTGGTTCATTAGTGCTTATAAATGATTGGTAACTGTGAGTCTGACTAGTGCAATAGTATAACAGAGGTTTGCTAGTTTACCTGGGGTATCTGACATACAGCTATTTCAAAGCCTACTACTCAAGAAGCTATCCAATCTAATAAAACTCTTTAACATGTGCTGTGTCTTTTAGTCCAAGGTAATTAATTAGGATCACTTGGAGCTGAAATATCTGAAAGGTAATGAAAATATATTTTTCAAGTCCTTATCTCAAATGATAGGTTTATGATTTTACTATCCCGTGGAATCATCAAAGGCAGCAAAGACAGGCTTGCCTGACTAAACAAGTGAGGTCCTGAATCAACTTTCTGATGGGTGATTGTGGGCACAGACAAAGCAGTAATGACAAAAGGCCAGTCTCCTCACAATCCCTTCATAGCTGCAGAGCATTGTGCAAATGTTTAGGAAAAAAAATTACAAAATCGTATTAAGGTTAATAAATATGTTTTCATTCCACTTCACAGTAGATAAATTATGAACATCTTAACTTTTCCAGATGATGTGCCTGTGCAGGCAAGCTTCACTAGTTTTCAAGACTCTGTAGATTCACTTCCTGGCAGAGGCTTCCACTTGCCACCCCCCGGTACCTGAGAACCATAACTCAAAATGATAACTGTCATGGCAGAGGACTAAAGAACACTTTAAAGTATGTCATTCATTAATGAGTCCATGTGTGAATCATTGCACACTCTGTGCAGCGACTGAAGAAAGAATTTATCTTTTTTTCAATGGAATCTTCTGCTCAGTTGAGTTACAAGGGAATTAAAAATTCAGGCCAATCAGATTCCTGCATGGATCCTAAAGACTATTATCTGTGACAAATATATAACTTATCAGATCAAAGCAAAGGTTTTACTCATGCAAGTGAAAGATTATCTTCCACTAATCTCCACAACTAGTAACTGCCTATTTGAAACAGCTAATGTTTTTATTAGCCAGGAAAATGTTAATCATAGCAGATGTCCACAGAACAGTAAATATGCTGGAGGTTAGATATCAAAAATGTCTACTTCACTTGCTTTGGATTTCAGTCTTCATTTATATTATCAAAAATCACTGCTGATCACAAATGCAATGATAAGACAGAAGCAGGAAGACAAAATTTAATGCTTCTAGAAACTGTTTGCCACGGATCAGATAGCAGCTTTCTCTTCAATGTGCAGCACTATCAATCTCAACAAATGATAACCATTTCCTCTTTGACACTCATGCTTATATCAGTTACTGAAAAAAACAATGTAAAATTATTTTCAGATTCATGGTATAATAGATCTTACACCATTTCAGCATTAAAAAAAATAATATTAAAAGATATTTTTGGTTCAGTATCAATTAAGCCCTTATTGGGTTTTGTGTTTTGTTAGGTTTTGGGGGGTGGGGGGGGGGTGGGGGGGGTGGTGGTCCTCTTTGCAATTATACTGGTGTAATTTCCTAAGATAAACAGAACAATTACTGTGCTTTTATGGAAGAAATTTTCTTGTGATCATCTTCCATGTGCAACTTTTCAGCGGTTTATTTTTTACAGATAGGTATGGCCTTTGGAAGAAATGGCAGATTATTTTCATAGAAGTGATTTCAGACTCAAAATCAAACTGTTAGGTCAGATCATGCGCAGACAGACAGCTGGGTGTCAACAATATTCTAAATACTGTACAATCAAGTCTCCTAACTGATCTCCAGCAGCCCGTCTTATAAATAAGGCAATATGCTAGATAGAGCCATGAAGAATACTGCTAGATAATATCTTTTGGGAGAAAGGCTAAGTGCTTGAAATTTATTCTTTACAACCACTTGAGAATAAATCTAACCAAAGTCAAGTTTAGTAACACACAAACTGTGAAAAAAATAAAACACTTAGTGATAGATGAGTGAGATAAACATGATTTCTAGTCTTCACAGAGAATATCCTTCAAGAAGATGAGCATTCGCCGTTGCAATCAATGTAGGCAGCATGTCACGTCTATCAGTATTTAGGCAACTAAGGTTAGAAAAACATGAAATTAAGATGTATATTTTTTGAGACATGACAATGCAACTACAGGTGGTGCAACCTTAACCAAAAAGCGTTATATGCATCACAGAGACAGACTTCCTTTTCTTTCTTGTTGATGTGTTTGTACTTCTGTGAGCAGTGCTTCACACTTCTTTCGTGCACTATCTCTTCTGCCTGCAAAGACAAAACAATCTCGGGTTCTAGAAGTGCATTTATTGATGCACTTTATTGATTTATGGAAATC
Source organism: Falco biarmicus (assembly GCF_023638135.1). NCBI lineage: Eukaryota > Metazoa > Chordata > Aves > Falconiformes > Falconidae > Falco > Falco biarmicus. Next base: position 64,966,762 of record NC_079290.1, read on the forward strand.
TGAGTGTGGAGATGTTAGCAAAAAAAACATGGTAAGGAGATAAAAAATGTAATCACTACTCATCAGATTCTTTTCAGTTTAAAAATAAAACAAAATATATGGAAATTTTTAAACACTAAGAACTTCTCACAAATGTAATTAATAAGATAAATTGTATTTTTTATTCAGCTTTTTCAAAATTTATAACTTGCCAAAAACTATTGGTTGATTATGTTATAGGAAAAGTATGAGAGAATGTTAAATATCTTAAGAAAAAAAGAGAAAAAAATACCAAAATAATTTGTGGTTTGACCAGCATCAAATCTGAAAAGTTCTTTTTTTCTATGGAGATTAAAAGAAAAAATAAATCTAAAATGTATCAATTGTAGCTCTTATTTGAATAAACAATGCATAGTTTTGCAAGTTCCATAGTCCTTTCTGGAATTCCTGTTGGTTCCTCTTGTAATATCATGTCTAATTTTCACAAAATCAATGCCACATGTTTTGAAAAAGTTATTTCTTTAGTTAATCAATCCCTATGGCTTTATTAAAAGTATACTGCTGGGATGTGAGGATTTGCTTCTGTTAAATTGCTGGAACCAAGCTATAAAGAATTGTGTTCAGCCTTGGTTTTTTGACAATTGGATAACTTGCTATAAAGAAAACATCAGATCGGTAGAAAGACTGATATTCACTATCAGTAAGACTTCTCCTAAATAAAGGCACGATCATTTATTTTTGTCAAAAATAGATTTATGCAAGTGAAATGAAACCATCAGTTTTCAATTAATAGCTAAATGTAGACTTAAATTCCTAGTGACCATAAAATGCCAAAAATATGAAAAGCCGTTCAAAGTGATTAAAACTTTTATTTTTTTAATACATACTCATACAGAACAAAACAGTGAATAAGATGATATATATGATTATAATTACCTTCTATGACTATGATTAGAATAAGAATACAATATACAATCTTAAGCAGATGTTTAAATACTTGTTGGGCTAAAGCATAACAAAGATGCAAACAGTTGTAAGGTTGACCTGAATTTCTGTACATCCTTCTAAGCTATGAAGCGTAATAACACTTACTAAAAACCAGGAACTACATTAAAGTATGGTCCCTTCTTATCCATCTATGCTGGAACCTACATCATCTCAACATGAAATAAATTTGAAAGAGTGTAGAGGAATGAAGCTGGGTTAATAAGCATTGATAATATACAGTTGTGGGCTGGCTTCAGGGGTGGGGGGTTGGCTGATGTAGATAAGGTGCAGCTGTGGCTGGTTCTGTTAAGGGGTTGAGAGCCAATGAAGAGAGTGCAGCTAAGGAAGAAGCAGAGAGAGGAAGAAAAGTGAGAACACATGCCCTGGATGAGGTGAGGAGAAGGCAGTAGAGGGACTGTATGAAGAGTATGCTGGTATGAGATGGTAAAAGACCTTGTTGCAGCTTGATAACCTGGAGAGTGCTGTAACAAAAGAGGTTTTGGTGCAGTATCAATCAAAATCAGTGCAGAAAATAAGATGTAAATACTTTAAGTACTTAAGAAATGTCTTGTAAGTGTAGAATGCGGAACATGGCTGTGGCATGTTACAATTGCAGCTTGGGGGTTTTATTACAAGTTTAATATTCATTACAGGTTACCAGGAAGCATTTTGCAGTCTTCAGTATGTAATGTAGATGTTTTGTAGATTTTTTGAAAGTATTTGAAAACTGCATAGTTTCTAGCCATTGAAAGGGACTGAACTGTTCCTTTTCACTTCTATATTTATAAATATTCATATTTTTATCATGATAGGCAAACCTGTGTACAAAAGTTAGAAATCTCATATCCAATTATTCTAGGACTCTTCCATTAAAATATATCTGCTGTCTTATCTTCATATCCTTCACTTGATTTAATTGTTTATCCAGTCATGAACCCAAAATCAATTTTTTTCTAAATGGTCAAAGACATAAATGACAACTTTGATTAATCAAAGTGGAAAATGCTAGTTCCATACATTTTCATTCTGATGTAAACCCTATCAAGAATATAAAAGTATTTGAAATATTTTTAGCCTTAGCATGAAAAAAATCAACACTATGGACTTTTAGAAGGAAATTGTATGATTTATTTAAATTTCAGTACTCTCATTCCCTCAGTTTCCTACAAAAGACAGAAGTATTATTAATTTTAAGTAATTGTCCTTTCTTAATGATAAAATCAATATTAGCTTAATATCAAAACCTTAATAACATAAACTTCCTGAAGGTCAGAATAAGAAAAGATAACACAGAAAAATTATCCCAGATATATTTCCTATGAAATCATGCTCTTTCATACATCTGAAAGTTTCTTTTAAGATTAAATAAACAGACTTTAAAGCCAGTGAGGTGTTTTCTGTTATCTTAGTAGTATGTTGGAATTCTTGCTCAGACTAAACAAATATAAATGAATGATACATTAGTACGAGGAAATAATTTCTTTTTTGCCTATGGAAGAGCATAAAAAAATCCAGACTCATGTTTAGACTTGTATTTCTTAGACAAACTAAACATTGTTTAATATGATCATTAGGGAAAAAGAAAGTGGAAAGAAAAAGACAAACAATAGAGAATTGGTGTGTCAACAGATATTTGCTATGCCTGCTATAGAAGAAATCCTTTACACAGAGAATTAGTATTCCAAAGGAGATGTTGCAATTTTAACAAGAGGGAGGAGGACTGAAAAAGGAACCAGAGTGGCACAGAGAGACCTTCTGATGGTTTCTAATAAAGTTACATCTTCACAGGTTAGAGGATGATAGGTCTGGGGATAAGTTTACAGTATACATGACAGTTATCTATTCTCTCTAATTGCTTCAATCCCAACAGTTAAAAAAAAAACCCATTGCTTGGGCCTGTTCAGTTGTATGCACAGCTGTTCACAGCTTCTAGAGGGAAGTAACACAGGTATTTGTTCTGGCCAATATCTACTAAAAAGCTCTGATTACAAAGCAAGATGACCCAAAACAAAACTCAGCCTAAGAACTGGAAAATATAAATTATATTTATTGATAATCAAATGAAAAGGAGTGACCTGAGAGAGACCAGGCATGATCCAGAAAGACCAGTGTCGTCTTCCTGGTCAGATAAGAACCCTTATTTCTAAGTACTGGACCTACTGGATTTGATGACAGTCCAAAGTTTTCTACGTTTTACAGGGTTTCTCCAATTCAATTACAGAGTAATTTAAGCATATTATGAGGTATGTCTCAGGTGTTGGAACATAAGGTTTTGTTCAGGAATTTGTTGGATTGGAGTTTTGTTTACTAGATAGTTCTTCATCTGCTGTCTGCAGCAGAACTCTGTGATTCAATGGATGTAGGCTGCAGGCTAAAGGAAATATCAATGAACTTGCATTAGTTATGGATAAGCAGAGCAAAAACAAATCCAAACAAAACCAAATATTCCACCACAGCCAAAGGAAATAAAATAGGAAACAAAAGCACCATGATTCATAAAGCTCCGCAGTTGACCAGTTGCAGTTTTATTGTTCGTATTGTTGATGCCATCAGGTGGGGAGCATAAGTAAAGTTTGTCAGAAGTTCAACCAGCCTGAACATTAAATTTTCAAAGGCTCTGTAAATTTCTTTGAATGTACTGCAAACAGTGAATACATATAATTCAAAATCATAATTGAAAGCATAATAGAATCTCCTCACCTACAGGATGTTCTTCAGTTGTACGCAGGCTGCATGCATTTTCCAGTGTGGTGAATTACTTTAATTGCTTTTGACAAATTAAGATGCACTCTTTCACTGAGTGAGTTAGCTACAGCAGATTGGCTGAAAATGGCAGAAGACAAGACAATGATAACTACAAAATTAGGCATATGAGAAAAGTTCTTAAACTTCCCTGTAACCACTTTGAGTCACAGCAGCCTTGCTTGTCAGCGTGAGGTTTATTAATCAACACAGACAGAGAACCATCCTTAATAAATTAAGATTGTGGAAGCTACCTGTTCATACAGAACCCTACAGGATTGTTGGAAGGTAAAGGAAGAATCAAATCTAAACTTTTCATTTTAAATGAGAGCAGACATACTTTATTTCAACACCTAAGCATGGTTAGGAGTCATCTTACTGAAATCCCAACAGTGTTTCCTTACTACTTCTTCCTTGTTCTATCTAAAATTTGTCTGGAAATGCAACTAGAAATGAAGAGGCATTCTGAAGTTTTGGCATGTCAAAGCATCCTTTGTTCTTGTTATGAGCTGACAAGAGGACTTTCAGTTGCATTGATCAATGGGGTTGATGAATGTGAAATTAATCAAATGTTTCTAACTGTGTATATGGAAAAATATGAGTTTAACTTAAAAGGTGAAGTAAATTCTGTGGTTAAGATGTGAAAGCTGATGCTGGAACAATAATCTCACTTTTTGTTAATAGCAACCTTAACCACAGGAACAACATATCAAGGGTGATGAATCACCCTTCATGAGGCATCTTTAAGCCATGACTGGGTATTTCACTTTAAAGGATTCACACCTAATTTATCCACATCATCAAGTTCAGCTTAACTACTGCAAGAATTCTGACTGGTAAGACATTCTTTATCCATCTTTATATGTCTTTGAGGAGAGAATATTTACTCTGAAATGTCTCTGACTAGGTGGATTAGGGTGACCCAGGAGTCATGGTGGGAGTGACACCAGAGGAGTGGATTACAGTTTAGGAATGAAGTAAGTCTGCACTGCAGTCCAGATGCTTAGTCTGCTGCTGGTGGGGTGATGTCCAGCTAACAACTGGAATGAATAGTCGGTTGTCTGAATGTTATTTGTTTTAAAACAGGTAATTGTTCACCAATTTTAGGATAAACTACCAAGCTTTTTTGTAATGACTTTCATCATTTCTAAAGAAAGCTTAGATACTGCCTTTCTCTGGGCAGCTTGTGATCATTAGAGTTTGATGCCTGATATAATAGGCATCCATTTAATTTTCTTTTATCACACCACCACCTACTCTCTTTCTGTTAGGAAAGAATAAGGTGCCTGTCAGATTGCAATAGAAGCCTTCCTGAGCCTTTGTGTTCTGAGAAACAATGAGTGCCAGCTTGCAACAACTTGAGCGAGGAAAACGAACACCCGCTAATACAGACCTTGTTTAGATGAAGGCTGCTCAGACCTGTCATTTGACTTGGGTGCTGCTAATGTCTGTTAGTATTTAATGGTTATGCTAGTTTTCCTCACAGTCTGTGATGTACAGAATCAAAAGATGATACTCAGTGCTTCATTGTCTTCTTGAAAAATATTTGCAAGGTCCCATACTGCAAGGAATAAGAGACTGTTTCAATATTTTTGAAACTCTTGTATTGTTGCAGCAAAAGAGAAAAAAGTAGTGATGAATATCCTGGGACTGTGGCGTTATCACTACCCTTTGTAACCACATACAGTCTCCCATGAGCTCAGACTCCTACTTCTGATTTTCTTATGCAAATGTCGTTGTCATCTCACTGCTATAGTCACAGGAGCCAGGCATTGGAGTCGAGTCTGGTCAGACCTTGGAGAGAAGACTGGGTGAGCAAGAGGTAAAATGCAAAATCCTGTAGCTTGCTTGTCTACAGCAAAACCAGAAGGCTCAGCATGATCATTTAGCAGGTCAAATCACAAGCAGAACTGCTTTGTTAAAGACTAGACAGAGGACCCTTGTTTAAATCATCTGGGGGCAGTGAGGTAGGTGACACAGCACTCATGGAACTGCTTAGCCACAACAAAGCCTGTTAGTGTTAACATTAAATCACTTGTGATGTGTTTCACGGGGAGGCTGAGAATTGCCCTGCTGCTCAGTGACTTGGAATGCTAATGGATTCCTGGGAACTGATTTTCAGTGCAGATCTGCTACCAGCCTGTTGAAAAGTTGCTCTAAAATGTGTTTTCTGCACAGCTATAGGAAGGTGAATATACTGGGCGACTTGTGCAGTATTTATCATGTAAGAAGCTGATGTACTGACTCACAGAGGCCCGTTATGAATCACGTTTATCTGGCACCTCTGCCCTACCTGCCTTTGCCCTGTAATTCCTTTCCACAGAATCTGTCCTCACATCCTAAATCTCAAAGCAGCAGAGACAAAAGGTACCAGGGACTTTCATCTTGCCAGTAGAAGAGGAACATACAGAAAGTTCTTCCGTGTTCAGTGAATTCCTTATGAACAATGGAAAATTATCTCATTCCTATCTACTGGTATTTCAAATATATCCAATTAAAATTTTCTGCTATAATTTCCATAAAGGGAACACTCAGGTTAACCTTTTCAAAGGTTTTTAAGTCACACAAATCCATCTCTAGGTTTTTGTGAATTATAACTATTGATATCTGAGTATGGACTGATGCACCTAGTGCTTCCAACTTCATAACACATTAATGACATTTGGCAACAGAATGCTAATAGCACATTGACACAGTGCCAGATCTAAAATGTGAAGAGAACTCTTTGAGTAAAGTCATGTGGTAGAATTTTTTAATGCAGCATGTAAATGTACTAGTTAGGAACAAATTTATGTCTCTATTCTATTGTCCCCTGCTTTGTAGAAATACCGGGACTCTCCAGAGTATGTTGTGCTATATAAATGGGTTTAAGTTACTCAAGCTTTTTTATAAATGTCAAGCATTAAATCTTACACATAAAGGGTTTACAAAAAACCTAAATTGTATTCTGCAAATGTAGTTGAATTTAGTGAACTATGGTGTAAACAAAACTGAGGTTTTGACACAGGCTTGAATGAATTGAAAAAAAGTAATTTATGGCTTGGAAATAATGCAGCCAACTTTATCTTACAGTAAAAAAAGCTGAGGGCTGATTTTTCTTAGCACCTTTCCTCAAAATCACCACATCATCACTTTGTATGGCTGCCTCGCATTTCAAGCTAAGTAACAGTATCAGAGCCCAGTTGGTCTCAGTCACCAGCTGTGAGAAGACATGGGTCATGACTTTCCCAGCATAGGGACACGAACATACAGTCAGCAACAGCATACTCGGGCTAGAAATAAATCCAGGACCTTTCTGCCTGGCCAAATGTCCCTTGTCTTCCACGCCAGAGCAATAAGGAGATTAAGGAGGTCAAGATTTTTCAGGGGTCCAAACTGAGTTCTGGGAGAGGTAGAAACTTTTGTTATTTTGGTTGTTGGCCAAACCCTAGTATTAATCCCCTTCTTTTATCCTGCCGCTGATTAACACTTTTGGTCTCATTGCTGCTGTAGCTTGCAGTCATCTCCTTTCTAGTACTTTGCTCTTTTTTTTTAGGCCAACAGATGCTCCTTTCTCCCCTCTATCTTGGGCATATTTCTTTCAGTCCTGTCCCCTCAAACTGTGGCTCTACCTCCTCCTTGACTACGGCAGAACCATAGTATTCTGCTACCTCAGTTCCTCTCTCCTACTATTTCTTTGAGAAGCAGCATCACTTCTGCAACCCTCTCTCAGGAGCATGAAGAAAGGATGCTTTTCTCCATAAAAATAAAAAAAAGGTATATTTCTATGTATGTGTAATCTACTTTCTTCAACTTAAAATAGTGAGATGCAGAATTTTTATGAACATCTCTGCTGTTGCAATAGGCAAACTTACTGAAATTGCTTTAGAAGAATACTTTATAATAAAGATAATTCAGTTATGTAAAGAACAAAACATACAAAAAAGGATTATTATTATTATCATTATTATTGATCACTTCATTAAATCTTTATTAAAGACTAATCAAGTATTATTTAGAAAGCTATAGAACCCAGATTACAATTCTGGTATGCTAGGTATTTATTAACACTACTGATATATAATTCGCAACACAAAGCTTTAATCAACAAAAAGAAAACAGACACAATATAAAAGAAATACTTCTCTGTGAGAAGCATCTGACAGAAGATCACTCAGTCAGTTTGCTGTTGCACTACATCATAAACACATAATAATATAGGAAAACCACTAGTAGCAGAAGACACTTGCTTGAATTTCCAGCTAATGCATTAGGTTAGATTTTCAACATCACAGTTTCTTATAATGAGCAAGACAGTGTTTCTCAACTAAAATTTTATCTTGCTCCTTTTAAGTCAACAGCAAAATTTTCATTCACTTAAGCAAAGCAAATGCCAGGTTTGATTGTCCTAATTAAATTAGTTATAAGCACCAGAGCAGCACAATCTGACCTTCATGTGTAAAATGAATGCATATGGACTTTCTACAGATAAATTAATAGGAAAAATGATTAAGAGGAAAAATGGTCTTACCATACTTACATCACCCCTGCATTATGCTAATACTGAATATTACAGCAGCAGTAGAAAACTTACCTATTGTACTTGCATCACTCCTGCATTATGCTAATACTTCTAGCTACAGCAACATCAATCTGATGATGCATTAACATACTCTGTCTCTGGAGTGATGTACAGTAGCACTGATGATATGTTAGTTTAAATCATTGCCAAAGTGATACTGCTGTAATGCTACTATGTTGATGATTTGATATAATATATTGCTGGAGAAACACCATGCTGATTACATAGCAGTGTAATATATCATTATTTTCCTGTCACCATGAGGATATTGTAGAATAATCTATAGAAAAGGAAGGAAGAAAATCTGACAGAAAGAATCTTTTAGAGAAGGAGAACTTTTTTAAGTATGCATTGAAATGATAACTTTATTTAGCCACAGAGGGTTTAAGGAAAACAAGAATGTAATTTTGCCATAATCAAGGATAGAGATACCTCAATTCAGGCTTCCTAAGATATTTCTGCAAATAAAGCAATAAGAAATTAGAGAAGTTGCATGCAGAAGTAAATGGTTCTGAGACAGTCATAACTGGCTTTGTTGGTCTACATTTTTGTTAGTCTACAAAACAGCCTGAAATGAGAACTGAAAACACATGAGCTAGATTAATAGAAACTGAGGTAGTTAAAGAGTGACCCCTAAAGACATGTAAATACTTTGGGTCTTTAGAAAATACAGAACACATAAGCTTTTTAGATGTCTTAGGCATGCAAATGGATATCTAAGAACTGGTAAGAGACATTTCTCCTTGCCCCAAAACCCAGTAAAACACTAATAAATTATATCTCTCTCCTTCTCCCTCTCTGTCTCAGTTCTCAATAAAGAAAAAAGCAATATGTTGTGATTCATCAGATGCATATATCAGTGTGTGGGAGGATTAGCAAAGGTTTCTGACTATTTGGAATGACGAATTTGAAAACAGTGAAGAAAAACACATAAGAAAACCCTTAAAACTTTGGGTTTCCCAATTCCTGCCAGCAATCCAAGGGCTTCCTATGCTTTGACAGGGAAAGTCTAGAGACCTTGAATGTTCTTTTTTTAAGGTGATGTCCACAGAAGTTTCCCATTCAGGAAAGTAAAACTCCCTGGAGCATCAAACCTTGGGAGTTCTGAAATTTCTGACTTCCCACATCTGTATTTTTATAAACAATTATCTGTCATGAACCACTTTTGTAATACCTTTTTGTAATAGTTTTACCATCACTGTCTGTCAAAAAAGGTAAGAAAAAGAAATTGTTTTCAGATGTTTCTTGCCCAGCTGAGCACTCCATGCACATTCAATGCAAAAATCACTAAAAAGTGTGTGACATACTGTTAACATAACCATCTCTAAAGGGGTGTCCCTTAACATTCTATCCTGTTGTAAGGTAAAATATCAAAATTAGAAGATGAAAATGAAGAAAAGGAGCTATGATTGCATTTGCTGGTACAGTTCATCAGGAACTAGTCGTCACCTCAAGAGCTGCCAGAGGTCACAAGGCTGAATTTCATGATGAGCTGAACTGTTCAAAGAGAAGGACTTACATTCCCTATTTTTAATGCTTCTTTTTAAAATTAAACGTGAATATGAGTCACTCTGTAGAATGAGGTGTTTGAGAAAGGAGAGGATTTTTTTTCTGTTTCTGGGCCTTTTCCTGGTTTAGTGTGTTTGAGTTCCCACTCCCTGCAACAATTTTCATATAGTGCTATGCCTTTACTAAAGCCTTTCTTTTATAGCAATATGTCATTAGAGAGACTTGAATTTTAAAATAATGGAAGAGTCTTTCTAAAGCTTCCATTCCTACTGCTACGGTCACTGCTATAGTGACCTGTGACCCCAGTTAAAGCTATTTTAGACTTTCTTGTTCCCTTGATAGCCAGAATGGAAGTAAAGAGAGACAAAAATTGTTTATGACACCTTTTAACTTCTTTCTTAAATATCTGATGTTCAATCAGGTCAAGAAGTATCTTTCTCTTCCATAGGGAAGAGGTGGTTGTCTCTTAGAGTAATTGTGGAACCTATAAGAAGTGACACTGGAGATTCAGCATGTGGGGATATTTCTATTTAGCAAGTAATCATCAATCACCTTCTGCTGTGCTACTGGAAGTGACACATTCTGTATGAGATGGAAAATTAATGTCTTCATCATTTTGGTATTAAGCATCTCCAGGCACTTTCATAAAATTAGCAGTATTAGTACCTAATTACTGGCCAGATCTGGGGTAGAAAATTATGCTTTACCACTATAAAATTCATTCTTATGTTTCATCTCTATATTTTTACTTCCTGACCTGCTTAGTGCTGCTGTAGTCAACTGAGTAGTTACTGTGTTCCCCTACAGAAATGACCATCTGACAGCAGCAGTAAATTGATTCTTAATCTAATTCCATGGTGGTTTTACTTAAAATTTTTCTTTCTGAGACTTACCTAAGATATTCTGAAACATAGAGTTCAACCTAAACATCTTTTTAAAGCCTGAGAGTATTTTGCTTCGAAGATTATTGGCTCTTGCATTTCTCTAGTACAGCTCCAGTACATTCCCCATTTTGTCCAATAGAACATTAAAATCAGTCAAAAAAATATAATAGAAGAAATAGAAATAGCAAAAGCCATAAGAAAAATTGCCAAATGCTAGGTCCTTCAGGAATGATAAGGAAGAATTGTCTGACAAATATATTATTATATAAATCTGAATATATTCCTGAAACATGGCTTCTGTTGTTTGAGAAAAAGAATAAGGAAGAGTCAGCTGTTTTTTACTCTCAGTCACCCCTGCCTAATACACTGTTGCTGTCACATATTTGGCTGCTTGAGTCAGTGGTACACATGTCAGTGGGGATCCTAACCCAAAGTCATGGGTTTATTTGATCTATCTGCATTCCTGCTGCTCACAGAGGGTGCAGGGACTAGAATAAGCTTCATAGAAACAGTGCATTGTGGATTAGCTATAAATATAGCACTGTTGATACTTGTGTATAACTTTCTTTAGAACAAAACTGAGCAGACAGCTTGACAGTCTAGCAACAGTGTTCCTTACTAGAACAAAGCAATTAATTTCTTCTAAAACTGGGCAAAGAATGTTATTAATGGATAATAGTTCCCTTAAAAATTTTTTCCCGGTTCACACACTCTCTCTCACACATTTACTGTGGATTGTTTTCCTTCAAGCAATCAATAGCTTGGTCTGTTTTCCCACTGCAGTTCTAAGGAAAACAGTAGATGTATCTCCACACCTAGTTCAAATCTGAGCGCCTGTGTACATGGTCCATAGAAGTTCAGTGTTCAACAAAAAGTTAAATAAGAAAATCATGATAGTTACTCTTAACTATAAATCTTTCTGATAGATGAGATATGTGGAAAAAGCATGCTCTGAACAAAAACAAAATATCACGCATTATATAGGAAAAACTGTGCAAGGTCTCTCTAGCTGTATGTGCACTCTTCACCAACTGCTGATAGTGATTGTCTAGGGAAGAAATGAAGACAGAACAAACTTATAGTAATGCTTCCTCAGTGTGTTCTCCATAATTTGAGAGTCTGTGGGTTACTTTGACACTTTCAGGATTCAAACTCAAAAAGGCTTTGATGAAATCTTTCTAGTGTCTTCCTATCACTGAAAGGAAAACAGAGTGTTTCCAATGAATACTTATCAGAGGGGGGGACACACACCAAAAAAAAAACCCCCACAAACAAACCAGAACCAACAAACCAACCCAAAATGAAGACAAAAACCTCAAAACATCCCCATCCTACCACCCCTCAAAAAACCCAACACCCAACAGACACCCAAGAGTATGTAATAAAAAGGAAAGAAGGCAGGGTCAGAGTAAATCTAATCATTGTAACTCCTATTTAAAATAAGAAAGGGCTAGGGGAAGGGTTGTTCTGCATCCAGATACTTCTGGATCCTTCACAAATTCTGTTTGAAGGGAAAAGTGTTTGATATCTACAGTATGATTTTCCGCAGTAGGGGAAACAGCAAACGGTGTTTGATCACTTGCAACTTCATTAATCAAACAGGCTGAAATAAAGAGTTGCAACAGCTGACTGAGCTGAAACAGTGTACCACATGAAATCCAAGAAGCAGTAATGATTTATTTCTGTAAAAGAGACATCTCTTTCAGTTGTTATGACCTTAATGGTAGTTATTTTACTCTTCAGTTGTTTTCACTATGAATGGAATACGATTCAAACTTTGAAGTCTTATCAGATAGCCTTAACCAGAGCTGATGAGAACAGATTATTTTTTTTTCTTTAATATTACAGTAATACACAAATGATCCCCAGGATACTTCCAAATAAACAAAACTACTGGGGGTGGGGCGGGGGTGGGGGGGGAGGTAAAGAAGTAAACATTTAGAAGCAGTTTACTCCACTGTTTCAGTACAAAGAATTGCAAGAATTTCAAAATGCTGAAATGCCCCTTAATTCATAGGTAAGATTATAGAAAAATGGGAACAGTTTGATTAGACATCTTCAAAGCTTTAAGTAAATGCATTCAGCTAAGGTGATGAATTTCCTGGCACTACCATACTCCTAAGAAATCTCTGAAGTGTTCTGAACTAAGTTTGTCCATAAAATTTGATCAAACATATCTGTTCTGCTTCCCTGGCACAAAGGTCAGCTGGACAGCTAAACCACTGTTTTTGGTAGCATTAGGTGTTCCTCACCAAATTCATGCCCAGAGCATGCAAATAACTGTATAGTGTATCAAGTGACTGGAACATTTCTTGGCATTGTTTCTATTGATGTTATATATACCCATTGACACACATGTATATTTACTCCATTATTTAGTGTTGTTCTGGCCTTTGTTCTCCTGAATCTTTACAGATTCATGATGTACACAAAGGGAAACATTTGCACAGTAACAAGAAATGTTGATGGATATTTCTGTTTCTATATTTATCAACTCCTGTAATACTAGTTGACCTTAACATCATTGAAAATGACTGCATGAAGAAATAAGCTGCACAATTATTTGAATAGTTCTTTTAACACTCAAACAAATGAGTATAGAAATAACTCATACACAGCAAATGTCTGTTGGCAAATTACTCTTGCTAGATTATTCAAGTCAGGTTTTGTGGTATGTGCTTTGTGGGAGATACTTTAGAAATCATCAAAATTAATATATGATATTTCTAGTATCTATTAAAAAGCTACTGACAGAGGATCAATACATCTCTTGGGGTAAGTGGGGGGGGGGGGGGGGAAGTCACCCCCTGCCCCCCCCCCAGCAGCAGACAAACACAGTCATATCTGAAAAGAATGTACACTAAAACTTTGCTCTAATAGATGTTGTTCTTCCAAACAAAATTAACTCTGATTTTTAGTGAAAGAAGCAATATTTTTAAATTACCTATGGATGTGACCTGTCTTTTTTCCTGAAGCTGGATTTCTGAAGCAGGAATCCACAGGAATTGTGGTGTTCAAAGCAATATTCTGGTGTTGAAAGGGAAAAGCCAAACCTAAATGCTTTCTTCAAGAAAACAAACAAAATTATATCCGCAACAAGCAGACATCTAATATGTAATGATTTTCTTGCCAAGTTTAGTTCCTCCAGGAGACAACAAAATAATTGCTGCACAGCTTTCTAGTGCTGTTCAAACACGAGTATCCCTGCAGCACACTACTGTCCAAATTATTTTGCAAACATTTGACGTATTTCTAAACTTCAAAAAATCCTAATTTATCAAAGGAAAAGGTCTTTTTGGCTCTAAATGAGTGTAATTTAGAAATGGTGCTTTTCAGTATAAATGTACTGTTTCAAATCTTTAAAAATAATTATTTTCTTGTATTCAAATCAGTATATGCAAACGTTTGCTTTAATTAAAATAGTGCCATGGTTATTTTCTTAAACAGCTGCAACTGTTGCTGTAAATCTGTCTTTCCATACAGAGCACCAAGGGTATTTCAAGTTTATTGGATGAACAAGTAGGATAGCCAGGAATTACAGGCTGATTTCAATGCATCCTTTTTACCCTTGTGGGGGAAGACACTACGTGAGCAATTAAATGATACTGACTGTCAGTTACATGCCACAGACCTTACATTCGTGTCAATGAATAATAACGTTTGGTGCAGGGTGGATAATCTTCGGTGTTGTTTCTAGTTACTGCAATTGTTACCTAAAAAAAAATGGCCAAGTTCCGCTCAACCCAATGTTGCTGGTGTCCTCACATGCCCTGCCCTGGCTGCCGCGCTGCCTCCCCAAGCGCTCCCCAAAGTTTGTTTTACAGGGACATCTAGCGGCACACGGATTAGAAACCTAATGGCAGTTTGATTTTTTTTTTTATTTTTTTTTTTTTTTCAGATTACTGATTTCTTCAGGAGACCCAGAGAGGGGTGACCAAGCAAAGGGACGTGAACTCTTCCTGCTCTCAGGTACTGTAAGGGGCAAGAGGGTCTGGCTTTTCTGTGAGCTGCAGCCCCCAGTTCACCAAACTACACGTGTCAAGGTAACTGGGAAGGACCTTGCTAACCTTCCAGTCTCTCTTGTCGTCCTTGTTTCTTGTGTCAGCAGATAACACATGGCATTGCTGAGGTTGCGGTCCAGGAGAGGTACGCTTTATTCTAGAAGCAAGTTTTTGCTTTTCTTTTTATTATGTTGTCTCCTCATCTGCATCTGCACAGGTTCTTGCCACTAAAATACCTGAACACCTTTCCTGGATTCATTAAAATAGTACGATTAGCATTTGTCATCTGTTGGTTCTTTTTTCTTTTGGAGAGAAACATTCACTGTGACATGTCTTCCAAGTAAACAAAGTTTGTTGAGTCTCTGTTCAAATACATGTTACTAAACAGTTACACTACATGGAGTGTGAAGTGGTGACTCATCCCTAGTTTGTGAAGATGAAAACAGGTGAGGATTCAATGCTTTGAACTAGACTTTTAAGAACATTCTCTCTCTGTCTCAAAGGCAGTATTTATTTTTATTTTTATTGTAGTTAATTCTATCGCGCTGAGAGAACAGAACAGAACTGTCGTTTGTGGACCTCAGTGGCTGCACATTTTCTACATCTGATTGTAGCTTACTGGCAACCTGTGCTGACATATCATGTCCCTCTGACTTTAGTGATAACCTGTTATTAAGTCAAGATGGAGTATGTCCTGGGGCATCAGATTATAATAAACCCTTTCACCATAGGGAATAGTAGGGGGGAAAAAAGGGGGAAAATATACATAACATAGTTACGTAAGCATATCAAATATTTGGACTGATTTGAAAAAAGAATGTTCAGCAATGAAGTATTGTGTGACAGCACTTACAGAAAGAGAGAGGAAACCCACACAATTTTGTTATGACCAACTCCTTTATGTGTACCAAATAATTAAGGCCACATCAAAAATTCTTCACATACAAAGATAAGCAGTTACTGCTAAACATTTGAATATGAAAGCCTATTAACATCACTAACATATATCCCTTCTGTCATGCAAACTTTTCTAAAAACGTAAAACTTTTGCAATGTTAGGATGCAAAATTTGAGGAAATAAAAGGAATTCATATGAGGATAAACAAGCTCCACAGCCTGTACTGAATTTTTAGAAATGTATAGAAATCATTTTACTAAATTGTTAATAAATTAGAAAAAAAAAAAAAACCAGGAAAGGAAAATATTATATTTTAAAATTTGGTAAACTTTCCTCTTTTGAAAAAGAAAAATCAATAGTGAACAAATAATAAATCACTGCTTTTTCTCTTTTTTTTATTCATTTTGGAATTTCCTATTAAAAAAATACAACCACCTTTGTCCTGTAAAGGTTTATTTTCATATTACATTGTAAAAGGTTTCCAGCCAATTTGTTTCTGCCACCTCTGATTGTCACATTTTCAAAATGCTGATGTTATCAGGTAAGATGTGTCAGAAATTATTTTCCAAATTTGAATCTGAAAAGCAGTCGATAAATCTACAATTCATTAAAAACCATGGCCAGCTTCAACCTCCAATATTTCAATGTTGCTGTAACATTCCTATTATTTCCTTCTTGGCTGTGGTTGTGAAAAAAAACCACTCTCTAATTTTAATACAATATTGTATGTCCCAGAGCTCCATCTTTTGTATTAAACAGACATCTTTCTCCTTGACAATTCATGATATATCTGGCATCAACAGGCAAATGATTTATTCAGATGCACAAGAAATATCTGACAGCTGATTATGCTGTCATATTTTCCCCAGTAATTCAACTTATCAAAACATTAGCCAGCACTCCAGTGAATCACCAAGGCAATATTCACCAGATGCAGTATCTGCAATGAGCTAATCTTGGATAATAAACTAGAAAACACTTCTGGGGAATTGGGGCGGCTTGTGAAAGACTGCCATTTCCCACATATGGTGCATAGTCTATATTACCCATAGTCCCGTAAACTATCTGAAAAAGTGGATAATGGCCAAGAAGTCCAAATGAACATGATCAAGAACTATACCTCAGGTAGTTTAGCAAATTACCTAACTACATCCATTATGTCATCTACACATATGCAAATGAGCAGAGAGCTCAAAACAGTGATGTCTGAAAAAGATTCTCTTTTGAAGCTCAGAGATGAGAATCACCACTAACAGACATTACTGGGAAGACAGGAGAATACAGAAAACTGAAAATTAAGGTTTTGCTTAAATAATGTTTCTACTTGTGTGGTGATGCAAACTTTTAACAGTCATTTGCAACAATACGTGATTGAGTGGGATCATGTGTAACTGAGTTCATGTGTAATACTCAGATAAGGGACAGGTGTTGGGTGAAACTTAGCACTGTTGCAGGAAACCTAATATGTTGTAAGAAAGAATTCTTCCTCCATATTTGAGAGGAAAAAGCAATTATTTATTCTAGCACTTCTGTTAAGCACAACTCCTTATAAAGAGACTACCAGGGCCCTGAGAAGAATAGTTCTGAAGCCTCCCCCATCCCATCCCTCTCCCTTCCCCTCCAGGGGCTGCGGTGCAGCAGGTCAGGGCCACCTCTGCTGCCAGGCAGCAGTGACCCAGGAAAAGGTCTGGGATCAGCTTCCCTGAGTCCCTCCTCCTGTGGGGCTACAGTGGGGTTCAGACCCTTTGCCCTGGCTCTCACCCTGGACTGCACTGTAGGGAGGCCCTGTGCCACGTTACCCCCTTGCTGACCCTTGCCTTGCAACTTGCCTTCCCAACCTGACCTCTGATGTGCCTTGGGTGGCCATCCTGGGGAAAATCTGACTGAACCTGCTCTGCCTTGCTCAGGGCTGTAGAACCACTTCCCACATCAGGACTCTGCAGCATCCCCATGCACTGGTGCATAAATGTGTATGTCCTTGTAAGAGCAAGAAGGAAGGCGACACAGGGGTACCACTTATGGCACTGCTCCCTGGTGGTCTCCTCTGGGCTGTACTGAACAGGTCTGAGCCACTGGCAGGAGCTGTGGCAATTTCAATCAGCAGCTGCTGGGGAAAGTGAGAAATCGCTTGTTTCTCCTGTGTTCATAGAAGCCCGTGGTAAAATGACTAAAAAGCCATAAATGGAGAAACAAAGAACGAAAATTTTCAATACTTCCAAAATTCATTTTTTTAAAATTTGTCACAAGCTTCTTGCCCTATCAAGGAAAAATAGTTTAAAATTATTTCCTTTCCCATGAAGCAAATTTCTGCACAGCTTTATCTATTTTTTTCCCGGAAAAAAACCAAACAGGTAAGCAAATAAGAATCCCTTCCCAATTTCTGTCAATGACACTTACCTGACTTTTACTGGGGGGTTGAGAATCAACTTTTAAAAGTATACTTACTGCTTAATGAAGTCCATATAATGGTTGGATAAGTCAGACAAAAGACAAGTATATCCTAATATATTTATACTATTCTGAAATTCAAGGCCAGACCTCTAAACAAGGTCACCGTAGCATGCTCTGTGTTGCTTGATGAAATGCATCACGGCTCTGTGCTTCAGTGTAAAGTATGATTAATTAGTATTTATTTCCTAAAACCATCCATTATGCGAAATAACTGAAGGGTAAGGAAGGTGGGGAAAGGTGTCCCAAGATACTCAGCACTGGCCTGGTTTCACTCTGACTGAAGTTAGGGAGAATTTTCCAGATTTTAACAACAGCATCAGTAAGCTAATACTACTTCCTTTTAAAATGTTTGTACCTAATGCTTCTAAGCATCTTTAAAAACCTGAAGTGAAAAAACCCTTCAAAAACGCTAAATCACTATAATATCATAATATTGAAGCTGGTTTACTTTTCTTAAAAACTGTTTAAAAAGAAACCCGTTTTCAATGAATTGAAAGAGTTAGGACTTCCTGAGAAAAACAGCATGAGTAAAGTTTAATTTGAAAGTCATAGGTTAGCATTTCTGGCTTTAGAAAAAAACAGGCTTATACACATCATTCTTTATTTTGCATATAGAAAAGAAACTTGTAATCTGATATAATCTTCTGAACATAAATACTTCTTTTTTTTCTTAACCAAGTAATTCATTTACATCAGCAATAACAATATTTTTGTATTAAAATCTCACCAATGGCACAAAAAGAATCAGAATAAATGCCATGCTGTGATTTTGGAGATGATATAAAAGTTAATACCTAATGTTGAAAATAGCATTTGGATTTCTGAATATTGTCTGAAGAAAGCACAGGGAAGTATTTCTTTCATCTTTAATGAGCCTTAGAGAAAGAATTTAAAGAAATCTGGGAAGATGGTTGAAGTTCGAATGAAATTAAACCCAGAGCTTTGAGATACTGCAGATTAATATGATTGAATAAAAAAACTCTTTTAAATATAAGAAAAGTGCTAATCTGAGGCATATTTTCTTGGCTTTTTTCCAAGTCTTTGCTGATGTCCCTAATACTATTTCCAGGCTAAATTAAAATCCGCTGTTAAATTTGTATTTGCTAGTATGATTGTCCATAACTTTAGGGCTGGACGAGAAGGAGAGAAACTGCATCACTTCAGGGCTGCTTCCTTTCACGTGAATGGGGAAAATCTTACAGTAAGTGTTGTTAGAGTTCATGTGTGTGTGTAATTCTCTCTTAAACTACTTTTATTTGGGCAGCCTTAGCTACATCAAAGACTGTAAGCAGAATTATACACAATTTACATGAACACATAATTTAATCATGAGCTAACAGACATAATGGATAGCTTAGGCTAGTTAAACATGTCACAAAGTTAAACATGAGTATGCTCACCACTTTCAGGGCAGGCAGATCTAAGCGAGATCCACTGCAGACCAAACAAGCCATGAAGATACAGCTGTCTGTAGTTCCACAGTATAAACAGATCCTCAACTTTGCTGAGATGCTGTCTTCCAACTCCGCTTTTTACATAGTATTTTATATGTGACAAGATAAAAAACTTTTTCTCTGAAATTCTTGAGTTACTATTACCACCTTAGTAATTCCACTTGTGTCTTCTGGTTTGGTGGTGGGGTTTTTTTTGTCATATCTCAAATGTCTTCAGCTTATGTTTGTCAATATAATATCTCATTATTTATTCTAGAATTCAGACCATCCACAATTAAGATATCTGTGGAGATTCCCATGAAAGCAGGGAGAGCAGCAGCAGATGGACACAAGAATTTTGAAAACCAAAGTCACTTATTTAGTAGTATAACTTTAATGGAGGATCCCAATAAGACTGATGACAAAAAACACCACTAGGAAGAGGTAGAATAAGCAGCTGTCCATACCTCCTCAGGGAATCTAAGATTTCTTTCTCAAGCTGGAGTAACCATCACTATCTACAGAGCATGGAAAGATGCAAAAGCAGATAATGGGAGAGGGTTATATTCTTGGTACAATAGTCATCATTACTGCCCTTAATTTTTGATTAGCAGTTGCAGAAACCTCTCTGGTGTCCTGTGTTAGCTCCTACCTTTCTTTTTCTGCCTTAGAAGCAGGACCCACAGTTATATTCTTGCCTCCATGGCAATCTCAGAAGACACTACACCTTATTTAAAGTGTGGTTGTCTCCTGCCAGCCCTCTTCTACCACCCACAGCTTTCACAACTTCTACTCCCTGCTTCCCATTGTCGCCTCCTAAATACTCTTATCACAATGGAAATCAGCTGATCTTCCTCCCAAACACAGACATTTGTTGTGGATTACATTTTCCCTATGTGGCTAATCAGCTTTTGTGAGGCCCGAACACAGAACATAAAAAGGAGCAATAAGGCTTTGTGAATATACTTGCAAACTACAATAACTGATCAGAAGTAGGTAAATGAGAAAATGTTGCTATCTTGCAAAGTTAGTGGCTTCCTTTTTTCATTATTTTTTTTTCTTAGTTCTCAATTGCAGGGAAAGTTAGGTGTGATGGGACCAAGCCATTCTGTGACATAAATTCTAAGATTTATTTACGAAGTGGGATGGGTATATCAGATGGATAGCACTTTCTATTCTCACACACGCACACACATACACGCTGCATAGGATGCCCACATCAGACAAGGCTTCCACCCCAGTTGTGATCAGCACCATGGTCTCAAGGGAATGGTACACTTTTCTACCTGGTTGAGGTGTCCAAACCCTGGACAGCAAAGTGAGTTCAGCCTTTGGCAACAATGAACACATGCATGTATATGCTTCTACCAAGAGGAGGTACTGTCTTGGCTATTTATTGCTTTCTAACCTAAAAGTTCTGCTTAAGCCACCAGAGACCTTGTCTACATCACCCCAGGCCAATCGCTTGCCTGCCCTAATTCAATTACCTGTTTTTAACTAAATCACTATCATCTTCTGGACTCTTGCCCTAGATAGATAACAGTTCATCTGTGCATCTTCGTTTCTTTCCTATGTACCTAAACTGTTAGGGAAGGGCAGATATAGTCCAGAACTTTAGGATAAACCTTCTCCATAATAATAATCTATGATTTGTTAGTGTTTCTAACCTAATAATTTAATGAGATAGAACTGGGCAGATGTAATCAAGGTCTTATTGAAGTGACGCTTTCTTATAGGGTTCACCTCATGGCATTTCCCCTCTAATTAATGTCATTTCCGTTTAGTATGTCTATAATTTACCTTCTTCTTCACTCAGTAACGTACTACTGGCAACAGGATAACTGTCACAACATTTTTGGAAAATAAATTTGAACAATATAGAGAGAGTTTCAAGTTTTCTTCAGATTTAAGGTGTAATAGGTACACATGACCGAGAATAGATGTCAGCTCTTAAACAAGTAGTACCACTGAATATTCCCAGGGTAAAGGCAACTGCAGTGCTCGCTCTGCAAAGAGAGGAGTTAAAATATTTTTATCAGTTTGTCATAGAAGGCAGAATTATTCGTCCTCCTTTCAGCTCAGGGGCATAAAGAAAGTGTCAAAAAGTGATCGATGTCCAGCTACCCCAGTCTATTCAGTATATAAAATGATAGGCTTCATCAAATACAGAAGAACAAAAGATTGAAATATTGCACCATAAGAGTAGATGAAGAGTCATTATCCTTGTAAATGATGCAATGTCTTCACATCGGCATACCCTCTGTAAATATGAGGGAAACGGCCAGGTCTCTGTAGTGGGTAGAAGAGTGTATGAAGGATAGGATAGGTGCTAGTCAATCCTCATGTCTATAAATTTATAAATATTTATTTCTGTGACTAGCATTCTCCTTACCATTCTTACCACCACTTCTTAATCTTTGTTCCTATTCACTCAGTGTTATTATCTGCCTCATCTTTAATGCTTTGGATCTCTTGCACTCATGTTTATCAACTCACTGTTTCTTTTTCCTCATTCCTCTTGTCTTTAATCAGTAGAACTGTTCAGTATAAAGAAGAGAAGATGGAAAAAATAGCTCTGTTGAACTTAAGAAAGAGCACACCAAGTCAAGATGAAACTCAGTGTTCTGTTTCTGAAACTGTCTACAAGCAGTTGTTGAGGAAAGAATATGAACAGGATAATAATGCTACTCCCCAGTATTCATTCATCATCCAAATACTTCCAGCTCATGGGATTTTTTAAGTCAAACAGAGTTCCTGTGTTTGTTTAGTAAACCTCAGTTAATTTTCCTTTTAATTACTGTAGCAGCACCATGTATACCTTAACCAGCGTTAACTTTTCGCTATCTGCAGCAAGTTCTTATGCTGTGTGTGAATAATATTTTTGTTGGTTGGTTTGGTTTGGTTTGAGCCTAGCATATTAATTACTGATATACAGAAATTCATGTGCTCCATGGAAGCTAGAATATATAATAAGGACACAGGGTTGCAACAGGTGGGATTTAGGATTTAGGAAAGAATTTAGGGAAAAGCATGTAGCTCTACCCTCTAGTCTATTTGAGGCTATTGGAAAGTTACAAACATCAGTGAGGAAACTTTGATATAGTTTATCCAACATTTGAATGGGTTGAGTTCACTTCCTGATGTATCTTTTGAACTATTTGCTGTGAGGTTATGAAACACACAGGTCATTTCCTTTACTCCTTATCTGCTAGGGAAAAAAAATATTACAGTAATTACAGTTAATATTCTAAGCTGTCTCATCTTTATTGTTCTTTTTTTATTATTTTGCTTTCAGTGACTGTATTATGTCTAATTCAAATGATATAGTCCTGAAGCTGGGGCAATGGTGGTTTCACAAATTTTGATGAGGACTCGGAAATTATTGATAATTTTTTTGGTGGTGGTGGTGGCTTTTCCTCTATTCCTAAGACTTCCCTGAGACTGAATACATAGCCTGTGAAAGAAAGCTTGGGTTCAACTGGCAAAATAGTAGATGGGGTTTGGTTTTGCTAGTTACAGCCATATAAATTATCTTTTGCATCTATTCTAAAATTCCTTCTCATTTCAGAAGGCAGTGCCTGTTAATTGGTGTACAGAAGATGACAAAAAATATTTAGTCAGAATCTAATTTGAAATTGTAGTTCAACAACAACCTTCATATTAATTGCTATTCCAGTAACAGTATTTAGTTGATACCTGGAACAAGAGCCCTAGCCAGCTGGGCACACCAAAATCTTCCTTAATAGGCTCACTTACATCCCATTACAGTTGGCTTGGGAAAATTACAACTGAAATAAATAAATGAATTTAACACCACCACCAGAATGCATCACTGCAGTAATCTTTAAATTACAGCAATTAGTACATTTTGTTATTCATACCTGCCATTACCGTCCCATGTTTCACTGCAGAAATGCACACATTCGCACACCATATGGGTAATCCCTTCTGAAATTAACTCTTGAAAACCACTGTTACATGAAATTACTACATATAACAGTTAACTCAGGGTTAGAATTCTATAAACTTCATCTTGTGTTATAATTTTAATCTAACATGTCTTGCTGCTTTTTTCATGGCAACAGGTAACCTGTTTTGTTTCATGTACAATACAGCTACTCACCTGTGTACATAAAGGCAAAAAAGAGAGTCTCCATTTCAGCACTCATGGTAGTAGAAATGCTCCCGATTTGCAAGTTTGTCTGTTTAAGTGCAAATGAGTCTAAGTTTCTCTGTATGCTGTGATTCCTGGCAGGAATGTCTTGAAATTCAACTAGTCTTTCTCTGACTTACCTAAAATTTTTGAGATGTATTTTTTATTTAAATATTAATTTTCAAAATGTATCTGGCACATATTAGTCACTTCTATCAATTTTGTGAACATCTTTGCTCAAATGTGGGAATGAATCTTTTGTTTGCTATACCAGACTTGATGTAAGTGGAAACATTTTCTGAAAATGTATAGTTTTGTGAAACATTCTCACAAATCTACAGTGATCATGTAAGCGATCACAATTCAAAGTGAAAGTTTTCTAGTGTCACTATTTAGATAGTGACTTTTTACAGCAGAGATATAGGAACAAAGGCTGTATCCAGAAGAGGATAACAAAAATAGTAAAAATAAATACATCTTGGGTTTTTTTTTCCTTTTCAGTGTAGTTTAACTTATTGTATGTAGGAAATTTCCTCTCATTTGGTAAGCATCAGACCTTTTCACCTGTATTATTTTTTCTAACAGAGTGATCCCACAGTTCTGTATCCACAGGCTCTGTCATATTAATTTTCAAATTTTAAGATTTAAGAGATCTAAATATTGTACTGAACTGATGTGTTTATTTTCAGGGAGCCAGTACTAACAAATGGAATGAAGTAATTCAAATTAAAAAATCCCAGAGAAGGCAAGTAGAAATTCAAGGTTATGACTGTAGGTTTTTTTGAGATCCAAATAAATTTCTTAAAAACTCCTAAGTACTACTTACCAGTATGTATAAAAAGTATAAACAATTCAGTCACATTTAATAGCTTTTTCAAGTTTATAAGTATTCAAGTTAAAAATAATTGAATAATGCTATATTTAAGAATGTATTTATTAGATTAAGTTGATTCATCTACCTCCATTCACTTAAGACACTTAAGAACTCTGTATGCTTTGCAGAGGCTATACAGGTAATACATATAAAAATCTAAGCAGTGACTACAGACATTTTATAGGACTTTGAAATTAATGATCTGAAGCTGAAATTCTTAGATCTAAGCATTTCAATATTTACTCATACCTTTCATTCCAGCTTTAATGCAATGGAGCACAATCAAAGAGGTGGGAAGCTTCTAAGATTAAACTCAAAAAGAAATACTAAGCAAGTTGGACTTACCCTTCTTGGAAATGAAGAAATTTCATGATGTCTTAATTAAAGCACTGCTGTTTCAAAGATGGTAAGTAACACTGATCCAAGTAATGATTTACAGCTGCAAAAAAATCACAGTCTAAAAATGAAGTAAAAAAAAAAAAGGCATAAACAATTTTTAATAAAACATTTCCATCTCTCTTACATAATGTAGACAGGAAAGAAATAGAAGACATATTTTTTACATTCATATTTAAAAAAAAAAAAGTTCAAGAATTAAAATGTTCAAAAATGTAGAGAGAGTTTTGTTTGTTTTTTTCACATAACAGTTGATTTCCAAAGAAATATTGAAAAGAAAGTTGATAGGTTTAGTTATGGACTGGAAAGAATATAAGCCAGTTCCAGCGCTACTTAGGGCTCTGCTGAAGAGAACACTTCAGAGCAAGTACGCACCAACCAAACTGGCCAGATGACTGTGAAAATACTCACTGTTCAGAAAGTCATCACAAGGTTTATGATCTAGTAAAGGTCTTTGTGTAGTAATGTATTTCAGGTACATAAAATATGATTTAAAAGTTCTTTTCATTCTCCATACACCACCCCCACCCCCCAAGAATTAGGTCCTAGAACACATCTTGGTCTTGGAAGGCTTAGTACAGAGCAATAATGAATGAGTTTCCTTCTCTTTTTGCTCATGAGGGATTTTCCAGGACTTTTTCTATACGTTGCTACAAAATGTATAGATTGAGAAGGTATTTTTTTCTTTTTTCAAGAGTGTCACAAGACTGCAAATGCTTCCAGGTAGTGCTCTTAACATATTAACAAACATACGTATTCATATTCAGTTATTAATTATCAATATAAATGTCCCTAAGTTGTAGGAAGGTGGCTAGCCCCAGCCATTTTACAAAGCTGAAAGGAAAAAGTAACAACTAGGACATACAAGTTCAACATGGTGTTGAACCAGGAAATTATTTCAGTGTCACACAAACCAATCTAATACCTGTTCATATTCCAGGTGAGAGAGTTCAACACTAATTTTGAACTGAAATAGCTTATTCAGCAATAAGAATGCTGCAGATTACCTCACCTGTGCAACCTTGGCAAGTACTTCAACAGCAAATCTAGCAGATCAATTAAATGTAAGTGCTACACTGAACCTGTCCTTTGAGGGAGCAAACTCCTATTGAAGAGCAATTTCTTCAATATTATGAAAATGGAAAATTGATTTACAGTCTAAATGTGTCAGTTCTTATAAATAGAGTTATAACGAGGGTCTATTGAATGCCAGATAAAGGAAAAGGGGACTGAATGAGGGGACAGGTAACAGTTCAGTATAAACAAAGTATAATTGTTCAATCAATAGTTTCCTTTAAAGATTTAGGTAAGATTTCATTAGACATCTATCAAACAGGTATCACTTTGTACAGAGAGCAATGAACTGCAAGTTTATGGTGGGCAAACGCTCAGAAAGGAGTTAAAAGGATTAAAAGCTACTAAAATGCACTGAAGCAGATCATGCTAATGACTGGGTTTTAACATCAGCTAAATAGTACCTTATATCTTTCTTTCCCTCTCCCACTCCACCTTGCTTCTGTCTCAGCAAGACAGATGCCAAGTTAGGCTGGTTTCTGCAAGGAGCTTTTCAATGCCAGGTGTTGTTGCAACATGGCAGGTGCCATTCTTTATGTATGAAGCAGTTGCTGCTAAAAGTAAAATCCATAAAATAAGTTGCATAGCATTTAGACTCAAAGCACTTCATACAAATAGATGTTTGCCTAAAGGATCGTTCTCCAAATATTGACACAACCATTTTCAAACCTGTTTAAGCAGCCCTGCTGCATTTAAGAAGTTCAGCAATCTAATCAGGGAGCAGCAGCAACACCATGTGATTTATAGCACATTTAAAAATGCAAATAAACAAATAATGGGAACAGAAATGATTACTGTCTATATATACCTCGGGAGTGAGCAGGATAGCAAAATGCCCAGGAGAAGGAAGAGCTGTTTAAGCTAAAGGACAATGCTGGCAGTTGACAATGAATAAATTTAAACTGGAAATTGAAAGATTTCTAACAATTAGAAGAGTCAGAGTATGGAACAAACTCCTAAGGGAGTATTGAAAGAAACAGATCTACTAGCTTTCAAGACACATCTGAACAATTTTGTGAATGAGATTGCAGAATAGCAGGAGATTGGGCTAGTTTGCCCTGATTATTTCCAGTTGTATGTCATACCTTAATAAGTACGATAAAGAGATGAACAGCAATTCATGGGGTGATACCAATCTCTCTCTCTTTTAGTTGGCTGGAAGTGGTATGTTAACTAGGAAAAGCTACTATGTTCACTGAATAAAATTTGTTGCACGTGGTTTGAAAATCTGAAGTGAAGAATAATTTGATCTCAAGGGCCTATTTCCCAGGCACACCAATCACGTATTTCAGAAAAGGATATGTAAATGAACTGAAGCTTATAACTACTTCTCTGGCTAGGTAGCATGATTAGTGAGGGCATAGAACCATGTAATCCCTTAAGAGCATCCCTAAAGAAAGTACCACATTTCCTAACCTTCTTACCATCCCTATTTTGCCAAAGTTTTCAAAAAAAAATCAGTTGCAAACCATATATTAGAAATCCTGACACCAACTTAAGTCACTGATGGAACGTCCTAAGACATAAATGGAATTTCCATACCACTTGGAGTTTCCCCGTGCTGTTATTTAATTGCATATCGTTTCTCTAGCCATTGAAGCATTTGCAAACCTGAGTCAACAACTGCATAGTACTGTGCTAGATGTACTTGCCTAAAAGTGGAGCCTTCCTTTTCAGCTGATCTGTTTCAAAAGAGACTCACTAAATAAGAGCTACTAATGTGAAAGTATTTACAGTAACATGCACCAAAACCAAAAAGAACAAAAAGTGAATCATAAGTGCTTACCATCTCTAATGTTTGACAGCAATGTAGAAAACGCAGTTTGGTTGATAGTCCATCAATGAATGGTGTTACCCCAAAACCATGTTAAGGTACATTCAATGTGGTAGATTAAAACCTAACACTGATGCAATTATTATTATATGCTTTGCAGAAAAGTGCTAGTTACTGATCTCAGAGTAATTTCACTGGCAGTGCAATGAAGAACATTGATATTTTAATTGCTCATTGGCATTTAATTTAAAAAGTTTTAAGCCATAATAGTAAGCCTTATTAGAAGGACAATTTATCTGAATCTCTGAGGTTACTCAGTGGGAGTACAACTTTATTTCATTACCATTTGTCCTGAAATTTCTAATGCTGATACTAATTTTTATTAGTGGAAAACATACAGGACTGGAAAATGTCTGGATCCTGTTGTGCTACTGCAGTACAGACACCTATTTCTGCCCAAACAGTTTTGGACATGGGGTGTGGAGGGTGTGTGGAAATAGAGATGCCTTACCTTTCCCAGAGTCAAGCAGCTAATCATCTAAAGAAGACACAAGACTCTGCTTCCCTCCATCTGAGTCCTTGCAGTCTTTTATGTATTCGACCTTGTTTCTTGAACTTTGTATTAAAGAGACAAATTCTTATCTTGGGAAGGACAGAAGGGGAGACTGTTCTCAAATTGCTGCTTCTAGAAACCACTTCCTTTTGGTCAAATAGGACAATCTAATGGTCTCTTATACCCTTGAAAATCCTTGAACAGTATTTCAGATCTGGCAAATAAACTAGAACAACTGCACAGCAAATTTATCAAAAAATGCCAACCTGACCAGGGAGCAGGGAAAAGGATAGAAATCATCACTCCAGTGGGATGAGAAAAACTGTTCAGCCACTTAAAGAGAACCTTTAGGCCGAGAATTTCAAGGCCAAGAGCCTCCTGTTATGAAGGAAAAGGTGGTGATGAGAAAAATAAATGTTTCTTTGATCTGTAAAATATTACATATATATGCACAATACTCACAGTACAGAAACCCCTCTCAGAACCCAAGAATTTCCTTTGCCTGATGAATAAGCTAGCAAGTAAGCTATGGATCTGTGCCCTTTTTCCCCATCTGTTCTAATTCTTATATTTTACTGCATCATAATCATGTAGCAGAAGGACAAGAGAACAGTATTACCTGGAGCAGTCTATAAAGTGTTGACACAAATTTCTGCCTGGGCAATGAAAAAAACCTGAAGTTTGAGAAGACCATTAGGATTGAGCCTTTCTCTTTGATGAATATTTTACCAGCAGATGATAATAAAAAATATGGATTATGATGATAATTTAAACCCACTTAAGGGGTTTTATGTTTACTTCTTGACTGGTTTGTGGGTTTGTTGTTGGTTGGTTTTTTTTCTAAGATAGCAGCTCAGTTCTACTTTGTGAGAGGTTTGGTCCTGTGCATTATTAGATACAATCCTTTATAATGTTTAGTTTGAGGAACACTGATCTCTGTCACTGCAGAATTTAACAGAAGATAAATGTTTCTAGGGTTTTGAGAATGTGTTATTTGAGATATATTTGAAAACTCAGACTAGGAGAAGTTAAAGTCACATAGAAATTTGTTTAACTTTGTTTAAGTAGTGGTAAGGCATAGGAGAGTATGACAAATTAGAATTTAGATACTTAAATTGTTTTTCTTTTATCAACCATAGCTTTAAACTTGGCACCTGAAACCTCTTTTAGATTAGGATTTGCAGTTCTTATCTTCTTTCGGCAGTTTAGCACTTAGGCTAGCCACTTGTCATGTACTTTCTCAGTGTCTAACTGAATAACCAGGGTAGAAAGCACAATCAAGCTGACTGTGATTGGAATATTTTTTTAATCAATAAGTAATACTAGTTTAAATCCCAGGAAAAGACCAAGCCTTTATCTTCCACACCCTTGGTGAAAGCTTAATTTCAAAATTGGTGGGATGTGTTAGATGTTTCTGCTCTATCTTTACCATTGCATGGTATCTTGACTGTAGATATCACTGAAAACTCTTATCCAAGTAGTTGGAGAAATCTGACAAAGTAAATATCCAAGTATTCCTTCTTCAGCTGAACTGGAACGTCCATTTTAAATGTCTGAGACTTTTCTGTGGCTGGGTAAGCTCTGAGAATTACCTACCAGAAATTTTCCTTTGCCCAACAATTGCAACTTTATCCTTAACGGCATTAAAAGGTTGTCTTAGAATTAATTAAATGGTATCATTTAAAAAATTATGCAAGATATTTATTAGTCAATCTGCCAGGTGCTTCTTCCAAACACATGGATGAATTCCCCACCTGTGAAGAATTTGTGAGAACGTGTTAACAAAAATAAAGACCAGTTGTTTTTCTAATTAGGTTATATTGTGGATATGTAAAAATAAACTACAACGTTTTAGCAACTAAAGAAAAGAAGTATTTTTGTTTTGACATTACACATCACTAGGATAAACATCTGTGTGTCTAATTTGGTATGACGAGCGGTTAATGTCTAAAATATAAACCATCCAATATTAAAAAATAATATGAAGATGAGCAGTATTTGGCTTCCAGCTTACCATAGTGGTTCTTTAATGTTTTTTCCTCTTTCAGTTCTGATCACAAAGGACTATATTGCTGCTGAGTTATAATCAGTTTAACACTTGTTTTTAATAACAGTTTGTGTATTCATTTTAGTTTGTGATGATGTTCCCAGCATGTTATAATAATTTGCATCTCACTCTCAAATAAGAAATGATTTTATTTGCATGGTTAATTTCTCAGAAATCCTCCTTATTTTCAAGATTAATGTGTTTTTCAATTTTGTGCAATTATGTAAGCAAAAAAACTAAACCATCAACTCCCCCTGGAATCCCTCAGCTATCTCTTAAGACCTTTATAACAATCTGTTTTCAATTAATTGTCTTAAACTCTAGCTCTGTGGGAGAGTTGCTAAGTGCTAGCCAGTTGCATAGAGGTTGTAGAGTGTCTGTCCCTGGGGATTATCAAAACTTAGTTGGACACAGTCCTGGGCAACCTGCTCTGACTTTAAGGTCAGCCCTGCTTTGAACCAAAGCTTCAACAGGATGACCTCGAGACCTCATGGCCAAACTGAATCTTTCTATGAGTCTATGAAAACAGCTGTTAATCAGATGATATAGCGGCACCATTGTACATTGGATTATACAGGGAAACTATTTTCATATGTTATTCAAACATGAATACAATAATAAATAATTTAAAATATCTGCATTGAAAAGAAGCTTTACTGTATATGACACATTTGTACATGTGTGGTTTTGCATATAGACACATATGTATGCACATTTATAGCTATACATACATGTATGTGTACACATTCTATAATGTTAAAACACCCCTTTTTATACATCAGACTTTGGTGTTTAATGTTCTCAGGTTTTTGAAGAATTCTTGCTATTTATATTTTATTGCCAGTTCCTTCTAATTATATTTCAATTAGTAATTATAAAGACAATAATAAAAATTTAAATTTAAAGATTGTGACAATAAGATTTAAACTGGAGGTAGTCCACAGATGATTACCTTTGAGTAAGAACAATAAATAGCCTATATTAAAAGGATAACATTATTTCCTTTAGAAAAATACTTAATGGACTGAATTTGACTTCTTAGTTATTCCAGACAAAATTATCAGGATATTTCTGCTTCCAGTAATGCCAGTATAAATTGAAAGTAAATCTATGATATATACTGAGTTACAGTTGCCAGAGTATTTATTTCAGACCTGAATATGACTCATTTATACAGCCAGTTACAAAGAAAATAATTATGTTTTCGAGGTGGATTTCATCCTATCACCTTCTGTTATATATTTCAGAGCAGGTTTTCAATCCAGAAGGAGATTTTACTGGGAGTGGCCACAAATCAATTGATATCTTTATTGTGGGACATATTGATTGCATTACAGCCTTAATACATTAGAGTGTTATATAATGTCCAGTACTTCATTCTTGCTTACATAAAATTCATACTGACTTCCAAGTTCTTTGCAACCAAAATGGGTCTGGAAGCCACACCCAGCACATTACATATGACATACCAGAGTCTCAAAAGCACAATCTGTTCCTAAAAAAATGTCATATTAAATGTTTCCTAAAAGATTATTTTGAACTAGGAAAATAAGTGGTTTTACATTAAGTAAGACACCTAATGAGTGTCTTAATTCTCAGCTGTTTTAAGGCCCTAGAAGGTTTTGGTTTTTTTAAAAAAATTATTTCCTGTTGTTACCTGAAGTCTGTGATGGTGTTTCAAATGATTGTTTATGGGTGTAATGATACCTATCTTTACTGATATATCATGTTGCTTATGATTCAGCATGTAATATTGACTGTAATCCAACTGCTGGCTGTAGGACAGCACTTTCATTCTTTACTCTGTTCCTTCTACATCTTTCAGAAGGCAATATTTAGGAAAATACAGTTCACAGATACGCTTTTAATCTTAGCATAACACATTTTTCAGTCAGTTGATACTGATGAAAAGTTTCATGATTTAAGAAAAAAACGTTGTTTCTGTTCATAGTGTGTTATAAAAGTACCATAAAAGTCTGAAACTTTCTTTAGAAATTTTCTCATTCTATTGGGTCTGGCTTAGCCCCACAGCAGCCCTCACAGCGCTGTGCATGGCTGGAAAGGTGGTGATAACACACCAGTGCCCTGACTGCTGCTGGGCAGAGCTCACAGGGCATCAAGGCTGCCTCTCCAACCTGCCCCTGCCTCTCACCAGCAGGCTGGGGGTGGGCAAGAGCTTGGGAGGGGACACAGCCAGGACAGCTGACCCAAAGTGACCGATGGGATATTCCATGACATATGATGTCTGCTCAGATATAAAAGCTGAGAGAGAGGAGGAGGAAGGCAGGTGGGGTATGGGGTGGGGGGTAGCATTCATTATTTATGACATTTTTCTTCTGGAGCAATGACTACAAGTACTGAATCCCTGCTTCCTGCCAAGTGGCTGAACATCACCTGCTGATGGGAAGCAGAGAATAACATCTTTTGTTTTCTTTCACTTCTGTGTGCACAATTTTTTCTATTGCTTTATTAAACTGCCTTTGTCTTAACCCACAGGGTTTTCTTCCATCTTATTTACTCCACCACCACCACATTCTGCTGAGAAGGGGAGTGATAGAGCAGCTTCATGGCCACATGGCATCAAGCCAAGGTCAACCCACCACACTCATACCAGGAATTTAAAACCAAAATCTATAAAAATGTCAAAAACTTGAATAATTATATTGAAAAATTGAATCAAAAGCATAAAATCTTTTTTTCCTGTACATATAAACATATTTATAGCTTTTCTTTGGAACTGTGAAGATTTGAGATTTGTTGTGTCACCATTTTTAATCATCATGTTTTTAACATCTTCATGTAATGATCAGAAAAATTTGAAAAATTAAAAAATAATTTAAAACCACCAACAAAGAATGGGTCACATGAGGCTACACAGCTGGGAAGAGAGACACAAGAAAAGCTCAAGCTGAAAAGAAGTGAAACTTTGAGCACCCTCACAGAAGACAAAATGCGTTAGAAAAGCTGTGCCTGCTATTTGAGATAACTGCAGCCAGGAGAAGTCAGTGCATATGCATCGTTCTCCTGTGAAACTTTAATATAACTTTTTATATAAATCTTCCAGAAGTCTGGAACCAGCTCTGAGGGGTCTCTCAGACTGGAACTTTCCCTGCTTCAAGCTGAGAAAGATAATGAGCTTCTCATAAAGGGAACCTGCTGTGTCTGGTCTTGTACCAGAGGTAATTTCCAGCTCAAGGTCTTTTGAGGAGGGATCTAGCAGGAATGTAGATTATTTTAGGCATTAGGGATCATTATATTCTGGTTGATTTGTGAAACTATTTGCTTAAAAAAAGTGCTAAGACACTCTTAATTTAAAAGTAGAAGAGATAATCCTACTTGAGACTGATAAGGCCTGAAGTCTGTATTAGCTGCATTGCTGGTAGAGGTTTTGGATGGAAAGGATTAACTCACCTGCTTCATTTCAAGCAGACTAAGCCTGCAAAAGAGCTCTTTAAAGAATCTGCTCACATAATTGAGGGTCTAACATCATTTAAGTGCTGGAATTGTGTCAGATGTGTCACATTTGTCAGGCATCTGCAGTTTTAAGTCCAGGCAGGACAGCTAGCATCAAATGGATGCTTGTACAAATTATAGTTCATCACGTTCTGCTCTAAGGCACTAGCATTTTAGTACATTGATCTTTTGTTTTTCAGACATAGTTTTCCCTCTCATTCAAGATAAATTTAAGGAAACATGTTGGTTCCTGTACACATCACTACAAACAGGAAGGACTCTCTTCCCCTTCCTTCTTCACACATCTGAGTATGCATGTGAATATAAGATGAATAATTAGGTGTAGCATCTAAGTAATTAACCTCTGATAAACTTGAGAAGAAATTGAACTATGTGGCCCAAGGTGTTCTCCAGGATAATAATAAGGGAAAGTATGCCACAAACCTAAGGTCTTACCCATCCAGTTTCTTGTTCCTTTCTCTAAACAAGTCATCTATCTTTTCACTAAGCCATCTGAGACATTATCTTATTTTTTGCCATGTTCTTTCCAGCTCTTGTAATAAATAATTAATCCCATTGCTCCTATCCCTGGAGGCTTGTTACTTTCACCAACTCTCTATAGAGAACTTGCTTTATTTCTGATTCTTCCACAGACTTCAAAAAAAGAAAGAGAAAAAAACCCAAGCACGTCAAAAAACCCATGAGGACAAAAAGAAAGCATCAAATGGGATCAAACATATGCATTATTTGCCCATTATTACTTGCCTTTCAGCATCTGAATCAGACAAGCATTGCTACTATAGAGAATGCATCCTCTCCAGGAGTTCTAAAGTGAAAATATAAGTTATTTATGAGGGATTTTATAGGAAGGGTATTCCCAATATGCTCTAAAAAGTTCCCCTCACTCCTTTCCTGGGTGACCTCATTTTCACCTGTATAGACTTTAGAATTGAGTTAAATATTACAGTTCGCTGAGGTGTTTTCTCTGTGCATGCTAATGAAAAATTTTATCCACGTGACCCAAAGCAAATATCCAAGAAACATGCATGTAATTAAAGTGGGTTTATTCAGTTTCGATTGTGTTTAATCAAACATTTACTTTGTTTTTTCTTATTGCTTATGATTATGTAATTTTTGTGCTTAAATATGAAAACAAAAACACTTAATGAGCACTATGACTGGAAGGCACTATGCAACTTTATAGGCAGTCATGTAATACACACTAAATTAAGCAGGGTTCACATGACCACTTTCTGTATTCTTGTCTGTACTCAATAAACTCTGAAAGCACTTCTCAGCACCTTATAATAAGCACAAGATCATTATTAAGCTAGAATGCACTACATGAGAAAAGCAAGAATAGTGCTAAGGATTTAGGCTTATAAAGTATCAATTAATTCATTAGGTATAAACAGCTGAATATTCCCAATAAGCAAACCAGACCCTGTGCTAAAGAGCAAGGTAGAAGTTTACTACAATTCCTTTTCCTCTAACTTGAGAAAAAATGGGGGGTTTACCCCAAACCTTAGAGCTGCCTGAATCACAAATATGAGCGAGACCAATCAGATACCTCAGGGGTTCTGCAAGGTGTCAGAGACACTGGAATCACCCCACTGACCACCCCCCTGCTGGGACTGTGGGGTTTGGGAGAAATACTTTCCTCTAATTTCTACTTGCAAGACTTTACTATCATGCTATATAAGCTCTCAAAAACAAAAAAACCCAAAAAACCCCCCAAAAAAACCCAACAAATGCCCGTTTGAAAAAAACGCTTATATTCACAAAAAGATGTCATTTCAGCTACAAAAAGGGATTCTTGAGTATTGGGAATGGGGAGGTTCTCAATCCATTCACAATCTGACAACAAATTGTCAGCTGTTTTCCCATTAATAGTCATTAAAAAAGCCTTTCACCCAGCTACTTCAATAATAAAAAGTACCCCGGAAGTCTATATGTTCAGTGGTAAAACTAGCTAAATAATATAAATTGATATTATTTATAAAATAAAATAATATAAATAACTTGATGGATTAATCTAGCACTATTTTTCTTCTATGAATTCACTCGACTTTCTGAAGGTTTTATTATTGAAAGTAAAAGATTAGGACCTTTTTTTAACTGTGAGGGAATCACAGTCAATATTATTTAGAACTGGGGAGGAAAAACTAGGGAAAGGAATACATTTTCTTTAATGCAGCAAACAGGCCTTCTACATGAAGTTCATAGCAATTTGTGTTTTCCTGTACAGTCAGGCTGATTCCCATGAAAGCTCTTTATGTTTTCTGAGGGTTTTTTGGTCTTTTTAAGACCTTTCCTCAATTCTTTGCTTATCATTTCTTCTGTGGCATTCAATTTCATTCAGAAAGCTTTGAAGAAAAAAAAATATTAACAATATAGGTATTGCTTTCTATTATTGACCCACAAACATTTTTCTGAGGCATATTTTATTTGATTTTTCCTAATCTGCTGCTGAATTCCATATTAAACTAAATCAAAATGGGTGCTATACCCATCCCAAGAGCTAGATAAATAAATATGAAGCAAAGTATCGCACAACCAAAGCTTAACAATCAAACTTCTACCTGATTAGAAAGAGACTGTATACACACCTACATAATAGTTATGAGTAATCCAAAACAATTCTATATTTGCCAGAGATGATATTTAACATTTACGGTTTATAAAATTTCCAATTATATATACATAAATTTATGTTCTAAAAGTTCTGTGAGATATTGTATTATAAAAAGACAAGCTGGGATTACAAAAACATCTATGTTATCACTTTGAAATCCTAATTAGTAATGTGAAGATGTATGTTAAAAAGGAGGAATGATGTGAAAAATACAAGCACTGATCTTCTCTTAAGACAGCTAGATAAAATTCAGACATTGATCAATTGAATGAAAGCCTAAAGTATTGTATTTGCCCTGCACTGAAGGGCATCAAATGAGAAACTGTGTAACATCACAAAACAGTCAAGAATAAAAACAATCCACAGCTATTCATCTAGAATGACCCTGTTTCTTAATATTCCTTTAAAAAAAAAAAAAAGAAAAGAAAAGAAAGAAAAAGTAGGAAAAAAAATCTGTGATGAGTTACTGTTTTTCATGAGGTCTGGGAAAATGTAAATGAAAGGATAGGGAAAACACAAGAATTGCAAATTTTTTTATTTAGTGGCAAACCCTGTCTATAAAAAGGAGAGATATAAAAAAAAAGTCAATCTAAACTTGATTATCCTTATCGCATAACCACTTGTATTTAGAAAAATCTGTGCTACTTAAACAAACAATTCTCTTCCTCTTCATACCAGTTTTTCTACTTCAGCTGGAGAGGAAAGTACTAGTTTCCCTGTAAACTTGATCGACCCCTTAGGCTTCAATTTCTTTAAGACATGTTTCAATTTCAGCAGCACAAAAAGAATGTCATGAGGCAATTTGGCAAAAAGACATCAGTGGTACTACTTGCATAACAAAGTGTTATAGAAGTAAATTGTTCCAAAGATGTTGAGAAGAATTTACATTTACCCAATAAGCATGAAAGATATGGTTGCGCATATGAGCAACCATTATCCCATCCCCATAGTGCGAAAGTCCACAGTCCCAAATGAAGTCAATGGGACCCATCAGCTGTCAGATCAAAAACTGTATTCCTGAAGGGGAACTTTTGTGTGGTACAAATTGTCATTGTTCATTTAGCGATAATTGTTTCCTGAGTTTCACTGTCTTTTTTATTTTATTAGTCTTTATTCAAGTAAGAAGTATATGCAAAGATTGGTGGACCATAATCAGTTTCCCCAAATTCTACCCATATCTTCAGGAAAGTTGGCAATCCTTTTGAAATTGGTATCATTGCCATAAAAAATTTACAAAACTGAGTCCAGCCTTTACTTAACTCACACAGATGAAGGAGAGAGAGAAGGAGAAAAAGTGTTACAGATTGTTTGCTTAGGATTTTTTTTTATTTACTTCAGTACACCAGGGAGTTACAGCTATTCCTTTTTCACAGGTCACGTATCTGTGTCACAGGTATTGCAGTCTCTAAGGATCCGAAACCAAGCATCCCTTCATGCTTAATAAGCTGGAAAACGAACTGTTAGAAAACTGACTCTAAATATATGTTTAGCTTTTACACTAAGTACGATGCTGAGCCCTAGAGATACACTTTGACCTGCAAATCAAACCTTTATTTTAGAAATGTAACGTATACAGGGACAAAGTGGGAACCTAAATAAGAGTTTTGGGAACCTATGTTTCAGTGAAACTCATAGACACTCTCAGAAGAACCACTAAAAATTGAAGTTACAATTGTAGGGAGAGGTTTTTTAAAAGTTCAATTGGCACATAATTTTTGAAGTCAGATTTGGAAATGTATTTAGCTGGAAAGAGACACAGACAAATTCCAAGAGAAGTTTCAAAAGCACTAGGACTCATAAAGTGTTGTATACTTGACTCTTTTCAAACCCTGCTAAGGGCTCATCTGCAGTTTTTATGCCTAGATATTAGTGGACTTATTTAAAAAATAATAATATTTGAAAACACTTTTGTTTTGGAATATCTCAATTAAGAAAATTCAGTGTCAGTTGTTCTCATCTTTATAGCTGCAGAAAACATACTGTCTAGCTTTCCCTCTTGTATATATGTGTGTATGAGTGATTATATATATGTGCGAACCTTTGCAAGGTTCATGCAATTTTTTAAAAAATCTGCATTTAGCATATTGTATTGAATTTCTTTCAATGTTATATTTAATTTAAAGTCAAAGAGGAACTTTTTCAGGCTTAAAAACATTTTTTTTTATATTTTGTATTATGTGATAAACACATAATGAATATATTTTCCCCCTCAACTTTAATACTACAGTCTCCAACAGAAAATAATCAGATTACTTCATGATTGACTGTAAGTGCATCTGAGAATAGATTCACTTATTTTAACAAAGATTGTGCAGCACATCTTCTACAGTGTAACATGAAAGTGAAAATAAGGGTAGATGTGTCTGAATATTTTTTTTTCACAGAGTCAGTAAAGTGAATTATTAATGGACCTAAAGTCCTGAGTGCTGAAAGCCGGTAGTTATGTGAATATTCAAAAATATGAATACTCCAGTTTGTAGAAATGTTTTTTGTTATCTCTTGTATTAACAAAAATATTCACCAAACCATTATGTGCTGTAGCTCTATCTCCCAATACTTTTAATTCTTCTTCATATCATAATGCGTCTTATTATTGTGAGGCATGCTGTAATATTTTTTCCCTATCTGCTCAAAACTTCAACAAGGAAAACTTTCAGCAGGAAATGAATGAAATTATGCCTTTCAAGATCACTTTTCTGAAGGGGGGGGAGGACGGGGGAAGGACAGAAGTGCTGTAATCTTCTATTTATTCCACAAGATGGCGCTCAACCACTATATTACAATTTGGTAATCCCGTTGCGAGGTGCCTGGGTTTTGACATTCTCTTGTATGAATAAGCAATAACAAAGAGTCGGAAGTGTGATGTAGTAGTCCTGTATTTATGGATGACAGAAATGTCTGCCTGGATTGAATCCTACCATGGTGTATCCACAAACAGTATGCAAGTTCTAAACAAATCAATGTGACCTTTCACAGCAATAGCTGATAATCACAGAATCACAATTTGGCTGGAAAGGACCTCTGGAGCTTATCTAGTGCTTCCCCTGCACAGAGTCAGAGTAGGGACAACTTCATGTACATCTGGTTGTTGCTAACAAAGTGTCCAGCTTTTGAAAGGTGATGATAATCTGTTTTCTTGAGTGTTCAGTTAAGAAATACAGTCTATGTACTTCCAGTGTTTGAAGATACCTTTTAGTGGAAACATCGGTCTTTCAGCTACAGAATAGAATGTTGTCACACACGTTCTGTGAAGTACTGAGCACATGTAAAATCTGTGAAAGTAGATCAAACCGTGACAAAAAGCTTTTAAGTTTCATTAAAGGACACATCCGAAAGCTTACTCAATTGTGCATGCTGCTTTGGTACATGTTCCATGGAAAGAATACCATATGCCAGAAGTTTTTTAACCTTGGTGATTATGTCAGTTAGAACAACTTTAGAATCCAGAAACTTCATTCAGCTAAGGCACAACTAAGGCAACTTTATTCAACACTCCAACTAATTTTGCAGTGATTTGATATACCTTAAGATAAGTTTCATGCATCTTCAGTTGTTGAATTACCATTTACCTTTGTTTCTGTGAGCACAGTAGGTGAGATCTATCATAATCTGGTTTCAGAAGCACAGAAAACTCAACTATCCCCTTGTTTTCTTTCCACAAAAGCTTTTGTTGGCTCACAGATGTTGCAGTAATGTCTATCAGCTTTCATCCAAAGCAATAAAAAAAATAAAATTTCAAAAGTCATATTTTCACAGCATTTTCCAGTTCTACTTTTTTTCCCAGTCCTATTTCACAGTAATTTTGTCTGTCCCTCACCCAGTTCTTATCCACATCCACATTCCGAACAAAAATATCATGTAAACTTATGCTGTGCTACTATACCTGTTACCTTCATGTCCCTGCAAACTCAGGATGCTTCCTTTTTCTGTTTTCCTTTGATGTTCTCCCCCCCCCCCTTTCAAACAAGTGAAAATCCAGATCCCACACCCATAGTTTTGCAAGCAACTCTCTGACATTATATTCCTTTACTATTGCCATCCTGCATGCCTGCTATTCCTATCCCACTTATTTTCCTCAGAACCTCCACCACTTCTGTGCTGTCTTTGTAATTTGTATGACCATTTCTATTTTTCTGTTCTTCCTTTCTCTGGAACATTTCCTCCACCCATTGAATAAAAAAGAATAAAATAAAGGGGAACAAAAATATAGCCATTCACAGCACTTTTACTGCCATCCAAGCTTCTGATTTATGGAGACCTGGATCATTTCATCTGATCCTCTTATCTTTGCACCTATCTATTGTAGATCAGATCAGACTGTTAGTGTTGGGACACTCTCCTCATCATTTCTTGCAAACCCTCCCAGTTCTCCTTTCACTTTCAGCACTTGCAGGAAGTCTCTCTTCTTTACAACTGCTGCTGCATCCAGTCGCTACAAATCATCTCACTACGGTTCAGCTTTCTTCTCTAATTTCAGCTTCAATCTCTCTCTCCTTCCCTCAGCATCCTGCACTGTTCCTTGGCTTCTTTGCTAATGATCCATTTGATCCCTTTCACTGCTGGCTCTGTCTTCCTTTGCCCTGGTGCTTTACTTCAGCTCTCTGACATGCCAAAATGGTCATCCTTTACATTGCATGCTTTCACTAAGTTTCACTCTCTTTTTCTGTCTGATTTCTCCCTAGCTGAGTTTTCCTTTTTCTAGCTATGAGCTAGTCTCTCTCATCACTGATCATTGGTCTTCATTGTCTTCCCATATGACACTGCAGAGCAATTCCTTTTGACAGCACTGGTAAGTGCCTCATGATTACACGCAGTTGGTTTGTTGTTTTTTGGGGGGGTTCTTTTTCATTTCCTGGGATGGAACTGATAAACATTTTTCAAATATGCCTAATTGGTTAGGCTTTAGAAAATGTTCTCCCATCTCAGATACAGATTTCAGAAATGAGTGTGTTCACTTGCAATACATGAAACATTTTTTTTTCAGTTTCTCCTTTTCATGTGGATTTTTATGTAGACTATAGTCTTCCCATTGCCTTAGCTATAAGATTCCAGAAAAGGTGGTATTTTCAATCCAAATGAGAAGGATTTTGCAGACAAGTGTTTAGTTTCTGGCCTTGCTATATGCACTACATAAAGGTGAAAAGATTATTAGACTAAAGCAATAAAGTCTCCTTCACACTCAGGTGAGTATCCCACTTGCTGGATTACACAGAATTTTTCTTTCCTTTCCTGAATTTCTCACATCCACAGTGGTAGTTAATCATCCAATACTAAGTGGAACCTTGAAAAGTAGATGTAGACATCCTCTATAAATAAAACCTAGCACACTGAAGAGTGCCTTGCTATGCGTTACATCATAAAATGTCTAATGATGTAATTAAAACTTTCATATAGAAAGTGGGAA
Organism: Falco biarmicus; assembly: GCF_023638135.1. NCBI lineage: Eukaryota > Metazoa > Chordata > Aves > Falconiformes > Falconidae > Falco > Falco biarmicus. Next base: position 65,008,570 of record NC_079290.1, read on the forward strand.
ATCTGGGTCCACATTAACTCAAGAGAGAAAGGAAATACATGAAGGACTCAGTGGATAATAGGACGAAAGGGAGGTTTGAACTGAGTAATACTGTCCTTAGATTCCTAATTCTCAGTGAATGTTATAGAGTGAACTAGACTCAATTCAACAAATTGCACTAGGCAGATGTCGAAATGTTAGGAAGTTGAGCACTTTACATCAATCTGAGGGCTCCCTTTTGAGATAGCAAACTTCATCTGAACAGAGAAATTCTCCAGTAAACATAATTGATGACTGTTTCTGAGTCTATATGCACTCACTAGAAGACAAAATTACATTAGAAAAATTGAAAGATAAGAACAGGGATCCATCCTCTTGTAGAGACTCTAATCTGAGTAGAATAGACTCTAATCTGAGTCATCTAGTTACAAGGGTTCAAACTGCTACTGCTGTTTCATTTCACATGCCTAAATATCATTTAACAGTGTTCAGAAGATACTATCACATAACTGACATATTTGGTTGACTATACAAAAAACATATCACCATACAAAAAATAATTTATTGTTTAAAATAGTGGCAGAGTGGAAAATAATTTCAGCTTTTTATAATTTCTCTCTCTTGAGTTCACTGTCTTTTTGCACTTCTTTTCTCAAAAGTCTGTATCAGAGAATGGAACAAAGGGATTTGAAATGGCTGTTCTGTAATTCTTTGCATTTCATTCATTATCAAATACAAAATGACTTTCAAGATGGCTAGATACCGACCATTAGTTCAGTCTGAGGGACAGAAATATTCTTGACTCTATCACAAAGTTTGTAGTCATGAGTGGGATTAGGCAGCTGTTAAATAGGAGATCTAATCTTTGGTTGGAGGCAACTCAGTAGCAAATGGGTTAACAACTTCATATCTTCCTGAGAACCAGTGTCAAGCTCTCACCTGCATTAATTCCATTTCATATTCACCAAAACAAAACAAAAGTGAAAAATGCCTTTGACAGCACATCTTAGCTTTGATTAATAGGTAGACAGAGCAGTGTAAAGCTCCCCTGGTGTTTGAAAAAATTAAATCTTCAGTCTTCTCTCTTACAGTCATCATACTTAGATTTTACTGTCAAAACTATTGATTTTATCTGTTATTCCACACATACAAAACCCTGACTTTGGTGGAACGAGACTGTAAGAAGTCAGGGAAGGTACAGGAGAAGAAGATGGAGATGCAGAGGGCACAGTCTTTATGGTAGGGATCTCAGCTTTGCTCTGACATGTGGAGTGATAGCCCATCATTCATGGGTTTTGACAGCAGGACAGTTTCCCAGTGTTTTGCACTGTGTAAGGTGTTGTCTCAGAATAAACTTGATTAACAAGCACATACTAAAACCCTGCTAGAGCTGAAACTCTCCATAAAGGTGGTGATTGCTTGCTTTGCTTATTAGATTCATAATACTTCAAGATGTGTCCTTTGATATAGTTTTGTACTTCTCATCAGGTCTCTGATTCCCTTAAGTTACAATTGTATGAATAAGAATCAGCAGAAACCACAATGAATGACCTTTCTGCTGGTCATTGTTTATAATCACTTTATATGCCTGAAAAAAATTCAAAAACATTCACTGCTGAACTTGAATCCTGCAACAGGAAAGGGCAGGGGGAGGAAAAAAGAAAACACCACCTTTTCTTCTCTTTTTATCTTAATCAGACTTTTTGTTCTGAAGATGCCAAAGTCATGTCAGTCAAGATGATAATTAGAAATTTTAATTGAGTCTCCTGAAATAAAAATAAGGTGAAGGACCCCTAGTAAAATGTGCCACTGTCTTCAAGAACACAGTACAGAATTCAAAAGATGTAGAAGCCTTTGGGGGCTTTATATACTTATATTCTTAATATGGTAATGACAGACACTACTGGCCATACTAATAATACTGTATTTTTTTAACATCTTGATTCATTCTTTCGTGCATGTCTCAGCTGACATTGTAGTGACTGAAAAGAATTAAGCACAGAACAATTTCTTCTTTTTTTTTTCTCCCTTTTCTGTCAGACAAAACTCAGAAAGTCATCAAAATTTCACCCCAGTCCTGTTAAAAGAAACAAAAATGTTGATTGCTGTGCTTCCTAATAAATTATGATGATGCTAGGAATGTAGAACTGGCATTTTCTGATATTTCAGCATTTTCTGGGTTTTCAAAATTTTCTATGTCAAAGTTTTTTAGCACTTTCAACAATTTACCTAAAAATTAATTGAAATAATAGAAAACTTGATACTGTCAAGTCAAAGATGGGCTGTTCAGGAACCCTGGCATCAGACTGCCTCATAGCCAGAGTTAAACCACAGAGCTCAGAATAAATTTTTGTAGCCGCAAGGAAATATTAGGAGTTTTTTTGCCCTAGCTCATCTTTCACCTCTCAGATAGCCAAAGATCTTAAAACACAAGGCCTCTTCTACTGTATGTTCATACATACGTCAAGAACAGCAAGAAAACTTTCTCTGCTGTAGATTCCTTCTTAGACTGGATGTATTCACACCTACTGAAAGCACACACACAGCAGTTTTAACTTCCAAAATAAATCCTAAAACATCATTCAGTAAGTCTGACTACCGTCACTAATCTAGAGAATTATTTATTATTTTCTTTACTTCTTACTGCTGCCTTTCTGGGTTTTTCCAGCAAATTTTGCCATAGATGCTTTGAACAGATGCACCCCTTTGAGTGAGATGGAGAAAGATGAATGGAAACATACATACATGAATGACTAAAGAAAAATCAAATAAAAGATCTGACTGTTTCCATAAAAATATAAAGAACCTTGATGTTCTTGTGGGTGTGAAATTGGAAATTCCTTCTTGGTTTTACGATCAGTTTATAGGAACTAGATTGTTTGCTACTGAAGAGCTCAATGTATGGAGTGCTCACAAAATAAAGTACATGGCATTCAGTAGCAGTGCTTCCACAGGTGTGTGTTGAGAGAAATCTGCTGCACCTGGATGATGACTCAGACAGAATAAATGAGGAAGATCTTCTGCCTTGTCTTCAAAAGAGAGGCTCCTAAGTTAGATATTGCAAATTTCCTGTGAGGAAACAATTGAATATTTTTCTTGGCACAGAGGTACCAGCTTAACTCTCAACAACTTTGTTTTCTGACATTGTGGTTTCATTTTCAACTACAGAAAAAGTCATAGTTGGAGTATTATGAAGAAACAGAAGACTGAAGATATAATTTAAAACCTTGGTAATCTGATCCAAATAAATATGGTTTCAGTACAACTTTGCTGATACAATTTTTCCCAAAATATCGTCGAGAAAAATGTATCCATCTGTATCATTTTACCAATCTATTTTTCCTTCTGTTTTTAATTCATTACTGAAAATGTGAATAGTTGGGGTTTTTTTTTTGTTTCATTGCTTTGTTTTTTCAATGTAGATATTCTGCAACATCTAAAAACCTGTATGGGACACAGACAACAGGTTGTATGCAGGTGGAAGGTAAATTGGAATATTAAAAATAATGAAAAAATATTATTATTTGTAAGATTATTTGGTATTTAAATTTTATAGGCTTCATTATTTTAATGGAAATCATATACACAAATACGTTTGGAAATCGATCCCAGAAATATACTCCATAATCAAGTACAGTGGAGAGGAATGAATTAAAACATTTGCTTGATTAAATTCCCAGTTACTGTTGCACTGCATATCGGTGCCAGCAGATGCTTTTAATGAACCTGGGATTTAAAATACAAAGCAGAGACATAAGGAAATGCAATGTTACGTGTTAAAGAAAAAAGTAATAACAATGGAACTCACTATAAGAGCTTGATTTAAGGTATGACCTGTCTCCCATGCTTCCTTTCCACTGCTGGGTCCACAGGCATCAGGCAGGCAGTGTGGACAACCCCAACACAGCAATCAGCCCGCACAACCAGTGCGGCAAAGTATGTGGGGTGCTCCAGTTAGTGCTGGATTTATGTAGATGTTTATGTTTTTATTTTTAGCTTAAAGGGAAACTGTCCATTTTGATTAGGTGACATTGACTTTATTTTGATGCATAAAAATAATAGTTTTAATGGTAGCACCAGGTTTTATAATTGTTTAAGAGAAACATTGAGCTGCATCATACCTTTTTTTGTTAAATGTCAGTCTATCTTCAGATCAGCTTGGGAAAGAATGCATCTCATCCATAAGCACATCCAGCTATCTTAACTACTCCATTTTTCACTAGCACTGAATTCTTTGGTGTCTTATTGTTTCGTTACTTACAAGACATATATTTTATCCTTACTAGAACTTTCTTGTGTTACTTTTTTTTTCTCTTTTGTATTACTTTCTTCACAGCTTTTTTTTCCTTTCTGTAAGCTACCATACAAGGCTCTTTCTTTACCCTTTCTCTTCTCTACCTCTCAAACTATTTTCCTTTTTTTTCTCTTACTCCATTTTCATGCATATTCACTGTCATGCTCTTTTCCTTTTTCTCTCTCCAGTTCATTTATGGTTTCTGTTCCTCAGCAGCCACTTATAGCTATTAACTTACATATATTATCCTATACTCTTTTTACCTCCACATAATTTAAAGTCTCTATTCCCTGTCTCCTTTTTCTGTATGCTAATTGATTAATTCTGTGGTTAATTGATATTTTAGGAATTAGACCCTTTCCCAGCAATTTAGGGAAGAAATAAACATGGGACTGGAAACTAGTGAGCAAGGCAATATATATAGTTAATTAATTTTACTCTAAGTGTTATTATAAGATAAAGGATACAGACAATTTGGGATGCAAAATAAGGAAATCAGATGGCATGCTGAAAACACACACTGGAGTCTGAAGGAATTGCAAGAACCAGTGGAATTTGTCCTCTTTCTGAGGCAGATAGGCAACTTGTGATCTGACAGCTATGTCATCTCTTGCTTCACTTCCTATCTTCTTGTTATAGAACATTTTTTACAGGTTGCTTGCATGGAGTAGTACTTACTCATTGAAGAAATACCAACAGAGGGTTTAATTTCTTCTTGATTTTAAAATCAAATGTGAAGCCCATGTGTATATTTACGTGTATGTATACACACATTTTTTCCTTTGTAATGCAACTGGTTTGCTATAGTACAAATGCAGACATATACCTATATATCACTTAATTAAGAATTCACAGTATTGTAAATGCATTAATCAACTTTTTTGTCAATTTATCTCAAGTAATTTAACATTTGTGATATAAGCCATTAGGAATACTGCCTCACCCCTGGGAATCTGTCAGTTTAACCACTGCTAACATTGGATCATTTCAATAACTATTAAAAAGAGGAAAATATGGACAATTTTTCATACACTTGGTGATTCATAATAGAGTTTGATGCCATTCTTTTTTAAAAAAGTGAAATATGTAATTATTCAAATACAGTAATATATTTAAATGTATTTCTAACACTGAGTTTTTGTAGGTTAGGCAGGAGAGTTCATAAAGATAATGGCATTAGTGTCAGGAAAAAAGATCCTAATACAGCTCATAATTGTCATTTCAGAATGGTTCAAATTAGATTCCAGAGTGATGAAAATCACCATTTCAAAAAATAAGCTTGTACACAGGAGATAACAGTAGCCATCTGACAGAAATTATTTTTCTGCATTCCATTATTTGCCACTCTACACAAGCAGAGGTTATTGGAAGCTATTTGGAAGACATTTAATGCGAAAGGAGTATTAAAAAAAAAAAATCTCTTCTATTTCATAATTAGATGAAAAGGTAAAAATTAAAATAATCAATATGGTAATGTTTTACTAACATTTTTAGTTCACAAGAGCAAAATGTTGCAAAGCAAAGACGGGCTAATGGCATTATACATTGCTGTACTTCCAATATTTTATCTAGTATTCCTGAAAAAAATCCACCAATCCCTCACTCTTTTAACTGTTAAACATCTTTGAACATATGTGCTTTGGAACAAGATGAAGAAAAGCTTATGAGAACACTTTTCAAGCAAAAAAGCTCTTTTGAAGCCACTACTAGATGCATATATTTTTAATTGGTATGATGATTATTAGAAATGCTTCCATTGAGAAAAGTGGTTATGAAAAAGATATTGATTCTTTGACTTATGCCTTATCTGTTGGCATGGTTGTGACCTTTAGATAAGTTTTTAAGTCTGTGCATATATGATCAGTACATAGTGATTGATCTTATAGCAGGAGTGGCCTTTAAGATGCATCAAAGAGATGGAAGGCATCATAAGAAGTAAGCAAGGCTGTGCATATGCCCTAAGCCCACAACAAATGCACCTAAACTTTATTTGCTATGCTTATTTGGATGGATTGAAACAGAACAAGGTCTTAAAATAGAAAGATTAGTCAGGATGAGTTTGGGACAATGCTCTGGGTGATGCTCTGTTTGTGTTGAGAAAGGAATGTACTCTGGATAATTAGAAAAGGTAAGGCAGGCACCTGAAGGAGATAAGGAGACCATCAAGTCAGGAAATCGTTGCACAAAGAAAATTGGAAGGTCTACTCCACCTAGATCCCACCTACTGTGAATGGAATGATTAGGTGTCAAAATCAAATGAGTATGTATGTAATTATATTGTGTAACCTCTCAGGAAAACTGTATAAAATACCTAACTTCTCACTGAAAACTTTGGAGCTAGTTTGTCCAGTGCGAATCGGCTAGCTCCCCAACGTTGCATGAAATAAACACCTTTGTTGCTTAAAGACAAAATTCGTCTCTGAGCAGTTATTCTGTGCCGTTTTGGCATCAGGATAAAGGGATCCAAAACTAAAGTAGTATCATTGGTTTGATTTTCAAACTTTTGCAAGTGGATCAATTATTACAGGAAGTTCTCAGAAGGCTGAACATGCAGATTAGTTCAGTGACCTATCCAAGCCTTACAGAAAATCTCTAGGTAAAGCAGTGCACAAGTTCAGAAATAAGCCATTACCTTTTGTTGATTTCCATGGTTGGATTTTTTCCAACTAGGCTGCTGCAGGAATCTGGACTTCTGAACTAAGTAATAATCAATACATCACGAGAGCATCAGTAACAGAAAAACTGGAAGTTACAATTCATTGGTGTAAGCAAAAAGTGGCAATTGCGTAACATTTAGAGGATGCCACGATCAGGACAGTTCCCCATCCCAGAAAGACTGGAAATAAATCTTCCACTGTCCTCTCTAGCTTCCTGTAAAACTCCTTATTTAACTTCAGCCATTCATGTGCTTGCTTCATCCTGCTTCACTGACCTTACACTTATTTTCCTTCCTACAATTATAACTTAACATCTTTCATTCTTCTGATGAGTACGAATCATTCAGAATGAAAATCCCATTTTTGTCGCTAAACTCAGTTAACAAATGGATAAAATCAGGAGCATAAAACAGGGAACAATGTACTTAAATTTTATTTTTAGCCTTATACATGACAGTAATAAATTGTTAAGAAATTAAGATTTTATCTAACAACGTATCCTAAGTTTTTGACCTCAGAACTATACTGATATAAATATTTAGATATTAACCACAAAGTTCATGCTGCAGCATAGAGATATTTCAACATAAACCATTTAAATCCTTTTTCCGACGGAGATGGGATAGGGGTTGGTGTGCAAAACAAAACAAAAGCAAACAGCAACAATAAAATTAAATCATTTTCTATATGAAAAAAATAACTTTTCCCTAATTCTAAACTGTATCTCACAATTATCTGTTCCTTTGTGCAAGCATCTGTCTTTTAAACAAAAATACAATTTCCTCCTCTGACACTATTTCTCTCCTTTGATCAGTACTTTATATGGCTTTTAACTTTTTAATTTCCACTGAGTATGTTATTCCTTCTTGGGAAAATGCTTGATCTTTGTGAGAACATGCTGTGGCTTGAAAATAATAACCTTGGATTAAGTAAGGAAAGCAGAGCTATATCTAAAACATGCAGAACAAGGATGTTTTTATCTCCAGGCAATGTCACATTAGTGGCTGTGCGCTCAGCAGGAATTGAAGGCTTATCCAACATATTTGCTTTGAAAATTTCACAGATAACAATGTACAAAAACATTGATTTGAAAAACTGGTAGTAACTATGCAGTAAGGGCATAACAGAATTATAGTAAATGGCATATTCAGCTGAGTGAATAAATAGATTTTTAAGACTGAATGCTCTTGTTTTTCTGTTCCCACTAACTTACATGTTTGGATAGTACGCATCTGGTTTGGCCAGTAATTTACACTGAGTTCTAACTGACATTTTTGTCAATTCCATGGAGTAAAAGCTTCTAAATTATTTTCTTCTGCTGAGAAAGACTTGTGACATTGACTCCAATATACATTAAAATTTTCAGGATTAGTTTTCTGTAAACATCAGAACCATTTATTATACTGACAAAATGTAATTGAAAATAAATGTCAATGTAACTTATGCATGCATCTGAAAAGTATTGCCTGATCTAATGTAAAAGTTACAGCTCAGAAGGAAAAATGTCATTTCAGTTATTTATGAACAAACCACAAACAGAAAATAAATAAATAAAAGAAATCTGAGGAAACTGTGATGTGTTAATGTGTGTTCCAGGATCAGCCTGAAAGTCTGAAATTGGCTGAGTGAAATATGAGCTGGGAATGTTAATTCCAACTCCTGTCCAGTGGGAATGAATAGTTCCTTTTCTGATACCTGACAACATTATTAAGCCATGTGTTATATTATGGTTGTTTATTTGGCATTTGACAAAATAAATCCCACAAAAGGAAGCGTCTTTTTAACTCCAATAAAAGCAGTTTCTGGACCTATGGATTAAAAAAGTTTTTAAATAAGTGAAAAAATAATTTTATTGTAGTTTTCTGTAAACCACTGAATTAGTATTTTTTCATGTTCCTTTCTCAGGGATGTTTCCTCCAATATTTCTGTAACACCAGTTGTTGATACTAGCGTGTACAATGGCTATGAGCCAGAGAAGGGGCCTGGCTCAGAGTGTTCTCTCCTTACTGTTCTTTCCATCTTGACAAAAACTGTTGCAAAAGGTTACAGCAGAAATTTCAGAAATGCTTTTATTCTTCCCAACACACTGTTTCAAAAATGCTTTTTTCTAGAATGAGCCAATATGGGACAATACTGTGTTTGAGAAGCACAGTAATTCTTGCTAGATTGGCAGGAATATATGAACAGCCGTTCAAAAAAGAATTAAAAAATACAGGAAGGTATTTGCAATCTAGCACTACAGGAAAAATCAGGAGCAAACATGTTCCTATGAATTTAAAAATTGCAGACTTAAGAACAAGTTTTTGGTTTGGGTTGTTTGTTGTTTTTTTTTTCCTGTAAGTAAATGCTCTTATCTCGGAGGATATGAGCCTTTTTTTCCACATAATTTTAGGCAATTATGACCAGACAATTCAATAGTTGTCTGTGCTTGTGAGGAAATCAGTTCAATGTGCTATCACAGAGATCAGATTATGTTAATTCCTAACACTGGCTTAATGTCCAACACTGCCTGAACAATTTTTAAAGAAAACAATTTTTTAAGAAAAAAAAAATATGGTTACTGATCAGTCATGTAACTGGACAGAACTTATTAGCAAACGTAAAAATTATACATTAGGCCACTGAGTATTTAAAGGAGTTTTCCAATAACATCCAAAGAATTAATTCCCAAATTCCACTGACTATTGTCTTGAAATGAGCAGAATCAGGGACACTTAGTTCCAACTTCATGTACTAATGAGCACTTGAAAAACAGTATTCATGCCATCTAAAATTAAATACCTAGCTTAGACACTGTAGGAAAACAAGCTTCTTAGATAATCAGCTTGGTTTTTTTTTTATTTCTGTGTGGAAGGAAGATCGGAAGACTTAAAATATTTTGCATTTTAATTTATTTTCTTACAAAGAAAACCTCATTAAGGAGTTTCAGCTAGAAAAGTTTTCACCTGGCTATTTGCTTCAGATTTTGAGAGAGAGAGAAAGAGAGAAAAAGAGTCTCCTCTAAATTTTCTAAGGCTCTTTAAAGATGAAGACATTGCTTATTTCTATTTTTGTACTTGTGGTGGGTTGACCATGGCTGGCTGCCAGGTGCCTACCAAGTTGCTTTATCACTTCACCTCCATCAACAGGACAGGAGGAGAAAATACGATTTAAAGCTTCTGGGTTGAGGTAAGGACAGGGAGATCATTTCCCAATTACCGTCACAGGCAAAATAAATTCAACTTAGGGAAACTAATTCAATTTGCTGCCAATTAATTGTAACAGAGTAGGATAGTGAGAAATAAAATTTAAAACACTTTTCTACCATCCCTCCCCTCTTTCCAGACCCAGCTTCACTCCTGACTCTTCTACCTCCTCCCTCTGAGCTATGCCAGGGGATGGGGAATGGGAGATGCAGTCAGTTCATAACAGTTTGTCACTCCTTCCTTCTCACACTCTTCCAGCATGGAGTCTCACCTATGGGCTCCAGTTTTTCAAGAACTGCTCCAGAATGGGTCCTTTCCATGGGGCACAATCCTTCAGGAACAGTCTGATCAGGTGTGGGGTCCTCCATGGGCTGCAGTGAAGATATCTGCTCCTCTGTGGACCTCCATAGACTGCAGGGTGACAACCAGCCTCACCATGGTCTTCTCTTGGCCCCTGCATGGCTGCAAGGGAGACTATGTTCTGGTACCTGGAGCATCTCCTTCCCCTCCTTCTTAATTGACCTTGGTGTCTGCAGAACTTTTTCTCTCACATCTTCTCACTCCTCTCTCCCAGCTGCTGTTGTGCAGCAGATTTTACCCTTTCTTAAATATATTATCACAGAGATGCTACCAACGTTGCTCATGGATGTAGCTTTGTCCAGCCATGGTGTCTGTCTTGAAGCCAGCTGGAAGTAACTTTGCCCAACATGGGGGCAGCTTCTGGTGTCTTCTCACAGATGCCACATCTGCAAACCCCACTGCTACCAAAATCTTGCCACATAAACCCAGTACAATACTTGCATCAAAGAGTACAGTTTTCTTGTGTTTTAAAGTATTTTTTCTAATAATTTTATAATACAGAGTAATTATTTTTGCTGTTTTCACTTCATATTGACTCTTCATTGGTAAGAAAATGCTAAAAATATCTTTGCATTATAAAATTTGTCACCTGCATCTGAATGGTAAATATATTTTTGGGGAAAAGATTAGTTTTAGGTCTAATTTAAAAAAAAAAAAGGCTGATTGTAAGTAACATTTGAATAGAAAGTGTCTGAAATAAATGTTGATCTGAATGTCAAATCAAATTAATCACATATTCAGGAAAACTGAAATAGATACACTGCAAACTTCATAATTCCTAATTTTGACTACAAACTGTCAGTACTCAGGGAAAAGGGAAAAATGAGACAGAGCAACAGAAAATTGGGTTTGCAGGCTAGAATTCAAATGATGAAAGCATAATGGAGCAAGAATGGGTAACCGAACCAGTGGGAAAGCATAAGTAGTAAATAAACAGGGAATAGCAAAAGCAAGCCAGTGCATACTAAGACGGGGAGAGACACTAGAAATAAGGAAAAGAACCACATACTCCTCTGTGAAACATTGGCTCCTCTTGCAATTACAAAGCATTTAACTATAACATACTAGAGGGTGGAGATACCTGTAAATTACTTTGAGAAATAGAAAGGCAAATTTTAATGTATTACACTGTCCTTCATTTTCTATTTAAAGGTACATATTGGCTTTCCAACTACCTATGTCTGAATTCCCAGTGGAAATTCTTTATTACTGTTGCTTAACAAAAATATGCCCCTGTAGCAAAGCCTTACAAAAACATCCATTAATCCAGTAATAGTTAATGTCTTGAAAGGATTACAATACATTGGAGGATCAGAATTAATAGAGGATTTCTCACTTAATTATCTGACTCTGGATAACTCAGAAGGAGAAAACTTCTATGCCTTTTTTCTGATTTTGTGATTTCTTTAACATTCAGCCAACTCTTAGCCATGGTTTACTATAAAAATTACATCAGGTACAACTTTGTCTGCCCCATCCCTCTGCCCTCCGCTTCCCAATAAAATCTTTCGTTTAAGCTACTGCATTTCTTGCTGATACAGAGAAAGGCATGTTAAACTGATTGCTATCTGATTGATATGTGGCAAATAAACTGCAAGGAATATAAGATCAGCACCTTCTAAAACAACACCTAAGAAATGAAACAACAGGCAAAGATTATACCCATTATAAAAAATATTATATCACAAAGAAGCATAGCCAAACTTAATCCATTATGTATTTACTAACAAGAGACCTATGGAAAATTACCCACATTCTTGATATTTGAAAGTTATTAGTTTTGTTACTCATTATACCAGCTCTCCATAACAGCAGGCAGTGCAATACATAGACAGAACGTATGCAAACCCTTTATTTTAAATCTACTGCTTCAATGCCAGTTTTCTAGAATAATGCATGTATTTTAACCTTATTCATTTATCATTTGGTTTTACTCTAATGAGGTTAAAAATATTATTTTTTTCAAGAGTGCTTCAAGAGCTCAATTTATGCTCCTTAGGTACATCTGAAATTCCAAACTAACAGTGCCAAAATGCTTACACAAGCAGGTCTAAAGCCCTTATTAGTCCCAACTTGCACAAAACTGAATAGAAACTACATCTGAAGAAGAAACTGATGGGAGGACTGATGGAGTCCCTCTCAGACTGGCCTCACATCAGAGGCAGGTGGTGGAATTTACTTGAGCTGGATTTGGCTGGGATGGAGTTAATTGTCCTTTACAGCACCCCTATGGTAACTGACTTGGATTTGGGAGCAAAACTATTCATAACATACCAACCAATGTTTTGGCTATTGCTGAGCAGTGCTTGCACAGCCTCAGTGCCTCCTCTGTTTCTCACTCTGCCCCCCAAGAAAGTAGGCTGAGCATGGCCAAGACATTGGGAGGGTGACCACAGACATATTGTGCCATAGAACACCATGCCTAGCAATAAAAATGAGTGGGTGGGAGGAATCTTCCAAAGTGGTTGTTGCTCAGAGACTAGCTGGACGTTGGTCTGCTGGTGGTGAATGATTGCTTTTGCATGACTTGTTTCTTTTTCCTTTTTATTTTTCCCCCTCACTGATTAAACCATCTTTATCTTGACCTATGAGGGGTTTTTTCCTTGCTTTTAACCTTCTGATTCTCTCCCCATCCCACTGCAGGGCAGTAAGCAAGCAACTGAGTGGGAGCTGCCAGCCAGGATCAACCCACCATGTTACTTCCAGACAACCACAGAAAGCAGGTAGCCCTTTCACGGACCTACAAGTCAAGCAGGTTGGCATTCACAGATTTGTCATTCATGTCAGTACATTTTTGCTTCAGTAAAACATGAAGCAGAAGTTAAGATTCAACTCTGATGTAAGTTACAGAACAAAATGTCCACCCAGAGATTTTTGTTTATCCATATCTTTTTTTATTACATCCATGTTGCCATCTCCTAGAATGTCCAATATCTTTCAGATATCCCCAGAAACACATAATTTTGTTGTGAAGAACCTACTGTTAACACAATGCTGTTTATGACACTGTCTCCCATGACATCCTCATAGGTAAGCTCAGGAAGTGTGGGCTATGGGTGGACAGTGAGGTGGATTGAGAACTGGCTGATGGCAGAGTTCAGGGGGTTGTGATCAATGTCACAGAGTCCAACTGGAGACCTGTAGCTAATGGTGTTCCCCAGGGGTCAGTCCAGTCTTGTTCAACTTATCCATCAATGATCTGGATTGAAGGGACAGAGTGTGCCCTCAGCAAGTTTACAAAGTTCAACCATACGAACCTGGGAGGAGAGGCTGACACACCAGGTGGCTGTGCTGCCATTCAGTGAGACCTGGACAGGCTGGAGAACTGGGTGGAGAGGAACCTCATGAAATTCAACAAGGCAAGTGTAGGGTCCTTCACCTGGGGAGTAACAGCCTCACACACCAGCACAGTCTGGGGCAGACCTGCTGGAAGGCAGCTCTGAGGAGAAGGACCTGGGAGTGCTGGTGGGCACCAAGTTGCCCATGAGCCAGTAGCATGCCCTAGTAGCCAAGAAGGCCAAAGGGATTCTGGGGTGCATTAGGAGCATGCCAGCAGGTGGAGAGAGGTGATCCTGCCCCTCTGCTCTGCCCTGGTGAGGCAGCACCTGGAGTGCTGTGTCCAGTGCTGGGCTCCCCTGTTCAAGAGAGACAGGGAACTACTGGAGAAGGCCCAGCAGAGGGATACAAAGATGATTAGGGGGCTGGAGCATCTCCCTCATGAGGAGAGGCTGAGAAAGCTGGGCCTGTTTAGCCTGGAGAAGACTGAGAGGGGATCTTGTCAATGTCTACAAATATCTTAAGGGCGAGTGTCAAGAGGATGGGGCCAGGATCTTTTCAGTCACGCCTAGTGACATGAAAAGGGCCAACAGGCACAAAGTGCAACAGAATTAGTTCCTTCTGAATGTGAGGATGAAGTTTTTTACCTTGAGGGTGACCGAGCACTGGCACAGGCTGTCCAGAGAGGTTGTGGAGTCTCCTTCTCTGGAGACATTCAAAACCTGCCTGGGTGCAATTCTGTGCAACCTGCTCTAAGTGAAAGTGCTTTTGCAGGGAGTTGGACTGGCTGATCTCCAGAGGTCCCTTCCAACCCTGACCATTCTGTGATTTATGATTCTGTAATTAGAATTTTCACAGATATATTCTGTACCATAAATACTGATGTAGATTGCAGATATCATCTGGTATCATGAAATGTGCTTTATGATGTTTAAAACCAGTAGTAAAAGTGGCAGAGAGGAGCTGCTATGGACTGACCATAACCCACATTCCCCATCTCCCTGCACCACTCAGGGGGAAGAAGGTAGAGAAGATGGGAATGGAGGAGTGAAGTGGAGCCTGGGAAGGGGACAGGGAGGAAGCGTTGTTTTGATTTTTGTATTTGTTTCTTACCATTCAAGTCTATTTTAATTAGCAAAAATTAATTTCCCCAAGGTTGAACCTGTTTTGCCTGTGAAGGTAATTGGTGAGTGATGTCCCTGTCTTTATCTTGAGCCATGAACTTTTTCATCCCATTTTCTCCCCCTGTCTGCTAAGAAGGGGGAGTGAGAGATTGACTGTCTGGGTGTTTGATTCCCAGTCAAGTTAACCCACCACAAGCAGGAATTCACAGCAGCCACTTAAGTCATTACCAGAACAAAAGGTGGCAGCAATGTTAGGCAGATGTTGCCCACCTTTAGCTGAGACTTCTGCAAGCTTCAAGACACTCTTCCACCTCTCTTCCAGCTCTGATGTTATACTAGTAGACTTTAACCCTGGACCAACACACAACATCACTCCACCTGCACAAGAAACTAGAAGAAGCAATTGCCAGCTAAAATACAAACTCACTGTCTATTACCTTATGGCTGAGTTGTGACTGTGTTCTTATAAGTGCTTGGGCTGCATGTCACCTGGCCAAAGTGGAGTCTTCAAACTTGGGTCACAAAAGTGGTACATACAACACATGCAGTTCTGTTTGCAAATATAAACCACCTTTTGGGCATGAATAAACTGCTTGGCTGTGTGATTTTTGCTGAAGATTTTCCAAGTAATTTTACACATGTTCTTAGATTCACAAGTGCAGAGTAACAAGCAGAGTTTTCCACTGCATCTGAATTCAGACAGCTACTAAAAGGTTCTGTTTACCATCTACACACTCCTATCTTTTCACTTGCAAGCTTGAGCCCATAGGATGAGTTGGCTGATTCACTCATCTGATAGGAAATTAATCCCCTCGTCCCTTCCACATGCTGAGAAGTGTAATTTCTGTCATCAGTGAGCAGAACCAACTCATACTTCAGGGAAGCTGCCTGAAGATGGACGACACAGAGGACAGAGGGAAAAAGACTGGACAGCATCTCAAAATTATATTGGAGTAGGTATGACAGAAAACTGTACCTTGGCAAATATCTGAACAAATGCCTGGTGATGTTATAGGTGAATATTTTGTGGGTTTTCTCTGCAATACCTTCAAAATTAGTGTCTACTTGATATTTCTATTTTGTTTTTCACATACATTTGTGATGGAGATATATCTGTAGGTGACATAAAAAGCAAACATCAGTTGCTGCCTGAGGGTAAGTAATGAAACCATATTTGTCTGTTCCTGCAATTACACTTAGCATCACTTTGCCTATTTATACATCTTTCAGACTTGTTATTGCAGTAAACGCACACACAGAGAGTCAGATTCCAAGTGGATAGATAGGTTACATCAGGCTGTAACAAGTCATAAAGGGAAGCAAACACCCTGTGGGATCCACTCTCACTGTTAAAAATGCGTGTTTGCATCAGTGGTTCCAGATTCTCTGCTACTAATAGATGGTAAATGCTATATGACATGATCAGTTGCAGTTCTTACTGGAAACATATTGAAGTCTGGGACAAATTTTCATCCAAAGCAGTATATTAATAGTAGATTTTATTATTGAAGAAAATGAACCATTTCTTTATTTCATCTCTGGCCATGTTTTCTTCAAAAGGACTTTCTGAATCAAATATATTTTAGTCTTAGTAATATTTCAGTGATCCTTCCTACTAAGAAATATCAAAAACATTGTCAGCTCCAGAAGCTACTGACATAACTGTAGTCTGTTAGAGATATGCATATGCACATTGATTTAAAAAGAAATGTGAAAAAACTAAATGAAACTTAAAATTGGAAAGGATTGTGCTTTCAAAAAACCAACTAATCTGCACTCTTGCTTGAAGAGTTAAATGTTGTTAAGACTTAGTACAGATATATGATTTGATGTCCAAGAAAAAGGAAAAATTTGACCACAGAAATAAGGAGAAAAATTGTGGGGAAAGCGGGTTTCTTTCCCTGTCAAGCCATCAAAGATTCTGGTTTATCATTGTTCATCAAAATTCAATGGTCTGAAATTGTGACAGATGTTGAATTAATAGAGAAGTGTGTACACTGTGTAACAGCATGTTCTTGTGCAACATGTCCATGGAAACAGTAACTTCATAAAATATATCAGAGAAAAGTCAGATGTTGTACTGCAATATATGAGATTAGATACTTCTGTCAATGTTGCACTGATTACAGGATAAGGATTGTATTAGTGGTGTGTGCCAAATAGCATAGTTATGGCATTAGGATTTTCTACTAAAATAAATCTGTAGCAGACTCTGTGGTAATAAATCAGCCATTATTTTTTTCATACATTTTGATTTAAATATCTTTATTTAGGAAGGTTAGGCTAATCAAAGCTACTAAGTCATGTTCACTGAATAGATGTCTAAATGTATTTAGTATTTGTAGAATGCTGCAACATCTACATAAATCATAGCAATGAGTACAGCATTTTCTTTTCCTTCCGTTTCCTCTTTTTTATTTTTTTTTTTTCTGAACTCTCAATTGCCTTTATCAGAGAGTGCTGTATAAAACTATTGGCTGATGATATGCTACCTTTTTTATTTGCTGACATTTCCTGGAAGAGAACCTCATTTTATTTTGCTGACTATTCTTTTTAACTTGTACATCTTTAAGTTAGCCTTTGACAGATCTGTTTTTTAAAAAAGAAGTTAAAAAATTATAAAATTCATATAGATACCAAAAAGAGATTTTTAAAGAAGTCCCCTTCTTTCATCTCTCTCTCTTTTGGTTTTCAATAATGTTAGGTGTACATGTACCACCTAAACCAAAAAGCCATTATTAAAATTGTTTACATGAATTTATCTTGTGAAATATCCCATTCCCCTTTAGAGGTAGTAAATAACTTAAATAAATGAAAGACCTAACATTCCCATCCTAAATTAATAAGAATAACTTAAGGAGTACAATTATTATTTAAAGTAAGATCCCAAAGACCAGCAGTTAAACTTACATGCAAATTAAGATTCCTGCAAATTACTAGATATGTGTTTTGATATATTAAAGGACCCAACTGTAGATAAGTGCAAAGTTCATTTATTAGCAGAGATGGAGAGAAAAAATCTCTAACAAAAGAGAATTTGCAAGTTTTGAAAATGCCAGTATCAATACACACTTCAACAATTTTTATATCTTTTAAGGCAGTTTGTCTATTTATACTACAGTTTTCCACTGAAACTCCTATCCTAAAAGTTAAACTTAGGGGCTCTATTTTCTTAGCTGAAGCTTTTATTTATGTCCCTGGAATGGCATGGCCTGTGAAAATAGCAAAGCTTCTTGGATTAATAAAATGATCTAGATGGAATGGCCATCACCACTAAGCAGTCTTTTAAAGTGGCTATGGTTTTCCAAGGATCAGGAAATTATCCTTTTTCTCAAATAAGGTCAAAACTCATGAATCAGGGAGTCTAGAGGAACAGGGCAAATTACCTGATGAAGATGACACAAATTTTTGCCATGCTGCCAACTCCAGGTCATCTAACACCATTACATACCTTCTGATACTCTGTATGACATACCAGGGAACAGCCTAGGAGGTAGGACATGTAGCCTTAAATTCCGTAAAGGAGAAGAAGGAGCTGAAAGTTGGAACTCACACATCATATGCATATGCTGCACCACCTGCTCTTCTGTGTAAAAGAGGAGTAGCATGACACTGACATTTCTGGGAAATTAACTTTCTTGGTTTCTTCATAAGTATTCAGCATAAGTGGAACATGCTGTGCCAAAGCAAATATTTGCCCCTCTCCCCTTCTTGCCCCCCCATTTTTTCATATATAATTTGAAAAATTGAATATGGATTTGGAAGGTAAATTTGACTTTTGTTGTCAGGGTCTTGAATACACCGAGAGGCTCTGCAGCCCTCAGCCTTGACCCTTCTCTGCATTACACCATGGGTACTGCTGTACTTTGCTCTCTTGCTGATTCTTGCCTTGCTGATGTGATTTACAAACTTGGACTTGGATCTCCTTTGTCACTGTGGGCTTGCAGGGCCATCACAGCCCAGTTGCCTAAACCTGTCTCCTCTAACTGGTCCTTCTCTGTCCTCCTTGCTCAGGCACTGTTGGAGTGCACCCTTGCTGGTGAGGACATTGGTCCTCCCTGCCTCACTGTCACCATTGGCTCTTGCTTACTTTTTACTTCATGAAGCAGCCCAACCCTGCTGTCCCCTGTCTTCTGTTGGTTGTTTTTCCTTTTTGTTGAGGTTTCTTTATTTATAATTGTTATTCAGCACATAGCTTCTCAGCTGAAGCTAAAAGGTCAATTTATGGATATTGGGTTCCTGTTATTCCCAATTCAGCAACCTACAAAACTTATGAGACACTTCCTGAATAAAGTATTGCTCAGTGTGGTGTTGATTTGCATTTAGCTTTACTAAAGATCAGTATTAGAAAGGGACGGAAGTACTTGCTATTTTTCCACAGAAAAGCAAAACTTTGGAGCATTTACATTGCTCAAAACTTCTGGCAATATAAAGTACAAAAAGACACAAGCTGGGTGGAAAAAACCCAAAACCTAATAACACAGTATAACTTAAGAATCAATGTGCTTCCTTGTGAAAACTTTTCTCTTTTAGGGTGGAGAAAAATTGTCACAATAACTGTGATGCAACAAAGATAAAACATATTTTCACTCTCAAAGTACAAATACTCTTTAGAAAATAAGATAAAGTTTACTATACAATAGGCATAAGCTGAACCAAGTCTAACATTTTGTCCTAAATATTCTCAGAGAAGGCATAATCATGACAAATCAAGACATTGGTTGCCCAAAACCAGTTGGCCGTCCTGATCAATGGTGTTAATGTCTTGCAGGGGCTTCTCCAAGCATCAGTAAAGAACATGCAAAGACAAATTTAACCTTTTAATAATATTCTTTTTCAGGTTTTTTTCTAAATAAATTGTGATTTTAGGGCTGAGCTTCTGGATGAAGCAAAGGATTGTCAGCTCTTGCTACTGTTTTGCACCAGCAGTTTGAGCAGGAAGCAGCCCAAAACAATTCTGCCAGAGTGGTATTGATTACTGAACACTGAGTGAGTATTGTGTCCACCTATAGTATCAAGCTCTCTAACACACGCAAAAGACTTTTAATTTAAAAAGCAATGCGTTAGGGGTTAAATGCTTGTGAACTGATTAGATTTTGTATACATTTTGGTGGAACAGGATGTCCAAATGACGCATTTTCATGACAGTAACACACAAGACAAGCAAAATAAATTAGTCGGGTGGGGCACTAGCAACATGCTGCTGCTCAGAGCATTCAGACTAGCTAACATATTTTTCAAATCCAAAACATATGCTACGTAGGCATTATAAGATTTAAATTACAGAGATATTCCAGACCACAAGTAATTTGCTCAGCTCCTTTGCTAATGAGCCTTTACAGCTCTGACTGACATTTCACACTTCAGGATGTGTACATCACCAAGAAATGCATAATCAGGGTTAGGCACTAGGTGGTGTGGAAGACCTAGTTAGTAGGAAAGCATATTTGTGCAGTTCTCAAATTGGTTAATATTCACCTTTTATCATCAGTTGCCGCTGATGTAGCAGGATTTGTTCTTCATACTAATCTAGACTTGATCAGGTACTTTGATTTAGTTTTCATATTTGTAAATGTATATTGAGATCATGTTCTAAGTTGTACTTCTTTCTCCTTTGTCTGGAGTTACGAACATATTCTTGTAAGTGAAAACAGGCTTTCCATGTTTTATTAGTAAAGAGCTTCTATAACCTGACCTTATAAAATCTGAAATAAATATTTTTCCAAAGGACTATGTTTAATCTTAGCTTGTGTTAGGCACAGACCATAGAAGAATTATGGTCTCGCTTTTCTTTTTTTTAGAAAAAAAAAAAAGCCAGTTAAAGTAAATATGAAAGAAAGAGAAATCCTGTGTTAGTGCCCTGTCACAGAAAAGTGTTTTACCATGGTAAATGTACAGCTACTTTTCCAAATACTAAATATACATGTCAAGTCAAAATTAAATATAAAATTATCTATTCAACTCAATATTGTTTAAAATCCCTCTGCTTAGGAGATAAGCAGATGTTGTAAATAACAAGTGATCTCACTAAATTAATTATCATATTCTGCTTAAAAAGGAGGCAGTAATATAAGGATTCCAGCCTAGGATTTGTAGATATTATTTACTCACTGTCTTCAGTTTTAACTAAGTTAGTCTGATAATTATATGCAGTTACACTTAGAATAAACAGCTATTACACTGCACAATGTGTACACAAAAGGAAGGAGAGTATACTTATCTATCTCTACTGGATTTCCAGACCAATAACATTCTCTGTGTTTGTCTGAGGGTAAAACTGCTTCAAGAGCTACTCTTAGCTTTAGTTCTATTTCTAGTGGTAGGTGTTCCTTAGTGGCTTGATCTCACAGGTTTTGGAGGTTAACTTCTGCTAACTGCTCAAAGCAAGATTTCTCAAAATAAATCATTATTTCTATGACCTAGAAATCTATAACAAAAAAATATTACAGAATCATCCTCTCCCTATATACCAAGAAGCCAAATTTCCAGGTGCAATGAGCTTGTGTGATTTCTTTAACAGCCATCTGTGTCCCGCTATGACAAGTGGGGTCCAGCTCCCAAACACATAGAATGTATTGAAAGGATTAAAAAACTAGATGATACTTTCCAATATCTCACAGCTTTAAGGAGTCCGTGTTTGTTAAAAGGAGAATTGGGGTGGATATTTTCTGAACTAGTCAACCATCCCTAATTTAGATCTATATCATAATGAACAAAACATCAAAGTTATTGACTTTGCACTTAATTAGCATCACAGACACTACTGCTAGAAGAGTCACTGTCTTGAAAAGGGGAACTAAGACTTGGCCAAAGGAAGACTTTTAACATTAAACTGGCCACAAAGCTGTGTAAAGTTGTAGCAGTGGCACAATATTCATGCGTTTACATTCTGTTAAAAGATGCTCATGGACTGCATCAGCTATCAGAGTACTGCTACAGGCACTGATGCAAAGATGCAAGCTAAGTAGAAAAAAAAACCAACACCCTCCCCCCCCCAAAAAAAAAAAAACGCAAACCCACTACAGTCAGAAGGAATAAAATGAAAGCAAAAGTGGCAAACACTTCAATAAGTAAGCAAATAAGCATCCTTCTCTCACCAAACCACAAAATATATGTGGCAAACCAGTAGAATATGACTTCCGAAAACTATTTTTATTTAACTGTGCATACTTATTTCATTTGGTGTATTTATAGCTCTTTAATTCTCTCCATCTCGTAATAACATGTCTGTTAATATGCAGAGTATAAACTACAGTACTTTGATCAGCTAATCAATCAAAAGAATTCTCATTTATTCCCTCACTGTCATGGTCTATGGAGGTCATTTTACTATTCTGCAAATACATTTAAGTAAACCTCAGGAACAAATTAAATAAAAGGTCCTATAAACAGCTGTTTTCCTATAGACATGTGTAGTGTTTATACTCTGCTGTTAAATACTGTAGCCTGATTTTACTGAGACTTTTGAATATAATGAGCATAAATGTTACATATACCACCATATGGTTTCTACATATGGACAGGCTGCAATTAATGCTGGAAACTATACTTTGCATCTTAGTTAGTTATCTGTGTGATCAAAGTTAACTAATTTGCACTGAGTATCTGTATATATACATGACTATATGCTACTGTACTTAACTACTGGTTGTACAGAATGAAGGCTGTATGAAATATATGATCAGCAGTGTAAGGCAGAAGAAATATTTCATGTCAAGAAAATTGTTGTAAAAATACTGTCCTATAATACTGTCATTTTTTTCTTGGTCTTTAATGTGGACAACTACCAGAAAACATAATGTTCTTATAATTAAACAATTATGATTAAATTTGTACCCTAATATCATGTATATAGCACATTTAAGACAGCGGGTTAAAGTGGGTTTGCTTTTTCATAGTTAAATGTTATGGTCTGATATAATTCATTGCAACTTCTGAAAAGCTCCTGAAGATACAGGCAAAATTTTTAGCAAGAATTAAGTAAAACTTGGAACTGGAAAATTAAGCAACGAATAGTATTTGTGATCAGGAGTGGATAATTCATAAAATAGTTCTATGGCATCAGGACTGGCAGTTTTGGCAAGTCATACATACAGAGACACCCACACTGAAGGGACACCTCTTTCTGGTTTGTCTTAATTTAGAGCACAGCTAGACAGCTACACTGCGTTCCCTTTTCTCAGCAAAAGGCACCATGACATTCAGTACAACAGAAATCGAGATCATTTCATGATGAACAGCTGTTTTGAACACTGAAAGTACCCAAATTTTATTTTGTTATCTCCTAGTGTAATACTTTTGCATGGAACTCTCATATAAAATAACATAAAAATCACTTCAGCCAAGATAAAACCACCATATCTTAAGATAGTAGGCAGCCAATATTTCTATTAGATCTTTGTTTGAACCAAAGTTGTTTTAAAATAGCATTTCACATTTATTAGTAATACTCAAATGTATTAGTTTATAAACAGAACTACATAAAAGAAGTTTTATTATATAAATTCTGTTGCCCAAATGTCTATGCTTGTTTAGTTTATTAATCAACTTGTGTGATGTCTTTATTTGTCAATAAGCTTTCACGTGGTGTTGGTGAAGTAAGAACTACTTTTTTTTCTAGCAGAGCAGTTATTATGTGAAAACTTCTACATAACACCTTTTCAGACAAAAATGTACAAAACAGCAAATGAAAGGTAGTATAATTGTACACATGTATAGGCTTAGTAATTATGTATATATATATGGCCTTAACAGTAATGAAAAACCAACAGTGTTTGTGAAGTGCTTTCTTGTCGGCAATATTTGAAGATAAGATAGACAAGCTTTAATAAAACCTTTTTTTTTTTTTTTACTGTATGTATTATTTAATAATAGGCTATGATGCAAGATTCGAATAAACATACAGGTTTAAAATTTATGGACTTGAGGAACGTTTTGCTTTTGTCAAATATGTCAAATACAAACTTTGAAAGAATTTTTTTTCCATGAGCTCTGAAAATGTGAGACTCTTTTCAATGCTAAAAGTAAAGAAACTTGCATCAAAACTACATTGGAAATGTACTTCCAAAGTGTGCACACCTGCATAATTTATGAAGACTGTTAGTAACTGAAAAATTAAGTCTGTACTAAAATCCACCCTTGACATAACTCAGCTGGAGCTAATGAAGTTGTGCCAGCAGTACTGTGTTGTGCTCCCATAAGGCTGTTCTAAAATTATACACCTGCTTCAAATGCATGAACTAATGTCAATGGGGGAAAAATGGAGACACATTCACCACTTGGCATAACTTCCCAGACATCTGTGGAGAATTATGCTCATGTTTTTGTAAGATTACTTTTGAAAAGAAACAGTAGATTGCAGAACAGTAGATTGTTGTTTATCTGAGTGGCAGCCAGGACAAACCTGAGGGAGAGAATAATTAAGCATTCTCCTTTATGTTCCTGCCCTTCCCCCACCATTTGACTTTGTTCAATTTAAAGACAAAGATTTCTCTGGCAGTGGGCTTCATTTGGCCACTTCTGTTCAGTCTCCATCTAGTAAAGATTTAAACCCACTTAAGATACCTGCACATCCTATTGATTTGCAAAGTTTCATTCATCCACTAAGTAAGCATGCATAGACTGGAGATTTTTTTTTTTTCTTTTTCCCAGAAAAACTAAATTTAATACTTACAGACAGTTTTTAAAGTAATTTGACAGTGTAGTATTGAATGGCTTTTATAGGCACATACCATCTGTTTCATCACTACTAATTTAATTAAATTTACTTTTGGTCACTCTACTGTGGTTTTCACTCTTACTGGTTTGTTTCCTGTGTATTGCACTGTTTGATCTCACAACATAGATAATATTTTTTGATAAAGTAATAAAACCAAATACCCATAGCAACATAAGCCTATATCAATAGCTTAGGCAACAACAACAACGAAAAATCACGTTTCTTGCAGCGCATCCACCATCTTTAAAACCAAAAGTGTCTAATTCAAATATAATAGCTTACTTGCAGCATCTATTTTTTTTGATGGCTAAGTAAATCATGTGTAACTCTAAAATGAAATGCCAGGGCTGATTGATAGATTTCTAACAATTGCTCTGGCATAGAGATGTGCAAGTGATTGGCACTGGCAATACTTTTGAACAGCCTGTGTTACCATTTCCCTAGTAAAGTTGAAGTAATATGTAAGCAGCTAAAAGTCTAGATCTAGACTTCCAGGCTTTCATACCAACTAATAGCATCAGTTATTTTCTATCGAAAACCTGATGAAACCTGATGCAATAATTGATGCATAAACCAGTCTGTCTGCAGGGCGCCCGGAGCACAGCCTTCAAGGGACACTTGTGCCACTTATAGCAACAAAACACTCGCACAAAGGCTCTCGGTTCTGGGCACGGTTAAGAACACGCTGCAGGATCACACACTTTCCCTTCTAAATATATCTCTGTACTGAAGAATTAGTCTATAGCAGTAATTCACCCCTTCTGCAGGAGAAAAAAACAAACCAAATCAAAACAAACTGGATCTTCACTTGCTGCTCCATGGGAGATTGGTGGTCCTGCTTAGAACTTGTATGCTACTGCCACTGTGCAGAGGAGCTGGGCTACTCCCTTATGAAGGACAGAACTGTCCTAGCAGGACCTGTAAGGCAAACTTGAGCCGTACCTGAATTTGAAATTCTGTGCTCTACGGCTCTCAGGTAAGAATGGAATTAGGGTTAAAGCAACTGAAGACCCACAAGTTGCAGCCATGTTAAAAACCCCCAACTTTATTCTGCCCAGAGCACAAAATAAAATTCACAGTATCTTTCTGTCATGCAAAGCTGATACAATTTAGTAATTGATATGTGTGATGAAATCTCAACAGAAATGTGCAGACATTGTGTGGCATTATTCACTCCCTGAAGTGAAAAGGATTTTAATAAAAGGAAAGCAAGCCTAAAAGGAAAGCAAGCCTGTGTAGCCATACACGAGCAGCTATGGCAAAACACTGGCCTACAGGAGGCCTTTTGTGCATCTTTCAGGTTTAGTTTTGATTCATTTTCTACATATAAACACATTCATCTGCTTTCAACTGTATGTTTATCTTTCAGCAGAAAACTAGCAGGAATAGGGAAAACCCTTGTAGAGTGTTTCAAGTTGATCTACTGCAAATCAACTAAACAAATAGAGGATAACTTGTTTTCAGCTGTTTCAAGGAATCAGTTTGTCTAATCCCATAAATGAGGATCACATATTTTCTTTTTAATTCACCAGTAAGTACAAATACATGTAGCAGATTAGTCTAAAATTCAGAGGGTGAATACAGCATCAGTCCAAGGTATATTCCCTTCAGCTTTTAGATACAGAAAAACACCTCTGCATGGTAACCGTATTAGCTCTCAGGAGTCCCTAGGGAAGCAAGGAAGGTATGATTACTCACAACATGCACTCCCTCATTTATTTTTGAACAATACTAGCCCAGAGAAGATATTAAAGGAAGAGTCTGATATTTATTTTTTGCTCACTGAATTTCTCCACAGAAGACTGAGAAAATGAGAAGGTATTTGAAAAGGAAAAAACCCTATTTGTCTGTCATATCAATATTATTGAGGGTTAGTGACTGTTGGGGTACTGGAAATTCTGTGGATCTGATGCAAACTTTACTATAATACTAATAAAGCAGTTGAAAATTTGCTAGATATCCCACCTTGACAAATAGAGTAAAATAACTTTAGGGTTTTCACCTAGCTGTTTTTGAGCATGAATATTAAGTTTACCTAAATGAAAACTCTATCTTTGTAATCTCTTTGTAGTCAGGAACAGGCATCTTTCAAATGTGCATGAGTGAGAGCTGGGAATGCATAACAAGAAGCATTGCCTTATCCTCTTAATATATCAGCTCCTGGGAGCAGCTCATTTCAGACTTTGATGCCTTCCTTTCCCCAAGGGAGAAAGTCCATTTCTAACAAGTCCCTTGCACTTGATGATTTTATTTTGGATAACAGTAACAGTGTAACATGTTTCAAAGACGTGTCTGACATCTACTGCCACCTTTGTATTACGTGTCTCTCTCTCATCCAGTTGCAGGCATTGTTGCATCCCAAAGCTGAATGTGGCAGCAGTGTGACTTTTTATTTCTGCTGCCAAGTAATCTGCCATATCTTTTTTTTTTTTTTCCTTCAGGTCTTTTGGTTCCCTATGAGCATGCAGTACCTATCTTTGTCACAAAAGGTTGTTTACAGATTAATGGTCACTACCTATAGAAACTCAGCACCTACTCTTTTTTCATGTCTTTTTCAAAACTAACACATTTCTCTCAGAATTATTATAAAGATCCAAAATTGTAGGTGATTTTATGCAGCTTCTCCTTCATGAACATATGCTTTCTCTATAATTTAGAAGTTTGGTGTGGTGGGGGTTTTTTTGTTTGTTTGTTTGTTTGTTTGTTTGTTTTTTTAAGATATATTAAATGTACTGCTTGCAATAAAGGAAAAAAATATCCTAAATAAAGTCCATGCATAAATCTTGTTCACTGAAATTGTCCCCTATCTTTTTAACTGACTATTTTGGGATACCTACAGTAAGCAGGGGTTACTTAATTTATTCTTCTAAAGAAGGACACATAAATAAAATGATACACAAACTCTCTATAAGGGGTCAATATTCATACACCTTTCACTGCACTTGGCACAGTAGGGAAGGACACAGTGCGCCAATTAGGAAGGTACAGAATTTGGGGGGGGGGGGGGGGGGGGGGAAGGGAAAAAAAAGCAATCATTTAGTTGCTCTTTCTTTAAAATTGCCAAGGTCAGTCTGTTCTATGAGAGATGTCCTACTGCGCAAAAAGAACATAAGTTTCATCCAAAGGAAAACTTTTCAAAAGATATTTCATTTAAATTTGCAGGTCATGGAGAAAAAAAGAAAGCAAAAAAAAGGAAAGAGAGGAATCTTAGATGTGATGCCTCTGTGTGCAAAAGAGGAAAAGACAACCAAGCCATTAAATCATTATTTTTTTCCTGCATTGAGGAACACATTAAGTCCAAAAATATTGACACCTACTCCATTTCGCTGTTTCTGTCAATACTAAACCTAAGATCATTAACAAATAAACTCATTAACCTAAGAAAATACATTTCACAGAAGGCAACCTGAGAGACCACAAAATTATACATATACTTCAGTTTCAAAAATGTAGCTTTTTCTTATTTGAAAGAAGTGTAATGAACTGTATATATTTTCGTATTGAATATGCACAAGGGAGAAGGTAGAGGAATAATGAGCATTTATCATGGTGTTTGATCAAACCAACCTTTTTAATGCAAGCTTCAAATACACGGACAGAGGGAGCCCATGCTTTAAACACAGAATCCCTGCAAAACAGTGCATTAGTTTGTAGATCTTGCACTACATAATAGTAAAAAACCCAACCAAACAAAAAGCCCAAAACACGCAAACATAATATATGGCTTTTCTAATCAGTCAACAGCTGCAAAGCATTTCGTTTGTGTAAGAAATACAATTTCTGAAGAGTAATCTCATGTCCATTCAAAACTATCCTAGTAGTTTTATGTCTGCCTGGACAGTAGTAGTTGTGACATTTCCTATTTATAGTCTGACCTCTAAATTACTCATTTCTTACTCTGATTTCTTCAGTCTCATCATGGCTATCTGGCAGTACTTTAAACATTGCTTAAACTACCTTTCACAGCTTGGAGAGAGGTTGCTATAAAGCACTTCATCTGCTTCCATTAAGAATTATAGCTCTGAAATAAAACCCTTCATGTACTCTTTTTCTGATGGCCTGTAAATTCATTGCCTCACTTGTTCAAGTTTTTTTCTAAGCTGTTCTAGTGAGTCTAAGAAAAGACTGTCTTTTTCTGCTTAGTTTTTTCCCTCTAATCTTCATGTACAAAATATTTTTATTACTTATTCATTTGGGTTTTTACAGAAAACATTACAAAAAGTGTATGGATAGAAGCCTCCACTGCACACATCCTCTCCCCCTACAGAGGCACCTATGACCTTCTGCCTGACAAGAAGCACATTTGCTTGCCTTTTTTTTATGATGTAGGATCATTCGAGCTTCAGTCACAGTAAACAATCTCTCTGTGCCCTCATTCTTGGGAGTCCCAATGAGATTTCATTACCAATCTCCACAAAAGGTTCCCAATACCAGTTATCAGCAGGAGGAAAATTGATTCCAGACTGTAATCAAGGCAGTACTTTAGCTTCATTTTTAATATAAAATTATGAAAGTTTAAAAATATTATTTAATTTGAATCACATGCAGAATGAGATGTCTTGCTTTTATGTCAGATATTCAGACACTATTTTGAAGTGTCTTGGCAATATTAATTGTATTGTTAATTGATAGCCATCTGCAGTAAACACCAGTTCTAACATTAGGACTGCGTATTTTTTGTTTGAACACAATTTATGTAAAGAGCATAGATATTTTCTGACCTTATGAATACAGCATTTGTCTTAAGAAAAATTGTCGAACATTAATTAAATGTATTATACCCATAAACAGATACATTCTCAAACTCTGAAGGCTATATTGTATAGATTATTTGTGGATGCTAAACCTTAGCTTCTACAGTCAGAATATGAGTAAAAGACAGAGACGTTACTGGGAGGAATCCATGCAGTATTTGACATTTTGAATCTTTCTTTCATTCTAAGAGAGATAATGTTCCACAAATCACAGTTGAAATATTTTCTTATTAAGTCTAAATGTTCATGTCTGAATATTGTATTAATATAAAATATGGAAAGAATACAGTATTAATATAAGATATTGTAATTAAATGTAAATGGAATTTTAAAAAATCAATATTTTTAATACAAAAACCAAATAGCTACTCATTTTTTTAAACTTATTTAATTGAAAATGCTTCTTCTACTATCAAAATAAAATCATAAAAAATCAACCACCTTATTGTTCAATTAATCCACAATGATGCTGCTTTTCTATACTCATTTTAACATGATATTCTTTCATTTAAGAAATAAAATATTTCCAAGGGATAGAGAATGAATTTCATACCAATATGTAATGATCTTTTTGTCTTGGGCAAAACTCAGTGTAATAGTTTTAGTGGTTTAATATTTCCTGGGCAGAAATCCAATAATAAGAAAATGAAGTTATTCAGTTATGAAAGCTGTCTGTCTGGAGACATGCTATTAAACAACACTTGAGCTTTCTGTTTACTGTGGTGATATTTATAGTTATGGCGATGCATTTGTGGCTTGCTCTTACTAAATATTTCTCAAACGCATTTGCTATAATAGACAACACAAATCATCATAGCATCAGCTGTATTGTTTTTCAAAGAAAGAAAAAAAGACGCAATGGAGGACTTTTGTTGCTGTTTACTTTGCATGTACATCTTATTCTTCAGTGTCCTGTTGCTTTACAAATAATGCATTTCTACTACTTTTTATGAAGGTATATGTATTCCCCATTATTACAATACCTGAACATCCCATACTTGAATGTTTTTATGCTCATAGATCCCTTTGAGATAGAGAATAAACATAATCTTGCTTGTAGAGTTGCGGGGCCTAGTTTGCAGTGGGGGAGTCTGCTGATTATTTTAAAAGCAGCCCTACAGCTAACCTCAAAACCACACCATCCAACTTCCTATATTGCAAGCATGCAAATGAATTCAAAGACTGGCTAAAGTGCCCTTCAGACCATGCAAGAATCTATATGTACATGCAGTAGTAGGTAGGCAACAGGGCAGGGCAGGGCAGGTGACAAAAGCCTTGAAGAAGGGGACATTACCATTCTGGTAATTCATCAAGGCATAGATATAACCCAGCAGATCAGCTGACAGTCAAAGACCACCAGGGATCAGTGACGGACCAGGGAAATAATTTCAGACCTCTCTAACACAGGCTTACATCAAGGCATTACCTCTATTCCTCTTTTAGACTGTCAATAGCTATGTATACAGAGCTCATGTGGAACTCAAGTTTCGTAAGATTTTACTTAAGCTATTCAACACTACTGTATTTTTAACAAGCTAATGTAAACAATAGGAATAGCTGCACATAAAAATCCGATGCTTGAAACAGTCTTGCTGTGTTCAGATATACAGTCTTAAAATCCAAATCAATCTATCTGGCCCCTCTTGCCTCTGAAACAAGAAAATTAAAACCACAGGCTACAAAATAACAAAATCCCAGCTAATCACTTATGGCATCCCTGACCTTTAAGCTGTTACTACCTGAAATGTAACTTCCCATTTGCAAGCATAACCCCAGAGGTAAATCGTTGCAAAGCTCTTATAACAGATCAGTAGGACAAGGTAAAATAAAAGCAGATGTAACTATGGAGGGATTAGAAGCCTGTGCAAAAAACAGGTGTTGTACCATGTTTCACTGCTGCTTACCACTGAATACCAGCAAAGAATTAAGAAGAGTTCTGCCCATTTTATTCAGTGGCAGAGAGGGCAGCGATATTTTACAGCTCTGGGGTTGCTCCCTGATGAAAATTATCTTAGTCCAGACTCCAAGAGTCACAGGCTTCTGAGATGGATGATTCCCTACAAAACGGAAATCAAAAACCTACTAAAGCCTACTGGTCCAAGAGTCTGGATGCCTTAAACTACATGTAAACTAAGCATTTGGTGTACCCACACACTGGAAAAGACCAGAATGTTCCTACATTTCTCCAAGACTACCCTCCATCAGTTTTCAACACAGAACGATACCTCCTAGGGACAGGATTTGGCTCCTTCTGCACAGCCAGGTCAGCTGAAGAACGAAAGACCTGGGAAGGGAGAGAGGGAGAGTCTCATACCTGCTCACACTTTACTGAACCTGAACTTCCAGGATTGTTCTCCAAGTGTTATAATACTGCAGTAAAATATTGTGGCTTTCCAACATTTTGTTTCTCTTATATTGTTATGATGAAAGATGCAAATGTCATCTCTTATTTATTGGGATATTTTTTTCCTAACTACTAAGTCACTGATTCTTTATCTTTTCTCTCTGAAATCCTAATAAAATACTCTTAAATTAAGTATTCCTTCTGTGAACAGTTGATAATATTATGATCAAATTAAAATGGTTTATCTCAGAAACATCTGCGGCTGAGTGACAGTGAAAATAGGCATTGATCAAAATTTGAAACATGAAAGCTCTTCTGGGGTTTTAGCTACAAAAAAAGATAGATCAATCACATTTCAACTAAATGTTTCTTTTCAAATAAACTGAAGGGTCAGAGGAAGGTGGGCAGGTAAGAGGTCTCAAAAGCTACAGTGCGCTGTTACCTTGTGTTGAACTTAACTACCTTGATGTTCCACATCAACACCAGAATGGATCCTCTGGGATGGTAGGATATTCCTCCTTTACCACAAAACACTTCTGGGTAAGATCATAGCTCTACACATTGCCAGGCTGGCATGGCAAGGTGCTCAAAAAGTGATTTTAATTCAGATTTGGTGCATGCTCAGGACTGTTCCTTGTATGGTCCAAATAGGCTTTCCAGGTAGGAGAGACTGATGGCTAGGTTTTTGTTCTGTGTCTAAAGGGGAGCAAGGAGTGGGAAGCATTGACACCTGCAGCCACAGTATTCTGTCACTTACCTTTCCTCTCTTCTCTTTGGGTGCTGATCATCAAGGTGTAGTTCATGGGCCTGTGGGTACCTGGCCTCCCAGGTCATCACAAAAGGCTAATGCCATCATGCAGGAGGAAAGCCAGAAGCGCAGCCCAGTGGGATTTATAGAGGTGAGCTACCTGCCATGGAGGAACTGCATGTGTCTACTCACCATATGTCTTTTAATATCCAAAGTGACTAGCATAAAGAGAAAAATATGGAAATAATAAAAATAATTAATATAAAAATATATTTTATATAGTAATATGCTAGATAGATGTAAAATATTTATATATAGTTAAAAATATTAAAAATACATTAATCTAAAAATGTTCAATGAGAGAATTCTAGCACTGTTCTCCTTGTGTGTTTTCTGGATTATGTCACCAGTTCTTTTCTTCAAGAATTAAACCTAACTTGAATTATGACCACTTCAGACTTCTGTGTATTTTATGAGATTAACACAGATGTACAAATACACTGTTAAGCTCCCGTATCTTATCTTTGCCACAAAATTCCTGCTGGAGTGTCCTGGTTTCAGCTGGGATATAGGTAATTTCTTCTTAGTAGCTGGTACAACACTGTGTTTTGGATTTAGTATGAAAATAATGTTAACAACACACTAATATTTTAATTGTTGCTAAGCGGTGCTTACTCTAAATCAGAGACTTCTCAAGTTTCCCATGCTCTGCCAGTGAGCAGGTGCACGAGAAGCTGGGAGGGAGCAAAGCCAGGACAGCTGATCCAAACTAGCCAGAGGGATATTCCATACCATAGCACATCATTCTCAGTATTTAAGCTGGAGGGGTTTACTGGGACTTGTCAATGGCAGCTCAGGGACTGCCTGGGAATTGGTGTGGAGGTGCTGAGCAATTGTATTGTGCATCACTTGGTGAAGAGGTTCACTTTGGGTTTTATTTCTCTCTCCTTCTCACTCTTTTTCATTACAATTATTAAATTGTTCTCATCTCAACCCACGAGTTTCACCTTTTCCCCACTTCTCCACCCTACCCCACAAAGGGTAGAGGGGTAGGGAGTGAGCAAGCGGCTGCATGGTACTTAGTTGCTGGCTAGGGTTAAACCATGATGTAGAGATATGAGGGTACTTATGGGTTAATGACCTGTAAAACAAAGTAGTCTTTGCCTTGTTCTCACAGAGAATCTATCTTCAAACAAGAGGTCTTCTACACATCAGTCCCTGATTTTTATTTAAAGCTAGAGTTAATGTTACTTTCTTCCTCTTATCTTCTATAAGAAAGTGCTAAGACCATACCCTGTTACCAGTCATCAGCTAGGGGATTTTAGGTTAAAGGAAATTGAGCAGGCATAGTCCTGAAAAACACTGACTTGTTTTGTGTTCTGATCTAACAAAGTAAAGATTTCTTGCACGTTTCAATGGGTTGGCGAACAAAGTATGTCTGCAAATTGGAAACCTTAGGTAGTAAAAAATTTAGACACCTCAGCCTGTAATCTCTCCTGTTAGCCAATTTTTTTCTGCGTGTCTACCAGGTACTCATACATACACATGCAGACACAAATATATTTTGAAGGTGCAATTGCAAACCAAATATACATGCTTTCCATTGCTTCATCTCATTATCCTTCAAATTAATTTTGTATTTTTTTGTTCAGTTATGTTACTGGTTGTCACTCAGTTTGTCTCTTATAAAATAGTGATATCTCAGTGAAGGCTTGCTCACCACCCTTCATTCAGATTAAACAGAAGGAGGAATTAAATCTCTCTTAAAGTGCCAATTAAATGCTGAAACAGTGGGCTGCCACCATCCACAGCAAGGAGCCACTTGCAAAGGCTATTCAGAAGCTTAGCCGTGAAAGAAAAAATGCTAACTGGAAAACCAAAGGCAAACATGAGATCCCCATGGTTTGAGTGGTTGCAGCTGTGTGAGGAAAGCAGCAGGACAACAGGCAGGCAGTGAGTGGGGTGTGTTGCATGGACCTGGGAGAAAGCCAAACAGTACATTTTCCATTGGCCAAGACAGTTACACGCAAGGCAAATCTGGGAATCTTAACATGCAAGATGCC
This sequence comes from Falco biarmicus, assembly GCF_023638135.1. Lineage (NCBI taxonomy): Eukaryota > Metazoa > Chordata > Aves > Falconiformes > Falconidae > Falco > Falco biarmicus. Next base: position 65,043,072 of record NC_079290.1, read on the forward strand.
CTCCCTGCTTTTTCCCAACATACTGGGAGACAGGTGAGATGATTAAACAAACAAACCTATTTCCATGAAACATTGGAATCATAAAGCAAATTATTTTTTTCCTGGCAATCAATTAAAAAGGCTCCATGTACTGGCTAATTGCTCAAGCTGGAAAAGCTGGTGGTTTATGTTTTTTAGTATCACTAGCAGTGAAGTCAGTGGAGTAAGAATAAAACTTGCTACTTTGGTTTTTGTTTTGGAAGAGTTGACAAACAGAGCCTCTGCAGTGCCTTTTAATAGCATAGGTGGGAATGTATAATGAATTTTTTTTAAAAGTGAAAGACATAGAAAATATTTGCTTGTTGCAATGACTACCGTTATTGTGCAAATTGGAACAAAATGCTTATATTATTTATCTTTGTAGTTAGTTATATGGTTAGATTTTATATTTATAATGATGTAATTTATAGTTTCTCACGTTCTCCCACAATTCTTCTATATATTTCTTTGAAGTCTTGTGAAATAATTCCTGAATCCACCAGAAACTAATGTCTGCCAAACCTAGTCGTCATCAGTGTGAGAATGTGGGATTTGATTTAGCTCAAATTCTGCTTTCAGTCAGAGGCCCTCTTTCACTTGCTTTAGCAGATTTTTTGGAGAAGTTGATATGGTCTGCTCTTTAACTACTTTCTTGATTCTATTTTAATTTGTCTAACAGAAAGTAACTGGAAAAAAAAAAACAAACCAAAACCTACACGTGCCTGATGAGCCTCCAATGTGTTCTTGTTTGTGAATGTGACCATACCCTCAGTTTAAGGAGTAAGACCATTTACCCAATACCTTGCTAATTTACCCTGGGGAATTTATTAACAAGGTAGAATTGGGGTTTGAGCTGACCAACACATCATTATTTACAATAGGTACAGGTAGTTTACTAATTTCCATGAGCTCTTCTGGGACTGGAAAACTATTTGTCCAAAGCTAATCCATGTTTTCCTGTGATGCTTTCACATGTTGATGACTGGAATCAGTTGATACTATAAATGTTCTGCATTTCAGGCAATTATGTGTGCATGCAGTATTATCTTGAAAGGTTTAATAGGAATTAAGTTGTCATCATTCTAAGAAATAATTGCATATAATGAAAGAAGATGAGAAACATAGGAAAAGAGTGACAAACTGCTGATAAAATGTAGATTCAGGATCCTGACATACTGCATTAAAATAATTTGTACTCAGTTTGATTTTGATGTGAAGAATTGTGAAAAATCATTGTATTAGCTTCCAAATCCTTCTTTTTTTCAATAACAACAACAAAAATGAATGACAACCAGTCATTTTCTTACAAGAAAAACATTGGTGTATGTTACAGAATTCTTTATTTTCACCAGATTTTTCTATCACCACTTTGGCAACCCTGCTGATGAGTAGTTTATTCATATACCTTTACTGCAGCACTGAAGTGGTTTGATGCAGAATACCACAACTGATTCATGTAATGACCAGCTCCTGCCATAGGAACAAAGTTATGTAGTCACTTTTCACAAGCTTATATATGAGCAGCTGTTTTTACATATTTTCACAGAAATCTTCAGAACTAAATCAAAAGAGTTTTTGTCATTTATAAAAGAAATATATTAATAGACTTCTTTCTCAGTTCTTAGTTTATCCTTCCAAAAGCTAGCACTTCCAAGCAGTAGATCAGCATAAGATAAATGCTGAATGAATTTCTAGAGTTACAAGCACAATGTCAAGCCCAGCTTAGATGAAATGCAATAGTACTATTCAATGTAACCTGCGTCTCCTCCCCACGTCCCTTCTGTTTTCCTGTTATTCTGATGAAAAGCCTAACTGCATCTCCCTCCAACAATTGGCTGAAATCACATTTTTCCCTCTCTCTTTGAAGAGCATGAAGTTCAGGCTGAGTTGAAAGGCAGGTAAAGAGCCATGGACCTCTTGAAGAGCATGCCCAGCTACTGCTTCTTGGGTATGATACAGGCTCCAGGTCAAGTGCCTCTGCTCATCTCAGGTGCAGCAAGCACCACAGAAAAAGGTACACAGACACAGGAGGCCCTGAAGCAATGTGGTATTCCCATAGTGAAAGGATAATTTTTTTCCTCATATCTTTTCTTAGCAGAAGTCTTGTAAATCCAACATTTGGTCTTTAGGTCTTGCCAAAAATATTAAAGCAGAACAGGCCTACTTAAACTTTTTCAGGGAGACCTGATCTCATGTTGTCTAGTCTCAGAGCCATTTCAGTGCGAGCCAGCTCTGAAAACAAAATCGTATGAGGCAAAGTGGAGGGCTCAGTACAAAAAAAGCTTATTTCTTTAGTAGTGCATAGCTTGTGTGTAGCAGTGTGTAAATACAACCCTGCTAACATAATTGATTGTATCTAACCAGACTTCAGTTCAAGATTATGGTTGGTTTTTTTCATAATTTTAACATTGTAAGTATGTATGTGTCATGCCAGATATACATTTTTTGACTAAGTAGTTTGGTTGCATTTTGTTATTGGAAAATTGATATAGATAAGTACAAAAACAAAACAAACAAAACATTAAAAAAAAAAAAAAGAAAACCAGAAAGAGTTCAGGGTTTCAAGATGAGTTTACAGCTCTGTTAATGTGTTCATTTAAACTGGGTATATTATCCTACTTTATGATTTGGGCATGTCCAGTAACACTGTGGCAGAATTCATAGAAAAACACGACTTATGGCTCAAAAGTCTTGATACATATTCATTAAATATATGTCATGTTTATTCAAAAGCCTTACACAATATTTCTACAAAATATTGTTGTATGTTTTACTATATCACCATACTTAATACTAATTTTTGTATCTCAGAATAGGAACTTAAACTAGCTTAAAATACTAATGGTTTTGATGTACTTCAAATGAAAAATATCAGAATTAATTCCTCAAAGTTTGCACAGATTTAGAACCAAATAAGTGGTGAAGAATTGTATGTTTCTTTAAACTCTTGTGCGAGAACGATGAACAGTAATTCATACTTTTATCTCTGAAAGCAAGAAATTTACATTTCAGGAAAATGTATATGTATAAATTGATTTTGTTTTATTGAATTTAATTTTACATCCCAAATGTAAGGACAAAATAAAAAATTACTAATGGAAGAGATTGTGCGTGTTAGATTTATTCCAACACGACTTAGTACCTGCAATAATTGGGGGTTTATAATTATCTCCAATATAACTTAATATTACTGCAATATAACCAGCAAACTGTCTTACACTGTGACCTCTAAGCAGTGATAGTCCCTCTGTGTGCTCCACACATCCTCGAAAAGTGATGAGCTGTCCTGTTCTTGCACATTCATTCAGGGTTACCTTGGCAACCAGTTGATAAGATGGTGCCATAATGTCTGTCCAGCTTTTCTTGCTATAGCATGAGTTTATACAGACAATTTCAAAAGATGTTTTTCTCCCCTAGGGCCTTTAGACTCAGTATAGATTTCTTCCTATCTTAATAACAAACATGCTACTTTACTTGCCAACGATCCTATGTTTTTTATGGCACTGCTTCCCATGTGTGTATGCAGCCATAGACTCGACTGCTCTGTATTCTACTAAACACTTCTACTAAATACATACTTTTAACCCAGGTTTCTCGAATTTACGTGGCCATACTTACTATGGACAGGCTTGTCTCCATTCTAATTCTGCTTGCCCCTAATGTTTAACGATGTGACAGATGTAACTAAATTTTAAGAAAGACAGGGATGTCAAAGGTATTAATTTGTTTTATATCAATTTGGTATAATAATATTATTAAATAATAACATTTAATATTAATCCACTGACATACAGAAGACAGATTTCAAAGTTTCTGGGTTTTGACACAGTTTCTGAAACTAGGCAGCTGAAGAGAGGAGAGAGACTTTATTATTGCCATCAGTGAGGGGAAGAATCCTCTCTGAGCTCAAATAAAAGCATACACGAGAGACGGGTCATGGATCCTGGAACACCCAGAAACGTAACTCATCATTGTACCCTGTCAGACACCAGATAATCCATTTTGAGATTTTCCTTCTTTGAGGTTTCTGTGATTGCTGATGAAGGTCCAAGTCACACTGCAGGTGTAGTAGAACAAAAGTCCATTGTCAGACACAGAAGACGTTCTCTGAAAAAAGTCCCAACTGTGCTGCTTCCATTTTTGTATCAGTTTATTGTTTAAAATACTTCGATATCCACAGAGGTTAAAACCTTGAGAACTAAGGTGTTCTAGTGCTGAACAGCCCATTGCAGACCTGCCTGATCAGCCAGGCAGATCCCAGAGTAATCTTCAGAGATGATATCCAGTAGCTGTATCAGTGAGATCTGTCATAGCTGCTTCACTTCTCAGAGAAAATGGGATTATTTAGGGTGGTTGTGAGAGGAAACTTAGAAAAGGATCTGTATGGGAGAAAGTAAAACGTCACTTCCTTCCCACAGACAGTAAGTTATTTGCAGTGACTGTTTTTTGTGAACTGTTCTTCCCAGTAACTGATCAGCCACATAATTTCTAAAGTAAATTATTTTATTCATATTATTTTTAAGTATTTTCATTGTAGTTAATACTTCTTGTGACCTGCATAATTGCTCTTCCTATTATGTCGTCTCAAGTACCACTTACACCATTTCATTTCTCCTACCTTATAAAAAGGAAAGGAAAAAAAAAAAGACACTTGTTTCATGTGAACTGTGGGCATAAAAGCAGGTATCACAGTAACAAATTCTGATGCATCTTGAACATTTGATCTAGCATGTAATTACCAACTCTAATATGTAAGCAATGTACACTGAGGTCAGTTTGTCAGGACTGAAAGCATTGGGTGATAGGTCTAGGACACCAGACTATGAAGATCCAGCTCAAGAAGTGAAGGAAGAAAGAAATAGTCTCTTTCTCCTCATTCATTTGTTGGTTAGAAAAGACTGATAACTATGTTGCAGTGAAACTTATAGGAGAACAGTAGCATTAAAATCTCGTGTTGCTGTTTTGAGTTGCTAGTCTGTTAAATTCATTTAAATGTGCTTGGAGTTTTGTTGTTCTCAAGGTATCTTGATTCTTGCTTTAAAGTCAGAATAAGACAGTTATATTTTTAGTTGTTTATTTTTTATACAGAAAGAGTAAGGTCATATCTGTTTTGCATGACAGAGCATAATAAAAAAATATTGAACCAACTCTAATAGGACCTTTCATAGTCAATTGTAACTTTGCATTCATAATGTCATAATTCATTTAGGTCATATAACAGCTTGAATGGACATTATGTCACAAATGGTACGGTTTTCCTTTTTAATTATTGCAACTCTATATGTGGTAGTCAGTCTTTTTTAGCACACATACGTGTTCACTACTCTTCCTATTTCTTTTTGGCATTTTCATTTATATTTTTTCTTTTTACTAATGACACAGTAAGCTAATTTTCAGCTTCCTTTCAACAACAAATAAAACTCCAGGATGTATTTTTTTTTTTTATTTTTATGCCTCAGTAATCATTTGACAAGTTGTAAAGTGGGAGTTGAGAACTGCTGAGGCTGACAAATCCTACTGTAAAATTAAATGTGTAAGAAATTTTAGTGTGTGGTTTGTAGAGAGAAGGTTGCTCGAGTACTTAAAATAAACTAGGTAATTCACCCACTCAAGTACATTAATATGGTGACCTAAGGAGGCACTCTTTTCTCTATGCTGAAATAAAGGACTAGTTTTAGGACAAGGACTGGAAGAACTAAGTCTAGATTAAAGATTTCAGTAGCCTGAACAAAAGGCACATTAGAGCTTGAATTTAGTATTTTAACCTGGGGAGATATTCTAAATAAATTCAAAACTTTATGGGACGTGCAATTTATCACAGACTGTTTCTGAAGGTGCTACAAAACCAAGACTGCTAGGTTGGGTTTTTTTGGTTTTTTGGTTGTTTATTTCTATTTCAGACCAGGCTCAATGTACAGCAGATGCTGTTCCATTGCACAGACATGTTCTGCCTTCACTTTCTGAGGTGTCCCAGGCAATCTAAAGTTAAAAGAAAAACAGACTTCCAAAGTCAATGCTGCTAGTTCCTTACCAAAAAAAAAGTATTCCAGTTGCCCATTCTTTCCACAGGTATTATTAGCATTTCTAAGTTGTTTTTAAACAGCTAAAGAAAATGTGTCAGGCTCTACTTATATAGCTTTAAACATGCAAACTGGAATCAGCAGCAGCATCAATTTTAATAAAAAATAATATACTCATGCAAGAAGGTGGATTAGTGAAGTTCTAAGACTCTTTCCAACTTTGCTCTTCTGTGATTCTATGAATTTGAGAAAACCTGACAAATCTAAAAACCTTTGGGCTTTAATAGATGAAGATAAAAAGTAGATATGAAATGCTTTCAGATCTGTCTAGATTAAGAGATTTGCCATGAAAAATAAAGTAATTATTATCTACTGTTTATAGTAAGCATACAAATTTGTAGATCTCTGCAGCAAAATCAGCAACCTCTAAGCTTCTGCATACTACACAGAATTTCCCTTTTAATAAGAAAGATGTTTACTGCTGTTAATATCTTCTTGAAATATTTTACAGTATTCTTTGTTACCATAACCAAAGGAAATCCCCAGTCAAACATTCTGATCTGCTTGTTGGGGGGTTGCAATTTTATCTACAAAGGCCCACATGAACTATTTTGTTTTAATCATTCCAGTTTACTTCCAACAACTGGAAATTTACCAGTCTTTTAACTAAAGAATTATTCACCACACAGAGCTGTAAAAGGAAAGAAACTTTAGTTTGAAAAAAAAGTTAGTATTTTATCAAGAGATGGAAATGCTTTTAAAATTAATTTAACAGTTTAAAAAAATTAAAGGGACACTTTAGCTTTGTTAAAGTAAAAGCTATGTTAAAATATAAGTTATTTTCTACTAGAAGTAAGAAGATAGTTGAGGAACAAACATGACGCTTTCTGTTAGCAAGTCTAGTGAGATATTCACTGACAGGTAGCCACCATGTCTTCATCTTCTTTTGTATTTCTTATATCTGAAACATCTTCAGCGTTGCTTTCCATGCAGAACCCAGAGCTCCTTCCTTTATAGAGTCTGATGGAGCTAATCTGTATGTTAGTCCATACAGAGCAAGTGTATATAGATATCAGAATAAGACCTTTGAAAAGTTAGTTACTTGTCAACCTAAATGAGAGATATAACCTGGAAAAGGAAGAATTAGTCCCTGCACTTTGGTTTGTTTACCCCAGAGTTCCCATGTATTCAAAATTATTCTTCAGTTTTCTTATAAAGACACAGATTTGTTCTGCATAATTTCCAGGTCAGCTCCCCTCCCTTCCTAAGCAGAGCAGCAGTCAGAGAGGTTGTTGCTACTCATGGAAAATTTTAATGTTGTGAAATTTCCAGACTGCCTCCAGTATATTTTAGTTTTGTGCTCCCACATTGGTTTGAATTGTAATCCTGAACCCCAGAGAATCTATAGTGCATCTGTAAAGCTTTTCATCACGGAGCAGCCAGTCTGGCCAACTACCTAGTTTAGTAGATGGAAACTGAGATGCTTCATCACCCCATCTGTGCCAATAAGCTGGCAGAAGCTCAAGGACTTTCAGGACTGTAGTCTTCAGATTTCTGTGGAATCAGAATTGGCAAAACTTACTGTCATAGTTAAATGCTTTCAGTTTGCCAAACTGCCAATTCCAAAATTACCCTCTCAATCATTTGTTAAATTTTAGTTTCTCATCCTTCCCTGTCAAAGTTCATCTCATTAAACTAAGTTCTATGTGAATTGCATTATTGCTTAGCTATCATGAAGGAAAGATTTAGCTTTTCTATGCTTATCTATGTGTGATTTTTCAAAAGTTGGATGCAGCTGCAGAAGTATGTAAAGAGAAAGCAGAGGCTGTATGCATGCAATTTACCTCCTCCAGAGTAAGGACTAATAAGGACTAGGAGGAATTCAGCATATGAGTATCTGGAACCAGAGTTCTTGCTTGGTAAGTTAATAAATTTCAATTTTTTAGAGGGGTGAAAGCCAGCAACACGCTCTCTAAATGATAGAAGTTAGTATGATTTCCATTTCCTTTCAAAGTGAGGTCCTGGGATAGCTTGTGAATGATATACAGCCCATAAGATCTAAGAGTAACTCTTTGCAGTATTCTTCCACAAAAGCTATCAATAAAATAGACTGTATTTGGAATACAATAACAGAATAATTTTAATAATTTAATATAAATTAAGGTTAAAATCCAGATGGTTTTACTTATTTTAAAACTTGGGAAACCCGTGTTCCTTAGATGTAATTAGGTGACAGTATCACAAGATTAAAGGACAAAATATTTCCTCTCCCTCTCTAAATCAATAAAAATAGGCACAAGAAAAAAAGCCAACACAACCTCAGAGTTATGGAGTTTTTCTTGTAAATAGTTTTCAATATCCATCATTTCTAGTAACCACTATACAAATAGCAAGGCACAACTACCTGGTGGCTATTATTACTTAGAATCAAGTACATCCCCTTCTGTCTGTCCTTGACATTTTACTTCAGCTAACTTCTTTATTTACCTCTGCTGCTTTTGTAATTTTCAAGCTCTGGCAAAAATCTGTGGAGTGTATTCTATCATTGTCCTTTTGTCAAGCAGTACCTTGTATTTTGGCCTTTTAGAGACAACTTTCAGAGAAGTAGTAACATGGAGCTCTATTGAGCTTGTTTATTTATAAAATGTATGCCCCTGAGTGGCTCCACGGTATGTCACAAAGACACAGGAAAACCCCTTCTTTCAAAAGTCTCAGCTCAAACACCAAGAAACAACAAACCTCTGAAAGCTATCGCTAATTAAAACTTCATGGAAGCAAGGCATTTCTTCCTTCTTTTGCCAGAATGCACAGCAAGAAACTGTGTCACACAAGTAAAAACCAGTGTTTCTTCAGCCAATGTACACTGTTTACATTAAAGAAAAATAAATGTAAAAACGTATCACATTTCCATCTGATGATTCTCACAAGAAAAATATTTTCTCACAACACACACTTAATTTATATGTCAAGAAGCCTCAACCAAATAACATTGCTAGAAGTATCAGTATAAGAATTCTAGAAGAAAGAACAATGAGCAGAATCTTACCACTCAGGCACATCACTGATGTGCAAAGAGATACTCAGTGGTTTGACTATGTGAGAACTGAAGCCCTGTTTTATTAAAGGCATATAAAGATCTTTTGCCTATTGCATACAGAGAGTCTGCTGCTGTTAATGGGAATTAAATGGTCACTTCCAGACCTTTCAGATTTTGTTGTAAAACTGGATTTACTCAGGAGTAATATATATGTTGTAACTTTCCATCTTCACACACAAGCATACACAAAATAGTTTCCTTCTCCTGTGATTCTTGCTTTCCTTTGTCTCTTAATATTTCACCAAAAAACACTTTTGTCAATGTGCATGTTTCTGTCTGTATTCACAACAGAAACACTTAGTCTATCTATTTTTCACCTTATCATAAACTCTACATCTCATGTGCCCTCATTTCTCACTCCTTTTCCAGTACTAGATGGAGAATTTAAAGCAATACCAGACAAGCTCATAGCTGAAGCAGCTCCACAGATGGTGCTATAAAAGTTGACTGTCAGGCACAGGGGTGCAGTCACCTGCCACCCATGGAGTTTGATTCACTCAGACCTTGGCACTCCCATGCTGAACTGCAGTGATTTAATGACAAGAGGAAAGGTAAGGAAGATCAGGGTTCTTTTTATCCTTTACTTCTTCCTCACATATATCATGTGATCTCTGTAAACTTTAATATAGGGCCAATTTAATACATGGAAAGAAAAGAAAAGGAGAGAAAAAAAAAAAAAAACCAACAAAAAAACCCAAAAACCAAATCTCTCCTCTCTTTTTCTGTTAAATGAAAATATGATCTTCTGAATGGCTTAGAAACTCTAAGTATCAGAAGAATTGCTCATTTATCTACCTCTCTTTAAAACACAGGCCTCCTTTTGAGCCCACTGGAGTCAGTAGAAAGATTTATATTGAGTTCAATGGGGTTTGGATGAGTTTTTCTGAGAGCACTCAATTCATCTCACTTCTCTTATTAGCTCTCCATGTTGCTCTAGTATTACTGAAAATTCTCATCTACAAATTAAGAACAAGTCTTTAACACAGCAAATGAATTAATTTCAAAATTGCTTAGGGATTTTTTTTAATTCAGTCTTTTATATATATGAGATTGTTTATACTGGAACTCTTATTTTCTTTCACATAATCACCGAAAAAGCAAAACTGCCAGACTTTAACTCAGTTCCTGTAAGCATCACTGCATGCAAGAAAATGTGAAAAGAAAATTTCCAGTCCTGTGCAAGAAAGCTCTTTGAGGAGGTAGTTTACTTCACCACACAACTGTTTTAAACAGAAAATTCAAGACCTTAAACTGATTTATTGATTGTTATCAATATTTGTCTTAGTAATTATTTTTAAATCTAGCCTTTAAGACATGTAGCTTATTCTCAGCTAAAATGACCTCTTTTTGCTCCTTTATGAGACTATTTAATGGCATAGTAGAACTGCAGCCATTCTCTGCTGGCTATTGCCCTGGAGCAGTAACAACCTGCTGCTCCCTCCCCAAAATGAAATGACCAAGATGCACTTTCACCATCTGTTTATTTGTCATCACTTACATGATCTCATTACCATCCTAACAAACACCTGAGAATATATCTGGGTTGTTTGTCCTCACAGCACTCACATGAGTCAGAGGAGGTACCACTCCAGAGACCCTGAGAACCATACTCAAACCCAATTTGGTCCCACTCAGAAATCCCATTCCAGAACCTGCAGTGCTTCCTGCACTCTAGAATAATGTCTGCATTCCTCTTCTTAAATTAGGTGGCATGTAGTCTAACGAAGAGGGAGAGACGGCAAGCTAGGAAGCAGAAATTAAGGTAATTCAGGATGCACCACGAACAACACAGGACAAGTTAAGACAATCACACTTGCCAAAAGTGTCAGGAAGCAGCAAGGTTCAAGCTAAGGGTGTTGTCCTCAGGGATAAAGGAAATGTAGATGATAAAATCAAATAGGAATCTAGGACCTCAGTGTTTACCTAAAATCTGGAAACTGTATGTCAAACAGTTAAATGTAAACCTGGGACTCGTGTATGTTGCAGTACAGAAGCCATAAAGTACAGTGCTCAGGTATAGAGGCTGATCCTACCTTTTCATGACTGTGTTACAGAAGGAAATTCTACTGTATCCATTTTTATTTCAATTTTTTTACATTTTATTTTATTATTTCTATAGAAGACCTCAGGCAACTATTTCTATGTTCAGTTCCAATGACCAATATTTATTTTCCTGTTTACTTGGGATCCACCTGGATCTTAAAGAATCATACCTTTGATCCACTTATACAGTCTTTAAGCTAAGAAGTCCTCACAGCAAGTTCCTAACTGTAAATTAATCTAGTTACCAGAGTGACCTCATATAACCATTGTTACACATCTCTTCTCAAACTTTACATCGTTGAAACTTCAGTGACTGTTCTTACCTTTGTGGTTAATCTCTCCATTATTCTAAGAAGAAATGAAATAATGTTTTATGGTTTTTATGGTGGTTTGGGTTTTTTTTTAGCAAAACATAGCTGTTGGTTGAAATTTTATTTCTTAGTGCACTGTTGTTTCAAGAAACACACGATAAGGTTAAATTTTGTAGGGCTTACTAGGCCATTTGTTCTAAGCCTAGCTTTTGAAAAAGGAAAGGTTTCTTCTATAATGTTATGTATAGTCTAATATATAGTAATAGTAGGAGAACACCACTGATTTCTCCTGGCTGATCTCCGTCTGTTCATAGTGTAAAACATGTGGATGTGTAGTTGAATTAATCTGAGGTACTATATGAATCAGCTTAATGTCAGCTTTCTGAATGAAGGAAAAATAAAACTGTTAAGAAGATATAACATTTTTCCCCAGGGAGTTTGTTTGAGAGTTTTCTTAAAATGATGTAAAATTTTGTAAAACAGGTACATAGGAACATTAAAAGGAAAGATCATTTGGAGAAGAAGAAAGCAATTTTATCTCTGTCCTTTGAAGGTCTGAATTATGTAAAACCTTACAAACCTTTTTCCTACAAGTATGAATATACAGATTTAGTTCCAATAGAAGGCATTTACCTTTACCTCTTTGTACAACATTAAGCATTTGATTGCCATCTGTACCAGAAGCACAGTGGTAAACTGTAAAAGAAATGTGTTCTCTGTAAATTTCAAGCATCCTAGAAATTCCTCTTGCAGGGACCTTGATGATTTTTGATTTAGAAGTACTGGAAGTAATTTCCTACACAAATTATTTCCTCAAAGTATTTTGATCTTTTTCACTATATATTTGGTCCACAGCAAAAGATTAGCACTTGCATCAGGATACGGTAACTTTTAAGCAAAATAGAAATGCACAGGCTTTTCTGATTTCAAGCATAAATATAAAAAAAGCCGAATAAAACCAAACACAGAGTAGCTTTCCTTCTTTAGAAAAACACAGAAAGGAATGAGGGACTCAAAAGGCTTTTCTATAGGATTGCAAGACATACCTTTGGAATCACACTAAATTGACATATATTCTTTCTTTTCCCCTTACCTAATAAGTAAGCAGCCTAACCTGAATAAAAACCCAGTAGTCCACATCTCGATTTGATTCAACAGTCTCCCTTACTACTACTTGTCTACCTGACATCAATTAGTCTAGTGCTGGAATACCAAATCTGTCCATCTGTTCACATCTTGTTATCACTCCAATCTTATATAAATACATCTCTTGACCTACCAGAACAGGTAGCCTAAGATGGCTGTGGACCTCTCAGTCACATCCTCATTCATAACAATGCTGGAAAATCTCTTAAAAAAACCCTAACTCATGTCTTGTCCTTGACCTACTGTGTGCTCCTTTCTTACTCAGATCATATTAGCATTTACACCTTACACTTCAGAAAACTTATTTTCTCAGAAGTTGTTGCTGCCTGTAAGTGGGTTCAGAACAACTTTGATCCCAGTCTAAAAGACTTTGGTTTTATATACTCAGACCTTAAAAACAGAGTTCTAACCTCTTGAAAAGGCATCAAACATAATTTTCAACAAAATTATTAGGATTAAAAGGAAATTATTTACATACTATTAATAAGATGTCTGAAGTGGTTGCCAAAATATCTTTTTGTCCTCTACATTATGTACTGACAACATATCTTCAGGCTAAATCAAGGAGCTTTTGATTCTACTCAAGGCGCCCATTAACATCAAAATAATTTTGTTCTTCACAGTCTCTCTAAACATGCTAGCCTTTCTCAAAAAGACTCAGACATGGGTTATTCTCCAGTATTGACATTTTTCCTTTTTCCCTTCCTCCCTGTATTCAATAACAAACAAGCTTTCACTGTTTGTTCTCCTTGGCTGGGGCAAAAAAAGCACATCTCCAATTTCCATTGGTTTTCCCTACCAATCTTTAATCTCAGTGGCCCTGCTGGGTTTCAATGGATGGCTAAATTTCTCCCAGAATTAACTATCCATACAGGAAAAGACAATTTTGTGTGACTTGTATAATTTTAAAAAGCCTATAGAAACATTTGTCAACCAAATCTTTGGATTTTGGAATGAAACTTTTGGACTGAAGGCAATTTTAGCATATAAGTTTTTTACCAATTTAACACCAGTAATGTTGCCTAGCCAGCTGAGTGAGTCCTTGAGGGACTGAGTGTAAAATCCTAGTGACTGACAGCATTTTTCATCATAATGAAAAAAAAATTATGCATGTATCTGTATTTTTCACAGGTGCATTTTGTACAGAATTTTCAGTGAATCACATTATTATTGTTATGTATAATGCATTTTTACTGCACTTTTTTTCTCACTGGTGCTAACATCAGAAAACTTTTGATGAACAATGAAACTCTTCTGATTTGATTCTATTCTAGAAAGAAAATGGAAAAAACCCCCACTGTATTCTTCTTTCATGTAAATAGAGCTATAAAGCAACACAAAAATAATCTCCAACCATCTAAATTACAGTAGAATTCTGTATATTAGATGCTTTAAAGAATGTCAGTGTTTCAATATACATTCTTTATCTTTAAATTTCTGTTGATAAATGGAGTGTAAAGTCTTGCAAGTCAGGCATTTTTGTAAGTTAAAAGTGATTGTGTACACCTTGAGTCTTCTTAGCCAACATACACATACCAATATAAGGTATTTTATTTAAGCAAACACCTTTTACTATTTCTCTATTCTAAATGCGTTCCTGGTAGAAAAAAATGCATAATTGTTTGACAAGAGAAACAAATATTCTTACCTACAGCACAGAGCTCTGTCTACATGAAATTCCCTGAAGGTCTTTTAGTGTTGTTTCCACTGAAGAAGCAGGGCTAAGAGATAAAAGGGTCATTAATTGTCACCACGTAGTTTCCATCAGACTCAGTCAAAATTATGTCAAGATTTGAAGGATTCATGATAACATTTGTTTATTTTCTTGTTTGTTTTTTTCCCATGTAAAGTGAAATTTAGTAATAAAGGGCATATACTGAGCTATTCTAATTGCTTCCTCTGTGCATAGAATATAGTAATTACTGTGTCCAAACTGTTCTGTGTCTAAAATGAGCCCTGGGGAGGAATGTAGATGGTTGAGGATGGAATATAGACTACTTCTTTGTTGTATGCAATCAGTAGGAGTAGGGTTGGTTTTATTGATATGCATTTACAAAAACACACATATCTGTGTAATATCATCAGTGAACATTTAGAAGCATTTCTGTGCTAACTTAAGGAGCTCAAAAAGAAACCTTTTGTTATATATCAATTCTTTAAATTCAACCGGTTAATTTATATTATAAAATTGCAATTACAATCTAAAAAGAACAAAACCATAATTTAAAAAACAAAGTTATCGGTTTCTGACCAGCTGTATTCTAAAGATTTAATTTTCAAAGGTGAATCATTCACAAATTAACATCTAAGATCTTTTTGACAATATACCGTAACAGTTCTGCACTGCCATAAGTCATGTAGAAATGGAAAGAGATAAGCAAATGACTCTGACCAACAGCTGTAACAGAAAGATTAAAAATGATCATTGCGTATAAATTTCACATGGAGTGGAGATCTTGCTGCAACAAATCTGCACTTGTGAACTGGTGCATTCTGCTTATATCTAGTCCCAGAGACACTTTCAGTGCAAACTAGAGCTGCTTATCTCTTTGGAAATGTTTCTCATTTTATTACAAATATCTTCTGGAGTCTGAGGTGCTTTGTAATTAATTCTGAGGGATAATACATAATTTTTGTATTTTTGTCATTTGTCATTTTTCATCTCTGGGAATTGTCCTTATCATTTGGTTCTTACCTGTTTTAAAGGTTACTTCTCTTTTTGTCTCTTAATCTATAACTAAAAATGGATTCTGAATGTTCAAATAGAATCTTCTGATGTTACATGTTATTAGGGAAGAGCTTGGACAAAAAGCAAGTACTTTTTGTTCATCATGAAAGAAAGGGGTTTTATGAATTTCCTATATGTCACAGAGACTGTCTTTCCCTAGGACTTCACTAGGTATAATAGATTGAAAAGGTGGAAAAGCACTGATTATTTATGCTCAAACTTCAGCTGTATGGTTCTATTTAAGTCTTCAAAAATTAATTTTTTAGGAGAAGGTCTATGATAGGCCGAGACAGATTGAAAAGTATAGTCATATATTCTTTACAGTACTCATATAACGTATTTGCTGTAAGTCATGGGAAATCTTCCTACACATTCTTGCAGTATGTATTTATGAGTGTGAAAGGCAAAGAATGAAAGCTTATAGCTGCCAAGTTCGGAGGCTCAGCACATCATGCAATGGTATTTGAATCAGCTGCTTCAAATGGTTGAAATAATAGACCAGAACAGGAAGCAGTGGTTTCTTCATTATCATGGTATATTAAGTCATATAACAAAAGTGATTACATTTGGGGCATTTTCAATACTGTCCATTCTATATTTCTCTACATACGATACACTGTATATAGACACAGTTTTTTATGTCTTTCTGTCTCCTATGAACAACATTATATACCTGTATGATATGCACATATCTATGTATAAATATTGTATATATAAGCTTATTAACAGCAGCAGTTTCTTTCCTCCACTTATTTTGCATACCTCCCTTTTCTAAAGACAGAATACTCTAATACTCTGTTCTCACCTTGTTCATTTATTCTTTGCCTATTTCTGCCATCACTTCAAATTGCACATGGTCTTAAAAGCTTGCTTTAGAGTGTCTCTTCATCCTACCAAGACTGGTTTGAAGTTTCAGCTCCAAAGTGACATTTTTCATCTGCCATCTGTGGTCTTCTATCATCTGGGACAACTCCTCAGTTTTATCCTGTTCCTGAAAGCCCTGTGTGATGATAATCTAGGGAGGGAATCAGTCACAGATTGACACCTACATTCAGATGAATGCAGGTGGGTGTCTACATGTGTAAAATGAATTTGGAATTATAAACTGTTAACATCAAGTCAACACTAAATACAGAGTCGGGAGGGCTATTCTGTTAATGAACCACTACTTCAGGACAATGTGAACAACTGCATGGGCTCCAGTGATTGTATTCCTTATGACCTTTCCTTAGTTGTTCTACTGGTCAAGCACCACATGGAATGTCCCTAGTATCCTGGGTGGCTTTTCTACAGGAGACCATTAGGGGTCCTCAAAGGTTTTATGACATCTCTGCTAGCTCTGTGTATTTATCATAGATAATGATAAATTGCCTCAAATGGTATCAGACACCTATGTTTAGGCAACTGAATCAGGATCTCAGGGATGTAAAAGACAGTTTAGAAGTCTTTTAAAGTTGTAGACACTGACAAGTAAACTTTTTAGGTGTTTTACTCTAGAGCTCTCTTGTTCTTTCATGCACATTTACTAGGAGGTCCAGATTATTCTTAACTTTCAAAACCTATTAACAAATGCCTTGATTTCCTAGCGTGTTAAAATTCTCCTGATTTTCATCAGAAAAGAGAACAGTAATAGAAAAAAAAGAGGAGAGGTAGACACTTCTCAACCTTGGCACAAGACACCGGAAAACAGATACAACTGCATGTTGGATTGTTAGATAAAGCACATCCTCTCAAGATGGAGAAAACCAGAGAAAAGTCTGCTGGGAAGCTCTGAACAAAAGGAATTTGGAATGATTGTTCATAAGGGAAAAAAGAAACTAAGAAGTAGTTAAAATTTAAGCAAATTATGGCTTCTGAAAAAAATAAAAAATTAAAAAAAAAACCAAAAATTAAATGTATTTCTGAAAGCTTTTGGACATTATTTCTTCTCAATATCTTCAATTTCTTTATTGCTGGTATATTTGAAAATTTATTGATAGAATTTAAAAAGAAGGTCCAAATAGTTTTAAATATATATGTGAAAAGTGTTCAAAAGTTATTTGAAGCAATTCAAAGTGTGATAATTATTCTCTATATACCTATACAATATTCTAGAAAACTCTTTCTGTGAATGTTTACCCCACAGGAAAAATGGGGTAGGTTTCCCAAATATCTTTAAAGGAAAGATCACTCTATATTCTGTAGAGCTTTGTGGAGGATAAAACAGCAGATGGATCTTCATTTCTTAGGTATTTCCTATTCACTCTCCATTTACATCTTGTAGCTTTCATCCATTATAGCTCTGGTCTACCAAAACAAGTTTGGAAACAACCTAGTTCATCTAAATTCCAGGTCTCTCTACATAATAAATAGATAATCTGAATCATTCTTGAGACAATATAATATTGCCTGAATCTCTATATAGCTCTTCACTGGGCACAGTACTGAGGAACATAATTTTTATTGTAGCCTGGGTGAGGATAGCTTGCTGTTCAGGGGGAAAGCACTCCAGGACTCCCAAGCTACTCTGCTTCAGGGCAAGACACCACAAGAGCTGTTCCTTCCAAAGAAGTCCAAACCTTACAATCCCCATGTCAGTCTCACGGCCCACCTTCTGAAGAAGCATCAAATTGTTTATTTTTGCTCCCAATTAGAACAAAACAAAATTTCAAAGTTGTGGAAATAAAATTCCTTTCTCTACATGCCTCCCTATTAGCAATAAATGTTGACTGACCTTTATATATCCCCCCAGGAAAGCACTGAAATTCCTGTTAGTCATACAGGTTACAACTGCCAAATCTTCACTTTTTTCCTCTCTTTCAGTGTAATTTTGCCTGTCTAATAGTGAATTCTTTTGGACAGACACCCAATGCTACACAGTTTTGAAGATATTTATTTGCTATGTGATATAAAGACCCATAGATTAACAAATACCATTGAGTATCCTCCTATTGTTCTGCCTTAATGTGTTTTCTTTCTTTGAGAGATCGTCTCTCACACATAGAGAGCAAAATGAAATTTTTTTTAATGCACAGGATAATTCCATTCCATGTATGCTACAGATACATTATCAAGTGTCAATTATATAACTCCTGTAGTCTTTTTGTTGAAGTACATAGAAATGCTTGGAGTATGTGTTGCTGACAAAAAAAGCCTTCAAATACATACACATATATATATTTCATATATAATAACAGCCAAATGGGATTAGAAAGGAACAGTTCAGCAGTAAGACAGCAATGATCAATAGCCTAGTGTTAAATACTGAGAAGTTCTCTCCTGTAAGAGAAATAGCATTCACTTTTTTCCCTCATAGGTGCAAAATTACCAAATGTCCCCCTGGGCCATCTCTTCGATCATTCTTCTCATGATTTTCCTTTCTCTTTAATGTGAAGGGCTAGGGGAGGAAGGGAAGCTACAAAAATAATGTTCAACTAAACAAGATATAGTTAAATTGAGGGCATTCCAAGGTGAAATACAAAATATTTAAAGCACAAACTGATCTAATTTCTTCCTCTACCATTGACTTAGTGTGTAATCATGAGTAAATCATTCTACTAGTCCTTCAACATTATTGTAACATTTTCTTAAAGAAAATGCAACCTTACTTTCACAAAACTGAGAGCTTTGGAAAATGTTGTAAACAACTACCAAAATAAGAGACAACTGCATGCAATATGAATTAATACATTAATATAACACCATATTAATAGTAAGATTATATATATAAGTGCATGTGTATGTATATATAAACAAATATACAGATTTTCTGAGTCATGCACAGGATTATTTAATGTTCAGTTCTAGAACTGGCAGAAATATCCTGATGGTATATGGTGCAGGAGAAATGCTCTGATTTGCACATATGATTAAAGACATTGTCTTTCCAGCTGGTGCACTACAAAACCGATGAATCTTTCTTCAGACTAAAATCAGTGACAGTTTTGCCCCTTTCTTATCTGGAAGCAGAGACTTTTTTTCTGTACTTGATTACATGTACAAGCATTGTAAAAATTTATAAGCTTGTCCATAGTAACTTCATACATGTCCTTTGATTTGTGTCAGTCATTTTGGTTTTGAAGATCTTGTCAGACCTCATAAACTTAAGATTCTCTTCTCACTATGAAGAGAATTTAAAAAAACTCATGCCCTCCCCATAGCATTGCTAAATTTAAGGTAGCAGAGTCATTTCCTTACAACTAATAACTAGCAGTTATCAATAATTTTTGCTGCTGTTATTCAGTTAAGCAGAACTTTTTTAGCAATGGTTCTCAAGACATTTTTGCATCTATTCAACCAAAAGCTCTGATTAAGTAGTTAACTAAATAAAAATCTCAGGTGAGTGTACAAGCTCCCCAAGCCACAAACGTCATTTATTAGCTTCCCTTTTTTGAGGCCTTTTCTCCTTTTCTTGTCATCTTTCAACCCTAGAGCTATACTAAGGTGATCCTTGTGTTGCACATGACTTCCATACTGGCAGTGTGGCAACTTTTGGCCACTGCGGAAGTGATAAAACAAAGAAATATCAGTAATGCTGGATAGAGATGATTTTGAAAGCTTACTAAAGGCAGAAGGCTTTTAGTTCAACTGACTCAACTTGTAAATGGACATATGTACTCTATATTTTTCAAGAGGCATTTTAAAACCAAAAGAGCTCTGATAAGATCACAAATATATATATGCTGAACACAGTATCAGGATACCAATTATAAATATATTTCATAAAGCAATGCCAGTGTAGGTAAGGGTATATGAAACAGATGCATTTTCTAGTTCTTTCACAAACCAGTGTTTTAGCACATGCTCTTTAAGGAAAGTAGATGTAGTTAGTGGATACCTAGACTCTAACAGATTAAGCTAGGACCTTTTGTCAAAGTTAGAATTAGCAAAATGGAATCAATAACTTATGGAAGGAATAAATTTAGAAAAAAAAAAAAAGAACAACACAACTGATACATTTAAAAAATAATCTTAAGAACCTACCTTATTCTAGAAGCCTTTGAAAATGTTAGCTATAACACCTGTGTCCACAACTTTGTTAAAAACACACATATGCATTCATTCACTGTAGTGCATTGACTATTTAGAGTCATAAAATTTCAGTCATCTGTTTTTTTGAACTGATGTACAGATTTAAAAGAAAAAAAAATGCCTAGCCATCACCTGGAAAGGCAATGGTTTCTTTGAACTGTAAAGTAAAAGGCAAGTAATAACTGGAAGGTTATTTAAGCCTTTAGTAAGGCTAGCAAATATAATTTTCTGTTGTGTTTCCAAATGATTTTTCCTTATGCTTCATTTTCCAAGTGAATTCTTCCATTTCCCTTCCTTTTCATCCAAGTCATAATGTGCATGTTCTCAGAATACTCACATCTTATTGTACTCCTTATCCAAAACTTTCCTAAGCTTTCTTTTCTAAGCGCTAGTAGGTATGATGACTTCAGGAGAAGCAGAAATGTGTTCTGTTTCCTCTTCACATTCTTAGAATTACTTCTTCATTTTTTTAGCTAGCATTTTCATCATCTTTTCTTCTCACCCATTTCACTATATTAGCAATTAGGGAGCATGCCTTTCTTCCATCGTGATCATGTCCTGTGACAAGATGTAGAATTCTGATGTTTGAAAAAAACTATTTAGGAGAAGGGAAGAAGTATACAATATCAGAGAAAAGAAATGGGAGACTAGGTAAGTAAATAGGTCAGAAAAAAAAGTGTTTGACTGGAAGATAACAAAAGCAAGAAAAATGTAAGAAAATTTGGGGAGAGAGAGAAAAATTAAAATTGGAACATGGGAAAAACCAATGTTAGAGAGGTAAAATAAAGGAGATGTTCTCAATTCTCAAAGGTATGAAACATTTAAAATTCCAAAGTACATAGGGGAGTGGGGGAAAACCCCCACAAAACTAGGGTATCTGGTAAAATATATCTGGTAAAATAATTGTTATTTAAAGTTTATGAAAATGTGACAGCAATATTTGGAAACAGAATAACAAAGTATTTCACCAAATGCAGAGTGTAATACAGAAAACAGTCCATTCTGCACTGAAGTGTTTATGTAACCAGCTGTGTTGAAGAACAAAGAACAGATGAAGTAATAGTATACAAGGGTCACAATAACACAACTACATTAGTTTAGGAGTATGATGATACCTAACATAGGATTCTTTTTCTCTGATGTTTTCTTTCCTATCAGTATATGTCCATGACAGGTTGTATTTTCTCATGATTATGCTTCCCAAAGTTAATATTTTTTTTTTTTTTTAATACTGAATTTTTGGCTAGAATTAAATGTACTTTTGACAAAGAAGTTTTCATATTGATTTTAAATGTTTGACTGATCTGTACTTTGAGATTCAAAAGCAAGAAAAACAAAGAAAGATTACTGTGGCTCAAATTCACTAAGGATTTGAAGAAAATTCAAATACCTTTATTGGAAGATGTAATCTTCAGAATCCTCTCCTAACTTCCTAAATTCTAAAAGATAAAAGGCTTCTTTTTTAACACCAAAGTCTTGAACACTCTGAGGGGCTCGGATGCTCTGAACATCCCACATTGGCAGTGTTTCTGCCTTTACCTGCTGCCACCTCAAGCATCTCCAGAGCCCTCAGAGAGCTCACCATCCACCCTCTGTCTTGCAGGCTGGCAAACGTGCTCAACAACCACATGCACTGGCAAAGGGAGAGCGACAGCTACCAGCAGGAGAACATTTCCCACAGAACTATCCCTCATTTTGTGCTGCCAGTCCTGGTGCTTCAAAATCTCCACAGAGATTTATTTAATACTTTGCAATATTTCTCTCTTCTGACCCTTCCTTCCTCCATTGCTAGTTAATCCTTCTGTGTTTCAGAAGATCTAAGTTTCATCTTTAGCCTTCCCTTAGGAGAAAAACTATCAACTCTATTTCTGCTAATAATGCTTATACTACTCCACAGGTGCCCCAAGTCTCTTTTTTTTCCTCAGATGATCTTACTGACATATTTCTAGTTACATACAGAGCAACTGTTCTTATCTTGGACTTAGCTTACGTTGTTTCCATTTCAGTTCTGACAGAGGGCTTGCATGCCTGAAATCTTGCCTACTTTTTGCTATTTATCATATTCAAGTTATACCAAGCTCATCTAACCTTCTCCCTATATATCTAACTTAGCTTGTTTTCAAGCCTGTGACTACTGTAATACAAGAATACAGCTGTGGTTCTAGGGCGTACCTGCATTGCATACAGAGCTCTTTGGTGGACCAAGTTCTCAGAGCACCTGTATAAAGCTGCAGAGCTAACACCCAGCATGGCAGTCTTTGACCAAAAGTAAAACTGGCTGATTTTATTTAAACAAGTTTTAAAAAAAAACACGGAAAGAAAGGGAGGGAAAGGGAGGATCACCAAAATTAAATCAGTATGTAACTCTAGTTCTGAAATAAGAGTGTTTGAACACATACTTGCACTGAAGCAACTAAAGACTGAAGGCATGCACTTAAAGAGATTTAATTATCTTGTTTCTATTTAATATGTAAGTTAAGGATGAGCTGGGTTTTTTCTTGCATACTTTACATAAGGGAAAATGTTATTTCTGCAACTGAAAAAGTCTTGCTACAATTATTGTTTCCAAACTAGAAAATTCTAGTAGTTTGGAACATAACCTTAAAATTCTGTTCTAAATTACAAAAACTCCTGACATTTTTTGAAACATCACTGTTTACAAGTACATTATAAAAGGACATCTGAAACAGGCAAGTACTTTAGAAATATGTTGTTTAGTGTTTTAAACCCCTATTAGTATTTACATTTTAAACACCTGAAAGTGATTAGGTGTTGATCAATACAGATAAAACTACTTTCAGGATAAGACAATTTCACTCTGCCAAGAAAACTGTTCTTTGAGGTAGTCTGGATAGAAACTTGCTGTTTTTTTGTATTATATTTGTTTTTCCTGCTGTTTTATCCAGCTGTATATTTGGTAAGTTCATTTCAGCAGTATTGCAAAGGGATCTCTTGGCAGAAAAAACACTGCAAGAGCTTGGAAAATAAACCTAGAAATATTGCAAAAGTAGTCTTACTATTATACAGTCACTATACACCTGTGACAAAAACACTTGCCAACTGTTTTCTTAATTTTACCTCACGTAAAAGGACAGATGATGTCAGGAGAAAATCTAGTACATTCTAAATGGAGTACGAGGGAATACACTAAAAGAATTTGAAATCATTCCTACACCTATTTCAAATTGTATACCCAAAACTCAGTTCAGTCAACACATTCCACAGATTTGGAATATGCCTTGATAAAAATAAGCACATAATCAGTTAAGAAACAAGGTAGTTGGTTACCATGAAACAAAGAGAGGTATGTGATGGGAGAGCAGAGCCAGAGCAGGCTGCACAGGAAACTGCTGAAATCGGAATATTGACTTACACTCCCAATGGCACAGCAGGGAGAACATCATTGCTGAACAGACTTGCTATTAATTCTGTTGCCTACATGGGTCATGGCTGCTAAATTAACTGTCTTTAGTGATATATTAAGTTCTCAAGGTTCGTGACAGATTTTGTTCCTCATCTGTTCTGAAGCTGACAGCAGCCATTTCCACTGCTTCTGCAAATCACACTGAAGCTATAGAATTTGTGTGTATGATAGTGACTTTAAGAAGCATTATGGCAAACATACAACATTCTCAGTTATTAAGAAAAGAAAAAATAATCAGCATCCTTAAATGAGTTATCACACTGCATGAGTGTTGACTGTGACAGTTTAAAATCCTTTTGCTATATCTTAATGAAGCCAGTTCAAGATATAATTAAATTGTTATAACATTTGTCTTATTTCTACTAGAACTTGATGACCCTGTATAGCTAAACCAAGGAAAAACACTCCTTGCTTTCTGGATTACCTTTAGAAACCTGCTTCCTCCCCAGCTAAATGCATGTTCACACACACACACACACATGCACAAACACACACACGCACAGACACACACGGACATGCACAGTATTCTTATGCTGGCTTCCTTAACCCATTCTCATCTATTTACATGAAGAAAAATTTAATCTTTTCAATGCCCACTCAGTGAACACATTCCAAACTGAAACAACAATCACATTTCCAGATGCTATGTAGCTTTACAAGAATGCATTACAATACAGCAAGAATGCTTGGCTCTGAAGAAACCACATGGATAATTGCATGTATTGTCTGCATGGTTTAAAGCCAAAGAACCTGGCCTTTCCCATGCTTTGGGAGTGGTAATGAAAGAGCCAAGTGTTATTTTAAAAGAACAGTTAATAAGTGTTACTTCTTAAAGCTTAGTACTTTATTGAGTTGATACAATAAATCACCTGTCATTTGTATAAAAACTTAGTTCAGCTTGACTAGGATCAAAGAATAGTTTTTCATTTGTACAATCATGAAGTTGTTTGGAGGCATGAATTTTAAAAACAGGAAGGTGTCTAATTGTATCAATCCAGTAGACTGTGTTGAGTACTTTTTAAAGCCATGAACTGAAAAACATTTCTGCGGTTAACAAATACAACAAACACAATGGAAAGACCTTTGTTTATTCCAGTATTTTATATAAATTCAAATGTGAACAGTTTATCCTGAATTTGCTGGGGAAATTGGCATTCATTGTTCATTACTTTATAAAGTCAGTAGTACCAATTATAACATAAATCTAAATGTTGATGGGTTTGTACACCTAATAAAATCTACTATTATAAGGAAGAGCAGGCTGTATAGCTGAAGTGGAAGAAACTAGAAACAAAGTAAATACCAAAATTTTGTCTGCTCAAAAGCTTAAATTTAAAAGAAACAAATTATAAATTCTTAGCAAATTTGGTCAGTCTGATATCATAGACCATTTAAAGAATATAGTTCAGTTAATAAACACAGCTAGAATAAGAAGACAGAAAGGAAACAAGTTACATCTTCATCCCAAGTGAAAAAAAACCCACATTTTCCATGAAAGACTAGCCCAGTTTTTCAGTTAAGGATTTTAATGATGAGTAGCAAACCTTTAAAATAAAATGTGATTTTATTTATTTATTGGGGATAAAAGGAAAAAATATTTTCATATAAAAAATTACTACCCATAGTAAAGAAGGTCAAGGGGAAAAGCTAATTATTTTCATAAGTAGTAACTATTACACTGGCATAACCAGCCATTTTCTTTTCCTTGTCAAAGAGCTGGAGTTTGTACAGGGAAAAGCACTACAGAGTGGGCTAAGAAACAATGTGTTCAGGAGTTTTTTTGTTCGGTCTGACCCAGCTCCCAAGGCATCCACAGAGCTCCACAAAAAGTCCCTGAGGAACCCACAACACACCAGGTGGTAGTGATGTTTTCCTGAAGCCAAGTATGAGATATTTACTCTTTCATAATCTAAGGGGACTTGCAGAGAATTCAGCTTTACTAGGCAGTTCAGAAAACACCAGAGGCAAAATAACTGGGCATTTCTTACTGCAGACAATGCAAATGCATGAGAAAATTTAATTATGATTAATAACATCAGTTCAAATACAACTCTCAGAAAAACTGTATTCTGGCACTGTAGACAGGTTATACACATTGTAAACATATCAGCTAACATGGTTATGGAATCCATCATGTTTTAATGATGCTGCATAATAATAATAGATCATTGTAAAAATATACAGCTCATGTTCCTGCAAATAAAATAGTTTCTCTTTAATCCTGGAAGCTCAGAAAATACCAAATACTCATTTCAGTGCAGCAGTTTGAATTAAAATATATTAAAAATTACTGAATATTCTGAGTCTACTTAAGCTTCAAAGTTAGAGTGAAAAAGAAGTGCTGGTGATTGTTTATCCTAATGGGTCTAGGAATCAGCAAATTTTAAATGTCAGAAAATTGACCAGATCCTTCATCTTACAGCTTTCAAAAAGAAATACATGACCAGTTAAATGGAGAATGGATGCCAAAGGCCAACAGTTTTAAAAGGATTTTCATAAATATAGGTATTTAAATCCATATCCAGACACACAAGTGAAAGTGACCTAATTATAAAAAACAGACATGATTTTTACTGAGTTCAGTACAGTGCTTAGAACATTTTGGGGGGTGGGGGAGAGAGAAAGAAAAAAAGATTACGATAGTTCTGAGGCTTTTGTGCATAAATATAGATACAATCACTAAATTTTATCCACACTGGAAACGTGCAATGCCAGGTTATTTTAATTATGTTGAAAGTAAATACATTTCTGTAATTACATTAATGTAATAAAAACCTAGAAAATGGCTAATAGAATAACTAAGAAGTGGACCAGAGGTCTTCATACAGAATTCAAACTTATACTCTATGTTCTATATTATTAAAAGGACAGTGTAGAGGATGTGGAGTGATTATTTTAATTACACCTGGACATCTCCAGAAATTTGATAAAAGCAGGGGCTCTTTTATTCTCTGATTCACTCTAGCCTCCTACATAGAAGACTTCTCTCCAAGATATACTATTCTGTCTGATGGAAAATGTTCTTTTGGGCCAGGAAATCCCTCCAACTGAAATCAAAGCCAGTCCATTTCAAATGTAACAGGGGTGCTAACACACTTACAATTGGTTCATGAAGGCAAATCACAGGTATACCACAGGTACTGTAAAATTCTTTTGTTGTTTAAATAACACACCTTCTATACTAGTACCCCTTCACAAAATGAAAAATAAAGAGAAACTTTAAATGGCTTCCACCACATTAAGGCACCTTCTTTATAGTGCAAAGCTAAGAAACTCCATTCTTAGCAGTATAAACAACAAGCATTCAGTGTTTTGCCTAATAAATACAGAGTTAAGCATCTTATATGACGAAAATAAGCTGGAGTGAAATAATTCTATAATAGTTTCATTGGTAATAATGTAAACAAAATTTTAAATCCTTGTAGGGAAGATTATAACTAAGTTCACAGAGTATCATTCAATGCCAGTATTTAATTTCCCACATCTTCAGAAAAGGGTTTTTTTTTGATATATAATATGAAGTATAAGAAAGAACACCAAGAAAACACTAATCCAGAATCTGCTGTATTTACATACCTTTGGAAAGGTAAATTATGCATGGTTACTTTTACCTTTGGAAACACATACATATATATCTTAAATAATTTAAAAATAAATTTCTGCTAACTCTACTGTGTAAACTTAGTGCATGGACATCTTGTGAAGAGTAAAAACTGTGGCTGGTATTTCAAAAAATGCTATTATTATCCCAGATGATGGGACACAGAAGAACAGTGTAATCTTAATGCCTATCTGCAAGAAAAATCAACTTCTATTACCATTTCAGCTGGTGAGAGATTTATCATACATTATGCAGAATGATGTAAAATGATAGCAAGGGGAGAAAAGACCAGTAAAACAGTTATTCAATGTTGGAACTTCATCACTTTGAGATCATGTGGTCAATGAGCAAAACCAATTTCTAGCACCTGAGATGAGCTGAGTGGATTAGTTAGAGGAAACTGATAATGTACATTTAAATCTATATAATCAGATTGGTTTTGAGAAAAAAGAAAAAATACTGTGTGTCTGGATTGAAGTGTGGATCCTTCAGAATGAAAGATCCCAGCCTACTAAATCTGAAATTTCTGTGTTATTTTAAAACACAGAAGAAAATTCTGCTGTCCATTTAAAATGTTCGTCAACTTAAAAACACCCTTAATAATGTTTATTAATAAAGTAGTTTATTCAGAAATGACACCCTGAGGATAATAGCTGTAACTGGAATTTATAATACATTCACTTATTGTAGGTTATTAATTTCTAAGACTTGGCTCTTGGACATACAGTGTAAATAGCAGAGCTGATGGAAAACTTAGGATAAACACTGTTGTCTTTTAGAAGAAAATTGCTAATGAAATTCATCAGATCTTCATCATATCCAGGATGAAGCTTTTAGTAAAACTAGTAAAGACCACAATAACAACTGAGAAATCAGTGAGAGCACTGATTTAGAAAGTAGGACATGTATGCTTAGATTTTAAATTCCTTGGGTTATGTAAAATATGCACCAGAGACTTGAACCTGGGTCTTCCACTTTCCAACTGGAATTCCCCAGTCAGTGGGTTATTCACATCTTGCTGAGAAGATGCTGCTGTTCTCATTATTAATGTCAAGTGGAAATGAATGGTGAATTATTTTTTTTTTTTCATAAAAATTGATTTCTTTTTTCAAGATAACTGCAGTTGACCATGCAGTATCTGTTTCTTACAGTGGAAAATGAACATATTTAGCTTTTTAAGTGCCTGGCTCCCACATGAGTATGTTGGTCAAGAAGAGATGATGGTGAGACTCCTTTTTATTGGAATACTGATACTTAGATAAAACAGATCTGCCAAAAGTCTCTGCAGAGTCTGAATTCAAAGTAAAATGAAAGAAAGTCAATATACTTGTTATCCAACTACTGTACAACATGAAACATTAATAACCATTGAAATGTTGACACTAAACACTTTGTTGTTATTTTTTTGTCCTTAAAATAGCCATGACTTACTTTGTTCACTTTATTCTATCTGTTCAGTAATAACAATAGATTCTACAGGCATAACATGTATTTATGAGAAAGTAGAATAAGTCAAAATACAGTGATCTCCAAGCAATTACAAATAAATATGGAAGAAAATGAATGACACATCAAAACATTAGTTTCAAAGACACTCCTAGGTGGCTCATTTCAGAATACATGTCACAGGAGTTGTACAATAAGGCCTTTGAACCTTTCTATTCAAGTAAAATTTAAAGAATCTTTATAAGGTGGAAAAACTCCACTAAAATAAATAAAATGACTGTTGAAGGACAGCTAAAAACCCAAAGTCAATGTATTCCAAATATGTATGATAGAAGAGTGAATAATAGTAGAAATAGTCTGGCTCCAGCTTTTTCAAGAGAATATGTTGTGAAGAGAAAAAAAATGCATATCAAAATTTGACATTGTTTTGACTTAAAAACCCCAACATTTAAAGTAGCAGAGTATGACTTTTTCTTGACTTAATTCTTGAAACAATGCAAGTAGCACATTGGTAAAATTTATAGTTGTAGTCAGAGATTTGGTGGGAAATAAAATTCCAGAAGCAAAATTTAAAAGATAAACTAACGTGACACAAACCATAGTGGAGTCCAACAGATAAATTGTTGCAGCACAAACAAACTAGTAGGCTACAACAAGCCTTTTACCCTCAGTCAGATTTTACTGTCTATGCTTTACCTCCTTCCTCCAGAGGCGAGGCGAGGCGAGGCGAGGCGAGGCGAGGCGAGGCGAGGCGAGGCGAGGCGAGGCGAGGCGAGGCGAGGCGAGGCGAGGCGAGGCGAGGCGAGGCGAGGCGAGGCGAGGCGAGGCGAGGCGAGGCGAGGCGAGGCGAGGCGAGGCGAGGCGAGGCGAGGCGAGGCGAGGCGAGGCGAGGCGAGGCGAGGCGAGGCGAGGCGAGGCGAGGCGAGGCGAGGCGAGGCGAGGCGAGGCGAGGCGAGGCGAGGCGAGGCGAGGCGAGGCGAGGCGAGGCGAGGCGAGGCGAGGCGAGGCGAGGCGAGGCGAGGCGAGGCGAGGCGAGGCGAGGCGAGGCGAGGCGAGGCGAGGCGAGGCGAGGCGAGGCGAGGCGAGGCGAGGCGAGGCGAGGCGGCACTACTCCTACTCCTACTCCATTCAACCCCCTCTCCCACAATCCTCGGGGCTATTTAACCACTTAGCAAGAACAAGCTACAGCTGCACATCATCCATGTCAATCAACCCACTGCCTCTGAGGCAAGGCCACAGCTGCATGTTATCAATGCTAATCAACCCACTGCCTTCATTCCTCTACAATGAATAGATGATTTTTTTTGTATTGTCTGCAATAATGTATGTAGAAATAACCTATGAAAGTAATTGTAGTAGCTGAGAAGAAGCCTCTGTTGTGATTACAATAAGCAGCTATGGGCTGAACTTGACCTAAATTTGTAGTTCTCTGCTAAGTTATCTTGGTCAAAGAAGATAAAATGTTTAAGTGATATTTAGGAGTATAACACTCATTTTTTAAACACTGAATTTACACTACTTAAATGCCTGAAATGCAACCAGACATCTAGTTTACCAATGTTAGCTTCCACTTCTGAAATCTTTATCCTCATAGAAAGGAATAGAAATGAATTGTGCTGTACAGAACCACCACCCCTACTTTCCCACACAAATGTATAATCTCCCAGTTACTGCAAGTTTAAGTTTCACTGACTTTCAAAGTAATCTGAAGGCACATAGGTCACTTGAAAATCTGTGACTTCAGCTTTATAGCACTGAGTTGCTTTTCAGATGTTTGTATTCAGATTTTCCTTGTATGGTGACAGAACAGATTTTTGTTACAATAGCTTAATGAGGTACGGAGTAGTTAGAAATCTATTTAACTTCAGGAGTGGATCCAGCTTGAAATAATCTTTCCATCGACATTTACCTCTACTGCTATGATAAAGTGTTCAAAATAGAAATTATATACTGAAATAGAGTATTACAACAGACTTCAATATTTCCTTTTCTCATTCCACATAATATTGGAATTTTTCTCCCCATCACAATCAAAATTGGAACCTTTTCTACAAAAAAACTGGTCTTAAACTGTCAATTTTCATCATATTTTAACATTTTTTAATTATTTATGTCATTATACTTTGTGAAATGGAGTTTGTAATTATTCCTTGTAAAACAGTAAGAAAACTAAAGTGCAAGCTCTCTTAGCATCTCAGGGTTTTTTCATTATTTATTAAATAATTTCAATTGTCCTTATGGAAAAAGCAAAATCTTATTTAAAAAATATTTTTTGTTGATCTTTTTAGTTACATGTTTACAATAGGAATTTTTATTGAAAAGATGTAAGAGTTCTATTTAGGGACATCCCTTTTTCCTAATTAAAATGCCATGTGAGGATTGTAATGTTTTTGTCAGTGTAGATGTTTCTGTAATAGCCTTATTACACTCATGGAACTTGGTAAACTCATTTTAGTGGCTGAAGTTAACTTAAACATTTGCCATTATTTGTGCACATTTTGTTAAGAACTCAATAATTGAGCTCATAAATAACATCAAAAAGGGTAAATTTGTTTTAAACTTTCAGGCATACTGGAAAGGATTAGGTCTGTCATGTACAGCTGTGGGCCATGTTTTTACTGTCATGCCCATGTAAATCAGGATTAACTTTGCTTGATGACTGGAAT
Source organism: Falco biarmicus (assembly GCF_023638135.1). NCBI lineage: Eukaryota > Metazoa > Chordata > Aves > Falconiformes > Falconidae > Falco > Falco biarmicus. The sequence continues at coordinate 65,074,582 of NC_079290.1, forward strand.
GTGCTTTCCAGAACAACAATGAAGAAAAACAGTAAGGAAATATTCATGAAGGTATAATTTGCTTTGTTCTTGTTTCAGATAGGATAGACAGTATTCCAGGCACACATAAAAGTCCATACATATGTATAACCAATATTAATATCAAGGCTATTTAGAACATATTAATATAAGTCAATGAGTTAAAGTGTGAAGAAAACTAAACACCAAATAAACTTCTGTAGAAAAAATCTTGACAGTTTAAGTGATTTCAAGAATACTAGGACTGAATGATTAATTACTTTATCTGTTAAAATAAATTTTAAGTCAAAGGAATAGTGGAGCGATCTTCATGTCTCAAATAAGGGAGCATAAACCAAACACTTCTCTGAAAAAGAACATGGGAATATGAAGTTGGGGAAAGATTCTCATTCCTTAACAACTGACATAATTCAGTCTTTCCTGAAATGAAGGCTGCTCTTTCCATCTGCCCTTTCCCTGTTAAATTCTCAAGAAAAGGCGAATGCCCCTTGCGTGTCTCTTAGGTGAACCTGTACAAAGTTGCAATGGCATCTTCAAGTTCAGAGAGATGCGATTTGCATCCCCCTCTGCCAGCACGTGCAGGCCTGTTCTTTCATGTGACTCTTTTCTGTACAAACTCTAATCAGGACTTTTAGTACATGTGAAGTCCTTTGCAACACATAAGTACAAACCAGTTGGTGACAGCAGACTGTTTTTGATTCAAGCCAATACACTGACAAGTTACTAAAAAGACATATCCTTGATTGCCTAGATTCACTGCTAAAGTTCATTGATTTATCAGGTTGAACTCTTAACAGATAGCATCTTCAGGGAAAAGGCTAACAAAACAGAAGTACTTTCTAATAATTTGAATGTGTAGTGTGTGGTGCAATATCTGTTTAATATCAACTAGGTGAAAAGATAATAAAAAATGTAAGTTTTCAGACTGACAATGTCAAAGACATTTTCTTTGAGAGGAACTCTAGGGACCACTGTTATATTCTTTTAATTTTTATTTTACGTACTAGACCTGCAACAGTTTGTTAGCAGTATACAGTTTATATGCTCTTACTAATAATATGAGACATTTTGTTCTGCATAAAATCAAAAATTCTTGATAACAAACAAAATTTTACATAATGTTGCTTTTTTTCTTGAAGCCCTAATATTAAAACATACTTCAGATGATTACACTTTAAATTATAATAAAGTGTAGTAAATTGTAAAAGAGTGTATTGTATTAAATAATTGCTTTCTCCTAGATTGTGTTTAAAGTTTTAACAGTAGTTCAAATAAAACTAGAAACTTATCAGAATGTCTCCGACCACTTCACTGGGTTCTCCAAATGCTGCTCTGTTTTGAAGACAATATTTTTCAAGTCACAGATACTGTTATCACTACTAAGTGTGAATATTCCAGCATTCAAGTACATGGATATTAAAAAGTATATGACTTTTTCTATATTCTGTAAAATGAAATATGATAATGCAGTGCTAGTGATAAGAAATCATACTGTGTGACATTCAAGAAGAGGAGTCCACTTTAAAAAATACAAAATAACTATTTTATTTCTTCTTTGTTATCTAATTGTGCCTCGTTCATTCGTGTGTTGGATGAGATTAACATGCTGGATCACATATGCAGTTAAAAAAACCCTTATTGACAGCCTGCATCAGTATATCAGTAAAAGGTTCAGAAATGCCATTCTAGCCATTTTATGGAACAAGATTTTCTCAACACTGCAGGCTGTAGGCAGACGACCAGGTCACTGGCCTGTGGTTATGCTATCAGAATGGGATATGAAAACCTCTGGACTTGTCATGAGGAATTGCTGAACCTAACAGCCAACAGTGTGAGCATTGGCCAATAGGTAGGGATAGTACCCAACAAATGGTGGCATCTCACAGGTGGCTATAGGAGCAAAGCCTCACAGGTAATTAGAGAGGATCACTGGTTACTCACCACTAATACCATATAAGGGCAAGATTACCTTGGTAAAAGAATAAAAAATGGCAAAAGTATAAAAAATGGCAAATTTGGGTATAAGTGTGGCAGAATGAGGACTGACAGAGAAAAAATGATTAGGGCCAAGTTGTTTACCCGGGAAAAGGCTGGGGCAGAGAAAGGGAGGTACAAGAGTGGCAAAAAACAGGGTCAAGTGGCAGGAAAAGGGACAGTAAAGTGTGGAAATCCTCTGAGTGGGACAACACAAGGGTTCCTATCAAGCAGCCTTGTGCTTGTTCAGTGCTGCTGGAGCAGGGCAATAATTCAGACCTGTTGCTCTGGCTAGACAATAAAAGTTGATGTGCTTCTGTGGTCTGGAGGGCTGGAGTGGATGCAGGGTGGGGTGGAAGCTGTCCCTGTGTAAGGGAACACTGGAGGGATAGATTGAGTATCCCAGTACCGCCAAGTTGGTGCTCATTGCAGGTCTGAGAGCATTCATAACACACAATATATTGGTGTCTGGGTATGACAGCAAAACGTTGCTAAACTCTGAAGCATGGAGTTTTCAGATCCCTTTCAGAAATTAATTCAGATAGTTCCTATGTTCTTGAGAGAGATGTTGATAAGTAATTTTCTAAAGCTTCTTTTATGTTAATTTAATTATGGCAAGGATTAGATAGATAACTTTGGAATAAAACATCCATCAGATTTCTTTACAGAGTATCAATGAATTAAGAGTGGGTGATATTTTCACTTGGTTTGGACAAGTATCATCAATACAGCAAAAATTCTTTACTAGGGAAATAATACTGGCTTGGGTGAAAAGGAAATAATGTGAGATAGACACAAGTTGTCTCATAATTATTTTTTTTTATTCAAACTAAATACTTATAAGTGAAATAAACTATCAAGACGGCTGGACTGGAATGTTGGGGCTTGTTTGGTTTTTTTTTTTGGTTTTTTTTTTTCAACAAAAGGTGTAAAAGTTTATCTGGAACATGTATCTCTTACAGTAAAATACTTCAGACCTGAAAGGTAAATAAGTGTCTCAGAAAATACATTAAGTCTAAAAAGCACTTGAACATAAAATAAAAAAAACCCAAACAAACAAAGAGGACTGAGAAAGAAAGCTGGTATTAGTGGTCAGTAACTGTTCCCAAAGGGTAGTCTGGATTCAGTGTTGCATAGGATTTAAAACCAAATAGGAACTGTTTCTTCAATCATATACATTGAATAAAAATTAATAAAAACATGAAAGGAAAAAGGCAATTTTTTTGAAGGGAAAGTATTAGATACAATCTAGGCATTTATCAAAACAATTATATCTATATTTTTCCTTAGTATTTTTTGAATAACAGTGATGCTTACATTGGTCCTTTAGAAAAAAAATAAATATTAATGCACAGAAATGGAGGCTCATACTAGAAAAGAAGTTGCAAAGGAGTGAGATGTGTTCATAGTAAAAGAACTAGACAATTAAAAGCACAAAGTTGTCAATAATTGATCTATGAAAGCATGAGTCATGGCAATTTTTAACAGTAGGATATAATTATATCATTAGGAGAAAGGAAATGTAGTATTCCTTTCTAGAAAAGAAAGAATGGCTTTCAGCAAAGTCAGGATTTGAGAACTTCTATTGAAAAATTCTGCAAATAAAGAGGAAAACTAAGTGGAACAATCTACTAAGAAAGTAATGGGATAAAAAAAATCTATTTTTTTAAAGATCTGCCATGAAAAAAAACAAACTAATAAAGCACTACAGAAAATATAATAAATCTTTATATTTTAGGTAATTTGATACGATGTCGTATTGAAAAATTTTATTTGTCATAAAGATTGAAGTTAGTACATGAAGACTGAAGTTAGTACAAGCATTATAAACTTTAAAAAAATTGGTTAAAGATGGAATGACAACAGCCATACTTAAAAGAAGAATATTGAACTGCAAACAGGATAATTGTGAAAATTGTAAGGAACATCTTGGGACTGATTGCATTTAACAGTTCCTTAACAACCTTGGTAAAACAAGTTGGAATGTGGTTAAGAATTCAGATAAAATTTTTTAAGATACAATCAATAGAGAGGGTGAGCAGTATTTTATACTGAACACTTGGATAACCTTGAAGACAGTATAATGAAAATAAAATAATTATCAATACAACATGTGAAAGTTGCACAGTAGTAGGACTCGGTAGTCGTTTTTCGCAGCACAAATAGTGGTGAGCCAAAGTCTTGCCTAGTTTCTGAAGCAGAGCAGGTTTCACCTACAGCTTTGTAGGACTGACCTATGTGATCTAGGAGATGAGCCTATTGCCATGTTAAGCTCTTGGACTCAAGTATTTTTACTCCAGTGAATACTGTTGTTTAATTATAAGCAATCCTTTCACTGGTTTTAAATTTCCTGCCTTATAATTAAATTCAGTGTTGTCCTCTTCCTGACACAGAAGAACTCTTTCCTATTTCCTGTCTTGTTTACCTGATTTCTAAAGCAAACAATCCCAATCTTTCCATACCAATGCTTTTTCAACTTTATCGTTTTCATCATCTTTCTTAATTCCTCAATATCTGGGTTATCCTCCGACTTTGATACTACTATCAAGCAAATGATAAAATCTGAATCACCTTGCATTAGCTCACGTTTACATTCATTTCCATAGTGTTCCACCAAACTTTTATTTCTCTACATGATGGAAAGTCTAAGTATTACAAATAAAGCAAACCAAACAAAACAAAACCCCCAAACCAAAACATGTAAAACTTTTTATTTGACAGAGTTGCTACATTGTGACAAGATTTAGCTGAGTAAAAAGAGAAATTGAGAAGGAATTTTATTGTGTTCATTTTTTTTCCTGTCAACTCAATATAATTATTCTGAATAAAGTGTCAGGTAGTCTTGTACCTAATCATAACATAAACCAAATCAATCTAAAAGTAATGAAATAAATAAATAAAATGCACAAATTGGGTCAAATTTATTGTCACTAAAGGAAGTAATCATGCATTTCTTGGGGATTTGTTTCTAATCTAGACATCTGCTACAAAAAGATTTTTAAAACCATTTGGGGGGGCAGGGAGGTATGTGTGTCTATGTATGTTTCAGAACCTGATTTTCTCCCTTCCTTCATGTTCATTCATTTAAATTACTGCAGTGGATACAACAGTGACAGCACATGATCAAAACTCTACACTCTCATCATCACAGCTTGTCAACAGTTATATATAAGTGAAAAACCTGTTCTTCCCATTTTTTTCTGCAGTGGCAGGTATGAAGATGCCATGGTTTAACCCCAGCCAGCAACTAAGAACCACACAGCCACTTGCTCACTTTCTGCGCTCCCCTGATGGGATGGGGAGGAGAATTGGGAAACAGGTAACACTTGTGGGATGAGATAAGAACAATTTAATTATTGAAATAAAATTAAATATAATAATAATAACAACGAAACAATTGTAATGAAAAGGAGAGAAGAGAGGGGGAGAGAGGAATAAAATCCAAAAAGGAAAAAAAAAAAAAAAAAAAAAAGTGATGCACAGTACAACTTTTCACCACCCAGTGACTGATGCCCAACCAGTCCCCAAGCAGTGATAGCAAAACCCTGGACAACTGCCCCCAGTTTATATAACAGGCATGATGTTCTATGATATGGAATAACCCTTCGGCTAGTCCATGTTAGCTTCCCTGGCTGTGTCTGCTACCAATTTCTTGTGCCCCTCCAGCCCTCTTGCTGGAAGGGCCTGAGAAATAGAAAAGTCCTTGACTTAGTATAAACATTACCCAGGAACAACCAAAACATCAGTGTGTTATCAACATTATTTTCATACTAAATCCAAAACACAGCACTGGACCAGTTGCTGGAAAGAAAATTAACTCTATCCCAGCCAAAACAAGGACCAGAAGACCAGTCATACTTTTATTCTCTCCTGACAATCAATGTAAGCCAAGCCACAACGGAACATTTTAAAGTATTGATGTTTTCTTCATAACCACGATGAAATTCCATAACCTCTGTTGAAAGAGAAGTTACCACAGTTTTGTCTTTCTAGGACATACCTATTCCATGTTATTATAATTCACCCCAACGTGATGAGTTGACCTGGGCTGGCTGCCTGACACACATCCAGCTGCTCTCTCACTCACCCTTCTCAGTAGGACAGTAGGACAAAGTAAAGAGATAAAGACATGGAGATCACTTACCAATTACTGTTAAAACAGACTCTACTTGGCAAAAATTAATTTAATTTATTGCTGATTAAAATGTATTCATAAGGTGAGAAACAAGGACAAAAATCAAAATAGATTCCCCATCACCAATCTTCTTCACATGCTCAACTTCACCCCTTCATTCCTGGCTCCTTCTCTGACACCCCCTGCCCCCACTGGAGGGTGGGGAATGAAGAGCTGTGGTCAGTTCATAACAGCTCCTCTTTGCTACTCTTCCTCCTCTCACTTTTCCAGCATGGCTTCTCTGCAAAGACTGCAGTCTCAGGATAAATCCATTCCCGTATGGTCTCTCCAGGGGCTGCAGGGCAACCTCTTCTCCAGCAGAACACCTGGATACACCTGCAGCACCTCCTCCTCATCTTTCTTCTCTCATCTAGGTGTCTGAAGGGCTGTTTCCTTTCACATTTTTTCCTCACTCCTTTCACTGCTTCTTGGTAGTTTTTACCCTGTCTTAAATATTTTTTTCCCAGAGGCAGCAGCACAGTGGCTGCGCAGCCCAGCTGGGTCCTGTGCTGGGCACGCTGGAGCCAGCTGGAACCGGCTGTGCCCAGCCCAGGGCTGCCCCGGCCTCTCCTCAGAGGCTGCCCCGCAGCCCCCGCCTCCAGCACCGGGGCACCTGCAGCCCATACACTTGAAATTGCACTTTTAAAAATGAAAGTTCGCTTGATAAAATAGTTGTTTAGGTTTAGAATATTAAGGAAGCTGTGGCTCCCTTAATCTTAATAAGAATAGATTACATTTCAGTTCTTTACTATAACCAATGGATTGTTTGGGTCTGCAGCGGGTCTGCAGATAAGTAAGTTGACTTCAAAGACTTAGCCGTGTACCTTTAAGACAGCTACAAATTGTCGGGTATGTAAACAGGATGTGAAGAATCGGAACTTAGAACAGCAGCATATGGGCACCTACAGCAACAGCAAATAGCAAGCAAGAAGAAGAACATAAAAACCTATCAGGGTCTGACACCTGCACTGTCTAAGATATATAAATAGTTTGTATAAACAATAAAGGCCATTTTGTCCGAACCCAGCCATGCAGACATAGTGTTTCTTTTCAGTCCGCCTCAACTTGCGTCACCACAATGGATTACAGTTAAAGATTTCTAAGGAGTTAGAGAATTTCTAGGGAGTTCTTTAATGTTCTGTGACAAATCTTTGCATTTCAGACATCTGTCTTCACTTTTATGACAGTTTTTGAAATACACATGTCTTAATTTTTCATGTTTCCTTAAATACAGTTCAATGTTGAGAATGAATGTGAACACATAAGGTCAATGATGAAAAATTATTGCACACAGTGACACCTCTGCAACAGTTTTGTTAGAGAAGAAAAAAAAAAAAACAAAAAAATGATGAAAGTTAGAGGCCTGGTAAGTAGCAGGGTACATTATACACAGAGTCACGTGTACAAACATACACAGAGATATGTGTGTGCCAGTTTTTCACAGCTTTCCATGATGGTGACTGCTAAGCATGCACAGATGGTGACTAACATCAGTCAGTCCTCCCTTAGGAGCAGTAGTTGAACTGAAACCCAAACATCAGTTCAGACCTTGTCTAGTTTAATGACAGAATACTACTTTGTAATTGGGTGTTACAGAAGGAAGGAGCATTTAGGTCCTAGAGAATAGCTGTCTAAAGGCTGAGTAAGCATGGTCAAAAGTGACATTAATCGACACTCTGCCTAGTATTCCTAGTAGAAAGACAAGGACCGAACAGATGCTGTACAGATGCTGAATTCTTTTTGTCACTAACAGAGGTTTGAGCTGCACTGTTAACATACTGTGAAAATCCTGTACTTCAGTAATTCAACAACAACCAAAAAATTTATCTGTGTGATATCTTCAGCTTCCTATACACCGTCAATTGCATCATAACAGCTTTATAATCCTTTCTTGAATCTGGTAGTTTTGCCAGACACTGTAATTCCAGATCTGTGTATCTTGCCTTGATTATACATATCAACAGATACACATACACAGTAATGATACTAGTGTTATCCAGTTTCTCCTGTATCTGTACCTGTGCCCATCCCCCAGACATCATACAGTAGCGCTGATCTTGATAGTAATTCTTAGAGGGCACCTGTTTACACCAATAACATTTGAAATCCCTAGTGTTGTAGGTAAGTGCTTAGAGATTCCCAATATAAATCTCACACAACTTGTCCCCTGCATACAAAAGAAATTGTAACAATTTAGTTAAATCAGTTCTTAAATTGATTTAAACTAGTGAAATCCCTTGTGTAGATGCTCTTAAATTGGCTTAATGGTGGCTAATATCGATGTATCTTATTCATTTTGATCTACACTTTAATTCTATTAAATTGGCTCAAATTCTTTGTAGACACTGGAACCTCAAGTCTAGCAGTACAAATTGAATTTCATGCTGCAAGGTCAATGGACCTCAGTGAAGTTAGGACCTATAATGACACAGCAATTTTAGAAATCATTTCTAAGGACCCACAAATCAACAACTGCAAAAAAGTAAACAGAAGTTTTCAATAAATACTAATATTAAAATAAATACTATTACTAATAGAAATTATTCTGAAGATTTTATGTAGGGGATATATATTGTTTAAATTCTGAGCAAAAAAAAAAGGTTGGTGATATATAGAGTAACAAATTCTGAGAAGATTATGGCAAAAATGAAATATATTCCATGCATTTTTGCTGTCTTTCTTTCATTTCCAGCTTAAATTTGCCTGCTGACTATTGCTGGGCCTGTCAGGTTTGGCACAATAGTGAGAATGAAGACATGTATGACCATCTGTCAGAAATAATTTCAGTTCATCACAATTTCTAGTCTCCATTATGTGCAAGACAAATGTACCTGTGCCTGTCTTGGGTGCAGAGTCAGGAAAATTACAAGTGACAGAAAGGAAAAATAAAAATAAAATTTGCAAATTCCCTTTCTCAGAGCCAGTAATTTTTTTTTCATCAACACATAGAAATCAATAGCCTTTCTACCATTTACTGTTCATCCCCACTTTGAGATGATTGAAAATTGTTATTACATTCAGTCAAATCTGTGAACACACAGAGTCTGCTTTCAAGACTTCAATAATCCAGGCTGGCACTAAAATAGGAAGAAATACTTTGAAAGAGATAGGTGATAAGAAATTATGTGGAAATAATAGACAAATAGCCTGAAATCTGTCTATTATTTCAAATATTGAAGCTCCTTCCCATTATCAATCTCAGTTTGGCAAAATTTGCTAGTTACTCCTCGGTTAACACTGATAAATTTGCAGCCTTACAAATGCTGCTTCTTTCTCTGATACTGGCTTCAGTGTGTTACTGCTAGGTTTGGATCAAGACAGAAGGCACAAACCCTCTCTGCCTGGCACAGGCTCCTTTGCTTACAGTCCCAAAAGCTTTGTTTGATTCTGCTGTGTCAATGGAACTTAAAATATAAAAAATGATTTTTCTACTGGTTACTCTGAAAAGCTCATATAAATCAAGGTGCCTTTTGAATGCATAGAGATATGGTCCCAAAGAATAGCAGTTGCTATGGGAGCAGAGCATGGTGCTTTATGCAGACATGGAGAAAGAGGAATGGAGGAGGAGTGTGTGCATAGTGTGCAAATGTACAGATTGGCCTGGATGCTCACTGGTTCTAAGCACAATGATAATTCCCTTAAAAATACTGTGGTAAATCATATTTATACATCAGAGGATACAAAAGATTCTATTTAATGTATATTATTTTTTTTTACTTTTTTTTTTTTTTTTAGTTTACTTACTTATAAGAAGATTTATGGTTACTGGAAGGCTCATTAACATTGATTTTCATAGCCCTCACTTGGAATTACTATGTGTCCTTGATACAGGAAATTGTCCAGAGTTGATATAAAATGTTAGCTGGAATGATTCCATATATATTTAACAGATCTTTATTATCTTGTGGGGGAGCCAGACAAAAGATCCAGCTTTCCTGAAGGATTGCAACAACATTATTAAAAAATAATGCAGGCATATTTTAATGCAGTAATGAGAGCGCCAACTTTGTTTAAAGTTCTAAGGTCAAAAAAGGGCATTTGCAGACCAAGGAGTCAGACATCCCAAGGAAGAACAAATAGCATTGTATTTCCTTCAGTCAAACTTAAAAGTTCTATAATTACTATCATGACTAGCGAGGCAGCCTGCAGTGTGTATATGTATATTTCCAGTGTAGCTGAGGCAGAGAGAAGTTTCTTTGACTGGAAAGACTCATTATTATTTTTTTAATAGACTCAGAAAAGTTTTGGAGATTTACTTATTTGAAGGTTGTCTAAACAGTTTCGAAATGTATTAGCTCAGTGGGGCAGAAGGTTATCAGCTGGTTTAATTTGTGTTCATTTATTTCAATCTTTTTATCTCCATGAAGCAATCTTCAATAGTGGTCATTTCACTCATCCAAATTAATCAGGTATAGTAACCTGGCACCACAGTTAATTGGCCTTGTTATATATTTTTCCTTTCCATATTCCTATTTATAACCTCCAGTAAAATTATTCCACTTGGATCCTATTAAGCTGCCCTTAGAGCCTGCCAATTCATGAAAAACTCAACCATTCCCTCTTCAGTCCTCCTACTTGTTTACACCAATATGTTTGCATGTCAGATTTTTTTTTTCTCCACAACATGAATACAGCTGTTGCATAATTTTCTCTGAACTTCTAACTTTATACAAATTTGCTTTTAGATGAAGTTTCTTCACCAACTGTACTGCTAGTATGTTATTCCTGCCCCAGCATAATAACATGCTGACATTGTCTGGACAGCCTTGATTCCATAAAGAATGCTTCTCAAGGGACGTAAAACACTTGTATGAAAAGCATGGACAGATAACTGCAGGCAAATGACATAAGATACTATTACTTAGCAGATGTAAGCTTTGGCTGGGGCTACTTACTGCATGTCAGGAGACTGACAGTTCATGCACAACCAGTTAGCAAGGATGGTGTAACTCATTAATCCACTAGCAACGCCACTGCTTTTGATACTGCCTCCTTAGCCTCAGAGTGCATGATTTATACACAAGTCAGTGTTAAGTAGGTAACACATTAGTATAAATTTATTAATTAATATACACATTCATGAGCTTCCTGAAAACTTGTGTGCTTAATTGGAAGACAGTCAAAAGAATCCTTTCATTTTACATTTAGCTACTTAATGTGAAGGCATTCAGACTATGTAGAAATATTTCATTCTACAATTTCTTTGTAATACATATCTATTTTAAACCTTGCATTTTTAAAAAATTACTTGATCCTGAAATTAATACTGCCAGAATAATAAATAGGAAATTTGACAACGTAGTGTCATTTACTTTCACCTTCTATCAATATTCTTGAAATAGTGACAAAAAATATAACATCTATTGTTAAGATTTTTTCTGACTCTCTTGTCACTTACTGACAGGTTAAAGTGACATTTTTAGGCAAAGCAGTCACTTTGAGCCTGACAGAATTTGCTGGTTTAGTGAGTAGTGATTCAGTATTGATAGTGATTGGGGAAATAACAGTGGTGATATCTTGACAAAATTTGAGATTATATTAGACCGAGAATTAACTAGCTGACAAACTAGCAAAGTGAGTAAGTTATTTCCATTTACAGAAGCTTGTAGTCTTCAACAAGGAGACTGCAGTAATCTATATTGTAGTCAGACCTGGCTAACAGCTGTGCAAAAGGAAACATGCACAATTTATTTTTTTTTTTCTTTTACTAAAAATCCAGACACTGCAAGTAGTGCTGGTGATTAGAGATAAAATGTTTCTCTCCTCCCTCAGCAGATCTCTAGCAGATGATGCACTTTCTCAGACAGAAACTTTCTTTAGCTCAGGGAGTACTTTCACACACAAATTAAACTGGAATGAGCCAATTCTACCACCAAAAAAATGTTATCAGCCTTGACTATCCTAATGTTTGTCACACCTTCCTTCGTTGTAACACAATGAGCTCCATAGCCACACAGTGAACCAGAGGAAAGAAATATTTGAACTTAAAATTATTCTCCCTCCCCCTCCCCGGACTGAATGACAAAAAAGTACATGGATATGTAAATACATGTATGCTAATTTGTACAAATCCTCAAATCAAGTCTAACAAAGTCTTGACAGAGATAGTCATCCATTACATTTTTAAGGTCTAAGTGTAATATTTAATAAAAAAACAAGAGAAGGTAAGACAAAGTATAAAACACTGGCATCAAGGCTGGAGAATATAAATGAATATTTTAAAAGAGTAGCACAATTTTATTTTATACATTTGCATTTATTTATATTGAGTATATAATTTAAATTACATTGGTATTTAATAACTTATCTTTCAATTTATGATTCAAATGTTTTTTTAAATATGATTCTAAAAATGGTTGGGCAGAAAAAAACTTTAATTTTTGGTTCTGAAGAACTGTTTTTAAATTCCTTTTTCAGTCTTCTGACCTTTACAGAGAAACCAGTCTTTTAACTCCCATGTTTATGATGCAGGAAAACAAATGATTTTTGAGCATAAGCAAGATCTAAGATTTTCAGATTTAGTTACTGAAATTTTCCCAAATATAATGTCCAAATTCTTGGGCACAGTAAGAAATAGACCATCCAGCTGGATTAGTGAAAAAATAGGTTCCCTGTGGTATCTAGCATCTCCAGTCAAAGGCACAATTTTACTATTTATTGTGTAAATAAATTGTGAAAGTTTGAAATATATAAAGAAATTGTAAAGAAATACTAAAATAGATTATAGAAAGAAATATTAAATTAAAGCCTGATGACTCTGTTACAAGTAGTTTACTATGGAGTGACACTCCCCTTTGAAATTCTGATTTTTAAAATGCAGGAGAGAGATTCTATCAGTACACTATCAGCAACTGAAACTGGTATGTAGGCTAGTCCGGTGTCTTAACAGAATAATTAAAATTCAAATCTACTAGTAAGGTCCAATTATTATCTAGACTGTAGTATAGCAACTCGAATGTAAAATGAGAATCTCTGCCCCACTGTATTTTATAGACATTTGAAAAACTTTAGAGACATTTTTTTGCAGTTCCCAAATTTAATTCAATGGAAGTTTAGTGATGCAAACAATGTAAAACTGGATTAAATCATTTCAGTATTTTAGCAAGGATTTTTAATGTTCTCTTGCTATATCATTAAGCATAATAATGTACATTATGCATAAAGAACAGGTAAACAAATTAGACTTTAGATTAAAGTATTGGTCATAATAAAGGTTACATTTTTGTAGATGAAGCCTCAATACATTTAAACTAGAAAGACTGTTACTGGGTTATGTCATTATTAAATCAAGTAAATGACTAACACTGGAGTAAGGTTATAAAGGCTATTTAAGAGCTTTTATAAAATAACTGCCTGGGTGTGCTTAATTTCAAAAGTGTCCTAATATAATACCCACTGGGAATGCAACTAAGTCAAGTTGTCTCTTTTTTATTTTTTAAACTAAAAATCAAACATGTTCCTTTTTCTGAAAGTGATACCATCGTAAAATCAGTATGATTACTACTGTTAGGCAGTTTATAATGTCTGCCATGGTTTAAGCCCAGCTGAATGCTCTGCACCACAAAGCCGCTCATTCACTCCCTCCAATGGAATGAAGAAGAGAATCACAAAAGGGAAAGTGAGAAAAGTCGTGGGTTGAAACAAAGACAGTTTAATAGGTAAAGCAAAAGCTGTGCACACAAGAAAGCTAAGCAAGGAATTCATTCACTGCTTCGGATGGGCAGGCAGGTGTTTAGTCACCCCCAGGGAAGCAGGGCTCCAATCACTTGTAACGGTTACTTGAGAAGACAAACGCCATCATTCCAAACATCCCTCCCCCTTCCTTCTTCTTCCCCCAGCCTTTAGAGCTGACCATGCCATCATATGGTGCGGAATATCCCTTTGGTCAGTTGGGGCCAGCTGTCCCAGCTGTGTCCCCTCCCAGCTTCTTGTGCCCCCCCAGCCTGCTCGCTGGTGGGGTGGGGTGAGAAACAGAAAAGGCCTTGGTTCTAGGTAAGCACTGCTCAGCAACAACAAAACCAACCCTGGATTATCAACATTGTTCCCAGCACAATTTCAAAACACAGTCTCATACTAGCTACTATGGAGAAAATTAACTCTATCCTAGTGGAAACCAGCACAATGTCAAGAAGTCAGTGATGTGTAAATCCATGCACTGGGTCTGGCTGAGCCCCATAGCAGCCTTCATAGTGTTGTGCATGTATTTGTAATAAGAAAGATGGTGATAACACACCAGTATTTTGTCTGCTGCTGAGCAGTGCTCGCACAGCAATAGGGTGCCTTTCCAACCTTCTCCCCTCTCCCAGTGGGCTGGGTGTGGGAAAGGCCTTGGTGTTGCAGAAGGGTTAAGTTTTAATCTTAAGAACGTAAAAGTAGTCATGCATCCAAGGTTCAAACAGTTAGTGGTAAGGTATTCTGTTCTTTTGAAACTAATCTTTGTATACTTGTAAGCAATAAATTCAGGTTCTAACAAAGGGGTAGCCCTGGAGGGTGAAGGAGAACTGACCCAAGGCCGGTGATTTCAGGGCAAGAAAGAGTAATAGACCAAGATGACCTGGTTTAAGACCATGTATGAGGACTACAAAGGAGAACTCTAGCCAGCTGAACAGAGGAGTGGGCGAATTTGCAGACCCTCAAGACCACTGAAGATCCCTGCTCTAGATAATTGGGCACATGTGGGTGTGGAGAGGCAAATATTACAATTAGGCTTGGGTAATCTCATGAATATGTACATCTTTTCCAGGAAATTTGTTAACTATATATACAAGTACTGCATAAAAAGTGCTACCTGAGGGAAGGAAACTATGCACGTTAGGTAGACCGATCCCCCATGCATCCAGCACTGCAGTAAAGAATGCTTGCTTCTTAGTGCTATATTGGTGTTAAGGAGTTTCATATTCCAAATTTTGGTGACATTGGGAGGGGACATAGCCAGGACAGCTGACTCAAAGGCATTATGTTTTGTTTACTGATGGATCATGTGGTAGGAAACCATTGGAAGGGGAAAGTTGCTGTCTGAAGTCCCACATGACAAGTCATTGACGCCACTGAAGAAGAAAGGAAGTCAAGTAACTTTGCAAAAGTGAAAGCCATCCAACTAGCCCTAGACACTGCTGAACGAGAAAAGTAGCCAGTATTTTCTCTCTGTAGTGACTCCTGAATGGTGACTAATGCCATATCAGGGTGGCTACAACAGTGGAAGAAGACCAGTTGGCAGCACAGGGGCAAACCCATCTGGGCTGCTGCATTGTGGCAGGGTATTGCTGCCCAGATAAAAAAACATGGCTCTAAAGATATGTCATGCAGATGCTCATATGCCCAAAAGCCATACCACTGAAGAATATTGACACAATGAACAGGCAGACAAGGTTGCCAAAACTGAAGTAGCTCAGGTGGACCTGGACTAGGAGCATAAGGGTGAGCTATTTGTAGCTTGATGGGCCCATGAACCATCAGGACATCTAGGAAGAGATGCAACATACAGATGGGCTCATGATCAGAGGGGTGGACTTGACTACGGACACCGTCACACAGGTCACTCATGAACGTGAAACATACACTGCGATCAATTGAGCCACACGAGTAAAATCTCCCTGGACTACAGGGTGGTGGCTGGGTTTTTGTTACGGTGAGGTCTGGCAAATTGACTATATTGTACCACTGCCACAAACACACCGAGGCAAGCGCTATACACTCACCATGGTGGAAGCAACTACTGGGTGGCTAGAAACATACCCTGTAAACCATGCCACTGCCCAAAACACCATCTTAGGCCTTGAAAGGCAAATTTTGTGGCAACATGGTACTCCAGGAATAATTTAATCAGACAGTGGGACTCATTTTTTAAACAACCTTCTAAACTCCTGGGCAAAGAAACATGGCACTGAATGGGTGGATCACATGTCCTATTATCCACAAGCCTCTGGAAAGACTGAGAGATATAATTGACTGTTAGACTATATTGCGAGTACTGGACAATGGGGCATGGAAGCATTGGGATACAAATTTAGCTTGGCTGGTTAACACCAGAGGATCTGCTACCCATCCTGGTCCTGCCCAAACAAAACCTCTACATGCTGTGGGAGGAGGTAAGGTTCCTGTAGGGCACATAGGGAAGTGGCTGGGGAGTGTGTGGATTGCTTCTCCCACGGCAAAAGGCAAACCCATTTGAGGGATTGCCTTCACTCAAGGCCCTGGGTGTACTTGGTGGGTAATGCGGAAGGATGAGGAGACTAACTTTAATTGACAAAACAGAGTAACCAATTTTGTTGTGTCATGTGGATTCATACCTTCAGCATATTTATGTGATAGATTTTTGTAATGACTGCTTTAAAGAAAAGTAACATATTTTTTTTTCCCTGATTGAAAATAACTTTATAATTTGCTACATCACCTTGACTTGTTTTTCTTTGTAGTATGGAAAGTTAACATTCCAATTTGAAAACTGTTGAAAAGTCTTGAGAATATATGAATATGGATAAATAAAAAGACTTAGTGAAATATTCAGGTGGATGTACTTCAGAAGGAGCAAGCAAAGGCCTAATAGCAATAAGACTTACGTATCTAATTCCTCTTGCATAACACTTAAAATCAATTTACTTTTCTGCTTTCAATTTCAAGTAACATAATATTATGATAGTATTTCTATAGAACAATCTCTTCCTGAAATCTGCAGTAAATACAAATGTAATTTTAATATTAGAATTATATGAGATTTCAAATATGTTCAAAACAGATTTAAGTCCTCTTTCAATATGGCATTCATGCATGTGCTTAGTTTTGAGCTTTCAAGTTAAAGGAGATTCCTTAGCTGAGACCTGTATGAATCCGTAAATATGAACCTGGAATGCTTAATACATTTGCTAACAAAATTACCATCTCTGAAAATGTGTGAACAGTTCCAATTTCAAAAAATTTCAGCCAGTCCTAATATATAGGAACTTGAAGGCACCGTTTGATTTTCAGGCACTTTCTTAAATTTCAGGAAAGGTTAATTTCCATTTTCTACTTTGGCATGTTAAAATAATGTATAGGAGCGTTAAGAAAAAAAAAAATGGCTAGGAAAAAAAGAATCTTGATGACTAACTGACTAACTGACCACATCTGGGTTTAATTGACATGTTGGTTTTGCACAAGCTTTCACCTTTCATAGATGAAGTCAAACTTTTCTGCAGAGTACCGGCCAGCTAAGCCTAACTACATCCCACTAAAATAAGGTTCTGCTATTTGTAGAGATGTTGTTCAACAGAATAATGACCTCATATTCCCAGTATAAGTAATGATGCTAGCTAACACGGTCTTTGGCTGACTCCATACCTACCAAGGCACTGAAGGATTCAGCAGTTCAGTGAAATGGAAAAGAATTCATGACTTGCTTGTAGACTGGAAGAGATAACAAGTGAATAGGGTGGTGTTAGAGAAGTAGGGGAAAGCAGAAAGTGAAAAGGAAATACTAGCTTCATCTCCTATTTAAAAAAAATATCTAAAACAGAACATACGTGAAAATCGTTGTTCCAAAACAAGAAATGTGAATTAGCAGAAGTACTGGAATTTTTCTGTCTTTTGGACCATCTTGCCCCAGAAATGTTAATTTGGTCTCTATATGTAGCATCACATATATATGTAATTTCTTTAAATGTTTTCCTGTAACTGTCCTCTATTTTATTAACACAAGAATCCAAATTTGTAACTGTACTGATATATCTCTTCCCATATCTAGAAGAAAATGTTCCTTAATTAGGTATATCCTTGTTTACTAGCTTTCTACACAAAGTGGTGTTTTAATGTTAACAACCTATGAAACTTTTGATTCTTAGACGGCATTTCAGGCAATTTTAATTCCATTACATGTAGAGGCAGAGTTCACATGTGAGTCATCTTTCTTTTACTGATGTATTTCCAAATTAGTGTCTTCAGGGTCAAGACAGATTGTAAAAACACAGGCACTGTGGATATTTCTAGCTCAAGTATCAGTTGCAGCAGCAGGGGTATCTTGACAATATTTCCTTTGCCTATCCATTTATGAGTTTGGGGTTTTTTCATAGTCTTTAAGTAAAGATTATTAACTATAAAAATTATCACATGGTGTATTATTGTTTCAGATCACCATCTAACTTGTTTTACCTTTGTTGACCACAGAGATCATAGAATCATAGAACCATAAAATCGTAGAATGATTTGGGTTTGAAGGGACTTTAAAGATTATCTAGTTCCAATCCCCCTGCCATGGGCAGGGACACCTTCCACTACAACAGGTTGCTGAAAGCCCCATCCAACCTGTCCTTGAACACTTCCAGGGGTGGGGCATCCACAACTTCTCTGGCAACCTCACAGTGAAAAATTTCTTCCTAATAACCGATATAAATCTATTCTCTTTTAGCTTAAAACCATTATCCTTTGTACTATCATTACATGCCCTGGTAAAAAGTCCCTCTTCAACTTTCATGCAGGCCCCCTTTAGGTACTGGAAGGCTGCTATAAGGTCTCTCCGGGGGCTTCTGTTCTCCAGGCTGAACAATTCCAACACTCTCAGCCTGTCTTCATCAGAGAGATGTCTGATGATCTTTGTGGCCCACCTCTGGACTCACTCGAACAGGTCCATGAAGAGTACTCCACATGGGGTCTCACAAGAGTGGAGCAGAGGGGGAGAATCACCTCCCTACACCTGCTGGCCATGCTTCTTTTGATGAAGCCCAGGATATGGTTGGCTTTCTAGGCTGCAAGAGCACATTGCCTGGCCATGTTGAGTTTTTCATCCATCAACATACCAAGTCTGTTTCCTCAGGGCTGCTCTCAATCCATTCTCTGCCCAGCCTGTATTTGTGCTTTGGATTGCCCTGACCCATGTGCAGGACTTTGCACTTGGCTTTTTTGAACCGCTTGAGGTCCACAAGGGCCCAGCTCTCAAACCTGTCAAGGTCTCTCTGGCTGGCATCCCTTCCCTCCAGCGTGTCGACTGCACTGCACAGCTTGTTGTCAATGTCATCGAGATGCTATTGTGAATCCAAAATTCATAGGCTATTAATGTATTCAATTTATACTAGGCCAATGTTAATGTAAGTCCATATAGTACAATTTTTGTCACACAGTAGTCATTCTTTAGTAGTCATAACAGCAGTAGAAAAAAATAACCAATATATAATTTTTTGTGATGATTGTTATTTACAGGATGGGACCCAGATTTCTAATTCCACTCCTTAAAAGCTTGAAATGAACTGGACTCTCTCTGTCCCTGAATTACAACTAGATTAACATGACTGTCTTTTTAAAAAAAAAAGAAAGAAAAGAGCAACAGAAAAGAGCAAAAGAAAAGTAAATGAGGCAGGTTGCCTTTTAAGACTGAATCAGACACTGGAAGAAATTACATATTGTATCACAAAACCAAATGTCACGTGACAGGATCAAAACTTAATGGTTTCTAGAAAAAAGATTATTTCCTTTGGTATGTGCCTTTGTTATGTTTTCTTACAATGGATGCACTAAAAGTAAAGCCTCCTGTATCTTCACAACAAAACGACTGTGTCAAGACTTGAGAAAAAGCTGTTTGTAATAAGTCTTTAGAGTTAGATATCATATAAAAAGAGGTCACTGTAAACTGACCTTACAAACCATCCACCTGTCTATCCCCTCACATATTGGCTTCTACTAAACAACAACAAAAGTCCCTAAAGGTTTCCACTTATTCCCCTTCTCTTAGCTCAGAAGAAAAGACAAGAGAATTATTTGCTCCCATTTAGATAAAGGTGACAGTGCAGACATTTTCTTGTTGTTTTTCAGACAAAGGATGACAGACAGCAAAGGAATTGTTTTGCTTGTGGTGTGACAAAAAAATAAGAATACTGTAGATGAGAAGTTCTAGCTCCCTTTCTAAATAAATCAACGCCATGAAGTGTATTAGCATGTGATCTAAAAAATCGGAAATAAATGCTTGCCTTTGCTGTTGACATTTGTGGGTATGGCAGTGTATTAGCTCTTTTTAAATAGCTGATGGTATTCAGAAAGAAGATTAAGTGAGAGTCAATTCCTCCAGCTAAAAATCCTTCCGTTTGCAGGAATATATAAAAAACCCTCTTCAGAAAAAAACTTTTTGTGAAAATTTCTAAAATTATTGTAGGTCTGTAGTCCTCAATAACACAGAGTCCTGGCTTCTGATTAAGTGTCATAACCCCTGCTATGAGCTCTGTGCAATCAAGCCAACAATACTGTTAATAATGAGCAGCACAACATAAATAATACTGTAACTATGCATGTTGGAACATAAGGAAAATTCTGTGTTGTGGAAAAGACTGTCCAATCTTATTAGCCAGTTCTCTTACAGACTGCACATGCTAATTATTCTGCTTTTAGTATGCTACTGTGATAAGACCATCTCAAAAACATAATTTTCCCATTCCAGAGCACTTAGAAACCCCCTTAAATAAAAATTTGGGACAATGAGTGGGGAGAGGGGTGTGTCTAGAAATAATTTGATTTGCCTCAAGAATACTTGGAGAATACACTGGAGTTAGAAAATAGGTTTATATCAAGGACCTGTAATATCCCCAGGAGTTTTCAGTCAAAAATGTGTAATAAAATTTGTATTAATAAATAAATAAAAATGAAAACATTGAGAGAAATCTACTGCGAATTAATACAAATTCATTTTAAACTAAAAATTTAAGTTCTTTCTGAGGCCAGATGCACAGAAACAGAATGGTTTCGGTTGGAAAGGACCTTAAATATGTAGTTCCATGTACATGCAAAGGCAAAAAATCATTTTTTGTCAAAACACAGATTACATATCACTGAATCATGTTTTATTTGCACCGTTGCAGCATACAGCTATGATGTGGGAATTTACCAAGAAATTACTTAAATGAGGAATTTTGGATTTTCTCTAACAAGATATCAGTATGTTTTTAATTCGTTATATTGCTTATCAGGGTGGTGGGGATGTCGGGGGGGAAGAACAAAACAAAAAGTATTTCAAGACTCTCTGATTCCTCCAGAATACTCTGCCTATTAGTAGCAACATCATGCCTTCACAGTGCTCAATCAGGACAACTCTGAAGAGTGTCAAAATTCAGTGTATGTTGAGGAGCTTTGTAACTGCTGCCCTAAGACCTTTAAATGTGTAGCCATTGCATCACTGACCAGAAGTCATAATCTTTCATTTACATATTAAGATTCTGTTTTTCTTAAAAAGAAAATACCACTGAGTTTCTGATAATTTTGTATACATTTTGAGAATACTTCTCCAGTTGTAACATAAGGTCAGGTAGTTAGCTTCTTCCTTTATGTCTTCCTACTTTTCATCATGCAAATGATGAATACAAGTTGTCTCTGACACATGTTGCATTATCTAGTTTGTTTTGGATCAGAAGCATTTTCACAGCTATAGCTAAATCTCTGGGTTCAAAGAAACAATATCTTTTTTGTCTGCAAGTGAAGGTTTTGGTTAAATGCCACATGTTGAAAACACTGTACAATTATTGCTCAACATATTGAACCTAGGATCCAAGGAATTTATTCCCTTTTCAAATCCATAATTAAAGTTCATAACCTTAGAGCAACTGCAAGCTAGAAATAAGAGTTGTTGTGCAGAAATTTTGCATTGCAGTTACTTTAAGTGAAAAATATTTTCTGACTTTACTGACTCAGTTAAATAAACAGATCTTTCCAGAGGAATAGTATTGTTTATTAAGAAATAAATTAACTATAGATTAAAAAAAAAAAAAAAAAGAAAAAGAAAAAAAGCTATTTCAATTACATGAAGGCTATCACAAATTTACACAGGGCCAGCTGCTAATAGATAACTAAGTCTAAAATATGTTTCTTCAATCATAGCTATAATGCAGACAGTCATACCACAGCAAAGCCAAATCACTGTGATCATAAGGGAGCTTTTAATTTTATTTATCGACCAAATACTTCTCATACATTGAACTTAGAAGTCACACTAAATGTTTTTGCCAGGTAATTTATTTCTGCAGTCTTCTCCAGCTCTTTGTTTTGTCAAGATCAGAATCCTGAGCACAGAAATAATACACAATGCTGTTACCCAGTTTTGAAAAATAAAAAGAAAGGTTTGACTATGTTGCTGCTTGCTGTCATAATTATGTATTTATTATAAACTACTTTTGAGGAGGCATTACAAATTTATTCAGCGGATTTTGTTCAAAATAGTTGTGCTAGCTGAATAGTGTGGAAAAGTAGATCTGACTTGAGATACTGCTTTCCTTCCTCCATTGAAGATTAATGCTTCCAAAAAGATGAAAGCAGGAGGATAAAAGAATGATGTTTTCAAAGATAATTCTACTAGTGGCAATCATGATCATTGGGTGAAAATAAATAAGTCGTTTTCATTATCATGTGTCCTGAAAGGAAACAAAATTCACTGTGAAGGAAAAGCATAAAAAAGGGGAAATTAAAGGCTTTGAAAAATTAACATTGATCCCAGAGTGCACCTGGACTTTTATTTCCACTGTTCTGTCTCCAAACATCAGTTCATATTCTAAGATGTTTTGATAGTAGACAATACTGAATTTAATGCAAAATAGACCAGGCTTAACCCAATCAAGGGCTTTTCTTATGAAAACAAAAGCTTTTTATGACTAAATGTCCTTGTCACTTCTAGCTCTACTGCCTTGTTTTATGTAAACTCACACGATGGCTGTCATTTGGGCTCTGGGAACAACTTATTTTCCCAGACAATAGAAAGAAAAAGATAAAATTAAAAGATGAAATCAAAACTTCCCATTCTCCCCTTGCCAGTGTTCAAAACCAAAGTAAGACCTATTACTTTTGGCCCCACACAGCAATTGTAAATAATATTTATAAGAAAGAAAAATAATTAAATGGCAAAAGATGTAGTACTGCATTGTCTGGTATGTTCTGTTTTCCTTTGTGGTGTTAAAACCAGGGATATACCACACTGTTGGTACCTGCAATATATTAAATCTGTTACTGCAAAACTGATTAGATCCTCTTTCAACTCATTCTTAGCTCTTAAGTATCAGAACTTGCCTTTCTATTCTGTTTACCGTTCATCTGTCAATTCATCTATTGTTTCTCCAGACTATTCAATTTTTATTGATTCTATTATCCTATTAAAACCCTTTACTGATTTAGTGCGTCTTACATCTCTATCCCAAATTTGGACTTCCACTTTGTTGCCTAAATTCCCAAATTACTGAACTCTGATTTAGTTAAACAAGAATGTGCACAAAATTTAAGGCAAGCTGACCCACCCTTTCAAGACATTAATGACTCACCCTCTCAAGCACCCACCTTCTCAAGTCGTCAAAACTGATAAATTAAAGGACTTCTAATCAAGGGAGTTAATCTTGGGAAACAAAGAACAGATAATGATAAGACACCGTTATGTAAATTATGCAGAAAGAAGCCTCCAGGTGAGAAAGTTCTGTCCGCAAGAGGAGACAAGCTAATAAGGTGTTGCAGTCCTCAGAAAATTTGTTGAAAGCAGGACAAAGGTAATTGTGGCAGTGGGAGATTGCGACCTCCGACTCAAATAGCCCCTCTGAAAGAGGGCAAAACCCTGCTGGGGAGCATGTGTATGTAGTTGGTAAAAAACTTTGGCAGTGCTATCTAAGGGTGCTTGCTAATTTGCATGAGAAGCGAGAAATTTGTAATCAGTCCTGCGCGTGAATGAAAATGAACATGTAATGTACTATGAATATGGAGGTACTCTATATAATGTGTACCCCTGACCAACTTGGTGTACACATTACAAGGAAAAATCCCCCATGCACTCAGCACTGCAATAAATTAATGTCGGCTTTCTAAACTATCATTTGATTTGGAGAGTTTTCCTGCTTATGATTTTCAGTAACAACTTGATGCTGACCCTACACATAATTGAGAAAATCTTGGAGAATGGAAAAGAAATGGTTTTGTGAGCCTTTAAAATAAGATTAAACATAATTGTGGATTCAATTACGAAAATTTGAAAATTAACAGATGTCTGGAGAATTAGCAGATGAGCAAGAACACATATTAATAACTACTATCTGAAAAATCCAGTAGCTTGTGAGACATGAGGAGTTACTGACTCATTCTGTTTGATCTGTTCTTTATTGCAATTTGAAAAAAGCTCAAAAGCAGACACCACAATGTATAAGCAGAAGTACTTTTAATATACCAATTTGAACTTCAACATGTCTTTTTTTCCTTCACTGAAGCTTTAATATTTAAAAATTATTTTGTTGGCTTTCACATGAATTTACACAAGAGGCTTTAGCTTTACTGATTTCTTGGGAGATTTTTACCTTCTGCTTCTTCCTTCCTTTATGAATAAACAGCAGACAGGGATTCTGCATTCAGTTGAAGTCAACCTTTGTTAATATGCAATCATTCATTGTCAATCTATATGAGACCAACTGAACATCAGACCAACAACCTTCTAACTAGATGGCATTTTCAACTTTTCTAATTTAGGCTTTTGCTTAAAATAATTTAATATTTTACTTTTTAAACCAGGATGTGATTAAGAATCTTTTTGTTCTTGGCCTGAAATTCCTTCCTACTTTTAGTATGACTTCTTTACTTCTTACTAGTCTTTTGGGGTATTGAAGCACTTCTATTTTCCTTGAGAAATGGCTTACAGGGACAGTTTGAGAGATGTTGCCTTCCTTTCCTTTGCACCTTACCCACAGTAAAAAGGGAACTCTGTTTTGAAGATGTGAATTTATCTCCGTAAGTTCCTACAAGCTGTTTATCATAGAACCTTAGCAGCTGTAATCTTTTATAGCCCTGTTGACTCCACCAATTTTAGCCAGGATGAAAAGATAAAATTCTTTGAGTTCTGCTGCTTCATCTTTTGGAAGCTTTATTTTCTGCCCTCAACAGTAATCTATACCACAGAAAAATGTAACATCAGCTTCCTTGAAGAAGGTAGAGGAAGGAAAATCCAACATTGAAATTGTACCTCAGTGTCACAGTTGGTTTCAGTTTCTAGTCAGAACCAACATCTTCATTGTGTTAGGCATTTTACAAACACATGAAAAAATACAACTCCTCCTCTAAAAAAGCTTTTCTGGGGGGACAGGTTTCCTCTTAAAATTTGTCCTGCAGGTTTTAGGAAAGTATTAGAGTTTTTAAGGAGTATAATGAAGAAATATTGTCCTGAAGCTTCAGTCTCCAACTAAACTAAAGGCCTTGATGCACCTCAATCTGGAATAGTTGCACAGTATAAGTTACAATACATCTGAAAACTGCCAATTGAAGTAAAATCTGCTTCCACACAGTGTGATGTCTTTGATAAAAATTTGTGACCCTAAAGATGACAAATGTGTCAAGAAAATTCCACAGCATACCCTGAATATAACATTTTCTAACAACTTGGAAATTAAAATTTTCCTATAACATGCACACATACACACACATATCCTGTCTTGTGAAAACATGGACTATTGCCAACCTTCAAAATTTATTGTGGTGTACCACACTCCTGTTATTGAGTATATATAATTTAAACCACAGTAATATGTTTCTGTAAACTACTTACATTGGCAGACTAAGGGTCCTTGGCCACCAAACAGAAGCCACTACTGTTCACAATGATAATCTTATCCAAATTTAATAATACCCTGTACTGGGTTTGGCAGGTATAGAGTTAATTTTCTTCATAGGGGCTTGTAGCTTGAAGCTACATAGTAGTTTCATAGTAGCATGAGTTGCTGGAAGGAGACATCTTTAAGCTCTCTTTGCCTTGCTGTCACCCCTTCTTTTAATTTGTAAAAGAGTTCTTGAAAAAGTCATGATCTTTCCACATGCAAGGGAAACAGAACCTGAAATTTGTCCTCCTGGGGTTTTTTGGGGTTTTTTTTGCCTTTCATGTTCACTCTCCTGCATATCTTCCTTCTTTTTTTCTTTTTTTTTTTTTACTCCCCCTCACCTAGAATAGTGTTATCTAGCAGCAGGCAGGCAGAATCTCAAACTGTCCACTCCTTCTACTTTCCTCCAATAAAATGATATGGTGGGGTAGTCTGGGAGAAGGTCATCCTGCAGGTTGCCATGCAGTGTATGAGTTTCCAAGGTAATTTTGACCAACAAGACAAATTGGTCCACACAGAGCTATGAACTGCAACAAATTGCTTTCAAGATCAGAGTTTGCTTAAGGTCTCAGAACATTACACAGTGCAAATCGCAAGTATGCTTAGTCTTGCTTTTGTGTACAAACTAGCTACGCTTTCTGTAGGAAAAAGAAAGGCTGGTGTACAAAGATACACTGACTTTTTTTCCATTAAAAATAAAAAAGTTGTGTTGAAAACTACATTTTTGTAACTAAATGATTTGGGGGGAGTTAATTATTCCCACAGAAAGCATTATTTTTTCACTTGAAGCTAAACATAAATATTCACAAATTTTCTTCTGAAATTTGGAATAGCCCAATTTAGTTCCATGGAATTTCCAGTTCCTATTGCCCTTGCTGTGCTCTGTGCTCATATTTACCAGCCTCCTCCAGAGCAGAGGCTTGGAAGCATTTTAAAAGATGAGATATAAACATGGAGTCCAGCTTGAATTACACCACCTTCATTCTCAAAGATCATCAATCTCTCTTTTGTCTTCAGAATGCCGTTATTTGTGGAAAGTCCCCCCATAAAACAGAAACACCTTCCAGTCCCCAATTAACTGTAAAGACCATCCGAACCATCCCCAAGATGAATGAAGAACTGGTGCCTTGTTCCTCTTTAGCACAGAGACCTAGGAAAGAAGTCTCTATGACACCAGGGACAGAGATGACCTCCACTGGGGAAGTTAGATTATCTAAAAATAAGAGTCTTCAGGATGATATAATATTAACCCAAGTGTTATGAAAACACCTATTTGGAAGCTTACACTGTTACGCTAATGCGAACTTACTTATTACAATAATCTATCACAAGATTTTGATAATATATTTTGAATAGCACTACTACAGCATATGACATAGCAGATCAGACCATCCAGTTGTGAATTCCTGTGACACAGTTAACAGCTGTTCTGATATAAGCCAGATAATAAAATCTAAACCTAATCTAAGTAATCTGGAACAGTCTAAACATAACAACAACATGGCAAAACAGATGTTTTTAAACAAATACATTACCCTTCTGTTGCTTGAAATGTGCAAGATTTGATTTAGAATACCTTTAAAAATCCAAAATGTTGGGGGCCTTGCTGCAATGATAAGGATTTACAGGAAAGAAAACTTTTAAGGGGGCTTGAAATGGCTTGAGAATTTTATAAAAATATGATATTTCAGCAAGTAAGGTGCCCTTTTAATTGAAACATTCATATTTTTATGTATTATTACTATATTTTTCTGCATGTATAGAGCTTCAAAATAATACAAGTCCTTTTCCCATGGTGGATGAGTACTTTTCAATAAAAAACTAAAGGAAAATAAGATTTGATGCTTTTTAAGATAATTTGTCACATTACAAATATTTTCCATTTCCTCAGAAGTCAAGTAAGCGATTTAGACTACAGCCTCCGGAAGAAAAAAAAATCTCTGTTTTACAAATGACATTTATAGGGCATGTGGTGCAGCTGACATTTCTTTTTCTAACATTACTTGCTAATATTTTCTGACGGATGAATTGCTTTTCCACATCTTAATGATTGCAACTGCACAGAGAGATAGATAGTTTGGTTCTGGTTTGCTTTTCAAGGACTATGTGTACCATGAATATTTTATGTACAATACAGCACAGTCTGAAAAGAAGCTAAAACCACTGGAGTCTTTTGACTGATAAAGTGATATGGTACCACAATAAAAAGTCAGCCTTTACAGTTAAAGGATACTCTGAGGTAAATACCATCATTAATTTGGTGTAGGTTAAATTGTTGTGCAATATTTTCACACAAAACTAAAAAAAAAATATAAAATCTCATTTCACTATTGTTGTTGCAATTTCAAGCTATAAACTCCACTATCATGCACATTTAGAAAGTGCTCTGTGGAGTCTTCAAATATTTAAAAACTCTATCCAAACTACAAATAAAATTAAGGGTCTATTCACAAAAGTAAAGTTTAGACATATCAAATCTCAGATGCTTTAAAATTTACCTTTAGCATCTACAGAATCTCTGAGGAATGTTGAGCAACTGAAGTGCTTTCTCTTACTTCCTCCACCTTCTAAGCAGTTCTTCAGTTTATCCACATTAGTGGATATGATCAAGCTGAAAATTCTTCTGGCTTCTTTTAAAAGTTTAATACATCTACTACTCATTCTTTTTCTCATGGAAGCATTGGGTTTTATGAACCTTTATGAGTCCTTTTTATGAACAAAATATGTGCGAAGGTCTCTGAACACCTGTGGGTCTACTACAAGCATATACTGGGCCAAAAAAGAAGAAAAACAGGAATATAAACTTGGAACTTTCTTGCTTTTTGTTATTACTGTGCAAATAATCTAGTTGTTTTGATTACATCACCTTCTCTGTTACGGATTTCACACCTTCCTTCACCTTTTTGTTAATTTGAAATTATGACATGTTGTATTCAGCAGGATGAAGTTCCATTAAGAACAGAAATAAGTGAATACTTGCAAAATATTTTTCACATATTAGTGGAAGCTTAGTATTGGCTTAAGTGCATACATTCAAATTGTTGACATCTGTTTATTGGCTTTGAATTACTGAAGAGTCCTGGCTGCTTTATAGATTATGTGTGTTTACACCTCATGTTCTGAAAAGCTTGCAATTAACAAAAGCTTATATTTCAGTCCTCCAGAACTGAATCAAATTTTACTCTTCCCTGGCTCAGTACTTAGAAAAAAAACTAAAAATTGCAAGTGTTTTTGCCAAGTCATTAACACACACCATCAAAAGTGTGGGACATAGGTACTAGTGAGATGATTCATGGCAACACAATCCTTATTACATCAGTATGGCCCCATAATTGATTTAGTTAATGGCACCATCTGCTCATTTCCAGAGTTTTCTTTCCAATTAGAGTGTCAGACCATATATTCAATTTTTGTGAGTTTAACTATATTTTATGCCTTTTTCCCCACCCTTGCACAAACCTAAATTTGATCTGTACTGCCTTTTTTCTGGTTTACATCCATTATTGAAATAGTATTCTTTTACTTTTGAGGAAATGAACAGTTTTGAGAGAGTTGGCTTGGCTCTCAGAACTCTTTGTCTTTCCAAGTCATAAATTATTCTCTTGTGGCGGCAAAATTTTGCTACTTAATGCAGAAAACATCTAGTAATGTTTTGAATTATAAACTTATGAAGCATCAGGTTACAAGAAAAATGCATCTAACTTGATAGTATTCATTTTCCACATCCCCCCAAAAAATAGAAATGGAAAAAAAGAAAAAAAACATTAGAAAACTGCAGCCTATTTCACATAGTTGGCATATAATGTTCTCCTTAGTATGACAACTTCAGCCAGAGGTGACAATAGTATCTGAACAATAAGTCATGAAATGGAATATGTTAGTGAATGATTTCTCACATCTTGGGATGAAAGGAAGACTTTCATTGAAAACTACTGCAAAAAAATTACAGTTCCTCTCCAATATGTTCTCCTCTAGCCTCTCATTCAATGACAAACTGTTAGAATCAAAAATGAACAGTCACATATTAACTTGCCAAATACACCTTGATGAGACCTATCTCTGTGTTATTTTCTCATGAGCATCATGAGCCATCCCCAGGGAAGCAGGGCTCCGATCACATGTAACGGTTACTTGAGAAGACAAACGCCATCATTCCAAACATCTCTCCCCCTTCCTTCTTCTTCCCCCAGCCTTTAGAGCTGACCATGCCATCATATGGTGCGGAATATCCCTTTGGTCAGTTGGGGCCAGCTGTCCCAGCTGTGTTCCCTTCCAGCTTCTTGTGCTCCCCCAGCCTGCTCACTGGTGGGGTGGGGTAAGGAACAGAAAAGGCCTTGGTTCTAGGTAAGCACTGCTCAGCAACAACAAAACCAACCCTGGATTATCAACATTGTTCCCAGCACAATTTCAAAACACAGTCTCACACTAGCTACTGTGAAGAAAACAAACTCTATCCCAGCCAAAATGAGCACACAAAGGCAATCACTCGCTACCTCCCGTGGGTAGACTAATGCCCAGACAGTTCCTGAACAAAAGATGACCAACCCTCCTAAAACCATCTCTTTTCCCTTGTATTGCTGAGCATGAGGTTATATGGTATGGAATATCTCTTTAGTTAGCTCAGGTCATCTGCCTGGCTGTATCCCCTCCCAGCCCATTGCACACCCTGTAGTCCATTCATTGCAGGGAGAGGCAGACTGAGAAACAAGGTGCCCTTGATGCTGTTCAAACACTGTTCAACAAAAGCTAGGACATTAGCATGTTATCAGTATTGTTTTGGACAAAAATCTAAAACACAGCACTATATGAGCTCCTACAAAGAAAATTAACTCTATCCTAGCCAGGCCCAGTACACCAGTCTAGCAATTAGCTCTTGGTATGCTGTTTTTATCTAATTCCCTGCACATAGCAGTATCTGTCCATTTTCTCCAGTCTCAGTAGTAAGAAAAATCCACTTCTGAGGAATAATTTCATATTAGTTGAATTCAAAGTCTTGAATAATATCATGGAACATGTTTTTTCATTAGGGCTTTCTACTTTACAATATTCTGGAAGTATCTGTCTGTATATTTGATGCTTCTGCATTTAAAAGTTTATTAGGAAGTACAGACAGCATACATTTAATATGAACGTAAAGAAGGGCTGAGAAGTGGATGACACCTGCTGTGTACGTTGAACTTGTGGCAGGACATAGGTTTTGGTCAGACATTTGTGATATCTGTGCCCAGAGCTTGAGTTTTTAATGAAGGCTATATGGGCCTCACCAGAGGTGATTAGTCAGGATACCTGACACAATCTGATAAACCAGATGGTAAGAGCAAACATGGACTCAGTGAGCAATTGAGATAGTAATATGGGGCAAGAGTTCTGAAAGCAGATTATGTAAGGTGTACATTAATTAGGGTGGAAGTAATTAGCAGCACACAATGATTAAGAGACTCAAAATTGAAGGGCATATAGAGGGCAAATGCCCTGATATTATTTGACAGACTAATGAGCTGAAAAACAAAGGGCATGAAACAAAGCTAAGAAAAGACTGGTCAGCAAAGGAGTTCAGGATAAATTTCTTGACACAGAAGGTAATTAATGTGTAGCACTATTGGCTATTAGGTGAGGAAAAACTAACCCTCAAATACTAAACATATCTGAGAACAGACAGGTAGATGAGCTGCATGGACTAATTCTGTATATTATCTCTGATGCAAGAATGGCAAAGATAAAGCATTACTTAAATGAGCGGGATAATAAAGTTATTTCAATGAAACTTACAGTGATAAAAATCAAAGGCAAATGCAATTAGTTTAGTAGTATAGGTCTCCACAAAAAGTTACACAACTGTTTTTACTTCAAAATATTTTAAAAAAATAATTCTTCCTGGTTTTATTGTTAACAAGAACATGATAATTGCGGATGTGTCTCCCATGGAAGTTGTGCATCTGTAATGAGGGACCAAAAAAGGGTTTGCTAATTCACAGTTCTTTAAGGGAAGCCAAACCCAAGAACTTTAAAACTCAGAAGATTTCTCCCCCCAGTTTGGGTGTTCAAGAGGAGAGATCCATAATACGATTTACCAACAGCAGCAGCTGAGTGCTCAGTCAGAAAAACAGGCTATGTGCTAGCCCACATGGCTGTTCAGCACTGAGACTGACCGGCATTGGTCCAACCCTTCCACATGGAAGTCCCAAACAACATCTTCTGTCTTTTCCCACTTCTACTTATCCCTGTACTGAATGGCCAAACTAACACTACCCTGTAACACACTGCATCCAGTTCTATTTTGATCTTCACCATCAACCAACCCTAAACCAATACCCTACTCCATTCTGGCTTTTTTCCTGCAGTATATGCTGCAAGCAGCTCAAGACTGAGCTCTCTCTCCATTGGTAAGAGAGTTAGGAGCTTGCAGATCAGCAACAACAAACACTTTGTGAGCACGTTTCCTGACACCCCATGACAAACGCTGACATGCCGCTCTGCACTGTCCCCTAAAAGGCAAGCAGCTGTGTACAGCCAGTACAGCAGAGCAGCTGGAACCAGAACATCACC
This sequence comes from Falco biarmicus, assembly GCF_023638135.1. Classification (NCBI taxonomy): domain Eukaryota; kingdom Metazoa; phylum Chordata; class Aves; order Falconiformes; family Falconidae; genus Falco; species Falco biarmicus. The sequence goes on from NC_079290.1 coordinate 65,106,847, forward strand.
TTGCTGCTGGGAAATTTCAGGCTTAGGAAGTCAAATCTGTTCTTATATGACTACAAATTACCAGGCACGGAAATACCTGTCACCGATTTTCCACTGGATAAAAGCCTGCTGTATCTAAGCACTGCATCCCCAGTGTGTGGTGACACAGATGATGCCTGCCTGTGTGGATTCTCACCACTCCACTCTGTGCTTCCTGTGGCTCCAAAGCAAAGGCAGGACAAGTAAGATGGCACTGGAAGTAGCTTATTCCCATTTGTGTGTAGATACATACACTAAATAAAACTTTCTGGGAGCTTAGTTCAGAAGTGTATCAGAACATCAGCTATGACATTCAATTTTCCCTAGTAGAGACTGAAGTACCTTCAAAATATGCAGGGTGAATAGAACTGTCAAGTTATGTATGTAGATTTTTCTGTAGACTGAACAATGTATTGACTGAGACCAAAAGCATTACCTTTCATGCTCTTGCAGATGAATTTATGTGCTAAATATATATATATATTTGTTAACATCATGTTTTATGAACAATATCTAAATAACATATTGCTATGCAAATTTGAATTTCACATCATTCCACTTTTCTTTAGTTTCCCTCTCCACTCAAAAGAAAACAAGCAAAACCAAACTGTATATTTACTATTTCAAAATGCTGCTACAAGGTAAACAATTGAATTGCTACAATAAAATTAATACAATTTATACAACTTTACCCTAAAATCCAGGTTTTATAGAAAATTTTCAGTTTAACCAGAACATGTTTAACCAGAATTGAACTGATTTAACAGTAACTGTAATATTTTTTTTTGAGTCAAATGGACATGTACACATTTCAAAATAAGATTTTTTAACAAGTTTAATGTAAGTTTTCTAACATGGGAAAAAAAGAGTAATTTCCACATTGCATATCTATAAGTTATTTTTATGCAATAAGGGAATGTAGATCATTTTATAAAAATGTTTTGAAGAGAGTCATATACTAAGAAACCAAAATGAGCCATTATCCTATTCAAATGATTGGCCTTTATTACATTTAAGATCATCAGTCAGGATGATCTATGAGTTTGAAACCTGGATCCTCTCCGAACTGATGGAGGTCAGCCCAACAGTAATAGAACTTAAGCTGCAGTATAAACACATGAGAAAAAATTTAGAAGTCAATTTATCAAAGGGAATTTCTACTAAAATCTTACTAGTTATCCTGCTCCCAAACAGCCTGAAGCAAAGGTGCACAACTGTCCTCCAAAATGGTCATTGGGAGTGGAGCTTATACCTAAGAATCTGCTTAAGCCAGGAATAGGTTTTCATCCAGACAGCTCCTATTACAGCAGTAAATAGTTGAGGTTTATTCCAGTATGTGAAAGAAGAGATTAGTGATACTGACCTACTTAGTACAGCTCTACAAAACAAAATTGATATCAGGGAGGGAGCTAGTGCATTGGGAAATTACTTATTTGGCAAGTGCTTTGTCTGGACAGAGCTGAAAAATAATTTTTAACAATCCTGAAGACTAAAGCAGCCAGGACATTGCATTCATACATCTTTGTTTCTTTCATGCAAAGTACTTAAAAAGTCAAATTTCCACATATTTCTGAATACTGTTTTGGTGGGAAGTTCCAAATATAATAGAAGTTTATCACCAGAAAGTGACTACTACAGATAAAATTAAAACAAGACACAGCATCCTTTGTAATTCCTATGACAGTTCATCCATTGGTAATATGACACAAGAGATTCTGGTCTGACTACCCTTTTTTAGGCTAGGAAGCACACAGAAGTCTGAATTCCTATTGTACCACAAATTCAGAGGGATTGGTGAGGGTAGGGAGGGGAGGAAATGAGAAATTAAAAGTTTTATTTCAATGTGATTACAACAGTTCTAACACAAAATAAGAATAATTCCTTTCAGGTCTGACCATAGTTCCTCCTTCTACAGTGTTCATTTGTCAACACTGCAAGCAGACGACGTGAATATCAGGAAAGATTGCCAGCCTGCTTCTTTCCTCACAGGCCATTGCTATGAGATGTGCTGTCCCCTACCAGCATTGTCAAACCTTTCCTGGTCACTAATCTGGACTCTGGCTGACTTTACTTTCTTTACTAACCAAATTTAAACGAGAGACACTTACCACGTCCTTGGATTTGGCTATTTCTTATAACACCGACCTGGGCATAGGAACAGCCTCAGGCTGCACAGCCAGGATGATGAGGGATTTTTTTTTTTCCCCTGCCCCACACTAACATATTAGTGTATCATTGACTTTACTTTCTCCAAAGCTACTTCACCCGTCTGAGGTTAGAGGAGATCCTTAAAGGAATCTTCTTTTCTTTCCTCTAAAAGTCAAGACTGCTCCTTTCCCAACACCCTTCTGCCCTTGAGGTTATTGCATTTGTATCTGGACAGGTAACTTCCAGTTTTTCCTGCAACACCTTAAGATTGTTATTCCTTTAAAATTTGTGATAGTTTCACTCTGTGTCCATATTGCTCAGAAAGCACAAATCTCTTCTATAGTTGAGAGTCTATGTACTGGAAAAAATGTTGTACAAAAACATGACACAATTTCATTTATCTGCAGGTGGGGCACCACAGCATGAAGAAGCTGTCACATCATTTATTCACAAAACTGATTTATCTACTTGCTTCCAATTACATTACTACTAATAACAATAATCAAGGTCTTATTACACAAGCGTAATTACTTTATTCTTAAGAATTCATGTTCAAGCAGTTTAATTTTTTTTTCTTTTTAATCAAATGACTTGCCTGCAGGCATATAAATAATTATGTACCTACACCTAAGTGAGTTCAGACTCTCATGTTCATACTTGGCTTGCAACAAGACTGGCTCATTCTAACACAAACAGAATTTCTGGTTAAGTATATTTCAGTAAAAAGACAAATTTCAAATTAATTAAAAAAATTAAAATGTCTGTAAATGCACATGTACAGGAACTGCCCTACAATATGAACATTAAGCAAAAGGGGAAACATCACATCACCAAGTAGACATTGAGTCAGCTTATAAAATATGATTCTACAAATGATTTATTGCATTACCTTTTTTCTTTAATCCATCAGCATAATAGAAAATCCTAGGGAAAAAAATTTCTAACATGATTACTTCAAGTACTGAGCCCAGAGGTGGTTTAAAGTTGCTAATCATCTCTGAATTCAGCATTAGATTCACTTAAGTTTATTGGTTACATTGACCTTCCCTTGAGTTCTCCGTGTTCAGAAGCACATGATTAAGAAAATGCTGCATAAATGATTGAATCAGAAATGAGATAATATGGCTTTATAGGTATCAGTAGCCAAGCAACCACAAGCAATATTTATATACATATATATCAATACACATGCACACACATATTAGTTCTCAAGAGAAAAATGTAAATAGTGGAAAGTACTGCAAAGACTTAGGAAGTAAACAAAAAAACTACTAGATTCATTTGTGTACATGCAATATTCAAACAAATATAACTGTCTTCAACTTGATTTCCTAATGAAACAAGTATCAGCAATTTGACTGTCAATACCTCAGTCTCTCATACTATAAATAAGTTTTAAACCTCTAGAAAATTCCAACTAAATTTATCAAAAGGGTGGAGATCACAGACCTTGAAAGAGTTTACAACTGGTAGACTGGTATTTAATAAAACCAGTAAAGGAAGCAAAGAGGTCGGATCCTGGCTGCCTCAGTTGCCTCACAACTTGCAAGTCTAATCAGCTGTATGTAATTCTGACCAGGAAATGCAGCATACAGCACCCAGCAGGCCAACTGAAGGCAGAGGTATTGTTATGTGGAGGACAGAAGGTAAGGCTATGGGATGAAGGTTTGTCTCATTAATAATGTAGTGTTGGAAGGAATGAAAGAAATTTTGGTATAATTAAGTAACTGGGGAAAGCATGGATTTTGAGGGCAAGAAGTCACACCTGTGTTTAGGGCATGCAAGATAAAATTTAATGCATTTTAGCAGGATTAAGAGAGACCTAGATGACCTACAGAGATATTCAATGAAGTTAGGGAGGACTCCAGTGTACAGACTGTGTTATTCTGTTATAAATATTACTTCAGTAGTTCAAATACTTCCAAACCATTTTTTTTCCTAAATTATAGTTTTTAGATCACATTGGAAGATGCATACCTCACCCCGTCTAGTACAAAGTTGCTTAGTGCTCAACTTTTTAAGGTTTTTCTAACTCTATTTAACTAAAGCTTGTTTGGCTTTTTTTTCTAAAAGGATGCTGTTACTGGTATTTCCGTAGCAGTAAGCTCTGGCCCTAATTCCAATATCTTATTTGTTATATAATAATTAAAAGTCCTGAGCACAATTTTGATTATATAACAATAATCAAAATTGTTATATAATAATTAGAAGTCCTATTTCTGTAAGTGCTGCTGGGATTAGACCTTATTATACCCAGAATTACTGGTAAAGAAGTCCTAACTTTGCAGTGCCATTTCAGTCCCTGACAGTAGGAGGATTTGACCTCCCCTTTTGAACACCTTTGTGTCCTCAAAGCAGTTATTCCTACTGACAGGTGCTCTGCTTGAGGCAAGAAAGCGAAGTTAATCCTTATTGCAAAATTGTAAGAAGTATCCTTGCAAATACTTTTCAAATATTTCTGTTAATTTGTGCTAGCAGGCCAAAAGTAGGACCACATTTTAACTACAAAGCAAGCTGTTCTGCTAACTGATGAGAAAGGCATTCGTGACCCTTAAAGATGAAAAGGAGACAGTTTACAATTTCTGTACTAAAGATCTTGTAACTGATGATTGATTGTCTACATTCAGCAGTTCTCAGCCTTAGATAAACACAACACTACCTTGAATTAACTCCTGCTCTGACAGCTCTAATGTGGCTTTGCAATTGGGATTTGAAGTTGTTGGCATGTGTCCCCTCCAGCTATGCCTCTATTCGTGTGTCAAGCAGTTCCTCTGTCTTGGCCCACCTGTATCAGTACGCATCCTACCGACCAAAGTACTGCAGAAGACTTCATATTCTGGGAGTCATATTTTCAAAGTTAACATAAACACAAGAGTATACCAAGGATGGTACATGGATAGGTATATACAGGGAAAGGACCAGGCTCGTATGAAGACTAATGCAAATAAAAATCCAAACAAAGAAAAAGAAAACCAAAAAACAATCACACACACACACCCCCAACTAACTAAAGACTACAGCAAGGTTATTTATTACAAAAAATTGAGAGGTTCATGCCAGAGAATAGAAAGAAACATTTAAGTACCATTAAGCAAGATCTGTAACAACAGTGCATTCATTCCTGTTAGGAACAGAGATCCTGAGGTTCTCATTTCAACCTCAATCTGGATGTCAATAATGGGTGAAACTATTATACCTTTTGAGGAAACACCATTTAATAGTTTGCACAACCTTGTCCCTTCCAATTAATCTTCAAAAGTGAGGAATTAGGAATACAAAACTGTTATTCATCAAGTTTTTTACTGATTTCTTCTTTTAAGAGCAAATAAACTTAGTACAAGCACATTCCTAAGAACTTAGGTGAAAAAAATATTTAACCTCAAGTAATTGAAGTTTTAAGATGTTTTGAAGTTTCATAAATCATAGATAAAGGCTCCTTGGCAATGTCATTTTCTTAATAGGAAGCATAAATGAGTTCCTGAAATAAACATTAAAAAGTATTTTTCTTTTATTTTTGAGTTCATATCTTCCTTCAAGGGAAAGTAAAATACACTATGAGGTGGGTAATTTCCTCAGGCAGTATATTTGCTTAATATTTTGTAGCTATGCAACACAGCAACTTGTCAGAATTATTTTTGTAGACAATATAGGTCTTTTAATTTGAACTTTAAAATCCACTTGAGATGAGCAAACTGAGATACTAATAAATGAAGTGTTAAAAATATTATAAAATTAAGGTCCACCAGAAATAAGATATTAACATAAAGTATCATTAATTTTTAAAACTACATTTTTTTAGTTTAAACAAACTGATTTGCTCCCTCCCAAGTTGTTGGACACACTGCTTCACTGGAGCTTTTGATGTATTCACTGCCATTTCCTGAGTGGAAACTTGGCTAAGGTTAAGAAGAATTTGGGATTTACAAAATTCTGTCTGTGTTTGATCCTAATAGGAAAGTTGGACAGGAAAAAGATTTCCTCTTTGGAAAAATATTTCTGATATCAGCGTTTCCTCTATTTTGCATCAGGCTGAAAAATTAATGTTTTGAAATAAGAAATTCTTACCTTTCCCAAAAATAAGTAGCAGACCTATAGCTACCTGTATTCTCAGTACTCGACGATGCCAGACACATGGGTTGAGTCTTAGTGAGTGCTGTAGGAACCATCCCATTTTTTTTTCTTATCTGAACAGGAACTAATTAGTAAATTCTCTTTCTTACTTGAAGAGGCACTTATAGGCCTGAAACATGGTTTACTTTCTTTTTTTATTAACTTCTTTAGAAATTAGTATTACTTCTACTCATCACTTTGTCTTTTTTCTTTGGAGAAATTCCACTTTGTCCAACTGAAGTATTCATTAGCTAAGACTCCAAAGCTTACATCCTGCCAAAACATTCAGTAATTCTTTGCTCTTTATTTCAACGTAGACAGAAGCTTTCTAATTATACAGGATGGTTAGTATTTAATATAATTTTTAAAATATTTAAATACATGTAATCAAGATGGCAGTGAACACTCCACAGTGCCCAGGTTTGTTCTACAGATAATTGCAAGTCCAACAGAAACAGGAAAGCTTTATCCCAAGCACCAACATGCTGAATAAATGTTTTTTTGATAGTTAAATTCATTAGAGCTGGAATTTTCCAGTCTTTTTGTGTGCTTGACTGCTTACATGGTTTCCCGAACCTCTTTAGCTTTAGGGAGCTTAGGGTCTTTGACATATAATTTTTTTAAAACTCTGATTGCCTTATTAACAAACTAGTTTTTCCATTAGTCACAGATTATGTTAATTTAAATTTCAGTTTTAAAATCTTTCCAGGCTACAGGAGATTAAAACAACAACAATAAAACCTCAGTGCTATCAAAGTCTGGATCCTAACATCAAACATAGAAAACAGATTCCTGATTTAGCCCCAAGAACCCACCGCTGTGTCACAGGAAGAACTAAGCTTCTTAAAATGGCAGTGCAATACAATCAGCAGAATAAGCAGATGTCATCTAAAGTCAGATATGTTCTGCCTGAATCTGCCTGCAGCAGGCCAGGAGTAAACACTGACTGCACCCTTCCTGCAGGCAGAAGTAGCTGGGTACCCTCTTCTACTTGGGGTGGGCATCCCTGCACCATCTTCCAGTATTAAACATATTTTTCCTAGCAAAGAAAAAACCAGGACTTTCTATAGAAAGTTGGTGTGTATCACTTATAAATAACAGCTCACAAACTAGAAGTCTTCTCAGACTAAAGGAATTTAAAGATACAGTTTTTAAAGTGGGTGCCTTAACCAGGAAACTGCAGCTTATTTACTTAAAAGCTTTTTCAGCTGAAGCTGTGATATGCAGAAAGAATTAAGAGTCATTTAAAAAAAATAGTCAAGAAATAAGAGGACAAGTGGAAGAGTACATTGTAAACTTAGGAGTTAAAGCAGTTACGTGGAATGAACTGTTGCTGCACACCAATCCCTGTTTCCAAGATTGCATTCATATTTTATTCAAGGACTTTTTCATGTACAAATAATTTAAAAGTAGGAAACCAAACAGAGTACTGAGAGTGGTGAGCATGTCACACATATTTAGGTGTACATTCAAGCTGTTAGACAACAGCAAGAATGGGGTTACTTCATGAAGGGAGACAAACCAGAGGTGACCCCAGAGCAGGCAGCACACTCATTGACCCAGGCGCAGTCCTGAACACAAGCAGGGCACTGATGACAGGGACCATCAACAGCCTCAGACACATCCAGTGGTGAACTCAGTCCAGGGTCCCTTCAGGGGGCAAAATAAGGAGCAGGAGGAGGTGGGTCCAGAGGCAAGACTGCCCCACAGGCATAAAGTGTCCATCTGGGAAACAGGCCAGGAGGCAGTCACACATAAAGCATAGCTCAGAAAGGCATTAAGGCCCCCAAAGGGAGTTATAATGGGGCTCCTGGACCCATGGAGAGGTGTAGGGGGAGGCTCCAGGGGCAGGTGGTCAGGGCCAGTAAAATCTTGTAGTGCCCTCAGGGCCTTGAAGCAAAGCATCCATCAAGCTTCAGGATCAAAACCAGGTTTAGGGTTCCCGGTAATTCTCAAGATAGCGGTGGTCCTGAGTACTGAAATATTCCAATCTAGCTACCATAGATCTGCAGCTCAGGTGGTATATTAGTGTGTAGCCAGCTGAGGGAAGAGAATTATAGGGGGCATGTCCCCATTTGCAGGTAGGCAACCCACATTTTTACCAGATTTGCCACAAAGTTCAGAATATTGAATTGAGTTGGCTGTTGATGTTCTACTTACCATGTTGGTGTTGGTAACATTCCACTCTCAGATCAAGAAAAATAACCAGGACAGTGAAAATAAAGAACAACATTTCACATTCAATTTGCTTCAACTGCCAAAACAACATAGAACAATCCTGGTGCTAATTCTCAGTGATAGGGATTTTGTGGCAATTATGTCATCACTGCAATTAATTTCACAGTGAACATTATATTCAGCCTGTGTAATCCTCCCACCAAGTAGCATTGATCTCTCAGCCTGGTATAATTAGACAAAAGTTTCAGGATTACATTAGGACAGACAGAAGATATTTACAGAGAGTAAGGTCAGCAAATTACATGTAGGAGGCGGCAGTGGTAGTGGAGTAATGGTCATGCCTTGAACAAGCAAAGAATATGGTCTTTGGGATTCTAATGGAAAACTAAGCAAACCCTTGAGCTCTTGCCAAATATACAAACACTGAGCAAAGAAAACAAAATTAAACAAGGTAAAAATTAATAAACAGTCTCCTTGCACACATTTAGGAAAGCCAAGTATAGTCCTGGTTATTGTTATAGCTGAACTGTCTTTGGCAAAAGCCACATCTTTAGTAAAATAGTCTAGTCACTGAGCACTGAAACTCCATTCCAAAGTGGAGTTTATTCTGCTGGGGATATACAAAGCTATTTTTCTTCGCTACTCAAGCCACTCAGCCTACCACAAGCCTACTTCTGCTCTACTGAAGTCAATAATAAAGGTCCTATTGATTTCAATAAGGATGGCATCAGATCCAATGCCAGAATCATCCATGAGGTAGAAAAAAACCTAACAGCTGAATATTGAAATGGCATGATGAATGCCTGCTATTTTTAGCACTGCTTTTATGCATTATTCTAAAAAGAAAAACAGGAAGGTGTTTCTATTTTACTGTAAAATTCATCGGAAATAACAGAAGTTTCATCGATGCATAAAAATATCATGAAATTATTACTTTGCTTTGTGCATTGTTGATGTGAAAAAGAATAGTGGATTCAAAAGATTCTTTTTTATTCAAATTGTATCAGGAACTCTAATAAGACACATTAGATTAAAAGTGTGTGCACACAGAAACTGTTTGTCTTTGCAAAAGGCCAGTCCAAGAAGTTCCATATTTTGGTTATATGTAATGTTTCCACGAATAGCTAGGTATCAGAAAATTAGCTTACTAAATTCAAAACATTCACTACAGATGACTGTTCATATATGTGAAGCCAATTAGTCTAAACTTAAAGATTCACAAGGAATTACTTTGAAAGTCTTTGCATTTCTAAACTATAACTAAAAACAAGAATGCATCAGAATTTGTTTGTTAAATAAACAAACTGTCTAGAGGTAAAGAGCAAAGACTGTATCAAATATAATCCCTAGGCTGAAAAGCAGAGTAATAAACAGTATCTTTTTTGCTAGAGGTTCTGATTTTTCTACAGATTACTCCTCTTTTCAGTTTTGCTTACAGAAAGTGGTAAAAACCGGTAAAATTATTTCAACAAAAGAAAACATACAGGACAATAAAGAAAGCTTTTGTGTGTTTCCTCCCCCATTTTTCCTCAATTTGTTACTTCCAACTGTCTGCAAAGGTCTTTGGCCATAAGAAATTTGGCACTGTCAAAACAAGCACTACTTAAACTATAAATGCATTTTAGGCAGCACGTATGTTTCTAAGCTACTGGAACTGTCTATTGAACTTTTAATGCAGTATCTTCTGTTATGCACAACATTCATGCACTAAGAAGAAAGCTGATTCTCTACCTTATATTTCATAAAGACAGCTGAAATTCAGTATACTCAGCTAAACTGTATTGAAATCAATACAGAGTTTGTAATAAAAATACAATAAAGAACATATACATTTATTTACCTATATTCTGCTCATGCCTAAATACAGCGGCCTTTCTGACCGTGCTTAAAAGCCATGGAAAATGGCTTCTGTAGTACAGACAATGCCAGGTTTTTTGAGGTTGATGAGCTAGCAAGTGCACATTATACCTTCGTGTTGTTGTTTCCTTCTCTTGGGAAGGAAAGGACAGGTGGGGAAAGAGGGCATGCCTTGAAAGTCAAGAGGATCATCTGAACACAGAAAATAGTGTGCAATCATATCCTGCTCCTCTTGCTACCCTCTAGGCTCTGTTTCTTCATTGTTCTCATTGATCATACTTCTCTCATTGCATATTAAGTAATACGTATTGGTCTCAAAGAGGTGTTACGTTACAGGGATACAGAACATTATACAGTAGAATAGAACAGACTTCCTTTAAATATGTCCCAATGTAAAGTAGAACAGACTTCCTTAAACGTCTCAATTATAATCTTCCTAAGCACAGTTTAATGTAAACTAGTGAAAATTACAGAAATGCCTTTAAGACAAGATTGAGAAGTGTGTTTGAAACTCAGAGATTCATTCTGTTTTACTTTGGTGCTCCCTAGAAGCAATTCTTCTATCTATTTGACATATGTTGAAGTGAAGTTCTATGTATTTGACATCTACTTTTACCTATATATACATATATATCTACACACCACACATATATATATACCCCCAAAAAAAACCCAAAACATTTGATATCTGCTTTCACAGATCTAGAAAAGGTTAATAAATCATTGGCTAAATAAAAGCCTTCATTTCTTCTACATTGTTCAATTTTTGCAATCTTATTTTCTGAATTACAATAGTTTCCAAAAGCAAAACAAAGAAATTCTGTCTGAAATTATAGTTTAAAAACCCCAAATAAACAAAAACCAAATGGCAACCAATTTTGCTCTGATGGTAAATTTATTCTTAAAGTTTAGGTGATGATGTTCATGGTATTTTCCTCATAGACTCCTTAATTTTATTATATGCAATGCAATTCAACTAGAAGAGTCAGAAGAGCTATTTCAGGATCCCATGAAGATAAAGCAGGCCACAAAATACACACATAATGACAGTCAAATATTCACCATGCTGTCCACACTATGCACTGGAAAACAAGGAAAACTAAATGTCATCTACAGAACCATGACAAAATCATTAGCTATATAGATACCCTTAATAGAAATGCTAAGATTTATATGAATGAAGAAGACATGCAAATACATGGGTGTAAAAGCATCTGAAGGGCTGGGGTGGGGTAGGGGTGGGGTGGGGTGAACAACCACCAAGAGAAAGGCCATGAGAATAATCTAACAGGTCATCAGGATCCTAGCACATACCTCTGTGCTGTTTCTCAGGATACTCAGGTTGAGAGAGAAATCTTGGTAATTCATAGAGTGTAAGAAAAGACTGATTGCTGCCAGCTCCTACACTGTACTAAGACACATCCAAATCCAGTACATGGTAAGCAAATGAAGAAGAGACCTGGAAATATGACTAGGACTCAACATGTGATGTCCCTTGTCCTCAACATTGTCACAAGGAATCCTGGACGGACTAGTTGTATAGAAGCATTTTGGTATCTAATGACTGGCCAAACTATGATGACACATACATCTTGCTGTTTGTGAATATGTGGTTGTCAGAGTACAATACTCTCTGACCAGATTCTTTTAGATATTCCATATGTGGAGGATGTAACTTTTAATAACATTTACTTTTCTGAAGATATTTGATGTTACAGGGGATTCCTGATTTAGCAGAATGATACAAAATATATTGAAAACACAATACAAATGCAAGTTACACTCAGCAAAAATATAGCTATTGCAATACACAGTTCAATCATAATACCAATTTGATCTCCACTACCAGTCTCTATAATATGCTTACCATCATGACACTGGGCATCCCCAGTTGCTGGGCATGAATACCTGGGTTAAAGCCAGCTCAAGCCCGTCATTTTATTCAGAATTCTTTTGCTAGTTGTTTGTTTTTTATAATCTGTGTTGGGCTAAGCAATGTATACACGTCCCCCATGCTGGTGCGGCTAACTCAGTGACACATTCATAGTCTTTAAATGAATTAATTAAAACATTTACACCACCAAATGATTCACGCAGCTGTGATGTAGTCAGCTGATCCACCCAACAGACATAGCTGACTAAAACAAAGACCACTCTTAGGTCCACCATGTGTTGAGATAAAGTAAATTTCTCTGCAGCAGCTGTGGTCTGTCACATCCTACCTTATTTCCTGACCTTCATGGGCATGTCACCCTTGCCCATTGCCTCTGAGACTTCTTCCATTGTAGGGGTTATTAGTCAGTAACAGTGGTATGATAGTGTATGTGTAAGCAAAATCAGTTGTTCGGATTTATACCTTCCCTAAGAGATTTTCCCACTGAGATTTCCTATGCTGTTGTAACAATGCTGCAAGAATATTTCCTGCAGAATTCCCTTTTAACTGAAGATTGCTCTGGATCTTGTTTCTTTTGCACTTCTTCTTTCATTTTATGGGATGGAGGTTTTGTTCTCCCCTTTCCACTGTCCTCTTCCCTGTTTCCTCCCCCTTTCATTGGCCTTTAGAGAAAGAAAAATAATAAATAAAAGTGTTTATTTACCATAGGTATCATAAAGGTGAAAAGCAGCCCTTCACTTTCTCACTGCATGTTTCAGCGATAGTAAAGCAGGCAGAGAACACTGTCACTTCCAGCACTGCCCTAAGCTTGATCCTCAGTCCTTCCATTATGCCACAGCTAAATCTGACTAGAGTTAGGAGTGTTTCTGTTGTCCTCTAACCAAGACTAGTATGGGAGGAATGTTTCTTCATGCTCTGTTTCAGTGAAATTCAGACTTGGAGAAGGAATGGAAGCTCAGGCATCAACCTTCAACACCACCTCCTACTGAGACACACCTGCAAAGACCTTCCTTGTTTGAGTAGGGTTTCATGACTTGAACACTGTTTTTATGCTAAATGATTTGACTTTGTGCTAGTTTCTAACAGCTCTCATACAACTGAGTAGGAAGGCTGTGATTATCATCTGTTATTTACCAGACTTTCCCAGATATGCCAGCTTCTGTCTTGACACAGGTAGGTAAACAGCTTGGCATAAGCAGGTAAATAGAACAATAAACACAGCCCTTGTTTCAACCAAAACAAGGTGAAGAACAGTGTGAGATAGACACCTCCATGAGAGCAGAAAAAACTTCCTTACAGAGCTCCCTGCTCATCTCTGACATTTAATTCCTCAAGAATATCACTTCAGCGCTTCAGGTGATAGAGAAAGCTGATGTGGAGCTAAGAGATAACAATGGACAACAAGGAGAAGGGAGCAAATGTTCCAAGGCAGTGTCACTATACGCAACAGCAGAGACTACTATATGTAGTTCATTAATATAGTGACATATCTTATTTTTTATATTATGTTAATTATTCTTTTCATCATAGAAATGTTTAGATCAAATGGAACTCTGGCCCTAGTGCACTAGGTGCTTCAAAAATATAGCATAAGAAAAAAAATACCCTGGGAGTCCGCAGTTAAGACAGGAAAAAAAGGCTCAAAGGAAATGAGAAAACAAGTATTATTATCCCTTTTTCTCACTAAATATTATGATTTACAAGGTTCCCTGCACATGCAGAGAACTTTCACTTTGAATTAGTTATCTTATATAAATAGTCTGAATGATCCTCAGGGAGCAATCCCCCATGCTAACTCTTTAAATATTTGGAAAACAAAAATTAAATTTAATTGTCTTTTCCAGATGTATGAAAAGAAATAAAGCACCACTGGCAAATCTACTCCATTTCTTTTTGAAAGATATTTTTTGTTGTTTGGCAAAATGGATTAGGTTTTCAGTATTATTGTTGACAGAATGACACATATTTTCTCCTGAGGCTGAAAAGATATTTAAGAATTGGGCACTGAGAGCTTGTTACTGTCTGCTCTTTATATTCATAAAGGATATGCACTAAAATATAATGCTATAGTCAGTGGTAATTCAAAAGATATTCTTGCTACCTTATCACCCAAAAGATATTTAGAGTAAAACATTATGCTGAGACTATTTTATGACAATGTATTTTCATTGATACAAGATTACCCAAATATAAGGGCACAATAAAGGGACAATTTCTGTCTTTATGTACACAGAGTGGAAAACTTTTAGTCATCTTATTCTCAAAATTGACGCCATGCCTTTGAGCCAGGGCACCTAATCTTTCCACATGTTGTATAAAAGTGAAGCACCTCTGAGCAGTGCCAAGGGCACTCATAAGGGACCAATACTGCGGGAGTACAACTTAAAATATATATATTAAAATGTTACCACATTAAAATGTTATAATATTAAGTATTATTGTACTATTATATTACATGAATGCATTATATTATTAAATGTTTCATATTAAAGTAAGATTTAATATAAAAAATGTTTTGTTTTGACTTTACGAAAATCTCTTTTGCCCTTGTAGTTTTTGACTGCATGCTGTTTAATGTTAATATTGTATCCAATGCTTCAATGTTACTTCAGACAGAAAAATTGCTCAGTACTTCAGTGAGGTCATTGTGTTTTTTCAGATAATTCATTTGGCAAAGAACATACTAAAGTATTTGTGTATCCCTCTAAACATAAATCATTCAAAAAGGAAACAGTTCTACAGTTGCTGCAGTTGTAGTAGTTTTGTCTAGTAGACCACAGAGAGAACACTCTAGAACTCAAGTGAATTCACACTCTCTGCTTTCAGCAAGTATCACCAGCAATATTCTAAGTTCACCATTTTTCACAAGTAATATTTTCTTCCTTTCTTGTTCTGCAATATCCAGCATTCTTCATTTCTGATAGTCTGTCCACTGCGAATTAACAAAAGTTGTGAGTTCATAGCCTTGGATTCTTGTCCAGATCACTTAACTATTTAGCATTTACAGATGCTGTTGATGTGTTTGATCCTGTCCACCATTGCTGACTGTTAAATGTGCTGAAGGAGAGAGAACAATTTTTTGTTTCTATCTGCTTAACACAATTGATTTTTCAGCTCAGGTAAGTAAACATAGCAAGTAAACATAGCACTGAAATGTGTGGATTCACTATTTTATGTGAGCTAAAGATCTAGTCTGAAATATAGCTCCATTTTTAAGATATGGTATGGAACTTGGAGGTTTTGTGACCTTCATCATTAGGGATATATGTTGCTTATTTTATTCCTTAGGGAGAAAATGAAGAAATATCACCTGTTTTTCCAGGAAATGACTGTTTGGCAGAGAACATTAACATTTCTAGTATTATTACCTCCACAATTGCAGCACCAGCTGTAGAAAATCACAAGGTTCTTCCATGCAACCAGCATCTAAAGACTTGGAAAAGAGTTAAATGGCTTCTAGGCAACATATGTTACCCTCCCGTATGTGAAAATTTGGAAATCAGCCACTGAAAGTAAGTGACTCTGCAAGGCTGTTAGTCATGCTTTTATTGCTCATCATGATCTTCTTTTAGAATCTTATTTTATAAAACCAATGTTTTTGTTCAGGTCAGTGAACAGACAGTCTACATGTCCAACTGATGTATAATAACAGCAAAAAATGGTGTCAACTGTTATTTCATGTTCCTGGAAAAAAAAAAAAATCAGTGATTTTTATTCTTTTTTTCTAATGAGGTAGCAGAGATGGATTAGTGTGCCATCAGTTAATTGACATGCTAATAGGACCAAAATCATGCTGAACGAAACTTGTGGTACAGATACACTGGTCAGTTTTTCAGATATTATTAGGTTTCTCCAAACCAAAAAGTTACAATCTAAGACCCAAAATCTTGTTACTTGAACTGTAACATACTGTGCTGTTTGTCACTCAGACAAAAATGGGATCTCTTTTCTCATAGTCATTCTACCTCCATTTCACAGATATCTTCACACAGTTTACAACTGCACATTCTTCGAAATAAGTTCTTCAGTTGTTTTTGTGAGACAAAGTGAGAAGTAACTATTTTCTGTGATTAAACACTGATTGGAAGACACTGCAGGCATAAGTAATAATTGCAATACACATCCAACATCTAAAATGTGCAATTACTATCATTGGTTAATTTTTTTAAGATGTCAGTAAATCTGCATGAACAAATATTAGCTAATGAAGTGAAGAATCTTTAAAGAACCTTCCTTTTCTGCTGTACTTCTGTTCTTAAGTCACAGTTCTGACTGAGTCCAAATAGCTGTGCATTTAAAGTACTGGCTATGTATAGCTACGCTATTAATTTTGAAGGATGATCTATTTCTAATGACGATATGAAAGTATGTAGAAGAACCTCATACAGAACATCCTCCTGTCATTTAAATGTCACTTGATAGATACAATATTAATGAAAAGCTATTTCATGGTGTCCTCTAGGTTTTTTGATAAAAGACATTCTCGGAAAGCTTATGTGCTTATCTGATTTCCCCCTCAGTTTTAAAGAGAAATCTCTTTCTATCAACATAACCTTTCTAGTTTAAACCATCCTGTGGAATGAAGTCAAATTAAGAATACTTTTTTTTAAGATCTGTAGAATGTTTGTTGTATGAAACAATTGCTAATAGTTATCAAACAGGACAAGTTCCCCTGGAAAAAAGGTGATAAATATTAACTGCTCAAACAGTGATGTGTGTCCATGACATTTTATCTTTTATTTTGTTTGGTCAATGTTTATAAATTGAGCCCCTAATTTATCTTCAGCTGAGCTTGAAAAAGCAGAGTTAAAGTTTTATTGCTTACTGTTGGTGTTATAAGCTTTAAAGTAAATTTCCTTCCCAAGATATTATCTCTTATCATTAACCACCAGAACATCCCTTGTCCTACTTTTTTCTGGATCAAAAAGAGAGGTAAAAGAGTAATGTATCTCTGCAGAAACTAACTGAACTCTCTCTTAAGCAAAGTTCATCAACATTTAACCTAGTAACCACAACTAATGTGTTTATATTTTAGCTAAAGGTGACTTAGAAAGTTATCTATATGCCAGAACCCTAAAGCTTGTCATCCAGTGGAATTACACACTGTATTTTCACATCCTGCAGTATGCTTGCTTCAGCTTTGATGGTATGCTGAGATAGTGGCTTGTGTTTACAAACCTTTTTAGGATTTCCTTCCAGAACTATCAAGAGATACATAGCAATTTCTTATATCACAAATGCAACCTGTGGAGTTAATAATTATTTAAAAATGTTTCTAACATATAAATTATTAATTTAATCTTCATATTCAATAGCTTTCTACTGATGGCTTTATAGCTATATGTTGGTGTGGTGGAGAGGATGGGAGGAAGTGGTGAGGTATATAAATCAAAGAAAAATCATTAGAAATACTTAGAGTTGTAAATACTCATATCTCTAGTACATTTAATTTCAACGAATGATACCTCACCTTCATAAAGGCAAATCTTAGATAAGAAACTGAATGCAAAAACTAACACATAAAAGACTCTAACACCCAGTAAGATAGCTAAAATACTGACTGCTAGCTTCCAGTATAGGAAAAGCTACTTCTAACATCAGATGAGTCACGACATAAAACCTTCACCAAGGAGTGTCTCATAAACTGTGACTAAGACATTGCACTTTGTAGATACCATTTCTGTGTAATCTTTTTGGTGTTAAAAACTTTAGCCACAAACACAATGTACTTATTGTCATTGTCCTTGCTTTTCCAGAAAGTGAAATACTAGTCCTTGGTGCACTGTGCCCTAACCCACGGGAATACAAGTACTTCAACAATAAGGTCACAGAATCATGGAATGTTCAGGCTTTGGAGGGACCTCTGGAGATCATCTAGTCCAACCCACAGTTAAAGCAGGCCCACCTACAGCAGGTTGCACAGGATTGAGTCCAGGTGGGTTTTGAATGTCTCCAGAGAAGTAGACTCCAAAACCTCTTCAGGCAGCCCGTTCCAGTGCTATGTCACCCTCAAGGTAAAGTTCTTTTTCATATTCAGAAGGAACTTTTTGTGTGGCAGTTTGTGCCTGTTGCCCCTTGTCCTGTCACTGGGCACCACTGAAAAGAGCCTGGCCCTGTCCTCTTAAGATCACATCCTTAAGATGTGATTTTTCTGTATGAATTTCTGATCTGAAACCAGATACAATATTTTTGTTTGGTTTAGGTGAAAAATAACATAGGAATATATATACAAAAGGGCTGGGGTTTGGTTTTGCATATTTTTTTTCTGAGAGTAGGCTTTAATAAAAATTAAGGGCTATATATTACACCATTGTAATCTCACTAATATTAAAAAGAACTTAATAGAACCATTAATAAAACCATTTTATTTTCTTTGTTAATGTAACTTTTTTTTTTTTCCGGTGGAACAGTATTTTTTTAAAATAAAATTTGCAGTTTGAAAAGCCAACAAAGAAAAGAATAGCCTTTGGAAAATATTTGCAGGGTTTTTTTATCACAAAGAGAAAAACACACTGCAATTGTTCAAGGAGAATCTGTGGGCTTTCATTGCTGGTATTTAAAATATGGCAACCTTTGATTTTATTTGTCTATAAAGGAAGCAAAATATTAGAAGAGAGCCTGAAAATGAAAGAAAAAGCACTTTACTTGAAGTCTCATCAGGTTAGCAAATATCATTCATCACCAGATATGTGCAGGAAATGTAAACACAGGTCAAGTTTAAAGAAGATGTAGGCATAAAACCAGAATGACAGACACTTGTCTAATTTATGTCAGAGGTCCTACACAACAACTTTGAGTGTATGTGGGAGAACAAAAAAATACAGACGGAGAGGGATGAGGGTTCCTTATGATGTCTCCTCTTACAAATTGAGGAGGAATAAAAAAAAGACATGCAGTGTGTTAAAACTCTAGGGACCTGCAAGTAACATGCCTCCTCAAAGACCCTTAGTTGGAAAAGTTCTGAATCATCCCTTTATATGGTTGTCCTAAAAACCAGCATAATTGGAACCTTAAAGTGAGAAGCTGATACTGAAAACGAAGTGTCTCTGCTCTGGCAGCCGTTCATGGAAGAATAACTTCTTTTGCTCTGTATCTTCAGCAGACATTTTCCCCAGCTAAGGTGGATCTGCTGGAAAACCACTGCTGGTAATCATTTGTACTGATTTCTGCTCAGCTGATGGAGAGGCAACACTTGCATCAGTTCACACACCATAAACGCTTGTCAAACCTATGAAAAACAACAAAAGCACTAACACAGCCTTTGAAAAACCCAAAGCAATACCTCTGTCTTCATCAGGAGGTAAGCCTTGGACTGTCATTTTGTACAGCTTACAAATCGGAGGCCAAGACCTGACATTACTAAAGTGCTGGCATCAACCACATTGCCTCAACTGTCTTACTATTTCTACCTAAACATTTATAATTTTAAGAAACTGTGGTGCGGACTTTTTCACTCTAATCCAGAATAATTTTCTGTTATATTTGAGCTTTTAAATAAGTAAAATAGATTGATAACAGTTTACTGAATATATTTAAACTGTTTCAATGTAGCAAAAAAAGTCTGGCAACTATATTTATCAGTATTATATTAGTAAGAGGTATTTTATCAGGTATTTGCATACATTAATATAAAAGTAAGACATAGCAAAAAAAAGATAAACTAGTGTTCAATGACACTGAGATCTAGAGTGCATTATTAACTACTTTCTGGCATAGGTGATCAAGGAGCCAACAAGGAACATCACGCTTACAAAAAAGGAAGAACTGGTTGGGGATGTGGAAACTGGTGATGTGCTTGGCTGCAGTGACCATGAGAAGGTGGAGTTCAGGGTCCAGGGAGAAGGAAGCATGGCAAAAAGCAGGACACAACACTGGGTTTCAAGAGAGCACACTTGACCCTTTTCAGAGATCTGTTTGGAAGCATACTGTGAGATACATTCCTGGAGGGAAGACAGGTCCAAATATGCTTGTTGATATTCATGGCTCACCTCCTCCAAGTACAAGAAAGACTTCTCCCAACAAATAGGAAATCAAGCCAAAAATCAGGAGGATGTCTTCATGGATGAACAAGTTGCTCCAAACTGAACTAAGACATAAAGTGGAAGTGTGCAAGAAGTGGAAGCAAGGGCAGATGGCCCAGAGTGACTATAGAGTTGTCTGATTGTGCAGGAATAGGTTTAAGAAAGCCAAGGCTGGAACGGAGTTGAATTTTGGAAGGGATGAGAAGGGCAATAAGAAATTATTCTACTGTACATGAGCAGCAAAGAGACTTCCAGGGAAAATGTGGTCATGCTGCTGAGTGGGGCAGGGGACCAAATGAAAAATGACAAAGAAAATGACGAGATAC
Organism: Falco biarmicus; assembly: GCF_023638135.1. Classification (NCBI taxonomy): domain Eukaryota; kingdom Metazoa; phylum Chordata; class Aves; order Falconiformes; family Falconidae; genus Falco; species Falco biarmicus. The sequence goes on from NC_079290.1 coordinate 65,127,399, forward strand.
TCAATGTCTACTTTGCCTGAGTCACTAACAGTAAGACCAGCCTTTGAGACTCTCAAGTACCTAAGACTAGAGGGAATGTCTAGATTAAGGAAGACTTACCCTTGGTTAGGAACCACCAGATCAAGGAGACCTGCACATACATAAGGCCATGACGGGTTACACCCGTGAGTGCTGAGGGAGCTGCCTGGTGTTATTGCAAGGTCACTCTAGATTATCTTTGAAAGGTCATGGCAACAGGAAGAAGTTCCTGAGGACTGGAGGAAAGCAAATATCACCTCTATGTTCAAAAAGGACAAGAAGAAAGATCTGGAGAACTACAGGCTGGTCAGTCTCACCTCAGCCCCTGGGAAGGTGGTAGAGAGAAATCTCCTGGAAACCATGTCCAAACACATAAAGGACAAGAACGTGATTGATAAGCATGGATTTATGAGGGGGAAAACATGTTTAAGTAACCTAACAGCCTTCTACAATGAGATGAGACAGCACCAAAAGTTCTGGTTAGAGGTCAATCACAGTGGTGTACTCCAGGAGCTGATGGGCCAATAATGTTTAACATCTTCATTGATAACCTGAGGACAGAGTGTACCCTCAGCAATTTCATGGGTGACACAAAACTGTGAGGAGTCATTGATAAACCAGAGGGCTGTACTACCATCAAAGAAGACCTAGACAGGCTGGAGAACCAGGCTTCCAGGAACCCTATGAAATTCAAGAAGTGAACTGCAAAGTCCTGCATCTGGGGAGAAATAATGCCAGGCACCAATACACAGTAGGGGGCAACTTGCTGGAAAACACCCCTGTGGAGAAGGACCTTGGGGCCCTGGTGGACAACAAGCTGATCCTGAGCCAACAAAACACCTTCACGGCAAAGGCAGCCAACAGTATCCTGGGCTGCATTAACAAGAGTGTTGCCAGTAAGTCAAGGGAGGTGATCTACTCAGCACTGGTGAGGCCACACTTGGAGGGTTTTGTTCAGTTCTGGGCTCTGCAGTGCAAGAAAGATACGGATTTACTGGAATGAGTCCAGCAGAGAGCCATAACGATGGTTAAGGGAACATCTTTCATGTGAGGAGAGGCTGAGAGCTGGGACTGTTCAGCCTGGAGAGATTAAGGGGAGGAATCTCATCAGTTTGTATAAACATCTGAGAGGATGGAATAAAGATGAAGAAGCCAAAGTCTTCTCAGCAGCATCCAGTGACAGAACAAAAGGCAAGGAGCAAAAACTGAAACACATGAGATTCCATTTGAACACAACAAAACACACTTTTACTATGCGAATGGTTAAATACTGGAGCAGGTTATCCAGGGAGGTTGTACAGTCTCCATCTGTGGAGATATTCCAGACCTGACTGGGCTTAGTTCTGGACATCCTGCACTAGTTCATGCTACCTGAGCAAGGGGGTTGGACTAGATTATCTGAAGAGGTTTCTTCCATCCTAGGCAATTCTGTGATTCTGTGAAATCTGAGGTTAGCTAAGGTAATAATTTGGAAATAGGAACTATGCCCTTTTTTGATATGTTCCTATTGCAAGTCAAGCTGTACCAAAAAAAAAAAACCCACAAAACCCCAAACAAACAAAAACCAAACCAAAACAAAAACCAACCAAACAACCCCAAAACAAGAACAAAAAAGCAAACCCCCAAAATCCACCCCAAACCCAACACCTAACTTGTGAATGTAGCTTTCATACATAATACTGTAAGAAGAGATAATACACTATGAATGTATCTTTTTATTTTTGTTTTGTAGAGAGTTAAATAATTTGTTGCATAGTGGAAGTGTAATATTCAATTAAACCTACCCTCAAGGAGAAAAACTATTTGAACAACACCGTAATCTTAATGAAATGAGTGACATTTCAAACTTCATCAGTATGGAATCTGGAAATAGTATGTCTTAGGCTCTATGAAATACTTTTACCTTTTATAACAAATTATCTGTCTTCAGTACACTGTAATTATTCATCAATTGCATGGTGTTTTGTCACATTAAAACAATTTTTCTTGAAACAATATAGAAAAACTAAGAAAATTTTATGCTGTATTTGCAGATATTAAAAATTAATGAATTTCTATCAACTTACTATCTAGGTGTGTGCATATTATACAATAAATCACTTTAGGGAGATACCATGTCCACTTCTGATGTTTAAAAGTTGGTTTTTTCCCCTTGGGAAAAAGAAAACCCATAACACGATGGTGAGATCTTAAAATGTAAAGACCTCAAAGAGATGCTGAAGTCTAAACTATTGGTTTATAACTGATTTAATATTCTCAGATGACCAGTGTGATTTAAATATACTTTTACACTGTGTTTCCAACATATCAAAGTTGCTGCTTACAAATACTTCCAGACTCCATACAGACCAGCTGTACCAGATTCTGGAAATTCTGAATGCTTAAAAATATCTTGATGCTAATAATAGGTAAATAAAAATGTTCTTGACTCTCTCCCTCTCCCAAAGGTACTGTGTATTGTGAAAATCGAGGAAAGCCTATGCTTGTTCAACATCTGGTGCAGAAACATCAATCCTCCATAATATTCAGTCACTATTACTAGAAGGTGCATTCAGAACGGAACATAGTGGTCTCCCTCTATCTACAGGCCCAGTATAAATGCACAAGAAGGAGTGGTTTTATGGGTTTAATCTGAGCTTCTCACACTTGTATGGCAGATGCCAATATTCACTGACCCATTACAGTCACTACAGGATTTCTACGGTTCCTACCCAATAACCCCCTGCTGAACACAATAGTACAGTATTAGAAAACCTGTATTATTATGGTCACAGGATTATTATACAGTCAAATGAAGCTTTAAATATCTACTGTAGCCAAAAGAATTCGCTAGATTTGATAAAATCTTCAAGTCAGAAATGGTTTTCACTGATGGGTTCATCGTGTATTAAATGTAGAGAATAATCCAGTATCCAGCACTGTCTTTGAGGCAAAACCATGCTAGTTAGACTGCATGGGAAACTATTCCCAAATACTGGGAATTCCCAAGACAGTTTCCATTGTATTGTGCAAAACTTAAATTCTTCAATGTATCTTGGGGTTTGTTTGGGTTAGCCCCCCCGTCTCCCCCACTACCAAGATAACAAAACTGGCACTTAACAACCAAACACCCATTACAAAGAAAAGCAAAATGTAACACAGCATATAAAGCAGCAAGTCACTGTTTTCCATTTGTTTCTATTCAGCACATTGCAATATTCTTATTTGCAAAGTATCCTTTTTGTGTTGATTACACAAATAATTTCAAAGAATAAAATTTCTGTGTGTATAACCAAGTAGTTTTGAACTCTGTTCTGACAGCTTTCCAATATGGGGTTTGAAAATTTGCTGATATCCTACATGTAGAAAAAAGACTACAGCAAACTTGGCATTCACATGGAACTATTTTGCTTGTCAGTAATTAATAGAGTCCTGTAGTACCATAGGCAATGACATTTTATAATCCTAATCATAATTCCTTTAAGATTCATCCCCAAATCAATTAGCTTTCTTGCTGCCAGTGTTGATTATATTCTTTTGAAGGCATTAGGCTGCAGGTTTCCTCAGCACCTACAGCACAAAACATACTTGCCTTTACCATAGTTCAAGTACAAAATAATGCTGTTATGTCAAAACATGGGTCGATATACTGAAGTACTTTATTTTTCAAAGGACACAACAAGAGTGAACAAGTGTGTACACTTTTACAGTATCTTTATTTTTGCAAACAGTCTCTCAAGTTTATCTCCAAATCTACTCTTTCTACTTTCTTCCATCTTATCTTCACGACTGTTCTTTTCTTGTCTCATACACATACACATCTCTACTTTCCTACCATTTTTCTACCTGTATTCAATTGCACATTAATTGATCACAGTTTTGGCAAATAATAGTAACAGGCTATTCAACACCATCTGCAACAGCAGAAGATACAGGGTTGGGGTTTTTTTCTAGTTAAAAGAATTAGCAATATAATGGTTTGATCATTAAAACCCCAAATTGCCAGACTGTTGGAAAGAGAAAAGGAAGATTATATACCAGTTTTAATTAATGTTCACTTTATGAAAGTGTTCAGGCTGAAAAATACTCAGGACTCTGCTGACCTCTGTAAAGGAATACATGAAGGCTTGGTCCTTGTCCTGAAGAGCTTAGTCTCAAAGAAAACTTAATATTTGAAGACAATTAATGTAGAGAGAATAATTAAGTTGTCTTCCAAAAGGCTCCCTAAGAATCATTTAATATCTAAACCCACTTTAATACCCATAATGGAAGGAATGGTTGAAGGCTGCCACGTTCAGTACTCTTCTTATCCCCTTAATTTCAAGCAAACTAACTTATACATGCCAGCCCCTACTCTTAACAGCTGGCTGCCTATTTCTTTTGGAATTAATATTTCATTAAAATAAAGGTTAACACCATAGGGTGTTAATAGCATTGCATTTCTATTCACAGCACTAAGTGTAATTTGATTCATCAATAGAAGAAAAAGAAGGAACAGAAGGAATGGCCTTCAGTGAAAGATGCTGCAGGAAGACAAATGTCAATAAAAAGCAAATGGTGTTTTGCTTATCGCCTTACAAATAGCTATTTCCTGTTTATGCACTTAAGAGAATAAGCTTCTTTCTAGGCCATCAGCTTGGCACAAGGGATCATTTGCCAACATGGCACTGAAATAAGAGTTCACACATCCCGTGCAGTGTCCTACTGCTCAACCACAGCAATCAAATATATATGAAGCCCTATGCTCCTTCAAATGTCAACAAGTTTAGAACCAGCAGATCAGAGAAATCAATAACTTAATCTTTTCCTATCGTGTTCTCTTTAAAATTCCAAGAACGTCAAGCAAATACAAGACCATAATACAAATGCCATATAAAGACCGTAATGCCAAAAACTTTCAAGACTTGAAGAAGCAAACACTATTAAAAGTAGATTTTTTTTATACAACTATAGTGTTTCTGAATAAGGCCTCAGTTCTTCCAGTTCTCCTAAAAGAGCTGTAAAGCTTGGTGAAAGCACTTCTAAATTATTCTCAAACTCCTCAAAATTTCTGTAGTTTCCTGTAGTTAGCTTGATCCCAATCATTTCATGTGGTAGAAAGAAAAACCAAACACAATTTATAATGCAAAAGCCCACCACCAAACAAACGTGAATCTTCAAGCACATAAATGCAATAGGCACATTTTTCAAAGTCAAAAATATAGCAACATAACCACTCTGCAATCGAGAAGGCATTTTGAAAGCAGTTGCTTCTGAAAGCAGCTGATGTTTGAACAATGAAGTTAAAAAAGTCGCAGTACAAATTAATTCCTTTCTCCTCAATGCAGTTCATACATCTGCAGGAAGGAACTCCAACTGAATCTACCTCTGAGCATTTTAAGTCTGTGTTCTTTATCCTCTTTATCCTTCTCTTTACCCTCTAAGAAAAAGTATCAGGATCAAAAATGAAGGAATGTAGCAAATGAAGTAGATAATGTGTTGGAGAGTTAAAAACATGCAATGAGACAGTTATTGGACACAATGTGGGCTAAATACTGTTCTCACTGGCCAGTCATCTTAACCAGCACAGGCCTGTCAGTAAACTGAGGATCCATCTCTGCATTTTGTTTCAGATGTGCAAATCCAACATGTGCTCAGCATAGGCCAGTGCTGAATTCCACCTTCTGACTGACCAGCCTCTGATTTCTCACCAGAACTGGGACTGATGAGTTTATTGAAACATTGCCATCGGTTCAAGTTTTTAACATTGCATGAGTTTACATCTCAAGAAAATAGAAGCCTCTGTAACATCTGTGGGACAGGAATTAAGCCTCTTGGGAAAATAAATCATCTCTGTTTCTACAAACATCAGCAATTTAACCCTCCTTATGGATGTCTCTTCTCCCCTTCCTCTCTTACTGCCTTTAGCTAGCACATTTCACATGAACTGAGCCATGTGAAAAGTAAATTGTTTGTATGGTTTTATACTAAACAAAGGACAGATATCTGGACAAACTGAGTGTAAAGATAAATTGTCATTTTTACTTTTCCCTAAAAAAAAAATATTATCAGTAGTGCTTAGAGGGTAAAAGAATTACCCTGGCTGGAATCCATTTTAAAAGAGCAATTTTAGATTACTCTCTGGAGAACAACTTGATCAATTTTATTCATATTTTCAGGATACACTTTGAAAGATCATCTGAAAAAATAATTAAGACAAAAAGAATCCCTAGAGGTAAAAAAAAAAAAAAAAAAAAAAAGGCAGAAAAACAGAAGATTAAAAACAGGCTAGTAACGGAACACTTATTGAAGCCTTAATTAAGAGGAGACACTTGATCCCTCTGTAATCACTGCCTTGAATTAAATGTCTCAAGTATAATAACTAAAATAGAATGGTACCTTTCAAAGCCATGGAACAGAACAACCTACCATTTGTTCAACATTGATACGCAGAGTAGCAAAATCTCTGAAGTTTTGAATAATTAGTATTTCTGCAAGGGAAATGAGAGTACTTTCCTTCACATCAGGATAAGCCTGAAGGAAATCTATTGAAGTTAGGTTTTCACTAACATAAACAAGAAGGAGAAATCAGGTAGATAAAAGGGGAAAAAGGACACTTTATAGGATGACACTGTAAAGACAACAAAGAAAAAACAGTTGTTCTTAAGCAGTATACAGATGAAATGTAATAATGAAAGAAAATTAAAGAAACTTAAATTAAAGAAAATTAAAGAAAATTAAAAATAAAAAGTGTCTTAAAATTTTTTTATAGCCTACTAACTTAAGACACCCCTATATTCAGGGGATATAATACATACATGTTCAAGTTTTCAAATCCTTATTCTGAGTTCTTGTCTTGCAGCAAGTTTAGTACTAGAGTTTGGGGCTTTTTTTGACAAATACAATAGCAATACCCTGATACATTATTAAGGAAACAGAAACAATGTTGAAAGCTGTTTCATTATCAGGCTACTTCACTGTAAATTAAAAGGCCTGCAGACAAGCACATATGGCACATCAAGTATGGGACAGAGACTGTCTCATTAAAAGCACAAAGAATGTTTATGACAAGAACTGAGGCAAAATCCAGAAAATGAAATACAGGAAGTTTCCATATATTCAAAATATCATTCAATTTCTAAAGTCTTTATTATACGTATGACATGGGAAACAAATAATAGGGAATAGATTTTTTTTTTCTTCATTGTGCTACTATTTAATGTACTACCAAACAAATAAAGAAAGGAAAAGAAAGGAAAAGAAAGGAAAAGAAAGGAAAAGAAAGGAAAAGAAAGGAGAGGAGAGGAGAGGAGAGGAGAGGAGAGGAGAGGAGAGGAGAGGAGAGGAGAGGAGAGGAGAGGAGAGGAGAGGAGAGGAGAGGAGAGGAGAGGAGAGGAGAGGAGAGGAGAGGAGAGGAGAGGAGAGGAGAGGAGAGGAGAGGAGAGGAGAGGAGAGGAGAGGAGAGGAGAGGAGAGGAGAGGAGAGGAGAGGAGAGGGGAGGGGAGGGGAGGGGAGGAGAGGAGAGGAGAGGGGAGGGGAGGGGAGGGGAGGGGAGGGGAGGGGAGGGGAGGGGAGAGGAGAGGAGAGGAGAGGAGAGGAGAGGTAAAGCAAAAAGCAAAGCAAAGCAAAAAGCAAAGCAAAGCAAAAAGCAAAGCAAAGAAAAAAGAAAAAATGAAAAGCAAAGTAAAGCGAAAAGCAAAAGCAAAAGCAAAGCAAAAGAAAAGCAAAGTAAAGCGAAAAGCAAAAGCAAAAGCAAAGCAAAAGAAAAGAAAAGAAAAGAAAAGAAAAGAAAAGAAAAGAAAAGAAAAGAAAAGAAAAGAAAAGAAAAGAAAAGAAAAGAAAAGAAAAGAAAAGAAAAGAAAAGAAAAGAAAAGAAAAGAAAAGAAAAGAAAAGAAAAGAAAAGAAAAGAAAAAGAAAAGAAAAGAAAAAGAAAAGAAAAGAAAAGAAGGTCTTCCAGTGTAGTAGTGGGGTTCTGGTTTTGCTGTACAGTTTTATTTAAACCAAATTTGCTGAATTCTGCTGCTTTCTCAGATAGAAAACTATTTGTTTATAACTTGGTATGTTTCAGCTGAGTCTTTACCTTCTACAGCATAAAAACCAAAAAGACATCTCTAACTTAACAGTTCTAAAGGTCAGCAGGAAAAGCAAACCAACACAAAGAAATAAACAAACAAGTGGGAAATATGAATTCTCAGAGCTCTTACCAGCTTCCTCCTAGCCAAGGTGAGGGATTATATTGCACAAGTATCAAAGAAGTTAAAGGACTTTATGGACTTGCAGGCCTTTCTGATTACACAGATCCCATTGAAACTTAAATCTGTATGTTGTGTCCTCTTCACAGGTTCCTGAGATCATAGTGCCTGTGAAAGCTCTGCCTGTAATAGCTGAAACCTGGAAGAAAGCTGCAGCAATCCCAGTGTGCCTGCACAGCCCGTTTCCCAGGAGAGAAGCAGGTGACTCAGTTCCTTCTGGAAAGCTTTTTCCGCATTATTAACAAATGCTTTTACCAAAGGAATCACCTCCTAGAGCCCACAACAGAGCTGAGACTCCTGCAGAAGCCAGAGGTTGCTCTGGAATTCCTTCATTAATGTCTGAATGATCTTTGATTGAACTTACACCATGCTGAACTCAAATACAATGTAACAAATGGGCAAAGAAATTCATACTGTAATTACACCACTTAGGCAATTTTTACAATTTCTTAAAGCTCTACGACTGTTTGTTCATTCCTCTGCCAGCTTAGAAGTATTAGTTTAAATGAGAAGTGCAAATGAAAGTTATATCAATTACTGATAAAACTTGCTAAAAATTACACAGGAGTAAGTCTAGCTAGCATGCTAACAACTATGCATTAATTATCTTCATAGGTTTTGGTAGCACTTAATCTTTTTGACATTCTTTAAATTAGAGAGCAATGTGTTGCATTACTGGACCTGTGGGAGGTAGGATATCTCTAAACGGGGGGTAGCCCATGGGCCTGAACAGTAAGTTAGCGGGCTATGCCTTATTTAGCACATTTTTAAATGCCACATGTTGCTCACACTGAACTTCAAACATTACACTTAGTAGACTCCCACATTTGAATTGCATGCGATGAATTCCTTGCTGTGATACCTCCACTGAAGCTTATAAAAAAATAAGGGGCCTAAGGGGGATATAAGCAGTAACTCAGCAGAATGTTCAAGTCATCAGCCTGGATTTAATATTAGGGTAGAAATCCATCAACTGAACTGTGAGGGCAGAACATTTTATCTCTCTAAGGCATACAGCAGCCAAGTGCAACCCCTGCAAAGATACTGCAATAAGAACTGTCCAGGGGTTATTCAGCAATATGTCCGAAAGGACATTAAAAGCTTTAGTCAAACATCTTCATCAATGTAAACCTATGCCCATCCTCAGAATAACAGCAACACAGCATTATACCACCTTTTCTGACTCACCCTCTCAATATACATGGGGACAAGGTTTCAACTTGGATTTTTAATGATGTTTATTTTCAGAGTGACAGGTCAGAGTGGAAATAAAGGATTTCTTCACAGCCTGCCACTGGAAAAAAACTTAATTTTCATTCATAAATGCTAAGCATGGTCAAACCTTTGCTGACTTCCCAACTAGACTATGTGTGCTTGTCTCTGCTTTCAGCTGGCACTCAACACCCTGAAGAACTGTGTCCTTTACTGAACGAACTGGCAGATTTTCTTCTTTTCTTTGCATCAGGTACATGAAATAAGTAAATGCACAATGAGACATATGGGTTTAGCTATGGAGAAAAAGTTTCTTTTGTGGAATTCTTGAAAGAAAAGTCTCCAATTCTTTTCCATCACTTCAGTATTCCTAGAAGACAGTGGCACAGATGCTGTTTCTAGAAAATACATATTATCAGAGGCAAGAACTCAGTAGATTGGCAGGGATGATTCTTTCTTGTGTTGGCTGGATCCAGAAAGCAAAGCATTTAATGTGAATCTACTGATGTTTTTTGGAGCAGCTGTTTCTAAAAAATAGCACAAAAATTGACGAAAGTACGTCAGCTTTCTTGTGAGTGCCATGAAAAATTCCTTTGAGGCAAAGCACAACAGATCAATTCTCAGAGGGATTTTGGCACTAGCAGAACCCAAAATCTAAGCTTCACAAAATTATTTTTCAAAACAAAAATAGAAAAACAAACCACCACACATAGTCTTCAAATTTTAACAACTTAATAAAGTTAGAAAGGCTCAATATGCAACCTTTTCCATACAGATGGCAATTTTTTTCTGACATTAAGTGATACATACCATATACAATAGCATAATATAATACCACTATGCAATTATGTTTCAGACATATTCTAAGGTGTTTGTAGACATTGGAGGGGGTAGTATATGTAGGTAGGATACAGTGATATAATCTGAATGATGGCATGTTGCTGTTTAGTTTCTTCCAATTACTTTATTGCTATTGCTTTAACATAATATTTTCTTCCTTTTTGTGACACTTGAATATGTTTTACAAATGTACTGTTAATTTAGAAAAACACACACATATATATATGGGGGTTTTAGAACTACTTTTCTTTCTTTTCCATTGATCTAACTCCCTCTCCCAATAAACTGACTACAGTACAAAGCAACTAGAATGAAAACACCAGTGCTAGAACCATAAAGCAGTGGTAGAGTTTACCTCCACAGTGTCTGTTCAAGGATGTAGTGGGTTGACCCTGGCTGGATAACAGGTGCCCACTAAAGCTTCTCTATCACTCCCCTCCTCAACCGGACAGAGGAGATAAAATATAACAAAAGGCTCATGGGTTAAGGACAAAGACAGGGAGATCCTTAGCAGTTACCATCACAGGCAAAACAGACTTGACTTGGGGAAATTAGTTTAATTTATTACTATTCAAATCAGAGCAGGATAATAAGAACTACAATTCAAAACTTCATTCCCTCAACCCCTTCCTTCTTCCGAGACTCAAATTCACTCCCAATTTCTCTGCCTCCACCTACTGAGTGGTACAGGGTGACAGGGAATGGGGTTTGCGGTCAGTTCATCACATGTCTCTGCTGCTCCTTCCTCCTCACAGTCTTCCCCTGCTCCAGCATCAGGTTCCTCCCATGGGAGACAGTCCTCCATGAGTTTCTCCAAAGTGATTCTTTCCCGCAGGCTGCAGTTCTTCATGAACTGCTCCAGCATTGGTCTCTTCCATGGGCTGCAGTCCTTCAGGAACAGGCTACTCCAGCATTGATCCACCACAAGGTCACAAGTCCTGCCAGTAAACCTGCTCCAATTTTGGCCTCCCACAGGGTCACAGCCTCCTTAGGGGATCCACCTTCTCCCACATGGGGTCCTCCATGGGCTGCAGGTGGTTATCTGCTCCACTGTGGACCTCAATGGGCTGGGGGCCAAGCCTTCTTCACTGTGGGCTTCACCACGGGCCGCAGGGGAATCTCTGCTCCAGCACCTGGAGCCCCTCCTGCCCCTCCGTCTGCACTGATCTGGGTGTCTGCAGGGATGTTGCTCTCACATATTCTCACTCCTCTGCTGCAATTTTGTTGCACAGGTTTTTTTGCCTTCTTAAATACTTAATCACAGAGGCAGTGCTACCATTGCTGATGGGCTCAGCCTTGGCCAGCAGCGGGTCCATCATGGAGCCAGCTGGCACTGCCTCCATTGGACATAAAAGAAGCTTCTAGCATCTTCTTACAGAAGCCACCCCTGTACCCTACCCTGCTACCAAAATATTGCCATGCAAACCCACTACATGTTATGGGGTTTACAACATGTAAGGGAAGTACTAATAATCTAAATGGTCCAGGTACTGTGATACTGTGATGGTGTTAACAGACTCAGATATAACAGTACTGATCAAAGAAGAGTCAGCCTAGTCCCAAAGGTTGTTCAGGAAATTTAGCAACAAAGCCCACTGAGTCCCAAAATTATATCAGCAGTGCAACAAAGCTATAGCAACTAACTCAGAAAAACCTAGCTTGAGTAACCCACATGTTCATAAAGAAACTAAATGCAGCAAAATCAAGTCCCTCTCAGCTTCCACAGTAACAAGGTTCCTCACACGGAGTAAACGAAGTTTGAGACACCAGGCCTGGGTCTGGTCACTTTCTGTTCTGTCACTCAAAACAGTATGCTGAACTTTTTTTACTTTTCACAGAGGCTAAATGAATCAAAAATATTCTAACTTCACCTTAATTCAAGTGTTAACGAGTTAAGTAGTACAATGCAATGGGAATCCAGGTAAATGTTTCTGGGAGAAGATTGTTTTTTAATTGTCTCCTACAAACATTTGCTTCATTCTCCCTTGAGACAGGCACCAGCACCTACATTAATCTCAATTCTTGTCTCCATTTCGTGTCTGTCATTATATATTAAAAGCTGTCTGTGATTTGAGAAAAGAGCATAAACAACCAAATAAAAGGATATGAAAAACAAATAAAAAAAATACCCCTGGTTGGGAAAGTAAGTCATAAGCATCCAAACTAGTCAGCAAAAAGCAGGAAAAAGTAGAGAAACACTAAACAGAAATAAGACTTAGAAGGTGAGCTAAAAGCAATGGAATATTGTCTTTGCCTGAAGGACTGATGTAACCACAACTGCATATGCCTCGAGGTCGTCCACTGACTTCTTTCTCCCTTATCCAAAGGATAGTTAGTGGGGGTAAGCCAGCAAGATGTTGACAAGAAGGTGTCCCAGTTTTTTGTGAGTTCACAGGGGTGTGCAAAGGAAAGGACTTGTGATATAGTCTGACCTCTCAATGAGATTCTGGAGGAGATGGGATATGAATTGGAACCTGTGCAAATATGACTAGGTATAAGTGATTCTCTTCTTATACCAGTGTATAATGCCAACCTAGAATATAGACCAGCTAGATAGCTGGGCAATTCCACCATCTTTGGTTGTAGCTAACAAAGACAGATACCTGAAATGGAAATAAGGAGTTGTTCCTGCACTGTAAACCAGGCAGTGACACAACAGAGGAGATACAAAATCTTAAAAGTGTGATGGAAGGAGTAACATTTTTGTGCAAGCAGAATGTAAATATACTAAAACTCCTGTGTTTGATTCCATAACCCAAAGCTAGAAAATTCTGGTTTCACCATTTTTACTCTCTCTTATCATGTAAGAAATTAACACTTTTAACTTCCAAATAATGCTTAGAATTATTAAATTAGTATTTTGTTAAACTTTATGGATTATCTCTTTGAGAAGCTATACAGCAAGCAAAATATTTTGTGTCCTAAAAGATTACTTCCTTCCAAAAAAGAGAAGAAAAATATTTTATTCCACTTTAACCTTAAAATTATTTCAGGTTGCTGTTGGACTGTAACAGCTTTTTCTTGCGCTCCTCTTTTACAGACTTTTTGCAACTCCAGTAGAAAGCTAAAAATAAACACACCAGCAACACTCAAATGCCGTTTCATACGTTAGACATGACTGAAACTGACTGATTTTTTTTAAAACTCCTTGACTTAAAGATCTAAACTGAACTTTAAAAAGAATGCTGTATCCCTCCAGCTCAGTTCAGTTTGAATCTCAGTCACCATTTTCCTTTGATAGTCTTTGTAAGTTTCAGGCACAGCCTCAAGCAAAGACAATTCAAAAAAAAAAATGCTGTAAGGATGTATTTTTCATGCCAATAAGAAAGAGAGAGATTTAAATTCGTGTGACTTCCATGCAAGAAATAAAATCATACTTACAAAAATAAAAATTCAAATATAAAATATTGTAATAAATTATAAATTATTAGATGTGATTTCAATATAATAATAGTTAATAATATCATTACTATATTCTATATGGCATAGGGAAATAAATGCTATTTAATATTTGTAAATTTATAATGTAAATTTCTGTCACTGTTGTATCATGATGTTAGTTCATAAAGCACCTCAGGGTTGTTTCCCATCACAGAAAACTGCAGTGGCTTTCTATTCAAAGTCTGATCCAGTCCAGCCTTGTTTAATTCATAAGTTCTCTACAGTTAGAGTTAGTTGCTTATCTCAGAAAAGGATGAACAAATATTTGAAAACAAACAACATTAATACATTGTTATGATTGCACACATTGAAATTATAATAATATGGAAGTGCTAAAGATTTTAAGTCCCAAGGGCAAATTTAACATGAATATATCATATGTACATAGCATTGTATTTTCCTGAATATATTTTCTAACTAAAACCCTAAGAGGAAGGAAAAGCTTTGAGGCCTTTTCTTCTGTTATGGGTAAGAAGCCCTCCTAAAAACATAAAGATGCACATAAATCACAGAACATAACATTTTAAAAACCTGATTCACATTTCACTGATGATTTGTAAGACTTACTCAGCCAACTAAAAAAATACTGATGCTATAAACAGATCTTCAGAAATTCTTAAAGAAATCTGTTCACCAATGGAGTCTGTAGGTCTTGCAAAACTGAAATCTGAAGGGATGCCAAAAGGAAAATAATCCCTTAAGCTTTAGAAACACTTAGGGTTTGGCTTGAATTTCAAGTTAGTTTCCCTCCCATCTTCCTTATTTATTTCTTGCCTCCTGCTTTTCTTCCTTCCTTCCTTCCTTCCCTTCCTCCCCCCTCTCTTTCCTTCCTTTCCTTTTTTTTTTTTTTTGTTAACTACCTATATAAGCAAAGAACTAAATTTTCTCTTGCCTTCCCCATTTTTTAATACCAATTCTATTGTGTTCCATTTACTTTCTTCTATTATAAATTACAATAACTGTGCAGATTTGCATTTCTGGCACTGGAGACCCCACAGCTGCAAACAACTGACAAATACTCAGACAGGCAGACCTGGAGCTTGAAAACAATGAGTTTAGAGTTAACAAAGAAAATGAAGAAATTGTATCTAACAAATGTAAAGGTGACCATATATAGTAAATTTGGATGTAATATAGAGCTGAGACCAACGAAGAAAGAAAAAAGTATAAATGCATGTTAACCAAACATATAAAAATGATCCAAAGTGGATCCCAGAGTGAGGAATAAGAAAACATCAACATGAACATCATATTCCTCCTGGCAAAAGTCTCAGATGATGACAATTCACTGCGAACACTGGTGCCCACCACCAGCACCAGGGTGAAGCCACTGACCTCAGGACCCAGAGGAGCAGAGGAAGGGTGAGCATAACTGCAAGAAATGGGGTAGGAGTGAAATGTGCATATAGCCGAATTAAACCACAGTATTATTCTTTCTTTTCCTATAAGAAACTCACTTGGACTAATAATAATTAGACTCTTATGGTATGTTATACTAGCAATAAATTCTTGTATTCACTTATAGAGCTTTCTTTACCCATAAACAAAATTTGAATGTAACATTGCAGTGGGTTTGCATGGCAAGGTTTAGTTAGTGGAGAGGCTGCAAAATAGGTTGTATTCAACTTAAAATCTAGGGGTAACATTCTGTAATTTTTTTTAATGATGGCTTGTAGGAAAACAGATTTGAAAAAAGCCTGGTATCTCCAATTTTATTTCATTGGGTTTTAAGTGTTTGGATAATCTGGACCTGAACAATAGAGAAATACTCAGGAAAGGGTGCTTATGCATTACCAGTATTCACTATGATAGCATTTACCCAGCAAGAGGGAAGCATACCCCTTGGTCCTTAGGTGTGCTGTCACTTTCTTAAATTCAAAATAACTGCACTTCAGTAAATCTATTGGGAATCCTGAGTGCAGCCTTTTGCACTCAGCAAAATCATCCTGAAGGCCAAGACAATAGGTAAGTGAGGGCGTAAAGGCATTTGTGGAGAAAGTACAGATCAAAGGCTTGTGTGGAACAAGTCCTCAAGTTTTGGTTTTCCAGTTTCATTTGTCTTTCCAAGTAAACATTATGTAGGCTGAGGACTTGCTTTCCAGGAAGTACATCTGCCTGCCACTTCACTACATGGGAAGCAGTGAATGAATTTCTTATTTTGCTTTTCTTTGCTTTTGCAGCTTTGCTTGACTTTTTTTTTCTTGACCAGCCAAAAGAGGTGATTATCCCTCTATATTCAGCATTAGTGTGGCTTCACCTTGAACACTATGTGCAGTTCTGGGCCCCACAATTTCAGAAGGATATGAAGATCTTGAACGTGTTCAGAGGAGGGCAACAGAGCTGGCGAAAGGGCTGGAAGGAATATCTTATGAGGAGCAACATGGGTCTTTGCGTTTGTCTAGTCTGTAGTAAAGGAGGCTAAGGGGTACTCTCATTGCTCCCTACATCATCCTGAGAGGGTGTATTGGGTTTGCACAACAAGGTTTTGGTAGTTGGTGGGGCTACAGGGGTGGCTTCTGTGAAGAGCCACTAGAAGCTTTCCCTATGTCCCATGGAACAAATGCCAGCTGGCTCCAAGATGGAGCTGCCGCTGGCCAAGACTGAGCCCACCAGCGATGGTGGTAGCGCCTCTGGGATAATATATTTAAGAAATGAGGGGTAAAATCTGTGCAACAAAACTGCAGCCAGAGAAGAAAGGAGTGAGAATATGTGAGAGGAACAACTCTGCAGACACCCAGGTCAGTGCAGAAAGAGGGGAGGAGGGGCTCCAGACACCAGAAAGAGGTTCTCCTGCAGCTGGAGGTGAAGACCATGGTGAGGCAGGCTGTCCCCCTGCAGCCCATAAAGGTTAACGGTGGAGATATCTACCTGCAGCCCACGGCAGACCCCACACCCGAGCAGGTGGGTGCACACAAAGAAGCCTGTGACCCTGTGGGAAGTCCATTCTATAGCAGGCTCTTGCAAGGACCCATGGAGAGAGGAGCCCAATCTGGAGCAGGTTTGCTGGCAGGACTTGTGACCTCATGGGGGACTCACACTGACCATAAACATACTGACCAACTCCTGCTTACACTTGACCAGCCTCGTTTATCCCCTTTTCCTTCTATTTACCTATGCTTGTTCCTTCCTGATCCATCTTTATTCCTCCCTACGGTCCTTTCTCTAAACAGTTTACACTGTCCCACACATTGCCACAATCCCCTTATAAAGCACCCCACAATACACTTTGCAAAGACCCAAAATGCTCTTCCCCCTGCATCTCTGTAGCCCTTTATGCCACAACCCCCTTTAGTCTGCAGGGCATTACAGGGAGAGAGTTTCCCTTCTGACCCCTCCTGGTGGGTTTCACTCCATCCTCCTTGATCATCCTCCTTGGACGATCCTATGGAGCAGTCAGCTAAGTGTGCTCTGTTCTCACTGTGATTAGGTTCCTACATTTACCACTGTTCCTTGTATGCCTTCCAGGTCCCAGTGTTTAGGTGGCCAGCCCAAACCTCACAACCACAACTAACAGCACAGATGGACCTGCCTCCTGTCTAGGTATATAAGGCTATAACAAACCCCACAACTCATGCAAGCTCTCCTTTTTTTCGGAGTTATGTATGCAGAACTGATCACTGACATCTTGCGCTATAGTGCTTCATATGCCTGCTATCACCAAAACTGGTTTGCTGGTGTTTGCCCTAGTGCCACACCCTGGGAGCTTGGTTGTGATTTCATACAACAATACTGCTGTCTAAAAGGCAAGATGCAAAATGGGAAAACAGTTTAGAGGAAGGAGAAGTATTCACAAATAACATTTTCATCCCAATATTTGTATTGCCGTTTTCAGCCTCCAGTAGCCTCTCATCTTAAAGTTAGTATTTTAAAATGAGCTGCATTTTTTACTGACTTGTGGAACAGAACATGCAAGGATCAATAGAAAGCTAAGCCTGATATTTGCTTCCTGATAGGTTAGCACCATGGGGCTAAGAAGATGGCATATATCATTAGTGACAGATTCAGCTACAGATTTTTAGCATTGGCAGAATGATGTAACCCTCATTACAAAAGAACATTGTTTAATTGATCCATTTGCTCCCAGCAGTCCTGTTTTTTTTTTCCTTACAACATAAAGGCCAAATTGCAGTTCAGCTTCAGTCAAGTGAAAACATTATATTGCAGCAGGAAGAAGAAATACTCTTTGCACATTTTAATTACCATGGTTTAAATATGGGAAAGTCATTATACGATTGTTACAAATGCTGCCAGAGGACATTTAAATAATTGTTAAATTAGTGCAGAGAAACTATGAAAGGATTCCTTTTTCTTTCTTTTTGTTTTTTTTAATTTACTGACCCCTGACCTTTTCCTAATTCCTAAATGTTTTTTTGTTTGCCACAGTTCACTTAGCTTGGCTTACAAGCATTACCATTACTACCTCAAACACATATGAACAAGACAGACTTTTATTTTCAATTATAGTGAAAGTCTTAAAGCAACAAGTGTTATATTTGTCAGGCAAACTAATATATATAGGTAATAATGATAACCCTTACAGTTTCTTGCTAAAGGCAGAATATGCTGCATAGAATTTAAACAAAATGCCTATAGCTTCTAAATGGCTTCAAATAGGCAATCATTTTAGAAAGGGGAGCTAATAACTTCTTCCCTCACCACATGGAATTCTGTGGGAGAAATCCAAACATTTTTATCTCCATAAGGCAATTGTAAAGCAACAAAAGTACCCAAAGTGCATCCTCTGTAACGGACGAGAAGCCAAACTGAGAACAAGTTATTCCAAAGGTCTAACGGGGTATTGGCAAGAATGAAGTGGTTTCTGCTGTGGCTTCTTTCTCACCTCCATTTCAAGTAATAGAATCTGTTGGCTTAAAGACTGAATCTTTTCAAGCAGCTTAATTTTTTTGCACTGAGCTCTACCCTACTGCCTCTCCCCAGAACAATAAAAACCCTGGAGCCTTCCCTTGTGAGAACGTAATTAATTTCCTCCCCTCTGCAGATCATGCTAAATCAAGCAGTGAGCAGAATATACAAGAATATATTGAAGAGCTTGGTTACAGTTCTGTACAACCCTATCCACTTTTACAGAAAACAAATTTCTTGACATCTGCCGTGTCTGTATCTTTAGTAAGTGCTCTTAATCCTATCTGGGATACCAGGATATTGTTGCAGTACAAATACTGTATTTTTTATCTCTATGAAGAAGAATGCATCTCTTTTCTTCTTTTCTTTTTCTTTTTTTTTTTCTTTTTATTTTTTTATTTTATTTTATTTCATTTTATTCCCTTTCCCTTCTCTTTCCCTTCCCTTCCCCTTCCTTTCCCTCCCCTCCCCTTCCCCCTTTCCCTTTATTTTTCCTTCATTCCTTTTCCTTTTTCCTTTTCCTTTCCTTTTTAGCCATATTTTTCCTACAGCTAACATTCAGTTTGCTGCATTACAGTTGCAGAAAGACTTGCTTTGATTTTATATATGATAAGCTCATAACAGGTAGGACTGCAAGCTCAGAAGAAAAACAAATGGTTTTGAGCAATGGGATCTCCATATTGTAGCTTCTTTCTGTCCAAAACTGATGTATAAACGTTTAGGTTATGTGATGAAAAGCTTTTCTCCGGACACATGTGAAAGAGCTCAGGTTGGGGAACCTCAATAACCTGCTCAGAGAAACAGAACCCTGGCCCCAGTCCCGCCCAGAAAGTGATCAGCCCATGCACTGGGGTGAGACAGTGCTGTCAGTCAAAAAGAGAGGCTTTCTGGACCACATTACAGAGGGAGGGTTTACTGCCTAAGGAATATGGGACTCATTATGAGGAGCAAAGGAAGAGCATTTTGGGATTGCACAAGACTTACTATGGGATGCTTAAGGGAGGAACCAAAAACAGAAATGGTGTTCTGGGGAGGAACACACAAGGGAAAACAGATGGCTAAGGGGATAAAAGATTATGGTTGTATATGAACAGGTTGCTGGTTTATAAGCGTGTCGAGCAACACTGTGTACCTGGTCAGCAGAGTCTGTCCTGTCTTCTCATTATACTCCATGTCTGACTACTTTCATGGCTGGGGTCTCTATTCGGCATGCATGTCTCTGTACAGAGCCAGACCACAGGTTCTAGGTGCCCATGTTTCTGTGCTGCAGTAACTGCAGTGAGTGTGGACAGGGATGTCAGTGGGCAATTACTACCAAATACCAAGCAAGATCATTTAAGTAGCAGGGTAAGTGGCCTGTGGTATGTGTATGCTTATCCCAGAGAAAGTTATTTGGATGAGTTGGCTACTGGATTAGGGGAGTCTTGTACAACTGCCAGAGAGACTGTGGGGTCTGCGGGTCGACTAAGATGTGTCAGTGTTTGAGTGTCTGTGTGGGAAGTGACTGGGCAGAGTGAAGGTCCAGGACCAGCTGCTGGGAGCATTGTGTGTTTAAGCCTGGCTATCATAGGGATCCACACTGTATGTGTATATATATAACATAAACATTTCCCACAAATGGATCTCCATTCTGATCAGCCAGAGAGGGAAAAATTCACTCCCCATCATCATCATCATAAAAAAACCCAAAAAAAGTAGCAATGTTGCTCCTTAACTTTGAAGTTTCATTAGTTGTTTATCTTTGTATTTCTCTTCTGTATTGTTTAACCTGCTTTGGTCAGTCAGAATCTCTTGCACATTCAACTAACCTCTGGCATTCCTCTTTCATGTCTCTTTCAAATTAGAGGTAATTTCTAAGTATTTGAGAATGGTATTTAATGTGAAAATACTTGATTTAGTATTGTATAATATAACATTTCAGGATATTTTACATCTAATGTGTACTTCAGAAACTTCAGATGATCTGTCTACATCTTATATAGGGCCTCCTGTCTAGAAGGAGGGAGCTATGGATTAATATAGACCCTGATATCTAACATGTTATTTCCAATAGGCTCTAAACAGTATATTCCTTATGCAGAACAACAGTCTGCAAACCCAAAAGGGAAAGAAAGTCTGTTAGCATTTCATCTGTACTGTTCTCAGGTCTGAGTCTTTCTTGCTTGTCGGCTTTTCATTTGTCTTTTTTCTCCTTTTTTAGGCTTTCCCCCATTGAAATTATTGCTTCTAAAGAAAAATGCCTATGGAATGAAAAAAGGTCTATCTGTCATCTTATAAAAACTTCAGATAAAATGTGTCCAGCTACTTTAATCATGACAGCATCTAATTCTGGAAGTCGATGCTTTGTAGTTTTCTCCCTGTTGACCAGTGTGAGCTACAACTTAGCTATATTAATATGTTTGTATAACAGCAGTTCAAAGCTCTGTAGAGCAGTAAAAATGCCTCAGGACAAAAATACATTAACTTTAAAAAAATATGTTAAAAAAAAAAGAATTACCATAAAGGCTGGATGTAGCCAAATGAAAAAAAGAAAAGGAAACAAAAACAAAGCAAAGCAAAAAAACAAAACAAAACAAAACAAAACCAACCCCAAAAAAAACCACAAAGGAACAAAAGAACATATTTGCCCCGATAACAAGAGGAAGAGGGACTCAATAACTAAGGACACACACAGTCCAGGTACTAGTGAAATAGAACAATTTGGAATCAGCTCTGACATCTCCAAGCATGATGATGGCCAGATCACCTACTGCAACGTATAATAAAGATGATTTACTCCTTCTCTTATTATCTGAGGACTGAACTGAACAATAATTTTTATATGTTATTTTGTGGCTACTTTTCCTCTGTTGACTCCTCAGTCTTCTGGGGTTTGTTTTCCTTTTCTTGTTCTTATGAACCTTTTTACCTTTAAAGTGGTTTCAGACACCTTGCGAAGAAATAGTCTAATTACATGATTCCACTGGGTGTTTAAGGGGGGGTTGGGGTGGGTGAGGGGGTGGCGGGAAATGTAGCTGTGTATTAACTGATAGCATGCCCATAACTGGTTTGTACAGTTCAATAATATTAGCTGTTAATTTCATTTACAAGTGTATTTAGTTATTTAGAGAGTGAAGCCCATGACTCTCCTTTCAAGTAGCTCTGTGGATGCTAGTCAGGCCCCTTCTAGAGTCACTGAGGTTATGTTCATAAGCTATATAAAGAGTTTTACAACATTTTTGTGTGCCAGCTAAGGCCTTCTTCAAAATCTGTAGTGAACAATTATTGTGTTTGATTCACCATTAACAGAGATGTACAGGTTAAAATACTGACTGAAATTTTCAGCACGCTGAGTGAAAAAAATGAAGAAAATAAGATAGTTTCCTCCATTAGAGTTACCAAAACCAAACAACCCCAAATCCCTCAAAAGCAAACTAACCAACCAACCAACCAACCAAACAAAAAACCCTCCAAAACATTCCCACCCCAAACCCACCCAAATTCCAAGAAATTCAGTTTGTAATTTTTAGATCAGGTAAAAACAGCATACTGAACCGCCCAAAAGCCAAAGGCGAGCAGTAAAATTTTTATTCTGTTCTTGAACTGGTTTACAAAATTTAGCCACTGAAAGGGAGAGAACAAATTAAAACCACATCTTTGGACATAATCTATCCCTTTACATGAAATCCAAGGAAATCTGTTCTGGTATTCTGATATCCTAACCCAATTGAATATACCAACAGGAGCTTAGCTGCAGGTCTTTGACTGCTGGAACACATTTCTGACTAAATGTTTTGCTAGACTAAACACTGAAAAGCATGAATGGAAAATACTTTCTGTTTTGTTTTGTTTTGCTTTTTTTTCTCAATTTTTCATTAATTATTAAATAAGCCAAATAGCGAGAGGATTATCTGTCAGCCTTATCATTGCATTTGTACTAGTTGTTGGTTTAAGACACACCTTTAACATGACTGTGTGTAAATACATTTTTCTTATTGCCATAAAGAATACAAAGGATTAATAGTTAAAAAAACCCCACCACCTCTAATTTTTTTCTTTCTTTCTTTCTTTCTTTCTTTCTTTTCTTTTTATTATTTGTTAGAGATCTAACTGAATCAGGATATGAAAGTGCAGAACTGTAGTTTAGCAGTGTGGTACTGAATGGCACTAACTGCAAATTACAGAGGTGATATTTCCCTGTTTCAGCAACCTGCCAAGCACATATGCACTGGTTTTGAAAGTGCATCCTATTCTTAGTGTTCAATTACGACGTTATGGGCTACCCCCCCCCCCCGCAAATCCCCTGCATAAGTGTAAAGTTAGATCAAAACGTCAAAAAAGTATGGCAATGTTTTCTTGCCTAAGAAAATTAAAATAGTGGAAATCAAATATGCATGAAATGCAATCTTCATGGAGATTTAAAGGCATGTTTGAAAAAGCAAACTTAGTTTAGTTTTACTAGCAGCTTTAAAAAGCTGTAGCTCTTCTGAAGCTGAAGATCTGGTCCTACAGGATTTTAAATCCATGTATTTTAAAACAATACTTCTTGCACTACTGCATTTTCACATATTTATATAATTCTAGTGTATTCATACAATACCTATTCAAAAGCACCCAGCAGTTTAGAATCATGTCAGTAAATTCATTCAGACTCATTAGCCATTAAGCAATTCAATATATGAAACAATCAAAAACCATATAGTATCATGTCAGACTTGATCCTCAGTTCATACACAAAACAATAATAATTTTAAAAATGAAAAATCAACACTGTCACCTCTTAGATTTTCCTGTTGACTGCAGAATAGAGATCAGGAAATTAATACAAGATTAATATTTTGTTTGTTTTTTCCTTGCCTTCACTGAGAATTTGGCATCTCAGGAATCAATCCATTCTAATTTACCAGTTTTAATATCTGAAAGGAAACATCCAGAAACAAATTATCAACATAGTGTTTTAAGTCTTATTTATGACAAAACCCCATAATTTACACATACTGCTTGTATAGGTTTTAATTTCTGTCAAAGTCTCTTGCATTTCAGAATCTGATGCTGATACAATTTTAAAGTATTGACTAGTTCTATTTTAATATGAGTTAATATAACAGATTAATTATTTTTTCTAGTAGCTTGCATCATGTGTGTCATGGAAAAAGATGAGAAGGCATATGAACATTCAGCATTCAAATTGTATGCAACTTGCAATTAATAGAAACAGAGCCTGCATGAAAGCTTTTTCCCATTCAAAACAGTATCACTGAAATTAGTCAAGAAATGAACCTTCTTCCTGCATAAAAGTCCCACAGACCAGCAAGAATTTGCAGGGTGAAATTATAGTTGGACTTAATCATATGCTTTTGCTTAGAGTTTTTTACGTTCAAAATATGTTGATGCCATTCACTGCCTGTTCTGTTTAGAGTTTTAGGGAGGTGGGGGACAAATCTTTTGCCTCGTTCTGTAAAGGTTTTGCTGAGGAAAAGATATCTAGGACTAACACAGAAAACTAATTAATATTTCAGCATTGGATTCTTCAAGGGAAAGAACATACATTATTCATTGCTGATTTTTGCCAGACATGATGTCACTTGAGGTTCCCAAAGTAGGAAACACAGAGAGACAAAGACAATACAGTTAAAGACATGATGGTACTGCACTAGTAGCTACGTTTGCATATTTTGTCCCTTTGAAAAATACTGATTTTTTCTTTTCTATTTCATGGAAAATCTGTTACCATTCTTAGCACACTGGTATCAAACCACTATCCAGACATGTGCCTGCCTGTCTGTGTGATCAATACATTTTCTTGCCAATAACATTATTCTCTGTGTGTATGTGATTTTTTTCTTTATTTATTGTTGGTTTCAGTTGTTTCTCTGCTGTAAACCACTTCTTGCACATTCTTGTTAGAGAAGGCAATATTAAACAAGTAATCTGTCTAAAGTAAAAGCATTGATTAATTTATATAGACAATTCTGGTCCCTTTGTGTGTTCAATAGCAAACAATAAATAGCTTGGGTCAAATGATGCTTTGAATTAAACAAGTGTTAATAGAAAAATATTCAAATAAGTTTATGTGTACCAGACTTACCTGAGCGTAGTTAGAGCAGTCATCTGTAAGATATTTAAACAGATCTGTTCCATGAGGTTCTCTGGCCTGCTTTTGGAAGTAGCACAAATGTAACTTTCTTCACTAACCACCTAATTTTATAAATTATAGGACATTTTACAAGAGGTTTTATTACACTTTATCTCTATAAAATGTCCTTACGCATAGCTACTACGTATTTTTATTTAACCCTCATATTCACAGAAGATATTGAAGATACTTTGAATTCCTTTTTTAAATTATTTTTTAATCATTATTTTAACAATCCAGGCAACTGCTACGCATACTGAAGCCCTGCTTCCCAGGAAGTGGCCAAACACCGCCTGTAGATGGGAAGAAAAAGAAAAGATGAGGAAAAAATCTTTCTATTTTTATGGGAAGAAAATCTTTTTATTCCCTTTGTTTCTGTGCACGTGACTTTTGATATTGTTTCATTAAACTTGACCCACAAGGGTTTTTTTCCATCTTATTTTCTCCCAGTCTGTACTGCTGAGGAGGGGAGTGATAGAGCAGCTTTGTAGGCACCTGGTGTCCAACCAAGGTCAAAACACCACACCTTAATATTTGAGAATTACGTATTTCATAATACTATTTGTTAGTCTCATTAGGCAGAAGAGCTATATCCTCCTCCATGTTATGGCAAAAGTGATAAGAGAGAGACCTTACTAATGTAATACTGGAAGTCCATTGCGGACCATGCAATTGCTTCTCAGATACCAAGATAATTCCGTGTTTGTCCTGGATTCAGCTGGGATAGAGCTAATTGTCTTCTCAGTAGCTGGTACAGTGCTGTGATTTGGGTTTAGTATGAGAACAATGTTGACAGCACACTGATGTTTTTGGCTGATACTGGGTGACATTTATATTAAGTCAAGCACTTCAGTTCCTCGGGCCCTGCCAGCGAGAGGGCTGGGGGGACACAGAAAATTGGGAAGGGACAGGTGACACAAACTAGCCAAAGGGATATTCCATACCATATGGCATCATGCTGAGTGTATAAACTGGGGGCAGTTGGTCTGGGCCTGCCAATCACTGCTCGAGGACTGGCTGGGCATCGGTCAATAGGTGGTGAGCATTGTGCATTGCTGCTTTGGGGTTTTTTCCTTTTGTTTTTTGTTTGGGTTTTGGGTTGTGGGTTTTTTTTCCTCTCCTTTGGGGTGTTATTCCTCTCTCCTCCTCTCTCCTTTCCATTACAATTACAGTTGTCGTTGTTGTTATTATTATATTGTTCTTATCTCAGCCCACAAGCTTTACTTTTTTCCTGAATCTCTTCCCCACCCCTCTGGGTGGGGTGGGAGGTGGGGGGATGAGCCACTGTGTAGTAATTAGTTCCTACTGGGGTTAAATCAGGACACTGTTTCAAGCATTCATCTATTTTTGGTGTGTATTTAGTTAGCCTGGAAACCATTTTATTCAATTTAAATTTATTTGTGGTTTAGATGTACTCCTTTAGAGAGCAAAGAGGTCACTTCATGCTATATTCTCAGACACACAGGAGATATAAGTCTTTCTTATGGACTCTTTGTTTCAGAACCTATCCTAATTTATACAGCTTTAGCTATACACAGCTTTGGTCGGGGCTTTCTTGTTATAGCTGGTTTTGTTTTGTATAAACATGGTAACAGTGCAACATTATGCAAAAAACAACAGAAAATAAATCAGTAATACAAGTCTAAAACACTACAGAACTAAAACTGACCTTGGACAAAGAGATGCAACTGAGGTTTAAGTCAATATGGTGTTGCTCAAATACAGCCTTCAGAATTTTGTTCAATAGCGCCTGGGGGGGTTAACCATGAATGTAATTATGGATGAAGACTCTCTAAATCATTATTAGTTATATGAATAATAATCCTTGTACTTATCAGTCTCAGCTTATTAGCCATAAAAAGCTTTAAGAGAATCAATATAAAAATCACAGTCAGCTTGCTGATACTGCCCATTGTAAGCAATTAATTTATTTTAGGGCATAAAATATTTCTATTTGAAGCTTTTATTTAGTTTATTGGTAATTGGAGGTGGTTCTAAACAATTATCTCCATACCATAGGCAGTTACTGAAAGAGGAAAATATATGCATTCATTTCCTCTGAGGCCTTGTTATCTACTATCAATAACCTTCATCTGCAGGAAGACTGCTACATCTTTGAAGGTTTCATAAGTCAATGTGATAAAAATCAAACTCTAGTTTTGGGGTAATGCTGTTGATTTTGGTCACCTACATGACGCATGTCTCTGGCTTGGGACTTCCACAAAAATGGAATTTTGGGTATAATTACATTTTAAGACAGACTGCATACATATGAGTACTTCAGTACTGCTGTGAACTTGCTGTTCTCATGGTGCCTTAATTTCCAAAGTTGCACACCCTGAGTACATCTGTTGAAGGGCACAATCCCCCCACTAATTTTTCGCTTCTTTTAGAAAATCTTCTCAATTTTCTTTCCTATCTCAAATAACTGGGAAATGACTGAAAATAATGTTTTATCTGGGCCAAACAGAAGAAATGTGCACCACCTTGCAGGAATGATAGGTATTTGAAGGGAGTCAATTGTCAATGTAAAGTTTCAATTCCAAGTCTTGTTGATAGCAGCTTTTCATTCTCCTCAGAGCATATGTTCATGATTCCAGGTGGACCTTGTGCTTATAATAAACATCAAAGGAAGCTGGGAGCAGCTTCTCCAACCTCTGAAGTATGCTCAGGGGATAACTAAACTCTGCATCATGAGAAATGGGACAACTTCCAAGCATCCTAGCACTGACTTGGACTTTCATAGAAAGTAGTATCAGTGTCTTAGCATGTTAATTTATCAATATCAGGCAGTTTTGTGTGCATCAGATGGCAATGACAACTTGTGCACAGTGTACAAACCCATGTCTCAGGAATTCCTCACCTCCTGTCTTGGAAGCCACTTGTGAATACTCATATCTCTGAATAAATACATCTGAATATGACCATCCATAATCTAGTAAAGCTTCTGACTTAGATATGGAGGGCTAGTTTGTGTGGTGATGCTAACTAGTTATTTCTTAGAAAGTCCCAGTTATGCATTTAAGCTATTTCTGGCATAAGAATCTACCTAGTGAAATGAACATAATCCTTCAATTTACTTATTTGACTTTATTGTTTCTCAACAAATAAAAATGTTACTAATAGTTTTGTTTCTGCAAATGAAATGGTCTAGAAAGGTAGAGAGTTGAAAATGACAGTTTTGACAATTTCAGCTCATTCTTGGAAACAAACTGTGAAGAACAGGGAGAAAACAATACTTTATATCTGACAGCTCCAATTATGGTGTCCTACAGAGATTAAATACCTACTTTGAATCATTCCACAACTTTTATTGAGGAACAGTAGAGTGATAAATGTTCTGAGAGATTTTCTTGTTTTACTAAATACTCTATGTAATTAGTTCAGTTTAATGAACACTAAATCCATCATATTCTACCATATATTTAAGCCATTTCTATCTTACAAAACGAAAGGTGTCTTTGAAACAAACAATATATTTTTAACGCTCTAATATATAATAAAATATCAAACTGTATTGAACTTATTGGGGAGGGGGTTGTCATTTTAACATTTGGTTTGGTATGCCGTATCTAAATTTGTCTAAAGTATTATTTTTAATATGTATTAATAACATTCCCCAAAATAAGACTCTGAATCAGCAGAAAGGACACAAAAGCTTTGGGCAACATAATAAAAAACTAAATCTGACATACACTAACAGCTCTGCATTACAAAAGTATTTTAATACGCTTACAGGGCTCAGGTGAAACACACAGTAGATTCCTTCTGATATTTGAACCTGCAGCCATTCACGAATAAAAGCTGTAATTCAGCAGGTGATCAGAGCACCATACAATGTCACAGTGTGACATAACACTTAGTAAATCAAGAGAGGAAACCATATCATACCACCATTACATGTATTCCTGGTAATGCAAGAAATATAATTTCCAGAAAAAGAGTAGAAAATATTTCATTTTTTTAACACTTTATGATGATTTTATAGAATAAAATACAACAGCATTAAAGGGTTTCTTGTCTATTATAAATGATACCTAAGCATACAAAAGGCAATTTAGCAACACCTAGCAAGGATATTCAAAGGAGAGAGTATAGTGACAGCAAAAGCATAGAAAATTTAAATGATTCTTTATATTATCTGAGAAGGAAAATGTTCCTTATAGAACAATGAAGTTTCCCAATGAGGACTGTTTAAAGGATCACTGTGATACTAACTGCTATTATTCTCCTTTGCTGCTTACCTGAACTTTAAATCTCTGCTTCCAGTGGACTGATCTCTGTATTTAGTTTTTAGCTTATGGCTTGCTATTTCTTTACTCAACTTCCAATTTCTTTTTCATGAACAATACTAATGGAAGTAGATTGTATTCATTCATAAAATTCCTAAAGAAAGAATTCAGGTTTTAAACACTGACCTTCACGACCTTGGATTTTTTCCTTCTTAGCATGCCTGGGGCAGAAGCCTTACTGTATAATGTACATACTAATGGTCTGATGGCTATGAAAGTGAACACTAATCACCCACTTACCTGAGCAAGACAATCTGCTGCAGTGCCTGTTTCCTTTCCTTTGACTGTATGTCTAATCATTTCATATAGCAAACAAATTTGTTGGAGTAATTGTATTTTACTGGAAATATATTCAATCCTGAGAACAATGAGCCCCAAACTTGACTTGAGCAGCTATATGTTATAAATAAATGCATGTGTATGTGTGTATGCACATATTCACACACATTCTTTTTATACATATACCCTCTAAATGCTCTATAATCTCCCTGGGTTTATATATTTTAGATGATATATAAAAACATATTCTTATAATGGCATAATGTTATAGTATAAATTGTAGTATTAAGCCTTGCCCCAGCTGATCATATACAGCAGATGACAGATTATATCCATGCTTTCAGTTCTCTTTAGTTTGTACTGCCATAGCAGTACAGAAGTTATAATAAACAATTTACAATATGCAGAATATAATTAATTCTGCAAGTGTTTAGGAAGGATGCTTTTAAGAATTAGCATGCATCAGAAGGACAGTGCTGAACCCAGAAAACTCCAGTAGTGAATATGCCCACACAAGAGCAGTGCTGGAGTTTCCCATCAAGTACAGCAGTCAGTGAGCCTACATAATGTAATTGTAGATTATAAAATAGAGCCATTCTGCATAATTCAGTCCCTAACAATATCAAACTTACAATACACTGCATTTCTACAAATAGAAATTTAATGTAATAAGTGTATTTTATTTTTATTAATGTCACAGTACAATATTTATATAATCAATATTCAATATTATAATAAAGCAATGTATGAGCTGATGGGTTCCTATTTTCATAATATCTATATATAGATGCTATGCCTGCATCTTGGTATCAGTATTTTATCTTGCAAGAGCCTTTTATCATTGATTTTTGAGATTTTAATAGACAGGCTTTTGAAGTCAAGCAAACAGCCAGCATGCTTTCTTTGGTACTGTACTCAGCTGTCATCCATATCTCTTTTGTAAAAGTCATTCTTCTTTTCACTCAGTTGGGTAAAAGAGTGGGAAATTTTTGTTTGCTCTTTGAAAAACAGTCACTAAAATTGAAATCTTGCAGAACAGTTAAAAGAAGGGAAGATTAATATCTTTAATCATTATGAGAAACATTTAAACCACTGAATAGGCACAGTATTTTTTTTTAAAAAAAATCATTTTCCATAATACTTTTCCCCTTAAATTTTCAAAGCGAAACAAGATCAAATGCAGTTAGAATCTCATTTTATCATAAGGATAGAAACAGCCAGACTTAGCAAGAAAGTGAAGATAAATGGTTTCTTACTCTGCTGTAGAAGAAAAATGCCTTGCAACCAAATGCAAGTATTAATTTAAGGGTCAGACCACTAGGCTTATATTTATGGTCTATATAAATTAATCTTAGAAGTACGTCACTCACTTTTTCTTTCTATTCTTTCTCAACGAGAGATTGAAGATGTAGGGCTTGATCTTCCAAACAGTTTGGGTACATTTGAAGGTAGAACTTTATACACGTATAATAAAATGTCTGTCAATGGGAATAGTAGATCTGTTTACACCAAGTGACTACCAGTGTTACAAAACCTATAAGGGTTATAGGATTACAAAACTACAGGTTTTGCCTTTATTAAATAGTTTCAGTAGTCGTATCAGAGCTCTGTTTTTAACAGCATGTAACTGCTTTCAACTTTCATCCAATTATGAATAATTTTTGTGTTTTCTTTTTCCCTTCAGGTTTTAAAATGAACTTTTATGAAGATTTACTATATAGATTAGGATTCATCAGTCCCATATATGCTCTACAATATACACCAGAAGCGTGGAGGTCCTTTTACCAATCACAGTCAAGTTAAAATAAACGCTGTTCAAACATCAAATGTTAAATTTGTCCTTTGTGCTAGTAGAAAATTACTTAGAATAATTGGGTTTTTGCTAATCAGGTCCTAATATTTTTTCAAAGAATTAGAGAATGCAGCTGAGGGATCATGGTGTTTATCCATGTGATCATCAACAAGCATTATTAGTAGGCAAATCTTCAATAAAATATAAAATATAGGGAATAAATTATTTTGTGGTTTCTGCTCTTTTTTTTCATGAATTTTCCACTGTCAGTTGTATTTTTCCCTCCCAGAGAGAAAACTAATATTACTTATTCTTTGTAATTCACTGAAGAAAGTAATCAAATCCTCCAAAACTGGTGTTCCTTAAAATTAGCATCAATTTTTATTCCAGAATTCCTGTTCCCCTAGCTTTCCTTTCTGCAGTGGTTATCAAAACTTATTTCTTAAAGGTTGACTTTTAATATAAATGATTTGTATATTCTTTCTCTAAATATCTATTTATCTAAGCAATACAATGTAAAGATTTCCCTGCATATTATTAAAAATAACTAAATACTCTTTGAAACCTAATAAAGTCCAATTAAATCTGTTCAAAGGAGTATTTTCAGATTCCTTTTTTCAATACAATATCCTTTCATATTCAGATAAAAGTCACTGAAGAAAATTATGCTTCTCAAAATATGGATTGTCAAAGAAATGATAACATAGCTTTCCATATTTATGCCCTTCCAGTGAATGCCATTCAAATTATGGTTCATTTCCTAGTGAAAGGAAAGATTTTTTTTTGACCAGCTGTGCTTTTGGGTTTCTGAAAGGCAGACTCCTTTCTTTTTGAAAAAAATGATGCCAGAATCAGAAATTTCCTGGTAATTTGTGAATGAATAACTATGTATTTGCCAAATTCTCCCAGCAGTTTTACACCTTTTTTTTTTTTCTGAAAAGCATATGTAATATATAATACATGCAATATAGATTTGCATAATGTGTATGCATATATATCATATTAAAAAATAAAAAAAGCTTTTATTTTGGGTAGAGGTTTTGTGTTCTTTGGGGGTTTTTGTTGTTTTTGTTGATTTTCCCAAGCAGTGTTCACCTTTTGCCTCCTTAGGAGGGAGAAGAGGAGTTTCTTTCTTATTCATACCTCAAAAATATGTTTTCGGTTTTATGTACTTCTGTTCTAAAATCAATACAGAAACCTACATAGATTCACATTAACTGACTTGAGATAAAATTATTATTTCCATATCTATCTGCTGAAAGATTCTCTGTGTGTTTTTCTATAGAAACTGCTTTTCTAGAAAGAGCAGACATACAGAACAGTATTACTAGTTTTGCAACTAAATAAAGCCAAGTACTTAAAGGGCAAAGGCAGGGCCAGGAGAAGGGCAATCAAATTCCTTACATTATTCCTAAACATACCTTTGTTACCCACTGTTCAGTGAATCAGATGATTGTGGGTCTGTCTGTGACTTACATTAGTGAAAAATGGACTGCAACGTTTCTGAGCCTAGATACGATCCATCAGTGTAAACGTCAGTGCGGAGCCAGAATCTGATCAGCAGTGTTCTTGCCATGGGTTCACATTTAATTAAATCTTTACAAAATTATAGATGTTCTATAAATACTATCAGGAACTGTGATTTCTCAGAGAAATGCTCTCTGGTTTGGCTATGCTATACTTGTGGAAGAAGATAAAATTAAAATGTTGAACAGGAAAAACACAGTTAAATTTTTGCCCTTTTCTTCTTTTAGCATTCCAAAACTTACAAACTTACAGCATGAACTAGATTCTCATTCACAGTCAAATATGAAATAATATCACTTCTTTGACTTCTTATGAATTTTTGTCATTCACTAAGAGCTAAGGGAAGAAGAGAACCCATATTCTTCACGGTGATCAGTAAAATGATATTTCTGGTAACTCAAAAATTTAATCATCAACTCCTGTTTAAAGAAATCTATGCAGTAGGAGGCTTGAACACAAGGTAACAAGATATGCACAAAGCATCCTTCATCAGTACTCCAAACTGCATCCCTCAAAGGACTCTAAACTGCAGTAGGAAACCAGATTTGTTATTATAAACACCTTTCAGTTATTCCAATATTTTCCCAACAGCACACCATCACTGGTCCAGGCCTTATCCTTTTCTAGAAAGACCATGAGGATTCACTTGGGCATCCCATGGACCTTTGTACTGGACAGCCCAGCCCCTTTAACCTGCCTTACTCTCTGCACATGTAACAGTTGCCCATTGACAATCTGACCTTCTGGCCTCTGACCTTGGCCAGACTGCCTTTCACCGAGAGCGTGCCTCCAACAACACTGATACCTGCATTGAATGCAGATCTCTTGAGAACCTGAATGCCATGGATTTTGAACATCTGCCCTTATGAACAGATACAGGATGAACAACTGTGTTTCAATATCTGTAAAAATTTTAAGTCAGAGAGCTTTCAAATTCTTTCTACATGAAGCCATTTCTTTATTAATATGAATATGACACCACATAGGAAAAAAAAAGTCTTAGACTAGAAATATTTTATCTTTCCTCTACTGACAAGAACTAAAGTAAATACTAGATCTCCCTTGTGATTCTCTGGATGCTTCCTCCTCCATCAGGACTGAGACTATTCCTGGAATCTAGAGCTTGAACCTGCAGGAGTGCCGAGGCCCACAGAACCATTCCCTGCACTGTATCAGGCATGTTTTGTACCCTGGAAATTTTACCTGTGATAACAGATGCAGGAACATGCAGCATTTTCTCTGCTTTTCTCAGCAATGGCACGACTGACACATTTTATAATCCCACTCCATAGAGCAGCAGATGGTGTCTACCCTTTCTCATCCTGTATAAGACTTGGTATTTCTTCTCTGTCAATCATAAGACAAGTTTTTGATTTTTGCTGGCTGCACAAGCCATGGAATTTCAGACAGAAGTAGTTACTTCTGCCAATCTCATACCTCTCGAGGCCCACTTAGCAGAAGTCCTTAACCCTTGGTACAACATTTATGCCAAATGTATCCCTGAATGATCACTAACACTATTCTTTAGGACTGACTCTCAAAGTGTCTGCAAATTAAAGGCAGAGGCATGCCATAGCAATTCAGCACAAAGATTAATCACTCTCCTTAACACTAGAGCAAATGTATCTATTAGTAGGCTTGTTAGTACCACAGAAAAACCTCAGAAAGTTGGTCATTCTCAGAAGCATGGTCATCCACCTTTTCTGCTCCACTTTGACATGAGATGACAGTCACATAGCACATTAAAGCACTGCAACACCTCAAACTGGTACACCATACTACTCAATAGAGTATGTCCATTTATTAGCATTCAATACTCAATATTGCTCAAATATGCTCAAATAATAATGCTCAAACAGTTATGCTCGCTCTGTTTCTTGCCAGCTCTGTGTGCATGAAAAATGTGTCCAAACAACTGTGTCACACTGTATGATCCTGTCCTCTATTTGTTGGGGTGGGTGGGTGGGTGGGTGGAATCTCACTGACTTATCCACTCACAAGAAACTTCATGAAATTTGCCAAGGATATTTATAAAGAAACTGCACTTACCACACAAGAGCTGACCTTTGTCAAGTGCATAGCAACCTGTGGAAAAAGGCAGAAAAGTCTAATCATTCATGCCTTAAGAAATCCATCCATGCTGAATGAGACGAAGCCTAGGAGACTGCACAGTACCAGTAATTTCCTGGGATACTGGTGGAAGATTCCAGTACTGATAAATATGCCACAGATCTGACTTACTGCATTTGGCTTTATCAGCAGTTATTTCCACTCTCCCTTTTTGCTGTATTTCTCACAGGTGTTTTTAGAACATAGGATTTCTCTTTTTTACTTCTAACCATCAGACTGAACAGTTAAAAATGAAAAAAATAAAAGCAGATTTTTCTCTTTGAGTTTATACAATAATCTCCAATATGTTTTTCTCCTATTTCTGAAAAGCCATTTCGTTCACAAGTTCTCCTAAATTTTCAGGCCTACTGCTGAAAAGCACCTTAAGGACACTGCAAAGACAGCATTTCAATTTATGCTGGTTTGCTAAACTGACACAGAACTAATACTCAGGTTTTGGGAGAGATTTCCCCATGCATGCTGGGAAGAAGAACCCAAACTGTAGATATTCAGTAGAACACAGAGACTTGGAAAGTAATTGGCTGAATGAGGTTTTGTGGCAACGTTATTTGTCATGGTTGCAGATAATTTATTCATCTGTTCCCTTTCAAGAGTAATCTCATGTTTTCAACATCTACTAGATATTGGGGGTTAAATGTGCACATTCAAATATATAATGTTGTTGAAAATATGTTGCCTATCCAAAACATACTAAGTGTAAAAAGGACTAAGTAAACAAGCTAGAAGAATCCAAAAGCACACCAGTCTTTTTTTGGAAAGAAGAAATATAAGAAAGGAAAATTTTCCACATTAGGCAAACAGAAAGGTAGGACTAAGTAAAGAACAGACTTGCTGAGAAGTGCTCTATCCTGCCTTCAAAACATTTTAATATCCAGCAGATCATAAGACCTGTATAACCTGCAACAGTTTAGTGACAGTACTTAATTGATGTCCGTGTAAATTCATGTTTCAGAGATGGCTTAGTTGTCATTAAGCTGTTTGCCTTTAACAACTGGAAAAAAAAGGGGGGGTGTGTGTGAAAAAGTTATAAGCTAGCTGTGTGATTTATCCAATTTCTTTCTTCTTCTGGCCATGTACATTGTGTATTTTATATTGTAGCTAAGCAATGAACCACAAGCTGTATGGCAGCTATTCTTGTGGGAGTCAGTCTGAAAGAAGTTGCCCAAATAGCACACTTCATTGCATCTACACTGTATGTTGCCATGGAACGGGGAATAGGTAAAAGAGTATTATGCATGTGACTGGAAGAAGAAAAGCTGGGATCTGAGCAGTAAATGTCACCAAAATTCATTTGGTGTGTTCAGATTTACCAGCATGAAAACAACATCACTGCTCAGCTGTCAGCAAAAATGATGTTCTGCAACTATTTGTAGGTCACATGGCAAAGGTTTCTCTTGTTACATTCCTGCACAGCAGATCTGCTCTTTGTCACCTTCAATCTGACATTTTATAGGGATTATGAACATAAATCAGAAAAGTGTATAATGCATTGTTTTCTCCCTGTGACTGACTACTGCTAATCTTAAATCAACAAACATCAGATTTCCATTTTACTGAATTACTGCATCACAGACTGCAAAAATCAATCTTGGTAGGTTGTACTGTTCTACTTCTTCCATATACAAAGAGTGGGGGAAAAATAATTTTCCTACACCTTCCTGAAACCCATTTTACAATGATAATTTTGAACATCTGATTGAAAAAATCAGAATTACTGAAATATACTGGCTACACAGTACTTTTCTTTTACTATTTTAAATGCAGGAAAATCCCGCATCGTTACTGCAGACTTCTCTCTACAGAAAAGACAAAAGACTGCTCTAGAAATTGACCATATATCACTGAGAGAAATGAAAGTCCTAGGATATATTTTATTATGCTGGAACTTTTTTCATGGACACTAATGTGTACATAAATAAAAGCCAATGATTTCAAGGATATATGAATTTCAAAGTTATTTAGGAATTACTCTAACAAGAAAAGTACAAGGAAACACCAGTCTTTTACAAATTAAGAGTCTATCTTAGAATTTTAATGTTCAGTACTTTTTACTTTCCATACTTTACAGATGTTATTCTGTATAATAAGGAAACTGCTACTGAAAAAAAATAAACATTATTAAGGAACAAAGTGCTAAGAAGCTTTCACACTTAACACCACTACTTAATTGTGCTTATGTTACTGCCCTCATTATTGTGGATTAAATTGACACCGATTCTTCTTAAAATGTTCGTTTTGAGAATGCTTCCTGCCAATCTTCACAGTGACCTTCACAGATTTTCTTGACTTAAATGCCTCTGGAATTGTTGATGGACTTTAAGATCTCTGAACCAGACTGATATTTTTTAAATTCTTTTTTCTATGTCCAACAGTGTAACTAAAAAGTTAGCATAGGAGGAGAGGTTGAATTGTCACAATCAATCCCCTGAATGTATTTTTAAAGCCTTTAAAAAAAGCCATGTGTCTTTGCAACTAATTTTGCAAGGACATAAATCAGCATTGAATATGTCATTTAAAGCAAAAGAAAACAAAAAGGGGAATTAATACCAGAAAAGGAGAGTGAGCTTTAGGCACAAAAACCATGGGTGGCTGCTTCAGACAACAGATGAGAGAACAGCAATAGCCATGGTGCAAACGTCATCTGTATTTGCAGCAAACACTGGGGAAACAAGTCTGCTGCTGCCCCTGCTGAGGCTGGGGTGGTATTAGGCTGTGTCCCAGGGCAACTCTTCCCCCACCTTCAAGCCAGCACACCGAGCTAGCTGCTGAGCCAGCACCCTTATCCTCAGGTATCCTTCCCAGGGCACCAGGAGCAGCAAAGCCAGTGTCCTCCAATTTCCCCTTGTACTCTAGGAAGCTTGGCCATTTCTCCCCGCTTCCTATGCCAAAAGAACCTCAGGTTCAGTCTATAGCTTCCACTTCTTAACTTCAGGCTGGCAAAATTACATTCTCGCATACACTGCTGGAGGAGTCAAGGGGACAACGTGTTTATACTGGAGCCACTTCAGAGTGATCCTGAAATTGTGCTTTGTCTGGGTTAACACATTTGAACCGTCCACATTAACAACTAGCAGAATCCATTGCCAAACAAACACACACCACCAAAATATTTCTTGAGTAGCTAGGCATGAAACAAGGTTAAGGAGGTTAGCCAGAATTTGTAGGATATAAAATTTCAGGGGATTGTTAGGCTTACACTTGGTCAGCCAACGTGACTTGCATATTAAGCCAGAACTTTGTACAACAATTCCAGGGCTTAGTCCAAGTGTTTAGAAGACCATGTAATAGAGTTTCACACAGCAGATCAATATCTGCTTTGCCTTTTGAAATGAACTCCACTAGCTCTCACTGGTAATGAGACTGGGAGCTCCTTTCCACCTCCTGATCCAAAGTCCATGGAAGCCCACATAAATACTGTTGAATTCTAGGAGATTTGGATTGGGCCTCGGATGATGAAACCTAATAAAGTTGCTCTAAAGAGCAATCATTAGGGTTTCTCTGAAAAAGAATTCATAAGATCAAGCTCTATTTTTCAGGCCAGGATGATGGGCTACACAAAGATGTCACAGCTGTGTTTGACCCAGAGCATTTCCCTACAGCTCTTGTATTTCCTACTTACTTGTAGCAAACCAAACAAAATGGCAACATTTGGTAAATATAACAAAAATCCTGTAATAAATTGTGAGTGGTAGATTCACCACTGTCTCACTAGATCATTACAAAACAGAATCTCATCAAGAATGATTCATATGGCATTCTTCATACACAGTAATAAACAACTAATAGCAGAGATACCTTTTAAGGTCTCAACAGGGGCAGGGGGTGGGGTGGGGTTTACACATGCTAGAATGTAACATTAACTGAATCAATAAAAGGCACTTAAAACCCATGAAAGTAAACCCACATGAGGGACATTGTATCACTGTAACTATAACAACATTCAATAACAGGCTTGAAACCAGGTTTTTCATTCTGATAGAAAATCCATTAAATAGAATGAAGAAAAAAGTTATTCATTAAAAAAAAAAAAATATGGAGACAGCACTCCGAAGTTAACAGAAACATGAGGTTATAAAATCATTTTGTTTTCAACTGCATAGCATTAATTCTAAGAATTTCTCTACTGAAAAATAAAACATTCCATTCCAAAATGTTCCAATAGTTCCATTTTCACTTGAGCAGGATATCCTTTCCTTGTCTTAAATGTTAGCAAATTGACATTTCTGAAAATATTTTGCTTCTGTCAAAATGGGATTTCCTCATGCACAGAAGGCCTACAAAACCATCCTTGACCTGTTCAACAGCAAAGGTCGAGCATAAAAGACAGTTCTCTTAACAGTCCTATTTTTTTTAATTACTTTTTTACCTAAATCATTACTGTGAAAAGCCAAGATTTACCAGCTTAAGTCATGCACCTTATCCTATCATAAACTCTCAGCTTGCTTCTTCCTATTTCATAATGTGTTTAGCTACAAGTTCTTCCCTATGCTTGATATGAATCAGCTTTCAATGGGAAATGTTCCAAACCAGAAGATAGAGCACATAATCTTTTTCTCTTGTTTGTACTGTTTGCTTACATACACCAAAATGCAAACTCTGAGCCTTTGACCTTCCTTGATGAACAAAACCAGTGTTACTGTTAAAGTATTTTAAACACTATTTGTCTAAAACATATGTTGCTGATACTGAAATACAACTACTCCTCGTTAATGAATGGAAGCATAATAAACACCAGAGCAACAATGTAAAAATTCTCGACTTGAATCCAGATTATGATTGTCTTCTGACCTGCATATATTTTATGTAAAATAATAGATAGTGTTGTGTTGTTTAGATTTTTCCTGCAAGGGTGTGTGTGTGGGGGGGTTGATATTGTATGAATTCACTGTAGGATAGAATAATGACATCCTCAACGTGTGTTGTGTTTGTCAACATATTGTAATGCTATCCTGTTATCCGCCGACACCTTGTGAGGCTGTTGACATCCATCCCCTGTGTATTGTGTGTCTGCCAACATCTTGCGAGGCTGTGGACATCCTGTTATCTGTCGGCATCTTAACACCCAAGGAGGAAAGACAGATAGCAAGAGCTGATTGAAAACATCCAGCTCAGCATTTTCTGGCAAAAGGTGAAAAGTACACCTTGAGGAAGACCTACGGCCTTCCTCCCAAAGACCACCGCCCACGTCCCGAGGACCCCTGCCCACAATTCTTGGAAGAATTTGCGCAAGCACAAAAGACTGATAAGCTAATTAACATACGAAGGGAGAGTAAGCGGGGTTTAGGTAATGACTATGTATAGACGTTAATTGAATAGTCATTGTTTTACGGTATAAATATAAGGTAGTTACTTTGGACATGCACGGCAGAAGGATCCCCCGTGCATCCAGCGCTGCCAATAAAGGATACTTAGTCACTAAGAAATTTTGACTTCGTTCTTTAAATCAGGGTGTGGGGGTGTAGGGATTCATACAGTTCTGTGTGGTTTGTTTGTTTGTTTTTTAATTGAGAAAACTGAAATTCTATTGGATGAGGGACAATTTGAAGAGGAGAATAGTAAAAAGATAACATGATAGCAACCATAGTGCTACAAGAAACTTGTTTTGAAGATAAAACTAGATTTATTTTTATCTCAAACAATTAAGACGGCAAAATGTATTTACCTGTCATAAGGGATTAGTCTTCTGTATGAGATGCTGACCTAGAAAGCAGCGAAAAAGTAACAAAAATATTCAATTTACCTTTAACTTTTTTCTACAAAAAATGTTTTACTTTTAGTCTTCCTTTCTTCAATAGCATTAAAAAATAAATTCCTGTAAGAACTTTCTTCTTTTTTTTAAGGTTCTGTGTCTGCACGAATATGTGTGTCTCCCTTAGTCTTGCATTATTTAATGAACATGTGAAATCTGGGCAGCCATGAAGCTGAATCGTAGCAGTATAGGATCTCAGGAAGGGAAGAGGCTAGGATCACTGCCAGCCAGCGATCTAAAGTGCAGTACACATTGATAGTGAAGGCACTCAAGTGCTCATCTGCTTGCTTCAGAAGTACTTTTCTTGCAGAGTGAAAGAGAAGCACTTTAGTTAAGCTCAGTAATGATCAGGTTGTTTGTGAAGCCGATAGAAATGAACAGTCGGTCCATTAACAGTCAACTCACATGACAATGCAAACCCACCCGGTCACAACAGCGATAACTTCTTCAGTGTTTAAGGAATGAAGAGTAGTATTGTTTCTTAAGGGCTCCTGAACCACTGTGGTAAGTGTACAGCAAAATAAAATCACCAAAGACAAAATAAAGTAAGACAAGAAGCAATGCATCTCCTGTCCTCCCTTAAATATTAAACTAAGTACTCTGCAGCTGTTCTGAGGGAAGGCTGGCAGAAAGAATTATTACAAGACCAACATAACTTCCAGTGAAATAAAAAAATTGGTACTGAAGATTCTGTCTTATGATTTAACACAACACCACCACCCAACAACAACAACAACAAAATAATAATAAAAAAAAAAATCAATCAGCTTTCAAGCTTTCCTTCCAAAGCCACAGGAGATAATCAGAGAGACTATGATGATGGACGCTATTCTGAATGAGAGATGGAGGCAGAGCTGGGCACATGAAATGTGATGGATTGCTATCATTTAGCCTTTACTTAGGAGATAAAACCTAACCCCCCCCCCCCCCCCCCCATACATCTGAAAATCAGGTGTTTTGGTTCGACCTAAGTGGCCTAGCATACACGTGGCTGCAAGAGCCAGCACTTCACACTCCATGACGGAGGGTGGCCCCAGCCCTCCTCTTGAAGAGCTCAGTCAGGTGTGTTCAGTCTTCCACCTGCATGTCTGCCACCAGCACCCTTGGATGACACTTTGCTGGATGCTTAAATTGCTAAAAATTATCTAAGTCACATTTCATTAAGTTGTGCACTGTGAAACAACTGGTGCACTTTGATGAGTGTTAGCACTGAGACTATTACACAGACAGAAGCAGTTGGCTGAAACATACTGACAAAAAAGCATTATAAAAATGCAAACCTTTTTAAGGGATTGTAAATAAATAAAAAAAAATCAATAGTAACAGCTTCCTATTAAACACAATGCTGAATATATCGATGTTCTGGTTTTTTTTATTATTTTCGACCTACTGGGCAGGTATTCTGCTGCCTCCATTTATGTCTCTTTTTTGGTGAACTATATGCAAAATAAGAATTGATTTGGACAGATAATTGCCCACAAAAGTAACACCAATCTGGCTGTTGGAAAACCGAGAACAGCTGCTTTCTGAATTACTGAGCTGACCACTGCTCCACTGGCAATTTTCAGCAGCAGTTCCCAGTTTACTGCAAAGTTAACACCATGTTTCTTTATTCTTTCAAATAAACAGAATTGTCAGCTCACGAAATTAAATATAAATCACTAACACAGAATCCTTTAACTGCCCATACCCTCCTTATTGGTAGAAAACACCAGTCACTGCTTTTTTTCTCAGGACTCCACAAGAAATAGAAAAACAATCAAAGACAGGGATATGGGACTTTGACTTACTGTTACAGCTTTCCTTTAAGGGAGAGGGGGTGCTTCAAGCATTAAAGATAAATGTCCACCCCAAGTTTTGCTGTACCCCATCCCAGTTTATGTGTCTAAAGGGATTTAAGCAGAATTTAGCCACCTGTGTGCTGTGAACAGAATCACTCTGCCTGAAAGTGCTAATTAGGGACTGCAGTCACACACTGAACAAAAAAAACCAAAAAAACCAAAAAAAACCAAAACACCACACACCAAAAAAAAACCCCACACCCGCCCAAAAAAGCAACTGCCTCAAATCTTTTAAAAACATTGCTTTTCAGACA
The DNA here is from genome assembly GCF_023638135.1 of Falco biarmicus. Lineage (NCBI taxonomy): Eukaryota > Metazoa > Chordata > Aves > Falconiformes > Falconidae > Falco > Falco biarmicus. Next base: position 65,169,963 of record NC_079290.1, read on the forward strand.
GCCTAATAGATACCTATTAGTGAGATAGTATCTCACGCTGAAGATTTCAAGGGAATGCCTGGGAAATTCTGAGATCCGAGTTTTAAAACCAGCTCCTCATCTCAGCACTTTCCATCACCTAATCCATGTCTAACTGGAAAATGAGCAAATGTTGGCCTCTGACAGCTCCCTGACATGGGCCTTTGTTTATCTTTCCCCACGCACTGCCCAGAAAGTCTTAAAATCTCTTTCTTTTTTTTTTTTTACAGCCCTAAAATTCTGTAGGGACTTACCTTCCCTTCCCTGAAAATGTGCTTGTGCAAAACTGAGTACATAAGCTTCACCCCAAGTTGGGATGGGGTCTCTCTGCCACAAAAATAAATAATTTTTTGCCCATTCTGATACACACTCAAGTCTTTCCAGCACTAATATAAAGTCGGATGTGCAGAAAGCATCTGCTACACATTCCTTCAATCCAAAGATTTGCTACTCAACAACTGGCAGCTTACAACTGCTTAAGATCAGAGCTTCTATCCTGCATGTGGCATATGCACACATTGCAGAGGGAAATATGCATGCAGATAATAGACCATGAAAAATTTTATCAGATGAAATAAACCCAAAACAGGATGAATTTAATTCCTATGGCAGCGAGTTGGCTGGGAATTTTTAATACCATTTTGGATTTTATAGAAGCCTTTATTAATAAAGGTTATGCAGCATATTACATCTCTGTCTACACTATTGCTAACTGCTGCCAGCCATCATTGATTCTCTTCAACTCAAATGAACAGCAGCATAACGAATTGAAAAATTAGTAAAGTGACACTAGCCAGCACTGACCACTGGTGATTTTTAAATATAATTTTTCAAGTATTATCACAGTATGGATCTGCAGATGTTCTTTAAGGTGTTTATTTTAAGAACCCACTCTCTCTGCCGATTTTTGTTTTCTTGCTTTGACAACTTCTGCAAACTGACAACAAAAGTATCACATCTAATATAAAATCATAAATCACTCTGAAGCTTACAGATCCAACTAATATTTCTTCATCTCTATATCGCCTATCATTATCTGTCTATCACTAAACCAGCAACTGGAGTGATCTTTGATTCATGAATTGTTCTGTGTTTGAGTATTACCTTAAGCAATGAAGAAAATGGAACCTGAGCAAAAAAAGAAGTAGAACTCAGATAATGCATATTTTTAGTAAAAAGATTTTTAACCAGTATGCAATGTTAGGAAAATGGCATACTATCGTCTTATTTATAACTCTTAGCTCCTATGTAACTAGTCATTCATAAATAGATAATCTGATATATTACAATTATTCCTATACACTCAGATTCTAAAATTTTCACAATTTTCCTATTAAGCTTTCACATTGATTTCCCATTTCAACATTTTATTTCTGTCTTGGGCCATTAAAACATAATTGTTACCACCGAAGTTGCAGCTCTTCTTTTCCCAAAAGGCCAATTCATTTTACAAAGCACATACACTGTACAGCTTATTGGCCTTCATTTTCCATCATCAAACATTAACATTACTTGGATGAAACTTTAAGTTAGGAAAATGCCAATGAATAATGAAGATGGCTCCTATAATAAGGATTTGCTGCCCAGCATAACAAAACAGAGCTTTTATTGGAACACATTTACCAGAGTTGAGGTTTTTGATCTACAAGCTATTAAAAAAGTAGACTATGTTTTCCACAGCACTGTGTGTATAGGAGAGTTAATTTCCACACCAAACAGTAAGAGGAGATGAAGTATACAGTAACTAATGTGAATTGTTCCCAAGCCAGCAAGTAGAACAAGCTCCTGTATGTCCTTGATGTTTCTGTACCCTGATCCATTACAAAAAGTAGAAAGGTAGGAAAACAGTTTATAAATATTTTTTTGATAGTGTATATAGGTTCAAAATGAGTTAGGTTTAACATATAGCGTAAGATTTACTCAATTTCATTTTGCGGGGGAAAATGGGCAAGATCCATTCTTCAGATCTGCTTTTTAATTGATTAAAAATAGTATAATTTTACCCTTACAGTTAGTGTAAATCTGTGTAACGCTGTTGGCTCCAAAGGTCCTAGATGCTCTGGGATCTGTGGAGATAGTTTGTGGAAGTGATCATGAGATTTGCCGGTAGCAAATAATAGGACAGGGTAGCATTTTCTCACAACGTTTCATAATCTCATACTTGAAAAACATAGGTAAAGGTTCTCATCTTCATGATGCACAGTGATCACCAACATTTTAAAAACAGTCTTCAGGAATCATGTCACAAAGGACAAGAAAGTATATATAAAAGTAGGAGAGAAAGACTGTTGAAGGAAAAAAGGCAAAGAAAAAAAAAAAAGGCAATTGATATATGAAGTTCATCATGACACACAAAGCTTTTTGAGGGACTTTAAAGCTCCTGACAAACAGCTCCAAGGGAAACCTGTAAAATGGATGATCTGAATATTAAGGTGAATTTGATCTACTAATGTAAGGTTTAAAAATGACTTTCACCTCAGGGGAAATTTGGATAAACTAAAACTTAGTTAATGATCTGTGAAAGTCAGTGATACATGTTTTATTTTAAATTTTTTTTTAAAGGAAATAATAACTTACCAAATACAACTTGCATGGCTCATGCTTCAGTTAGCTACAAATTATTCCATGCAACAATGCTGTGTTCAGGCATAAGAAAACATAAATCTAATACTTCCTTTGTCAAAATATTTTTTTATCAAATGGTAATTAAAAAGTGAAGAAAATAAAAATCTGATTTTTCTTAAACTTAGTTAACTTCCAAATACATTTTGAAGCTTGTAAAGCTTTTAATTCTCGTGCTCACTAAAAGCCACAATGCACTTGTCATTTCCCACCTTGCTTGCTTGATGAATTCGAATAACAAAAATTTTAAGTCATGATAATATATTGGCTTTCCATTACATTTAATTCATTATATATGCTTATTTACTTTGCACCACTATATCATTAATACATAGCTGGACAGAATAATTTGTTTAAGGTAATAAGAACTTCCTTCACTATGATGTAACTCCAATGAACGCTGCAGTTAATTTGCCCCCAGAAACTTACTGAGATATACATTTCTAAAAAATTATTTTACTAAAGAAGTCACTCTATTTTCTTTTCACTCTTCATAAAATGAGATTGAACTATTTTTAAATAGTTTGCATAAAGTAAAAATTGTTTTCTCATGAGTGTTTTTGAGATGAGAGAACAAATAAAGTGGAGAAATCGACTGAAACAACTAGACAAATTCAATATGAATGTGTGAAATGTGGTCAATTCAGTATTGAATTTACCACAAAGTCTGTATTTTGACCAATTTATTTTTTTAAAATTAGTGTCATCAAAATCTGGTTCTACTCCCCAAATACACTGCTTATCTCCTACTTACCGATTCATTACAAGAACCTTTAACATAGTCTCATTACCTACATTTTAGTTATATTTAGTAATATTTTAACTTTTCACAAGTGTCAAACTTGTCTTTTCCTTCTAGGTTACACTAGGTTTTTTTCAGGTGAATTTCCCAATCTCCAGGTCAAAATGTATCAAAGACTACTCTTTTCCTCCCTTCTGTTCCCAAGAAGCATAGTAAGATATTTTTGAAGTAAATGGCTGGCTCAATACAATATTTTTTTTCTAGAATCTTTGAAAAATCCATAAATGTGGGAAATATCAAACCCTGGAAAGAGAAATACCAAATGTCTTTAAAAACATAAAATAAACACTGCAACAGACACTATGGAACCCCTAAGTGTTCTGCTCACCTAGTGCAGTGTCTGTTTCCAGTAACAGCCAAACTGTTTTGGTAGAAGATGCAACACTATGTATTAGCTATTTATGGAATAATTTTTCCTCAGGTAACATTTCCTCCTATTTTCCCAGTGCTACAGGTTAGTTTATGACCAGAGGGGATTTTCTTTTAACTCTGTACTCTCCCTTTATCTTTAATAGTGTATGTACATTTTTGTACAGATAGACAGGAGATAAAATTAATAAGGGTAAATAAATAAATTATTTAGCTATGTTTCTAAAATTTACCTTTATATCTAAATACCAGATGCACTTATTTGTCTGACACATTTATTATCCATAATAGAAAGCCTGAGCGAGAAACCACTTGTATTAGAAGATCACAAGCCAAGTTAAATCCTTTAGGTCTATTAAACAGTGGTTTAAATTAAACTATTTCCATTTTCCCTGCCATACGTTTTGTTACCTTTAAAGATCTTTTTATACTTTTGCTCTCTTTCATTTTATTTTTCCTTTTTCTGTGGTTTCTGCTGGGGAATAAAAGCATCTCAAACTTTTAGACTGGTTCTTTTCTGCATGCCATCTACTATTAAACCATAGTAGCTACCCTTTCAGAGTATACTTTCCTGACTTCCCCTGCCAACCTTGCTATACTCAGTTTACAAATCCTTAATGTAACAAAAATCTTTTCCTTTTAACTGTTCAGAACCTTGCTTGATGGGCTTATTTTGGGACCTTTTTGTTTCTTCTAAAAATAATAGGATGGGCAAATATAAAATGTAAATCCTTCATAAAAGGTAGACTAAAGCATCTAGCAAAGCCCAGGAAGATTAAACACACTGCAACCACTGTTCCCATTACAAAAGCAGTCAGGAATGAAAACTTGAACAATTATAATCCCAACTCAATTAAACAAAGCAGATAAGCAAACACTTATTTTCCCCATTAAAAATGTACAAAAAAGCTTTCCCAGCACTGTTTTTCTTTTCCTACCCAAATCACCCTGATGTTGCATATAAAATCAGACAGATCTGAACTCTGTCAGTAGCTGAATTCATGTTCCTAGGAGGAACAGATTAAAATCTTTTAACTCTAAGTCTTTGGGCCCAGTCAAGGAGGAATGATCCTCACAACACTGAAAATGAATGCCTTTCACACAAATACATCACGGGGTAGTGACCATTCCATCTCTTTTGTGTTGTAAATGGAAGAAGAGGTTCATTTAAATAAAAAAGCATTGCCAGTTGAGAAACACTGATTTAGTTATTCAAATCAAACTAGTGTGGTGTTTCTCTGTACATACTGTGTGCTGTAACACACTTTCCTTAAAGTGATTCAGTTCAGAAATGAATGTTACCTAAATAATTTTTTTTCTTTAAACACTTAGGATCATATTTTCCAGAAGGATTTTTAACAGCATCTCCAAAATGTAACACTATCTTTGCAATATTAGTAAGTCAGGAAGTTATCATGCACTTGCATATGCAAGTATCCTTGAATACATTTTGCAAGAGCACATATTTCTGCTGTTAATTTTTTTTAAAGCTTGTTTCCACCCACCAGTTAGTCCATAAAGGAGGGACACACACTCTTGCTTAATTCAGCACAGTGAAATCACCAGAAAAGGGGGTACGCTTGAATACTATGGCAAATAATCAATGTTAAAAAGCAGTAGCTACTTTACCACAAGGAAATGTTAACTTCTAGCTTGCTTTGAATATGCATAAGTTAAAAAAGAAAAAAAAAAAAAAAAAGGTAGGAAATTGGCTCCGAGCAAGACATTACATTTCTTTCTTTCCTTTTTTTTTTTTTTTTTTCCTACCCAGTTTAGGATGACAACTGTTTCAGACCTAAAAATAACCCATGAAACTTCTTAGGAATTTTAATTTTCTGAAATGAACAAAATAAGGACAGTCATAAAATGAAGCATAAGGCAATACAGAAGACTGAAGAAAGCAATTCTCAACTGTAAGATTATTGTTAATATTTCATAAATATTAGCATAAAGTAAAAATGTTTATACTTTTTCCTAATGTTGCATTTCAGGTCACTAAACAAATCACTATAACTGGACATTAGTAGATAACCTCAAGTTGTTATAGTACTATCTAGAACTAGCAATGAAAATTAGGCATCTACTGTAGCCTCCACTTTTAAAGAGCTTGCAATTAAAGTTTAAAGTACAACAAGCCTAACATAAGGGAAAACCCAGCACCTTTATAAATAGGATGCTGGAAATTACAGAGAACACCATCTATATGTGTCACAGCACTCTCAAAACTAGCCAGCTTCAACAAGGTCTTTTACCATCACATACCAACATAACCTTCATGACAGTCCATCTGCTGCCCTCTCCTAGTCTCTCCTCATGCAGGGCACACACTCTCTGCTTCTTCCTCCTCTCTTCCTAGGCTGTTCCCTCTTCATTGGCTGCCCAGCCTCTTAACAGAACCAGCCACAGCTGCACTTTGTCTACATCAGCCAACCCAGCACCCTTGAAGCCAGCCCACAGCTGTATTATCATATTATCATATTATCAATGCTAATTAACCCACCTTCATTCCTCTACATAGGTGATACATCCAGAAGCACCCACTATGCTCTTTACACTTACTTCAGTGTGGATAGCACTGGATCCCATGGTTCTTTGGTTTCCACACTGGGATAGCAAATTACTACAGAGAACAATAGGGAAGGCTAGAGCAAGACAAGAGGGCACCATAGAGTGGGGGCAGCTCTACCAAATAGAAAGAATACATCACTGAGAGGACATCACAGTACCATTGAAGGAAACGTCAGACGTGATGCTGCCTTTGCCTTCACTGGCAGCCTCACTTTACCTTCACCTCTAAGCGCTCCCATTCCTTCTCTAAAACCTTCATCTATGAGATTTCTCATTCTGTCCATCCATTTATTCCAAGTCAATTTCTCCCAAACCAATTACACTGCTTCAATCACCTCCGGAGGCAACAGCTCTTCCTTCAATATCCAAAGCAGACCTATGCATTCCCACTCTCTTTTAGAGAGAAAACTCATACACTGGGAAATGGCCAGCTTATTGCTGTTTTGTACTCTGGAAATATGCTTTCTAACATATTGTGGAAAAGATACTTAAGGTAGTCAATCTTAGCCCAAACTTTCATGCTGGAAGGTCTAAACTGGGAGTCATATATACCCCTTTCTGATATATGGATACATCCTCCATTCATTGCAGTTGCACAGTAGAAATCTGTCATCTTTAGTTCTCAGCCTGATGGGGGAGAAAAGCTGGTCAGTGCCAGACATAAAGCAGTCACTTACAGGGCTTACCAGGAGAATCCTACCTACACAGTACCCTTTCCTGCCTCTTGTTTCTTCCAGTCCCACACTTTCTTCTGGCTTTTTCAGTATTTCCCCTCTGCCCTGACTGAAGACCTCCCAGATCCTCTTGGTAGCAGCCAAGAACCTCTGTCTTCTAGAAACAGCAAGTTCTTTGCTGCTTTGTTCCTTACATTGAAGATAGCATCCCCTTTACCACAGTCTGCAATCTGAAAGATGCTCTGTGGAGACTTGAAACAAAATCTCTCACTTCTTTTTGAGCAGGAACTCAGCTATATTTTCACACATGCAGTTAGCAGCAGATGTAATCTGTCACTGTGGTCAAAGCCATAGATGCAGCAACAGTAAATGTGATGTGAGTTTGCCATGTTAAAAACTCAGGGTGAGAATGCTTATATGACTACCAGTCAAAGCATGGCCCTAGCCACCATATCATTTTGATAGCCATCTCACAGATGAATGCTATAGCTTTTTTTAGTTCAGTACCTTCATTTAAGGTTGAAGTTTGCCAAATATAAATAGACTGTTGTGGATTTGTAAATTGGGCAGCTGCATATCCTGCTTGTGCTCTAGAATGTTTGATATTTGTGGGATAGAGGAGTTTGATGTGAAGGAAAAACTGAGGGGCTCATATTGTATTGCCTTGTCAGATACATAACAGAACTTCAAGCCAATGTGAGTAAATTGGTTACTCAAGGATCTGCCTTTCATTGTATCATACAGGTCAGAGATTTCTGGAACCCTCTCCTAATCAAAAGTCTCTCTTGTATATACCAAGAGTACATGTGACTAGGCTGGACAAAGCCCAAGAAAGTGGATTAGACATCTAATTTAATTATTTAACAGAACAAAGTACATTCATTGAGCCATTTTCTTTGGGAATAGGACTTAAACATCTAAACCAAACAACTTAGTAACACTGATAAAAGTTTTACTTAGATAACTTTAAAAAGTGAATCTTGCCAGTTCTCCACCAAAGTCTACCTAGTCACAAAGCAACTTTTAGAGAGCATATTCTCTCCATTGTATAATCTTCTTTCTATGGACAGGTATACAGTTCTGTATTCATAAACTAGACATTTCTTTACTTCTTAATATAGGAAGATTATACTGGATGGTCATGCAGGAAACAGCACTGAGAGCTCCAGCACTGTTTTCTAAGCAGAAGATGTTCCTTCACAAAGAATATTCAGAGAAAGACATATTTGCATAGACAAAGTATGTTAACATTGGGTATATTTTACCTATATACTTGTGAGAAACTTTTATATAAAGAGAGAAAAAGAGATACAGGGAGCGCAAACCTCTGCTGTGTTTCTTATATTCCTGAAGCAAGATAACAGACCTTAAAGAGTTAATTAAATATTCTCATCCCTTTTCTTTTTTTGTGCAATGTCATCCAAAATCCAGGACTGATTCTACTTTCAGATGTAACAAGCAACATCTTGTGCAGATAAACAAGCTGGGTAGAGGTTTCAGAAGTATACAACTGACTTTGAAGCCCTAGTTGCATTAATTTTCAGAATAAAGACAGCTTGCTCCGTTAGTATTTTTATCAGCTTATTAGCTATTCATTCACTCTTTTGTCCTGAAAATTCACCCATTCTTCTCTGTGACAAAGTTGAAAAGTAGTAGCAAGTTTCAATCCTAAGAAAAAAATAAACTTGATGTTGCTTAAATTTCACTGGAGTGTCTATTTGGCCACTCTTTGTAAACAGAGGCCTTGCTTTGTAGAGCAGTGTCTGAAGGGTTTTGCTATGACTTGTAAACACTCAGTTAATATGATTGTAATTTATTTATAACACCTCTGTGCTTAAGATGCAAACTTCAAAAACTCTCTGAGAATCAAGGTACAAAACGGAACTAGTTACATTTGCAGGGAAAGGCAAATATCTGTAAAATGTGATTAGGCAACTTCCACTTCACCACCAAAGGCAAACTAACTTGGAGTCAGAAAGTTACCATCTAATTTTGTGTTTGCCCACATCTTCAACATTTTGTGCAGCTGTTGTCTCCCTAGGAAAGATAACAAAAAAATCAGATAAGGGAAGCAAAGATGATTACAGGAGTGGAATGCTTTCAAGCAAAGGATGGCTAAGTAAACAAGGACTTTTTCAGCTTGGAAAAGAGATGACAGAAGCTAGGGTGAAAACAAATGGTAAAAGATGGCACTTAAAATAAGGAATAACAGCCTTGTTGAACTCCTTGCCAGAGGACATAATAGATTCTAAATTTTACACAGGCTCAAGGGAAGATTGAAAAAAAACTAATGGAAAACAAATCTATTTAGATTTGCTAAATACATCTAGCTCAGTCCTGAGGCTGAGAAAGCCATCAGAGAAAGAATACTATTTTTACCCAGTTCTTTACTCTTCCCTAAGTGTTCACATATGGCAACTACTGGAAACACCACGCTGAACTGTATGGTCCTTTGCTCTGACCATGTGCAACCCTTTTTATCTTCTTATAATCTTAAACTGGCCCTTCCTTTATATTCAGTGGAAAAATTATTTTGTCTTCATCAAGTTATATTATGTGCTTAAACAAACTCATATGTTCATGCTACTTGAAATCTTACTTCTTCCTAACTCATGTCCTGATGAGGTAATTTCATTCTGAAAAAGTCGTATTTCTCCTGTACTCTTCTTTTTCTTCTTTTTTTCCCTTCTCCAAGCTATTAATTTGGAGGAGAGATGCCAGTGGAAATGTGGTAGCTGTGGAGCTCCAAAATGTCCAGCCCTAACTCATCTGTGTTAGGGTATGTGCTTGAGGAAAAATGGGCTAAGATCCGTGTCCCTCACACCTGTAATCTCTGCTCTGTTTATCAAATGGGATAGAGTTTATAACTGTAGGGCTCTCAAGAGTGTTTTTTTCACACCCACCCCTCTTGCTGGTGGCCCAACTTTAGCTGCAGAAAGCTGGAGGCAAGAGAGCTATAAACTGGCTCATGCACATTAAAACAGGCATACATCAACTTTAAGAGCCAGAGTGAAACTCTACTGACTTTAAAAATCACTTATTCATTGAGTCTCTGGGGACTGACTTCTAAAAAGCCAGTATCAAATTTGGGCAGAACAGCAGAACACCTGTAATTGTGCTGTATTGTAATTTCTGCAACACCTGCCACAGAAAACTTGCTAAGAAAAAGGAAATTTCACTTAGGACCTTTATCTCTGACGATGCAGTTCAGAATGCTCTTTATCAGCTGACTCTGTCATAAAGAAAGCCTGTGACAGGAAAACAGTGAAGCATTACAGATGTCATGGCTACAGATTCAAGAGAGTATAGAAAGGGTGCCTCTTGGAGAACATCTCAGCCCTTGCTAAGGAGTATATTTTTTCCACATATGCAAAAGGCATGCTGTTTTATGCAGGTATACGCTTTGCAGTTCCACCTGAAGGTTAGGCCAGTTACTCCCTTCTTTTATCTGACTTGAAAGATCATTGCAAATCCAGTCCAGGACATTTTTGTTCACATGATTTTTGCCTGTTTGATTTACTTGGCTGGTCTTTATATGATGTTTTCTAAATAAGTTCTAATCTCATTGCTGATCTTACACAACTAGATCTTCTGTTCATCTGGCCTGTACAGAAACACAAACAGTATAGTGTGTTCACGCAGCAGAAAAGACAGCCAAGGACTGTCATGCACTTTAAAAGAATGAAGGAAATCAACCAATTGGTAAAAACAACGAAGTGCTACTACTTGTCGAACCACCTTGCCTTTACTTTCTAACATTTGGAGTGACAATCAACTTCAATGATGTCCAATTGAAACTTTTATTTCAATTTCAATTGCATGAGTTTCAAATTGGAGGATATTGGTTTTAATTCTGAGCTTAAATTCTGAATCTTTACATGAAACTGAGACGAAACTGCTGGCACTTTATGGTTTCACCATTTGAAAGCAGTGCAGGCATCACCCTTTGTTATTGTGCTCTGTAAAACAAAATAACTCCACTGTTGGCAAGTCTTTTCAGGATATGACTGCATTATCAGATCTGTGACCCTGTACCCAGTTCCAGGATTTGGGTGCTGGAGGTAGCCATGACATAAACCTGGATATGTAGATCCAGAGCTTACATAAAAGTGCCCTGAATAGAAACCAGCCCCAGGAGTATACTACTAGGTGGTCCAGCACATAGGCACAGACATTGTCTAAGATACCTGATTTCTCAAAAAAACATAGCAGGCATGCTGAGTAAAAATCCCTTGTCATTATGATTTCAGTCAGGTCTTAGACAGCTGTAAATCTAAAAGCTTAGCAACCACTTGGCCTATCTTTCAATCTTTTAAACCTCTGTGATCCGGTTTGTTATCAATAGGTTTTTCACTATTCAGGTAGCCAAAGCACAGAAATAGGCACACAGCTAGTTATTGCACAGCTTTTAGATAAAGATCCTTTATTTATTGTCAGAACAGGGACTACCATACTGTCTTGTAAGAGAACAAAGCACTATGTAGTTCAAGTGGCAGTCAGTATCTTCCCTTTCCGTTTCTGATTGTAGGCTGATTACACAACACTAATGAGAGCTTTTATTTATTTATCTGAATGAACAGAAACCAAAACACAGAAAACAAAAGAGGCTAAATTGTTAGAAAGTTCAGTTTTCCCGGTTGTAATGGGTAATGGGGCTGTGGACAGTGCTCCTTTTTCAACTACAGAAGGAAAGCAGGAGGGAGGATTTGTGGGGTGGAACATAATGCATTGCATACATTTTGTTTGACAGTAGCTATCTTCTGGCTCACCTTTCAGATATTATGCCATCCTGTCATCAAGTTGAAGTCTGTCCCACACTGGCGTTTCTTCTTCTACCATCCGCTGTTGTAGCCCTGCTCAGCTTCGTTATTTTCGGTGATACTATGTTAATATACAGTGGTAGAGCATCAGGCACTGCTTGCTTTTGGAGCCCCTTCTAAAATGAGAAGGTGCTTCTGGGTTTTGAGGATACATATATATAGCTGCTCAGTGTTTATTCACAGAAAATAACTAAATGCCCCAATACACAGAATTTAGATGACAAAATTGAAAACAAAAGATACAAGTGATGAGACGTAGTAGGACTTTGGTACATAAAATTATTTTACTAAAATCTGATATCATAACACTGAGGCAGGATATCTACAGAGTTTGCAAATAGCATCCCAGTTTTAAACTATTTCATTTGAATTACTTGGAATTAGCAAAGTTCTCATCTCCCTCACTCTTCCATATTACTTTTAGTAGTTCATGGAGGTGTACAGTTTATTCACTATTCCTAATGGAAATCCATGAAAAAAAGAAAAACAAAATAAAACAAAAACTAATTTTTGAGATTTTACATTCTGAGATCTAATTTGTCATTAAATAAACAACATATGATGCTAGCCACTTTCATTTTTGTAAGAAGTGCTTGTTATAAAATTAAATGAGGCTTTTTCCCAGAACCACTCACACTATTCTCCTTCACAGAAACCTGAAATGACAGCCACATTGCACAGCAGCTAACTTAGAGGAGTGGTATCATTACAAGCATTACAGCAAGATGCTTGTTAACATGTCACACCTTTGCCTCCTTACTGATGGCTGGAACCTCCAGCCCTCTACAAATTATTCATATCTCATCCTTTTTCTTTCATGTTGTTCATCTCAAGCTGCTCCTGCCTTTTCATTCACACTACATACTTCCCACCTCTCACCCCACTGTCAGCATAAGCCCTGAACTTAGCCTTGCACAGGCCATAACTTGTGTATGTACACTGGCATATTTCACTAGTTCAGAAGCAACATGTTACGGGCTACAACAGCGGCATCTTTCACCAACACAGGAAGTTAAGGGAGTGGAGCCAATATCCTTTTTAAGAGACCTGAATGAGGCCACATAATGACATGTGTTTTGATCAGTATCTTCATCAGTGCCTAGCCTTTGTGCTGACTCCTACCCCAGCTATCAATCTGAACCAGCACTAGAAGCTATGTGGAAGCCTGTTTTGTCAACTTATCTGCTTTGGAGTTGTGCTGTGCCATATACCTATGGACTGATGAGCTGAAACAGTGTTCCTTACATTCCAGAAAACTACCTTTTCTGTAACGTGACTATAACCCACACCTGGTCACATTCAGTCTTCTAAGAGCATCAGTGAAAGTCATGGAAGTTGTGTAATTAACTCATCTGTCATGAGACTAGAAGTAATTTTAAGGGTTATTTTTAAAATGTCTTCTCATTTCCGAGTGTGTAGGGTGCTCACAAGTAAGATATTTCCAAGATTTTATTCATGCCCTATATGTTTGTGGCTGCACAGCAAAGGTGACACTCCTGAGGTTCATCACATTGTGTGGACATGTATCTTCTCCTCCAGCTACATCCCTTTTGTTCTGCTGGCAGCAGGGAAAGACATAGCACAAAAAAGCTCTGCTAAGTGTTCCAATGAAAAGAGGGATCACTCTTTTCACAGCTTGAAGTATGTTCTTTGAGCACAATAAAAGTTATATATTTACAGTGCATTTTTTGGCAATACTAAAAATGCAGCCAATTAAAACCTCTAGGCTATAGTCTACCCTGTGTTGACTACTTCTTCTGTCAATGCATAATATGAGCTAGCATATCATCATGTTTTCGTAGTGCTAGCAAATACTGACCTCCATTAGAAATATATACCCCAGTAAAATGTGATTCTATATACATTCAGGAAAGAAAAGTAGTTATTAGGAAAGCCTGCTATATATTACTATGTACTGATTAAAACACTATTTTTCTTCTTAAAACAGCTTTTGTGTTGCTGTCAAGACATCAGAGAACATCCTATCACTTCATCCTAACAAGACAACCATATAAGAACAGGTTGAGAAGTCATCTAATTTGATATTCATTCTCTGAGAGTCAGAGTTCTCACTTTGATAAGAAAAGCATCTATTTTTGATATACTGGTCTCCCGGGTAAAGAACTTAGGCCCCTTTTACAATAATTTTGCAGTATGAATTGAATGGTCCATTGTTGTTAAACTAACATATATTCTCTGTTGGTACTGAATGCAAAACACAAGGAGTACTCTTGAGTCCAGAAGTTATGCTACATACAATTCTTTCTGCAGGATCTCTAGAATGTCCATTACCCAGGAAATGTTTCTTTCTAACAGGATTACAATGAGATAGATCTGAGATATCACTGAGGATTTGTTTTTGGAGAAGTACATTTGTAACTCAAAGTCAAAAGTGATGTAACCAGTACAGGTTATATGACAAAGACATTTAAACTAGTTTAACTCCCGTTCACTTAAATTCAATACTCTCTGGCCAAATAACCACATTTAAACTTCACTGAAAGAAGAAAGGAGTAGCCCTATTAGAAATATCTCTGACCACAAATTTTAGAGGGGTACAGGTAAGCTAATTTATAAGTGAATTTACTTTGATGAGTTCATTTTTCTATCAAAATGAAAGCAGAACATTAACCTTCACTCACAAATAAGATCTGCAGGAATAAAATATGATTAAATATTTTTAAATTAATTTGTCTTGATGTGTTTGGCAGTGTTTTAAGTGCTATGAACAGATTTTGCTTAGAGCAAGAAACCTATTAAGTTGTTGGACACTCGTGTCACAATTGAAATCACAAAGGGTGCAGCATAAGATTGGTCTAACATAGAATTCCAGTTAGGAGCTATTCATAATCATAATTATAATTATAAACTATTCATATTTGCTTTGATGAAGGTATGGGGGTTTATTTCTTATTTTTTTTAAAAAAATATGTGTGTAATTTCACCATAAATGATACAACTATATCAACAAAGTTGTTGTAAAGAAAATAAGGTAAAATTCTTATGCTTATTTTTGTTGGTATATGAAGACATTTTTAAGTGTTTCTTGTAGCTTGCAAACAGTTATATTCTGACTACTTTTTCTAATTTGTGACTTTAAGAAATGTTGATAGTTCCTTCACAAAACGCCTGAAAGTATTTCTATTTTTAAAGCAAAAGAAGGAAAGAGTAATGAAACAATTAATCACATTCAGTCTTGATAAACAAATACATCTTTATAAACATTTTCCAGTAAGCTTCATACATCACAGTCTGTTTTAAGTTAAAAATTCAGACCAAATTCAATGTATTTGCCAAAAGCCTTCCTCACCTTTAAATCTCTGTGCACTTCACTGCATACATTTTCTGTGTAAGACTTCGTTCCACAGCACAGACATGGCTTGCTTTCCAGCATTTTTACTCTCTCCCAAAGTTAGCAGGATTTTATGAATTTGATGATATGCACGCACAACATACATACTACACTACACTACACTTGATCTTGGCCAAAAGGCTGAGAATATCCTCACTACCAGAAAGACACTGAGGTGCTGGAGTGTGTCCAGAGATGGGCAATGAAGCTGGTGGAGGGTCTGGAGCACAAGTCTTGTGAGGAGCAGCTGAGGGAACTGGGGTTGTTTAGCCTGGAGAAAAGGAGGCTCAGAGAGGACCTGATTGCTCTCTGCAACTACCTGAAAGGAGGTTGTAGCAAGGTGGGCATCAGTCTCTTCTCCCATGTAGCAGGCAATAAGAGGAAATGGCCTCGATATGTGCCAGGGGAGGTTTAGATTGGATATTAGGAAAAAAATTCTTCACTGAAAGGGTGGTCAAGCATTGGAACAGGCTGCCCAGGGGGAGGTGGCTGAGTCACCATCCCTGGAAGTTTAAAAACCACATAGATGTGTTTCTTAGGGACAAGGTTTAGTGGTGGACTTGGCAGTGCTTGGTTAATGGTTGGACTTGATGATCTGAACCTAAATGACCCTATGACTCTATATTGCAAATGACTATGTTTAAGGATAAGCTGCACATGATTCATAAAAGCGGACTGATATTTTAATTATTTGGATTCAGTTTCCATTACATCTGTAGAATTATCTCTAACAGTTATGAAGGCTGTTGGACTTTTAATCTCTAAAATACAGATGTTAACAGTTATTTACTGTTTAGACAATGCAATCTTTAAAGTTATGGACCATTTTTCTTGGTGCTCTCACACTTACTACTAATAATAAACCTGTAACAGTAACAAAATCTAAACCTAAAATTGAGTTACTGAATCTTCATTGGTAATGTGAAATAAAAGCCAGTAAGTACAAGAGTAACTGCAAAGTATCTAAATATGGGTAAGACCACCTTTTCATGAGTTTTTTACATCTGCTTTCAGTTAGAAGTTGTTTAGGTGTCTAGGTGATTCTGTTTCAGAATTCCAACAAAAGCAAATTGGTCACATTTGTACCTGTTTTGCAGGATACCTTATAGAACATGAGTAGTAATAATTTAATAACAGACTTAATGGAACTTCTGCTAGATTGACCCCATGGATTTTTTTCCTGAAACTTTAATAGCATCTGAATGTCTTTATTTTATAAATTATTTATTTATTTATATTATCTTTAAAAGGAATTGTGTAACTTTTTTTTTCCTTTTGATTTCCTTGCACCATTAAATGAAAAATAAAATTGCACCTAGATTAATTTAAAAGACAGTAAAGCAAAGATATATAGATAAGCTTTTTAAAAGTACCCTTAAGTTGTAAACTTTTCAAGGGAGATTCTGGAAAGGATGCTATGAGTCTGTTGCTATGCACAGCCAACTGAACTAGGAGCAGTCAAAGCAGATTGATGGCAAGCACTTTCATCAATCTGTGAACAGTGAATATTAGAGCTCTTAGTTTATTGCCTACCCTGGCTCTTTACTAATCATTCTATTCACTTCATGTGTTAAAGGTACTAAGGCATGGCTATTATCAAAGAAAGATGCAATACAGATAGGTAAATTCCTATACACTACAGTCAAAGGGATCATTGCAAATGCAGCCTGGAGTAATTTAGAGGTACAAACATACATTCCAGTGACAGCAGTTTAAAAAAGTCCTAGTATATCAACCAAGCTAGGATATCTTCACTTAGACTTGCTCTTTTCTTTCAGCAAATGGAAGAAAACTCATCTTAATCTAGCCTGCAAATAAAGAGGGTCATAAAGATTACCAATTAGGTTGAGAAATGGAGGAAAGCTACACTCATACTTTTAAAGATCTTTTATGATGCTGGCTTAATCATGACTAACTGATAGTATTCTGATTGTCTGTTAATATGGGTATTTTCACATCCCCTCTATTTTGTTCAGCAACAGTGCAGTCCATTCTTTAACATGAAACAACTCTTTATTACAGAAATAATCTGTTATTTCAAATGTGTCACCAGTGGATGCTGGCAGTTGAGAAACCATCGATAGTGAATCTATACCCAGCAGGTGAAGCTGCACCCTCTCATTGAAAAGCATCCTTTGTTGTACAGGATGTTGTTATACAGCTACACTAGGTAATAGCTATCTAGTTACAAATTAACACAGCTTGGGAGTACAAAAGAATAGAACTGCTTTGAAGAAAAAAAAATAAATCAAAATACAACCAAACAAAAGTACCTTTTAACTTATCTTTCTGTCGGTACTTTTATGGTAATTGGAAACAGACAACGTTCAGCTGATCAGTTAAAGTGCATAATAAAGTCTATTATTCAGGCATTCACAGTGCGTGATATGGCAGCTCATTAAGACCTAAATATTCCAACACACGCTTTCAAGTCTGTTCTCTTCAGCAGCATAACATTTTGTTTCTCCTGTTTCTCAGTTCATTTCTGTGTACCTATCACAGTCCTCACCAGCTCTGAGATTATGTGTCTTGAAATCAAGTGGCATGTAGGATGCAATTTATGAAAAGAAAAGACTAGAACACAGCAGAAAGTTCAAGAAAATATAAAAAAATAAAATTTCAAACTAAGATTTGGAAAACATAGGAAAAAATATATTTTTAGGCAAGCTGTAGGACAGAAACATAAATCATCTACAAAAAGCCCATACAAAATGGAAGAAACTCCTGTTAGAAAAGCAATGAAGACTGAAAGTATTAATGACTTTCACAGAAACAAGTGTGTATTTTTTA
This sequence comes from Falco biarmicus, assembly GCF_023638135.1. Taxonomy (NCBI): domain Eukaryota; kingdom Metazoa; phylum Chordata; class Aves; order Falconiformes; family Falconidae; genus Falco; species Falco biarmicus. Next base: position 65,187,978 of record NC_079290.1, read on the forward strand.
TCTCTGACAGCCTGCCTTTTATCATGCTCTTGGTATTACATTGGATTTTTGGTTGTACATTGGATTTATTCACTTTGGAAAAACCTTTAAGAAAATAGCTGGAGATAAATATTGTCAAAGAATTTGCACGAGACAGCAACATTTGTTTACACCACACCTTGCTGCTCCTATAATAGGTGTTTTCCATGTAATTTTCAAAGGCCAAAGTTGGGTTCAAGATTCAGAAGGTTAAAAAAATAATACTTGTAAAAGTACAGTGACATGACCTAGGATGAGTTACAAAGGATAAGCACATACCACTCATCAATTGCAAAATAGTTCAGCAGCCACTAACAGAGAAGGCACAGGGCTAACACCTTCCAATAAAAAAACAAAACAGTAAAGCTATTTCACAGGTAAATATAATGGCAAGACTAAAAAACATGCAAAACTTTGCTTTAGAACATTTCACAAGATTTACAACTTTCACAAGAGAGAGAGAATCAGGTCTTATTCTTGCTCCTATGGTTAAGGTATATCCCAAGCACCTTCTGCCAAATTACATGAACTACAAAATTAGTTAGTTAAATTTGCAAAACTGCTGCAGGAAACTAGCTACAGTTCAGATGAACCTGCAGTGGGTTTTAGACATTTGCAGCATTAAGGATGCTGAACTACCTGTGCCTCTGGATCTGATAAGATGCTGCCTGCACCAGCCCACATTCAGTAAGAGAGATCCAGACAGCTACAGTTATTCTAGTTAACTTGATTATGTGTCTTTTAAAAAATAATTAAACACACATGAGAACATTCATGGTGGCTGGAACTTGCTCACCTACACTGTTAAATCGTTAGAATGGTCTCTGGGCCAAATATCAGTCTCCAAAAAAATCCCTGCATATAGTTCAGGAATTAGAACAGGCACTATTCTAAACACACAGTTTGCATATAGCTACACTGTTTATAGACTATAAGACTTCAAAATTATGGATTGCACCAGTTGTCCAGTTCCCGAGAACTAAGCAGGAAATCACCCTTTTTGTTCTAAGAATATAGCTCTTTTGTGATCTTTTACTTAACACCAAACATACTTACTGGGCATCCAGGGGCAGACAGAATCAGGTCTTGCTTTCAATATTTTCTGAAAGATAACAGTGGCTTCCACATTGAAAACAAACAAAACCAGCAATATTTTAAAAATTTAAATACATCCACTTGACCATATCACAAAGTTTTTTAATATCCTAAGTGGTGAAATAATTTAAGGAGAAAAAAAAAAGGGGGATAACACAAAAGTATTATTTTACTAACAATATTTTTATTTTATGCAGGATGTTTCACAAAATTTTGTATGGACACTGTATGCACTAGAACTGCTCAGACACAAAAATCGACTTAGATGTAAGGCCATACACATTTAAAACCAAATTCACCCCACTTGAGGCCTTTCAGTGGGCCTAAAGAAAGATCTAGTCACTCCTGGCTTTCAAGGATCTGCAAAGAGGTAAGCAATGTCTGATTTACCTTTGAAGGCAACACTCAATTTTCCATTGATTCTAGAGTGACAAGGCTCCTTATTTAGCTGTGAAAGTTAAATTACCTAATGTGAGATTGATTAATTCAGGTCATGTTCTTAAACACCACAATATGTTTCTTAGTAAGATAGTAAACTAAATATTGAGCTTATACCAGCATAAAAGAACCTTTCAGAAATTATTGTTAGGTGAGAATGAAATCAGACTGTCTTTTTTCTCCTACATTACATATAAGTCTCAGCATATTGTCAGCTCAAAAGATGTATCGTTTAATTTAAAACAGTAACATTTTGGTAATGCGAAACAGCACTTTCCCATTATTAAATATTTTCAGAGACAGCACAACATTACCGATTCACATCCTTTATGTGAATAGTGTAGATCACGTATCAGCAAGTTTCTCCTGAGTAAAGAAAATCAAAGTCCTGACATTTGAAACTATGCTTTGTACATAATTTGGAATATTCATTTGTTTCTATACCTCTTTTTATGAGTTTATAAATTTATCACGACAGCCTGCAGGTAGCTTTGATTAGGGTTACAGAGCAATTTGTATTTTTTACATTTATAAAATACATTTCCTTTATTTATCAAATAACAAGAACAGTAATCTTTCATGATCACTTGAGGTATTTACTTCCTGTAAGTTCTGCTGGTTTGGAATATTCAGGCTAAGTAGATTATAATAGTTTGATAACAGTAGAAGATATTATTTCGGCCTTGTTTAAATCAATACTGCAACATTCACGGAGGTCAGCAAGGTATCATTCCACTTATGACCCAATCTGAACAGCTAACAATTTAGGGATTTGATCTGTGACTCAGTCCATGATATTCCACACTGAAATACAATAAAATGGAATTTGAGACTGTAACAGTCTCCAGACAGACTCCTCACTTGGAAAACACCCCAGTCATGATGAGATTTAAACAAAGGTTTTAGTGTGAACCAAAGCTAAAAGGGAGTCCAGAGGAAGGAAGGAAGGCTTATGATGCCCTGATCATAGAAGCATTTTAAGAACCTGTACTTATCCTCTTGAAAAAAATAATTTGACGAGCAAGTAAAAAGAAGTAATTTTGATAAATTACTTCCAAGTCACCTATATATCTATATATATCACAGTTTCTAATTATAAAATATTCCAACATATGGAATCCAACATATGGCCCACGCTGTGGTGGTGCACCTCTCCCCCTTTGACGACCCCAGAAGCTGCCAACAGCTGCCAACAGTGCCTTCAGTAATGAGCTGGATGGCTGAACCCCCCTTGACCGTACCAGAAACCCTTACTCAGCCAAGGCAGAGAACGGCACTCTCCGGAACTCCCATTAACTGGTCATAGCAGGGAACAAGAATGGAGACAACCAGTTATTCTCTAACAACCCCGGAATGCTGCCCAGATTGTAGCCTGAGTGATAACCCAAGTGGAATTGTTCTTGGAATTTTTGAAAAATTACAGACTCAGATTGTGGCCAGGATGGAAATATGCAGATGACTAAAGCCAATAATCTTTATTAACAATAATCTATAATAACAACCTTATTAACAGCTGTCCAAAGTGAGACCCTTTTGAGCTCTCCTGGACAAACGAGCTGCAACCAGCACCTCCCTCTGAGTGGGACATTGCTCAGAGCTCGCAAACCACCAAGTCTGTGATACGAGGGGGACCACTGTGGGAATCTGAAGAGACCTGGGCTGATACCCCTGCTCCTCGAGGTTCAACTTCACCTGCTGAGGAATGCAAAAGGCATTAGATGTAACTATTTCACTGAATTCAAAAGGAACTTTTAACAGGCATACCTTTGTTATGACATGCATTGTAAGCTTGAAGTAGTTAGGATATTTTTGTGATTTGAACAAATTTTATTTAGTATTTTATTTGCTGCTAAAATCCTATGGATAATTTTGAATTATGAACATTCTCTCCCTCCCTCTCTCCCCCCTTCAGATACAAAGCGTTGTCCAAATCTGAGACTAAGATTGGACCTAGCCACATGTAGACTCTGTAAGAGCTCAGAAAGCACCAGCATCTACTCTGAACCTTGTGATTTAGTAGAAGGGTCTCCTTTATTCTTTACCCCACTCTCTGTATCTCTTCCATTAAACATAAACTGTTGACCAAGTCTGAGCCTAAAACTGGACTTAGCCACACCTAAACTCTACAAGAGTTTAGAAAGCAAGGGGGTCCACTCCAAACCTCGGACTCAGTGGGAGGATCTCCTTTACCCTCTTATGCCTTTGATCTTAATGAAGTATTTCCAACTCTGACTCAATTGTAATTTGACTTATCTCTGTGCATTTATTCCATATAGTACGTAATAGAGTGAACCTTGCCATCAAATCTTGTGCAGTCACAATTCTACAAATTCATATTAAACCTTTTTTGCTCAGACCCTTTGGTAGTAATTTTTTAAGTGACCTGACCTAAACCACTCCTTTCACACACTCTCAAAGGGGATAATTTTTGGAACTTACAAAAATACTGAGGTAATATATTTTTATCCTTAATCTTGAACTGTGCATTTCAAATGTTTTCAGCAAATGCAGTATTAATTCCAGATTACATATGTTCATGTTCATCAAATAAATAGTGCCTCTGAGACTAACAATGGAAATAATTGACTGTCAAGGCATAGTGAGGACTCCCCTAGCAGTCACATCATGAAGTTTCAACAGCAAGTGAAACCGTTTTTATGGTTAAAAAAAGTAATAATCCCATGACTGCAGCTTTACAAATCAGTTACCAATAACTTTATAAAACCTGAAGTGCATTTTTTGTTTGATTTGCATTCTAACATATCAGAACAGTATTACATTGTCAGATGAATTGTGCCGTATATTTTACATATAATTGAGGCTCTTGTACAGAAATTCAACTCTGGATCTGGCAAATTAACTGTTCAAACATAAATCCCATGAGGACTGCGTGCCAACTGCATGCTAAGAGGGTGAAAGGAACCAATATGACCATGATACTGCAGCTCATCTCCACAAACATCGCTCTTGGGAAAAGCCTACTGGGAGCAATAGAGGCATTTAGGCACACTGAGAGACTAGATTCATGTGATTTGATAGAACTCTGAATGCCAAGACCCATGTGCATCTCCCCAGGGCCAACGTCACTTAGTACAAAGTAAATAACTGAAATGCTTTCCTTGGCATTTATTTTTCTTAGGCTTCTAAATATGATTCAGAAATAGACACATTTAAATAAAGCCTGCCTTTTTACAATACCTCAAAATCTTAGCTGTCTCAGAATTGGACAGGCCAAATTACGACATAATATAAATAATTATCAACATTTAACACAGGGAGAAAAAGGAAGCAAAATTAAGAAGTAGTACTGAGACTAGTTTTCAGAAGAGTGTAACTGAAAGTGCCAGAACACTTTTCAATACAATGTACCTAAACAGACATGTTTTTCAAAAAGATCTAACAATTCTCAAATTTTACTGACAGTCTTAAACATTAATATAGGGAGAAAATGGGAGGTTAATATCTGTGTCTATGTAGTGATCATTTTTCCTCTGGATGCCTGTGATAGAAGAGAATTTTGAGGATAGTTCTGCACACCCACAAAATCATTTCATATTATAACATTGCACTCATATTCTTCATACACAGAGACACCATAGCCTCAGTAAGAACACTTGCATAAGAAAAAGATCTATTTAATGACCAATTTGACTTAGGATCAACACAGACATAAAATTGGAATTTATCGTTTAATAGAGAAAGCAAGCTGGTTCTGGGGGTTTTTTTATTTATTTTTTTTATCACCAGGCCTCCACAGGCTTTTTAATACCACAACTGTCATGTTATGGATAGTGCCACTGAAATTTATTCTGCAAAGTCCCAGATCTGCAGTTTTTAGTGGGCATTCTCATCAACTATATGCATGTTTATTCAGCTTTCTGCTGTGTCTTGAGTTGCTGTTCATACAGGTAGAGGGCCACAATCTCAACACATGTCATTCAGCTCCACAGATGGGCTACCTCGTTTGGTACTAACCTTGGTCAAGTGGTCATGTACCTTATCATTTAAAACTCAATAAAACAACTATTTGATTGTAAATTGAAGACTTGCCATATATTAGCCATTCCTACTCTGTTGTTTTCAAAGACACAGCTTTTCCTTCTACGTATTTTTAGCATAATGATTATAATGTATTTGCCCTCAAAACAAGATCTAAAAATAAAGCAGAGTTCTCTTCTACCTTTTTGCATCTGCATAAGGAACACACATTGCAACAAAATCTGAGTAATATGCATTCTTTGAACCTGGAAGGTACAGTGCAGAAAAGAAATGGCTCCTAGATCTTGCACATATAATGACAGCAACGATGCTATTATAAATGTAAGTGCATGGGTTAACCAAAAGCAGCAGAGATAACACTCCAGACAGACAATTTTGTCCATCTTAACTCCTCAAAATCAAACAAAAGTTATTTTATAGGCTATTGTGGCATTCCATATGGTACTTTCAAGAATGGATTCAAAATTATCTTTCTACTTCCACAAATACACAGTCAGTCTTAATTCTTACCTTCAGCTACCCTAAAACATCTGACAGAGAAAAGCCTTTTTATTTGCTCTGATTCTAGAACGTAAATCCTGGAAATAGAAGGCAAATGCTGAAAATTATTCTGTCAAGTACAGACTGTACAGACATTAATACCTTTTTATTTTTAACATATGATCAAAAATGGCTTCAGAGAGAAGCCAATTTGAGAGAATGATACTTGGAAACCAAAGTTTCACTAACATGTCAGTGTATCTTAACTTGTTTAATATTCCTCTTAACAGGGCATTCCACCTAGCCAGGGGTGAAATCCAAGACTGAAGGGGGAAAAAACAACTACTGCTAGTAAATGACCGCTAAGTTATGATTTGTGAGACCACAAAATATCAATAGCTTTATCATGCTAGAGGCCTATTTTGACATACTAATGCAGGGGTCCTCAAACTACGGCCCGCAGGCCGGATACAGCCCCCAGGGTCCTCAATCCGGCCCCCGGTATTTACAGACACCCCCCTGCCGGTGGTTGGGGGCGGGGGAAACCAAGCAGCCGCAGATGACTGCCTGCCACTTCATCCGCACGCCAGCCCCCTGTTTAAAAAGTTTGAGGATCCCTGTACTAATGAGTGGCCAAGAAAGAGTCGTTTTTATCTAGGTCATAATGAGATATCACAATGTGCTCCAAAGGATGTGAAATGTACGTATGGGAGGGACAAGACAGCAGAGTAAGACAGGGACGTAATAGTGAGATTGGAAGGAAAGACAAGAACTCCTTTATATTAAAAATCAGCAAAGGTACCTGTAATCTGTACAAAGAAAGTCACTGCACCTTTGACATTGTCAAATGCGAACCACCCAAAATAAACAGTAATTACGTGCATATTTCAATATAATAAGCCGAAACTCTGATCCCAGCTCCCACAAACCATCTGAAGCATATTTCAAGACAATTCCATTTGTAATAAAAACCAGATGGTAAAGGAAACAGATGTGTCTTTGTGATCTGATCTACACATCTGCAGACATTTATAATATGCATTCATTTCCAAAGAATGCTGAGCAAGTTAAATTGGGAAATGTGAATATATATATATATATAGATATATATATATATTTATTGGGCATGCACAAAGAAAGAGTGTGACTCAGGAAGAAAATAAGCTATGACAAAGACACATCTATTCTATCAAGCCTATCTGTTTCCAAACCAATACCATATTACAGTACCATGTTAAACACCAATCGTGATAAAAATCAAGACAACTTTGGAAATAGTTTACTGTGGGGAAACATCACTCAAATGTTGGGTTGCTGATCACAGGTGATTTTCAGATTTCTCCCCTCTCTGAAAGAAGACCTGAGGTTAGCAATGATTGTCCTTCAGAAATTCATTATACAGAAAAGCAAAACACCCCTCAGCAACACAGACCTGGAGATTTATTTAAGATCCTCTGAATCTCAGATTGCCATTTTATGCAGACATCAACAATAAGCCATTGACAATGACACCAAATATTTGCACCGGTCTCAGTGATAACTATGCACAAAATCAGCAGAGAAATGTGTTACAACAAAGAAGGATGGAAAAGTCTCACTACAGAAAGAGAAAATGCTTGCAGAACCTCTTAGGCAGGAGGTACAGGGTAAAGCAGCGCAAGGAGCCAAGATGTTAACAAACTTCAAAATTAAGTTAGGTTGAGGCAGGTCAAAGCTACACAAAATCTCCAAATTTAACTGCTTGTTTGGGAGATCTTGTTGGTTTCTGAGATTTAGTCCCATTTCTTTTTCTCTGGATAGTTTACTTCAGGCTCACAAAGCGTACCATATTGTCAGGCATGGAGAATTAAGTCTTTTCTTTCGTCAAAGCACAAAACACAGTACAAGTGCCACACCTCTGAGCTGAAGGAACCATGTCCTATAACGATATTCAGTATCCATGTCCATTTCAGTCCTAGGCCTGTCTGCTGAGACTGTAAATAAGGAACTAGATTCACTCAAATGTTCTGTTTCCTCCTGCTGAAGGGATGCTGAACAGCCTTAAATATCAGCTTATGTTTATTTTGCACCACCATATTGACCAGTGAGACACAGAAAGAATGCATCAGTAAACCTGTCCAAAGGGGCTAATTATCACCATTGGGAACAGGGCCAGTTTAACCAGTTTAATTTCATAAAAGCTGTCATACAGTCATCAGATGGTAAGTACTTTCAGGAACTAACCACTTGGGCTGGAGTCAAACTGGTGAACTGGAGGTGAAAATCTCCATATTCTATTACTAATCCCCTGAGCTAGAGAGTCCCCAGCTGGTAGTTCTGCAAAGATTCACACACCCTTTTTTAAAGGCAGCAAAAGTAGTTACAAGTGTTTTTAGGTTTTGTTGTTTTGTTTGGGTTTTTTTGGGTTTTTTTGTTTTTTGTTTTTTTGGTTTTTTGTTTTTTTTTTTTAAAAAACCAACAAACAAACAAACACACAATAAACCAAAACCAAAACCACAGTCGCAAGAACAACTATCTTTTTCTTAAAATAATCTCTCTGAAAGTAGCAGACTATACACATTTTACAAGAATAAACAAACTTCTCTAATATTTATTCACAAATTGGGAGTCAGAGATCATTAGTGCAAATTCCTGCTGACCAGCAGCATTTATTCTATAAACTTTGGGTATCCTAAGTGGTCCATTAGAGAACAACAGATATCTTCAATCTGTCTAATTTCTTCATTGGGCATGTTCTGTTTCCAGGCATGAATGCTACTTGGTGAAATTTCCCCTTCATAAGGAAGATAGAAAAGACTGGTGGAGGTGGCAAATAATATTTGGTTTAAACTAGCAGGGGGAAGAGGAATACCAAGAAAGGCAAAAATTGTTTCAGCCGTCTTCTGAGGAAAGCTCACAATATCTTCAAACTTGACCAGGTGATAATTTGTTGGCAGCAAGTCCCCATTTATTCTCAATGCTGCTGCTGTGTTTGCTAGCCATAAATAGGACAACACAGAAACAGCGTTTGAATTAGAATTTGAGAGTTCTTTTCTTAATGATTCATATTCAAAGGCATAGCCTTCATTTAAACTGCATTTTCCTTTACCATTCTGCCCTTTAAACATTGCAGCCAAGTGTTGTGGAACGTTTTTCAAGGAGTAAAGGCTTGGCTTATTTTTGTACAACATTGAATAGATCCACGCCCGTGGGTCCCTCACTACATATAATGCTCTCATTGACAGTCCTAGGATTTCCTGAAAGAAGGGAAGCTTTAATGTCCAGCTCCCACTACTTAAGCTAAGTACAGGTCGTGCATTAGGATAATAGATGAGATGTCTTCTCAGTTCCCTAATATATTCAGCATCTTTATCTTGACTCCCTCTTGTCCTGCTTCTTTGCTCTGACAAAGATTCTCTCTTTTTGGTTCTTTTCTTTTTGTCTTTGCTTGTGGCAGAATGCTGAGCAATTTTACTTTTGCTGGCTTCATATAAATGAATGTTTTGTAAATGTAACTTTGTGTCTTGAACCAGAGACTGGAGCCACCCCTGGATACGATGAAAATGACCATTCTGGACATCAGAAACCTTCCATTCACATGGATCTACAAAGGAATCAATTTCAAATTCAGTCTCAGGAATTTCGAGATAGGGTGTAGGTATCCTGATGTATAAGAAGTCACTGCTATTGAAAAACAGCTGTTTTAAAATTTCTGCACCAGAAGCAGGAAGTGAAGTAATGATAACATCTGGCAAAACATCAGGGTTTCCTTCTAAGGAATGCTCCAGCCTTGTCATGTCACTGCTCCACTTTGCACAGATAGGCTGAGTACACATGCTCCACACATCCACCAATTCAATAAGCCACAATGTGACAACCAGTATCAGGATCCAACGCAACATTTTACCGAAGGATACATAAAACCGCCACTGAAAACCCAGTATGACCAAACTAACACCCAAAATTAACCCTGCAATTATGCTCACTTTGAATCCAAATGGGAAAGCTACCCTACTATTTTTTATCTGTTTTTTCATGTATTCAGTACCTAGACCAAACTTAGTCACTTTGTTTTCATGAACTACTTTTGCAAAACCACCGAATCCTAAGTAATCAAACCTTGTCTTTAAATTCTGATATTCAGTCACAACAGAGATGGTATTTTCAGTGTTGTTGACACTGAGTGAAATCTGAAATCCATATTTAGCATTATCTATGAGTCTACAGTCAGAAACATTGACATATGGGCCATAGAAAAGGTAAGCAATCCTTGTAAGTGTGTTTTTCATTGGAAAGGTAACATTTACAAACTGAGTCCATCGCTTTTTGAATTCAGCAGCTTGTTCTGCCTCCTGTATCCTAGCAACAGGACTACTCCCATGATGATCAAACCAAAACATCTTGTAGTGGGCATCCCACACATCCATCATAGCTCCATTGTATCTGTTCTTAAATTTATAGGGTATGTATTTAAAATCAATGTCAAGATTATGAAAAAAGGCACTGACAGAATTAACAGGAGAGTCTTCTTCCTTCTCGATATGGTCTACTACTAACAATGTTTGAGAATTTAAGAGCAGCAAAATGCGATACACACTTTTCAGTTTCATTGCTGATGTGTAAGCAGATACTGCCTCACCACTCACGAACATCATGTCTCCAGCCTGGGAAGCTGTTATAATTTCTCCAGTTGAGTCTCCAACCTCACCACCAATCCACTTCAGCCACTGGGCACACTCACCTAGCTGTCCCTCCCAAGGCTGGTTGCACTGGCTCGTAGGAGATGGAGAAAAGACCAAAACATTGTTCAGATGGCTCAGTTTAGGTCCATAAAGAGCCTCAGATACAAACACCTGTCCATTGGGAGCAAAAGTGAAAGAGTTCTGATCAGGATGTTCATGTCCCGGATTGAAACTTCTCCACCCATCAATCCAGGAATACGGTTGAAAGTGAACAATATCATAGACAGCACGTCCACCAAGTTTTCCAGACTTAAAGGACACAAAGGTGTTTGTCTGACTATTTGGCAGTCCAGCCCCATAAGTAACAACTCCCCAGTTCGGAAACACATGCATTTTAGCCATACCATAGTCAGGAGGCGGCTGAGGAGTGATTTCAGCAGTGTACCATATAAATTCAGTGTGTAGTGTGCTCCACCTCTGTGCCGTGGACGGCACCATTGGCCCATCCTTGGGTCTGTGTTTTCTAATCTGCTGTGCCAGCCAGTTGCCAGCTCCATTCTTCATAATAAACTTATCCAAGAAAACCAGTTGGCTCTCAGGACCATAAAACCAGTTGTAATTAGAATCCGCTATGCCCACTGTCCTCTGAAAGCCTGGTAACAGGGTGGCGTAGTAAAACCAAAAGTGCATTTTGAGCCAGTTATTCTCCAAATTGTTAATACCGAAGTGGCGCTGGGCCAGGAAAACATATTGCGTTACCGACTTGGCTGTGTAACTCCCATAAGCTACTCCTTCATCGAGAGTCCCGTCTACAATATGATTGAGCAGAAACATTGTTTTTTCCATCACATCAACAACAGTGTGTTTCCAAATATTTGCCTGAGATCCTCTGTCCACCCCTGCAACTAAAGCCCCAATAAGCAAAGCAAGCATGTTGGTTGCTTGGTGATTATGGAGAAGCTGCTTTCCCCAGGAACGAACCTTTGAGTACTCATACATTTCCTCACTTACAGACCATATCTTCTCCAGGTATTTTTGCCTTCTCTCATCTTCCAGTGAATTATACAAGAAGTCAAAAGCAGTGGCAAATCCTGTTAGGGAGTGACCAAGTGGCACTTCGTCTCCAGGTGCATTCTCAACCAACCAGTTTTTGTAGCCAGCCATTCTATCCATATACTCTAGAGCAAAATCAAACGCAGCTTTATCTTCGGGGCACAGCAAACAATAAAATGCTAGAGGTGGCAGATTGTTACCATAAATCTCATTCCACTTTGCAGCAAAATCAACATGCTTGGGTGGAGGTAAGTAGTATAAAGGGTTCGATAGCATAACCATCACCGCACTTCTGATGGCTCTAAATAGATGCAAATGGCTTGTATGAGCCTTCTGCCTCAGTGCCTCAACATCTTCAGCGCTGAAATACAAGCTTGGATGAAGAACTGTTTTTTTCAGTTTCTGCTCAGCACTAAGACCTTCAAGTTGCTGTTTTTCATATTGATCTACATTTTCTACGAAAGTCACCCAATCAGAGTAATTGCTTACAGATTCTTCAAAAGTGAAGACAGCAAACATCGTTAATGCTAGAAATAAAGTATGCCCTGTGAACATCAGAGCCATGATCCATTAGGCAGCTCCTCTTCCCCAGGCATGCATTTCCTAACAAAACACAATCTTCAGTTATCAAACTTTGATCCAGTTAGTACAAAAGTGAACATCTTAAGGCATATTTTGCGGAGAAAAGATTTAGTGTGTACTGTGCATTGTAACAGACAGTCAGTAATCAGAGCTGCAATACTGAAATAACAAGGCTCTTGAAAACTCAAATCTCAGGTGCCTTGTCTGGTCACAGTTTTCTCAAACAAAACACTAAATCTAAATACATAAATATTAAAATCAGGGAAAAAGTAAAATCTCTAGGACATGCATATAAAACACTGGTTCACAATGCCCAGTAACCTGAAAAGAAGAAATTGGAGGCATACATTTACTTTTTTAAAAAGCTTTCCATGAGGTCAAATTCCACTTCTGGAGCTGACAAAACTCCACTGATCACAACATTATTACACATTGTTTTAAATAAATTATATATTTGATGAAACAGGGAATTCACAGCACTGGGAAAAGAGACTCCAAAACTGAAGTTATTGTCTTCAGCCTTCACCTTATCTCAATTTCCACATACACTCTTTCTATTTTTCTCTTTTGGGACTCATGGGAGAGTGGGAAGAAAAAATAAATTAAAATAAAAATAATAATCAACATAGATCCTCCATTAGCTCCCTTTGATGAAACTGCAGTGCTTTTACCAATATTCCCCTCTGTTTGTGAAAGGTGTGTCTTAATTAATAGTCATGGAGCATCGACATATTTTCAAGTCTTCTTTCATCTTATCTTCAGCTAATGATGCCCAAATTTTGCCTCAGTGATTCAGGTAATCCTGCTCTTTCCGTTATGAAGCAAAAAGGAAACATGCGAAGGAGGCAGAAAGCCAGTATTTTTTTGTTAAAAGAACAGTTTCGGGTTTCCTTCTACTTTGCATGTTGGCTCTTTCTGTGGAAACAGAAACAAAATTTCTCTGAAGCTCTATAGGTGTCAGAACATATTTAAAGTACTTAAGATAACAAAGTACTTCTAAGTTTCTCAGAAAGATGAGTTAATACAGCTTTTCTTTTAGAGATTTTTTTTTTTTTTTAAAAGGAGCATTTTCAAAGTTTCACAAAATTTATCTTCGGCAGAAAAGCAATTCAGACTGGCTACTTAAGCCCACTTTATTTCACCTTTTCCTGCGTGCCTACGAGGTCTCTGGGCGGATTCTCCCGTAACACTGTCAGGAGCTACCCAAGGAAATAAATCGCAAACACGCCACCAAAATTAAACGGAGCTCAAATAAAAACAAAATAAAATTGCACGCGTATCTAAAGCACAGCCCTGGTTCTGCCGGCGAAGCGAAGGCGTGAGGAGGGAAAGCAGCCAGACCGCCCCCCGCCGCCTGCTGCCGCGCCGCCCGAGGCGCCCCCGGCCCCGCCGGCCCCGGGACGAAGCCTCACGGCGCCCGCCGCGCCCCCCTGCGCCAAGCCGCCGCCGCCCGCGGCCAGCAGAGGGCGCCCGCCGCCGCCGCCCGGCCCCGCCGCCCCGGGGCCGCACAACTTGCACAAGTTTCGGCGGCGTCGGCGGGCGCGCCCCGCATGCTCCCCCGCCGCGGCCGGGGGCCTCCGTCTGCTCATGCCCGGCGTCCCCGTCTTACCGCAGCGGGTCCGGCGCGGGTCGGGGCGGCCGGCAGCTGCCGCGGGGCCGCGTCGCTCTGCCCCGGCCAGCGCGGCCCGGGGCCAGCCTCCGGCCGGGGAGCTGCGGGTGGCGGCGCGCTGCGCCAGCTCCCTCCGGCCGGGCCGGGCTGTGCTGGCGTCCGATCCCTTCCCCTTGCCGCTACTTTCCACCGGGCTGGCGGTAACTTCGGGCCCCTGCCCTCCGCCGGCGGCTCCCGGAGTTGATGGCGCGCGAGATGCGGAGGCGGGCGCCCGGCGACGGCACGGGCAGCGAGGGAAACTCGCAGGGATGGCGCTCCGGAGGGGCGGGGAGGGAGGGAGGGAGGGGAAGGGGGGGGCGGCAGAGCCGCCCCCGGTGGAACGGGGATGTGCCGATCCTCCGCGCCGTGCTCGGGCGGCGGGCGGGCTCCCGCCTCCGCCGCCGCTCCCGGCTGCTCCTCTTCCCTGCGACTGCGTGAGCTGGCTGCGGCTCCCAGCGCCGAGCCCAGCCCCGCTCCCGGCGGCGGATCCACCGCCGCCCCTGCGCCTCGCCAGCGGGCTGCCGGCGGAGCGGAGCGGAGCGCGGCGGGGGCGCCCGCGGGCGGGGCTGTGGCGGGCTGGGAGCGGCGGAGCCGGGGGGGGGCGGGGCCGCACCGCCCGGGCGGCTCCTGCGGTGGCTGCCCCGAGCCCGCAGTGAGGGCCGGCGAGGGAGTGCCCGGGGGGCGGCGGTGGAGCGGGCCCCGGTGCGGGCGGCGCGGGGAGCTGGCAGGTGTGAGAGCGCTCCGTGCAGGAGGAGATGCCGCGGGGAGTCCCCTCCCCCGCAGCCGGCGGCCGGCAGCTGCCGCCCCGCCGCGGACCAGCTCTCCGGCTCCCAGCCGGGGCCATGGCAGGGCACGGCGCGGCGGCGGCCCGGGGGCCGGCGGGCAGGGCCGGGCCGGGCGACAGGAGCCGGCTCTCCCGTGGGTAGCAACTTTGCGAGCGCAGAATAAATACATGGCAGTGCCCATATCTCAGAAACACGGGGGTACGCAGCACCTGCTAGCTGGAGCGGTCCCACTTTCTGTCACTGCTTCCCTGCGCCAGCACTTCGTGCGATGCAGTAAGATGGTTCTCGCTCAGCTTTAGCTGAAGGCTTCTGAAGTAAAATGCAAAACCCTACCGAGGTGTGAAAACCTCCGCCCCTCAGCTGGCTCAGGTCAGCGGTGCAGCGGAGGGGCGGCAGAAGGCCCTGGCTACCCCTGGTGGCGGCGGTCGCCCGCCGGGCTCTGAGGCTGTGACACCTGGCTCCGTCTGGGTAGCAGTTCGGATCGCCGGTGGTGGCCCGCGGAGCCTGGTTTTGTAACCTGCCTGATGTGGTACCAGGCTGTTCTTTGGCAGTAAGTGCACGCTAGGAAAAGAAAGGATGTGAGATTTGGGGTGTTACCATTCACTGTGTTTGGAAACTACCTCAAAGGATGTGGGATTTAATCATCCCAATAGTATATGTCACCACTTCTGCCCAGGCATAGCCTATATTCTTCTTAACTTTTCTTCCCCCCTCCCCCCCCCCCAGTATCTTAGAAAATACAGTTGCATATTTAAATACTTTTTAAGCTACTCAATGTATAACTATCTTGAAATGAATATATGAATATATAAAGGCCATACATTATGGATACTGATTCTGTTTCTATGTGCTGTGGAGAGCACCTTAGAAGGATTAAATTATTAAATTATGCACATTTCCATCAATGATGAACTATGCTCAGAACCATCCTAATCTTTCAGATGTGCCCTATGGACTTGGCTTAAGAGGGAAAAATACTGATTATTGCCCAGATGGTATCTTCCCATCGGAAGAAATTTGCATAATGGCCAAAGATCAGTACATAATTCCCTGACCTTGAATATGTTAAAATTCTGTCTTTTCACGCTACTGGGGAAGTTATTCCAGGAGGAGAGCAAAGGGAAATGTAAAGCAATAATAGAGGCCACATTACTCTTTACATCGGTAGAAACTGAGTGGAATACACTACAGATGAAAACCTTCTAATTCTTTTTCCCTCTTTTCCCATTGTACCCTGCATTACCCATTATGTTTTTCCCAAGGCTGACCCATTCTGGAACATATTGAAGTCTCAGAGAATGACTTCTCCCATAAATAGTCAGGCAAGTCTGAACGAGCAGAACATGCGGAGGACTTCTGTTATGTTAAAAGTGAGAGTAAAGCCCTTCCAAGAGCCCTTCTCACTCTCTGGGACCTGTGGTGAGATCATGACATATACAGTGTTCAATTGCAATGTGATCTTTGTGAGGAAGCATGAAAATTAATTATTGACTGGCACCATATGTTCATAAACTATACCATTTTGACAAAGTTTTATATATAAGGCAGTGAAGGCATTTGTAAGGAATTTTGCTTTTTCGGTGGAAGCTCTTTCACATTAGCAAAGATGCACTGGCAGAATACTTAAGGCTGATTTTCTCCTAAGCTGATTGCAAAGCAAAAGCATCTTTAACCAAGTATGATTTCAACCGGTATAGGTTACTTTCTGCTATTTTCAAGTAATGTTGCTTAAAACTAAAACCCAAAACAAAACAACACCACCCAAATAACAACAGTGGTAGAACTCATATTAAATTATTTTTCTATTAGCAATTTTCAATAGTCAGCAAAGGCCCATAGTTACTATACTGCAACAGAAAACCAAAACCAAAACCTCATCAATTCAACCATTATCCAGGAGAAACAATTAAGTGAAGCAAACTTCAACAAATTTGGGTTAAGGTAATTAGAAATCGTGACCCTGAGTTGTAACCAACTCTTTTGCATAAAACGAGCTTGAATTGCATTGGCATTCCCTCTTACTTCATTGCATAGTGCTGTTTAAAGAGTGGTCAGTAAAATCACTTTCAAGAACAACTGATAATTTGAAAGTAACTAGTTAAAGTTATCATTTACGTTTTTATTTGTAGAAACACTGACCATCTGGCAACAAATTGCATTATATTGTTACATTTTCAAATATTCTTCATAACTCTGAATAATTTGCTGAAAAGCAAGGCTGGTGGGCTATCAGCAGGAAAAAAGACACTGTAAAATACCTAACAAGAAAATGAGTTTTGACACATGGGAAAGTGACCTCGCTGTCACTTCAGGTTCTTAGTATACGAGATCGTGAATCATTGTTGGTGATATGCTCTGAGGTAATGCTTCAGGAATAGTATTCCCTGTTGATACCAAAATCAGCCATCTGAACGATCTTGAAAATGCTAGCAGCGTTATCCTGCTTGAGTACAGGCCAAGTGCTAACAGATGGAAGTGAAGAGTAGGATAATCAGCTGGACTGCAACAAAATGTTTTCCAGTGTCAAAGAGGATAAGAATTCAAAAGTTCATAAATGAATGAGATGCTGCTGTCAAATATGAGACATTGATCTGCATACACGAAAAGAACCAGATATTTAGGTAGGATCTGAACTGAGGTAACAAGGTGCCCGGTAATGGTGGACTCTTCAAACTTCTGTCCAACTCCTGAAGTAGCAGAAGTTCATAAACTCTTAAGTCAAAGTCCAAGTTTTATTTCAGAGGCTCTACAAGATTGTGGGAGAGTGATTGACCACTCAGAAATCTACCCATTATGGCAGGACTCGGTGCTTATGTCACACGATCATACTCATTTAGGAATCTGCCTAGCCACCCAAATCCTAACCGGCCTACTACTAGCCATACACTATACAGCGGACACAACTCTAGCCTTCTCATCCGTCGCCCACACATGCCGAAACGTACAATACGGATGATTAATCTGCAAGTTGGAAAAGACCTTTCAGATCATCAAGTCCAATGATTAACCAAGCACTGCCAGGTCCACCACTAAACCTTGTCCCTAAGAAACACATCTATGTGGTTTTTAAACTTCCAGGGATGGTGACTCAGCCACCTCCCCCTGGGCAGCCTGTTCCAATGCTTGACCACCCTTTCAGTGAAGATTTTTTTCCTAATATCCAATCTAAACCTCCCCTGGCACATATCGAGGCCATTTCCTCTTATTGCCTGCTACATGGGAGAAGAGACTGATGCCCACCTTGCTACAACCTCTTTTCAGGTAGTTGCAGAGAGCAATCAGGTCCTCCCTGAGCCTCCTTTTCTCCAGGCTAAACAACCCCAGTTCCCTCAGCTGCTCCTCACAAGACTTGTGCTCCAGACCCTCCACCAGCTTCATTGCCCTTCTCTAGACACACTCCAGCATCTCTACAACCCTCGTGAAGTGAGGGGCCCAACACTGAATACAGCATTCGAGGTGCAGCCTCAGCAGTGTCGAGTACAGGGGGACAACCACTTCCCCAGTCCTGCTGGCCACACAGTTTCTCATACGTGCCAGGATGCCTTTTGCCTTCTTGGCCACCTGGGCACACTGCTGGCTCATGGTCTACCAGCACCCCCAGGTCCTTTTCCTCCAGGCAGATTTGCAGCGACTCTTCCCAAAGCCTGTAGCATTGCGTGGGGTTGTTTTGACCCAAACTGAGGACCTGGCACTGAGCCCTGTTGAACCTCATACAACTGGCCTGGGCCCATCCATGCATACTGTCCAGATCCCTCTGCAGAGCCTTCCTGCCCTCAGGCAGATCAACACCACCCCCACCTGCACCCCCAGCTTGGTGTCATCTGCAGACTTACCGAGAGTGCACTGAATCCCCTCATCCAGATCATTGATACAGATATTAAACAGAACTGTCCCCAGTGCTGAGCCCTGGGGAACACGACTAGTGACTGGCCACCAGCTGGACGTAACTCCATTCACCACCACTGTTTGGGCTTGGCCATCCGGCCAGCTTTTGACCCCGCATAGAGTGCACCTGTCCAAGGCACGAGCAGGCAGTTTCTCCCGGGGAATGCTGTGGGAGACAACGTCAAAGGCTTTACTAAGGTCAAGATAGACAACATTCCTCATCCACTAGGCAGGTCATCTTGTCATAGAAGGAGATCTTGTTGGTCAATCAAGACCTGCCTTTTGTGTACCCATGCTGGCTGAGCCTGATTACCTTGTTGTCCTGCACGTGCCACGTGATGCCACTCAAGATGATCTGCTGCTCAACCTTCCCCAGCACTGAGGTCAGACTGACAGGCCTGTACTTTCCTGCCCTTCTTGTAGGTGGGTGTCACATTTGCTCACCTCCAGTCTTGTGGGACCTCCCCGGTTAGCCGGGACTGCTGATAAATGATGGAGAGTAGCTTGGCAAGCTGTTCTGCCAGCTCCCCCAGTACCCTTGGGTGGGTCCCATCTGGCCCCATAGTGTGTGTGTCTAAGTGGAGCAGCATTACTAACCCTAACTGTGGCCTGAAAGATATCCTTTTCTTAATCTGGATCCACTCATCGATCAATTCCTTGTGAATTCTTGCATAAATATACTTTATGCAAAGGTCATTTACAACAGACTAACAAAAAATCAATGGATGACAATGCAGTGGTCATGAGGATCCTCTTTAATGAAATAATTTGTCAGGAGTACCCACCTTTCACAGGGAAGACATGGGTTCAATGGTCTTTTATCCTTTAAGGGATGGTAACAAAAATCTCTCAACTCTCAAATGACTGAATTTCTTGCCTGTTTCAGCATACATCTTTTTATTCCAAACTAGGGGCATCCTGTGAAATCATGCTGTTTTTCATGAATATAATCACACACAGAAGCTTACACAAATAATTTTATCAGAGGGAAATAGAATGTCTGCCATCCAAGAATAGCATACACATTTTACGATAAACAGGTGTTGGAACGAAGTGTCTACTGCGTTCTCAGAGACGGGATCATTCCTTCAGTTTGGGCTTCCCGTTCTGACTGTGACACTGATTTTTGCAGTACTCAAGTCCATGTCCTGTCTGTGTAACTCCACCAGACAGGAACACACTCAAAACCCTCGCTATTAGCTGGTCAACTAGTTTTGGAGGGAGAAATCAGGTGTTGCTGATGAACATTTGAAAAATAAAGGGGGTGAAACATAATGTGAATAAACAATTTATATCTAAGTTACTATCTTCTGGGGATTAAGTGAGTGCAGGGGAACTGTATTGTAGAGTGCACAGAAAAAAGCAAAACAGCATGTTGTGATGCTGTTCTTACTGTGGTTTTTATTTTTATTCTTTATATTTTATTTTTCATTTATTTTGATATAATTTATTTGTATTTATTTTAATATTGTGTTTAAATTTAGGAATGGTAACTAGTTAAAAGCAACCGCAACAAAACACTAGCAAGCAAGCAAGAATATCCTGCCTTTATTAAAAAAAAATTAACATGATTAAGTTTATCACACTGTGCAAGCAAAGTAGAAAAGGAAATGACATTTTTTTCCCATATTACAAAGGCTTTTTTTTAGTGGAGTTCTCCAGCACTGCAAAACTAGAGTGCTCACAGGCTGAAAGGTGCCTGGTGTCACTGTCAGCAGAGAGACGTAGGATGAAGCAACCGCCAAAAGCCGCAGTGCTGCACTCTTTCTCTGTCCCAGCTGCGTGCTCCTGCCAGCCCCTTTGTGTCGGAGCAGTTGGCAGTCTCATTGCTACATAATTGCTCGTGCAGACACAACAGGGCAGCACAGTTTTAAGCCAGTTTAAGTAGATTGTGAAACTGCATCTTAAAAATGCCAGCTGCATACAGCGGTAATTTTAAATCCATTCATGACTACCTCAGACTGCATATGAATTAAATAGTACTATTCATACTTTGGTAGCATTTTTATCAAACAATCTTCAGTGGAAGTGATTTAAAAACATCAGGGATGACATTGTGTACAGCAGTGGGACCTCAGGAAAATTTTCAGCAGTCAGAACAGCGTGGTGCCAAATTCTTAGGATATCAAATGCACTGGAGTAATGTCAGAGCAGATCTACAATGGTGCACATTTTTCACCATGGAAACTCATCACCAATTGGAGAAAGATTAATGCCGCAAACGTTGTATTTATGGAAGCATTTAAGTATTCAAGGCTTGCTCATTGCCCTTTATTTTGGCTGTTGTGCAACCTGTCCCTAACTGTTGTCATATTAAATACAGTAAGTTGGCAAATTAATCATATCATAAACCCAAAAGGCCATTAAAGGAAGGAGTCTTATTTTCCTTACCCCAGTGTCTTGGAAGTCTAAGAAATTCTTGGCATTAAACTCCCCCACCCCCCAAAAAAACCCCACAAAAGCAAGCCACCAAAAACCCCCAACACTAAGCTCACCAGGCATTAAGTTTTGAACCAGGGAATGATACAGTCACTGGACATAGGAGCCATCAAATAGATGCTACAGTTTGGAGCAGAGAAGAACTTAACATCAGAATCTCATCAGGCAGATAATCTCTATATAATATTGCTGGAAACAGGGTTTTACCCTTGGACTGCAAATAAAGGTCACACATGAAGAATCAATGCATAGAGTCATACCTATCCTTTGATTTTGGTATAACAAATCCCATGTTTCCTCATTTTAGCAGAGGTATTTCAACTGTAGCTTTGCAATACTAATATAAGCTCACTGTTGTGATTTCAGTGAAGTGCATGCCTTTCTATAGACTTTGTAAGCTTTGGATCTGGGCCTAAATCCCAGTACCCCATCACTGGCGACCCTCCGCCAACAGTTATTAATACAGTATTAGAATTAGCTTAAAGATGTTTTTAAATATACTGTCCTGCCCATGAGGAATATATAAGAAAAATATTCTTACTGGACAAGCAGAACCTACAGAGACAGAAATTAAATCATAAGACTGAAAATAAAAACTGTTATGATCTACACCATTGTCTCCAAACCATATGATTAAGGAGATACTAAATTAGACATTCCAGTGAAAGTGTATAACTACAAATCTTAACTAAGCATATTAGTTCTATTCATTATGCTAATGTATAGGCTTCTATTTAGCAGCTTTAGAAGCATTAGAAAACAGGAAAGCTACAGTTTACAACCCATACGTGTATGCTCAGGTTGGCAGCAGTAATTAATAGTATGTCCTGGTTTTGCTTTTTATAAACCAAACAATATTTAAGACAGATATTAAGATGATTTACATCACAAAGAATTTAAAACTGTACTTACTTGAACTAAGCATATTGCATTAAGAGGAGTGTGAGCCGGAGTAACATGTATTAGTTCACTCATTATCTGAGGGAAACAGGTGAGTTCTCAGGTTCAAATGGAGTATCTCAGTTTGCTGCACAGTGCTCTGAATTTGCATAATACTTAACCAGTTCTACCTAAATATCCTAAGTGATTTGCTGTCAATAAAGGCCACATTCATCCAACTTAGTGGCATATCCTACTTTGCACAGTCCTATTAGATTTAATAAAATTACTATGAAGTACTACTTAATGAAAAGGTGTGGTTCTACAAGTACTTTACTATTAATGAGCACTCCTTGGAAAGGAATGATGTACCACTCTTATCATATCTGGTTGCCTATTCCCATCTCAAAGTGTCCTTTTCTTCAAGGACAGTATAGCTGTGATGAACCAGGTAAGAGGACTGATTTTTCAGA
The DNA here is from genome assembly GCF_023638135.1 of Falco biarmicus. NCBI lineage: Eukaryota > Metazoa > Chordata > Aves > Falconiformes > Falconidae > Falco > Falco biarmicus. The sequence continues at coordinate 65,210,413 of NC_079290.1, forward strand.
AATCTGACAAAATAAAGATTAGTTTCCAGCTAGGTAATTTCCTTCAGTTTAGTTCACCTGGCATAAGGTAACAATATATTTCTGGAGGTGGGGAGTAGTAAAACTTGCTTCTTTAGAGACTACTTTAAGGTAAACAGCCTGTGTAAAGCTGGTTGAATCCTTCCACACCTCATTCTGATGTTTTGCTCTGCAGGAGGAGAGGTCTAGAATACCAGCTATTTTTAATCATCTAAGTCGGCCTTAAAAATTTGAGAGTTATGCATGTTAAAATTTTTAAAAGTTGTCATGGTTTAACCCCAGCTGGCAACTAAACCCCACACAGCCACTCACTCATCCCTCCCAGTGTGATAGGTGAGAGAATAGAGTAAAAGTGAGAAAAGTCATGGGTTGATATAAACACAGATTAATAGGTAAAGCAAAAGCCATACATGCAAGCAAAACAAAACAAGGAATTGATTCACTGCTTCCCATCGGCAGGCAGGTGTTCAGTCATCCGCAGGAAAGCAGGGTGCCATAATGTGTAACAGTTGTTTGGGAAGACAAACACTAAAACTCCAAACATCCCATCCATCCTTCTTCTTCCCCCAGCTTTTTATGCTCAACACGACATCACATGGTATGGGTTATCCATTTGGTCAGTTGGGGTCAACTGTCCTGGCTGTGTCCCCTCCCAGCTTCTTGCCCCGCCCCCCCCCCCGCTCACTGATGGGGTGGGGTGAGGAACAGAAAAGAAAAGCCTTGACTCTATCTAAGCACTGCTCAGCAGTAACAAATACATCCCTGTGTTATCAACACTGTCTTCATCACAGATCCAAAACAACACCATACATGAAGAAAATTGATGCTGCCCAAACCAAAACCAGCATAAAACTATAGACTATCAAGCCTTTTCAAGTAAGAGTTCATTGCTGCAAATATTTTTCAAAGTTATTTTAAAAAAAACATTCTCAAGCACTTACAGTTACTCATCAATTTTAACATAAAATTTGCTAAACGTTAAGTAGATTGCCACTGGCCTCCTTTAATTCATGTGAGGAAAGTGATGCAGAAATATTAAGCTCATAATATTATATCAGTAAATTATCATTGTCTCAGGTTGGATTATAGACCACTCAGCGACCTGTGTTCTCTTTCAACCTGGAATACAGGGTTCGTATTAAATTATTTTGGATCTAACTCAGATCTTTCAAAGGCTAATTTTGGGGCAGGTTCCACCCTAATTAGTTTTTCCTGCTAATGTATTTTGGCCTGCAGGTTTCTTTTAAAGTATCTTCTCCATCTGTACTCTGTTATTCTGAGTGCCTTTGTTGTCATTGTTTGTAACTTGTAAATGCTGCCGGAGAGACTGGTTATGTCTACATAACACCGCGTAGCTCTGCACACAGGCACCCAAGCTAGTTGTAACAAGCTTAGCTAACTGGAATAGATAACATGCTCTATTAATGAAGCTGTTCCTTCTGAGATCTAAGCTGATAATTGAAAATTTGCCTGAAAATTACTTCAGGGCAGTGGATGGTTCTTAGCTGACCCATGTTAAAGAGAAGACACTCTTTAAAATTTGGAGGATAAAGTTAGGATGCAAGTTGATCAGTGTATAGATCACTACATAGAGAAGTCACACTCCAGCGTTCATAAATTAACAGCAGCAGGTATAAAATGATCAAATAGCTGGAACCTGAAGCTCCAACTTTAATGATGTAGAACTTGTACATTATTAACAGTGGTTGCAATTAAGACTGGAGGAGCTTTTCAAAGAATATGATGTATTCTCTGTAATTTGAAGTCTTTAATTAAGACTGGATGTACCTCTCAAAAGATATTGTCAAATTTGATAATAAAAGAACTCAGGAGAAATTCAAAGGTCTTAAACTCTATGAATTTCTCATCACATCAGGCTTTCTTTTATGGCATTCATTCATCTAGAAAAGTGGAAAAATACAATGGACATTTATAAAGGTCATATAAATAGGTTTCTTATAATGGCAATTTAATTGCTTTCTGTTCTGCTAACATAACTGCTTTTGGAACCAGCTCAAGACCTCTCAGCAATATAGAAAAAAATGAATTTTGCCACTCTATGTGTGGGGAGGCAAGTCTGGTCCTTCAGCAGTAGAAGACAACATAGGGAGAACTAGTAGCCCTGAAATGGGATGGCTGTCATGTCAAACTGCTTCTTTTCTCCCTCCCTGGTTCCACAATAGCAGTAACTTCTAGCCCATACACCCTGACCTTTTTGGCAATATTAGCCAACCAGAGTGACTTTCCAGGCATAAAGCATAGCTATAATTAAGCTGTGGATGTTTTCATGTCCATTCCAGGTGCTGCCTAGGCAACTGCCTATTCTGCCAATGCCTGAAATTGGCCCTGATTGCACTAGTGATTCATTAAACTATTGTGGATTCATTCAGAATCCCACCTTAGTAGCCATTATAAGGCCATATATAATAGTCTGCAGTACAACTTCTAAATCAACAATTCATATATAGTATAAAAGACTTTGTTTGGTTTATGAGGTCTTAAGAAACAAACAGCTATACAGAGGTGTTGTATATCAACTGATAAATACATTCTTTTCTTATACACATATGTACAATAGATACCCTTGGCACACATGAATAGTATCATTTTGACTCATAGGAATGATATATACACAGAAAGATAAATTCACTCAAGTATGCTATCTAAATCGTACTACTGAAAGGCAGTAGATGTAAGAACAAAAATATTCATCCATTTTGCATGAGATACTTGCCATCACAAATGCTTCAGAGAACACTTAAGCAGTTAGCATATTTCTGACATTTTTTCATTTCCAGAAAACAAGGCAATTGATAGATCTCTTTTCTATCTAATTGTGAACAAATGTGGAGCCTTCCGTTTCAGATAGTTCTCCCCTTTGCTGTTCTACCACACAAAAAATTAATCCAGCTCCAGATCCTTTGTAATATATTTAAAATCACTACAGCAGCAAGCAAACAAATGCACAAACAAAGTCTGTCAAAAACCTGTTAAAAAAGATGAGTTCAATTGCCTGTGCTGAGCCATGCCTGTCCCACAAGCGTGGGATTACCCCTGGCAGGCAGAAAGGCAACAAGGAATCCCTAGTAAGCTCTGTAACCTTCCTTCTTCCTCCCAAATCCACAAGGTTTTGCAGCTTGCCCACAAAACAAGCCAAGTTCCAGCCATTTCAGACCAGAGCTTGTTAGACTTGTGACAGATAGGCACTGCTGCTGCCTAGAGTTGCAAAGAAATTGCTGAGAATTGTTCAGAATTTTCCTGACAGTTCTCTGTAAAAGTAAATGATTTATTGATTCTGCTGATTGATGGGATCAAAACATACTATTTGAACGCATGAAATCTCTTGAAATTATGACAATAACTGATAAAATTTCTAGTCATCTTACCCAGTCACATGTCTATATTCCTCATCCTCTTGGCAGTTCACTTGATAGTGGGAAGGTACCCAACCTTCTCTTGAGCTCCGAGACCTTACCAACTTAACAAATAAGAAATAAGAACTTTGAGTCTGCTGTTAAATTAACATGAGTTCTTTGAAACTGTAGAAAATAGCACAAACCTGTTCAAGCATTTTTTTCTTTGTTCTACCATAGAGTAAACCTTTTATTTAGGCAAAGCTTCAACACATTAGGTTACCTAAGAATATCAAATACCTATTATTAAAGATATTACAAATCAGACAATTTGCCTTCAAAATATATAGAACCATAGTCAGAAAAAGGAAAGTCTAAAAGTCTAAAGTATCAGCAGTTACAAATATAAATATTTCAAACATTAAACAATTTAAATATTTCAAAACAATTCAGCTTATGTTTTAAACTGGACAAGTTTCTCCAAACCCCATTATTTTAAAATGTCCTTCTAGGTCCAATGGCCTGCAAAGGAGATTGGGACCATCTTGGGGGGGGGGGGGGGGGGGGGGGGGGCGGGAAAAAAGTAGCCAAGCATTGCCCAGGGGTGCTCACAGACCACCCATCAGCTTTTCTCATCTAAACTTAGGTATGTGTCCTAAATCACCTATCTCAGAATATGTTAAACAGTGTACAACAGCAGTGTACTCTTTCCTTCCAAACTATTGAAGAAGTCTAGCTAAGAAGTCAAGATACACATGACTGGTTTAGATATGTCAGTGTAGATGGAGATGAATTTAGTGTCTGGTATCCAGTCCAGTATTGTCTGAAGTCAAAAAAGATTCTATTGTCTACCTCTCAGACATTAAATTAACCCCTTGGTCATTAAAAGTAAAATAAATCAAGGTCTATTTCAGTCTCGTTGTATTACAGTTTGAGATGTGCAATGTATCCTTTAAGAAAATCTGTGTGAAAGAGACAAGCTAGCCCATAGCAGTGGGGCTTAAATAGCATCAGAGATTTGGTGAAATAATGCAGTGCATCAGCCATACTCTATGCAATATTTTACAAGTTTTCTAAACATGCTGCAGCAAATTTATTTTAAAATGCATCATTTAAAGAAATATCCTGCTATAAAAGTAGTTTATTTTCATCTCAATAGTAACATGAGAATGCAGTTTAAAGAGTAAGTATTGTGGTGAGGCAATGTATAACTATCATCACCGTTATTTTCAAACACAGCTTTACTTGGGACTGTGAAATTTGCTGTGTACCTTTCATTCAAAAATCTATAAACACTTATGAGGAAGAGGCAGAGAGAGGAGGAAGAGGAAAATGTTGAGAAGGATTCTTTAATTAATAAAAATGCTGAACTGTAGGAGGGAATACATTAAAAATCAGTTATAACTTAACAACAAAGCTGTATGCAGTTAAATTTATCAGTTCATTGCTTTAAATATAGGACACTGTTTTGTTCATGATTGCATAGGTGGCAAATCTGCATTAGCTGTGGATTTTGTTTGACTCATATTGAGGAGCAAGGGCAAATCCTACTTCTACAGCATATACAAAAAACCCCAAACCTTTTTCACAGGCAGTTTGCTGTTAGGATTGCTTTTCAAGTTGAATGCCACTGAGTGAAGGAAAAGTGAGGTAGAATATTCTTCCGGAATGGGAAGCATCTGAACCTCTAAACCTCAACAAAATGTTGTTATTAATTACATTGACTTTTCCAGTCAGCTCTGAATAGCACTTTTCCATTTCTTATTCCAAAATTCTAACAAAAAAGGTGGAAGCAGACAGTATTTGCTATAATATTACAGCGGTAAATTGCAATGGTTTTCCTGAAGAGCATCTTGTTTCCACTTACAGTCTCCACTTACATGGAGTCTGTGGTATCACAGGAACTTTGTCTCAGTAAGCATTTACTAACTATACTGCAGTCGTATAGTGGACTTTGAGGCTTACTAATTTCACACAGAAACTAATCAAATTTAGTCTATTATTGAAACCATGAGTGAATTTCCAAAGGGCTTGTACTGTGTGCAAATGAAGGCACAAAGACAAGTTCCTTTTTGTCTGAAGATGGATACAGTTGAGAGATAGACTTTATCCTTCATAGCAAACCCAACAACAGACATGTTGAAGCAATTTGCAGCAATTTTAAAATTATTTTTGCAAACGCTTGTTTCCAGCCATTCCAGTCACAATATTGAAAGATATATCTAAATAAGTACATCAAATTTAGGATTTTTTATGTCTTTTTCTTCTTTTTTTTTTTTTTTTTTTTTAAGAGTTGCAGTTTCCCCCTACATTTTACTTTTAGACCCAAATGTGCCCTGCTGTGCCAAACTGACATTTGAAGTATCCCAGGTAAGGTATCATCATGCAGCAACATGAAGAGACTGTAATATTCACTTCCAGGAAAACAGCACCAATAAAAGACAGGTCACAATATTTCTTTTTTTTTTCTTTAATTCTTACTTCACCAAAATATAAACTATCACACATCACACATAGATTTTCATACTTTTTTCCTCTCATGTGATTTTTGTCAGACCAATTACTCTACGTCACTCCCTTAGAAATTTCCCAATCTATTTTATATATTTGGTAATAGATGTCTGAAACGCTTTCCGTAATACTGCGTTCTTTAGAGAGGGTACCTCGGAGCTGCCAGTCTAACAGTTAGGATCTGCGTTCAAACAAAAATAAGCATAGAAGCAGAACAATAGCATTAACAAGCATAAGGAAAATGATCTGAGATGCTGACAACTAAAATGTTGCATTTTAAAAAGAAACTATTTTAACATTTCCTCTAGCATGGGAATTGGTTTTTTCCCCTCCCCACTCTCCTGTCCCCCTTCATTTCCCCCCCTGACACTAGAGAGAAAAAATGCTGTGACATGATGGGGAGGTAAAGTAGTTTTTATTCCATTTTCATAGCTCTTACCTAACCTTCTTGTCTCCTGTTCCTCAAGGGTCCTATTTTCCAATATCATAACGTCTGCTTTTTGTTTCTTAACCTTGCACTTTCCCTCTTTCCCTCTTTCCCTCCAGGCTGTTCACTTATTTCCATTCCAATTCCTCCTCCCCATCAGGACTTCGGTAGGGGGAAGTGCAGGTTAAGCAGAAGACAGAAACTCCCTGCTCATAGTCTTGACTTTTACTTACATTACAGGAAAACTTCTGCCTTCCTTTCTCTTGCTACAGAAGCCAAATGCTATGCAGTTTCAACTCAATATGTGAAAAATGTTTTTTTTTGCAGTGGTTCTTTGGCTCTAGTGTTTCCGCTGCCTCCTGCAGGGTTGGTCCAACCTTGTAATTCCCTGTGAAATCACACACTCTTAATACTAGACAGACAGCACAATCTCAGCCTCGATGATGAATTCCTTTTCTTTGCTTAAAAGAAACTAAATGCTACAGTTTTGCAATGGACATTTAAAAAAAAAAAAAAAAAAAAAAGAAAGAAAATCTGCTATTTTAGCTGAAAATTCACCCAAAATACTCAGCCCGAGGCAGACACCTGACATAGCCAACATAGACACGTTTCAGTGCAGTGGTTGAAGTTCAGCAGTTCTAAACAAGTCCAGATAGAGTTTTATAGAGACTGTAAACTCACAACAATTCAATACAATGGAGATGTAACTGCATGAGTTGAACGAATTAATTTCAACTTTTCCCCACTATTCTTTTACCACGGATGAAATTAAATGTTAGTTTAGGGTCCTCCAGCCTCAACAGCTGTAAGGATAAAGCTGAGACCTGTTTGATTTCTGATTGGTTTTGTTTGCTTTTCAAAATGTGGATGTAAGACAATAAAAGCTGGTTGGTCATCTACCGGGAAAATAAAAATTTACAGGAAAGTCATTGCAAGAAACTACCATTCTCTTTCATAGAAATAGAAAATAGAAACCAAAATGTTCCCAACCAGTTATAGCTCTTTTACTAATTTTAAGGTGATTACCTTCTACCAACATCTAATGGAAGAGTAAGTATAATTTATTTCAGCCTGTTGTGTGGCATATTGGTGCTAGTGATAATAACACAAGTTCTAGTGTACTAGTTTTGCAGTATCAAGAAGCCATCTAATTTTTGCTTATATAACTGCAAATAACAGGAGTGTGTTTAATAAATTATTTAATAAATAGACAGAATAAGGCATAAAATTGCAAGATAAATCAGATTAAGGCAAAAGTACACATTTAATTAGGTTTCCTCCTTGTCTTCCATTAACCTTGCTGAATATTTTGTCACTTCTGAAGTAAATACATATCTGACAAAATAACATTATCAATTTTTTTTGTTTAAATTTGTATCTCTAAATGAAAGGAAGATAATAAACATAAACTAGCAATCAATGTTTTTTTATGAAAAAAGAAGTTTTGTTCCTAATAAATTTGGAACTGCTTGCAAGTAATTTTCTGGATATGAAGAAAATAATTAATAGCTGAGAATTTGTGTCTCAAGTTATGATTTCATTTATTTATTTATTTACTTACTTATTTATTTTTTAAATGGGAAAAGGGAGGCTTTTACTTAATACTACGTAGTGTTTAAAATTGGAATACTCTATATGAAAATAGTGCATTATATTTATAATTAAAGATGCATATTTTTACTTTAAGACTTAGATGAATGCTCAAAATGCAGTCTAGTTATTAATCTGAAATCTATAAGAATATCTGGACATAAATGGAAAAAAAATTAATACTAGCAAATTTTTACCTTATCCCTTTACCAACATAAATATTGGTTGAATAGTCATCTAGAAATGAAATGTCTTTGGCCATCCATTGAGTAATAGAACTTAATTGGTTATGAGTCAGATGTAAAATTAAAATTGTCAGAATCTAGATAATAAGGGGATCAGGAACTCCCTAATTGAAGGTGAACGTCTACAACCCCTAATCAGCTTTAGAAATTGCAAGACCAGGTTTATACTCCAAACAAGTTTAAATTATGACCACTGGCACTGCATCATGTTGGCAACACTGACAGGAAATCTATGTTTATGACAATTCTTGTTAAATGTGTATTTCAGTTTCCTTAAGAGCTCTGGAAAGCCAGCCTTTCCCCTGCTGTTGCCATCGAGGAAACTAGTGTCCTAGAATGTAAGGAGCGCCCGCTGTAGTCAGGCAACAAAACCAGTAGCAGCATCCACCACTCAGGTGATAATCATTGGCAATATCTATGAGAGCACTCCTAGAAAGCCATTCCCAAGTGGCTACAGGAAAAGTAAGTCTGGGTCTCCAAGGATCTTTTCCCAAGTTTACCATGTCAACTCTGCCCATATCCTCTGCCTTTTAGCTTCCCTGTGAGAAAAGCAGTGAAATTCAGTTTTGCCTGCCCTGCTGAGAATTCATAGACTGCTCTGTCCGAGTGCTAAACACATTCATGAAGAATAGCACCAAAGTATTGAACCAGTACATAATGAATCTTTCTAATCATGCCCTTGCCCTTCATTTCCAATAGTCAACAGCTCTCAGAAGTGTGAAATGTACAAACACATGAAGAGCTTTCCATAATTTATTTCTGTTTACCGAGAATAAAAGAAATAATGTGGCATCTCCCTGGCAAACATATATTACCTTTCTCCATTAATAAAATATTCCCAAAAGGTTAATTACACAAAAATAAAATGCAGTTCAGCATTTAGACACTGTAGTAATACATTAATTAAGCCTTAATGTCAATGCCTATAACACTTTTGGGGGATTAATGACCAGCTGCGAGAGCTGGTGGTCCAAATCTTTTCCACAGGTCATTTATCCTACCTATTTATTCATTTTCTAAGAAATGGTCCTGAGTAAAGGTCATTACTGGTAAGTCACTTGTGTAAAAACAATATGTAATAACAAAAAACCTCACCTTGTTATGCTTTTATTATTCTGGAACATTTATCCAAAAGATAACATATACTCTTTCTTTAAGCCATACTAGTTTTTGTGGACAGCCAATATTTAAAATCGTAGGAAAGTTATTCCACAGATATATTTTTTACACTCATTTTTATTGTCACAAACAGAAGTTTAAAAAACTCCCTTCTTCCTGCTAACTCTGAGAAAAAGGGGGGGGGGGGAAAGGCAAAACCTACTCTCACATTTTTTACAATAAACTATCTTGACTTTAATATATATATGTAAGACTTGAAAACCTAAAAGCCATAGACTGAAACAAAATTAAGTCATCTATGAAAACAAGCAAGCAAAAATCCACCAAGAGATCTCTCCCAATATTTTTTTTTTCTTCCAGTTGCTTATCCTGCAAACTCATCTTCAGGAAAATCAATGATAGTTTTATTTATTGAATGAATTAATATCAAGCTGCAGCTTTTACTCAGAACTCTGTCCTGCTGGGATCACAAAGTCCACTATCGGGAAGTTATAGGCAAAGGAAGGCAAAACAGCATACACCATCTAAAAACTACTGATCTGATAAACATGTGTCCAAGAGACCACTCCCTACACCTAGTGATCTTGCCAGTTTGCCATTACAGCTCCTTTCTTAGGTAAAAGCTAACATGATTCTTTTCTAAAACTTCAATTCCTATATTCATCACAATTTCATGTTGAAATTATTCAACAAAATTTAGGCTTGGGGTCCTACCTGGTGGTGAGTAAGATCAAGAAACTTTGTGTTTCCTCGATATCTGGAAACATCAGTATGGTTGTTTTTTTTCATTTTCATAATAGTACAGAGACTACATGTATTTGCAGATATAAAACTCAACATGGCATTGATTCTTAGGAACACCATTTCATAATGTTTTGCTGCCTTTTAACAATTTTTTTTTTTCATTTAAACCTTGTGTAGTCCTAATTATTACATAGAGCTTAATATTCTCACTTTCCAGAGACTGTACTGACTTCCCATTCATTTATGGGTGTAAATCTATGCTATTATTTTCCTCTGTAGTTATATGTGACTTGGCACCTGCCTTTTCTCCTTCTGCCATGTTTTTGAGGCTATGTCTACATCATGACAGCAGATTTCTGAGCTTTACTGTGCTAACTGCAAAAGTGGAAGCTTGGAGTAGTAAAATGATGGGATTGGTAAGCTGGCATTTATTTGCTCAGGCATAGCACCATGCACACAAAGCTTTCTCATCTTTCACAATTGCGCTGTCTGTCTGCACAGACCCTGTGGCTGTCATAATCTGTGAACCTCTGCACCATGCACTGTTCCCTAATGCAGACTTGGCAATAGCCATTCCTCTTAGGTTAAGTGAGAAGATTCAGTGATATTTAGGTTTATGTGTAGATTCTGCTGATAACAATGGGCTCCAAAAGGTCCGGATATTTAACATTTGATAAACTAATATTTTTACTATCTTTGTGCATATCCAATAATTGATCCGCTAGCAGATGATCTCAGCAAAAAGAATAATAAATGAACAACAGTGGAAAGTGGACAATGTCTCTTGATTGTAGTCAGTGCAAGGGCCTTTGACAGTGCTCAGATGCATGCTTATTCTCTTTATTTGCTTTCCTTTGTGTTTGTTAAAGGGTTTCCAAGAATACGAAATCACTCTCCTTCATATCTATCTGAAAATGTTTAAAAAAAATGAGTTGGCAGAGCTCAGATCTCCTCAGAGGCTGACCTATTTTGGCTTCAGAGGTACACTAGTAATGGAGCTTGAAATTCAAATATAACATTAAAATATTGTGGAGAATCTCCTACCCTTGCTAGGTTTTCTTCATCTCTGTTTTACACACAAGCTTTCTCTGCTGTGATTCCAAGTCTCTGCAGGCAAGGCTTTGTTTCTGTAAGCTGTTATTATGCTCTGGCAAGCTAAGGGAAGCTGTCAGATAGTCTACTTTGATGTCATCTGGATCCAAACAGAGAAGCTTTTTGTACAAACAAATAATTATCATTTCCTTGCTGCCCTTTGCCAGTTATCAGTACATATACTAGTGAAACTATACAATCAGAATCTCATCTTTTTCTTCTTTGTTTGTTTGGTTCTTTTATTGTTGTTGTTTTTGGGGGTTTTTGTTTGTTTTTCCTTTATCCCATAATAGACGAGAATGTAGTGTCTATTTTCTTTTTTGGTCATAAAATTGTTACATTATTTTACATATTTGGCTTTCTGATGAGTCTTCTAACAGTCAAATACTACTGTTAATTTTCTCAGACTTGCCCAAGTTTTTACAGTGTATTTGCCAGTGATTGTAAATTCAACCGATGTTTAGTTTCTGGGATTAAAACCAGACACTTTTCCTTCTAATCGCTCAGTGCTTTCTGTTTCGTTTGTTCTTGTGCCTGTATACTTATGATGTCCATCTGTAGGCTGACTCCAGATTTGACAAAGAATACACTTAGGGTCTACTTATGATATTTTAATGGAAGCATATAGTTCAATATGTCTTTGCTACTTAACAGTTCCCATCATATTTTAATTATTTCCCCAAAGCTCTCCTTAAAAGTAAAATGAAATGAAACAACAATCAGCACTGATAACTTCAACTAAATGTGTGAAATAGAAACAAAGGAATTAGGCATTCTTCATCCCACTGCCTTGTCTCTCAGGTGTTATGGCCTGCTTTCTTGAAACCTACATATACATTAAATCAAAAAAACACACAAAAAAGCAGGCTGAAAAAATGTTACTTTAGATTTACAGTTCAACACAAAGTCAGGAAATGCAGTTTGGTGTTTGCTTGTGCAGCCTCCATTCAGTCTATATTTGCATCCCATCTTAGGTACTTAGTAATTCATGGGTTCCAATAAAAAAATATCCTGCGGAATGATGTCAATAGAAAATTCATAATGTACTTGCACCCAGAAAGGTGTATTCAATATGTGTAAAGAATATGAAATCCAATATTTCCGAATTTCAAGTGTTTCCCTTGCAGCCAGAGTTAGAGTGATCCAAATGGCACATCATGAGCTGACATAAACCCATAGGAATCTTTCCTATCTGGCTTTTCCCATAGAAGGGAAAGTGTCTGTTAAGGAAGAAGTACTGTGCAAAGAGTCAAATGGCCTGTCCTACATCTGCTTAAAACCCTCTCCAGGAACAGAGGTTACTATTGCTTCCATAACACTGTAAGGAATGGTGAAAGAATCTCTGCCCTAACAAAATCCCTCTGAGTCACTCAGAGCAGCTAACTGCTGCTTCTGCCTCCTGGAAAGCAGATATAAGGTGGTTGTGGCACTTCCTAAACACTTGGTTATTCCTGAAACTGGAAGCCAGTTCTGATGTAAATAATATCCTCCGGTATAAATAGCGTTCAATTTACTAGCTTTTAAGAAAAGAAAAATATGAGCAGAAAAACCTCCATCATATCTTACAAAGATAACCTTTTAGGTTTATAGCACAGGCTTTTATCATATAAGATACATGACTACATTAGTTGACATCCAGATACTGTCACAGAAGAAAAGGATTTTGCTTAAGCCGCAGACATTGAGCTGATTCTTTCACGTCATTGTTCCATATCTCCTGTCTGTTCCTAGGATGACATGTGCTGCTGCAGCTGTATTGGTTGGCAAGACAGCCCTGGCTATAGTGCTTATGCTTAGTTATTATTTTCATATCTGCCAAAATGTTTTGGATAAATGTGAACGAGAGAAAAGCTGTAACACATTTCAACTATTCACATCACAACAGAAAGCCAAGTAGAACATCTTTAGGTGAAAAAAGATCCCATTTATACCAGGAAAACTCCCTATTTTATCAGGTGTAATAGAGAGACTTTATTTCTCATAAGAGGTCTTTAGATAATATTTTTATAACTGAAAGGGGTTTTTCCTAATTAAAGGAATTGTCTTTAATGATTATGGTGTAAGCACTATCAGGACAGAATATCTTCTTGTTTGCCCTTGTCTTGTCAAAGGTTTTTGTTACGTCATTACTTTAGAGATGGCAATGAAGAATCATTTGTTTCCTGGTAGAAAAACTGGCATCAAAAAATGCCTTTAGATCCCATTTGTCATAGGTTTTTTAATGCAGCAGTGTCAACAGAACAGTAAGATTAAAAGCCTTATGATGTAACAGTTACAAATGATCAACAGCAAGGGATTGCAAAAGGTTTATACTTTTCTTTGGTCTCCAGTTTACTATCAGTGAATATCCCTAAACTATGAGATGAGCTGAAGTCTCTCATTAGGAAGCTGAAGACAGGTACTTTGCCTCTGTGAAAAGCATCAGCCGTTTGTCTGGGAAAGAACTCAGATTGAAGTTGCAGTGTATAAAGGATAAAAAAAACCCCAACATGAAATACACCCACATGAAAAAGAAAATCTGCCTTCTATGTGTTTACCTAATGTTTGTCTTTTTCTAAAAAATATTTACATTAGGAAATACTGTGAATACCAAGTCCAGCAAGACACAATTAAGCAAAATAAATAGAAAAGGTGATACCTGAAAAATGGAAAAATATGCCTAGGTGCAGCCAGCAGCAGTAGAAAGAACATTTCTACTGACAGTGGACACTAAAAAATCTGAATTTGCAAGTTAACTAAAATTCCAACATTTGTTACCTTTCTGTGGCAGTTCATTTAAAAAAAATATGAATGTTATTTTACCAGATGTGCATGATAACCTTGTTTTTCCCTTATTGTTGGGAGGATGGATATTGAGATTTGTAGTAGCTTCTGCTGTCAGATCACTTGAAATCAAAAATTCCTCAGAGTGTGGACAAGCTACATTAAATATACAGAGCTCAGACAATGCTGTCGGTTGATTCTGGGAAGCAGCCAAATCTCTGACATTGGTTTTGCATTAATAGAACTCTGCACTGTGTTGAACATATGCTTCTCAACAGGCAGTATAGTACTGTTTACAACCAAGTGATGGTGCAATTATTTGCAGAACTTTATTTTTCCCCAGAAGAAAATGTAAGATCATTCCATCAACAGCCAAAAGAACTCTGAGGTTCCAGCACTTTAAAAATCAAGCTACTTAACTGCCCTAGTATAAGGCAGAATAGTATAGATTTAGAAACTCAATTTTAGGTACACGTTAAAGCATCCTAACTTCCTTTATTTGCCCCATTCACTGAAGATTTGCAAATACTTTCTAGAAACAGGAATACAAAGTTTCTGAAAAACAGTAACCTACTGCAATCTAAGAAACTCAAAATCAACTAAACCATTTAAAATATAGTAAGTACACAAAAGCACAAAGCTAAGTGAAATTTATGGTTTAATCTATAAAGTATGTTTAAGCCACATTAACAAGCAAAATATTGCCAATCCTAAGTGGCTGCAGTTATAAAATCTATATTCTTAAAGCAGGCACCTGACTCCCTGTGTATTACATAACAATATTAGTACGACTTTTCTCCCCTGCATTTTTTACGAAGAGGTTTGCTGTTGTTTTTGTTGTGGTTTTGTTTGTTTGTTTCTTTGTAATTAATTTTTAATTAATATTCCCATTACAACCTGTGGTAGCTGTACCTGCCTTAGAAACAAGTGAAGATATTAAAATATATCATGCATTGCTTGCTGTGCACAATCTCTGCAGAGGATTTGTTTTAAATTAAGTCTTTCTTTTCTTGATGATGGAAGTGCCTCACTTTGTGATGTGTCTGAGGACGTGATATGTCACTAAGGATTTACAGACTTCCTTTGGAATCTGGAATCTTAACTTCCTTTGGCAAGAGGTAGAGTCCTGCTTTCTTTCAGAATATCACAGTGATATGCCTCTTCTCTGAAGATAAAAGCACTCATTCAGAATGTTGTAAACACTAGCTGTATTTCTTTGTTTTGTCTAAACAGATACGGATCTCTAGTTCTTCCTTCTCAGGGGAGTATTGTAATGACTAAAGATAGGGGCTCTCAAGCCTTTCTGTTCAAGTTTCATGGGGCAATTTTAAGAAAGAAGAGGTGAAACAATGCCCAATTTAATAACTGAGAAATTTACATTTGAATAGACAAATGTCAGTTTTAGTTCCTACTCCAGTGACTGTTAATAGAGAGGATTCTCAGGAATGAATATGTCACACTTATTTATGGAAAGTAACCAGAATATTCCACCAGCTGCTCCTCATTTCCTGTCTTCTTCCAGTGGCCAATACTATTGCAATTAATTAAAGCACCTTTTCTATCTTTCGCTTTGAACTCGATGCATACCTATGCTCCTGTACACAAAATGGTGAAAGCTTCGAGACTTTTTGTGATAGGTTATGGAGAAGCAGAAAATGACTGTATAAGAATTTCAGGACCTGTTACATAAATATGCTTACTAAATACATGAAAATGCGTGTTGAAGGGAAATACACATTACTGTTTGGAATCATAGAATCATAGAGTCATGTAGGTTGGAAAAGACCTTTCAATCATCAAGTCCAACCATCAACCAAGCACTGCCAAGTCCACTGTTACCGAAGTCTCGAAATGAAGAACTTATTGACACCAATGTGATGCAGATAAGCAGACACTTCTTTATTGATGGCCGGGTGCGTGAGTGAGTCCTCTCACAATCAACGCACACCAAACTTCAAAATCATACACCATATATAGAATTTATTCATACATATTCATTAAGTATTCATACATAAACATAATATTTCTGGAAAATCATTAACATACTCTCCTCCCATATTCGATTCTGTGCAGTAAAGATTAGAAAGATCTAGAAATGGGTCTGGGGTACGATTTGGGTAGGTGGCACATGAGTCGGTGGTCACTATCTCCCCCTGCCAGAATTACCTTTTACTTAAGATAACTGTTTCTTTGCAGGTATCTACGGGTTGTTCCAGTCGACTCTTCCCAGTTCCCATTAATTCTACATTTTGACATCTCAATGGATTCTCCTAGTGTACACGTAAAAACTGTATCCAATCATCTTGAACCTTAAGTCTGATATCTAAGTTCTAATCATTCCTACTAGGTGATTCTGTCCTGTTCTTTCGGCCTTGGTACAGGACGGTACAAAGGATTTCATAGTAGCTGTCGGTTGTTGTGCAAATACAGACTCCACTAAAATATTTCTTATCATTTTATATTCCTATTAAAATAACTCTATAAGATCAAATGTGTTTCAATATAATCAAATATGGTTGCTAATTCTAACTAAGAGCAGATATGTAACACTACCATGAAACCTTGTCCCTAAGAAACACATCTATGTGGTTTTTAAACTTCCAGGGATGGTGACTCAGCCACCTCCCCCTGGGCAGCCTGTTCCAATGCTTGACCACCCTTTCAGTGAAGATTTTTTTTCCTAATATCCAATCTAAACCTCCCCTGGCACATATCGAGGCCATTTCCTCTTATTGCCTGCTACATGGGAGAAGAGACTGATGCCCACCTTGCTACAACCTCTTTTCAGGTAGTTGCAGAGAGCAATCAGGTCCTCCCTGAGCCTCCTTTTCTCCAGGCTAAACAACCCCAGTTCCCTCAGCTGCTCCTCACAAGACTTGTGCTCCAGACCCTCCACCAGCTTCATTGCCCTTCTCTAGACACACTCCAGCATCTCTACAACCCTCGTGAAGTGAGGGGCCCAACACTGAATACAGCATTCGAGGTGCAGCCTCAGCAGTGTCGAGTACAGGGGGACAACCACTTCCCCAGTCCTGCTGGCCACACAGTTTCTCATATGTGCCAGGATGCCTTTTGCCTTCTTGGCCACCTGGGCACACTGCTGGCTCATGGTCTACCAGCACCCCCAGGTCCTTTTCCTCCAGGCAGATTTGCAGCGACTCTTCCCAAAGCCTGTAGCATTGCGTGGGGTTGTTTTGACCCAAACTGAGGACCTGGCACTGAGCCCTGTTGAACCTCATACAACTGGCCTGGGCCCATCCATGCATACTGTCCAGATCCCTCTGCAGAGCCTTCCTGCCCTCAGGCAGATCAACACCACCCCCACCTGCACCCCCAGCTTGGTGTCATCTGCAGACTTACCGAGAGTGCACTGAATCCCCTCATCCAGATCATTGATACAGATATTAAACAGAACTGTCCCCAGTGCTGAGCCCTGGGGAACACGACTAGTGACTGGCCACCAGCTGGACGTAACTCCATTCACCACCACTGTTTGGGCTTGGCCATCCGGCCAGCTTTTGACCCCGCATAGAGTGCACCTGTCCAAGGCACGAGCAGGCAGTTTCTCCCGGGGAATGCTGTGGGAGACAACGTCAAAGGCTTTACTAAGGTCAAGATAGACAACATTCCTCATCCACTAGGCAGGTCATCTTGTCATAGAAGGAGATCTTGTTGGTCAATCAAGACCTGCCTTTTGTGTACCCATGCTGGCTGAGCCTGATTACCTTGTTGTCCTGCACGTGCCACGTGATGCCACTCAAGATGATCTGCTGCTCAACCTTCCCCAGCACTGAGGTCAGACTGACAGGCCTGTACTTTCCTGCCCTTCTTGTAGGTGGGTGTCACATTTGCTCACCTCCAGTCTTGTGGGACCTCCCCGGTTAGCCGGGACTGCTGATAAATGATGGAGAGTAGCTTGGCAAGCTGTTCTGCCAGCTCCCCCAGTACCCTTGGGTGGGTCCCATCTGGCCCCATAGTGTGTGTGTCTAAGTGGTGTAGCAGGTCGCTGACCATTTCCTCTTGGATTATGGGGGCTTCACTCTACTCCCCAGCTCTGTCTTCCGGCTCAGGGGACTGGGTACCTGGAGAGCAACTGGTCTTCCTATTAAAGACTGAGGCAAATGAGGCATTAAGTACCTCAGCCTTTGTCACTATGTTTCCCCCTGCAACCATTAAAGGATGGACATTCTCCTTAGCCCTCCTTTAACTGCTGATGTATTGATAGAAACATTTTCTATGGTCTTTTAAGGCTGTAGCTAGATAAAGTTCTAGTTGGGCTTTGGCCCTTCTGATTTTCTTCCTGCATAACCCCATGACATCCTTGTGGTCCTCCTGACTTGCCCGCCCCTTCTTCAAAGGCCATAAATGCTCCTTTTTATTCTGAGTTCCAGCCAAAGCTCTCTGTTCAGCCAGGCCAATCCTCTTCCCGGCAGGCTTACCTTTTGGCACATGGGGATGGCCTGCTCCTGCAACATTAAGATTTCCTTCTTGAAGAATGTCCACCCTTCCTGGACTCCTTTTCCCTTCAGGGCTGCCTCCCAAGGGCCTCTGCCAACCAGTCTCCTAAACAGTCCAAAGCCTGCCCTTCAGATGTCCAAGGCAGCAGTTCTGCTGACCCCACTCCTTACTTCTCTGAGAATCAAAACCTCTATCATTTCATGATCTCTATGCCAAAGATAGCCTCCAGCCATCACATCACCCACAAGTCCTTCTCTGTTTACAAACAGGTCCAGCAGGGTGCCTTCCCGAGTTGGCTCATTCACCAGCTCTGTTAGGAAGTCCAGGAACCTCCTAGAGTGTTTCCTCTCTGCTGTTTTGTATTTCCAGCAGACATCTGGGAAGTTGAAGTCCCCCATGAGAACAAGGGCTAGCAACTGTGAGACTTCTCCCAGCTGCTTACAGAACATTTAATCTGCCTCTTCATCCTGGTCAGGTAGCCTGTAACACACTGCCGCCATGGTATCTGGCTTGTTGGCCTTCCCTCTGATTCTTACCCATAAACACTCAACACTATTGTCACCATCATTGAGCTTTGGACAATCAAATCACTCCCTAACATACCGGACTACCCCACCACCTCCCCTTCCTTGCCTACCCCTTCTGAAGTGTTTGTAGCCATCCACTGCAGCACTGCAGTTGTGCAAGTCATCCCACCATGTTTCCATGATGGCAACTATGTCACAGTTTTCTTGCTGCACAATGGCTTCCAGCTGCTCCTGTTTTTGTTGCCCATGCTGCATGCACTGGTGTAGAGGCACTTCAGCTGGGCTATTGATTCCATCACCTTTTTTGCAGGGGAGAAGCCCTAATCCCTATGTGACCATTCTCAGGTTCTTCCGTGGTCTCTAACACATCAATAACCCTTGCGTCTTTGCTGCCGCATGGATCTCCATCCCCTACCTCCGCTGAGATGGCAGACAGAAGGACCTCGCTAGCACAATGTCCTTTAAATATTACTGTGCTGCCCCCAGGCTTGTCTCTAGTCAGCCTAGTTTTATCCCTTTTCCCTTTCAAATCTAGTTTAAACCTATTTCAGTAAGTCCTGCTACCTCCTGTGCAAAGATCCTTTTCCACCTTTAAGACCGGTGTACCCCAGCTGATGTCAGCAGGCCTGCTGTCTTGTAAACCAACCCATGATCAAAAATCCCTAATAATGCTGTTTTGATGTCAGACTTGGAGCCAGGTATTGATCTGCTGGCTCTCCCTGTTTCTTCCCTCATCATTCCCTGCAACTGGAAGGATAGAGGAGAACACTACTTGTGCTCTTGATCCCTTAACCAGTTGTCCCAGGGCCCTGAAGTCTCTTTTGATTGCCCTTGGACTTCTTGTTGCAACTTCATCGCTGCCTACCTGAAAAATCAATAGTGGGTAATAATCTGAGAGCTTTACCAGGGTAGGAGGCTTTCTCTTCACATCTTTAACTGGACTCCAGGGAGGCAGCAGTCTTCCCCAAGTAGGTCCAGTCTGCATATTGGGCTTTCTGTTCACTTAAGAAGGGGTTCTTCTGTAACAATGACCCATCTTTTTTTCTTTAAAAAGAATTGTTTCTTCCTTAACAGCAAACTAGGTCATGGCTTCATCCCATTCTAGTTACTGACAGGTTATCAGTAAGAGCATATCATCTTCTACATCTAGAACAAAACCAGAGCACTGAACTTTAAATTGCTGAGTCTAATTTAACATCTGGTCAAAGCAACACTTTGTCCTGAAATACTAGAACATTTCATCAGGGAAACACTTACCTCAGACCCCATACCAAACCCAAGAGGGTGGATATCCCTTTGGAGCCAGGGTAGCCTGCCCAAATCCCTGCTGAGCGGTTACACAAAGTGCTTTCAATCAACCAACTTGACTGCAAGTTGATATATCCTCAGGAAAAATGCTTAACAGCAGCTCCCAAATGTCATTATTACAGTCTTACTGTGCTGAGCTATGGAAAGTTACCATGCAATCTGTATAAAAAGAAACACAAACTGTGCAATTCTCCCTCCTGTACACTTTTTTTTTTTTCTTTTTATTTTCTTTTTATTGTAGTTTTGAATTAGAAGTCACATTCTCCACTGGTTCTCCAATGCTGGTGCACATTTGTTTCTGTGTATCTGGACACAGTGGTTATTACTGGGACAACCCTGATTTTATGTTTCAGGAGTCTAAATGCTTGAAATTTTCCAGCCATCTTCAAATTTCTTGAAGTCTATCAAAATATTAAATGTCTTAGATTGTGAAAACACCATCTCCTCAGTGCTTTGTGTGTGTATGACTAACAGATCAAGCAATGCATAAGTCAAAAGTTCTAGATCATGGGAGCACTGAGACATGGGATTAAAGATTGAGTTACTCATCACTTCCAAGAGTGAGGCAATTCTCAATATTCAGGGCTTTTGTTACTTCAGATATTTGTGTGCTAAAATATGAACCTTGTTTCCAAAAGACTCAGGGGTAGGAGAGATTCAAGCGTTAAAGTACTGAAAATCTGGAATCAAGAGAAATGGGACCTTCAGTCTAGCCTATATACTTTCGGTTTTGAGTTCTTTTATCTTGACACAGAGCAATGCCTAAATTTATTTTTAACTTTAGAAAGTGTTAATATTTTAATCTAATTTCCAGTATATTTTCTTGTATATCTGTAGAAATTCCATTTAAACCTTTTCTTCTCCTACTCAGCATAGAATAATGATCATGCTAATTGGAATTTTAAAAATAATTGACTAGCTCCATTTTTTCTTATCTTTCCATTTAAGCCTTTCTCTATAGTACCTGTGTAGGAAATACACATTGATTTAATATGCTTTATTTGAGTCATCATCTGCTTTTAGCAAGATATCAATAAATGAGCAGTTGGGAAATGCTACAGAGCCTTCCATCTTTATCAGTCTCAGAATAGGTTCAGCAGGCTCCAGACTCTGGAGAACTGCTAATGACTAGAATCATATTAACTCTTATAAAGCCCAGATACACAGCCACAATTATCCCAGCTACTTGTTCATGTGTGCTTCTAAAGTTAAAAAATACATTAGCTTACTATTTCATTTCTAGGTCCTGGTGCCCAGGCCATTTACACCTCAGGTGGGTGAGTCTGTGCATAGGTTCTCTTTTTAGAGTTCCACTAGGAGTGGTTCTGGGAAGAGTTTTCATTATGGAGAAATCCTGACAGGTATTTTAAACAAGACCCCATGAGGCATGACAGCCTACGTATGAAGTCATCCTTCAGAAGCCTAGCAGATGCTGTACCTTTCAAGTCATGCACCTTCACGCCATATGTCAGGGTAGCCACCTAATATCCTAAGCTTCATGGATTTAAAATGTTACCCTTGGTAACACCACACAATATCTCAGACATTGTGAACCAGACACACAAAAAAAACCCCCACCTAAACCATCTCTTATAAAAGCAAAAGCACCACATATAAGTCCAGGCCACAAGCTATGCAATGAGGTCATAGCTGTCTGCCCCAAGCACCTATGGTTGTCAGCTGAGGAGTGAGGACACGAGTTGCTTCATACCACAGAGCCCTGAAGACTAGGAATCTCTCTCTGGGGTGATGCTTGCTATTCCTTGATGAGTTCCTATTCTTAAAAGTCGTGGAGAAATCCCTTTACAGGATTATATCTTACAAAAATATTTTCTTTTCATTAAATTAAATGGCACCAATCAGTTGCTTTTTGTTTGCTTTGATTTTTAGGCTTTTTATAGGATCCAGATAGAAATGAATCATGAGATAATGAACAAACCCAGTATTTCAGTCAGCCTTCATTCTGTTCCTTTCATCATGTGAAAGAAGGCACACTTTAATGACAACATTTTGTTATCATTTAATTGCAACCATTTTGTCCTCTTTTTTGCCAGACCTGAAGGACAATAGAAATGACATATTAGAAATAAAACAGAAGATGTTATATCTGTTCTCTATCAAATATGGGCAGAAGAAAAGTTTGTAAGAGTGAATTATCACATTTAATCAGGAGATACCTGTGATTAAAGTCACCTTGTGTTTGCTTAAAAACATTTTGAAGGACAAATTGCTGACAAACACTGCTTTATTTATTCATACAGAAATTACATAAATAAATAAATAAATAAACCTCCTGACTAATGTACTGAAGTTGAGAACACTGAACACTGAACGTGAGTAGCTTTATTCCCAAGTAAATGTGTTGGGTACTGATGACCAAACTCAGCTCAACTTCCTGCAAATTATTTTTCCTGTGACTATATTTCAGCATCTGATTCGCTTAGGACCCTTCCCAAGGTTAGATTATTAGAAAAATTATTTTTTTCAATGAAATAATTTTTTTTCTCTGATTTATTCTCAAATGCTCATGCGATTTTTGTTGTTGATTTTCCTTTTGGTCTCTAAAGACAAGTTCACATCTACAGAAACTTTAGTCCGTTAAGTTGAGCTGGTGAGATTCACCATTCAGCTTCTTTTCTTTAGGAAAAGAAGCCCCATTCACTTTATAGATCAGTTGCTGTGGTATATTCAGACCTTAGCTTGCTTGCTAAGATTGCCAGCAATTTTATCTCTGTCAGCAAATGTATACATATTGCTGTAAGGTTATTGCTATATTAACAATGTTTCACTAAGAATGTTTCACTAATATCCCATTTGGTGGTTTAAATCTACCTTATTATTGTATCTGCCAAAACATGAAATGTGGACTAAAATCTAAAGGAGAAAAAATTAGTGTGGAAAATGATCATATGTAATGCCTAAGAATTTTTTCCCTTTTCTTTTTTTGCATATGTATTCCCTCTTCCCACTTCCAGGATAAACCTCATGCTGTGTGTGACTAAAAAAAAAGGAAGTAAACAATTTTCTTCTCTCCATTCTATTTATGGATTTAGGGAAAAAAAATCTCAGAATTATATGTGAATACTTGTATTTTCTAGCAATACAGTATTTTTTTCCTTCTGCTCTCTCCAGACGGAGGAGCCTCTTCAAAAAAGGCATGTGCACCCCTTTCTTATTTAATGGACACTTCCTCTGGACGTTAAATTATTTACTTTTTCCAGTGACCCAAGCTGAGGTGAACAATCAAAAAACCATACACACCACACATAATGTGTGCACACACACTCCCCCCCCACCCCCCCAAAAAAAACCAACAAAAGCCCAAACCCTAAACAAACCAACAGAAAAATGCCAGGCAGAAATACATTAGGTCAAACAGAAGAGTAATAGTTTTCAAGAGATGTTTCACTCAGATTTACTCTTTAAATGAAGGATGATAATTTTTAGGGGGAAAAATGCTAGGTCAATCTATTTATTAGGAAAATATGTTTCTATTCTTAAAATGCTAAATATATGCTCAAAATAACCAACTGGAAAAAAACACACCTAACTTATTCTAGCTGTATGTGATGCTTTAAAAATATGCTGCTAATGCCTTAGGCCCGGTACTTTCAGTATTTTAAAACCTGTTTGCAAAATACAGCCAACTGCCATTTGTTCAGAGCATGTTAATTATGTGTATTGGCATTTAGATGGGAGATTAGGAGAGTAAAACTTTGCACTGCACTTTGTATACCATCTTTTATTTTTAACTTGTTGCTTGAGTATTATTGAAGAGGACAGTCTGTCACAGATTAGTACTGTTCAGTAAGTAATCTATTTCAGCTTCACGTTCTTTGCTGAAATATATATAATTCATAAAAAAAAAGTCTTTTTTTGTTGCTGCTTAGGCTTTTGATCCTTCCTAGTGAAATACTAATATTAAAGAACATTTCATTTGGCTCTGCTAGTAAGATTAAAAAACGAGAAAACTAGATAGTGAAACGGGGGGGGGGGGGGGGGGGGGGGAAGAAAAAGGAAAAAGAAAACTTGAAAAACAATACTCCTACTAGCATATTGAGCATAGTTCAAAAGAACCAGCCAATCCTCCTATCTGCCAGATGGGTCCTACCAGCTATGTTTCAATTATGAGATGGAGGTTCTCTAGGGAATCTGGTATGGACAATAGAAGTTTCTGTTTGTTTCCCCTTCCTGATTTTCTCTATGTAAGCTACACACAAAGTAAGTTTGAAAGATGCTTCTTTGGATAGAATTGTAAGTTTGAGCAGTAACATATTTTCAGTGATTAAAGACCATTCATATTTATACATACATACATATATATATTTAAATATGTAAAATATATATGGTATTCACCTTTTCTTCCCCTCCTTTTTCCACCAAACTCAAAAGCTTCATTAGATCTTTAGCAGTGCTTTTGTAGGTTTAAAGACACTGTTCCTGAGGCATCATTAAAGAACCATTCCTACCTGGAGGATTCTAATTAAAGTTTATTCAATTATTTGTGCTGCCAGAAAGCCCCAGTTACCACTAGAAAGTGACAATGAAATCCAGATGAAGTGAAAAGAATAATTGGTTAAGATTCATGAAGTGTTAAGCATATTTTAGGAAGTTACAATAGATCATTAGAACAGGAAATCACTGTATGTCAGCATTGATCTAACATTTTTGGGGAACCATATAACTGTGTAATATTTCATCTTTTCATCTTTTGGATCTTTTTCTTCTTATAGTATGTAAGTATAATTTGAAAGAAACAGAAAGAAATACTGAAAATCAGAGCCAACTTCAGCACGATGTGCTGGCCAGAGTTCTTTCAAGCAAAGAATATACAGAAATGAAAGTAGATAAAAAAATTTGTTCTATTTAGAAATTCAGGATAGGGTTTTGGAGGCTTTGTGGGTTTGCATAGATTTGTTTAAACTGTAGCTTTATGGTGAAGAAATGAGGTGTATTTACAAGAAGGAATAAGGTGGAATGAGAAGATTCAGTGGACAGTGGTAGAGACTAAATAGGCTCGAAAATCTGCAGGTACAGAGTAGTAAGTTTTATGCAAGAAATAACACAATTTAAGTTCATTTTTGTAGTTTGTGACTATTTGCAGTACATCTTATAACGCATATTATACTGAAGGCTAAATGATCAAAGATCCCTAAAAAGTATAAAAAGAACAAACAAGAAAGAGGGATTCAATATTAAAACCACAACCTAAGATATAGATTCAAGAAAATTTGGGAGTTTTCTTACAGAATGTTCTTTTCCTACTGGAAAATGTGGTTTTTGCAAGATCACAATTTTCTGTTTGTGTTTTTAAAGGAAAAGACAAAATTTAAATATTTTCATTCAAGCTCAACCTGATGTTGAATATGTCAGTCACTGAACAAAGGAGCAAAGATGCTCAGCTCTTGTTTCATACTTGCAGGTTATTTTGTAACAGAGTTTAAATCCAAATATTTCTATGTTGTTATTATTGGACTCCAGCAAAAGAAAATGTGAATTATTTTTATGAGTTGGGAAAAGCAATCTGTAACAAAACCTTGAGAATATTTTAGCAGAGCACACTGGAAAGAAAATATGAATAAAGAGGAGGAAAATAACTACCAGGAAAAACCCATCAGGAATAAGGGTATCCTTCTCTGCTGTTAAAACAATCTGAATTTCAGCATAACAATATACCTATGGTGATTTATATTGTTCATGACTTGTACCTGAACTGAAATATTAATAATATTTGCACTATATGCATTTGGTATAAAACTAAAAAGTAACAAACAAGAATATTCTTATGGGATATGATTATGAGTCTAAAAATAAGTTATCACAGTCCCTATGCGCTTTTATTCTTCTTCTTCCTGTTCCCAGATTTCAGTTGACTAGGAGGTAGTTTTCAAAGAACCTGCATGATAAAACTTCCTGTTCCAGAAAATAGACCCCTAAAGCCTCCTTATTTTGCATAGATAAAATCTCAAACTGCTCTGTAAAAGACAGTCATTTAGGTCAAGAAAACTAAGCTTACATATAATATTCTTTTCCTCTCATTAAGAATTATTCAGCAGTGAGGTAATAACATACCTTTTAATAATGTAAATCTAGACATAGTAAGAAAAAAAGTTTTGCTCAACATTCCCTAAGTATTATTCTCCCACAAATTATTCTCCAAGTAGGAACAGTTTGCCTTTGCATTGTCTTCATTAACTAAGAAAAAATGAAAACAAAACATTTTTTGTAAAAATCCAAGTAGAAATACCAGTTGACAGTTATCTCAGGCAACACAAGAAGGCATGCCAGTAAACCTGGAAAAAACGTAATCATTTTGTATTTTGATCATACTGAGAACAAAGCTTGAGGAACTAAAAAATTCTTTTATGGAATATGTCCAGTGGTGAAAAGGTCAGTGTTTCCTTCCAAGTGAATTGGAAAATCTCACTTAACATTTTTAGTAAAAAATATAAGGCAGTTTGCACTCCATTCTGTAAGTATAAACTGTAAGGACAAGTGTTTTGCTAACTAATGTAAAGCCCTACATAACTGTCTTGTACAACTTTTTATGGAGGAGACCATCACACTTTCTGGAAGTACTGTCCAAAACCAAATACAGGAATCATAAGCAGAAGATGAGTTTGTTGGTAGAAAATAAATCTTTCCTCAGTGCTGGTAATATATAGAAGTAGCAGTACTACTACCATGTTAAATCTACATTTTTAAAACAAAAAACAACAAAACAACAACAACAACAGAAAAGAATATTTCAAGAAAATAAATAAGTATTAATGTACTCTTTCAAAAATACTTCACCCTCAGAATCTTCAAAAATTTTTTTTCCTGCAGTGGCAATTCACAGTAGGTTGACTTGTGGCTAATTATGTCATTAATTTAGCCTGGGACCACAAACTTTTTCTGCAAAATGTTTAGATTCCCATGAGAAGTTCAAACACTGGCTAAGCCTTGGCATTACTTTGCTAAGCTTTGATTAAATAAGTGAAAAAGAGAATTTTTCTCTTTCCTGTTATTTCATATCTTTCCTCAGTCCCATCCATTTGTACTTGTTCTAATCATGAGGATATTTAGAAATATTTTACTTCAACTAATGATTGTTATAGCCACAATTTAACAGACATTTGTTTCTGTGCCATTATACATTTTTAAGTGAATTAGTTGTGCTTAAAATGGATTATTTTTTAACAGTACGCAGCTCAAGGCTAACAAGCAAAACACTAAATGTTCCTTTGTCATGATGAGTCATGAGCAAGGTCCAGCAGGCACACCTTCAGCCTCATGGGCAGTGTTGGACCACCATGGCCTACTGTCCATTGAGTGGGTATTGACATAATTTTCTCATTCTCATATTGCCTTTCTCTGACAATAGGACCTAGGACTGGAATCAATAATAGCTCTTACATTCACATTTTACCACATTTGCAGAAGCAAGAACTCACAGTTTAGACAAGCAGGTTCTGCTTATATATCAGTTCTAGACACACATGCACAGATGTGCACACATGTGTGCACACATGCAGCACTTAGGAGGTGACATGTTTTCACAAACTTGAAGAAAATGTAAAACTTCACAAGAAATGTGCAGATGGCTGGAAAGTTTCAACCCTTTGGACTCCTAAACTGTGAAATTAGGGTTGTCCCGCTAACAATCCCTCTGTCCAGATGTACAGAAATTAATGTGCACCAGCACTGGAAAAGCAATAGAGAATGTGACTTCTAACTGAAAACTACAATAAGAAAGGATGAAATGAAGTATACAGGAGGGAAAACTGCACAGATCATTTGAATATTTTTTTTTTTTTTTAATAAAAGGTAGTGTAATACTTAGAGGTCTGTGTTCTTGAATCCCTGTCAGTGATCTCCCCAGCCCCTGGAACACCTAGGTATTAGCTTGAGACATGTTCAGGAGATGGAGAAGAGATCTCTGTCTCTGGTTCTGGGTTCTCTACCTCTGGGTTCTGGTAGAACAGGAGGAAAGGAAGGTTCATAGTGAAACAGGGCTTCTGCTTGTTATCATAACATTAAAAAAAAAGGTCAAGTTTTAGAGGTTTTAGAAATAATAAAGAAACAATAGCTTGTGATGAGCAAATCAAACCTCAAGACTTTGTTTGAATATAATTAAAAATCAGGCATTAATAAAACCGAAAATCAAGGAAGGTTTAAATATACAGCATTATGTAGGTAGCCTGTGATATTTGGTGGCCTATGATATAACCCTCTTCCAGCAGCATCCCGGGTCATTTCCCCTGGAAGTTACTCCCCTCTTCTAGTCACCTGGTCTTTTGTGATTGGCTGGTTACTGCTCTAGGATCTGGGTTTTGAGGTGAGGCCATGTTAAAGTCCACTAATGAAAATGAGCTGCATGGATTAAGAATAATTTTGGGATGTAGTAGTTAGCTAGGTTGCAATTTACTTTGTGAACTCGAAAATTAAGCAGCGAAAGTAGTCAAACAAATCTCTGCATGGTTCCATGTGGGTGGCCTGATACCATATTTCTCTGATTTTGGGCTTCAGCTTAATGCTGGCAAAACAAGATCCCACATCTGCCTGACCTCGGAAATTAATCTGTCTTGTACCAGAATTTTCTGTCACCTCAGATTTTTTGTCAGTCTTTCTGTACATTGCATCAAGCAAACAGGAAAAGTTAAAAATATTTTTTTAAACCTCAGAAATTACATCACTTTCAAAGTATCCTCACCAACCTACAACTACAAAAGTGGAGAGCTGCAGCGTGGAGGAGAGAACAGGCAA
Organism: Falco biarmicus; assembly: GCF_023638135.1. NCBI lineage: Eukaryota > Metazoa > Chordata > Aves > Falconiformes > Falconidae > Falco > Falco biarmicus. The sequence continues at coordinate 65,239,316 of NC_079290.1, forward strand.
TGAAAATGCAAAAATATATTATACCAACTTCTCTTTCAATGCTAAAATTTGGGTAATATGGTCTAAAATGAGGTGCAATTCTCTCGCTATTTGCATTTATTTGTGAACTCCATAAACCCTGCCAAATATCATAGGCTACCTACATAATGCTGTATATTTAAACTTTGCTTGATTTTCTGTTTTATTAATGCCTGATTTTTAATTATATTAAAACAAAGTCTTGAGGTTTGATTTGCTCATCACAAGCTATTGTTTCTTTATTATTTCTAAAACCTCTAAAAATTGACCTTTTTTTTTTAATGTTATGATAACAAGCAGAAGCCCTGTTTCACTATGACAAATATATGTATGAAAAAAAATGCTTAGGACTGAAATAAACAGATGACTCACACAGGTCTGTTGAATTTTTGATTGAAAAATGTTTCTCAGGTTTTTAGTCAAATAATAAATTTTAGTGGGAAAAGACATAATTTTTTGTTTAAAATTCTTATAAAATAATAATATCAAGAAATGTTGGGTGAAACCAGAAAAATTCAGTTCTTGTTAATAAAAAAAAGAAGCATTTCATAAAAATCACAGTTACATGCAGAACAAAACAACTCTCCAAACTAATACTTACATTGAGGGATGACTTACTAAAATGCCTGGAAAAATAGTTTCTGAAATTTTCGTTTTAGAAAATCCATATGACAGCATATTAAAAGGCAGTCAGGAAAAGGGATTCCTTTTATAGGTTTGAACAAAGATGTGGATAAAAAATAAAATGGTATTTCCTCTGGCATCTTCTATATAAAAGCCCAGTATACCCTGAGCAGAAATAGCTAATAGCAGATTTTAAAATGAACACCTAAAACACTTTACTATATTCACTAAGAGCCAGCACAGTCAGGGCCACCACAAGAATCCTGACTACAACCAAAAGCTCATTCTGAAAATCCTGAGTCTTATTGCACAAAAAAAAAAAATTGTAAGGCTAATTAATTAGAATATTAATAGCTTAATACAATGCAATACTTGATGTCTGACCTGTCATATATAAATAAAACTGATGGCCATTTTAATTTACTGAAATAAATGGCAGTAATAGTTACTTTCCTAGGAACAAATGTGGCTCAGATTCTTTTGAAAATGATAATTTGCAAAAATTAATTTTCTTCTTTGAATAATGAAAGGATATGCTTTCCAGAAACTAAATTTGAAAATGTCTGTTATTGATGATCTAAATTTCTTAAAAATCATCTGTGTTATATATGTTTAGTGTGCTTCAAGAAATGTTGTATGCCTTTCCCTTTGGAAAGAGTCTCTTTCATAACAGGATTTCTTCTTTAAAAGACTTGGTTATCCAGCTCTAACATTACAAAATGAGTCTGATTCAGTGAATACTTGAATAGGATTCAATGAAATCTGAGTAGTATTACAGCCAAGAAAGTACACGAAAAAAGTCCACAGAAAGTATGACACTAAGTTGTGTGTTGTTTGCACTTGAAATGAAAATTAATTCTTTAGCTAAAACATACAACTAAAATCATAGTGGTACATGTTACTATGTATTTACATATACATTTGAAATGTCATACACATATTTGAAGTAAAAAAAAAAAAAGTGAAAATAATAATAATTGTGATTCTTTTCATGGTAGTTATGTTTAAAATCTATTAGGAATAAGAGGGGCCACTTACCAGTAAGACACAGATAGTAAGATGCTACAACAGATGTTAAATAAGGAGGTGGGAGAACATACTGAAAAAGTTTAATTAAGCTTACTTCCCAGCTACATTTGCTTAGCCACAGTTTAAGGATATGATGACTAGTAAAGGTCAAAGGCGTCATCAAGAAGCTCTGATTCAATTTTGTGGAACTTCTTATTTTGGGATAAAAATGGGAAGGTAAACATTTACTCAAGCCAGAAAAATGGGTAAGATTTATACTTACTCAACTGGAAATTATTCTCAAGAGGAAAATTGTTGTCATGGGTAGAGAACATTAACTGCTCAAATTGCGGTTCTCTGGTTCCAAAGTGCTTGGGACATAGAGTCATCTGGAAACTGATTTTCCATTTCCTGATTGTAACAGAACGTTAAACAACAATAACATATGGCTATAAAACTAGTTCTCATTCAACTACTTTCAGAAACTTTGTATGTGAGTTCTAAGTAGAAAAATACTCTAAAGCAAAACAAATAACCAAGGTGGTTTTTTTTTTTGTTTTTTTTTTAATATAAAACCAAAGTCTTATACTGTTTCATTTTGGAAAGACTGATGTAGGATCATGGCTTTCAGCAACAAAAAAAATTCAGTTTCATTCAACAACTACTAGGGCTTCCAATGTTGAGACAGACTGTCCATGCAACTGCCTTTGAGGTAGGATTTCAGGCTTAACTGGGCTTCTACTCAAACCAATTTGTTTCCTTCAGCTGTGCTGCCAGTTTTGCTACATTTTAGAAAGCTACTATTGACATTAAGACATTTTATTTTTTCATAAACAGAAGCAGGGAAATTTGTGTATGGAATTTAATTTGACATAAGCAAATTAAATTGTGGAAGTGCTGATACAGACAAAACTATGTAAGACCTGCCCTATTACCTGAAACAAGTACAGCAGACCTGCTTGTTATTCAAAATGGAAAAGAAATAAGTGGTTTTTTTCTGAATTCAGAATGTCTATGTCATTTGAGGTAATTATTTTAGCTCAGTTAATGAATATGAAATTAAAATAAAATATAGCAATAACAGTATGATTCTAAAATAGTGAGGTAAAATTGACTGAATGATTTGTGCAGCCAGGAAGAAGTATGCCCTGGACAATTAATTAATGCAGTTAAAATATTCTTATGAAAATAAATATTTTAATTAGATAAATTATGTCAAACAGACTGATCGCCTAAAACTTCCATTTGTGTCAAATTAAAATCTAAAATACTTCATAAACATAATACATTTAATAAAACATTACATAAATAAAACATACATATAGAAAACTATTCTTGCAGCTATTTAAATATATATCAGGCTCTTTCCTAAACATTGTCTTTCTATGCATATATAAAATAAAGATACCATTGCCATCAGAATTCACATAAAGTTTTCAGAACCTTACAGGAACTTACAAATGGAAGCATTTTTTACACGTAAGAAAACTTATAATAAAAGAAAAAAAGACCTTCATCACTGCCTATGTCTAGAGCTCCTGCACCTCACCGATGCAAGCTGCACTTACAGTTAGGTTGTCTAGGGAAATTGTTTTGGTGTCTGTATTTTTACAAACATAAACATAATTATTATACTAACCCTACCTAAGAAAGACTTTTAAAGTCTTTTTAAAGAGAAGTGCTCTCCAATTTTGCATAATATAAGTGCTGACTAGGACTGGTGCCTCCAGTTAGTATCCTGTATCATCAGTGAGCTCTTCTGGGTGAACTGTCAGTTTGTCTCAAGGTGGTGTAACTCTTCTCTACATTTTTCAGAAGGGGACACTAAAGATATTTACACCCTTCAAGCCATTAGAGTAACAGTGAAAGGAAAAAAAAATCTTCTGGAATCTTAGTAAACAGACTGGCTAATCCAGATGATCCAAGGTTGCTCTTCAGGTTAATTTTCACAGTGATTTTATACCTATCTCCATGGATTTGGGATGAGTTGAACGTTAACAAATAGTTAATATTAAGAAGGGGTTGTTTTGTGTGATTTTTTTTCCCCCCACATTAAAGCCAAAATGGTAAATCAATCAAGAAAATTAGAGGTTTCATTCCTAATTCTTATTTTTCCTATTCCTTTCTAACAGTAACTATGTTTTTTCCTCCCAGTCTTTGGGGGAAATTTTCTGATGAGTGGAAGACTGATCTCTAAACTACCATTTCCCTGTAGCCACTTGACATTTAGGATACCTGTTTTTTCAGAGTCAGCCATCCTACACCAGCTGTAGTGAGTTTCACATCATGGAACTGCCCTAAGCACAGGAGCACCACAGCTGCCAGGAAGCTCAGGGAAAGTTAAACATTTTTTGGAAACATTTTTATTTTGATATGTGCCACTGGAAGTGTGTTATTCTAAAAAGTTTCAGAGAGAGACTGGGAACTTGATATGTGCATTGATATACTAAACAAATAAAAACATTACAAGTGAATATATATTTCACTACAAATAACTTACCACCATTTTTTATTATAAATATAATGTTATATTTATTATTTAACAAGTCCAAGATAATACTTGTAGCTAATTGCTGGTTTTACTGAGTCCTTATTTAATTAATGCTGCCTTTGCCTAGACTAATTCTATTTTCTTCCCTTGGGGAGTATAAAGTATTAGAAACATTATATAAAGTACCAGAACTTTTTGCAACACAGTAGGTTTATTAGTTAGCTTTTGACAATTTTATTCTATATTCTCCTGTTGTGTTTTTTTTACCCTCTTAAAAGACATAGGTAATTTTTCAGTCACAGAAAGATGGCACACTGTTAACAGTGTGTTTAGAGCAGAAGAAAGCTTTGTATTGACTGTGGTACTTGGCAAATAGGCCAGACAGAGCCCCATCTGTACCACGGCAGCATCTCCAGTAGCTGCTAGTAGGAACCAATGCTTAGGAAATGAACAGAATAAACAGGGACCACAGAGGGTAATTCTTTTCTTAGTATAGCTTTCCTTACTCCAGCAATAGCCTGTAAATTCCTGAGCTTGCAGTTGAATTCAAACAGTTGTAATTGACAGTTACCAAAGTATGTGAAGTCCATATATTTCTGTAACACATTTTTAACCTGTGTAAGACAGAATCAGCTACCTATGTATATGGAAGTATATGGGAAGACAGAGATTTGCTCTCTGCTATTTGCCTTTTTTTCTAGATGCTGTATGCTTGCTTGGAAGCATCAATAATGGATTCCTAGGAGAGTCAGCATAGGTTTAGATCATATAATTTCAGAATTTATGCCTATAAATAATTAAAAAGAAAGGTTATAGTTAGTAAAACGTTCAAGAGTAGTGTTCAGATTACCATCACTACCGCTCAGATTATTGTCAACACAAAATAGCAAGGTATATACATACTAAACAATTAACATTTTAAAAGAAATAACAACCTGTGGTCAAATCTCATGTTCTAAGGTTAAATTTAAAGTCTCAGATTAATGGAATAACTCAGCTGCTTCAGGTTAGCAAGGATAGATGATTACCTTGTAATTCCCATTGAGGTTTGCTTTTCCTGCCAGACAAACTCAGATCTGTAGTCACTGAGCAACAGCTCCCATGTCTCTCTTTGCCACTTCCCTATTATTTCTCTGGCTTTTTTTCATTTCAAAGAAAGCTTAAATGGGAGTTACAAGAGAGAAAAAGGCAACAGCTAAGGAGTTAGGCACACTCAAATCAGTTAAAGCGCTGAAGCAGATTCTGTGCTGCAATTCTCTCCCAAACTGAATCATGGAGAGTTTGGAATGAGATGAGTGCTGACTATTTTAGTTTTCTTTATTCTTTAGGATTTCCTATAGCTTATTCTATGGTTTTAGGTCTGGAGGATATTTCTGTCATTTCAAAGATAATCTCTTCATTGAAATATCTCACTTTTATTAGACATGCAACAACCACACTTTTTGAAGACAGATTTTAGACTACCACATGAAGTATTTGAATGCATTGTGCCAGTGGCATTTAAGGTGTTCAGCTCACTGGATTTTATGGGGTTTTTTTAATATGAAGAAGTTATTTTATCTTTAGCTAAAACTAGATTTTTCTTTTTAAGATTGTTTTTGTTGCCTCTGCAGTATTCTGTGACACATGCATAGGAGTATTCTAGTCAGGACTGGCTGGAATTATGTTGATGCCTGCCATGTATTAGTCTATTCTTGAAGCATTTTAAAATCCATAACAGGACTCACAATTTGTTAATAGTTTCCAACAAACATCACAGATTTTTAAAACTTTTGTTTTATTTTAACTATTTTCAACAACTTAAAACAGTCATTTAAAATAAAATGTGTTTCCAGTAATACCCTTTGTAGAAGGGATTGAGCAAGAAAACAGCAACAAAACACCCAACAAAAACACTTTGAGTCAAAGCTGTATTTCATCAACATTGCTGAAAACATGAAATGTTGTAAATTTTTTCATTCAATACTCTCTTGAGAGAAGAATTCACACATAGTTGTGGTTTTTCAGTTCAGTTTTGATAGATGAACCCTGCAGAATATGGACGCATTTAGGAAATGATTTACTTGTTTTTTCTTTCCATCTTTTCCCTGTCTTGGAGCAGCAAAAATAACAGAATTCAGAACAAAACCCCTTAACTTGGTACTTTTTTAAGTTTAAGTTAAAATATATCGGGTATTTTAAAGTCATGGCAGTAGGCAGGTGTTTATCATGTTAGCCAAAATCTGTACATTAATATTCCAGGGAAAGTGTTTTGTATTTCAACTGACCTGTTCCACATGTCTCTTCTGAGCATTGTTAAAGTGCACCTAGTTTTATTTTTTAAAATATATCCAGTTCACACTAAAAAAAATCTGAAATTTTGTTACATTGATATATAAAGATCCTCTCAGACCGTAGTGAAGTCCAAAGTTGTTACTCTTTCAGTCTGAACTGTTCTGTAACCCCACAAACAAATTCTGCTAAAAAAAAAATCAAAACAAAACCAGAAAAAAACACAAAACCAAAAAGAAACTTTTGAAAATCTTGTCAACATCAAGTTAAAAAGGGGTTACAGAGAAATAAAGTCCAACATTAACAACCTCATTGAAAGCATCCTTCCAAATCACCTCCAGCATCCAGCCCCACACCTCCACTGCTCTTGAGAGTATGAGTGCTTGATGTGATGACAATTACCATGGTATCACACTGCAACAATTGCAAACAACATGATGGCCTCAGAGATTAACTGTGTCTACTATATTATTGGCAATACTGACCTAGAAGTTGGACTTACAGAAAACAGATGTTGATTTTTAATACTTAAAAACATGAACAAATGCAAATCCAGCCCAGGACTTCATAGAGCTTATGCAATATCCATAGCAGAAGGTACACAGAAATATACTTTATGTTACACATCAAAAATGTATTGACTGGATACTTAACATAAACTATGGAACTGGAACTATCTGCTGATGAAGGCAGGTTTAGGCTGACATAAGCAGAGGCAGGCTGAATGGAGCTAAGTTACCTGGAATCTATCCTTAGGTGAATCACTGAGTCTACCCATGTACTAGTTAGTGGAAAGCAGACATGAAGGAAAAGGTCAGCTGAACAAGAGGAAGAGTAAAAAAAGTCTTACAATCTGTAGATCACCTAAGCATCTGGCATTTTGCCTTCAGGGACACACAAACCAGGTACCTACCAACCTGACTGTAAACAGATGAATTGCACAGAGTTTGTGCTATAGACATGTCCGCTGTAGCCAAGAAGAAAATCATATGGCTGCGACAAAGGTGTCCAAATGCTGTCTGGTTTGTTACCTTTTCATAGTATTAGCAAGCAGAGTATGCATTCTCAGAGAAGTGTGCCACTGTGTTTGTTGCAACCTAAGATGGAATGAGACTTTCAGGTGGAGACTTGTGTAGTAATCTAGCCTGGAATTAGCCTGTGAAGGAAAAGGTTATGAGAAGACACTGAAGGACTACAAACCATGGCTAAAAAGGCAAGTGCAACAGAAAGACTTGACAAAGGGTTTCAGAGAAAGGAAAAAAGGCCTGAAGTTATTTAGTCTTCTGTTTAGTCCTTGTATACTGAACAGAATAAATTAAGAAATGCATGCCTTTACATAGCAAAAATTTATACATAAAATTGGGTCTGTCCTGTGAACTTTGTATCACATGTCCATGCCATCCATGCCAAGTCTCTGTGGTCAGGCAAAAAGTACCAACGCAGGCAAAAGTCTCTTGGGAAGTAATTAGTTTACCAGCTGATAACTACTTAGAAATAGGTACAAGGAGATGTAGGTTACAAACTCACTACCTTTCACATCAACTTCTCACTGTAATTATTTGCTATTTCAAATATACTTGTGTATACAGTGTAAGTAAGTTTTCTTACTTTCTTCCCATTAATTACCATTTATCCTACAGTGTTCCTAGTTGTGGAGCCTTTCAGATACAGCACATGTTGCTGAAGTTTAAGAGTTGAGAAAGAAATTTTAAAATATCCCACCAAATCAATGTATACCAAATATTATGAAGGGAGTCAAAACCATTTTGGGTCTTTGCATTCATAAATTGACTTGTATTTCAGTGAGTTAAAATGTCTGTGCTGTGAATGATTCAAAATGGTGTATAAATTATAAACAAAGGTAATGCTTGAGAAAAACTTACTGAAATTTGCATAGAATAAACAACCAGAAGTAACAACATAAACTAGACATACATAGATCTAAGAAAAAGACATAAGAAAAAAAATGGAGAAGCTAGTAATTGTACTGCACACCATGTGTTCTTTATTGCTAAATACTCTTATTATTAAAGGTATTTAATGCTTGATTCTGTAGTGCACAAAGAATAGACAAGCTTTCCACATCCTTTTCCTCCATGGTTTTGATCAAAAATCACTTTGTAGACTGTAAGCACACTGTCACTAGTGTATGTGTATGTATGTAGAAATTTGTATGGACAGATGGCTCTAGCTGCTGCATTCTCTGGGAAGCAGAGGTTAAATAAGTGCCCACGGAATACAGAATTCCCAATATATTTGAAATTTCCCTGCTTTAAAGATTAATCAAAGGCTTTGTTTTCTCATAACCTCTGTCTCTGTCCTAATACGTAGAAATATGGCTGAAGATTGCTTCTGGCTCAGCTAGGCTAAGAAAAATTTGAGGCTCTCATTAGCAGTAGGATCAGCAGTCAAACCACTGTATAATGATATACTATACTGGCTTTTAAAATCAGAACTTTTATTTTGACAGAATAGACTTCATGGCAGATTTCCTGAATATGTATACTGGGACTTTTTCAATCTATTTCATAGTTCTGTTTCATAGAACAACCAACAGGGGCACTTTTACATTTAAATGTACGGTATGTTATGGTTATTTATTGTCACATCTGACTTGTTCCCCGAAAGAGGAAAAGTCCAAGGGCCATTTAGCTTTCTATATTGTACAAAATGAATAGGATATATTTTCCAGGGATCTAGATATCCATTACCTGGCACTGAAAGAAGTGGCTCAGCTGTGAAAGTTTTTTCTAGAAGATGAGGGTGAGACGTTATGAGATGTTACTATAATAAATGTTTTTAATAGATCTTCCTTACAAAAATTCTACTGAGAAATTCATAAGCATAGTGTGAATAAATAGTCTATATTAATCTGCATGGATATAAGTAAGAAGGCCAAAATACTTCTATTTCTTGATTTGCTTTGGCAGTCAGAGACCATTAATAATATCAACCACTAAAGTAAATAGTGCCATAAACAATATCTCACTTTTCTCTCATTCTCCTTTTCAATAAAAATACTGGCTTTAGAGAATACCATTCCCCCATGTCACTGTTATTAGGGGGAGAGGGACTAACTGTAGTGCTGACGAACAGAATCATCAATGATATGTAGAACACAGTAAAAATAATACTGTCCTTTTCCAAGACAAAAAAAAGTGGGAATTTACACCTACATAAAAATATACATGAAATTAAAAGTCTGAAAAAAAATCATCACTGGAAAAACAATGAAAAACTACTTTGCATATCAGCAATGTCAGGTGCCATGGAAATGACTGATAATAAAGGAACAAATGACAGACATTAGTATTTAAATGAAAATCACTTCAGAATTAAATCATAACATAAAAGCCAAATTTAACTTGAGGGCTGCATCCTTATCCTTTCAATAACCACAATAACAAAACACAGAGGAAAAATATTCTCCAATAAACATGTGTTCCCAAGATTCACTTACACATTAGAATAAAGTGGTGTTCCACTTGGAATGGGAGCAAAACCTACTATTATGGCCTAATGATTGCAGGTAGCAGCATACAGCATGCAGCTTTCTTGTAGGAAAGGACAATCAGTTAAACATGCACAATAACTGCAGTCTTTTCAATCTCAGGATATAACTTCTTATTAAACAGAATTTTGGATACAAAAAAATCCTATTAGAAAGGTAGCATGGCAGTAGTGAAGGAAGACTGTCTAGGAACAAAAAGGGGGGAAACATTCATTGATTTGTACCACTCTCCTGCTTAGATGGCCATGTCCTTGTCCCCAGAAAGTCCTACAAAAAAGCTACCATGGGCCACATAAAATATAAACACGCAAAACAGCTGGTCCATTTACATTCATGCAGGCCTGGGAGAATACTGCCTTCAGAGAGGGGGGTTGACCAGACTGTTGTCCAAGACCGGGGGAAGGGAAAGAACATGCTATTTATCACATGGTTGATGACTTAACTCATATGATTCTATGGAAATTCATCATTTGAATCTTCGTTTAAGTTGTCAGCCATGCATATAAAACTATTTTGAGACTAGTCCTCCTGTCTAATAGATAATGTCTTCAACATGGCCATGCTGACTGCTCACAGTGGTAAAGCAGAAAACAAACAAAAAGGAAATAAATTAGAAATCTAAAGGAGTTATTGAATGTAAAAACTAATAAGTTATATAGTCCACATTTTCTCAGTACAAATAAATAAAATACTAAAATCATAACTACAGTTATTGGATGTAAAAACTAATAAGTTATATAGCCCATACTTTCTCAGTACAAATAAATAAAATACTGAAATTATAACTACAGTAAAAAATCAAGTCTCAGACTTCTCATACTGTAAGTCTCTATGTTGCAAACAGACTTTTTATTTTATAACTCTTCTTCATTTTTGTGGAGTACTCCATATTCAAATTGCCTTTAAAAGTGGAAAGACAATGTGGCAGAAAACAGTTACTTGTTGGTTTTGGTATTATAGAAATTAATTTTCAAAAATGATGATCAGAAGTTAAGGTCATAATGTTCAACTTTTTATCCTTGGACCTGAAAGCTGACATATATTGCATTATCTTTTTCAAATCCCTCTCATCACTGTCCACCATTCCATGCATCAATTTGATTATCTGTATGATTATTAAAGGTAAAAAAAAGGTAATCTGAAAAATGGGGAGACAGGGGAGGAGAGGAAGTATTTTCCTTAACTATTCAGCTGTCTTAAAGTTCTAGAAAAATATATGTATACTTTTATTTTTCTATGTGATTATCAACCAAACAATTCATTGGGATTATTCAAATGTTTAAGTGCTTTGCTGACTTCAGTGTTTACAAAAAACTTGCTTAAGCTTTTGGTGAATAGAAAATAAATAACCAAAAATGCCCAGAGAATCTTTTTACACTTAACTGTTATAAACCACTCAAAGGCATATTGTCATCTTGAAATAATTGCATTAGGAAATTAGTGTCTCTGAGTTTCAGTCAAAGTTGTTATGCTTCTCAAGAGTCTTTTCTCAGTCAATGTAATACAGAATTAAAGCTGTCTATGCAAGTAGTCTTCCATAGGATTTCTTCTGACTTTGTCTTCCTCTGATTTCAAGTGCACAAGAGTCAAAAAACTATTAATGTTTAAAAGGACTATTGAAGAAATTGATCTAACATCACCTATCCTGTAGTTCCTCAGCAGGGTCTTATAAAGGAAGTAAAGAACAATACTATTTTAATTTTAAAGGAATACAGAAAACAATGTTGAAACAAATGAAGACAGTGTAGCAAATGGTGCAAATACTCAAATAAAAAATATTGGAAAAAATCCTGCAAAGCAATAATGAATTACAAAATGTCTGCACAGTGAGAAGTTGATAATAGAACTAATCTCATATACCATACCTGAATTTTATAAATGTTCATTATTATTATAATTGTGTATTTTTATTATAAATCATAAACTTTGTGAGATCATTGTGCAGTTTTAAAGGCAACTGTAATAGGCTGGCACTGAAAAACAGAACAGTGTGTTGCTTCAAAAAATGTAATGTTGAAAGTAAAAGCTTTTTAAAATTGAGACTTCCCCACCAAGCTTTTACTGATGAGACAATGATTGTTTTTTTTAAAAAAATGATACTAAAAATGAATGTGTCCAAAAGAGGAAACTGTGTATTGGGGAGGGACATTCATATCCTTAAAAAAAGTTGGACTGGGAAAAGATCAAAATAGTCCAGTTGCAACAGCTAATTGTTAAAATATTATCCAATCACATGTTCCATGTAAGGAATAAAGAAGCAAAAAAAAGGAACAAACAAGCACAAAGAAAGCAATAATGCCATGACCAGGGTTCTGATTAATAAGTGATTATTGGTAGTGGTGATTGAGAAAGGTAATCAAAGCAATTTTCCAGCATCATTACACTATCTTAAGAGAAGAGAAATCTTATTTGGTGTAGGAAGATAACCAAATAAACAGATAGACAACTTCTCAAGCAAGGTTCATAATATGATTTTAAAAGCCAGAACTTTCCAAATTGAGTGTAAGGAGATATTCATGAGACTTCCTTTTGCATCTTTCACAGAGATTTTTTTTCTCTTTGCATCTTCCACATAAAAAAGTGAAGGAACAAGTTATCTACGGGAGGATACAGAGAAATTACCAGCAGCACAGTGTTAAAAAGCAGGATAACTTCTTAGCTGTTCTTTAAGCAATACTACAGTATAATTTGTTCTAAAACAGTTACATGAATATGAAAGTAGTTGATTGAACCATTATCGTCCTATGGTGTTTAAATTTGAGACCTCTTATGGAGACAACCTTCCGAAATTCCCATTTGCTGGTTTGCTGGCACTGCTAAAGTCAATCCTTATTTCTTTATATTGTTTGATTTAATAGAAGGAGGTAGAAATTAGTGGGGTTAAATTACTATGAAAATTAAAATGCTTATATTTTACGTATATACCAGGAATGACCCAAAGCAACAAAGAGTAAGTTTTATCAAAAATCTTAGCCCAGGCAAAGAAAGAAAAAGAAGTTAAAATATCTGGGAAAAATCCTTAGAACAGTTTGCTGTTCAGCTACATAGATTTTAGAAACTGCAAAACCCTTGCATCTCTCACAGATACCTTACAATTCTCTTTGTCTTTATGCACACCAACACTTAGGGTTTAATCAGCCTTCAAAGAACAGTGTCACCTTTGATCTATGACTTTACTCCAAGCCAACCAGACTAGGTCTAAACTGACCACTGCTTTTCCAGCTTTGGACTGTGCCAAATCTTCTTTTGGTGCCTGTGCCTGAGTACGGTCTTGATTTTACAAACGCAAGGGTCTCCAGCAAGCTGTTTCTATACTGTCTGAACAAGCAGAATTTGAACGTGAACCCAGAATAGTTTTTCTGCATCGGAGAATCTTTTGGCTCATTCCACACAACACAAATCGAGAAGCAGTGTAGAGACACTGTGAATGATAAGGGAATTTGGGCTCATTCACGAATTTGAATTTGAATCCCCACCTATTTCATCTTGTACATTCATTTCTTGCTTTAATTCTTGGACAAATACAAATGGTGTGAGAGAACAGAAACATTATTCAGAAAATATCAGTATTGGAGTGCTACATCTGCTGTAGAATAAAACTACTAAATAATAATATGGCAATTTAGTGCTCTGTAATTATTAGAATATGTTCCACCACAGAGTCTCGTTTGGAATGTAAAAGCAAAACTGAAGAATGTGAAAACATTTGTAAAAAAATTCAAAGTCAGAAATGGTAGGAAAACAGTAATATTCAGTGCAAAATGAAGCACTTTTCAAGTTCTCACTATAGAAAGAAATAAAAACCATAGTAAAGAACCAATTTAATCTTGTAGTGTCAAAAGTCAGAGTCTTCCCGTTCTCTAGCTCTCTTAGTTCAAAGTCCTTTGAGATGTTTTTATGCCAGAATTTTATGCCTCTTTTTTTAATTTATTTTTTTATTTCCTCTCACGAAGTCATTCTGTTAAAAAGTATAACAAAGAGAAATACTGATTTCTTCCTCTGAGGTCAAGGATTTGCACCACGGAGACATAAAAAAATATTCGCTTTTCTGTGTCTGCTTCTCTCTTATTTGTGAGTACATCTAACCTTCAAATATGAGATATTACAGAAACTACCAGTCTACAGTTATCATCATCTGTATGCTCTTTTAGACTGCTGCAAACAATGTAGTCATTAGTGGAACCCTGGGCAAAACTATTTTCACTACTGGGTGAAAAAAACCCAAAGGAAATAGTGTAGATAACAGTACAGAGAGAACATTCCTGTATATAATCTTCTGATTTTCTGTGTCCAATGTACTGAAATTAAATATAATATATAAAAAATATACATACTCTAAATATAAAACCAGTATTATGTCATACATTAGTGTTTGCTATATATCAGGTTTTGAAAAGAAAGATAATTTATATTTTCTTTCACATAGTCCATTAGTAACAAAAGACTGATGTCGCTTTTATATAAATATATTCAGTCCAAGAAATACTGAAAGTAAATTTTGTTCTTTCTTTTTAACAGCTTAAGTAGACCAACTATTCTTCCTCTTTGTTTTTGTTTTTGTTTTTGTTTTTGTTTTAATATAAGATGTGACATAATCAAAAGAAAATTTTAAAATTTTTACACCTATGTAGATCTGGATGCAGGTCAAGTCGAAGAAAAAATCATGGACTCAGATGCACTTTTATGTCTTTTACTCCCTTTCCACCACTAGTACAGAAATAAAGTTTTCTTCTAATGCCTTCTCAGTCTTATGTCTGTATTCTCTGATCATCATCTTCTTTATGATACCAAAGTCTTATTTATGCAACCCAGTCTGTTCTTCCTTGATGCTTATATTAGAATCTTAATCCTTCTTGGGTGGGCAGTGAAAAACTCAGTTCAGCAGCACCATCTTTGTCTTGGACCTTTCAAGATACCTTTGGTAGCATCCCAGATCTATTCTGCATTAAAGGGTTGAGGAAGTCAGTAATCAAACTGTCACTGACAGACATCAAGTCTAAGCACATTTATGCATGCTCAGACCTTGCATTCTGAAATTACTTTGACTTGGGGAAGGGGCAGTTACCCCTTCAAATAAAGAAATTCAGATTTTTTCAAATGTAACAAATGCAATGGGATTTGGAATCCAAAAAGCTGATTTGGCGAAGAGTTGGAAAAGGATGGCACTGCAGGGATATGTCTATTATGTCAATGTCCTCTTAAATCTCTGTGAAAAATTATTGTTCTGCCTGATTTATACCAGGTAGTTTATTCTGAATCTTTTATATTGGAACTGGGTGCCCTAGCTGTTAGAAAGAACTACACTCTTGGGTCTTTTTTCCTGATTTTTAGCAATAATTGCAAGTATATAAATAGAAAATTTTAATATCTGTCATAGGTTCAACCAATACAAGAAAAAAAAAATTCGGCCACATAATAAACAAACAAGAAATCTCAGAGAGAGAGGAAAAAAAGACACTGTTGGTTCAAAATCAATATTTCTTTTTTCTTTGTGGGTATGTAATTTAGACTCCGAATCTCTCTGTGCCTAATATAAGCCTATATAGCTGGATATATTAAAAGCTTAGATAAAATGGAGAAGTCTGAGAAGTGTCTATGATCTTTTTTTTCCCAGGAAATACATTTATAATTTTAACTGAAACACCTAACTACAGTGGAGGACAAGACTGAAGTGAATCATCCAGCTAGGTGTGATTGCAGTATTCTTAAACACTTGTGGTGGTGCATCTCACCCCCTCCCTGGGGATGCTCCATGATCTCAGGAATCCCTGTTAGGGCTTAGCCTCCATGTAATGGGCTGGGCAGTTCAGCATCCCTTGACCATACTGGAAACTCTTGCACAGTCAAGGTGGGAAACTGCACTGGCTGTACCAGGAACATCCCTTATCTGAAAAACACTTGACAGGCTTGAAAATCCCTGGCAAGCCTGAAAAAACTTTATTATGACTCCAAGCAGTATGATACCACTGGCAATGGCATTAAAAAAATAATACATTAATTGCCAACTTGGATTGAGGCCAGGACAGAGAATTACAGATGACTAAAGCCAGTCATCTCTGAACCTGTAAACATTGGTCCTAAGTGAGGCCCTTTGAGCTCTCCTGGACTGCAGTGGGCTGTGAGCAGCATCCCCCTCTGAGGGAGTTGCCTCTCAGACCTTGTGAACCCCCATGTTTGCAATACCAGGGGAACTGCCACCAAAAGCTGACCACGGGGTCTGGGTCTGATTTTTCCTGCTTCCCCAGGCTCAGCTTTTGCCTGTTGAGAAATGCGAAGGCATTCAACATGAATACTTCACTGAGGAACTTTTAACAGGTATACCTTTGTGCAGATATCTTTATAATCTATTCCTTTGTGTCTGTGTGCATGTGTGTGTGAATCGATTTAATAACTTCACAATAAGTATAGAATAAATATTATCGTTTTGAATCCATAGTTAAGCCACTTTTATAATTTAAGTAAATCCTAATTGATTCATTTGGTTGATGATTAAGTGCTGCTAAAACCCTATGATCAGCCTTAAACTGTGAATATTCCTTATATCCTTTAGACATAAACCATTGACCAAGTCTGAGGCTAGGATTTGATCTAGCGACACCAACTCTACTAAGTCTAGAAAGCAAAGGGGTCCACTGTGAACCTTGTGACTCAACAGGAGGGTCTCTCTTACCCTTTCACATTTTCAGTCTCAGTGTAAATCATTTCAGCTTAATTTTAATTAGATTCTTCTTTGTGTGATTTATCTACATAGTAAATAACAGAGTGAACCTTGCCATCAAACTTTATGAAGTTGCAATCCTACAAATTCCTGTTAAAACTATTTCACTCATGCCTTTGATGGTATTCTTTAAGTAACTTAAACCACTCATTTGTGAAAAAGTTTCAGGATAGAAATAAAATTTTAGATGTCTTAAGTGGTAAAATTAGTTGTTAGAAGTATGGGGACAAAAAGAAAGCAGAAAGACAAGTTTGGGTACAGAATCTAATATTAACCAATAAAGACAGAGATCGAGAGTTTAGAACTGGTTTAAAAGCCTCAGAGAAAAATTTTCTTACTTTCATTGCATAGCTGTGTATGAGAGAGAATGAAACTAATAGTTTGGCAAACAGTGAATAAAATTGAAAATGTATAACCATTAAAGTTTCTTAGCACCATTTGAACTTGAATAAGTTCAGCAATGTGACTGTGAAAAGATGTTAGGTGAGATGTTGTGAAAGCTTCCCTCTTGTAATTTGCCCATAGGAATTCACAGTACTGAGGAACTATTTCTGCACATATATCAGACTTAAGGGAGTAAAAAATCTAAATCACATACACATAATACATTTCAGGAACATTTCCTTTTTCTTTCCTGTTGGGAAGAAAATGAAAAAGGAGTATAAAAGAAGAAGAAAGAAACAATGATTTTTATTGTAATGCAGAAAAAATACTGTATTTGAAGGACTTGGTATCATTCCTGACATTATTCCATATTCCTCTCCTTCCATATTTTCTCTCTTAAAAATGGTCACAAGCATTGTGCTGAAATAGCAAACACTGGTAAGAAATGCTACTCCTACAGGAAGTTTACTTCTAACATTGGAACTTGTGTTCTCCAAAGGCTTGGATGATAATTTAAATCTATGGTGATAATTAACAGGAAGGATATTATGCAGAAGCAAATGACCGGGAGGATCAAATATCTTCTGGACTTTGCTGAGGATGAACAGAAAATTTTCATTTTCTTTCACTAAATAAAAGCAAGACCTTCAGACTCAGACTATCAGACTATACATTTTTGTTTGTGTTAATGCACAGCTGTTTAGGATAAGCAGGATAGCTGGGGGCGAAGGAAAACCAGTGCACTAACCCATCATAAAAAAAGCACTTTTGTGTACACTGATCTTAGTCAGATCCTTAGCATGTACGAGGATATTCCAGCTTTTTACACCCACATTATTTTTAATTGTGAATAGGGGTGTGTCCTCTATTGCAGAGCTAGCCCTTTACAGGGTCATTAATGTACTTCATTTGTGGTTGGGAAGGTATGAGTACCTTTTTTGTCTTTAAGCAATCATAAAAGCCAAATGTATATTTTCCCTGAGTGACTGATAGCAAGAACTTGTGGTATGCATTATCTAGGCACTCACTGATATTTCAATGGTCTGAGCAAATATTCTTAGATTGTGAGAGTGTTTTTGTAGCTCATGTATCACTGATTACTTTCAGAGGATGATTTCTGTCAAGATAATATTATGCTGCAGTGGATTGAAGCTGGGTTAATTAGCATTGATAACATACAGCTGTGGGCTGGCTTAAGGGGCTGCGGGTTGACCAGTGTAGATAAGGTGCAGCTGTGGCTGGTTAAGTTAAGTGGTTGAGAGCAATGAAGAGAGAGGAAGAAGCAAGGGGAGTGAGGACACATGCCCTGGATGAGGTGAAGAGAAGGCAGCAGAGGGACTGGTATGAAGAGTATGCTGGTATGAGATGGTAAAAGACCTTGTTGCAGCCGGCTAGCTTGGAGAATGGTGTGACGTTATGCTTTAGCATAGATTATTTTATTCAGAGAATAGACCTGTTAGACTGTATTTCAACTGAATTTATACATTGTATATGGACCATGTACACATCTGCCAGAAATTATAGGTTTTGTTTCTGTAGTTGTAAAAAGGCAAAATATATAGGTACATAGACATCCAGAAGTGCAGATAAATAGATGTGGAAGGGTTTTATAAACCCTCCTTTATATACCCTCATTGTCCATCCAGTCCTTCTTCCTATCAGCCATACAGCTATATAGTTATCAATCGTGGCACATTCACCCAACATGCTCTTGAAGATTTTCAAGTGATCTCCCATCTCCTCCAACAGCTATTTCAAATGGAAAGAACAGTGCTTTGTTATGCTTCATAAAGGCATGTTTTTCCCATCTATCTAATCTCTCTTGTTACAGTTTGAGAACATTACTTTTTCTATCCAATGTCAATGGGAAGAAATATTCTTTTCTTTGCAATAGCTTTCTTGTAATTGAGGACTGCTGTGATGTGGTTTCCCCTTTTCTGTCATACAAACATACACACATGCATAATGTACCCCATCTTCTCATGTCAACGTTTCCTCATAGATTGTGTTTTGTACAGGACTGATCATTCTTTTTCCTAGAAAATGACTCAGAGCAAAATGTAAATATTGGTCTCAATGTTTATAAATGTTTAATGAAACACAGAAATATGTTAACAATAACACTGAAAATATTGATAGCCCCTATGTATTGGGTGCAGGTGCCCAGGTGCTGGTTAGCTCTGTGACAAGATGCCAGGGCTGCCCCAAGCTGGGCACAGCTTGTTCCAGCAGACTCCAGTGGACCTACCTCAGGGCACAGCTGAGTCCCATAGCTATAGGTGGGGTGCCTCTTGGAAAATGTGCAATGAAGGGTAAAAAAGTTCTTAGCGAGAGCTGTGAGAGAGAGGATTAAAAAAAGTGTGAAAGGAAGAGCCCTGCAGACACCAAGGCAAGGGAAGAAGGAGGGGAGGAGGTGCTTCAGGTGCTGGAGCAGAGGTTCCCCTGCAGCCTGTAGAAAAACCATAGTGGTACAGACTGTCCCCCTGCAGCCTATGGATGACAGCAGTGGAGCAGATATCCACACTGCAGCGTATGGAGGACCCCATACCAAAGAAGGTGGATATACCTTGTAAGAAGCTGCAGCCCATCGTGAGCCTGTGCAAGAGCTGTGGCCTATGTGGGACCCATGCTGAACCAGTCCATTCCTGAAGGATTGTACCCTATGGGAAGAACCCACACTGGAGCACTTCTTGAGGAGCTGCAGCCCACGCCAGAGCAGTTCATGAAGGACTGTATCCCACTGGAAAGACCCAATGCTGGAGCAGCACTCAACTGCTGGGGAGCAGTGTGAGGAGAAAGGAGCAGCAGAGACAAAATGTTATGAACTGACCATGTTACCGAAATCTCGGAATGAAGAACTTATCGACACCAATGTGATGTAGATAAGCAGACACTTCTTTATTAACGGCTGGGTGCGTGAGCGAGTCCTCTCACGATCAATGCACACCAAGCTTCAAAATCAGATACCATATATAAAACTTATTCATACATATTCATTAAATATTCATACATAATCATAATATTTCCCATAAATCATTAACATATTCTCCTGCCATATCCGATTCTGAGCAGTAGACCTTACAAAGGTCTAGAAATGGGTCTGGGGTACAATTTGGGTAGGTGGTATATGAGTCGGTGGTCGTGATCTCCCCCTGCCAGAATTACCTTTTACTAAAGTTCACGGTTTCTTGGCAGGCAACTACAAGCTGTTCCAGTCGACTCTTCCCAATTTCCGTTAATCTCATATTCTGACATCTCAATACACTTTCTATATACAGAAGACTGGTCAGATACAAAAAAACCCTTTCAAACCCTAAATTATTACTTAAGTTTCAACAATGATTCCAGCCCATTCTTCTGGCCTTAGTACAAGATGTACAGAGGGTCTCCTAACAACTTTTACTAAATAATCATAAATTTCTTCAAAATATATTTTTATCCTCCTATATTTCTATTCTATAAAATAAGTCTATAAAATCAAATAATCAAACAAATAAAATCAATCAATCTTAACTTTTTAACAAATCGACAACAACCACAGCCCCCATTCCCCATCCCACTGCGTCTCAGCTGGGGCGGGGGGGGGGGGGGCAGATAAAATAGCTGAGAACAAAGGAAGGAAGTTGAACCTGGGAAGAAAACAGTGGGAGTAGAGTGACAGTGGTTTGAGGTTTGTTTTTGCTTCTCACTATTCTACTTTATTTTTAATGGGCAATAAATTAAATTAATCTTCCCCAAGTCAAGTCAATTTTGACTATGACGGTAACTGGTGGGTGATCTCCTTATCCTTATATTAACCTATGAGCTTTTCATCTTATTTCCTCTTCTACCTGTTGAGGAGGGGGAGAAAGAGAGCAGCCTGGTGGGCATCTGGCAGACAGCTAAGGTTAACCTGTCACAACCTGTATGTAGGTAATTTTTTTTTTCCCAAATACCTGAAATGAATGTTTATTTCATTACTCCCACTTTCAGCTTGATGAAACCGTTATGTGACATGTCAAGAGCAGTGTCATCAAATCTAGTTGACATGGTTATTATTTTAAATTTTCAGGGCAGGTGTATGTGATGTATTCCTATTTGGCAAAATGAGGAAATCAGATTTAAAGGTCGTTCACAGTTTTGAAATCAACTATTATTAAGTGGAGAAAAAGAATTGCTGCTTTAATGTAGAAGTACTCATTACTATCTGTTATAATAGTGGATAAACACCCAGAAGAGAAAAAAATAGCACCTTTTATGCTTTTTGTCATACCTTCATTATACTTTATTCTTCTCCATCTAAAATGAGTTGCTTGAATTGCTAATAAATGTCAACAAATCAGTTAATGTTTATTCTTTAAAGCTTTTGTAGTTTTCAACAAAGAATTATAGAGGAGCAGGAAGACCCCTCAGTTAGTAGTGATATCTTTCAATGGGAAAATTATCTTCTTAAGCGTGACTTTAACAGCAGTTTTAGACTGTTCTTCAAGTATTTTTCTTTAATGAGATGGTTCTCTGTGGACACTTGCAATTCACTAACAACAGCAGAAGGAGTGATACAAGTGATGCAAGCTCAACTCAGTTTTCTTGTAAACTTTCATTATCTCCAATTAAGACTCATATATCTGTTTTCAAATGCGTTAGGGTTTGTCTTAAATGATTTTTCTTGGTTTTGAAGAAAATAGAAGTTGATAAACTCCATTGCTTCAAAACAACTAAGATTTGTTTAGTAGTGTCACTTTTTTCCTTCCCTGGGGCTCTTTTTCTTCTTCACACCCCTAGTCCTGTCTTTGTGTTTCAGTAACTTCTCCAGTCACCCAGGTAGAGTTTAAATAGTTTTCTCTATTTGATAATAACACCGAACTCTCTACAAGTCATGGGTAGTTACTGAAGAGTGTATGTATAGTTGGATCATTGTAAATATGTGAGTTATGTGTGTATTTCTGATATATTTGCAATGACAAAAACTTTTAAGCAAAGAGGTGCATACAAGACAGTATACAGATGCTTTGACCTCTGTTTCAAAAGAAATATTGCTTATAAAATTGAGGTACGACAACATTTGATCATGCTGTGAAACCCCAGTTTACAGCTTGTCACATCATCTCATAATAGCCAATGCTATGCAGAGAAAGAATGTCCATCCATGTTGTCTTTCTATTATGCAGTTTTGCTTATTCTCAGTCACATTTCCTAACCTAAAATTTTAGCTCCAGCTTTTAAGGTTTGATAATCATTGCTTACACTTTATTTATTTCTTTGGAAATAGTAATGAAAAGATGACTTTGGGCAGACACTACTACAGGACTATATGAAATTTTGATGTTTGGCTTTACTGTTTGCATATCCTAATGTTATGACTAAGTTCCTGTATTTTGTGTAATGAAATGTAATTATATGCTCTGCTATTGCCTCCCACAAATCAATAACAGATGACCCAAAGTTAATACATTCCACAGTCTAGTTGCACACTTTAAAGAAGAAATAAGACTTTGAGCACTTTGGGACATAATCCAAATGGTTGGAATTTAAATGTGGTATAATAACAATGTGAAAGGCATTTTTCTTGTAATTGAGATGAGCCCATAACTACACTTCAGTCTTATTACAAAACTATACTCAAGAGGGAAAAAAATGGATGTGGTTAAATAACGTTGTGCTTTACAGATTAAGAAAATAAAGAAAATTGAGAATTGTCATTCAGAACAAGAAATTTAATAAGTGTAAATTCCTCAATTCCAAATTAAGTGATCACCTTGTAAGGGTGTCTGAGAATTCACCAGTGGATCCTCATTAATAGGAGGCAGGTAGAAACAAAATTGATTAGCAAGCAGTCTCCCTCAGAGCTCTTTGTGGTATAGATGTAGGTCACAGCCTAACTGCACAGTGAAAAAATCAGATGAAAAATACTTTTGAGGTCCTTATAAATGACTTGCAAGTAAACAAGATGGAATAAAACAGTAACTGATCATGTGCGAGTTTAGCAAAAAGAGTGTGGAGAAAGACAGACAAAATCTTTTTCATGATCATATGCCCATTGAGGGTGAAAACATGGGAATGTAATTTTTAGAAGATAGGTCAAGGGCAAGTATCATAATTTACATTGAATCTTATAGTGCCTTCTACATATTGTGTGGATGTTGAACTTCAACGCACTTGAGGATGTATATTGCACACTAATTTTTAATGTTTAATTTTTCACATGGTCATGATATAACTGAGAAAGAATAACTACAAAGGTGAGCATTTGCAAAGAATATTCTGCTAATCACTCTTTCAGAACTACTATAATGGTATGCCATAAATATTTGGGGAAAGGGGAAGTGGAAAAAAAGAAAGAAAACTCAATGGACTGGCAAATCATAACTATGCAGATTCTTGCAAATAACTTATCACTCAATAATTTGAACATTTTTAATGTTACACTCAAATTATTAGGACATTTTTAGTAATGGTTTTGTGAGTAGTCACATGCTCTTTTTTATGCTTTGTGTTTCAATAATTATTTTAAACATGAAAATAACCTGCCTAATGACAGAAAATGCTGCATAGATTATTAAATTTCAAGTAAACATTAAAAAAAAAAAGGCCAAGAAAGTTGATAGATAACAAATAATACATTTTTACCAGGAGCTGTTTATTCAGCAATAGTCCAATTGTTCTTGCATTTGTCCTTGCATTTGTCCAACTCTGTGAAATAATATTTCAGTGTCTGTGCTCTATGTAGAAGCCAAGTTTTATTAAAAAGCCCTGGACAACATAAAATCATAGAATAAATTTAGAAGGGACTTTGAAGGCTTTTCCATCTCAGAGAAGAAGGGCCAAATAGATCAAGTTCTTCAAGAGCCTTTCAGATTATTCTAAATATCTCCAAAATTAGAGGTTTCACCACCTTTCTGAGTCTCTGCTCCACCCTCAGGTTTTACCAACCTCATGAACAAAACCCAGTTATTTCCGCCTCTCCTTGTTCAACATGTGTTCCACCCTCAGTTGTCACAGTGGTCCTCCACTGGACTCACTTTGGTTTGGCAGTGGCTTTCTTGTATTGGGAAGTCTAAACTGAGAACAGCACTCCGGAGACTGCTGACATTCAGCCTGTTGTTTACCATGACCTTCAAGTCCTGCAAAAGTCTTTGTGAGTCTTGTAGACCTGTTCTGTCTCCAGCTGGGGCCCAGCCTACACTGTTACATGTGGTTATTTCAAATCAGATGCAGAAGTTTCCACCTGCCTTTGTTGAACTTCAGGAGGTTTCTATCAGCCCATTTTTCCAGGGTCAAGCTTGCTCTGCAGCAGCTCTGCCCTACAGAGTGTAAGTCACTTTTCTTCCTGGCATTCCCACTCAATGCGCAGTTTGGTATCACCCACAGAACTTGTGGAGGGTGCACAGTGTCACCATCTGGGTCTTTAATAAAGACATTAAACACTATTGGTCTCAGGACTGACCCCTGAGGAACACCACTGGCCACAAGCTGGACTTTATGTCATTGACTTCAAGCCTTTGAGCCCAATAGTTCAGCCTATTTTTAATGCATTTGGTGTCCAACCTTCCCAAACTGTATCTCACTGGCTGTAAGACTATATGGGGATCAAGTCAGGCAAACATCTACTACTTTTCCCTCATCCATAGGGGCATTCATCTCTTTGTAGAAGTTTGTTGGGTTGTTTAGACATAAACTGCCTTTAGGAAACCCATGATGGCTGTTCCTACTATTTTTTTTTTTTTTTCTTCATGTACCTATATATGGTATTTAGAAGGATTTATTTCATTATATTCCTGGAGAATGAGATTTAGCGGATCACCTCTAATTCCCTGGATCTTTCATGCCCTTTTTGAAGATGATGATAAGGTTTTCTCACATATATTCTTAAAACAAAGATTTCTTTTTCATATATTAGTATATTGCGTTAAATAAAAAAAATTCTATTTTTAGACTCCAGCGAGATAAACTCATTCAGATATATAAGAAAAGTTCTCTTTCCCAGTACTGTCCTCAGCAACTTTGAACATTCACATGGTAACGTATAGTACTGGAGTAGTGCCTAAATATTTTGACAGAATCCAGGCTGAAAACATCAAATAATTAATATAACAGAAAGCATTAGTGAAACCAATTAACTTCTCCAACTTGCAGTTTCCACTTAATGCAAAGTATAACATCCCATCCAACATAATTAGTCATCTTTAATTACCTTGATATCAGAATGCAAAAGGAACAAAGCAAAACCTAAATAATTAAACTACTTAAAGCACTCTTCCTCTTGCATTAGTAGGGGAAAATAGTTAATATAGCTGTAAGTTCTTTATTATTTTTTTAACATTTTAAATATAGATTTGTGCCTGTTTTTTAAAAAATATTTTTTATCTTTTATAGGTCAATCAACTATGTATTACAATTACAAATTGATAAATATAAGCTTGTATAACATAACATACAAAGTTCATAATATCTTCATAAAATAAAAGAGGCAAAATCTCCACATATAATGTTTAAGCGTCCTATTCAAAATACTGGCTTACATGAGTAGAAAGTCTGCTAGGAGAGTTAGGACAGTGTATAACAGCTAAGAATCTGGCCTTTGGTGATAAAATTTCTCTTTGGTGGCCTAGTGTCTTTACTTGAGAGGGGAAATTGTCAATTTCTAAATACCTACTTACACTCATAATTTTACATATATACATCTATGTACTGGAGAGGAGCAAATCCATAGAAACCAATCTTCTCTTTCAAAATCTTTTAAGTCATGTTATATCTTTCAGTGCATCATTTTTACTTTGTTCTCTTAGATAGGTAATATTAAGTGCATATATAAATAGTATTGTCAGTCCAGAGCAATTTTACTTTTGCTGACTTTTTACATCATATAAATGATTTAGAATATAGCATGAGCAGAGTATAGCCCCGTGATGGACCAAAGTGCTCATTAAGCCTCCTCATTGACTGGAGGAAGATTCCAAGATCTGGGAAACAACAGAGTTAATAGATCTGGAGTTATTAACTCCAATTATTTTTAAAACATTCCTTCTTTAGAAGTAAAGTAATATATATGCTGAATTATATATGCCAAAGTGTGACGCTGAGTTTTTTGTTTGCTTTCTGCCCTATAACTTTTTGTTTGAAATTAGTAAATGCTAAATATAATAGCATATTACGGTTAGTCTAAAATGTAGGAATTATTCCTGTAGCCTGTAATGCATAATAGGTTCTGCCAGCAGAGGAGAGTGATGTGTTAACCCTAGGGGGAGATTTAAGTATTTTCTACTTAATTTTTCGTTCTCAGTCTTTGTTTGGAGTAACTGTATACTGAAACACTGCAAGTAATTTTCAAGCTGTTTGTGATTCATGCTTAATAATATTGTGGAACAAACATTAGAATTCAATATCCCAGACTCCAACTGATGCAACTTTAATCCTCTGAGAAATTCTACAAATCACTAAAGTTTATCCTATCATTAAAATTGCCTGTGGATACCTAAAATGTAAAAAAAGTTATGTCCATTCCCTCTGGCTTATAGTGACACTGCGCTATTGTTATCTGGAGTTTTGCAGCAAGTATTTATATAAGTTTGTTAGCTCTTTTGAAAGACTGTTATAAACCAAAGGTTTCCCATCAGTATACACATACATATTTTTCCATAGGTACATATAGGACAGTTTTCTACTGAGTCATATGTCTGGATATACTTATTGATATTTAAATGACAGTATTAAAATATAATTATGATGAAACAAACATTTCTGAAAAGTTTAGAAAAAAAATAAATTTTAAATGTAGCACACAGATACTGTTTTAGGTCTTAAACCAGGACGTTCTTATTTATGAGACAACAAGACAGTTTTTTTGAATATACTTGGCTTGATATTAGAAAAAGTATTAGCGGCTTGATATCAGGAAAAGGATTAGATAACATCTGTCATAGGTCTATCTGATTTGTAATTGTCCAAATGTGAAATTACATGATGTATCAATGCGCTCGTGGTTCACCAGATTCTAACTCCAGTTTTTAAGACTCCACTTTCCTACAAATTGTCCATAGCCATGATCTGCTGGGTTACCTCATGGGCAAGGAAGCTTAAGCATTCCTTGTTTTGAGGTCTGGAGACAGATCTGCCAGAAGGACTGGCAGAAAACCCAGAAAAGGAAACCTATACTGAGCAGCTCCAAGAGACACACAAAATCTATACCTGTATGTAGGGAAAGTTTAAACCTGGAGTGTTTTCACTGAAACATTTTAGGCTCAACAAAAAGGCATTTTCCCAGTTAAACTCTCCTAAATAGAAAATCTATCTGAAATTTTCTTATTAGGTCTATTCCTGCTTATTCATTCTGACACCGACCTTACACTTTAGCTGCAGTACGTTAGCATTTTCTTTGCTTCTTGACATTTGTGAAGGTGTTGGTTCTGCCCTTTTCCCAAGCAAAATCTGGATGATTTTACATGTTCTTCTGACCACCAGCTGCTTGTGGTACCGTGGCAAGGCAAATATGAGACTGGTTGAATGCTTTAGCTCAACATTTCCACACATTACTGATTCTGTATTATTTTTAACCATAAATCTGAATTTCACACGTTTACAATGCATGTTTTGAGGAATATTACAAAACTTTTGCAATATTTCTAAACTTTAACTTTTGGCATGTACTTTGAGATTTAATTCCTGGTTAATGGTATTTCCACGCTTTGAAATTTAGTGTACCGCAGTATATTGCAATACAGTAGTTCTTCACTTTCTTAGAATGTAATTCAATTCCAAAATCAGGTTTCAAGTGGTTTCAAGTGGAAATAAAGGACAGAAATGAGAACATGCAAGTAATGTTCATTACAACATCTTCACACAAATCGGTACCATTGACAATTTTTGAGCAGAGTAATAATGACAGGACTTCAGAAAGTCAGGCAACTAAATTAACTGGAAGAGGTATATGAAGGAATTTATACATCCCTTTCCAGTCATTTATAGTCTCCAATGCTTAGCTCTATCACAAAAATTACAGTTCACTTAGTTTACTTCAAAATCTTGCATGTATTTTATACGAAGCTAAAATGCAAATTAATTCATTTTAAATATGTAATTTATTTGTTGATAAACTGTAAACAGTTACTAATATTTAAAAAAACTTCAAATACTTGTAGACAAGTAAAAATGACCATGGTTTTAGTAGCTTACATAAAACATTTCACTTTGTTTTTTCTGTCTACAAACATAACTACAGAAGACATTTGGATGACCACTTAGCGGAAATAGCAAAACTTTATTTTTAATACAAAGGATTGAAAACCTAAAGCAAGTATTCCTGAAACAATCCTGAGCTTTATTATTGCTATTTATCAACTAAGGAGAATTATTATAATTTCACTGTCAAGTAACTGTATTTATGGCAAAATAAAAGACACTGTAGGTTATATGCTTTTAGATTTGCAAAGAGCTATTGCTCTTACTAAGGCTTATAGCTTTTTCTTTCAAAAGGCATTTTTTTCCATAGATAAAACATGATTCCTCACACAGAGCACAATGACACACTGTAGTGGCAAAACCAGAAAGAAAGGTATATTTCTGGAGTTACTGTGGATGATAATGATACCTAGAATACCCACTAAACTTTCTGCAGGTAGCTGTTCTCATGCCTTGTTGACTGCCGACTGGTGATGACTAGACTGCTTATTCTCACTTTACTGATCACATCGCTCTGGAGAATTGATTTATTGATTCATTGATGGCTTCTTTAAGAACGCGATCATCTTCCATCCTGCTTAACTGATTCACTAATTCTGTCGCTTGTCCACTTACTGATTTTATTTGCTCAGCTAGTTTTTAATCCTTAAATTTTGCCTAATTCCACTCCATTGCCTGTGTATTCTATTATAATGAGTTTTACAATTTAATTGACTCTGTGCTCACATGATTTTCTCACTTAATTGTGTGTTTATACAATTAATTGCTTGATTTATACACCCCTAATTAATTGATTACTGATTAATCATATCATTTCCTGCAACTGAATTGCCAAAAGATTTGGTAACCATAGTCATGTGCTGCCGATATTTGTCCACAGTAGACCATGTCTCCTTTTTCCTCGCTGCTTTTGTTCATCTATCACCATCTCATCTACCTTTTTAATGCTCCCATGATTTTACTTTTACTCTTCTTCAAATTAATTACTCATTAATCTTTAACACTGTCAGAAATTCTCTTTATGAATTCAATCATTAGTTTTAATAAATTTTTTATTCAAATTTTGCTGCTTCTAGTTAGAAGCCAAAGCATGCTTCTGCAAGGAATCTGGCTTTAATCCCATATTATCCTATATTATTCTAGGTTAATCCTGCCAAATTAACTGAAGTCTTTCAGTAAAACAAGCAAACAAACAGACCCCAGAAGTAGAGCCACAGAGCGTAGGAAAGAATCCAAGCATTTTTCCATACAGAAC
Organism: Falco biarmicus; assembly: GCF_023638135.1. Taxonomy (NCBI): domain Eukaryota; kingdom Metazoa; phylum Chordata; class Aves; order Falconiformes; family Falconidae; genus Falco; species Falco biarmicus. The sequence goes on from NC_079290.1 coordinate 65,268,750, forward strand.
TACCAACAGGGCTATAAAATATTGCAATTGGCTTAGTTTTATCCATCTTAAAGAGATGTAACTTCACAGGAGAGGTGCCTCACTAAAACTAATCTATAGCATAGCTCTTCAGAAAGTTTCTGAGAAAATTAGATATGGCTTTGAATGCCTTCACTTGAGGAGGACACAGGCTCCTAAATCTCTTATGAGTGTGGCAGGTTTTTTCTGGCCTCCCCCCCCCCCCCCCCCCCTTAAAGCATCATAACATCAATACTGCCTGATCATTTTCAGAGCTTTTCACAGTTTTATGTATCTCACTTCTGGAGTGAGCCTAGTCTTTGAATCCCAAAAGAATGGGACCTCTTTATGTGCAGGCAGAACTTTATGTGCAGACTGCTGTATTCTGTGGATCGTCTTTTCAAGGAATGTAGCCAACGAACTGTAGACACAATATTTCATGCTCTCTGAATCTTTGCTGTAACCAGGCAGAGGTTAAGAAGCAACTAAGTAGGCTTATTGAGTGTCTCTGTACAGAAGTTTTACTGGGTTTACCTGAAGGAAAATTGAAATAGATTTGGTGGACAGGAGACTAAAATTACTTCTTAAAAGACAATATCCAGATGCAACTGTGTTTCAAAACCCTTTAAAATTCACTCTTCTGCTGTAGTAGGCTAGTTTATGTATGAATCAAGCTCCTAAATAGTAATATTAGACAGCTAGTGGCATGTCTTCCAAGTTCCAAGTTCTGCTATCAAATTAACACTTTTGATTCTAACTTGTTTCAAAAATATTGTGAACAAATAAAGCCACACCAGCTGGCAGCATATTCTTTCCTCTAAATATAACATAGATAAAATAAACAATAAATTATAACATTGTGCCAACAGGGATAGATTGTTGAGCCAAAAAGGCTGAAATGTTTAATTCCCTTTTGCTTCAGTCTCCAATATATAAAAAAGTGATGGTAATGTGGGCAAACATAATTAATGCCCTAAATTAACATAGAAGAAATTAGACTAGGCTAAAGCAAAAGGTTAGAAACTGTCCAAATACAGTTTTTGATATCCGTGTAGGCTCTGTGAAATTTAGCTTAGAGTACTTAGGGAGATGAAGTGGCTGGGTTAAGCGTAAAGCCATGTACTGTTATCTTTGAGAAAATTTTGACAGCTGAAGGATTAAATCTTTGGAAAAACAGATACATTATTTAACCTTAAAAATTGGAAAGCTGTGAAACTATAACCTTAAATTTCATTTTCTCTGTAGTGAAAGAAACAAGTTAGAGACATCTAGAAGGCAACAAAGTGATATGTGAAGAACAAATTGTTTCAAAGAAATTGATTTCTTTTTAAAAGAGGATAAAAGGCTTTGTGGATAGGACAATACAATGATATCACATATATTGGTATATTGTGTATGTGTATATATACATATAGTCTCCACAGTAACACTTTTGAAACTATATCTTACATGATTGCATGAGTATATTAGAGGCACATGGACTATTTGAAGCTACTACTGATTAGATGAAAATTTGAAAAATAAGTTCAAAATTGGTATTGGTTTTTTTCTGAAAAACTGGGAATATACAGAAGATGGAATTCTGGTATTCTAAATCTGATACCAAACAAAAAATCATGAAAGTTTTTTATAATTTAGTAGTATGCATATTAAATCTGCAGATGACAGTAAATCCATGTAGGCCTAGTGACAGACAGGACTAGTCTTCAGAGAGACACCCATGCCTTGGAAAAATATCATAGAAAGTATAATTAGGGTGAGATTCAGTTTACTAAATTTAATATAAAAATTTACATAAATGCAAGGATCGAGGATGACTGACAACAGTTTTGCAGAAAGTTACTTGCAGGTCATATCAGAATTAAAGTTGAATATTAAACGGTACCACACTGTTATGAGGAAGACAAACAAGATACTAAGATATACAGAAAGGCCCCTTATTTGTAAAACTTGCAACGATGTTATAATGCTGGTTTTTACAAGTAAAGATAGAACTGGAATATAATGACCAGCTTAAGATGTCAACTTTCCAATAAGGTCTGGAATAGAGTGAGAAAAATTATTACATATCAGAACAGTTTTAAGGAAAGCTTGTAGGACTTAAACTTGTTAAGTCTAGAGAGAGTGAATCAAGGTTTTTAGTTCTACGTCACAAGCTGTTCTTCATGTGCTCAACTGATGGTTTAAGAAACTATGGCCATACATTATAGCCAAGGAAATTTAGATTAGATATTAGAAAAAGCTTTCAAACTGTAAGGCTGGCTAAGCCCTGGCTATGATTCCTTTGGAAGAGTAGAAAATCCAAATAAAAGCCAGATGTGGTTATATGTCAAACAGCTGATGGACTACTGTCAAAAGATCTGTTGTTGACCAACTCACTGTACAAAACATTGTATATCTGCTTTGCCATGGGGCTTTTCAGTTTTCTGTATGTTTATTTTTCCCATTCATGTTCTGGTTTCATAGATTAGAATTTAAGATATATTTTTCCAGTTTAATTCTGAAGTATTAAAAAAAATAAATCTGCTCTGGGATTCAGTTTAAGGCAAGATATACTCTTTAGTCTCACTAACTCACTGAGCAAGTCGTCACAATTTTTAGATGAAAAATGGTCATTATAATGGAATTTTAAAGGGAAAAAAATGGGTAGTGGTGTTTTCTCAGGGAAACGCTAGTCACTCATTAATGCATTCTTCCTTCTTCATTGACTTATGTGAGATAAGAAAAAAACTACATTTCACTTCTGATTTCATCAGTATTATCAAATTTTTTTGTTTGAGAATATCTCAAGCAGGCAGGCTGTGAAAACATTTGCCTTCAAGCCAAAAACTGAAGTGCTTACTTTTTTCCAATGACAACCACAGCACCATGATCTTTTGAAGAGTCTTGTGGAGAAAATCTGGGTACTAAACAAATGCTTTTTATTCTTCCAAGATCAAGCAGAGATGGGTAATATATTCTGAATACTTCACAAACCTGCCCATGCATTTTTTAGGCTTGTCTTTCCTAGCTGTATCTAGTAAAATCAGTAAAGCTTCATATTGTACAGAACCAACTGTAGAATAGAAATGACAGTTCAAGGTCCTAGAATATAAGAGTTTAGTCAAGACAGGAGCTGTTTTTTCCCTGAAGTCTTGTACCAAATCTAATGACACAGAGGCTGTGAGTCCGAATGGAAGCTCAGAAAGCATAAGGACAGCTACAAAATCACAAAACGCATTGAGGGAAAATATGAAAATGTAGTTGCATTTTCCCATCTAGAAACATTCCTCCCAGTACCTGCAGGCAAATAGGCATGTTAAATACACTTACTTCTAGTTAATCCCTAAAAGCTTGGAACTTGCATTTGAACACTGCTGAAATCTTTGCTTAGAAAGTAGAAAAACTTCAGGATCCCTTTATAACTGCTTAAAAAGTGCAAAGTAGTTTGGATTCAGAGTGCAAATCCATGCAGGCCTATATGGAGTTTTGGTTCTTTGAAGACAGCAGAAAGTGCTGTCAAATTATGAGATGGAAACAGCCAGTGGAGTTTTCAGTACAGAGACCCGAGATAAAAACAAAACACAGTATTGTCATTTTATAACAGCTTTAATCATGCGTTACAGTTTGTTCTGATGAATATGTATGAGACACTGATGAACATGAATGATTGATATCTATGATTCACAAAGTGAAGAAGCTTATCTATATGCAGATTAAGTACCTCAGAGAAAACTATTCCTCCTCTCCCTATTTTGCTTCTGTTTTGGCAAAATTCCTGCACCACTGAATGTGAAAACTTGGATCTTTCCTGCAGTAACAGCTTTAAGCTCATAAGAACAAATCTCGTCTATTCTCTTCAAATAAAACTTAAATTTGAGATTTCACAAATAATTTTGAAGAATGTTGAACAGCTGCTATGCAAACATTATTTTAAAATATTTAGGAAATACATGATGCAACAGACAAAAAAGCTGACTGGTTCATATATTAATGTTAATATATTTAACAGCTAATATTAGAAGTATTATGCAAGAGCATTGTATGGATTATGATAACAAATATACATACATGGGCTCAAAACTACTGGTTGAAGACAGTTAATCTTGGACAAAGTGAGCCTTTATCATCGCAGTCTGAAATTCCTCTTATACACTATCAATCCATAAAAAGTATAAACACTGGCCCCTGAAATAAAACTTAGCTTCACACACATTTACATAGCACAAGATGCCTAATCATTTAAAAAAATATATCTTCGACAACATTATTGGATTTCTTCGTATTTTCCATGTGATTTAGTCTTTTAGTTGCCCATCACACAAATAGTATGAGTAACATACAATGCCAAGCTGTATCTATAATGTTGGAACAGAAAAGAAGTCTACTGAAATATAAGTCATTTGTTTGCATTGTATTTACCACATAATACAGTAAAGAAACAGTATTAGAGGCCATAGTAAAAAAATATTCAATAATACGATGATTTCATTTGAGAAATGAATGAGAAATTAGGCTCTATCTTAATAATGGTTGACTTGACCTGTTTAGATCTTTCACAGTTCCTGGAGGGCAAAAAATCAAATAATTGATAGGAAATCAAATAATTAGTACATAATAAATGAATATGTAAAGAATACATGTTTGTGTAATTTCTTAACTATATTTTCCTGTATTGAACTATATTTTTAAAGGTTAATGAATAAAGCTTTGTTTTTCTCTTTTATGTAATTTTTAAAATATTTTGATTGTTTAAAATAAGTAGCAGCTTTTTCTCTTACCAATAGAAAATAGAAGAAAAGATATGATCCATAGTTAATAGAAACTCATAATTTCTGGTTTATTGCACATAAATATCTATCCTTCTCTCTTATTTTTAGCCAATATCCATGTTATGGTTGTCAAATTTCTAGCACCCTGCATGTCTAAAATTAATGCATAAAATGCATAAACGTATCCATGAGAACCTTATCTACATTCCATGTTCTGATGTCAGGCAGTTGCCCAAAAACTGTACAAAAAAATAGTTTCTGAGCACTTTGATGCCATGCAAATTAGAATTTCTTGTGCTTATGATTGACCCAAGCAGAAAAATGATCACAAAATATCTGGTAACTTTTTCAGACCAAGAAATAGAGCCAAGCACCCACACATTCACATATGGATAATGAAAATGTACCAGCACAATTCTTCTAGGCAAGGAAGGATTTTAGATAAAAGCGACCACTTTTATTAGAGATGTTATTCTTGTTAGAAAAGGACAGGAATCTTTTTGGATATACCGGAACTTGTGGTCTGAAACTGAAGCAGGAAACTTCAAAACTGAACACAAGTGAAAAATAACTGTTCTGACCTTAATTGGGTACATAATAGTTAGACTGCTGAGAAAAAGGGATTTGGTATCTAAGGCATACATGAAAGTCGATGTGAGTTTAGAATGAGGGCAGTGGAGGGTGATAGAAATTTTCTCCAGGGAAAAAGAGTTGTGATTTCTGGATTGTGAGTCATGAGTGGTGGGAGGAAAATATATTCTGCTATAAATTCATAGCTCCACAGAGTCTGTGTTCTTTGGTAGATGGCATAGGTATGAATTTTAGCGATGAAGTTTGCCTTCAAAATAGGTTTTTAGGTCTTTCTTGATTATCACAAATGGAAGATGATGGATGGGGTAACTCACTCACTGTTTGGCAAGATATATTTCCCAACTGGCAAATGTGTTTCTAGCCTTTTCCAATTCTCGGTTTGGTTTCATTCTGATTCATTAAAAATTTCATCTCTGTATTTTCCATGAGGGCATTTAGTATACTGGATGAAGCATATATGTTCTGAAGAGCAAAGAACTGTAGGACACTGAAATTGTTTTTTTTTTCCTAATTTCACCAAAAAAATAATTTAGAGTATCTAAAAAATGCACTGTCAGAAGTTCTTTTTAGTCCTATTGTAATATGTTGCTAGAATTATTTTAAAGGTGGTGAATATTTACTCCTCCTATACATATGTAACTCAGGAAAAGAAAAGTATTCTTTCCTGAATTAAAAGATGTGCTGCTTTGGAAGTAGATTTGCTATGGATTTCTGCCTTGTGATGGTAGAAGAACCTTAAAAAGCAAGAAATAATGGGAAAATCCAGCAGAATGAAAGAACCAAAACATGGGTTTGTCTATGGTGTGACAGGTAAAGATGTAATTCCAGACCAGCCTAAATCCTTTGTGTTTTTTGACTAGATGCATAGGCTTAAATATTCTTTTGGACCTAGGCTTTAAAAAGCAAGATATTTTCGTTCTTCTGATGTTATGCAGCACTATAGGAGTCAGATGTGCTTCTCATACTCTTGGAGTAGCCCTTGTACTGTTAATTTGACCTTACAGTGAACTTGATGAGTTGGCTCAACAGCACCTGCATTGCCTGAAGTGCCATTCTGCCTTCTGAGAAAAGGAAAACAAAACTTGAAGTCTGGAAGAGAGCCTATTAAGAAGTGGGCATCCCACATGACAGGTTCCTTTTAGCATCAATCTGACATCATAAAAGAATTACCTAGGGGCTATAATGAATGTGTTAACAGGAAATTAAACTCAGATGAAACAAAATTCTTGTAATTCTCTCTGTTGATATTTACATTGTTACAGAAAAGTGAGATTCAGGAATAGGTGGCTTCCATCTGAGCCATGCTTATTACTCATGTGTAAACTGAAAGTTTCAGCTGTGATAGATTCCAATTTTATAGAAACATTAATTACATTACTATTTTTTAACACAGCAAGGCTACTTGATATTCTTAGTCACTCCTTTAGAGGGAAAAATGTAACATCAGTAAGATAATAGAAAAGCCAAGCCTATATTTCATCCTAGGTAAAGGCATTAAAGTCATCAAATTCTTCCTTCCCATTATTATAAATTATTAAGTACAAACATTTTTGTGGGGAGGAATTTCTTTTTGTCATACGCTTAAATGCATGTGAAAGCACTTAGGGGACTCTGGTAAATTAAAACTAGATGCAGTGTTGATGGGTTTAAGGTTAGCCAGAGTTTTAAGAAACTAGACAAACAAGCAAATATTTGTGTAAGTGGAAAATTCTGTGTAACGACAATACCTCTCTTTCGATGATCTCATAATAGTAGTTCACCACCTCTTGTAACTACTGGTAGAGATAGCTCATGGTATCAGCACTCAAAGGCATGCTCAGCTTCAGGAAGCCTGAGTAGTAACATAGTGATAAAATTAAGATAGAAAGAAAGGGACCTGCTATTCAGGAGATGGATGCTATGCATGTGATTTTGCTGGACTGATATGTTTCTCAAGATATCCAAGTGTATGTAACAAGAAGTGTTATGTACTTGAGTATTTCTACCATAACCATCTCCTACAAATTCATCTAGTTACCTGCATTGATTTCCATGGGCAGGTAGCCTATGAATTAGACATTTCTTTTACACATAGATCCATGGTCTTCTCCAGTTCTATGAATGAAGTTTATAAAATTGAAATCGTATTCCCAGAAAGTGGTCATTTATATCTTTCAGTTTTGATGGAAAACATTACTGGTTTCTTCAAATATGCTCAACAGATATTCCTTCTACATGTGGTGGGTGTTTATGCAAAATTACCTTTACTGAGTGAACAGCTTTTTCTTGGCTTTTAGGCTTCTCTCAAGTCTCAGGTGCAGATTGAATGTTGTTATTATAGGCTGAATAACACACACACACACACCCCCCTCCATAGTCCTGTCTGAAAGGCATATTTCAACTCTTTAACATTTTACCCTGATAATGGTCTAAGAAGTTTTGAACTGGTCATCACTGACAAACATTGAAGTTTGAAGTAGAGAAAGGAAGGTGTTATTAGAGGCACAAAAAGACAAAAGTTTTCTCCACAAAAGAAAAAAAGGTGTAAAAAAAAGCTAACAAAACCAACTGGAGTAGTCAAATAACACCTAGTGTTAGAGCAAAGAAAGCAGGAAGGAGAGATGGAAAATGGGGAAGAAGAGAGGGGATCTCTTTGCTGTTGGTAATGACACAGTTAAAATTTCTTTACAGTGTATTCAGTACAACCATTGTGATATTCTGGTCTATTACACTGAAACAGTATTTTCTTTAATTGAAAGAAACCCCATGAAATTCTTTTAGATCAATACCTCTGATATACCATAATGAATCAACATTAATGTACTCTTCTAAAGGTGATTGTTGTTAAAATTTCATACACATTACATTAACTCCACTTCAACATCCAGGACCTGGATTTTGACAAAGCAGTGAATCTCTCCATGAGCGGCTATTCAGCGTAAAAGTATTCTATCCCATCAAAAATATATATACTTCAAATCTATTTGATAAGAAAATTTTGATGGTTTGTCTATCTTTTTATTGTATTTTAATTTTTTTCAATATTTTATGGAGTAAATTATATTATATGATAGAAATATCATTATACAGTTTAATTAACAGAACCAATATATCTTGCTTTTGACACAGAAATATATTCTACTGCATCGATCAGAAATGGCAAGCGTATTGATTTATATAATGTAGGGTCTATAAAAGATGGAGGATTATTGTTAATTACTTTTTATTACATGGCAAAGATGGTGTTATATTGGAGATACTAAGAAAACTGTATCAGAAGAAAATTACAGTTGGAAGAATGATGACTTTATTAAATATTTTTTAGCTTTGTTGTTGTAATTCTTACCATGGTTAAAGTTTATACAAACATTCTAACATCTAATTTGGATAATAATATCTGAATGGGCTTTTAAGCCTGTGTGTTGCACAGTTATTGCACAGAACATTTCATTTCTACATTAAATTCCTATCCAGAATTATATATATATATGTGTAACATCTACTGTACTTTAATATCTGTTATAAAGGATGTGGCAGGTGAAGGCAAAATTACAAGAGCAAATTGCCTTTTAGTGAGGAGGGCAAAGATTTAATATTTAATGTAATACAATTACTTTAGAGAAATCTCTTAAGTTTTTACAAAGTATTTAATTTCTCCTTTTAATTTCATTTTTTCATACATATTATGTATGTATGCACATACTATTTTTTCAGTGAAAAGAAATGCAAAATCTCAACACTGTGTTCTTTTTACTGAAAGAAATTAATATTTGATTTAAGTTTAGAAATTTCCAAGTAAATTGGTCTATTAAAAAGCCTACTTAGCAAATATATGAAAAAATTACGATGACCTGCCTCTCCGAGAAGAGCACGATCTGAGTTAATATTTCCATTCTACACTAATGTATTTATATTTATGCCCTACTCTCCCATCAGCTGTCTTAAAGACAATCAATTCCAGGAAAGTATTCCCTGTATTTGTCATTTTGATTTGTCATACTGTAAGCTTAAACATGCCCATATTAAAAGGCATATAAAGTTATTGCTGACATAAATACCAATCCATTGATCATTTAGAGCCAAGCCTTATTATTTCTGTGATTATATCCCAGTAGCTTTGAATCTATCAATTTTTGCAGATGGACAAATAAGGAAAAATGTTCTCAATGACTTCTTAATTTTTTTCTATGAAAATTGAAGAATTGTTCATATGCTTACATAAAACATAGGAAACAAGACAATTAGCTATTTCTTATGAATATTTGCTATGTAAGGGTTTCAAAGTGCTTCGTCTGTGTGACATGATTAGGATACCCAAGACTACTGTGGGAGGTACAATACAGAATCTATTTTTTATTGGGGATAATGACAGTAGTTACACTTCTTAGGATGAAATTACCACAGGTATATAGATTAGACCTAAAGCTCATGCTACCTAAATTGCATTTTACTCTGTAATAGTCCCCGGGTCTTTTGATTCATGTATAGATGCAGGCAAAATAATAAAGGAGAATCTATCACCTAGATCCAGTAGTGTTCCAAATTAAAAAAAAAAAAAAAAAAATTTCACAAAAATATGGAGTGAAAAAAGCATCTGCTCAACTCAGAAAATTATGAATTATACTCTCCATTTATGAAAACATTTAAAATATTCATAAACTGATACTTACACAACACAATTGGCATAGCACATGATAAGTATTTGCACTTTTAAAATCAATGTTGTTTTATTTGAGATTTTTTGCCTTTAGAGGACCATGTTCTTTACTTGGGACGAGAGTGCATATACTTAAAGACTCCTAGATATCTGTCATTGTCATGGATTTCCATGTGTGATTAAGGTTCTTTGCCCTTAGTACATTATAAGATATCGTTGACTCATAGCACAGTATAAATTAAGAGGATTCACCAAGTGCAAACAGTAGGTCTTTAAAAGCTTAAACAACCTTTTCTTCACACCAGACTTCCTAGCAGTATACATTTAAAAGTTGGAAGAGTAAGCCATACATGTAATAAGATAATATCTTCAATGAAGAAAAGAAAAACCCCACCCAAACAAAAGAAACCAATAAAAAAAAAGAAAATATTTATTTTTCCCATCTCAGTGAGGATTGTGAAACCAGTAGAATAATAACTTCCTCAACATGTCATCATACCGGCATAGCAATAACCCATATTAAATTTTCTTTAGACAGTTAGTTTGAAAATTAATGGGATTAGTATTGGAACATCAGAAAGATATTGTCACCACTGGCACTAGAATAGTATAACTTTCAGTTAGACGTCCTTGATATGCTTCAGTGAACATATTTCATTTTAATATCAGCTTTTAAATCAACCTCCAAGTACATCTCATGATAATAAAGAAGGTTATAAATTAATTTCCATAATAAAACAATAATCTTTGTGCACATTCAGAATTGCAGTGCATGTTTTAATAGCATTATACCTGTTGATTTAAAACTTACCATTTCTCACTCTTCCTAAACAGGCTAGCTACCTAAATTTGATATAAAAGTTTAAGGGCAAAGCGCTGCTTTGCCAGAATGTTAATGGCCTAACACATTTTACAAAGAAGTTAATGATGACTTCAAGTGTGTTATAGCATTATGACTTAGAAATATTTTTAATATTATATATTAATGAGAAACAATTTGATGAACAGTGTATATATGACACCTTTAAATAACTACGGCTATCAATAGAAGTATAACTAATTTTTTCTTTATTTTTCTTCCATACCTTCTTAATCTTAAATTCACAAAAATTCACAAAACTACCTGCCTTAAAATCAAAACTATAGCCCATAAAGCTCACATACATTGTGGCACCTCTTTTTTGTAATATTTATTGTAACAGAGCTCATGTGTTATATAAGAAATTGCTTGATTAAGTAAATTTGACTCTGACCTTGCCTTTAACAACTCTAAAAATCCAGTCACTTGAAAAATACGCATAGTGAGTGGCTCTGGATAAACTTTTTTTTTTTTTTTAAATTTATGCAAAATCATCCTAAATAGGCTTCCAGATGTTTTTATTTCATTAATTCACTGTGAATCTCAAAATATCCATCCACTGTTTAAAGTATTATACCCTTAAGGAGATTATTCGTACTTCATCCAAGCAAAAAAGCTATCGAAAATAATTATTTATTTGGTCAGTTAAAACACTTTGGTCTTTTCTGTTTATTCCTGAAGTTATCATAACTAGTGAATCTCTGGGGAAAACAATACTTTCCTCCCATTTACTTCACCCCTACCTATAGCTGCTTAATTTTTCTGCCTTATTTAAACATTTTTTCAAGTGTTAATTGGTAATTTTATTTTATATTTGTGTTTTACTCAATCAGCAGACTTGATAATATCAGTCTCACTGACAGTGAGCAAAGCAGTTGCCTTTAATGTTTCAATGTTTTATGGCACAGAAAAGAATGGGACACAAATATTATTTTAAGCAGGAGAAAGAAGTAACAAAGGAAATAAAATGCCCTAACTTTCCTTTACATTGATTTTTCTTCTATTGCCTCTTACAGTAAACCAAATGCAGATTAAGAAACTGAAATAAAGCAGGCATCAAATAATTAAAATATATCTGAAAATACAGCTTTAAAAGTAGTGCAAGAGCCAAAAAGATAGCATAACATTTACTAGTAGAAATTAAATATTTGGAGAAAAACAGATGTGCATCCAGGGCTGAAATAAAAATGCACCATCGTTGTTGAGAACAATGACTAAATGTAAGTGTATTAGATGATTAGGTAAATTAGACTAATTTGAAAGATGAAATGGCTCTTACGTCTGGAATAGAGGTTGGGGAGGATGATGTGGAAGCAGGAGAGGTGATAAGGTTGTTAACTCTCACAGGACAGAGAGAGGTAGGTAATTCTTACTTGTGGAACGTTAAGCTATTAGTTGTGATCATAAAGCTGATATCTTTGCTTGAGGCTATAAAGCCATGATATTTATGGATTTTTCTTAGGCTCTTCTTTGTATTCTTTCAGGTCTAAGAGGTCAAAAGTTAGTTGTCAAAAAGTATTCTAGTGTTAACTGCATGTTTCCATTGTTTCCTTCATTATATATATGGAATCATTCTGACATGTATATATTCAGTTCCACCTATATAATTACCAGGGGACATCAGTTTTTTTCTTGGTAAATGCCTGTATGACAACCAGCAATCCAAATTTTTCTGTTGTTTGATGAAGGGTAGAAGGGAGAAGATTGCTGAGATAATTTTGGAGCACATAAACCGTTTTCCAAGAACTTGCCAGCACAAAACTTATGCGTGCAGCTGTATCAGTTGGTATTATGAAAGAAATCACCTCTTCCTACAATCCTTACCTTGCTTGCATCCTTATGCCAGTGCAGCTGTAAAAGCACTGTCGCTACCTTCAAGATGTATCATTCTAAATACACGAAAAGTCTTTATTCTTTTCCTTTTTACAAGTCAAACTAGTTTGACAGCTGTTTTAGAGGAAAGAGTCCAAAGCACTGAACCATCAGCGTAACAAAGCCACACATTAACTTCCTGCACAGATAGAAATACAAATATTGTATCATCTCATATTCCTGGTGGCACTGTACATATTGATCCGTAAATAAATAAAAAACTAAGTTGTCCATGTAAGTCAATATGGCTCTATTCCCTTAAGTGAAACTGCTGACTTCTATCTGTTTAGGGTGTAACAATATAGTTGAGGACATATGCCTACTCAGACAACCACTGTTCCTGCCTGGGACAGAGACTCTGTTGCTGTCTCACATTGGAAACAAACATTTGCAGCGTAAGGTTTAAAGTGGAAGAGGAGAGACACAACATCTGTGGTCTGAACTAATTTTTTGACCTCATACTCAAAGAGAAGAGAAACTTTCACAGAACTAGTCTAAGTGGGAAACAGTGATTTATTGTACCTCTTTTCATAATCTGACCCCCAATATTTAAGCAAAGCTACCAGAGGTCAGGTATAACAGAAACACACGTTAACATGTAACCTGCAGTGAAGAATCAGGTCCATAATGCTGCTAAGGTTGTAATCTCTTTCTGGGTGCCTGAACGCATGACTAGACTCAAAGAGGACATGTGGAAATGTTCTGGGATTATACATGAACTTCCTACATCATTGTGATGAAACAGGATTTGGAAACTAATGGAAGGCTGAAATCTTCTTGCCCTCTCCTACACACTCCATCCCTGAATTTTTCCAATAGTATGATGTGTCTGAAGTAAAAAAATTATTGGGCAAAACAGAATAGGTTGGAGACTAGCAAACAGCAAATTAGAGCAGACATATAGACTAAGCACGAAGAGCAAATCTAAATCTCGTTTCACAGGAGAGGTATTAAAGAAGAAAGGCAACTACTCACAATTTTTCATACCACTCTAAGTTAGTTCTAGTTTGCATTTACTGTGATTTCTATTAGATGTCTGAACTGTCATAACACGTAGTTGGCAGAAGATAAATTTAAGTCGTTAGGAGAGACAGAACACCTTAGGTGAAGTAAATAGCAATCTGTCAGATATTATCACTGTAAGATATTATTACCAAATCCTATTTCCTTTTCATCAAATTGAATATTTTTCAGAATGTCTTTTAATTGGCATTTGAATGACCACAATGCTTTATCTGTGGAAAATGTGCCTTCTAGGAAATGGTTTTTAGGGTGTAGACTCATGTTGTACTGACCTCAAAGTAAAAGCAAGTTTGAGTTTTCTCTTTCTTGTCTCCAGCTTCCTTCACCTCCTTCTTCCCAGTTTTGTTTTTTGAGAATTGTATTAGATTGGATTTATTCAATGGTCTTATAACATTCCTCCACATTGTTGGGCATAGGAGAAATGAATTTCTTAATCACTCCTACTCCTAAGGCAAATATATATGAATTGAATATTTAGCAGGATAAATATATACTTTTTGCTACTTGCTGCACAGGATAACTACTTACCTGTCATCAGTTTCTTGGTGTAAATTATAATAGTTTAGTTCTGGAACTGACTCAAATGCAGGTTTTTCAAAATTCTGTAGTTAGCTGGAATATGTGGATTGTCTTCTAACAAACCTTTCTGTGAAATATAACTAAGCTTCAACATGATTGATCTTCCATTTTATACATAGGATGCATATAATTTGTTGTTTTGCTTTGGGTTTTTTTTAGGAAAAAAACCACATGGGGACAGTCCTTCATGAGCTGTTCCAGCAGTGGGTCCCTTTCAATGAGGTACGGTCCTTCAGGAAGGACTGCTATGTTGTGGGTCCCACATGAGGTTACACCTTCTGCCAGAAAACCTGTTCCTGCATGGCCTCCTCTCCACAGGGCACAGCTCCTGCTCCAGGAGCAAGGTGCGGGGGGTCACAGTTCCAGAAGCCTGCTCCAGCATGGGGTCCTCCATAGACTGCAGTGGATGTCTGCTCTACCATGGACCTCCATGGGCTGCAGGGGTACAGCCTGAATCACCATGGTCTTTACCATGCATTGCAGGGGAATCCCTGCTCTGGTGCCTGAAGCCCCTCCTGCCCCTCCTTATTCTCTGATGTTGATGTCTCAAAGGCTGTTTCTCTCACATTTTCTCACTCCTCTCTCTCACAGATGTTGCGCAGCACATTATTTTTACTTTTTCTTATATATGTCGTCACAAATGTGCTACCAGCCTTGCTGACAGGCTCAGCTTTGGCTGGCGGTGGGTCCTTCTTGCAGTTGGTTGAAACTGGCTCTGCCTGACATGGGGGCAGCTTCTGGTGTCTTCTCACCCCAGCTACCAAAACCTTGCCACATAAATCCAATACAGCATTATAGTCAGGAATTTTAATGGACATTGTCCCTGCCAAAAGAATAAAAGCTCATGACAATCAGAACAGAAAATACACCATGCACAGAATATTTTAAGGCATAGGAACTACAACTCCAACAGGAATTCAGCACTTTCCTTCCTCTGTTGTGAGAGAGTACAGCTGTATAGGCCTTGTTTTCTTCAGGTTAGTCAGAACCTTGTCTTTCTTAGGGTGAGGAGAAAAATCATTACATCTTGATCTGTAAGTAAAAGTAAAAACATTATCTTATGCATTTCAAACCCAACTTTTGTGTAATATGTACACTTACCTTCACTCTTATTTTTTCCCTAGCTTCTCACGCGACACTGACATATTTTTATCAGAAACACTGTCTCTCAAGTTCTTTCACATAATTATACAGGTACTTTGATATACTCTGATAAATTAAAAAAAAAATAAATCCTACTCTGCTGTTAAGATTAGTGCAAATTAAATGTTCCAAGTACTACAGTACTAAATATGTAATTGTTTAAAAATCTATAGCTTGAAGACTAACATATTATAGTAGGATAGTCTCAGTGCCTCCTAAGTCTATTTTAATGCTGACGATGGAAGTGTATTTTTCAGCTCCCAGGGAGAAAAAAAAAACAACAAAAAAACCACGAACAAAAAGATCTTCCTTTCTGTTCAACCTCACTGAATATCACAGCTTATAACAATGAGTCAGATCCTCAGAGTGAGCGCACATAAACGCCGCTACAAAATAAAGGCAATCTGTGGTTTGGTGCCTACTAATATCCAGAGAATTTTGTCTTGTCCATTTCTTCTATTTCAAGGTGACAGCAGGAGAATAAAGAAAACAAAACATTTTAACAGCTTACCCTTTTATCTAACTCTCATCTTTCAAGACTGAAAGAAAAGACCGAGCAAATTTCCATGGTTTTCAACCATAGTAACTTCAGTATTTTATCTGACTGTTACACAGTAGAAGTAAGAAGCATTTATGGATTCATTTTATATGTAAAGATAAAAGCTACCATGAAGTGATTTTAATTTTGACAACAAATATGAAATCAAAGCTGACAAGATCTCTCTTTACTGATCTACTTGAAAACAAATTGAGACCTATTTAGTAAATCAAAAACCTACACAAAGATAATTGAATTCAAGTTCGATCTTTTTTATTTTTCAACAAGTTACAAAATGCAGCTTGAGTACTAAGGCAAGAGATTTTTAAAACATCTATGCAACTGTTAATTCATCACATTTAGAAATAAAGTGTGCTGTTTAGTATAATAGTAATCCTTGTATGCCTTTTCAATTTCTGAATACTCCAGTACAAACATTTTGAAGTAAATTACTGAAGGAGTTGCACTCATCTGTCATAGTTCCTCAATTTCTGGGTTTAATGTGTGTCTTCTTGCTGTATGTATTCTAAGGAAGGAATATTTCTAGTACACAGAATATAGGTAATCATTTGGAGAAGATACTAATGCCATCTTTTCAACAGCTCCAGTTGTGAAAAAGCAGCATTTCACTGTAAATTCATACAAAACATACTTTCTTGCCATTTGGACCATAAAAGGTTCAGAAAGTTTCACAGCTTATTATAGGAGCCATTAAGAAGAAAGGCTAACTTAAAGGACAGCATGGAGAAGTAACAAGCACAGAAGCAGCAGTCACCCCTAAACACTAAGGTAGCAGAAGCATTTATTTAGCCTTAGTATGTGAGAGACGATTAGATCTTAAACCAGCTGATAAAATACACCCTCTGTTTTCTCTTCCAATGACCTTTTCCTCTCTGCCTGGCTCTCTTTAAATTCTTGTCAAGACTCTACGGGGTCCTGCCTTCTGCTCATCTGTGCTTTGTACAAGCTCAGCCTGCAACAAAACAACCTGCTGCTGTTCTTCAGGTTTCCAGCTTTTCTACTACCCTCCTTTGTTCACTGAACATGTTTTTCCATATGTGAAAGATAAGGTATGAGTCAATTTTAGATCAGCAAAAGGACAATTAAAACAACTCCTCTTTTGAAGACTTTTAAACATGGAAGAAAAGCTATAATGCCTTCAGGTAAATGCCAAATAATAATGAGGTTTCATAGGAACTTTACTGATTCTTCTTTCCTTTTCTATTTCTGGTTTTTTTTCCATGAGAGTTTAATCAGCTCCTGTCTTTGCAGTGATTCACAAATACCTTGCCATGTCTTGAAGAAGTCAATATACATTAAATACATTTTCATGAATACTTAAAACAACAATTAAAAATTTAGCAAGACCCTACCCTCTATTCAATCATATGCTGTTTGTGAGGTGAAGAACTCAGCACATGGCTTAATTAAATCTAAGTCCATATCACTGTATAACATTAATTATAATTAATACAAATGAGACACTTCTGTGAAGTGGAAATACTGATTAGTTTTCCTCTGAATCTTTGATAGGTGCTGATAAAAAAGAATGCAAAGGTATAGTCACACAACTGGAGATGAACAAAAATGCATTCCAGGCTGGCAACCAATATGCTTAATATGGTGCCTCATATTAAACATATACCATTTGCTCATTTGTCAGGTACCAAAAGAGAGAGAGAGACCAATAGCTAGATTTACTATATCTGGAAAGCACAGATAAATCTACTTGTGCATGCATTAATGATATCTGTGTATTAGAATGCGAGCAGGATTGCAAAACACAAGTTTTAGCATTGCTATGTAGAATACAGCTGCTTGATAGTTTTCTGTAGCTAAGATATTCAATTATTGCCAGTTTAAGTTGATTATAGTTTATTTAATATCATGGTGAATGGGTTTAATGCACTCATAACTTTGATCCCACAAAGCAATCTATTGCAACGCAGATTAAAGAATCTTTTCTGTAGCAGAGCTAATTTAAGCAGCTGAATGAGAAACCGGAGAAGTACAGAATTTCAACTTTAAATTACCATTTTGAGTGACATCAAAGCTGGCTGCTATGTCATTTTGTTATGTCATAATGTAATTCTCATTAAAAAATACTTCTGAGAGGGACACTTCAGCTGAATTCATGTTTGTAAATTAAACAATACAGAAAATGCAACACAGTAGAAACCAACTGTGCAATTATTAGGCAAAGCTATAATAGTTCATGATGTTATACTCTGCCATAGGCCTGTCCTTTTTGTCACAAAGGTACACTGAAACCTAGTAAAGTCAGTATTCTCTTGGATAGGCCCAAATGGTTGAAGAAACTATATGCATCTTATCCCTCTTCCTAGAGTTCTCAATTTCTTTGTACTGTTAGGACTAAGTCTGACCTTTCTCCAGCTATGCAGCAAAATGTATAGGCCATAAAGTTGGAGCCCAAACAGAATGGGTTCAACAGCCTGTCTCCCAATGGGGACAATTATTTTAAAGAAAAGCAGTGGGAACCAGGATGGGTAGAAATTCCTCAGATGTACACAAGAAGTTTGTTGCCATATGTAGTAGGCCATTTCAAGGACTGACAACTGAGACACATTTTCTGTTGAACAGAGCCCTAGATTAAACACAGTTCTTGTCTTCAAAAAAATGTTAACTCTTGCAATGCTTTACTTTTTCTTTTCATGAGAGAAAAGGACAGGTATGAGTGCAGAAAAAACCTGATTCTCTGTTGGTTCCAATTATCCCCAGGAAAAAATCCATATCACAGAATAAATTAACTTCAGCAATGAACCCTAGTTCCCAAAGAATACATGGAATATCTCAGTTTCTTTTCCCTCTCACATTGACTAAAAATCAGTCAATGGCATAGCCCTTTAACTTGTGGACAAAGAAGGCCAAGATCAAATAGTCTAACCAACTCCATCCTTTCTTATAACTTGCAGTTCCCTAGAAGCAGACTTCCATGCCATTCCCCTGCATACAACCAAAAAATATTGCTTTCATTATCAGTCCTTGAAAAAAAATCACAGGGAAAAAATAAAAAAATATTTCAAGATTTACTAAGTGATTTTATCTCATTTGAAATGTACTGCCTTCAAGGTTCCTAGGAGCAAGTATATTTTCTCTTAACTTTTACTTAATCCATTTGTAACCCTGTAGTAATAGTGGGGAGAATTAAGTCAGAAAGTGGGGGGAAAACGCTTTATTTATTATTTGACCCCACTTATCACTTCAAACATATTTTAAAGCATAGATTTTTCAATGCTTCCATACTTACTTTTATTATTTTATTAGGAGTTTTATCTTTATGTATTCTTTTTCTAGGTTAAAGAAACATCTCTCCTTCTATCTACTACTTGTAGACAGATCATACTATAGGCTATGGTGTTTCTTCAAAAAAGGCATCTTTGCTGGTCATCCACCTTATCAGTTGATACTCTGGTAATCAATCAGAAAAAAAAAAAAAGAGATGACAAACTCAATTCAAGAAGCAAAATCTTCTACAGTTTTAACATTATTTCTCACATTTTCTTAGTAAGAAATTACAAGGTTTAGGGAATACTATTTGATTTTTTCAATGTTTGATTGAAAACAGTAACAAGAAACAGTAACAAGAAACAGATTTTAAATCAAATTTCTTCTCCTTTTGCATGCAAATGAGACAGGGTACTATGCTGGGTTCTCAAAATAGATCTGACAGTTACTTTTTCTCTCCTTACCTCTCACACTTTAATATTATAGGCAATTTTCACTGCAGGCAAGAAGTTTACAAGTCTTACTATTTTCACCATTTGAGAATTCTATCAGCTAGATTTTTGGGAAACAGGTTGCAAACGGAGTTGTTGAAGACGCTTATGTGACTTTTAGTCTGGGAATGTGTGTGATGCAAGAATTGAGTCTTAGTACTTAAATCATATTGTGTACTTACTAAGGAGAGCTGCTGTGTAGAGTTTCTCCTTCACAGAGAAACATGCAACCAAACATGCAAAAGACAATGGCATACCTAATTAAAGAGATAATAAAGACATCTACTCAAAAAAATTCAAGAATAGATATTCTCATATCCTCATTTAAATAGACATACCTTCATGTTCCCAAGCGTGAGCACTTCAGTTTATCAGTAACTGAGGATTAATCATCATTACCCCAAAGATTTCTGTTAGCTGTGGAGAGACTCTAGACAATTTAAATAAACAGCAAATCTGTGAAATACATGAAAGCCAAACTTAAAACTGACTTTCTTCTCAAGATTTGGAGTATTCCAGTTACCAACATTTTAAAGATTGAAAATACAGGGCACTGAATGTCTGAACCAAAACTATGCAGATAAAGAAAATAAATATAGTAAACCTCAAGACATTTACTGCCTAGCAGGTCTTGATTAACAGTTTACAATGTTTGAATGCTTTGTATGATGAAAATTATTTGATTATGCATTAAATGTTGGCTGAGGAGGTTCACACTAACTGAAGGGGATTGTGAAGTACCATGTCGTTAGGGTTTATGAAAATGATTCATCTTCACTGATTTCAAAAACATTTTGAAGACAGAACTCTTGGGAGTTATTTTGTCTTAAACTTTAGCTAAGGAAAGGAAGAAAGTGAGTGAAGAATTATAAACAGCACTGCCTTAGGATGCTCAAAGACAGGAATTCTTCTTATGGCCAGTCATCTAATTGAACTCTTTCCTAGGTATCTCATAGGGTAGCCTGGTACTCCGGCTATCAAGCAAAATGTATAAGCTGTATAGTATTTTTCAACACAAACAAATGACCAATATGGAAAAAAGAAATAATTGTTTATATACTCTTTAAAAAATAAATAACAAACAACTGTGAAACATAATTTTAATTTATTGCAGCAGCACAAATTGCTTGGCTTATTCAAATATATAAACAGCTTAACCTTTACATGTCAGTGTTTCTTCTTTCAAAGCAGTTAAACATCATGCAGTCTTGAAATAATGGTGCAGCAGAGCTATAGTATATGAAATAAATACGCTCCTGAGTCATTATGAGACAGAAAGCAGTCTTTACATTGCTGCTGTTTCATGTTTTATGAGTACAAAGTTCAATGAAATACTTTTTTTTTTTCCTGTTCAAAAGTGAAGGAACATTGAAACCTCACATTTGTAAGACAGTTTTGTAAAATTATAAAGTGGGTAGCAATTGTCCTCTTGTAAATTATGTTTACAGAGAGAAATTGTGTTCTTTCAGACTGTCCAATTATCGCCTGAAATAATAGTTGCCATATTTATTTAAAAAAAAATAACCTGTAGCCTTTGATCAAGAAACCAGAGTACTCAGAAGAGTCAACTCTAAGCCAACAAATTTAACAAGAAGTATGAGTTTATGAAAAGTCTGCATCTCTGTGGGTCATTAGAAGGGAACAGAGACATTAGTTAGAGACTTGAGCTTTCTGTGATGATACATGAGGGCAGTGAACCACAAACTCAACACAAATACAATGGTCTATGTTAGCATTTGATAAGTTATGTTCTGTTAAAAAATACGCAATATATATATATCTCTAGACAAAATTTGATTGGAAACTTTTAGAGTATGCACACTGAGGAGGAAAAAAAAAGGCTTAAAAGACCATTGTACTTTAAAGCAAACAATTTTTTTATAAAATCAGGAAAATAGCTATTTGTGTTAAACTTGGAAATAACAAAGAGTTTTGAATTACAGCTCTATAAACACAAGCTCACACAAAGAGCTTTAATTATGCCATCAGACACATCAATTTTGAAGAAACTCTTTCTTTTCTCCAAATTTTTAGTTTTGTAAAATGCTCTTATAGTAGCATGAAGGACTTTTTCTATTGTTTTAAAGAACTCTATAACCCTGACCTGATTGTTTCAAACCTGCAGATGCAACTGCAGAGTCACTGCAATGTCACAATACTCCCAACTTCTTTTTGTCATGTTTATAGAAAGTTTATTATTTTAGGGTACTATATTTAGCTGATTTTGGGGTAGAAACAAAGCAAAACAAAACCCAGAAGATACTACACAAGTATCATGCACTGGCATTTACATATATATATATATATATACATATATATATGTGGATAACTGGCTAGCTGAAAAGGGTCACATAGACATAGTCCAGCTGGCTGGACAAAAATGCACATCGCTCTCAGCTTATCTGAAATAAAGCAAAAATATAACAGGAAGATTGCGGTGGGAAAAGAATGTTGCAGGTGGGAACAGATAACTACAGAAGAGAAACTAGGGGCGGGCTTGGTATTTAGGCAACTAACCAATAATGAGCTTAACTTTTGTAATATGTATGAGCTAATTATAACAAGGCATAAAAGGTGACTGTAAGGTACAATAAACGAAGTCTGCTGATTGCTCATATTGAGTGACTGTGTCTTCCCTCCGTCGCGACATATGTATATATATATATATATATATATATATATGTATACACACACACACACACATATATATATATATAAATGCAGTGTTTATAAAGTCATTAATTCTAGTTGGTACTTGCTTCTATCTAAAAAGTTCAAATATCATTGTTTTAACAATTTATGATTTTTATGACAAAAAATTTATACCTTATAATAATTCCCATTACTTCTACAGTTTGTGGGTGTAACAGAAGAGAATAAATACAAGCATTCACCAACAGAGTCATCAAGGTGCTCCCCATATGCTGTGTAGTCCACCAGGATGACTTCTCCAAGTGTTGGACTCTTTGGATATGGAGGCAATGACCACTGCTAGAGCTATTTGACATACACCACTACTTGGCAGTTCCATAAATGCATGAATGCAAAAGGAGAATTACTCATAACTGTATTGTTCCTGACCCACCAGGTCTTTTTGATGGACGCGTCTGGCTCATGTACTTAAAAAACAGGACTAAATGGAAGATAGCCATGTTGATGTTATTTATTTAGATGGACATTGTTACCAGCTGTTTCTTGCGACAACGAAATTGTTACTTGCAACTGCCTGAAGGGCGGGAAACTTTATCCAGGCTGGAGTGAAAAGAAAAATTTTAGCTGTTTAAAGAAGCCTTTTATTGATTTTTCTGTCTCCTCCTGAAATTCAAGAGAGGGACAATGATAAACAACGAGAAAAAAAATGTAGAGAATGCTGTGCTGGTTATTCAAGTGCCAAAATAGGTTGTGATGGTTTAATGCCCCTTCCTGTCCTAATTTTCCCCAGACTATAGCTATAAAATGTGAATTAGGGATGTATTTTGCATGCTTGTTATTCCTTTAAGAAAATGAACAATATTACTCCTCTGGCAAAATGCCCTAGTAATATTTTTTCATCTTTTCCCTGAGGAGAGGGAATCAATCATTCAGTAGAGTACCAATTTATTGGAATGACAATCAAACATACCTCCCAAAGTAATACAGCAGAGATAAGATTTATAGATTAATCAAAAAGACTGCATTAGCAATGGTTTGGTTTCAGCAACTTTCTTCCTCCTATAAACCAACAAGCCGGAAGACCAATGATAGACATCTTTTGTTTTGTCAGGAATTTTGCTGCAGGATCACCTTTCTCCAGAATATTAGAGTTCAACTGGCTCAGCAAATTTGCCAGCAACTGGGTTTCATGAATCTGTAGTTCAACTCAGTAATGAATACTCATAAAGAGGAATGGGAAATTCTGGCAATTTGGGGCAGTAGTTGCTCTACAAAAGTAGTAAAAACATTCACCTTTCTCATACTACCACTTACTTTCCAATCCCTTTTCCAGTTTACTTTAGGGATCCAGTCTGAAAATATTTCCAATATAGGATTTCAAGAGGCTGATAAGGAAAGTTGAATTACAGTACAATAGATACCCTGACTAGAAGACTAAAGAGGTTTGGGCCAGTAAATATGAATGTGTAATTTGAGCCTAACTTTTCAGATGTCTCTTGTTTTCATTTCAGAGAAAGCTAGGAACTGTTGACATGATGTAATAAACACATTACATTTGATCACATCTCTAACACTGCCTGGCACAACTTAATGAGCATTCATTTTAGATTTTGGAATCCCTTTTTTTTTAGTCATTAAACCAAATAAACATTACTGTCAACAAATACTGTCTCACTCTATTTAGAAGAACTTGTGAACATGAACAGCTCCAGCAGTTCATATGTAATTTCTGACCTCAGTAGTGCTCAGCCTTATACAAACATTACATTCCTCTGAAACCAAGGAGTTTGTTCTATAGGTCAACTGCCTAATATCCTGAACTTCACCGTGATAGATTTTAACTTGACTTCGACTTGATTCTATGATCTTTCAGTGTTCATTCTGTCACGAGTAACAACGTAAAGGACAAGTAACTGAAAATTCAAGATCTATTTTCTATGTATTTGCTTTTATTGATCATTCTATCAAACTACTCTGTGCATATGAAATTTATTTAAAAGGCAATGTGCTGGTTCTCCATGGAGCAAGCTGCAAGACAGTTTCACTTGGTCCCTAAGCTCTCATGTATGACAGTGTGAGATCCTAGTTTAAGATATGTCTGAAATGAATCTCAAGTAGCACTGACATGCTATCTCTTTTTTATTATTTATAAAAGGTCTGTAGCAGAAACAGTATAAGTGATTTTGAACTCAGTAAATGCAACAGCATCAAGCTTGAACAAGATTTTTATGTTAGAGAAGATGTATAGTTTACACTATTCATTGTTTAATATCACCTGTTAAATTACCTTAAGCAAGATCTGTGAGACCACACAATAGTTATAGCTTGCATGGTATAATAATAACTTACAGCATTTCCACAACAAAAAAAAAAAAAAAAAAAAGGAAAAAAGGTTTCTGACAATTACATTCATAACTTTAGTTATTAATAAAATTTTATAAATCATATTTCATATCTTGCATTCTAATATTCCATATCAGGGCACAGAAAAAAGATTAAAGGAAATTTTAAGTAAAAGTCAATCTTTGGCTGGGACACAAGAAAAATGCCCTAAGTGTTAGGGAAACTCAAGTAAGAGACCTCTAGGGTTCAAAAAAGAGGACAAGCCGAAAGATCATAGAGGGATTTTTTTTTAAGAAAAAAATAAGAGCAGTAGCTATCAAGCCCTCCTTCTCCATCACCTTTATATCATTGCATTGCAAATAGTTCTTTACTACATTGAATATTTGGGTTTTATTTCTCCACTTGCCAAGCCTAGATGATAATTACCTAGGTATAAACATATCACCACATTTTAAGTAAATAGAAACATTATGCTACAAAGTGAATTCCCCCAGATGTGTACTTAAAAATCACCTATAGAAATGGACGTCAGTGATAGGTTCCTAACTAAAATAATTTCAATAGCAGAGTGAATATTAAGACCAGGTATTTCTTTCACACCCTGTTTAGTTTCAGTGCTGTAGTGTTGAGGTGTCACTACATAATCAGTGCCCCAAAAGAGTCCCAGCTCTTCCTCTTGCCTTTTTCAATTCTCTCTTGTTCTCTTCACCTGGGATAAAAAAATTACCAAGGGAGATCACAGGCTGAAAATTCATTATCTATTCTCTAATTACAGACACACACACATACATAACTACCAGGCATTTGTTCTCACTTATGAGATTTATCTGCATAAATTCCTGAAAGGGGTCACCTAGCAAACCTAGAACAGACCTGACAGGATCCGTTCCTATGAGAAGAAAAAAACAGGATACCTGTCTAGCAAGATTCATGAGATTTGAACATTTTTAAAGTATCAGAGACTGTTTAAGTAGGTAGCGGTACACAAAGACAGCCAGCTGAGATTCCCTCAACCTCTTTCAAAGGTAAAATAAACAAAACAAAGAGAAAGAATCAGCTGCTATTTAGCAACAAGTTCCAAAGAAGTTTAAATTTTAAATTTTCCAAACTACAAACTCAAGTACAGACTGTTGCCTAACTGTCAGTAAAATTAATTGCTATTGGAAAAACAAAAGATGGTATGTGTGTTAACAATTATCAAAAGATTCAGGAAGAATTCAAGCAGCCACATACTTGGGGGTCAGATTTCAATATCAAGTCACTTAGATGAAAATACATTTTAAAAGGAAACAAACCAGAATTCAGAAAATAGACACACAGATTTATTATCTGGTAGGGAAGTGTCTATATTGGTTTTGTAAAGGAACATAATTCCCCACCAACATAGCAGCAGTCTTTGACATGAACAGTCACTTAGGTAGCTAAAGGTAGCTGCAAGTATATTTGTATTTTCAAATAACTTTTTATAAGCTTTCCAATCAACGATTCTTAAAATACCATTAGTTGTCATAGGAAGGTTCTTTTGTGGATTTCAAACAAATTAAGAAGAAATCAAGAATATGTATTTATGTATACTGTATAAATGGTCAACATATATCGTCAGAAAGTCACAAAGGGATCTATGTTGAGACCCATGGCTTTCAATGCAAATCTATAAAAAAGATAATTAGTGATTTTTTTTCCCTGATACAAATGCTGAATTCAGGATGATGAAAACAAAAGGTTACTGTAAAGAGTTAAAATATCTCTGACACCAAGTCTCCATAGATTGAATAAGCTATCCTGAAGCTAAAGTCACAGGATACACTTGTAACAAGAAAATGCATCTGAGACACTGGTGATTGGCTGTCACATACCTTTTGAATATTCAGTCAGCAGAATATCTGCAATTTAAATGCCTTGTTAGAGTTAATAACAGTTGTCAAAAAAGCACATTAACATGCCTAGGGGATTAATTCCCAACTTCCTTAACTGCATCTATGTGACTAAGGCAAGGTTCAACAGGAGCTGTGTGGTCCCAGGTGAATATATTTCCATGTTTTATGTGATGATAGTTTAAACTAGCTGAAATCTTGTAAAAACATGATTTAATTAAAAGACATACTGCAAATATAGAGAAATGGGTATTTTGTAAGTGATTTTCATTCGCACAACAATCTGCAGAGGTACCAAGCCGTAAGCTGGTTTTATCAAGCTGAGCCAACAGATTTCTACTTGACTGAAGTTTCTACTGTTTCCATGGGATCTTCATAGGGAAGTTGATTAAGTATGGGCTGAATGAGAAGCCAATAAGATGGGCTGAAAACTGTCAGAACAGCTGCGTTCAGAGGGTGGTGGTCAGTGGTACAGTCTAGTTGGGGGCCAGTAACTAGCAGTGCACCCCAGGGGTCAATACTGGGTTCAGTCTTCTTCAACATCTTCATTAATGGTTGGAATAATGGGGCAGAGTATACCCTTGGCAAGTTTGCAGATGGCACAAAACTGGGAGGAGTGGCTATTATGGCAGAGGATCTTGCTGCCATCCAGAGGGGTCTTGGCAGTCTTGAGAAATGATCTGACAGGAATCTCATGCTGTTCAACAAGGGAAAGTGCAAAGTCCTGGACCTGGGGACGAACAACCTCGGGCACCAGTACATGCTGGGACTTGTCAGCCTGCAAAGCAGCTTTGCAGAAAAGGACCTGGGGGTCCTGGTGGACACTAACCTGAACATGAGTCAGCCATGTGCCCTTGAGGCAAAAAAGGTTAATGGTATCCTGGCCTGCATTAAATAAAGCATTACCAGCAGGCTGAGAGAGGTGATCCTTCCCCTCTACTCAGCACTGGTGAGACCACAACTTCAGCGCTGCATCCAGTTCTGGGCTCCCGAGTGCAAGAGAGATGGGCATACTGGAGAGTCCAACAAGTGACACTAAGATGATGAAAGGATGGGAGAATCTCTCTCCTGTGAGGAAAAGGTGAGACTTGGAACTGTCTGTTCTGCCTGGAGAAGAGAGGGCTCAGGGGGGATCTTACCAATGTTTGTAAATATCTGAAGGAAAGCTATACAGAAGATGGAGCCAGCTCTTTTCAGTCGTGCCCCAGTGAGAGGACAAAAGGCAATGGGCAGATACTGAAAGACAGGAGGTTTCCTCTGAATATCCAGAATCCTTTTTTGCTGTGAGGGTTACTGAGCACTGTCACAGCTTACCCAGAGTGGTTGCGTAGTCCTCGTCCTTGGAGATATTCAAAAGCTGCCTGAATATGATCTTGGGCAACCAGGTGTCCCTGCTTGAGCAGTGGTGTTGAACCAGGTGACTTCCAGACACCCTTCCAAGCTCAACCATTCTGTGATACTGTGATTCTTCGACAAGTTTTATCATCTCCTTTATTTTTTAAACCTCCACACAAGGTGTTGTGCATGTGACTGTGAAAGGTATCTCTCTTTCCTATTTTGCTTTTAATTTCTAAATTCTTGGGAGACAGCTTAAAGTGCCCTAGATTTCTCTTATTGCACAGTAGCATGAAAGAACAACATGATCTTAGGACAAATAATAAGATATTCCTATTGGTACAGGTTGCTAACTATGCAAACCGCCATAGCTCTACTGAAGTCCATTCATATCAGTAGAAGCATCTGTCCTTTTAATACTCTTCATTTTTTTTAAGGCTAAGTAAAAAAAAAAAAAAAACAAAACCACACAATCACTCAGGCTGAAAACATATGTTTATTCTAGTATTCAATTCTATAACTGCACAGCATGCAACAGACATCAATCACTAAAGGAAGATAACACAATAGGTCATAAGGGCATATAGAGCAAGGTTCAGCAGAACATAACTTGGGACAGAAGCCTGTAATATGAAAACTATTTTTCATTATATACTTCAATATATAAAAATACATATTTATATAAATATATATTTACATAAATACTTAAATATTATATACTTAAAGTAACAGTTTACAGAAATACAATGATATACAGTTTAATGAAGACAAAGGATTACAAATCTTATACTCAGGCTTTTAGATATATGTTTTCTTGCAATTATCACAAAACATGTAAAAAGAAGAAAAAAGTAGCAGCATAATTTCAAACATTGATAGTAAAAGCGTTATTTCAAATGCTTGGATAGCACTATTTTCTAGACGAGTTTAAAAAAAATCCAGTTTAAAAGAAGTACTTAAAAACTGTAGAAATTGGTCTGGAAATAAACTATTGACTTAAATATGAGGTTTTAATTTAAAACAATTAAATACACAGCAATGATAGGAACTGAAAATAATTTGGCTACTACCCAGATCAAAGGCAGTACAGATCACACCCTCCTATTTTTTTGTGAGGTGTTCATGGCATTGTTACCTCTGTCATCATAGAATCATAGAATCATGGAATGATTTGGGCTGGAAGGGACCTTAAGGTTTATATAGTTCCAACTCCCCTGCCATGGGCAGGGACACCTTCCACTAGATCACATTGCCCAAAATCTCATCCAACCTGTTTTTCAATAATTCCAGGGAGTGGGCATCCACAGGTGCTTCACTTATGGCTTCTTCAGTCAATAAGTACAGCTCCACAAAAAAAGAGGTAATACATGCCTTTAAATATATCATTCTCTTTCAGAAGCTCCTTCTCATATGAATCAGTCCTTCTGCTCTAAGAGTTATGAATATCTTAAACTCTGTTTTAAATAACTGCAAGATGGTTCATACATGCATTATGCCAACATCATCCACTAGCTTAAATGTCTCTTCTCCCTTCTTGAAATGTAGCTTTCATATGCATTTATATGAAGCAGTCATAGCTGTTTTTTACCTTTGTTCTGTCACAGAGATCAAGCCAAACTTTTCTTATGTTTCCCTTTTATGGTGGTTTTTTCCCTACTCTGAACATCTTACTAGCACTTTATGAATTTATTTTAGATTACCTTCTTGTAAAGGAACAGGTGACAATATACATAATCTTGCAAATTAAATTCTGCCTGTGACTGGTATTGACCATTAATATTTCCCTTCTCAGCGGAAACACTTTTTTCTTGGTTCATCCTGTGATCACATCAGCTCTTTTTATGATTACATCACTTTAATAGATCAGAGTAATGATTTAATCAACTAGTTTATCCATATTTTTCCACTCCTTTAGTGTTTTCTTATGATTTTATGCACTTTGTCCTTCTCTTTAACACTAATATTAAAGTTAATCCTGTCATCAAATAATATTCTTTTATTCCATATTGGCAGTACACTCCAGTTTTGCATAAGCAGTACTAATCATTACACTTCTACTTTCTCAGTTTGGTCTTAAATTAGAATATATATAAAAAGTCCAAGAAAAATACTTGAAGATTTCCAGTACCAGTTTCCCACTCAGTATTTTCATGTTGCTAGGGGAACTCTGATTTAGCACATTCCTATGCACCTGCATCTTCATCTTTTCCAGATCTACAGATAACTTCTTATGGTACTACATCAAAGGCACTACTGCAACCCACATCTGAAGAGACCACCTTGTCTACATAATCAATTATCTTGTCAAAGAAATACAGAAGATTAGTCCAGTAAAATTATTTTACAATAAGCCATAATGCATTTTATTTCAGCTTCCACTAACTTTGTCATTTTAATTATTCTCACACTTAGATTCTTTTTTTTTCTCTAAATGCCTTTATACCAATGAGGTCAGACTAATAAGTCTGTATTTACCTTACTCTCCAGGTATTTTTTATGTTCCAGTCTGATATTATTAATCCTGATTTAACAATTTATAAAAAGTGGAAGCTGGTTTTCCACACATCAGTTCATGCAGAATTATGGAACAAATTAATTTAGTCCCTGTATTTGCCATGGATTCAAAGCTATGCATTCCAGTTACACCAGTTACATTTTTCAGAACTTTCCTCCAATATATTAACCAAATTTAATAGTACTCTTAGTGTATCTGTTCCTACTGATTATTGCTATATTTACTGCAGCTTTACTGTCCAGTCTACTTCTATAGCACAACAGCTGTTCCTTAATTTTGTTATACAATTCAAGAACCTTATCCTGTCCCTTTCTATATCTTTTGCTAGATATAAGTAGTCAGCATGTTTTTGGGTAGGTCTTGTTTTATTCCAAATACGTCTGTAAATTGTAAATGGATTTTCTAAATCAGAAACGTGTGTAAGACTAGAATTTGCCTCTCAAGTCTAAGCAACCATTATTTTTCTTGGTCAGATGACTGAAGTCTAAAAAGGAGTCCAAAATATCTCTGTGTATTAATTAGAATGCTTATTAATGGATTCCTAGTAAATCACACAACAATATTCTGTTTCCAGGATGGATCTAGGAGCTCATACTGCATGCAGTGAATTCCACAGGACTGGAATTACATTAATTTTGCATTCAGCTCAGTAAATGAAAATGTATTTCTGAAGCTTGAAACTAATGCAAAGGATTTATTTCAGATTTTAAATAAAGCTGAATTTTAACAGCCATTAATTAAAAAGGAAAATGTTTTTGTTTATCTGACATACTTTAAAGGAAAGCAAGCAAATCAAGCCAGAACAAATAGATTTATATGTGAGCACAAACACTCAATTATGGAATCGCTCCAGCCTTCGTTTCATTTGGTCAAGGTTCTCTTTCCCCTCAAGCAGCAAAGTAGTTTGCTGGCAGCTAATGAGGTAAAAACAAACAGGGATAATTAGAAATTGTATAATTAACATATTTTCCACTATAAATATTGATTTGTTGAAAATGAGTTTGATGGGTTTGATAAGTTTCCAAATTTAGAAGTGGAAAAGATTACTTTTTTTTTAAAGAATATTTTTTAAGGAAAAAAAATATCTGATATCTGATTCCATAAAGTATCATGTAATTCTTATTTTTTTCATTTTTTGCTTCTGAAATGCTGACTTTCATCCAATGTGTTAATATCTCACCATATAGATATCCATTTACACTTTGTTACCTAGTGACATGAAAGATTAATTTCACTTAATTAAGCAATTAAAATTATGATTTTTAGGGTATTGTAACCTCTCCTTCAATGGGAAAAAATACAATCAAACTATACTATAAACCTCCCATACAGTTTCTCCCATTTACATGGGACAGTTAATTTTCTCCCACATGGAGATTTCAGCTGTGATTTACAGTAGTTCCTCAGTGCTATATTGAAACATATTCACAGGTTGGATTTACCACAGTAAAAATTACTTTACATCCATGGAGACTTTATAAGTTTTAAAGACCTGAATCACCTTCTAAAGATGCTCCATCATTTGTTTCAGTTCATGATAGATGGAGAGATTAGCACATATAGGTTATTAATTTAGCTTCCATCAGGTCAGTAGATCCCTGGGCCAAAGCTATATGACCAATAAATAGCATGTGGGGTAAAATCTTAACTCTGTACAAGTCATCCAGGTTTGAAATTTCTTGACATTAAAAAAAAATTGTACAACCAAAGTCTTGGCTTTGTTTTTTTGTTTTTTTCTACCAAATACTCCTGAGACCACAGGTGCAAAAATTTAATTAACTCGGTAATTACATCTTTTACTCTGATCTGTATTGCAGGCCTCTTGAATATTCTGCACTTGTTGTCCACCTGCAGAACTCCCATCTACAGAAACTTGAACACTGCATAGGGAATTAGTATACAAAGTGATGCTGTGGATGCGAATAAGAAGTGTCCTGCAGATATAACAGACAGTTACGGTTCTGCAAAGGCTGAGACAGACTGGGAGGAAAGGACAAACATGGTGTATGACAAAAGAAGGGGATTAAGTGAATTTCTTCCTTCTGATTTTCAGAAGAGGTACTGCAATGGGCTTTACTGACAGAAAATAAAAAGTGGGGTGATTGCTGTTTTATAGGGAGGAATCTCAGGGAGAGTGGATATTTGTTCTTAAGTCAGCCAATGTCCTTTGAAAGCCAAAGTGATTTTGGACATAGCATGTTCATGAATTCTGACAGAAGAGCAATAAATGCCACATCCAGGTTGTACACAACTGCTTTTGGTTTAATTTAATAATCAGTTAGTTTTAGCAGTTTCTAAAAGTAGGTGATATGCACCCTACAGGAGTGGAGCGATAGACCTTACTATATCTGTGCAAGAGGTGTCAGAAGTACTGCCTTATCACAGAGAGCTATTGAGGTACAGGCCCTTGGTTCTAGCACATCTCTGTCATTAATAGCTTTACCTTGTCCCCAATTCCCTAAGCCTGCAGCCAAATAAACAATTGTATTTTCCTTCCCTACCCCCTTGACCCCTGCACCAGAACCACTACAGTGAAACAAAATGTATGAAAATTGTTTTGTCAAGGAAAACACTCAAGACCAAGTATGAGCAGACTAAACTATTTCAATTGAAAGGGGCATGCGCTGTTCCAGAAATGAGATTTGCAGAGCCAACTGTAATTTACACAGAAAGGCAGACGAATCAGAGGTTGAATGGAAATAGTCCTGAAATAGGTCCAGCAGAGAAATGTAGCTTTAGACTAATATACCAGTCAGGAACATACATTTTGATCAGAAAATTCAGAGTCCCAGAGAATAACCTGCAAGGAAATTCAGTGGTTTTCAGATAAGATTTCAGGTCAGAAATTATATTAATTTACCAGACATCTAAATACATTAACAATTATTCACTTTCTTTGAAAAGATATGACTAAAGTCAGTACATGCTTTATGGAGGCATTGCATTTATTGCATATGTCTTTATGAAGAAACCCATCCTGTATTGTAGGCTGAGTCCACCTATATTTATAAAAGCTTAGATAATGACCTGAATAAGAAAGAATCTTTCTCTGTCATGGGGAAAATACAATCTAAATAGCAATGGGAAAGTATAGGATTTCAACCTTCTCAAATTCTATCATTGTAATTTTTCTGCTGATTTCCTATCAAAAAATGTATTAGACCTAGTCATTAATAAGTAATTTTTATCACCTAATAATGAAATTCATTTCTATATAAAGCTAACATGCTAAAACCTTTTGCTTAAGTAGATTCCCTTTCCTCTCAAAAAGTAACAGCTAGAGACCTCACATTGTCAGAATCGGAAAACAACTCAAGAGATGACAAATTTTTACCCTGTACTCTTTGTAACAGCCTGCATACATTAAATATTTGTTTTCCATGTTTTTCTGCACAGGCATACATGTAAGGATCACAGTACATGTCTGTGATTTCTGGGTATGCAGTATGTCAAAAGAGAAGCAACACAAACATGAAGTCCAGTCATGTATGCAGCTGAAACTCTTCTATCAGTCATCTGTAGCTGAAAAAAGAGCTGGGAGTTTACTCCTCTTGTTTAATAGATGTTAAAATTATTGTGGATTTGTCCTGGTTTCAGATGGGATTGAGTTAATTTTCTTCTCTAGTAGTTAGTACAGCGCTGTGTTTTAGCTATGATGTGAGAACAATGTTGATAGGACACTGATGCTTCAAGTTGTTGCTGGGTGATGTTTATATTAAATTAAGGACTTTTAAGTTCCTTGGGCCCTGCCAGCCAGAGGGCTGGAGGGGCACGGGACATTGGGAGGGGACACAGCCAGGACAGCTGACCCCAACTAGCCAAAGAGGTATCCAATACCATATGACGTTATACTGAGTATATAAACTGGGGGAAGAAGAAGGAAGGGGGGGACATTCGGCATTATGGCGTTTGTCTTCCCCTGTAACCATTACATGTGATGGAGCCTGGCTTCCCTGGGGATGGCCGAACACCTGCCTGCCCAGGGAAGTGGTGAATGAATTCTTTGCTTTGTTTTGCTTGCGTGCTCGGCTTTTGATTTACCTATTAAATTGTTGTTATCTCAACCCTCGAGTTTTATATTCCTTTCCAATCCTCCTCCCCATCCCTCTGGGTCGTGGGGAGTGAGCAACTGGGTGTGTGGTGCTTGGTTGCCGGCCAGGGTTAAACCACGACGGGATTTTACTGACAAAATACTTAGCCATCTAAACCAAAGAGAATATACCACAAGTAAATGTTGCATATTTTTACATTTTAAAAGTTTTTTCTGCAACATCCAATGTGGACCTATTAAAACATCGTATGATAGATAGATATGTATATATTTACTAATATTTATCAACATATAAATCTTACTTTCACTCTACGTTATGCTCATGCTAATACTTTAAAGGCATCTACAAGATCTTTGGCAAAATATTATTTCATGTTATTGAAAAGAAACTGACAGAAGTTTCTCCCATCATCTGTTATTATTGCATGCTGTATTGTTGATCATCAAGGGAAGGTCAAGTGAAGATGAATAATGTGTTCTCTTTTAGTAATAATTACTTCTCAGAGTCAGGCTAATGGAAATTTAAAGTAAGGGAAACATTAAAAAACAAGACCTGTATTTTAGAGGTGGAAAACCAAGTATATTAATAATCTCCTTGAGACATATGAACAACATTGACTACAGAATTTAAGTAGTATTTCATTTATTTAGAAGGACATTTAGCTATATAGTTTCCTAACTCAACATTAAGATTAAAAAGAATACAGTTAAATGTGACATTATAGTGTGTGTCTCCTATAGGCCACCTAACCAGGAAGAACAAGCAGATGAGACCCTCTACAGACAAATAGAAGGAACCCCACAATTGGAAACCCTGGTCTTCATGTGTGACTTACTTCAACAACCCTGATATTTGCTGAGGGAGCAACTCAGGACATAAGCAATCCAAGATACTGATGGAGAGCATTGACAACAACTCATTCAAATGATAGAGGAGCCAACACGGATAGCTGCTCTGCTGGCTATCAAACTCATCAACAAGGGACTTGTTGGGGATGTGAAGGGAAAAGGCAGCCTTGGCTGCAGTGACCATGAGATGATGGAGTTCAGGATCCTGAGGGGAGAGAGAAGATTCACAATCCTGGCCTTTAGGAGACCATCTGCTTGTAAAAGTCTGGTGAGATAGAGTTCTAGAGAGAAGAGGGACCCAAGGATCACCTCTCCCAAGCTCTAGTGGTCCATCCAAATAGGAAGTCAGGCAAAAATGACAGGAGGCCTGTGTGGATGAACAGGCTCCTGGTCAAACTCAAACAGAAAAAAGAAGGCTACAGAGGGTAGAAACATGGACAGATAACCTGAGAGGAATACAGAAACATTGTCTGAACTTTCAGGGATAAGGTAAGGAAAGATAAAGCTCAAATGGACTTGAATCTGGTCAGGGATGTCAAAGGCAAGAAAAAGGGCTTCTGTAAGTACCTAGGTGGCAAAAGGAAGGCTAGGGAAAATGTGGGCTCAGCTTCTGAATGAGAGGGGGCACCTGGTTACACAGGACATGGGGAAGGCTGAGGTCCTGAATGCTTTTTTCATCCCTGTCTTTAATAGCAAGACCACCCTTCAGGAACTGCAGTCCCCAGACACTAGGGAGAAAGGCTGGAGCAAGGAAAACATACCCTTGGTGGAAAAGGTTCAGTGCAGGAAATACATAAGCAAACTGGACATACATAAATCCATGGGCTCTGATGGAATGTGGCCAGAAGAGCTGAGGAAGCTGGCAGATGTCATTGTGAGGCCACACTTGATAATCTTTGGTTCATCATAACAACTGGGAGAGGTACTCAAAGGCTGGAGGATTCTATATTATGTTTTCCACCTTCATCTTTTCTGAATTGTTCAATGAAGAATATAAAGAGCTTCATTAATTTATTGCAATAGGCATGCTTTAAGTAGAGATATTTAGAATCAATGTATCTACTATACACAACTATTCTTCTTAATGCTTAAAAAAATTCTCCAAACACTCTCACAATTAAATGTGGTGCAAAAAAGTTAACAATTTTTCATTTCTTACAGGAAAATCTGTTGCTAAATAAGAGCAAGTATTGTATCTTAAACTAATATTTTCTCAGAGCAATCATGTACAGAACAAATATAGTCTTTTGTTTTTCAGTGACTGAATCACACATCTGAGGAGTCATTTTCCTATTGTTATTAGCAGTTGCAACCAGTTCACTTTCAGATATTGCACTTTATACTGACACTTAGTACCAGTTTACATCTCACCTTGACATATACATACTTGGAGCACTGAAGTAACAATTTGACACTTAAAAAGCAGTACAGAAAAAAGGTTCAAAAAACTGACAAAGTCAGTTCTGGTCTTCCAGTTGTCAAGTCTGCCAGATGAATTTGCTTATTACTGAACTTTCTACTGAACTTAATTTCTGATACATTTCTGCCTCATTTGTTTCACTGTTTTATTTCACTCAAATCCAAAAGCAAGAAAAAGGCAATTAGCATTTTTTTTTTTTTTTTTTTTACATTTCCTTCTGGAAAAGTGAGTTAAAGGAAACTTTTGAAGTGGGTGTATGAAGTTTTCTGAGTTCTTTGATGTCCCCTTCCTGAACCATGTCAAGATTCTCATGCCTAAATATTCTTATGTGGTTTGAGGTTAAAGATGGGTTTAGACATTCCTGAAAAACAAAATACTCTAGAATAAATCTCTACAGAAGATTTTCATGTAAGGTTAAAGTCCCATTCACTCCCAAATAAAAGGTGACTTACCAGCCTGTATTAATAATAATAATCTGTATTATTATAACTAAAAAAGATTATTGCACTGATATAAAAAGCATTAGAAAATTATTCCAAATAAATTCTCAACATACACAAAATCACATTAATAGTTATTAAGTCACATTAATTGCTCAATACAGGATTAAAAAAGAAAGGAAAAATAATCTGCAATTGAACTGAAACTTCGGTAATAAGCTATCAACTGTCCCATTGTCTTCCACTCTGATTGAGACCTCGAGACATTCAAAAGATGATTAAATCAGTATTTATTACTGGACACCTTTAATTGACCAAGCTATATCAGTTGCTGACTAATCTAAAATAGCATCTCCATAGCTGATTTTAACCTACGCTAAATCTGACAGAAAAAACTTGTTTAAAATTTAGTTTAATGATACTTTTGACTACAACTAAAAAGAATATTTGTCTGTTAAAGAATCCTTGAGTCTTTTGTTCCTGGTCAGGAACAAAAATGGGGAAACTTTGAAAAGTTAGAAAAGCTTTTGAACCTTTACTTCTTAAAAACTGTAGACTACAGGACTGGTTAAAAAAATAAAAAAAAAACTTCAGAAAGTATACTGAAGACTCTAATTCACTAGTGCAGCTAAAATTTTTTGTTTGTCATTTCCAGTGAAGTTCTTTATTCTCAAAACTCTACCCAGAAAAGTGATCAATCCATCACCTAAACTCAAAACGGTAATTTTTGAAATTCCTCTTCTATTGAATCCTAGTTCAAGAAGCTTATAGGCACCATATATTTTCCAAATAAAATGTCCCCTGACATCCTCCATTTTGTACCTATACTTGAGAGTGCTGCCAGTGCCACATTTTTCTCAAGGCTGTGGAGTAGCCTTTTCTATTTCTGTTTTCTTGCACAGCCATGCTTTGGCAGACATTCTTAAATCATGCCAATTAGTTAACACCTGTGTAAAATGCTGCAGTAATCACCACTTCCTTCTAAAAGAACAGTTTATTGTACTTCTGTTCATTCACCAGCTCCATCCAGACCTCTCCCTGATGTTCAGTTCTCTTCTCCACCTTAGAGGTGTTGAACATGTTTCTTCCTTAAGAGCATCCAACTACATCTAGTTCTCTGAGCTGCTGCTATGTGCTGGGAGGGCAGAGCACCCACCCTTTCTAATAGGAGTTTGCTCTTTTGCAGGAAATAATAAAATAATTTTTAGACTAGACAGAGCCTGTGAGACTTTAATGCAGATAGCTTATAGGGGTAGGAAACTCCAACTTGATTGCTATGGCAGCCACCTGCAGATATCCAGCTTCCAGACCTCGTTGCAGAGGTCAGTTATATAATTCACTGAGACTGGAAAAAGTTGCTTTGTCCTTAAGAAATTATATATATGTTCTGATCTAGGTTACTTGTTGCTGCAATTAATTTTTCCCAGTGTCCCTAACAGAATTTGACAATTTCTCAGTTTTATTAACAAAAGTGAACATGCATCTTACTAACAAAAGTGGATGTTGAAGAGGCTTGTATGGCATTGTAAGAGCAACTGAAAGATTGTGGTACGGACGATTTGTAGTCTGAACGGATTACTATTACTACCCTGTCTATAAAGTAGTATTCTGCCCTGGTTAGAAACATTCTTTCCTCTGTACTTTTAAACTAGCCTTGTTTACTACTGAAGATTTGCCAGTGACAAACACCATTGAAGATTCTCATTAATAATGATGAAACAACGGGGAAGGCAGTTGCAAAACTTAGTTACACTGCAATATCCTATGCACCTTTCTTCCCCGTATCAGATATAGGCATCATGCATCTCATACAGTTTCAAGAAATTTATTTTCACATCTTCAGCTGCCTGCTTTTTCAAATTTCATCTCAGATCTTAAAAATCTACTACACTTCTTTTTTTTTTTTTTTTAAATCATTATCAGCTTTATGATGGCTGGATTTCCATTTTCTGAAGGAAATATATTTGACCTCCATGGGTTTCAAACACAGCTGGATTTCTTTTTTACTGAAGGAAATAATGTAAAACAGATGGTTCTATATAACTGCAGATTTATAAGTTCAGCTTTCTTTCGCCAAAATTTTACCATTCCAAGAAAAGAATGCAGGATAGCATGGGTTTTTTATTCTGATACCTTCACTATGGGCAAATATGCACCTTTTCATAAGCCAAAAAATACCATAGAGCAGTACTCGGTGGTGGTGCCTGTAGTGGTGGGAAGATAAACAAAACCACACTGCAAAAAAAAAAACCAAGTGTGGTGAATTGAACCATGATTCTCAACACTGCACAGCAGAGAATGATCACACAGCAATGAACATCTATAAGACTCCCTCCTCACTTGTAATTCAGACTTAGTGTTTCACAGCCCATTTTAAAAGGAATGAATTCGGGTATTTCAGAGCCATTACACTTTCACAACAGACTGTTAGGTAAAACAGGGGGGGAGTATGCAAAAATCTTCCTCCTTCCATTTGTCCTATCATGACAGAATAGTTAAAAGACAGATACAGCACTAATGTAAATGTGAAGACTGAGCTTTCCCTCCACATGAGAAAGTAAGTGACGGGAACAGATTTTCTTAAGCAGCGAGAACGCTACCCAGTTTGTTCCAGCAAGCACACTACTTCGTTGGAGCCAAACTCCTCATTGCATGTGAAGCTGCTGCAGGGCTATTCCAGCTGCAGTCTCTTATGCACAAAGGAGCTGAGGCACTTGCCACAGAGGTAGGTTTTAGGTCCTAGCTCTTAACCTTTTGCTGAGGCTCCAGCATAGCTTTCATTTCTACTGTGAAGAATGGAGAACGTGTGACTGTATGGGATGGAATTGCAGATGGGAATTCAGGCAGGCCCAAAGCCCTCTTCCCCTTTCACTGCCATTAATTCTGCAAGTGTGCACAGTAAATATTTTGTAAGTATGTTGCAGTACAAATTGTTGAGTAACAATAGAGAAAGAGCAGATAAAGTTTTCACAGGCTTAACTGTCTTTGCTTTGGGCACACTCTAAAGAAACTTTGGTTGAGACTGTCTGACTCTATGAACAGACCATGAGCTCATTACCGTGAGCCACATGGTAATAACCCCAAAGTGTTTGTATTATGACAACAAATTATCTTTGCCTAAAAAATATTCTTGCAGGAGCAGAGAAGAGGGAAGGAATGTTTTATTTATGGTGAGGTATTCTAAAAGATCAAAACAATTAAAGTGTTCTCTAATATACCAAAATCATAATTACCTTCCTTGCAGAATGCACTTTAACAGATCTAAGCCTATAACAAATAACATAGCAGACCAACAACAAAAACATTGCTGTTTAGCTTATTTTAGAATTATTTCCTTACACCAATTTCCTGTCAGTTAGTGTCTGGTCAGTTGCAAAATGGATCTTTCAAGTGTATGTTCTTTATTTCTGTAAGAAACCCGTCTTTTATAATGAGCCTGGTATCACCAGATTATGTAGTTTAAAAATCTTTTCCTTTCTTCCGTTCTTTTTTATTGTTTGACCATTCAATTTTAAAGGGAGAGAAAAGCAGCCAAAACCCTAGTAACACTAAAACCTGCTATTAGATAAAGGTCTCAAAGGTCTTACATTTCATTTGCACAGCCCAGTTCAACGACTTCACAAAACCTTATGCTGTAGAAAAAGAACTCTGTGGAGTTTGTGGATATTGAAATTACATAACAATCTGTGTGTTGGTGGCATTGTAATCTACCTGAAGAACAAAAGCTCTGAAACCTTCTAGTCCAGAGCTCATGGAAAAGAACTATCTTGTGGCTGCCTACAATGTTCGGCGGAAGATCATCACCTGCCTCTGGTTAGTTTTGTCTGATTTCTGTG
Organism: Falco biarmicus; assembly: GCF_023638135.1. Taxonomy (NCBI): domain Eukaryota; kingdom Metazoa; phylum Chordata; class Aves; order Falconiformes; family Falconidae; genus Falco; species Falco biarmicus. Next base: position 65,309,791 of record NC_079290.1, read on the forward strand.
ACTGTGTCTGCTGTGTCTGAGGTTTATAAATTATTCAGCAGAGAGAGACTGCTTAATGCAGCTTAATAGTCTAAAACTCTCATGTTCTGCACTTGTGTGTACATATATATATTTATATACCTCTATATAATTTTATATGCATATACTGTGCTTAAGCCCTGATCTCCTTCTGCATTATTTCATAGCCTAGCTAGAATGATTTTCTTTTCATTAGTAGAGATTACTTCAAACTCTGAATTGGAATATTCAGCTGCATGTGGTTTACATTCTAAAATTCATGTCAGTTGGAAAAAATCCTTTTGCTGGAGCTAGCTGCTAATATTTGAGCAAAAAATCTTAAAAGGATGCTTCAGAAGACCATAATTCATTGGATTTCTGTGTTCATTTGTATATTATCAGGTGGTTTTGTTCAATAACAAAATAAGGTAGAATGGCACCCACCACAACCGTATGCACACAATTAAGGAAGTGCAAAGGGGACAGCATTACAGGGAAGCTCTCATTCAGAGGACATGCTTTTTCTAGGAAATCAGCAAGACTGGTGCCCAAATAAACACCTGCACTCCAATGCATGCAGCAGGAAAACAACAGAAGGAATTAGAACTTGGTGTGCCGTTGCAGGGCTACGTCTCATTGACATCAAAGTAACGTGGCACTTTAGGAAGGGCAGATGGGGACAGTAAGGATGGGGAGTTGCCCTTTGTATGAAAGAGCAGTGGGAATGTGGGAAGATCTGCCTTGGAATGAATGATGAACCAGCTAAGAGCTTATGGGTAAGGGTTAGTGGACTGACTAAAATGTGCAACACTGTGGTGGGTGTCTTCTACCAACTGTCTGGTCAGGAAGAAGTAGATAAGGCCTTCTTCAGAGCTCACACTTGCAGATATTGCTTGTCATGGGTGACCTCAATCACCTGATATCTGTGAAGGGGAAACAGACCTGGATACAAGCAATCCAGAAGGTTCCTGCAATATGTTGGTGATAATTTCCTGAGCAAAATAAGTGGGGGAGCTTGCAAGAGGATGTGATCTGCTGGATATCATATTTACAAACATGGAAGAAATGGTCAGGGTTATGAAGATTAGGGGCAGCCTTTGCTCTGGTGACTGAGTTGGTAGAGTTCAAGATCCCAAGGGGTGGGAGCAAGGCAAAAGGCAGCATCACAGGCTTTCAGAAAGGCAAACTTTGGCCTTTCAGGGACTTGCTTGAAAGAAACAAGCAAAAGTGGGAGGACGCATGCGTGGAAGAAAAAGTTCCTGACTAAATGCAAACATAAGCAGGAAGCATACAAGAGATGGAATCAGGGACAGGGGACCCAGGAGGAATATAAACACACTGTCTGGGCATGCAGATATCCAGTTAGGAAAGCCAAAGTCCCTGTAGTGTTAAATCTGGTGGTGGACACAAAGGACAACAAGATACATGTTTCAGTTGTAAAAAAAAAAAAAAAAAAAAAAAAAGACAAGGAAAGAAGTGGGTCATGGCAATCAGTAGACGTTCCTCAGGGCTGAAAGAAAGAAAGTGTCCCTCCTATTTCCAAGAATGGCAAGAAGAAAGATCTGGGGAACCACGGGCCAGTCAGCCTTACCTCACTCCCTGGCAAGGTGGTAACATGAATCCACCTGCAAACCATTCCCAATTGTCTTGAGACAAGAGCACGACTAGGGCTGGTAAATATGTATTTATGAAGGGGAAATCTTGCCTGACAAACCTGATAGGTTTTCACAATGAAATTACTAGCTTGGTGGATGAAGGATGAGCAATGGATGCTGTTTCCCTTGACTTAGCAATGTTTTCAACTCTGCATCCCATAACATCCTGAAAGACAAATTAATGAAGTACAGACTAGACAAATGGATTGAAAACAGTCTGAAAAACCAGGTAGACCAGATGTTTGTGCTACCATGCAAAAGGATCTCAACTGGCTGGAAAAAAGGGCAGAGAGGAATCTCATGAAGTTCAGTAAATGGAAATGTTAAGTCCTACCCCTGGACAGGAACAACCCCATGCATCAGGACATACTGGGGGCAAAATGACTGGGAAGCACCTTGGCAGAAATGGTCTCAGGTGTCCTCGTAGGCACCAAGCTTAATGTGATTTGAACATGGCCTTGTAGTGTTGAAGGCCAGCAGCATCCCGGGCTGTATTAGAAAGACCATTGCCCAAAGACTGAGGGAGGTGATCCTTCCCCTCACTCAGTATGACTGAGGACCATCTGGAGTGGTGGGTCTAGCTCTGGGCTCCCTGGTGCAAGAGACATGGACTTACTGGAACAGGTCCAGTGAAGGACCATGAAGAGGATAAAGGGTCTGGATCATTCACCATAGATGGAGAGGCTGATAGAGCCTCTCAATGGTATACAGAGACAGAAAAAGAGGCAAAGGGAACAGACTGAAACACAGGAAATTTAATTTCAACAGGAGAAACACATTTCTCACTTCAAGGGTGATTGAACAGTTGGAACAGATTATCCTGACAAGCTGTGGCATCTCTGTTCTTGGAGATATTAAAAACCTGAGTGGACACAGCCCTGGGCAACTTGCTTTTATTGATCATCCTCTGAGCAGGATGGTTGAACTAGATGATCTCGAGAGGTTCCTACCAGCTTCAACTGTTCTGTAATTTCATAATTTTATAAGTTATGGTTGCATATCTTTATATGAATGATCACATTTTTGCAACGCTGTAATGAGATAATTTATTTTTAATTGTTATCTTCACTGATCTGCAATAACCAATGGATATCATAAAACAGATGTTTTTTTGGTTTTGGTTTTGGTTTTTTTGGTTTCAGATGGAAGCTGCAATTCCATACCATGGGATTATTTGCAAGACAAAGTAAAGTAAATGCTTGAACACAGTCTTTTGCAAAACTATCAGAAATTATTTCTGCACAGACCTAGTACAAAGAATTTTGCTAGGCAATCACAAGCCATAAGAACAGGAACATGAACAAGTAGGGGCAACATCTGGTTTGAGATGGCATACTGTCTTCCTTTTGCTTCCCAAGGCCTTGCAACTGAATGTTTAAAAATTTTTTAGTTATATCCATCTTTTGGATTTGCCTATGCAAATTGTAAAAGCAATGCCACTTGTACATGCTGTATCTAGACTTTTCTCATGGCATTATATTCTAGGACTTTAAGTGTGGAAACTGGAAGATTTTCCCATCTAAAATGAGAGGGTTTTGAGCTCTTAACACTTGCTCTGACCTTTAGAAGTAGAACACGAGTTACAGCCCTTCCTTTAAAGAAGGATTTTAACGAACCAAATTATTCCTCCATATATTCTTTACCTATTTTACCTTTAAAGAACATTTCTTTGGTGAAGAAAGAGAAAATAGATCTGATATATGTTATATTTTACATCTTTTCCATGAATAAAAATCTCCGCACCTAAGAGTTACCAGCTTAGGTGAACAGGTTCTTCTACCTGTTCTGCTAGTAAACAGTCAAGAGAATTGGAATTTCGGTGCTACATATTCATTCTTTGATTCAGAAAAGTGCTTATGCTAGTGGCTCTTAAATGCATTCTTTGAGACCTCTGTCTCAAAGGAAAAGATAATGCAATGGATGTATGAATCCTAATTCACATAAATTAACATAAAAATTATAAACCTACTACACTTCAACAAGTGCATCCATGGATATACACCTTGTATAGAGAATTTTATGTAAATTATGTATACATGATCAGTAAAACACACAGACTTCACAGTAAATGATTTCATAGCTATATAGCAAAAAAGACAGATTTAAAACCAAAATCAAAACAAATTAAAAACAAAATATAATTTGAATGTGACTAGGAAAAGTATTTGGAATATCACAGACTATATCATTACACAAGGTAAAAGTCTGAGGCCTCACTGAAACGGATTCATGTTGACTTCAATAGGATTTCACCTTTAGAGTTTTACTCCAACTCACATTTTTTAAGAAAAAAGTAATACTTTCAGAGACATAACAAAATGAAGCAGCAATATATCTTATCTAAACTCTACACAAGCCCCTGGCTGGCAGCAACAAGCATTACAAGACTTGACAGGATGGAATTTTAAACCTGACACAATCATATCAATCGGAGGGCACAAGCCAGAGCAAAACTTAATAACCTGGTGCCTCCTGCATTGATGACAGCAAAAATAAATCCATAAGCCAGGCAGGTTTAGGAAGGTTTCTTTCCCAGCCCTTTTAAGAAATACAGATTTCACTAAAGCCACAGACCAGAACAAGATGCAATGAAGAAAATCTGTACTATATTTCAAATCAGCTAAACGTGTATTGCAAAAAGCCCTGTTCCATGATAGCTAGTATGAGCAGCCAAGGAAAACTAAAAGCAAACAACAAAACCCAGAAAAAATAAGCTGATTTATTAACTAAATATAAATGAAAGACACTGGGCAGGCCTGTCCTCTAAAGATAATTACCCCCTTTCACATGGAGCATTTGGTAGGATGAGACCAAAGAGGAACATCCCATACAATTGCCTGGGAAGTGTCCTTCTAAGTCAGTAAAAGCTGGAGTACCGCAGGGAACTGAGGACAGAATTATCCAGTACAACATATTTGGAATACCTGCCTGAAAAGGTGTATTTAATGATTCCTCATCTGAAGTTCTGCCATGCTATGAAGGGCCATGAGAGGGGTTGCACATTCCTTTTTCATAGCACTTTGAAACAAAGCACGATCAAAACGCAAAAGCCGCAAAAAGCCAGTGCCCCACTCTCATGAAGTCAGACTTGCCCTTGCAAAATCCCTTGGCAAGACATGCAAAACTAAATGGAAGCTTTGACTTCACAAATAATGTGAAATTAAGTCTGCATTACTTTCTTAATAGGACACACAACTGTAATCTCTAACCCGTGTTTGAAAATTTCGGTCACATTAAAAATACCTATTAAAGACTTAATAGGATTAAATATAATCCATACACAAATGAGCATCATAAAAATACCTGTACCCCAGACATTATAGTTTGAATTATCCCCTTCAAAACTAGCACAATTTATAACTACTTGATTTTACATCAAAGAATAGGGACTTGAGACTTTGCAATCAGTGTTGCTTGCAATGTTACTGTAAAATTACATCCGTACCCAATGAGAAATATCATAATCAGTTCCCATTCGAGTCACTTGGAATCTGCCTGGCCCAATTAAATAACTGTAAGACCATTCTGAAAGACATATTCTCCCTAGAGCACTGCAGAAATTTAAAATGAGCCAAGTGAATTAGCCACAGTATGTAGGTGGCCTGCTCTCTGCCTGTAGGTATAATTTTAAGCTTTTCTAAGATCTACTCAATCAACTCACTCACTTTATGGCTAATAACTGTAACAAATCACATTTTCTTTATGGGTAAATGTCTCATTTGTTTCAAAAATGTGTACTGGATGTAACAATTGCGCAAGAGTCACGATTTGTAATTATAAACTAGAATATTAAGAGGGCTGACTTCTTGCACAGATGCCATTACCACAACTGGAAACAAAACAAAAGTGGAAACAACATTCAGCTTGAAATCAGTAGTAATCATTATTTAATGATGACTTAATGACACGGAAAAAAAAATATGTTTCATTTTTTATAATGGTGAAACCTGAGAATTGCTTTTGAACACATTTAGTTTTATAGAGTAAAGAAGTAGAATGCATCCATAAATAATTGCAGAACAGGGGATCAAATGAGAGCTGATGCTAACATTCATATTGTACTTTTCTGGTAGGAAATGGAAGTTTGGAGTTATCAGAACAGGGGGTCTAAACATTTCTGACATGTCCAGGAATACTGCAAAGCATTCACCTGACCACATGTTGCTGTAGCAATCCATAACTTCCCTACCATTATTTATGCTGTGATTGCAAACACCTCTGCAAAATGCCTTATTTTTTCCACTTTAAGTTGTTTGAATACACCTCAGGCATTCAGTTACAGCCATTACAGAAACACTATGTTGCAGCATTTCTGGGTCTATGATAACAATTTTAACCCTTCCCTCATGTTATTAATAACCATTCAAATGAACACAATATATATTGCTACTCCAGCATTCATAGGTTTGTTTATATGTTGTTATAAAATTTATTCTGTGGTACTAGAATGAAAAAGCATATAAATATATATATATAACCAACCATAATTGCTTTAGAAATCAAATGCATGAAATTCAGGAAATTAAATTCCCAGTGTTCAAGTTCAGTGTTAACCCAATTCACTCGTGATCATGTCTGGAAAAGTGATTTCTAGAGAACATCAATTGTACTTTGCTATTTGTCAAATTATAAGCGGAATTGATAAAGTATTTTGGCACTCCCATTAGAAGAAGCCAGTTTAGATTGCCAGTAACATCAAATCTGAAATATGCCAGCTTAAATATCTGCTTTAGGATTGTTTCTTTTCCTTTTCATGAGTACTCAGTAGGTTTAGTTTATGAAATAGACGAGTGAGAGGTGACTCCATCACAGCTTCTAAGTGCTTCCATGAGTAGAAAATGCCAAATAATAGAGAGCTCTTTAGTCTAGCAGCATAAGGCATAGCAAGAACCAATGGCTGGAAGATAAAGCTAGGTAAACTGAAATAGAAATAAATGTACATTTGTTTTAAGCTGAGTAATTTATCTATAGAAAGAAATCTACCTGCAAAGTACTATGAAATCCATTTTTTAAAACAAAGTTTCTTCAAAGTAGGAGTGATATCTTTCTGGAACATGCTTTCATTACACATCGGGACTAATGCCAGGGAAAACGTATGCTACTTGATGACCTGAGCTATATAAGAATGTACTCTGATAGTCCTGAGATGCAAAGGCTGAAGAAAATGCAGCAAATCACACAGCATCAGTGAGAAGTCCCAAGCAGAGAAAGTCAGCAACTGAAAGATGTGAGATTGCACTCTTAAGTATCTATCTGACCAAGCAAGTTGATATGAAGACTGACAGATTTCCCTGGCTTTAGAAGGGAAACACAATTAAATACACATCCCTGTAAAGACACCTTTTTCTGTAGGTTGTGACAGCCCTAAAGCCTTCCAATGTAAGCAGTTTAGTGGCTGTACAAAGAAGCACTGACATCTGCGAAGTCAAAACATCCGTTTCTCATGCTCTTCTTCTAAATGTGTTGTGAGGATTTGTTTCTCTGATATTGCTGCAATCATGTTAGTTCTGAGATCATACTCATCCTTCCATGCCTATTACTACTAAGTCCTGAAAGTAGTGAGAAATTATGCTTTCTGAGCTTTAGATATGTGGGTTTTTTGGGTTTTTTTTTCTTTTTTAGTTATTTGCATTGTTTCTTTTTTTCACAATAAGATCATAGGATCATTTTGGTTGAAAAAGACCTTTAAGATCATCAAGTTTGACCGCTAATCCAGGACAGCCAAGTCCATTACTAAATCATGTTCCTAACCACCACATCTACACATTGTATACTACAGTTCTCACTGGCTGCAATTTCTTAGTTATTTCTTGGGGATGTGTCTGGTATTTCAAAGCCCAGTTTTTAATACTAATATATTTGTTTCTGATCTGAAGCCCCAATAAATTAACTGTGCTATCTTTGAGGTGGACGCAATGGTTCAATGTGTCATGGAATGCAGCTTAGTTTTATACTTCTTTTAATCTGTTTAATGCAACCAAGCAGCAGTGTAATGGAAATTCTTTTCAGGTGCAATGGAAGTTGCCATACATCTGTTCACTCTCCTCAATACTCACTGTATTGAACTATGTCTTACCCCCAGGATGTGTCTAAACATCTGCTTAAAAACCTTTACAGATGGTACCTTGAATCAGTAATAATTCAGAACTCAGTATAATTGTGTCACCTGTGCAGTAACTATAAGGTACAGCTGAAAAATTCTGAGATGGCATATACAGAGTAAGCTTGCTAGATAACTGCAAGTTGAACTTGTGCAACAGTTGCTCCATAGACAGCTCAGAAAAGTGCTATCATTATTAACAATACAATCACAACATTATTGCATTTGCATGCATAACAGATTATCAAGTCCCTGTATATATTCTGTTTGGAATTGTTGAGCAGTTATGGTGAAAGAGAGGGAAAACATACACGCATGAATGCTCATAGGGACAGGAAAAGAAGTACAGGCACAAGAAGTAACAGTATGACAGTAAAAAAAATGTGTCCATAGCACTATTACATTTTTAAAGTCATTTTACTGTCCCTGTCAAATTTAGCCCCAGATTGATCAGATTTTTTTTACTCTTCCCTTCGTATGAGACAGAATTTATTTTTTCTATTGCTGTTTTAGCCTTTTTCTGTCTCATTAATAGGGCACTTTTAAATTTCACAGCACTTTTTAACCAGCATTTTTTTGGTTGACTTTATTCCTATTTTCAGCTTCCAGTTTATGCTGCTTTCTGATAGAAATAAGATGTTTCTAAAACTCATGTTTTCCCAAAAAATATAGATAATGTTTCAGTACTTAACCCAATAGAATAAAAAAATAAATGTTCCTATCATGTGAATTCAAGCTTACTGTATAAAACAAATTCACTGGTTGTTTTGATCAGTAGTAATACTGTCATTAAAAAGCAGACATAAAATTGACCCACGCAGAACATTACATATCTACATACTTACATTGACTTCATGTTTCTTGTTTTTACAACAGAGACAAAAAATAAAAAATATGTTTCCAATATATATTTCATTTTTAATCTTTATTTCCTGCAAGAATATCAACATACATTATAAGCCATTGGTTGGTGTTCTTCATTACCTTCTAATAGCTCATGTGGTGCCTAGAGCTTGATTTTAATTCACAGTCCATCAATAGTGCAATAAGCATCCTTTCCTTAGTAAATAAGCATTCTTTGAAGATCAGCTAAATGTTCATAAAAGCTATATTTCACCAAAAGCTATCTGTTCACCAAGGAGTATTCATATTATAGACTTCCAGGGCTCTTTATTAATCCCTGAAATTAAGATTGCACAGAAGGCTTCTTTGTGCAATACAGATATATCAGCACAGCTGATGATAGGTTAGAAATCTCACATATAGTCCATTAGACAACATAAATCTGTACTGACACAATTATCCAAGCCTTCCCAAACTACATATGACTGGCTATTGCTCACTGTGGTATATGGATCAGAGTAATCACTGATAATTTTTTGAAAATGTCCAGATGTTGGTGACATCACTTGCAAGATAAAAATTCCTACAGTGCTTTCTTTCTAGTTCTCTGTTAGCAACCTTTTTTTTATCTTTAAAAACAAATATGTCAAGCAAAAATGCTGGAAAAATAATGGAAACCCATATTTTTCTTAATAAACTTGACCTTGATCTGTAACTATGGAATAACATAATCACACTCAATACCATTGCAATTTTAATTAACCCATTAAATGGCATGCAAGGTCATTGAGTTAATAAAAATGCAATTTATCAATTAATCAAAGCTAAACAACAGTTTTCTGTTGAATACCTATTAACAAGTATTTATTTTTAGGGAGATTTTTCTTACCACTCCCAACTATACTCTTAACATCCTTGTGTAAACCTTACATTCCTGCAAAGAGTTTTGTTGAGATCTGGAAGTGGCAACCAAAGCTACATACCAACTTCTTGCAATAGTTTGCAATCTTCTCCACATTCGTCTGGCTGACTCAGTCCTGGCTGGCTGTCTTTCAGACCTCTGAGCAGCTAGGGAGGCAAGGTTGCCTAAGGCGAAGTTGCCTGTGACCAGAATTACAGCACTGTGGAGACAACGGTCCAGGTTATTTCTGTATGTGGTTAGTGCCAAGTTTTTCTTGACAACTCTGCTCCACATTGACAATGCAAATTACTGATGCTTTCATGTCCAGCAAATTTTTCTTCCTTTTTGCACCTCAAACTGATGATTACAGCAGGTTCAGAGCTTTTTTCTGCTTCCTTCCTTCTTGTCTGCTGGAACAAGACCGTCAAAAAGCTGACCCTCTGATCTTTTAGCTGATAATCACTGTGTCATCTTAGTTTGCTTTTGGATAGTGCTATCACACTGAATTAGCATTCTCCTTAGAGAAACTTGTCATTTTCAGCTCTGCTATGTAAGAGGTTTGAAGGCCATTAAACTGTAGGTGATTTTCAAAAGAGAAGTTAAAGTAAGTAATATTCCAAAAGTTTTGCAGCCACTTTCATTAGAGCTCCCGAGGAAGAACAAAATCATTAAGCAATTATATGCTTAAAGACCTTGTAAAATCTATTACTTTTGAAATTCAAGTCAACTAGTGGCTTTCTTTCAATCATGCTGCTTGATGTTTCTAGTCTACTATCAGAAAATAGTGTTGTCTTTAGATTCTATTATATTTAATAGCCACAGGAGGAGCCCAAACTCAACATCCTTACTTTTTTACAAACTTTTGAGTGTGCAAGTGGAATTTTAACACACAAGTCACAGTTTGTACCACACAGCCAGCCAATAGAAACGACTCAGAAATCAAGTGAAAGCACAGAAATGACCCTCTTTTGTTGCCATAATTCTAGATCTTGAAAAACAAAATAAATCCCTAGCAAAGACAAAATAAAACCTACAACACAGTATTTATGAAACATCTATATGATGACATATACGTATAATAGCATCTGTATTATTTACATTAATATGTCAGAGTTTACAAAGAAAAGAAATACAATTTCTCAAGGAAACAAAATACTATCATTTGATCCTACATAGACAAAATACATGGTTTACACAACGTTTGTACTGCTTGTACCTGAGTTGACTATGTCCCTATGTAAAATCAAGAGTTGTCTCACCTGTTAAAAACAAGAAGGAAGTTCATCACCTAATATCCTATGTATTACTGCATAAGAAAATATGAAACTTAATGGAAATTAATACTACTAATGAAAGTTTCAAAGTAAAGAGGAAAAAAAAATGTAGTATTTGGCTGAGATAGTCCCCACTTTTTAACTGTTTCATTACTATCATTAGCAGATAAGGAGGGATATTATGATTTATAACTTTTAAAATGTTGAGAATTTATTCTTCTCTTCTTCAATAGCCTCACAGTCAAGACTGGGTATTCTCACATTAATTTCAATTCAATTTATAATTTCAGACCAATAAGGGAAAATGTCACTAACAGATTCTGAATATATGATCTAGAGATGACAAAGGCTGAAGCTTAATTGACAGATATAGTTTGGCTCAAATATAATTAATACCTTGCTTAATTCTTCACTAGAGAATGCCTTAAGCTTTAAGTGAATAATAAAATAATAAAATAGTCGAAATCCCTAAATAAGTACACATAGTTGCTTAGAATTAAAAAACCCTTTATCTTTAGAAAATTATATTATTTGTATCTATCTGTCCATTCTATTTAAATGAATTAAATGCTTTTCACACCTAAAACCCCCCAAATTTTGTTAAAAAAAATAAATACCTCCATCAGAAATTAATTTCTTACTTTAATTGTATCTGGGTACAAACTGATGTCTGCTGCTTCTAAAAAAAAATACAAGTAGAAATTATTTCAAAAGCACCTGAAGAAAAAAAGCATTGGAGCACCATAATAATTCCTGAAAAAATAATACAACCTCAATAGTCATCTAAAGAGCTAATAAAGGGGAATCTATATAGACTTGACATGCAAAAGACATGCCTGCACCTTGGCTGAATGGGGTCAGAGGCAGGATGTCTTTTACTTGTTTTCTCTAATCCAGACCATTTAATCAACCAAATTAGAGCATAGTCACATGAGAAAAGGATCACAGCACTGAAGTAGTAAGTAGACCCTTAGAATAACAAATGCCTGAAGCAATTTCCCCCATTAAATGTTATTAGATGTTGGTTGTATTAGAATGTACTGTGAAAGACAACAATTCTACATTTGGCTTTCTAAGTATCTTTGGTAAGTGTGTTTTGTGCTGTGTAGAAAATCTATAACCAATATTACTCACAGCAAACTGTGCTTTTATTTTCCATTGTTCTGTAGCTCATGCAGCCATTCAGCAGGACTTTGATCCTGGACACTTACCAGTGTTCTCACTTCAGAAACACAATTCATCAAACAATCCGTGGGCAATTTCGTTCTGAAACCACTAGCCCCAGTACATCCACTTGCTTTTTTGTAATGATGTGAAAAACCCCTCAAAATATTTGGACAAAGAAAACAATTTTGCTAAAACATTCATATAAATACTCTAAATGGATGATTAGTACAAATACTTAATGAAATAACTACCAAACAGGATGTAAACACAAACCCACTTATTTCAGTAGACTCAGAAGTAATAACATTATCTCGACATATATAATCTCTCTTGCCAAGAGATAGCTAAACATTTTAATTCTGGTTCATAGAAACATATTATACACTACAGCCTCTTGCGATACTTCAGTTAAGATTAGGGGAAATTTTTTTTCCCTTCCTAATAGAAAGTGTATTCTACAAGTTAAAAAAAAAAAAAAAAAGCTTACAAATGCATTTCTTTCCTAGTAACGAGTCACAGAGTGCATTTTAGACATCCTTGACTGTTTCTTTTTTTAAAAAAGAAATCTGCTATTGTAGAAGGTCTACATCTTTTTTTATGGAATTCAGTTGTGAATAATAAACATGTTGCCCACAGATTTCTTCAGTAAAAGATAAAGTCTGTAATCATCACTCCCTTCAACCCTTGTACAAAGCTTCCAAATCAAGAGTTTTTATTTAATCCCTGCATCATGTTGTATTTTATTTCAGCAGACTTCTACTTACAATGATTGTCAATGTCATGTTGACCTTCTCTGGCTCCTACTTTCTTATGGCTCTACCATGGGAGAAAGGAAACCTTTATTATTAATAGATTATTTTAAAATCCTCTGCACATCTATCTTGGAATCAAACAAAGTCAATATTCAATCATATATGCTGCCCTATCTGTCATTTTTAATCACAAACTGTACACTCCATGTAATAGTTATTGTAATAGTGAATGAATCATGCCACTTTGATAATAATAAGGATTACAATGTATGTAAAATAGATGGAATTTCCCCTGAATTTTAATGATCGGTGCATTTTAATAGACTATCATTCTGACATCTTGCTGGCTTTGTAGTACTAGATGGGAGTTATCACTGGGCATATACAGAGTTTTAATTTAAAGGAGCTTAAGATAATCAGAAACAGACCAATGCATAAAAAAATAAAAATAAAAATCAACTTGTCAAACTGATAAACTGTATGTGGATATTGTCATCTAAAAATGAGTCGCTGTGATAGAAATAGTAGTTAAATTAACGTCTGAAAGAGAATGACAGCTTTCAGGGACCAATTGATATGATGGTTTCCTTTGGCCAACCATCTTTTTTTTTTTTGTAGGAGTGGAGGATGTGGGGTGATTCTTTGTCCCTTCTGGTTTCAACTCTTCAAAAGTGACAAAATGCAAAAATAAAATAAATCAATAAAATAACAAAACTACGCACAAAAGCCAAGAAAGATGCCCAGTACAACAATCATAATTTATCATATATCATATGAAGCCATATCACAAATACTTCAATTTTACTTGAGACCCCTAGCATATCCTAATGTTAAGATTAGAATAGAATAGAATAGAATAGAGTAGAATAGAATAGAATAGAATAGAATAGAATAGAATAGAATAGAATAGAATAGAATAGAATAGAATAGAATAGAATAGAATAGAATAGAATAGAATAGAATAGAATAGAATAGAATAGAATAGACATTTCAGTTGGGAGGAACCTACAATGATCAAGTCCAGCTGCCTGACCACTTCAGGGCTGGCCAAAAGTTAAAGCATGTTATTAAGGGCATTGTCCAAATGTCTCTTAAACACTGACAGGCTGGGACATCAACCACATCTCTAGGAAGCCTGATCCAGTGTTTGAACACCCTCTCGGGAAAGAAATGCTTCCTCATGTCCAGTGCAAACCTCCCCTGGTGCAGCTTTGAACCACTCCCATGTGTCCTGTCACTGGATCCCAGGGGGAAGAGCTCAGCACCTCCCTCTCCACATGCCCTCCTCACGAAGCTGCAGAGAGCCATGAGGTCGCCCCTCAGCGTCCTTTTCTCCAAACTAGGCACAGCCAAAGTCCTTAGTTACTCCTCACAGGACATGCCTTCCAGCCCTTTCACCAGCTTTGTTGCCCTCCTCTGGGTGCATTCAAGGACTGTAATGTCCTCCTTCAGCTGCGGAGCCAGAGCTGCAGGCAGTACTGCAGGTGAGGCCGCACCAGCGCTGAGCACAGGGCGATGATCCCCTCCTGTGCCCGGCTGGCTCTGCTGTGTGTGATGCCCCCAGGGTGCGGGTTGCCCCCTCGGCTGCCAAGGTGCTGCCAGTGCCTATTGAGCCCACTGTCAATGTTATGAAACTGAAGTGTTGGTAACCACAAGTATAAACAACTATAAACTCACATTAGTGATTATATAAGGAACATGCTGTATGCATGTAGAACACAGCAAAACAATTTATATTTGGTTTGAGATTATCATGGACTTTTCATTTCTATCCACATATCTTAAACAACATTTTGGGGTGGGGTTTTTTTGTTTGTTTTGGTTAGGGTTTTTTTTGTTTTGGTTTGTTTTGTTTGTTTGTTTTTTTAAATGCATAAAAAGCAGTATAAGAAGGGGAAAAAACCTAGGAGATCTTAGTAGAATTAACAAAAATTAATTGACATAATATTTAAAAAAATAATACTGTTTTCCTCATAATTTTTTTTGAAATGAGCATTTGCCTGTGAAAGAAACTCTTACGTTTTATACCCCTTTCTTTTTATCAGGAGAAATTGCATGATATTGCTCCAGAAGATGAGCAGGGAGAGGGCAGAGGAAGTACCATTTTCCTCTTTTAAAAATCCAACTATTATATATTTTTTTTTAAAAGGTTTTGCAAAACAAAGAGTATTTTGCATTTCCAATGTGTTTTACCAGAGCTTGAGTTTAATACCATGTTCCCTCCCTGTCTTCTGGCCTCAAAAGTTTCAGTTTCAGTATTTATAATAATGAAGAAATTGGGTAATGAAATCATAATTTATCAATGGAGATACGTATTTGCCTGCATTCTAATGAAGGCTTTTTATTTAGACTAGACATACACTTAAATGTTTCGTAAAGCAAGGACTAACCAAATTTATTTTAGGATCACAGAGATATGTCCAATTTAGTTGTTCAAAACCATGCATTTCTTGCTACTGATCTTAAGTATGGGTCTTTCCAGGTTATATGTTAGTTTTCTTCCACATGTTAATTATAATTTCTTAAGAAGTGCAGCTATGAGGTGATATTTTAAATTTGCATATGAGTTGTCATATCATAGATCTTAGATTAAGCAGACACAATAAAATATTTTTGGGATGCAATTTTAGTTTATTTTTGTAGGTTTGGGGTAATGAAACCTTTTTGATTGAACTGTAACAGTTTAAAATCTCAGTATTTATATGTGGTTTATTTATATAAATTTCTTATAAATAAGATCAGGAGAAGGAGGTTAACAGCACATCATTTGATATTAACAAGTCACTACCCTTGCTAACTGCAGGGTTAGTGAGCCAAAGCTAATAAATTAAACTATGAAGGCAAAACCTAATAAACCTCCAGGAGTAAAAAAAAAAAATAAATATTCTTTCAGAATTGAAAACATGAGATATTTGTGAGCCAGTAGCAATCACACTACAGAGTTCAGTGAATAAAGCAAAGTCCCTACAAGGCTGGAGATATGACATATTCAGCATCAGGAAAGAAAAAGGAGGCAAATGGTTTATAGAGCATATTCATTACAGAGCATAGTCAAATATGCATTTCAGCAATGTAACATGCTCAAAACCAAACATGTCTAAATAATGGGGAACAAACTCTCCTTTATTTTGATTTATGTATGTAATTGATCTTCTATAACTTCATAATTCTATTTGAACCTTACTTAAATTTCTTGCATTTCAGAAGGTATGAAATGCATTTCAGTCTGAAGCACCTGTGACGGCAAAAATCCTTGTTCCAGCTGAGCTGTGTTGTAGCTATTTCTAAATAGTCACCTAGGTTTGTTGTTGCTGTGATCTATGCCCATGGTTCCAGAGTGAAAATGTACACAATTGGTCTTGCTTTTGGAGTAGTCGAGCTAGCTCCCTCCAATACCCAGACACAGTCCATATGGTCTATACAGCCTGCTAGTGTATGGTCCCTTTCAAAAAGCCAGCGTGAGGCTGCTCTGTGCCAGCTTGGTTCCCTCTGAAGGGTCCAACAGCACCACCCGCCTGCATGAACACACCAGGTGCACCATGAGTATCACCTGGTCTAATGTGGTATGAAGCAGGAACTGATCCCCTCCAGCTTTTTACCTCAGAATTGATCTCTTGGCATTGTTTAATTTAGGGTCAAGGTAAAGATTTGGGAACTTGAAGGCAACTGGTTTATAACTGCTTGCTGCAAAATCCAGTGTTTAGGGGTAATCTACTATCCACAGTTGTAAGGATATGGTCTTCACAGTGTTTAATGACAGAATTAAAATTACAGTTTGAAATACATAAGGATAGATGTAAGGAAAGCTAAAGACAGAGAATGCCAGGATATGAATGAACTCAACAGACTGCCTCAGTGACTGCAAATAATCTCCATTGTTGTTGGCTATGCACAGTTGCCCCATTAAGAGTAAGGAAGGGAATAGGGATGAAAATTAAAACTGAGGATTACCAGAGGCTTTGTTACATATTTCAGGAGCATATGACCAAGAAAGAAGGACTGGCACCTAAATAAAAGTTTCTAGAAGTAGTCATACTATTTGTGCTGTTGTTCTACTGAAAGAAAGCTGGTCAAAGCAGTGAATGCCAATATAGGGTGTCTAAAGTAAGCACCTACAACCTGTTCAACTGAATAGCTTTCCAGGCTCAATTATTCAAAACTCCACTGACTATATTAACAGCATTCAGTGTCTTAATTTCAATGGAGTCGTAATACTGCCATCATTTGTGTCCAATGATTTGTTGCTTTGTTTTGTTTGTTGGTTACCCAGACAGTTACAGAAAAAGGTGACGCGTGGTGGCTGAGTGTTAGTTGGGTGTGCTGGGGAATCTGAGCAGAGGGAACAAAAGTGATTGCTGAAGTTTTTTCAGAATTCAGAGAGGACCTACTATAACAGTTGTTTAAATTTTTATAGTCTTTTTAAAAATTTCTTATATAATCATATCCTGGCTATGATTAAGTTTACAGTTAGACGGAGGAAACAAATGGGTCAGTATACCAGAAAAGAGCTCTTACTGTTTCATAGTGTGCAGTCTTCAGAGTTAGGAAAGCAGCTAAAATTTTCTTATGTACAATGTTTTATATTCTGTTTTCCCACGTCAGTGAATCCTCTTGCTGTGAGAGGGTATTGCCCTTAAGACTGCAGAGATAATGTGGCTATTTCATTAATTCCTTTTAGTCAAAAAGGTGAGAAAGACCTTAGAGAATAATTCCACCTCCATAAAGTTTATTTCGGTATTAAAAACTTGGGGGGTTACCTTTAACACATCAGTTTGTAAGATTAAATTAATTCCTTAAAAACCATTTCTACATCTGTAGAATTAAATCAAATTTATAAACTATGGTATTCATTGAGAACTTCAGCTAAATGTTATAGAAAACATAGAATATGTGCAAAAGGGTTACACAGAATCATGACAGTATAACCCTTCCCTGTGGTTTAACCCTGGCCAGCAGCCAAGCATCAGACAGCTGCTCACTCACTTCCCCTCACTCAGAGGGATGGGGAGGAGAATCAGAAAGGAATATAAAACTCAAGAGTTGAGATAAGAACAATTTAGTAATTTAAACAGAATAAAAAGGTAAGAACAACAATAATAACAATAACAATAACAGCAGTTCCAATGGAAAGGTGGGGAAAAGGATAAAATACAAAGGAAAAGGAAGAAAGGAAAACAAGTGATGCCCAGTACAACTGCGCACCACCTGCTGATCGATGCCCAGCCAGTCCCCAAGCAACGATGCCCCCCCCTTCCCAGATAAGCCCCCCAGTTTATATACTCAGCATGATGTCCCATGGTATGAAATATCCCTTTGGCTGGTTCAGGTCAGCTGTCCTGGCTGTGTACCCTCCCAGTTTCTTGTGCCCCTCCAGCCCTCTTGCTGGCAGGCCCCAGGAAACTGAAAAGTCCTTGACTTAGTATAAACATCACCCAGCAACAACCAAAAACATCAGTGTCATATCAACATTGTTCTCACATCAGAGACAAAACTCAGCACTGTACTAGCTACTAAGAAGAAAGGTAGCTCCATCCCATCCCATCTGAAACTAGGACACCCATACAGGATCTTCCTCCAAATTTATTTCTTAAAATATATTGGTTTTAATTTAAAAGCCTAGCTAGAGCTCAATTAGTTTCCTATAAAATCAATAAATAGTTCTTTAAGTACATGTACTTTAATCTGTCTGTCCGAGCATTACAAAAGAAGCTCTTATTCCACTCCATCCACTGGGAATGTTTCATAGTGTACTCCAGTATTTATTTTCACTACATTTTCTGGAAATTCTGTGACTATTTTTTTAGCATTCCAGGCCAAGTTATTTTAGAACAGTAAGAAAAGGCTATTACCGGAGAAATGTCATGGGATTTTACTGTAATTTTGCCTTATAGTTATTTTTTTATTGCAATATTGTAACTTACTTTTTCACTTATATTACTGGTTTATAAAGTAGGTGAAGTTTAGGATCTCACAGCCACCAGAATATTCCTTTCTAAATACAACAACCTTGCCTCAGTTTCAAAGCTTCCTCTCTTTTTTCTTAGTTTCCCTTCTTCTAATGTCCTGATCCCCAGCATACCTAGCCAGATGTGCCTAATATTTGTCAATAAGAATTTCTTTCTCAAAAGCATCAATTTTTTAGCATTGTAAATTGACTGGCAAGTCAGTGGAGATGAACTTGCAGGTTCTTGTGGGACTTCCAATCCTATGCTATAAAATAGCCTGAAAATGAAGGAAATATTAACACTTTCAGCCATCTGTTAAAATCACTGAATTATGTGAATTCAATAGTAAAACTGAGGTTCTGCAGTTGGAATGGAAAACTTAAGAAGTAGTTTATTTAAAACCACAACTTTTCAAGGGTAGAAGAATAAATTTGCTTTAAAATACCTCTCTGTTTTCCAGGTTTTATTTCAATATAATTTTTTCATTCTCATCAGCTAGCAAAATCTTCAGTAATGCTAAATCCCAAAGCAGGTAAGAGTTCCTTAGAACTATAATGCAAACAGTTTGCCAACCTTTGTTCTTAAACTCAAAACAGGCTCTACTTAAATATCATCTTTTCTAAAGCATTTATACAGACTGCAAATCAATCCCAATTTCTGAACCCTCCATTCATATTAATATATTCAATTATTTTATTCCAGCCTCTTATTTTGGCAAATGGAATATTTTATATGCCATTTTAGACACTACTGTAATAAAGTCTTCAAAATGTCTCTGCCTATGAAGGATTTAATGTATTTAATTGTAAAGCAACGTGTTAATCCCATCTGAAAGTGATTCATTCAGAGAGGAAGCTTCAGAAATTCTCTTTAAAACAAGAAAACCACAATAAAATGACACTAAAACCACCAAAAAAGTCAGTATTTTTATTTCACAAACTGTGTACTTGTAAGAACAATAGGAACCACAATGCTGAAAATTTCATAAACAGCAGCATTTGGAAAGAGACATGTTAGAAGAAACCTCTCAATCAGTTTTGTTTAACCTTACAATACTATAGCACCATTATTACAGCTTCAGCTGAGAAAATTTCCTTTGCATTTACTAAACTTAATGTTTCCCACTGTTGTTATTTCATACAAACTGTGCTAGGCACAATATTGGAAATGTAAAAGACCCACTACAGAAAAAAAAAAAAAAAAAAAAGATTTTACTGAAGCCTGTAGTGATTTTCCACTGTCAAGGCTTTCTTTCATTCATTTTCAGTACTTTCTCTCTGCTAAAACCAATCATTATTTTAACAGATAGTAAAATAATTAACAAAGGATAATAATAATAAATAAATCAGAATATATTAATCTGTGAAAAAATCGAGCATTAATTTCCCTGTTATATAATTTTTTTCACCGTTTCAAAAACTCTTTATTTTATTCTAAGTTCATCTTTTTAACACATCCTTAAAATATGCTAGTCTAATTTTATAAGGGAGTGAGGGGAAACAACCCATCTTTTTTACCTCATCAGATGACATTTCTTAATGACTTATTTCAGTAACATTTACAACAGAAAATTAATCCCCAAAAAATGTAACTGACATGAATATTATAGAATGCAGACCTACGCTTACTTTACGATAAATTGTACAGAAATGTACATAAGAGATCTGTAAACATTGCTAGACAAAAATTTTCTGTCAAATCTGGATACAGTTTTTCCGTTCTGACCATTTTTGCCTAAAGAAAGCAAAGATAAAGTTAACAACTTTATACATCTATACAAAATTATATAGTTTCAGAAAATGTGTTTGAAAGGGTGGATCACAAAAGATTATGCTTCACATTGCTAACTTCTTATTGTGTCAACTTATTTTGAAAGCTCTGTGGTAGTTTTCTTTCTTATCAAGATTCAACATTTTTATGGGTTATAACATTACATATCTACACTTCACCCATCATCCTTGAAAAATGAAATTAATGCCTGCATTTGGAGGGTAAAGTACGATACAGTTTGAACATGAGATATGCTATTTTCTGTTATTTACATTTCACAGGCTTCTGAACTACTTCACAGGTCTCAGCTATTACTTACAAAAGAATGTTATGCTACCTTCTGTTAAACCATTTTTCAAATAAAGTTGAAATCTTGATTCAAGAGAAGTGTAATTATCTTAGAGCAATCCTGAACTATTTGGAACATAGTGAAACACCCAGGACTGCAAGTCTCAGAAATTGTCAGCTACACTACAATACAGATAATTTAACTATCTGCAACTCCCGAGCATTATATTGCTCAGGCTTCTTTGCCTAAACTAGTCTGTCTGTTGTGGAAAAAAGTATGCTCCTTACAAGGACTCTCCTTTGTAGTTATGTTTTATAGTTTCTCTGTATATTTCAATCTGCAGTGCACATATAATTATTTCAGAAAATTTATTACAGGAAATTTGGACATGCAGTCTCTGGATTTAACACACACACACACATCCTAAAAGCCCAGAGCAACAAATCAATACATATTTCAAATATATGTATTGTTTGAACTATACTAAGAAAACTGTAATAGAGTCGGAAAAACAATAAACCACTATAAACTGCAGCAGCCTCAAGTAGAGTACACATAACATGAAAAAGAAAGATTCAGCATAATCTGCATTAAGATGCAGAGCAATAAAAGTAATTTTGTGGGGGAAAAAAGAGTTAGGCTATTAAGAATGGGATTTATTTCAAAATCCTACTCTAAAATGTAGAACTTATATTTAAAAAGATTAAAAAAACCCAAAAAACCAAAACACCACAAAACTTAAAACAATGCCTGTAAGTGGGATTCCCAACTACTAACGTTGCTTGTGTGTAGGAGTACATTCGTACATCACTTCAACAAATGTCTTCAGGGTCTTATCCTCAATGATCAGATAACTTCAACATTGCAAAGCAAATTTCATGTGGCTCATGCTATGTCATAATTATCGATTACTGTAATTAAAATAACTGGTAGATAGATATACATGACAAACTTAGCTTACACACAAAACCTTTTTGAGGACTGAAAGGAAGAGAAGTTCAAGTTTCTTTAAATATTAGGTGTGATCCTAGTCAATTAACTCTAGCTGATTTCAGGAAAGAAATGTACATAAAGGGAATGTACATAAAATCAAATGGAGGCCAAATAAACATTATATTTAAGAAACAAAGAATTTAGGTTAAAAATATAAGATTATAACACATTGTCTACCAGATTTGAAAGTATCATGCAAATTTTTGAAAAGATAAAGTCAGTCAGCTTTAATTTGGAGAACTCATTGCAAGCATCTCAAGCATCTCATGACATTACCAACATCAATACATAAAAAGACTCACTTTCCTTTTCATAATTGAATGCAGGCAAACTGGCAATTACTTAGGTCACAATTGCCATTTATTCCTTTTTATTTTCTCATGTAATGGTTTAATCAAACTTCTTAAATTCCTCAGGATTATTTTCTTTCTAACAGAAAAAAAAAGAATGCAGATTTAATATAAACACCTGCATTTATATTACAGGTCTCTTTTTACAATAAAATTTTATTAGCCATGTGATAGCATCTGAAGAGCTAGGAGGTATCACATGCCTCATTGCCTTAACATATGGTAAAACAGCAACTGCAAGAAATTTGAAGGAAAGAATCGTGGCAGCATGGGAAATATAGCCTCCAGATCAACAAGGGAGAGAGGTTAATTGCTTGCTGTGACAATCCATATTCATTGCACAGCTGAGCACTTGCTCTGTTGCCTTCTAGAAAATTTCAGTTTCTAGAATCTATATAGTTCTCAAGAACATTTATGTAGATTACATATCTACATAAATAGCATATACACAAATAGTTAATTATGTACAATATACATAATTATATATGGTGTACTATGCATAATTAGTTACAATTAATATTTAATATAGTGCAGCTACATAATTATGTCTGTATAAATAAATACAGGCATATGGCTGAGCACTAATGCTTTCTTGCTGTCCTCCAGCATGAAAGTGAGAAAGAAAAGCTAACAAATGAAACAGAATGGGATAAAACATGAGAAAAACATCATCATGTGTGTCAGTCGGGGAATAAAATAGGACATCAATGACATGACATTGTCTGAAAATACCCAAGTCACAATACCAGCCACCTCAAGGAAGTGTGTGACTATGTTGAATGCTTTTGCATCCCTCCTGGGAAACCTGCATGCCTGCTTACCTCTCTGAAATGCCTGTACAGCACCACACGCAGCATGGGGAGCAAACAGGAAGAATTAGAGACCTGTGTGTGTCTGCAGGGCTGTGATCCCATTGCAATTACAGAGCCATGGTGGGATAGATCACATGACCGGAATGCTGTCATGGATGGCAGTGTACATTTTAGGAAACACAGGCCAGCAAGGAGAGGTGGTGGAGTTGCTGTTTATGTAAGGGAGTATATTCCTGGGGAGAAAGAGAGGATGGGAGGAAAGAAAAAAACCGTAAGTTTCAAATTCTTCAAAGGAAATTACTGGGTTTTTCTTTTCTCTAGCACAATTAAAAATATGATATATGAAAAAGATGTATGTACTGCTTTTTATTCAAATTAAACATTTTGATAGAGTTTAGAATTGAGACCATCAAGACTTTCCCTTGACACATTTTGATTAAATGTCACATGTTTTCTGATGCCCTTAGTGCCTATTTGTATTGCAGTGGAAGCCAGCTAACAGCATCACAGATTGTGGTGCTTCAACCACATTTATAAGCTTAATCTATGTTTCTATAAACATGTATCATAGCTTTGCAGTCTAATTTAGAGAAGATTTTCTGGAGCAGACATGATGTTAAGATGATCAGAATATGTTGATATTTATGTGAATGTGTTCTCTCCCTTTTCAGAGACCTCATGAAAAGTTAATACAGACTTTCTGAAAGTGAAATAATATTTCTGGAAGAAGGAAGACTGCTGTGAAGCTTGCCTGCAAACTCATTGTAGATCATTTTAACAAATTT
Source organism: Falco biarmicus (assembly GCF_023638135.1). Lineage (NCBI taxonomy): Eukaryota > Metazoa > Chordata > Aves > Falconiformes > Falconidae > Falco > Falco biarmicus. The sequence goes on from NC_079290.1 coordinate 65,333,424, forward strand.
TACTGTATTTGAAAGTACTAACAATGTGTAATTGGAAAATATTTACAACAGAGTATCGCCAAAGCCATGTACCAGTAACAAAACACAGTTTCTAAGTCATGTTCATTACTTTGTGGAAGGAGAATTGGCTCTGGTGATTTTTATGGGTCAACTATTGACATTGGAAATTAATGTGGACAATGCAGGGGAGGAAGCAATATTTGCCTTGTCTTTGCTAGGTTAGATTGATCCTATCCCTCAGAATTCTGCATACTATCATTCCTTCTTTGGAAGTTCTAACAAATTGGTCTCCTTCCTGATTTTAACACAAATAATTATAAACATATTAGTAATAGACACACTTTAATTTATTGTTAGTGATTTTTTAATTACCAATAGCAAAGCAGAAACAGTCTTTTCCCTCTTCTCTCATAATTGATCATCTATTTTTGTTAGGAAGTTCTCTGTGAACAACTGTGTAATTAGGTATAACAAATTAAAAGAAATTACATATGTAGATGTTTTTCATGAGGTTGTTCAGGATGATCTTAGCACACTATACTATTTAGTCACATTGGTATTAAAAGAAAGTAAAAAAGCAAGATTGTCTTTCCAGAAGAAATCCAAGAACAATGCAGTAGCATATTACAGATTCTAGGTCCTGAAAGAGGGGTTCAATGAGTTCTCAATTTCAATAAGAGATACAGACACAAAAGCTACTTTCTTTGTTCCTTTCTCAAATACAGGCTGTCACTGCTTAAACCTATTCTCTTTGTCTACTCCAGATTAATTTCTGGCTATCTGGATTCCCAAGGCTTTGAACATATATAACAACTGGCTACCTGCATCATTGTTCCCACCAGGTTACAGATAATGAATATAAATAACTAGGTTTCACCAGCAACATAGAAGTTTACACACAGTGTATGAGAATCGTCCCTTGCTCAATACACTAGGAGAAAGACAACACAGGTCCATGGAATGCCTTTCAGAAACGATTTACTGGACATAGAAAGTTCACTCAACAGCTTTTGACTTCTCACAGATAAGAACAAACCCATTAAATAATCTCTAGTAATGACTGTGGACACTTGCTAAATAGTAAAATGGCACAACGCACAAATGCAAAAAAAATCACATTTGTTAATGCCTGAGACTTCTGGTATTTTTATTCAGACAAACAGAAACTCAACAGGTAAGCTACCAAGGTAAACTCTGAGGTAAACTAACCTCCTGACTCAGTTCTTTCCTACAGGCACGTACGCTTCTAATGACATAATGAAAACTGCAGGCAAGACCGAGCTCCACATTTATCTTGGTGTCGAATCCTTCAGACATGTGTGTAGAAAAATATACTCTTACACACCTTAGTATGAACTCACCTAGTCCGTTTGTCCAGTAAGAAACACCTTGGGATTTCATTTCAGCTTATTAAGCACAAGGTACCGTTTCAGCCCTGAAGCAGTCTGAATCCCAAAAGGATTTTTTCCCCCTGAAATAAAGAAAAGCAGAAGAAAATTAATGTAAATTTTCTTGTTAATCAAATCTTTGACCTACTTCCATCCTGCATGCACCCTCCTCCCAAAGAAAACACTACTGATGGAAAAAGACACAGGTAGGACAACACAGAGCCATATTTTTAATTTTGAAAAGCATGATTTTATTATACCTGTCAATGCTAACAGAAATGTTACCTGTGTTTCTTAAAATAAGCGTAAAACAAATATTGTAAACATTTTCCTTTCCCTTAGACAGCTCTGGAATGATGGTAGAAGGGAATCAGAATATGGAAGAACTGACAATCAAAAATAGGCAATATGCATCCTTAAAATAAGACAAGTGCAAATAGGGACAAAGAATGAATTCCTTTCTCTGTTGTCATAATTGATAGTAGGGTACAGATAAAATGTCTCTTTAATATCAGCTGTGACTGGATTAGTTTATTAAGATCTCAGTACAATGTGCTAAGTTTCTCTGTGCAGGCAAGCAAATAACCTGCAGAACATTCTGACTTTCACTCACTATTGAGTTGGGCAGTCTTTGAATGCCATATTCCATTTGTCCCTCCCTAAACAGCCCATTTGCAATGTCAGCACTTTTCCCATCGACTTGCATGACTAAAGGCAATGGAATGCACAATGATTTGTTAAATATGTCCTATAAGCTGATATTACTGTGCCATCAACGTGTATGTACTCCGCATTACTCATGCAGCATGTTTATAAATTACATTGTCATCAGGAACCTCTTTCATACACTTTGTTTGTCCTTGCTGTCTTAAAATACCCATTGGTTATCAGTCAAAGCTATAGGAAATATCCTACAAGGTCATCCGGTGCAAAACAGATGTTCATATAATTTATGGCAATAAACATGTGCTTGTGCTTTATTAGACTAAATATTAGGTAATAAATTAAAGGAAATGTTATCTTGCAGGGGGTTAATCAGCCTATATGCTGTGTAATTTATTTTACTGTTCAGGTTTTAAAAAGTTTTGGGTTTGGTAAGCTGTTTTTTTTAACACACACAGAATTAGTGTGGGTGCAGCAATATTTTATAACTAAATCTATATGTCGATCTATCTGTAATAAAATGCAAGTAACTGTGATTATTCATCAGGACATTAACATGAATGATTTGCTGATGATCTTTCATGTGTAATATTGAAAAAGCAAATATTCATTGCCATTTCCTACTCTAAGTTTTATGGAAAGTTTATTCCTGAAGTAAAGCACTAAAAACATGATAAAATTCAGAATAGATCTTAACCTTTAGTTTGTAGCATTTTATTGCTTCTCACTCTTAAAGAAACTTTCAAAGAGCTATATTATTTAGAAAATTTCTTATTTTCCACTTTCCATTAATATTTTCTCAACGAATATAGAATAACCACAATCCCAACAATTTCTGAAAATTATTTGTACTATCAAATCAGGGGTGTTACTGTGTTTCTCCAAACTAGACTGAGATATCTTCTCCCCATCTCTGTAATAAATTTGTCTTGTGGTATTTTTTCAAAATTAATAAGATGTTGCTGTTTATTTTGAATTTTTTTGAAAGAGGTCTTGATTTGAATTCCTGTGCTTGGTGATGCATGCATTAGTCAAGTGGAGGAAAGAGATGCTTACAGATGATGTTCCCTCAGTCACTCTCATTTACTGAAAAGAAAGGACATTTGATATGAATCTGCCACAGGACCTGCTCATAAAGCTTCCAATATAAAACACACCTGTGTTGCAACACAGTACTACAAGGACTGCATGTGTGTAGTTCTGCCATTTCTTTCCTACTCTATGCCAGGTGCTGCTGGTTAGTCTGCTTCCTCATAGCACAGGGAGAAACTCTTGTACTACGGATGCAACTGAATTGAAACAAATGCACATACACGTGCGTGCACGTGCACAGTTGCTTAAAATGCTCAACACTCATTTGTTGATGACTTTTGTGTGCTGCACCAAATATGTCAAGGCAAAAGACCACAGCAGCAAATCCTACACTCACCGTGCAAGACCTGATATATTGTTTTAACAACTGGGAGTCTTATTCTTAGTTTGTATGTAGAAGTTAAGCACTTTCTCTTCACGTCTAAATGAAATTTGAATTTGACTTATTGAGTGAAGTGCATTGGCCAGATTTATCTAGGATACAAGAGATTACTCCAAGCAAAAACCACAGTGTAACAAACCTCAAGCGAACACACAGGACTTTTGACAAACTCCAAAAAAATGCTTGCATCAGATCTTTTAATTCCTAGTATAACATAAACATTCTTTCAGGAGAGTCTGTTCAGTCTTAAGGTTTTTACATAGACCTATGCTATTTAAATAAGCCCCAGTTATCTGAGTGAAAGAATTAAAACACACATAATGTATAAAAGCGTACCTTTCAAGATTACTTCTCTCTCTGTAAAGACAGCAGCTCCTGATGAGTTCCTGCAGGCATTTCAAATGTAGCCTTTCCCTCACTGCTTCCCTACCAAAAGAAACAGTGACACGCAACATATAAAATTAGCCAGATGCATTACTGATCCTGACCACCTTTTTCAAAAGCATGGGACCATGTTTTATGCAGATAAACCCATGATTCAAAGACCTCACTCAAGGATTAATCAGTCAAGTGTAGTCACGACTTATTCCTGTTTCCTCTGTTACTTTTTATTGAACGACAAGTTATACATATGGGAAAATGACAAGTTATACATATGGGAAAACTTTGTTGCCATCGAAAGTTAAGGACACACAACAAAGGGATTTTTCTGTTATGTTTGTGTATAGATTTCTTCCACTCTTTTTAGAGGTGTAGTAACAATAAGCCAAATATCTCTCTCACACACTTTCTGTATATGGAAAAGCAAATTCAATTTGTGATGGCAATGGAAGCCAAATTTTATAACTTGTTTGTACCTGTGAGATGAACCTTTCAGTGCCATTCACTATACACATGGAAACCTGATAAGTTGACAGGACTTTCTTACAGAATACAAGATTAGAAAAGTAGAGATGACAGCGTAAGGAGAGCATGGAGACATGTAGAGTCTACTTCAGTTTCTGCTTGTCCATTAAGGAGACACACATCCACTCTCACTCACTTTCAGGCTTTTCTGTATACAGTGCATACCTGTCTTCAGTATTAGGAAGAATTTATTTGCATCTCTGTCCTGTCTAAAATACCTAGGAGAATCTTCTCCAGAAGCATAAAACACTTGTTTTACATGGTGGATTATGATTGGGCATATAAAAAATGTTGTCAAGAAGCTAGAAAGAATGATATTTATGGACTAGCCAAGTTTCATTAATTTTCAATGAATATCTCTCCATTTTACTGACAATTTTGGACCATTTGGAGCAATTTGGGGTATACAAAGTGTTTCATAATAATTTTGGAGGCTTTGTTTAGAACTAGCATCTATATAATGCTATATCAGGACTATTCCTGCTAAAGGCACATTTCAGTGTATCTCATTAGTTGTTTCTGTTTTCTAATGATGTGTTGACTAGTTTTCCAGTGGAACCTTTTTTATTGTGTCCTACACAGGTGACAGGAAAGATGAAGAATACATACACAGGCACAGAGCAAAAACAGATAACTATATTAAAAAAATAATTTAACTTGTATACAGAAGTGCACTAAAATCCAGAGATTTTCCACAGCAATGGCAGGCAAGAAAGAGTCTTCCTATCCTACCTGAGCGTGTGAGATCCTGAACAAAACCCCAATATCAGAAGAAAAAACAGTCTTTAAAAAAGGGAGGAGAAAACCAATCTACCATATGAAAATCATTAAAAGATGCAGAAATTATTATAATGTTTTTTGGTTGTTTTTCATTAAAGCTAAAAATAACATATTTTCCTAGATTAAATATTCTTTGGAAATGATAGTTTTCCTCTTTCTTTTTTAATATGTATTTTTTCCCTCTAAAAAGGAAAAAATAAAAAAAAAATAGAGAATATAAATATTGGTGGAGCAAGCTAGGAGATTATATCACTTTTCAAAGTTTCTCTCTCTGGACTTTTGGGAAGACCTTGGCAGTACATACTTCATCTGTGATCTCAGTAGTACCATTATCTTATATCAGGGGTCCTCAAACTTTTTAAACAGGGGGCCGGCGCGTGGATGAAGTGGCAGGCAGTCATCTGCGGCTGCTTGGTTTCCCCCCCCAACCCCCGGCGGGTTGGTCTGTAATATACTGGGGGCCAGATTGAGGACCCTGGGGGGCCATATCCAGCCCACGGGCCGTAGTTTGAGGACCCCTGTCTTATATGAAAGAGCTGATCTTAAACTTTATCTGCATATAGGTGTTATTTTAGGTCTTCAATTACTTAACTTGCTTTAAAAATCTGGCTTTCTGGTGAATAGCCAACATTTTTGAAAATTGAAGCCCTGTTGTCCATTAGCTTTTCTACATCCACAGCCCTTACAGGTAAAAGACAAAGATTATGTTTGGAGCACTGGCATGGTATGTAATGCCAACACCACAAAGGGCGTAACACTGCCCATAAAGCATTGCCTGAGTAGTAAAATTTTAAGTAGAAAATCACACTTTTCATTGTTTCATTACTCTCATAATCATTCCCTAAATGATAAATGATCTTTACAGAACACTTTAAAGCAAAGTTGGGCTATTTCAGCTTTACTTTGTATGTGCTCACAGTGACGAAAAAGAGACAAGCAAAACAAAGCTTTGCTTCCATAGGGGAAACAAATCTATTGTATTTATTCAAGTGATAGGTGGTTTTTTTTCAATATGCAGAGAAGCAGACAAGATAGAACTTGTTTGGTTGTTTTGTCAGAAATTGTATGTGGCTCATCTAGAGAGAAATGAACCTTCAATAGTACTGCATCTTTCATTTCTCTGCCAACTAAATTAACCAGGTTTGAACTAAAAAAATTGTATTTTCAATATAATCGATATTTCAAGAAGAACTAACAGGAATGTTAAAAAACAAAGTACTTTATGTCACGTAATAGTAATTAAAAAATATAACTAAGCCACTTACATCATGCTGTATGATCAGGTAACAAAGTAAAACTTAGAGTGCCTGCTAAGGTCACATCAGCTGATCTTAAACAATAGAATGGACTGTCACATGAATGAAATAACTGGTCATTGGAATGTAAAAAAATAATCACTGCTACTTTTTTCCTTTTCTTCTAATAAAATGTGGTAAAAGGATTAATATGAAAACATTAAGCACTTTTTAAAATCTTGAAGCAGTATCTTAAAGTGACTGAAGAGCATTTGGGATCAGGACCACAATAGTAACTATTTTCAGCTCTCTATTGCTATTTTACTTTTGATTAAAAAATGACATAATGCAAGTTACTATAGTCTCCAAGGTATTACAAGATTTTTGGGGAAGAGATTTAAGCAGATTTTATGCTTATTTGTGGCTGAAGAATATAAAATTAGCACTCTAAAGTACCATGTTTCTAGTTTACTTCTCAGCAAGTCAAATATTCATTATTTTCCTTTTTACTCAGAGCTATAGGATTGAATCAGTAACCTACCATGTTCAAAAGCATCAAAGCTCAATATGCTAATTACTGGATACTACTAAACTTTGAAAAATGAGAGTCATTAATGTAAATTGCCTTTGATGTCAATGTAAGAAATGTTAGAGTTGAAAAATGCTTATGTAACTGATTAATTATGTCTCAGTTGAACCTACACGTGGTCAAAGACTAAGACCTGAAGGAAGATATGGTATTCCTCTCTGTCTGTTGTTCCACTGAACAGCAGTGATTAAACTACGTGAACTGACTGAAATATCTGTATTACTTACTATCCACCTAAAAGAAGCTGAGCACATAGTTTCTAAAGCATTATTTCAATTTTTAATTATAACCTATTGCTCCTTTCAGGGAAAGAGCATAAAACACAGTGAGTAAAACACACTAGAATATTATGTAATGTATTGAATGATTTATAAACACCAGCTGTTGCTGGGAAAGTTTCCTTTAGTCTTTATCAAGTGAGATAAAATTCTAGTAAAAAAAATACAATTATAAATCTAAACTGTTCCATTTTTTTCTGCTTTTTGGGGTAAGTGGAGCATCCCACATAATCAATAGACAGGAATATTAAGGAGATGTGATTTTGCATCATAGCATGGCAATAGGACCCATTTGTTAACTGGCGCCGTGCTCTCTGAGACTATCTGGTCATATGGATATTAACAATTTGAATCTTTAATTAAATATAACATTAATATGCAGATCAAAAAAGTCAGTCACCACTGTCCTTATGTCTCTCTTTTGTTTTGAGTTTTTAAAGTCTATTGAGAGAACAATTTTTTGGAGGAAAATAGAAACGTCACCAACATTAGTTGTAGTCCTCAAAATGAACAGATATATTCTTCATTGTCCTAAAACCCTCTCAACCTCTGAGCTTGTCAGTGCACAACACAATCCAAAGTGCATTTGACAGATGACAAAGCTGTAAGACAACATTTGCTTATTGCATACACTAGGGATTCAGGGTTTGTAGTGATCTCCAAGAATAATATTTGTTCTTAATGTTTCACCAGAGAAAATGAAATATATGCATTTTCCTCCTTACAAAAACAAGGAGTGGCATCAAAAAGATCCACAATTATTCTCAGAGAAGGAGAGCAATGCCACTCTTCCCTTCTCTCCCAGAAATAATGTTATTTCCATCCTTTGTCTATAGAATTCTCTCATTTGTTTCTAGCTTATATTTCTTTGTTCCTCTCTAATTACATTCACCTCCAAAAAGAGGTGGAGCAGATATTTAGGAGTCAAAACCCATAGTGCAAAATACTTCTTTCACAAGACAGGCTAACAGGATGAAAGATAAAGACATTTGATATGTAGCATAAGAGGGGTTTTATGGTCATTTTTGAGATTTCCATTATCATTCATAAGGCAAATTCAACAACTGTAGATGTTTACAGGTAACTGATGCATAAAAAGTGAAATTTCTACTCATTAAACATAGAGAATTCTACACAGAATAATGCAACACAAACTATTTCTAGGTAAATTGATAGGCATATCAGGTACAGAAGCAATACAGTACATTAATTAGTCAAGGCTGGGCTACAGTCATACAGTTCTAGGACAGAAGGGAAACTTATTTATTGTTAGCCTGGGAATTAATTCAGTTTTCACAGTGTGTGGATATTGTGAAAGTATCTCCTTAGATTATCAATGAAGGATGATAGACCAATCATTTTAGTTAAGATCTAAAGATATATTATTTGAGAAACTAGAAGTTAAAATTCAAATAAATCAATTACTAGACATAATTCCTTCTGAACTTCTTGTTACAAAGAAAAACTTATGTATTTCTCAAATAAATCAGTGAATAATTTGATGTCTATGATTGTAAATTGCATAATATCCAGACGACTGTTACAAATAATGCGGTACAAATTCCTCCTGGGGAAGAGTCCAGCTAGACACCAGGATAATTTTTCACAGTGAGAACAATCAGCCATTGGAATAATTTCCCCAGGGAAGTGGTGGATTCCCCAACACTGAATGCTTTTAAGATTCAGCTGGACAGGGTGCTGGGCCATCTTGTACAGACCATGGTTTTGTCAAGAAAGTTTGGACCAGATGATCCTTGAAGTCCCCTTCAACCTGGTATTCTATGATAATATAATACTATGAAAAAGAGTGCATTCATTATGTTTGCCTAAGGTGTTAACTTTAACTTCTTAGAGTATTTCTTTCCTTTTGGTATAGAGGAAAGATTCTTTTATGAGAGAAGTGACTAATAAACATGCCAGGCTTCTATCAGTTCCTAGTTTGGCACTCACTAATAACAATCAGACAATAACAAAAATTGCACCATTTTCTCAAAAGCACTAGAAAGACAATTCTACACCAAACCCTTATATTGCATCATCTACCAATTCTGATCATTTTACATGAGACTTCTTTTCAAAGCTTGGCCAACCATCAAATTATCCCTTTGGGACCCAATCCATGGTCTTTGGTTGCCACCTGTCTTTTTGTTTGGACCTTTAGGGATTTACTTCTCCTCAGCGTAACCCAAATTTCAAATTAAATCCAAAACTTTGTGGTCTTTGCCTCCAGACAGGTGATATTTCACTACCACTGCTCATTTGTTCTTGACAGTTAAAAAGGAAATAATGGAATGGAATGGAATGGAATGGAATGGAATGGAATGGAATGGAATGGAATGGAATGGAATGGAATGGAATGGAATGGAATTTAGGTGCCTGCCCTGCCTTCTACTCCAGTCCAGCTCTCTTTGGGCAACTAAGATCCATATCTAAAGAACCACCATTTTCCATTTTTACTTCCTCTTTATCACATCTCAGAATTCTCTGATGTTCTTCAGCTTTTGAGTTTTCCTGTGGGCTTTTCCCAAGCTGTAGCTGATGACTGTTGCCAAGGCAGTTGGTACCCTTTGTGTTTCAGTCCATGTCAGATATTCTTATTCATTTCCTTATAGATGGACTTTATTCTAACTTTCTTTTGCTGGTAGAGGTGAAGGCATAAATATCTCTCACAATATAATCATAAATTAGTATTACTATCAGCAGATTTCATAAAAAGTAGCTGAATAATTTGTTTAGGATAGCAGGCAGTAATTTTGCCACCTAAACTAATGAATGAAATAGTCACGCCAAAAGTGTGGGGAAGAAAAAGTTATTCTAAAAGTAGGTTATTATGCTACTTTGTAGGTATAGATTTCACGTGTAAGCTGACCTGTGCAACTGCATTTTAGCAGGAGAGTAATAGAAAATACATTCTACTTTAATATTATGCTGCGTGCAGTATGCAGCACATTTATTTTATGTACAAAATAGGAATGTTTTTCATAAAGTGTGTATTTTAATGAATATTGCCATCTAAATATCACTGCCAAATCACTGGGACTCTGTAATCTTGTAAGCTCATCACCAGCAAAGCAGACAGAACTGGTTTTGCCCTGTGAATATTAAGATTCAAAACAATATCTTCATCCCTGTTTAGCATCCCTTTTATGACATGTTTATTTCTCCAAATCTATTCGCCCTAACCTCTTATGACAGCCTGGATCACAGCCCTGCACTTGTAGAACGACCTCTGCTTCTGCTGTGGGAATTGATTGGCAGGTTATCACATGCGAGCAACCTGGCACCAATGTCCTGCTCAGGAATAAGTCTGACACAGCTGGTCCTGGCCTGGTAGCTGAAAATTGTAGAAAAGTTGAGTTGCTGGGTTGGAGAGAGAGAATAACAATAAAGACAATTACTACCGACTCTGTGAAAGACTTATTCTGTTTATTAATATCATAAGCAGTGTCATTAAGAATTTTTACCAAGGACTTTGCACTTAAGAGAAACTTCTAATATATAGTGACATCTAATGTTTGATAGCTGTGGCAAAATGCAGTCCTTAAGGCAATACAAGGTGATGACAAAACATTATTGGTGGTAAGCAAGTAATTTATTTTATAATAGGTCTTTAAGGTTCCTGACATCAAATAATATTTCTAGCTAGTGATACCATCAAGATACAATGCCTCCAACTACCTTTCATAAAGGAGAAAATTTCTTGCATCATTTCACTGATGATATTAAATCTGATTTGTTTGTCAAATGTGTGGAAAACATTTGGCAGCTAATAGTAAGGATTAGCATTCTAGAACGGTTGCTGGAATGGCTGAGAAAACAACAACAACAAAAAACTTTTATACATCTAAGTGAAAAAGCTTGCATGGCAGAAATCCAGTGCCCATATATTAATGTAAATAGCCATTATAGCAACTTACTTTATTGTTGTTCTCATGAGATCCAACAACACAAATATCAAAGATGTGCCAACTGTTCTCTACTGGGATGATCTGTTACAGCCAGAAAAATAGTACATGAAATGCCATTGTTCCTGCAAAAGCACTTCTTTATATAAAAATAAAATGCATTTGTAGTTTACTTTTAAACCATAAGCCTTTTGTGTCTCTATTAACTTTTCCAGTCTATGATCAATAGTGTGATTCCCTGGATTTAGTAAAGTGTGCTAAGCAGAACAGAAACAGAAGCATCACTAGGAGTACGTCCTGTTGCAGAAGGACCAGGAGGAAGGGATAAAGTTTAGGGTTTACCATTTTTGAGACACAAAGCTATCTTAAATAACACATTGGCACCTTTCCAAATATTTCCCCAAATTATTACTATGTTGTATTTTTAATAATCACAGGAGAAAGAGAAAGACTACTAAAGTGTCCAAACCCACAACTAATTAGCTGTTCCTGTTCCTATTCTGAAATAAATGCTTATGCATTATCTCTGCTCTGTACTTTAAAAACCTTATTATACTAGAAAAAGAAGAAACATGACTATGCATCTAGGAGATCTTTGTCTTCATGCCTCCTCCCTTCTTTTACCCCTCTAAAAATCTGGCATCATGGAAAAAGTATCCATGGATTTTTAAGAAATGTCTGTGCTCAGATCAGAACATTAAAAGAAAAATCTTGCTTTGTCCTCTTTGATAAACATTTACAAAGAGGTAATGACTTAGAACTACTAGTCCTGCATTTTTACATGTACTTACAACACTTTTGTAATTAAGTGCATGAAGATATAATTCATTATAAATGTATTTCTTATAAAGGTTTTTGTAAAACCAGCAAGTGAGGAGATCTATTTCACTTTCTTCCACAGAATTTCACTTGAGAAGCAACCTATTTTATTCTTAATACAAGGCATATTTAAAAAAAAACTCAGTAACTTAAAGTTGATTTAGAAAATAAGCATCAGATTTCTGAAGCTTATCAACCACAATTATCTACTGCATCTGCAACATGGCTTGGCACCTGTTTTGTACAGAAATTTTATATTGGTTTGGGAGTATTACACAATATCAAACCTGAAGGTTAGTAAGCACTGTGGTGGATTTAATCAATATGTTTGTTGAGGGAGGTTTTATTTATTAGTGTACCTCATCTATAAATACTTCATTGTATAGACAAAGAAATCTCCCACAAAATGTTCTTTAATTTTGGAATTGGAGAGCAGGCTAAACAGCACATCATAGTTCATGTGATGCTGTAAAGCACACAAAATAATACTAGGAACTCAATCTTCCAGGATTAATTTTTAATTCTACACTTTAGAGTAGCTAGATAACTATAAATCTATAGCTTGGTGGTCTGGATTGAGAAGCCAGGCTTTCTGCTCACTGCACACATGTATGCCAGGTAAGAAATGAACTGACATCAGGCAGCAGTCAGAAAATAGTATTTTGGGAAAAGCATAGAAGGTCCATTATTCTGCTTTCATATTTTTCAGCTATCTTAGCCATCATTTCCCCCACAGAGCTGAACCACTGACAGAGGAATAAGTTCTCTTAGCCTCTGCCCATGTATCTTGATACCAACAAGAAACCAGATTACTGAAACTGCAACAACGAGTATTCATTGCAAAATGGACCTCTTAGTTTATCATCAGAGACAGCCCAGAAAACAAGGAACAGGACAGGGCTGGGCATCTGTTGAGAACAGAGGGGCAGATGGAGCCAGGATCGCCATTAGAAAATTTGGCAAAGATATTTAATTTTGTGTTTATTTGTTTTAAATACCTAAACTCAGAACTGTGTAGAACTGAGCATCTGGGAGGAGACAGATGGGGTAGGGTGAAAGGTACAGCTGCCAAAACCTTAGGAAACAATAGAATAACTTCTAGAGAGACGTCTCGAAAGAGGAATTCTGAGGGCAAAAATGAGGAAAAACATAGTGCAGCAAGTCATGTAGAAATACAGAGAGGAGAAATGGGAAGTTTGAGTTTTGCGTTGCTGAAATGAGAACTGTATTTCTGTGCTGGATTGGGCTGGGGTAGAGTTAATTTTCTTCATAGTAGCTCATACCAGGCTATGTTTTGGATTTGTGCTGGAAACAGTGTTGATAGTACAGGGATGTTGTTATTGCTGACCAGTGCTTACTTGCAAAGTTACGGCCCTTTTCTGCTTCCCACGCCATCCCACCAGGGAGCAGGTTGGGGGTGCACAAGCAGTTGGGAGGGGACACAGCTGGGACAGCTGACCCCAGCTGACCAAAGGGATATCCCATACCATTATGGTGGCATGCTCAGCATATAAAGTTGGGGGAAGAAGGGATGTTTGGAGTTACAGCATTTTGTCTTCCCAAATAACCATTATGCTTGACGGAGCCTGGCTTTCCTGGAGATAGCCAAACACCTCCCTGATGATGGGAAGTGCAGAATGAATAGAAGTACTTCTATAGTTACATTGGTGATAAAAGGGAGACTAAGGAAAATCATGGGCCCTCTGAGGAAGGAAACAGGAGATCTGGTTGCCCAGGATATGGAGAAGGCTGAGACACTAAATTACTTTTTCACCTCAGTCTTCATCAGCAAGTGCTCCACCCACACTGTCCAAGGCTCAGAAAGCAAAGGCAACGACTGAGAGAAGGAAGAACCACACACTGCAGGAGAAAACCAGGTTCGAGAACGTCTAAGGAACCTGAGGGTGCACAAGTCCACAGGACCTGATAAAATGCATCCATGGGTCCTGAGGAAACTGGCAGATGAAGCGGCTAAGACACTATCCATCATATTTGAAAATTCATGGCAGTCCAGTGAAGTTTCCATGGAGTGGAAAAGGAGAAACATATTTCTTTTTTAAAAAATGGGGGTTAAGGAAGACCTGGGGAACTACAGGTCGGTCATTCGCACCTCTGTGTTCTGCAAGATCATGGAGCAGATTCTCCTGGAAACTATACTAAGGCACAATAGTAAGGAGTTGATAGCCAGCATGGTTTCACTAAGGGAAAATCATGCCTGACAAATTTGGTGGCCTTCTACAACAGTTATAGCATTGGTGGATGAGCAACTGTCATTGTCTACCTGGACTCGTGCAAAGTTTTTGCCACTGTCCCACATAATATCCTTGTCTATGAACTACAGAGTCATGGATTTGATGGGTGGACCACTTGGTGGATAAGGAATTGCTTGGATGGTTACACTCAAAGAGTTGCAGTCAATGGCTCAATGTTCAAGTGGAGACCAGTGATGAGTGGTGTACCCCAGGGGTCAGTACTGGGACTGGCAGTGTTCAAGATCTTTGTCAGTAACATGGACACTGGAATGGAGCGCATCCTCATAATCCTACCAGGAGGAGTGAGCAAGTGGAAACTGGAAGCAACTCACAAATATAAGAAGCTAGAACAGATTGAGATTCTTAAATTTAAAACATAGTATTTCAACTTATCTGCCTCCATATGAGCAAGGAACTAAAAATAAACATGAACAAGAGAACTTGTTTTTAACATGATAATTTTAATTATTATTAAAATTATTTTTAAATGACTGTTGTTGTACCCATCTACTGCCTGACACCCTTATTCATAGTTGCATTTTATTTTTGGGGAGGAATAGATTTTTCTGTTGCACTATAATTACTGAATATAAGCCAGTTGTCTACCATATTTTTTGAATGATCTCTACCATCGCAGTGCTCTCCAAACCATCCGGCTGCAACAAGGTCTTTTACCATCTCATACCATCATACTCTTCATGCCAGTCCCTCTGCTGTTTTCTCCTAGTCTCTCCTCATCCAGGGTGAGCACACATACACTCTCTCTCTTTTTTCTCTGCTTCTTCCTCCTCTCTCTTCCTTGGCTGCCCAACCACTTCACAAAACAAGCCACAGCTGCACCTTGTCTACATCGGCCAACCCACTACTCCTGAAGCCAGCCCACAGCTGTATATTATCGATGATAATTAACCCAGCTTCACTCTTCTACACTCTACCAGTTTGTTAGAATAGTTTAATAGCTTATATTACCTCTTACTATTATTTTCCTATAATGTTTAGCTAGCAATGTTTAGTTAGCTAAAACAACTACTTAAAGCTAGATTTTGTCAGAAAACATTTTCTCTCCTGTTGGAATTCCATCTCAGCTGAGACAAACACAAATTCCATTTTTTATGACTTTCTAAAGTATGGAAAGTATGGAATTTCTCTTTTATGGAAGAGAAATTGCAAAAAGTTTCAGTTCTGAAATATTACAAATGCATATCTATTAAGTCTAAGAATTTTGATGTTTTGTAAATCAAAATTTTTCTGACATGAAAGCAATATCTTCTTATGGTGTCAAAATACTACATTACATAATGTTCTGTGCATTCTGAGAAGAGTTCATGTCAGGATATGTAAGATGTATGGCAGAAGTGGAATTGTCAGTTCAACTCTCAGAAGAAATATATTTACAATATGGCTTAATGTTGCTCAGTATTGACATGCTAGAGTTAAACACTTCAGGACATTTCAACAGAACATTTTGCTTATGTGAACTGACTGGTTGAATGAGCTAGAAATTAATATTGCATTTTTATTTTCTCACGTGATGATTTTCATAAAAATCAATGGTTTTCTAAGGAAAACATTAAACATTACTTTTTTCAGAACTGTTTTCAATGTAAAATTCTTCAGCCTTCACCTTTAAAAGATTTTTTTTTATATATATTCTTTTGGAGAACAATTTTCTAGAATTTTGCACTGATACTGTTTAAGTTTTGGAGTTCTAATGGTAAATTTTCTTCTCATAGATCCAAATTCAAAAAGTCACTATTATTTTTTGATGTTGATCATATTGGTTATGCATGCACAACTAACACCTTTGTAACAAGAGTTACTGAAGTCTTAAATAGCAGCTCACACAATAATATAAAATTGCTTTTTTTGTTAGAACTCACCTAAAGGCCTAAGATGTTGCAATATTTATCATAAGACTACATGTAGTTACAGCTTCAGAAACCATGTATAGGTATCAATTTTGCCACAATTTCAGATCACTTTATTTGAGCTAAGCCTCTTGATGTTTTCAGTAAAATAGGTAAATAAAGCCTAAAATTAGATGTATCATACTGGAAAAAATGCTTATTTAGAATTCTACTGAATACATAGTTCTGTAAAAATATATTATCATATCCTACTGAATATTCAGTTTCCAAGTTTTCAGTTTAGATGTAAAGCTTTAACATTATAGATACTACAATAGAAGTCCAGGGATGTATTAGGCTAGGATTTAAACTATTCATACACTTTAAATCTTCCATTCCATTACGTTTTTGGAACAAAAAAGCTAATTTAAAACTTATATACTATGAACTTAGGTTTTAGCGGGTATTAAAATATACCATAGAATAATGACAATTTCTCTTACCTATCCTGTCCTGTTCCTCTAATGGCTTCTCAATCTTCTAAGTGTGGTCACTGTCAAATTTAACCACATACTAAATAAAGTTTTCAAGGGACTGCTCAGTTAAGTCCAATTTCTTAATTTAACTCTTTGGGAATGTTTATTCTAAACTCTTCTGGTGTTTGGAAATAATCTTGGAATTTCCAGAATACATTTATTTGCAGTGAGGTTGTCATAATTTGCTCTTACACCAATGTTACAGTTAAGCATGACTGCTCATAAGTCCATTTTCCCCATGCCCTTTTAAAATTACGGAGGGTAATCAGGTATATGTCTAAGTCTTTATTTTCCTAGGTTAAGACGTGCTTTTGTATGGGTTGTCCGTACTGTGGCACAAAGCGTGGAGCAAAGGTGATCAAGCTGCAGCACAGCCGGGCAGCATCTTGAACAGTTGGGTTGAACAGGTTAGTGCTAGACACAGTCCACGGTCCCCAGCTCCAAAGGCACATAGCACAGACCCTGAACTGTATGGACACAGTAAGACTGCATTCAGCCCTAGTCTGGTGTACGATTGCCCAGCAGTTGTGCCTTTGCCAATTCTTCCTCACCCTACCAGCTCTTGCATCTCCACAGATGGCTGTTGTACGCAACTGTGAAGATGAGGACCTCTCAGTCTGGGCCCTATACAAGGCCTAGTTTGAACATCTGGATGTGCTGAAAGCACTGTGGTTAATATCATTAAAGCAAAGCAATGGGAAAGAAGATTTTAGCCAAACATTAAATAGCTTTTAAAATTACATGCTTTTTCAAGTTGTTTTACAAAGGTCCATTTCCTATTTTGGTACATGGTCATAAATATATAGCTCTCTTAAAGATATGCCCTTGGCAATGTATTGGTCTTCACAGGATTTCATAGTGAGATTCATAAACTGATGAAGAATGTCACCTAAAAGAAAGAAAAATGTACATTAGGTCTTTCTAACTCCTATTGGAAAATGTTTCCTAGGTATTTAAACATGTCTTTTCAAAATAGGTAAACACTAGGCCTTGCAGAATACTGTACTTTTGTTGATTTTAATAAAGAGAACTGTTTGCTTAATCAAATATACATTTGGAACGTGTTCTCCTTTACAAATTTTTTGTCTTCCAATGAAAAACAAAATAGCCAACTACTCTTCATCCTCTCCTCCCCTCATCCACAAACAAATAATTCAAATGCAACTTTTGTGACTCCCATTACTGAAGATTTAAACTCCAGAAGCTTTTCTCATTTGTAGACATGGCTACCTAACTGCATCATTTTTCCTAAAATGCGTCATTACCTATTCTCTTGGTTAGAGGAAACCATATATTGTAAGTGTTGCATAACTGATGTATCTTGTGAAGATGTGACCAAGCTAAGCAAGCCAGACCATAAAGAAGAGGGGTGTGAAAACTTCAGATTACAATCTTACAGAGTTATTTTATCCAAGTTCCAGAATTAAAGTTTTCCTGTATATGCATTTTTACAAACCCTACCATTCATTGCTGTTTCCAAAAATACATAGAAAAATGATGGTTACTGTAGGTGTAATAGGAAACACTAGAATAATTTAGAACTTGCAATAATAATAAAAAGTATATATTTACTAATGTTAGAAAATGATCATGTGAAGTGTAACAAATGATGGTGCATCCCAAAGTTCTTAAAGGGTTTCTAGAAATCATTGTCTCAAAACTATAAACTGAGATGCCATAAATGGATCATTTGGTTGGGGGTTTTTTTGTGTGAAAACAAATTATAATGTAGTAGACTTTAAAAAAGTGTAAGGAAAATCAAATATACTCACTAGCATACATTGTCTAGTGCCAGTGGCCAATTGGACAGAGAAGGAATCCTCATGTCTGGACCTAAAAATAAATCACCGCCTTTAAAAAGACATTTTGCGGTGTCTTCAGGGATTGTTTCTTGAAGTATCTGCCACACAAATACAGTTCTAAATATCTTTGTTGCAAGGAAAGTAACCCTCAAACATTTAATTCTATTTATATTTCACCTCAGGGCAGAAGTTTATGAAATAAAATTTGTTTGTAAGGAAAAGTTTGTATGCTTCCCAGTTAATGAGAGAAGTAACTTTTAATCAGTACAAGGAGATGAGGGACTAAAATGTAAACATTTTTACTTTAAATGGACAAAAAAAATTACAAAAATGCAATCCAGCTTTCCAGTTTGGTCTTACTGTCCTAGCACCTGGATAAAAAAAAAAAAAAATAATAGGTGCCTAGAGTCTGTTAAAGGGTACAGAGAAAGAAGGTAATTTTTGTATTGCAGAAATGCTGATGCTACTGAGTTAGCTGCAATCATGTAGCATGAGGCATAGTGAGATATTCTATGAAAACAAAAAAATGCTTTAGGTTGCTTCTTTTAAGGCTGTTGCAACTCTATTAAATTTAAACTCTCCTGCATCTGATTTTTATATCTTTTGAAGTCCAACACTGATCACAGTCATTAAGACAGGGAGTAAATGGAAATAAGGAATAACGGAATACTTCAAAGCCTGCTGCCTTACCATATATTTGGACTAAATTTCAGACACATGTTTTAAGTTGCCTACAGTGGAGTGTGATAGTATAAAGTCTCCAGAAATCCTTCCCTCCCCCACTTTATTTTTAGGGTCTTTAGTGTAAATGTATGTAATACTTTCTATGATTCATTCCACTAGGTAGAGTCTTCATTTAATACTAAATCACATTATGAAATTATCTAAAAATTCTATAACAATTGAAAATGGTGAAAATTGTCATTGACAGTCTAAGAGCAGTCAGATATTGCAGGCAGCATGCTCTCTTCTACTGTCTCATAACTCTGTGTCTCCTGCCTCCAAGCTATGTATGTTACAGGCACTAAGAAATTTCCTTTCTTGTCCCTCACTGCTGAACCAAAATTGGATTTATCTGCAGTTGTAAGTTTCGTGAGTCTGCATACCTTATCTGGGAATTAGAGAGGTACATAAATTTTAAAATCCTTAAGTACCGCAGAGCATCTAACAGGAGAAGAGCAATGGATAACATGTATGGAAAACATGCTGAAAGAGCTCATATGAAAGAATGCAGGGCACAGTCTAATTTCAGACATCAAAGACTATATAAACATAATACACTGCCAACTTGCCACAAATATAAGCCCACATGGAGTGGGGATTGAAGCTCTGGAGACTGAAAAACAATTGCATACTGAGTAGCACTCTGTGAAATGGCTTGTACACTGTGAAATAAGCCCCCCCCCCCCCCCCCTTTTTTTTTTCTTCTTCTTTTCAACTGCCAAGGGAAAAAAAGCAACTTATTTTTTTGGCCAGAACATTTTCACACTGATCCATAAATACTTTTTTAAATGCCAAGGACCAATTTTTTCCTCCTTCTCAATTGAACAAGTAATTTAGCAGCTCAGCCATTGCTCTACAAAAAGAAATCTCCCACTCCCCATCCTCACAGGGGCTTTGAATACAGTACATTTTGTGGCTGCCATTAAAAAGTCAGCATAAATACCTAGCAGCTGCTGAGCCATGATGCATGTATCTGCCAAAATTCAGGAAGTGTGATAGAAAGTGTTCATACAAATAAATTTATATTGTAAGATGTGCTTTAAAAATGCTGATTTTTTTTAAATGGCATTTGATGCCTTTTTTAGTTCCATTAGTGTCCTATATCAATATTTTACAGTAATAATAATTTATGATAAATATCAGAATATTTTCTATGGTTTTAAGGTTTTCCACTTATTTTTTTATTTTTTTAATGAAGTATGTGTTCTTGATAATACTTAATTTCTTCCTTTGTCATATTGTAATTTCACTTTTCTCTGTCTCTGTCTGTCTGTCATATAAATTTTGTCAATTACCCCAACTATTATCACCTCTGAAAAAGATACACTGAAAGAAATTTAGCATAACAGGATTTTTGTATGTACCGAATATAGACTGTCCTTTAGGGGATAATAAACCAAGTTCGCAGAAAAAAAAGACGACTCAAATGTCTTAAACACTTGATTTTTTAAAATATCCTCAAAAAGACTGTTCCATATGAAACAAAATGCTTTCTCTGCCTTCCATATGCTATTAACTTTTTTTTTTTTTTTTTTGTGTAGGCTTATGTATAATTTCACAGATTTCCACACGAGAATGGAGAACAGGACAAGGTGACAGCAACTTTGTTATATAATTTCCTCTAAACCACATAATCAACTTGAGTTTCTGTCACAAATAAAAAAAACACAAAAACACACAAAAGAATTGGGTTTTGTGTACACATTTAACCTTAAGTGCTAGACTTAGAAACATAGAGAAACTTCTATTGTGAAATCACTAAGCCATTTAAGCACAGTAGCCTGTCTCAGGAAACACATAACACAACCCTTTCTCAGGCACAGCTCTCCTTCCTAAACTGGCTGAGTCAACTGTCAGATAATGATGAGAAGAAACGAATCACAGAATGGTTTGGGTCAGAAAAGACTTTAAAGACCATCTAACTCCAGCTCCCCTGCCATGGGCAGGAACACCTTCCACTACACCAGGTTTCTCAAAGCCCCATTCAACCTGGCCTGGAACACTTCCAAGGATAGGGCATCCACAACTTCTCTGGGCAGCCTGGTCCAGTGTCTCACCACTCTCACAGCAAAGAATTTCTTCCTATTAACTAATCCAAATCTCCCCTCTTTCAGTTTAAAATTATTGCACCTTGTCCTATTACTGCAGGTCCTACTAAAATGTTTGTCCCCATCTTTCCTATAAGCCCCTTTCAGGTACTGGAAGGCTGCTTAAGTCTCCCTGGCGCCTTGTTCTCCAGGCTGAACAACCCAATCTCTCTCAGCCTGTCTTCAGACGAGAGGTGCTCCAGCCCTCTGATCACCTTTGTGGCCCTCCTCTGGACTCACTGCAACAGGTCCATGTCCTTCTTGTGTTGGGGGCTCCAGAGCTGAATGCAGTACTCCAGGCGGTGTCTCACAAGAGCTGAGGAGAGGGAGAGAATCACTTCCCTTGACCCTCTGGCCATGCTTCTTTTGATGCACCCAGGCATACAGTTGGCTTTCTGGTCTGCAAGCGCACATCGCCAGGCCACGTTGAGCTCCTCATCCACCGACACACCCAAGTCTTTCTCCTCAGGGCTGCTCTAAATCCATCCTCTGCCCAGCCTGTATTTGTGCTTGGGATTGCCCCAACCTGCATGCAGGACCTTGCACGTGGCCCTGTTGAACTTCATGAGTTTTGCATGGGACCAGCTCTCAAACCTGTCAAGGTCCCTCTGGATGGCATCCCTTGCCTCCAGCACATTGGCTGCACCACACAGCTGGATGCTGTTGGCAAACTTTCTGAGGGTGCACTTGATCCCACTGTCCATGTTGCTAACAAAGATGTTAACCACCACTGGTCCCAGTACCAAGCCCTGAGGAATGCTGCTCATCACTGGTCCCCACTTGGACATCAAACCATTGACCGCAACTTTTTGAGCGGGACCATCCAGGCAATTCCTTATCCACTGAGTGGATCATCCTATCCTTTCTGAACAGTTTATAGCCATCAGTTGCAACGCTCCATTTATGCATTTCATCTCACCCTGTTTTAGCGATAGTAGTTAGATCATATCTTTCTAGCTGCATAATAGCTTCCAGCTTATCCTGCTTGTTATCCAGCCTGCTGGTGTGGGTATATACACACTTCAGCTGGGCTATCAGTTGTGTCACCTTTTTAGAGGAACACGGCTTAATTCCTTTGAGGCATTTCAGAAATGTTTCTCTGTTGGTTCCTCATACATCAGCTGCCCCGGCTCTTCTCAAAAAATCTTGACATACAAGATGTTAATAGGCATTAATTCCTTAAGAAAGCAGGAAACGATCTTGCCAGTGTTTGAAAAGATTTGGCATTTAAGGTTTTATATAATGATATGGAGGGCTCTATGTATTACCAGTAGCTCAAACAAGTGTAAAATTATTTTTAAAACATGAAAATCTTTACACTATATGGCTAGGTAAATCTTAAATATAAATAAACAAACATACAATTTATATTCACTCCAAGTCTTTGCATTTTATTGTAATGAAAAGCAGCAATTTTTTTAAATAACAATGATAGGCCAAGACTTGTTAGATCATGTGGCTTAAGCTTGAAAGAACAAGATCAATTTGAAATGTTCAAATCCTTATTCACCCTCCCTATGAATAATACAAAAGGAATGAAGGACATTTACATAAATTTTAGCCATTCCACTACAAAGTTTTATACCACACTGGAAGCAATCATATTGTCTAAGCTGACTTACCCTAGCACTCCTGAAATGCATGGCTCTGCAAATATAATTTCTTTTAAATACAACACTTGAAAGGAAAAATATTTACCTCACTTTTTTTGGAAAAAGCAGTAGAAGAAAAAAGTTAGCAATGAAATATGCATAATCACTGACACAAACTTTCTCCCAGCATATTCTATTAGCAATTTTTTGACTTCCTAGTGAAAGAACATTTGACCCAGACTTGAACGCATATCTATCAAAAGTGATGATATATTGCAATAATCTGGAAGCATGTGGTGGATAAACTCAAAAAAAGAAGGAGAAAGCTGGCCTCAATTTTTTACTTGCTGTGAAAACAGAACTAAGGAAGGATTTTTCTGCTAAAGCTTAGGAGAAGAAAAAGAATTTCTGAAAGATGAACAATGAAGCAAAATCTGAACCCTTACCTCCCCTAACCTGAAAAAGAGTCAGAAAAGACCTGTGAAGCTTCAAAACTTATATCCTAAGGCAAGTTTCTCTTCAAATATTTGTCAGTTACAACAGAAAAATAATTTTCACAACAAATACAGTTCGGTGAACCAGACAGTTTTAGACATGTAATGAGGTTCATCACATATTACTCATTTACTATACTAGCACCTTAGAATTCAGTCCTTTATTCCAGACAGTCCCATTTCATTTCAGTTTTAAGAAGATAATTGTAAGAAAAGCATCCATTTATTAAAAGATAAAGAAACATTTTTTAAATGTCTGAAGACAAGAAAAGACACATCAATTGTTTGTTTCCTTCATATATCCAGCCCTTTGGTAGACAAACAATAAAGCTGGGTTAAAAAGGAAGGGTAGCTAGAGGAATGAAATGGGCTAGAAAGTGGAAGGTCTAATAGAGAACAGAATAATAATAATAATAATGAAATCTAAAGTACTTTGTAGAAATTTGAAAAGGGAGGGAAGAAGAAAAAAATAGGATCTTGAATGAAAAAAAAAACAACCATGTACTAGAAAATTGGAAGAATAGACCAAAGAAAACTGACAGTTCCCTCAAATTATCAAAATTAATAAGTTCTTAATATAAGCTACTGAGAAGTTTTTGGCAATTAGCATAGAATTATATCTGTCAAAATTTTATACATATGGCTGCCAAATAGTTTTAGACATGAAGAGTCTAGCACTATGCATAGAAAGTAGTTCAAGACTATCACTTGTTGTCAACTGCAAAATTATATGAAACTATTTTGTGCTCGGTAGTGATGCACACAGTGCACTCTACCACAGTCAGGAGCTATCTACTGAATTGCTGATACTGATTCACCCAATGACTCCTCTAATATGAAGGTAATTAAGGATTTTGAGAAAGATCGGTGAAGAGCACACTAAAATTTAGGGGATCTGGTTCAACTTTAGGAATGATCTCATGCAAAGGCACTTAACTACTACTTTAAATTACCTCTTCCCACATCTCTAAGAAGGCATATTTTCCTTCCTTTAGCATTTAAAACCCAAGTACAGCTAGTGTCATGTGCCTATATACAGCTAGCAATATGCATAAAGTACTTGCTTATATCTGACTTTTGTCAGTGTCAATATACAAAGAATATTCTTAAAGTAATTTACCATTATATATAAAAAGAAATTAAATACAAGTTCTTGCACTTTTTTTTTTCTCATCTCATGAAATTGTGACAGGCTATACAGCAACATAATTTATTCTCCATATTACTAGTTGCTTTGTCTAGCTAGAAGTATATAAATATACAAAACAACTGGATCCAGATAAACTATGGAAATGAACAAACCAAACCCATCAGAGCCATGGCTACAATACATTTAATAATTCCAATCATTTCAATCTTTCCATACAAAAGAAGAATAAGACCCCAAAACAGTTTCAGGAATTGCTTTTCCTTGAAATTATGTTACTCATGTGGCTGTTGCAATCTTCCTCTGTACTCCAAAGCTATTTGTTCAGAGTATCAGAAAGTTAATTTACATATCATACGCTCAACAAAGGCATTCCCTACAAAGATAGCAAGGATATATCCTGGGGAAAATTTTAATTAAAAGTTAAACTGTGGCAAAGAGACAGCAGGATGTGTTTACTCAGTGTGAACAAACCTATTTTTTGGGAAAAAACCCCCCAACCATCAAACAAAAGCATTTCAGTCCTCAACCTGTCACTCATACAGGTTTTTACTGGTGTGATTAATGGTAAAAAACAGTTTTATTTGCTTGGTCATAATGCACAGTATATTTTAGCTAAATGTATGGCTAAGTAGATGGCTGGAGCATAGGTCAGTTAAGGCCTTCTGGACAAAGTAGTGATTTGTCTTTGAGAATAGAACACGCTCGTCTATGGAAAACTATGTGCAATGCAGATAGGGTTAAACAGTTCAGAGAAGGAATCGCTAGAAGGGCACAAGCATCAAGTGTGCAGACTGAGACATTTCCAAAGCACTAGATCACAGCTTGGATACAACCCAAAGACTGAAACTCTGGAGGGTCTGGAAAGGCAGGTCACGAAGCTTCAAAAGTTAGCGCCCATCATAACTACACCAGGGAATGCAAACATAAAGTGGTAGCAGAGGTGTTGAGAGTACAGGCACACAATGATACCAGGGGACCAACTGGTATAAACACAAATCACAGGGGAATGACTTTTCAGCATTCAGAGTCAGATGAAGCTGGTTTCAGGGCATAACAGAGCATAACAGTATATGCAAAACAACTCATGGTAAAAATGCAAGGGAAAAAGCAAGAAGGTATGAAAAAAATCAGTTGCAACCTCTACAAAATGTGAACAAATTAAGAATACAGAGTGGAATTTTTCATAC
This sequence comes from Falco biarmicus, assembly GCF_023638135.1. NCBI lineage: Eukaryota > Metazoa > Chordata > Aves > Falconiformes > Falconidae > Falco > Falco biarmicus. Next base: position 65,359,131 of record NC_079290.1, read on the forward strand.
TTTTAATGACACCATACTTCACCAACACCACTGCATATCTGCAGTAAGTCCTCCCTCAGAGCACCACTTCTTGATCTATCATTGACCACATTTTGCTACCAAAACTAAGGAATCATATGTAAAGCATCATTTCTTATGACATTGACAGCTTAAGTAAATTAGAATTTTAAAAAGCAGCTTATATGCATGTGGTTTTTGCTCCAGTCTTCCCACATGACAAGGTGGCTAATACAGCAGCCCAAAGTCAGAATAAAGGTGGATGCAACACAGCCAAAAGCAATAACTGGAACATTGGAGGAAATTAGATGAAAATTAGATCTATTAACCTCATGGCCCTCATTCACAATAGAATATTCTACTTTCACTTTTTCTGGGACAAGAAAGACTGATGACACTCCTCACTTGTCACTGCTTCTTCATTACACTTCTGAAGCTCTCCAGTTGCATCTGGTAATCAAGAAGTTAGTCCTGACCCAGAGTCCCATTTAACCTGTCTGGTAACTGTACACCTCATTAGGGCAACAAAGCCCATATTTCAAAGGCGGCGTTGGTCGCTAAACAGAGCAAAGCCTTCCCATCTTGTTTCTGTATGGATGGTACTTTCAGACTTTGAGAGATCCCTCTTTTCTTTCTTTTCTTCCTTTTTTTTTTTTTTTTTTTCCTTCTTCTCTGCGCCCCCCCCCCCCCCCGGAATGTGTTGAATTTCCAGTTAGAAAATAGACCTGATGTGACAACCAAGACAGTCCTACAGGACATAATATAAAGCCAAGACAATTCTTCAGTGACAAAAATGAGCTCAAATCTTTCCAAATTAAGCAGAGAAGACAGAAATGAGTGTTCCTTCTCTCTGCTGTTCAAGTACTACCTCATTCAAGCTCGTTAACAAATTGGACTTGCTAAGGCAAATTCAGTCTTTATTTCCTTCCTGTTCTAGATAGGAAAGTTCCCTAAAAAGTGTATGGTGACAATTAAACTAAAAAGCTCTTGAGAACGAGAACCTCATCTTAAAATCTATGGCAGTATTTTAACCATTGGAGAAATTCAAACTACCTATTCTTTTTGTAGACTTGGCCAGGGGGAGGGAGAGAAAGCCCATACCTAGACATCTCTGAGATAGAATCATAACATACTAAAACAACACAACAAAACTAAAAGCTAAGAAAAGACAGATTTCCTTTTCCTTTCTATTTTCTTTCATGCATTTTATATCTCCAGAGAAACAGCTGAATATTAACTAAGAAAAACTGTTTTCTTTTTTCTCTTAAAAAAATGTTGTTCATAAAACCAACATATAACAAACTGAATTGTCGTTATGGTCCGTAAGGATCATGATGCAAATTAACCTAAGAGGATTAAAGTGCCTGAGCTTATATTATCAACATGAAGATGCTATTTTAAATTCTAAGAAATGATAAATAAAAAGGAATACAGCGTGTTTTCCAAGCTGTTTAGGACTGTCTCTCTTTCCCAGCAAGGAAGAGCTGACTGAAAAGGCAAAAATTTTCCCCTTCTCTTCCCTTTTTGCAATAAACAAACAGAAGGGGATCTAGATTTAATCCCATACTAATCTCATTGTTTTAAAGTAGAGGAAGGGTGTTTACAGTTCCAGTATCTTGAAGATATTTCAAAATGTGTCAGCATTATTTGAAAATTGCTGCAATATTGGCGTCTGGAAAGTAGATTTGTGTAGCACTGGATTATCCAGACAAAATACATGCAAGCATAACTGTGCGCTCTTTTAGGAACTTCATACATTAGCTTATAAACTTCAGTAATTTTTATTCTACACTTGGAAAAAGCTGTTATTAAAAAAACAGGAAAAATGAAAAATGGAAAATAATACTCATTTTAGATTTTCCTTTCATTTAGTTCAACACAATTCTCTTGATCCTGCGGTCTTACTCTCCAGAATGGGTCACCTCTTGGAATGTGCCTTCCTTTTTGAAACAAATATATTCAGCGGTAGAATACTTTTATAACTCCTATTATAGCCTATAGGACTTCCTTGCAACCCAAGACAGAACAGAACCGACTGAGTTGTGCTGATGACAATGTCTGTGTCCTGTTTGTGATTCCAATTTATTTTCTTGTTTACAAGGGTAAGGAAACATCCTGCTGATAAAAATGTATTTCAGTTCTTCTTGTGATTGCTTTTATCAGCAAGACCTACAATAATTGTAATAAAGAAAAAAAAAACTTTATTTTTTTTTTAAATACTCAGAAATCCTTCTTTCTATTTCATCTAGATATATTCAGATAGTGGAAAACAGAATTAAGTAAATGAACCTCAGGTCACAGTAAACCAATCCAAATCCATTAGGTGTGACTGTCCTCCCACTGCATAACATTTCACAGAAAGGCAAATGCCATCTGGTTTTCTTAATCTATGCTGCAGCAGAGAGGTAACCATTCTTACTTCATCCCACCTGGATATTGGGTTCATCTACCTTCAGGTCACTTCTTGAAGAATAACATGCAGCCAGCACAGCCACCTGGCAGTGTAGGAAAATATTTTAAAATGAAAGCTGTGGTCACATAAGTGAATTATGGATGTCAAGGCCCTCAAAAGATGTTTATTTCAAATTATTTCTGTCTCATCAATAAGAAAAGAAATTATTCCTTTTGGACTAATTTTTCATTTCCTCAGTTGCAGAAATAGTATAAATATGAAGCTCAGACAAAGAAACAGCTCAACAGATTTGATCAGGTGAAAGATTTAGGAAAGTCTTGTTGGGCAGGAGCATAAATAACTGGTGAAACATGAGTAAATCTTTTGTCACCTTTTCACAGGTTATCCCTGAATTCCCAACACATATCTGTTCCCTTGGGAACTTCTTCAGTACTTGTAGTTGTTAGACCAGAGAATCTCCTACTTAAGAGTTACAATGGATTAAAGAATTATCAGCAATTTGACACTTCAAAATAGCAGAGGAGAGTGTGTACCTCAATAAGCAATGTAAATGACTAGGTTTCTGAATGCCAGGCTGTAGGAAACTTCATTATTGTACTGATTTTACTGTAAACAAGGTTCCTTTTGCAGCTGAAAAGGCAAGTGTAATCTTCAATAAAACCTTTCTGCAAAAAGTGAGTTATAATCAGAGGTCCAAACTAAGAGGTAGGGGAGGGATTAGAAATGATGCTTTTGGATATAAAGGATGCCCCTGGGAAAAGGCATACATTCTACAACAGTAAACACTCTCTTCTTTTTTAATGAATGAAGACGTGTTGCGAATGGGTTCAGTTACAAAGCTGGCAAGACAAATATTCACTTTTCATGTGATTAGAATGAGATTCATGAAGCAAACTATGAAAACCTTATGAAGCAACCATCTGCAAACATACAAGCTTTCTGATACAAAAAAAAAAAAAAATTGTTTTGTTTTTCTTCCATTTACATAGATATAACTATTAACCCACGGGAATAAAAAGCCTGAATCAGTCCTCAGTTTGTTTTTTCTGAAAAATTTCTTTATGTCAATACATTAGGTAAATATTGCTTCAGAATAATCAATGTACATATTAAATTTATCTCTTCATCCACAGCAAGATTTGATATTGGTACTGAGGCACATTGTCTAAAACTGAATGCAAGGCACCCCAGCAACCTGACCTGGTAGCAGTGCTTTTTCATCCCATCTGCTTGAGAGATATTTTTCTCTCATAAAAGCCTCTCTCATAAAAGCCTTGGAAATTACCTATCAATCTGTATGACATTAAATAATCTTACTGAAATTGCTGCATTAGAAAATATTCAGCTGCAGCATGTCACTTAAGTATTTGCAAAGAACACTTAAAGGTCTGGTTCATATGGGCTGGAGGAACTGTGAATTTACCATTTCACTGTAAATGTGCTGTGCATCAGAACCTGAAGACTGTGGAAGACAATAGGAAAGGACAAATTCTCCTATTTTATTCACTTTATCTTCAACACATTTTTTAAAACCTCATGTTCAGAGAACTAGATGGATGATACAGCTGCTTACTACTCTGATTTTTCTCCTGTAAGATAAGGCAGGATGGTACCTGCATTTCAGAACTGAAAATGTATTTTGTTGTCTGAAACTTGTCCAATTGGCATGTTTGTGCATGTCACAAAACTGGCCTGTTTTATTATAACCATCTATCTTGGTTCAGAATAAAACTCATACTGCAGTGGAAGGAATGGTGGAGGTCGGGTTATTTCTGTATAGAAAATACCGAGGGGAAATTTTGGTATTGATATTGGGCTACATATCATATTTCAATCTATATATGCTCTTCAATACGCTTCATTATGTGCATCTAAGGAACTCTGGAGGAAAGGTTTTTGGAGGGAAATGATAATTTATCAAAAAAGAATATTTGCAGGGATCCATCAGTTTCAGCTAAACATTTGTTAGGAAAGCTTACAGGTGCAAAAAGAAATTTTAAGTATGAGAATAAGGGATTATACTTGAATGCATACAACATACATTGCCAACAGTACGGTGTCTGGGATATTGACCTAACTCTTGGGAATGTAGGGCTTTTTTCAGACTTGTTTCACAAATATCTCTGACCACTGTGCCTGCAGGTAAGCAGTATCCCTCTCTCACAGGAAAGAAATTAAGACATGGAGTATCTTACGAAATTTTCAAGGATCATACCAGAAATCTATGTGACAGATTAAAAGAAAGAGAAATACTGATTTTCTTAAAGCCTCTGATATTTTTTTCCAGGTGCCACATCTCTTTCTGTACAAAATAAACAGTTTCTTAACTATTTTGTGGTAGCATTCCCCCCCACAAATATTAGCCTATCTTTGCACTTAGACATCCTTTATGCTTTCTGCTTTCTCCATTTGTTCATATGAAGACTTTATGATACGCTATTCTACAGTAGATTCTTGTAAGGAAATCTCATTATCTGAGTATATGTTCAGTCTTGTGGTGAGAATCATTTGCAGTAAAACCTCTCTCATTTTTTCCAGATATCCATTTTTATAAAGAGCCAGGTCCCTAGTTCCATTGGGACAGACAGGATTTCTACCTAATTTTGTTCTATTTTTCTCCCCTATCAATTTATTTTAGTTAGTTGTCACTTCTGTCACTTTGGCTATATAAATTTAGTATTTTATCCTATACCATTCACACTACTTTGATATGAAACTACCATGAGACCATCCATGGTGTTTACAACATTTTGAGCAGGAAAAACAAGTTGCTATCCAACCACCTTTTCAATACTATTGATAATCAACTAAACAAGCAAACTTAAGTGCTTAAAAATCAGGGTGTTTTAAAATCTTCTAGTACAGCCTGTCAGTGTTCTAGTGCCGATTCTTGAAAGCAGTTTAAGGAACTACTAAGAGTAACGTTCTTTCAGTTTGGTAGTCTCAGCATGAAAGAAATAAGCTTGAAATTAAATAACAATAAATTAAATACTTTATGTAATGCATTGTATAATTAACCTGTGGAAATAATTTCTGTAAGATTCATGTCCAGTCCAAGATGCTTCAAAAGAAAATAAGTTAGAGATGTTACGTATAGAAGTTGCACATTAAGCAGCACTAATTATCATAAATTTAGGAAGGTATTATTAGTTCTCAAACCTCAAGGAATAAATTTATCCTGAAATTAATGTAGGTAGAAGTATCCTATGTTAAGTATACCACAGTTTAAGTATACTTAGAGTACACCATAAGGTAAATATGCTTTAAGTACACTGTAGTTTCCATAATACGTTAAAAAAAATGTACAAAAAAAGAAATAATTTACTTTAAAGGTGATTGGTTAAACTTGTCATGAAATTATAAATTAATGAAAATTATATAAAGTAATAATCTGTTGTGTTTGTTAAACTATATCTATTTCATTCAAAGCATGCAATTAGCTATCACTCATTTAATCAGTTAGCTGGGGGGCACTCATTAAAGCCTCCTAACACTCTTATATCTGTAGTTCAATGAAGAAAAAGAGCTTGAGTTTTAATTCCAGCTCTGCTACTGCTTCAACACATTAACATGGCTAACCACTTTAGGGCCAGAAGTTTTAATTTGATGTGGAATATTGAAGGCCTAAACTTTCTTATCTAATTTACAAATAAATACTAACAGTTACACACCAACATAGACACTCACCCACATAGAGGATGGGTTTCAGAGATCCTCGACTGGGGTCTTTAACTTCTGTGACTGCTAGGTTACTTGCAATTAAACCATTTCTGCAAAATTCATTGAGAGCAGAATAACTTTTATAGCAAATAATGTTATAATGCATGTTTTCCATTTCCCAGATGGAAAATTAAATCATGTTGGATCTGTTATGCCACATACATAACAAATCCTGTCAGACCACTAAATATAGAAGAGAGAAGTCTCAGTTTCATGCTTTGGTTCTGTATTTTGATGATAGTACTTCTTTTTAATATAATTTCCCCATCAAATTAGAAAAAACAAAAAACCCTGAAACACACAATCCTAATTCTGTTGAAGACAGTATTATCCATCTCAAGAAAAGGGATTTTTATTCTCATTTTAAACTCCTGTCGATTCATGTTTAGAAGATAATATAAAAAACATTTCAAATCACATTTGCAGCCAGATGAAACTGCAAGTCTAACCTATCATTTGAAGGTAATGTCAGAGTGATTCACTGCAGCTGCTTGGTGATTTCTGTTCGAACCAACCACATGAAAGGGCACAAAAAGCCATTCACAGTGAAGATAATCCTTAGTTCTAACTAATATGAAGTCTGATGTCATTAAAATGCGTGAGAAAAAAAGGAAACATAACAGGCAAAGTCTTTGCCCTGCCCACACCCACACCCACACACGAATGGCAAAACCTTAAAGTCAAACATTAGCATGATACTGCTGAAATGTTGGCTCTTATAGTTCACATAATTTGTAAGAAAATGTGTGGCCAAAATGAGAGATTGCTTGACAAAGCTGTTGCACTTAAACTTAGAAGGAAAATAGACCATGTGGGTCAGCAAACATCCCACATAGCCCATTCAGAATGATTAAAAGTAATAATATTTGTGCAGCACAACCTTTAGCATGATCTAGAAAATGTATTATAGTGAAAAAATCTTAAGCACAAACCATTTTTGTGTTACATCATACATAAAGAATGAATACTTCAGGATCTTTTTTTAAATTGGAACAGATTAAAGTTGTTGTAAGTATCTGACCTAAGGATACTTATGCCTCTTTAAGTATTTGAAGAACTCCGTGGATTTATTAGTTGTTATACACACAAACACACCACACACAAATACATACGCTTTTCATTTCAGAGTCTGAAAGTAGAAACATCTGTGTGTAGAATACTGTCTGTCATTCAAGTCCAACATATAGAATTTCTGCCAGAACCTAACCAACAGAGGGAGACCTTGCTATCACTCTAAGGTAAGAGGGCCCAGTGTTTTAGCTTAAGGAACATCTATATGCTGAAAGACAATTTGTATTACAATTACAAACTAAGTTACAAGCCAACACAGGAAACAAAGAAACTTTTTTTTTTTTTTTTTTTTACTCAACTGTCAAGTAGTAGGCAGAGTCATCATGTCCAATTATTCAAACCATATTCAGATCTCAGACTGTAGAGCAACAGTCCCCATGTCATACAGCTATTCTTTCTCGTTGTGCTGGACTGACCCTGACTAGATGCCAAGTGCTCACCTAAGATGTTCTATCACTCCCCTCCTCAGCAGAGCAAGGAAGAGAATACACAAGGAAAAGCTCATGGGTCAAGCTAAGGACAGGAAGAGATCACTCACCAATTACCATCACAGGCAAAATAGATTCAGCTTGAGGAAATTGGTTTAATTTATTACCAATCAAATCAGATTAGGACAATGAGAAATAAACTCAAATTAAAAAAAAAAACCCACAACCCAACACAAAAACAAAAAAAAACCCCAACACCCAAAACCCACCTTCCCCTCACCACTCCCTTTTTCCCAAGCTTAACTCTACTTCCAATTTTCTCTACCTTCTCTTCTCCAGCAGCACAGGAAGGAAGGAAATGAGGGTTTCAGTTTATGTTATCTCTGCTGCTTCTTCCTCTTCACACTCTTCCCCTGCTCCAGCATATGGTCCCTCCCACAGGAAACAGTTCTCCACAAACATCTCCAGTATGCATCTTTCCCACAGACTACAGTTCTTCATGAACTGTTCCAGCATGGGTCCTTTCTGTATGCCCTTCCCACAGGGTGCAGTCTGTCAGAAACAGACTGCTCCAGTATGAGCCCCCTACAGGGTCAAAAGTCCTTTCAGGAAACCTGCTCCAACATGTGTTCTTTTCTCCACAGGTCTATCCAGGAGCCTGCTCCACCACAGGCTTCCCATAGCATCAGTCTCCTTTAGGCACATCCACTTGTTCTCACATGGGGTCCTCCATGGGCTGCAGGTGAATGTCTGCTCCATCGTTAACAACCACCGGCTGAGGAGCACAGCCTACTTCACTGTGGGCTTCATCACAGGCTGCAGGGGAATCTCTGCTCCAGCACCTGAGGCCCTTTCTTTTGTACTGGCCTGGGTGTTTGCAGGGATGTTGCTCTCACATATACTCACTCATCTCTCCTGGCTGCTATTCCCCAACAGTTTGGTTTTTTTCCCCTCTTCTTAAATATATTACCCCAGAGGCACTACCACCATGGTTGATGGGCTCTGCCCTGGCCAGCAGTAGATCTGTGTTGGAGCGAGCTGGCACCAGCTCTGTGGGACATGGGGGAAGTTTCTGGCATCTTCTTACAGAAGCCATTCTGGTAGTCTCACCACTACCAAAACCTTGCTGCAAAACCCCAGTACCGGTGTCAACAAAGAAAAAAATCCACAAGGTCTCACATTCAGTCCTTGTGAGGAGGATCTGTATGGAGCACTAGACACTGACCTCATACATGGAATCCAGACCACAAGAGAGGCTTTATAATGAAATAGAGATGCCTCAGAGTCAGATGCAGACAGTGAGCATGGCAAGCATTTTGCTGCTTAGCACTCCTGTCCTGCACACTTCTGACTGAAAAGTACTGCAAGGTAAGTCATCGTTCACTAATCTGAAACCTCTCCTTGAGATAAATATAGACACTTATTATTGAAAGATAAGAAATTATTATTTTAAGTCAGGACTTGATTTTTTAAAAAAATTTCCAGACTAACATGTTAAACATCACAGGCAGTGGTTAAAGGATTTGTGGAGAAGATACTTTCCATCTGGACACGTTGACAGGAATGTGTTAGAAAATGAAAAATGGAGCATAATGTCAGTGGCTAGTGGAACGAAATATAGTTGCACCCACCTTTAAAGCTGTTTTCCTCTTCTGAGGATGCTTTTTTCCTCTTCCTCTCCTCTGATTTTCTTTCCTTTTTTATTTCCTCCTCTTTTTATTTTCTTCCTCTCCTTCCTGTTCACTTTTCTTTTCTTTCTTTCTTAATCTCTTTCAATTATCTCTCTCAATCTTTCTCTTTTCCCCTCTCTGTTAGAATTTTATCTCATTGGCCTTATGATACACAGTCCCTGTGCTGGGAGGAAGCAAAAATGCCTTGTGCAGTCTTTTCTTTCAGTCTTGTTCTATTGTTGATCCCATATACCTAATATGTCTACAAATTAAAATATACAGTTTCATAACAGTTTGTAACAGTTTCAGCCATCTCCCTAATTTCATTTAATGTTGTTAATAGAGCAACACGATTTAATATATATGGATTTGGGGGGGGGAGGGCTGGGCTGTGTGTCAAGAAGCACTTGATGTAAATATTTCTTTTGAATTATTGTATATGTCTTCTTCCCAGAAAAGCGTTCATTAAACTTTGAATGGTTCCCTATATTTAACTTTTATAGCAAAATAACATCTTTTTGGCTGAAGAGGAAGTTTCAGATATGAAGCGTGTATGATTGCAAGGTTCCATTTTTTGAAACAGTATAGTTAATGAGAAATAATTTTGATAATTTTTATCCTTTCTATATATTATGTTTTTTGATGCCATGAGATCATCATCAAATAGAAAATACAGAATTTGTAAATTGGACATGGCTTCTGTATTGTACAGGCACAATGGTAGGTCTATTCTTCTCTGTCCCTATATCTAATTTAAACTGAAAGAGCTCATGATCATCCCATAGTTTTCTAAAACTCTTTTTTTTCTTTTTTAAGTTTTTCTTCAATATGCCTACCAAAATAAAGCCTAAAAAAGCAATCTTTTTTTACTGACAGAAGAAGATCTAAGTTTTACATTCAAGAGCACTGAGTTGTGCTATTATGATTTTTCCATTAGTCAGTTCTGTCTCATTTTTACTTCCTAGAAAAGTCAGATAATATCAAAGAATCTCTGTTCATACCTTGATTTGAGTCTGAAGACTTTTAATAGAATCTTTATATAACCTTGCTGTAACATTTTTAACTTTTTGCTCAAAATAATTCGACCTGTATCACACTTTTTTTTATTATAATATGGCTTCTTTGTTTTCTTTTGTTTTGGTTTTGTCTTTAAGTCATTTATTTCATCAATATATGGCATTCTACTCATTGTACTAGAATTTCAGTCCATTCTGTGTAATTCTTTGTGCTCTGTTCATGACTGTTCTTCCATGACTTTAGAACAAGGTTTATAGCCTACATGAGTAATCCATTTAGCATATATATTTCCAATTCTATATTTTGTGTGGCTCGTCTTGGTGGTCAACACTTTGGGTTACTCAGACTTCTGCGTAAAACCTTAGTGATTATTCTTAAAAGAGGTGTCCTTGATTACAGCTGCATCTCTCAAGGTTAAGTCCCTCAAATCTTCTCAGGTCTGAGAAGAATCTTAACTGACTTTTTGGAAACCTACTTGCTATCTTCCCCTCTTCTTTCACAGCCTGCTGTTCCTGTCATCATCTTCCCATGGGTGTAGCTAATTTATTCTTGTTCCTTAACACTCCATTTTCTGATTGACAATTTTGCCTACCCACTCATCAGAGAAGTCTCTCTTCTTCTTTTGTAACTTCTTTTCCACTCTGTTTGCCTCTTTTTTTTTCCTCCTGACTTATTCATGTGATCATGTTCTTCAGTGCATCACCCCTTCTTAAAAGTTTGCCCTCTAGCCACTCTTTTTCAGTAAATTTTAAGAGCAGAGATTGGACAAATAACTCATCTTCCTATCATGTCCTTTTTTTCCCTTCCATCATTTCTCTTTGGTGCATTTTTAGTTCTCAGATCTATTTCTCCATGAAATCTACCTGTCAATATTTCATTCATAAATAACTCATGTCAGGTAGCCACTCAAGAACAATGTTCATCCAGCAGTTTTGGCATCCCATAACCCATTTTCTCTCCTCTCTTTTTTGGGGTCACTGTCACTGCTGCCTCAGGTTCTATGAACATCTCTTTCTAGTTTTCACATTTTAAAAGAAAAATAATACTGCTGAAACCTACCCCTTCTAGCCATGATATTTCTCATTTTCTTCTCTCTATGCCATTTGACCTTTCTGGTCCGAAGAACAAAAACAAAGCTCTGCTCCTCAGCAAATGACAATCTGTTTGTCTGTGGACTGAAGTAGTGTATTTTAGTTTCACAAACAAACATCTGGACAGATTCTGCTCAAAGAATTTTAAGAAGAATGAGCTGTCAATGGAGGAAATCCATATAAAAACACAGGTTCTATCTGAAATTCACACTAATTTTTTATTCTTTTTAACCTTGTGTCATGGTTTAACCCCGGACGGCAACCAAACACCACGCAGCCAGTTGCTCACTCCCCCTCACTCAGAGGGATGGAGAGGAGAATTAGAAAAGGAATGTAAAAGTCAAGGGTTGAGATAAGAACAATTTTATAATTTAAACAGAATAGAGAGGTAAAAACAACAATAATAACAATAGCAATAATACTAACAATAATAATACAAAATGGGAAGGTGGGGAAAAAGGGTAAAGCAAAAGCTGCACGTGCAAGCAAAGCAAAGCAAAGCAAGGAATTCATTCACTGCTTCCCATGGGCAGGCAGGTGTTCAGCCATGCCCAGGAGAGCAGGGCTTTGTCACACGTAACGGTTACTCAGGAAGACAAACACCATAATGCTGAATGCCCACCCTCTCCCCACTTCTTTCTTCTTCCCCAGCTTAAATATGCTCAGCATGATGTCATATGGCCTGGAATATCTGCCTGGCCAGCCTGGGCCAGCTGTCCTGGCCACACACCCCCAACCTCCCGCTCCCCCCAGCCCTCTCATGGGCAGGGCCCAAGAAACCACAAAGCCCCTGATCCAGTGTAAACACCACCCAGCAACAACCAGAACCATCAGTGTGCCATCAACACTGCTCCCATGCGAAACCCAAAACACAGTACTGCACCCACCACTAAGAAGAAAATCAGTTCCATCGCAGCTGAAACCAGGACAAACCTGAAAACATAACTTTGGATTAAGAATAGCAATGTAATTTGTAGGCATCCACTTCAACCTGTGGGTATGCTTGAATAAACATTAAAACCAGTCATTTAAAGAAAAAAGGAAGGGGAAGAATAATGTTCCTAGAATTTAACTCTTTAGGAATACCAACATTCTTTCTCACAAGTAGATGTTTATAAGATAATTTTTTACCAGATGTTATATAAGAAAACCAAATATATTTAGTTAGTGTCCTTATCAGTTATCTGCATAAGGTTATCGAGTGCACCCTCACCAAGTTTTTAGATAACACCAAGCTGGGTGGGAGCATTGACCTTCTTGAGGGCAGGAAGGCTCTGCAGAGGGATCTGGACAGGATGGATGTATGGGCCCAGGCCAGTTGTATGAGGTTCATACAACAAGGAGATGCGTCCAGTCCTGCACTTGGGTCACAGCAACCCCACATCATAATGCTGCCTGGTAGAAAAACAACCTGGGGTGTTGGTCAACAGCCAACTGAACATGAGCCAGCAGCGTGCCTGGGTTGCCAAGAAGGCAAAAGGCATCTGTGCCAGAAACAGTGTGGCCAGCAGGAGCAAGGAAGCGATTGTCCCCCTGTACTCAACACTGGTGAGGCCGCACCTCGAATGCTGTGTTCAGTTCTCAGCCTCTCACTTCAAGAGGGACATTGAGGTGCTGGAGAGTGTCCAGAGGTGGGCAACGAAGCTGGTGAAGGGTCTGAAACATAAGTCTTGTGAGGAGCAGCTGAGGGAACTGGGGTTGTTTAGTCTGGAGAAAAGGAGGCTCTGGGGGATCTTATAGCTCTTTTACAGCTACCTGAAAGGAGGCTGTAGTGAGGTGGGTGTCAGTCTCTTCTCCCAAGTAACAAGTGATAGGGTGGGAGCAAATAGCCTCAATACGTGCCAGGGGAGGTTTAGATTGGATATTAGGAAAAATTTCTTCACTGAAAGGGTGGTCAAGCATTGGAACAGGCTGCCAAGGGAGGTGGCTGAGTCACCATCCCTGGAAGTTTAAAAAAAACATATAGATGTGTTTCTTAGGGAAAAGGTTTAGTGGTGAACTTGGCAGTGTTAGGTTTACAGTGGGACTCAATGATCTTAAAAGTCTTTCCCAACCTAAATAATTCTATGATTATTTTTTTTTTCTTATTCAGCTGATTATACCATCATTATATAAAGAATTTAATAACAAACTCTTCCTAATTTCATTAGAGTAAGAAGTTGAAGTAATATTCCAGATAAAAAATTCACACTTCAACTACAGAAACAATTTTTGTCAAAGCCTGATCAGATGAAGCTTTAAGTGTTTAAAATATAGATAAAGAAGTTAATGACCAACAGTTCTTTGGACTATTACAGTGGTAAACCAAAAACATTATCTGTCCTGTAACATGCTGAACTGGGCTACAAAAAAAGCCCCAACATATGTGGACTAGAGACTTCTTGAGGAAAGTCATTCTGATGGGCTGAAAGACTTTAAATCTTCAAGTACATACTTAACTTCATTCTCTGGAACCATTCCACTGACTTCTTGGTCTTAAAAGACTGAAAATGTGCAAGCTGTGTACATGTACTATTCTAGGTATTAAAAATGTTTGCATGCAAGGGGTTAATGGGATAAAATAAGTTGGGTTTCCTTTTTATATAGTGTCTTCAAAAAAGTTTCATTATTTCTAAATTTTAATGACATCAAAGGACATCCTAGAACAGCCCATAGTTCAAAGAACTATGTAGCTGGTGCAAGATTATTGGCAATTTAAAAAAATATGGGAAGAAATGCAGAGTACAAAGAGTTCCATGACCAGCCATTTGGAAACACATTGGCCTTAAATTTTTAGGCATAGTTTTTTAAACTTTTTAAATTTTTGCTCTTTTCAGCAGAAGAAGTTCATGTCTACCCCAAACAGAATAAATCATATTTACCTTGGGATATAGTCTAATATATGAAAACATAAATATTTATTAATACATTAATGCAAGGGCTGTGAGTTTTCTGGCATCACACCATACTAAATTGTGCATCTGCATACAGAGAGGACAACACATTAGGATGTATGAGCTAAACCTTCCCCAGTTCTTCTTCCTCCTTTGTTCTCTATAAAACCTATTACATTTTAAATTCCTAAGACTCTTCTGCACTTTGTTGAGTAATGAATGAACAGATAGACAAAACTGAAAAACTATGACACTGCAGGGTAAGTGTCAATTAGACCATTTTTAGATTGCCCTTCAGCTTGCTGGATTAACTGTAATTGATGTCCCAATAATATCCCACGTAAAATAATTTACAATGGTTTTTGACTCCCCAAAGCATTATTTAATGTCTTGCAATTATTAAAGTAGCATGCACCATCAAATTGGCCAGATAAATTAGTTAGAAAATGGTTTGTATCTTGTTCCTGTGAGGAAGTGTACACTATGGACACAGATTTTCCAGTATGATAACCAGTTTAGAGGTTATTTATGCATGTTAAATGAACAAAACCTACTAAGAAAGCTACTTTCTTTTTTCCTTTCCAATAAAATAAAAATATATATTTTGTGAAGCCTCACAAATATAGACCTTGTTAATTATCATAAAGAATAAAGCTCAAAGTTACAGAATTTGATTCTTCAGTATTTGATTTTGGTGAGATCAGCCCTAATGTACTTCAAGAATAAAAGAAAGAATCAGACTTCAATAAATGAAAAGACTGTCAGAATGATCACTGAATAAATCCAAATGAGTAAAAATGGCTGAGTAACTTCATTTCTTGAAACCTCTGTACTGAAAAGAGATTCTGAATAAATGTTAGGACCTGATTAGGTGAAACATCAAATGCACATGGTAGGAATTTAGAGGGGCTTTCTGTTTTAAAATTATTGCTTACGGATGTACAGCACAAAACAGCCAAGAAAGCTGGGTTTCTTTTTTCAGTGGAGAAAGAAGTTAGAATTTCTGACATAAACAGTAATAGGATCCTGATTACTTAGATGAGTGATTTTCAGGCTTTCTCCTTTGGAGAAGAAAAATGCACTAGGCCTCTTCCTAGTATAAAATCATATAACAATTTACCCTCAATATTTTAATAATGATAATTAAAACAAAGATTTTATGAATTGCTTTACAATTCTTCAGTTAAATCTGAAGATAAAGTATATAAATTAAGGTTGAGTTTATATTACTCATCAAGTAAATCAAAGCCAGAGATGAAAGATCTATACTTTATCATCTAGCAGACAAGTCAAAAAAAATAAGGACCTGACCATGCCATCATGGAGATCACTCCTATTGCAACTACAACTATACTGACCTTAGTTGCATTAAGCCTGATTTATACTGATATGAAAGGGAAAACTCATTGTTTTTTTTGAAATGTTACTCCTCTGATTTATTTTAATTATGCAAATGAGCTGTATGCTTGTCAAAGGCAGCTGATAGATAACCCTGAAAAATTAAGATTACAACACTTGTTGAAGCACAGCAGCTGGAGGAGAGGATCCTAGCTGCACTTACAGCTCAATGTGATGCTAGAAGGACTAGTTACTTGTCTTCTGCAAGATCCAATAACAGTCTCTTAAATAAGTCAGAAGGGTGTTTTTTGGTAAAAATCCGTTTTCCTTTTATAAAAAACCAAGGCCCAAGTGTATTCATATCACCTTTGCTATAAAGGTTCGCTCTAGGTGCAGCAACAAATACATGAGACTACACCTTGAAATTGCATCACTAAACTGACAGGTCATTTGTTCCTCCTCTCCCTCCCTCCTGTTCTTATGCACTGGAAGCAAGATCAGTTCTTGAGCAAACCCGCTATAGGCTGTACAAATTCAACATCAGTAAGCTAATCTGCATAACATACAAAAAGTTAATTGTCTTCAGTAAATGATGTCATAGATACTGTTTAGAATCTCACTGCAGGTGTCAGAAATTTTAAGTTGAGAAGTAAATGAACTAATTTAGTTCATTAAAATTGGTTCATATATGAAAGCAAACATCTCCAAACCAACAAAGGACATACCTATAATTTCAGGAAGCTAAATGGACATTTTCCTTGTATGTAAAATTTGAGGGCCAATATACCACTTACAACTATAGAAAAATTGCATATTGGAGCATGCAGTAATCTAACCTCAGTGTAACTCAGAGACTGAGTGACTATTTGCTTGCACCATTTTTGGTTTTTTGTAACTTCTTCCCTGCCTGATGTGCATTTTGACAAAGAGTAGGTATTGTTATCATGCTTTGTATTTTATTCTTTGAAGCAATAGAAGACAAGAAGTGAGAAGGTATTTTTCACTCTGTCAGTTTTGACTACAAAAAATGTAGTCAACGTAATATGAAAGACTATACCAATCACTGAGGTCATTTTGGTTTGACCAGGAAAAAAGTCAGGCACTGTGACTGAAATGCTCCAACCGAAACATGGCAACCTAAGCGTATCTTTAGCAATAACATGAAAAGTATTTCAAAGTACATTCTGTGTACATGATGAACGTAAAATGCTGATCTCTTTAAGTCAAAGTGAATTCTGACAGGATTTCCTCTACAGTATTTTCTCTGAAATTTGCTTCCTGCCTTGGGAGCACATTCATTTCACAGCTCTAGTTCAGACATTGTGTACATAGACATTGCATAGATTTGAAGTCTGCTTTTGTTTTTTGAATTGATAAATGTTTGCTTTTACTAGCTTTTTCCAGTGTCTTGTGTGAAACTGTTTTTAAGGAAGTTATAACCTAGTGCAAGATGCTGTAAAGTTTGTTAAAGACAACTGACCAGTAAACTGTTTTTGCCATGACAGAACAAAAAATATTTTTTCAGTATGTATGGATTGGAATCTATACATCTTCAATGGAGTGAAAAGTGTTGCTAGGATTAGGAATGTTACAGTTCAAGCACAGCCTAAGTGCAACTGCTTCTCAGTAAGTGTATTGCTTCATATTTTGAGATTTGAGATTCATCTTTGTCTTATACTGAGGTCATTAGAAGCCAATAATGTAAGGATGAGATCATACAGGAATCTTGATCTAGCAAGTGGGAGGCTGTTGGTATTGCAAAACCACAAACGTTTATGTGAAGTCATTTCTGCCCTCTTTTCATAAACATCTGGCAGCAAGCTGAACCGTATTTGACCCTCATAAAAAATAAAAATTAAAAAAAATCCTGGTTTATGAATAAGCAGCAAGTTATGTTTACGCAATCATGTGACCTAATTTCCAGATTAACAAAATAGTACTCCTCAGCTGAAAAGCACCAGCTGAAAGAGCTATGCCAGTCAGCTGACTTTATACGTACCTTGCATTTGCCATGAATAGAAACATGAAAAAGTCAATTACTGCAAGTCTGTAACTGAAAAGCCTCAATATTTTTAAAGCACATTTATTCATACTTTTTCTAAGTAATTTTTTTTTTTTGTAAAAGAGCTGGCAAATTTTCAACAAAATTCACCAAAACACAGTACATTTGAAAAAGCTAAGAAAAATGAGCCATATTTTCAATTAAAAATATATACATAAATTTTCAAAAAATACATTTGCTAATTGACTGTGAATTTATTTCTCTTAGCTTTGGCAAACTTACAATACTGAAGGGAAATTTATTCCAAAGCTTAGAAAGACAGTTAAAACCAGCAAAACCAAAAAATCTCCTATATAGCACAGCAGGAAAGATTGTGCTTCTTACAGCAAAATACCCAGTACTATCACATTTTCTCTTCAGACATTTTAATATTAGGAGACTGTAAACAGACAGTATTTCAGTTTTATAGCCTACCCTCATGAGAAAAATAGAAAAAAGAGTTATGGAATGTAGGAATTGCTTTGTATAGTGAAAACTTGGTAGGTGACTGTGCTGTTTTGAAATATTTTTAAAATAAAGCAAGTTCTCTTTTGCTGATCATAGTGTTTGAAAAAAACCAACACAAAAAACCAAACAAAAAACCCCAATAAACAAACAAAAAACCCAAATGAACCTAAAAAGATCAAAACCGCAACATACAAACAAGAACAACATAAACAAACAAACAAACAAACAAAAAACACATTCCATCTCATTTCTCAGAAGAAATGATTATCAGGTTCACTGGGAAGCTGGCCCTGCATTTCATCAAAGTTCTCTTTTTACAGTATATAATGTGGACTAGCAGTACAGAACTGAGGGTTTTTTCCTTGGTTTTAGTGGTATTTTTATGCTATTAAAAGCATTGTATGTTAGCAGCTGCAGGGCCAGTAAAAATTTGGATAAGCAAGACAGTTTGTCAAAGGAAGCAATGTAAGCTGATGCTCCAAGACAAGAACCAGCAGGTTTCCTGCCATGCACCTCCTCTCACAACAGGAGCTGAGCACCTCACAAATAAGAGGTATGACAACATCAGATGAGGCAAAACCAACAAATCTCTTTTGTCGAGTAGTATCAGGAAGACTAAAATGTGGCAGGGGACTAGCTGTGTCTTCATGTTCCTTCCCTCCCTGTCAAGCACTGAAAAATTTGCCTAAGAGGAGGAGATACTCCCAGCATGCTACAGTCTGCAAAGCAGTGGCTACTTACATACTACTCATATGTAATATGAAAACTCCAAGCAACCATACTATCATATTACTAGATGCTGATATGCTCTACTTTCCTGTCTGCAACACATCCCGCTGTGAGCTCTGTGTCGTGTAGGGCCCTGTGTTCCATGTACTGAAATACCGTGAACAGAGTAGAGCAGGGTGGAGGTCCCTGTCCTACCTAAATACTGCCCTACCAAAATAGTTACATCCTGAAATAAGCTTATTACCAGCATATTTTTATGTGAGAGAAGAAGCATTAATATTGTAAACAATTCAAATTATAATCCCCACCAGTAAGTGCTTTGAAACCTCCAAAGTTTGTAGTAACTGAGAACTCTCCTTTATACAGCTACTTTAATAACCACTGGAGTGACTCCTCCATCTGTAGATTATTGAGAAGTGGGATGTTCATTTGGTCTTTTCAAGTGACACAAGGATTTACTTGCTGACGTTTAACCCTCTGTGATGGTTCACACTATACAGCATATGCAAAAAAGTCTTTGCTCAGCTACCAACTCCTCTTGCTTTCCTCAAGGTCTCCTCAGTTTTCTAATTAATCTGCTAGTAATTGAGCTTGAGAACCAGTCCTTGTGGGGTTTTTATTGGGAGGGGGTGGGGGGTGGGGGGGTGAGTTGGTTGATTGGTTGTTTTTCTTAATAAAACTAAGACCTTTTCTTAACCACCCAGATAAAAACATGCAGATTTATGTGCCAATATGCTAACACCTGGACTATCAAAATCCATTACACAAACACAGTGGATCTTCCCTAAAAACACCATGATCTTACAGGTAGAGAAAGAGGACAGTTTATAGCTTTTGTGTTGTGAGCTAAAGTATTTAGACGGTTCCTGATTGACTGCACCCCATGGAAAGGACCCTTGCTAGTGCAGTTCTTGAAGAACTGCATCCTGTGGGAAGGACCCACACTGGAGATGTTTGTGAAAGACTGTCTCCTGTGGGAGGGACTCCATGCTGGAGAAAATATCAACATAAAAAACCTTCCCAGATACAGGAGGAAAGGCTGGAGAGTCCATACACACTTGGATTCAGAGTGGACAAGAAACAGATTTTGTTTTCAATAGTCATTCTCATTGTGTTGATACATGGCACACTAATAACATTAAAATCAGGTGCTAGAGCAGGAAGGAAAATATTTCAAGCATCCTACCTAAAAGAAATAAATCTCTTGGTCTATCAGAACTAATGAACAGTAGAATGTAGCCATTACTATCAAATCTGAGACCCAGTCTTTTCTCCCTCCTTCCTGCCATTGCCTGCCATCTGGACCCCAGCCTCTCTGGACTTCTCCATGTTTAGCCTGACAACGCTGATGTTCTCTGTGCTCCAGGTATTGAAGTTTCCATGAGGTCAGACAGCTACAAATGTGTTTTACACCAATAAGTCACAAAAAGCAAACCCAACAAAAAAATTATAGTTAAGGGCTTTCTGGCAAATACTTGATACTTGGTTACACATACAGGCACTGTCACTCCAAGCACTTTCCTATTATCTACAAGTATACACTTACTTGTTTTCCCAGCCTGCTAGGGAGAGAGAGCTGGACTAGCTCATTGGGCGAGAGGGTAAGGTGCTAGAATGTTAATGTACATTTCTGGGAATTACTGAGGGAGAACTGCCACACTGAAAAGTCAGCTTTGCTTTCGGCCTTGAGAAAGAATGTCTTTAGTCATTCCAGTCTTAACAGATTCAATTTCACACTTTAGGTTGTGTTGTAGTCACAGATTCATTCCTCTAGAATAGTCTAAGCAACATTTAAACTGCTAAAAGAAACAGAAAATAATATTTTTTATTGCAATTTGGCCTTTAAATGTTTATCAAAGAAAAAAGAAAGACTGGTCTTTTTCCAGTTTGAGGAAAAAATACATATTACCACTTTTAATATTATTTTTCTTGACGTTGAAAAATACACCATAAGGAAAAAGATCTGACCTTGCTGTAAAATATGGTGAATTTTGGCTAATGCAACAAATTATTTTGGAAGTATACTAATTAGACCTAGTTATGAGCATTGCGTTAATTATATAAATGTTACGCATCAGTAGTATGACTAGAAAGCTTTTTAATTATAAAATAAGGTTATACCGAAGAAATTACTTTTGTAATCTATATTAATTCACTTACTATTTCTGTTACTTTGGTTTCTATTTTATAATTAAAAAGCTTTCCGTTGATAGTACTGCTCTGGAACATTTCTATATATAGTAAGAACCTAAAGGAATTAACTCACAGATAATCAAAACCACAGCCTTTTCTACAGACCAGATTAATTTCAGTAAAATAATTAAAACCTTCATTTAGTACATTGCAATGGTCAAAATAATGCTCAGTTAGCTCCTAACTCAGCAAACATCTATTAGCTTTATGCATATTAGTGCTTAGTGCTTTCATTCAAATTCAACAAACATAGGAAAAGATGTCAAAAATAGATATTGGACCTTGCCATGCAGAGGCACTTTGTTCATTAATAAACTTCTGATGAAGCAATGAATGGAAAATAGCTAGTCATAAGCATATCACGTGCTGGAGACAAAGTCTGGTGGGAAACTCTCCTTATCCAGATTGAATATCCACTATGATATTCTAGTTCTTTTATACCAAACTCCTTCTGTAACAAAATAAAATGGGAAGTAATGATGCATCTTAAGCCTCTACTTTTTCTATTAAAAAGAATTGTAATGTAAAGGAAGGGTGAAAGAAAAAAACAAATCCTCATGCCAAATTTGATTAAAAAGAAAAAAAAATCTGCAATCCTAATAAGACTCTCACATGTTCCTTTAAAAGTTATGTTTGTTCCAGCCCTGAACACAAGTGCAGCTCCACTGAGGTGAAAGGACTGCCATGTACGAAAGCAGCTTCAGGCAGCTGCCTGATGGGTACATGGGGAAAACAGGACCGGTTACATGAGGGCTGTGACATCACAACCCAGTTCTGGACCCCATTTCCCAGCCAAGACACCTCATGTTAAGCTGATGCAAGGCAATCCTCAAAGTACTGAACCCAAATTGCAGGAAGGTCATAAGACAGGAAGTCAGAAAGAGAATCAAATTTTCAGGTGATATTTTTTTAACACAAATTATCCCACCCAAAAAATCCAGCATGAAACAATGTGAAGGCATTAGAGCAGTAACCAAGTTAGCACTAGAAGAAAAAATGTGTGAATCACTCAACATGTGTGGGCAGAACTCAGCTGGCTTCCCAGTTCCCTCTGTCATTGTTTTCAGTTCCTCTGGACAGGGATATATCAACATTCATTATTCAAAAATGTAACCGCTCTGACACAAACACGCTGTGCTACTGGCCAGAGTTCAGTGCCCTCAGAGAACCATCTCATATGAGTTTACTGTTTAACCATGTTTAGCAAAGCATTAGGAAAAGGGAGGATGTGGGAGACAGCCTTGGCAAGGCAGCAGCTCTCAGCCTGAAGGGAAAGCGTCTGCCAGGGAACACAAACACTAAATCAGGGCCTTGGAAGCATTCCAGGGGACTTCTTTATATAACTTTAAAAAAATGTGAGCCTTAAATTTTGCAAATTAAATTAATTTCAAGTTCTACAAAAATATTTTTAGAGCAAGCCAAGTATGAGAAGCATCCTGAGCTAGATAGCTGAACTAAGTGCCTGGAAGGCAGGGGCCCCTGCTGGTAAGCAGAGGTGACATCTCGGACCTTTCACACCAGTGATGAGACACATCCTCTCCTTCACTTAGCCAAATAGATTTTAGCAAGCACAGTACCCTTTGCCAGGATGTCAGGAAGCATGCCAGGTGACATTGTCACCTCTTACCTTCTGAACCGTGGTTTTGTCCAGAATCAGCACAGTGGAAAATTTAAGTAGGAAGAACAGTATATGAATTTCCAGTGTTTCTGCCAGCTAGCAACAGATGGAATTTAAGATGCAAAATGCATTATGGAAATCAGATAAAGTTACAAGGGGGAAAAAAAAGGTAGTTTTTCTACTTAAAAAGGAGAAAGGTAAACTTAGAGTTTTCAAGTGAAACATTTTATATTATTCTACTTTAAGGCAAATACTGGGAGAAAGTAAGTCAGTTTTTTTGCTCAAATAGAAGAAAGCTTGTAAGGTTGATATAATTTTAAGATAAAAGATCTGGAAATAAAAACTGACAAATGACAAACATAAGTAGTACAATTACAAGTAATCACCAAAATAACGTTTAAAGAAATGTCTTAAAAAACCATAGTTTTTTGAAAATATACTTAACTTTCATATGACAAAAATGTTAACAGACTAAAGCACATTTAATGATGGGGGAGGATCTTTGGATTTTCCTTCAAGTCCTTCATCAATTTTGCTTTTGAACAGAGCACTTGGCCTTACCTTGAGTACTGTGTGTAGTGTTTGGCTTCCCTTATTAAGCAGAACATAAAGACCTCAGAATATTTCCAAAAGTGGGCAACAAAGATGGTGAAAGAAGTAGAGGGCAAGACTTATGAGGAGTGACTGAGGATACTAAGTTTATTCAGATTACGGACGAGGAAACTGAGGAGTGACCTCATTGCTGTCTACAACTCGGTCGTGAAGGGCAGTGAAGAGGGAGGTGCTGAGTTCTTCTTTTTGGTGTCTGGTAGTAGAACATGAGGGAATGGCTTAAAGCTGCATCAGGGGAGTTCTGATTGGATATTAGGAAAAAAGGTCTTTACTGAGAGGATGGTCAAGCACTGGAACACGCTCCCCAGGGAAGTGGTCATAGATGCAAGCCTGTCAGTGTTCAAGAAGCATTTGGACAACGCTCTCAGACATATGGTTTAACTTCTAGGTTGCCCTGTGTGGATTCAGGAGGTGGACTCATTGATCCTCGTGGGTCTCTTCTAGCTCAGGATATTCTTCAAGTTCTTCATCAATTTTTCTTTGATTCCAAAACCTGACACATATTTTCCCTTCACTAGCTGTGTAAAAATCAAGCTGCAGTCACACCTTTCAGCTATTCTTCCTTAGATAGCATGTCCTATGTCTCTTGGAGAAAAAAGGCAGCAGTGGGAATGAGGGAACCATTCTTAGTCTTAGATTGTCCTTTTCCAGCTCCTACGAAAATTATGTCACATTAAAAACTTCCAATTGAATATTATGCTGAACATTTCCATTAAACTAACAAATTGTTATACCTAGCAACATTCTAGTAAATTTGAACATTACTTACACAAGAGTTTTGTAATTGCAAAGCTCTTGGCCTTGCTAGAACTAAAAGTAGTACATATATAACAAATAAAAACTAAGAGATCTTAGTATGTACTTGTTTCATCTTTCCAGGATCATTTATTTAATATCTTATATAAAATTCAGCAAATGTATATTGTATTGGTATTCAAATTTTGATGCACATAAAGTAGGAAGTTTTGCATTTATCCTCTACCGAGTATACTGGATTGAAGCACTCTTAAAATACTGTGATTTCATTACAAAGTATTGCATTTAATTTAATTTAATTTTGTAACTTTAGTCCTTGCTTTTTTGATCATTTTTGCTAAAGATTAGATAAAACCATATTTCTTTTATCTGGAGTAAATAAAATTCAAGTTATTTACCTAAAAAAGTTTTCTGCTGTGTTCACATCCTTATCTTAAAACATGAATCAAAACAATTTTCCTAAAATAATCTCTTCAGTTGCAATGCTGCCTATGAAATGAAAGTAATTTCAACAAAATACTGAGGTCATGTTGACTTTGGGAAAGGAGGTTTCAAGGAACTCTGAAATAGCCGATCAGTAATAATTGTACCATATTTCAGACTATTTTTCTCACCTGCCTTGAAAATGTGGTACTCTCATTTGCAAGCAATGAATCTTCTAGGCCCATACCTAAGCTTATTTCATGCTATGCCATCTGCCCTCTGTCCATCAGAGATTAACACAACATGACTGCATTTTGGACTGTAGGTGTTGCCTCATTTCTTAGCTTTTGACTGGAGGTGAAAGTGAAAGAATCATCAGTGCAGTTATCAAGTAACTCTTACTGACTGTACTAGTAGAGGTTGTGCTTTCAAAGAAGTCAGTGGGAGCTTTGCTAACTGCAGGACTAGAATTCAGCTGAAATGAAAGAAATGTGTTATGCATTTTATTAGTATTTAAATCCTCAAATCAATGGAAGCTTACCAAAACTTAATCAAAACATTGATGGAAGTTTATTTTCAACAGAATCTTGCACTACAAAAAATGATACAACAGCCGTTTGGTCCAAGTGTCATCTTCCTAAGTCACTTTGAAATTTATTTCTTCTATCTCATAAGAGAGGGAGATTTGGCCAAATTCTGTGTGAGCTGTGGTCAATACACTGAAATCTGAGCATTCAGTACTTAAGAAAGTGAACGACTAAGAAGAGCAATTTTATTTTTTTTCCACTTGGGAGAAAAAAATAAAAACCCAAAACAAAAAACCAAACACTTCCTCTTGTCAGTTAACAGGTAGGATAGGTAACGCTTTGAATTACTAAATCCTTGTTCAAGGAGTGTTGTAAGAAGTCAGGCCTAGCCATTATTATTCTGAAAATTATTCTGTTACAGGCTACTCTGCACAGCTTTTCAGAAACAGATTGCCGCAAATGTAAAGAAAGAAAGGAAGAAACCAGATTTAATTGCTTGGACAGTTTGCAAATATATTATATACATATTACCTCAGGGATGGTTTCTTAGCAATGTACATTTGTCTTGTATCAAAATAAATACTTAAGTCAAATAGTATAATGTACCATTACAGAAGTTGTATTCCTTATGTTTCTTTCTCAGTAGTTCCTAAAAAAACTTCATTCTGTACTAACCATATAACCTTTTAGCACTACTGTACATTATTTTTCAAACTTCAGTATTTTAAGTGCTAACACACATTTTCCCTTTGGAAACAGTTGTGGGGTTTTTAATTTTTTTTTTTTTTTTAATTCTGCTTACAGAAAGTGAAATATTATTTCAAAGATAGAGAAAAATGGCAAGAACCTATAGGAAGAATCACTTCCCATTAGATCCTATAACTGGGTTCAAGAGTCATCAGTTCTTATAACCTTCTTAAATTTTTATCTTGAAAAAAGTCTGTAAAATTATGCATGCACTTTCTTACTTAAAGCAGGAGCTGAGGGTCACCAAATCAAATTATCAGTTCCAGGTGGAAGGTTTAAAATTTTACCATGCAGTGGTCAAAGGACTGGAGTGGCAGTCCAGCAAGCTGGTTCTACCTGTGATGCTAAAATCAAGTAATCTTAGTGTTTGTCTTTATTCTCATGCTTGTGAAGTCATCCAGGAAACCGCTGTCATCCAAACCTGAATCTGCATGTTCACAGCAGGGTAGCAATGAAAATGAATCTGATTTTCCCTTAGTGCAAAAATTTGCATAATGAGAAAAGCAGAAGAGACTCACATGTATTAAGTACAATGAATTTTAGATTTTTCATACTCATCTGAAAAAGAAGAGTGATTTTTAAAAATATAATTTCTTAAACTGTTAAAACGGTAAGTGTATTTATATACAGGTAATATATTTTCTGTAAAATACAGGGATAGTCAAACAGTTTATGTAGGAGATTAAAGATCAGTATTTCTGTGTGCCCTTCTGACCAATATTCAATGTATGATTTTTGACAATAACTCTTATTGTGATTTCATTTACATGTCTGTAAAGTAATACCTACTTTACAGCTACTTATTTATAATGAATATTTGAAAGATATTTGGGTGAGCCAAAATGACATACGTCATGGGAGTAGCAATATGTGCCATCTGATGTTCTCCTAGCTCAACATACTGTGTCCTTTCCTCATCCACAACCAGCAAGGAAGAGTTAAATTTATTGATGTGCTGTAGTATGAAGAAACATACTGTAGAATCAAACTATATTATTAAAGCTACTGACAAGCCTTTATTTACTAATGTCTATTGCAAGCTAGAACATTATCTTCTCTAGGAACTGGTGCTCTTTGAATGGGGAAAAGAAATAGAGCTTGGGAGCGATTTCAGCAATCATGCCTGTCCTTACAAGGGAGTTGAAAGACTCCTTGCAAACTCTCAGTCCACATGGGCTTAGTCTAATCATAGGAAGAAAGAAATCTACTCAAAATATATATTCAGATGCTGAAACATTGTGTTTATACTTTACATATTTTTTTTACAACTTACACAGAAACTGCAAATTGTGCTGCTTCACCATCAAGTTTTTCCATTAGTCTTGTCCTTCAAAATGACTGTCTCTGCTAACAAACTCTCTGTATAAAAGGCTTTTCAGATATAAAATTGAGAGTCAAACCCAGTTAATATAGCTGTTCATACAATTTTCTTTAAAACCTTTCTAATTCAGCAGTATATAGCTCATTTCCCACACATCCGGCATTCTAAGTTACCTTAAGAAATTCATTGCTGAAAATGAAGGTAACTGTTAATATAAAATCAACTTAAGTTCTTCTCTTAGCAGGGTCTGCTGCTGCCTTGAAATATGCAGCAAATTCTGCCAACTGTGAATATCTCACCTATCAAAAGACTAAATTTGCCACAGGTGACAGCCAAATCCTTCCTGCTTATCTATGGGACCAGTATCTTACCCTGTAACATGCTTATTTTCTCACACTGACAAGTTGTTGGCTCACCAGGCAGAATGAGAAGCGAATGTGGAGATCATGCATCAATCACTTCCCATCACATTCCCCAGCCCGAATGTCAGTGATTAGACAAACTTGGGCTGACAGGTGTCCTGTCTGGACAAACAGCTTGTCAGTTTTCTAATAGGATTCATCTGCTCTCTCACCATAAGCTTTACAACCTGAATTACTTCAAATACTCCCAAGTGGAAAGGGGTGAAATTGAATGAACAGAGAAGGGGGATTTTCATTTTGCCAATTTTAGAGTAAATCACAACTTTCAGAACTTTCACTTTTGGCAACTATTTTGTTGTAACAAAAAGAGAGAAAAATCCCAGCTTTAATAGTAACATTAATATACAGCTCTTATGTCAATTTTTTTCTTTTACCAAAAGCATGATCCAGGAGATGGCCCTGATCTAGGCAGAAGCAACGTTTCTGATGTAGGAACAAACAACTTTCAGAAGCATGATTGCATTTACATGAAGAACATAATAAGGCAATGTTTTCTATAGCAATCAATGCCCTTGTCATCACAGTCACAGCTGAAGGGATTAGTTTAATTCTGGGCCCCTTTTTAGAACAAAGATCTTCACTCATTAGAAAAGTACATATTAGAGGTAAACCCAAAATATAGTGTGGTACTATGAAGTATTCATATTAAATTGATCGCAACTAAGAGGTGCCTAGCTTGCACAGGGATGCTTTTTTACTGCACTGGAACTTTAATGGGAAAACACAAACACATAATACACCATTGAAGCCAAAAGCTATGATTATATATTTTAAAAAGCATGGATAAGAAACTCCTTGAAAATAAAAGCAATTTATTCTGTTTATTAAACATAAAAATGTTTGATTTTTACCTCAGTTTTGTATTGATCCTCTCATAAACACTGAACTTTTAGAAAAAAATAGTAATAGTAAAAGGTTTAGAGTAAGCATCAATTAAAAAATACTATAGGTATTTTTCAGTCCTACAAAATTTTCTCAGATAGATAACCACAACACCAGTTTGACTGTCTAGAAATTTGGATTAGTTTACTGAAAGCACAGTAAAATAATGGCTCAAGTGGTTGTTAATAGAATACAAAATTATGCCAATAACAAGTCAATAGCAATACACACATAACTACACAGGAGCAATACCTTTGACAAAAAAACTTCCATGATTACGTATAGGTCTCTGGATCCTGGAATAAAGTTGTACGTGTGTAGTTCACAGTGCAGAAGCAGAGTGTAAGTTTAATGTTAAGGTCACTTCAAGAGTCACTTCATAAACCTGATTCTAGACATTGTTTCCACTGTACTGTCATTTGAACGTCTTGGTTCCATTCCTTCCACAACACTAGGTAACTTTGCCACTCTTTGGCCACTCTGCTAGTTAGACCTGACATGTGTAAGCATTTCCCAATGACACTAACTCCTCCAGTTCCAAAGACAGACTAACTCAAATAATTGAAAAGCTCCATACAGGGACTACAAATACTCAGATTTTTTTTCCCCCCTGCTGCTATACTGTTTCTCTTCTAAAGAAAAAAATGACTACATTATGAAATGAAACAAAATGCTAAGAAAAAAAGTAAAAATATCTAAGATTATGAAAAATATACTCTGATATCTTTCAGAGGACTCTAGTAAATGACAGTGGTTCTTTTAAAACACTAAAAAAATATATCTAATCACCAGCATCTTAATCTAAACACAACACAAATTAAAATGGAAAGAAATCTCCACCGTAATGCATCAAGGAGAAAAATACATATAGATAATGGAATTATTTCAGAACATGCACACAACCCAGAATATATCTGCTACTTCTAAGATTCATTGACACAAACACTTATTTTTCTGGAAACAGTCTTTATATTTTTATCATTGATTTGTCATAAGAAAAATAATCTAAAGACAAAAGACACATTATGAAACAATCCTATAAAAGAGATGCATTCATATAGTTCAAATACGGATTTAGCATCCAAGAAGCACAACAAAAACTTACATGCATATATAGTAAAGTGATCTAGAAACACTCACATATCACCACTTACTGAATGCCGCTAAAAGCTACCACAAAAATACCAGGTTTTATGAGAACTCAGATATTTGTATATAGGAAGACCATAGAATGCTAATGTGTTATAGTCATGCTTGGTCCAAGAAGACATGATATTCTGTTGGATGTCATTAACACCAGGAACTCCAAAAATGCCATGGCAACGTGTTATAAAACTCATTTTTCAGGAAAATCTTCCTGACTTCCCATCAGCAAATCTTACTACTCAAAGTTCATTTGGAAGGCTGTAACAAACTGTAGAGTCTCCAAGGACTGGACGACTAGTGTTCTTTTAGAGATTATGCTTACTGTATAATAAGATGTTTATTAAGAATTTGACCTGGTTTGCAGAGGGTCCAAGTGACTAAAAGTCTAGGTAACTGAAAACTTTAGATAGTAAGAAAGTTCCACTAATTACTAGAAATTCTGTTGTAACAGTAAGCTATGCTAGCTGCTAGAAATTGTAGATAACAATAAGATATCACGATTATTAATTTCTTTATGTAACAATAAAGCTCTAATTAGTATTACAACCCTGTGGCCAGTGTTCATTCTACCAAGGTTCCTAAAACAATTCGCCTGTCCCTGTAGTGTCAGCACCCAGATGAGGATTAGCATAAGCATTTGAATGCAAAATGGAAGATTAAAAAAAATAATAACAGTCCTTTGAAGGCAAAGGGATAAGAAACTGTACTTACAATTTTTTTCATGCTGAGCTAAACATGGCTTTTTTTCCCCCTAAACGTCAAGATTCACTTTTTTCCTCCAACCTTCATTTCTTTTTTATTTCCTTTTATATTTATTGATATATACATATACATATGTGTGTATGTATATATATACACACGTACACATGTATACATGTATTACTGCATTTCCTATCTGCTCTGCCACCCCTAGACAAAAGTTTCATCTATTTTCTGGTGCAACAGATCACAACATGCAGCTCATACAAAAGATTCATTTAGAATTTTTATTTTTCTTGTAGTTGTGAATGCCAAGTTTTATGACAAATATTCAATCCAAGGCCTCACCTTACACATCAATAAGAATTTCTCAGTATCAGCAAATACTGTTCTAGTGTCTAGCAAATGGCCAGGAAAACACTGTTGTCAACATATTAAATTTTTAATTGGGAAAAGATGCTATGTGTCCAGCAAGAACAGACTTAAGCTGCAGGCACTTAAGAAAGACAGATGGAGGAATGGACTAAAACATAGGAAGGGAGAGGAGTGGGAAGACAGACATGCAGACATAGAAGGCTGTAGGTGTACCTTGACAATAGGGCATCTGAGAAGCACTGGAGCAGGTGGAGCTCTCTGACATTGCTGCCTTCCTATAGAAGACCAGAGGCCTTTTATTTAAAGCAAAGTAAATACAGTAATGTGGCATTGCTGCTAGCACTGACTGTTAACAGCAAGGAGACCAGTTTCACAAAACTGATTTTCAGGGGATCTTCATTTTGATGAGATCTTTTTCATTCCCTCCCTGTAGGAGAGAATTTTAAGATGTGAAACCCTGCATGTCAGCAGGTTTGCTCTGTCTCTAATGAGAGAGAGGGGAAAACCATGTCAAGACTAATACCCCTCTAGCAGAAGACCTTAAAATGAGAATGATACAGTGCTCTGCATGACAGCTTGCCCTTAAGTTGTAAAGCATGCTGCACTTTTCTTTCCATCCAATTCATCGTCTACCTTACTTAGTACCACAGTAACAAATTTAACAAAAAAAAACCACAACCCAAACCCAAAAAACCAAACAAACAGGAAAAAAAAAAGTTTGAGGTTAAGGACCCTTTAAGCTTCCCAACATTTTTAGATGTGATTTGGTAACATTTTAGATGTGATTTTTTTCTTTTAGTGTCCCGTTCCTCACATGACCACACAATCTCAGTAGCTATTTGAGTTAAACCCAGAAACATCTGTCAGAAGTCATGCAGAAAAGATCATTTACATAAGACTTGCAAGTTTTTGCAAATCTGTGAAGTTCAAATATTTTGTCCTTGCCTTGGATAAGAATAATTTGAATAACATTGCTTCATGCAGCAGAAATACATATCCACTGAATTCCAAACACTGTTAACAGTATTAATTCTAGCATGTAAAATGAGTTTAAGTCTAGGCAGTATATATGATATCCCTACTGTTTCTAGAAATTACTATATAAGCAGAAATACATCTAAGCATTTACCACTAATATTTTTCTAGTTAAAACTTCATTGTGAAAAGCTAGGAACAATAGATCTCATCTAGAGGAAAAGCTAGTGGATTGTTGTTTTTTTTATGATAGTATGTGTGGAGTGTTGTGTAAGTAGTATATGTTTGAAATACTGTGCAGAACTGGCATGATGTGCTTTCAACACCACCTTTAATCAAATATATTTATTCTACTGGCTTTTTGTTAACTGCTTTTATACTCAGAGTTTGTTTGCAATTAAAGAAGAAAAATCAAATAAAACCTCAAGTAAAAGGTGCAGTTTACAACAGCTCCACAGTTAGGAACATTGCAAATTCATACCTAAGAAATTATAAAAATCCTGTATTTCAATGGCATTCTATCCTATTAAGTACTACAATGTGTAACTGAAAGGATATTATAGTTAAACAATGTGCCTTAGTAAGCAACAAAGAACAGGTGAAAGACATGCACCTGTACCTCCTGGAATTCATGTGAGTGGCGCAAAAAGAATCTGGAATGAGGTGAGACTCACAGATGGTGATAGCAGGTTTAGGTATGTGTACTGACAGACATAACATTTAATAAATGATAGCCAGGATATTATACAAACCTTATGTCTAGAAAATTATTTGTGCACAGCTTCTGAAGTTCAAGTATTGTCTTGTCCAGAGGGGAAAAAAAAACCCCAAACCCCAAGCCAAAATGTTGGATTGTATGTGCTGTTGGGGATTAAGAACACATGAAAGACAGATGAAGAAAATGGAGCTTTATGAAACAAAACTTTATCTATGCTTCCATTTGAATTTCAAATCTTTTGATAGGCTTCAGAGATGTCACAGAAAAAATGGCACTTTCTGTTTATTACTTAGTAGCTTTTCCCAGCTTCCAAAATTCAGCTTAATGAAGCTATAACTTGTACAGCCTCTAAGATCTTCAGTTGTGGGGATTTACTGCCTTTATAAACTATATGAAAGAGGAAAGGAAGTCTCCTGAAACTGAAGTGAGCCAACAACATGACTACTTATATTTGAACAAAGGCACAGTAAAAAGCTTTAAAAGATAAAAAGAGCTGAGTCTCTCGAAAATATTGTGGAGAGATAAAGAAAAAGACCCTATAAATCTATATCAAATGGAAAGCCACTGCAGAGGACTGTTAAATATTGATGTTGTCCAAGGAAGATGCTTCTCACAGCGACCGAGCAAAGTGTTACTGATTTGCAAACTCCTGTTCTAGACCAGATACATTCTCTGCAGGAAGGGAATAGAGATGAGGGATACACAAATATCTCAGTTTTGCTACTTAAAATTTATTTGGTACCATCTTATGATACCTATAACAATAGAAAATAATTAACTTGTACTGGCTCCTCCAAGCTCAGGAGCAATGTGTCTCAACAAAGACTGAGTTAGGAAAAAATGCCAGGAGGCCTGCATGGATGAACAAGGAGCTTCTGCACAAAATAAAACACAAAAAAGAAGTCTACAGGGGGTGGAAGCAATGACAGGGAGCCTGGGAAGAATACAGAGAAATTGTATGAGCAGCCAGGGATCAGGTTAGGACAGCTAAAGCCCTGATAGAATTAAATCTGGCCAGGGACATCAAGGACAACAATAAAAGCTTCTAAAGGTATGCCAGAGATAAAAGGGAGACTAAGGAAAATGTGGGCCCTCTGAGGAAGGAAACAGGAGATCTGGTTGCCCAGGATATGGAGAAGGCTGAGATATTAAATTACTTTTTCATCTCAGTCTTCACCAGCAAGTGCTCCGCCCACACTGCCCAAGTCATAGAAGGCAAAAGCAATGACTAGGAGGAGGAAGAACCGCACACTGCAGGAGGAGAGCAGGTTCAAGAACATCTAAGGAACTTTAAGTTGCATTAAGTCCATGGGACCTGATGAAATGCATCCATGGGTCCTGAGGAAACTGGCAGATGAAGTGGCTAAGACACTATCTATCATATTTGAAAAGTCATGGCAGTCCAGTGAAGTTTCCATGGACTGAAAAAGGAGAAACATAACCCTCATTTTAAAAAGGGAAATAAGGAAGACTTGGGGAACTACAGGTCGGTCATTCTCACCTCTGTTTTCTGCAAGATCATGGAGCAGATTCTCCTGGAAAACTATGCTAAGGCACAATAGTAAGGAGTTGACAACCAGCTTCACTAAGGGCAAATCATGCCTGACAAATTTGATGGCCTTCTATGACAGAGTTATAACATT
This sequence comes from Falco biarmicus, assembly GCF_023638135.1. Lineage (NCBI taxonomy): Eukaryota > Metazoa > Chordata > Aves > Falconiformes > Falconidae > Falco > Falco biarmicus. The sequence goes on from NC_079290.1 coordinate 65,393,044, forward strand.
GGTGGATGAGGGAAGAGTAACTGATATCATCTATCTGGACTCGTGCAAAGTTTTTGCCACTGTCCTACATGACATCCTTGCCTCTGAACTGCAGAGACATGGAATTGATGGGTGGACCACTTGGTGGATAAGGAATTGCCTGGATGGTCGTACTCCAGTAGGAGTCAACCAGAGTTGTGGTCAATGGCTTGATGTCCAAGTGGAGACCAGTGATGAGCAGCATTCCTCAGGGCTTGGTACTGGGACCAGTGGTGGTTAACATCTTTGTTAGCAACATGGACAGTGGGATCAAGTGCACCCTCAGAAAGTTTGCCAACAGCATCCAGCTGTGTGGTGCAGCCAATGTGCTGGAGGGAAGGGATGCCATCCAGAGGGACCTTGACAGGTTTGAGAGCTGGTCCCATGCAAAACTCATGAAGTTCAACAGGGCCACGTGCAAGGTCCTGCATGCAGGTTGGGGCAATCCCAAGCACAAATACAGGCTGGGCAGAGGATGGATTTAGAGCAGCCCTGAGGAGAAAGACTTGGGTGTGTCGGTGGATGAGGAGCTCAACGTGGCCTGGCGATGTGCGCTTGCAGACCAGAAAGCCAACTGTATGCCTGGGTGCATCAAAAGAAGCATGGCCAGAGGGTCAAGGGAAGTGATTCTCTCCCTCTCCTCAGCTCTTGTGAGACACCGCCTGGAGTACTGCATTCAGCTCTGGAGCCCCCAACACAAGAAGGACATGGACCTGTTGCAGTGAGTCCAGAGGAGGGCCACAAAGGTGATCAGAGGGCTGGAGCACCTCTCGTCTGAAGACAGGCTGAGAGAGATTGGGTTGTTCAGCCTGGAGAACAAGGCGCCAGGGAGACTTAAGCAGCCTTCCAGTACCTGAAAGGGGCTTATAGGAAAGATGGGGACAAACATTTTAGTAGGACCTGCAGTAATAGGACAAGGTGCAATAATTTTAAACTGAAAGAGGGGAGATTTGGATTAGTTAATAGGAAGAAATTCTTTGCTGTGAGAGTGGTGAGACACTGGACCAGGCTGCCCAGAGAAGTTGTGGATGCCCTATCCTTGGAAGTGTTCCAGGCCAGGTTGAATGGGGCTTTGAGAAACCTGGTGTAGTGGAAGGTGTTCCTGCCCATGGCAGGGGAGCTGGAGTTAGATGGTCTTTAAAGTCTTTTCTGACCCCAACCATTCTGTGATTCTATAACTCAGGTAACATACTGAGGCATGGAAATCCTTTGCTGATTCTAGGTAGTGGAACTAAATTAAGTAGGCATATACAAATAATTTCAGATTACAGCCTCCAGAATCTTGGTGCAATTCCAAATTCCTGGATATGGAGGGTTTCCTGAATTTCATATGCAAGCATGAAAAGGTTCACACAGATTTCTTGCACATATTGAAATAATGTAGGAATCTGGACTGTACAGGTCTGCCTCTAATGTAATATGCATATTTTATCCTTTACTTGCGGAGAACCAGGAAAACTATGCTTCTTATTCCATGATAGAGAATGAACCAGTTAGATGGGATTTTGTGTAAAGGAAGGAGTGCAGCTGGGTTATCTTTTACATCATCTTTCTTTTTTTGTCATTCCACTTGAGATCCTAATATGTTGTGTTCTTACTTTAAGCAAGCACAGTCTGTATTGTCACCTCCATGACTGTTAATGTTAAGCCAAAGAGAGTTTCAGATACTGGCTACAAAATTCCTCTTAAAAAATCTTCTAGGAAAGAATATCCATGACTGTCTTGGTTTCAGCTGCAATAGTTATTTTTCTTCCTAGTAGCTGGTGCAGTGCTGCGTTTTGGATTTGGTATAAGACAAGTGTTGATAGGACACTGACGGTTTTGGTTGTTGCTGTGTAATGGTTATACCAAGAAGGAGGAAGCCGGGGGGACGACATTCGGCATTATGGCATTTGTCTTCTCAAGTAACCATTACACATGATGGCCTGCTTTCCTGGAGATGGCTGAACACCTGCCTGCCAATGGAAAGTAGTGAATGAATTCCTTGTTTTGCTTTGCTTGTGTGCATGGCTTTTGCTTGAATGATTAAAATGTTCTTATCTCAACCCTGGAGTTTTATATTCATTTCCAGTTCTCCTCCCCATCCCTCTGGGTGAGGGGGGAGTGAGCAAGCGACTACATGGTGCTTAGTTACTAGTTGGGGTTAAAACACAACAATGAGAATAATTACTCACGCAATAACATTTTCAGCCTTTCCATATGTGTATTTATCTGGGGTAGGCAGGAAGAATGATAAGTGAGAAGAAAAACTGTCTCTAGCTAAAATGATTGGGGAACTTAATCATTGTCATCCCTGAGAGATGACAAATCTGTCCCTTTAAAGTGAATTACTGCAAAAAGTTGTGCAATTATTTTTTCCCCTCATTCTTCTGAAATGTATGCCTGAATCCTGAGAATATGGGTCACCTAGGATTGAATAACTGATCTATCACCCTCATCGTCAAATTGAAACAAGAATTAACATCAGTTGGCACTCTCTTATGTGGAAGAAGAGTGCATACAACTACTAAAAATAATAATGAATATCTAAAATGGAATAACCACTTGTTTTCATTCCTCACCCTTCTAAAAGATATACACAAGCTGTCAGGCAATATTTTGATAATTATTTTAAAATACTGCAGTGGCATAGGCAGCAGTAACCTCAAATTTAGTTACACTACTTTTAAAATACAGGGTTGGTTGTGGGGTTTTTTTTTGTTTGTTTGTTTCTTTAAGACTAACCATATGGATGCATTTAATTTACTCTTTATATTCTGCACACGAAGTTCAGGGAATCTGAAGCAGACTACCATCATCTGCTGGCCCAATTATATCAAAGCCAGTGAGCCTTCAACAGTGAATTGTTCAAGGCCAAGATGTATGTAATTTAAAGGCAAATGTGATGTCATGTAATACAGGGTGGAGTCCTTCCATCTGAGGTAATGCATCACTAAGGAGCGGTAGACTCTAATACATAACTCCAAATGTCCACTGTTTTATGAGAAGACCTAAAACAAGATGTTTAAATTCAGCAGATAGTTAAAATAATAATTTTGTGTTCTGGCTATATTTAAAAAATTTTCTGGTTTACAGTCCAGACTCATAGGAAAGCCATTAAGCTAAAATATATTTGAAGTTCCTATAAAGAAAGAATATCAACCAAGGAAAATAAAAGAACCCGCACATGACTTCTTCCAATAGTAGTAAACTTGATGTCACTGAAAGAAAAAATAATATTAAAAAATAATTAAAAATATATAATCATGTCATCTTGTTACTGCTGTGAAACAGAAGGAAATCACAATTTTATATAGGTTTTTTTTTTTTTCAATTTGCAGTTGAACAAATATTCCACATTGACTTTTGTGCTTTTTTCTTCATCCAAACCATTCCTCTCCTAAAGATTTTTTTATTATTATTCTTATACTAGATTCCCTTTTGTTCTAATAGGAATCCATACTAAGTATTATACTTTGTTTAATATTAACCAAATAATAATGCAGTATTTTAAATTCTAGGTAAACAAAACAGGCAACAAATATTTTTTCTTGATGTTAAACATGTATAGTTCCCTTTTAAAAACTCATCAGTCACTGTAGCCCAAAAAGTTTAAGCAGTTGAGCATCAGAATACTTAAGGTCTGTTTAACAGTTGTTATTTTAGCTATGTTTGACTGAACAGTCACATTAGAATTACTATGGAAAAGATACAGTCTCATCCTCTCTCTTGCACTGGTGCTTACCTGATTGCTGTTAAAAAACCTGGTGCAGCAGAAAATTACTCACTTTTTAATTTTGGTTTTCTTTAGCTGTTTAGGCTCTTGAGCTGGGTCACAGTGGGATCAAATAAGAAACAGCTGAAGTGCTCATGGAACACCACCACATTCACAGGATTATTAAGTAGAAACCAAAGGGCAAAGAGTATTTTACATTCTTTTTATTATTGTAACATAAACATTCCTGCAAAGCTAAAGCTTGCTGTGATTTTTATCAGCTTTCCTTCACTCACAGTACTATCTTTGAAGAACAAGATGACCAAACTCATGTGAAAAGCTATACATCTTGGAGAGAATTTGGAAGCTCAGTTTTTCCACGTTACCGTAGGAGTATCTTGTTCTGTAACTTCTACATTGGCATTACCACCCTTCTACACTATTACACCATCACAGCTACAACAGAAGGGTCTTATCTAAATCAAGCAGCCTAAACTCAAAACCAATTTGTAAGAGCCTGTCACCTATGTTATTACATCATGAAATGTAAACGTGTCAGACAAATTAATCAGTATATTTAAACACTTTCTAAGTTACTATTCAGTTAACAAAAGCGTGGGGTTTTTTGTGATCAAAAGCCTGATGCGGTAATATGCTTCTACCCAGCTGCCTTCACAGCCTTATTCCATTTTCTTTACACAACCACATTTCCCATAAATGTTCATCTGTTTGCTATTTGTACTCTTTCCACATTATGTGTGAGCTAATTTTGAGAATAAGCATGAACATTCTTAATAAGCATATACATATTTATAACACTAAGCACAGTGATCCCAAAAATAACTTTTTCAGTTGTAGCTCCATCACCATCATTCTAATAAACTTGAAATAAAAATTAATCTGTGTAAGTGTAAAAAAAGATGAGCATTTTTTTCTGATAAAATGAAGCAAACCCTTTTAATTTGTGACAACAATTCATAAATATATTGGCTTAAAAAAATGTTATTTCATAATTTCAAATAAATTAATAGCTAAAAGACTATATATAAACTAAGTTTTATTGCAAACACTGCTGTAGCGTGTAGTTTTTATATTACTGTCTTTGAATTACTATCTTACTGGAAAAAGTTATTATACTTATCAAAAAGTCATAACATACCCTATTTGTATGCATCTCATTTTTGTATTTATGAATTCTAATTACTCTTGAAGTTTCTTTCAAAATAGTTTGGATTTTTTTTTAATTTCCCCTTTACTACTACTAAATGTATCAAGATTTAGGGAGTTCTGCTTGCCTGGTGTTCTGGATACAAAGATTTGCTGTACCTAGAAGCATATCAGCACGTACCACGTACTGCTCTAAGCCGTGTATGTGCTGCTGCTTAATTGAATACTAAACACTGAGCAAGGTCACTTCCAATATCAATGAACAAAGTCATTTCATAAGTCATAACAGATATTTAATTTTAAAATGGATTCTGAATTCTTCCAAGCAACAAACCTCTGTTTTCATTCACACAACCAGAAAAAGCCTGAGAAGTTTAACATGAGTTATCCGAAAGCAAAAGATGTTATCCCTGACAAGCAGCTAGGGCCTTACACCCTAGGAGGAATCATAAACTAGGTGTTCCTCTGCCTACAAAATCTGCAAAGTGATGCTTTCTGGTATCATGCCTACTGAGTCAGACTCCATATACAGTATCTGATTGAAGTATTTTAGCACCAAAGAGCAACTGCCTCAGTCATTTATGAAATACCCACCTTCTTTTTTTCAGTTCTTTTTTCAGAGTAAAGCAAAGGTTGTGCCTTATACAGTTAAATATTTTTTGTGCAGGGAAGCAGAACCAAGAGTTGCTGCAGGAAAGGCGTATATCCCTTAGTATTTCAGTAGCACTAAATTATAGCACATTGCATTGGAAGTGTCAATCTCTTGCTCATTCCTTGCAGTCAGAGGAGAGACTGAGGGGATCTCATCCTCATCTCAAAGCAGCCTGTCAGTGCTGGGGCCCAAACTGGGATCCTCAGCCTTACTCCTGGTTGCCCCCAGTCCAAACCTGCTCCCCAGCTCTCCCTGACTAGCAGAAACACTCTAGTCCTACCACTTATGCCTTCTGCTTTCTCAGGCTGAGAGCACCGTTTCCTACTCCTGCTATGTACAGGTAGGCTCCTGTTGCAGAGCAGGGCAAAGGGGAGGCACAGCCATCACTTGTCACTACTGAGCCAAAGTTATTACCACAGCATAAGCAGGAGAAAGATGCTTGAGAGGCCAATGACTTCCACAGTGTTTTGCCACAAAGTGCAAAGAAGAAAGTATTTAGTTCAATTTCTTTTAAGCTTTTTTTGGGGAAAAAAATACTATATTGACATTCTTTAATATTACTTTATCATGTCAGCCATTGGCCTAGATCTACATTTTATATACATGTATCAAGAAACAGTCATTGTTCAAAATGGTTCTACCTGCATCGTAAACCACCAATATCCAGATAAATAAATTCTGTGTTTCAGTCCACAAGGACACTATTCTTGAATGTAAAGCTATCCAGCTGCATACTGAGGAGAACCATAATCTAAGGACACTGATCTGTTGAATCAATTAATATTAAGGAACTGAGGGATGAAAACAAGAAATATCAGTGCTTCCCTTTCATGTAATATGTGTGACCGAGATAAACGTCTATGAGCCTTGCTCTCTGCACCCTTTTTGCCATATGTTACTGCAGGCTGGGTCCCAAAGGAGTGGCAAGGGGAGGGCTGCCTCACTGCTTTGCCCAGCCTGCTTTCCAGAGCAGTGTCATCAAAGCCTCTGGGTGACTTCTGTCAGAAGGCTGTTTCCACAGGGGCTCTGTGAAGTTTATTGTAACCCAAAAGGCAAATAAAACATGATGAAGTGACAGCAAGAATGATGGAAAGACCCTCACCCTGGGAGGACACGCTATACAGGGAATAGATGTAATTTGAAATCTTTTTATTTTTCCTCCATCTTTCCTAAAGGTCACTGCTGTGTGTTTCAGAAGTTCTTCCTCAAAGAGGTAGACATATATCAAAGCTCTGGCTCACTTGGAGTACTGCAACAACACCATAAAGCTTTGCAGAACTTCTTACTTTTTTTTTCATTGCTGGCTCTTTCAAGTAAAAAAGTAAACATATCTGAACTGTTTTCACATGTAACATTTCAAATGAATTTTTAATTTGTTATGGATTATTTTGGAAACAAGATTTTAACATACTTGTAGCTTTTTGTTTTGCTGCGTATTTTTTTTATTTTAATACCAACTTCTTCATCCCTTTATTTAAGGCTTTACATATGCTGTCATGCAAGTTGGGCTAAAGAGGTTCACAACCCTTTACTAAGTAAATTTCTTTTTGGCTAATTAAATACTTCACCCTATCAGACTGATTTATCATTAGACTCTACTCAGTTTGACTAAAATCATAGGAGTTTGGGTTAGGCAACAGTTGCTGCATTTGTAATCTGATGAATGGAACAACTTTGTCATAAGAAAATATGAATTGGCTGGAAAAGATTCAAGGTTAGTCAAAGCTAGGATCTTGTCATTGGCAATGTCTGGCTCTGTATTTATTAAGAAAAGAAAAGACAAGAAAAAAGTATCTTTTAAGAATTCTGCAATCTTTTTGAACTATTGTCTCTTTTTTTTTTCCATGAACACATATATGCATATCTGTATTGCTAGGGCTCACCACTGTCCTTTGGCTGCTCTTCAAGGTAAAAGATACGTATATTTAGCTGTTTAATTTTATTCTTACCCTGAGCTCAAAGAGTTACATTTCAAGATGTAAATGTGTTTAAGGCTTAACATTTCCCTCTTATTAACTTCCAGTATAATTCTTGATGTTTCTGAGATTCATATAAATGTTAAATCTCTTTTTTTAAAATTTAATCTAAATTCTTAGCCTCAATGAATCCCTTTGGCATTTTTTATACAGATAAATGACAATAAGTGAGTCTTGCAGCTTTGAAAATTCTTTTCTTTGTTCATGAGCACAGATTTTAATGCCAGAAGGGGCCATTATAATCATCTAGACTTTCTACAGCTATGAAGCCCACAGTGATTTTGTACAGCTTCTTTTTTGAATAATAACATCTTTTAAATCAGTCTTAATTAAAAAAGTCTCCAGAGATAAAGAATCCACCATACTTTCCATTTCTTAAGTTATGAGTTTCAGTCTAGCTTTCATTCCCCACTCAGTATTTTAAAAGCAATTATTGTGCTCCACATTTATTTGCTTTCCACAGTACAAAGTATTGCTTCCTTCCTTTGCCTTAAATTTTATGATATCCCTAAGAGGATTTTGTCTACAGCACTCAAAGACTCAAGTTTCAAATTTGTCCTTTCCAAAGCTAAGAATCCAAATCAATAAAATATTTACACTCTTTTTTTTAATTGAATCACAGCTTCTGTATTTGCTTGAATTCAACTTTGCAATTGATACTGTTAGAATTTATCTATGGGTCTTTCTCCATTTAACATTTGTCTTTTCCAAGTCAAAGGGAACATGATTCAAAATCACTAATTCTAGTGTGCAAGGTATAACTTGAGAATTTTATAAATAAAACCAAGAATGGTTCTTCTCGGGTATTAACTGGCAAATGCATAATTGCAGTATCTCTACATACTGATTATTTCCATCTTATCTGTCTCTCTAGAATGTATTAGAAGCAAATACCTAGCTAAAAATATCAAAGTTTTAATTCACAAGTAAAACTTCCTAAACCAGGAAATCAGTGGAAAAGCCTTAGACTGAGTGACAAACACTCAGCAGATTTCCTTCTTTTCATAGATGCTACATACCTTTATTATCTTCTTGGCTTAAGAATTTAATATTGCATCTGTAATGATAGCACATTTCTTACTTCTGTACCTCTAATAGTTGACACACACCCCCCCACACACACACATCCCCCCACACACCCCCACCACACCCCACCACCACCCCTCCACCCACTACCACCACCCCACCCACTAACACCACCCCCCCATAACAAAGTTTAGGTTTTGCTTTCAGTCCAGAACAAGCACCTCATGTTGAAATAATACAATTACAAGGAGAGAAGATGGACTGTGATTCATTGCTCTTACAGTATAATTCTGATCTCAGATTCCATTCAGCTTTTGAAAGTTTATTTTCTAGTTTCAGCTGGGATAACACAGGAGCAATCGTATAACGTGATAGGATTCCTCCTACTTTAAAAATAGTTCCTGAATTTTTAGTTCAGTCACAGACAAACTAAAGTTTAGTGTTTACCCAGCTTTATACTCAAACTGTAGCTAAAAAATCTAAAGCAGTTTTGGATTTGTAAATACTATTCCTTTAAGTACAATCTAATACTCAATAGCTCTTATTCTACTACTTTATTATCTTTCCATTACATCTTAGTGACCTAATAACAGGTGTTTAAGCCCCAGAAATATGAATAGAGCATCTGATAAAACTATGTAGATGGTTCAGTGTTAGGTTCAGTGCTGCTAACAAGACTATCCCTTTTATAAAGCATAGGTTGCTCCTGCTTGATCTAGATTGATCATGTGTTGAGTGCTGTGCATTTTTCTTGGTCAAGAATACACCTCAATAAACCATAGCCTATGCACTAGCAAGTTAACTGTAACCCTTTTGACTCCATTGCCCTAATCTAACATTTTCATGCTGATTCCTTTTCTCTTAGGACCAGAGAGAATAAAACAGGTAAGTGGAACTGCCACTGTCTTGACCTCAGAAATCAAAACAAGCTCTGTTTTTTGGGTTAGTGTTGTTTTGTTATTAGCTTTGGGTTGTTTTTTTTGAGGGGGGGGTGGGGTTTTTTGGAGAAAATGTTATCATTCCCATGTTATAGACCGCTGAAATTCGTTAACTAAGAATTAATCCAAATCTAGAAAAAATACTTAACTATCAAATGGTGGTTTTCCTTCCTGTATCTGGCAATCAAATTTTTTATTCATAAGCTTCTATTGCTGATGGCAAGTCATTCATTATGGTAATACGACTGACACAACTAAAACAAGTGGAGAATTGAAAAGTAAAAAGCATTTCTACAAGAAATCAGGTTTTTGTTTTCTCTCTAAGAAGGTACTTTCTGGATTAATCTGACAGCAGCTAGAGTAAAGATGCCATCTAAATACAAACATGAAATATTTTCTTAAGGTTTTAAACTGGAACAAAATTTCATCTAATTATTCTTGAAATTTATTACCTATTGGATCTGCATTCTGACTCCAAATGAGCAGCTTATTTTTAATTCATTGGATTCATCTGTGCTTTTGTATTTTTAATGTGAAGGGTAGAACAGAACAAATCCGTAGGCAGATGCCAATTTTAATATAACATTCTCCTACTTTGAGGACTTCACTAGCTGTGTGGGTTACCTAGTAATGCCCCTCAGACTCTGTAATTGACAGTAAATAATTCTCTCGCAGTCACCCACTTGCATTTGCTAAAGGAAGCCATGCCATAATAAAAACAATTCAATTTGAAATACCAAAAAACAAATTAAGTACTTCAGGTATCTCAAATTTCTATCCAGGAGCAAAATTAAACCCACCTACTAGATAATGATGAGAGCCATCTGATTTTTCAAGTTCATATATTTGTTAGAGGTGTAAATAGTATTTATAACATGCAAACTGAAAGGTCAAGAAGGATGAAAAGTAGTCAGTCAAATATAGAAGCAATAAAACCTAGTCTGCACCAGCTCCAGTGGACTATATTTACCCACAGGGCTTTTAAGTTTTGATTTTTCTCCCTCCTCCTCCTATTATATCCTCACATCTTCCATGTTTCTTTCCTTTTTGTGTTCTTATCACTATGGCAAATTATTGGTCGAAGTTTCCTTATAGTGTTAATTCCTTATAATATGAAAGTATCTGGGCATATCATATGACAGTCGGTTTTGTACAAGAACAATACTATCTATAGATACAGAGAACTTCACACTACAAAGCTTGAGGGCTAAGATGACTAGTGTTATGGCCTTTAAATACAAGCATGTCAGTGATGAGCTGAAGTGACCAGTGCCAACATAATACATACTGAAAGAGCAGACAGAAGAGACAACAGGTAATGGGCTTGCTTAACCTTGTCTTACCCCTTCACCACTTAACCTTCAAACATTTTGCCATGTTTCCTCAACACGTATTGCAATGTGCCCAGAACTACTCTCACCTTGGGAGGGCTGAACTGCAAAATTCAGGGATGCACTTGACAGATGTACTTCTAGCAAAGCTTCCTGTGCTGCCTAATTTGGGTAATAATTTCAGAGACTCTCTGGTCCACATTCAGAAACTTCAATTGTGGCTTCCATTTATTGTAAAAAGGACTGCAAAAAGATTTCCAACTTTTGTTAAATGTTTTCTTTCCAAAGTAGGTAGTTACACATTGAATGTGAGATAAAGATTTTACCTCTTCTGATTCAAAATTTATTAGGTTGAAGAAAGACCACAGAGGGTTCAGGGTAATCATTGTTCATTATAAGCACAAAATAATTTAACTGCAAATTACAAGCATCTTAAACCCTAAGGATAAGCCAATGAGTCAGAGTTGGGGATATATGAAAAGCCATTAGAGATTAAGAAGAAAAAAGTTATTTGTGTTTAAATAAAACAATTAACCAGTAAATGGCCTGAGTACAAGACAAATGTCATCTTTATCCGCAGATTGTCCACCAACTCCAGACACTTCTGTTTCCCTCCCCTTGTTGGTGCAGTTCAGTTACCTAAGAGAATCTTGCTTCCAATGTACAAATATGAAGGTACTCTGGTTTATAATTTACTTTTCCAGAGAACCATCATAGTTAAAATACAATGTAGTCACATTCTGGAAAGTTTTGTCAAAACCAGCCAGCTTTACCAACACAGAAAATACACAATTTAGTAAAAGACACTTATCTGTCCTTCCCTGCCCTGTATACTCTCAGGCTTGTTTTACTCTATCATTTCTCTGAAATGTCTGCCTAAAATATTTGGCACTTCCATTATAAACTGTCAGAATACTTCATAAACATCTGCCCTGAGTTTCCTGAAAAAAATTAGTTTACAGCTGAATAAAAATATACAGATAAGAAGGTTTTAACATCACTAATATACATTCTGTGGTTTCTACTGACTGTATAGGGATCCGAGCAAAGGCAACCTTGTATTTCAGCCACTGCTTCATGATGCACCAATACAAATCTCACCATGCTGATTCAAGTATGCTCAGAAATGTCAAACGGGCAGAAGGGGCTCAGTTGAAGCAGATGTCATCCATTGTCCTGCAGCAAAATGGCACTGTGCACTGGTACCAAAGGCATGATCTCAGACTTGGCCTGAACCAGCTCATACAGTAGCACAAAAATCTGGCACTCAGCCTTGCCGTAAGTGCTGGAAGGGATGTTATATGAGGATCTTCATAACGTTTCTCTGGGATTCAGAAGTGCAAATCCAAATTTAAAAGTCAAACCTGTACAGCTGACTCAAATTATTACAACAGACAGGGACTCCTCACATGTCAAGAGGAGGATAATAAAATAATAAAGTGTTTTTGTCACTGGCAGACAAGTTCTTACTTTTTAGTCACATTTTCCTCCCTTTTTAAGTATTCTGTGCTTCTGGATGTTAAATGAGATAGATCCGTTGTTGCTGGAATACATTCACTTATAAATAGCTAACAAGGGGGTTTTAGCCTTCATGTGTATCTATGCTTAGTCTTTTTGTAATTATAGTAAGAATTTTACATCAGAACTTCTTGCGATTCTTCCTTCTTCCCACAAGGATGTTGGGGTTTTCTTTTATTAAGTGGCTTTGGAAATGTTTATCATACCTGTATAAGTTTTCCCCTCTTGCTTTGGTACATTAGTCACTGTAAATCTACTCTCTGGTGTAAGCTGCTAACAAATTTATACCAAAGTCTTTTTTTGTGACGTAGTGATGATATGACATTTTAATTGTATTTATTTCATACAAGTACATCTTATAATTTATAAATAAAGCTATGAAAAAACAAACAATTAAATTCCTTGAGAAATTCTACATCAAAATGGTTACCTCTTTGGAAATCCCCAATCTGGTAGTTTCCAAGTTTTTGTTTGGTCATATTAATATTTTTTTTTTTTGCTAAAATCTCAAATCTATCTGCCACAAAGATAACCAGAAAGAGGGAAATGACAAACTGTATTTTTCTATGAGTAAAATTCATCAATGCATATCCCATAAAGAAGTTTAAAGTCAATGAAATCACAAGTACCTTATCAAAGCCCATTTGTACCATAACATGTTGCCATCTTATTGAGCCTAGGATAATAACAGGTATTAAAAAAAGTATAGTATCAGCATGGTGAACAAAGTCAGAAGACAATTGCCACTAATTATAGTGTTCTGCCAGAAGTGTGCTAGTAAAAATATCTAACATGAGGAACAAAAAAAGGCAATTAGAATGAATTCAAACAACATGGTTGAAACACTTCTTTACTTCTTGCTTCAAGTGCTTTCCTGCTGAGAGCAAAACAACATGCCAGCGAGAAAGGCACGAAGAGCAGCTGGCAGTCCAATAACATACTAGAGCTGTCAATGTTGTCCACATGGTTCTCCACATGAGGTTTTTAGAGAATCCTGATACTGTAATATACAAAACATTGGGAAAAAAGACATCTCTTTTCAAGGCCATTCACCACAGAACAGAAATACATGGTTAAAGCAAAGAAAACCCACTCCACTTTATACTTCTATAAATCAGAAACTGAGAAAAGGATGTTGTGAAACCAAAAGTAGTGAAGAAGCTTATTTCTGAAAGTAGTGCAAAAGCTTACCTATAGCTGGCAAAAAGTGTTTACATGATATCCAGCTAAAGAAAGGAGACTAATTGTAAAGAAAGTACTACATAAGATTGCCACAAAACATGTTTTTTCAGTTCCTTCTACTTTATAATTCACTTAACACTAGCCTTGTAACAGTAATATGTTTAGAAGGCACTACTTTATAATAGAAGACACAACTAAGTCTGAGGAAGTTTATGAAGAAATATTTATTATGATGCAGTTAATTTCAATTATATTTAATTACCAACAATTGTACTTTTAATGATGCTTCAAATAGAAGAGATTATTCAATAAGGAAGAAAATAATAATTAACTCAATAAATAGATATTATTAATACTTCTGTAATTTAATATACATTTCCTTTTTTAATGTGAACGTATCAGTTGAAAGCTTTTCTATTTGTTTTGTTAACAATGTCCAACCGAGTGATACATTTAGGTCTAGCTTAAAAAAAAAAAAAAGTTACATAATTTCTATAATAATCAGACATTTATTAAGAAGGCTTTTGTCCTCTCTCCTATGAAGTGAATTTGGTTACTTCATATTTGACTTTGCATTTTATAGGGATTACTTTTGCTCTTTATATATATTGATATTTAGGCTTTTCAAAGGGCTTAGTGGCCATGCCTAATGTAAGAAAAAAACTTTAAAGTTTGCAAGACTTAACCACAATACATTCTTTTTTTTTTTTGGGGGGTGGGGGTGCTGGGCTGTTCCTCTTTCTTACAAGAAGAAAGCCATTTCCTCATACTTTAGGGTATGTCACTGATGAATCAAGTAAGACATGTCAGGCAGTCAGGACGATAGCAAATACTTGAAGTAAACCAGGAAAGGTGAGTTCCTCCCACATCCAAACTTGTGACTAACAAAATAAAGAGAAAATCTGTTTGTTTGTTTGAAAATGAAAAGAATTTAAAATTTTCAAGACCATAAGAAAATGTGCACTTCTTTGAGCGGAAAAAAAATAAACTTTTTTTTGTAAAACATTTTTGTAGAAAGATTTCTATGGGGCCAAGGCATAAATTACTGTGTTTTCAGAGTTCATTTAGAATGCACTGTTTCTGAAAACAGTTTCTGTTCAATGTATGTTTTGTGGAATTGCTCTTTCTCTTTCCACATGTCTATTAAAATTCTCCACTTTACTTTTGCTTTTTTAGGCTATGTTCCACCTTCAACACTGTTAGAACACATATAATGAAATAAGCAGAGTTCGATTCCTACTCAGTAAATTATATCTCACACGGGCCATTGTCTGACTGCAGGAAGGAGTCTGCCTCCACAGGACTAACACATATCACATAGAAAAAAAGCAATCGACACCTCTTCACATTTTGCCTGCACTGATTTTAACATTAACAAGCTAGAGCTTGTTGTAGTGGGTTGACCCTGGCTGAATGCCAGGTGCCCACCAAAGATGTTCTATCACTTCCCTCCTCAGATGGACAGGGGAGAAAAAATATAACAAAAGGCTTCTGGGTTGAGGTAAGGACAGGGAGAGATCACTCACCCATTACTGTCACAGGCAAAACAGTTTAATTTATAACTAGTCAAATAAGAGTAGGATAAGGAGAAATAAAAATAATTGTTAAAACAAAACAAAACAAAACAAAAACTAAACACCTTCCCCACACTCCTCACTTCTTCCCAGTCTTAATTAAATCCTGATTTTCTCTACCTTCTCCCTGCTAGTGGCAGAGCACACAGCGGGATGGGGAACAGGGGCTGCGGTCAGTCCATCACATGCTGTCCCTGCTGCTCCTTCCTCAGCAGGGGGATGCTCCTCACACTCTGCCCCTGCTCCAATGTGGGGTCCCTCCCACAGGACACCGTCCTCCATGAACTTCCCTAGCATGAGCCCTTCCCACAGGCTACAGTTTTTCACAAACTTCTCCAGCGTAGATCCCCCACGAGGTCACAAGTCCTGCCAGCAATCCTGCTCCAGCCTGGGCTCCTCTCTCCACAGGCTCTGCCAGGACCCTGCTCCAGCGTGGGCTTCCCACAGGGTCACAGCCTCCTTTGGGCACCCACCTGCTCTGACGTGGGGTCCTCCATGGGCTGCAGGTGGGGATCTGCTCCACCATGGGCCTCCACGGGCTGAGGGGCACAGCCTGCCCCACCGTGGGCTTCACCACGGGCTGCAGGGGAAACTCTGCTCCGGCGCCTGGAGCCCCCCTGCCCCTCCTGCACTGACCTGGGTGTCCACAAGGTTCTTGCTCTCACGTATTCTCACTCCTCCTCTCCAGCTGCTCTTGTGGAGCGTTTTTTCCCCCCTTCTTAAATATGTTATCCTAGAGGTGCTACCACCATGGCTGACAAGCTCAGCCTTGGCCAGGAGCCCATCTGTTTTGGAGCCGGCTGCCATTGGCTCTATGGGACATGGGGAAAGCTTCTGGCATCTTCTCAACAGAAACTACTCTACTTACTACAAACCGTACTGCACGAACCAAATGCATTAGTGAAAATCTTTTGTATCCAGTGTCGAGGATTTGTAACTCCAGATGAACTTCAGTTCAGTAGTTTTTCATTTTACCACCATACAATGTTACACTTTGAATATGGACATTCAAACTGCAAAGAATTCAGTGGTTTCCACCATAAATACTAACGGGATACATCTCTTGTCTCTCTTCAGAAGTGATGAGTAAAAATATAAATGTAAGGATGAAATGAAATTTCTTGTTTATAAGAAATAAGGATAGAATGTATGATAAATAAATAAATATTTTGTGACTTATTACACCTCCACTTCTACAGCATAAAAATATCACAGCAGTGCTTTTTCTTGTTGTTTGGGTTTGGGGTTTTGTTGTTTGGTTTTTTCATTGTTGTTGTTGGTGGCTTGTTTTTAAACAGTAGTGAACAATCACTGTTTTACACCTAGGGTTCAAAAGGAAGTCAAGGTAACAGGTCCTTTTGCTTCAGCCCAGAATTCTTTAACTCCATTTTTTTGGCTGATATTTCAAACAATGGGATTATGAACTCTTAGAATCTTAATACTGCCTGCTACAGGGACATTATCAAAGTATTCAGTACAGTGTGCTAAGCTGTCATCAGGTCATAACTAACTATTGTCTGTCACTGTTCTACTGACCTTTAGCAAGTTGGATCAAACAACCTAGAGCTAGGAGCTTCCATTATCTTAGAAGCAATCCTTTGCAAAAATCTAATAGATGAAACACTAACAAAAAATAAACCCACAACAAAAAACAACCCTACTCTTGGCCAACATCAAAATTTGGGCTGAATTCCTCGTAAATTCACAGGTAAACATCAAACAATACTTGGCAGGAAACATTTTTTAAGTACCTAAAATTAACATTCTGTATCATCTCTTGCTGCTGAATTCTTTATTTTCTGGACAAAATTGCCTTCCTTGCTGTTGTATACTTTAGTCAATAGGTAGCAATGCCTACTCTATTACATTTCTTCCATGGACATTTGTGATGTTATCTATTCTCTATCACTTTACTTTAGTCTTCAATAAAGTATTTCCATTACATTTGGCACAAAAAAAACCCCAACCAACCAAACAAAAAACCCAATCAATCCAACACTCATCCTGTCTTAAAAAAAAAGCCTGCATGACATTAACATAGTCTATTTTTAAAGACTCCTTTTAGCACCATTTACCACCAGTAAATCTGGCGTTTGGACCTTATCTTAACCTCCTTCCCCAAATTCTAACTAGATTTCACCCCGCTTGTTTGAAATGGAGATAATTTTGGTAGGAATGCTTCAGTCTGCTATCTTTGCTTTAATACATAGACAATTTTGAAAGAAAATTCCCTATTTAGTCTGAGGAAAGAGTCAGCCATGATTATACTGCATTATAAATACTTTTCAGAGGTACTAACTACTAAATAATTAACTGATTTTCAGAAGCTAGCCAATCCACAAATAATACAATGAAACTTTTACAGAAGGGAGTTTTAAGTGACAAGTGGGGTTCTTTTGCTCCTTTTTCACACTGCTCATGATGTACATAAATATCTCCCCACTCCTTTGACACTAATTTAACACTGATATGTTGCTTTTAAGAGTTTACTTCAGCAAGACTTATATTTTTCAAGTATAGAGCCTTAAATAACATCAAAGATTTACCCAGCCTCTTTTCTAACAGTGGCTAATAGAGAATGATATGAAGAAGAATGTTTTTTCCTTTCATCTGGTAATGGAAAGCTGGTCTTGCAGCTCTATCAATGCATACTGAAGGGAATTTCTAAACAAGAAACTACAAACTACACTGTTTATTAAATTGAAAACCATACAGTGAAATAATAAAAGCAGAACAGAGCTTGGCTTTTCCTGGTAAGTGACTTTAATAGCCAGATCCCCCTGAAGAATGATCAGTAGAACAGGGAAGATCTTGAAAAGGTTTCAGAAAAAATTCTCCATTCCAAGATCAATGAAGGCAAGCAGAGTTACCACATTCAGACTTAGCTGCCCAGATTTCTGTCGGTGCCAGTTTAAGCATTTACTAAACCCTGGTTGCTTGCTTCAGTCTGTGTTGTTCCTCCACCTGTGTTTCAGAGCTACATGTAGGACTGCATAGGGATTTGATTTGGATTAATAGCAATAATTTTGGTAAAGTTAATTTAAAAATCAAAATCAGTGTCCTGATTCCAGTAACAGCTCTAAGGCTTCTCAGCTGGTGAAGACCACAACTGAAAATATGTAGTCGTAAACAGTAACACCTTTCAACATCTGTTATAAAAGCAAGCAAACAAACAAAAAGCTATGGAAAATTGTTATGCAGAGCAATTTTTTACATATTAGCTCTGCATTACATCACCAATGCATTTTGCTACTGTGACAGAATGGCAAAGGAAGATTTTAGCAAGGTGTATGGGATTCTGGCGGTGAAGGAACCTCATCTCAAGGTCAAGTCAGTCCTGCCTGATACAGTTCTTCCTGCTGCTCTGGACTAGCCAAAGTAAGGATGGCCAGAACAGAAGCTACCAAGCAACACCATAATATGTGTATACAAATCAAGCCCTTAGGAACAGAGAAAGTTGAAAAATAAGTGTGTACATGTAGAATAGGAAATTGGTACTGAATGGCAACTATTAAAATAATAGAATGACTTTGCAAAACAGTGGTTAGTATTGATTTTCAGAACTGTCATTCATATATATAGGAAATAATTGTTTTGCTTCTTTCATGAAGCACAAGTTTTCAGAAAATATCTGTGACCATTTTGGGGCATTACGTTTTAATAAGAATATATACAGCTAGGAGAAAGTGCAGAGTATACAATTATAAGCAGTTTTGAAAGAAATATTGTGAGAAAGATTAAAAAAATCAGGTTAGTTTTAGAGGGAAAAAATGACAGAGAGAAGGTAAAGGCGGTATACAGAACAGTCTTCAAGTAAAATTTCTGCAAAGAAGAGAATATAAAAGTATTATTGTACCCTTAATGACCAATGAGATCATGATTGATTATAAATAAGAGCACTTTAAATTAGATGTTGTGGAAAAAATATCACATTTGAAAAGAAAAACATTTAATACATTACATTAAGAAATCCTTACTATTGAAGTTCTAGGCACATTATGACTATTTCAGAACAGTAAAATTGATTAGGTGTTCTTTTCAGATTTTTTTCAACTTTAAAATTCTAAGTTTCTCCTCACCCCCCACAGAAACTCTATTTTCTAATTCTGTGTTCTACCTGCTACCTCAGTCATTCCATCTTCAGTTCTCAAATGCTCCTGAGCAGAACATGCTATGACAGCTGGGAACACAGACTGCTAATGAGGTATTCTAATAAGTGCCATTATTTAAAAAAACAAGAGGTGCATCTTGTTTGCTCCTTACTTCCATTTGTATTAAAGAAGATCAAAAAACTACAAAAAAGCCAGTGGTCTTGAATGTGATATGCCACTAACAATGAAAAATTAGTAAGTTTAGAATTCTGGTTCCCATAACAACCATGTGATACTGCAGAGACAAAATCAGTTTATTGAGTGCTGAAGCTTCCTAAATCTCTAAGTGCTACTAAACACCCATAGTCTCAAGGGAGAAACTGGACTTCAGTTCTTAAAACTTCCCAACGAAATACGTCACAGATATAACATTAAGTCAACTGAAAAGGCTAGAGGGAGAAAATGGTCCTTACTGAAAAGGTACAGAGCAAATCGGAAAAATCTTTTTAATTAAAAGGTTACATACAATTACACTGTATAGCTACAAGCCTTAATGCATCATCTCAATTCATGGCTTCTGATAATAACAACAGTTTGCCTTTGGCTGTGGCAAATAAAAAACTTGTATTTGTGTTAAGAATAAAATCTTCTCCTAACTGTATTTTACCATCAGCACGTAATATTGATTGTCTACCTCCATCTCACAATATACCCACATTTTGAAATGACAACACATTATAATGATATAGTTTCCATAACTGTGGTTAATAAAACAATATATGAAAAGGCTAAAAGATGGATAACACAATAGAATCTAGTCCTATTTGCTTGAGACCATAGGTACATCTTTTCCTAAAAGATAAAGAAGGGGAAAAAAACATAGGAAAACCTAAACAAAACTGAACCAGCCTTCATGTCTTCCTCCAGTTATCCTTACAGTGGAGAAAGGCAAAAAGCATGCAGTAAAGACACCTGCAGATGTGTCTATCTAATTAGTCATATTTCCATATAAAAGCATGTAGACAAAAAACTATTGCTTCACCAGGTTCTAGTGTGTAAAGAACATGTAGCCAAAGAGCTTCAAAGGTAAAAAAGGAATCACACTAAAGTGGTCATGCACAGGCATACATAAATGTAAATTATAAACGTTGCTATGGAGCTATCCTGGATTGAAGATAATTTGTAATGTGCTGTATAAAACCTTTCCGAGAAGGAACAGCTTTGCCTAGCAACTTAATATGTGCTACCCTCACAAGTGGCACAGACAGATCACAACCACCCTTAAAAAGAGGACCTGGAAATGAATACTGTACTTCCATCATACCTCAGGAGATAACCTGAACAAAAGCATGCAAGGTGTTACATGATGGGGAACTTCCATCTGAAAATTTAGCCCTCAATGCTTCTGGATGACTACCACTTTTGCAAAACTATAAAACTTGTCAGACATCTTAGTTCTGTGCAAGTATCCCGCATGTCAAATTGGTGCTATAAAAATAGCTGAGATCTGTTCTGATAGAATTTTCTTGAAAAATTATACATATCACCAGGAAAGTGTTTTCTCACTTGAACTATTTTTTTAGGTACAACTGCTGTTCAAAAGCTGTTCATACAAGCAATGTAGTTCACATAGTATCAAAACTTTAGTCAATAAGTTTTATTCTCCTCTAACCTTTAAAAAAAAAAAATTATTTTTTCTGCCTGCAATTTTTCTGGCATAATTTACATAGGTATGACAAGTTCAGAAACTGAGATATTATCATAGAATCCTTTAGGTTGGCAAAGACCTTTAAGATCATCAAGTCTAACTGCTAACCTAACACTGCCAAGTCCATCACTAAACCATGTCCCTAAGTGCCACTACTACATGTCTTTTATATACCTCCAGGGATGGTGACTCAACCACTACCCTGGGCAGCCTGTTCTAATGCTTGACAACCCATTCAGTGAAGAAATTTTTCATAATATCTAATCTAAGCCTTCACTGGTGCAACTTAAGACCAACTTCTCTTGCTCTACTGCTTGTTACTTGGGAAAAGAGACTGACACTCACCTTGCTACAACCTCCTTTCAGGTAGTTGTAGAGATTGATTGTTGATTCCATTGAAGTAACATCTACTTGAGAAGAATCATGATTTTATCCATTGCTATTTAGTTAACCCATTCACATCTTCTCATTTGGTGATCCTTATTTCTTTTTCACACTGCTTATTTTTGTGAGTGACAACACTAGAACTGTATCTAGTATTAAAATTAACAATTTTCTTGAATGGACTGTGTTTTGTATTTCACAGTGAAACTGCAGTTGCAGTATAATTTAAGAAGGATTAAACATAATGGCACTAACAGCCCCACCCTCTTAGAGGAAAGTTGCCATGTGTGATGAGATGATCAGCTGTTTCAAACAAATAATCCGACTAAACATAAACACAGCTAAATCAATTTCCTCTTGAATAGGTAACTCCAATTTCATAAGAAGGCATGCTGGCACAGTATTTTAGGCATGCACTGTAGGGTGAGGGCAGGACTCCAGTAGTTTAAGCTCAGCTGGCAGTTCAGGTTTTTGTTTGGTTTTTTTTTTGTTTGTTTATTTCTTTGGTTGGTTGGTTGGGGTTTTGGTTTTTTCTTATAACAGGAGATATATATTCATTTAATAAAACTGGTAGGTTTTCATTATATCTTAATATTAAAATCCAAACTAAGTACACATAGGTAGTTGTGGCCCTTAACTACTTAGGAAACCTAACAAAGCAGTATCTTGAAGTTTCTCCTTTGCTGGTTATTTCATAAAGACAGGTAATTTCCCCTATAATTTCTAAACAGTCTTCACACTGTGAAGGATTATAAAGTCAGCAAAGATTATTATTATGTTATCATTATATTTCATTATCAACCTTTATATTCTTTGTCTTGAAAATTTTAGTAATCCCATCCTATAATCAAATCTGTAGTATAATAGCAAAGACAACCCACTGCCCAAGATGTTATTCTAATGATTAGAAACGTTAATTTATGACATAGCTGTCCTACTTCATTGTAATATAGCAGCTACACAGAAAGAAACTTCAAAAACTAGCAACAAACAAAAAACCCAAGGCATTAATAAGAATGTAAAAATGAATACCAGCAGGCCACATTTTACATGAAGGTGCAATGGACGCAAAGAAAATAGAGGACAATCCTAATCAGCAAAAGTTATAAACTGTCACTACTAAGCAGTGTAAGTGAACCCATCCAATTTATACAATTCGCTAGCCTCATTTACCTCATAGAAATTATCACAATCTCACCGATGCTCTAGTGTGCTACAGGATATATAATCCTCTGCCTTCCCTTGAGTCTTGCTAAATAAGCAAATTATATTGATTGTTGTCTTAATGGAAAGTACCAACGCAAAGTCCTTAAGGCCTTTCATCTTGTGGAAAAAGAGAGAAATGGTCTATAAAGCCCTTTTGGTTTTGTTTTTAATTGAAAATAAGTATTTTACCATAAGTTTAAAAAAACCCAAACCCAACATGCTTTTCACTCATGTAATTCAATCCCCTTTCCAACACGAAGGAAATAAGCTGTGTTACTTTAGCCATTATTCAGAGAGGTGACTGCAGCAAACAGCCTCTTTGTGGTAGTGGCAAGTTTAGCTTCAACTAGAATTACATAACGGTTTTTTTTTTTTCCTTGTCAAATCAAGATAGCTATAAAATTTCACAAACCCACTTGTTGAGAAATTGTGTGGTAACCAGTGTCTAAAATATTCGATATGGAACTGTTTTTTTCACTTCTCAGTCAGGCAGACAGATGGGGATTGAACAAGTAACCCTATTTACTCATGAAGTTTTTCTAACTACAATTTTTCACATTTCATGAGCTGTGAGACTCAGAACTTTAGAACTAGAGTTCTTCAGAAAGTCAATCCTGAAAGAGCAATTGGAGTAAAAAGTCTTAATATTGTAAAGTAATAGGCAGGAAGCTAAAGCAAGAAAATGAAAAACAGTAACAAGATCTTGCAGACAGTGTGAGACAGAACTGTCAGACCAGTAGTGACCTGACTCTTCTCCCTTTCTGCTTTTTATTGTATATTTAATTACTGTTCAGAACTCATAGTCCCAAAAAATTAATAAGCAATACATTTCAATCAGCTTTTACACAGCTCAGACTGGAATACATTCATTTTTCAACTTATTTTAATGCAAGCAGAAATAAAACAGAAAAACATCTAGCTAGTGGAATAAAAGAAACCTGACTTTCTTTCTCAGTAAGTGTTTCAATCCTATATTCCACATCCAGATTAATTTTTGCTGATTTTAAGCTCACCTGGACCTGAAATCCCTAGGAATAAATATAAAACCCTCACTTAAAAGATGACAAGATTCTGTGCTACTCATTTTCACTTTTAGCTAAGCAGAAGAGAACAATGAACTGGCAGATAAAATCAGATACAACTAAATTACCCAAAAATCTTATCTTCCCACCTAGAAAACCCCAAAGAGAACAAACATGTACTTCTTGTTTAGGAGGTTACAATGAGCCACCCTTGCTACTGCTGCCCAATGAAAAAACTGAATATTGGCCTCAGCTGCTTCTTTCTACAGAGGCAGGAAGAGTGCTGCAGCCCCAGGCTCTGGTGCACCCAACAGGATGTCTGTACAAAAAGAAAAAAACGATGGCAGCAGGTTGCTTTCAGACCAGCTTAGCTGTCTCACTTGATTTCAGTATTACTGTTACAGTCTCACAGTCAATTTCACCTGGCATAAACTGACAATAAGGCCAAATATACCCTTCCCACTGATCACCTCTTCCTTCTTACTTGCTCTCACTTCTTTTGATGAGGCGTAAGAGTTAATGAGGCCATCAAACACAAAAGAATAGGAAATGTCCTTATGAAATCTTGTGCTGACACAAAATGGGGAACGAGCAGTCAGCAACAGGTTTGCAGTCAGGGATTAGAGATGCTGCCGGCTGAAAATGACTGAAACTAGAGTCTGAGGGAGCATCCAGCTAGTAGAAAGATGTGCCATATGCTCATAGATACTTCTGTATAGGCTTGTGCAGTACTCAAAGCTGTAGAGTTGTGTTAACATCTCTCATGGTCAAGCTAGTAATCGCCTCTGATAGAGGTAATTGGTACAGGTCTCTGGCATCAGGCTAGCTCACACAACTGCATTTGTCACTTGGAGATAAACTAAGAGTTTAGCAGAAGAGATATCATTTTTCCTTATGAAGAAGATAGGAGACAGGAATGGGGGTATGAAACACTTAACTATACTTGATGGCAGGATTGGCACAAATGAGCATGGGTAAGTTTGGTTTAGTAACAGACAAAGGAGTTTTTGCATCAGCTTCCCATCAGAAAGAGCAAGTCTAAAAAGCTTATTTTTAATTTGAAAATCATTCAGTTTATTAAAACTATTTACCATTTGGTAGCTAAAGACTTCAGAAGGTTTTCTCCACTTATGTGTTCCCGTAATCCACTAGTCCTTGGCTGCCAGCACAAAAGTGTTCAGCTAATAGCCAGGAAAATAAATGCCACAAGTGTAATACAACTTGTGTTGTATTAAGTAAGTAAGTAAAAAGGGAAGACTTAAATAGCTACCCACTGAAAACAGGTACACACAAATCTAGTCTTTTGATCAGATTTGAATATAGAAAATGGCACTAAACTAAGTGTTTGGTATAAATAAACTAATTCTTTCTACACAGATTTTTTGCAGCATTTCAGCAAAAGTCCTCCTAAAGAAAGTGTGCATTTTGCTAAGATACCAAGAAACACAAAAAAGACCATATTAGAAAAGAAGCACTGGTGCCCTCCAAAACGAAAAGAAACAAACAAACCTCCTGTTATTCATGTACTTGGGCCAATTGTGTTACGCCTGCCAGAGGCTATGAAATAGAAAGATTCCTAACTACTGAAAAGAGACTCCTCGTGAGTCTCCAGTTCTCACTGGAAGGTAGAAAAGGTAGCCTTGACAAAGATAAGCATGCACATGACAGCATTTTTTTTTGAAAGACACAGCCAGATAGATAGATAGCTATCGTGAGACTGACACAAATAGACACCATTATCCAGATAGTAAGCTGCATATGGTATTTATTCATGTTTGCTTTTTTCCTCTGGATTTTCAAATAAACTTTTTGCATGAAGGTACTTTTTGCAAGATGTGTCTGAGGTGGTCTAGATTCACTTTTGACAAAGGGAAAATGAGAAAGAGGATGATCTTTGAGCCACACCAGTCCAAAGCACAACCTCGGGCAGTATCTTTCCAATCAGTCTTTCCAGCCATCACTGGGAGGAAGCTTAGGAAAAATTAGTCAGTCTGAGCAAGGCAAAAGGGAACAAGAAGCACAAGGACCTTGGTGACATTTCTCCTTGTGTTCCTGAGAGAGTTCTCTTTTGGAAAAGAATGATACTACACAACAGAGAACTGCCTTAATCACCAAAAAAGTTAAATTTACAGTGTGTCAATTTGCCCAAAGCATCCTGTGTAGAGAAGCAAAGTTCTCCCCTCCCTGTGAAGTGCCATACACATGCATCAACCTCCTGCACAAGTAGATGTTATGCTGTTCCTTGGCAACACTGGGACACACTTAAGTCTTAACCACCTGACGTTGACATCCCTCAAGGGAAGCTTTCAGGTCTGTCTCCACAGTTGCACTGTTCTGTTCAGACTCACTCTGCATCATGAAGAAAGAACAGAAATTTTGAAAAAGTACATCTGAAGCACACAATGGGGAAAAGCTAAATTACAATAAACTTCTGATGACCTGATAACAGAAAGGCATATAATAATTTGTTCTCACATTTAGCTTTTATTAAACTCAGTAAATTACATCCAAAGGGAAAAATCTTGGGGAAAATACTGTGCTTCCAGCTTGCGTTCCTATCTTATCTAAAGTTAATAAGAAAAACAATGAATAGGAACTACAGAGTGAAATCAGATATAGAATGAAGTCAGGGTATTGTGTACCAGCTTTCCCTGAACTGTAAGCAAGAAGATATTTCTAGCAGCAGCACTTTCAGTAGAAACATCACCAGACCATCTATTAAAAAATCAAGCTGTCTCTGAAGAATCACTCCTTGAAACATATAGGCTGAAGAGCAGGAAACATGAAATTTAAATAAGCCATCAGTTAAACTGGTGCAGAAGGAAAACAGATTTCCCTTGAATGAACAGAAATACATTGCTTTAGAAAGTCAATTTTACTGTCTTTTTCCTTGACATAACATCTCTATTGCCAGAAACTACCTGATTTATTAGTACTCTGTTACTTTATACCTCTGAAGAAGAACCGTCAAAAGAAATGCGTGTTTTTCCAAAGGTGTCTCTCATCCTGGGGACACTAGAGTCAACCTCCCCAGAACTGCATAACATCAGTAAAATCTTTCAGAGTGCTGTTTCTCTGCTGCACTAAGGTAGCAATGTACCAAAATCAGCAGCACCCTGAAAGAAGGAGTATACACCAGAGCATGAAGTACATCTCAGAACAAGAAGTTCCTGTACCTACACTGTAGCTATCAGTGAGTAGGAGGGAGGAAAATCTCCACGAGCTAAAGAGCATCAGAGCACAATTGCTGTTCAAATGTGTGTCATAAGACGTGCTTGACAACTAATTGATGCTTATGGACTAAATGCATTAAAAGCTTTAGGTATTTCAGAAAGAATTCCTGTAGGGTAGTTAATTCTGTTTGCTGATTGTTTTTTGGGTTTTTTTTTTGCTGAGGCCCAAATTATTATCTTCTGAGTAAGTATTATGTCCAAGATGTGAAAAAAGACAAGCACTTCCATTGCCACCTTGAGAAAGATAATCACTCATGCTTCTTATAGTTAATATTAATAAAACAGAACAAAGTACTCTTTTGTAACGGAACAGAAGTAAATAAATCTGTTTTGAAATACAGTTCTTTGATTTGCACAACCGTTAAACAGCTCTAGAAATAAGTAAGGATTATTACCCAAGCCACAACTCTCAGAAGCTTGAGACAGATCTGTACTTGATTACACACACTTAAGGATACACCAAAGATAGAAATGCACAGAAAAGGACCATTGAATACTCATGTTTCTACCTAACAGAAAACAAGAAGTACTTTAGGAAAGTAACTGATGACCCACAGAGATTACTCACAAAGCAGACACAATCCTTAAAATCTTTTTTTCTGATCTTTAATAGAATTCACACTTTCCAAGCTTAGAAACAGAGCAGTGTATATAAGAATGAATTATTATGCCTAGTCATATCTATCATATGACAATTCCTGAACACACCAGGTTCAAATTAATAGTAAATTGGAATTGTCACTTATTCCAGGACTCTATATATCACTATATCACTGGAAAGTAAGGTGCAACTAAATGTCTGCATCAGCAACAAAGATCTAATTGGAGTGTTAATACATCTAGCATTTAATCAGTTTGAAATAAGTTAAATTAACCAGCCATCAATAAAAATAATCTGTATAAGGTAATTCAAAACATCTTTGCACAGCTTGCAACATTTGTGCAGCTTCTTGTGACTTTTGACACAATAATCAGTTTCTGTGCTGAAGGTGTTTGGCAAAAAAGTGCTCAGAAGTACTAAAACACACCTTGTAAGCTTTATTGTTGTTGATAACTGATGTACAAACTACCCACAGTTCTTTTTCCTTTCTCTAGTTTTGTTTGGTTTGTATAAGAGGAACCAGCAGGAACACAAACATTATGGAATTCCACTGATAACTACATCATCACTAATCATAACAATGTAAAACAAATTCTAATTCAAATTAGTAGTTTATCTGACATAGTAAAGCAGCAGAAGTTGCCAGTAAAGACTGAGCAATAATAAGTTTTGTTTCTATACATCTAGAAAGCAAGCAGATTAAAAAAGGAATGCACTATGATATGCAAATGTAATACTTTAAGAAATTCTCTCTTTCTTAACAGTAGTTAAGCCACTTCACACAAATTAAAGTTTTGAATCAAAGTTATAGTATATTAACCTGAAAGGAAATATTCACTAAAAAGCACTTCTAAATACAAGGCAGATGCTGCATTCACTGAAATACACAAATAAAACCAGTTCATACTGTCATGCATACCATGAAAGAAAAATCCCTGAAAAGGAGACAGGTGAGAGATTCCATGAATACAGCAGGGAGGGTACAGCAACACAAGTTAAGGAAATATATCAAGACAGTATATATGTGGATAGCAAAGGCAAATTAGTTTGAAAGCACAGAACTGGTAACACTGGAGAGCA
Organism: Falco biarmicus; assembly: GCF_023638135.1. NCBI lineage: Eukaryota > Metazoa > Chordata > Aves > Falconiformes > Falconidae > Falco > Falco biarmicus. Next base: position 65,421,445 of record NC_079290.1, read on the forward strand.
ACTGAGGTTAATGATGGCAAAACAAGAAGTGCTCTGCACATGTACCTGTAGAGAGATTGTTCAGTAACAGTTTCTTTATATATATATATATATATATATAAAAGAAGATATTATCCTATATAATTACATTCATTAAAGTTTTAACTTGGGAAAAAATAGTCAGATTGGTTTCCTTTCCTTCTGCAACAGGCACTTTTCAAGGAGAAACCCACCGATGACTAAACCATTTCTTTCAGAGAATGAGACCACAAATTATGAGTAATTGCACCATATCACCCCAGTTGCACTTGTAGCCTAATCCTTCTTTAAACTTTTCTTGGAAAACTTTTGAGTTTGTGCTGGGGTTTTTTTTGGCAAGGTTCTGGTAACAGGGGGGCTACAGGGGTGGCTTCTCCAAGAAGCTGTTAGAAGCTTCCACCACATCAATAAAGCCAGTGCCAGCTGGCTCCCACACGGAACCACCACTGGCTGAAGCTGAGCCCATCAGCCACAGTGGCAGTGCATCTGGGATAACATCTTTAAGAAGGGGGGAAAACCTGCACAACAGCAGCTGGAGGAGAGGAGTGAAAATATGTGAGAGAACTCTGCAGACACTAACGACAGTGAAGAAGGAAGGGGAGGAGGGGGTCCAGGCACCAGAGCAGAGATTCCCCTGCAGCCCATGGTGAAGACCATGGTGAGGCAGGCTGTGCCCCCACAGCCCGTGGAGGTCCATGGTGGAGACATCCATGTGCAGCCCATGCAGGGCCCCACACCAGCACCAGTGGATGGACCCAAAGGAGGCTGTGACCCAGTGGAGAGCCCCATGCTACAGCAGGCTCCTAGTGGGACCAATGGGCCCATGGAAAAAGGAGCCCATACTGGAGCAGGTTTTCTGGGAGAACTTGTGACCCCGCAGGGGACCAATGCTGGAGCAGGGGAAGAGTGTGAAGATTCCTCCCTCTAAGGAGGAAGGAGTGGCTGAGACAACATGTGATGAACTGACTGCAACCCCTGCATTCCCTGTGCTCCTGTGCCACTTGGGGAGAGGTGGTAGAGAATCAGGAGTGAATTAAGCCTGGGAAGAAGGGGGGGGGGGGGGGGGGAAGTTTGGTTTGTGTTTTTTTTTAAGACTTGCTTTTATTTCTCCATATCCTACTCTGATCTAATTCATAATAAATTCAATTATTTTCCCAATGTCAGATCTGTTTTGCCTGTGATGGTAAGAGTGATCCCTCCCTCTCCTTACCTTTACCCATGAGCCTTTTGTTTGTTTTTCATTTATATTTTCTCTCCCTTGTCCTGCTACAGCATGTTTGGTGGGCACATCGCATCCAGCCAGGGTCAACCCACCACAGGTTTTTACCTGTGCGTATGGTGAACATGAAGAACAGGTTGGGGTGCTGAGGAGTGCTGGGCTTTGCAGGAATTCTTCAGCCTGTTAAAAGTCTGCATACTCTACATACGTACCAGAAAATTTCATTCAATATGACTTCTTTAATGAAGTGGAAAAATGGCTGTCATACATTAGTACCAAACAAGGAAATAAAATTATGTAAGATACTTAGTGCAAACAACTATCTGAGTTTTTCAAAGATTTGAACAAACATAACAAGCAAATAAATGAGAAGAAATGAAAGAATGTAAGCCTATGAGTTTGGGAATTATCTGGTCTCAAAGGTAAGCTTAACTTTCTCTGCCTTCCCCTTAGGTAATTTTTTTTTTCAGGTTATTAAGAGTGTGGATTATTACCTTTCCTCTAAATGACTTTGACAAATGAAGTGCTAAGATGTAAAGTACACATTGAACAACGCTTCAGGTTCTCACAAATACTGGCAAAGTCCTTCACACAGTCTGTTATACATGCTTAGCCCTATTCTCTCACATCAAACCAATGTAGCATCTTTGTGTCAGTTAAGGATTTTTAATAATTGATAGCAATGGTTTACAAACTCTGCTAAAGATTCTATATATAATTGTCTAATTAAAATCTCTTACATGCATACTACAAATATGGCTATTTAGTATGAGCAATTAAGCAGGTCTTTGGTCTGCAACTCCTTGTCAGCAGGTGAATTTAGCCCCAGGGTACTTCAGTGTGACAGGAAATACACACAGAGAATGGCATAATCTTTCTTAGGTTACACGCAGAATAGAGGGAATTATACATAATCCTTCCTTCTTCAAATTAGGAGATAAATACATTGTAATAGTTTTCTGGGGAGGGTTGTGAGTTATTTCATGGCTGCTGGCAGCTAACAGTAACTTTTTAAAAGAGATTTTGATGGCTTTAGGTTGTGAAGGAGAAAATCTCATTAATAGGAACAGCAGAATTCTCATAGAGAAGTCACCTTAGTAAACAGTTGGTTTAAGGCACATAACAGTGCAAAAGGAAATAAAAAATCTTTATAGGAATGCTTTTATAACTGTGAGTTCATATATCAGAGTGCAAAATGATGCAGCCATTGTCAATAACTAACATTATCCAATGTTAGCCAACAATATATCTAATTATATTTTCTAAAGCGCTCCAAGATCTAGGCATTTTAACTACTTTTTAAAAGCAGGATTTTAAATACTGTTTGGGACTATAACACTGTAAGAAATTAAGACAATGAAGATTGTACATGAAAGATTTTGTAATTCAAATTCACTACAGAACTGAGAAAGCTGAAGTAGGCCTGCCTTCTCCATTGGGTCCACAGGAATTTAAAAATTATTTCACCAAAACACATTTATGCTAAATTAATGATCAGTTTTTTTGACTAGTGTCATAACGTCTTTTTCATGAGTATGACTAAAATTGACATTACGTATTACACACTTGAGTTTTTAATATTTGAATGCAAGGTTTAGAAACAGGCTTATCTTGTCTTATACAAAGTGTATTCACAGAAAAAATTGTGTGATTTGAGAGAACCAAACTGTATGTATGATTTGCCCAATTGATCAAAATTATTTGGGGTGGGAGGCACAAAGAATTCTTTGCTGTTGTTGTCTGGCACGTTTGCCATTGGACAAACAGTAATCTGTGCATGCAGTTGTACATAAACTTTAAATTAAATGAAAAGGAATTTTTTTCAGAATAAGAGAACAAATTACCAAAACCTTTATGAGCACCTTAACTGGAACAGATAACAATATAGCTGTACAAACAAGTCAAGTTTCTTCATGAAAAGACATTTGTGATATTCATGATATAAAAATATAAACTCAAGAAAAAAGATACCTACAAAACACCTTTGTTCTATGGGTGGGGTTTTCATTAGTATTGTGTGGAGGTAGGATTTCTCCAAGAGGCCACAGGTAAAGACCTGTCATGACAAAGCAAATCCTGTAAGAAATCTGTTCACTGTTTAAGATTTGGTCTACCAATACTATGTGGAAATAGCGGTTTGGGTTTTGGGGTTGTTTTCTTTTTCTCCGCCCCCCCCCCAAGATTTTGAACAAGTTTAAAATTACTCATTCAGTTGATACTTTTAAAAATAGCCTAATGCTTCTGGGAAGATCTTGGAAAGGCCTCTATTGACAAGAGCTGGATAAAATTTAAAGCCTCTTCTGAAATCCTTCAACTTGTCCCTTCCCCTGGGAAGATTAATCCTGGCAACTTTTCATACTTTTGAAAAAATAGAAGTCATGGTCCAGGAATGTCAAGTCAGTGGGAAAAAAAATCAACCTGTGAATATACAGGTCACACATTTCATAACAGAAAGCACTGGAAGACAATCTATAGAGTAATCAAAAAAGGAACCTGTTACAACAGTAAAGTATTTCTCTGAACTCTACTATGACCTTTATAATAGTTAACATTTATTTGACCATAATGAGCAATACTGATATAAATTCCTAAATGTATCATATTTGCATTCCAAACCAATATGTGTTTATAAACATAAGTGTATAAATAGACAACTTCACATATCTACATAAAAAACAACAGGAAAAAGACAATTATCATTTAGAACAAACTCAGGATTTCTACCTGAGGCTGAGACTGGTTGCAAATTTTCTACTTGATAGTGCTCATTTCTTTGTGCAGCTTCCTTTTGTTCACATATACTTAAACCAGAGTTGACAGATACACAGGAAGTGCAGGGATAACAGGTAATTTACCAGACTTTGAAGCATCTCTTAACCCTGTAGTGTTAGGAGAGAATTCCAGGTGGATCCATTTTTATGACAGTCTGGAAAGCTTAGAGGTTCCTACAGCTTTTATGAGTAGTATAGCTATGGCAATTTGATTTAATACCCGCCACTTGAAAGTACTCTATTGTATGCAGAAAAAATGGAGTTGTAAAGGTTGCCATGCTTGCATAAAATCATACAGAAATTCCAAAGCACAGCTACAAGTAGCAAGTTGATCTATTAAAGTCTCACATTTTGAATTGTAAATCACATGTTCAATATAGGAATTAAATATCTGACACTAAGGGTTCTTGATACTAAATATTACTGGCAGCAGGTATTTCTTGAAACTAAAACTGAAATCATACACTTCAACTGATAATTTAGTGTGCTAATCCAGCAAAGGCCTTCCATTAAATTAATATCAAGACATAAACCTAACATATACACCTATATATTCAATTAATATTTTTTTTTCTTGCTTCCTTCTTTCTCCTTTCTTCCTCCTTTTATTGCTACTAAAGCAACTTATTAACTGTGGGAGAAGTATTACAATACAAAAGGAAGTTACTACAGGTTTAGTAAATTCAAGGGATATACGTTTTTTTCTTGATGGGGATATACAAATTTGTTTTCATTTTAGCAATATAGTCTAATATATAGTACTACAGAGAAAAGAATACATAGGTCCCAGAGATGTCAGATTCAAAAAAGAAAACCAAAATTGAATACAATAAACCTAGAAAATGTTAAAGAAAATGTATATCAAAGGCTGAGTCCTATCTCTACGAAAAAGCAATTGGATAAATATTAGTTTGCTTTAAAATGTGTTCTTTCTTTGTTGGATAAATTACTGTGTTTTAAAATACAAACAAAAATACAGCTCAAACAGTTGGGTTCAAAGTCTGATGAACTCCAAGTACTCTACTTGTTGCTGGAGAAGAGAGAAATAAAAAAGCATGGATCTTTTTCCTTCTGAACATGCACAGGCCAGAACAAATACTGTCAAACATGCCAAGTTTCTCATCATCAGGAGTCAGACTTCAAAAATATAGAGCAGCAGCAGCATGAAAGAGATTTTACAGATCATTAATTGAATGGACTCTGTTAACATCATGCTTTTGCACAAAAGCAAATATATGCTTGGAGATATATATGAATATATAAAAATATTTACATATGTATAGTACGTTTGTATATAGAGAAGCATTGTCTGTAAAAGTTAAAAATAACTCTTCTGTTCTTAGCAGCCCTTCAAAAACTCATTTCAAGCACCTCGTTTTAGTGCTGAACTTCAAAGATAATGTGGACCAACTGGAAAACATAAGAAAGCAGCTACAATGAGTAGGGTACTAAATATGGTTGTGCAAGAGGAAGACTGAGCTGAAGCTGAGACATGACAGAGGTGAGACACAAGACACACCATTTTTCCAAAAAGGAAGAAGACACAGGACAATCCTTCATGCTCATTTTGGACAGCACTCACAGCAATTAACTTAGATGGGAAAAAAGATGGCAGCACAAAAAGTTTAATACCCTGTTGCTTATTTATCCTTACTGTTTCTGGCAGAAGAGACCTAAATACAGCTGAACCTGTCATAGAGCATGGGAAAAACAAGATATGTCCATATTTTTCTGAAATATTATAAAATTTCTGTTTCAATACGAAAATATTGTAACACCAAACATTGTGTGTGCAATATCTAAGGGGTATGTTGCAAGTAATTATAACTAAAAGCTGCATGTCCAGAGTATTCCCATTCCTTCCGCCATCTAGTTTTATTTGTTCTGACAAGCCAAAACTGCTCATATATGAACTGTACCTGTTTGCATTTACTATAGTACCTTCTAACAAATTATCTTTACAAAGACAGACTAAATCTTACACTTGCTGGCTTATTTCATTGGTATTACCCATATTAGAAAGTTCAAAAAGTTATATCACTGGTCATATTGAAAAAATAGACACTATACCAATTCCAAATATTTTGCGTGCCCGTAAAAGAACTAAAAAGAATCTGCATTCCAAGCATTCAAAGAATTATCTTATTCATAAAGAATACTTAAATAATTTCAAATGCTTTTCTAGATCAATTTTGGTCTTATGAATCAGTTGTTTTTGTAAAGACATTGAGTCATCAATGGATGCATTTAAAAAAACTAAGCAAATGGATGTGGAAAAGATTTCATCCTGTGAGATCACCAATAAAGCATTTGTAAAGCAATCTTTGCTATTTTAAAGTATAAATGTTATGTGATTTGCTCGAAAGCTATTTTTTCTATCCCACAGGATACAACATTCATACAAAAGTGACATAATTATAATGTAAAATCTGAAATTTCTGTTTTTATAATTTTCAAAATATCATAAATTGCAATGTACTTGTCAAATTACAGTACAGAAATTGCAGAACAGTGGTCCAATGTCTCAAGATTGTTTGAAAGTATCCTAATATTTGCAGGTTTTAATCTTATTTAGCTATGATTCTTTTCTTGTTCCCTTGAAAAAAAGGATCTTTGCTAAATAATTTGTGTTGAACAGATTACATTTTGGATCTGTTCTACTAATTGAGCAATTTGAGGTAGGCAGTAGATAGCAAAGCTTAAAATTATCTGCTAGACAATAAGAGGTATGGACAATATGTGGAATAGAGCTGTACAATAACTCACGTGAGAAGGGAGCTCAGGTCTCTAATCTAAACTCCTGCTCACAGCAGGATCACTTCTGAGGTCAGACATCCAGTTGCTTTCTCCAACTGTGTCTTGAAAACCACCAGTGATGGAGGTTTTGGACTCCAATGATGTGCAGCCTCTCTGGGCAGCCTTTCCCACTGCTGTGCCATCCTCAGGTAGGAAAAGCTTTTCTTTATATCTAGCCTGAACATCTCCTGTCTCAGTTTATATCCATTGTTCCTCTTCCTCACACTAGGCACAGCTGTAAAGACCCTGTCCCTGTCTCCTCAGCCTCTCTGCAGTCACTGGGGGGGGGGGGGGGGGAAGGAACTGGTGTTAGGTGCCTCCAAAGCTATGCCCAATCTAGGGTGAACCAGCCCTCATCCTCTCCCCACTAAGCAAGTGCTCCAACCTTGCACCATCCTGGGGGCTCTCTGCTAATCACCCTGAGGTTCATTGTTGTCTTTCTTGTATCAGGGTCCCAAAACTGGAGATGATATTGAGGTATTATGATAAGTCTGTTCTTGTATAGCAATTCTGTTACTAACACAATCAATGATTGTAATGCAGCTCATATAGAGAGTTTGTTATTTTTCCAAAAGAGTTATCTCTTCCTACACTATTATACACTAGCATCTTGTTTTCATGTAGTAGCTCTCCTTCTAGGTTAGACTGTTGTTCAGTCTGTAAAGATGAGAACAAGTTCTTTGTCACAGCTTTCCTACTGCCAAAATTATCAGAAAACCAGCATAATATTTTTCTTAAAAATAATATTTTAACAAATTATACACTCTACATATATGTTGCTAGAATATATGCAAAAGCACCAAGTGGTGAATATAATGAATCAAAATAAAAGAAATTAAGTAATTATTTTCTGAAATAGAAAATACCAAGATTTAGTTATACAAGACATTTATTAAGACTTGGGTTTTGTTTGGGTTTGGGTTTTTTTTAGGTTTTTGTTTGTTGGTTTCTTTCTTTCTTTCTTTTGCATTAACATAGAGGGGGGGAAATGGGGCAATCAGTGCTAGTATCTCACTGGGAATGTTATAGGCAGTCCTCTAAGTACTAAGTATTACATCATCATAGGAACTTCAAGTTTACACAAGTGAACAATGAAAAAACATGATGTGAAAAATGTTCCCCAACTGAGAATAAAATCCAGGCTTCTTAGGTTACTGCTTTACTTGCTATTCTGTGCCTGCACCCCAAGGTTAGTATGCTTGTAATTTTCCTTTTTCAACAATTATGATGCTTTATTTGAATTTCCTGTGTCAATGCAGTTGTTTCCCATGAGAACAGTTATTAAAGGCAATGAAATGACTCTATACGTTATATTCAAGTAGTCACCTCTACTGACAGAAGGTTTTTATAAAAACAAGGATTTCCTCTCTTAACATAAATGATTTATTGTCTTTTGAAAATGGGAGTTAATTAGAAAGGAAATTGCAAGTACAGCTATGCAAGAAGTAATGTCAATAATACAACTCAAAACAAATCTATGTGTTGAAACAAGCCTGATTTTGGTAAATAGTGTTAATTACAACTTGCTTTACTTTGTAAGTACTCAGAAGCTCTGTATTTGGTAAACAGAAAAGGTTGATTCTGTTTTGTCTTGTGTAAAGCACAGATAGGGCATTGGTTTATGTGAGTCCAAACCTGGTTCCAGTAGAAATATAATATCCCCTAGTGATGACATGAACTGTTAATCTCAGATAAGTATGCTTCATGTGAAAAAAAAGGGAAAAGGGAATACAAAATATTATTTTCAAATCTTTTTTTCCCAGATTGAATGCCTTCACTGAAGGCATGCATGCCAGAGTTACTGATGTTTGTAACAAAGGTGCATCCTCCTGACTACAGCATGCTTCTCCCAGGATGTCGACATTCTTCTTACTTTTTTTACCTTGTTTCTTAATTTAATAAAAGGAGTAAATGACTGACACTGTAGCTTCTTGGATCTTCACATTTCAATAGAAAATAGTCTTTATGGCAAGAAAATACACTAAACAAACCAAACCAACTTTGTAACTCCTACTTTTTATTCTGTTCTTTGTCACTGATGTGCTGTATGACTAGCAAGGAAAAATCTTTTAAGGTACAGATTCCTCACTTTTCTTAAGGTTTTGCTTTGACCTTGTATTAAGACCTTATCATGGAAGCTCATATTATTGTATGGTAGGAAGCAAACTGTGAGAAATCATTTTAGAAGGGTTTATTTCCCTCTTAGTTACTGGTTAGGGAGAACTTCAAATAGTCCTCCACTTGTCATGTCTGATAAAACAGCTACAGTCTCAATATATATGTCACCCAAGAAAGAAATTCAAAGTTTCTTAATAATTTCCCTATGTAAAATAGTTTGTAAACTTTTTTTTTGTAAACTCTTTCTTCAACTGCTTTTAGTTTTGGGAAAACTACAGAAATAGACCAATCTCAGAGATGGGAATTTTTTAGTAAACTACATTTTGTCAGAGTATTTGTTGAGAGATCCTGTCACTGGGAACTGCTTAAAAAAGTACCTTTTAAAACTGAAGTTAAATATATACTTTTACTTGAACTTTCAATGAAACTTAGACCACAATCTAGAATCTTAGAATACAATCCGAGAATTCAACACATATTGTTGAAAGTTGGCATTAACTAGGATCACAAGATTTCTTTGTTTGTCTGACCAAAAAGAACTTTTATCCTTGCTTTTAGAGATGCAGATACATATATTTCTATGCATGTGTGATGTCTGTCCAGAAGCTGCTTAGGACTTTGAAACAATTTGGGAAAGCATAAGGATTAATTTATGACATTTCCTCCCCTGAAAATAAGAAGGTAGACAGATAGTCAGGAAGAGTTGAGAAACCTATAAGAAACAAAATAAAGATTATCTCCAGCAGTAACTCACATATGAAAGTAGCTACATAATGTCACATTATCTGGAAAGCCTTGAAAGCAACTTTCCCAGAGTGACAGAGCTGAGAAAACCTGAGAAAGACATCTTCACAGGCCCCTACTGCTATGCTTTTTGCAGATAAAATATGACTTGTAAAACAGGACCATAGTAAATAGGTTTTTACACTAAACTCTTCACTTTGACAGTGCCAGGCCTCTCTGGAAACCCTTAGACAGATAACCAAAAGTTTGCCTTTTCAGCTGACTTCCTCACAATGGTCCTCTTGAGAGCACCAGAAAAGAAGGGATGCTACTCTGTGGCTCTACACACCACCACATTTCCATTCCAGAAAGCCATTGTAGCTTCTCCCTGCAGCTTCTGTGGTCAAAAGGAGGTGAGTCACTGGAGAAAGGATACATCTGTTTGTCTTACACCTACTTTACACCTACTTATATCTTCCCTTTAGGAAGGCAAAAACAGCCCATGGAAGCCGAGGTGGTGAAAGCTTTTGTAGAAGCTAGTAAGTTTAAAACCGGAACTCTCTCTCTCTCAGTGTCTCAGACTTTGGTCTCAGGTTCTTCAGCAGTCTCTAGTCTTTTTTTAAACTAGCATCTTTGCTGTCACAGCTACACAAACTATTCATGTAACAATGTGAGAATTTTTTACATAAGAAGTTTAATAAACAGAAAACAAAATATGACTAAATACTCCATCATTTGAAGGCAAGATGTTGCTTTATGTGATTATTTATGCCTCTGACATTTTAGATCATATTTTAAAGAATCTCTCCAAATAAGTGTCTATGAAGCATATGTAGACATGTGTAGGACTATCTGCAGCACACTGAAAATTTACTTGGTCAGTTTCCTTAGGGAAGACTCTCAATGTGTGTGATAAAGAGGGAACTATATGCTAATAAATCTTTCAAACATCCCGCTTGAAAATGTTTACCTAGTAGAGGCAAGATCTTCAGTTTTTCAGGTATTTTAAAATAACCTCCTCATGTTCTTCACACATAACTTGTTTCTAACAAGCTACAGTTTTTCTAGTGTTACAAAAGTGGAATACTTAAAAAAGGAAACAATAAACAAAAAAACAATGGAACCACAGAGTGATACAGTTACAAGGAACACAAGAAACCGGCTGAACATAAAACAGAGATTCTTCTTTTTTCTAACCAGATTTCACAATACAGACTGCTATAATATTGTCACTATAAATGATTCCTCTGTCAATTCTGCTCCATGATGTTTGCATGCCATGTTCAGACCCATCAAAATAAATTATATTTATTGGTCCATCAGAGTGCATCTTTAGATTGGCTTTGCTCTTATATGTAGGGTTATAATAAGTCACATTGCTAAATATCCTTCATCCTCAAGGCTTGTTGCAAGAAAGTCATGGTTAGAATAAGCTATCAATCATTACAGCTGGCTAATTGAATTATCTCAAGAGTTAATCTAAATAATTATCTGATTAAATATTTGCTTCAAGATTCAGGAGAGCAAAGCTTAAGATGTCAGATCTACAGTGTTAATATGTCTGTATTTCTTCTGCATCTTAATCGTACCATGAGATTAATATAATTTTAAACCTGAAATGTTACAGTAATCATCGAATTATAGAACTGTTTGGGTTGGAAGGGACCTTTACAGGTCATCTAGTCCAACCTCCCTGCAATGAGCAGACATCTTCAAATCCATCAGGTTGCTCAGAGCTCTGTCCAACCTGACCTTGAACGTTTCCAGGGATGGGGTACCTACCACCTCTCTTGGCAACCTGTGCCAGTGTATACCACCCTGAGTGTAAAAATTTTTTTCCTTCTCTCTATTCTAAATCTACCCTCTTTTAGTTTAAAACCATTACATCTTGTCCTATTGCAACAGGCCTGCTAAAAAGTTGGTCCCCATCTTTCTTATAAACCCCTTTTAAGTACTGAGAGGCAGCAATAAGGTCTGCCCAGAACATTCTTTTCAAGCTGAACAATCCCAGCTGTCTCAGCCTTTCTGCACAGGAGCGGTGTTCCATCCCTCTGATAATTTCTGTGGCCCTCCTCTGGACCTGCTCCAACAGGTCCATGTCTTTCCTGTGCTAAGGGCTTCAGAGCTGAATGCAGTATTCCAGGTGGGGTGTCACCAGGGCAGAGGGGCAGAGTCCCCTCCTTTGACCTGCTGGCTACTCACTCTTCTTTTGATGCACCCCGGAATACAGCTGGCTTTCTGGGCTGCAAGCACACGTTGTCAGCTTATGTCTAGCTTTTCATCCACCTGTACCCCCATGTCTTTATCCACTGAGGTGCTCTCAGTCCCTTCATCCCCCAGCCTATATTGATACCGGGGGTTGCCAGCTTAAGCTAAAAGGTAACATGTTTTCAGATCACTAAAAAATGCATATACATTTATCTTGTCTTTTAAAACAAATAATAAAGAATAAAAATTTGTGGACTCTCTTGTGAACTTGTAAAAAGCAGCAGTATTTTCTTGAAATATTTTCTGTAAAGCAAATATACACCTAGGTTTTTACACAGTGAATTTTAAACTCTTCTTGAAAACATGTGTTCTCTGATCTTCTAAAACAAAAGTCAGCCTTTTGCCAGCTTCCTCACCAATGATAGCTTCCTCTCAGAGCCAGTCAGGCATAATGATATTTTCAGGTAGTGACAGACTTAATTGACTGATATTGCAATTAAAACTGTTACAAGGTCCAACAGCAGGGTTTTAGAAGGGAGGGACTTTTGTATCCAGTGAATCTGAGCCTGTTACTTATTGAAAACTGCACAGGTAGGTACCCATAAATGACCAAAACATATTCTTTTAAGGAATTCATGCAAGATATATTCAGATTTATTCCTCATAACAACACATATCAATTCCTCTACTGAGGGTCAAGTGCAAGATTTTTCCAAGTAGCTGGTGTTACATTTCACTGGAGACTGTCCCAAGTGATTTTTCCAAATCAAATTACAACAACAAAAGAGAGAAAAGAAGACAACACACACAAAAGCAGTATTTTGGAAAATGGTAACAGGAAGGCTTTCTGTCATTACTTTAGAATGCAATTCTAAATAGTTATCCAGAGAAACTCCTGACAAAGCAGGAATCTGCAGCAGTTCAGTATCTTACATAAGGGGGGGGGGGGAGGACGACACATGAGACGGGACGGGATGGGACCCAAACCCTAAAGGACCTAAAATTACATGGACATGCAAAGTAAATTTAATGTTTTAATGCCTTAGAGTTATGTTTTGCTTGCTAATGCTCCAGGTAAAACTAATAGTGAGTCTAAATATTAGCTTTTTTTCTTAATACAAACTGTGCTAATTGTTCCATATGCATAGAAAAAGCTGATACCTTGACTATTAAAATTTCAACAGCCATTTATTACAGACCATCAGAATATGAATACAAAGGAGACAGCAGCAATAGAAATAATTTTGCAAGTTATACTTGACTAAGAATTTCTTAATTGTTAAATGGACATGTAGTGGGTAACAGGACCAAATGTATTGTGCTGCAGGCAAAAATTAGATTAATGCCATGGACAATGAACTATGGATGGACTTTTACAAAAAACAAAGAAGCCAGACTTAAAAGAATCTAACTGTAATTTGTTATCTTCCAGGGAATGCCAGCATGATATAAAAACTTGATTCTCAAACACCTCATGATGAAGTGTTACATTCAAACTGGAAAGAAATGTTGTGCAATTGTTTACTTGCATAATCATAACATTGATTTTCTGATCATCCACAGCAGAATGGCAGATACTTAACCATGAATTATTAATATAAAGTGTTTGCAATATTAAACTATGCCACTCTAAATTTCCTTTTCAAAGTGTTAAAAAGGTGTTAAAGTATAAAAGAAGTGTGGTGGTGGTGTTGCTGTTATTATGATTATTATTATTATCATTCTAAAGGAGATTGGAAAAGAATGCCTGAACACATTCACACATTAACTGCCAAAACCCCACTTCAAGTATTTAAAGGCTATGTCATTTAAAAGTGTTACAATAGCCACATACAGGAATTTTTATTTTGATCATAACAGGTAGTCTAAGAATACCTATTTTATTAGTAATGCAATGTATTTTAAACATCATCATTGCAATCATCTGACAAACATGGAATACTGCATCACATCTGTAACACTGATCATTTCCTCCACTGATACAGCAGATGGAATGCTCTTCATATATGACATTAACATCTAGCTGCTAAAAATTATATTAATAATATCTAACAGTACAGATGCCTCATATTTAAATTCCACTCTTCAAAAACGATGGATAAGAGTCAGAAGGTAAAATTAAGGAAAAGGCTGTCAAGATTAACTATTTAAAACCAGAGCTGTTGTAATTTGTATCGTTGTCACTATCCTAAAGTTCTCTTCAAAGCCTTGGTATTACTTAATAACGGTACTTAACTCTCATCTTCTAATATATATGTAACTGGAAATTAACTAGAAATGAAAAAATAAAATATTTCAAGAAAATTAACTTACAGGCCACTGAGGAGCAGATTTTGCTCTTAAGTAGAACAGAACATCTACTAGAAAGTAATAAATTGGAATGAGTCTTTAATATCATGCTACTGTAGGATAAACCTAAACTTTTCAAGTTTTTTGTACAATAAACAGTTCAACTTACACAGAGATAAATTTAAGTTATACAAGGCTGACTGACAGGATATTCACAGTTTGCTGCTGTGGCTTTACAGGTACAGCTATGATTTGATTATTTCCTCTTAAACAAATCTATACTTCCCACCCCACCCCCCACCACCCCCAAATAAATACTATTTTAATCCTGGTTTACTTTTACTTTGTAAAAATGCTTTATAAAGAGCTGCACAAGAAAAAAGAGAGAGACTGGAGGGTAGTGAAGTTGCATCTTTGATTTAAAGATTCTCAGCAGCTTTTACCTGCTGGATAGAATTATTCTCAAAAAATTAGAGGAAATCTTGCTCCAAACTTTTGGCTTTTAGGCTCACACTTAAACTTTTGTAGACAGATTGACTTTTTAGGAATATATACATAAACATTTAAGAAATTTTCAAGCTTCTGCACAATTTGGAAAGAATGGTGCTTTGACACCATGTACAGATTAGACACATTAGCAGACAAATGGGTAGAAATATATTTTCCTGCAGCTGGACATTTCAAGATCTTGTATTTTTCAGTAGCTAGTTAACACTTGTGGGGATCTTCTATTGCGTTTACTCAGCTACTTAACATTAAGCAGGAACAAGCATCTATCTATGCTGAATGTTTGCTGAGCCAGATCATCCAGTAAATTAAATTCGACAGAGTCCCCAACAGCTCAGCACCTGCTCCCATCAAGTGTAGCTCTTTCTAGATGTGACAGGTTCAGCCCAGCACCACCTGCACAGTTTGGCAATGCTGCTGATTGCCTCTCACTCAAAGTCATTCACCAGAAGCTCCTACCCACCCCTTGAGCACCTGTGGTGCAGCAACAGAGTAGGATGCAAGATAGAGATTTACAATGGCTGGACTTGAGGCCAGCTTTCAAGAAGACATACTACACCTATGAAAAGAGGGAGACCAGAGGGCAGTGAAGTTGCATCTCCGAGCACCAGAGACACTGACAGCATCTGTCTCCAGGGGCCATTCATTGACAATGGAGGGCAGTTTCAATCCCTGAGTCACTGACCAATTGCTTCCAAGTGACCCCATTCTGTGTCCTTGGTTCATTGTGTATTTCTAACTCTTAATAGTTCATTTTCTGTTACTGATTGTTGATAGGTGAGTGGATTTTTAAGAACAGCTAGAATTCAGCTTGCTTTTGCCTAATAAATCCACTTTCCCCTGCCCCCTGTCCTGCCCCTTCTCTTAGTGCTTCAGAAAAGCCCCTAGCCTAGATCTGACAATAATTCACTGAAATTGCCACTTTTTTTCCTTGAGAAGTTTACTTGTATAAGCAAATTTAACATGGCTACCCTGACATTTTATGCAATAGAAACATTATGAAATAGTGGAAATAATACTGTGAACTGGAGCAAAAATCCTTGAGAGAGTGTGAGGGAGGATGCAAGTACCAGAGGAAAATGTAAGTGGCTGAAAAGATATCTGAGCAACAAATACAGTTAAAAAATAAGAGTTTAAAAAAACCCCAACCATACAACCACATATGGGAGAAATGCCCAAAACAACAGAAAAAGAAACAAGGTTGATAAATACTTAACCTTTTGACATTAAAAAGCATGGGGGTGTGGGTGTGTGGAATAAACTAGCTGGTTTTATTAATCAATCAACAATTGCATATTTATATTCAGAAATGGCAAACTCAATGAGTATAAATTCAAAACTTTAACCTATAGCTGTAAGCACTGAATTAGTTTCATGAACCTCAAAATTTCTGAAGAAAAAAGGACAAATACAGGAGGATCACTAGCTACTCAAGTTATTTGCTCTGCTGTCTCCTGTTGGCAATTATCCCTCCACTGTGTCCACTGGTCCAACAGAAGCAGAGAAGGGACCAGGCTGGGGAAATATGCTGTGTGGTTAAGGTGAGTTAGGTGGAGTTGCCCTAGAGAGGTAGAAGTAGCTGCTGGTTATAGCTACACCTGTGAACTTGTGACAGCAACTCTGTTGCTGGTCATCTGTCTTAGATTTCCCGAAACACATCCACAGAACCACAGACTCACAGAATGGTTGTGTTTGGAATGGACCTCTGGAGATCACCTGGTCCAACCCCTGTGTTCAGGCAGGGACATCTAGAGCTGGTTGATCTGCTCCTGGACACGGGACTGTGTCCAGATAGCTTTTGAGTATTTCCAAGGATGGAGACTACACAGCGTCTCTGGGAAACCTGTCCCAGTGTTCAGCTACTGTCACAGTAAAAACATGTTTCCTGATGTTCAGATGGAACCTGCTGTGTTTGTTTGTGCCCGTTGCCTCTGGTCCTGTCACTGGGCAACACTGACAAGAGCCTGTTGCACTTTCCCTTCAGGCATTTATATACATTGAAAAAATTACTCCTGAGCCTTCTCTTCTCCAGGCTGGAGTCTCTGCTCTCGTATGAGAGATACTCTAGTTTGTTAATCATCTTATTCACCCGACTCTCTCCTGTAACTCCGTGTATCTCTCTTGTACTGGGGAGCCCAGAACTGGACACAGCAATCCAAATGGTACTGAGAGTGCACTGTGCCCCATTATTCAGAAAATTAATGAAAATTTTAAATAGGATTGGATCCAGTATTGACCCCTGGGGTACACTGCTGATTACTGGCCTCCAACTAGACTTCATGCCAGTGATCAATACCCTGAGAGCCCTGCTGTTTAGTCAGTTTTCAGTCCACCTCACAGTTTGCTCATCCAGCCCATACTTCAGCAGCTTCTCTGTGAGGGTTTTATCAAGGGACAGTATTGAAAGCTGTCCTGAAGTCTAGGTAGACAATATTCACTGCTCTCCCCTCTTCTACCAAGCCAGTCACTTTGTTGAGAAGTTTATCAGGTTGGTCAAGCATGACTTCCCATTGGTGAATCCATGCTGACTGCTCCTGGCCTTCACCTTCATATGCCTGGAAATGGTTTCCATGTTTACCAGCTCTGTCACCTTCCCAGGGACTGAGGGGAGGCTGACCAGTCTGTAATTCCATGAGTTCTCCTTCTGGCTCTTCTTGAAAATAGAAGTGATCTTTACCTTCCTCCAGTCTTCAGACACCTCTCCCATTCACCATGATCAAGAAAAGATTATCAAGAGTGGCCTTGCAATGACACCATCCAGCCCCTGCAGCACTTCTGTGTGCATCCCATCAGGTCCCATGGACTTATGTGTGTCCAGTTTGCTTACATATCTCCTGACCTGATCCTCTTCCATCAAGGTTTCACCTTTCTTGTTCCAGCCTTTCCCTTGACTTCTGGGGCCTGTGATCACTGAAGACCAGTCTTGCTGGTAAAGATTGGGATGAGGAAAGGATTCAGGACCTCAGCTTTTTCCATGTCCTGTGTCACCAGAACCCCTGCCACATTCAGCAGTGGCTCCAAATTTTCCCTAGCCTTCCTTTTGCCACTTAAGTACTTACAGAAGACCTTCTTATTCCAAGTAGGCTTTGGCTTTCCTAACTGCATTTCTGTATGTTCAGACATTATTTCTGTATTCCTCCCAGGTTACCTTTCCCTGCTTCTACCTGCCACACATTTCCTTGTTATGTTTGAGTTTGGTCAGGACTTTTTTATTCATCCATGCAGGCTTTCTGTCATTTTTGCCTGAGTTTCTGCTCATTGGGATGGACCACTCTTGAGCTTGGAGGAGGTGATCCTTGAATATAACCTCTTTTCTTGTGTCTCTCTCCCCTGTGAGGCCTTCATTCTTCTCACTTCAAGGCTCTTGACAAACTGAGGTATTTCACTGGCCATAAGTACAGAGCCCACCTCTCTTTTACACATGTTCTTGCAGCACCTTCTTTCACTACAGAGGAGCCTGCATTCTCTGAGTACTCCATGTAACATACTCTTCCAGCTGAAGGCTTGAAGGTTGAAACCATTAATAAAACTTACGAAGATTCTTAAAAATGCAATTATTTGGAAAGAATTGAATTCACTTTAATAGTGATTTGTAAGGGCTACCTTTCCCTTTGATGGCCAGCAGTGTTGACAGGATAATGTACTTGCAGTGAGCTGTGCTGGGAAGAAGGAAAGACATTTGTATGCACAGCAGGGTCAAAGCTAGATCTGGGATGTCTTAGTAGTTGGAAGCCAGGGGAAGCTGTCTTAAAAAGCATCAATCCTTGTTGCAGTTTTTTGCAGCTTTACAGTGTTTGAGTCAGGGAACTGAATGTTTAAATTTTAAACTGTGATTTAAATATACCGCTTTTTATTCAGATTACACATGCAAAGAGTCAGGAAATTATACTTTAAGATGGCCTATACTAGGAATATCTGAAATCAGTGACTCTTTAATGAAATTTAAGAAGAAACTTGCGTCCTACCAGGAATCAATATAGACTGTTTTAACAGAGAGATATCAATGGTTATTTTGGATGTTCTATAAAGAACAATATTGTTGAGCTATCTCACTAAATGTAACAGGAACAGAAGTGGCATACAAGTCCATTTTACTCCTGGAGGTTTCCTAAAAAATCATCCTATAAAAATTTCAAAAAATTTGTTCATTGTGAACTCAAATTATAATTTCTGTCCTACCTTTTTCTGAATTTCAGGGGTTTTACCTTTTCCCTAGGGGAGCTGAGGTAACATTTCATATCCAACACTTAAAACATGCCAATATGAAGGAGACAAGTGTTATTCCTTAAACTACATAATTAAATGCACTATTTCTTCTCTCCCTGCCAGCAGGAATCCCGATTTGCTTAAGTCATAAAATGGACAAAATTCACTTATTAAGCAGGTATTTTAAAAGTAGGCTAGGGCTTATTTATTCAAGGCACAGTAAACACTTTCCAGCATTCTTACAGTTTTTTCTTTCGCATTTATTAGCATAGTATCAAAGTCACTGACAGTTGCTGTCCTCTCTATTGCTCAGCAGTTAACTATCCCTTACTGGGTAAGGAGATGCTTATTAAAAGTGTCAAGGACAAATTGTCCCTCATCATTCTCTGTGGCTTTCAGATTATTCCATTGAAGTTTCTCCCATGGTATCCATTCCCATAGCCACCTCTTTTAAGAGTTTTCCAACCATACTTTTTAAGACAAGTGGTTTTCCCTCCTCTTTGCACTCAAGCAGCATTGGGGACTAATGTTACCAATGGCACAGAGACATTTAAAAATGTAATCACCATTGCAGATAGATGTTTCATTTACACAGGAACATGCTCAGCCAAAAAGGCGGTATAGATTGCAATCAGAGCTGTGATGGAGGCCAGTGGTTTGTTCGAAATGTCACCTGCATACAATTTCATCTATTTAAGAAACAAATTCAAGCTGAAACTGCAAGAAGTACGTCTGCAGAAAGACAAATGTCTGACAAATTCCAAATTTCTGTTCTTCACCAAAGAGAAGATAATTATTATTAGACACTGTGGCAACATTTCCTTCCTTCTGTCTTATGGCATTGTAAGAAATTGAAAACACCACTTTTCATTGGAAAACATCACTAACCTCAGTTATCAGTGGTGCATGTAGAGCATTAGAGCAAGATTACAATATTGATGAGATGAGCAGTCATTCACATTAAGTAATCAGGAGTTTACTGTCTCTTATTCTCCTTTTCTTTTAAGAAGAGGAGAAAAATAAGCCTCAGATTTAAGATTCTGAAGTCAATCCTATCAACAGCTGTAAATATTTAACAAGCTATGCATCATGGACAAACTTGAAATATCTCTGGCTATTTGGCACTGCTGATACCAACTTTCCTGATCCACTATTATCTTAATAAGTGGGAAACTATTATTTTTCAAAGGAGACACACACATTTCTCTTCATCTATGGAATGACAAATAGTAGTATTACAGTCTTCCTTAGCAAAGAATATATTACTTCACTGTTAACGGTCACTTTAATGCAGAGTAGACTGTTTCAGAAGATTCAGTATTTCTTTCCCCCAGATGTTCTGCTGCTGGAGTTAATTCACCACTTTTATGATTATTTTGCCTAAAGAGCAGAGACTTCATCACAAAGTTTCTAATTATCTGTCAAGCAGAGCTTCCTTGAACACCAGCAGAAGACCATATGCTTAAGGGCAACTGTGTGTTCCACAAAACAACATCTAACTTTGTCATTTCCCACTAGCAGATAACCTCCGTATATGATGGTAATAGTAGACATGCTACCCTGACCTAAATGGTGGTTTCACCAGAAACCCCCTATGTTTTATGATCCAGAGGTCTTTGATTCAGTTTCCACACATAATTCCTCCAGGGTCTTAACATGCATTGGGCTGTTACTCTATTATAACAGATTTATGCATAGTTCAAACAGAGCATATGCAATCAAATGCATTTCAAACAAAGAAAAAAATAATCTATTTGCCTGGAATTACAACCTCAGCCAGAGCAAGCTCTCCCCATCCAGACGTTAGACAAGCTGATTTTGGTCCCTCAAGGCTGTCCATTGAAAGGAGTCCAAAGGCATCCGACTGCCTGCTGACCATTCCTTCACACTAAACCCTATTTTAAGTCACTGGCTGCTGTTTGTGTCCTAAAGCTGCCCTAGGCTTGAGCATAATTTTATCAGAGGAGTAGTGGAGCCAGGCTCTTCATGAGTGGTGTAGCCTGCATATTCTTGCACCATCTGACAAATTAACACTGTTGCTCCCTTGCCCTTTGCTATTTCTCCCTATAACCTTTCAGATGGACATTGCTTATATTTAGCTGGGATTACAGAAGAAGGTTCTCAGTTACTCAGTAAGAAAGAAATTATATGAAGAGGAATATATTTCTAGAAAAAGATCTGATAGTCACTAAAAATGAGTTTTCACAGTACATAGAGGAAGAAGGAAAGCTACAATATTATCATTTAGTAAATGGATATGCTATGCGAGTATGAATTACACTAATTATAATTAGCAAATAATTCATTACAGCATGGTTATTACAGTAAATATAAAACTCAATTAATAATAATATTTGGACACTACTAAGTGAAACCACTTTAGAAATTTGATTTAATTGTCCATAAATTTGTGTTTGTTCTATGAGAAACCAAGACACATACATCAATATTACTCTCAGAGCTGGAATAGAAATGAAAATAAAATGCCTCCTCCACGCAGCGGACAGAAGGTAGGAAGCTTTCAATTTACAGTCTCAAATTCTAAAAGAATAGAAAAATTAATAATTTCTTTCCAATATAACATACTACCATTATCTTTCATTATGAAATAAATAGAAGGTCTTAAAGTTTTTCTACCACTCACCGTTATTCAAGATTCTTGTTACCTTAAACCTGGCTACCTAGTCATTTTTTCCATCGCTTGGATTTCCCCATGTAGTTTTTCTAAAAGCACATACATACATATGTCACCAGCAGCAGACAGCTTCATAAATGATCCAGTTTAATTTTTTAGGTGCTTGGGTTGATTGACAGCTGAAGCTGAACCATCCATAAGAGTACTAAAAAAGCCAAAAAGAACAAAAAAACAAGTACACCTCAGACAACATGTACTGTATTTGGATGAAAGTAATAGCAAATAATCTCTTCTCTTCTAGAGGAGGCAACATGGAAAAATATAAATTTCTAATTTAGTAGGAAAGCTGAACACAAAGAACAGCCTTGAAAGGAAATGTCTACCTTCAGAGAACCCAGGACTGTACTTTTTATCATACTGCTTCAATTCCTCAGTCCTAACAAAAGTTAAACTGGTGGAGGGGTGGGAGCATTATTTTTGACTGAATAACATTAGTTCTCAAGAGACTAACACTAAGTTTACTTCGGTAAAAGTAGCTGGCCGAATTGGAGCAGATTTGTGGAATAAAGCAGTTGGTGCTGATGATACTTAGTCCACACCACACACATTTTGGGGGCTACTCTCTAGTTTAGTCCCATGAACTAAATTAATGTCTATGAGCTGCTGCAATACATTTTTCAGTTTAGTTCCATGTTGACAAATTCCATTTGCGCTCTCCAAGACTACTCCAAGCTGCCAAGCTATAAACCAAAGAGAGTTAAGTGAAATTATCAGGATATCTAATCCACATGCACAACTCTGATCTGGACTAAGACACGAAGATACACTTCAAGCATTGATGACACATAAAATACAGAATACAAGAAAATAAATTACATTGGAAATGGGATAGATGGGATAGTAGCTAAAGCAGAGGTGGAAAAGGAAGGAAAACCACCTAGTATACAGTACAGAAAAGCAACATTGAGCAAATAAAATCTTTCCACTATTTAAACAAAGAGTTTCATTCTTTCTCTAAGTTTCTTTTAAATAATAATATCTTTGTGTTTAGCAAGGATATTTTATAGGATTTATAGATAACAACATGCATCAAAGCTTAAAGAGGTTGGGGGGAGGGTAAGGAAAAAAGAAACTGCAATCCAGAAACATGGAGAGTTTTTATTACAGCATGCTTTTTTTTTTTCTTATAGAATAGTTGTAATTGAAAGGATGATAGTGTGAAAAAGTGTCCTGAGCTGCATCTGGAACAGAAATGCATTAAACTGAGTTAATAAAGAACTAGGCAACCTTTTGCCAATTGCTTGCAGATAAGACAACGAAAAAAGAATCACAGCTGAGTATAAACTAACCAAGTCACCTTCTTCATTAGCCTACTGACAATGCTGTTAGAATGATAGACTTTGGCTTGTTTTACACCTACCTTCCATTGCTATAACTTAGTAATTATAAGCTGCTGTTAACTCATGTAACCTTGTGGACTTCTGTGTTATTACAGTAATTTACATGACCTAAAGATCCTGTCTTTAGGATTTACTGTGTACCGTAACTCATATCTCTTGTGCATCTTCATTACAATCCCACTCTCAATATGGTACTTTTGGAGTGAAGTCCCTGACTCCTTCGACATATTAAATACTTAATTTTATCTTCCTGTTATCCTTTCCATATTTTGTCTTACAAAATATATATCATTCAAACCAAGTACTGAACATAAAGTATTACTTTCCTCTTAGGTAATCTTAATGATGATCTCAGCAAAGTTTGCGTATTGTTTTAAAAACACCAACAGGTACATAAAACTAGGAGACTGGAAGTGCACTGTCTCCCTTTTACATACAGGCAGACATAAAGTACCCAAAATCCTATTTGCTTCAGAAGCAGAAGACAGTAAAACACAGGGCAGAACTACTTGAACTGACTGTGTGCAACTCAGTTTTGATCCAGAAGTACTCACAGGAATGTCAAGGTCCCTTCCAGCCTGCACTGTTCTAAGTATGGTTAATTATCTAAGCTAAAACATGCAAGCTATTGTACTTCTGCACTAAAAGTGGCAAGTTAAATCAGTAAATTCACTGTAACATAATTACTAATTTTGGTGCTTTTTTAGGACAAATAATATATGTCTATTGTCTTCAAGGTCTCAATTTCTTTGGGAAACAAAAATGGCAATTTGCACTTACCCTATTTTAAAGACTGTGACATTATACAAAAAAGATGACTGCAAGAAGGATGAAGAGGAATAAGAGGAATAAGGAAAGGAGAAGGAGGAGCAAGAGGAACAGAAGGAAAAGGAAGACAAGGAAAAGTAACACACCAATGACTAAATTAAATAGAATTACAAAATAATTTATGTTTAAAGGGATGTTTGGAGGTCATCTGGTCTAACTCTCAAAGCAGGATTTATTTCAAAGTTTGATCTAAATTCAAAGTTATATCATACTCATAAACTTAGGAGCAAAACAAGCACTACCTGACATAACTGTGCTACAGGATGTCATGAAGTAGTCTAGCTGTTATGATAACCTTCAGGAACATTGCAAAAAGAAAAAAAAACTTATGGTAGCTATATATATTAAAAAAAGAGAAACATTTACATACAATACCATAACTACATTTAGAAATTCAAGGAATTATGTTTTTGTATTAGCAATAACATCAATTTGTCTATATCAGCTTCCAATCTCACCACCGTATTTAAAATTGCTATCAGTAAAATTTTCAGCATGACTTGAATTGACCTGCTGTCATTCCGCTTTTCATTTTATAATGCTTTTACAACTTGCAGGTGCTAACCTGCATTCTAGTGTAATGAATAGAGAGATATAAATAATCAAAGAACACTAAAAGGCAAGATACAGATACATGTTACAGTCATAGCTATGATGGAACTGGAAAATTTCACAAGATAGGTAGTTAAGAAAACATTACATAAATATCTGTGATTTATGGTACACTGAACGTATCACTGACAGGTATGGACTCCCGTTTTCATGTTAGCCTTCTGCATGTATGTATCATTTTCCTGATTGCTTCATTAAGATATTTCCAGATTTATTTCTTTGATTCTTCCATGTGTAAAGAATACAAGTGCACAACAGTGTAAGGCCAAACATTTTCTAGGCGTCATCCCTGAAAAACTACTTTTTAATTTAAGCTACACTTCAAGTTGAATGTAACTATATGAATCATAGCCTAGCAAAGAACTTTCCCAATAGAAAAACACCTCAGTTTAAAATGTATCAGTATATTGTAATGATTTCAAGGGAAAAACAAACAAACAAACAAACAAAAAAAAAAAAAAGACATGAAAAAAGGAAAAGAGAAAAAGTGAAAAGGAAAATGAAAAAGGAAAATATCTGAAATAACACAGCTTAGTGCATACAATCAACTATTTGTTTTCACTTACCACTTCCTTGTCGATTCATTCTGTTCCTTATTCAGTCTCTTGTATCTGACTAGTACAAAAAGAATGTATGCACAAGAAACTACAAGTCTGTGATGAGTACAATACATTTCTACAGTCTGTGTTTCACCATATGACTACTCGATCTGAAGTCTCACATCTCAAATTAGATTTACCAAAGAGGAAGTGAAATACAGCAAAAACTGTATATCATAGCTCTGTGGAGAGCATCTAATTTATTAAAGATCAACTTCTCCCTCCATATAATGAAACTTACAGCACCATTTCCCCCACAGTTCCTAGCAGGGTAGAAAGACATGCAGACAGGATGATTTATTTCTTCTCTTTTAATAAAGCCATGTAACATATCTTAATCAAAATAAATGGTGACAAGTTAATCCTAACAGTAAACACGGTAAGATAAGATTCATGAGATAAGTGACTTTAAGAAATTAAAGGCTAAAAGGTGTTTCCTCACTCTCATTTTTGCTTGTTCAGGTTAATTCTAATTAAGAAGAACCATTAATTACTATAGGTTTTGTAGCTGAAAGGTAACATTTGTCCGTGAATGTGTATGATAAGGTATCGTGCCTTGGCTAATGAATGCCTGATGAGGGCTCTTGGACTTGTATCTTGAAACACAGCCAAGTGATTAAAGCAATGTGATATAGAACAAACGTCTTTAAGGAACTGTACAGTGGAGTTCCACAAACACTAATATACTATCATGGGGTACTGAAAATGCCTTATATCTACTTTCTACTGCAGTTGTGAGGAATTCGGAATTTCTTGGAGGAATCAACTGGTTAAAAGAGCCCTCTATACTTCAGATGTGCTTTGGGTATATCCTGAACCATTTTAAAGTGGTAAAATCCTATGTCAAGAGGAGAACACAGTTAGGAAAGGCTACTGCAATCGAGATATCTTAGAACACTTCAAACAGTGCACAGGTGAGACTCAATTGTACGCAATATCCAATCAAACAGAGGTTTCTAGCACGGCCCTGTCATGTGATGTATACTCTGCCATCTAGAGACAGAAAGCTAGAAAGCACTTTTACGTTATCTAGTATATCCGCAGGTCAGGTCTAATGATAGATCTTTTCGATGCTGCTTTATCTTTTGTTTCTGGCCTTGCTGGATTTTGCTCTGTTTGGGCCAGCTGAAACGAAGAAGAAAGGACAAGATGAAAACAGCTTGCTCTGTGGCACTGCACAACACATCAGTGTGGCGCTTTTCTGCTGTTCACCTACGTTCTGGCTACACGGTGCTGCTCAGAGTAAAGTCGATGCAGGAAAAAAGAAATGTAGGTACACCTCTTCATAGGCCTGTTGAATGGATGAGTGGATAGAAACACCACCACATGGACAAGATTTAAGCAGAGTGATGATTGCCTTAGGAGTTTATGCAGGAGTGAGAAGAGGTGGCTTGGAAGAAGATATTGATCACTGGTAGTGGTTTCTATGAACTATCTTTAGAAAACAAGTAGAAATTTGGTGTCTACAAAGAAATGATTCAAGTTAACTACATGCTGTATGAAAAAGTACATGCTTGCATTTGCTTTAAACCCATGACTTGAACACCTTCATTTGACACTTCTGGTTGTTGTACTCTGAGAAAAACTGTTGTCGTATAATATTCCCTATTCCACGTTTATTCAATTCAATATTTTACAGACTCCTGTCCTGTATCCCATGACTTTGTACAGAAGCATAGGAGCAAGCACACAAGAGAAGGTCCTTCCATCTTTTCTAGAAAATGTTTTCTTCCACAGTTGTAGCTATACTTTTCCTAGAGCACTGCAGAACAAAATAAGTTATCTATTCAGCTTCGACCAAGATGTTTTAATTTTCCAGATATTTCAGTCATATATATATATATATGGCCCTCACACATCAAGGCAAATATTAGAGTTCTTAAAAAGAGACTTTAAAAGGTCTCTTTTAAGCTTAGCAATAGTGTGGCCTATTACATACATGAATTTATATATATGTACTTCTATATGAAATATGCAAGTCATAACAATAGAAGAAATTAGGTTGCTAACAAAGAGAATGAATTTCTGGATTTTTGTCATATAATTTTTAGACCAGCTTTGGCAAATATAGCAACTGAAATATTGGGAATATTTCTGGCATATACAAGCAATGATATTTCTCAGAAAGCATTCCATAAAGGACATGTAATTCCCTAATCTTCTCATGTCAGGATCTTTAGAAAAGAATAATCTATAAGAAAATGTAATTTGACAGATAAGATGCTCCTAGCACATTTCTGAGGAGAAGGAGCATTGTTTTTTCTATAGCTAAAATTTCATACCAGAACCAAAAATTAAATACAACACACACACACGCATGCACACACACACGTATATAAGGACTAATGGGCTTATATCACAGAACTAAACCCAGTATAGAGGTAAAACTAGTTTAAGTCTTTCAGGTGGTGACTTTGTGGGACAAACATCAATATAACAGAACTTCCATAGCCTCTTACAACAAAAAGTAAGCCAGTGATACCTACGTGATTTTAAAACAGTGGGTCAGAGTGCACACTCATCAACACTACTGGACCTGCAGTTTCCAAACACTCAAGAAAATAACGTTTGTAGATAGGGCTTCAACTATGCAGCTTTTTTCAGTGTATACATTGGTTAACTGCTGGATCCATCACTGATAAGAGGTATTACTATATATTATAATATATATTATAATAAAGAACCAGTCTAGTATGCATTTAAATTCCTTTCTTTTCCTGAATATAAAGTAGTTAGAAAGGTCCAGTTTTGGATTTGTTTTGATTTAGTTTTGGTTTTAATCAACTCTTTTAATGTGGGGGACATACACACAGGGGAAAACGTACTTCAAAACACTGGAACCAGATTCTCAAAATAACATCAGTGAAGTATTAATAACTTTACAAAGAATTAATAACTTTATTTACTGTCATAGACCAGAAGTTAGATACAATTGGCTCTATACATAATGCAGAATAATAGTCTGGAGGTCCCAAAAAGTGATAAGCTGGTTAGTACAGTGCACATGACCAAATTGTGTTCATGTAAGTTACTGGGTTTTGGTTTATATATCAAGAAAACCCCAAAATTATCAAAAATATATCCAGAGTTAAAACAGGAAAAGAAGCAAAGGATATGAGAGAGAAAATAGACCTTTGTATGAAGAAAAGACCTTTAGTGAAGAAAACTTCATTCTCGAAAGGGAATAATTATCTTTCCACTGTAAGAGCTCCCAGATATGGAGTCCTTACTCTTGCAATGATTCTAATATAGACACGTACTCAGTGGGTGATCTCTGTAGTACCAGTTCACAACCATTTCCTATGTAGTTTTCATAAATATGTACAGAAAGAAAACTTTGGCAGCCAAAGAACTGGTAGATAGATGGTATTCAGACACTAAGTCCTATAGTGCATTCAGGTTTGATTTAATTAGCTTATCACCAAAATTTTAATTTGATCAGTGTGTCTTGTGATTTAATCATGATTATGAAGCTATAATGTGTCTTCATCCTTCATATTTAGATGAGGACAGAATCAAGGATGCAGAAACGGAACGTTAGATCCATTTGTATCTCTTTTTGGGTGATTTTCACTCCTTCCCTTTAAAAATTATATTTCCTTTTTGCATACTTTCTATTTTTCATTTGCATATGCATCATTTTTCTGTGTCTGAATTACAGTTTTCCTAAAACTTTTAATTTTGGAAGACTTACACGTTTTTAATGCTGTAGAGTACTATTAGGAAGGATACATAGAGCGTATTAAGATTACAAGCGCAATGAAGATTAAATAATATTAGATCAGAGAAGAATTCTTGATACTGCTTTATAAAACTGAAGAATTGCTATCTGCTTCCTTGGAAAGCCACCTTCTTTTTGGCAGAGTAATTTTATGTAGCTCAGTCGAATATTTTAGTGCATTTCCTCATTTTTTCTACTAAATTTATCTTTACCTTACTTTTAGAGCATTAAGAGAATTAGAAACCCCACAAAAAGAGGTGTAAAGATAGAAGTAACTTTTAAAAACCAATGCATATATGGCTGAGATCAAATGACCATGTAAAAGAAAAATAAATTATACTTTATTTTCTAAACAAGGATGGAGGATTTAGTTAATATTCTTGAAAGTGATGTATCTATTCATTTTCATTCAGGCCAGCAGAGAAAAAGATTTTGCTTGTTTTAAATTCAGTGACTGAGACCTTACTGAATAAGCCTGTTGTATAAAAATCCATTCACATAAGACTTGTTTCTGTGGGTACAGAACTGTTGTAAATAAGGATGTACATTAAGTATCATCAACTTCATACAGCTTTGCAGAAAGGCTTATAAGCATCATTAAAAGTCCATAATAGCTTTTTCGTTGTTTTGTTTCTCATGACCTCTACTTAAAAAGAAGTTTTATTCTCAGAGATGCAGCTAAAACAAGCTTAACAACCAGAAAGCTAACACAAGATCAGCATAGATCAGGTGTGGTCAGGAACTAGAAAGGGTACTTTCACAAGTCAGACCTCACCATATGTCATGTGAGACATCATATATAACAGACTGTGCAAATAAAAAAGTATGATACAGGCAGTATCTCCTGGTTTTAATTAGAGGGACTACACCTTAGGCTATCACACTAGAATGCAGTAACTTACTTGGATCTCTTTATTGAATACCATATGGTGTTATCAGAATATCAGATTGGTAAGTAAGGAGTAACCAGCACTGCTGGTGAATGAGAGTAATATACATTTATGTTATAGATGTCACCTGGCCAAATGAATGAAATAACCAGAACATTTCCAGGATGTCTCACTCCTCCACATGAAGTAAATAGCTGTAGAAATTTTTAATGTGTTTATTTCTAGATTTCTGGTATCTGTTATGTGGCAAAAAAGCTGCAACTTTATGAGGTAATAAAAAAAAGGTAATTTTATTTACTGTTTATTTTGATATAGTAAGAATTGTTAACTCTACATCTTCTGTCTGCTGTCATTAAATGCAAAATGTTTGATCAAGACTTTATGTTGAGCTTTGCAGAATAATAATATATTAAAACCTCTTTGCAATGAAATTTTAAAAACTTGCTCAGCTTGCTACTCAGGACACTTACCTGTCCTATTGAAAAGAAATACCTTTCACTATGCTACATTTCACTTTGTTCTTTCTCAAAAATGAGGTCCTAGAGGTTACCACATAGATAGAGAACTTTCTTTTATGTGAATGAGAATTTCTGCACATGTTTGAAGGCAGAATTTTTCTCTGATAGTAAATATTTCTGCAGCAGAAAAAATAATCACATTCAGAGAGCAAAAAGGTTAGGTGAAGAAAAAGGACAAAAGTATTCTGTATTCTACTGTAGCACAGGAGTTTATAATTTTTGGTTTTAACCTCTTTGTCAAGATCCAAGACAAATAAATCTGCAAATTGGACAGATCCACAAAAGAATAAAAAAAATATCTACAGCTTACACTTTCTATTGTTAAAAGAAGTATGAAATCACATCCAGCTAAAATGATCTGCAGAAGATGGTCTTCTTGAATTGTCCTGTTGCAGGATACAGTACCCATTGATGGCAGAAAAAACATTCAAATGTGTATTAACACACCATAACAATAACATAATTTTAAGAGGTATTGCCATAAATCTCTAAAGTTTTAAAATAAACAATTCACATAGTAAACCTCTCTCAGAAGGTTCTTCTGAATTTCTTATTATTTCTTCTTATTTCTTTTAGACAAAATGAAATCCAGTTATAAAATATATTCAAACAATTTAAAATGTTATTAACTTTTTTCTAAAACTTTCTGACAACAGATTCTACAAAGTATTTTTCAGCACAAAAATATGCGATATGAAAAGCTCTTCCTGAGACATAGTCTTCCTCTAAATCACAAAAAGTTACTGATGCATGATTTATTGGTTACAGTATAGTATCTCACCACTACAACTCTTTCTTATGAAGTACTTAGTCATTTTATTTTATGATTTCTACAGGCAAAGATAAGAAAGACTTAATATCCCCCTTGGGGAAAAAGAGGGAGAGAAACCTATATAAGCACAAAATAAAAATTACCTATCACAGTTCTTTATAGACTCTATATTGGTTGTGAAACCTAATTTGTGACTATGGAGCCAAAATATATTACTAATTGAACATTATTTTAGGTGAAGCTATAACTACTGTCTCTCAACAATGAGAACCTCCCAGTCAGTTCAGCAGATAAAAATATTGCTATGTCTATTACTAAACAGAAACAAAAGATTTATTCAATGGTGATTTTTCCCTATCTAGGATAACGCAACATATATCCGTTCCCAAACATTTCTTACCTTCGCATCAGTGATGTCATACATGAGGAAAAAAATGATGCAGGTCTTCAGTGCTCAGAGCCCTAACTATAAAAAAAACTAGGATCAAGACCCTTATATAAACATAATTACAGCAAATAAAGATTTTGCTTATTTGAATGCAAGTGAGACTGGGCACCATAAAAATAAAAGAGTAGCTTTTCCAAGATTCTAAATAAGAAACATATGCTTATATTGACATTACATAGAAATTTTAATCATTAAATCTATGAATAGCTTAGTATAATAATAGAAATAGAAAAATAGCATTTATATGTGTGTAACTAAAATAGACTATTTCTATATTATAGTTGTGCTCAAGGTAGAACTATTTTACAAGTCCTATAGTTTCCTATCCTGTACCTGCATTAGGTCACCCATAGAAATAAAGGCTAGATGATCAGCAATGGCTGGAGGAACTGGATGCACATAGCTATTAGATTTTGAAAACTGTAGACCAAACCCCACTCCCTTCTCTACTGCAATGCTATTTAGCAAGTATCTCACATGAAGACTTTGACTTGCCATGCCCATACACTGCTTCAGAAAAAAACAACAAACCAACCAACCAAAAAGAAAACAAAAGAAAGAAACACACACCCAGCTCTGGTATACTATATTAGAATACAGAAATAAAATGACAGGAGGCACAATTTTAGATAGGAAAGTAAACGTACTTGAGTAAAGGAAGAAGTGTGAAACTCAACTATATACAGCAGTTTGCAATGAATACCTGATCCACCACTACAGCCTATTGTGTTGGTGTGGGGATGGGGGGGAGGGGTGGGGTTTGGGTGCTGCAATCACGTTTTGCTTGCATAGCACTAGATCTAGAGGAAGAACATCCTAATATGACAGTCATGTATTTTGATATAATGACAATGAATACTAGAACATTTGTTCTTTAATTCCTAGCAAAACATATGTCTAATGAATATGTTTTAAGGACCAGATGTGAGCAGAACAAACAACTCTTACAACAGCATTTAAAAAAAAATACACTGAAAGCAAATTTGATATATAAAGGGCTCTTTCTAGAAGGAAATGCTGATTATTTCCATTTGCAATAATGCCAGATCATGCAGTTTTCTAATGATGATCGTCTCCCCTTTCATTTTATTCCCTAACATGTTGAAAATATTCCCAGCCTTTTAGAGTTAGTTACAAAGGCACATTTGGCAGACACACCATCTTTGATAGCATAATTTTTAATCTTCTTCTGTAACCCAAGAGAATCTTTTAATAAAGAGATTAAAGTATTGAATTTTTATTCTTCACACTCAAGAGGACAGTGTTTGACCCTGATGACTAATTGAAAGCTAAATTTTATTGCATTATACTGGACACTAATTAGACCAGTTGGAACATTTTTCTAGCAATGTAACATTCACCAAAAAAATCCTCAGTATTTAGAAAAAATAACTAGTAGAGTACAGAGAAAGGTACAAAGGAGAAAAAAATGCCTTCTTAAAATCATCAGAAATGAAGTGGGAGACCATAACAGAATTAGATTAAAAATAAAGAGGATTATAATTTAATTAAATTGGTTTGTTGTGGAGTTACAGCTCACCAGATATTTGTTTGGTTTTTAATATCCTGTTTTGAGATGAGAGTGTTTCAGCAGGAACACAAGTTGTTTACATAGATGATGCAAAATTGTGTCTTTGCAGTCAACAATGATTACTTGACTTGCAGCAGCATTAGCTATCATCCTCAGTCCTGAAGCATAGTCTTTTAATAAATGCAGTTTGATGTAAACTGACAATATCCACATAAATAAAGCTAAATTCTTGCACCGTGAGGCTGTGTAAATAAGTTAGACTGCTTTAATGAGATCCATGTTAAGATCTGTGTGAGACAGCAGTACTGATACTTACCCAGGGCATGGTAAACATTTTACAGTCAGTACTGCCTTATCTAGTAGTGTTTCTCTTTGTATGTGGGTTTCATTAATTTTGATTTTTTTTGACAGAGGACAACATCTGGCTGGGGGTGGGGGGAAAAGATACCGAAATAGTTCTTCCATTACACTTTTATTTCTTTAACCAACCCAACATTTCATGCACCATGCTGATAATGATGTGGCAGAATTCCTTGTATCTAAGACCAGACTTGCTCTTAGTTATTCGAGGAAGAGGTTCCGTGGATGGTGTAAGCCATTTTAAAAGCATACTGTCATATATTCCCCCTGCAGCCCTAACAGTACCAGAAAGGAATATTCACTCCCATCGAATCAACAAGCTAATCTCATTAGATGGCCACATGATTACTAAGGCTGACACAGGAAAGTGAGAATTCATTCCTGAAAGAGAGAGAGAGTGATGGGCTTGAGGACATGAAGGAGAGGGAGAAAGAAGTGTGAATACAAGAGTGAGCAATCCTTTACAGCAGCAATCCACTGATTTATCAGTATACACCAATCATGAAAAAGCAGAGCAAGGTACAAAGCTTCTATGCATTAGACAGTGGAAATATTGCTGATGTTTTCAGTCTTTCTCCTCTCCAGACATAAGGACAAGACCTTGTCATCACAATATGCTGATGAATTCAGTACTTTGATAAACCAACCTTTGAAAATGCTCACTGCAGATTTAATTTTTAAATTACTTGAAACTTTCAGTAAACACATGCTATTGCATACCATTAATCACTAAGTTACATCATTTTGTTTCTTCAAGAGAAAATGATGGACAAGATGCCTACATGTTTGCATGGTTTTCTACAGTGAACTGAAGCACCCACATACCAGTGGAGAGAGATGAGTGTCTAACAACCGAATAATTTTCAGAAGTAATTAAGTAGGGGTCAAAATAGATCAGTACATTTTTTATTCTAGTTTTATGATCAGTTTAAGTGGTGTGTGCACCAATATTCAGTCTTGCATAATTCATGGATTTTCACTTCTGAGTTTTGTTTGGCTTTTCTTTTTTCTAATGTTTTTGATGGGTTGCTTTATAGAGCTAGTATACTTCTGAAATTAAGACAGTGATACATTTAAATTCTTTCAAACTAATTAAACCACTTTTTTAAAAAATAGAAATACAGTCCCTAAATAAAGAAAAAAAATACTATTTTTTGGCCACATATATAGTTGCACCCCTTAAAAATACAAAAATTTTTCCATCCATTTACTTCATCATTCAAACTTTAGGTGCTAAAAATTAAAATGAACTCTAATTAAAGTTATTGTCTTAAAACATCAGCAGAACAGTTCTCGTTCATATTAGAGAAGTTTCTAGTTGAAAAGAAAACTTTGCCGTGAAAGTCATGTATAATGTTACAGATAATTTTTTGTCTGTTGTCAGAAATTAATCATATTTTTGCATCATTAAGGAGAAAAGTTGGCCTTTTTAAGATAAAGGACACAAGCACCTTGCCATGAAATACCCCTACCTAATTAAAATACCCCACTAATAGGGTCCTATTTAAAATGATAAAAAAACAGTCTTCCTCATTCTTCAATTGATGTCAATGGGCAACAGAGGAGAAATAAGACATATAAGGAAAATGGAACAGTGCAGAAGTATGGATACACACTGACAATTCTCCAGATTTGTTGTAATGTACATGACAGAAAACTAAAGGTGCTAATTTTAATGTGGATTTAATTTATTGCTGTATTAACAACAACAACAACAAAAAAACACAACACCACAAAAATAAAATCCTGCCTTATTGTATAAAATGGAAGTTTTGTAATTCATGTATTATGGTCAAGAGGTCATGCACCCAAGTTCCCCTAAAAATACTGACTTCCTACAAAACCAAAACCCAAATACCTAGTGTTGCTACGTACTTTTGAGGATCATGAAATCTTCAGGTAATCCAGGCTGAGCAGGTGAACCTCAGTATGTCTCTAGTCCAGCCTCCTGCTCACAGCAGGGCCAACTCTAAGGTCAGACCTGGTCACTCAGTGCTCTCTTCAGTTGGCTCTGAAAAACCAGATGGACAGAGAACACTCAGCCTCCCTGAGCAGCCTGTCTCACAGCTGGGCTGTCTGCAGGCTGGGTATGTTTCTCCTTTTATCCAGCTGGAACCTGCCCTGTCTTGTTTTATGAGAAATGTGTCTCATTCATGTGCCCCAAGAAAGAGCTTGGCTCCGTCCTTCTGACAATCTTCTCTTATCTATTATATACATATATGAAAGCAGTTGTGAGAGCCCTCAAAATTTGCTCACCTCCAAGCTGAATAAGCCCTATCTGCTCAGCTTCTCCTCATGGAGAAGGTGCACCTGATCATCATAATTGCTCCCACCAGGTTGGCTCACTGCTCATCAGGCACCAAGGCCTTTCCCTCAGGGCTGCCTCCAGTCTGTTTGTCCCCAGCCTGTGCCATCACAGAGGGTCCCATGTCCCAGGGACAGGACTTGGAACTTGTTCTGCTCAATTTTACAAGATGTCTGTCAGCCCATTTCTCCAGCCTGTCCAGGACCTCCTGTACAGCAGCCCTGCCTCCAAGCTTGTCAGCTGCTTCCCCAACTTTGTTGTCATCCTTAGACTTGGAAAGGGCTTCCTTCTGCAGGCCACTGATAAAGGTATGAAACAGGCCAGCTGCAAGGAGACAACCCCAGAAGTGCTCCACTTGCTACTGACCTGCAGGTAGAGCACCAGCCACTAACCACAGTTCCTTGACCTGACTGCACAACCATTCCTTCACTTATTCTGTATTAGTCCCCTCCAGATTTCTACTTCCCAACACAGACTGCTGTGTCTTGCTAAAGTCAAAGTAAGCAACTTCTAAGATCTTACCTTTATCCATAGCCTTTTTTTCCTCTTATCTCACAGTAAAGCAACAAAATATTAGACAGAACTTACAGCCTTAAAAAAGAGCTCTTTCAACAGAACATTGTTTCTGAGACATTAGAACAATACACTGGGCTTTTTGCTATCTAAAGCAGATACCACCTTCTATTGTTCCTTTATTTTTGTTAACTTTGGCAGATAGAATTGTATCCACCACCTACCTATGCCATTCCAAGTTTTCTGAAAGGAAAAGGCTTTTTTTCAGATAATGTTATTAGCAACAATATGAAAGTCTGAGTCACTGAAAAGTGTTGAAAAATGCTCAGCTCTCTAGGCTGAATTTGTTCCTTCAGACAAACAGGAATCCACTGGGAAAAAATCTTATTTGGATATAACACTAGTTACTTGAATTGAATTTCACCAAGATTTTATTTAGTCTTAACCGTGTTTAACCTAGAAATTTTATTTCTTGCCTCTTTCAAAATCTTAATTAGTAAAATTAAAACAAAACAGAAAAAAGCAAGACATGAGATGATGATTTCCATAAAACCAAAAAACTTTTAACTGTGAAGATTATTTTTGCCCACTGAAAGGCACACTGACTTCCTTTTTTGGCAACTAGATCGACATGAACGTTCATTTGCAACTATGTCCAGGACTCCAGTAAGTACATTACCTGTTCTGAGCTGTAATCCAAGGTCTCAAACACCTGGCTGTGGGGCACTTGGGGCCAATGGATTTAGGCTTAGATTTTACTTAGACACAGAAAATTAGATTGCTATCTAAATACTCTTGCTATTTTGCTCTGGAAAAGAATTCTGCTTCCCTTATTCCGTATCATGAATAGAAAAGTCATTAAAAGGAAAAATCACATAGAATATACTCAGCAAGTAAGCAGAACTGTTCAGATACAAGCAGGCAATTCCTGTTCACCTCTTATGTAGCAGTCATCACATGCTGCTTTTGCAATATGTCAGGCAAAGACAACAGCAAGACACTGGATGGACAGAAACATGCATCATTCAGGCTCACACAGAACATGGAAATGATCGAGATCTGTGCACGGTGTGCAAAGCAAGACTTCACAGCACGTTAGGAGGTGTCTCTGCTCCTTTCTATCTACTTTCTCTGCCCTGTGAACAGGACAAAAAGGCAGGATAAATTCAAATGAGAGGAGATAAAAGCTAAATAAAGAAAGTGATGATTTTGCCTTTGACTTCTGAGGAATAGAGAGTACATCATTATCTGTGTTTGCTTCTACAAGCTCTAAAACTTTTATAAAAACTTCTGGGTTTCTGTTTCTTTGTGTGATTTATTTTTTGGGGGAGGTGGGATGGGTGGTTCTTTTTTAGGTGGTTTTGGTATTTTTGTGTTGTTTTGTTTTGTTTTTTTTAACAAAGCTTTTGCTCTAATCTTATCCAAGTCTTTATGTTACCTCTACCAAGATAAATGCTTTTCTAATTGCAGACATAAAATTCATCTTAGTTCATTAGATTTCAGCGATTGTGCTGTCACTCAACCTTTTCAGTCTGACAGTATTTCTGACATTCTTCAAACGCTGCAATTAAATCTGGCATTATCAGTGTAAGTGATCTTTTTATCTTCTCACTCGGTGTTATCCCTTATTCTTGTACCCCACAATATGGAAGCTGAAGAGTCTCCCACAGCATTTTGCACCCTACATCTTGTAGCCTACAATGTAACTACTGGTTTAGGCATGCAAGTACAAAGTTATTTTGTTTTGTAAATGAAGTACAAAACCTGCAGTAAATGAAAATTTATCTGTAAAATCCTTTTATTAATTACAAAATACTCTGTGAGTGTATGAGGAAGAAGAGTGTCTGCTCTTTTAAGGATATCTGGTCAAACAACCCATAAAATAGAACATACAGAGACAAACATCACTAACAATTGATAAGGGAAGTTGTGATAAGAAAAAACCCAGCCAGTCATAATAATTGGCAAGAATATGTGGAGCATGAGAAGGTTTTGTCTTTCTTCAGTAAGATTGTCTGACTAATGACCTTGCCAAACTGGGATGATAAGGAAGGGCAGGGAGACGAACACAGAGAGATATAAAACCTGACCAATATTAGCCTTAACAAAGACAATAACCAAAATGAACCTGGTCAGTCACACTAATTGATGGGCTACCAGGAAACTGCAGGCAAACTGGGACTTTGCAACTTATAAAGGATGCAAACCTGAGGGTCCAGGATGTTGGGGGTGTGCAGGGGGACTATGCCAACTGATGAGGCAATGTGCAAGGGAAGGGGATCCAGGAGCAGGGCTAGACAGAAAAGAGTATAAAAGGGACCAGTCACAAGTAAAACGGGGCCAGTCAGGACAGTTGTCTGGCCAAGCCCTGCACCTGATCACTAGTTTGTCCTAACATCTCATTAAATCTTTTCTCAGCTCTCTCACTGTGTAATTTCACTGTCTGTCCCATGTGTGCATATGTGTGTGCTGCTGAGACTTAGTGCCAGGTACTGGGGGGACTGGCATGAGTGGACTGGGTGCCAGCTACTGGAGTCAGACTAGGGAGTGTAGGCACGCCCAGCCTGTGGTGTCAGCTACTGGAGCAAGTGGGATCTCAGCATCAGCTGCTAAAGTGAGTGGGGGTCTTTAACTTCCAGCCGCAGGGTCTGGAACGGTGTGTGTTGCCAAAACCACTTACAGGGGGGACTGGTGTGAGTGAGGCAAGTAAGGGTCTTTGCATGGACAGCGGGAGCAGGACCACGGATCACAGCCTGCGTGCCTGGTGCAGGCTGCTAGGGGGTGACAAGTGTTTGTTATCTTCCCCAATCCAGGTATGCGTGCGCTTGTTCGTGGGCTTGTGCATGGATAACTTGCTTTCAAACTTTAAGCTGGACTCAATGGCAAGTAGGTGACCTTCAGGTCTGGGCTGGGATATTAAGTGGGCAGGGGGTCCATGCTCTTAGAAGGACTTGTCAGTGTGGGGTGCATAAGGGATGAGTGTGTCAGTGCTGCAAGTTTGGCAGTGCGCATGGAGCTGGACCACCTGGTGAGCTGGGGACCATGAAACAGGTAAGGGACCAGGTTCTGGGCAGGGATACCAGGTGGACAGAGGGGCTGTGCTGCTACTGGAGGGTTCCACAAGCGTACATGTGCTTGTGAACCTGGAGACTGTCTCTTGTGTTTGTGTGCATCAGCTGCACTTCTAACATCACTTAACACAGACCAATTAATTTTGATGACTCCAAATTAACACCTTAACGATTGTTCCTAACATCCCCAACACACTCCAGAAGTTTGGATTTAGAGAATATCAGTGTTAAGATGTACCTTCTGCAGAATAAGGTACATTTCTTGCAAAATAAAATTCTGGGAAGCACTTTGATATTTTTATAATAATTAAGATAAATTATCTTTCTGAATGTAAGAGAGCACATAGCTACACCTGCATTTCTGCTTGTCACAGCTGTACACAAAGATGAAAGATGTATATCAAACAGATAGTGACTAATATAATTTTCTGATTACTATGTTCTGCTACATAAAATTAGTTTCATAATGAGTATGTGGACTTCTAGCTGTCCATTTGAAATGTTTAGCCTTTTCCTTTTTTATAATAGTAACAAAAACTTTTAAAACCTGCTTCTATTTTATGGCTAGAGGAAATATTAGATAATGAAAGGTAATTCTCTCCTTTCATATCTCCTCCTTCCCATTTGCTGGGAAATAAACTATCCAAAGCTAATAGATCTCAAAGTGTTCAGCAGTAACAAAAAAAGGCATATTAAATACATACTATGTGCCACTTCAAACAAACTTCTGTTAAAAAATGCAAACCTGTAATAAACATTTAGGAAAAACATACATCTACTATGGATTTTATATATAACATCTCTCACTGCATGCAATCTAACAACTAAGGCTGTTAAAAAGGCTTAAAAGCTCAAATACCAGCAAAAGTCCCTCAAACTTGTTACTCCAGTTCCAAGGCTCATTCATTCAAATTAATAGAAATGTCAGCTTTCTTTCAAACAAAAATTTGAAAGCTGCATTTGCTTCCTTTGTAGGACCAAAGCTAATGAGAGAAGTGACTAAAGAGCGAACAAAAGTAACTGTCTTCAAACACTGACTGTGAACAGTATTATACAATTGCTCATTTTGAAAGATTTTTTTTTCTTTTTTTTAAATGGCTCCACAATACTTTTCTTATTTAAGATTCACTCAAACTTTGAGAAATATAGTAGAGAGAACAGTATCACTCAAGGAGTATCTCCAAGCACTGCAAGAGAAAGCTTTGTTGTCATGCATGTGTGCACAATACACACACACAAAAAGCATTTAGGACAAAAAAAAAAATAAATTTCATTCAAAGATTGAAAATTTTACTGTCATTACCTTAGATTTTTTGGGGGTTAAAGGAAGTTACATTTTTCTCTCAGTTCTGAAGTAGGAAAGCATCTGAACACAGGCAACCCACAGAGGGATCATAATATTACCTGAACTTTCTCTAATTGAAAGTATTTCCCTGTTATTCTGAGCTCTCTTGCAGAGGTTGTAGCAGTAACAAGACACAGTAGATGGAGGGGGGTGGGGGGAAGAAAAAGAAAAGAAAACAAAACCCAAACCCAGAAATAGCAGTATTTTCTCAGTGGTACCAAGAAAGCACTATACTTTTCATATTTTTCCTTCTCATCTCAGTTCTACACATAACTCAGTGTTTCCACTAGCTCTGATCTCACCTCCTGGCCAACAGGAAATGCAAGTTGCTGAGACCATTTATTTTTCACATTAAAAACCATATTAACTGCATTAACCAGAGACATCAGAGTGAGGAGAGAGAGGTGGGAGGGGGAAATGAACACTTCCAACATCTTTGAATGTGTTACAGCTAAAGAAACCTTGAAGTATTTTATTCTCTGCCCTTACACCCTTCTGCCTCTTGATCTGTTATCTCACTGGCAGCCTCTTTGAGTCATCACTCTTAGTAGTTTCCTATTGTAATACCTTTCTCTCATTAGGCAGCAGACTGTTTTCCTCTTTGTCAAACTAAGGGTACAACTGAAATCTGTTCAGTCTTTCTTAAAATAAGCTTATTCAGCAACACAACATGGACTTTAACTGTCTAGGGAAATTTCCAGCCTTAGCATTTTTCAAGTAAATATAATTAAAACAATTAAAACATTTTCCCGTCTCTTTGAGAAATATTTTTCTTTTTTAAAACAAGAGTTCAGTCTCACTGCACAGTGTGTTCTTTGCCTTTGACATTTAGTAGCATGAATGATTGATAACTTAGCATTACTTAAGGTAGAGGATTAATCTCTGTAGATTGAGGAGTAGGAAGAAAGAGACATTCAAATTCTGTGTCTTTATACCTGCACTGCTGTAAATTAGAAATGTCAAAAATGTAATTCATCAATTTATATGCATTGAAAGAGTTTTTCTTTAAAAATACTACCAGAAGGGAAAAGAACTCATTAGGCTCAAACCATGTCCAAATATATAATTTGTATTTAAAATATCTGCAACATTCGTCATCATTGTTGAAATAATGCCCTGTCATTTAGAGAAGAAATTAGATAGAATATGGGAATAACCATTAGTATCCCATGTAGAATGCAGGAAATACAGAACACATAAACCAAAACTTCCATCGCAAATTTTAAACAATTCTACACTAAAAGAAATATTTAAAAAAAAAAAAAAAGTACATTTAACAGTATCAGGAAACTGCTTGAAAAATTTTGCTTGCATTTGAAAGGCCTGAAATGGAGACACCTCTGTAGTCTATGCCTATGTCTCAAAACTGCTTAGGCAAAACAACCACCACCAAAGAGTTTTTACTTTTATTATCACCAAGAGGTAATAACAGTCATAACAT
This sequence comes from Falco biarmicus, assembly GCF_023638135.1. Taxonomy (NCBI): domain Eukaryota; kingdom Metazoa; phylum Chordata; class Aves; order Falconiformes; family Falconidae; genus Falco; species Falco biarmicus. The sequence continues at coordinate 65,463,289 of NC_079290.1, forward strand.
GCTATATGCCAGGCACAATCTACTAGCATAGCTAATGGTTGCCAAGCACAAGAGTTGACAAGCAGTACATCAAACTCTGACCTGTGCCAAGCTTTCTTTGATACGGTTACATTTTTATTAAAATTTATTTTCTGCTTTCAGGTGCTCCACCAGCTCCAGAGAAGGCCCATGACCGGCCTAAGAGACTTCATCTCTCCTCCATCCACATCCAGTTATTGAGGGATTTCTTCATAAGCAGGATCCCTATTTTGTTCCTTTTTCCCTCTTAGCTCTTGTAACACACTCAAGAATCAATCAAAGTGAGTCCCTGAATATATACTTCCTGAATATCTCTTCACATAAATAAAATCAATCTTTGAATTGAAAGGACAATGAAACTTTCACCTAAACCACAATTCAAAGTCTAGTCTGTTCTTTATACAAAACTAAGACAACAGATGAATTATTATGTTATTCTGCAAAAAATTATTATCTAAATTTTATCTTCTGCACGGTATAGCACTGTTGAAAACAATCAAATTAAATTACTTTTAAATTAAAATATAATAGAATATATATAATAGAATATATGGAGACCAAATGAAATGAAGAAATTCAATTTTGTGGTTACGACTTTGAAAATACACCATAGCTAGAAACCAAACACTTGCACATATTAGAATGAAAAGCAATCAAAGAAAAAGTGAATGTACTTACGTTCTTTGCATGCATTACTCCATATATTAATATATTCCACACAAAGTGAACATTTTCACACACACAAAAGCTTGTCATCTAGTTATATAAAATGCTGCCTAATAACATCTTTGTAGATGAAAATGTGCTTGCTAAATGAGCTATTGTTTAAAATAAAAATCAAAAAGAACTTTTTTATATCCTTTGAAAGGATGTCTCATTGTTTCAAAGCAATCTCTGAGAATAGGAATAGTGACTCATAAAGCATTTGCAGTGACTCAAGAGTACCTTGATGCCTCACCTCATTTTCTTAACTATAAATCTATTTGGGAAGTCTTGCCATAACATTTGCTGTGATCCACTAAGTTAAGATCATACTGTATTATCCCTTTTGAGAACGTGAATGCATGTTTGGTTACTGCAGGTAATGTGCTTTCATTCACAAATATGTAATTGAATATAACTAGAACATAACAATCTTTTCTTTATACAAATGCAAAAACTGTGGTAAAAATCATAATTAATGCTGAAAAGTCAAGAGCCAGTAAATGCCAGAATTATAGTCTACCTTTTAGTGCTTTATGCTTTATGGTGCACGTTTAGCTTCAACAGTTTAATACTATCACCAATGTACTGCCCCTAATTAATTCAGTTCCTGAGATGGATGGTATTCACTGACTATGGAGATATTCAGTATTGAGGTTTTGAGTTTTTCTTACTGTGTTGTTTTTTTGGGGTTTTTTTTTTGTTTTTTTTTTTTTTTTTTTATCATTCACTGTGTGGATCCATGCATTATTTACTTCACATTATTCAAACTCTGTACTGAATACAGAGTTATTAATTTTGTCATGGGGCTTTCTGTGGTTCGCCTATCGCTGCATTTATCACAATTCCCATCTGAGACAAAAATTACTTGTGATCATTATTAGCCCTATTTAATGTATGAGGAGCTGACATAGTGAAATTAATGCTAAAATTGTTGAACATGTCTATGCATTTGAGCCATCTGATGTTTTTAAAGTTCTCAATAACATAAAAGACTTTTCATGTTCATAGCACAGTTCCTAAAATAGTTTAATTATTCATGCATCCCAGGCCCCAAGTTACATAAACAGACGTGTGGAAGACATCAGTGCCTTGCTGCAGGCACTTTGTTTATGTAATTTTCCTAGTGCCACACAGTAAATATGCAGCCACAGAATCCAGGCAGTGATCAACCACCGTGGCCAGACGAGTTTCTTAAATTCATTACATGACGTTTCTGAACAGACTGAACAACACTCTTCTGGCAATGACCTTACCCACTTTAAGCTCTGGCTCATTTTCAGAGCATCACTCCGGTGGGTTGCCCCTGGCTGGGTGCCAGCTGCCCCCCAAAGCCGCTTTGTCACTGCCCTCAGCTGGGCAGGGGAGGGAAATATGACAAAAGGCTCCTGGGCTGAGATAAAGACAGGGAGATCACTCCGCAACTACTGTCACAGGCAAAACAGACTCAACTCAAGAAGTTAAATTTATTGCCAATCAAAATCAGAGCAGGCTAATAAGAAATAAAACCAAATCTTAAAACAACTTCCCCCCCATCCCTCCCTTCTCCCCGGGCTCACCTTCACTCCTGATTTCCTCTACCTCCTACCCTCACCCCCGGCACACAGCAGGACAGGGAACAGGGGCTGCAGTCAGTCCATTACACACTGTCTCTGCCGCTCCTTCCTCCGCAGACACTCTGTCCCTGCTCCAGCATGGGTCCTTCCCACAGGAGACAGTCCTCCATGAACTGCTCCAGCATGAGACCCTTCCACAGGTTGCAGTCTTTTGGGAACAGCTGACTCCAGCATATGTCCCCCGTGGGGTCACAGGCCGGGCCAGCAAACCTGCCCCAGCCTGGGCTCCTTTCCACAGATCCACAGGCCCTGCCAAGACCCTGTTCCAGCTTGGGCTTCCCGTGGGGTCACAGCCTCCTTTGGGCATCTGCCTGCTCCCACGTGGGGTCCTCCACGGGCTGAGGGGCACAGCCTGCCTCACCACGGGCTTCACCACGGGCTGCAGGGGAATCTCTGCTCCGGCGCCTGGAGCCCCCCTGCCCCTCCTGCACTGACCTGGGGGGCTGCAGGGATGTTGCTCTCACATAGTCTCACTCCTCTCTCCCAGCTGCTGTTCCACAGGAGGTTTTTTCTCCCATTCTTTAATATGTCATCCCAGAGGCACTACCACTGTGGCTGATGGGCTCATCGTGGTAGTTCAACGTTGGAGCTGGCTGGCACTGGCTTTATCAAACATAGGGGAGGCTTCTAGCAGCTTCTCACAGAAGCCACCCGGGCAGTTCCCCCTGCTACCAAAATCTTGCCGCACAAACCTGATAGAATTACTTATTCAACCACAGTATGAGATGCAAGTTCAAACGTGAACAAGTAATGTGACAGACCTCTGCTTTAAATGTCTGGTTTTGGTGTATATGAAGCTGGACAGCTGGGGAAAAAGAAAAGGAAGGCCACAAGAAAGCCCATAGTCCGCTGTACTGCCCACGGTGGATTGATTTTTTCAGTGTCTGATGTCATTGGGGCACTAATGCACAATACACATTGGTGTGGACTAGCAAAGTCTTATTTCTTCCACTTGCATTCACTGCCCATCAGCTCACATAGGTTCTCTAACTTCTACTCAGATTTTCATCTGGGGTGGTGACTTCTGCTGGTTCACTGAGCACTGTACAAAACATTCTTCATTGCTCCTTTATTTTGCTAGAAGGAACCATACCATCAATCATGACCAAATTTTTAAATTGTGGCAGCCACAAATTCAATAGCACAATGTTATTGGAAATATAAGAACATAATTAACCTAAAGAGCTTACCATATCTACAGCTAGCCTGATGTGAGGAATCGGGAATCCTATCTATAGGTTGGACATTTTTAGCATCTGCACATCTGATTATTATACAATCGAATTTTCATAGAACCAGTTATAAGTGGAATATTATCATAATCAGATTCAATCAAGTCACTCTTAGTCAGAAAAGAGACTATAATACAAGTGCACATCTAAGCCAACGTTATCACAGATAGTTTGAAGACTTTATGTTCCGTTGAATCAGGTAAGTTAGAAAACTCCTATAAAGTAAAACTGATTTCAATATTACCACCTATGCATCTCAACAAATAGGATATTAAATATCTGAGCTTTCTTCAACAATTTTGTAACATTATAGACTGAACAAACACTGTATTCAGACACTGGTAAGGACAATATAAATTGGTAAATAGTAAGATAGCAGATATACTATAAAGAAAAGATACCTGAAACTGCATTTAAGAGAAATGGCCCTTAGTTCTTTGGTAAAATATCTGACTCCAGAAATTTGCCATGAAAAAGTATAATTTATTTCCATACATACACATACAAACTACAAAATCATTCTTTACTGTTTTCCACTTGAACCACAGGAAATGCTTTAGTTTTAATATAAAAATAATACAATAACAATTCAATAAATAAAAATATAATTTATCTTGCTCACTTAGATTTTAGCACAGCCCCTTTCAGCTCTCTGATGAGAGCATCTTGTGCAGAAAATATTTTTTAAAGCCCTAAGTCTGTGAGTTTGAGATGCCAAATCTGCCTCTCTACCAATAGTAGATCTTGTTTAATCTTTTCTGGAATGATTTTGAAAAAATGATAGACAGATAGAATCTAAAAAGAACAGGATTTGACAAACTGGAAGAAGAAAATTTCTTGTACTGCTGGAATAGTAACACAGGTTAGTCGAGGTGGGCATGGAATGGTTTAATGATTTGATAAAATGGCTTTAATTTTTTTATGAAGTTAAATAAACATTTGCTAGAGATAGCTGGTTGTGCTTGATCCTGCCTTGGAAAGCTAGGAAATACAGTATTTTCTTGTCCACACTCAAGCAGTTCTGTGATGGAAAGGGATCTGAAGGCCTTTTTCAGGAAAGACAAAGTCCAACTCCAGCAAATACTTTGAATCAACCTACCAAAGTAATTAATAAATACAGAACACTTAATATGTTTAAGGCATTTTAATATTCGTTTACTATTTGTCTTTTGTAGCCAGACTAAATAGAATCTTGATTTCCTATGTTCACTAAGCCAGTATAACCTGAAAGTCGATCTACTGCAGAATATGAAGTTCAGTTCAACCTGCTCAGTAGGGATGAACTAGTAAATGGGGCTAATGCACTTTGAAGATACAGGAACAATAATGTAAGAGTAGAGTGCTAGGCTTCTTGATTCAAACATAGACTTGATGTGATTTGAACCCGTTTGTACGATGGGCGATGACTGTGTGGAAATCAAAGGTCAGATGTGTGGCATCAGTATTTAAATGTATTCTTCTGGTTCATAGTAAAACTTCAAATTAGTGTTTGAAAAGTACAGCACATGATATATACTGCACCTAAGAGAAGATATGAAGACAATAAGATATAAAAGGCCAAAAGCTCATTAGCTACTTTTAATAAGTAGGTCATGATTTATTTCAGTATTTACAGAAGAGAGATTGACTCCCAGAACAAACTATTTCATTAAAAAAGAGAGTTTGAAATGCTAAGTTTTATTTATATACTTGTCCATCTTACATATCAAAACTGAAATATTAAAACCCTAACAAAGTAATACTTAGGTAATAATATACTGTTGCATGCACAAGAAAAAAGCATCAAGCACAAACATGAAAAAACAGCAATTTGTGCTGACAACTATTTAATTTGCCTCAAAAACTGTAACAGCTGGAAACCCGCAAGAGTCATCACAACACAGCAATGCCACAGTCACGTCACCTAAGCTGACTAGGGGAAACTACAATATCCAAGTCATTACACACAGATAAGAGAGGAGAGGATGATGAAAACACTGTTGCTCAGATCACACTGACTAAAGAATGGAAGAATTTGTATCCAAGCCAGCAGGTTCATGCTGAAAGCAGCAGTGGCAAAGCCTCCAAGGGAACATTCTCAGAAGTCAAAATTAAAAGTGCACTTCTGAGAAGTGTAGCTTTATCCCTGAGATGTTTCTATTGGCAACATCAGCCAGCACCTAGCTAAAACAGCAGCACCACCAGTCTGAAGTGAAAGCTGCTAGCAGCCAGGGTGGGAGAAAACCAGCCAAATATAATATGAGACTGAAAAACAAAAGAACAAAACAATCTATCTGACTAATTAAATAACTGTAAAATACATGGAGAGCTATTCAATACTTGCATATTTTTAAAAAGAGCTTAAAAATGTTTTAGAAAGCTTAGTTTCATTCAAGGGGAGGATATTGAAGTAGGTCCCAATTTACTGCTGACATGAAGTGATGCATCAATGCCTGCTTGTTTCATTTGTGAAATGAAATGGCTAGAAGAGGCTACACCCACAGAACTCCATACAGGCTATGGGCTGCTGTGTTAAGCTGAATGCCTTACAGCCTCTGAGAGCAGCCCTGACAAGCAGGCAGCTGGCAGCACAGAGCCACAGCTGTCTTCAGGGAAAAGGGGATGCAGGGGCACACCAAGTCCTAGCGCTGACACAGGGAGGATGTGTACTGAGCATACTGAATCTGAAGGCTGGGCTCCTGACTTCTAAGAACCGAAGGGACTTCAGCATGGCCCCAAGCGTGCAGGGTTCCCAATCCTGTAACAGCTTTCTGAACAGGCATTGAAACTGTGTACCATGTGTAAGAAAAGTTTAGAGCTTCAAACACAAAAGTATCACGCTGAGCAGAGAGCTGAGTAACAGACATGCCTGAAAAGAGATGCTACGAATCAAAGTAAATCAAGATGTTGATGATTTACTCTGGTCTGGAGAGCAACTTCTCCCTCAAATTAGGGTCCATATTTTTCACCTGGAAGGGTAGCTATATAAAGGCCTTTCACCCTCTCCATTTATTTATACGTATATATTTTTTTATATAGTCTTTAAATATAAATTGCTTTTCAGCACTGCTGCCTTTATTTTATCCAAGAACTCAGCAGCTGAAAAAACTGTTGCGTATCTGTTTTCAACTTCATATGTTGGTTTTTTTTTTTAAAAGCCTCTAAAATACTTGAAGCAACTCCTTAATGTGCTTCTTATTAAAAGCAAAGTCTCTTTCGAGATACACTAGCTGAATTCAACTGTGAAATTCTGAACTGTCATCATTTCTCATGTTCTGAATCCATTTGAACACAACTTCTAACCATTCAGTTCTGTACTGTGTACTTACAGGGCTGTTAATGACTCTCACTGATTGTAATTTTTGCTACACAAACTCCAAAATAAATGAAAATTTGTACTTATATTTAACAGAATTCTTTCCTACTAAACCAAATATTTTTGTTTTTACATCAGTGCCCTGTGGTAAATGGAGCTGGAATTTAGCGTCACCCCAAATACCTCAAAAGACATGCAACATCCATTTAATACAGTGTGGTTTAAGATCATCTCTGTTAATTCTATATTTTATTATCTTGTCTTTCTTGCAGAGACCCAGTTAATAGATATAGAAATTATCTTATTGAGATGGGGTAATTTGCATCTAGGAAGGTATATCTAGTGATTTTCACAGCAGGCTGCAGGCTAAGATGCTTATGTCTTTCTTAATAAAACCCTGGCAGTTTTGCTTTGGGAATTATGAAAATATATAGGATATATCTGCAACACATCTACTGGCAAAAAACAATAGCAGACCCTTTGACCACAGCAGAATTGATACTTGTGAAGACAGCTTACTGCACACACATGGGCAGGATACTGGATGAGGACATGGAGATGGGAAAACTTTACAAGACATACAGAAGTTGCTCTCTTATTTAGTTTATCATTAGTTATACTCCTGGATCACTGCTGAGTCAAAGCATGACTGGAACAAAGCATGAATAGGAACATACTGAATGAACAGGAATGTAAAAATTAGCTTTTACATTGTAGTACATCCTCCCATGGTTTTCTCTCTCCATACCAATGCCTCAAAATGATATGTTCCTGACCTTTTCTTTCCTTCCCTGTTTTCTACAGAGACGAAATGTTCTTTCAGATGGAAATTACTGTATGGTCTATTCTCAGCTGAGTTTACTAGTGACCAATACCTATTTGAAAAGAAAGTAGGAGTCCACACCTAGAGGAACTATTTTCAAATAGAACCTTTCATATGTTAATTTTGGAAGAGGCATTGTAAGCTTCATAGGCTTTTCATTGGTACCTCATCTCTAGTACAATTCTTTCTAAGGGTCAAAACCATACATTTTCTAAAGGCAATTAGTGCCTAAACAACATGGCAAACTGAACATTCAAATTGACCTGGTACGTATGAAATGCCACTATTAGAATCAGAATAGTTTATGTTGGAAAAGACCTTTAAGATCCTCAAGTCCAACCATTAAGCCATTTCTGCCAAGTCCACCACTAAACCATGTCCCTAAGCACTGCACCTCTGTGTTTTTTAAACACCTCCAGGGATGGTGATTCCACTACCTCTTTGGGCAGCCTGTTCTAATGCTTGATCACCCTTTCAGTAAATATTTTTTTCCTAATATCCAATCTAAACCTCCCCTTGTGCAACTTCAGGCTTTTTCCTTTTGTCCTGTCACTCTCTCTGGGAGAAAACACCTACCCCCACCTGCCTACAGCCTCCTTTAAGGTAGCTAACTGATTTAATAGTATTGAGGATGCATTTGTGCATACAGTAGGACAACTTCTGTATTTTGCCTTCTGCTAGAGAATATTATCTGTTGCAATAAGACAGTGTTTATAGTTATGTGTCTAATATTCCCAGGTGCATTCCTAATATCTTTTAAGAAAATAAGTTTTGTTCTCTCAGTTCATATCTAGTGGACATTGGGCTGCATCAATCTTATCCAAGTGAAACCTGCAGTCCTAAATTAAATGTAGTTTTTTTGAGCTCACCCAAATCTCTAGTGAACTGTAGTTCTTCCCAGAAATGTACTACACATAAATCACCATAATTCATTGGGAAAAAATAAATTGTTATTGAAAGAGATGTTCTAAATGAATGGTGAATCTGAACTTCTGTTAACCTCTAGAATAAATGGACAGTCACCTCAATGTTCATGTTATTGCCAATATAATAGGGGATACTGCCTTTAAAAGTACATAAATGACATTTTATAGTCTAGTCAAAGCAAATAGTCCACTTGTCTATTTGTCTATAATCTGTTAAAACCAAACAGGTTTGGTTTTGTACATAATTCTTATTTGTCCTCCATCAAAAATATTTTACCATATAATTTCTGAATGACCTAAGAGCTTTGAAATTATTTTATTAACATGGTTTTATTTATTTAACAGAGCTTTGAGGCTGGACTAATTTCCAGATCACACGCATTCCCAAGAGAGCAGATAACCCAAACTTGGAAATTTTGTCCACAAAGATAAAACACTAGAACCCACTGTATCCATTTAATACAAAGAAATATGTATATTGTGGCTAATTCTGGATCCAACTGCAAATAGACAAAAGCAATGGTTCTTTATTAGACCTCGTAAGAAATTTTTAAAAATATGAAATACAGCTATTAAAACCCCAAAAGACCCTTGTATACATCATTAAAGGCAATTGATAGCAGAACACCGATATACAAAAATGATAAAGTGCTGTTTGCCTGACAAGGTGTCTTCAGTCTTTCTTGTCATTTTGATTTCCCCATGTGCACCTAGCTCATGTGATGAGGGAACGAGACAGGCTGTGATTATATGTAGGAATGTGAGCCTGACTCTAAAGCTTAAGGGCAGAGTCCCTTCAGGCCTTCTCTTTACAGCCTTCACAGTTCACTGCTGCATGTATTTCTGTCCAGCTGGCCACAAAGAGTCTTCCCACCTGGTTAGACACCTCCAGGTGATGCATATCTGAATTTATATGGCAAGAGAAAGTCTGAATCTCTACAAAGGCACAAGCTGGTGTTCCTGGCTGCTGCATTGCTGGAAACACACACCCCTTCAGTCCTCATGGGACTGACCTAGTTTTCTCTCTGCTGGAAGTGACCTTGGTCATTGCCAGTTTTTTGACTGTTGGCAGAAAGCTCTAATCAAGTCAGTAGGCTTCTAATGCAGAATTTTAGCTTAAGAATCTTACTGCTGACACAACATGTGCTGATCTAGGTTATGAAAATGGTCTGTATAAAAATATTGCATTGCACTACATATCGCATTAGGGATATAAGGTGTATATTGGAATTTTTAAGTTAATAGCTTCAGGAGTTAAAATTTTAAGAGTTTAAATGTAAAAGTTTTACACACAAGCTTAGTGTATCATTTTAGTGTGCTATCCAAACACCTTTTGCAGCAAGCTCCTACACAACAGCTCAGACCTTGCAACTTTTGCCAATACAGTTGTTGTATTATATATATACAATACAGAGTGGAATAAGACAATTATGTGTACTGTTCAATACAAGAGGCACAAGAGTGAGGTAAGAGGATTCCTTCCCTTCCCTCTTCTTTGGCCATAGATAAGATAGGTGATACTTTCAACTGTATTTTGACAAGAAATCTGGACATAACTGATTAAATTAGAGCAAAAATTCACTCTAATCGGGAAGGAAAGTAACTTACAACAAGGAAGAACAGGTAAAGGAAAATCAGAGTTGCTGACTGGAGAGGAGATAACTCCTGTGATGGCCTCAGCTGAGTGTCATTATTAGCACATTCAAATAGTAACATTTGTGCCCCTTTTCTCATATACATAGAGTGGTGTGATATTCTCTGCTTTACTGTAAGGGTATTTAAGCCATCCCCTTTTGAAAGAGACTGATCAAGAATTGTCAAGACACCCACATTGGTTCTCATTTTTCTCGCACCTTCTGTAACCCGGAATGTCTGCACATAGTGCATAGATTCCTGAATTTTTCACTGTCACAAATAATACTCCAGCTGTAGAAATGTAAATAATGATACATGGTATCAATACATATCTCTATGAGCATGTCTATATATATATTTATAAATAAAATTATATATGATACCAGATATCTAATTATTTAAAACACTAAGGGATACAGTAAGACCAGTGGATAATGAAGTTGGTCTTTGGCAGATGTTTGTGTCTAGATGAAGAGAGATCTCTGGTCCATCTTCACTATGTGAAAAAGCTCATTTAGTTTCAGTGAAGTTAGTGGGAAAGCCTTCATTGTGACAGTATAGCTAAGAACATGCCACTGCAGATGCACTTTCAAAAAAGTTCACTTGGCACAAACACCTTCTCTGAAAATGTGTGTGGGTCCAGAAAAAATATAAATCAGATGGCAGGCTTCACAGAATGCACAACTGAATAAAATCTATCTCATATGCACTCGATTTGCCACTGATAGCCACCTCTGAACCAAAAAATAAAAGAAACATCTGATTTCACCAGAATGCTGGAGAACATTTGCAGAACTGTGTCATATAGTACTTCCCAGAAGAACTGTACTGGCCATCAGTGTGAAATTCTTTCTGTACTTTGGGCAAACACCATACTACTATGGATGAAAATTATAACTAGTGTTGGATAATTTTGTGTGAGAAATGATTGATTGATGTGTGGAACTGGCTGAGACCATCTATGATGCTGCCATCAGTTGTACACAAACTGGATTTTAATAATATGCATGTAACACATTTTTGAACAGAACAACAGTCCCTGTAAATTTCATATATTGTATGATTGACATACATTTTTTATCCAACAGAGTAATTCAATTTCATCACTGTAGCTGACTAACATTTTGACTGACAAATATTGCCAGATGATAAATAATCTTTCTGAAAAGGACAAAGTGGAAAACATGGATTGCCTGGGCTGTAAAGTAAACCAAATTTAAGGGAGTGGAAGTAGATGCTTTTAATTGCTATGACTACATCTATTCCAAACAACTTCAGTTTGGTGGGGTTTTTTGCATATTTTCATAGGATGTCATAGTCAGTGTGGTGATTATGAGTGCTGCTACACTTATCTCCCAGTAACTCTGACGATTTCATGAAATAATACCAAAAATTTAATAATCAGAACATTGACTGTATTATATATGACAAAGGATCTGCTAGCATGTATGAGGGTTTATACAGAGAAATTCCATTTGGTGAGAGATATTGAGAGATTCTTTCAGAAGGAGATTAAAAGCTCAGAAATCCAAAGAAAACATAAACAGGGCAACTAAAAATAGCAACAGGGACACTGCTTGCCGCCAAAACAAACAAACAAACAAACAAACAAACAAACAAACAAACAAACAAAAAAGGAATTTTGCTACAGTAAAAGGAAATTCCTCGCAGGTGGATTGCCTAGTACATTCTTAATATCTTTAGTATGAATTATTTTTAAAGCTACAATAAGTAAAATTATGCATAAGAAAGATAGCGTTATTTTTGTATTCAGATTTTTGTATATTTTTTTAGTATCATTCAGAACTTAGTGATACTGAATATAATCAATTATGATCTAAGAATTCCAGTAGATAGCAATTTTTTATTATTATTTTAAAAAACATTTTCAGGTTTTCCTGTGTAGTTCCAATTCAAAGTAAATAATAATAAGAAAAAGTAAACACTAAAACTTTTAAGACAAAACATGGTCCTGAGAACCCTATAAATGAATGAATCTGAATTAAATCAAAAATCTTACTAAGGGGATAACAGCAACCTGGGATACTCCTGACTTAATAATGTTCTAAAAAACATTTTTTAGTCTCCTATCTAGCTTTGGACAGAAAACTATTTACTCTTCAAAAAGGTTTTCTTGTTTCTCAACCATTAATATAATTTTTATTTTAATTCTTCAGGATTTAATTGGTTTTATTTCTAGTGAACCTAGAAATAAATTCCATTTCCATTTGTAGAATTGATAGCAACTGCTATCTCTTTCTCTTATTAGTAAATATGTAGGATTTTTATTAACAATGAGAATGTTTAGTCACTGGAACAGCTGCCAAGGGCGGTGACAGATTCCTCATCTCATCCAACAAAATTTTTAAGACATAAAATACTAAAGGCACAGTCCAATTTGTAGATGAAAATTAAAGGTCTGCAGTCACAAGAGGTTATACCATCATGACCTCATGTTTCTTCTTTGCCCTAAAGCTTACAAAAAAGGATCAAAGTTGCTGTAGTTCCATACGATAATTCAAGGGCTTGATTCTTATGGCTCCATTCTTGTGACTCACATGAAATAGATTCACTCAAGCAATGTAAAATTGGAGAAAAATTACTATTTAGTCCTCCCCTCCCCCATTTTTTCTATTTAAGTCACAAACATAATGCAACAGATTAACACTTAAAAAGAAGAGCCTAGAAACATTTAAGAAAGATGAAGCCTATCTATATTCATACATTATACACACCATACTCTGTTTTCAAATGAGAACTCTTCATATGGAAGCTATGAAAAAATGTATAGTCATGTCAATGGAGTTGATATAGTTTTCCCAAGCTCATATGATCATAAGAAAATGTATGTTTCTTAACCTGAAACATGACTTTCACATGCTTTCTTTACTTTGTGATAGTTCTTGTTCATGGAAGTACTTTGTCAGACTTAACTGCTGGAGAGTTTACCTCTTTTTCAGCTGACCTCTTACAGCACGATTTGGACTCTCTGATATGGTCTGAATAATCTAAAGGATCCTCAGATGAGGAAAAAAAAAGAATTCATGGCTTATAATTGAAAAAATATGTAGATATTTTTTTATACTCTAGATGTTTTAGCATCACTTACATGTACATGTAAGTGATAATCACCTTCATAATCTGAAGAACCGGAATTATGCTTTGTCTTTCATCCACTGGAGTACCAGCATGAGCTATACTGAATTTTTCTGTGGATAATGCCTCAGGGATGGAGAAATCCTAAAGTAAAATAGAGCCCAGTGCTATAGTTCCTATGCTTTCTCTCATGTTATCTAGAGGCAGGAACTTACAAGTTTGCCAGATGCTGGAAGAATTTCTAGAAGATGTTTTACATAAGTCAATTAAATTTGAGGGCTACGTCAGACATCACTAGAAACTGCCTTCTAACCACCTCATGATCATCTAAATTTATACTAACAGCTTTCCAGCCAGACAAAAAAACGGACCCCTGAGCTTTGAAATTGTTCAGATTTTATCAGACTTATCATGCATGCAGGACACTGATGATCAATTTGTGTTGTGAGACTACTAAAAGGAGGGGTTTGAAAACAAGGTTCCCAACAGAAGGATAATGTAATTGTATCAGGTATCTCACCTCCATAATACAATATCTAGGAAATGATTAAAAGCTGAATGTGGGATATTTAGCATCATAAACCAAGCTATAAAATTGGCTAATAGAATATTCCCAAAATGCTCGTATAAACAAATCACATAGCACTGAAATAATGATTAAATTTTTGCTTAACTCACTGTATCACCAAAGATTAATCACCATGTATGAAATAATTAACTTACAAATTGTGCCTAGATAGGAGCAGGTTTTTCTTAGCTGTCTAACTTTTATATTGTTTCTCATGGGCTGTATATACAAAGATGATGATTTTTTTTATTTTTTTTTTTTTACAATAAAGCTGAGCCTTTGATAAAATACTTAGACATAAACATAACATTGTTTCCTGCAATTCCTAAAAAAATAATAAAGCCATTAATAAGATCTATGAGTTTTAAAATCCTCCACTGGTGATAACATGGTCTTGATGATGCAAAGCTTTAACATGAAAGACTCCCAGCAGCCCAGGATCAACATTCTCAAGACCGAGTCGTGGGCAGATTCAGGAAAGAAAGAGCAACAGGCCACACTGACCCCAGGTTGACTGACTCCCTTTGTCACCAATCTGAGTTATAGTTTGAAGACATAAATGATATGTCTACTTCACACAGTACAAAGCATTTCAAAGTGATTCCAGAGCCAGAAGAATCAATTGCAACATATCTGGGTCCAATTCCACATTAACATACTTACTGGGTTTCCAAGCTTGTTGCTCCAAGCACATCTGGGTATTTCTGCATATTACTGCATCATGTGGAAGGAAATTGTAAACAGACCTATTGCAAAATTGTGGCTTCTCAGTTGCCATTCTATGTCATTTGCAAATACCATTCTTGGCTAAGAAATGTTTTTACCATCTTGTGAGACATGCTGATATTGTAAAGGGGAAAAAAAATATACAACTACAGAAGCAAAAAAATTTCAAAGATTTTCACTGAGTTCAAGAAATGAAATAATTCAAATAAACTTAATTTACCATTTCCTTTTAAGAACTTCATGCTAGTGTGTGTTTTACATTTGTAACAAACTTTTTTAATAAATGCATTTTGAAAAGTATGGCAACATTCTTCATTTAAAGAAATAATTGAAAAAATAAACACTATAAAATATTATGTTTGTAGGTTTTCTTTCAAATTTAGAAAATTCTTAAAATTAACTCTATCATTAAAAATACTTGGTTTGGATTAATACGATAGGTAGCAATATTACACCAATTATAATAAACAAGTTTAGCCTGAAGAATAGTATGGGTTTATTAAGCTTAATCACTTAGGCTTAATATTTATTGAAGTTATACTCAGTGAAAAAATATATAGTAGCAATATGAAGTATGTCGTTTACATAATAGTGACTGGTGAGACTTGATGAGCTTGTGTTTTGCTATCTGTCCATATGTGTCATAGAAATCAATATCAGCATTTATTTTCCAAATATATCATCTGCTCTCATTTAGATTATGTATCCTCCCCCCTCATTTTTAATTCACTGTATATGCATATTTGACTGAAAGGCCCATTTCAGTTGACTTCTATACCTTGATGAAAAAAAGATCTTTAAATATACACATTTAAAAAAATAAGTTATAATTATAACAGATTCTTCTGAGAAGCTTCTGCTAATATATCGTTCCAGATGGCAGGTTCTTAATAAGCTTAAAAGCTTCATGGATAAAACCCTGGATATTAGAACTGATAAATTGCTTTAAAACAATGAACAAAAAATTTAAAGTTGCAGAGGTCAGTCAGTACTCTGAACCTTGAGGTTTTAATCACCCTAAACCATACAGATAAGAGGGCCATCTGCAAACTAATTCAATTTAGAGATGGCTGTGCAAAACTAATTCCTCACTAGAGGCACAAAAAAAGGTTTCCGTCTTCTGTCTATGAACTGTCTTGTTTATAGCAAATAAAATTCTATTCTGCAAAACAAAACAAACACAGGAAACAGCCCTGTATGAGAGGGCTTGAAAAAGAGTAAAGAATAAAGAAAATTAATTACAAAGATCACTTTTTTGATTTCTAAAATAATGAATTAGTTCAATAGACAAGAAAAACAGTAATCTGGAAAAGTGATACTTAAGGAAAAAAGCAATACTTGTGCACTGCAAAATTCTTAAGATAAGTATATAAAGAGCTAGCTACCGGGGGGTGGGGGGTCAGGGGGTGTCCTACAAACCAGTACCTTCACATATTTCTCTTCTATAATACTTTGACACGGTCTCAGTAGCATGGTCAAAGGTAATCAGTAAAGATCCATTTAGTTAATTTATTATAAATTTAAAGATGTCTAAAAAGGCAAAAGCAAAACCAAAACAAACCAAAATCTTCCACATGTGATTAACAAACACAAGTTGTCAATTGGACTGTCATTCCAAGAAAGGTCTGCAAAAGATCAACTTGAGCAACACCAGTGCCAGTGCTGTCTCACACGCTGATGGTGCAGGTGATGGAATAAGGAATACACTCTGAAAGTTTTCTGAGGATGCTAAGATAAAAAGAAGTAAAAACAGTGTAGTGAATGAGAGCAGAAATTGAAATTTCATTGATGAAATTATATCTTAAAAGTCGGCACGAAACTGAAGTAATTGCAGGCTTCCACAGTGAATAAATCTTAAACACCCTCAGAGCCATCTTTCCACGTATTGTTACAAATCTAAACTTCTGGCAGAAGTCTGCAGGGAAAATTACAGGAATAAAAAGACAGCTTACACAGTCTGCAGTGTTTTGTAGGAATCAGGAGCCCCCTCTGTTCTTGATAGGACATTTGTTCCTTTTATCAGATAGTGTAGTTGCAAGATTTATCTCAAGAAAGAGCTGTCTTTTCATACAAGTATACTCCCTAAATATATATATTCCAGAGATTTCCCTAGGAAGTCCACTGGAACACCACCAAAACATGGGAAGATATTGGCCTAGTGTTTGTTGAATAATGAAGAAGTAGGTTGCATTGAGTCTATACTGGCAAAACTCTCAACCTTCAAAAATCCAGTCTCAGAAATCCTCAGTTTTTCTCTGGGTCATGTTTAAATCACATTTCAGTCCATTAGCACTTACAATTCAGACTTCAACAGTTTAATTTGTATTTAGCACCTTTCATGAGATTATGATTGTTACCTTAATCATATGGTGATTAAAACCCACATTATTATTTATTTTATAATCAAGATTAACATGTATGACCACAAATGACGACTACAGAAATTTCACAGATTTAATGAAGGTAGATAAGAGATTAGAAGTACTTAAGCCTTAAAGAAAATAGCGTATTTATTCCAAACATTTAACTGTGTGTAGATTTCTGTGTCCTTAACCACGACCAATAACATTTTAATATTGCAATCAGCCAGACTGGAACTATAAACAATTCTGATGCACAAAGTGCTGTGAAAAGCAGCATATCTGCTAAAATAACACAAACAGGATAGGAAATGAGCACTTCAGAATTACAACATGTTCTTCACCTTTAGTTTGTTACAATAATAACTCAGATTAAGCTTGTCTAATCAATGACTGAATTTATTTTCCTTGAAAACATATAATTAAATAATAAAAGCATTTTTTAACAGCTAAAATATCTCAAAAATAAATTCAAACAGTCCAGAATTCTGCTTTCAAATATGTCGGAAAAACATGAATTTGGAATTTGGGCTACACAGTTTAATCATATCACTGAAGTGAAACACGGGGCCAAAAAAAAAAAAAAAAAAAAAAGTACTGAGTAATTTTTCAGTTTGCAATTTACTTAATTACCCCTTACACAACGTATGATTATGTTTTTGATATCTGAAGTACTTTTTTCTTTTTACCAAGTCATTTGCCTTTTCCTCAAAATTATTTCAGTAAACTAAAAATGTGCAAGTGTGAGAAAGCAAAGAAACGGTACTCCATTTCTGTTTCTTTTAACTGCTAACTTCCATTAGGCATTGCAGAATGTTGCTTAAGTCAAAAATCCACAAAATATTTCTTCTGTAGTGAAAATAATTGAAGAGATTCGTGTTGCAGAAATGGCAGGAAGCATCCAACCAGTGTTAAACAATAAGAAGGACTTACTGTTCAGGCAGGCAATTTTCTCTGCATGAATATAATGTGATTACAATGGGAGCTGCTGTAGGCTAATGAGCTCCTATTCACTGTTTTTATGGCATGAAACTCAGGAAAGTGTTCAGCATTTCCCCCTGCACTTTCAAGCAGATGGTACTGTGGTGAGACAGTGCCCTTCCACGATACACTGCACAATCTGCGTGCTGCAGCAGCATAAAAAGCCCAGAGGTCTCTTCTGTATGTTGGTGACATTTAAGATAGACTAGCAGAAACTCCAACAAGGCAAATTGGTTTTGCTGAGGGCATTTAATTAATGGGATTTGAAATACATGTTACCAGATCCAGCAGAGATTTATAACAGCCGTAGCTTTCTGCTATGTACAAAATCTTTCCATGCTTTTTGTTGTTGGGGGGGGGGGGGGGGGGGGGAGGGGGAGGCTCACAAAGGTCATCAGCAAAATTCAAACATGGTTGTTTGAAGATAGTTCTTTATTTAAGAAAAAAAAGTGTTGTTCATCAAATTCTGACTGAAGAAAAGAACCAGATTCTTTTGCTAAAAACAGAAAGATGTTTACAGTTTTCAGATGATATTTAATTGAATTTGATATAGGAATCTTTCACATCTACTTTTCAGTATATCATCCATTATTTATATTGGCAGGTACTGAGTGTTGCACTTAGGACTAAATATCTTTAAATACTGGTAGCACAGTATAATCATATCTTTCAAATTTGGAAATTAAACTGGTTTTGACTATAGGACATGTGATTTAGATTTAAAAATATTTTGCTCAAGCCACGTGTAAGCAATGCAAATATTTTCAGATATCTAGGCAAGTATTTTGTGATCAAAACCAAGACAAACTCAACAAGCTAAAATATTTTGAAGAGGACTGTAATGCAACAGTTATCTTCCCTCATCCCTGAACTACTTATTGGAAAAGTACTCCTTAGCTCTGACCCATTGCTATTCAAGGCCACTCACTGTAATCATCCATTTTCTCAAGTGATTTTTGAGGTAAACATCAGGCTCAAACAAAAACATGGACTTGATTACAGGAACTGACTGACAGTGCAAATAAATCACAGGGTCCCAATGCTGTGAACAGCATTGCTGCTTGAAATCAGTAGAATCATCCAATTTTACATAGGTGCACAACTTGGTACAAGGTAAGCAGGTCACGCTGTCTATGCTTGTACTCCTCCTCTTGGACTCTCCAAATCAGGACTTAGCTGTTTTTTAAGCCTGGCCATTGTGACTTTAGAGGTCAGGGACTGCAAAGCCCACATAACCAGTGCAAGGTCTACATATGGAAGAGCATCATGCAGTCTTTTTGCCAAATGAACTCCTGGAAAAGATTTTGCTTGCTTATTTTGGTTTGCTATGACTCCTGTTCATCTTGAAGTAGATTCTATCTGCCAGTCCAGCAAAATAAAAACAGTCTTCCCTGTATTTATTCTTTGGCCACAGAACTGAAGATCAGTTGTCTATCTCTAGTTCAGTAAGAAAGTCTTATTTAATATTGAAGAACTATGTTTTCTTCTGTTTCTCAAGTCAACACTCAAGCTCACTAGAGATGCATTTATTTTCTCTGTATGGAGCTTTTATTCAGTTTCTATTACAAATGTTGCAGGTGATCGTTAAACATTATTTGAAGCTGCATGCAGAGAAATCACACAAGTGCAGAGCAGGTGTTCAGACTGGCTCAGCAACCACAGAAAGCAAACTGACTCCTTACTTATCTTTCAGATGTATCTTTCAAGACTGCTGCTCTCCCAAGGGGTATTGTTATAGTAGAAATATATATGAAAGAGAGATTAGTGCATCTTAGAGATCTTGATTTTATCTTTGATTATATAGTTTGCAAAGATAGATCCATTAGCTCTTAGAAAATTACAGACATTTGTGGTTTAATTAACAGTATTACATGCAACTTGTTGCTGGAGAAATGGGTTACAAATAAAACATCTGCTCCTTAGCTTGTTCTCATTTCAGAGAGTGGTTAGGATGCAGACACCTTTTTCACTTCAGAAGCATAGCACTGAATGTAATTACTTGCTCACATGGAGTTATTACAACAAGCTACTCTTTAGATATTAAAGCAAAAATCAGATAAAACTACATTCTAGGAATTAGTAAAACTTACCCTCGACATAATATGTAGGCTAGGTAACCATGTTAGGTAACCAATGAAAATGAGAGATTCCAGTACCCTGCCCTCTCAAAAGTCAAGGAAAATGGCAAGTCTGCCTACTCTATCAATTAAATTCACATATGAACCCTGCTGCTATGTCTAATGTCTGAAATAAAGCTAGAAAGTTTGTCAATGAGAACATTTTTCCCTGTTTGTGCCAGTAAGTCACTATCTTTCCTCAGTAAGCAAAACTAGCACCAGTTTCACTGATTTGCAGTCTGCTCAGAGTCTAAAAGAACCTGGAGTTTTAATACAAAATTAACTTTCCAAAGTAGGTTTTCATAACTCTGAAAAGTCAACATGGGAGAGCACAATGACTACTGCTTTTAGGATTAAGAGCATTCTGTCAATGCATGGATCCTCATAACAATAGTGTGTTCACCCTTCCAGTTTGTAGCTAATAAGCCACAATTTCCATTTCATTTTTCAAAAGCATAAAGCATCCCTTTATGAGTGGATGGCAATGCTTCTAGCCTGTCTTAAAGAATTTACCTCCATTCCACCATTCTTACATCATAAAGAACAGTCTTTTGTCCATCTCAGGCTCATAGGAACAGTGAAAATGCCAATTTAGAAGATGCACTGACACAACACCTTCTTGCTTTTCACAATTTTAAAATGAAAGAAACATCACCAAAATGACATCTTATTCTCAATGGTATGGTTTTGTTGCTATTCTATATTTTGAAAATTCTATATTCAATAGCAATATTGCTATTGAAGAAATCTCAATATTTTATCAAAACGCACAATATTGATGGGGGGGAAGAACCTGCCACATTAGTTTGTCAACAACTCCAGTACTGTAGGGTTGTCTATATCCTTTAGATTAAGTTCTCAGCAGAGAACTCCATATGGCAGTAACCATACCTGATTGTCATGATTTCTGTGCTGACTTCAGGACTCCCAACTGTTTTGACTGAAGTAGGGATTGACATAGTATTAACCTAAACAGGTGGTGAGAATGCAGTCATTTATTGAGCTAGTCCAATTCCCTTGTGGTTGGAGAATTGTGTTAAACTAAGTAAATAAGGCACTGTGTTTGAAACTTTGCAGTATGGCAGCCCTGGAGCACAGGCAAGTCTTCATCCAAGTGCCTCCAGGATTTAATTCACTTTAAAGGAATAGTTAGGCCTGAGAGATTATGTCCTTCCTCCTCTGGCATCAAGCAGGATTGTTGCTTGGATACAAGACGGTGCTGTAACTTGTATTCTTCAGATGAGATACAGCATTGCCTTTAGCCTTGCTCCTGTGCTAATGCAGTTCTCCAATTGCCAGACGTGGCACAATCTGTCCCTTAAAAAGGCAAAAGAAAGATTCATGAAAACCTCAGGGTTCATCTTCCTAACTGTTCCTATTAATTCATCACCACTGTAAAAATCTTAGTCTTAAAATCTTAAAAATACAGGTATGTTGTGTGAAAAGCTTAATACATTCATAGCTATTGCAATGTAAACTGAGTCTACAAAATTATTTGGATGGAACCTTTGATAAGCTTCCCTCTTAAAATTAATTCTTTGTTTTCTGATAAGAAACTGAGTAGGCAAACAACACTGCTCCTGCCCTGAGATTCGAGATTATATAGCTTCCAGGGGGGGAAAAAAAATAAAAATATCCTCCTCCTAACCAAATAAAGGGTCTAAATTTCCTGGGTTTTGTTATATGTCACCAGACTGAAATTGAACATATTTTTGCAAAAACAATAGGTACTTTAACAAAAAAGAGAATCCTCTTTGTCATGTTATTAGAGGAATATACTCAAAGTCCTTTGAATAGTGAAGGTATACTCATGGCATTGTTTTCCTGATTTCAGATGGGTCATGATTTCTTTCTTCTGTTTCAAAGATGTATACAAAAAATAACTATATATAACAACATCTATTAACATGCATTTTCCAGAGTATATTGAAAAAAATAGTAAATATTGCACTGCTATTCAGCCTCAGTCTTACATTTATTTCACAATAAACAACCATTTCATTACTAATGTGTTTGTGTGTTTTTCTTTGAATATACAAGGTTTTACAAACTAATATTTTTGATTTGATTTTGGTTAATTTTGCAATGTAATTCTTGCCTCTGACTTAAGCACCACAAAAATTGTGTTTCACCATGAAAAATGCATGAATAAGAAACAAAATCTCATCCTAAGATCTTACATATATACACACACATATGTATATATACATGAAAATTATCCTTACATAAAACACACCTGTAAGAAGACCCTGTGCCATGATGCTAAAATTCCCCCTCAACAAAAAAATGCGAGAATGAGGTTGTTAGAGTATGCGTTATTAGCTCCTGCTCAATAGCACAAACATGATGGCTGATTTGTACAAATGGCCAAATACACACGCACTGCTCCTCTGTTCAGCTTAGCCATAAAGCATGATTGAAGCCATCACAGGGATGTAAAATTCATGTATATATGGTGTTAGGGTGAATTTTCCCCTTTAAAGCAAAGTGTTTTTATCATACTACCCTGTCTTGACCTCTGCAAATCCCAAACCATGCCTGGGAATCATCTAGAATAACGGCAGCTAGCATACGCCAGGACTACATTAGTGACTGTACTAAAAATGAACATTACCAGTGACCACAGGACCATGCTTCTATAGTTTACTAGTAAACTAATGGCAGTATGTCTTCCAGGACTGCCATTAGAAGTACAGAAAGAGGGTCTCATCAAAAGTTAAAAACCACTGCACTGTCTAGAACAGGTTTACCATGCTATACTACATATGGTTTCTTGTGTGAAAGAAAATGTTGGCAAAAACCCTCAGAATTTTGACAATATAAAGAAAGGGTAAAGACAATTATGTTCACATTAACACCAAAAGCTTTGGAGGAATAATCTCACTTTTTAATCACATAGTTTTGGAAAGTGGTAGCTTCACTTCCATGTCATTCAATATACAATCAGTGACTCTGTGATGCTAAGGTTGCAAATGCTGAAAGTTCATGGATATTTTCCAGCTCACTGTCCATGTCACCTCAGATCCAAACAACAGCTGTCTTTTTTTCCTCAAGCATAATTACAAACGGATGAAGAACATTTTTTGCTAAACTTAAGTTTACAGACACATAGGGGAGCAAATTTGTTTACATCATCTAGCTATACAACAATTGTCTGGATATTCCGATTTCCTTTAGAAACATACTTTTTGAGTGAAACATGATGCTCCTAAGATGACACCTAAATCCACTTTCTGTACCAAAATCAGATTAAATAACAATTAATAAAAAAGAAATTTCAAGAAAATTAAATTCACCCTTTAAATAAATACTTAAGGAAAGGGGAAGTTAAGACAAAATAACTTGTCAGCACTCATTAAACATACTGACATATATAGCGTAAACACCTGGAAATTATTACTATCTAAAAGTAATTTCCTTACCACAATGGTGATGTTAATATTAAGGTGAAAATGAAGTTGAAAGATGAGAAAGTCAAGAGTTCAGAAATCAGAATGTGTCAGAATCATATTCTATAACATGTATGATCATAATAGTAATAGGTCCCTACTATATTTTTTTTACCCAGGGTTCTAGACAATGATCTTAAGCTGATTGTGGGTTGTAGTGACCCGGAATAACTACCTATTACACACAAAATACAGCATTATGTTATCAGTTGTACACATTCATGCAGTGACTAGGAGTCACCATTATGGGCCAAAATCTCTATGATGTGTTCAGTGCAAATATGCATTTTAAAAAATTCTGGATTTCACAAAATTCAATTTAAGATTTTAATTTAATTTTCATTATATATCTATATAACTAACAAGAAGACAGCTGTATAAGACAAATAAATTAATATTTCTTAAGACCGTCTCCCCCTTTTTCTTTTGTTGAAAATACTTTTTTTTCTGTAAAACATTTAAACAACTTTGAAAAAATTTCTTTGAACTTTTGAACAGCAATGTTCTTTCCACATAAGTTACTACATTTTAGTCATGTAAAATAATCTCTTTAGTAAAACTTTGCTTTCTTTGAAATGCTACTTTCTCATAATTATTTCTGTGGCAGTAAAATCCAACAAATACAATGTTTGCTCATCAAGCCTAGCCTTTCAGCGTCTTATTTATTTTTCTTATCTTATTATTTTTTAGTTTAGTTTTTGTCTTTTGACAAAATTTAATAATTTTGACATTTCTTTGAAATCTAGGAAAAATATGACCCATGGAGGCCTTCTGTGTGATCTTCTGGGTGATTTTAAATTTATTTAAAATTCTGTAAGAATTCACAATTGCATGTCTAGAATTGCATTTATACCAATCCTAGCAATATGAACAATAATCAAGTCCATAAACTGTTACTTTACCTATTCTGGTGTCACTAATTGTTGCACTGTCAACTAAGGAGTGTTAAAATTGTTGTTAATTTGATATATGCAAGAATGTCAAGAGCTGATAGAACTGAAGCCCATAGTCATTCTAAAAGAGGAAGTGTCACTGAGGCATTCGCTTGAGATTCCTGACAGAACTGACTATTTCTGATCAAATTTAAATGGTATATATTTCATAGATCATGATGCATCTTGCCAATGTTGGAAAAAGAGCCTAAGTGTTCTCTATTGTATGTGACTTCTAATTACTTGCATTATACCAAGTGAAATAAGTATTGTGAGTTTTCGCACTGTAAAAATAACTCCAACATTGTAGCATACTTGTCTTAGACGTGGTTGAAGAATATTCTGACATTTTTCTTTTAAACAGTCATAATCAATAGAACAAATTCAGATCAAGTTGCAAGAAATGAAGTATTCAGGTTCATCTTCCCATCACCTGGATTGTTACCTCAGCAAGTGCTACCTGCAGACTTGTTTTTACAGTTATGCCATATTACATCCTGAGGAAAGTAATGAAAACCAAATACATCACCCTTTCCAAAGACTAATATAATTTTGTAGAAATGAAGTCTGAATGATCTTTCTGTAACATTCTTGCTGATATCCAGTTTGACTCTGTCTTCTAAATTATGTTATTTATTATTCTTCCCCAGTGATTGTCTAGATATGGCCTACATGAAGTCCAGAAAAATTTTCATTGCAAAGATAAATGAGTAAATACAGCCCACTCTTGCAGTCTTCAAATGGTAAGAAATAATACAGATAAGAGTTCATTAAGGCAGTGGCTGCAACTGCAATGAAGATAATTTATTTGTACCATGTTACTCCTTGCACTCTATTTCTGCATAAACAATCATATGCATTACCATTTGTGGACAGACAGTTAGCATCAAGTTTGCAAAATCAGGAAACGAGTCACAAAGAGGATATTCTCTTAGTATTGATTTACAGACTGGTGAAAAACAGTTTGACGGTAGTGTAGTAGACAATAAGGCTCCGGAAGACAGAAGATGTGTCTACCTTTGAGAATGAAGCGCATGTTGCAAAAGTCTCTATCTTCTTCCTTTGAGAGGTAGGTAAATTGTTCTGCTTCTTCTATGTTTTTAAAACACAACTCAACTATCACAATAACAAAGAACTCTTAAAGGTTACAATTTATCATCAGTGAACGCTGAATTACAAATGCAATTACTATTCTTCAGCTCTAAGTGCCTAAAAAACAGTATGATCATACAGATTTCTGGAAAATGGGGGGAAGGGGAAAGGAAGAGAGGGAGAATGAGCCCTATCAGTTAGAATGAAGAATTACAGGCACTTTCATAGGATTAAATGCTAAATGAGTCATATTCTAGAGAAAGAAACACTGCTGTGTTCCCTGTTCTTTTGTACTGAATTTGTTACCATCAACTCTTGATTGGAGATGCAAGATACTTGGCAAATTCTGGAAACTAATTTTCTCCTACACTGTAAAACTGTCAAACTGTTTAAGCAACTAGTGTTAGCAAATTAGAGCCGATACTGGTCTCTTCCTGTTTATGGCCCATATGTGTTACAGGTCTTAAGAATTCTGCTAAGGCTCTGCTCTGTTTAGTGAAGAGATGCTCTGTTTGATTTAGAAGTGCTCTGCCTCAAGATAGGGACTTCTGGCTAGAGGATTTCAGTCAAAATAATTGCCCTGTAATCAGCTCATTAATTATGTTTTTATGTAACGACATTTATTAAAAAGTCAAAAAACATGCTAATTTGCTCAAATAAAAATGAATTATATTTCTTAAATGGCCTTGTCTTAATTAGTTTAATTACCATACTAAATCTATCTGTCTCAAGCTGATATATATCCATGCAGAAGAAATGTTACTGATCTTACAAAAACAAGTTTGATTTCAGTTCTATGAAACCCTGCTAATGATTTATATTAAAGTATTGATGAACAGGCTTCTAAACCATCGTTGCACTTCAAGCAATAATAAAAGCTATTAGTTTTGTGTTCAGACACTTTGGCAATTAAATACACAGGAAAAAAGAAGCAGAAGCACTAAAGAACAAGTATAAGCAACATCTCATCTGTAGGATGCCCCACAGCAAACATTCCATTAACAACAGGTCAAACAGTTTCAACTGGGAAAAGCCCATCAGACAAAAATACAGCACAAAAAAGTCACAAATATGTGCACTACAGTCCAATAGACTGATGCTTCAGACTTTCCCTTATATTTAATGTTCATATAAAATTTTATTGGAACTTTTCAGCTGTAGCTATTTACTATGTGACAGCTCATATTATTATCGATGTAGTCATAGTAATTTGAATATACAGGTATCCCTGTTCTCACCCCCCAAAAGAAGACTATTTCCAAGTTAAATACAAACGTGTGGGATCTGAAAATATGTTGGGTTTCTGTATATGATACTATATCATACAACCAAATCCTCCAAAGCAGGTATTTTCTTTTTCTTTCTTTCTCCCCCACCCCACCCCCCAACCCCAGAAAAAAGAAATGCCTGTTGCTTATCTTTTTTGGCAGTGAAATCCAATTTTCATTAATGTAGCTGTATGACCAGTTTTTTTGCAGATGAACACTGCATGTCTCCACAGCAATGAAACACACTTACAAACTGGAAACTACTGCCAAATCATGTAACAAATGCTAAATTTGGTAATAAAACTAAACTTTCCTCCCAGTGTAGTTTTTATCAAGTATCCTTCTCAGGAGAAATGGCACTAGCAGAAGCACAAGGCTATAAATGCTATCTATAAAAATAACTAAGTGCCCCAAGGTGATACCCTGACTTAATTCTTGCAGTTAAGAGGTGAAGCCCTTAAACAAGTGACAAGAGTTGCAGGAAAAAAATAATTCTATGAGGGTACTTACTGATTTTACATCAATAATCTATTTGCATTATTTCATAAGGTATTAATGACACCTAAACACATCCAACCTTCAAAGATCTACTACAAATCTGAAAAAAAGAGGAAACATTTATTTCCTTACACTCCACCTCCACTTGTCTCATCATTATATAATCCATAAAGTTAAAACCCTGAATGCATCACAGCAGTTATCATTTTCAAGCCACATATGCATACTTTTATGAAATGTTTTAGCTTTAGTCTTGGATATAAAATGAATATGAATTCGATCTTGAGCAGTTTATTTGTACTGCATACCATCAGCAATGAATGAGTTTTTCTTGTCTAAAGGATAATTTCTAATGCAGTAGGAATGGGATATTAAGTTGCAGAAGTGACCAAGTTTTGCTACATATATATATAGAGAGAGAACCCACTTGAGAGTTTATTTCTGACTTAATAGTGATATCTAATATTTAAAGATTTTTTTAAAAGTGAGGAAAACTAGCTGTATTCTATTTAATATAAAAGAATTTTTGTGGGCATAAAAGCAAGCTTCATTTTTTTTCTGATATCACAGATTAATTTAGAAACAACCTCCCCAAAAACTTCAGAGTATTTTTTCCCATAGATATAGTATATACTCAACTTTGATAGAGTAGTTCAAGCACATTGAACTCCAGCTGCAGAATGAAGAATAAAACTGCTATGGCCCCTTAAGGAAGTCTTAACCTTGAAGTAAAAAAGAGAAAGGGGACAAAATTAGAGACCAAAGGACAAATAAAATAAAATAAAAAAAAAATCCTGCAAAGCATTTAGTATTTTTTTAAAAAGCTTCTAATTAAAAAATACTTTGCCATTTGTCAAGGTCAATAACACCTCATTCAAAAACCATAATTTGTGAAGTAATGTAACAAAGTAGCAACATGTATATTTAGAAAATAATAAATTCAGATGAGGTACAAAAAAAGGTAAATTTTATTGCAGCCTTAAAAAACAAATAATAAATCTTTGATATATACTGTTAATAGGAATAGACCAATACAGTTACAAAAGTAGTCATAAAATATAGCAAGGCATATTACTTTTCATAATAAATACATACTCATAGGTTACATGAATACATTACTTAAAGGATTTATTTTTAGCATGAGATGGGTTGGAGCTTTCTGGTTTAAAAGTCCTGAAGTATCACATTAGACTGAAAGGCAAAATAGGTTTGTAATACTGTACTTGAATGGTGGCTGACAAAAAAACATTATTTTTTTTTTCATATAATCTAAGACCTAGGTAAGGATGTAAATTGGTCTGGGTTCTGTGTTATTTCTTTGGTGAATCAAGTTTGATTCTTTAATCCAAGAACATCTCCTGAAAAAGAAAGACACCAAAGAAATTTGCACTTCTAAAACCCCATTGTTATGCTTTTTCACCATTTTGAAATGCGTGTCAGGGACACTTTACACCTTTTATAATGCTTACTAAATTTAAACAAATCCATCAAAGAAATCTGGACTTGAAAAAGCACCTTTATTATTATTCTGCATAATTAGCAGTTAACAATCATGCAATATATTAATCACATTTATTACACAGGTGGCTTTAGAGGAGACTGAAGTCACATTATGCAAACATAGGCTTTGCATAGTTTACAAGTTAAATAACACAAGGTGAAGAGACATTATGCACAGCAACGTTAGAACACCAAATATTATGTTAGTTCATGTTTATTAATTTCCTGAAGCTACTTAAAAAATATAGTGAAATACTTAAGAGACAAGATATGTAAAAAGGAGGTGGAGCAGGATATACAGGAAAAGAAGAGAGAAAACTAATGCAACAGAAAGATATACAGGCAGGCATGAAGTTGAGAGTGACACTGAGAGCAAATTAAATATTAAAAAGAAAATAAAATTAAAAAATTAACCACAGGAGTGCATGTTGGCTCCTAAGCGAGGCTAAACAACTGTCTGGAAAAGTGCAAGCTGGCTGTAATGGAAACAATTCTACCAACCTACCGGCAGCAACAATTGAGCCCAGGAAGTTTCCCCAAGATTGCTTCATTTACTCACACGGTTCTCTGAATGTCCACAGGTCTGTGATTTAGCAACTTTCTTTCATTCCACTGGTTTCTCTCTTCAGGTTTTACCCTGGCCACATGGCAGTGAAGGAGGACGACATCACCTTTATCACAATTCCCCTTTACATGAAGTGCTCTGAACCTTCTGGATCCCCACCTCTGGGGCACAGGATGATTGCTACAACACCCCATTAGATCTGCACTGTATTATGCAACAGCTTCTATTCTGTTTCCTCCTACACATGCTCCTGCTGAAATTTATACAATAGTTAGTGAGAAACAGTGATAAACTTGTTGAATTTAATGTAGCTAGCAAGTGTAGTGTGTTGACCTTGGCTGGCCACCAGATGCCCACTGAGATGCTCTACAATGGCTCCTCCTCTGCAGGAAAGGGGGAGAAAATAACATGAAAGATAAGGACAGGGAGATCATTTACTAATGAATTACTGTCATGGGCAAACAGTTTCCACTTGGGGAAGACCAATTTAATTTATTGACAATTAATAACAGAGCAGGATAGCGAGAAAAGAAAATGAGAAACACCTTTCCCCCACCCCTCCAGTCTTCCCTGGCTCAGTTTCACTCCCAGCCTTTCTACCTCCTCCCCCATGCAGCATGGGGGAATGGGGAATGGAGGCTGTGGTCAGTTCATAGTGTTTTGTCTCTGCTCTTCCTTATTCCTCATGCTCTTTCCTTGTTCCAGCATGAGATCCCTCCCATGGGAGACAGTTCTTCATGAACTTCATTGTGGGTCCTTCCCATGGGCTGCAGTTCTTCACTAATTACTCCAGCACGGGTCCTTTCCATGGGGTACAGCCCTTCAGGAACAGACTGCTCTAGTGTGGGTCCCCTGTGGGGTCGCAGGTCCTGCTAGAAAATGCTCCTGCATGGGCTCCTCTCCATGGGACCACAGACCCAGGAGCCTGCTCTGGCATACACTCTCCACAGGGTCACAGCTTCCTTTAGAAAGAAAATGTGCATGTATTTTCTCATGACAGTAGAAGAATGATTCAGGACCCAGACACCATCTATGTAGTTTGAGTTTATATGCATTCATTTTATACTTACTTTTAAATGAAAGCATAAACATAAAACACAGAAAAGCGGAGAACACAACTCAACTGAATTATGCTGCTGGTAGCCAAAAATTCTGGGTTTGCCTATAAGCTAAATCTGAGTATCTTTAACTCATTGTTTCAGTGTTAGGCCTGGTAGAAATCTAGAGTCTGCTGAGAGCTGCTGCAGTTCTTTCTGCACCCTGAGACCAGACCTCATAGTCAAGGACATTGAGCTAGAGGACAGGCAGAAGACCACTTAATCTTTGTTGGAGACATGTCCAGCATGCATTCTCAGTAGATGCCTCACTAACACAGGAAGGGGTCCCATCACCAATAGTTGGGAAAACTGTTCTTTAAATCATGTAGATGTATGAATTTCTAATTCACATCTTTGATAACAACTCAGCAATCACAACTTATATTCAAGGGTAAGGGAGAGAAAGAGGTCCAGTTGGAAAAATTTCTTCAAGGGAAAAAGAAAAAAGTAGGCTTAGAATGTATCTAAAACTAATAATTGTATGTTTTGCCAAAGAAAATAACACTTTTTTCACTTATTTTTGTACAACTTTATGATCCCTTTGATAAGCTGCCTTAAATAAATAAAATGGTGAAGGACATAAATGCCTGAGAAAACCTTAAATAAAGCACCTTATGCACTGCAGACAATTTAATTCTGGTGCTGTCACCTTCCATGAGGAAAATGTAGGCAAATTAGCCTTTTGGAGTTGTAATATGGTAGAACTGCTGGATATATAATATTCACATTTTGAACTACTATTTTCATCCACAGGTTAAAATAATTATATGTGTTGAATGTGCATCTTTTGAATATTAGTCAGTTATGAGCCACAGATTACTTGATAGTATACTAGAAAATGCTGTGTGTAAACACAGAGTAAAATTGCAAAATTTTAGTGACATTTTCACCATATAATAGTCAGAAATTCTGAAGAAAACATAGTCTAGTTAGTTAGAAACAATGACAGAAGCCTTACGTGAAAGGAAATTTTGTCACTTGTAATACTGTATCAATTAACACAACTCTATATCCTCTTATTTTGGCGACCTACTTGTAATGGTTAAATGATTTGATAAGTCATACTTTCAAACAAAACAAAAAAAGTAAAGAATAAGATATGTCTCAAGAATAAAAATAAATTATAATGATCAGTTGCAGGACAGCAATGCAAAACCCTGCAGAAAATTCTTTCAAAGTAGATTCAGCAGCAAGAGTGAAGTTACTCTCAAAAATACATTGGCCTTGGTATCAAAGATTTATTTGAATGAAGTTCCTGGCAAATGATCCAAGAAACTAATAACAAAAGACCTTATACTATGATGTAAATAGAGTAGCACAACATTGCAGCCTCAGAGAATTCAGTGATGAACAAAACAAGACTGCAATGTTTGGCAGCTGCAAGCTCAGCAAGTCAGTCCAGAAAGCAAATTTGATTTGAAGTAAAAAAATAAGCTTAGAAATAAAACAGCAGAGATAGCATACAACATGCATCATAAAATGCAGTCAATAAACACATCTATCCAGAGAATATGAGCTCATTCAACCAGAAAAGAAAGTAATGCCAGCAAAATTACAGATGTATGGTAAATCTAAAATGTAACACAAAACTAAAGGGAAAAATCAGGCTGAAATAAAATCAAATCCAAACCCACCCCCAAAAAAAACCAAACAAAAAAAACCACCAAACAAAACACCAAACTAATACCAAAACAATTAAGTAAATAGAATCAAAGTCTTGGAAGAAGAAGGGAAGTATACAGACAATTGTCTTAAATGTAAGACCACTTTTGGAAAATAATGAACTGACTTAGAGATACCTATCACAAAAATGGAAAAATTGAATAACAGAAAGACACATACCAGAAAAGATTTTTCATTTCAGAATTGTTGTGAGCTCCCCAACTTTTCCGTTTGAATTTAAAAAAAAAATCTCACATTTAAAAATATTTCATTAACTTTTACTTCTAATCAATGCCACGTGCACTTGGAATACCCTATAAATGGGCAGTACCCTATAAATGGGCAGATGTTGTTTAGCATTATTTACCATTAAACTATCCTGTTATTAGATTAACAACAAATTCTAGCATTTAAAATTTTTATTACTGCTGTTATTTGTATTAGATTAGTATCACGTATCAATCATAATACATAGCTTTTAAACCAGTACTTTATTGCACTATTTATAAATGACACTTACTCACTTTCAGTGGGTAATGCCACCTGAGCTCTGTCTGCCTGTCTGCTTGATGAGTTTGATACAACATGAGCCATCAGTGCACACTCACAGCAAAGAAGATGAAGCCACATCTGGAGTGCTGGGTCCAGTTTTGGGCTCCCCAGCACGAGAGAGACATGGAGATACTGGAATGAGTCCAACGAAGGGCCACCACAAAGGCAACTGGAGGCTCTGAGCATCTATCTTAGTAGGAGAGGCTGAGGTCCAGGACTGTTCAGCCTGCAGAAGGAAAAGCTATGGGGATCTTATCAATGTGTATAAATACCTCATGGGAGGAAGTAAAGAAGAGCCAGAAAGACTCTTAGTAGTTCTCAGTGACAGGGCAAGAGGCAATAGACTCTGCACATCTCTGATGTTATGAAGACTTATTTTCGCTTGAACATTTTGATTAAGAGAACAATGTTATGGTATTAGCGTAAGGATGAATTCAGAAATTGGTGAGTTATTTTCATTAGTCATGCCATATTAATGCCACTTAAAGGACTGAGTCCTTTATCAAATAAAACATTAACAGGAGATCCCAATCTTCATGATAGTCCTTCTATACTAGCTACTTCAGTTTTAAAGTGTTGTCTAGCTTCATTTACAAATCTTCTCTATGGATGGGAACTGAGTTAAGGAAAAGTTAAATCATGCGTCTAGCCAACAATACAGCAAAGATCTGAAGATGACACTCAATTCTGAATTGAACGCTCTTCAGGTTGTATGGAGCTTTTATTATATTTAAGTGATTCTTACAAAAAACACTGGAAACATCCTCAGCTGTAACAAAAACTCGTATAGTACTGAGTCATAGGATAAAATAGGAATAGGAATAGAATACAATACAATAGAATAGAACAGTACAAGATATTTCTGTTGGAAGGGACCTACAGTGATCACCTAGTCCAGCTGCCTGACCAGTTTGGGGCTGACCAAAAGTTAAAGCATGTTACTAAGGGCATTGTCCAAATGTCTCTTAAACACTGACAGGCTGGGACATAAACCACCTCTATAGGAAGCCTGTTCCAGTGTCTGAACACCCTCTTGGTACATAAATGTTTCCTCATGTCCAGTGTAAATCTCCTTTGGTACACCTTTGAACCATTTCCATGTGTCCTGTCACTGGATCTCAGGGGGAAGAGCTCAGCACCTCCCTCTCCACATGCCCTCCTCACGAAGCTGCAGAGAGCCATGAGGTCGCCCCTCAGCCTCCTCTTCTCCAAACTAGGCACAGCCAAAGTCCTTAGTTACTCCTCACGGGACATGCCTTCCAGCCCTTTCACCAGCTTTGTTGCCCTCTTCTGGGTGCATTCAAGGACCTTCAAAACTTTCTTAAATTGTGGGGCCCAGAACTGCACACAGTGTTTACTGTGAGGCTGCACCAGCACTGACCACAGCGAGACAAACCCCTCCTGTGCCCGGCTGGTTGTGCTGTGTGTGATGCCCCCCAGGGTGTGGTTTGTCCTCTTGGCTGCTGGGGCACATTGCTGACAACAGCAATCTATGTCAGAAATACAAACTCATGTGTGTGACATTGAACAATGTTTAGTTATCCAGGCAGTGAAGGTCAACTGTGAAATCCTCAGTGGTCAAAAACAGCTTGATAATGGCAGTATGCTATGGAAACATTTCAAATATGTATTCCAGAACTTTTCAAAGGAAGGAAATTGAATTTATTCTAGGACATTTATAACCTTATTTTTACCACTGAAAACTATTCCCACAATTTGAGAAGTACCACACTTTATGGAAAGAAGTGTATGAATGATTGTCTACAAAAAGATTGCAAAATAAATGTGCATATTGAAAATTAGATGAGACCAGGTGAGTTCTAGATGACTAATTAGAACAATGTATTTGGAGAGAAATCTGAAAAAAAAACAAACAACTACACTAATCAATAAAACAGTTATAATTTAAGTTGTTCGGAGAATTATCAAGAGTAGAGCTGCGTCTGGACAGTAGTCTTCAATTGGGAGAACCAAAAGTTCTACAAGCTCTACAAGTACTACAAGAAAACACAAAGACTTCATGAGAAAAGGCAAAGGAAAGAAGGAATAATGGGATGAGGAGGAGTGGTCATGACTTCACATGTTCAACATGCTTTCTCGTAGAATGTCCATAGACTAAATCAATAAACACAATGAGGCAATTAGAGAATGACTTTTTCATTTGCATACTATTTAGCTTAAACACTGTTCATTTACTTCAATTAATGAAGTAAACAGAATGAAGAGACTCTATGATAGTGCTAGAAGTGAAAACTACTGATCTAAGGTAAAGATTTGGGGCAAGGGGGAAGAGAGCTTTTGCTTTGGTTTTATTAACAAATATTTTGCATTTTAAATGAGCAAGCCGTACAGATTTTGATCTCTGACTCTTCTCATGTGTGGTCTAATTTTCTGTAAGAACTGCATTTTCACATGAATTAAAGAAATTATGACACAATGCATTCAATAAAATTAAATTACACCCATATTGAGCAGAAGTGGAATGAATGTAATAAGCAAAGAGATATATCTTTTTAAGCCAGAAGAAACAGAAATACAACTTAGATGGGATAACATTCTCAATATATAACAGGCTGAAAAAAACCACAAACCCTGATTAATAAAACAGCTATTGGACTGCCCTTTAAGTAAAAGTTAACACTAGGGTATGAACATCCACAATGAAAAAAAAACAAACCAGAACTGATTAAAGTTTTGGAAAGGCAAAATACTTTTAGAAAGTAAAAGTGAAAACTGTAATTTCTCCCTAAACTTCAAAGCTCAACCCACAGTCAAGTAGGGTACCTTAATCCTAAACGTTCTTACTAAACCAAGATAAAAATGCATGGAAGTTACTACAGGGATCTGGAGATTTGTACTCTGATATCTTTAAGCATTTCAATATAAAACCGTAGAAACTGGTTTCCAGGAAGCTACTGTAAAAAAAAAAGGTTCACATTGATCCCTAGAATTAGCCATTGCCAACACTCATTGTTCGCTTCCTAAGCTTTCAGGTATGTCAGAGGACCTAGACAGCCATGTTCACAGAGTCCAGAAATTTTGAGATTATGACAATTACAACCACAGAATTCTAGAAAATTTGATCTAAAAAACTATATTCTAAATTTCTTGATCTATCCAAGGTCATGTCATATAAATTCGTTACAAGAACTTGGGAAAAAAAAAATCCACAGCTTGCCTAATCCACCTACTCTAATGCTACAAGCTTTTTCTGCATGAACAAAATGCATCATTCCTTGTTGTCATTTAAACCCTGTGCTTTTGTATTATAAAAACAACATAAAGAGCAGATTATTTCCTATCTTCTTGCAGAATTGTTTGTGTATAAAAATGTATTATCTTGTTTCTTTCTTAAGCACTTCTCTAGACACCCTCAGTTACTTCAGTCTCTCAGATAATTTCCAGACTTTCAGTCATTCTTTTTGGCTCCTCGGGACTCTGACAGGTCCACATCTTTCTTGAGGTGTCTTAAATTGGTCCAAATATTACAGGCAAACATTACAATTATGGAGTCAGGTGTAAGATAATTTCTTACATCATACAAAATATACCTATTTATACAGACCAGAGGAATGTTTGTCTTTTTAGCAACAGCACCGTTACTGTTATGTACTAGTGAGTAACATAAAATGTATTAATTACTTTACCCCCTATATTTTCCAAAGACTGCATCTAGGTCAACTATGTCTCATCTTTCTACTTATATGTTAGGTTATTCCTATTGTACATTTATCCCTATGATCCTTCTAGTCCAGTAATCAGTTATTCAGTGTGTTTATTAGTCAACATGGTGGCTGCCCTTCTTCACCTGTGTCAACAGTTTAGGCAGTTTGTTATTCATCTAGAAAACACATCATTCATGAAAATATCAACAATTAAGAGGGGGGGAAAGAAGAAGAAGAAGAACAACAAAAAAGATCAGACCAGACCCTGGCACAATCACAGGTGATTATATACTGCCAGTCTTCATTTTGACAGCAAATCAATCACTGCTCTTTCCTGGTAGTTGTCCAACTAGTTGTGAATTTACTTTCTAACACTTTTTTTTCTAGGCTATTTTTGCCCTAAGTGGTTCATAAGAGAATCAAGACTGGGTATCAAGCAGCTAAGTCAAAACATTCTGTATCTTCTGACAGTCTTTAATCTGTAAGCCCTTCTCCTTCTCATGGAAGGAAATTAGAATCATTTGTCACTGTCCAGTTTCCTCTTCTGTTTCTATCACACACGTGTGCATGCACACACACACAATTTTGCCATCTCTCCAGCTGGACTTGCTTTGAGAGAACCTGGGGTGTTTTTGTTGTTGTTGTTGTTTCTTTTTTTATAGTATATAGGACAACAGGGGCCTGGTTTCTGTCTGTTACATATCTAGACTACAAATTGCTACTGTTACATACATAACTACTGGAACTTCAGCCAGCACGTTGGTGTTGATTCAGAATGGAGAATCTATAGAGAAAGTCATGTGCAGTACATTATAAAGCAATATCTAAAAAAGATCAGAAATTTCAAACTGAAATCTTAGTGCCGGGGACTAAATGCTTCTGCACTTACTTTGACAATATTTACTCTAAAGGGGGGAAAAAAAGCATATTCTGTCATATAATCTCAAAATTCTTCATAAAAAGGTGTTAATACATTTCTCACAGTTGTGGCAAGGACTCAGTGGGAAACAAACTGTTCTGGTTTTGGCTGGGATAGAGTTAATTTTATTCCTAGTAGCTGGTACAGAGCTGTGTTTTGGATTTGGTATGAAAATAATGTTGATAGCACACCAGTGTTTTAGTAGTTGCTAAGTAGTGTTTATACTAAGTCAAGGACTTTTCAGTTTCTCAGGCCCTGCCAGTGAGAGGGCTGGAGAAGCACAAGAAACTGGGAGGGAACACAGGCAGGACAGCTGACCTAAACTGGCCAAAGGGGTATTCCATACCATATGAGGTCATGCTGACTATACAAACTGGGGTGAGTTGGCTGGGGAGGATCGCTGCTTGGGACTGGCTGGGCATCAGTCAGGGGGTTGTGAGTAATTGTATTGCATATCCTTTGGGTTGTTTTGGTTTTGTTGGGTCCCCCCTCCCCGAGTTTTATTTCTTTTTATCTTTTTGTTATCTCCCTTTTCACTTCTATTATTAGTAGTATTATATTTTACTTTATTTCAATTATTAAACTGTTCTTACCTCAATCCATGGGTTTTACTTTGAAACAGAGCCGAACAAGCAGCTGCATAGTACTGAGTTGCTGTCTGGGTTTACAACACAACAGTTAAAAAAAAAAAAAAGTTATTAAACTATTTGAAGTGTTAATCAGCAACCTGTACAGAGAATCAGGTAAATGTTTACTCATGTCTTGTAGCTTGACTACCTCCCTTTTCTTCATATTCTTCTTTTGCAAAATACTTGTTGTGTCAAAAGCCATGGTTGGTCACAGTTGCTGTAGGGTGAACAATGCCAGATTGATCCTTAAACCTAAAAAAAAAAAATAATTAAAAAAAAATAATCCGTTTATTAATCTATTCTTTTGAGAAAAAATCTGTGACAAAAAGAACTTTCATGAAGCTGGAATTTCAGAAATCTCTTATTCAACTGCATGAGCGAATGTGGATAATATGCCTCTCACTAGCTATTCTTACCTCCAGTTGAAGAGTTGACCTGTGTTTGATCAGAAAGAAAGAGTAAAGATGCACAGAAAACAATAAATGAAATGAGGTCACAGTTCTCTTACTAAATCTAAGGACAAGTGGATTTTCATTTCTTGGAGAATTGCCAAACAGGTCAGTTTATGCTGTTGATAGTCTCTCTTCTCCTTGACCCATAAAAACAGACTACCTGAACCTTGCCGCTGTAGTATGATAATGTTTATGACATTACAAGTTTTCCTTACTGGTTTATGTTTAGGGTTATTTAAAGTGTGGAGGAAAAGTAAAAATATTCTGCACTCTTTCTTCCGTGAATCATTATTCTCTTTTCCCTCTTTTAGATCTTCCAAGACCAGACCCAGGCAGTAGAGAGACTTTTCCCATTCCTCTAACCAAAAATGCTCATCACTTTTCTCAAGACTCTGCAAAGGCAAAATCCTTCTTAACTGTTACGATTTGTTGGGCTGAAAGTTACACGCTAAGTGAAGCCAAGGTCAGTATCTACCGTGAGATGTAATACATCTTTATATTGACTGAAACACTGAAATCAACGAAATTATAATTGGACAGAATGTTTAGGTAACTAGAAATCCTACTGAAGACTTTGAAGTTTTAAGAAATGTCCAAGGGAAATCCCTGAAATTCCCATACCTAGAAACATATTGCCAGTGATTAGAGTCAGGTCACAGACTATAGGTGATTTCTGGAGTCTTGAATGACACTATGTAATGCCCGTCTCACACTCAACTAGGTATTTTAGAAGTTGGGCCATGGAACGCATGAACAAAGAGCTTACTGTAATGAAGAGTTATCTGTGGTAACATTACTGTACTTTCCTTACAGGGTTTAGTATAAACAAAATCCTGTTTCAACAAACTGATTCCTGGTGGATACTAGTACTCCATTGACAGGTCTCCTGTGGTGTAGCACAGCTTCTGGTTACCCCGCATAAACTTTGTTCAGTTAATGTATTTCAGGACGTTTGATCATTATCCCAACTCTTATGAAAGCATGACTGAAGAATTCCAGTAATTGTCATGGTTCTGTGCCACCCTTGAAAGCAACAATTCTAATATGTTATTAAGAAGACTTAGAGACAAGCTGCTGCTTGAATATCTTTGTGTTATTTGCAGATTATATTTTTCCCCATAGTCAAAGAATCATTGAAATAAAGCTCTAAATTTTCTTTTCTTCTCAAACAGCCAAGAACATTTTCATGCCCAGTGTTTTGGAGAAAAAAAACACAAACACACACACACAGAGATACACAGAGATATATATATATTATATTTATTTGTGTATATATATAACCTCAGGTTCAACTCCATTCTCATCCATGCAAGTATTCTATATATAAACAGAAAAAAATATGCTTTCAAAATACAGTTAAAGTAAATAAAATCAGAGACAAAGAAGCCAGATTCTCAGCTAATATAAATCAAAACTTATTCTGCCAATTTCAGAAGAGCTATCTGATCCACTGGGTTTTGAATATGACCCTAGACACAACTGGTTTACTGTTTGGTGTATGGTATTATTTTTCCCCTAGTGACAATTTTAACTAAAACATATATTTCCAAGGCTTTTATCAACTCTAAATTTCTCAAAACCCACCTTAAAGCATTAATACAGTAAACAAACACATGGCAACTTCTCAGCCATTGTAGCAGATTATAATTGTAGAAACGGTCATTGCAGTAAATTATACCCTTCTTATATGGAAAGTTTTACATTATTTCCAAGAAGAATGAGTGCAGCTGTGTAAAACACATTGGCATGTACATACACACAGTCTTTCAACAAAGCTTCACAGCTAAGGAATAGACTACAGGGAATATTTTTTTTCTTTTTTTTTCCTTCTTGAAGGGGAAATAACATCATAGATTAATAAAAGCATAATATATGCTCTAAAATGAAGCATAGCAGAATACAAATTATACATACTTTCAGCATATCTTCTGAGGCAGGAGACACCCTCCATATTCTACCTGGAAGAACTAAACATATCTCACAGTGGTTGATGAAGATGGTCTATGGAGCTGAAGCCAAGAGAATCATCACTTCAGTGTCTAGTCTTTTCTTCAGAGGAACTTACTGCAATTTATGAAAAAAATAGGCAAGGTCTTGCATACAAAAGTCACTCATATATGTGCAATCCACATTAAACTGGAAGAGTTTAAGGATGTTAAGAAGGGTGTAAGACAGCACACCAAGACCAAGTCATGTGAAAATAGCCTTGAGCTGAATAATGAGAATGTAAGGAAGAAGTGAAAAGAAAACATTAACAAATAATAAAAATAATTGGACAAAACCAGCACA
The DNA here is from genome assembly GCF_023638135.1 of Falco biarmicus. Classification (NCBI taxonomy): domain Eukaryota; kingdom Metazoa; phylum Chordata; class Aves; order Falconiformes; family Falconidae; genus Falco; species Falco biarmicus. The sequence goes on from NC_079290.1 coordinate 65,503,953, forward strand.
CCAAGACCAAGTCATGTGAAAATAGCCTTGAGCTGAATAATGAGAATGTAAGGAATAAGTGAAAAGAAAACATTAACAAATAATAAAAATAATTGGACAAAACCAAGACCCTAGGTTAAGAATTTACTTCTTTCCTGATTTCTAGAAGGTACAAATTTAGAATCAAAGATCTGTAGTTCCTTTTTCATCTTGCCTGTTCAGAATGTCAGTGCAGTAAGTCCATTTTTCACATTAGTATCTATTATTCTGCACATCTTTTTCAGCTGCCTAAAACTTTTCCTTCATCCACAAGAGAAAAAAGGCAATAAGCAACTCACAAAAAAAAAAATTAATAATGACAGTGGATAGTGCATGATTGTACTGATCAGTAAGTCTAAGCTGGCACAAGCCTGAGAATTATTACAGTAAGATGACCTCAGAGCTACCCCAAAAATGGTAAGCAGAATCACCATGAACACCATCCTAGTCAAGCAAAACTTGTAAGTCAAGTGTTTATGTTTGGCATTCGTAATAAGGAATATATTTCCCTATTAGGCTTTAGTTATTTTTTTGTTTCAAAACTAACTTGTGAAACAGAAGTGGAAGCTTTGCACAATACAACTTACCCTCTGTAGCTGCAAGGATGTCCTTCTGCTGTGTATGATCTGACAGGTATTAAACTGATAATAGTCATCCCATAGCCCTTATGTTTATTTTGTTGACAGTTCGTTAGTGCAGTTGCAAAAGAAAACTTCTTGTACTAAAGTCTCCATCGCATATCATCACTACAATGTTCTTCCAATTTCTGTCATATCTTTTAGTTCTGTGCATTCAGACTTGCAGTCATTGCTTTACGTGTCTGTATGGAGAAGCTGGAATACATGACCATATTTGTCTCTCAAATAGGTGTGCAACTTTTGTATTCAATTATTGGATAATTATAGGGGATTTTGTTGGAGTTGGGATTTCTAATTGGTTTACTTCTCCCTTTTCTTTGTGACTGTAGAAATTTAAGATGCTAATTTGGTTGCTGGTTTTATTTCTTAGTGCAGAACCACACATTTCAGTGCTGAGGATGCTTGACAACTTCAGGCAAACATCAGCTAATTTTTTAACCACTTCAATTTTTTTCCTTTGGAGTAAGACATAATATGATATCTTTAAATAATTATTGTGCTGCTTACTTTTTTTTGGTTTTGTTTTTGTTTTTGTTGTTTGGTTGGTTTTTTTTAACCAAAGATAATTAAATATTGCTGAACTTCTGAAACCACAGAACAAAGTGAAATTCTGGGTGGATGAGTGGGTGGGTGTATAAAAAAATAATTATAGAATTCTCCCTCCTTTAATTATCTATTTGCTATATGTTGCAGACATTTTTTCAGTTACATCCTACTCATTGACAATAAAAAAAGGGGAAAATATCTCATATAATAATAGTATATCACAATATAAGTTCCGGCTCTGCTTGGATACCCTTTAGTGGCTGATAAGAAGACTGTTATAATTTTTACAAAGTTAGCAATTGTGCTCATGCTTACACCTCTGATAGATATATTCAATCTATTAATTGTATAATAATATTGAGCATTATAAAGCACATTAATAAAGGTAATAACTAAATTGCAGGTGATTAAGAAAAAAACTCTTTTGATACAGAAGAAACAATTTAATAACTGAAATTAATCTATTTCAACGGGAAACTCAAAATATGCATAGTGGGAAATTTTAGTCTTCAGAAAATCAAAGAGATTTTTTTCCCATTTTGAATTGAGCTCAAAAAAGTTATTAAAACCTTAGATTGCATGGAATACCTGACCAAACCAGAAAAGTTCACATATCTCTTTTTAAATCTTTATATCAAGAAAATCTGTCATTTATTAAAAAAAAATTGAACACTAAATTATCAGAAAGTGGTTTTCCATGTTTTCATCATTCTTTGCAAGAATATGTAGGTAAGAATAGAAACTATTTTAAGTTAAAATCCTCTTATGATTTGACATTACAAATATGATATTAGTATATCTGTAAATGTATTTTTGTTTCAAAATAAAGGCTTTTCTCTTTGTCATTCTGATTATAACTGCGGGAATAATTTTCCTAAAAAAACTTTGCCTAACTTCAGAAATTAATCCTTGCAAATCTTAAAACATCCCATCGTCCAGACTGTGTTTCTAAGTTTTACTCTTTTAGTCCAATTCTTCACCTGCAGAGAGTACTTCCGTGCAGAGATTCTTCATCACAACTACATTTTTTTCCTACAGACTTAAAGAAAGCTGACTCATCAGCTACATAAATCCTGTCACTGAGAATAAAACAAAAGATCTGTCACGTATGTGTGTTCCCATCTCTCAGTGAATATAGTATGTGCATGAGTGGGTAAACCTACCTATGACATTCATATATGAAGGCTCTATTAAGATACCATTACAGAGGAAAATATCCTGCATCTGTCATCATTACAAGTTCCAATCTCACTATCACATCCCCAGCTACAAAAAATAAAACAAGTTTCTAACCATTCAACATTTTCTTGAATTCTTTTAGCTGTTAGGCTGGCAATTGCTCTACTACCAAAATATCTGGCTGGTTATACGGAAGCATCATGACAGTTCGACACTTTATTTCAGATATTAAGTAGAATGATTTTTCTTAGATGCCTCGAGAAAGATTATTATTATTGGACTAAAAAGCACTCTTGTAGGAAAGACATAATGGGAAAAGAGCCTTACAGGAGATAAAACATGAAGAAATTGACATGACTGTCAATTTCCAAATATGAATAAACAAAATATTTTGACATTTCAACCTTAATATATGCAAACAGATATACAACAAATTTTCTGTGAGGGAACTTTGTTTTGTACATGCTCTAAATTACTCAGGCACTAAATGTTTACAATTGTAAAACAATGTGTACAACTGCTACTAAAAAAAAGAAAATCCCACAAACAAACCCAAACACTTAAAAATAAACCAGTTATGAAAAAGTTGTGACTATTTTTCTCCTCAGTTTACAATAAATATTTGTATAAATTCAAGTCTCAGAAACTGACTTCAGTATTTCTATTCACTTTGGGCAGTCAAGGGTGAAATGTTGCACCTTCCTTTTTCCTATAGCAATAGTAAACCTTATTTCAATATTTTACTGCAGTGTAGGCCTCCTACCATGTTATTAGATTAGCATGGAAAGCAAGAGAGATGTCTGCAACAGGAGTAATGTTGAATACCCGACCCTACTGTGGTTAGAATGAATCATTGAAAGCAAGTAGCAAAGGCCATTCGTCTTCTCAGGCAATGGAAGTCCAGAAGTCATTTCACCTGAAAAAGTCTAATTCTGAATGTACTGTACCTTTAAAGGAAAACATGCAATTTGAGTAGCATAGGAGATAACTAGACTTCTAGAAAGTGAAACAAAGAAGGGGAGTTAAAAGTTTGAAAACAATTCCAATTTAATTTGAAATGGACTGTGAAGCCTTTTAAATTTTATCTCTACGTGGCTTTTAACTTGCAGGAATCCCTCTGAGAATTGGTTTAATCTGCATAAGTATATTATGTGCTCTCAGCAATCTTTTATAATTTGCACTCCAAACACTTCAAAATCCTGGTTTCAAGGTTTTTTGAGTGGCTTTTCTTAGTTGTTTGTTTTGGTTTTCTTTTTTTTTTAATTCACCTTACCGTTATGAAATGTAATGCAAAACATTTATGCATTTATGAGTAAAACTTTATGAAGGAAAGGGATGAAGGGCAATTAGGACACAAGTTGAACCAGTACATGAAGTTAACTGTTGATGGCCTAGGGTTCAAAAATGCATTGGAAAACATTTAAGCTCCAAATACAGTCAAAATAATATTAGTAATTATAAACTTTTATCAGATATTCATATTGTTCTCTACTAATGTCATTGTTGATAAGTAATCATGTCCACAATCTTTGGTGTAAATTCTATTTTGTATTCCACAATGCTAATGCAAAATAGTATCTATATAACTATAAGCACGGGGATCTAGATGGTAGTTGCATATACATTCTACACTAACATAAGTGTCTCTGCCATTAAGAGAAGGAAAAACAATTATGAAATATTTTCCCGATTATTATTCTCCTTACAAAAAGACCACAGACATTTAACAGAGATGTAAGGTAACAGTATCTTACAATGTATCATCTGCTCCGCTGATCATGTCAGTATGATTCAAATCTTTTAGTGTCAAACCCACCAATTCAAATTCAGTAATTAACTTTGCTTCCAAGGACATTTAGGGTGCCAATGGATTAAGTAGTTTGGGGCAGCATTCAGCAGGTTAACACCCACAAGCATAATCTGTTCACATTGTCATTTATTAAGTATTAAATCGAGACTTTTAAAGACTGCAAAAACAGCTTCTTGAAACTCTTAGGAAGAGTATTCTTTCTAAATATTGCCTTTTCTTTGTTAATTAAAAAATATGAAAATTATGCAATGCTTTTTTCTTGTTGTTCTTGGCTGAAATCATGCAAATTTGGCTCAGCGATGAGAATTTTGGTCCAGATATCCAAAATTACAATGCAAACTGAATCACTAAAACCTCAGACTGCCTCACCTACTGCACCCAAGCAGGATGTTTCCACAGATTATTACCTGGAAGGCTGGGTAGATTAAAACTTATTTTTCCCACTCAATCTAGCTAGATCTGTTTTCTTGCTTATGGTTAGAGGTATTGAAATCTTTTTCAAATTCCTCTCTCTCAACTGCTTGCGCGGTTTACAGTATAGATTGTTGTAAAACAAAAATCTAAAGGAAAAAAAAAGAAAAAAGAGAGAAATCAAACACCACCACATGCATGAATCATTCTCCATTTTGGCTGGAGTTTGATACATTTTGCCTCATGAGGTTTTCATCATGTCCTAAAATGGTTTTAAAGTTATTTTTATTTCTGCCTGCACTGATAGACCTGTTCTAATGCATCTTCTGAGTCAATTTAGTAGTGGAAAAGTTACAAACTTGACAATAGCTTAAACGCCTTATTCATCCACATATTGTGAGTGATGTGGCTACTAGTTTGAAGAGCTTTCCCCACTGCCTGCCAAAGCACGTAACGCCACCATAATGAAAAGTTATTCCTCTGCAGCATTGCTTCACATGATCTCCATCAAACTGTTACTGCCTTAAGGCAGAGAAAAGGCTGTGGCTTCTCATGGCTTTGGTTCACTCATATCCTTACTTGGCCACATGCAAATACACCAGGTGTATTCAAGGTGCAATAGCCTGGCACCTGGCTGCTGTCCAGTAAGTAAGTTTGGCTTAGTTACACTGAAACCTTTTGAACTTGTCAGAGGTGCTGCACACATGTACTGTTCTGTACAAAATCTGATCCAGTTTGACCATTCACTGAGATCACATATGAAGCATACAGCACAGAATATGGGAAAATCTGGTTTTCACATTAATTTGGGGACAGCTTCAACAGAAGCTATAGATTATTTGCTGTGTCTAATAAACCCTAGGAAGGAATTAGCTGACAGGTAAGCAAACGAATGCAGTGTTCTTTATTTTATCTTCTTCTTCAGCTTTCTAGACATCCAGAAAGGCAATTGATTTGCACTGCTGCAATTGTAAGTGTAACATTTTGACTAAGCATGAATGTTCCTTGTCATAAGAGAAATCACTTGTCAAGCACTTTCTTTGTTTCAGCATCTTTTAACTATACATTATCAAGTATTTAATGCAATTTTACTTCATTCACATAATAAAAAAGGGAGCTGCTCTCCATTCCACTCTTCATGACACCCTCCCTCTGAATTCAGTACATGTGAAAAGCATCAGGATCATATTTATCCATGAAAGATGGTTTCTCTAAAGCCAGCTCTGCTGACATCTGGTTTTATAGCAATTTAAATTATTCCACTATCTATTTTTCAGCACAAAACCATACTCACTTAGCCTGTCAGCATCAGTCAGTTATGTTCAGTGAGACCATAAAATACAGATTTGTGTGTGTGTTTCAAGATAATCTAATGAAAAGCAAATCACATATCTACAATTTGGAAAAGCTTAGAGACTCCATGGATCCCAAATTCAGCAGATGAGATCTGCACATTGCAATTCAAACCCTCCCTCTGAATCTCAGAGGACATATGAACACAAAAAAAACCCCACACATGCCATGGACCTGCTATCCCATCCCATCCTATCCCACCCCATTCCACCCCATCCCATCCCATTCTCTAGTGTGTTAACTACTGAGCTGAAATGTATAAGGGAGAACACCAAGGTGACATTCTCCATTTTGTATGTCAGAACATAATATAGAAATTAGAAAAGGCTTTTGAAAAACTTCAGAACAAGTTGATTCAACACATCTGATTTCCACACACATACCACATCATACCCACCACCCCTCCTTGCCAGCTGAAAGTGAATACTACTTAATTAGTTCTACCTGCAGATGTCTTTTGGAGGAAATAAACTATGCACTCACAAATAATAGATCCAAAAAATCTCAATTGCAGACAAAAAAAATAAAACAAACAAACAAACAATCCACAAGATTTAAATAGGTTTAAATCCATAGATGCCTGTTTTCTCCAGTCATTTGAATACTGTTTGGATAAGATTTTGTACCAGTGGCAGAATCTAATACTAATATTTACCACTAACTTTCACATGCATTTAGATTCATTGTAGCTTCAGAATTCTCATCTTCAAAGAAAATATGTTTGCAACATAACATTTTCTAAACTCTTCAAAGAGTTTAAATAACATGATTCTTTTTTGTCGCTGTAATTTTGCTGTCAAATCTTCTGGGTTTTAGTCTTTAAAAATCAGGATCTGAAATTTTAAAAACCTTTCAAACTTCAGTTGAAATGTGTCTTTTCATATAGAATTAACATTAAACTTGAGTAAAAAGCATTTAAAAAACCCTCAAACTTAACTTCAAATGAATTGAGTATCATTTCAGAGCAAATCTGTTTTCACTGTAAACCAGTGTCAGAATCTTTCATATTAACAAGCAGTTTGAAAGTAACTATTAAAGTGATTTTAATGGAACCTATGCCATCTACCATTTGATTTACAAAATAAGCAGCATTTTAGTAAACAAACCATTTAGAGAAGCAATATTGTTGCAGCAGTTTTGAGCAGAAATCATAATTAAGCCTAATTTACTTCAAAAGGATTATAAATATAAATCTATATTTACAATATGGTAATGACTTAGCATATGTATTTGACTGAATTAATATCTCTTTTTTAACAAGAATCTTCATTACTATTGAAAGTATGAATCCCAGGAGTTGCACAATTCTTAGTGATTTTGCATAGTTCCCATTAGAAACAAACTTGATAGTGACTTTATGAACCTTATATTATGTGGTTAAAAACCTATAAAGAGCTTTCATCTAGGACTGATGCAATCTTGAGTATAAGCCTCTATTTTTCAGAATGTTTCAGGAAGGTACAAACACAAACTGTGGAACTGTAACACCTTTCTAAGTGGAGAGTATTTCACAGTCCAGTGGGACTAGGGCTAGACCCCTAACACACAGAAGAAAATAAGAAAATTGTCTTCCAGACTCGACAGTGATATAAAACAACTCCAAGTCATCAGCCTGTGGTCCCTACTCAGATTACTTTCCAGTTGTAGGTTTAGCTGGTTATCGTTTTGAAAAGCTCCTAGCAAGTGTTCCATTTCATAGGTTTAGTGTGGTAATGAAAGAAAGTTATTTTAACCACTTCAAAAAAAGTGTAAATCTACTTAGTTTCAGGAGCAAAGATAAACAAATGAAGCCAAACCAAACCAAACCAAACAAAAAAAAACAACAAAAAAAAACCCCAAAAGAACAAACCCCCCCCCCCCTAAAAAAGAAGGTGGAGTTCTTTTGGATTTTCATAACTAGGAATTTGCATGCATTTCAATTTCAGTTTGGTATTTTAGCCACTGATAAAAATGTTACGAAGTAATGATGAGGTATACCAGACAATATAGGGACATATTTTTAATAAAAAAAAAATTGCCTAAACTCCCCAATTACCGAGCTCTGATTTAACTAAACAAAAATGTGCACAAAGTTTAAACCAAGCTGTCCTGCCCTCTCAAGACGTTAAACGACTCGCCCTCTCAAGCCGTCAAAAGTGATGACTAAAAGGACTTCTAATCAAGGGAGTCCGTCCTGGGAAACAAAGAACAGATAATGGTAAGGCACCGTTATGTGAATTATGCAGAAAGAAGCCTCCAGGTGAGAAATTTCTGGCCACAAGAGAAGACAAGCTGATAATGTTATAGTTTACCTGTCCAATTAAATGACAGAGACTGGCCAATTAGAAAATTTGATTTATTAAAGTGACAAGTAACCAAAACAGCGCTGGGCAGCCAGGGAGTCTCCTGCTCCACCAATGGTGCGCAAATTCAAGCAAGCTGAGCAGCTCTTTTTATCTTCACCGAGGTCGCTTCTGACATCTTCAGTACGCCCTAGCCCTTCTCCTTATTCTGTTATCGTGGTTTCTTGTCAGACAGGACGTTCCCATGTTTGGTGTAGCAAGATAACATTGTGGACATGTCTCTTCTTGTTAAATAGGAAGTTCTTAAGATCACCACAATGGGCTTGTTCCTCTTGCTTAACTTGGTTGACCAGCAAATTACCTTTAGTTATTTATTACAATAAGGTGTTGAAAACCTCAGAAAATTTATTGAAAATAGGACAAAGGTGATTGTGACAGTGGGAGATCGTGACTTCCGACTTAAACAGCCCCTTTGAAAGAGGGCAAACCCCCAACTGGGGAGCATGTGTAGTTGGTAAAAGACCTCAGCAGTGCTGTCTGAGGATGCGTGCTAGTTTGCATTAGAAGGGAGAAACTTGTAACCATTCTTGCAGGAATGAAAATGAATATGTAAAGTACTATGAATATACAAGTACTTTAGTGTATATAATATGTACCCCCGAGTAGCTTGGTGTCCATGTTAGGTGGAAAGATCCCCCATGCACCCAGCGCTGCAATAAACCAATGTCGGTTTTCTAAATTATCATTTGGTTTGGAGAGTTTTCCTCGCTACAATTTTCAGTATGTGATAAACGCAGTCATGATTCATGTCAAAAATAGAATGTACTGTGATAAGTGTAATTGTTGTACCCTGTGTAAATCTGGGACCTGTATCGCAGTTGTGGTGAGTGGGCGCATGTGGTTCTCCTTTGAGACAATGTGATGCCTTCCCCTTCCCCTGAGGCAATCTCTGCCTGGAAAAGCCCGCTGAAGGGGATAAGGAAAGGGAAGAACCATGCCAGAGAAGGCCCGCTGAAGGAGACAAAGACCTTGAGATCTGAAAAAGCACACCAAAGGAGAGCCAATACGAGGAGAAGGTGTACCCTAACGACCCAATGGGGAAAGAGTGGGACGAACATCCAGCGAGAGGAGATTGGTCAAGATCCGGGCATAAAAGACGCTGCTTTTAGGACTCAGGTGTGCGTGTGGTGGAACTAACTGACTTCTCCGCGCACCCAGTGCTGGTTTTGCTTATTGTTTCTCAACCTAAATTGATTGAACCCAAAATAAAATTGTTTTAGTTGTTATCGTTTATAACAAATAACAAAATCAGCAGTAAAAAAAACATTTTCCACATAATTTAAAGAGCTATACAGTTTGTATAGAAAAAAGCCGGTTTAGTTTTGGTTGGTTTTGTTTTTTAAATCAACTCATCATTTGTTATTTGCACAGAGGCAAATACTTTGTAAGATCTTTTGAGCTTTATATATTTCTTAGCAAACTTTTCAACTTTTTCCTCTTCCAAATGTAACTCCTGAAAACATCCAGGACTGAACCCTCTTGTCAGAACATTTATCCCAGAAGTGAGCAGCTCTGTTTCAAACCCTTTTTCACCTGAAATGCTTCATGCCTTTCACAACAGCTCCCTGACCATCAAGCCTAATTTGAGTAAGAGTCACACTCCGTTGCCCCTACGGAAACGAAGCAACTGTGCAGAAAAAAGCACAAGCTTCACTGAGTCGGGGAAAAGGAGGATGTCTGTGAAGACTCAGCAGCCGAGTACTTAATGCTAATACCCCATTTACCCAGGAGTACAGTCGTTGACTCCAGAACTTTTACTCAATTTGAACCATTTCACCTCATCTACCTAATGGGCTAAGATATCAGCAACTGCACCTTTCAAAATATGACAGCTTTTAAAACATGATGTGAGCTTTTGGGCTTATAGGAGTTGGGAAGGAAAGGAACCTTTTTTGTTCTTTTCCTCCTCAGTCAAAGGGATTCCACCACCACCACCGCTTTATTTTGTTTTTCCTTTTACTCACAGAGAAGCAGATAAGTGGAGACCAAACAAGACAAGACAAGAGGTGCTGACCTCTCCACCCCAAGGACTAGGCCAAGGATTAGTAGCTACTCATTGAAGCAGTCATGGAAAAATACTTTAAAGGTTGTTCAACTGACAATTCTTCCTTGCGGATTAGCAGTTGTCAACTCCTGTACAGTCAATCCAATAGACTGAATTGCAGCTGTTTAGTCTGGGCCATGAATGAAGCTCCTGAGTTTTACCATAGAAGGAGGGAAGGAAGGACAGAAGGAAGGAAGGAAGGGAGAGAGAGAGAGAAAGAGAGAGAGAGAAAGAGAGAGAGAGAAAGATGAGAGGAGAGAGAGAGGAAGAGAGAGAGAGAGAAGAGAGAGAGAGGAGAAAGAGAGAGAGAGAAAGAGAGAGAGAGAAAGAGAGAGAGAGAAAGAGAGAGAGAGAAAGAGAGAGAGAGAGAAGAGGAGAGAGAAAGAGAGAGAGAGGAGAAAGAGAGAGAGAGAAGATGAGAGAGAGGAGAAAGAGAGAGAGAGAAAGAGGAGAGAGAGAAGAGAGAGAGAAAGAGAGAGAGTAAGAGAGAGAGTAAGAGAGAGAGAAAGAAAGAAAAACACCTTACAATCTAATCAGCCTAACATTGTACTATTCACCTTTTTTGGATTTAAACTGGAGAGCACATTCCCATAGTACCCCAGATATTTTTTCACCCCATATATCAATATTGCATTGCCTGTGCAAATCACTTAACAGTTCATTCCTGGCCATTGATTCTTCTGCATCGTAGGAGTTCACTGTATCACTTTTGAACAATAAGACAAATCAGACTGTTGTTGAAAAGACCACATGCAACGCAGTCTTTTGTACTGGATCAATAAGCGTCAATATAAAAGGTACAAGCCAGGAAGATTTCACTCATTTGTCTTATTAAGGAAGTTAAAAACCACTATTCATCATCACAGCTGTATGTTCAGCTGTATGCTAGTGTATTATATATCTAGTTCTTGACTGTACTAACTGAACGTCAATGCAATCAACAAGACATATGGAGGAAAGAGTGGACAGTGCTTCAACCATCCATCATGATTCTGCAGGTCCTGCTGAATCACAAAAAGCACAGCTCAGAATCCTGAACACCCAATATTGTTAGAGGACGAAAGTGCTATTCATTTTCACTGGAAGTGCTGTTTTCTATTTAGAAATAGAAGTGAATTCACAGGCTTTTTTATTCCTTTCAAACTACAAAAGCAGAGGAATCTAGAATAGTTTGATACTTTTCCTTTCAGATTTCAAATGGTTGGAAAACCAAAAAGACATTTTTACAGTTAATTATGAACTGGACACTGTATGTTATATGCTATCCCTCACTTACATATAAGTAAAAGTAGAATCTTCAAATATGCAAAAATTAGGGATGTAAATAACCAGATGCATAATCTCTTTATGCTGAATGTAAAATAAGTGTTACTTGTTAGAAATTAACAAATACCCCATCCTGTGATTATGTTCTTCCAGATAATTGCATCATTTACAGTGCATAAACCTGTATGACCTGTCTGGGAGCCACTACACTGTGGATAGAAACCAACATCCTAAGAGGCATTTCTAGGAGTGAAAAAATAAGCAACTAAACAAAACCACCTTTTCTTTTGTAGCAGGTATTCTACCTGGCAGCTCACCTGCAATTGCACTGCGGGAAGCTGTTAAAGCTCTTTCTTGGAGAAGCAGCACAATTCATGCTTCTGGGGAAAATCATAAATGCTACAACACAGACAGCTGCATCACATATCGTGATGTTAATTATCTGGGCAAACATTTTCTTACATTGTAGCTAGAAATGTTCTGGATGCCAGAAAGAAAGAGCTTCTAAAGATAACTAGCTCCGTAGATTATATAGGATATGTTTTGTCCCTACCCATCTGCATAAGCCACAGCAGAATTTCATCCTGGCAGAGCATCTTTGACTGGTTTGTTGGTTGGATTTTTTTTTTTTTTTTTTTGGGGGGGTGGGGGAAGTAGTATTACAGCCTCATAAGTGATAATGTTTTAAACAAAGCAAGATTAAGAAATCAAAGGACAGCAACAACATCCTGCGAAGTTGCAGTGTGTGTCATCTCAGCTTTCTGCAATATCATATATAATTTCCAAAATCACAAGAGGCCAGGCTCCTAATATACTTAACATATAATACTTGTGAGTATCTATAATCTGACTGATCATCACAGCTTGCTGTCCTGAGATATGCCTCCCCATCACTGAAATACAAAGCAAGGATCCCAAAGGCAGCCATAACCAGCATTACCACAAAATAGTAAGCAAATATATTACTTTAGGTCATGGTAACAGTTTAATCACACTAAAAAGACTGCACCAAAAACTAAGGAATTTGTTACTTAACATAATTAACCATTTCCATAACTCACATAGGCCACATGAGCACAGAGATGACACATCTGTCTCCCAAATGAAAGAAAAGTGAAAACTTGGTTCCACTGGGGAATTCCTGTTGTTTTATCAGTTCAGCAACTCCAAATCTTTTACATCATAAATGCAGACCAGAAAATGGTCTCAGGTTGTAGGGCACTGAGTATATGTTTTCAGAAAAGTTACCAACTATGGTAATACAGTCAGGTCGTACTGGCATTAATGATTGCCATCAAGAAATGTTTTGCTAAGAGAGAGGGAAAAAAAGTTTTCACGCTTTTACTCTAGTCCTATGCATCCTGAAGAGTCCTCTGGTAAGCCAAATATTTAAAAGTAAAAAGTGGGAGTGAAACTAGTATTTTGAATTTATGGTGATGGTTAAGAAAGAATAAATTGCATCTGACTATCTTGTCCCTTTAAGAGCTTGCAGAGCTAGTGATTGGGAACATTAGTGTACTGGGGGAGTGAAGTTACAACACTGACAATAAAAATTTGCAGCTGTCTGATTTTCTGTGGTCTCCAGCAACGAATCCCTCTGCATAAAGTTTTAAAATATTTTCTTGGTTGTGAAAGAGCATGCTTCCTACTTCTGGCCTTTTTCACATATAAATATTTGTAATTTTTTGGGGTTTTTTTTTAGACAAAACTCCCTGGTATTGATTCCTGTCCAAATTTATGTCTTTGTCATAATATCGTAATGCACTATCACTATGATACAACCAATTGAAGGCAAATTTGAAAATAAATTCCAGCAGGACATAACAGTTACAAAAAAGAAGTATTTTTCAATGACAGTAAATTAAAAGGTTTTCTTAAAGATTTTAAGGGAAACAGGTCTAATTAGCAGTGAAGACATTTGGTGAATCGTTAAGCCTAGAAACTTTTTCTGCCTTTGGGTGAAAAAAATCTTTCTGCAGGTCATACTTCCTTCATCCTTAGCAATACTTGCTCTGGGTTTAGCTGGGATAGCATTAATTTTCTTCATAGTAGCTAGCATAACGCTATGTTTTGAATTTATGCTGGAAACAGTGTTGGTAATACAGAGATGCTTTAGTTACTGCTGAGCAGTGCTTACCCAGAGCCAAGGTATTTTCTGCATCTCACGCTACCCCATCAGAGAGCAGGTGCACAAGGAGCTGGGAGGGGACACAGCTGGGACAGTTGACCCTAACTGACCAAAGGGATATCCCATACCATACAGCATCATGCTCAGCATATAAAGCTGGAGGAAGAAGAAGGAAGGAAGGTGGGGACCATATGGAGTTACAACATTTGTCTTCCCAAGTAACCTTTAAGAGTGATGTAGCCCGGCTTTCCTGGGGATGGCTGAACACCTGCCTGCCCATGGGAAAGTGATGAATGAATTCCTTGCTTTGCTTTGCTTGCATGTGTGCTTTTTGCTTTACCTATGAAACTGTCTTTATCTCAACCTGTGAGGTTTCTTTTTTACTCTTCTGATTCTCTCCCCTACCCTGCCATGGGGGGGAGTATGCGAGTGGCTGCGTGCTGCTTAGTTGCTGGCTGGGGTTAAACCATGCTGATACCATCAAACTACATCATCAAATAGAAGGGGGGGGGGGGGGGGGGGGGGCGGGACGGGGGAAGAATTCCTATAAGCAAAGAGAAAAAATGCTTATTAATGAGAGTTTATTTTCTAAAGACACCTTCCATATGGGAGGTCTGCAAACGATAAAGGGAGTTACCTTCTTTTACACAGGGCAACAAATAGGTTCTTCAACTTGTATATCCAACTGCAAAGATTTTAATATGTCTAATTCTTTAAAACAGATTTCCAGAGTCACTAATAACTATAATTTGAATAGACTTACACCAAATGCATTACTGCAGAAAATAGCAGCATTTTAATTGGGTTGTTCATAGGAAAATTATCAATTTCTTTAAGTATCAGTAAGCTCATATTTGAGGATGAGAAACATATACCATCCTTCTAAGCAAATTAATTTATGAACTCTTATACTGATAGGTGACCAGATCATGAAATAAAGAAAATTTGTTATAGTTTCTGTTGTTTGTTTGGGGGATTTTTAGGTGTTTGTGGTTTTTTTTTTTTTTTAAAATCAAATTAGAAAACAAGATAAAATATTTGAAAATAAAGAAAGAGAATCCACATCTTAAAATCTCAAGAATATGTTTTGGGATTTTTTTGTTGGGTTGGTGGTGGGGGATTTTTTGGTTTGGTTTGGTTTGATTTGCATTACCCCCACCTCCTAGTCTGGTTTGCTTTAAATACAACACCTGCAATTCTGGCATCCTTTTTTACTACCTCACTTCTGATGCATGTTCTGTATGAAAACCAAATGATACAGTTGCCCTCCTTTCTTTTACTCTTCCAAAATGAAGACATAGCCAACATTCAGTCTTGATTCAAGAGTGAATGAATGTCCATTTCCTACCCAAGAATGAACTAGATTAGCAGCATAAATTGATTATCCCTCACCATGTATTTGTGCATAGGTATGAAGTCTGATGTTTAGAAATATTCTGGCTCTTTAGAGCTAGCTGTACTGCCTGGAGGCTTTTGAGACTCCCACTTGGAACATGAAAGTGCATATTTAAACCTTTCCATTTCCTTTGAGCTCAGTCTTTCTTAACAGTACAATGACACCAATAAAACAAACAAGAACCTGTGGAACATATTGATGACACACATTATTTAATACACAAGTATTCATGAAACCTCACTGAATTTTGTAGATTTTGCCATATTTTAGCTACGGGTAATTTTAGCACATTCCTGAGCAGTAAATATTTCTTTTTCCACCCTTTTCTCCCTCAAATTTCTGTAAAATCCTGATCACCTTCTTGAAAGAGAATTGTAAGAGATTACATTTTAGGGGATCAGATTTCAGGTATTTAGGACCTCAGTAAGGAATTACGACACAATTCAGAACCGAGCAAAAAGACAAATTGGTTCAGAACATAGTTGGTCTTTGATCAAGCCCATATGTTTTTTTTCCTAGAAGGTTCTTGATTACTTTCTAATATCACTTATTGTTGCTGTACTCTTTACAAGACAAAATAGCTCTGCTCCAGCTAAAATAAGGAGACTTACCAGATATCCGACTCTGCTTATTCAGGTGGGGTGTGTATGTGTCTCAGTTTTATTCTGAATGGTCCCTGGTGAGAATGGCTAATGCCATCTGGCCTGTTCACCACGAAATCCTTTTAAATCTGAGTTTTATTTAAGAGTTCTTTAAAATATATATATATATATAATCTAGCTTTCTATATTTGTGAAAATTGAAGACAATCATTAATATTTTGTTGGGTAGAGAGTGAGCAAGTGACCTTCAGAAAGTGGTAAACTTTGGTTTAATGTATTTTGTATTAATAATTTACATTAATCATTTTGTCCAAATGTACTTATGAGAGAAAGCAATTGAGAATTTACTTACTGGAGTTAAGTCACACTGCCTACAGAATCATTCTACTAAGAGAGACAAGTCTCACGTACTTACTTTTAACATCCTTTTAATGTAATTTTAATCCTCAGTTTTTTTCCTATTACTATCCATTTCTGGGCAGTTTTCCCATTTACTCACAAACTGCAGGAAGGATTTCTTTTTGCAACAGGAAGTGAAATGGGTTTCAATGCTAAAACTAAGCACACCGTAAAGTTTCCAAGATGTAGGTACAAATGGGGGTGGGCAAGCAGGTGAACTCTGAACAGTGACACTGACTTGCAGAAACTACCTTTACAACCTGTGAAAGGTTATAAAGCAGGCATGTTTATTGCAGCACTGGGTGCAAGGGGGATCGCTCCTCCTAACTTGCACGCCATTTCAACAAGAGCTGGATATTTATTACACAAAGTCATGCATATTTCCTGCTTTTTGCACACCTTGTCACACGAAGCTACTGCCATCAATATACTAGGAGTCTTCCGCATCTTCTAGAGCAGGGGTCCTCAAACTACAGCGCACCGGCTGAATACGACCCCCCAGGGTCCTCAATATGGCCCCTGGTATTTATAGAAACCCCCTGCCCCCTGCCGGGGGTTGGTGGGGGAAACCAAGCAGCCACAGATGACTGCCTGCCACTTCATCCGCACGCCGGCCCCCTGTTTAAAAAGTTTGAGGACCCCTGTTCTAGAGGTTCTTCCTTCAAGTCTGGCTGACTGGAATACGTAGCCTCAATGGTTTCCAAGCAGTCACGAGATACTGGCTTTCCAGAAGTTCCGCTGACAATGTTAGTAACCATTATTTCAACATCATCTTGTTCCACTAGGATAGCTTGATATTTAAGGAATCTCTGTGGTGAGAGACAATTGCCTCCCTTTGCTTCTAGTACAGCACGCTATATGTGACACCAGTACTGTAATCTTCTGGCCCAGAGTGGACTTCAGTGCTTCTTCTATACTAAGCACTACTGCCGCCACTGCTCCCAAACAACTGGGCCACCCTTTATCTGCTCCGTCTAATTGTTTGGAGAGGTATGCCACTGCTCTCCAATATGGTCCCAGGTTTTGAGCAAGGATACCTAGGGCTATACCATGTTTTTCGTGGGGGAAATAGCCAAAAGAATTTGGTAGTGTCTGGCAGGTCTAAGGCAGGGGCTCTCATCAACACCTATTTCAATTTTTGAAATGTTACTTAGCTTCCCCATTCCAAATGATGTTTTTCTGGTTTGTCTTTAATTCATAATTTGGTCTCTTACCAGTAGTCCATAATTATAGATCCACAGGTGACACCACCCCATCATACCTAGGAACGTGCGAAGTTCCTTAGTCATTTGCAGCCTGGGAGTTTGGCAGATGACTTCTTTCCAGGCAGTTCCAAGGGTGCATTGCCCAGTGGTGAGTTCATATCCCAGGTAAGTTATTCGTTGCTGAGCTACTTCTACTTTTTGTGGAGACACTCAATAGCCATTTAGTCCAAGAAAATTCAACAAGCTAACTGTCCATTGTATACACTTTTCTTCTGTTCCAGTGGCTATTAACAAATCATCTACTTATTGCAACACCACTCCAGCTCCTTGAGGGCATTTCCATTGCTGTGAAGTCCTTTGCCAGCTGGCTCCTGAGTAAAGTAGGGCTGTTTTTAAATCCTTGAGGTAACACTGTCCAAGTGAGTTGCACCCTTCTTGGGATAAGAAGATACCTTGCGGTATCTGGGTTTTCCAATTAAAAAGTGAGTAATAATTGGCTTTCTAGGCTCAAGGACAAATGAAAATGCATCCTTTAGGTCCAATACAGTAAACCAAGCCAATTCAGGTACTAATTTGGTTAGCAAGGTATACAGATTTGCCACTACTGGGTATAAATCTTTGTTATTTTGTTTAAAACCCTAAGATCTTGTAGGATTCGATAGCTTCCATTTGGCTTTTTAACAGGTAAAATGGGAGTATTGTATTCTGACCTACATTTAACTAGTAACCCAAATTTAATAAACTGTTCTATTATTGGTTGAATTCCTTTTCTGTCTTCCAATTTCAGAGGATATTGCTTGACTTTTACTGGCTGTGCCCCTATTTTGAGTTTAAAAATTATTGGGAGTGCAGCTTTGGTTTTCCCAGACACTTCTGTTGCCCATACTCCTCAATAAACCTGATCCTTAATCTCCTGGGGTACTCCCCGTTCCACAGGGACATTTATTAGGGCCAAACAAGATTTCAATAAGTTGTTAATTTCCTACTTCCACTTCTATTTTGCCATTCTTAAATGTAACTCTTGCTTCCAATTGTTCTAATAGATCTCGCCCCAACAAAGGTTTTGGTGAGCTAGGCATATACAAAAATGTATGTATCCCTACTGTTGCAGCACAATCAAACTAGTAGGTTGCAACAAGGCTTTACCGTTGGTCAGATTCTACTGTCTGTGATGTATTTCCTTCCTCCAGAGGTCAGACCACACTGGTCCTCCTCCATCTGAACCCCTTTCTCACAATCCTCAGGGCTATTTAACCACTTAGCGGGGGAATGAGCTACAGCTGCACATCATCCCTGTCAATCAACCCACTGCCTCTGAGGCAAGGCCACAGCTGCATACCATCAGTGACAATCAACCCACTGCCTTCATTCCTCTACACCCTGTTTTCCTAATTTGTATTTTAGGAATCTTAAGAAGAATGCCTTTTCACTCTGGCCAGTAGCACCCTTAACTGTTACAAAGTCATCACCTACAGGCGTTAAGGCTTGGTTTAAAACCAAAAAAGGTTGCTCCCATATCTACTAAAAATTCTATTCCCTGTTGTTGTTTCCCTAGCTTAAGTATAACCAGTGGATCCGCTAGGGTAGATTTCCAGGTTCCTGTCAATCCTTCCCTACAGAAGCCTGTATTCTGTTTCTGCCCCTCCTTTATAGGCACTCGTTCTTCCAATACCCCTTCTTATAACACCATGTATACTGTTCCCTTCCCAAAGGCATCCTAGGTCCTGTATTTCCAAGTCCCATATTTCTAAGTCACTGACTTTCCTGTAATGCCATTACCAATGCTCTTTTATCTTTCCTTCGTTCCTCCTCTTCTCTATTGCTAAATACCCTCCATGCCTCATCTAGTAAGGTTTCCAAATTCCTGCTTTCTGCTGGTTTCATCTTCTGCAACTTTCTCCAAATGTCACTTGCTGACTGTCCTATGAATAGAGACGCCAACTGATGTATCCCTACTTCCAGCCCCGGGTCTAGTGGAGTATTTCACCTCATAGTGTCCTGTAATCTATAAAAAAAATCTGACAGAGTTTCTTTTGGACTTTGTTGAGCAGCGTATAGGGCCAACCAGTTAATTGTTTTTGGAATGGCCTGTTCCATTCCTCTTATGACCCATTCCCTGTATCTATTTAACAGCTTCAGGTGAGCTCCTCTATTAGGGTCCCAGTGTGGGTCTTGTAAGGGAAAGTGATCTTTTATGTCCTCCCTGGTACTTTTAAGTTGGTTGCTAGCCAGATCCTGGGCATTTTCAATATTAGCTGTTTCTCAGTTTCCGTCATTTGATCTAGTCGTAATTGAGTATCACTCCAATCAGGATTATGTTGTTTTATCAGAAATTGAAAATGCTTAGTTACTCCTACAGAATTGTGCCAGGAACTTTTTGCTACATTTTTCCAGGTTTCCAGATCAAAGGAGGAGAACTGGATTTTCATCAAAATCAGCCCCCCCTTCCAACCCCACCATTTCCCTCCAAGAGACATGAACTACTATTTGCTCTTTTCTCCCCCAGGTCTGGGAAGATAATGGACTATCAAGGGGCTCCCCAGGATTGTCAGAATAGTCTTTGTCCTTTTCCTGATCAGTTACTGGTGGTCGGTAAAGTTCCGGCAACTCTTCTGGTTTACGCATTCTTTCAAGCCTGGTGCATCTTTGTCCTATACTACATGCTGAATAAGACCTTTTGAACTGTCCTTTCCCCTCCCTCTTATTTTCCTTTTCCAAAGCCAACACCATAGGGTCCTAAGGGAGTACTAGTCTACAACTCCTTTGCCACTCAGGGTGGTTACAGAGAGTTAAAAACATATCAGCGTATGATACCTCATCTCATTTCCCTTCCCTCCTTAGGAACAGCATTAGTTGTAACATGGTATTACAATTAAGGATTCTGTTAAAAGGTCATTTTTCTCCATCTTCCAGCTTATAAAGAGGCCACCATTGATTACAGTATTTTATAAGAGTCTTTCTGCTCGTGGACCCTCCAGGTACACCCCCTATTTCTTTCCAGTGGGCTAGGATATGCCTCAGGGGGCTTTTCTTTACAGTTCCCCCACTTTGTCCTCCTCCTGTTTCAACTTTATACAGTAAATATTAAAAATAGTTACAAGTTGCAGGTTGCAGCTCTGCTGCATCTCAGTTGCTCACCACCCACATCCATTCCATTGGAACTGCGGATGTGGACTCCACACTCATCGGTCCTTCACCACTCAGATACCAACAGTACCACCTCGTAATGGAAATTCCAGACTCCAACACTGTTATGCCATTCCAGAACATCAAATATAAACAAGAGGTCTCCTATTATTAACAAATGATACACGGTACCAAATTTTACAACAGATGACAAAGTGGCCAAAACACACCACTCTGGAGAAAACCTAAGCTACCCCTCGAGGGCCCCCTTCCCGCTACTACAGGGAAGAGAAAACCCAAATTACCATACCCAGGGGCAAGCACCAGCACTTTTTACCTCATGTAGGACATCTCATGACTTACAGGTATCCCCAACCCAATCACAACATACTTGGTCTGCCGGAGATGGTCCTGGTCTGTCCCTGTGGTGACCTGGGTGAGTAGGGGAGTCCTCCCGAGAAATCTTGGGGGGCCCTGGAGGAGTCCCATCCTCAGCAGCTCCCGCAGCTGGACAGAGAGGGTCCCACCTGGGTGGCCAAAATTGCCTTGTGGAATCGGACTTCACAACCGGTGGAAGGCTATAAAGCAGGTATGTTTATAGCAGCGCTGGAGGCAAGAAGGATAGCTCCTCCTAACTTGCACGCTATTTCAACAGGCAGCTGGATATTTGTTATACAAAGTTATGCATATACATAAGGTTCATTATCATAAATCTCCCTCTGGTGCCTCTTCACTATGTAGTTTTCACTTTTGTATAGAATGCTGCAAAACTGGTTTCTTCTTGGGTAATTACCTAAAGTTCCTGCTTATCTTTTCATACATTAGCAGTCTTTGTTGTTTAGTTTCCGTTATCTACTAGAGTTCTTTTTTCTATCTACATAAACGTTATCCATTACCTAACTTTTGTTCAAGTGTAAAACATCTGCTAGCGGAAGATTGGCCCTTCCTTATTGCCCACTCTAAACATGTCAAGCTAATACTTGCCCACTGGACTGGTTTCAATCTAGATCAACACTGTGAGGTAAGGAAAATACACACAAAAAAATATCTTCAGGCAAAACTACTTGCAAAGAAATATATGCTTTTCGAGGCCAGCAATGTGAGTATATGTTTAATTAAATAAGACATATATACCATGCTACCAATTTCAACTCTTCACCCAGTAGCTCTAGGTCACTTTCAAAAAACGCATAGATCAGAAGGGAAAGTACTTGTGACACTATATTTAATGTAATTTTGTTTTGCTTTAAGAATTACAATTTTTGCCCAGTCTGAAAATTATTAATCAAAACCATTTCCACATTCTGTTATCATTGACACTGATGTGATTTCACAAATAAAGAAGTGAATGGAAGCTCCATGTTAAGCAAGTTTAATAGAGCCCAGCTAGCGTAAATAAGTATTGCCTACTGTTTTCTATATTTCCTGACATCATCAGGATCAGTGGATCACTAATAATAGATACTGTCAGACAGTCTAATTCTGTTTTTTAAGCAGATGTTAGCTATCCAGAAATAATGAAAAAGGAAATTACCAGAAATAGTTGGCTGAATACACAACAGAAAGCTTTTAATGTAAAATAGAAATTATGTGTAAATTAAAATTTTCATTGTTGGACCCATAAGAATCGCTGCATTCAATGAGCTACACTAGAGCTATTTAATCAGAGACTTTCTCCTTCTTTCTCTTCCAGATCTGCACCCCAGTAAAGTGAGAAGGAAAAACTAAAGAGGAAAATTGAGATTAAAATAAGTAAGCACCTAAAGGAAACAACAATCAAACCAGAAAAAAGCCCATCTAAAATAATTAGAAGACACATGACTTACTAGATGCCAGAGGAAACTGGTGGAGGTCCATAGCTTTCCTGACATGCAAACTGGTCAGCTAACCTGGGTCTAGGGGTGAAAGACTAACCAAACCATCTAGTAGCTGGTTCCCTCTGAAGTTTCCCTTGGGATAGCTGGCCCTCAACAATGGGCAGGTTTAGCCAGTCAAGCAAATGATCCAACGATTAGAGAGGCCTTGGGGCTGAAACAATCTCAACCTATCCTCAACCTTTCAATGGGTAAGGGGGCCAGCCTGCTGGCGTGGAGGCATGCCCTGGAATGGGAGTATTCAGTGGGACACTTTTCATAAGCAGAACTGATGTTGCAGAATGGTTCCATAAAACCTTCAGAAGTTCATTTGAGATCAAAAGGAATTTCAATTAAGACATGGTTTTCAAAAATGACATGCTGAGTTGAAGACAACTCCTAACAAGTGGTATAGCCACTAGCCGGGGGGGGGGGGGGTCGGGTGGGTGGCAAATAATCAATTTCTTTAGAATCTAATTCCAACAAGTTCAGATTGACAGAAAACGAGGAAATGGAATGAAGCTGTCACCAAAAACTGGAAATAATACTCCTTAACACTGCTGTAGCATTAAGAAGCAGGCATGCTATATTGCAGCACCAGATGCATGGAGGATCCCTCCATCTAACATGCATGTCCAACTGTTTCAAAGGTCCCATTTTATGTTAAGCAGTTATATATAATTCGTTACATTTCTCAGAAACATTTGCATGTGTATGAATCTTCACTCCTGGGCAGTTATGCCTCCAGGTGGCGGTTACCTCCTCTTCATCCTGTTGTTTGCCCCATTACTTCACCTAAGTACTTGCAGATATCCTTTACTTAGCACTCCTTCACAAACCCCAGAACCAGCTCTTCCTGCTTTTTCTGCTGCAGACCCTCCCTTGTCATTACCTGCTCTTTGTTTCCCGAGAGACTGACTCCCTTGATTAAAAGTCCTTTCAGTCATCAGTTTTGAGGACTTGAAATTGAGGTGCTTGAGCATTAACGACTGGAGAGGGTAGGTCACTTTGACCTAAAGGTGCACATTTTTGTTTAACTAAATCAGAGTTTGGTAACTGGGGAGTTTAGGCAACAAAGCTGTCAGGGGAAGTTCAGATTGGACATTAGGAAAAAGTTCTTCACTGAGGGGGTGGTCAGTCAGTGGAACAGGGTCCCCAGGGAAGTGGTTGTGGCACCAAGCTTGTCATAGTTTGAGGAGTCTCTGGACAACAGTCTTAGTCACATGGTTTCATTTTAGGCAGTCTTGTGAGGAGCAGGGAGCTGGACTCAGTGATCCTTATGTGTCCCTTCCAACTTGAGATATTCTATGATTCTATGATAGTGGCCCTTTAAAAAAGGCTCCAGAGAAAGGGATGAAAAATCACATACTTTGAAGGGTATAAAAAAAATTACTATTTTTATGAAGTACTGTACGAATTGTCATACTGTAGCACATCTCAGCAAACTGTTTTGCAATATACCAGCTATTGATAGGAATTCTTTGGCCTTACAGAGGGCTTTTGTTTAAGTGCATATGCATTTGCTACACAATCTGCAGTGGAAAAACACTTTCCGCAAAATGTTCTCATCCACTTTTTCATGCTATTATCACAGGTCCTGGTAGCTCTTTGCAACAAATACTGTAGAACAACAAAAAGACTGACTTGAAAAACAGCTGTTAAAGGCAAGTAGGCAGAAAGATTGGGCAAAGGAAAGGACTCTTTTTTTAAAAAAATATTTTATATTACCCTCAGCCCAGAACCACATACAGCATCTTACTAGTCATATATTATGCAGCCATCTCTGATAAATCTGTCTACCAATGCTGCTGATTTGCAAAGCAAGTAGATCCATGCATTAATTACCCAAACTTTTGTTCAGGCTTTTAGAAAGTGGAGGCAGAGGAGATGGCAGTCAGGAAGAAGGAACAGTGGAAGAGCTACAAGTAAGCTTCTTGTGCTGGAGACTTGCAGGATGCAGAAAAGTTCCAGGTGCTCTGAACCAAAATGAAAGATGACCAAATTCACATTCCTACCTGGTGGGATTTCTGGACCAGGTAAGCACATTGCCAGAAGTCAGGCTTTATGACAGCAATGAGTTGGTGGAGGTTATCCTCACCTAAGGGATCAGCACAGAACATGTTCAATGCCATAATCCTGCACAGAGATGCTAAAAACGCTTTGCATGATGAAAGTAGTCTAGTTATACTGGCATAGTGCTTTACCTGAATAACATACTTAACTACTCAGCAGGCTAACAAACCCAGGCAGAATGCCACACTAGCATGACCAGTCTACTCCCGATACTGAAATGACTTGGCTCAGAGCTTGCTCTGCTACCTCCAGATGGCACTGCCTTGTGACGTGTAGTTGCACTTGAATGGCACAGAAGATTACAATGAAATTTATGAACCATATTATCTGCTGTTTGTGTTTCAGGCACCAGAACTAGGTTGACACTGCCTGACAAAACACATTAACATATTTTGAAAAAAATGAAACTGTTTTCCTGTAAGAGGGTCTGTTACCTGGTGCGCAGTACCAATTCACACATGGATTCAAATATTCCTTATCTCTTTGCTCTAGTTTGCACAAAGTAGGGAACTGGGTGGTAACCCACAAATGACCAGCTCCCTGATTGTCAAAACTTTACATTATTTATACAGTTTAGCGTACAAAGGCATCACCCCTCATTGGTTACAAGTTACTCAACTACTTCATTACTTAGTACTCCGTCAAATAATTCTCTCGTTTCTCATATTAATTAATTTGCATGCTCAGTCTCAACTTCTTTGGGGTCTAGGGTATTACTCGAGTCGGTGGTCACGATCTCCCCCCCGACAGAATTACCTTTCCCCTGGTTTTGCTGAGCTGGTTGCCCGCGAGGATCTGCCTACCAACCCACCCATTCCGTGGGGGTGCTACCTTTGTGAAGTTCCTTTTCGGGAACAAAAGGATTTGCTGGTGCTTAACGAAGCACTTAGCAGGACGTGCAAAGTGCTTGTAACCCGAATTAACCCTTTTAACAACTTATTCGCTTCAACTGTCTCAAAGCTAAACCGCCAACAACACGTTCAGTTCCATCAACTCGATGTCAAGGCCACAAATGAAAATAAGGGAAAAGAACTTAAAGGCACAAAGCAGCTATAATGCAATTTAAAAAGAAAAAGAAAAATCACTATTATTATTGACAAAACCACCACCAACAACAACAACAACAATCTTTCTTGGGGGTAAGCTAGATAAACCATTCCTTCTTTCTTCCTCTGAAGGGACCTTCTTCCAGCCCTCCCCTAGCAATTAATTCAAAAGGGCGGTTATTAGTAAAATTGCAGGAGCAAGAATGCTTTTCAATTTTGGTGCTGCAGTCATTCACTGAAACATTTATTGATTGAAAAAGCCCCATGAGAATTCTGATTATCCTAACATTTTTCCCTTGGAATGAAAGGGGCAGGCTTTCATATTTCATTTATGCAAAATTACATTAATTGGTATCTGACCTTTTTGGAATAGACTGTTAAGCTTTACACTGATGGATTTTTTTCATTGAATCTGTTATTTAAATTATGGCTATCTTAAAAGGAGCGACAGGGTGCAAACAAGAATAGAATTTTTAAATGAAACTGAAAACCGATTCTCTACCAGAACCCTGTTAACACAAAACATGCTATTAGCTGAAAATCCAGCCTCTGGAGGCTTCTAACACTTGGATTAAAATTTAGCTTTTAGATAATTAAACTCAACCAGCATAAAGACAAATTACATATCCAGACACTTAAAAAATGTGTGCATGAAAATACAATGTTGGATAAAAGCAAAAGCTACATCAATATGTGAAGATAGATCTCAGAGAAATAGGTCCTTTTTAAAGGTCTAAAACAAGTTACTTGTTCCAAGCACTCATCTTTTTTAAAAAATAAAAATAGAAAAATAGAGGGCAGCTCAGCAAACTGACTGCAAGCTCAAATGCTTTCCAGAACAGTCACCAGTAAATTCATTCCCAATCGGTATCACAGAAACAGTGTCCTTCTTTCCTAGTGTAGATAATCAAAACAAGAGAAAGGCAAATGATTTGCAAGTCATATGGTAAATCCATCAGAATCTATCCTGGGCACAATTCTGTAGAAGCTAATTTAAGGCAAACCGCTATTTAAAACTATTCAAATACATCTATTTGGCCCACAGTTGTTTAAAAATATTAGCAGCCGAAATCACCATTTTTAGAGATGAAGTTATATTAGATTCAGGACAGGATAATTTCAAAATTATCTAGTGAAAGATCAGACAGTCACCATAAATTAGTGTTTTCAGTTTCTTCAGACAGTCTCTTCTGGCTTGAAGATTTGTTGTGAAGTCTCTACTTATGCCTTGTGAGACTTTCACTCCTATAATTAAGCCCTTCTTCAGCCTCCATGCAAGAGCCACCACTACTTCAGGAGGTGCTGAAAAGGCAACCCTCCTCCTTGGGAAATGACAGGTAACCATTGTCAGCTTCCTGTATGACTAATTTAGAAAAACTGTATTTAGGGAAAAATTACTTATAAGACGGCACTCATGTTGTTTATCAATCTGCATTACAGGGCTTGGCATAATTATCTTCTTAAAGTCAGAAACAACTTTCCTCCCCAGCTCCTGGGAGAGTTTCCCCATTTCCTTTAGAATCCAATACACAAATTCTCACTTTCCCACCCCCACCACCCCCCACCTCCCGTACTTTCCTTAGGAAAAAAGGTATAACACCCCCAGAGACCATTGTTCTGCAAGCTTAGGCATGAGTTCAGGAGAGAAAGTGTTTATATTAAGATTTTGATGTCAAACTGTAATTTCTTTAGCCAGAAGTACCACTTTTCCACCTTTATCCCCAAGCATTGCCTTCTTCCTGTTCCTTTACTTCTCAACCTTTTGAAGCCAAATCAATTATAATAGTCTTTTCAGCTGCTTTGTTTATAATTACAAAGAGTTATTTTTTATTAGTTGGAAGAATGTTGTCTATCATCCAGAACAACGGTGACTATGAATAGGACCCTTCCATCAACCACATCTAAATATTTACATTTTTAAACTACATATTGGATATGACTAGGAAGACATTGAATTTCTTCATGGAAACCCATATGGTGCTGTGTTTTGGATTTGTGGCTAAACTGGCATTGATAACACACCACTGCTACCTACTGCTGAACGGTGTTTACACAACATCAAATGTTTCTCTTTTTCTCCCTCCTGCCCAGTAATGAGGGTGCTGGTGGGCAAGAATTTGGGAGGAAACACAAATGGGACAGCTGACATGAATTGGCCAAAGGGACATTCCACACCTTATAACATCATGCTCAACAATTAAAAAGCAAACCACCCAAAAGAAGAGCAGGAGTGGTCTTCCAAAGCAGGCACTGCTCAGAGACTGGCTGGGAACTGGTCTGCTCATGGGGGATGGTGAGAGATTTCCTTTGCATCCGTTGTTTCTTTCCTTCTGTTATGAAACTGTCCTTACCTTGACCCAAAACTTTTCTTGCTTTTGTTCTTCCTGTTCTCTCCTCCATCCCACTCCTGAGGGCGGTGAGTACACAGCCATGTGTGTGGGCTTACCTTCTCTCTGGGGTCAACCCACCACAAGCAAAAATATAGTCCTTAGCTGATTGTACTGAGAATGTAAACAAAAATATAACATCACTAGAAGATACATGCACTGCAACTTTGTAATTTACTGTAATGTTTTTACTCTGCTACAATAATACTGTTCTTTCTGCTTCTAATGATATGCCTATCTTTAGTAATCATGCTATTATAAGAAGGTCCTTCAAGAATTTCAGATAAGGTTGCCATTATCATTCTGTTTCATAGCCTTGCAATTAAGTTCTCAGCAAGAAGTTTTCATAGCATACGCAGTGTAATGCTGGCAAATCACAATTTACATGGAAGATATTTTCTTACAGCATCACATTATTCAGCAATCTACCTGTTTGGGCACAATCTCCAAATAATGAAGTCATGGAGTTTATGTGAAATCATTGCATTACCTAAAGCTCCTTTGTTATCACATGCTGAAGCACCTAAGAAAGAAGTATAGGAAATAAAATGCCTGTCACTCTGCTACTACAGTAATGAAAAAAAAGTAATAATAATCAGATGCCAAAAATGAGACAGTGGCCCAAGATTTTGTTCATAATGGAAAAAAGTAGTTTTGTCACAATCACTTCCATTCTGCTTTGTAAGAATTCACTATCGGTCTGTATACAGACACTCATAATTTATAGCAAATCCCAAAAGAGCTGGTATTCTGTGACAAGGTATTACAAATGATACACAAAACCCAGGTGAAACCTGGAGAGACAAACACTTTCCATCTGACTGAATCTCCAGTCCAGCGGAATGTATTTCTCTTGCTATCCAAGTACACATCAAATTTAAACACAAAAGTTAGTAAAACATATTTTCAGCATATATAAAAAACTTAATTCCTTTCTGTGGAAAGTCTAAATAACCTTCAGATTAACTTTGTACATTGCAAATTCAATTCATTATCTTCTTTATGATTTATCAGATACACATCTTCATAACAGCATGAAACATTTCCTTTGAGGAAATAAATTAAAATTTTTTTGTGGGATCAGTGATAAATAGCCTCTGCAACTTAGAAATTATGTTAGCCCTGATAATTTATTTCACTCTGCATGCGTGAGATAAAAACTAGATTGTTTGTAATACCATTTTTTGTTCAATTGACAATTTAACAACAACAAAAAAAAAATGAATTAATGTCTTTAATATAACTTTTAAATAAAGTGTGGTGTCAACATTTATTTAGTCTCTCTCTTATATACTAACTGCATGTCTCTCCATGCATTTTGATTTATAGTTTCTTCTATGGTTTAAATCTTTTCCAACATTCTGTCACTGGAAATCTTCTCTGAGAGTTTCTTAGACAAAATAGTGTAAATTATACATTTCTTAAGACTGATCACTAGGTTGCTGTCACAGCACTTTCCAAACTAACCAGCTACAACAAGGTCTTTTACCATCTCATACCAGCATACTCTTCACACCAGTCCCTCTGCTGCTTCTCCTCTTCTCTCCTCATCCAGAGCCCACTCTCTCTTCTTTTGCTTCTTCCTTTTTCTGCTTCTTCCTCAGCTACTCTCTCTTCATTGCTCTCAAGCAATAAACTTAACCAGCCACAGCTGCACCTTATCTACATTGGCCAACCCACCCCCGGAAGACAACCCACCGCTCCTGAAGCCAACCCAGAGCTGTATATTATCAATGATAATTAACCCAGCTTCATTCCACTACAGGTTGTTTCAAAACAAACAATTCAGCTTTATACACAACACAACTCTTTTCTTACCCTTCATTGACTGATATTTTTCCTTCTGTAAGAAAGTCCTGGATGTTTTTGTTTAAAAGTCTAAGCATTGCATAATTGCATAATTAATTGTAATTGCACAACTCAAGTTCTCAGCTACTATTTTCTTAAAATTGTAAAAGTAAAACTTAAAGTTATTAGTTGAATAAAAAAAACTTTCTCCCATTTGACAGAACTACCATAAAACTGAATTTAAATATTATGAAATTAGTCACATTCGCAGTATTTGTATTTTTCACTATTGCTACTGAATTATGTTAAAGATGGTCTAGCAAAACAAAGTAACCTACTTACTGCTATAAGACGCTTGTAATGTTTTAGATAATTGAATAGCATGCTACTGATTCTTATGATTTATTAAAAGTGCTCATTTCCATTATCTTAAATCTTTAAAAACAGTAAATCAAACGTTGTCTTAATTACATTTTATGTTCAAGAATTTCATACTAAATTGTTGTTTTGGCGATGCCTTATTCACTTGTTCGTTCTTTTTAAACATTGCACCTAATTCATCATCTTTTGGGGATCTTGAGTTCATTTTCACTGCTTATTAGTTCAACTAGTAAAGTTGAATAGAACTTACAACATATGCTACAAGTGTAATTTTTTGGTTAAAAAAACCCACAGTTTCCTTCTTGTGGTATGTCTCACTGCTTGACAAATACTATATCAGACTATGGGGATTATTACTATAACAAACAGTAATCAGTAGTGTAAATTTAAATATTCTGTAGCTGGTATAATGACAATCCACTAATAATTGTTAATCACTAACAATCACATGTAAATACATTTAATCCCAGGTACCATTTTCTTCCTATCTATCCTGTTGGTTACTTGGCACTCCATATCTTTGAAAGATAACTTTAAATACCTCAAACCAGATTGATCCAGACAAGTAGGTGACTAAAGACAGGTCACTTTAGCGACAGACTTTAAGTGACAAGCTTCAATTTAACTACATTAATCTACTAGGTGTATCATAATGGGTTTAATTCCCTCTGTTTACTCAGGTCAACTCGGAAGCTAGTCTCCTTGTTGTGACAAGAAAACTACAAGGCAATCTTCCATATGAGAAAAATCACAGCTACCAAACCCCGCACCCCCCAAGGAAACCTCACATCCTCCAAAAACCAAAACACCCTTTAAGTCACCTTAACTTTTTGAAGACTTGACACTTTTCACCAACTATAACTAATTAATGGTTATTATTAGCAGGGAGAAAGAAGTCATTTTGAAGGAAGAGACTCTCTCCTACATTCCCTTTCCCTTTTCATTTGTAAGCATACTGAGCTTTCTGCTCAGACACACATATTTAGCTCATTATCCTGAGCTTACTGACGTGAGTTTCATATTAGTATAGTTTTGCTCTTTAGTGAAGTTACATTTAATTCAAACAGTGTAAGTAAGAACAGACTAGATTCAGCTGAGGAGCATTCATTTTCATCTTCAGCTTAATTTGCTTTTGTTTGTAGAAGTCCAGACTATCGAACAACAACAATTTAAAGCCACATTTTGTTGTGCATACCCAGCTGTGTGTACAGGAGCACTGATCTACACCTCCTGAATTACATCAGTTCTTGTATTGCACTAACTCATTTTAAGCAAATGAGATACAAGCTTGTGAGACTCATAGCTGGAAGGCTTGTTACAGATGCTTCAGTCTACAGTATGAGCGTGCTTATATTAATTCAGGTAGTTCCCAGGGCCAGTGCAGGATGGAACAGCAAAAGGTTGTTTGGGGTGGGGGTGGGGTGATGGGGAGAGATAAAAAGAAATCCTTATGCATGGCATCGCATCATCATCTTTATTTACTTTTTCCTCTTAATACTTTGGAAATGCTGTTATATTCATTTCACAGGTGAGAACTGAGGAAATGAGAAAGAAATATGTGGAATTAGTTAGACAGTAAGTAATTATTTAGCTCCTGAAAGCAGTTTTCCTTAATCAGGCCTGAGTCAGTTGTTCAGTTCATTTGAAATGCTTAAGCACTTTTCAAAATAGCATAATATTCCAACTTTCCATTCCTAAAATGCTCATGACAGAATTAGATTTGGTTCTGTATTTCCCATAGATTAGGCTAACTTCTCTCTTTAAAAGGAGAAAACTTCAGAAAACAGAAATAATAGACCCATGTTAGAACTAATATGAAAAGGAGAGGAATTATCATTCCTGTTATGAAAAAGCACATTTCAATATGCATTGAGACATACAGCAGCGAAAACATGAGATGAGTAATAGTTGTGCGTCAAACACAGTACTCAGGATCTTCTGTACCTGAAGCAGCGTCTGGATGCAGACACCTCCAATGGCTGGCTGGATAAGTATTTAGACTTGCTCATCCTTATGCTGTCTGTAACACTAAATTTTTCCAAACTGCTGCCTCCTTGTTTATGACAGGTAAAGGAAAACACTAGCACATAAGCAGGTAACAACACAAACAAACAACAATAAAGTCCAACTATAGATAGATTCTCGTCTTACCAATATTGATGTTGCTTTCATCTTTGCCTTAGTCTTTTCTTTACATATTAAATCTGTTTTAGTTCTTAATTTCTGTTCACCTGAGATTGTGCACTTCTCTATTAAAAGACTTCACTTGCTTTTCTTGTTTTTTTTTTAATCCATGCACTAGAAAAATCTCTGCATCAAAAATTGAAACAAAAAAAACCACCACACAACAAAAAACACCAAACCAAAACCCCATGAACAATGCCACTCGTAGAAATCACACTTATTTGTTCAAGCATAGCTATTAGAGAAGAATAGAAACAAGAAAAACTGCTCCTTGCTTTATAGCTTTCCTTTTTGGTCTAATCTGCATATTCACCACACTAGTCTGCTGGTTCAGAACAGATGCAGTATGTTGATTTGCAAGTTGAAAGTATGTTATGTAACTTTTCTTATGCCTCCAATACCAAATGCCATCTGAACTTGGAGATGACCATGTTCATCATTCCAAAGGGACTATGTTTCCTTTACCATAATGCACTTATTCTCATTGATTACTTGCTAAAACATCATTTTCCTATTAGTCAGTATCACATGAAGTTCAGAAAATGAAAATTTGGGAATTTTTCTAATGTGAATCCTTTACTAGTAGAAATATATATAAACCTTTCTCAATTATGCCCAGACATCAGGACTGCTTTGAGGCTAAACATTTTTATTTTCTTCTCTGCAAAACATTAAGATACACAGAATCAAATTGCTAACTTTGATAGTCTAAGACTTTTAGTTTCATACTTTAAGATCTCATTTTACAAATAGTAAATTTTACAAGGAGTAAATGAAGGCTCTCTGGAAGCAGTAGAAGAGTAAAAATGTAAATAAATAAAGATATATTAAAAAAAAAGAACCACAACCCACATAAAAACTAAAACCCAATGCTGCTAAATACCATCTTGAAAACACCATGGTATTTACACTCACTCATACTTTAAGTCACAGTACTTATGATTTTTCTATGTAAATTTAAGTAAATTAAGAACTACATTGATGTTGATTCTATATGATACTACTTAAATCTTTTCCTTCTTCCACTACAACTATATTGGAATATTTTATCCTTCCCAAACCAAACCCTGAATTTTTAAGCTCTCATTGACTTTGCCTCTCTGGTTGTCTAGTCACAGAGAATAATACATCTGACATACTTTTTCTTAATGCCATTTCAAATAATGGACTGAAAGCAAGAACAGATATTGAATTAAACAGAATATCTTCTTTGAACAAAAGATAGCTGCCCACAAGGACTTAAAACGACAAAACAAAACACGCATGCCCCTTCCCCCCTACAAAACCCCAAAACCCCACATACCAGCACCAGAAAAACCCACACAAATCACAATACTTGTTTTTATTCAGGGGGAAATCATGCTTCTTTTTACTGTATGAAAAAATGTTCTATAATCCACTGAAACTGCTGTTTGAGCAGGCAGGGCAGTATGGCTATTTTGACTACCAATGTTATCACTGAAAGGGTGAAAGATTGACCACATTAAAACAAAGACACAGTTATGTGCTGCATAATGTTCTGTTCAAAAGCCTTGCTGAAAAGGGGCTGAAATATCAGAGTATACATTCGACAGTCCCCTCAGATTGATAGATGTTAGCAGTGCTTTCCCTATCACAGATATTTTTCTTACTGTAAAATACTGATGAAAAATTCCCTGAAAACACTGATAAGTCTTTTCTTCCTCTCCCCAGTTCCCTTTTCCTATTTTCCCTAGCAATGTTTAACCAAAGTTATTGTTCAGCACATCTCTTGTTTTAATGTTTATTTACATAACCAGTATTTGTGTTTTAAATGGAAGTGCAACATTATACATCAACAGCAAAAGGGAGCTAATTAAATATAAAATTCTGATTAGACAGTAATTTTATCCCTAGAATCCACATAT
The DNA here is from genome assembly GCF_023638135.1 of Falco biarmicus. Classification (NCBI taxonomy): domain Eukaryota; kingdom Metazoa; phylum Chordata; class Aves; order Falconiformes; family Falconidae; genus Falco; species Falco biarmicus. The sequence goes on from NC_079290.1 coordinate 65,538,014, forward strand.
TGCTCAGGGTTTTTTTTTTAAATATGCAAGTATTAGTACAGAATACATTCTCAGCATTCAGTAGTAGAAGAGACAAACTCCCTCACTTTTGTATCTAAATTAGTGCTTTTCTCTGACATAAAATAAGCACTATATTTAAAATTACAAAAATTGCAAACTTTTCTTTTGCCCTGGGGATAAACCACATATATCTTATTGTAAAAATCTATTTCATGTTTCTTTTAAATAATAATGAAGTTGCAATGTTAGGAATATCATCCCCCTGTTAGGAACATCCCAATGTTAGGAAAATCAGTTCAGTACTAGTGAACAGTAAAACAAGTAAGCAGAAATTCAGAACAAAGGACACTGCCTGGTATCATTGTTAGAATAATTTTCTAACCTTCTGTATACATGTTCCATATGCATCAGTGTCATCTCCACAAGCTGGCATGAACTGTTCGGTTGCAAGAGAGAATTCTCTGCCTTCAGTTTCAGCAACCAAAACTGAATTCAAGAGAGGTGGCTTCTGTCCTGGCAAATTTAACCAGTGAAATAACCTGTGGAGAACCACTTCTGAAATACAGAATTATTGTCAGCTGCAGCTTGAAGAAGAAACTAAACCCCCCCCAACAGTTACTCTCAATGCTAATTCTTACTTTTGCATGAGACATGCTATTCAAAGCTGAATTGTCACAGTCAAGAATGTTATTAATCAATTTACGAAAGTTATATAAAAAGATTTTTTTGAAATGGAAACCCAGATAATTGAAAAATAATATCTTGCTAGAATGACTAAAACTATAAGAAAGGCTTCTTTAAAAAATTAAAGAAGAACACAGTACTTGAAACCATTTTCATTACTCAAGAGGTGGTCATGTTGTAAAGGTGACAAGCCATTAATGGGTAAAGCCATGACTATTTATCCACAAAATTTTGGGATCATTAAGAGGATATCTATGCAGAGTGTAATTGGGTTTTTGAATGTCATTGCAATAATTAGAGGAGATAGATATGTCCTAATTTAGTCATCTAAAGGATAAACACCAGTTTCTAATTAATTGAAAAATTCTTAGACAACGTCTGAAGAGAACGCAATTTAACCTTAAAAATAAAATAAATCAAACACTAGTATTGGCAGAGGATATAAGGATGTTGACCCACTTCTCCCCCCTCCTTTCTATTTTTTAGTAACTAAGACATAACCTAGTTTGGTTTGTTTTTTAAAAAAGTGTAATCAACCTAGTTTATAAGATGTATTAAAGACCAACTTGGAACTTGAATATTTGAAACTCTTACTCTCAAATAAAAAACCTCACACAAACAAATACAAAACAATAAAAGAACCAAAGGAAAAGAAGCATTTTAATTAAACTATTAAAAATATTAAGATAATGTTGAGAAAGAAAACCTTTGAAATATAAATATATTCTTATATTAACTGTTTCAGAGGAAACAAAAATAGAGTGGTTTGTAGAAACTGTCACAAAGCAGTTGGTCCTGGTAATATATTTATAGCGGTACAGTTCATGTTTTCACTAACTTCATAAAGGCCATGCATAATTTATTAGAAACTAATTTGTTCATGAATACAAATTTTCTGACAGTTGGGGGAAAAAATCTTTATTATGCATATTTAGCAGCTCAGCTTCCTCCTTTCCTTGTTAAAATGTGCTGTTATGGTATTTTTTACATTAACTTCTGACTGTATAAATTATAAACCTGAAGGGACCATTAAAAAAAGTCTCACAAGACACATGCTTGTGATACTTATCTACAATGATGTCTTATTTATAACACAATAATATATTGTACTAAAATTATAAAATTTTCCTTTATATTCCTTCTTGATATCTAATTTTTTTTTCACCAGAGATGCAGTTTTGTGGCTTGCTGTGAAAATTAGAAAAAATCTTTTCAAAATAAAAGCTTACAGAAAATGTGGTTATAGTTCACAATTACTTTAGCCATCCATTATTACATGCTAGGGAAAACAAAACAAAATAGTAAACCACCCAAACAAACAAAAAGCAAACCAAGAAATATCTTCTTATTGACAGCTCTCTGCCCCACCCCCCTTTTTTTAGAAAAAAAATTATCAGAATATTACAATGGTTTGACAGCATGATTTGGGGCAACACCATATACCATCTACAGCTTTCAATATGCCTTAGAAGCAGGGAAAGGGAATACTTTGTGAGTGTTAATCAGTGATCGTGTTTCTGAAAACAGGGGTGGCGAAAGCGTTATTTGGGGGGTGGGGTGGTGAAATCCTTATAGAACTGTGCCATGATGGCATTCAGAGGTTCAGTTTGATCTCAGTGGTCTAAGCAGCTACATAAGCCAGGAAAAAGTGAGAGCAGGAAAATGCAAACAGATGAGCAGGTGTCTGTTCCCAAACATCCAGATGAAAATCTGTGTGTAATGTTATAACCATACAAATGCACTTTTCACTTTCTTAGTTCACTATCCTGTGCAATATTATTGCTCTATCACATGTATAATTTAAAAAAAAAAAAAAAAAAGCCGTTTCACTATAGTTATATAAATATTTTTAAAAAGCAGAGGGCTAACAGTGGTAAGGAGAATCAGGAACCTACTTTCTCAATACACTGAAAGCTCTTGCTTAGTCCACAAAAAGATGAATGAGAGGGAATATGATTACTGCTTTATAAGTGCATCAGCTGAGAACACACAAGGGCTACAGGGGAGAGAAACAACAATATTGGCACAGAAACAAATGTATATAGATTGACAATATATAAATATAAGCTGACAAGACTTCTTACAGGCTTACAAAAGACAGCAGAGATGGTAAAAAGTACAACAAAACCCTGTAATTTTAAATTGAATTTGATAAAGTGATGCTGTGTTTTACATAAAGGAGTTCTCATGACAATCTATGGCTAGACTTCAGCTCACTCAAAATCCTTTCCAATCCAATATCTACTTCTCTTTTACACAGATAAGAGAAAAGAAAAACAAAACACGAAATCCAAGACTTAGTCTTAAGAAGCAAATAGTACAACGCCTCTTGACTTCTTACAGCACATAAATAAAATGGATGAAAAGAGACTTTAAAGCCAAACAAACAAACAAAAATGTTTCTAAATTGAAGATGTCTGGTTTTACAACAGGAGAGGTGTCTAAGCCACCATTGTTAGCCTTTTGAGAAACCTGATAAATAGAGCAACTTTTGTGCCATGGCAATTTTCTTGAGATCCCTTTCTCTCTCTTTTATTTTTGCTTTAACTTCAAGTGCGCACAATGTGCTGGAAAGAAAGGTCAATATATTCTGATCCACAAAATATATACATACAGAATGAAAAAAAAAAATATATCACAGTTCTGAGAGGCTTTTTACTTTTTGAAGGCAAATCTTTTCACTGAGAACTCTGTTACATTTTTCATTCCATCACTAGGCACTGCACAACCAACATGCCAGATGTGAACACAGCCTTAATGAGTAGTATACTAATGGTTTTACTTAAAGCACTTCAGAGCATCAATCCTGAAGTGAATGAGGTCATGTTAAATCTAGAAGAGCATAATTTGTTTTGATAAAAGAAAAATGTTAAGATTCCTTTAAAACCTCATGTAAAGGTGGAAATGTAAGCAATATAAGAAATTGGGTTAAGCTTCCCTATTTTAAAAGCAGAAAGGAAAGCTTGTGTTTTCTGTTACATTTCCCTTTTATGCTACTGTAAAACAAAATATTCTCATTCAAGTTAAGGACTAAGCATTTGCTATTCTGAAAACTGTGACATAAAATATTCAAAATAGAAAAAGAGGTCAAATGTGTGATGACTATGAAAGCAGAACAAAGACACATTTTGTGCTGAAGCATAAAGCCCAGCCATTTTAATACTCACTTATTTCCAGTTCCCATCAATCTGTTTCTTTTGCATAAAGCTGGGGAGTGTTAGACTTTGCTCTTTACTTTGATTGAAGTCTTTGATCCATTTACAATCAGAGATAGAGTCACTAGCACAAATGCCAATCATCACACAAATAATCACACATGCTGTTAGCCAAGTGTTCCTTTGCTCTTCAGTTCTGTATGCTACGTTACTAAACGCTGTCATGGAAAGTAACTTAAAAACCAACTTGTATCAACAGGTCATTGCTCTCTAAGGTGTCATAAAAATCTGCCTGTATTTCCAGCATCATCCACCAACCTTCAGAAAGATTTTCTGAATAAAAAAGGTGTTCAGTGTCTTTATGCAAACATAAATCTAGGTCACACTTTATTTGCATATAGGTTTCAAATGGCTTAAAATACTAATGACTTTAGACATCCATTCGAGAGACACATTATGTTCACAGGGCATTGTAACCACAGAACTATGCTCTGCATTGTAATAACCAATCTCTTTATATAAACTATTTATCTTTTATGTAATAGTACATTATGTATATTTTGGTTATTTGACTGCGTAAACTATCAAATAGAGTTCATAAAAGTTCGCATTTTACATAAGGCTCTAGCCATCAACCAAATGCTAGAAAACATATAAACAGAATAATCTTTTGAGACAGTAGTTTTAAACATGTTGCTACCTGACTTTATGTTTGACTAGGCAAATTATTTATTTTATAACTATAAACTATATGAACCCCACAATCAAGGAACTTGCTTAAGAAGTTTATACATGCAGCACTCCCTCATTATTTGCTATTGTAGTAAACCCCACAATGATCTGCACTACTCAGAAACCAACTGATATATCTAACACTGATATATAAAAATATATTTAAGCTTGCATGATACAATGTTATATAAAATTTGTTTTCTGTGCATGTCCTTAGCCTTCAGTGATTTCAAATATCAGGGAAAGAAAAGAGGCAAAAAAAAAAAAAAAGTGTCAGGAACACCAGTTATGAAAGCTTCTGAAGTAATTTATATCACCTGTTCTACCAACAGATCAAATATCTTCCTCTCAGAATAATAATAAAAAAAAATATGTCCTTGACTAGATAAGAATAAATAAAACTCTTCTATTAGGTAAAGCATGCCAGGAAGAGGTAGGCTGCAGATATTTGCATGAAAATTGAATTAATATTGTGCATATTTTAAGGAACAACGTATTACCTCTTTAAGAGGAAAGATAAAACACAGACTATAAAAGGGTTGATAGTTTTTACTTATTTTACTTATTTTTTGCATTTTGATAAGTGACTAGGTAAATGTTTAATGAAATCTTATGAGTGCTGGTGAATGGTGATAGCTCCTCTTTCAGAATAAATAATTTTATTTTTTGAGTCAGAGATCCAAGCAGAAAGCACATTAGTTCCAAGTCAATCATGTTGCTGTCATGAAAAACTAGGAAGATAAAGCAGAATGGATGCCTTCTAACACCCATTTCTATAACTGAATTTACTGCAAAACTAAATCCAAACTTGATTCAAGCCACCAGGATACAGCTAACAATCTGCCTGACCTGGCCAGAGCAGTACTAAGAAAGAGAAAGCGATGAGACCCAAAATGACCTGTGAAGATTTGTGTTCAAAGAATCCTGCGATAAAGCATTAAGAAGCCAATTCTATATGCTGACATGAAGTTGCAGCTCTCATGCAAAATGTGATAATGAATATTTAAAATATTCCTGGAGATGAGGGAAACAAACATTGAAGTTTACCAGAAAAGGAAGCAGCAGTTAATAAATAGGCAGAAATGGATTATCAAAGATATTACAAATGTATCTGTGGATCCAATCCATATCATTGAAAATGAAATTGTAGTTCATTTGACGTAAAAAAGAGTGTCAACACAGTGCATTCAGTTTATAAAACTAAAAGAAAATAATGCAAAGATTAAGGAAAACAATTAACTTAAATACAGTATTGTTACTGAAATCTCGGAATGAAGAACTTATCGACACCAATGTGATGTAGATAAGCAGACACTTCTTTATTGACGGCCGGGTGTGTGAGTGAGTCTTCTCACGACCAACTCACACCAAGTTTCAAAATCAGACACCATATATAGAACTTATTCATACATATTCATTAAGTATTCATGCATAACCATGATATTTCCCGTAAATCATTAACATATTCTCCTCCTATATCCGATTCTGTGCAGTAGAGCTTAGAAAGGTCTAGAAATGGGTCTGGGGTATGATTTGGGTAGGTGGTATATGAGTCGGTGGTCGCGATCTCCCCCTGCCGGAATTACCTTTTACTAAAGTTCACAGTTTCTTGGCAGGTATCTACGAGCTGTTCCAGTCAACTCTCCCCAGTTTTCCATTAATCTTATATTCTGACATTTCAATACACTTTCTACATACAGAAGACTAGTCAAATACAAAGAAACCTTTCAAACCGTAAATTTATTACCTAAGTTTTAACAATGATTCTAGCCCATTCTTCTGGCCTTGGTACGGGATGTACAGAGGATCTCATAGCAGCTTTTACTATATAACTATAAGTTTCATTAAAATATATTTCTTATCCTTCTATATTTCTATTTTATAAAATGATTTTATAAAATCAAATAATCAATCCAATAAAGTCAATCAATCTTAACTTATTAGCAAGTCTGTAACAGTATCATACATTGACCAAGTAAATAATAATTGCTATAAAAACACTGCATGAAAGAACAAAGAATTGTAAATGTCTCAGAGAAGCACCTGACATAGACTGTGAAATAGAAACAGTGATCTGAAAGACTAGCAGAAATGCAGAGGGACCTGCCCAACTAAATCCAGGTAGCAGAGCACTCCTGAGTTGAGTATTTAGGTATTGAATCATCAGTGAAGAAAAATGCAAAGAACAGAGACAAAAATAAAAGAACCAATAGTTAAGCCAATCCATTCCCAGGAAATTACTGAGCTGACTGAGCTTTAAGAGGAAGAATAAGGATGACTGGGATGCAGCCTCTGTGAAGCTGCACAGAAGTTGTATATATAACACCTTGAGAAAATCACTTGGTTAAGTCTCAAGCTGCTGAAGGCAATTCTTTATATGCTCTCTGAAGGAACAGACATATATGAACAGGTTCTACCACATCAACATGCATTGATCAAATTATTTACTCCAGACCCACTTAATTCAGACTCAATCCATAGCATAAGCCACCACTTCAAGAGTACTATCAGGAGATGGGCTGAATGTAAATTGAAGCCACAACCACAGTGACAGCGCAGGACTAATCAAAGAAGCGTCATTTCACACACACCAGCAGTCCCATCCTTCCACCATGTTGACATCTACATTGACAAAGCCCTACCAGCAGATATAGAAGGAGGTGTAACTAGTGGAAGAACTGGATTATTGAAGAATATTACAATAAAACATATATATATATATACACAGAGACACATGCCCCTATCAAATTTCAGGGTGGATTGAATGTGAAACCTGAGAAAGCTTTCAGTGCTTATACTGATTTTTTTCCACCCCTGATGTTTATGTTTCTTACTTTTGTGCAGAGAATATAAAACAAACAAAAGCAAAGCCCTTTCTCTCTAAAAACCCCAATTGGGTAATTAGTCAATGCAGTTAGCAATATCATGATTACCTCCAGCATACAGCAGTGTTAAAATTAGATTAGCCTGATAATGTACTGTCACATTTGAATTGATTCAAACATAATCATTAAACTAATACTTAGTAATAACACTGTTCTCTTCCAATAAAATATGCATAATTCCATACATGTTGTGGTTTTTAGAAAAATATTCAAAGCAAATAATTTTTTTTTGTTTCAATGTTCATACAGTGTTTTGACTGCATGTCCATCTATGATGGGCAAATTAAAAGGACTGTGAAATACACAGAGCTGAAAGATCATATTAGCTTACAAACAGTACTTACTGAGCAAGGCACATATGAGGAAAGTAAAAACAATTAGAGATTGCAGTTAGACCGCAGGCTGGTCTGTGCTCTGCTGAGTGAGATGCTGGGTCAAATTCATCCTTAATGTAACACCCTAATGATTTTATTATCATTGAAGTTACCCAAGAGATTATCTGACTAGTGAAAGACAACGTGAGTATGCTCAGAAGCAGCAGTTTGCAGATGAGCACTCAGAAAAGAAGCATCCCAGCATAAGTCAAGCAACATTACCTAAACATGTTCTTAAAATTTTATTTCAGGCTTGTGAATGCAAAGTATTTGGTCACAAACAATAACTTTGCTAATGCCTCCTGCTCTCCAGAAATGTTGATAAGGACAGAGAAGCATGAAGCAGCCTGCATTAGAAGGGCAAGACTGTTTTCTGCACTTGTGTCAGAAAATTGGTTCCAGCCAAGATCTCTGCCTCTGAAGAGTGACAGTGACACTTTAGGAAAGCCTAGGTGAGCTGCCAGGACTATATTCCTCTTTCCAGTTCTTAATTTTGAGGGTATTAATACCAGTATGCCTTTCTCCACTCCTTTACAAATAGCAAGTTATGTTTTCCAATTAGTGAGTGCTTGGCACGTCTACCTCTTCAGTAGGTCCCGCAGCTGCTAAACTACCAAACTCAATTTAGAGGGAGTTGAAACCTCCAATCTGATTGCAATGAAAAAAATCTGCCCCTGCTGGGCTCTAAGCTGCAAACCTTCAGCACAGAAGCAGGATATATGCTATTTGAGTTGAGGAAGTTTAAGGGAGCTAGGTGCAGCCAAAAGAAAAGAAAAATATCTATAGCATAAAAAGCTGTCTCAGGTGTTATCCTAGAGGGCAGTAAAAGCATAGGTCAAAGCTTTTCTGAGTATCAGTAGTTTTTAACTGGGTAATGAGATCAATAGTTGCAGGGTGAATGATCAGCACTAACTGTAAATAAATCCTGTTAGAAGGTGCACCTGTTGTAAGAAATTTATAGCTTAAAGAACGTGTTGCAGATTCTGAAAAGCAAATACTGCTTTGATGCTAAGAAGCAACAGAACTCTAAAACACCTAACGTTAGGATAAATAATTTGTACATGAGAACTGTATTCTGGGTACATTTTTAATTCTTACTTAAGGAGCTTAACTTTGTGAGCATCCCACTAATATATATATCTCTAACTAGTATGACAGAAAGAAATTCTACTTAAAAAAATTCTTATAAATACAGCAAAAACCCCTGCAAAACACATTGCTGCCTTGAAAACACTGCAGCACAACTACTTTCAGTTGTCATTCCTTGCTGCCACTACAATAAGCGAAACAGGGATCTTTTCTCTCTTCATCAGTTTCCTGCAAGTTGTTCACATTGCTCAGGGGCAATGCAGATGCAGAAGTTTTCTAAATTACTTTCTTGGCTTGCAGCACAGAAACAGCTGTAATGTCTGCAAAATGCTCGTATTTTCATCAATGTTTTGTACGTGTGTGTCTGAGAGAGAGATGGACAAATACAGATTTCTTACACATTTAAGGGAAACGTCTCCTAAACACAAGATTAGGTCAAGACACTAGACACCATCTGAAAAAGCACACAGTGGTTTTATTCTTTCATCTGCCTCGGTTATATTCAGGCCCTTATTTAACTATGACTAATTATGTTTCACCATAGGACAAAGTGTGCGGCAGTAATCTTGTTTTGACACATAACTTCAATATGATAAAAATTTCAGTTTATTATTTAGTGGGGTGGTTTTTGTTGGGTGGTTTGTTGTTGTTGTTTTGGGTTTTTTTTAATAGAATTATTAGGAGAACCAGATATTTCCTATAGTTAACAACATAATTTTTCTCCAGTAAAGAGAGATTATCTGTTTGCTTATCGTTTGATTCACGTAACTTCAGTCTACAATTTAAAATGTACTGCAACTATCTCAATAATCATTAAGATATTTTCTTTGTATTTAAATGTATATAAGCATATATGAAAACAGTCAATGGGCTTTAGTAGCACATGCAGTATTAGGCATTTGTTCTGAGGTTTGGAGGGCACTGGAATAAAGTGAATGTAACAGGCAGTAGCTGGGAAAAGTAAGGGGAGGAAATTAAAGTGATAATACAAAACAAAAAAGAGAAATTAACCCAAATTAAATAGACTAATTGAAGGCATAAAGTAACTGGGTAATTCAAAGTATAATCAGTCAAGTAACCAAGTCTTCTGAGACAAAGATTTGTGGAAGGGTGCTTTGAAGGTGAATTTGAATTTACAGCTGAGTTTACAATGATATCTGAATATATATGGACAAGAAATATTAAGTAAATCCAATCAGGAGGTATCGATATACCCTTTTTTGGATCAGTAATAACAAGGCAAAATGTGTTAAACATTTGGGATAATTCACCTTTATCTTAACATTTTTTTAAACATCCATTAAGCTGTCAAGGTGTTTTGTACCTTGTAATGAAGCTTGTGAGAGATGAATGGCAGGCATTAACCACCATTTCACTATCACAGAGTGAGAGGGAGAGTCTGGAGGGGTGATTTGCACCTTGTGTGTCTTCAGAATACTGACAAGGACATTTGTTCATTATTAGTAGTACTTGAATACTAAAAATCTGCTAAAAGCCTCACAGGGTAAAGACAAAAAGAAAGAAAAAAACCCTTCACTTGAGTCAAGAACCAAAGGTATTACTATACTGAATTTTGAGTATTAGCTGTGACCACTACATTAAAGTTTCCTATTCTGCCATGCAAATTCCCAAACAATCTCTGAAGAAGCTTCTCCATGAGGATGATCCAGGCAGAAAAACAAAACAAAATGACCCTCCTAAAACCCTCCCTGACCCCCAAATGCATGGTATTAGATGTATACATGGTTATTTATATATAAAATATTATTTTATGATGTGAAATCTTTCAAAATACATTTAGTGATGACACAGAAATAAGTCTATTACATGGCAGGGGGTTATGTAAAAACTTAAATGCTGACATCATTGATTATTTCATTGCTATGCCTACAGCACCATTACTACTAAAAGCTTTAATTAACCTGCAGATACAATAGCATATGTAACTATTTTTTCAGTTCAGGAATACAAACCACAGAATATTTCTCAACTGGTAAAGATGTAATTAATTATACTTATTTTATCCAAATGAAAACTTTCAACATAACAACACCCTAATGTTAACGATTGCTAGATAAGTGACCAATTAAAAAAACAGTACAGCTGCCATACAGATTATCTGTCTTGGTAGACACAGGGAATAGCCAAGCGGTTTACTTACCAAAACATAAAAATTATTTATCCAAAAGAGAGATGATATTTTAAAAAACTTACTCAAATTTAAAATTTGTCTTTAAAAATCAAATATAAAGACAGTAATGAGAGTCACAGTATCATTTAATAACAACATCTGTACTTCCCTGCAACAGAATTTAAATTGATAATAATGCTAAATGAAACATGAAGCAAATTTCAGAAAATGGGTTAGAAAAGTGAAAAATTAAAGAACATTAACTGCAGAGACTGTCTGGGAATGTTCAGCCACATAATGAACACTGCTATAAGTAGCTGAACACATACCAAGGAGACAGTATATTTATGAAAATGTTACACAGACTAGCTCACTGTAGAGTTAAAGTAGCAAATTTCAAATACATTACACCTGAGATGGGTATTATGAAAAGTTTTTGAAAGACTTCTAAATTGAATAGTCTGTTCTATTCACCTTTAAAATTAATTTTATTTATCTATATCAGTAGCAGCCAGACAGGTAAAAATACAGAGAACAAAATGCAACATGCAGAATCAGTGAGCGTTCAGGGCAGTTTCTATAAAATATGCCATCACTAAGAATCATTATTTTAAGGGAAGATGATATCTGTGTGAACTTGCCACACACAAGACAGACACAACCACAGAGGATTTTTTTCTTGTAGTTTTATAATTGGGATACAAAAATGCTGTTGTAATTTACATTACAAATACCTTCCATCATAAAGTGCAAACCTATACAGACCTTAAATGAGACAATCATGCAATTAACCTAGGTTTAAGGTTCCTGATTCTTCCAGAATAGCTTGTCTTGAGATAATATTCTGAATACATTTTTACAAATAACTTTTTTTGTAAAACATACCTTTTGGTTTTAAAGTAGCCTTGGTTAAGCTTACTTATATTTGCTCACATATATATCCTTCACTAAAATTTAATTATGCATCTATAAGCTGTTCTGCTTAATTAAAAAAAATTTAGAAATTTTAAAGCTTTTTTAAAAAAATTTTGTAGTCCCACCCTCACTTTAAGAATAAAAGTTATAATTAATAATTTTCAGTTTGGGATGTCTTTTGGTGTGACATTCCCATATAGGGGAAAAAGCACAAATAGGTAAAATATTGCATGAGAAAATGACATGATCGTCATTCCAGACAACACAATAATGGAAATGACTGAACGGAAAAGCTAATGGCAGGATGGGATGGTCACTGCACTGAGTAGCATTGGGGGTGGGAGTTTTGCACATTTGGATGCTGAGTAGGAAGAACCTCATATACATCTGATTTGCTGGAGGCAACCTTCAAGAGGTTAACATTCACAGATTTCCCCTTCCTTTACCAGCTACCGGTGTAAAAGGGGATGTTAAATCCTATGCTATTTTTTGCTAACCCTTATGATCCTCATTTTTTTGTTGCAATAATGTTTTGCTGATTTATTCTACTATTCAGCTTTTAAAGTTACACTCGTTTCTAGGCAGTAGAAACAGTAGCTCCCTTCATGAATACAAAATCTATTGTGATGTGCACTAAGCACAGAAAACAGTTCCTATCTAGGTTATCACTCACTACAAACAAAAAGGGAACACACACATAGGGACATTTAGGCAGAGTACATCACAAGAGAGATGAGATATTGAATAGTTTTCTGCTTATTACCAATGCATATTTTATTGATTTTCTTCTAGAAGCTCAGCTCTTCAGTTGTTCTCTCTCCAGTATTATTTTAGTTTTCTGGTGTTTCTCTGATCATATGTACTAGTATCTAGGAAGTGAATATTACAACCTTATTCAGCTATCCTGATCAATTTGTTTAAACTCTATGCAATGTGTTAGATATATTTTTAATATTATGCACATTATATGAGCAATTAAATGCATGGAATTATAAAAAAAAAAAAAGAGAGAAAAAATATACTAACTTTTCTCATGTGTGGGAAACAATGTATACATACTGAAAGCCAAACAGTGTTAAATCCAAGCTGCTAAATAAAATATATTGAGCCAGTTCAACCCAAGTGTGTGCATATAAAGAGTATGGTATCTGCCTATTTATCTCTGTATTGTAACATATGGCTAAAAATTTTAAAACTGGTTCTTTTCCAAACTATCTTATTTGTCAAAAAAATACATACTTTCATTCTTTATACTCCTTACAAATTTATGACCTGTATTCTATGGATATGTTGGGTAGATGTGTGCAATTGTGCTGCTACTGCATGATTGCTATGATTATAATTCCCCAGACACAATGCTTTATTTCCTAAGCAGCTTGTTGGATTGCAAAGCCCAACAGAACTGTCAAACAGTATTGTATTGTTTGGTGGCTCAGAAGTTCTTGACAGACTTGCAATGGTCCTCAGTTTCAGAGGTAGCATAACTCAGGTGCATGGGATATTTCCCATGATTATTATAAAATCAAGGAAAAACCTAATGATATTAACAAGTGGTTTGCTATTGTGTTTTTATGTAATTTCTTTCTAGAAACTGTGGCTTGTGTAGCTTGAGGTCTGAGTACTGCATTATTGTTGGAGTGTGCACGACTGAGTATATTGTGAGTATATGTGATTATAAATACCTAAGGAATATTTGTTTCCTTCCTTCAACTTACATGTATTTACTTAGTTATCTCTCTAAACAGTTATTATTGTTCATATGTCTTTTTCTTCTTAAGGATTAGCCAAACCCACCAAAACCTAACAGTGAAGCTAGACACCAAAATCATTGCTAGAACTCCTCCTTTCCCAAAAAACTCTGACAAGTCTGAATACATAGTTTTCTCGACTGAGAACAACAACAGAAGAATAAGAACTCTTCTGATGGGGTCTTAGGATGTTAGCATTTGCACAGACCTTTATAGTTATTTATTACTGATGAATCAGTTGATAAGCCCTGTTGCTGTTACCCCCGTGTAGTTTAGCCCTCAGAGATATATAGTCTGCATGGATAGAGACACAGTTATTAAGAACATGTAGATGGTAATGTTGCACCATTCTTACAAGATTAGAGATGGTCAGATTTGGGCTGTAAAGACAGAAGAACATGTGAAACCATCTGACATTTTTCTATGGTGTACAGTTTGGAAGAATTCGGTTTCTCAGCTTTTCCTCCAATAGCACATCTTCCAGTAACTTGTACTTTTTTCATGCACACAGGCAGAACATAGATGGAATCCTTTGTCTTGGCTTGTACTTAGAGTAAAAAGTATTTTTTATGATTCTTCATAAAGTCTTTGGAATATATAGGAAGTGGTATCTTTTAACTAGCAGAATCACAGCTAGGGCAAAGCAGAATTTCTATTATAGACAGTTATGCAGCATAAGGTACAGGTCAAGCATGACAATATAAACTTTCAAAAAAAGAAAAAATACAAAATTCCCTATAGTCAGTGACTTCTTTCTATAACTTTTCTATTTAACTAAATATAGATTAGAAGTGTATACTACCTCCTTTGTGGGGAAAAAAACCCTAGAAGTTCAATGCTAACTCTTCCACCTGCAGTAAACAAAAGTAGAATTTTCCTTGCATACTACTAAATGCAATACATTGCTTACTTGCTCATTAGAAGTCAAATATTTGAAGTGCTCATCCAACAAATGTTAGAATTTAATAAAAAATTGAAATACATAGACTGATAATTTTATTTTTTTTTCAGATATGATCCTGAAATTACAGAATGAGGTAACATAAATGAATGAAAATTACTTTTTTCCAATACTGTATTATAATCTAAACACTTGAACTATGTTGTGGTGTCACAAAGTATACGAGCTTTCATATAGTCTGATATATTCCAAAACTGTCATAGTTGCAAGAACCTAACTAGCTAGGCATTCAGAATCTTGTATACCACAGTAACTTCAAAATCCAATTAAGCAAGTGTTTCCATATCCACTCTATACTTGTAAAGCTTCTAGCATGTTTGTGGGATAAAAGTACAAGTTCTTATACAATAGCAAACTAGCATCTTGACAGTAGAAATGAAAATTTAACAGCAGTAATCCTCCAAGTTCTTTCTGGCCACCACAGAAGTGTTACAAGTCATAAGCTATAAATAGAAAAAAATGTGTACATATTTCTTTTCCACAAGTACAAAAGCATATTCTCCAAAAGCCATTCAAATTTATCTAATTTGTGAATGAATATTATATTTGTCATTACTGGAGTAAAAATGAACAAATCAAAATAAAGAAGTTTGGGTTTGGTGTTTTGCTTCCTGCGCCCTCCCCCCCCCCCCCCCCAACCACTCCCCCTCCACCCCCACATGTATGCATTTTGAAAGGATTTCCTACATTTAAACATAATTACAATGCTTTAAAAACTATGAACATGGCAAACATTTCATACTGCATGACATGAAACCTCTTATTTTTATTGAGTGGATTAATCTAATCTAACATTAGATATATAAAGTACTGATGTGTCATGGTTTTGTCCTGAATGGAGTTAATTTTCTTAGTAGCTGGTACAGCGCTGTGTTTTGCTTTTGGTAACAACCTGACAGCACACTGATGGTTTTAGTAGTTGCAAGAACTTCTTTCCTAGGCTGTGCCAGTGAAAGGACTGGAGTGATACAAGAAATTGCTGCTAATGACTTGAGACTGCTGCTGTCTTTCCATAGGAAGAGCAGAACACTGGATACTACCAATGCCTTAAAATAAAGATAAATATATATATGTATAGTTTTAATGATTTAATTGGACTCTGGGTAAAATGGTTTAGCCTTGCTACCATTTTCTCTGGCAGTTTAGTAATGGCAATTCTGTTCAGAAATTTGGATTCAACTACATACTGCCCTTTGCACATCTGTAACAATGTCTCATAGCTTTATCTAGTATACTGTTGCATTTACATTTTATTTAAACCTCATATTTTTTAACCATTAAGGATTTTTTATAATTACAAAATTGGCTAATGCTAAGAAACTGTGGTGTAGCCTCTGAAATTCTAAAAGCTGTCTCTGCTTTGGTGCCTTTCAAAGCCTTAAAAGCAAAATACAATTTGAATGTGACATCTGGTAGAGTTATTAAATCTAGCAGCAGCTGAGAAAACATAAAAGGGTTCTTCTTTTAAATAGAAAACAAGCTGACATTTTACAAATACTTACTATTTCAGCTACTGGTATATATTAGAGAAGACTACAAAAATCAGAAAGAATTCGAATGATCTACAAAACAAAAGTATCTACTAAATTACAAAGACAGCAGATGTTTCAACATTTATTTCTCTTTAAACCCTCTGCTTTCATACATTTCCAGGTCAAAGATTCAGTGCATATATCTTTTCTCCTATTAATTTTCAGCTGCATATTCCACTCCATAGCACATATGACATTTTGTTACTTTATCCTTAAACAACATCTCAGCCAGATCAGACAGATATGATATAATTACTGACCCATTATAACATAATTTTTACTTGATCCCCCACCCCCACTATAGGTAGCTCCTTGAACTTCAGGTATCCAATTTGCATGCTAACAGGTGTCTTCATTGTGAAATCATTATTATTTTTACTGTGTGCATATCTTTACCCAGGCATGACTAATTGGTGTAGAATAAAGTCTTTTCTCAACAGTATACAGCACACATAATTTCACAGCTAACATATGGTATGAGCAGTCTGGTTTCAGGCAGAGATAAGAATAACAATTGACTAACCAAGCTCTGTTTACACAGGGAAGTATCTTAGGTTTCAAAACTATGTCCATTGACTTCGGATGAGAAACTGACCCTCAAAGCGTAAGTTTCCACTAAGATTTTTTTTTTTTTTTTTGTCCTATGGTCTTGAATTTGCTTGCAGTTATATTAGTTTTCAGTCATGTCATACTTACTTTTCCTCACAAAATCTTTTTTCTAATATTACTTTCCCAATATTTATTTAAGGGTTTAGAGAGACAGGAAAGATACGTAAACACTATACTATATCCCCCAAAACAAACAAACAAAAAAAATGCAAAAAACCCCCCACCCAAACCCACAAACAATGAATTCATTTTTTCAAGGAAAATTATAATTGACTTGAGAAGAATGAGATCTTGCTCGCCAAGGCCTGATAACTCATTCTCCCACAATTTTCTTACAACTAATGATGAACTGCCACTTTTTGATACGCAGCATTTGAGATAAAGCACCTAAGGAGTCATTCTATCCAGTTCTAATGGGCCCCCAATCATAAAGCTAACAGAAATAGCCACATGTGACTGAAGATGGTTGGTGGTACCGGGGAGACTGACTCACAGTTGCTCTCTGTTCTGGAAAACAGCAAAGGTGAAAAAAAATACATGGTGTGGTTTTTGTTTTTTGGTTTGGTTTTGTTCTGTTTTTTCTCTTTTTTTTTCTGTTCTAGAAAAAAAATGATGCTACAGAGTGGCTTTAACAACTGGTACTGCTCAGACCATTTTGACAATGAAAAAAATATCTACAAAAAGAAAAAAGACATAATGGCTAGAAACCTATCTAGAACGTCCAAAGCCTCAGAATCCAATAAACTATACCAATTTGCCATTGTTGGAAACATTACATTTCTTTTATGTTCATTGCCAAATATTCAAATTAATTAACATGCTAGTAACTTCCTTACTTAGAAGTCTAAGGCCTAAATTCTGTCTGTAACATCTATTTTTCATAAAAGTAATGTGCGAAAGAAAAATATTCTCAAGTCCTAAGAGTACTGAATAACTCAAGCTGTTACATCAGAGTTTTGTTCTATGAAAAAGCTTGTTTGGCAGCCACTCCCAACCACTCCCATTTCTTTTCTTGCCTTGAGCCTGTCACTTCTCAGCTGTGCCAATGCAACCATTTAGGCAACTGCACTTTAAACTGAATCAACAAAATATTCCTGTGAGTCATTCACATCACAACAAAGTCAGGAATAAACTTTTAAATCACCTTTCTGCTGCCTTGGATACCACTTCGAATAACAGCTATGTGAAATGTGGCCCAGCCAACTCTACGCTGATCAATTAAATCAACAATAATGTAAGGAAACAGTTTTACCAAGATTTAAGGGACAGAAGGAAACCTTACAGTCCTCACAGAAAGCAAATAGGCCTAGACCTAAAAAGGACTGAATTGTTGAGCAGAATTTAGTTGAGAGCTGGATGTTTAGTTCCAAAATATAGTTATTCTGACATTTCAGACACTCAGTAACTCGCAAACATGGACATTTTTATTCATTGAAGCTCCCTGCATGCATATACACTCTTCTGTTATAAATCCCTCTATGCCTATTTATACTTGCAAGTGTCTTTAGGTTAAACAGCAGGAGTAGTACTTGTTTGTCAGGTATGTCAAAGAAATAACTAACTCTTGTATAGTAGAAGTTACATGTCCAAGAAAACCCACCATAAACTATTTCAGTTCTCCAGGAAAGTTTTAAGTTTTACAGCATTAAAACCACTGCCTAGAAAATCTCATTTTCTGTACCCAAAGTGAACTCCCTTAAATTTACTTTTATAACGAGAGATTATAAAAAACCAACTTTGATAATACTTGAAAGTAGGTCTAGTGATATACTATGTTGTGTTCATTTATTTTGAATTTTACTGTACTGAAATGTTACAAAACAGCATTAGTTTTACTATAAGATGATTGAAAACTGGAAGAAAATAGCCATTTCGTAAACAGTGAATTCTGCCATACCAGAATTCATCACCAAATTTCTTTTGTGAGCTTGCCATTGGCTTTAATCAAGGTATACCTGTTAAAGTTTTGTTTTCTCCTACATTTATTGCTCCTCTCCTTTAAGCAGTGCTTCAAAAGGTTGTCATATGTATAACTGTGGTTACCCCAAGATGACACAGCACTGTGCTGACCAGTATGGTTCCACTGTTTCTCTGTAGTGTATCTCCACCATCCTTCTTTAACAGTTGTTGTGTTATATTTATATGACTGTGTTATAGTGCTTGAGGCAAAGATCATATTTCCATTACGCATGTGAATGATGTTTAACAGAAGAGAAATCTCAAATTCTAGAACCCTGCAGTTATAAGGAAACTAACCATAATCATGTTAACTATGATGAAGAATTTCTGGATGGGTTAGGCCATGCTTTATGCAACCCACCTTTTGAAATCACTGCAATTATCACAAACTTATTTTTTGAGTTTTAAAATTTATGCTGTATGAATTTATACATTTCTATTTATCTCTCTTTTTGTTTGAATATAACACAAGTCTGAGGGAGATCTAGTTTCTTCTGATTCCTATGTAAAGGAAGACTTAAGCAGGACATTCAGACAAATCTTTTAGATTTTATTTTCCTTATCCTTGAAAGTGATATTTTTTAATTCTTTAAATAAAACTTTAGAATAGCTAAAAATTCTTAAGCAAGCTAAGGACATAAAAAGTTCAGTTTTGCAAAGAACTTCATGAATCAAAGTTGTTGCTTTGTTCTAATTTTGGGGAAAAAAGGATTATTAAACTCTTTATCAAGGAAGATACTTAAAAATATCTTCACTGATTACAACGTTTCCTTTTACACAGTCATAATGTGATCTTTTTTGTAGCTGCCAAAATAATTTCAAATGGAAAATTGAAGTACTTTATTTAAAATAAAGTTATAAAATTTCTCCAAACAGATACCTTAGTAAAATCTAAACAATTTTGTTAAGTGTGTCATTTTTGTATCAGCTCAGCTGCTGGTGGAAAATTCTTCACAGTTTTTGCAGAAAGCTTTAAGATACTTTATATAATTATCCTGTTAAATTTAGAATTTTAAGCTTGCATGGTTATCTGTTGATGCATTCCTAATTTGCACCTCCAATCTTTTGCAGCTTTTATTAAAGCCAGTATAAAAACTATATAAAGACCATACATGATATCTAAAGGATTACCCTAAACTTTGGTTTAGACTTCATGATGGGACTGCATTTATATTTTTGCATGAGAGGAGACAATAAAACATTGTTTCCCAAAGCATTTGAATTAGCTTTTAAGAATAGTCACAGAAGTAAAAAAAAACCAACCCCAAAATGTTGTCTTTCATTCAGACTGTTCAATCTTCAGAAAGGTCTCTCGAGCCTTTTGTACCATCAATGTGTTTCTGTTGGATATCTGTATAGCAAGTAATGGCAATAGTGGCAATAGATTGCTGCTTTTATGAAAACTGAAAATCATTCCAGTCAGATGATTCTAAGCGATTCTAAGCAAAATGACCTTGGAGACTATCTGTTCAGAAGAAAGGGATTTATAGCAGAAATCTCCCAATGCAGTAAAGAACTTTTGCACATGAGTCAGAAGCTGCAACAGTACTTTACAGACTTGAAACTCAATCAACATTTGAATATGAAAAATCATTGGGAAGAAGTATAACCTTCTTCTAAATGTTTTCTTAAGAATTTATTCTCAGAATTTAAACTCAGAGGGGGGGGAAAGAAAAAAAAAAAACCCAACAAAACACAACCAAAAATCCAGATATAAGGCCCATCAGGAATGATGAAATAAGTATCTGTTCATTTCCCTACATCTTTTTCATCTTTTCAGGGAAAAATAAGCTTAAATGTTTACAGCATTGTTATCAAATGTTAAATCTTCCCTGGCCTCCTAAACAGTTAACTAAGGAAAGGTGGGATTCACGTTGCCTTGTCAATTTGAGTTTTGAAAGTTTTCTCATATTTCAAAAGGAGAAAGCAACACCAGATTTTGAAAGCTTTCATTAGAAGTTGGTGTGTCTCCTCTTTATTAAAAAAAAATCCATTATTAATTCTTAAAGATTAGCTGTGTAACTGAAAAATGTTTGCGTATTGTGGCAGCTTCTGAGGAAATACCTCATATCTTCTTATGGTTAATAATTATAGAAATATTAGAAATGTAGGAAGTAGACCACCTCCACCAAGATGAACTCAGACTCTGTCTATTCAGGACTCAAACACCTTTTCAGCCAGAGACCTCATTCAGAAATTCAGAGACTAAAGCAATACAGGGAATAGTGTGATTCTGCAGAGTGATTACAATATGTCAGGAAAAGTAAATATCAGCTCTTGTTTTGTCACTATTTCAGGACCTATTATTCAAAATAATGAGGATCTCATCAGGTACAGTTATGTTTTCTCCTGTGTTCATCTGAACCCTGGCAGGTAGCAGATGTGTGAACCCCCTAGAATGAAGAAAGATTTTAAAAGATTTTACTTCCTGACTCAGAGTTCCATTTTTTGTTCCCTTTGGGAGGGGTGGTGCTTGCTCACCCTTTCAAATGCTGCATCTTGCTGCGTTCAGGTCAGGATTTTGAATGGATGCAAGCATTTTCTGAAATGCATTGAGCATCTAAATTTCAGAGAAGATTGAATCTTAGGATGTAAACCCACACACCACTTTTTCTGTTGAACAGTTTTGCATGACTCCCAGTACATGTGCAGGGTATTATTTGGCTCGCCAGTCTAAGTCAACTAAACTACTTAAAGAGCTGGAGTGCACTATGCAGAATTCTGTACGTGGCTTCAAAGTCAAAATACCCCAAATTTATTTGCTGCTGTACTTACCTCCTGGGCATCAGACACCTTCATCTGATCTAGGCTTAGCTAGTTTTTCATTTTAGCATAACCTTTTTGATAATAAAGTGCATAGCATGTCAGCTGAGTGTTAATGTAGGAATCAGAATTTTATTCAAGTCAGAATGTCTTTTTAAAGACATAGGTCAAAATAGAAGTTATGGACTGAAACACTCTGACAGCACTGTGTACAAGGTCAAACAATGCTAGCTGTCCATTTTGTCATTATTGCTTAAAAATCCAGTTAAAACAGATGATATTTTCCTCAAACATCCCTTCAGAGGGAGAAAAATTCTACATTTTCAAAAAACTGCATATGAGGGACCTTAATTCAGTCCATCAAGCACTCTTCTGATATTCAACATTTATTTGACCTTGAAATATATGAATTCATGACTCCACAAAATAACTATGTATTCTACTCCTCACTGACTGCATAGACCTTACTGATTTCCAGAAGCCAGAAAAACACATTCCTCTTGAGTAAACAAATCATCTTTTCTATCTTTAGCTACTCCACATGTTAGAAGAATTTATTTAAGGTAGTCAATCAGGATAAAAAAGCCCTAGAATCAGCTTTGTGAAGAGACTGTATCTAGATTTATTTTTTTTAATAAAGTCCTGTTTGGATCTTATAGTCTTGATACTGATATAACATGCATAAAATGGTGGCACAAAATAGAATCTTTTTTCAATGATCACTCTGAGAATTTGTGCAACACAGAAAATGCCTGCATCATTACCATTAAGTAAATGTTGTTGGTAAATATGAAAAAGTTTAACTTGGTATAATTAAAAATAGTAATTGAAAGTGGATTTGCTCTAAATATGCTTATTCTTATTTGCTGTGGTGGGTTGACCTTGGCTGGCTGCCAGATGCCCACCCAGATGTTTTCTCACTCCCCCTCCTTGACAGAGCAGGGGAGAATATAACCCACAAAAGCTTATGGGATGAGATGAAGACGGGGAGATTGCTCACCTGTTACTGGCCTGAGCAAAACAATTTCAACTTGGGAAAAAATAGTTTGATTTATTATCAAATAAAAATAGAGTAGAATGATGAGAAATAAAGACAAAAAATAAAACACCTTCCCTCCACTCACCCTCTTCTTCCCAGGTTCAACTTCACCTCTTCATTCCTGACTCCTCTATCTGGCCTGACCCTGAGCAGCACAGAGGAGGGTGGGAATGGCAGGTTCCACTCAGTTCATAACAGTTACTATCTGCCACTCCTTTCTCCTCACACTTTTCCGTGCTCCAGCTTGGGTCCTTTTCACGGCCTTCAGGGAAATACTTCATGGGCTGCAGGGGAATCTCTGCTCTGGTGCCTGGAGCCCCTCCTGCCCCTCCTTCTATACTGACATGGGGATCTGCAAGGCTATTTCTCTCACATAGTCTCACTCCTTTCTCTGGCTGCAGTTGCTGTTACACAGGTTTCCCCCCTCCCTTCTTAAGTATGTTATCCCAGAGGTGCTACCACCACCACTGATGGGGTTGGCCTTCCTTGGCCAGTGGTGGGTCCATGGCATTGGTTTTGTCAAACATAGGGGAGGCTTGTAGCAAATTCTCACAGAAGCCACCCCTGTAGCCCCACTGGTACCAAAACCTTGCTGTGCAAACCCAATACAGCAAGGCAGGGGAATAATTTCATTACGTAAAGTTTTAAATATATAATTTTTTACTAATTATGGAATGGTAGTCCCTTGATTGAAATATTTAAACTAGGCAATCCCTCTCCTGAAGCTCTACTTAATTCCACAATTTCAACTTGAAAGACAAAAATGTATTTTGTGGAAGGAAAATACTACTATTATTTGGGAAATCAAATGGTATTACTGATGCAAAACTACAGAACAATTTCCCCACATTTTTAAATAATAGCAGTAGAATATTGGGAAAATTGTTTTTTCTCAAAGGTTCTCTCTTTAGAGGTTAAAAACGTATGTTAAAAAAAATATTTTTTTTAAATTAAGATATTTCAAAGCACAGCTGAAACAACAATATAGGTTTTCATCACACAAACATTATCTTAGTTTCTCTGTTAGCTTCTTTTCCTTCTATGATGGAAAATACATGGGAAGTGGCAACTTTTCACATGACTTCTGTCTACTGGCAGTAATATTTTTTCCAAGGCTCAAGTGCAAATTCTGATGATATAGTTATGCCATGCAAAGAAAATCTTAAACTCCTTTAGTTATTTTAACAAAATTAGAAGAAAGCTTATTCTTGAACCTACATTATGGGAAAAAATAAAGTGGTGGTTTGCACTTGAAATTGTTCAGTCAACCAGTTTCAGGGCTGAAATCCATTCTGATTTCCCATTACACATCCAATATATAAGAAACTTTAAAGTACTCTGGAAGTGTATTAGAATATTGGAAAAGTACTTTATGTTAGCTAAGAGCCTAGAAATCTACATCCTCTGGAGTTCAAGTCTTCCATTTAATCATTAAAAATGCCTGGGAACAGTTTAAAGCTTGAGTCAATTCAGTACTTAAAAAATATGAAAATATCTTATAAGAAAAGAATGGCATAATTTTATGTTTTACTAATGTTGGAGAAGATATTCAAATACAAGTCTCTTAAGGGAATTAACTTATTCATTAACTAAATAGGCAGGTATGATTCTAAGACTGTAAAAATATTTACAATAGCTTTATCATTTCAGTTGTATTTAATATTCACAGTCTGGCCAAAAATACTGAACATAAATGTAAAATTAAGGAAGGTTAATGTCTAAATACAGTATGTACTTAAAAGGAAGACCAGAATGACTGCATGTCTCTGGTATTATCTTTTTAAGTGCTATATGAAATCAATTTACCTTAAATAAAATACATACTACACTTTAATGACAGCAAAACAGAAGATAATTTTTTGTTAACAACAAAAATATGATCTCAGAAAACGTTAACTAAGCCAGCCTTACAATAACATCTGTGACAAAGTTAATGTCGCTGTGGGCTATTTTTCCTTGATTACATAATGGACTTTACGTACAAATACACAAAAATATAACATGATTTTTAACATCATCTGCCAGAAGAAATGAGACATGATTTAACTACTCAGTGCTCCCAGATAATGCCTCTTGCCTACAGGCATCTTCAGTTTCACAGTAAGATGCTGTATATGGATAGGTATAGGATGAGGTAATGTTGGAAACATACTCAGATCTTCATGCAACCAGTTTATGCTTTTACAGTTCTTCCTTATATATCACATAGGTAAAATTAATTTTTGAGCCAGAAAATAATAATTAATAAAAAATCTCATATCAGTGATAGAAGTTCTACTTCTTGTTTAGTCTACACATCTTCAGTTGTCTTGATGAAAACATCTGCAGCTTCATTTTGTTTTTTTGCCAGAAGGCTACAGTATAACAGTAATTAGCACTAAAATTATTACCTCAAATCTATATCTGCAAGCAAAAAACCCCAAAGTGTTACCTTTTTTCTTTGATTAATTTATTTCAAGCCTCAAATAAACATTTTCTGAAATTATTCTGGATTTTCTTATGCCAGTCCTAATATGAAAAGGTAATTTTTAAAACTGTGGAAAATCATAATGAAGAGGAAAAAGTCTTCAGTAAAGCTCTTGAGATTTCTGAGAGATAATTTTAGTCTTCCAAAGTGATCAGAGTAAGGAGGAAGGAATACAAAAAAGCCATCTGAAAACAATTATTTGGGGACTGTAAACCAGCATGTATTCCATTTTAATATTGTCTTAATAATTATAGCTACAATGTTCTTGCTTAGTACATAATCAAAGTATAAAACTGCACAGTAAAATTTATCAAACCTCTGTCTGTTGATTATCAAAAGAGAAGAGTTTGTATTTTAGTATTACCTGTCTGAGTTTGTATTTTAGTATTACCTGTCTTTCCAGCATGGATACTTTATTTTAGAAAGCCATCATGTTGATTATCATCATCTCAGTATATTTTGAATTAAAATTTCTGGGTTTAGTTTCTTATCTGAGAGATACTTTGATTCAATCTGCAATTATTTCTGAATAGTAGAACCCGACTAAAGACTAAGTTTATCATACAAAACAGATATAAGATCCTTTCAACATTATAATGATGCCTTATTTAGAAATCTCTTTAGTATTACCATATCAAAGTCCTCAGGGAAGGCTGACATGAAAACTTACTTGGAGTGAACAGAATTTCTAGCTTTCACCACAGAGTATGAAAGCCATGAAGATTGCTCACACAATAAAAAGAGAAATCCACTGAATCAAAGCTTGTATTGAGAGCATGCACCCTTAAAAACATTCTGATTTTTCCAACACTCCTCTCAACTTTAAACCAAGAGATCCAATTCAGCCTTTATTTTATCTGATGAAGTAATGATATTAAGGTTAGTGTAACTGTTATCAGTTTACAAACAGGATAGGCCTATTAGCTACTCTTTTGAACACCGTGTTTTGGAAAATACAGCAGTATCTGTGGGAAACAAATGCCAAGGAACCATATGCACAAAACTTAATGATTCATCTAATGCAGCTAGTTGTATTGATTTTATATAGACATGAAATTTCTTTTCAAGCAGGGTTTATGTTCGGTTTTCACTTGTAGAGTTTTGTACATAAGGGGTGCAACTCCAGCAATGTTCAAGTTCAGAATGCACTTTTGAATCATACTTGACAATCATCTCTGATTTGCTACCCATTGATTTGTGATGTGAACTGGATTCTTTATGGATAAAGCTAAAATGGAAAACGCACTGCAGGAATCCATTTAATGCAGTGTAAATACAAAAGGATATTTATACTAAAACTAATCCAAAGTAAAAAAACCTGAAATGTGTGTTACAAATAGCACTTAACTAATGCAGGAAGTGAAGACAACCACAATGTCCAGTTCAAATCAGAACTTTTTCTATGAAAAAATTAAGTTTTCATGGGAGATCAAGTAAATCAAACATTATTGAGAGTCTTTGTGAGGGAGGAGAATAAAGGGGGCAAAAAAGACTGACTTTCTACCTTGAGGTTTTGTGCTTTTATCCAAAACAAGCAACAACTGAATTCCAATCCCTGTTCTGTTGAATATTTAATTACTCATATGAAGTGAAAACATTTCAAAAGTAGGACTGAGAGTAATCTTTTCCTCAATTATCATGAGATTCCACTAGAAATTAAAATCTTCTTACAAATATGTAGCAATTGAGTTCAATTTTCCCACCAGTGTGTTTTTGTGCAAAGATCCAAAATTTAATCCTAAAGATTTTTTTCTGGCTAAAGTTGCTTGACAAATTCTACTCCATTTTGAATACAACATCTAGATTATCATAGTAATTTACTTACTTGTCTTATGTGTGTGTGTGAAGGGAGGGGAATGGAACTTCATTTGGGTTACTGTTGGATATCCCACGGTTCTGCCAGTTCATGCTGTAGAAAGGTACACTGCTGCTACAGCTGATAAGAAATCAAATGCTACTGTGAGCATGTGTCTGCCTGAGCATTTTAGTTCAGATCAGGAATGCACTCTTGAACTGAATCCTGATTTTTCCCAGCTCTGTGGTTCACATCAGAGAACAATCTTGAAGAATATAAACAGGTTTCCTTTCAGAGGGAACTGGAAGATACACTACAGAAATGAACTCAATGTACTTCAACTGCTGGTAAATCACTCTACAGCTTTGCTCCTATTACTCCATAATATTTATTAACAAGGGTACAGCCAGAGTCACAAGTATCCCTTTCTTTTAAAAACAAGGTCTCATCTCTGCCATCTACTATCGGCTTTACTTGAAGGCTTTTAGTTTCTAATTAACACTGAATTTAAAAAGTCAAGTTTATGGCTTATGCATAGTAGCAAACAAAAATCTACACTGATACCACATACCCAAGTTTTGCTGTTGGAATTAAACTTAAGTGATTACTGACTTTTCCTCAGCCCAGAAAACTTCTGTCTTGCAAGTACTTTTCCTTTTGAAAGCTTAATCAACATATTTATTGCTACTTACTTCTAGCTGAGCCTTTTTTTTTTTTTTAAAAAAAAAAAAAAAGAAGAAACCCAGAAAAGATAATGCTTTTAGGAAGCTAAAGAATGTCAAGATCATAAAGTGGCATCTAAGTAAAGAAGTAGCAGAGCCATAAAAACTGGTGACACTATAAGGAAAACATTTCAGTTTACTTTTTCCAAATAAATGTAAATAATAGTTCAAATTTCACCTTTATTAAGTGCTTTCTGCATGCTTGAAAGCCTTTCTTATTTAACATTTGCCAAAAGTAACTTTTTCCCCTCAAGCTACTGTGCTTACAGTTTGCTTTCTGGAATTATGAGACTGCTATTTTTCCTGAAAACCTTTTATTTTCTTTCCTGAAATGAACACAAAGCCATTTCCATCCTGATTGACATTTAACACTGATAACACCTACTTATTTTACACTCTAGGACAGCTATTTTATTTTATTTTATAATTGTGTTCTTAATAATGAATTGGACAAAAATGTCCTGAATGATTTGTATCAATATAGTCCTGATTCACAACCCAGACAAGCAAGGTCAAGCACTAACCCTCAAATAATGAAAAGAAACAGCTGAGGACAAAAGTCCATTTGAAAGCACAAACCTTAGGCTAACATATTAGTTTCTCTTCAAAGGGAATTTTATAGGTTTTAAAATTGCTGTGTAGCAGGGTCTAGTTGCTTGTAAATCCAAGCCTCAGAGACAAGGCATGTCAAAAGAAAGGAATTTCCAGTATGGGGACAATAAGTAGATGTCAACCTATGCCTTTTTTTTTTTTTTTCCCCAAATGTATTTCTGAAAGAAGATAATAAATCCTTTGAAGTTTAGGCCGATTTGAAAATTTAAGCTGTCAAAGTTCAAACTCCTACTTAATTTTGCAAACCTTACTATTGCATAACCTTAAACACTTTGATCTTTTTTAGCTGCTTTACACTGGGACTTTGAGCTTCTAGTTCTTTTTATATAGCAAAAATGTCATATAAAAGTACATGATGGAAAACTGTTTTTCTAATTGCATACATACAAAAGTATAGGACAGATCCACATTTCCACAATGCAACATTTTGTCAGGTTTTTTTATGTGTGGGTGTTTGTGCTCTGGATTACACTCATTTTAACAGTTCTTCACACTACCTAAGAAAACCACAATCAGGGCTGCTTTTTCAGACAAATTGATGTCCTGGCCATTATGGTCATTGCATGTCCCATAGCATATTTTCAGCTGGATGCTCTGTACTTCATATACTCAAATAGAATGTTCCTAACTGCATTGTGCCACTTATTATTATCTCTCTGCATAATTTTCTAATAGCGAAGGGAATATTTTGCCACTAAAGTGGTTGTGTATTACTGCTATGTTGTTGTGCACAATTAAACAGCTGTTGCATAAGTAATGTTGCAAAGGTGACTGCATTTTATTATGCTCAGTGAATACATTTTCTTGTATGCATCTATGATAAGGATAGCCATGAGACAAATTGTGTTCATAATGTATGTCTCCTAACTTTCACTCTGCCCACG